>NC_141879.1:174583333-177345000 GCF_056163025.1 Triticum urartu
TAGCCTAGGGAGCAGCCCGACATGATAAGACATAAATGCCCTTCAATGATATGACCGTTAGGTGGATAGATATTTTGGGACAGCTGGCGCATAGCACAGCAACGGTCGGAATTTTGAGTAGAAAAATCCTCAGGGCTATCATGTTCCTCACTATGTAGGCAATCCACACTGGCGAATTCCTAACTCCTCAGTCAGTACAAATTCCTCAGAGACTAGAAGAACTTCGTCTCTGTCACTGAAGAAATTGACTGAACTGTATGAGATTTCCAATGGCTTCACTCGAAGGGATTGGTGGGTGTAGGATTTTGAGTTGAGCATCACTTGGAAATTTTTCCTTAGTATTTCGTCGACCCCCTTTAATAGTACGGTGTTTCCTATGACTCAAAAAAGAGAAAATGAAACTACGAAAAAAAAGTCTTCACGCTTCATGTTCCTCGAATGAATAGCAAGTCGTCAAGGTCACACCAATTTCTTCACTTTCAAAGTCTTCAGAAAGTCTTCAGAAATACCAAGTCTTCAGTCGAAGAACTTCATTTGTAGGGGTCAACTTTCTCTGTAAATATTAAACTCCTCATAGACTTATAGACATGTGTACACTCACAAACGCATTAGTCCCTTAACCTATAAGTCTTCAATACACCAAAATCACTAAGGGGCACTAGATGCACTTACACCTACCAGGGTCAGCATTGAAGGCTGACGAGAGGACACCAGCCGATTCTTCTGGAGGTCGAAGGTGTTGCCTACAACGAGGCCTATCCGATGCAGGACTTCTTTGTCGTTACCAAAGTCTACAGTAACGAATTTGACTAGGTTGCTCTCGAGGAAGTCCTTAAAATCATGGCACTCAATGTCGGCATGGCATATGTGGTAGACCAAGCATAAGTCATGCACGCAAACCTGGATCACGGTGGGCTTCTTCCTCTCTTCGTCCTTTAGATCCTCCTCTCGTCCCAGGACTGTGGTGTACTCAACATCTAGCCCAGCGACCCACTCATCATCTGAGTCTTCGAACATGCGTCTGAAGCGAGAAAGGCATCCTTTCACCGTCACGGAAGAACGGGTGTAGATGACGTCGAACTCATCGCCGGTGATGGTTCTAACCTTGTACTCACCGCCGATCGTGGAGATTTGGGACACCATGGATTTGGGAGGAGGGTTAGGATTAGTGGAACTGCCGTAATGTGAATGGACGGGACGACTAGGAGTGAACCGCCATAGTATTGAAGGACGTGCGGGGACGAGTAGGAGCGAACTGCCAGCGTGCGAACGGCAGGGTAGTGGCTTTCAATTCTCCCATGGTACGGGCTTCCGAGAGCCCTTGGATCTGAGATCGAACGGTTGCATGGTGTGATTCTAGACCTATGGGTGAATATCCTATCCTGGAGGGTTATTCTGCAAATTTTCAGCAACTTAGCATGCGGCCGTTTGATCTCAAACCCAAGGGCTGCCAGCAGCCCGTATCATGGTCGCGCCTACCACGACCGTCGCGTTGCTCGCGCGGTTACGCCCTTGGAGATTTAACATGGTGCGTTAGGCTATCTGATGTTGGCATGTCATACATAGTCATCACTTAGTCACTCATACTACAACAAGGTTGGCTATACGTGTATTTTTTTACTCCTCTCTATCTCTTTCTTCGTACTCAAGGAAGAAACGGTGCTAAGCGCGTGTATTTATTGCATTTGCTAAGGAGTGACCTCTTCCAATGAAATGGTGTTGCTAAGTTTGATTCATTTAATTAGCTATAGACTCAAAATTGTCTTTTCACCTAGGTACACACGCTTAGCACCGTTTCTTCCTTGGGTCACCAAACTAGTCTCTCTCTTCTTGATTAACTTGCCACATCTGACTTTATGCTTATGTGGCAAGCTTAAGCACCTGTAGGAGCAAGTAAAAGTAAGTACAATAGTGCACTTTACATGGCATTTTTGCATATGTGGAGGAAAGAGAGGCAAGGGAAAAGTGGAGAAGTGGGCTCTCATGCAAGAGCCAGCCTCTACTACATGGTGGAGCATTGGGGGAGGCACTTGTATGGAGGTGGTTAGGAACCTGGGAGACTCACGCCGGTCGTAGCGCCGCAGTTAAAATGATAATGGCAAGTCAAATCACGGGGCCCCACCTGTCCAGCAGTAACTCGCTGTCAAATCACACAGCCCTACGTTTGCAGCAGCCTACTCCCTCTTCTTCTCGCATCTCTGTCGAACCGACTAGGCGGAACTGCCCCACCACCTACCGCGCAGGAAAAGCCCCGCCCTTGACTTTTAAATACAACTGCATCCGCTTAAGAATCCAATGATATACTTTTTGTGACATAGTAACTCATATTTAGTTAGTCAGATGGATGACCTAGAACTACGTGCAGGCCCTATAAACCGAGACGCCTAAAAATAAAAAAACCGAGACGGAGAGGGTAGTTCAGCACGTATCTTTTTAGATCAATATAGTTGGGATTCACCAAGGAGCAAAACCAAGTGGTAGGCTGCTCCTGTCGTGTTGGCGTAGCAACTCAAGCAGGGTCAGTCCACACACGAAATGGCAACACACTTAACAGGACCCCTTTGGCCGACATGTGGCTCATCCATCGTCTTGTTCCACGTGCGATGCACCAAATTACAGTTCGTAACAGCGGTTGGAATTGGAGGCACCCCGGTCGTAGCGCCGCAGTAGTAGAAAATGAGCGACGAGGGGTCAAATCACAAAGCCCCACCTTTCCCGCATTAAACTGGACGGATGAAGCAACCATCATTTCACTCTAGGGTGCAAGAGCATAAAGAAAAGAGAAAACAATGATGCGTGCGGCAGCTACCTAGGGCACCCTAGGGTAGGGGTCTCCACTACAGATCCTTTTTTTGAAAGCGCCTCCACTACAAATCGGCTTCTCCCTTGTCCTCTTGAAGAAAACCGATGATGAGTGCGGCGGTAGGGTTTGTAGGAGTACTACGGCGTGCGGGGCCAGGTCGTACTAAACGGGTTCGAGCCGACGCCTTAAATATGTGTGGGCCGCTTGGTTTTACGGGAACGACGCAGCATTTTGGGTTCGGGGACCAGTGGAGATATAGTACGTACAAAAAACTATGGACGTAGGTTCGACGAAAGGCAATGATGCATGGGCCCTGTATTTTGATATACCCGGGGCTGCGTGAAATTTGCTACTCTACTCAAAACTAGTAAGGTACACATGTATTGAACGCATGAGATTTCGAAACCAAATTATGAATAAATACACACTATAGGATGTAAAGCTTTGAGTCATATATGCATGATGTAGATGTTTGTTTAGTTCTTATAGTTCATCTCATTCAAAATCAATAAGTTTTATAAAAATGTTAAGATTCATGGGGTTGTGCATTGTACTCCCTCTGTTCCAAAATAGATGACCCAACTTTGCACTAACTTTGTACAAAGTTAGTGCAAAGTTGGGTCATCTATTTTGGAATGGAGGGAGTAAATCATAAAGTAAAAAACAAATAATGGCAATTAATTTAGAAAAAATAATCAATTATGATACAGAAGATTCTAGAACAAAGGAGAAGTGCTTGTTTTTTGAGGTTTGTGCATTATGCTTAAGTTCAACCATGGAGTCTTCTAAATTGTACATGTGGCAGATCTGGTAGAATGTTGATGATATCCAACGGCCAGTAGTGCTCGGATTTGCCTATCTTTGCACTGTCGGGTTAGCTTCATCCAGCGACCATCTTTCAAAGTTATTGGCACACTATATAGTTCTTGTGCCATAGTTGCATGTTTTGGAAAAAAAAAGCTACTAGTGGGTTGTACTATCTATTTAGGAATAGAAGATGTATACATGGAAGTTGTAGGGAAAGAGATGACATGGAGCATCTCAATTCCTATGAGTAGGGATTGGAAAAGAGATGTCATTTGGTTCACATCATAGGAACTTTTCTATTGAATATAGAGATGACATGTTTCTCAATTCCTATGAGGAGGGATTAGAAAAGAGATGTAATTTGGTTCATATCATAGGAACTTTTCTATTGAATATACGCTAATGTTTATTTTCCTTTGAAATTAAGGGAGTATAGGAATCCATTCATATGAACCAAGTGGCTCTAAAGCTATAGAAACTTTGAAATGTGGAGTATATGAATCTATTCCTATGAACCAATTGGCTCTAAAGGAAAAAAAATCCTATAAAAATCATATCATATAGAGTTCCTATGATATTCCTCGACACTAAAGGATGCTTGAAATTGATGCGGGTGATACGATGGTCTTTCTTTGTAGACTCCTCACCCAACTTTATAGTTACCTCTCGAAGATGAATGAAATGATATATACATGGTATTCTACATGTGCAATTTGGTACACGAAAACTCGGTAAAAGTTTGCGAGGTTTGAATTTTCAATAAAGCTATATGCACTGCATTTCGGAACGGAGGGAGCATACGGCAGTTGCTAACACTCACGTGGAAGATTTGTGTGTAGGAGGAGTGGCTGTTCTGTTAAATGACATGGCAAAACTGACACTGTCGGATGCCGATCTAACGGTCCTTATGGCGTTTGTCAGGAAAAGGCTTGTGGCGAACGTTTGTCGGATAATGATTTACGGACACATGCATTGCATTATACGTGCCCCCTCTCTCTCACGCACACGCACCCTCACGAGTCACGACTCTCCCGAGTCCTCTCGCAGACTCGCACGTCGTACCCACCGTCTATCTGCAGGTAGACGTCACGCACATATGTGCTCTTCACACCCTACCCTCAGAACTTCTAAAAAACAAAAGACGGCGCGCACATTTTATTTTAGCTCACACGTCACACACTTGTACTATTACTCTTGCGGCGAACGTTCTTTGGGCATAGTATATTGTACTCTCATGAAGAGAAGCGGTGCACACACGCACTAGTTCTCTCACACCCACTCGCGGATACACGTAGGAGCGCATTTTTTTGAAGCTGGTACAACAAAATCACTCCACTATATATAAAAGCAGGAGCCTCAGCGCTTGCTTTACTAGGGTTCCTCTCGTTCACTCTCTCATGCTCTCCAGATCTAAGCAACACATAGGTGGCCACACTCTCTCTCAGCTCACGGCTGGTCACAAATCCGGCCGGACAACCTCGACCGGGGCAGGGGTGTAGGTGCATCGTTCACGCTGTCATCGGCGGCAAGGGAGGAGACCAACGGCTGCCCGGGCGTCCCGATTGGCGGCCGTGCTGTTCTCTCCAAGAGAGCGCCGGCTCGGGAGGGCCTCCGACCCCTTCTTCCTCCCTGCGGTATTGTGGCCAAGATGCGGCCTCCCGACGCCGTCTTTGCGACATGCCGACGACCCTCAGGTATATATTCCTTCAAAACCTGCCTTGATCTACTGCCCCAGCTCCCTTCGTGCGGATCCTTTTCTACTTCCGTCCGCTGTTCCAAAGCCACCTAGACTTCTACTAAGGCACGTGCTTTGCACGTATGTTCTGTATGATAGATACTCATATACCTTCTTTTTAGAGAGACAAATGGGTACTCGTATCTTGAGTAGATATCATAGTGTGTTTGTTTGCATGATCTAAGGACTATTCTGAAATAAGAAGTAAATCACTTGCACAAATCAAACTGAGTTCCAAGTAAGAATTTGATTACAAGATAAAAGTTGTAGTTTTATTATATGTTGTTTCCTGGGTTCCGCTGATGTATAGTTCCAGAGTTGTTTGACGGTTTACATGCATGTTTATGGACTATTTTGTGCAACTAAATAAGTCATTTAGGTCTGACAGACACTCATGTTCTGTATTAGCTTGAGGTATAGCTTATGTATGACTGAAATAAAATATTACACTTTTCTGCGAATAATAAAAATATTACATTTCTCGATGAAGCAGAATAAAACTTTAGCTAGCATCAGCCATGCAATGTTATGTTATGTGAACAGGTGTAAACTTTGCAGTATAGCGGCATCTAAAAAATCCATTTTTACAGTAATCTAAAAAAATTAGTTAGTAGTAGAGTGTTTATTTCCCAGGTGACAACGGGGAACCAAAATGTGCTAGCTATTTGCCAACTTGTCGTACTTGCATGTGAGGAGGTGGCAGCAGTTTCTAGACATTTCTCAACTTCAGTAGGTGCAATCCAGATTCAAACGGGACTTCTTTATTTGTTTACTTGGAGAGCAGAGTCGGCCATGTGCACAAGGAGCGGGAGTGAATCTGCAGCTCTTAGCCGTCAGATCATGTCATCCTTTGTTTAATGGACGGCAGTGATATGCATGAGAGGGGAAATGAACGGTGGATTTTGAGCCAATGCTTGTTTGGGCAGGAGAACCGAAGATGGAGTGGTAAATCCAATTTCAAAACTGCCGCATTATAGTAGTAGTAGATTAGAAGTAAACCTATTTCATACTGTCGACTCAAAGCGTTGGTTCAAATAGGGAAGAAAGTGGGAAAGCTGTAGCATGAATCTAGGACTTGGTTCTAAGAGGAAACGGGGGAAAGTAGTAATATCTGTCACTGTTTAAATAACTGTATATCTTATTTGCGCAAACAGGGATGTCTGTCTCCATATCGTTTCGGGATGTCTGTCTCCGTATCATTTCTATCCGCGCAATCAAAAGCACACACCTCAGTTTTAGTACAACTGCGCAAAATGAGATGGCTATCCCTCGCTGCCGTCGTCTAACCTCCAGTCTTCAAGGTATCCCTACATTGGTAGTAACTAAGGTAGAATGACCAACGCAATCTAAAAGAAGCTGACTCGTATGTTTTACTTCCTGATTGCAGTGCATGGACGAGCGAAAACAACTGCATCCTAGTCCGGAATGCACTTTCTACCAGTTCATCCATGGACCAAGGACTAGCTGGCATGGCTGCACGGCAGTTTTTTGGACAGGTGCGCGGACAAGAGGCATTGTGGTCTGCTTATTTCTGCAAATAGCAGTGCTTAAATTTAGTGGAATGCACAAGCATTTCAGTTGGTCAGTACACTACATGGTTTAGTTCAGCATTCCAGCTGATACCACAATTATAATTGGTTATTCTAGAATGAGAGAACCTAACCCTGAATGGTGGCAACAAGAAAAAACCAGAGTGAACTCCAGGAAATTTAAGCCTGCCGGGAGGCCCTTTGCTCAGAGAGAAGCCTTGCTTGTTTTTTCCTGATTTGTAAACCTTCTCACAACTTTGTCTTTTGCTGTGAACTAGTATATGTTTGTTATGTTTTATGAATCATTGAGATGTATAAAATTGCTTAACTTATGCTTTTCAAGTTTTTTATGAAGACGAGTTTAATGTGAGTGTTCCACATGAGCGCTGGACTAGCGTGTGAACGTTTGGAATTTATTACATTGTGGCCTCAATTAACTGCATGAACCACTGTAACAGGATACATAGTTGCTTATATGTCAGACAGCAGATTGTTGATTGTTAGCTGGTCGATAGCCTAGTGTTGAAGTGAGCTGAGCCAATGTGTCGTGTTTTGCACAACTGCTTACAAGTGGGGTAGCACCAACAGTGTTTACAAATACTTATGTATACGTCGGCGCATGGTTCTCGAACGAGTGCCCTATTTCATCAAAACACACACTACTCGTATGATAAACCATGACAACTTATGTCTTACCATGCCATATTCATGAAAAAACTAGTGAGGACGCATCTGTTTCGGCAACATTTACGATGGTTCTCACATGATTCACGGGCACACAAAAGTAGCAGCAGTTCCCATAGACGGATTCAAACAGAGTACTAGCCCCAGAGGGGTCGATAACAGGCAAGGTTCGGATAATTAGACACAATCCAAACTACTATTAAACACTAGCTGGGGCAACTATTTCATGCCTTGATATAATTTGGGCTGGACACAAGACGGACCTTGCCATGAACATCATCGAGGACGTCCCGCAGCAGCTCAATCCTGTGAACCTTCATGAAGACAACCTTGTGGCCTTGCCACTGATAAACTTGTTTGTGGAGGCATGCCACGTCATCTTCCTACGTAAGCTTGACAAGAATAGTATTCCTCACAAACGAAGGAGTAGCTTTGAACTTCTTGTGCTTCAGTACACCCTGGACAACACGCCTGACAACAGTGAGGCTGGAATACAACTCTTCATTGGTATAACCGCAAATGGCTTCCAGGATCCAACAGCCTAAGAACTCTGTTTTCCCAGTGCGTATATTCAGGTCGTCCGCCTCATAGCGAGTGACATGTACAACCACACAATCCTTGTCTGCATCAGGGCTCTAATTGAAACAGAAACAAATTCTGAATTACTTTTCAGTATAAGAAACACAAGTTATTTAAACCACTACGTATACCATGGCATCGAAGCTAATAAAATTGTGCATTATTAATCACCACATACTTCCTTTTCTAAAAAATCACCACATACTTAGATGAAAAACCACAATCGAGATCGGCAAAGAAGGAAATCACCTTGGGCAGCTCAGCGGGGGGGGGGACACATCCTCGAAGGGGGAAAACTGCTCCTGCAGTGCCACGGGGGCTGTAACCTCAAACGAGGCATTGACCATCTCAATATCTGGGGTCACCTCGGTGGTTTCCTCCATCTTCTTGGAGCTCTCTATCTCGTGGGGATCAGCCTCCCACGTCTGCTCCAATATCGGCAGATCTTTGCCTGGTTCTCCTTGGTCCATCATGAAACTGATGAATACTAGGAGTCCACTGAAAGGAAAACACAATCGCAATGACAATGAAACAAAAAAGAGAGTGAGGATCGGTTACTGCTTTGCAAAAGTTCTTTTTTTCCTCTGAACAAAAATATACCAACATCATGGATCCGCTTACCTTCCCTTCGTTCGGAGAGAAGAACAGTGGCAGATGCAAGTGTTGCCTTTCTTGAAGACGGTGAGGGAGAAGGGGATTCAGCGAAGAGTGAAATGATGGTTGCTTCGTCCGTCAAACTTAGACTGTGGGGAGGTGGGGTTTTGTGATACGACGGCTCGTTACTGCCGCGCTACGACCGGGGTGACTCTCTGCCTGCATACTGCCTTCTAATTTGGTGGATGGCATTTGGGCCCACGCGCTGCATGGCCCGCATGTCAGTGAAAAAAAGTATAATGGCATTCAGTAGAGGGAGACGTTTCAATGACCTAGGAGGAGCCAGAAGCAGTAGAGTGTCTCCACTGTACTAGTAGTAATTGTTTTTTGGTAGCTGTAGAGTGTCTCCACTGTACTAGTAGTAATTGTTTCTCGGGTCCCAAGACAAAACAGCCCATCCACACTAGTAAATAGTAAAATCAATTCAAAAACCTGGGTGCTCTTCTTCCTCCTCGCTCCCACCCACCTCACGCTAGCTCGCTCCACTCGTACCCCCAAATTCCTCACCTCAGTCCTACAGAAAACCCTAGCTCCCCTTCTTCCTCACTCCAACAGAAAATCCCCAGCTCTCCTTCTTCTTAGCTCGCACTACAACTAGGCTCGTCATTCGTTACTCTGCTCAAATCCATGAGCGCGACGCGACGCCCTCGAGGAAAATGGAGTCGGCTGACCCCAGTGCCAAGAAGATGAGGCTCCCGCCAGCGGCGACGCCTGTTGTAGATCCCGCACCCGGCAGCGCAGGGAGAAGCGGCGACCCCGCCCCCACCGGATCCCAGGAACCCGTAGAATCTCGGGTGGACCGCATCAGCGATCTCCTGGACGCCATCCTTGGGGAGATCATCTCGCTTCTCCCCACCAAGGATTGCTGCCGCACCCAAGTCCTCTCAATTCGGTGGCGCCCTCTATGGCGCGCCGTTCCCCTTAATCTCGATTGTCGTCAGCTATCTCTCTTCAATGATTTTGAAATCCCCAGAGCCATCATCTCCTCCCACCAGGGCTCCGTTCAAAGCCTCTGCATCCCGTCATGCTACCTGAGCAAGCATACCATGCCCTGCACGGTGGACGCCTGGCTGGAATCCCCTGAATTCATAGAACTACAGCTGCTTGAGTTCTACTATTCCCCTGGAAATCACATACCACATACCGAACGCCATGAACTTGTGCCCTCAGCACCGATGTCCATCTCGGGGTTTTCGTCCTCTCTCCACACCGCCACCTTTGCGCAGTGCTACCTACCAGACAATCTGGTACTAAACCTTCGACTCCCATTTCTCAAGAAACTTTCACTTGTGCGGGTTCGTATATCGGAGGCCTCATTGCACAACATCATCCACTCCAGTTGCCCTGCGCTGGAGTGCTTGGTGCTTGTTTTCACAGTTAGAATCGGTTGTCTCCAAATAAAGTCGCCTAACCTTGTAAGAATTGGAATTTCTTTTGACGGAAGGCAGCTCATCATCCAAGATTCCCCTTCACTTCAAAGGTTGATCCTTGATTCTAGTTATTCACCGTTGCAAATAACCGTCCTCTCTGCGCCTAAACTGGAGACCTTGGGTGTAATACATGATCTCTGTGCTCATTTCAATATGGTGTTTGGCTCCACAGTTCTTCAGGTACTTTATATTATCATCTACACTTGTAACCATAAGCTGCATTTTAAATTTCTGCGCATAATTTATATATCATCTTGGAGTACACATTTTGTACTAATATTATGTTCTATGCTCAATGAAGAGTTTCTCCATGGATGGCCTATCAATGGTGCTGGATTCTGTTAAGATCTTATATATCCAAATGAATAGTTTTGATCTGAACAAGATTATTTGCTTGCTGCAATGCTTTCCATGTCTGGAGAAGTTGTATA
Organism: Triticum urartu; assembly: GCF_056163025.1. Classification (NCBI taxonomy): domain Eukaryota; kingdom Viridiplantae; phylum Streptophyta; class Magnoliopsida; order Poales; family Poaceae; genus Triticum; species Triticum urartu. The sequence continues at coordinate 174,593,986 of NC_141879.1, forward strand.
TAAAGGTGATAATTTCACGCACATTGGAAGCCTGCATATAGTGTACTAGAATTAACCGTTCAGTTGTTGCTCTTTCGACACTCTTCTTTTAGACCTTAACTGTTTTCAATCTTCATGTCTATTTAGGCAACAGGACGGGGTAAGAAAGTTATAACCAATCGGTGGATTCGTAAGCATCGGCATTTTCTCACTTCTCATGAGATTTGATTGAAGACAATAACACTAGAACGATATGTAGCCAACCGTGCAAACACAAGATTTGTCACAGTCTTCCTGTTGAATGCGAGGTTACTTTTGTCCATCAGGCTTAAGTTTATCAGTAGCATGGTTTTGACGGATGGGTATGTCGAAGAGCAAAAAAAGGAGTTTCAGGTGGGCAAAAGAGCTTCTAAATGTGCCGGGCTTCTATTTACAATATATTGTGGTCATAATCCAGTAAATTTTATGACCCGGGATGTTCATTCTATGGACCTGACCGATCCATTTGACTGTGACTGCCGAAAACAGTGCTGGAGTTAGATGTTGTTGCCCTTTTCAATCTGGTTTTTTTGTAAACCTGATGAACAATTAACCCTCGTGCTTTTGTACAGTTTGTAAGCTGGAGTTAGATGTTCCTGCCCTTTTCAACTCGGCTGTGACTGTCATATTTTCTTTGAAACAAGGCAAATGGCTTGCCATTCGTTTAATTTAGAGTGAAATATTGTAACAAATCCAAACCAAGGGAAATAACATCACTCTCGCCGGCTGCTTGAGCTCACTGTGCATTACAGAAGCCAAGTGATTAGCCCCCACCAACACCCACAAACTTATTTCTAACTAGCACATCAAATGGGCTGTAAATTTTCATAGGAAAGGCTGCATGACCGTGACAGATTTGGATTCTGACATTTGGGACCCGCGAGGAAATAGCCTATCCAAGGTGGTGTCGACTTACTAGCCAGTCAACAAACGATTCTGCCTACCAGCCGTTGGATTGACATCCAACATCTGTCGTGTATCTTCTCTCTCTTGTCTTCTTCTTCCTCCAATCGCCCAAACCAAACCACCCCGTCGGCTCTGCCTGCTCCCGCCTCCCATGGCTGGCTGCGCCTCTGCCGCCCTACCATACGTACCCTCCAACGTTGGCCAGTCCCTCCCTCTATTCCCCCACACGTCATGTTATTCTCTAGCGATGTCAGCCCCAACACGCACCCGCGCCCGAACCAGTCAACCCTCGTACTCCCCTCCGCCTGCGACTGGACCAGCGCATTTTCAATGGCTCATGTTCGTTCCATCCGAGGCCTTGCCGTCGTCCTCCGCCTTGCGGCCTTGGTTCGCTCGCCGTGCGCGGTGCGCCGCCCTCTTGCATTGTCAACGTCGTCAACAACCGAGAGGAACAAGGAGATGACTGTACGTGGAGAGGATGACAGTAGGGACCCACCAGCGTCATGGAAGTATGCAAGCAAGTGTCTCTATAGTACAAGCCCAAAAATGTGGTTCCTCCTAATGGTTGGACATCCGGGGCTCACGCCATTGTCAACGTAGTCAATAAATGAGAGAATTACACTACGAGCGGCTGACACCAGGGACCCAGCAAGTCACGCAGTTTTTTTTGAGGAACAAGCAGTTGTTATTTATACTAGTTTTAGCGACGGATCAGGGTAACAACGGGGTTGTGCGGGGGCTGTGGCCTGTCTAGCCAGGGTTTTATTTATGTTTACCACATCATGAGCCTAGTTGTGTTTTTTTCTTGCTGAAAATGGCTAGCCGAGTTCTATTTTTTAAAGAAATACCCAAACAAGGCATAGTTGCTTTATCGGCCCTGCTGGGCTGCAAATCTTTCAAGACGAGGAGAGTTTCATTCGGTTTGCCCAGAAATGGGATGTACATTTTTAAAACACATCAAATCGGGAATTAGTTTCAATTTTTTTTCATTACAAGATCTTAAATTCCATTGATTCTTATGCGCGGACAATTATTTGGATTTTATATTTATATAAATTATTTTTCAAAATAGTTTGAATGTGAATCGATATTTCTGGATTAAAAACAGTTGACCGCATGGAAATATGCAAAATTTCGTATACTTTTTAACCGTGGCCACAATATGGGGTGTGATGCTAACAAAAAGAAGATGGGCTCCAAAAAAATTCTTACAAATTAGCAAATGGGCTGTACATTATTAGAAATAATGGCAGATGGGTTGTATGTTGTTTTCCACAGATTTGAGGCTGACTTCTGCGCCTACTACAGGTTGACGCGTATGCTTTCATAAAAAAAAAGGTTGACGCACATGCAACGCCCTGTCAACTTAGTCAACACACGAGAGCAGTGACTTTTGGATGTCCATCCAACGGCTGTCGTGCTTCTTCAATCTCTGCTCTTCATGCTCAAGCCGCTCAAACAAGCACCGGCGGGACTGCCTGCTCCCTCCTCCCGCGGTCGGCTATGTTGCCGTGCAGGCCTCACGGCCCCACCGTACTCCCATCGCTAGCCTAGCCATCCCTCTACTCACCCACACATGTTGTTATTCTCCAGCGACGTCAGACGAACCAGTAAACCCTCGTACTCCTCCGCGTGGGAAACAACTGCCGAGTATTCCCTGGCTCCGTGTCGTTCCGTTCCTAGGCCTCGCCGTCGTCCACTGCCCTGGTGCTCTCGGCGTGGCCTGGTCAACGTGGTCAATGAACGACATCCATCGGAACTGGACTGTATGTGGAGAGGCTGACAGCTGGGTCCAGAGACGCACGCAAGGAAATGCCTCCTTATTACACGCAAAATAATGATTCCTCCACCTGACAGCTAGGACCCACAGGAAGGCCCTCTGTATTTCACAAAAAAAAACGTTCCCCCCACTGACAGGTCGGACCCACCAGCTATATCTTCGCACGTAAGGAAGTGCCTCCTTATTACGCCCAAAAAATGAATACCCCCCTGCTAGCTTGGACCCACCATATTGTTGGGCTGACTTGTGGGCCTACTAAGTTGACAGGGACGGAGAGCTTTGTCAACTTAGTCAATACTCCAGTGACCGTATGATGTCCATCCAACGGCCATAGTGCTTCTTCAACCTCTGGTCTTCTTGCTCCAGCCACCCAAAGCAGCGCCGGTCGTGCCGCCTGCTCCTGCCTCCTGTGGCCGGCTGTGCTACCGTGGAGGCCTCACCGCCCCCATACTACTCCCACCACTGGCCAGGCCATCCCTCCACTCACTCACACCCCCCTTATTCTGCGGCGACGGCAACCTCACACCGCAGCCGAACCAGTGAACGCTGGTACTCCTCTACGCGTGGGCATCCACTGCCGCGTCTTGCACGGCTCCGCGTCGTCCCCTTCCTAGGCCTCGCTGTCGTCCACCGCCGTGGTGCTCTCGGCGCGGCGTGGTCAATGTGGTCAACGACCGACTTCCATCGGAAGAGTACAGTACGTGGAGAGGCTGACGGCTGGGTCCATGCCAGCCGCAAGCAAGTGCCTCCTTATTACGTGGAAAATAATTATTCCTCCACCTGACAGCGGGGACCCACCGGACGGGCCACCAGTATTTTGCGAAAAAAATTTGTTTCCCCCTGACTGCTGGGACCCACCGGACGGGCCACGGTATTTCACGAAAAAACGTTCCTCCCACTGTCAGCTCAGACCCACCGGAAGTGCCTCCTTATTACGCACAAAAAAATGAATAGTCCCCCGGCTAGCTGGGACCCACCTTGATGGGAGGCTGACTTGTGGGCCTACTAAGTTGACGGGGATGAAGGGCTTTGTCAACTTAGTCAATAAGAACGATTCTAGCTCCAGTGACCGTACGATGTCCATCCAACGGCCGTAGTGCTTCTTCAACCTCTGGTCTTCTTGCTCCAGCCGCCCAAAGCAGCGCCGGTCGTGCCACATGCTCCTGCCTCCCATGGCCGACTGTGCTGCCGCAGAGGCCTCACCGCCCCCTACTATTCCCACCGCTGGCCAGGCCCTGCGGCGACGGCAGCTGTCGGTGTTCTGGGAACGGGGGTCCCCAGACTTGCCTGCCTGCGGCCTGCGGTGTGGCTCAAAGGGAGGCCCAGCACAGCCCATATTCACCAACACAAACCCAAGACCCTCGCGAGGGGCCAAGCCTCGCGGGGCGGACGACGCGAAGCTTCCTCAGGCACAGCCTCATCAGGCTGGCTCACGAGGAGGCGGAGAGATCAAGGCGGGGTACCTCACGAGGTGCCCATGACGCAAGCCATGACAACTCAGGGCGCCAGGCGGGTGCCAGCCCGCGCAGCGTCCTCCTTTCCTCTTTGGTGCAAAGGGGGCAAGCGCAGCCGCGGAGTACCGAGGCATCAGGCAAAGGTTGCCATTTCGGTGCAACGAGACCAAGACTAGGAGGACTACGAGACGGAGGTCACCGTGGAGCCCAAGACGGCGTCATCACCAGAGCTTTGCGCAGGCGAAGACTACTTTTGTCAGGATAGCTGATACTTGTTGTCCCCCTTCAAATTAGCCCGCCATTGTTGGCTCCCTTCCCGCTCAATATCTGGGAAGAGGACCAGGGCCTCTATAAATAGGCCCAGCCACCCACACAGCAAGGGGGTCGGTCGGTCAGCAAAAGGGGAGCAGAGAGAGAGAGGTGGCTGAACTCCTCCCAGCAGTTCATCGCCTCAGCCAAGAACAGACCCTCGCGAGGCTGTTCTTCCTTGTATTGTTCATCATCATCAGCCCAAGAGGCAATCCACCACACCACACACTGGAGTAGGGTATTACACCACAACGGTGGCCCGAACCAGTATAAACCCTGTGTCAATTGTGTTGTTCTTTCCTTAGTTTAGATCCCAGCATGGCGGAGGGTTGCAAGTAGGTGGGAGGCGAAATCTCCGCGCGCACCCCAGTGTTCGAACCTCAAGGGTCTGCCGGAACCCGTAATCCGACATTTGGCGCGCCAGGTAGAGGTGCGCAGGAATTCGTCTTCTGTTACCCCGTTCTCCTCCGAGCATCGCGCTCATGTCTGACGCTCGTCGGGCCCGCACGTAGCGCCAGGCCGCCCTCGCTTCCCGTGTCGCCCATACGGCCCCTGTCGGCAGGCGTCCTCGCCGTTCCCCATCACCTGCCGTCAACGCCGCCACCGGCCCGGTGGGGGACGAGCAGCAAGCATCGCTTCAGCATCCATCCATGCGCCAAGACGGCCGCACCGCAACTCCCTCGCTCGCCCCAGCTGGTTCTTCGTCCCGCGCGCTCCACGCGCCCATGGGGCCCCGCAACCTCTCCCCCGCCTATCGCGCTGCATCGACACCCCCAGTCGTCGCGGCCCTCTTGGGCAGCTCGCAGGCGCCGCCTACAAGTTACCACGTCAAGCCGTTCATTCACCGGGTCAGCGTCGCTTCCACGCGGCAGGGGGCTCCCCTGGATTAGGCGGCGCCCGAGACCGGCCTGCTTCAGCTCGGAGGACCACCCCTCCAACTCGGCCTGCTCGGGCGCGCTCCCCATGCTGTGCACCCCCACCATCTGCCAGGTGGCCGTCACCAGAACTCTCATCGATGGTGGGGCAGGCCTCAGCATGCTCTCAGTCGAGGCCTTCAACCTCCTCTGCATACCCCTGGAACGGCTACAGCCCAGCCGGCCCTTCTCAGGCGTTGGGGGCAAGTCGTCTGGCTCCTTGGGACAGATCCGGCTCCCAGTGACCTTCGGCACCTACGACAAGTTCCGCACGGAGCTGGTCGACTTCGACATCGCCCCCATCGGCCTCCCCTACAACACCATCCTCGGCTACCAGGCGCTGGCCCAGTTCATGGCCGCGACGCACCCGGCGTACAACCTCATGAAGATGCCCGGGAGCAGCGGTGTCCTCACCGTGCACGGGGACACTGGGGACTCTCTACGGGTGCTCAAGCTCGTCTTCAAGACAGCGGCGTCGGCACAGCCCGCCGCCTTGGAGGCCCCCGAGCCCAAGGGGGCTGCGCCTGCCAAGAAAAAACAGTTGTTCACCCAAGACAAGGCAGAAACCAAGCAGATACCCGTCGATGAGGACGGATCCACCAACGCCACTTTCACCATAGGCGCCCACCTCAAAACCGAGCAGGAGGAGGCCCTGGTTGGGTTCCTGCGCACAAACAAGAAGGTATTCGCTTGGGAGCCAGACCAGTTGGCAGGGATCCCCAGGAGTGTAATCGAGCATCACCTCAACGTATGCCCCAACATGCGCCCTATGAAGCAGAAGGCCAGGCGGCAGTCCACAGAAAAGCAGGCCTTCATCGTCCAAGAGACCCGCAAATTAGAGGCCGCTGGGGTCATTCGCGAGGTCCGATACCCAGATTGGTTTGCCAACCCTGTCGTTGTGCCAAAGAAGGGAGGGAAGGAACGCATGTGTGTCGACTTCACTAACCTCAACAAGGCGTGCCCGCAAGATCCGTTCCGCTCCCCCGCATCGACCAGATCGTCGACTCCACTGCGGAATGCGACTTGCTATGCTTCCTGGATGCCTTCTCTGGGTATCACCAGATCAAGATGGCGGTTGAAGACGTCGAGAAGACAGCCTTCCTAACCCCGTGTGGGGTGTACTGCTACACCTGCATGCCATTCGGGCTGCGTAACGTAGGGGCGGCCTTTCAGCGGCTGATGCATATCACCTTGGGCCCACAGCTCGGGAAGAATGTTGAAGCTTACGTCGATGACATCGTGGTAAAATCTCGGGAGGCCAGAACCTTGATACAAGACCTGGAGGAAACCTTCGCGAGCCTCAACGCAGTGAACCTACGGCTCAACCCAGAGAAATGTGTGTTCGGGGTCCCCTCGGGCAAGCTCTTGGGTTTCCTCGTGTCTCACCGAGGCATCGAGGCTAACCCGGAGAAGGTCAAGGCAGTGGAAGACATGAGCCCGCCAAAGACCCTCAGAGAAATGCAGAAGCTCACGGGGCGCGTGACCGTGCTAGGGCACTTCATCTCCATGTTGGGGGAGCGAGCGCTACCCTTCTTCCAGCTAATGAAGAAAAGGGGGCCCTTCGAGTGGACTGAAGAGGCCGACAAGGCATTCCAGGATCTCAAGAAATACCTGACCAGCCCACCGGTCATGGTGGCTCCACGCCCTCAAGAACCCCTGGTGCTTTACCTTGCCGCCACTCCCTACTCCGCCAGCGCAGCCCTGGTGGCAGTCAGAGAGGAGCGTCGAATCAAAACCGCGGCAGCAGCCCAGGACAAGGCGGAGCTGGTACGAGGAAGGCCCACAGAAGCCGCCACGGCAGTTGATGAGGACCAGCCGCCGCAGAGGGGCGCAGCAGAGGCAGGAGAGGTCCCTCTCCCAGATGGCCAGTCTCAGGAGGCCTCATTGTCTCGAGAGGCGCCATGGTCTCCAAAGGGAGCCGCCAGCACTGACGCACTCCACCTCATTGAGCACCCAGTGTACTTCGTCAGCACAGTGTTGCAGGATGCAAGGGATGCAAGGGGGTCCCCAGACTTGCCTGCATGCGGCCTGCAGCGTGGCTCAAAGGGGGGCCCAGCATGGCCCATCTTCACCAACACAAACCCAAGACCCTCGCGAGGGGCCAAGCCTCGCGGGGCGGACGACGTGAAGCTTCCTCAGGCACGGCCTCGTCAGGCTGGCTCACGAGGAGGCGGAGAGATCAAGGCGGGGTACCTCACGAGGTGCCCATGACGCAAGCCATGACAACTCAGGGCGCCAGGCGGGTGCCAGCCCGCGCAGCGTCCTCCTTTCCTCTTTGGTGCAAAGGGGGCAAGCGTAGCCGCGGAGTACCGAGGCATTAGGCAAAGGTTGCCATTTCGGTGCAACGAGACCAAGACCAGGAGGACTACAAGACGGAGGTCACCGTGGAGCCCAAGACGGCGTCATCACCAGAGCATTGCGCAGGCGAAGACTACTTTTGTCAGGATAGCTGATACTTGCTATCCCCCTTCAAATTAGCCCGCCATTGTTGGCTCCCTTCCCGCTCAATATGTGGGAAGAGGACCAGGGCCTCTATAAATAGGCCCAGCCACCCACACAGCAAGGGGGTCGGTCGGTCAGCAAAAGGAGAGCAGAGAGAGAGGTGGTTGAACTCCTCCCAACAGTTCATCGCCTCAGCCAAGAACAGACCCTCGCGAGGCTGTTCTTCCTTGTATTGTTCATCATCATCAGCCCAAGAGGCAATCCACCACACCACACACTGGAGTAGGGTATTACACCACAACGGTGGCCCGAACCAGTATAAACCCTGTGTCTCTTGTGTTGTTCTTTCCTTAGTTTAGATCCTAGCATGGTGGAGGGGTGCAAGTAGGTGGGAGGCGAAATCTCTGCGTGCACCCCAGTGTTCAAACCTCAAGGGTCTGCCGAAACCCGTAATCTGACAGCAGCCTCACACCGCAGCCGAACCAGTGAACCCTCGTAGTCCTCTCCGCGCGAGCTTCCACTGTCGCGTCGTCCCCTTCCTAGGCCTCGCCGTCGTCCACCGCCGTGGTGCTCTCCGCGCGGCATGGTCAACGTGGTCAAGGAACAACTTCCATTGGAAGAGTATTATACGTGGAGAGGCTGACAGCTGGGTCCACGGCCACAACCTAGTTTTTTTGTGATTTGCCAAGTAAGTCGCTTTGTCAGGCCTGTTGGGCTGCAATTCTTTCAAGACGGGGAGAGTGTCGGTGTCAAAACCGGCGGATCTTGGGTAGGGGGTCCCGAACTGTGTGTCTAGGCCGGATGGTAACAGGAGGCAGGGGACACGATGTTTTACCCAGGTTCGGGCCCTCTTGATGGAGGTAAAACCCTACGTCCTGCTTGATTAATATTGATGATATGGGTAGTACAAGAGTGGATCTACCACGAGATCAGAGAGGCTAAACCCTAGAAGCTAGCCTATGGTATGATTGTATGTTATGGTTGTTGTCCTACGGACTAAAACCCTCCGGTTTATATAGACACCGGAGAGGGTTAGGGTTACACAAGGTCGGTTACAAAGGAGGAGATATCCATATCCATACTGCCTAGCTTGCCTTCCACGCCAAGTAGAGTCCCATCCGGACACGAGAGGAAGTCTTCAATCTTGTATCTTCATAGTCTAACAGTCCGGCCAATGGAGATAGTCTGGCTGTCCGGAGACCCCCTAATCCAGGACTCCCTCAGTAGCCCCTGAACCAGGCTTCAATGACGATGAGTCCGTCACGCAGTATTGTCTTCGGCATTGCAAGGCGGGTTCCTTCTCCAAATACATCACAGAAGGATTTGAATACGAGGATAGTGTCCGACCCTGCAAAATAAGTTCCACATACCGCCGTAGAGAGAATATTATTTTTGCAAATCCAATTCGCTGACTCGTTTTGGTATCATGACGTTGTGTCATGGCCCGGCGATTATTCGAACCATTTTTCATCAACCAGCTCCACACATAACGTGAGGCACTTTCTTGACACGTCTTGCCGAAGCGAAGATCGTGTTCCCCCAATTACGGGATTCTCATTAATGCGGTCGTGGGTAACCCAACCGTGTCTAGGACTCCTAGATTATAGGCAAGTCCTAAATGGCTACGGAGAGGACACTTGATATTCACCCTCTTTATAAAGGGACGAGGTTTTCGCTTTTTCCCTCTCGTGCTCAATCGAACCCTTCTCCCGCCTCGAGTTCTAACACCCAAAGCCCAGTTTAGGTGCTCCGAATCTTCAATCATGTCCGGATCCAGCCTTCAAGGCCGATGGATGCCCTCCTCCGTTACAGAAGAGGACATTAAGAAGTTGAGGGAGGCCAGATACCTGACCGCCGAGGTTTCGCATCGGCTGCCTGCTCGAGGGCAGATCGTCCCTACTCCCGAACCCAACGAGAACGTTGTGTTTGTCTCCCACTTCCTCCGAGGTCTAGGCCTCACTCTGGATCCTTTCGTCAGGGGCTTGGTGTTCTATTACGGGCTAGATTTCCACGATCTAGCTCCGGACTCCTTTCTCCACATCTCGACATTTATTGTTGTGTGTGAGGCCTTCCTTCGTGTTACCCCTCACTTCGGCCTGTGGCTCAAGACCTTTGAAGTAAAGCCGAAGATGATCGAGGGGCAACATGCAGCGTGCGGAGGTGCATCAATAGGCAAGATGGCAGGAGCTCCATGGCCGAAAGGTTCCTTTTCAGAGGTGTCCGAATTATGGCAACAGGAGTGGTTTTACGTCACGGCTCCCAAAAGTGCCAAGTGGGCGGCTGCCCCCGCTTTCCGCTTGGGCCCCCCCACCACAACTGATCTCATGGATTAGCAGAGGTCTGAGCTAGGGTCCAGCCAAGGACGTGCCTATACTGCAAAGCCGCATCCGAGATCTCTTCGAGGGAGATTTTAATTTGGCTGTGGTAATACAAGTTATGATGGTTCGTCAAGTCCAGCCTTGCAGACGCCGGCCTCTTTGCTTGTGGGAGTTCAACCCAGAGGGACCGCGTGCCATTCAAAGTTTCCTCGGCCTGACGCACGAGGAGATGTACAAGTCATTCTTCGGACCTCAAGCAGAGTGTCCGGATATTACCGAGGACGTGGGCCTGAGCAGTAACTGCACCGCCGAACAAGTAAGAAATCCTCTGGCCGAACACACTGTCTTTTATTCGTCACAAAGTTATTTCTGAGAATTTGATTTTTGACTAGGACTGGCTAACAAAGGCGAAGATGATTTGGTGTTTGGCCCCCCTCCCTGAGGGTTTGGAAAATCCGGTATTGGAAAAGATGCTCGAGGTCGCACCTTGCCCGGATCCCTCGAAGGAAGATGCGGGGGGATAATACGGGCGGACACGAAACCCCATGGCTGCCCGTTCCAATCGAGGGAATGAGCATCTCCATGAAGGAGGATAACCGGGGGAGGAAAAGGACTGCTTCCAAGGATCCGGAAGCCGAAGCCTCCAAACGGGAGAAGAAGTCTCCCACAGAGGGTCCTGCCTCGGGGGGTGCTTTTGCCGCACAAAGTCCGCGGGGGGATCAGCCCTCCAACGAGTCGTAAGTGATCCAAAATACTTTAATAGTAAAGGTATGCTATCTTTTTTCTGAGAAAATAATCACCGCATATATCTTGCAGTTCGGGCCTTAGCCCCTCTCAGCTGAGCTCGTCTTCGGGGGATCTTCTTCCAGAGATGATGGAGAGCGAAACGCCTCCCCCGGACTCCTCCGCTCAAGAAGCGGGCGACCCCGAAGTGTCGTCACGGAGGGCCTCTCCGGATCCGGTGAGGCCAGAAGATAATTCCATAGACCCCCGAAGTCCCCGGCGTCCGGCTCCCGAAGAGAGGAGACAAAAGAGTCCGGCACCGTCTGGTGTGAGGTCGGACGTTCTGAGGGAGTTGGTGGGGCGAGCGGCCATCTCAAAAGAACACCGTATGCTGATGGGTACGGTGATGGAGAGAATCTCGTCCGCCGAAAGCGGATTACATGAAGCCTTTATGAGTCTACTGACAGGCTTTGAGGTACGTGAGATAATATGTGATAGTACTGCACATGTTAGGTGTGCCCTGTGTAGATAGTAGCCCCTGAGACTCTGGTTGTCGTCGAGAATGGTGGCGAACAGAGGATCATATTCCGAGGCAATAACCAGACTGCTCCTATGTGCAGGTGGTGGAAGCTCCGGTGGCTAGCCGGACTAGTGAGTTTACCAAATTAAAACGGCAACTGGATGCGGCAGACGTCGACATCGAGCTTGTTAACAAGAGGCTTGACGAGGCACAGGGTAAGTGTTATTATCTGGTGAATGCCACATAGTAAGAGCAGCATGATGCCAGTACCTTTAATATGTTGTGACTACAGATGGAGCTGCCACCGTGGAAACCTTGCGGGCAGAACTTGCCCGAGCCAAGGAACAAGCGAGGATTAGTAATGCCGCTGCTTTGAAGGCGGCCGAAGAGTTGAAAGCCGAGAAGGCCGCACATTGCGAGAGCCAAGAGAAGATGGCCGTAGAATTAAAAGACACTGCCGACCGTTGCCGGGTCCTTGAAAAAGAAAACCGAGCGAAGGCAACGGACCTTGAGAAGGCCACGACGGCGGACAAAGACACCCGTTCCACTATGAGAGCGAAGAAGGAGGAGGTGCGGGAAGCCGGGGATATTGCGGCTAGGAAGCCCTTCCTGTTACGGAGGAAGTTCGGAGATCCACGGTATGCCCCTCTGGATCGGCTGTGGAGTTCGGCGGATGCGTATATGGATTTGTCGGCGAGCGCTGCCGATGCGGCCAAGTACTTCCAAGGTCAGACAGATCGTGAAGTGGACAAGCTGTGCTGGTCACAATTCCACGTTCCAGAGCGTCCGCTTTCATTGACTGACCAGCTAGCCGAATGGGCCGAACTGAATAGGTTGTGCGGACTCGCCATGAGGTCTGTTATGGATCAGCTATGGCCGGAAAAGCCAAAGCCGGACAGCTATTTCAGCTTAGTGCAGCAGTTCCTTGGTGCGGTGTCGTGCATTAATGCGATGAAGAGGTCGGCGTGCATAGAAGGCTCGCGGATGGCCCTTACCCATGTTAAAGCATACTGGGCGGAGATGGACGCTACCACTGTTGCGGCGTAGGGTTCGGCCATAGGCCAAGTGGCTGCCGAGAATTATTTCGAGGAGGTTCTCGAGGGTGCTCGTTTGATAGAGGCCCAGTGCTCGAAGAATATTATGTTTGAGTGATATGTATTCTCATTGTAAACACAATGTTTTTATGAAGTTTTTATAAGGCTATGTTTATACTTTTGCCTGAAAGTAGTATGATGCCTCCTGTGCGGCCGTTTATGTATACATGTGTATAACCTGAAAGATTGCATCCGTCGGCTTCAACCCCCACGCACATAATGTGGAGGTGCTCGCAAAAAACGTGTGTTCACACTTAACCCAACGCCTTGGTCCTATTAAGGAGGTGATAGCGTAGCGAGCGAGGCAACCGGACTATAATGCTTTAACACTTTCACTTAGCCATAGGAGTTTGACACCGGGGCTACTAGATAGCCCCTGGTGGCTCCGCACTCTCCCAATCGCGGGGTGCGTACATGCCTGGCCGGAAAACGGCCCTTCGTTAAGGCAGAGGAATTCTAACATTTCGATAAGTCATCGAGTGGTTGACCAGTCTCACGCTATATCATGACAGTCAGTTTTCGGCTTTCTCTACTGAGGTGCTCATCCGGATGAACCAGGGCACAATCGCAGTAGTTCTCCTGGTGCTACCTTAGCCGATAAAGCGGAATGTAAGGCACCAAAACACAGGAGCCGGGCAAACCCAACATTTGACTAAAGACAATGATTCGGAGCTGATGCATATAAGGCCAAACTCGCGACGCCGAACACTCCCTAAGGTATTCGGTCTTTATGGTATAAACCAGGCCTAAATAGTGCCCTTTGTAAGAAGCCCCTTGTGTCCAGGTACGTGCATTATTCTGACGTGGCCACATGCCAAGACGTCAGCATCCTTCTCAACTGTGCTGAGAATTCGGTGGATGTGTATCAATAAAAGACAGTAAAAAAGGTTTACGCAGGGTCTTAATCTAAAAAGAATCCTTGGAGCGAGTCCCTGCTGCACGTCTGCGCCTGTGTCTTCGTTGTGTCGTATCCTGGACGGGTGTAGCACGATGATCATCTGTAAAAGAGAGGAACTTAGGTGAAAAAGTTTTCGTGCAAAAAAGATAGTTTTTAAAGAAACCATGTATAATTCAAGATGAGTAAAAATTTCCACTTGTCTGCGCGTGTTGAGCCCCTTGTATTTGTAATAGGGGTGTGACCATTGATCTGGTATGAATTACATATAGCTGCGTCGGAATCGTCTAACCGTGTCCGAGGTCTTGACGACCTATTAAATGCTTTAGTTGGTGAGGCCGTTTTTAGTGTGCGGCTGCCAAGGCAGCTGCACTCTCTTCGGCGCGCAAAGACCGCTTAATACTTCTGTTTACTGTAATGATGCCACGTGGGCCGGGCATCTTGAGTGTGAGGGCAGCGTAGTGCGGTATTGCATTAAAGCGAGCGAAAGCTTCGCGTCCCAGTAGTGCTTGATAGCCACTTTGGAACGGAGAAATGTTGAAGGTTAAATGTTTGCTACGGAAGTTATCGGGGAAGCCGAATATAACCTTTAGTAGCAGGGAGCCCATGCAATGAGCCCCTGGGCCTGGCGTTACTCCTTTGAAGGTAGTATTGCTATGGCAAATTTTTGTTGGGTCTATCTGTTGGGGAACGTAGTAATTTCAAAAATTTCCTACGCACATGCAAGATCATGGTGATGCATAGCAACAAGAGGGGAGAGTGTTGTCCACGTACCCTTGTAGACCGTAAGCGGAAGCGTTAGCACAACGCGGTTGATGTAGTCATACGTCTTCACGGCCCAACCGATCAAGCACCGAAACTACGGCACCTCCGAGTTCTAGCACATGTTCAGCTCGATGACAATCCCCGGACTCCGATCCAGTAAAGTGTCGGGGAAGAGTTCTGTCAGCACGACGGCGTGGTGACAATCTTGATGTTCTACCATCGCAGGGCTTCGCCTAAGCACCGCTACAATATTATCGAGGATTATGGTGGAGGGGGGAACCGCACACGGCTAAGAGAACGATCACGAAGATCAACTTGTGTGTCTAGAGGTGCCCCCTGCCCCCGTATATAAAGGAGCAAGGGGGGAGGCCGGCCGTCCCTTGGGGCGCGCCAAGCAGGGGGGAGTCCTCCTCCTAGTAGGAGTAGGACTCCCCTTTCCTACTCCAACTAGGAAGAGAGAAGGGGGAAGGAAAGAGAGGGAGAGGGAAAGAGGGGCTGCGCCCCCCCCCCTCCCCTAGTCCAATTCGGACTCCTCATGGGAGGGGCGCGCCACCTCCTGGGCTGCTGCCCTCTCTCTCCCCTCAGGCCCACTAAGGCCCAATACTTCCCCGGGGGGTTCGGTAACCCTTCCAGCACTCTGGTTTTCTCCGAAATCACCCGAAACACTTCCGTGTCCGAATATAGCCGTCCAATATATCGATCTTTATGTCTCGACCATTTCAAGACTCCTCGTCATGTCCGTGATCACATCCGGGACTCCGAACAACCTTCGGTACATCAAAATATATAAACTTATAATGAAACTGTCATTGTAACGTTAAGCGTGCGGACCCTATGGGTTCGAGAACAATGTAGACATGACCGAGACACGTCTCCGGTCAATAACCAATAGCGGAACCTGGATGCTCATATTGGCTCCTACATATTCTACGAAGATCTTTATCAGTCAGACCACATAACAACTTATGTTGTTCCCTTTGCCATCGGTATGTTACTTGCCCGAGATTCGATCGTCGGTATCTCAATACCTAGTTCAATATCGTTACCGGCAAGTCTCTTTACTCGTTCCGTAATACATCATATCGCAACTAACTCATTAGTTGCATTGCTTGCAAGGCTTAAGTGATGTGCATTACCGAGAGGGCCCAGAGATACCTCTCCGACAATCGGAGTGACAAATCCTAATCTCGAAATACGCCAACCCAACAAGTACCTTCAGAGACACCTATAGAGCACCTTTATAATCACCCAGTTACGTTGTGACGTTTGGTAGCACACAAAGTGTTCCTCCGGTAAACGGGAGTTGCATAATCTCATAGTCATAGGAACATGTATAAGTCATGAAGAAAGCAATAGCAACAAACTAAACGATCAAGTGCTATGCTAACAGAATGGGTCAAGTCAATCACATCATTCTCTATTGATGTGATCCCATTAATGAAATGACAACTCATGTCTATGGCTAGGAAACTTAACCATCTTTGATTCAATGAACTAGTCAAGTAGAGGCATACTAGTGACATACTGTTTGTCTATGTATTCACACATGTATTATGTTTCCGGTTAATACAATTCTAGCATGAATAATAAACATTTATCATGATATAAGGAAATAAATAATAACTTTATTATTGCCTCTAGGGCATATTTCCTTCAGTCTCCCACTTGCACTAGAGTCAATAATCTAGTTCACATCGCCATGTGATTTAACATCAATAGTTCACATCACCATGTGATTAACACCCATACTTCACATCGTCATGTGACCAACACCCAAAGGGTTTACTAGAGTCAATAATCTAGTTCACATCGCTATGTGATTAATACCCAAAGAGTACTAAGGTGTGATCATGTTTTGCTTGTGAGGGAGGTTTAGTCAACAGGTCTGCTACATTCAGATCCGTATGTATTTTGCAAATTTCTATGTCAACAATGATCTGCACGGAGCTACTCTAGCTAATTGCTCCCACTTTCAATATGTATCCAGATTGAGACTTTGAGTCATCTGGATCAATGTCAAAACTTTTATCACCTCCATAATCGAGAAACATATCCTTATACCACTAAGGATAATTTTGACCAATGTCCATTGATCTACTCCTAGATCACTATTGTACTCCCTTGCCAAACTCAGGGTAGGGTATACAATAGGTCTGGTACACAGCATGGCATACTTTATAGAACCTATGGTTGAGGCATAGGGAATGACTTTCATTCTCTCTCTATCTTCTGCCGTGGTCGGGTTTTGAGTCTTACTCAACTTCACACCTTGTAACACAGGCAAGAACTCCTTCTTTGACTGTTCCATTTTGAACTACTTCAAAATCTTGTCAAGGTATGTACTCATTGAAAAACTTATCAAGCGTCTTGATCTATCTCTATAGATCTTGATGCTCAATATGTAAGCAGCTTCACCGAGGTCTTTCTTTGAAAAACTCCTTCCAAACATTCCTTTATGCTTTGCAGAATAATTCTACATTATCTCCGATCAACAATATGTCATTCACATATATTTATCAGAAATGTTGTAGTGCTCCCACTCACTTTCTTGTAAATACAGGCTTCACCGCAAGTCTGTATAAAACTATATGCTTTGATCAACTTATCAAAGCGTATATTCCAACTCCGAGATGCTTGCACCAGTCCATAGACGGATCGCTGGAGCTTGCATATTTTGTTAGCACCTTTAGGATTGACAAAACCTTCTGGTTGCATTATATACAACTCTTCTTTAATAAATCCATTAAGGAATGCAGTTTTGTTTATCCATTTGCCAGATTTCATAAAATGCGGCAATTGCTAACATGATTTGGAAAGACTTAAGCATAGATACGAGTGAGAAACTCTCATCGTAGTCAACACCTTGAACTTGTCGAAAACCTTTTGCGACAATTCTAGCTTTGTAGATAGTAACACTACTATCACCGTCCGTCTTCCTCTTGAAGATCCATTTATTTTTTATGGCTTGCTGATCATCGGGCAAGTCAACCAAAGTCCACACTTTGTTCTCATACATGGATCCCATCTCAGATTTTATGGCCTCAAGCCATTTCGCGGAATCTGGGCTCATCATCGCTTCCTCATAGTTCATAGGCTCGTCATGGTCAAGTAACATGACCTCCAGAACAGGATTACCGTACCACTCTGGTGCGGATCTCACTCTGGTTTACCTACAAGGTTCGGTAGTAACTTGATCTGAAGTTTACAAGATCATCATCATTAGCTTCGTCACTAATTGGTGTAGTAGTCACAGGAACAGATTTCTGTGATGAACTACTTTCCAATAAGGGAGAAGGTACAGTTACCTCATCAAGTTCTACTTTCCTCCCACTCACCTTTTTTGAGAGAAACTCATTCTCTAGAAAGGATCCATTCTCAGCAATGAATATCTTGCCTTCAGATCTGTGATAGAAGGTGTACCCAAAATTTTCTATTGGGTATCCTATGAAGATGCACTACTCCGATTTGGGTTTGAGCTTATCAAGTTGAAACTTTTTCACATAAGCATTGCAACCTCAAACTTTAAGAAACGACAGCTTAGGTTTCTTGCCAAACCATAGTTCATACGGTGTCGTCTCAACGGATTTAGATGGTGCCCTATTTAATGTGAATGTAGTTGTCTCTAATGCACAACCCCAAAACGATAGTGGTAAATCGGTAAGAGACATCATAGATCGCACCATATCTAATAAAGTACGGTTATGATGTTCGGACACACCATTACACTATAATGGTGTGCTAGGTGGCGTGAGTAGTGAAACTTTTTCACGTTGTTTTAACTGAAAGCCAAACTCATAACTCAAATATTTTACTTCTGCGATCATATCGTAGATACTTTTATTTTCTTGTTATGATGATTCTCCACTTCACTCTGAAATTCTTTGAACTTTTCAAATGTTTCAGACTTGTGTTTCATTAAGTAGATATACCCATATCTACTCAAATCATCTATGAAGGTCAGAAAATAACGATACTTGCCATGAGCCTTCACACTCATCGGACCACATACATTAGTATGTATTATTTCCAATAAGTCAGTTGCTCGCTCCATTGTTCCGGAGAACGGAGTCTTAGTCATCTTGCCCATGAGGCATGGTTCGCAAGCATCAACTGATTCATAATCAAGTGATTCCAAAAGCCCATCAGCATGGATTTTCTTCATGCGCTTTACACCAATATAACCTAACCGGCAGTGCCACAAATAAGTTGCACTATCATTATTAACTTTGCATCTTTTGGCTTCAATATTATAAAAATGTGTATCACCACGATCGAGATCCAACAAACCATTTTCATTGGGTGTATGACCATAGAAGGTTTTATTCATGTAAACAGAACAACAATTATTCTCTAACTTACATGAATAACCGTATTGCAATAAACATGATCAAATCATATTCATGCTCAACGCAAACACCAAATAACACTTATTTAGGTTCAACAATAATCCCGAAAGTATAGGGAGTGTGCGATGATGATCATATCAATCTTGGAACTACTTCCAACACACATCGTCACTTCACCCTTAACTAGTCTCTGTTCATTCTGCAACTCCCGTTTCGAGTTACTACTCTTAGCAACTGAACCAGTATCAAATACCGAGGGGTTGCTACGAACACTAGTGATATACACATCAATAATCTGTATATCAAATATACCTTCGTTCACTTTGCCATCCTTCTTATCCGCCAATTACTTGGGGTAGTTCCGCTTCCAGTGACCAGTCCCTTTGCAGTAGAAGCACTCAGTTTCAGGCTTAGGTCCAGACTTGGGTTTTTTTTCACTTGAGCAGCAACTTGCTTGCTGTTCTTCTTGAAGTTCCCCTTTCTTCCCTTTGTCCCTTTACTTGAAACTAGTGATTTTGTTTACCATCAACACTTGATGCTTTTCTTGATGTCTACCTTCGTTGATTTCAGCATCACGAAGAGCTTGGGAATCGTTTCCGTTATCCCTTGCATATTATAGTTCATCACGAAGTTCTACTAACTTGGTGATGGTGACTAGAGAATTCTATCAATCACTATTTTATCTAGAAGATTAACTCCCACTTGATTCAAGCGATTGTAGTACCCAGAAAATTTGAGCACATGCTCACTGCTTGAGCTATTCTCCTCCATCTTTTAGCTATAGAACTTGTTGGAGACTTCATATCTCTCAACTCGGGTATTTACTTGAAATATTAACTTCAACTCCTGGAAAATCTCATGTGGTCCATGACGTTCAAAACGTCTTTGAAATCCCGATTCTAAGCTGTTAAGCATGGTGCACTAAACTATCAAGTAGTCATCATATTGAGCTAGCCAAACGTTCATAACATCCGCATCTGCTCCTGCAATAGGTCTGTCACCTAGCGGTGCATTAAGGACATAATTCTTCTGTGCAGCAATGAGGTTAATCCTCATATCACGGACCCAGTCCGCATCATTGCTACTATCATCTTTCAACTTAGTTTTCTCGAGGAACACATATAAAACATAGGGAAGCAATAACGCGAGCTATTGATCTACAACATAGATATGCAAATACTATCAGGACTAAGTTCATGATAAATTAAAGTTCAATTAATCATATTACTTAAGAACTCCCACTTAGAAAGACATCCCTCTAATCTTCTAAGTGATCACGTGATCCAAATCAACTAAACCATAACCAATCATCACGTGAAATGGAGTAGTTTTCAATGGTGAACATCACTATGTTAATCATATCTACTATATGATTCACGCTCGACCTTTCGGTCTCAGTGTTCCGAGGCCATATCTGCATATGCTAGGCTCGTCAAAATTAACCCGAGTATTCTGCGTGTGCAAAACTGGCTTGCACCCGTTGTAGATGGACGTAGAGCTTATCACACCCGATCATCACGTGGTGTCTGGGCACGACGAACTTTGGCAACGGTGCATACTCAGGGAGAACACTTTTATCTTGAAATTTAGTGAGAGATCATCTTATAATGCTACCGTCAATCAAAGAAAGATAAGATGCATAAAAGATAAACATCACATGCAATCAATATAAGTGATATGATATGGCCATCATCATCTTGTGCTTGTGATCTCCATCTCCGAAGCACCGTCATGATCACCATCGTCACCGGCGCGACACCTTGATCTCCATCGTAGCATCGTTGTCGTCTCGCCAATCTTATGCTTCCACGACTATCGCTACCGCTTAGTGATAAAGTAAAGCATTACAGCGCAATTGCATTGCATACAATAAAGCGACAACCATATGGCTCCTGCTAGTTGCCGATAACTCGGTTACAAAACATGATCATCTCATACAATAAAATTTAGCATCATGTCTTGACCATATCACATCACAACATGCCCTGCAAAAACAAGTTAGACATCCTCTACTTTGTTGTTGCAAGTTTTACATGGCTGCTACGGGCTTAGCAAGAACCGTTCTTACCTACGCATCAAAACCACAACGATAGTTTGTAAAGTTGGTGATGTTTTAACCTTCGCAAGGACCGGGCGTAGCCACACTCGGATCAACTAAAGTTGGAGAAACTGACACCCGCCAGCCACCTGTGTGCAAAGCACGTCGGTAGAACCAGTCTCGCGTAAGCGTATGCGTTATGTCGGTCCGGGCTGCTTCATCCAACAATACCGCTGAACCAAAGTATGACATGCTGGTAAGCAGTATGACTTATATCGCCCACAACTCACTTGTGTTCTTCTCGTGCACAACATCAACGCATAAAACCTAGGCTCGGATGCCACTGTTCGGGAACGTAGTAATTTCAAAAATTTCCTACGCACATGCAAGATCATGGTGATGCATAGCAACGAGAGGGGAGAGTGTTGTCCATGTACCCTTGTAGACCATAAGCGGAAGCGTTAGCACAACGCGGTTGATGTAGTCGTACGTCTTCACGGTCCGACCGATCAAGCACCAAAACTACGGCACCTCCGAGTTCTAGCACACATTCAACTCGATGACAATCCCCGGACTCTGATCTAGCAAAGTGTCAGGGAAGAGTTCCGTCAGCACGATGGCATGGTGACGATCTTGATGTTCTACCATCGCAGGGCTTCGCTTAAGCACCGCTACAATATTATTGAGGATTATGGTGGAGGGGGGCACCGCACACGGCTAAGAGAACGATCACGAAGATCAACTTGTGTGTCTAGAGGTTCCCCCCTGCCCCCATATATAAAGGAGCAAGGGGGGAGGCCGGCCAGCCCTTGGGGCGCGCCAAGGAGGGGGGAGTCCTCCTCCTAGTAGGAGTAGGACTCCCCTTTCCTAGTCCAACTAGGAAGAGAGAAGGGGGAAGGAAAGAGAGGGAGAGGGAGAGGGAAAGAGGGGCCGCGCCCCCTCCCCTAGTCCAATTCGGACTCCCCATGGGAGGGGGCGCGCCACCTCCTGGTCTGCTGCCCTCTCTCTCCCCTCAGGCCCACTAAGGCCCAATACTTCCCCGGGGGGTTCCGGTAACCCTTCGAGCACTCCGGTTTTCTCTGAAATCACCCGAAACACTTCCGGTGTCCGAATATAGCCGTCCAATATATCGATCTTTATGTCTCGACCATTTCGAGACTCCTCGTCATGTCCGTGATCACATCCGGGACTCCGAACAACCTTCGGTACATCAAAATATATAAACTTATAATGAAACTGTCATCGTAACGTTAAGCGTACGGACCCTACGTGTTCGAGAATAATGTAGACATGACCGAGACATGTCTCCGGTCAATAACCAATAGCGGAACCTGGATGCTCATATTGGCTCCTACATATTCTACGAAGATCTTTATCGGTCAGACCGCATAACAACATACGTTGTTCCCTTTGTCATCGGTATGTTACTTTCCCGAGATTCGATCATCGGTATCTCAATACCTAGTTCAATATCGTTATCGGCAAGTCTCTTTACTTGTTCCGTAATACATCATCTTGCAACTAACTCATTAGTTGCATTGCTTGCAAGGCTTAAGTGATGTGCATTACCGAGAGGGCCCAGAGATACCTCTCCGACAATCGGAGTGACAAATCCTAATCTCGAAATACGCCAACCCAACAAGTACCTTCAGAGACACCTGTAGAGCACCTTTATAATCACCCAGTTACATTGTGACGTTTGGTAGCACACAAAGTGTTCCTCCGGTAAACGGGAGTTGCATAATCTCATAGTCATAGGAACATGTATAAGTCATGAAGAAAGCAATAGCAACAAACTAAACGATCAAGTGCTATGCTAACAGAATGGGTCAAGTCAATCACATCATTCTCTAATGATGTGATCCCATTAATCAAAGGACAACTCATGTCTATGGCTAGGAAACTTAACCATCTTTGGTTCAATGAGCTAGTCAAGTAGAGGCATACTAGTGACATACGGTTTGTCTATGTATTCACACATGTATTATGTTTCCGGTTAATACAATTCTAGCATGAATAATAAAAATTTATCATGATATAAGGAAATAAATAATAACTTTATTATTGCCTCTAGGGCATATTTCCTTCACTATCCCCATTTCGCGGATTGTATCCTGGTATATCAGGTTTAGACTGCTGCCACCGTCCATCAGGACTCGTGTGAAGTGGTATCCATCAATTATTGGGTCTAATACCAGGGCAGCCCATCCTGCACGCCGGATACTTGCTGAGTAATCATGATGGTTGAAACTTATCGGTTGAGACGACCAGTGGCAGGACTTCGCGGTGATAGGCCCTTGGGCATATTTTTCTGGGAGTGCCATTTTGTTTCTTCCCTTGATCACGTGTAACACGTTTACTGTTTTGACTTCTGGTGGAAATTTCTTTTGTTCTCCAATGTCTTGCTTGAGAGGCTCATCCTCGTCTTCGCTTGGTGTATCCTCCCCCTTGTGTACGGCGTTGAGCTTGCCGGACTGGTTCAAGACCCAACATTCTCTGTGGGTATGATTGGCTGGTTTGCCAGGGGTGCTATGGATGTGACATATTTGGTCCAGAATTTTGTTTAGGCTGGACAGTTTGTCTCTGGCGCCTTTAGAGGGCGGCTTTTGCTGACCTGGCCGAGAGCTTTTGAATCCGGCGTTTACTGCCGTGCTCTTCGTGCTATCTTCTTTATTCCAGCGTTTGTTATTGCTGTTGCGCCGTGATTTCCCGTTTCTATCTCTAACTTCAGATGTACTGGGGTCGCTGGTGCTGCATCTGGCTAGCCAGCTGTCCTCACCTACGCAAAAGCGGGTCATGAGGCTTGTTAATGCTGCCATTGTTCTCGGCTTTTCTTGGCCGAGATGTCTGGCAAGCCATTCGTCACGGACGCTATGCTTAAAAGCTGCCAAGGCTTCGGCGTCCGAACAGTCGACAATTTGGTTCTTTTTAGTAAGAAACATGTTCCAAAGCTTTCGGGCTGACTCTCCGGGCTGTTGAGTTATATGACTCAAATCATCCGCGTCCGGAGGTCGGACATAAGTCCCTTCAAAATTTGCCTGAAAAACGTCTTCGAGCTCTTCCCAGCTTCCAATGGAGTTTCCGGGGAGGCCTTTAAGCCAGTGACGAGCTGGCCCTTTGAGCTTCAGGGGTAAGTACTTGATGGCGTGGAGATCATCTCCTCGAGCCATATGGATGTGGAGGATATAGTCCTTGATCCAGACCCCAGGGTCTGTTGTTCCGTCGTATGCCTCTATGTTTACGGGTTTGAATCCCTCTGGAAATTCATGGTCCAGCACCTCATCGGTGAAACATGGGGGGTGTGCGGCACCCCTATATCTGGGTGTACCACGTTGTTCGGATGTTTGTTCTGTTACATCGTATGCTGGGGCGCGCTTGCGTGGTCCATAGATGGATCTAGTTGTGTCGTCCTTTTGGTGCGAGCCCTCGCGTGGATCGCGTATTGTCTTGTGAGTGGCATTGTTTGCCGCTCTATGTTGGCCATGAGGTCGTCTATCCGGCCAGGTGGCTGTTTTGATTTTTGGTTGTGGGGGGTCTGAGGCCTCCTCGTCGAATTCAGGTAGCAACTTCCGCTTTGGGTAGCTCTTGATGGGGCAATTGTCGCCGTACTTCGCTGTTGTGTTGAGTACTTTACTCCATCTGATTTGGAGTGTGTCCTGCGCAGCCTTGAGCCTTTGCTTCTGCTTTTTCAGACTCCTCGCAGTGGCAACAAGCCTTTGACGGGCATTCTGCTGCTCCGGGTGCCTGTCCGACGTTATGTTGTCCGGGCTATTATCTTTGACAGAATTGGTTTGTTCGGTTTGATTCTCCGTATTGCTTGGTTCGGCAATGGTTCGCCCTGCTCCAACGCTGGGTCTGTATGATCGTTATTTCTGCCGAGGCGGGATTTGGGGCGGCGCTTGCGCCGCCGCTTTGACTGCTTCTCGAGGGAACAAGCCTTCGGTGCGTCCTTCCATTCCTTGTCGTCGTCTTCTTTTGGTGTGTCCACCATGTATACGTCATATGATGAAGTGGATGTCCAGCGCCCTGTCGGTGGTGGTTCCTCTTCACCTCCCGCATCGTCGTCCATACCGTCAATGTTTTCGGAGTCGAAGTCGAGCATGTCGGTTGAGTCATCGACAGTGGCTATTAAGTGGGTGGTGGGTGGGCGTCGAATTTCTTCATCGTCCGCATCCCAATCCTGTTGGCCATAATCCGGCCAGGGCTCTCCTGACAAAGAGAGAGACCTTAGTGAATTCAGAATGTCGCCGAAGGGCGAGTGCTGAAAGATATCCGCGGTGGTGAATTCCATGATCGGCGCCCAATTGTATTCGATTGGCAGGGGCGCGGGCGGTTCGGAGTTAGAAAAAGAGTCCAGCACCTTCGAGTCATGGGCTGCGCAGAGGATTATACTGGTGTTTGGCTCGATCGCCGTTGAGATTGCAGCCCCTAAGGCGGTGTCTAACCACCTGTCCTCGATTGGCGCAGTTGGCTCCGAGCTAAGGGTCGGAACTGATGCGGGTGCAGCCTCTAGGGTACTGTTCGGTGGCAGAGCTAGGTCATACCCATCGTGACAGTGCGGCGCCCGGCTATGGCTCGAATCCGTCGAAGATCAAGTCTCCGCGGATGTCGGTCCTGTAGTTCAAACTTCCAAATCTGACCTGATGACCAGGGGCGTAGCTTTCAATCTGCTCCAGATGGCCAAGCGAAATAGCCCGTAGTGCAAAGCCACCGAATACGAAGATCTGTCCGGGGAGAAAAGTCTCACCCTGGACCGCATCGCTATCGATGATAGTAGGAGCCATCAAGCCTAACAGCGACGACACAGAGGAACTCTCAATGAAAGCACCAATGTCGGTGTCAAAACCGGCGGATCTCGGGTAGGGGGTCCCGAATTGTGTGTCTAGGCCGGATGGTAACAGGAGGCAGGGGACACGATGTTTTACCCAGGTTAGGGCCCTCTTGATGGAGGTAAAACCCTACGTCATGCTTGATTAATATTGATGATATGGGTAGTACAAGAGTAGATCTACCACGAGATCAGAGAGGCTAAATCCTAGAAGCTAGCCTATGGTATGATAGTATGTTATGGCTGTTGTCCTACGGGCTAAAACCCTTCGGTTTATATAGACACCGGAGAGGGTTAGGGTTACACAAGGTCAGTTACAAAGGAGGAGATATCCATATCCGCACTGCGGTAC
Source organism: Triticum urartu (assembly GCF_056163025.1). NCBI lineage: Eukaryota > Viridiplantae > Streptophyta > Magnoliopsida > Poales > Poaceae > Triticum > Triticum urartu. The sequence continues at coordinate 174,619,688 of NC_141879.1, forward strand.
TGCCTAGCTTGCCTTCCACACCAAGTAGAGTCCCATCCGGACACGAGACGAAGTCTTCAATCTTGTATCTTCATAGTCTAACAGTCCGGCCAATGGAGATAGTCCGGCTGTCCGGAGACCCCCTAATCCAGGACTCCCTCAGAGAGCTTTCATTCGGCTCGCCGAGAAAATGGCCCATCAGTAATGAGAAATGGGTTGTACATTTTTAAAACACATCAAACCGGCAATTAGTTTCAAATATATTTTTTTTCATTTCAGGATTTTAAATTACATTAATTTTTATGTGTGGAGAATTTGTTGGATTTTATATTGATATACATTTATTTTTAAAATCAGTTTGAATGTGAGTCAAAATTTCAGGATTAAAAATAGTTCGGACCGCACCGAAATATGCAAAATTTCGTATAATTTTTTAACAGTTGCCACAATATGGGCTATAATGCTAACAAAAAGAATACGGGCTCCAAAAAACCTTAAGAATTAGCAAATGGGTTGTAAATTACTAGAAATAATGGCAGATGGGTTGTATGTTATTTTCCACAGATTTGAGGCTTTCCTAAAAAAAGGTTGACCCACAAGCACTGACTGTTGGATGTCCATCCAACGGCCGTCGTGCTTCTTCAATCTTTGCTCTTCCTGCTCCAGCCGCTCAAACAAGTGTCGGTGGGACTGCCTGCTCCCTCCTCCTCGCGGCCGGTTGTGCTGCCGCGCAGGCCTCACCGCCCGACCGTACTCCCATCGCTGGCCTAGCCATCCCTCTACTCACCCACACCTGCTATTATTCTCCGGCGACGGCAGATGAACCAGTAAACCCTCGTACATCGTACTCCCCTCCGCGTGGGAAACAATTGCCGAGTCTTCCCTGCCTCCGTGTCGTCCCCTTCCTAGGCCTCGCCGTCGTCCACCGCCCTGGTGCTCTCGGCGCGGCCTGGTCAACGTGGTCAACGACCGACATGTATCTGAAGTGGACTTTACGTGGAGAGGTCGACAGCTGGGTCTACGGCCGCATGCAAGGAAATGCCTCCTTATTACGCGCAAAATAATGATTCCTCCACCTGACATCAGGGACCCGCCGAAAGGGCCTCTGTATTTCGCAAAAAAAAAGTTACTGCCGCTGACAGCTCGGACTCACCAGCTATATCTTCGCACGCAAGGAAGTGCCTCCTTATTACGCACAAAAAAAATGAATACTCCCCTTGTTAGCTGGGACCCAGTATAGTGGCAGGCTGACTTGTGGGCCTACTAAGTTGACGGGGATGGAGGGCTTTGTCAACTTAGTCAATATGCATGATTCTAGCTCCAGTGACCGTATGATGTCCATCCAACGGCCGTAGTGCTTCTTCAACCTCTGGTCTTCTTACTCCAGCCGCCCAAACCAGCGCCGGTCGTGCCTCGTGCTCCTGCCTCCCGTAGCCGGCTGCGATGCGGCGGAGGCCTCACCGCCCCCTACTACTCCCACCGCTGGCCAGGCCATCCCTCTACTCACCCACATCCCCTGTTATTCTGCGGCGACGGCAGCCTCACACCATAGCGAACCAGTGAACCCTCGTACACCTCTACGCGTGGGCATCCACTGCCGCGTCTTCCCCGGCTCCGCGTCGTCCCCTTCCTAGGCCTCGCCATCGTCCACTGCGCTGGTGCTCTCGGCGCGGCGTGGTTAACGTGGTCAAGGAACGGCTTCCATCAGACGTGGACTGTACATGGAGAGGCTGACAGCTGGGTCCACGGCCGCAGCAAGGAAGTGCCTCCTTATTACGTGCAAAATAATTATTCCTCCACCTGACAGCGGGACCCACCGGACGGGCCACCGTATTTCGCCCCCTGACTGCTGGGACCCACCAGCTACATCTTCGCACGCAAGGAAGTGCCTGACAGTCGGGACCCACCTGGTCGAAGCGTACGTAGCGTTGTCATTCTGGTTGCGAACGTGTACGTACATATATACTGGTCGATGTAGAGGCGCGCACGTGTCGTAGTAGAGGCGCGCACGTAGCATGTACACGTACGTACAGCGGCCAGGGTGCAAGAAAGAAAATACGGCCACGTATGTGTACATACGGGCGGGGTCTCGAACGCCTACTCGCACATACGTACGGCCAGGGCTCGTGTACATGGCTGGGTCAGAACGGAGAAACAACGTCGTCGTTGTGTTCATGGGGAGGCAACGGAATGCGTCGTGTTCATGGGGAGGCAACGGAATGCGTCGTGTTCATCGGGAGGGCTTGGACGGAACAGGCGATGGAAACGAGGCCTGGCGTACCGCAGAACGGAGGAAACGGCCTTGTGTTCGACCGGCCACGTTCGAAACGGGATCCTATTGATCGGGAGGGGTCTGGCGTACCGCAAAACGGAGGAAACGAACCTCCTACGGTCGAAACGGGGGTCCTGTTGATCGGGAGGGGTGTGGCGTACCGCAAAACGGAGGAAACGGACTTGTGTTGGAGCGCTACGGTCGAAACGGGGGTCCTGTTCATCGGGAGGGGTGTGGCGTACCGCAAAACGGGACTCCACGGGATACTGTTCATCTCCACCGTCGACCCCCTCCAGCCTCCATGAATTACTGTTCATCCACCGTCGACCTCCTCCAGCCTCCACCTGCGACTGTTCATCCACGGACTCCTGTTCATCCAGCCTCCACCGCGCGCTACTCCACCGGCTACTGTTCAACCGCCCCTCTCCATGGGCTCCTGTTCAAGCACCCCTCCACGGGCTACTGTTCATCCCACCCTCCACCTTCTACTATTCATCCTACCCTCCACGGGATGGTCCTGTTCATCCAGCCCTCCACGGGGTCTTATTCATCCAGCCCCAACCGGCTCGATCGATCGGGGTCCTGTTCATCCAGAGGCAACACCACGGGGTCATGTTCATCCACCCCCATCGGGAACTGTTCATCCACCCCCCCCCCCCCCCCGCAACGCTCACTGTTCATCCAGAGGCAGCATCGATCGGCTTCAGTTAGCAGCAGTAGCGAAGGAATCGCTCGATCGGGTTCAGTTAACAGCCATCGATCGATCGCTCGGGTTCAGTAACGCGTAGCCTGCAGTGCAATCGCTCGGGTTCAGTTAGAGCCCAACGCCTCGCTCGGGTTCAGTTAGAGCCAACGCCTCGAACACACGCGCGTACGTGTACGAGAGAAACGCGCATCGCTCGGCCCCCGACCTCCCACCGTAATTGGGAACTCCCCTAAATTTTCCTCCCCCTCGCTTCTACCACGGTTTTTTCCGTCATGGACGGCCCAAAGAATGTCATGCAGCTGCTTCTCCGGCCCGCCCAGGACGAAAAGCCCATTTTCTATCATGATTTTTTGCCATAGAAGTAGGAGCCCACCACATTTATGATGATACCAGGTTTTTTCACAATTATCGTCATAGAAGTGTCATATGTATGACAGAAAAAATTTCATTCGACCCAAAATGTCACGGATGTGTCTTTTTTTGTAGTGCATGTCTATGGTTAGGAAACTTAACCATCTTTGATTAACAAGCTAGTCTAGTAGAGGCTTACTAGGGACACTCTGTTTTGTCTATGTATCCACACATGTATCAAGTTTCGGGTTAATACAATTCTAGTATGAATAATAAACATTTGTCATGATATAAGGAAATATAAATAACAACTTTATTTTTGCCTCTAGGGCATATTTCCTTCACTTCCTCCCAAGGGCCCTCCTTAATGACCCTCTCCTTGAACGCGTGAGCTACCTCCCCCTTGAGCTTCCACCACTTTGTTCTAGCGACTTTGGCATGCTTATCCCGTTGGACACGAATCCGAAAGCGGAAGTCAGCAACCACCAGCTTATACTGGGGTACAACACTCTCTCCAGGTATCACCTTACAGTCTAGGCATGCACGCCTATCTTCTCTTCTCGAGAGGATGAAATCAATCTGGGTAGAGTGTTGGCCACTACTAAAAGCCACCAGATGTGATTCTCTCTTTCTAAAGAGGGTGTTAGATACAATCATGTTGTTGGCTAGAGCAAAGCTTAATTAAGACATCTTCTCCTTCTTGATTCCTGATACCATAGCCAAAACCCCCATGCGCCCCTTCAAAACTTGTGTTAGATGTACCCACGTGGCCATTGAGGTCTCCTCCTATGAAGAGCTTCTCACCAATCGGTACACTCCTAACCATGTCTTCCAGGCCTTCCCAGAACTCCTTCTTGGTGTTCTCATTGTGGCCTACTTGTGGGGCATACGCGCTGATAACATTGAGAACCAAGTCCTCAACTACCAACTTGACCAGGATAATCCGGTCCCCACGTCTCTTGATGTCTACCACTTCATACTTGAGGCTCTTGTTGATCAAGATGCCTACACTATTTCTATTTGCAACTGTCCCCGTGTACCATAGCTTCAAGCCAGTATCCTCCACCTCCTTCGCCTTCTGTCCTCCCCATTTGGTTTCTTGGATGCAAAGGATATCAACACCTCTCCTCACCGCTGGATCAACTAGCTCCCGAAGCTTCCCTGTCAGAAACCCTACATTCCAGCTACCTAAGTGAATCCTCCTAGGCTCGGCTAGCTTCATTACCCTTCGCACTCATTGAGTCAAATGCGAAGACCCTTGCTCATTTTCCACTACATCTGGGCGCCGATGTAGCACGCCACTAAGGATGCGACGACCCGATCCTCGCTCACTTGCCACCGTATCCGGATCAAGATACGGCGCACCACCTGGGGGGTGACGGCCCGACCCTTGCCCATTTTCCACCACACCCGGGTTCCGATGTGGCGCGTCGCTGAGAGGGTTACTCCCCAAAAAAAATCTTTTGGATTTCATCTTCATAAGAGTGGCTGAGTTTTTACGTTGGCTCGACAAGCCTATCACAACCCTCCTCCTTTACCCAGACTTGAGACCGGCTATGTTGAGACAACATAGGCGGAGTTAGCCTGACCCAACTAAAAAAAAATAAAAAAAAATAAATTATTTAACCAGGCAGGGTACTTAGCCGGGCCCATGCTTCCTATTCCTTACACCTGGAGGCGCTACACCAGCAACCTGGCTGTAATTAAATTATGTAAGTACTCTAACGCACATCAGCAAATCTGACACACAACATACGCACATGATCAGACCGAGGATAGCAACCAAGCACACATGCACGAGGCTAGATTCGCCAGGCAATATTTACAATCTTCTCAGGCTCAATCCAGGCAGTCCATTTCTCCAGGCAAGGTGTTCAGGTATCCAGCCGGACAGGTTCTAAGTGTCTCGTCTCGAAATGTTTAGGATACATAACATATAAAATATCCCAAACTTCTGAACCACAAATACACATGAATAATGAAGTCAAAATATAAACATAGTAGTCGTGCATATGTAGTTTTAAAGTAAATTAATATATAACATATTAATACTTAGTTTCATGTACCAAAATAAAGGAGAAAGTAGTGCCTGCACCCACTTCGGTGCACCCACGGAGTGAACAGTAAATTCAAAAAAATACTAAAAAATCAAAAAATGATGAAACTTCGTTGATGTGATTGTAAGCAAATGTTTTATGAGCTTGCAAAGTTTGGTCACCAAAAAACATCAAATGGTTTCCATACAAAACAAATACAAATGATGCTCCGCACCCATGTTACTATTCACATGTTTTCAGCACAACTTTGCCATTTTTTTGTACAGAGCTCCTCAGATGTCATTTCGCCACCAGATTTCGCAAGCACCTAAAACATTAGGTCATAATCGTATCCACAAGATTTCAGAATTTCTTGAAATGTATTGCTAAGTTTTTTGTCATGGTTGCACCGTGAGTGCAATATCCATGGGTGTACAAAAGCCACACTCAAAATAAAGTTGATACTTGACAACAGAAGACACAGAACCTGTCCATGCTTAGAACGAAACTCACATGTGGCAGCAAAAATATAGCTATCCAAATTTGATCACGTTCTAAAAAAATTAATCAAGCATTTGGAATTTTTTCAATAATTATTTAAAAATGTTAAATGTGTATAGAAAAAATGTTGACCATGTATTAAAAAATGATGAATTGTTTTCTCATGAAATAAAAAATTTAAACAAGCATTCAAAAAACAGTTGAACAAGTATTTGAATTTTTTAATAAAGTATTTCGAAAATATTAAATGTGAATAAAACAACGGTGAACATATATTAAAAAAGATATTTTTTATCATGTATATAACAATGTTCATCACACATTTGAAAAAAGATGTTGAACATGTATTCAAAAAATGTTAATCAAATATTTGAAAAATATTTTTAAAAATGTTGACCATGTACTAAAAATGAGCTTTTTATCATTTATATAAAAATATTAACCAAGTAGTTGAGAAAATGATGAACGAATATTTAGAAATATGTTAATCAAGCATAGGGAAAATTTTAAATGTGTATAGAAAAAATATTGACCATGTAATTTTTTCAAACTTGTATTTGAAAAATATTAATCAATTATTTCAAAAAATTGTTAAATATGTATAGAAAAAATATCGATGATGTATTAAAAAAATATTAATTTGGTAGTTCAAAAATGTTAGTCAAACATTAAAAAAAGTTAAACATGTATTAGAGAAATGTATTAGTTTATATATAAAATGTATACAAAAACAATGAAGCCCGAGAGAAAACAAAAGAAAACCGATGAAAAAACAAGGAAAAAGAAACAAACCAAAGAAAAACAAAGAAAACATAATGAAGAAAAAACAGAGTGAAACCAAAAAAGAAATAAAAAACCTAAGAGAAAACAAAAAAAGAAAACAATAAAGTCAGAGAAAAAAAGGAAAATGCCGAGTGGAAAACAAAATAAAAAACAAAAACAACAAAACCAAAAACACAGTGAAAAAACAGCTTGTTTCGCCTAAAGTAGGCCCCGCCCAACCAAAACGGATTTTCAAAACATGGGGGCAATGAAGCACTTTATTTTGAACTGCTCCAAAAAAATGCTTAAAATATTTGGAAAATTTTGAACTTTTTTACATGAATATGCATGCATATCGTCTAAGTACCTGTGAAATTTTGTTCAATAATATGTTGTATTACGTACTGCACAAAAAAGACAATATTTCTGCCCAAAAACACAAGAAAACAAGCCCCTAATCTCCATATATTTTGCCTTTTTTAATCTTTTACATGTAAGCATGTATATTGCTGAAATTTTGGCCTGGTACACTGCATTGCTATACGTTCATGCAAACAATTTTTTTCTAAAAAATCGAGCGGTAAGAATGTGGTTTTTTGAACTTCAAAATAAAGTGCTCCATTGCACCGTGCTCAGAAGTCAATTTTCGGCGCCCAACTAGCGTATGGCGAAACCAATGGCGTGCTGAGTGGCTACCAGCGGTCCCGATCTGTCTAAGGACCAGGGATCGATCCCTGCCTACCCCCCTTTTCATCCCCTTTTCATCCTATTTTTTTAATTTTGTGCCCGCTAAATGAGCCAACCTGATACTATTGACGCTCGACGCGAGAGAACCTTCAGTCTCGCTTAAGGCGAGATATAGCTCCCACGGCCCAGAAGGAATTCCCGATCCCAGTTCTAAGCTAACATGGGCCAAAATTTGCACATAGGCTTGGGCCTATTTTGTTTTGGTTTACCTTTAAAAAATATTCATTTTAGTTGACGGTATATAATTTTTACTTTCCGCCCTTTTATGTGATTTCCGTTTCATTTAACTGTTCTTTTCCTATTTTTGGCTCTGTTTATATACGGTTTTGTGAAAATAGCTATAAATATTTTTGAAAAATGCATGAACTTCTCTTTAAAAATGTGTGAGGACTTATCAAAATTACATGAATATTTTTTTGAGAGGTTTGAATACTTTTCACTACACATTTTTAGTAAATATGTAAATACTTTAAAAAATCACAAGAATATTACTTCAAAACACGTTAGTACCCCGTTAAATTTACAAGAATTTAAAAAACAATGAATACTTCTTAAAATTGCACGGATATGTTAAAAAAGTGAATAATTTATAAAATATGTGAACATTTTTAAACCAAGATCCTCTCTGAGTTTGTGCCTCTCTTCCTTCTTGACCTCCCTTTTCCTCGAGTCCTCTCCTTTGTTGAAAAAGGCGGTTGCCCACGTGGCCGACATCTTGCTCTTTGCGTCGTCACGTGTCACTCTATCCTTCTCCCATGCCCCCCTCTCAAGTGCCTGCTCCTCTTTAGATCGGTCCTAAGTGTGATCACCCCTCCGCCTTGGCCTTCATCGCCATCCAATCCAATATATTGATGGGAGGTTGTTCCTGTTGGGAATCGTTGCATGGAAAACAAAAAAAATCTACGCACAAACAAGATCTATCCATGGAGATGCATAGCAATGAGAGGGGAGAGTATGTCTACGTACCCTCAGAGACCGTAAGCGGAAGCGTTTCACAACGCAGTTGATGTAGTCGAACTTTCTCCGTGCTCCAACGATCTAGTACCGAATGCACAGAACCTCCGCGTTCTGCACGCCTTCAGCTTGGGGACGTCCTACGCCTTCTTGATACAGCAAGATGGTGAGGTAGTAGATGAGTTCTGACAGCATGACGGCGTGGTGACGGTGATGGTGATGTGATCTCCGCAGGGCTTCGCCTAAGCACTACGAAAATATGACCGAGGGAGTAAACGGTGGACGGGGGCACCGCACACGGCTGAGGCAATGTTGTGTCCTTGTGGCTCCCCACCCCACATATATATAGGTGGGAGAGGAGGAGGAGGCCCCTAGGGCGGCCCAAGAGACCTGGCGGCAGCCCTAGGGCTGCTGTCTTGCCCTGCGCCCCCTTTTCCTTATTTGGACATGAGGGGGAAAGGAAAGGAAGATGGCTGCCTTAGGGCGCCTCCCCTTTCCTTCCCTCCCTCCTTTGGTGCTCTTCCCCTTTTGGCCCATAAGGCCCAAAAACCTACCGTGGCTGCCCGGAACCCCTTCTGGTGACCCGATAAGTACCCGGTACCACCCGAAACACTTCCGGTGTCCAAATACCGGCGTCCTATATATCAATATTTACCTCTCGACCATTTCGAGACTCCTCGTCATGTCTGTGATCTCATCCGGGACTCCGTACAACATTCGGTCACCAAATCACATAACTCATATAATACTATATCGTCAACGAATGTTAAGCGTGCGGACCCTACGGGTTCAAGAACTATGTAGACATCACCGAGACACCTCTCCGGTCAATAACCAATAGCGGAACCTGGATGCCCATATTGTATCCTACATATTCTATGAAGATCTTTATCGGTCGAACCATTATGACAACATACGTAATTCCCTTTGTCATCGGTATGTTACTTGCCCGAGATTCGATCGTCGGTATCTCTATACCTAGTTCAATCTCATTACCAACAAGTCTTGTCGGAGTAATGGGCCACGGGTAGGCCAAACCGAGTCCCATAACCTTTCAAGACATCGGGGCAGGCTGCGCCGCTCAAGACTCCGGGGCGAAGAGCCGCCTCCTGAGGAGTCGACGGCAGGGCGGACGACTGCCCGCTCACGGCCGAGTCCCAGGGACGACTTCCAGAGAAGCTGGCTTTGTGGAGTCGGCCGGCGACTCCGACAAACCATGACCCCATCGAAGGGGACGGGGCAGAGGCGTGGCTACAGTGAAGCCCACTCCCGCCCCTTACCAAGGGCAGGCATGGCCACAGCACACCGTACCCGGGAAGATCTCCGTGCGGCGTGGCACTGTTGCCCGGCCGGCCCTGACATCAGCGCAACAGTACCGAATCCTGCGCCCACGACGGCTTGTCTGTACGGCCCGGAGGCAGCGGGGCCCACCAGTCAGCGAGACCTCAGGAGACGGCGGGAGAACCGCCAGTCGGACCTGTCGGGAGTCAGCCCGGGAGAGTCGGCAGAGCCCTCCCCCGGGGCCCACGCGCCATTAATCAAGATGAGATGGGGAGTGGCCACAGTGATCGCCCGCCAGGCGGCGGGCTGTTGCCACGACCCCTTGACCAAGCCTGCGTCATCAGAAGCACGGCTACAGTAATCAGCAGTCGGCAAGACCCGCCCGCGGCAGACGCGGCCTGTCGGCTCCGTATCAGACCAGTCGGCGGGGCCCGCCGATTGGCGGGCCCCAGCAGTCGGCGGAGAAGTCGGAGGTCGGAGGCACTGACGGATGGGCCCGCGCCCAGTCGAATTACCATTGTACCCCTGGAGGGTAGGCCTATATAAACCCCCCAGGGCACCCATGCAAAGGGTTGGATCCCAGTAGTTCTAGACCATACCAGATAGAAGGAGAGAGAGCTAGCCTTGCCCTCTTCTACCACCAGAAATAGCTCAAGGAGCAACCGTGTAAATGCTTGGCCATAGTGATCATGCGGAGACCCCGCGGAGCAGCAGTAGGGGTATTATCTCCCCGGAGAGCCCCGAAGCTGGGTAAGATTCGCCGGCGTGCATGTATTCGCCTCATCCCGTTTCCAGGCACCGGCGACGTTCTACTCGCCCCCATCATGATAAGCCATCCGTTGGCATATGTCGCACCAAACCCCCGACATTTGGCGCCCACCGTGGGGCATGGTGCACCGCCGTCCGGAGATCTGTTCTGGACGGGAACCCTTTTCCTCCCTGGCGAGCGCAGCCAGCCAGGCACGCCAGGCGAAGTTTGCATCGACGCGCTGCGCGGCGTTGAGATCGCCTGCGCAGCCAGCTCCTTGGCCGAACTTGTCGGCGAGGTCCGCCTCTCCGACGAACCTGTGACCGACGCAGGCGCGGGCGGCCCCGAGAACCTCCTCACGGGCCTCCTCGATCAACTCCACGTTTCCGGCGAGCCTGCCGTGGACTTGGAGTCCGTAGGCTCCACCGACCCGATGCTGGTCGACTCCGACACCGCGTCGATCGACGCGTTCCCCACCAACGTGCTAGTCATCAGTCATGACGAGTTCCCTGGCGGAGGAGCGCCCGACTCACTCGGTGCGGCGCTGCAAGACCTAACTGCGCCCATTCCGGAAGATGCTGACGCAGAGACGTTAGAAGCGCGCCGCCTTTAGCTCGTTGAAGGCGCAAAGAAGCTGGCCAGCATGAGACGCTTGTCAGAAGCTTACCAGCGGGAGATGGATCGCGCTGTTGGCGGCTCGCCGGCCCCGGCAGGGCCCAGCCGCCTTGGTGCGGTCCAGCAGCGCGGCGTAGCCATCGCCAGCCTGTTTGGGGCTAGCCGCCCCGTGTACGCTACACCAGCGGAGAACATCCGAGCCACCCAGGCAGCGGCGGATGAGCTGGACAATTTCGAGGGCGAAGAACGCCGCCTCATGGAGCGAGTCCAGCGGCTCCTCGACGCGGCCGCCGCGCAGAATGAGGTCGGCTGCCGCATGGAGGCGCCGCAGCGGCCAAACGACGACCCGCACCAAGATCAAGGCGAGACGTCTCAGACGCCGACTGGCGGCGCCCGAGGAAGAAAGGACAAGGAGCCAGCTGTCAGCCACAGTCGGACTCGCATTACCATAGAGTACGACCGAGATGGCCGCCCGAGAGCAGTGGAACGACGGGACGACTGTCCACCTCCCCCTCCCCGCAAGGAGAGGCGAGTTTCCCTGCCGCCTGTTGACCATCCGACTCTCGGTGACCGCCTTGGCCGCCGAGACGGAGTTGGAGAAAATGACGCCCGCCACCGGATCGACCGACTTCACCGGTCCCTGGCGTTGGAAGAAGAAGACGAGCTGGGTCCGCCTTGTTTCGGGCCCCGCATTCGGGACGAGCCCTTTCCCAGAGGGTTCACGCTCCCAAGAGACACGCCCAAGTATACCGGCTCCGTGAAGCCGGAAGACTGGCTAGTCGACTATTCCACGGCTGTCAGCATAGCAAATGGCAACAAGCGTGTCGCCATAAAGTACGTTCCGCTCATGCTCCAGGGCACGGCCCGGACATGGCTGAACAGCCTAAAGCCCCGCAGCATCAACAGCTGGGTCGACTTCACTGAAGCGTTCATCCGCAACTTCACCAGCACGTACAAGCGTCCTCCCAAGCCTCGTCAGCTCTCCTTGTGCGTGCAAGGTCCCGACGAGTCGACTCGTGACTACCTCACGTGTTGGGCTGAGCTCCGGAACTCCTGCGAGGGCGTGCACGAGATGCAGGCCATCGAGTACTTCACAGCCAGGTGCCGAGAAGGCACCCTCCTCGAGCACAAGCTCCTCTGCGACGAGCCAGAAACCCTCGACGAGCTGCTGATCATAGCGGACAAGTACGCCACGGCCGACTCCTCTATGAAGGCAGAAATTCAAACCAGCACGACTGGCAAAGTAGCTCCTCAGGCTCCAAGAACTCCGGCGGCAGACGCCGGCCGGCGACAACAGCAGGGCGACAACAAGTGCAAGGTCCCGCAGCCGACTTCCGGCAACCGGCAGGTCGCGACCGTTGAAGCCCAGCAGCCAGAAGAGCAGCCTCCGCCCAAGCGACAGAAAGGCGGCAAGCCGAACTGGTTGCCAGCCTTCTCCTATGAGCAGACCTTGGATGGACCTTGCAAGTTCCACAGCGGCGCGAAGCCATCGAATCACACCACCCGGAAGTGCCACTGGCTCACCAGGATCGCCAAGGGAGACGGCCTCCTGCCACCCCCGCCTGCTGGGCAGCCGCCTCCGCCTCCGCCCGAGCAGCCGACAGTCAGGCCAGTTGGCGCAGTACAAGACGAATACCCTGAAGAGCATGGAGCCTATGTGGTGTTCACCAGTGTGGCTGATGATCGACGCAGCAGGTGGCAGCAGCGACAAGAGGTGAATGCAGTAGCCTCAGAGACGCCAGAGTTCATGCACTGGTCTGAGAAGCCCATCAGCTGGAGCAGGGCTGACCACCCAGAAGTGATGCCGAGTCTGGGCTCCTACGCCTTGGTCCTGGACGCCACCTTTGCCACGGACAAACGGGTCGCGCGTTTCTCGCGAGTTCTGATAGACGGGGGCATCAGCATCAATATCCTATACAAGGACACCATGGAGAAGTTAGGAATCAAGCAAAGACAGCTTCAGAATAGCCGGACTGTGTTCCACGGCATTGTTCCTGGGCTTTCCTGCTCACCAATCGGCAAGATCCTGATTGACGTCCTCTTTGGGGACAAAGATCACTTCCGAAGAGAGCCTGTTTGGTTTGAGGTGGTGGACCTTGAGAGCCCATACCATGCGCTACTTGGCCGACCCGCCTTGGCCAAGTTCATGGCGGTCCCCCACTACGCCTACCTCAAGATGAAGATGCCCAGTTCCAGGGGAATTCTGACTGTGGCCGGCGACTACCGGAAATCGTCCGCTTGCGCGGCCGAGAGCAGTCGGCTGGCCGAGTCCCTGGTAATCGCAGCCGAGAAGCGACTCCTTGAACGAGTTGTGGCGATGGCCGGCAAGCAGCCGGAGATATCGCCCGACCCAAAGGAGTCAGAAGCCGAGGGTTCGTTCAAGCCGGCCAAAGAGACAAAGAAGATACCCTTGGATCCGGAGCACCCAGAGAGGTACGCCGTCGTAGGTGCAAACCTCGACAGCAAATAGGAAGGCGAGCTCGTCGATTTCCTCCGTGAGAATTGGGACATCTTCGCATGGTCTCCCAAAGACATGCCAGGTGTACCGACGGATTTCGCCGAGCACAAGTTACATGTCCGATCTGATGCAAAGCCGGTCAGGCAGCCCCTGCGCCGCTTATCAGAAGAAAAGAGAAGAGTTGTCGGAGAAGAGATAGCCCGACTCCTAGCAGCCGGCTTCATTATGGAAGTTTTCTTCCCGAAGTGGCTGGCAAATCCGGTCCTGGTGCTAAAAAAGAACAAGCAATGGCGAATGTGTATTGACTACACGAGCCTCAACAAGGCCTGCCCCAAGGACCCATTTGCTCTACCAAGAATTGACCAGGTGATAGACTCCACAGCCGGATGCGAGTTGTTGAGTTTCTTGGATGCATACTCAGGATATCACCAGATCAAGCTGAACCCGGCTGACAGATTGAAGACCGCCTTCATCACGCCATTTGGAGCATTCTGCTACCTCACCATGACGTTCGGCTTAAGGAATGCCGGCGCCACCTTTCAGCGTTGCATGCAGAAGTGCCTCCTCAAGCAGCTCGGCAGGAACGCCCACGTCTACGTAGATGACGTGGTGGTGAAGACGGAAAAGCGTGGAACACTGTTGGAAGACCTCAAGGAGACCTTTGAGAACCTACGTGGTTCCAGATCAAGCTCAACCCCGAGAAGTGTGTCTTCGAAGTACCAGCCGGCCAGCTGCTAGGTTTCCTGGTCTCTGAGCGCGGCATAGAATGAAACCCAGTAAAAATCAAGGCCATCAAGAGAATGGAGGTACCCAGCCGACTGCTGGATGTGCAGAAGTTCACCGACTGCTTAGCATCCATCAGCCGATTCATCAGTCGGCTGGGCGAGAAAGCTCTCCCCTTATACCAACTCATGAAGAAGACCACTTTTTTCGAGTGGAACCATAAGGCGGACGAAGCTTTTCACCAGTTGAAGAAGATGCTAACTACTCCGCCCGTCCTGGCGGCTCCGACTCCCAAGGAACCTATGCTCCTATACATCGCCGCCACCAGCCGAGTAGTCAGCACAGTCATTGTAGTAGAGCGCAAGGAGGAAGGCAAGGCGCTACCTGTCCAGAGACCAGTATATTACCTGAGCGAGGTACTGTCGACCTCCAAGCAGAACTACCCCCACTACCAGAAGATGTGCTATGGCGTGCACTTTGCTGCCAAGAAATTGAAGCCTTACTTTCAAGAGCATCCAATCACAGTGGTCTGCACGGCTCCACTTGCCGAGATCATCGGTAGCCGAGATGCCTCTGGTCGAGTGGCCAAGTGGGCCATAGAGCTGGCTCCTTACACCATCTACTACCAGCCCCGCACCGCTATCAAATCACAAGCACTGGCCGACTTCCTCGTCGACTGGGCCGAGACCCAGTACCTGCCTCCAGCGCCTGACTCCACCCATTGGCGGATGCACTTCGACGGCTCCAAGATGCGCACCGGCTTGGGAGCCGGCGTCGTCCGCACCTCTCCTAAAGGCAACAAGCTCAAATATGCACTGCAAATCCATTTTGCTGCCTCCAACAACGTTGCCGAGTACGAGGCGCTCATTCACAGGCTCCGGCTTGCCAAAGAACTTGGCATCCGCCGGATCTTGTGTTATGGCGACTCGGACTTAGTGGTCCAGCAGTCATCTGGCGACTGGGATGCGAAAGACGCAAACATGGCGAGCTACCGTTTCCTCGTGCAGCAACTCAGAAGGTATTTCGAAGGGTGTGGGTTCCTCAATGTGCCAAGAAACGACAATGACCAAGCAGACGCCTTGGCACGAATCGGCTCTACCCGCCAAGCAATACCATCTGGCGTCGCCCTTCAACGCCTCCTCAAGCCGTCGGTCAAGCCTTCACCAGAATCAGACTCCATTTTTGTGCCGGCTCCTCCCGAAGACGGCGGATCTGACTCTAGAGCTCCGGCAGACGGAACGGGGACTTTGGCGGATGACTCCAAAGCCGCCACAGTCGAGCCTGGCCCGGGGACTGCGGTGGCGGACTCGAAGATTCCAGAACTCGGCCCAAGGACCGCGCCAGTCGGCCTGGGGACTTCATCAACCCAGCAAGCGGCTGTTGACTCCAACCCGCCGCCTCCCAGCCCAGCCGCCCTCGTCCAAGTCGCAGTTCTGATAGTCAAAGAAATAGCAGCACCCTCATGGGCCCAGCCCATCCTCAAATTCCTGGTGAACAAAGAGCTACCAACTGATGAGACCTCAGCTCGGCAAGTACAACGCCGAGCGGCAGCCTATACCATAATCAACAGAGAGCTGGTCAGGCGCAGCGTCACTGGTGTCTACCAGCGCTGCGTAGAGCCAGAGCAAGGCCAAGCGATTCTCAAAGACATCCATCAAGGCAAGTGCGGCCACCATGCGGCTTCAAGAGCACTCGTCGCCAAAGCCTTTCGACACGGTTTCTTCTGGCCAACTGCCTTGGAAGAGGCCAAGGGGTTGGTACAAAAATGCAAAGGGTGTCAGAAGTTCAGCTCCAAGCCGCACCAGCCGGCTTCTGCGCTCAAGACCATCCCCATTGCCTGGCCTTTCGCAGTTTGGGGTCTAGACATGGTGGGACCATTCAAGACAGCACAAGGTGGTCTAACTCACCTACTTGTCGTAGTGGACAAGTTCACTAAGTGGGTGGAAGCGAAGCCAATTAAGAAACTGAACGGTCCAGCTGCCGTGACCTTCATCACCGATATCACAATTCGGTACGGCATACCACACATCATCATCACCGACAACGGCACAAATTTTGCCAAAGGCGCCTTGGCCCGTTTCTGCGCAACACAGGGCATCCGACTGGACCTAGCGTCCGTCGCCCACCCACAGTCAAACAGCCAAGTGGAGCGAGCAAACGGCCTCATCCTGTCCGGCATCAAGCCTCGGTTGATCGAGCCTCTGGAGCGCTCGGCTGGCTGCTGGCTCAACGAGCTGCCGGCCGTCCTCTGGAGTCTGCGCACGACTCCGAACAAGTCAACCGGCTTCACGCCCTTCTTCCTCGTCTACGGTGCCGAAGCCGTCATCCCAACAGACATAGAGTTCGACTCCCCATGAGTCACCATGTACACCGAGGAGGAAGCGGAAGAAGCACGACAAGACGACGTCGATCTGCTGGAAGAGGGCCGGCTGTTGGCACTCAGCCGGTCCAGCATCTACCAGCAGAGCCTGCGCCGATACCACAATAGGAAGGACAGGCCAAGATCTTTCCAAGAAGGCAACCTTGTGCTCCGGCTGATCCAGCGAACAGCCGGCCAGCACAAGCTGTCGGCGCCTTGGGAAGGCCCTTTCATCATCAGCAAAGTACTGGGCAACGATTCCTACTACCTGATCGACACTCAGAAGCCCCGAGCACGCAAGAGGGACGACTCTGGCAAGGAGACAGAGCGGCCATGGAATGCAAATCTCCTCTGAAGATTTTACAGTTGATGCAGTATGTACCACGCTACCTTTTGTATTTAAGTATCAAGACTTCGGGCCCCCCGAGACGAGCTCGGGGACTGCCCTCTTTTGTCTGTATGATAAAAATTATGCCTACAAGTATGTTACTCTTTGTCATGCCGCTTGGCACCGGGCTTGACAAGTCGGCCCGGGGACTTGCCGCCTTGCACTATGAAATGCTTCCTACAGCCGGACAAGTAGTGTGTAACACCTAAACCGTCTTCTGTCAGAAGCCGCAGCTCGCAGAGCGACTGTACGGTGGGCAGAGGTAAGGTAGAATGGGTGTTCGCATGAAAAATGGCTAAGGACTCAAAGCGTAAAACATAGCTCAAGACGGCTTCCAGCCTTTCTCGCAAACCGACTCTCGGACAGTCGGATTGTCGTCTTCTATCCAACTTGCTCAAACAATCTTGAAAACGGCTAAGTACTTGCTCTCCCAAAGTAGCCTGGCACTTGGTCCAGCGACAGTCCGCAGAGCGGCTGTCCGATTGGCAAGGCAGGCAACTAAGAGAAACCGGCAAAGGAAAACAGCCAAAAGAACAATGAGCAAGAAAAGATAGATATATATATATTTACATAACATAGGCCCTTGGCCGAATTGTCGAGTAGAGGTCCAAATACACCCCGCGGGTGGAATTGTGCGAATTAATAAGTTCTTCAAAGACTACTGAAGCAGATAAAATAAAAGATACAGCGGCAGCTCAAGAGGCAGCAGACGGAGTCGGAGGGTCGGAGGAGGCGCCAGCGTCAGGCGTCGGGGCGGCCGGCTGGCTAGTCTCGGCTTGATCGCCTCCGGCAGCAGTCGGGTCGGCCGCACGCGGCTCGTTGCTGGAGGCGCGGTCGGGCTGAGGCTGGCCGTCTGCTCCATCTTCTGGTGCCTCCGCCTCGCCCCCACCCTCCGCCTCGTCCTCCTCCTCGACGCTGGAGCCAATCACCTCCGCCGAGTCTTCGCCATAGTCTGGGTTCATCCCAAACCACTCCGGCGGTACCTCCTCGCCATCTTCAGACCGCTCGGGGACGAAGATGCTGGTGTCGGTGTACTCGGCGATCGCCGCAGCACGTTTGACGAGGGCATCTTCCGCAGCCGCCAGCTCCGGCTGGGCCTCCGACCGAAGCGTGGCCAACCGGTCTAGATCCAGCCCCGGGTACCACGCCTTGACGAACTCCAAGGCCCAGCGCGCTCCAGCCCGGGCCGAAGAGCCCTTCCAGGCCTCAAGACGACCAGCCGCGACCTCCAGCCAGTTGGCCGTCAGGCTGGGGGTGCGCGGAGCCTGCATATCCGGCCAAAGGGCGGCAATCGCCTGAGCACCGACGCGCTGGAGCCGGCGCAGCATCCGGTGAGCCGGCCGGAGGCGAACCTCGATGCTCAAGATGTGCTCGTCAAGAGTTCGGGGGGCATCGGCGGTGATCTCTGCGCCTTCCGCCCTCCGACTCTCACGGTCAGCCTCGATGGCTTGGATGGCGGCCTGCGACTGCCCAGGGAAGAAGTCTGCACAGACACGAAGAAACGAAGAAGCAAGTCAAAAACCAGGAGTCGGCACGATTTAAATCAGCAGCTCGAGGAAAGAAAATAAAGAGACTCACCATCAACGATGTCTTCAATCTCGTGGAAGCCGAAGGACAGCAGCGCCTCCTTGTCAGACCAGGAGGAGCGCTCGCTCGCGAACTTGGCCAAGAGGGCGGTTTCTGTCTCCTTCGCCTCCCTCTGCGACTTCACAAGCAGCTCCTTCTGCTCTGCCAACTGAGTGGCCAGCAGATCGCGCTCTATGGCGAGCTTGCTACACTCCTCCCCTTTGGCGCGCAGGGCAGAGTTGGCTTCGCTCAGCTGCTGTTGCAGAGCAGCGTTGGCTCCTGAAGGAAAGGAAGAAAGACAACAGTCGTCAATAAAGTAGGTCGCCAGGGAGATCCAGCCCGACTGCTCAGTAGTCGGCCCGAATCTCGGGGACTACAGCCTGCGGGTGCGCCAGCGCGCCCCCGCAAAGAAGAAAAAGAAGGACTTACTCCGGCTCTCCGCCAAGTCGGCGGTTCGCTTGCCCAGCTCTTCAACGTTACGGTTGAAGGCAGTGACGCGGAGGTTGTGGTAATCCTGCGACAAGCATTTCAGACAAAGTTAGTACCCAGAAGTTCATCAATTGGAGTTCCGGGCCGCCTGCTCAGCAGCCGGCCCGAAACTCGGGGACTACACCCAGTGGGTGCGCTGGCGCGCCCCCACAGAGAGGAGCAAGAAAACAAAGACCAAAGAAAAAACAACATACCCGGACGGCTGCCTACGACGCTAGGAACGCCTTGGTGCAACTCTGGAGAGCGTCGCCCTCAGCACAGAGCTTCGCTTGGACGTCCAGGAGCGCCCGGTTCAGCGGCCCTGTGCCGCCTCCTCGCACCCACCCAACAGGTGCGGCGCTCGTCACTTCGGCGTCTGGGGCCGCCGAGCTGGCGGTGCCTGCTTCCAGGGGCGGGGTGCCGAAGTCGCCTTCTCCAGACGACGGCGCGTTGGCGAGCTGACTTGGAGGAGTAGCCTCGCCACGGCCTCGTCTTCGGTCGGCGGCACCGGAGGGTCCGCTGGCTGCTTGCCTTGCGCGCCTTCAGACGGCGGCGGAGGCGCCGGCGGAACATTCGCGTCCGGAGTCGAGGGGTCGCCGCCTTCCCTCTCCTCGACGAGGTTCTCCCCGCCGTCTTCTCCAGTTGGCCCCGTGAGCTCTGGAGGCGACGACACAGAGTTCAGCGGGGTAACGAGCAAGGCCAACTGGCGGTGTGCGGCTTCCTCAGCCTATTGCTTCGCCCCGGCAGCGGCTTCGGCCTCCGCTAGTTTTTTCTTAGCGGAGGCCTCCGCCCTGTCGGCCTCCGCCTTCTCCAGGCGGAGGACCTCTTCTTCGTTACGCCTCTCCTGCGCATTCCGCTCCGTCGCCTCCCGGAGGTCAGCAGCGGGGTCAATCCGCCGAGTGGTGGCGGATGTCTCCGCTGACCCCATGACGGAGGTGGCGGCGACCCGCTCAAGAGAGAGGGGAGCCCTGAAGAAAGAGGGGCAAACAGAGACTCAGACAAATCACGAAGAAAGAATAAAACTTTGAAGACAGAATACTTACGCGGAGACCAACGGCAGCTTCTTCACTTCCTTACGGAAGCGGATGGCCTTCGCGGCTGCCTCGTCCCGCCGGGTCACCGCAGCCGAGCCCTTGGGCTTCTTCGGCCGACTGCCGAACAAGGTCGGCATAGCCCGGCGCTTCTTCCCGCCGCCTGGAGCGCCTGGCGCGGCAGAAGAGCCCGCGCCAGGCTGGTTGGCTCCTGGCCGATGGCGAGGGGCGACTTCTCCCTCGGCGCTGTCTTCAGGCCAGTCGGTGAAGGTAGCCGAAGGCCTGAAGTCGCCTGCTGTCCCTCCTCCTCCCTCGGCGTCGTCTTCCAGAGCCGCCGCCCCCAGATCGGGGTCGTCGACGTCGCTCTCCGCCCGGTCGACGAGGAACTCACGGGACGGCCCCGAGGTGTCGGCTGGTGGGTGGAGAAGGGGATTCTAACCAAAGCCGACTGGTCAAAACAAAACTCGGCAAGAAGAAGACAATATAAAGAAAGAAAAGAAAGGCGACTCACCACGGGCGGGGGGTCGGCGCGGGAGTACGGCACCTTGCCGAATCGCCAGTCCTCCGGGAGCCTGCTGTCCGAAAGGTAGTTCACCATGAGGGCCACCTCTTCATGAGGCATGTCCTTAGTGCACATCTGACTCGGGTCGCGGCGCCCGCTCATCTGGCATATCATGTGAGGGCGGCCTTGGAGTGGAAGAACTCGGCGCGACACGAAGGCGGCCAGCAGGTCCGGACCAGTCAGACCCTCCGACTGCGTCAGCACTCGGAGTCACGTGATGGCGCCGGCTCCCGCAGGTGTCAGTGACCTGGCTCGGTACGACCAGTTGGGCAGTCTGCCAGCCGGCGGGCCGGCTTCGAAAGCCGGCAGATTGACCCAGTCGCCCCTCGTGGCGACGTTCCTGACGTAGAAGTAGGACCTCTGCCACATTTTCACCGACTTTATCAACGAGATGGAGGGGAAGGTGTTGTCTGCTCCTGACCTTCGCACGGCGATGAAGGCGCCGCATTGAGCCGGCACGCCCGCGGCCTGGGTGCAGAGCTTGGAGAAGAAGAACTCCCCCCAGAGATCAAGGGTGGGGAGGACTCCGAGGAAGCCTTCGCACAAGGCCACGAAGGCGGACAACAGCACCACGGTGTTGGGGGTGAGGTGGTGCGGCTGGAGTCCGTAGAACTCCATGAAAGACCGGAAAAAGCTGCTCGCCGGTAGCCCCAGCCCGCGTAGATAGTGCGAGCGGAAGATGACCCGCTCGCCCTCCTGCGGGGCGGGGGAAATCTCCCCCTCCGACGCAAGACGCACCTGCACGCGATCCTCGCCGGGAAGCTGACGGGTCCGGCGGAGGAACTCGATGTGGTCCTCATGGACTTCAGAACCGTCCCAGGTGCCGGAGCGCACTGGGGGAGGCGCGGCAGCGGAGGAAGAACTCATCGCGAGCTGTCACCGCGGTGTTCGCCGGAGCTTGGGCATGCGGCGAAGCGAAGAAGAGAAGAGGAAGGAGGAGAGCGAGGAGCGGCAAGGAAGAAGAGAACGAAGGGTAGTGGGAAGGAGGGGCGCGCGTGCCCCCCTCTTCCCCCTACTTATAGCCCCGTGGGCTGCGAAGCCGAGGGGGCAGACGTGGGGATTTACTGCGCCCACAACCCCACAACCCCCACGATCCCCGTAAAGTTATTGCATGCAGTAACTCCACAGGAATCCCAACCGTCCACCGGGGCCGCAGCGGATCCGCTCGGGCACCGAGGCGCGGTAGTGGCGGGCCCTGCCTATGGGCCTGTCCCGTTGCGCGCGTAGGCTGGCAGGATGGCCTGGCCACGTGCCCTCGCGTGACAGGGCAAGAACGGGCGGCGGCCTGGAGGCTTAGCTAGCGCACCACTTGAAATCCCGCCACGACGTTCGAACTACTGAGCAAGTCGGAATTGCGTACGTCCAAGTTGGGCAAGTCCGACTCCTTCTAGACGGCCCGGCAAAACTCAATCAAAGACCATGTGTTGAGCACCCGGAAAGAGAAACTGCTGAGGCTTTTCGGCCGATCGTCCGCGGCGCCTCACCAGCTTCGGGGACTACTGTCGGAGTAAGGGGCCACGGGTAGGCCAACCCGAGTCCCATAACCTTTCAAGACATCGGGGCAGGCTGCGCCCCTCAAGACTCCGGGGCGAAGAGCCGCCTCCTGAGGATTCGACGGCAGGGCGGCCGACTGCCCGCTCACGGCCGAGTCCCAGGGACGACTTCCAGAGAAGCCGGCTTTGGGGAGTCGGCCGGCGACTCCGACAAACCATGACCCCATCGAAGGGGACGGGGCAGAGGCGTGGCTACAGTGAAGCCCACTCCCGCCCCTTACCAAGGGCAGGCATGGCCACAGCACGCCGTACCCGGGAAGATCTCCATGCGGCGTGGCACTGTTGCCCGGCCGGCCCTGACATCAGCGCCACAGTACCGAATCCTGCACCCACGACGGCTTGTCTGTACGGCCCGGAGGCAGCAGGGCCCACCAGTCAGCGAGACCTCGGAGACGGCGGGAGAACCGCTAGTCGGACTCGTCGGGAGTCGGCCCGGGAGAGTCGGCAGAGCCCTCCCCCGGGGCCCACGCGCCATTAATCAAGATGAGATGGGGAGTGGCCATAGTGATCGCCCACCAGGCTGTTGCCACGACCCCTTGACCAAGCCTGCGTCATCAGAAGCATGGCTACAGTAATCAGCAGTCGGCAAGACCCGCCCGCGGCAGACGCGGCCTGTCGGCTCCGTATCAGACCAGTCGGCGGGGCCCACCAATCGGCGGGCCCCAGCAGTCGGCGGAGAAGTCGGAGGTCGGAGGCACTGACGGATGGGCCCGCGCCCAGTCGAATTACCATTGTACCCCTGGGGGGTAGGCCTATATAAACCCCCCAGGGCACCCATGCAAAGGGTTGGATCCCAGTAGTTCTAGACCATACCAGATAGAAGGAGAGAGCTAGCCTTGCCCTCTTCTACCACCAAAAATAGCTCAAGGAGCAACCGTGTAAACGCTTGGCCATAGTGATCATGCGGAGACCCCGCAGAGGAGCAGTAGGGGTATTATCTCCCCGGAGAGCCCCGAAGCTGGGTAAGATTCGCCAGCGTGCATGTCTTCGCCTCATCCCGTTTCCAGGCACCGGCGACGTTCTACTCGCCCCCACCGTGATAAGCCATCCATTGGCATATGTCTCACCAAACCCCGACAAGTCTCTTTACTCGTTCAGTAATACATCACCTCATGACTAACTCCTTAGTCATTTGCTTGCAAGCTTATGACGTGTATTACCGAGAGGGCCCAGAGATACCTCTCTGATACTCAGAGTGACAAATCCTAATCTCGATCTATGCCAACTCAACAATCACCTTCGGAGATACCTGTAGAGCATATTTATGACCACACAGTTACGTTGTGACATTTGATAGCACACAAGGTATTCCTTCGGTATCCGGGAGTTGCATGATCTCATGGTCGAAGGAACATGTATTTGACATTAAGAAAGCAGTAGCAATAAACTGAACGATCATATGATAAGCTAATGGATGGGTCTTGAACATCACATCATTCTCCTAATGATGTGATCTCGTTATCAAATGACAACTTATGTCTATGGTTAGGAAACCTTAACCATCTTTGATCAACGAGACAGTCTAGTAGAGGCTTACTAGGGACTGGTATTTGTTTATGTATCCACACATGTATTTAAGTTTCCGGTCCATACAATTCTAGCATGAATAATAAACCTTTATCATGATTTAGGAAATATAATAGTAACCATTTTATTATTGCCTCTAGGGCATATTTCCATCAGTCTCCCACTTGCACTAGAGTCAATAATCTAGTTCACATCGCCATGTGATTAACAACCATAGTTCACATCACCATGTGACCAACATCCAAAGAGTTTACTAGAGTCAATAATCTAGTTCACATCGTCATGTGATTAACACCCAAAGAGTACTAAGGTGTGATCATGTTTTGCTTGTGAGAGAAGTTTAGTCAATGGGTCTGTCACATTCAGATCCAAATGCATTTTGCAAATTTCTATGTGTACAATGCTCTACATGGAGCTACTCTAGCTAATTTCTCCCACTTTCAATATGTATCCAGATTGATACTCATAGTCATATGAATCGGTGTCAAAGATTGCATCGACGTAACTCTTTGCGACAAACTCTTTATCACCTCCATAACTGAGAAAATATTTCCTTAGTTCTCTAAGGATAATTTTGACCGCTATCCAGTGATCTACTCCTGGATCACTATTGTACCCCCTTGCCAAACTCATGGCAAGGCACACAATAGGTCTGGTACACAGCATGGCATACTTTATAGAACCTATGGCTAAGGCAAAGGGAATGACTTTCATTCTCTCTCTATCTTCTGTCGTGGTCGGGCTTTGAGTCTGATGTCTACTACGCAACTTTATTCTTGTAGACACGTGTTGGGCCTCCAAGCGCAGAGTTTTGTAGGACAGTAGCAATTTTCCCTCAAGTGGATGACCTAAGGTTTATCAATCCGTGGGAGGCGTATGATGAAGATGGTCTCTCTAAAACAACCCTGCAATCAAATACAAGAAATCTCTTATGTCCCCAACACACCCAATACATTGGCAAATTGTATAGGTGCACTAGTTCGGCGAAGAGATGGTGATAAAAGTGTAATAGGGATGGTAGACATATATTTTTATAATCTGAATAGATAAAAACAGCAAGGTAGCAAATAGAAAACGGGCACAAAACGGTATTTCAATGCTTAAAAACAAGGCATAGGGTCCGTACTTTCACTAGTGCAATCTCTCAACAATGCTAACATAGTTGGATCATATGATTATCCCTCAAAGTGCAACAAAGAATCACTCCCGACTTGAGTGCCAAAACATATATCAAGTGAATCAATATGATACCCCATTGTCACCACGAGTATTGAATTGTAAGACATATATCAAGTGTTCTCAAATCCATAAAAGTATTCAATCTGATAACAATGAAATCTCAAAGGGAAAAACTCAATTCATCACAACAAGATAGAGAGAGGAAACACCATATGATCCGACTATATTAACAAAGCCCGCGATACATCATGATCGTGACATATCAAGAACACGAGAGAGAGAGAGAGAGATTAAACACATAGCTACTGGTACAAACCCTCAGCCCCGAGGGTGGACTATTCCCTCCTCATCATGGTTGCCGCCGGGATGATGAAGATGGCCACCGGAGATGATTCCCCCCTCCGGCAGGGTGCCGGAAAGGGTCTAGATTGGTTTTCGATGGCTACAGAGCCTTGCGGTGGCGAAACTTCTGATCTAGGTTAACCCCTAATGGTTTCTCTATTTATAGGATTTTTTGGCGTTGGTTTCACGCTATGATGGGCCTTGAGGTGAGCACAACCCACCGGGGCACGGGTAAGGGCCCAGGCGCGCCCCGGTGTCTTGTTCCATACTCCTTCACCTTTTGGTCCTTCTATGAAGCTTTGGGGTCTCTTTCGTTCCAAAAAAATCATCAAAAAGTTTCAGCTCATTTGGAGAACTTTCATTTCTGCACAAAAAACAACACCACGGTAGTTCTGCTGAAAATAGCGTCAGTTCGGGTTAGTTCCATGCAAATCATACCAAAACCATATAAAATTATTGTAAACATGGCGTGAATACTTCATAAATTATAAATATGTTGGAGACGTATCAGAGTCTTACTCAACTTCACACCTTGTAACACAGGCAAGAGCCCTTTCTTTGACTGATCCATTTTGAACTTCTTCAAAACTTTATCAAGGTATGTGCTTTGTGAAAGTCTTATCAAGCATCTTGATCTATCTCTATAGATCTTGATGCCTAATATGTAAGTGGCTTCATCGAGGTCTTTCATTGAAAAATTCTTATTCAAGTATCCTTTTATGCTATCCGGAAATTCTATATCATTTCCAATCAACAATTTGTCATCCACATATAATATCAGAAATGCTACAGAGCTCCCACTCACTTTCTTGTAAATACAGGCTTCACCATAAGTCTGTATAAAACCATATGCTTTGATCACCTCATCAAAGCATATATTCCAACTCTGAGATGTTCGCACCAGTCCATAGATGGATCGCTAGAGCTTGCACACTTTGTTAGCACCTTTAGGATCGACAAAACCTTCTGGTTGCATCATATACAACTCTTCTTTAAGAAATCCATTAAGGAATGAAGTTTTGATGTCCATTTGCCATATTTCATAATCATTAAATGCGGGAATTGCTAACATGAGTCGAACGGACTTAAGCATCGCTACGAGTGAGAAAGTCTCATCGTAGTCAACCCCTTGAACTTGTCGAAAACCTTTTGCGACAAGTCGAGCTTTGTAGACAGTAAGATTACCATCAGTGTCAGTCTTATTCTTGAAGATCCATTTATTCTCTATGGCTTGCTGATCATCGGGCAAGTCCACCAAAGTCCACACTTTGTTCTCATACATGGATCATATCTCAGATTTCATGGCCTCGAGCC
The DNA here is from genome assembly GCF_056163025.1 of Triticum urartu. Classification (NCBI taxonomy): domain Eukaryota; kingdom Viridiplantae; phylum Streptophyta; class Magnoliopsida; order Poales; family Poaceae; genus Triticum; species Triticum urartu. Next base: position 174,646,110 of record NC_141879.1, read on the forward strand.
ATCTGTCGGAATCTGGGCTCATCATAGCTTCTTCATAGTTCATAGGTTCGCCTTGGTCTAGTAACATGACTTCCAGGACAGGATTACCGTACCACTCTGGTGCGGATCGTGCTCTGGTTGACCTACGAGGTTCAGTAGCAACTTGATCTAAAGTTTCATGATCATTATCATTATCTTACTCTCTAGTTGGTGTAGGCATCATGGGAACGGTTTTCTGTGATGTGTTACTTTCCAATTCGAGAGAAGGTACAATTACCTCATCAAGTTCTACTTTCCTCCCACTCACTTCTTTCGAGAGAAACTCCTTTTCTAGAAAGGTTCCATTCTTGGCAATAAAGATCTTACCTTCAGATCTGTGGTAGAAGGTGTACCCAATTGTTTCCTTAGGGTATCCTATGAAGATGCACTTCTCCGATTTGGGTTCGAGCTTATCAGGCTGAAGCATTTTTACATAAGCATCACAACCCCAAACTTGAAGAAATGACAGATTAGGTTTTTTGCCAAACCATAGTTCATACTGTGTCATCTCAACGGATTTAGATGGTGCCCTATTTAGCGTGAATGCAGCTGTCTCTAATGCATAACCCCAAAATGATAGTGGTAAATCGGTAAGAGACATCATAGATCGCACCATATATAATAAAATATGGTTACGACGTTCGAACACACCATTATGTTGTGGTGTTCCAGGTGGCGTGAGTTGTGAAACAATTCCACATTGTTTTAAATGAAGGCCAAACTCGTAACTACAATATTCGCCTCCGCTATCAGATCATAGAAACTTTATTTTGTTATTACAATGATTTTCCACTTCACTCTGAAATTCTTTGAACTTTTCAAATGTTTCAGACTTGTGTTTCATTAAGTAGATATACACATATCTGCTCAAATCATCTGTGAAGGTCGGAAAATAATGATACCCGCCACATGCCTTAATACTAATCGGACCACATACATCGGTATGTAGTATTTCCAATAAGTCATCAGCTCGCTCCATTGTTTCGAAGAACGGAGTTTTAGTCATCTTGCCCATGAGGCATGGTTCGCAAGTATCAAATGATTCATAATCAATTGATTCCAAAAGTCCATCTGTATGGAGTTTCTTCATGCGTTTTACACCAATACGACCTAAACGCCACTGCCACAAATATTGTTGGGGAACGCAGTAATTTCAAAAAAATTCCTACGCACACACAAGATCATGGTCATGCATAGCAACGAGAGGGAAGGGTGTTGTCCATGTACCCTCGTAGTTATGACAACGCGGTTGATGTAGTCGTACGTCTTCACGGTCGACCGATCCTAGTACCGAAAGTACGACACCTCCGTGATCTGCACACGTTCGGCTCGGTGACATCCCACGAACTCACGGTCCAGCAGAGTGTCAAGGGAGAGCTTCGTCAGCACGACGGCATGATGATGGTGATGATGATGCTACCGGAACAGAGCTTTGCCTAAGCACCGCTACGTTATGACCGAGGTGGATTATGGTGGAGGGGGGCACCGCACACGGCTGGAAACGATCAACTTGTGTGTTCTAGGGTGCCCCCTGCCCCAGTATATAAAGGAGCAAGGGGGAGGCCAGCTAGCCCTTGGGGTGCGCCAGGGGAGGAGGAGTCCTCCTCCTAGTAGGAGTAGGACTCCCCTTTCCTACTCCTACTAGGAGGGGGAAAGGAAGGAGGAGAGGGAGAAGGAAAGGGGGCCCCCCTTCCCTAGTCCAATTCGGACCAGAGGGGGAGGGGGCGCGCGGCCTGCCCTAGCCGGCCCACTCTCTCTCCACTAAGTCCCATGTTGCCCATTAGTTCTCCAGGGGGGTTCCGGTAACCTTCCGGTACTCCGGTTTTCTCCGAAACCACCCGGAACAATTCCGATGTCCGAATATAGCCATCCAATATATCAATCTTTATGTCTCGACCATTTTGAGACTCCTCGTCATGTCCGTGGTCACATCCGGGATTTGAACTACCTTCGGTACATCAAAACACATAAACTCATAATACCGATCGCCACCGAACGTTAAGCGTGCGGACCCTGCGGGTTCGAGAACTATGTAGACATAACCGAGAACGTCTTCGGTCAATAACCAATAGCGGAACCTGGATGTTCATATTGGCTCCCACATATTCTATGAAGATCTTTATCGGTCAAACAGCATAACAAGATACGTTGTTCCCTTTGTCATCGGTATGTTACTTGCACGAGATTCGATTGTCGGTATCATCATACCTAGTTCAATCTCGTTACTGGCAAGTCTATTTACTTGTTCCATAATGCAACATCCCGCAACTAACTCATTAGTCATATTGCTTGCAAGGCTTATAGTGATGTGCATTACCGAGAGGGCCCAGAGATATCTCTCCGACAATCGGAGTGACAAATCCTAATCTCGATCTATACCAACTCAACAAACACCATCGGAGACACCTGTAGAGCATCTTTATAATCACCCAGTTACGTTGTGACGTTTGATAGCACACTAAGTGTTCCTCCGGTATTCGGAAGTTGCATAATCTCATAGTGATAGGAACATGTATAAGTCATGAAGAAAGCAATAGTAATAAACTAAACGATCATAGTGCTAAGCTAACAGATGGGTCTAGTCCATCACATCATTCTCTAATGATGTGATCCCATTCATCAAATGACAACACATGTCCATGGCTAGGAAACTTAACCATCTTTGATTAACGAGCTAGTCAAGTAGAGGCATACTAGGGACACTCTGTTTGTCTATGTATTCACACATGTACTAAGTTTCCGGTTAATACAATGTTAGCATGAATAATAAACATTTATCATAATATAAGGAAATAAATAACAACTTTATTATTGCCTCTAGGGCATATTTCCTTCAGTCTCCCAGTTGCACTAGAGTCAATAATCTAGTTCACAGCGTCATGTGATTTAACACCAATGGTTTCACATCTTTATGTGATTAGCTCACATCTCCATGTGACTAATACCCAAAGGTTTTACTAGAGTCAATAATCTAGTTCACATCGCTATGTGATTAACACCCAAAGAGTAATCATGTTTTGCTTGTGAGAGAAGTTTAGTCTATGGGTCTGCAACATTCATATATGTATGTATATTACAAATTTCTATGTCTACAATACTCTGCACGGAGCTACTCTAGCTAATTTCTCCCACTTTCAATATGTATCTAGATCAATACTTAGAGTCATCTAGATCAGTGTCAAAATCTTGCATCGACGTAACCCTTTACGACGAACTCTTTTATCACCTCCATAACCGAGAAATATTTCCTTAGTCCTCTAAGGATAATTTTGACCGTTGTCCAGTGATCTACTCCTAGATCACTATTGTACTCCCTTGCCAAAATCGTGCTAAGGTATACAATAGGTCTGGTACACAGCATAGCATACTTTATAGAACCTATGACTGAGGCATAGCGAATGACTTTTTCATTCTCTTTCTATTTTCTGCCGTGGTCGGGTTTTGAGTCTTTACTCAACTTCACACCTTGCAACACAGTCAAGAACTCCTTCTTTGACTATTCTATTTTGAACTACTTCAAAAACTAGTCAAGGTATGTACTCATTGAAAATATATCAAGAGTCTTGATCTATCTCTATAGAACTTGATGCTCAATATGTAAGTAGCTTCACCGAGGTCTTTCTTTGAAAAACTCCTTTCAAACATTCCTTTATGATTTCCAGAAAATTCTCCATTATTTCCAATCAACAATATGTCATTCACATATACTTATCAGAAATGTTGTAGTGCTCCCACTCATTTTCTTGTAAATACAGGCTTCACCGCAAACCATATGCTTTGATCACTTTATCAAAGCATATATTCCAACTCTGAGATGCTTGCACCAGTCCATAGATGGATCGCTGGAGCTTTCTCACTTTGTTAGCACCTTTAGGATCGACAAAACCTTCTGGTTGCATCATATACAACTCTTCTTTAAGAAATCCATTAAGGAATGCAGTTTTGACATCCATTTGCCAGATTTCATAAAATGCGGCAACTGCTTAACATGATGCAGACAGACTTTTAAGAATCGATACGAGTGAGAAAATCTCATCGTAGTCAACACCTTGAACTTGTCGAAAACATTTTTGCGACAATTCCAGTGTTGTAGATAGTAACACTACTATCAGCGTCCGTCTTCCTCTTGAAAATCCATTTATTCTTAATGGCTCACTGATCATCGCGCGAGTCAATCAAAGTCCATACTTTGTTCTAATACATGGATCACATCTCAGATTTCATGGCTTCAAGCCATTTCACGGAATCTGGGCTCATCATCGCTTCCTCATAGTTTGTAGGTTCGTCATGGTCAAGTAACATGACCTCCAGAACAGGATTACTGTACCACTCTGGCGCGGATCTTACTCTGGTTGACTTACGAGGTCCGGCAGTAACTTGATCAGAAGTTTCATGATCATCATCATTAGCTTCCTCACTTACTGGTGTAGGAATCACTAGAACTGATTTCTGTGATGAACTACTTTCCAATAAGGGAGTAGGTACAATTATCTCGTCAAGTTCTACTTTCCTCCCACTCACTTCTTTCAAGAGAAACTCCTTCTCTATAAAGGAACCATTCTTAGCAACGAATATCTTGCCTTCGGATCTGTGATAGAAGGTGTACCCAACCGTTTCCTTTGGTATCCTATGAAGACGCATTTCTCCGATTTGGGTTCGAGCTTATCAGGTTGAAGCTTTTTCACATAAGCATCGCAGCCCCAAACTTTAAGAAACGACAACTTGGGTTTCTTGCCAAACCACAGTTCATAAGGTGTCGTCTCAATGGATTTAGATGGTGCCCTATTTAACGTGAATGCAGCTGTCTCTAATGCATAACCCCAAAACGATAGTGATAAATCGGTAACAGACATCATAGATCGCACCATATCTAATAATGTACAGTTATGACGTTCAGACACACCATTATGCTGTGGTGTTCTAGGTGGCGTGAGTTGCGAAACTATTCCACATTGTTTCAAATGAAGACCAAACTCGTAACTCAAATATTCTCCTTCACGATCAGATCGCAGAAACTTTATTTTCTTGTTACGATGATTTTCCACTTCACTCTGAATTTTTTTGAACTTCTCAAATGTTTCAGACTTATGTTTCATCAAGTAGATATACCCATATCTGCTCAAGTCATATGTGAAGGTAAGAAAATAACGATACCCGCCGCGAGCCTTAACACTCATCGGATCGCATACATCAGTATGTATTATTTCTAATAAGTCAGTTGCTCGCTCCATTGTTCGGGAGAACGGAGTCTTAGTCATCTTGCCCATGAGGCATGGTTCGCAAGCATCAAGTGATTCATAATCAAGTGATTCCAAAAGCCCATCAACATGGAGTTTCTTCATGCGCTTTACACCAATATGACCTAAACGGCAGTTCCACAAATAAGTTGCACTATCATTATTAACTTTGCATATTTTGGCTTCAATATTATGAATATGTGTATCACTATGATCGAGATCCAACAAACCATTCTCATTGGGTGTATGACCATAGAAGGTTTTATTCATGTAAACAGAACAACAATTATTCTCTAACTTAAATGAATAACCGTATTGCAATAAACATGATCAAATCATATTCATGCTCATGCTCAACGCAAACACCAAATAACATTTATTTAGGTTCAACACTAATCCCGAAAGTATAGGGAGTGTGCAATGATGATCATATCAATCTTGGAACTACTTCCAACACACATCGTCACTTCACCCTTAACTAGTTTCTGTTCATTATGCAACTCCCGTTTCGAGTTACTAATCTTAGCAACTGAACCAGTATCAAATGCCGAGGGGTTGCTATAAACACTAGTGAAGTACACATCAATAACATGTATATCCAATATACCTTTGTTCACCATGCCATCCTTCTTATCCGCCAAGTATCTAGGGTAGTTCCACTTCCAGTGACCATTTCTTTTGCAGTAGAAGCACTCAGTTTCAGGCTTGGGTCTAGCTTTGGGCTTCTTCACGGGAGTGACAACTTGCTTGTCATTCTTGTTTAAGTTCCCTTTCTATCCCTTTGCCCTTTTCTTGAAACTAGTGGTCTTGTCAACCATCAATACTTGATGCTCTTTCTTGATTTCTACCTTCGCCGATTTCAACATTGCGAAGAGCTCGGGAATTACTTTCGTCATCCCTTGCATATTATAGTTCATCAGGAAGTTCTAGTAACTTTGTGATAGTGATTAGAGAACTTTGTCAATTACTATCTTATCTGGAAGATTAACTCCCACTTGATTCAAGCAATTGTAGTACCCAGACAATTTGAGCACATGCTCACTGGTTGAGCTATTCTTCTCCATCTTGTAGGCAAAGTACTGCCAGAGGTCTCATACCTCTCGACAAGGGCATGAGTATGAAATACCAATTTCAACTCTTGGAACATCTTATATGCTCTGTAGTGTTCAAAACATTTTTTAAGTCCCGGTTCTAAGCCGCAAAGCATGGTGCACTAAACTATCAAGTAGTCAGCATATCGAGCTTGCTAAACGTTCCTAACGTCTGCATCTGCTCCTGCAATAGTTCTGTCACCTAGTGGTGCATCAAGGACATAATTCTTCTGTGCAGCAATGAGGATAATCCTCAGATCACGGACCAAGTCCACATCATTGCTACTATCATCTTTCAACTTCTTTTTCTCTAGGAACATATCATAAATAAAATGGGGAAGCTATACGCGAGCAATTGATCTACAACATAGATATGCAAATACTATCCAGACTAAGTTCATGATAAACTTAAGTTCAATTAATCATATTACTTAAGAACTCCCACTTAGATAGACATCCCTATAATCATCTAAGTGATCACGTGATCCATATCAACTAAACCATGTCCGATCATCACGTGAGATGGAGTAGTTTCCAATGGTGAACATCACTATGTTGATCATATCTACTATATGATTCATGCTCGACCTTTCGGTCTCAGTGTTCCGAGGCCATGTCTGCATATGCTAGGCTCTTCAAGTTTAACCCGAGTATTCTTCATGTGCAAAACTGGCTTGCACCCGTTGTATGTGAACGTAGAGCTTATCACACCCGATCATCACGTGGTGTCTCAGCACGAAGAACTGTCGCAACGGTGCATACTCAGGGAGAACACTTATACCTTGAAATTTAGTGAGAGATCATCTTATAATGCTATCGCCGAACTAAGCGAAATAAGATCATAAAGGATAAACATCATATGCAATCAAAATATGTGACATGATATGGCCATCATCATCTTGTGCCTTTGATCTCCATCTCCAAAGTACCGTCATGATCACCATCGTCACCGGCATGACACCATGATCTCCATCATCTTGATCTCTATCAACATGTCGTCACATGGTCATCTCGCCAACTATTGCTTTTGCAACTATTGCTATCGCATAGCGATAAAGTAAAGCAATTGTATGGCGCTTGCATCTTATGCAATAAAGAGATAACCATAAGGCTTCTACCAGTTGCCGGTAACTTTAACAAAACATGATCATCTCATACAACAATTTATATCTCATCACGTCTTGACCATATCACATCACAACATGCCCTGCAAAAACAAGTTAGACGTCCTCTACTTTGTTGTTGCAAGTTTTACGTGGCTGCTACGGGCTTCTAGCAAGAACTGTTCTTACCTACGCATCAAAACCCACAGCGCACTATAGTGATTGCTTTTTGATCTTCAGAAAGAACCCTGTTCATTGAATCCGATTTAACTAAAGTTGGAGAAACTGACACCCACCAGCCACCTGTGTGCGAAGCACGCCGGTAGAACCAGTCTCGCGTAAGTGTACACATAATGTCGGTCTGAGCCGCTTCATCCAACAATACCGCTGAATCAAGAATCAACTAGTGACGACAAGAAATATGTATATACCCACGCCCACAACTCCTTTGTGTTCTACTCGTGCATATAACATCTATGCATAGACCTGGCTCGGATACCACTGTTGGGGAACGCGGTAATTTCAAAAAAAATCCTACGCACACGCAAGATCATGGTGATGCATGCGGTTGATGTAGTCGTACGTCTTCACGATCGACCGATCCTAGTACCGAAAGTACGGCACCTCCGCGATCTGCACACGTTCGGCTGGGTGACGCCCCACGAACTCATGATCTAGTAGAGTGTCGAGGGAGAGCTTCGTCAACACGACGACGTGATGACGGTGATGATGATGCTACCGGAACAGAGCTTCGCCTAAGCACCGCTACGATATGACCGAGGTGGATTATGGTGGAGGGGGGCATCGCACACGGCTGGAAACAATCAACTTGTGTGTTCTAGGGTGCCCCATGCCCCCGTATATAAAGGAGCAAGGGGGAGGCCGGCCTGCCCTTGGGGCGCGCCAGGGGAGGAGGAGTCCTCCTCCTAGTAGGATTAGGACTCCCCTTTCCTACTCCTACTAGGAGGGGGAAAGGAAGGAGGAGAGGGAGAAGGAAAGGGGGGCGCCCCCCCTTCCCTAGTCCAATTCGGACCAGAGGGGGAGGGGGCGCGCGGCCTGCCCTAGCCGGCCCAATCTCTCTCCACTAAGGCCCATGTGGCCCATTAGTTCTCCCGGGGGTTCCGGTAACCCTCCGATACTCCGGTTTTCTCCGAAATCACCCGGAACAATTCCGGTGTCCGAATATAGCCATCCAATATATCAATCTTTATGTCTCGGCCATTTCGAGACTCCTCATCATGTCTGTGATCACATCCGGGACTCCGAACTACCTTTGGTACATCAAAACACATAAACTCATAATACCGATCGTCACCGAACGTTAAGCGTGCGGACCCTACGGGTTCGAGAACTATGTAGACATAACCAAGACATGTCTCCGGTCAATAACCAATAGCGGAACCTGGATGTTCATATTGGCTCCTACATATTCTATGAAGATCTTTATCGGTCAAACCGCATAACAACATACGTTGTTCCCTTTGTCATCGGTATGTTACTTGCCCGAGATTCGATCGTCGGTATCATCATACCTAGTCCAATCTCATTACTGGCAAGTCTCTTTACTCGTTCCGTAATGCAACATCCTGCAACTAACTCATTAGTCACATTGCTTGCAAGACTTATAGTGATGTGCATTACCGAGAGGGCCCAGAGATACCTCTCCGACAATCGGAGTGACAAATCCTAATCTCGATCTATGCCAACTCAACAAACACCATCGGAGACACATGTAGAGCATCTTTATAATCACCCAGTTACGTTGTGACGTTTGATAGCACACTAAGTGTTCCTCCGGTATTCGGGAGTTGCATAATCTCATAGTCATAGGAACATGTATAAGTCATGAAGAAAGCAATAGCAATAAACTAAACGATCATAGTGCTAAGCTAACGGATGGGTCTAGTCCATCACATCATTCTCTAATTATGTGATCCCATTCATCAAATGACAACACATGTCCATGGCTAGGAAACTTAACCATCTTTGATTAACGAGCTAGTCAAGTAGAGGCATACTAGGGACACTCTGTTTGTCTATGTATTCACACATGTACTAACTTTCCGGTTAATACAATTGTAGCATGAATAATAAACATTTATCATCATATAAGGAAATAAATAATAACTTTTTGCCTCTAGGGCATATTTCCTTCAATATGTTGCATTATTATTATCAAGTTTGTATCTTTTGTCATCAATATCATGAATATGTGTATCACTAGGATCGAGATTCAGTAAACCAATTACATTAGGTGTATGACCATAGAAAGTTTTATTCATGTAAACAAAACATCAATTTTTATCTGACTTATATGAATAATTGTATTGCAATAAACATGATCAAATCATATTCATGCTCAATGCAAACACCAAATAACATTTACTTAGGTTCAACACTAATCCCGAAGGTAGAGGGAGTGTGCGATGGTGTTCGTATCAACCTTGGAATTACTTCCAACACTCATCATCACCTCGTCCTTAACCAGTCTCTGTTTATTCTGCAACTCCTGTTTCAAGTTACTAATCTTAGCAACTGAACCGGTATCAAATACCTAGGGGCTACTATGAATACTAGTAAGGTACACATCAATAACATGTATATCCTATATACCTTTGTTCACTTTGCCATCCTTCTTATTCATCAAGTATTTGGGGCAGTTCTGATTTCAGTGACCATTTCCTTTGCAGTAGAGACACTCAGTTTCAGGCTTGGGTCCAACTTTAGGCTTCTTCACGGGAGTGGAAACTTGCTTGCCATTCTTCTTGAAGATCATATGGCTAGATGACGGTGTCCTGGACTAGGGGGTACTCAACACGTCATCTCCTGATCTGATAGATTGGGCCGAGGACCCTCGTGGCCGTATACTCATGGGCCAGTTTGGACAGCAGCCGCATACAAGGAAGATTCCACAAGACTTGGCGATCAAGACAAGGACTCCTCCCCACCGGCGTATTCGGCTAGGACTCTTGTTATCCTAGGCCTCTGGTGCATTATATAAACCGAGGCCAGGCTAGTCGATAGAATATATACATACAATCATACCATAGGCTAGCTTCTAGGATTTAGCCTCTCTGATCTCGTGGTAGATCTACTCTTGTACTACCATATCATCAATATTAATCAAGCAGGACGTAGGGTTTTACCTCCATCAAGAGGGCCCGAACCTTGGTAAAACATCGTGTCTCCTGCCTCCTGTTACCATCCGCCTAGACGCACAGTTCGGGACCCCCTATTCGAGATCCGCCGGTTTCGACACCGACATTGGTGCTTTCATTGAGAGTTCCGCTATGTGTTCGGCAAAAGGTTGATGGCTCGCCTGCAGATCAACTGTGACTTCGACACCTTCGTCACCAGCTCGACTGGTCACCTTGGTTTGACCAAGGACTGCGCCCTACCTTCGATCGTCATGTTTGGACGAGGGCCTTTATAAACATCAACTCTGATCTCTATCAAGATCATGGAGGAATCATCCAGGGAGCCTGGGAGCTCAATGTCAACATTGCCCTTGGGCGACCGTGCTGTTTTTCTGGACAGCAAACTTGTGTCCGCCGCCACCGCCTCCTCGAGTATCGCTTTGACGATCGCTTTGGTGGAATTGTGCGGAATTGACTCTACAACAACCCTGGAAAATTTCGTCGAGTTTCGATGGAGGAATCTCTAGCAATCCACGATATACCGGAGCCCTGTCAAATCTGGACGGGAATCTGGATGAGTTTAGGGCGTGGTGTCCAGCTTCTAGCTCAGACGTCCTTTGGAAGATCCAACCGTTGATCGGCTGCGGAATTCCTATATCTACCACCTCTCAAAATTCCAGCTCGATCCGACCGTCCAAACTCCGGGAAATTTCCGATTAGTGCATCACTTTTCAGATATGTTTTCTGCACGAAAACGAATCCGACCCGAGTTCGTCTTTTTTATGAACGGGATTTCGGACATCCCTTTTGAAGGAAGTTTTGTATGGGGTATTGTGTTTTGTTCCCGAACACATCCCACTAACTTTAAGATCTTTTGAACATGATCTTCAACATCATGTTGGTGTCAAACCAGCCCGGCAATATTACTCCACGGCTGCCGACCTGCGCTAGACACGTTGTCACTTTGTTGAGCCAAGCTCAACTTCTTCGATCATCATCTCGGCAAGCCAAACAAGATTCCGGCATCGCGAAGGATAAATCATCACCAACATCGCCGCCCCACGGATTACACGGAGCGGGCATACCGGCATCGCCGCACGGTCGCTTCATCAAGCCGACATCGACCACGTCACGACCTGCATCGGCAGGACCGCACTATTGCTTCTTCAAGCTGGTATTCATCACGCCGACCTACTTCGACTCATCGGCTGACATCGAGGCTTCGACATCTTGGCTGGACCGGAGGCTTCGCCATCTCTTCATCAACCTACTCCGAACACTTCGGCGTCACTAGCCGACCAGCTCCGTCATGTTAGCTGGGCCGAGGGCTTTGCCTCGGCGAGCCAACCTTTGCCAGCATTGCCATGCCGTCGTTTTATCGCCCATCAGGCAATGAGTGTGCGGATCGAGTCTCAATTTTGGGAATCACCTTCCTTCAGATTGCTATAACAAATAAACCAGGTCTATCAAATGGTGGCCACATTAACGACAGTCGCATAGTGGTTCGGTCAGTTTCCATACATAGTCCGGCGAACGCCGCATCCGGAGCTCGGACCGACCTGCTTTGCCACGCCTTTACCGCATCACGCCGATGCCCTGCATCGACATTGACTTCGGCATCAGGCCATATTTCTTTTATTACTCACTTTGCATAAATTATTTATTATGCAATGATTTTTTTAATTATCATTATTACTATTATCTCTGGTTTGCACTATTTTTTATGCACAGGAAAATGATCCGGGGACTTCGGCGTCACTCTGCCGGCCTGCATTGGCTGTGCTATGTCACCACTTCGGCGTGTCGAGTTCTCTGCTCCGCCACCTCGGGACCAGCTTGGGGGATGGAACCTTGCCCCGCATCAAACTCAGACTGCGTCATCAATACCGAACACATTAACCAGCTAGGTCGCTTTCATGCTCAAAGCTTTAATTTCTAACTTGTGTTCGGTTCGACCAAGCATTATACTTTTTTGGAAAAAAGTTGCTTGTAAAAAATTTCCTTGTCCAAACTTTGTTTGTGACGCATAAATTCAAATACCCAATTCATTTGGGGGCTTCCTTCATGAAGCTTTTCCCCTTGCATATGATTATACTTGTACGGCTTCGTTCCTTGTTCGTGTATTACGTCACAATATGCACCATATTGATTTAAGCGATTTGCAAGCTGGTTTGCCTCGCTCATGTGTTTACCCCTACGTTCCCGATTATTCGGCTAGGGAGTAAAGGGAGCACCTCTACGATTGTCACGATCGGGTCATCCGAGCCGGACCTCAGACTGGGTGAAGCCGAAAGCTAGCGCTCTTATAGTTTTCAATGATGGTCGGCACACAACGGAACTCATGAGTACAAAAAATCTATTGCACAAGTCTCATAATAACAATGAGCACCGAAGAAAGGTATCGGTGGGGGTACTATTTTCTTCGAAGATGCTTCTTACACTTCGTAGTAATATAGCATAAGTTCCCTGAGCGCGCTTTGTCTGTTACAGCCTTATGGCCTGATTGCCTGGTTATTGGAAACACCGTCGATATTCTTGACAGATGGAGTACATAACACTTTTCGGTCCTTGACCGAAGAGGGAGAAGCCGACGGTCGGTTAAGACGCGTTTAAAGTTTGGTTGAACATAGATATGATATAAGTACTTCGGTACATGCAATCATTCTTTTACCCAAGTCACTTGGGGGCTCTTAAATTTATATGAGCCATTTTATGATAAGTGTTCTTATTCTTAGTCATTGCAAAGTTTTATTATTATTATTATCTATCACTCCTTTTTTCGACACGAGCGTGTGGTCACTAGCCGGGGAGCCTAATTTCTCTCTCAAAGCCGCTAGAGTTTAGTTTGCTAAACTGGCCTAATGAGAAATACTCCGCCCTCGGGATAGGAGGTTGAAGCCGTAGGCTGACCCGCTTGAAGTCTTGAGATAGGATGTATCATGTTAAAGCACGACAGAAGCACTTCTTTTGCTAAGGCCAATTTTCGATTGGCACCGAACACTTGATCTTGTTCGGACGTCAGGTTTTTACTGATGTTTTTTGGTTTTCCAAGCTTATGGCACTTTTAAACTATTTGTGTGTTTTCAGCACAAGTCTCACAGTGCAACGCCGGACACCTTTAGAGATTCGGCAAAAACATTCTCGGATATTGCTATATATGCATCGGTTTCGAATTGTGTCTTCGGTCAATAGTTGGGTTGCCCGGCTCCTGCGCTTGCCTCCTACGTTCCGCTTTGTTCGGCTAGGTGTGCAAAGGGAGAACCACTGCGATTGTGCTTCCAGCTCACATGGTTAAGCACCTCAGTGGAGAAAGCCGAAAACTGACTGTCACAATAAGCGTAAACTGGTCAGCGACCCGATGACGGTGTTAAATGACAGGCCATTCATAACAATGGCCGAAGTGTTTACGGCTTGACCTTGACTATTGCCGAACACTACCGGGGGTTATTAACTGGCCTCCGAAACTAAATTCTCGATATTTTGCTCTTACATTGGAGCTGAGGTTTCATGATCATGCTTAGCATGACAACCCAAAGAAAGGAATCGATAGCGGGACTATTTTCTTTGGAAGACATTTCTTCTGTTAAACAGTAATATAACATATCTCTCTGCGTACCTTTGTGTATAAAACCGTGTGGCCAGATTGCCTTGTTTGTCGTAAATCTTTGCCCTCATAAAGGCTTTATAAAGTAGGACAAACACTCCTCGGCTACTAGCCGAGGAGGTGGAAGCCGATGGTCGGTCAACAAAGTTTGTACAATGCGGATCCGAGCATTAATGACGTAAAGTATTTGGATACATAGAGTCATTACACATAATTTGTGATTTTACTATGGATATTGATCCTTAATTCGGCCACACGTGCCCGCATTAAGGCTCGGGGGCTACTGGGCTTCGGGCTTATTATTTACAAATATTAAAGGGGCACATCGATCCCCTGATCTGGTGTTGCCACCCGACCAGTGTCTCGGGGGCTACTGTATTGCCTGTCCAATGCAGAAAATTTTATGTGCAATATAGTTTCCGAGGAGATTTTTGATCCTCAGATTGGTCGGCTGCACCCAACCTAAGTCTCGAGGACTGAGCGCGCCGCTTTTAGTGTCCCGAAGTATTCTGCCGAGCTAGGCCTTGATCCTCAGGCTGATTTTGCAAATCAACCTGAGTCAACCTGAGTCTCAGCGGCTATTGGGATCAGCGGTCTTACGTCATCCTTCAAGTGCATCTCGGGTTTTAAACCGATACACACCTTGAGGGCTACTGGCTATATATCTCGGCAGAGAATAAATTGCACCAATCAAAAATATTGACAAAAAATCAGTCCACAGTCGGGTGGTGCACCACCTCGGAAGCAGTCTGGCATAAAGCTCGGGCGCTAGTGGCTGGCTCCATAGAGGGCATTTTCAGCATTAAGCTCGGCTAAACTCCTTCAACTTTTTTGAACCAAGGTGATATGACACCTCGGATATAGTCCGGCGTTGGAGCTCGGATACATTCCGGCGTTGGAGCTCGGAAAGCAGTCCGGCATTGGTGCTCGGCTGCAAAAGATACCTCTAATGCAGTCCAGCGTTGGAGCTCAGACGCAAGAGGACACTGCCTCCCGGAAACAACTTCAAACCCGAGATGCGGCATAAAAATAACAAGGCATTGGTAAAGGCCGAAAACTTAAAGGGGCTCCTCGGATACCCGACGTGTAAACCCGTTGAATGCATTTTGGTGATCCTCAAGATCGAAGATAAAGAAGATTTGTTGAACCAGTTTTCAAGACCGACGACCGAAGATGAAGAACAGTTCGGAAGAACCGAGGAGCGTCCCTAACTTGAAGACCGGTTTAAGGGGCTACTGACGGTGTCCTGGACTAGGGGGTACTCAACACGTCATCTCCTGATCTGATAGATTGGGCCGAGGACCCTCGTGGCCGTATACTCATGGGCCAGTTCGGACAGCAGCCGCATACAAGGAAGATTCCACAAGACTTGGCGATCAAGACAAGGACTCCTCCCCACCGGCGTATTCGGCTAGGACTCTTGTTATCCTAGGCCTCTGGTGCATTATATAAACCGAGGCCAGGCTAGTCGATAGAATATATACATACAATCATACCATAGGCTAGCTTCTAGGATTTAGCCTCTCTGGTCTCGTGGTAGATCTACTCTTGTACTACCCATATCATCAATATTAATCAAGCAGGACGTAGGGTTTTACCTCCATCAAGAGGGCCCGAACCTGGGTAAAACATCGTGTCCCCTGCCTCCTGTTATCATCCGCCTAGACGCACAGTTCGGGACCCTCTATCTGAGATCCGTCAGTTTTGACACCGACACTGGACGTGTCCAAATCATGAAAAATGTAAATGTTTCTCTCTTGTTCCCTCACTCGCGCACACATGCCTGTTCATGGTACAAATTTATGTATCAGTTAGAGAAGAGCAAAAACAATGTTTTTTTGCACGATTCAAAACATTTTAACATTATGCACTTCAGAGTAGCAATTAGATCCATCTGTTTTGCTCTCTCTCTCTCTCTCAATAGATGACACTCGATATTAAATCTACGAGGAAGCATGAGTCTGTTGTAAAGATGGTTTTGCTTGATGATGCTGGTGCATTTAAGAAGTGTAAAAGGACCTCTTGTACTGGTCATATTATAGAGTGATATAAGAATTTCATGTTCTTGAGTAAATAAAGACCTTCCTGCATTTTCTCAGAGCATTACTTGTCTTTACATGCGAGGAAACTGGTTAAATGAGAAATACATGCCCTTGTATACATATATATTGGTACAAATAAAGACATAAAATCAATAATCCTACACTCTTCGACAAAATACACATTGCCCATGCCACTGGAGAAGATAGTGTGGCCTGTCAACACCAACATAGTACTAATATTTTCTGGTTAGTCGCTGCAAAAGGAAAGAGCAATCACATATGTATTTCATCTTGCATTTGCAAACTAAAGCCAGAAAAATACATAACAAAATCACAGGTTACTCGCCAAAAGCTAAATTTTAGTGTTATTTTTTCCATATTGCCTCACTTTGTCATCAAATGCCAACAATAATATCCCATTTTAGTTTCATAATCCTTCCTATATGTCTAGTAATTTGGAAAATGTGTCTACAAAATCACATCAGATTGTTAGTACAAAGCATACCAAAATTTTAATGGATATGCACATACTCCCTCTGTACCATAATATAAGATGTTACTACAACCAAGAAAAGGACAACATGAACTTTTCACGGTCTATAAAATGAATAAAGGAATACAAGACGTGTAATGCTAAGACCTATGTCCAACTCTAAACCTGCCCGAACTACCAAATGTCGTTAGTAGAGAAGTAATCCTCACACTTGAGAACTAAACTCCCAAAATATGAGAATAAAAACAGTTTATCTTAAGTATACTACATTTCAAATGCATAGCCTATGTGGAAGACCTCATGTGTGCCGACACCCGGGAGCATGTCGTGGACCGATAGGAGGCTGCCCTGCGCAAACACGTCGTCGTCCGTGTGTCCACCGCCGTCCTGGTGGTTGTTGCTATGGTTGAGCACGTGGACCACACCGTCCTTAGCAAGATGACGTCAACCACAGATGCATCTCGACCATGGCAGCAAGCACTTCAAATAGACACACATCAACAAGCAAGCACACATACCTCCATCTGAGGATCCGGCCGTCTACCGCCTTGCCCATCGGGACAATCTGGCCGCCGCTAGGCTCATAGTCGGATCCACCGTCCCGGCTGCGGAGAAGTCATCGAGTGGACCGAGCCCCGGCCACATCGTCCCTAGTCCGCAAGGCCACCACGTCCACGGGCTAGTCCTAGCAGCCGTGGGGGTGAGGAAGAGTTCGGGAAAGATGAACACGATCTAGATGAGACCAAAGGAAAGATTTAGATTGCTTTGTGATTTGGAAAATGTGGACCTAAGCAAGGAAAGTTAAGACATGATTGGTTAAAAATCAGGAAGAAGGAGATCTTTATCCCAAGAAGGAAAGAATCATACGTGATGGGGAGTACCAGGATAGAAAAACGAGAGAAAGTATAGTAGGAATTGATTCGGTTTTTAACACAAGGCGGTGGTGAAAGGTGAGACAAAAATAAATCATAGAAGAGGGTGGTGGGAGATGGGACAAAGAAAAATCAAACAAAAATAAACCGTATCAGGCTATGAAAAGTTTCATTAAAAGTAGAGATTCTTTTCGCGAAAGTAAAGTTAGCATGCATCAATTTGGCAGAAGCTTTGTTTCTCTTTGGCGGAAGCTAGCTACTATAATGCTAATTTTGTCGTATTTCATAAAAAAATGCTTGGTTTATTAAAATCTGGTTTAAAATATACAGATTGAATGACCGGCTTCCATATCTGTGTTTCGACATTATTCTGGATCGATTTTCAGACAATACCGTGATCATTTGTGGGTTAGTGTTGGAGATGCCCAAATAATTTAAACGCTATTACAAAACTGTTTTTTTATTTCTTTATATGATCACCCGGTTAGGGCATGTACAATGCATAACCTCAAAGTGATGCCTCGTATAACATATAGGATCGGATATGACGTAAAGTAGGTTCAGATAGAGAAGCGGGATCCTCTCCAGAAGGCGGGTGCTTGAAGAGAAAACGTGTGGTCCAATGACAAAAGCTGGAAAGATTGGAGTGAAAAATAAAGATGCATGTGTACTAGAGTCTTTATTTTCTGTTTCTTAATGAGGCCCACTAGTGATAGCTTGCATTGGAAAGAAAAAATTAATGCAGATACCTCAAATTACTTTTTATCATGAGGCATATGTATCTATATGCCACCATTGTGCATGCCCTTAGGGCACGTACAATGGTGGCATATGGATACATATGCTCGATAACAAAAAGTAATTTGAGGCATCTACATTTATTTTTTTCCTCAATGCAAGCTATCACTAGTTGGCCTCATTAAGAAATAGGAAATAAAGACTTTAGTACACTTGCATCTCTACTTTTCATTCCAACCTTTTCAGTTTTTGTCACCGGACCACATTTTTTCTCTTCAAGCACCCGCCTCCTGAAGAGGATTCCGCTTCCCTATCCAAACCTACTTTACGTCATACCCAATCTTACAGACATGCGAGGCATCATCTTGAGGCTATGCATTGTACATGCCCTTAGTACTCGTTAGTTATGCGCGTGCCTACGTCCTCGGACACGTTGTTTTCGGTCGGCGGCCACCGCGTGCATCGTCGGCCGGAGCCAGACAGGATAGATAGAACAAAATAATATGGGGAAAGGCGGCGGCTATTCGTTCTCCACAGCAGTCAGCCGGGCATGCAATTCCTGCCTTCCACGCCTGGTGAAACGAGCGCGCCAAGAAGCCTCCTCCCTCAAAGAATCGATTCACTCGGGCCCGCACCGTCCCGTCCTTAAAAAAGGCCAAACGGACCGTCACAGCTTGTTCCCGTGTACCGAAAGCAGTTCCTTTCCATGTCAATAAAAAAGCAGTTCCTTCTGGTTCGCCTCCCGACCGTTTTAAGTCAGCACAACAGGCGCCGACGGGCGGGCCAACGTCCCCCCATGGACCCACGGCCCCGTCTCACCGCAGCCGGGAAGCTTCCCCAATCTCACCTCACGCTGCCTGCCGAGTCAGCGCGTTGCCCTCGTCCACACCACGCCGCCGACTCCGAGGCTCAAACCGCAGGCAGGAGCAGGACCATTCCAGAACGCGTGGCCGGGCGTCACGGCTGAGCATCTCTCGTGCCCTCCGCCACAAGATTTCCACCCCCCCAGCTGCCACGACAGGACCATTCTTCTCTCCCCGGCTCCGCCTATAAAGCCCCGGCCTCCCGTTCCTCCTCTCCGGCGACCACAAGAAGCAAAAGAGTTTGTCCCTACGCAGGCACACAAGGCATCCATCCGTTCCTCGGTTCCTAAGTCAGCAGGGTTTGTTCATCGACGGTCGTTCCTTTCGTCGTCGCCGACATGCAGCGGAGCAGCTCGTTCGGGACGTCGTGGGCGGACCAGTGGGACACCGGCGCCGACCCGAGCCCGCGGGCGCGCGGCGGCGGCAACGGTGGCGGCGACGGCAAGAAGGGCGGCGTGGAGAAGACCAAGGCGGCCGCGGCCACCGGGCTGAAGAAGGTCAAGGCCGGCACCGCGCAGGGGTTCCAGTGGATCAAGGACAAGTACCAGAAGAAGAGCGCCGGCAAGAGCGGCAAGCAGGGCGGCGGCTCCGAGGTGGCCGCCGGGTACTGACCGGTCATCTGAGACGTTTGGATATGTATGGAATCGTCATGGACCGATGATGTTCTCATGATTCATAAATTCTAGAACTTTTTCTAATCCCAACTAAAAAGTCTCTAGTGTTTAAAAAGTTCCTTCCTATTTGTTTTCAGAGATTAAAAATCCCTAGTCCCTTTCTAGAAATTATTAAATGACCATGTTGTTTCTAGTATATAAAAAAATAACAATCAAACAACACCATAAGATGGCGGGTCATTGAATGCAAGAAGATGCATTGTTGGAAAAGTCTCAAAAAAAACTCTCATTAAAAGTCTTTTTCATTTAGTCCCAAATGCCTAGTTTAGTCCCTAAAATATCTTTCCTATTTGGTAAAAAAAATCTTTAGAAAGAACTTTTTTTAATCCTTATAAAAAAAGTCCCGGAAAACAAACATCCCGTTATTTTAGTGTTGTGCCTGCGGACTGCTTAGCTTTGCTCTGTTTTATAGCCTTCTCATGTACATAAATGAAGGATTTGACTTTGTACTTTTTTTCTTCATATTTGATCACTGTTTCAGACTTGCTTCTGATTGGTGCTGGTGATTAACTACCGATAAAAATTGATCCTTGATTCATCTCCAGCAAACTAGAAAAGCACCGCTTGTGGGGAGTCTCCCCTTTTCTTTAAGGGGACCGCTAGGCGCGGGTGTGCTTGCCGAAATTTTCGGCCGGTCTACGCCCTAGCGTTGGATATAAGCACATATAACCGTCAGATCCAGAGTAGAAAAAAAAAATCTCCTTCTCGTTCACGTACAACTCCATGACATCTCACAGCCACATGCTAGCAGCTCGCCGGAGCCCCTTGTCGGCACGCTCGTCGGAGCCGTTGGCTGGTTGCAGCACCGGTGCTCACTGGTCCACCCCGGCGCCCCCCGCTAGCAGCTCGCCTGACCCGCTTGTCGGCGTGCTCGTTGGGGCCGCTTGCCGGTTGTAGCACCGGTTCTTACTGGTCCGCCTTGAGGCCTCCCGCTAGCAGCTCGCCGGAGCTGCTCGTCGGCGCGCTGGTCGGGGCCGCTCATCGGAGCCGCTTGCCGTTTGTAGCACCGGTGCTTACTAGTCCGCCCCAACGCAACAATTTGTAGTGTTGGTTCCAGCAAAAATGAAATACAGTGGTAGCAAAAAAAGTACGGTGGTAGCAAATTTGGAGTGGTTCCAAGCAAAAGAAGATGGATCCAGCAAAAACAAATCAAAAGGTAGGGTGGTAGCAAAAACCAACAACGGTGGTAGCACAAATCAAAACTATGGTAACAATAAAATTGAAGTGGTTCCAGATGGATCCAACAAAAAATCAAAAACAGGGTTGTAGCAAAAATCGAAGGCCATGGTAAAAAAAGTTTGGTACACTGGTTTCATCAAACAAAAAACATGGTAGCCCACCATCTCCATCACCGGCAATGCTGGTTGCAACTTCTCGTCGGTGTGGTTCCAGCTTTTCGCCGGCATGGTTCTAGCAAAAAAAGCCAACCGGTTGTAGCACCAGAACCCTCCATCTTCATCGCCAGCAACACTGCTTGAAACTTTTTGCCGCCATGGTTCCAGCTTTTGGCCGACATAGTTCCAGCTTTTGGCCGGCCGGTTGCAGCACTAAAGCCTGCCATCTCCATCGCCGGCAACGCTGCTTGCAGCTTTTCGCCGGAATGGTTCCAACTTTTCGCCGACATGGTTCCAGCAAAAAAGCCGACCGGTTGCAGCACTGGAGTGTGTCATCTCCATCACCGGCGGCTTCTGCTTTTGCAGTGTCGATGGACTGTAGTCCGGTCACCGCGCATGGCTGTTCCAGTTGTGCCCATGGCCGTCGGCACTATCCATGCACAATGCCCCACCACACTGCCCCTCTCGCTTCCATGGATGAGGGAGAGCTGCGTGAGCACTGCAGCAGGACAGCTCGCCGGGGAAGATTGCCGTGGCATGGCTGGCCATGGTGGCAAGTAGTGGTTGCGGTGGGATGGGATTGAAATTAGAGAGATTGGGGGAAGGGATTGGGGAATGAGTGGTCGGGCAGCTCGCCGGAGAAGATTGCCGTGGCATGGTTGGCCACGGTGGCAAGCAGTGGTTACGGTGGGATGAGATTGAAACTAGAGAGATTAGGGGAAGGGATTGGGGAATGAGTGGTTGGGCTGAACCGAGGGAAAGGATAAGAGATGAGGTGAAGCGGTGGGGTGGACCATATGCCCACATGGAGGGTTAAAAAGGGGGTGTGACGCGGCGTGACCGGCCTAGTGTTCGGCCGGCGCCCCGGCCCCAAACGTTTCCCTTTTTTTAACCAAAGACACGGATACCCGTATTAAAAAACACCGTTTAAAAGCGGACATAGAGTTCCTGATCCCGGTGCACATAGAAACTAAAAAGAATCCCGACAGTAAACTCCGAGAAATGTGCACCCTGATGAACGGCAAACTCTGAAAAAATAGAAGGAAAAAAATTAAAAATGCTAAATCTTCTGTCATAAATATCAATGAGTGTTTGACGTGCGTGCAAATTTTCGTGATGAAATCACATTCGTGGAGATCTGACAAAAAATATCGACGCTCCAAAAAGACAATTTTTAAAAGCATTTTGCAGCACTGATTTTGTTATTTTTCCCAGACCTCCATAAATATGATTAATCACCGAAATTTGCATGCGGACAGAGAACTAGGCAATGTTTTTTTCAAAAACATTTGTTTAAATTAGTATGTTAGATTTTACTGTTCATAGTAGAAATATTTGAGCTTGAGATTAAAAGGACATTTTTGGGACCCTAGTTTAGAGGCATCGGGGATCAACTTTTGATCACCTTCTCCAACATAATATCTTTACATCACCTCTATTTTTTCCGCACACGTGGTACCATGTGGAGGCCCACCCGTTAGTGGGTCACTTTTTGCTTCCCCTCCTTTGACCCGGAAGCCAGCTGACCTCCACTGCCAATTGTTGTCTATTAGAGACGTGCTGGGCAGTGGAGGTGCAAATGGAGCAGTTTGGGGCGGGGAGGGGGGGGGGTAAGTGTTGGGGGACGTGCCCCCTCCCACGTATATAAAGGGGGGAGGAGAGGTGGCCGGCCCAAGGGGGGCGCGTAGGACTCCCTAGTCCAAGTAGGATTCCCCTCTCCTTTTTCCTTTTTCGGAATAGCAAAGAGGGAAAGAGAGGAGGAGTAGGAGAGGGAAAGAGAGGAGGAGCAGGAGAGGGAAAGGGGGGGGCACCCCTTGTCCAATTCAGATTGACAAGAGGGGGCGCGCGCCACTGTAGGAGATATGCCCTAGAGGCAATAATAAATGCTATTACTTATCTCTATGTTCATAATTATGTTTATGTTCCATGCTATAACTGCTATGGTTCTCGAGTCTGCAATAACACGAGGCTTGGAGGAAGACTCATATGCACGTGTGGAATAATAAACCGTAAGAAGTATTCCTAGTCTGGCCTCTAAGACTAGCTCAAGTGTTGCATGATGATTCTGTTTTCCTGGTCATGGGCATGTCTATGCCAGCAACTTTGAGGGCACAATGTTAAGAGAACATTTGTGTTGAATCGACCCGGATTGATGTTATGCTATGAGATTCATTCGTCACAAGTTTAATGGTACATAACACAGAGATGGTTAACGTTTGCATGATTCCTTAGACGGTGAGAGTATCGAGTTTCTTCATGCTTACTTCATGAACTTTGGGGTTTGTTAAACGTCATCCGTAAATGGGTGGCTATTACGGCGGCTTACGGGTTCATGGAAAAGTATATCAAGTAACTTGATAGCTCAAAATTGGGATTTGCTCCTCCGATGATGAAGAGATATTCTCTGGCCCTCTCGGTGTTACGGTATCCATAATCGTCTGGCCAGACACCTTGTGATTTGATCACTGAGATGCCGGAACACGAAAACGAGAAAAGAGAACAAGACCGGTAACGAGGTAACTTGCATGATGGATAAATTGTTCATCCATGAGATGCAATAGATCTCACCTTGGATGTTTGTGACCTCGGGTGTTTTGTGGAAGGCCCTCTCTTTTTGTTACCATGCTAGTATTGTGGAAGACCCTTTCTTTTTGGAACGAGAGAACCAAACTCTTCTGCAACACAAGTACGCGTCACAGATAATCGCCACTCGCATCAAAAGGGAAGGACTTGGGTAATGTTATTTTGGGAGAGTAGAATTTTTATTTGGCCTTCGGGCTTTTCCTTGTTAAAAAGCGGTGGCTTCACTTTAGCAGATCTTATGCCTCTTCAATTCTTTAAACCCATGGTTCACTTGCAACATGTATTCGCTTTATCCTATCTTAATCATTCTTACTGGACATCAATTAACAAAGCAGAAAAGAGCCCAAAAACAACTGCTCGACAAGAGTTTCACTGAATGAGACCGTTATCCATATGCAACTTTAGTTTCTTTCATTCTTTGGTAAGCTCTCTTTACACTATCTAATAACGCACAAGAGTTTTACAAAAGCAGAACACACACCTGCACTATAGCTCACCCTGTCACCTAGTGTAGTGTAAGTTGCACCCGGGCAACAGTAAGAATGCCACATAATTCTGAGCATATGCTTGGTTTGCTACCAAGTTTTAGCTAGCCAAAGTGTCGGCAGTCCAAAAATTGGCAAATCCAAGACTTATGTGAGGTTGGCTAGATCATTAATCATTTAGTAGGCAACCAATTAGTGGCTAATATTTGACCGAATGGCAAACATTGGCATCAGACCAACGCTAATGGTAGCACCTGCAAAGCTGTGTGAAGATCACGAAGCTAACGGAGCTCAGGAGCACCAAGAACCAGTAGTAGTTATCCATGCGCGCCTCCCGGGGATCGTCGGAGAACCAGCCGTGGCCCTTGCCGGCGCCCCCCGCCGTGGCCACCTCGATCGCCGCGATCAGCAGCGTCCCGACGAGGCTCCCGACGCCGAAGACGCTGAGGTAGAGCCCGATGCCGATGGTCCTCATCGCGTCGGGGACCTGCGAGTAGAAGAACTCCTGCATCCCCACGACGGCGAACACGTCCGAGACGCCCAGCAGCACGTACTGCGGGAGCAGCCAGGCAATGCTCATCTGGCCGGCAGCCTCGTGGCGGCGCCGGGACTCGACGAGCGCCGCAACGACCATGGCCACGACGGAGAACACCATGCCCACGCCGATCCGCTGGAGCACCGTGATCCCCTTGCTTTCCCGGGTGACGGCGCCGATCAGGGGGATGATCACCCTGTCGTAGAGCGGCATGAGGATGATGATGGACACGGTGATCGTGCTCTGGAGCGTCGCCGGCGGGATCACGAAGGCGCCGCCGGCGACCCGGTGGTCCATCAGCGTGCCCTGCTTCGTGAAGAAGGTCATCGGCTGCTGGAAGATCACCGCGAACATGAGCAGCACCGTCCAGATCGGCAGCAGCCTGAGGATGATCTTGGCCACGCCGGGTCCGTTGGTCTCTTCCGGGTCAGTTAGCTTGGCTAGTTTCAGGGGCTTCTCCTGCAACCTGCATGTCAGAGTTCAGAATTTTTGCATTGGTCACTAAATGCAACTAAAAACTTCCCTAGAATTTAGATAGGAACGCACAAATCTTACTCTAGCTCGGAAGCATTGTTCTTGTCGTCGCCGTCGTCTTGACCATCATGTCTCGACGACAAACGGATCTTTCCGGCCGAAACACTCGCAAGAAGTGACTTGAGAGCTCTGAGGATGCTCTCAGAGCAAGGCCTGTCGGCGCTTCTTGGCTGGCTGATCTTCTTGTAGAGAGGGGTGCAGCAGAGGAACGCCGCGACGGACAGGGCCATGGCGGCGCAGGGGACGGCGAAGCCGATGCCCCAGCCGACGGTGTCCTGGACGTAGGACATGGTGGTGTTCCCCAGGAGGCTGCCGCAGCATATGCCGAAGTACCACCACTGGAAGAAGGCGCTCTTCACCTTGCCCTTCTCCTCCGCCGTGCCGCCGCCGTCGTCGTCCTCGTCTCCGATGTCGAGCTGGTCGGCGCCGAAGGCTTGCAGCGAAGGATTGTACGCGCCTTGCCCGATGGAGATCAGGTAAAGTGGCAAGAAGAGCGTCGCCCATGGCAGCCATTTGTGAAGCATTGCCCATGAGGCTAGTCCTGCCAGCCCCTGACGATGCCGTGTTAGTGGGAAATGGTAAGCATTCGGAAGAATCTCAATTACTGCTATGATGCAGTAGTACTAGCAAATCACTTTTCCAAAGGCAAAAAATCAGGACGAAAACTTAACTTATTAGCTTTGTATTGGGTATGTTCAAATCATGTATATTACACACATTCCTGATGGTGTTTAAGCATTGCGGACTGTCAATTTTTTTTGTGAACTCTAAACGTAACGGTGTGTAGTGTACATTTCCCATCATGATAACTTGACAATCATGAACTGCACCAAATGTCTGCATTGCAACAGCTCCTACCATGCTGCAATTTGGTTTCATGCCAGTAACAGAGTGTGTAAACCAATGTGCTCCCACATTGGTGCCATCTCCTCCATCTTGTCCTAATATTATTACAGAGTATCTATCTACAATATAAATATCACAGTTGTCCTAGAGCAACTATGCTACCTGACTATAACTACAAAGTGCATTAAAAAACGACATGATGATTCTTAATTCAGACCCCAGACTCCCGGAAACAGAAAACTGTGCCAAAAAAAAAAGTGCAAACAAACACACACAAGAACATGACCAACAAGAAAAATTGGCGCCAATATGGTGGAAACAACTAAGAGCAAAAATTAACTTACGGCGACGTAGAGCAAGGAGGAGGCGGTGACGGTGGAGTAGCGATCCCAGTAGGAGTCGGCGAGGACGGCGCTGACGAGCGGCAGCATGGAGGTGATCCCTACCCACGCGCTGACGCTCTGGGCCGCCGCCGCCGTGCTCATCCCCACGACGCCGGTGAGGTAATTCACCATGTTGGACGCCACCCCCTTGAACGCGAACCTCTCCACGCCGGCCACCACTGCAAATTGACCAGATCATCAGATGACCATCGCCAACAAACAAGAAACAGCTTGACGCCGATCTCTGGATTGCACAACATATTTGTACTCCCAGTACAGTACCTATGATCAGAATACACGGCCGGCCCAGCGACGCCGACGACCCCTTCTCCGTCGCCATGAGCTACGGCCGGCGACGACCGACCAGCAACAGAGCGGCACCTGAGCTTGCTTCTTCCGCCGACGGCTCACCTACTCACAGGGACGAGGAGACAGCAGGAATCCGTCGATATGATTTGTGCGCTACACACGATTGCGCATTGCGCGCCAACGTGTGCATGCAAGCGAAGCTCTGGAGCTTGCACGAGGCGGGGAGGCAGGAAGTGGAATCCAGAGCCAATGGCACAAGAGACAAGCCCTCTCTAGCTAGCCTTTTAAAGGGAAAATTAAAGCGCTTTCTTCCCCAAGGTTCGGATGGCAATGTATTTTCCCTTTTTGGATGCATCGTGGCCTCTCCCTCCACGAGACCGAGCTAGTGCCGCAGCAGACTCATCGCCGCTTTAGGAATGACCCCGTGGTTGACGGCGAAGGACCTGCGGTGTTGCACCGTGTACGCAACTCTTGCCATTTCGAGGTGGCAAGCTTTTGCCTCTAGTTTGTTTTATTTCATGCAACTGGTAAAACAAGCATGGCAAAGCTCAGTTCAGGTTTTGCAGGGCCCGGATTGGTTATGCCTGTCCCTCAGCCCTGACAACCGCCATTCCGTTTTTAACTGCTAATAATCACCAGCATAGCGAAGGTGCTTTTGCATGCGATGTGTCTACCACTTAAATAAATTTGACTATTTCTCAACAGGTTCCTTTTTTGGGGTTCACGATGGCTAACTCAAGAAAACACGTCGATAAAACCTTAGCAGATGAAATAAGAAATATACATTTGTGTGAGATTATGGTGGAGCATCGACTGATGGATGCGGGTGGAAGCTTGGAGTAACATGGAGCAATTAATTTTATCTTTTTCGGTAATGAAGGTTTCAAGATTCAAATCTTAAAGGCATATGAAATAAGATTGCATGCTATATCAGGATGCACAATAAGAT
Organism: Triticum urartu; assembly: GCF_056163025.1. Lineage (NCBI taxonomy): Eukaryota > Viridiplantae > Streptophyta > Magnoliopsida > Poales > Poaceae > Triticum > Triticum urartu. Next base: position 174,673,940 of record NC_141879.1, read on the forward strand.
CCGTTTATCTTTCCTTTTGGTGTAGATGACGGCAGGTGCATATGGACTGCACATATGGCAGATCAGATTGATGTTCTCAAAACTGCCGATATATAATGGATATTTTAATGAAAAGTGTGTGTGATGTGGCTAATCATACATGATTATGAAAACTCATTCTATCACCCGGAGACTTTAGACATTTTGCACACGAGCAAACACCAGAGACATGAAAAAATTGTGTTGCATAAACTTGCTATGGCTTTTGTATTTATTTATTTTTACTTACTTCCATTTAAAGTTTAGAGAGAGAGTGATCTCTACACCGGGATCATAATGACTTGCACCATTTTCAGAGATCTACACACTGAACCAACTATATTGTCCGATCAAGCGCAACACTTTTCAGTTAACCAACGGCTCGGAACTAAGAGACTCGAATAAGAATTGATGGATCAGATGGAGCATGGTTATCGTTCATTTTTAAACTCACTTCATTTACCTATAACTGCAGTGACCAATTATTGTTTATATTCTTTGTTTCACTCTAAGCTCGAACATTGGCATATATAAACCGAGGTTGGTAATGAGAAATGGAAAAATGGAAAAAATATTGCGTAAGTAATATATTGTAGCTAGTATTAATTCTCCCTCTTCCCTTATCCACGTGATCACATTCAAACTCGAGCGAATTTATTCTCAAATCCACCTCTCTAACTCGATCGGGTACTTAGAGTCATCCAATTAATAAGATTGTGCAAGCAAGAAGTAAAATTGCATGATGCAATTTTTGCATTGTGTCTTCCCATGATTCGGTTAACGACACGGACACTAAGAAAGCAGCTCTACCTTATTACATGAGCTCGACACAAATAAGCTTGTCGTCGAGACAGTCACTTAATACACATCATGTGCACTCAGTCTACTATGTGTAATGCTATTTGAAATAACAAACTAAAAAGAGAACTAGACTATGCACTAAGTTAATACATCAATTCTGACCACACACACACCTGATCTATAGTATTGTTTCAATAATGTTTGCTAATTTATACTATTTTTTTTACCTTTTTATGACTCATTATTTTGGCAACGATCTTAATAAGCATATTTCCTACTATCGAATATAGAACCAATCGCATGTGTTGCTAAATAGTAATATATACTATCCACCGCTAAATTTTAATGTCATTTGTCATTGCGAATTTAACTTTTTCTCGAAGTTGAAATTTTATTTATGCCCAATGTTAGTTTGTTCTTAAAATTTTGTTCATGATATTGCCAGCTTTCCATGGTTAAAATGCTTACTTATACCAGATCCATTCTACATCTACTTGGAAAAGGAGAGAAAAAATCACATGTCTTTACGCATCACTTTTAGCTACTTAGATGTACTACGGTATTCTTGCAAAAAAAGAAGATGTATTATGATATATTAATATGTGCTCACACCAACATATCCTAAATATTTAAGAGCTATGGAGTGTGCTAACAAATATCCTGATAGAAGTTTCTTCAACGTATGATTGTCTACCTTAGATATACTGTATCGAGGTGCTTATATGTGATTTGTTCTCGGATCATGTGCATCACTAGTTTTATGGTTATTTGATGACAAAATATGTCTTTCGTGCCCCTGGGGTTCAATAGTGGAAGCAAAGCCTGCGTACGTACTCCATACTTGGAATATGACGTCATTTTTAACAACATTAGAACAAAAACACAATTTAAGGTTGTAATAGCATGCACATATTCTCTTAACTAACGCGGTTTGTGCACAAATGTGCCCGAAATGACTATAATAATATTTATTTTGGACTCACTTAGGTACACGTTAAATTATGCTATTGAAAGAACATGAGGATCAACAACGAGATGTGTCCTTTATATCTCAAAAGAACACTAGATCAATAATGTGATGTGTTGTTTTTACATGATATCCACGTTCATATTGCATGATAGCGATCTAGTTATTTGCACCGAGCTCCTCGATGATTTATATGTTACATCGGTGCACAAGTTCAAATTCCTAATGCAAGGTGTCCGGTCTTTTGTACTTGAGCTTAGATCAATATGCAAATTAGTTTCCACAAATACACCCAGGACTGCAACAGGATATAGAGTCGGCTAACAATTTTAAATCAGCACTAATAGGGAAAACCTTATACACAGAATCTTAGCAGCAGCGCGGCACAAAAAGAGGCGCTGCTGCTAATTAGCAGCAGCGAGGTTAGGAAAAGCGCGCTACTGATGTAAATTTAGTAGTAGCGCGTGATGTCTAAACCGCGCTGCTACAAAAATCCACGGACAGAACACAACGACCTAAGTTTACCAACAGCGCGGCGTCCCGAAGCGCGCTACTGCTAATGCAATAGTAGTAGCGCGCTTTTTAGTCACGACGCTGCTGCTAATTTTGAAATTGTCCACACGGTTGGCTCGTTTAGCAGTAGCGCGGGGTGGGAAAGCGCGCTGCTGCTACGCTCTTAGCAGCAACGCATTTTTCCTCCCACGCTACTGCTAAGACGCAACACCCACCACCTTTTTCCACCTCCCCTATCCCCATCTCCTCTCCTCCCTTTCCCCTACCTCCCACATCCTCCCTCTCTCACTCTTCTTCTTCCTCAATACTTCTCCCCCCATTACTCTCCCTCTTCTACCTACCTTTCTCCCTCATCATTACTCCTAGCTAACTACACCACCTCCATTAATGCATCTCCTTTCTCTTTTTCCTTCCCCCTCCACTAGTTGAAGTTGTCTCCTCCCAAATTAGCTAGCTAGTAGGGCTGGACCAAAAGCTCGTAGCTCGCGAGTTTAATGAGCGCTCGATAGTTCGGCTCGTTAAGCTCGTAGCTCGCTTCTTAATGAACAGAGCCAATCATTGATTTTAGCTCGTTAAGCTTAACGAGCTTAACGAGCGAGCTAACGAGTTTCACGAGTAGCTCGTTAAGCTCGTTAGTAACAGCACAACGCATATTTTCATCTTACGTGACAATTTTTTTGTAGCACCTCAGCCCATCTATTTAATCTAATTGACATATGAGGCAACAAACTACTTTATTTCTTTTTGTCATCATATTTCATCTTGAAAACCATACCTCCACATTCATCATGTACATCATAACACATTATAGTCTGTTAACGAGCGCCCGCGAGCGCTCATGAGCTTAACGAGCTTCAAACGAGCCGAGCCGAGCAGAGTTTTCTGCTCGTTAATCTTAACGAGCTTAACGAGCCGAGCCTTAACGAGCACGATCTTAACGAGTATGAGCTTAACGAGCCGAGCTGCCCGTTAGTCCACCCCTACTAGCTAGGTAGATGTAGCATTTAGTTAAGCGACCTATTTGCCCCCTAACTAGATCTTTCTTTGTCAAGAAGAGCTTTGTGCACTTTTGATCTCCGTACATCGTCATCTCCACCGTGTGCTCGATCTCGAGATAGAGGTGATTAAAATTTCATGCTTTTGCAAAATGGAAATATGTGTATGTGTGTGTGATATGATAATTGGGCAATATGATGGAAATTGTGTGTGTGGCATGTGTTGACGCCAAATTGTGCTTTTGAGTTGCCTATGTTTTATCGAAATGTCGATTTATTTCCGTTTTGGCGGATTCCGGGCAAACTCTCTAGATCTACATATGTCCTATTTTTAGGGAAGGCCATGCCGAATTTTTGTATGACTTTGATGCATGCACGCATTTTTATAATCAATTTTTTTATACCGTGCAGACGTTCATGATGGTCAGTGGAACGATGGTGGACAGGTGGTTGCGGTCGGCGGTGCAGGACATGAAAGAAAACAACCGGACAGAGGTTTTATGTCTTTGTCGAAAATGCAAAGGAATAGTTTGGCTCGACCCCTATGATGATGGTCGTGTCGAAGCGCACCTGCTCATGACTGGTTTCATGGATGGCTATACTCGGTGGATAATTGAAGATGAGGATGATGATGTTGAGGACGCCGATGGGGCAGGCAATGACGACACGGGGCAAGACGAAGAGATGATCGATAATGGCGGCGGGGAAGAGGCCGGACATGGAGGCGGAGAAGGGGCCGGACATGGCGGAGTAGAAGGGGCCGGACATCGCGGCGGAGAGAATGTGGACTTGATACGTCCATTTTGCATCATGCTTTTATATCAATATTTATTTCATTATGGGTTGTTATTACACATTATGTCACAATACTTATACCTATTCTCTCTTATTTTACAAGGTTTACATAAAGAGGGAGAATGCCGGCAGCTGGGATTCTGGGCTGGAACAGGAGCAAATATTAGAGACCTATTTTGCACAACTCCAAAAGTCCTGAAACTTCACGGATGGTGTTTTCCAAATATATAAAAAATACCGAGCGCAAGAACTTCACCAGGGGGGCCACACCCTGCCCACGAGGGTGGGGGCGCGCCCTACCCCCTGGGCGCGCCCCCCTACCTCGTGGGCCCCCTGGTGGCCCTCCGGTGACCATCTTCTGATATATGGAGTCTCTCGATGGGAAAAAAATTATAAGCCATCTTCTCGGACGAAACTCCGCCGCCACGAGGCGGAACCTTGGCGGAACCAATCTAGGGTTCTGACGGAGTTGTTCTGTCGGGGAAACTTCCCTCCCGGAGGGGGAAATCATTGCCATCGTCATCACCAACGCTCCTCTCATCGGGAGAGGGCAATCTCCATCAACATCTTCATCAGCACCATCTCATCTCAAAACCCTAGTTCATCTTTTGTATCCAATTCTTGTCTCCAAGTCCGGGATTGGTGCTAGTAGGTTGCTAGTAGTGTTAATTACTCCTTGTAGTTGATGCTAGTTGGTTTAATTGGTGGAAGATCATATGTTCAGATCCTATATGCATATTAATACCCCTCTGATTATGAACATGTTTATGCTTTGTGAGTAGTTACTTTTGTTCCTGAGGACATGGGAGAAGTCTTGCTATTAGTAGTCATGTGAATTTAGTATTCGTTTGATATTTTGATGAGATGTATCTTGTCTCTACTCTAGTGGTGTGATGTGAACACCGACTACATGATATTTCACCATTATTTGGACCTAGAGGAAGGCATTGGGAAGTAATAAGTAGATGATGGGTTGCTAGAGTGACAGAAGCTTAAACCCTAGTTTATGCGTTGCTTCGTAAGGGGCTGATTTGGATCCATATGTTTCATGCTATGGTTATGTAACACCCATGATGCGGCTATATCTCCCACGTGTCGGAGCACGACTTAGAGGCATAACCGCATAGTAGGCATGTCGCAAGAGGGGTAATCTTTACACATCCCATGTACTGAATAAGAAGGGATAAAGAGTTGGCTTACAATCGCCACTTCACACAATACATAAATATAGCATTACATCATCCAGGTACAATCAAGGTCCGACTACGGATCCAAAATAAAGAAACACCACCCATATTGTTAGGTCCCCGATCGCCCCGACTGGGCTCCACTACTGAATGAAAAGAAACGAAACAACACAACGAACACGATCTTCATCGAGCTCCTCCTTGAGCTCGGTTGCGTCACCTGCAACTGTTTGAAGTAATCTATGAGTCACGGGGACTTAGCAATCTCACACCCTCGCGATCAAGACTATTTAAGCTTATGGGTAGGAAAAAGGTAGTGAGGTAGAGCTGCAGCAAGCACTAGCATATATGGTGGCTAACTTACGCAAAAGAGAGCGAGAAGAGAAGCAAAGCACGGTCGTGAACTAGAAGTGATCAAGAAGTGATCCTGAAACTACTTATGTTCAAGCATAACACCAAAGTCGTGTTCACTTCCCGGACTCCATCGAGAAGAGACCATCACGGCTACACACGCGGTTGATGCATTTTAGTTAAGTTAAGTGTCAAGTTTTCTACAACCAGACATTAACAAATTCCCATCTGCCCATAACCGCGGGCACGGCTTTCAAAAGTTCAAAAACCTGCAGGGGTGTCCCAACTTAGCCCATCACAAGCTCTCATGGTCAACGAAGGATATCCCTTCTCCCAGGAAGACCCGATCAGACTCGGAATCCCGGTTACAAGACATTTCGACAATGGTAAAACAAGACCAGCAAAGCCACCCGATGCGCCGACATCCTGATAGGAGCTGCACATATCTCGTTCTCAGGGCAACACCGGATTGTCCAAGATTCCGATAGGCCAGCCCAGAGTTGCCCCTGGTGGCCACCGGCTGCTGACAGGTTCGGACCAACACTTAGACAAGCACTGGCCCGGGGGGTTTAAAATAAAGATGACCCTTGAGTCTGCAGAACCCAAGGGAAAATGGCTAGGTGGCAAATAGTAAAACCAAGGTTGGGCCTTGCTGGAGGAGTTTTATTCAAAGCGAACTGTCAAGGGGTTCCCATAACACCCAACCGCGTAAGGAATGCAAAATCAAGGAACATAACACCGGTATGACGGAAACTAGGGCGGCAAGAATGGAACAAAACACCAGGCATAAGGCCGAGCCTTCCACCCTTTACCAAGTATATAGGTGCATTAATTAAATAAGAGATATTGTGATATCCCAACAATATCCATGTTCCGACATGGAACAAACTCCAATCTACACCTGCAACTAACAACGCTATAAGAGGGGCTGAGCAAAGCGGTAACATAGCCAAACAACGGTTTGGTAGGACAAGGTGGGTTAGAGGCTTGACATGGCAATATGGGAGGCATGATATAGCAAGTGGTAGGTATCGCGGCATAGCAAAAGAGCGAGCAACTAGCAAGCAAAGATAGAAGTGATTTCGAGGGTATGGTCATCTTGCCTGAGATCCCGCAAGGAAGAAGAACGAGTCCATGAAGAAGACAAACGGACGTAGTCCAACGAATCCTCACAAACGCGACGTTAACGGAACCAACCCGAAGAAGCACACCGGAAATAAGCAAACAACATAGTAAACAAACATCACATAAACATGACATGATGCACAACCAAGTATGATGCATGTCCGGTTTAATGAAACATGGCATGGCAAAGTGCACAAGCAAAACTACAAGTTAAGTGGAGCTCAATATGCAACGTGTTGCATATTGACGAAACACCACATTCAAGTTATTTAGTTCTCTCCCGTTTATGTACTGAACAAAATTAAATGTTGGTTAGCATGGCAAGGGGTGAAGCATAAGTAAACCACACATTTAAGCAAGTTTAAATGAGGCCGGAAACAACAACAACAATTCTGGAAAGTCCCCATATGCAATATTTGAATTTGGTACTGTTCTGCCCTAAACCAAATTATAGAGTTGTTAAACATGCAAAGTAAAGCCACCATGTTAAACTAGGCATTTTTGCACCCCATTTACATATAAAGTTTATTAAATTTGGAGTTACGGTTATTAAGTTATGAATTAAATCATTTTACATGGCGATATGGCAAAGTATATGCAAACATCATTTATAAACATTTTAAACATAGATGAAAGTTGCAAATTATTAATCTACACAAAATTCTAAGCATTTTACATATATAAAGTTTTTATATATGATGCATGGTTTGCGAATTATAATATGCATGGAGGTTAGGGACTTTTCTGTAAAACGGCTTTCTCTGGAATATATAGGAAATTCGTAGATCTGTAAAAAAACATATGTGGGCCGAATCAGAGGCTGGCCCAACAGTGGAAGGAAAAAAGGAGGGGCGCTGGATCTGGCCTCACCATGGGCCTTGCTGGATCTGGCCAAGAGGAGCTGGGTCTGGCGCGCGAGACAGGCCCAGGCGCGGTCAGCGAGCGGTCAACAGGCATGGCGTGCGCTCGAACGGCTCGAGACAGAGGCGTCGTTCTCCTCTTCTCGACAGGAAGAAAAGCAGCGGCGGCGTGGGACTCGGGCGGTGGCGCGTCGCCGGCTTGTAGGTCGCCGGAGCAGCGAGGCAAGGTTGGCCAACAGGGAGGCGACGTGGCTCCAGAGGAGGTCCATCATGAGGAGGAGGCTCGGGTCAACAGGGATGTACGCGGCCAGGAGGGCGCTCGTCCTGTCGCTCGAGCAGAGGGATCGAGCAGAGGAAACGAACGGGAGAGCTCAGGGTCGTGGGATGGAGGAGAGACTCGGTCGACGACGGCGGAAATCGGACGTGGGGAACGAGGACAGTCGGCGGCGCTGGACGAGGCACCCCACGCAGCAGGGCGACTTGTCAACGGCGCGGGCGAGCGTCCTGCTTGACCAAAACGAAGCAGGCGGCAATGGCAGGACCTGCCAGCAGGTCGAGGCGGCACTGCTGATTGGAGGTTTGGCGAGATGGGCCTGCGGGTGGTGGACGGCGGCGGGAGGCTCGGGTTTGGTGCCGCGAGTGGAGGAAAGGAGCGGGCGCTGGGGTACGCTGCTGCTGGATAGTTCAGAGGAGCACGGGCGGCGCGACGATGAAGATGGAGGGCGACGAGGATGTTGCTATCGCCGGCGATGGCGAGCTTCGGCCCGACGAGGCGAACGGGGTCGCGGCAACGGGAGGCTGCAGGAGACTGCAAGGATGGTGGGTGTCGGGCAGAGGAGGAAGAGACGAGGCCTTGGCACGAGCGCAAGGAAGCTTCAGATCGGGATCTCCTCTCCCGATCGAATTTGGAGGAGGAGGCACCGGCGAGGTGGATCGAGTGCTCGGGGTCGGTGAGAAGGAGCTCGGGCTCCCGTTGGTGGGTGGAGGAAAAATGAGGAGAAGGGGATCCTGAGGTAGATGCGGTAGGTGGCGACGGCTCAACGGGACAAAGTCCCTAGATTTTTAGGGTTTGTCCAAAATGACTAAGGGTGGACTATATATACATCACATATTAGGTTAGGGGTTACCTCGGTCCCTCTGATCGGAATCGAACAGTCGTGAAATAAAAAGCTTAGGGAGTCCAAATAATAAAACGGAGATGTTTTATAGACGTTTGGGGATGATCCGAACACAACGGTAGCGACAGTCCGGGTCGGGTTCGGGACAACTTTTGGACGCGCGAGGGGGTCGATGCACTGTGCAAAGAGGGTTTGACGGACAAGGACAAGTGTGTGGTTGGACTGAGAATAAATAGGAGGAAAGCAACCCGGCAACCGTTTCCGGAGACCGGAGACGTCTGACGTTTGACCGGCTATATTGCCGCTATAGTTATCCGTTGGGGCATCAAGCGGACTCCGAACGTGATGAAACTTGGCAGGCGGCCTACCTACAACATAACAAGACCGCATGCCAACTTTCAACCCATTCCGAGAACATTTTCTGAACACTTATAAAATAATATTTCGGACGTGTCGCGGGCGCGTGCAAGTGTGTCTGGGCTCAGAACGGACAACGGAAAGAACTGGGAGACTCGGACGAAAGCAAGTTTCAAAAACATGATGATGCAATGCACATGATGACATGATGAAAGCAACCAACAAACAAAACACATGACAACAACGAAAAATATGGAAGCCATCTGGAGCGTCGGTCTCGGGGCGTTATAGGTTAGGTTTACCTTAATACTTTTGTTGTAGTTGCGGATGCTTGCAATAGAGGTTAATCATAAGTGGGATGCTTGTCCAAGTAAGGGCAGTACCCAAGCACTGGTCCACCCACATACCAAATTATCAAAGTACCGAACACGAATCATATGAACATGATGAAAACTAGCTTGACGATATTCCCATGTGTCCTCGGGAGCGCTTTACATCATATAAGAGTTTGTCCAGGCTTGTCCTTTGCTACAAAAAGGATTGGGCCACCTTGCTGCACCTTATTTACTTTTGTTACTTGTTGCTCGTTACAAATTATCTTATCACAAAACCATCTGTTACCACTTATTTCAGTACTTGCAGAGAATACCTTGCTGGAAACCGCTTATCATTTCCTTCTGCTCCTCGTTGGGTTCGACACTCTTACTTATCGAACTACGATAGATCCCCTATACTTGTGGGTCATCAAGACTCTTTTCTGGCGCCGTTGCCGGGGAATGAAGCGCCTTTGGTTGGTGGAATTTGGTAAGGAAAAATTTATATAGTGTGCTGAAATTTACTGTCACTTGTTACTATGGAAAGTAATCATCTGAGGGGCTTGTTCGGGGTATCTTCACCCCAACCAGTAGAGCAAAGAGTTGCTCCTCAACCTACTGAACCTACTGAAAATGAAAATGAAAATGCTTGCTTTGAAATTCCTTTGGGTATGATAGAAAAACTGCTAGCTAATCCTTTTTTAGGAGATGGAACAAAACATCCTGATGAGCATCTAATATATGTGGATGAAGTTTGTGGATTATTTAAGCTTGCAGGTGTACCCGGAGATGTTGTTAAGAAGAAGGTCTTCCCTTTATCTTTGAAGGGAGATGCATCGACATGGTATAGGCTATGTGATGATATGGGGTCTTGGAATTACAAACGATTGAAATTGGAATTTCATCAGAAGTTTTATCCTATGCATCTTGTTCATCGTGATCACAATTATATATATAATTTTTGGCCTCACGAAGGAGAAAGCATCGCTCAAGCTTGGGGGAGGCTTAAAACAATGTTATATTCATGCCCCAATCATGAACTCTCAAGAGAAATTATTATTCAAAATTTTTATGCTCGGCTTTCTGGTAACAATTACACCATGCTTGATATTTCTTGTGCTGGCTCTTTTATGATGAAGACTATTGAATTAAAATGAGATTTATTGGAAAGAATTAAACGCAACTCTGAAGATTGGGACCTCGAAAATGGTAAGGAGTCAGGTATGACACCTAGTTTTGATTGTGTTAAATCTTTTATGGATACCGATATTTTTCGTAAATTTAGCACTAAATATGGACTTGACTCTGAGATAGTAGCTTCTTTCTATGAATCTTTTGCTGCTTATGTTGATCTCCCCGAGGAGAAGTGGTTTAAATATCATCCTCCCATAGAAGTAAAAGTAGCTGCACCTATTAAAGTTGAAGAGAAGACCATTACTTATAATGATCCTATTGTTCCTACTTCTTATGTTGAGAAACCACCTTTCCCTGTTAGGATAAAGGATCATGCTAAAGCTTCAACTGTGGTTCGTAAAAGCAATATTAAAACATATACACCTCCTGAGCAAGTTAAAGTTGAACCTAATATTGCTATTGTCAAAGATCTCTTGTCTGATAATATAGATGGGCATGTTATATATTTCTGTAATGAAACTGCTAGAATTGCTAAACCCCGTGATACAGATAAACCTAGACCTGTGGTAGGCATGCCTGTTATTTCTGTTAAAATAGGAGATCATTGTTATCATGGCTTATGTGATATGGGTGCTAGTGCTAGTGCAATACCTTATTCTTTATACCAAGAAGTTATGCATGATATTGCACCTGCTGAGATGGAAGATATTGATGTTACAATTAAACTTGCCAATAGAGATACTATTTCACCAATGGGAATTGTTAGAGATGTTGAAGTCTTGTGTGGGAAAACTAAATATCCTGCTGATTTTCTTGTTCTTGGTTCCCCACAAGATAGCTTTTGTCCCATTATATTTGGTAGAACCTTCTTGAATACTATTAATGCTACCATAGATTGCAAAAGAGATGTTGTTACTATCAGTTTAGATGATATGACTCATGAATTTAATTTCTCTAAATTTAGTAGACAACACTGTGAAGAAGAATCACCTAGTAAGGATGAAATTATTGGTCTTGCTTCTATTGTCGTACCTCCTAGTGATCCTTTAGAACAATATTTTCTAGACCATGAAAATGACATGTTTATGAATGAAAGAAGGGAATTAGATGAAGTATTCTTTAAACAGGAACCTATTCTGAAAAACAATTTACCTGTTGAAATCCAAGGGGATCCACCTCCACCCAAGGGTGATCCCGTGTTTGAGCTTAAACCGTTACCTGATACTCTTAAATATGCTTATCTTGATGAGAAAAACATATACCCTGTTATTATTAGTACTAACCTTTCAGAACATGAAGAAGAGAGATTATTGAAAACTCTGAAGAAGCATTGTGTTGTTATCGGGTATACTCTTGATGATCTTAAGGGCATTAGTCCCACTCTATGTCAACATAAAATTAATTTGGAAGAGGATGCTAAACCAGTTCGTGATCATCAATGCCGACTGAATCCTAAAATGAAAGAAGTGGTAAGAAAGGAGATACTAAAGCTCCTTGAGGCAGGTATAATTTATCCCGTTGCTGATAGTCAGTGGGTAAGTCCTGTCCATTGTGTCCCTAAGAGGTATTACTGTTGTCCCTAATGATAAAGATGAATTGATTCCTCAAAGAATTGTTACAGGTTATAGGATGGTAATTGATTTACGCAAATTAAATAAGGCTACTAAAAAATATCATTACCCCTTACCTTTTATCGATCAAATGCTAGAAAGATTATCCAAACATACACATTTTTGCTTTCTAGATGGTTATTCTAGTTTCTCTCAAATACCTGTGTCAGCCAAGGATCAATCAAAGACTACTTTTACATGCCCTTTTGGTACTTTTGCTTATAGACGTATGCCTTTTGGTTTATGTAATGCACCTGCTACCTTTCAAAGATGCATGATGGCTATATTCTCTGACTTTTGTGAAAAGATTTGTGAGGTTTTCATGGACGACTTTTCCGTCTATGGATCTTCTTTTGATGATTGCTTGAGCAACCTTGATCGAGTTTTGCAGAGATGTGAAGAAACTAATCTTGTCTTGAATTGGGAAAAGTGCCACTTTATGGTTAATGAAGGTATTGTCTTGGGGCATAAAGTTTCCGAAAGAGGTATTGAAGTTGATAAAGCCAAGGTTGATGCTATTGAAAAGATGCCATGTCCCAAGGACATCAAAGGTATACGAAGTTTCCTTGGTCATGCCGGTTTTTATAGGAGGTTCATTAAGGACTTCTCAGAAATTTCTCGGCCTCTGACTAATTTATTACAAAAAGATATACCATTTGTCTTTGATGATGATTGTGTAGAAGCATTTGAAATATTTAAGAAAGCATTGATCTCTGCACCCATTGTTCAGCCACCTGATTGGAATTTACCCTTTGAAATTATGTGTGATGCTAGTGATTATGCTGTAGGTGTTGTTCTAGGACAAATAGTTGATAAGAAACTAAATGTTATTCAATATGCTAGTAAAACTCTAGACGATGCTCAAAGAAATAATGCCACTACTGAAAAAGGAATTCTTAGCAGTTGTATTTGCTTGTGATAAGTTTAGACCTTATATTGTTGATTCTAAAGTAACTATTCACACTGATCATGCTGCTATTAAATATCTTATGGAAAAGAAAGATGCTAAACCTAGACTTATTAGATGGATTCTCTTGCTACAATAATTTGATTTACATATTGTTGATAGAAAATGAGCTGAGAACCCCGTTGCAGACAACTTGTCTAGGTTAGAAAATGTGCTTGATGACCCACTACCTATTGATGATAGCTTTCCTGATGAGCAATTAAATTTCATAAATACTTCTCATACTGCTCCATGGTATGCTGATTATGCTAATTACATTGTTGCTAAGTTTATACCACCTAGTTTCACATACCAGCAAAAGAAAAAGTTCTTTTATGATTTGAGGCATTACTTTTGGGATGACCCACATATTTATAAAGAAGGAGTAGATGGTGTTATTAGATGTTGTGTACCTGAGCATGAACAGGAACAGATCATACACAAGTGTCACTCCGAAGCTTATGGAGGACACCATGCTGGAGAAAGAACTGCACATAAGGTACTGCAATCTGGTTTTTATTGGCCTACTCTCTTCAAGGATGCCCGTAAGTTTGTCTTATCTTGTGATGAATGTCAAAGAATTGGTAATATTAGTAGACATCAAGAAATGCCTATGAATTATTCACTTGTTATTGAACCATTTGATGTTTGGGGCTTTGACTATATGGGACCCTTTCCTTCCTCTAATGGTTATACACATATTTTAGTTGCTATTGATTACGTTACTAAGTGGGTAGAAGCTATTCCAACTAGTAGTGTTGATCATAACACTTCTATTAAAATGCTTAAAGAAGTTATTTTTCCAAGGTTTGGAGTCCCTAGATATTTAATGACCGATGGTGGTTCACATTTTATTCATGGTGCTTTTCGTAAAATGCTTGCTAAATATGATGTTGATCATAGAATTGCATCTCCTTATCACCCTCAGTCTAGTGGTCAAGTAGAATTGACACTACACCACAACACTCAATTAAGAGCAATTAACTGCCGGGAGAAGTATGTGAGTAAGGGCAAAAGATCTGCCGGGAAGCTCGTTACTGCCAGTAGAAGTACTTCGGGGGTAGAAAAACTGCCGGTAGAACTTGATGAACAGGGGCGCATAAACTGCCGGGAATCGTGTCCATGTCAAAGGGCGCATTATCTGCCGGGATAACCCAACTATGGCCCATTTACTGCCGGGGACTATCTTTGGCGCGAGACCAAAATAAAATTGGGCCAAAGCGCGCGCTACCAAGCGAAAGCCCGCGAGAGGTGAAAATGTTGGCACCGAACAAAGTTAGACTCGTTCCTGTTTCTTAAAAAAAATTAGACTCGTTCCCAATCTCCCGAACTCTCTTCCAAATCGCCCCCAATCTAGTCCCACGCCCTCGACTGCCACCGCCCCCAAACACGATGTGCCGTTGCTGCCACCGCCGCCACCGCCCCCAACCACCGCACCCCTCTACGCCCTGCAACCACCGGCGACAACCCTCCACCCCGACCACTGTTGCCGTCGCTCCCAGCTCCCCACCGTAGTGCTCCCGAGCACCCAACTGACACAGATCTAAGACGCTGCCGACCGGCCCCGTCGCCGAGCCACTCCACCACCGACCACCCTCCTTCGCCGAACGATCCATCTCCACCACCATACTCCACGAGCTTCCTTGCCCGAGCAGCAACTGTCACCCGAGCATCGAGCGAGGCCGCCTCCTCTATGTGACTATGTCCTCTCCCCCAAACAGCGGACCGTCCGTCCCCTCCCGCGAGCAGCTCTACCTCACCGACATCCTCTCCCTGGTAGCGCTAACTCTACTTCCTTGCCCCAACCGAGAGTATTTGATGATTTTTTTGCTAACTTCTGTTCTTATTTACTGTAGCAACTTTAGTCATGAGATGCAGTGTATTGACCTGAAGCTTCGATTGGCCAAAAGCTAGCCAGATATCCAGGAATATTATTTGTATTCTTTGGTAATCTTCTTCTCAGAACTACACCCAATTTCTCATTCATTGGCAGGTTCTGGTGTGGTCTTTTACTTGCCATGTTCATGTGGTTGTAAGATGTTTAAACTATTGGGCGCCATTACATGTTGGTTCTTGCTTCCAATTGTTGTTGTGTCGCTCGATGAAAGAGTGAGTAAATATCATGAAAGAACTGAGTATGTAATTCTACTTGAATCATAGGCAGCAATCTTGGAAGAAGAATATCAATAGGCAATAATGAGTTGGGGACTCATACTTGTGGTAAAGCAGAGGAAGAACATTGATACTCATGGATGAACTTAATTAGCAAAGTGAAACTTTGTTCAAAATTCAGAACTGCTATGATGTAATTTTATTGAATATGATCCCAGATTGCTACAATGGGCATGATCAATCGCTTACCAGGAGGTCTCTGTCTAAACAATAGCTTCCTTAAAAAGCATGTGCAATGTAATATTTGATTTCAATTAATCTCCCTGTGTGAGTAACAATTTGCTCTTATTCACATAACACATGTACATATTAGAGTGGCTGCATTTACTACTGCTCTGTAAAGAAATATTGTTGTTAGTCTCAGTTCTTCATATGTAGAAAATCTGTGATATAGTGCTGAAACTGTGTGATCATTCTCAGCTAGTTGATACAAGTCTACTTCATTTCTTTACTTTGGCAGTTTTAGCGAAACTGGTCGAAAATGGACAAGGGATGGACAGATAAAGCTAGACACACAGAAACATATATTGATGGGGTAAAGCAATTAATAGAGTTTGCTTTTACCCAGTCAGCAGAAATGCAACCTCAAGCAAGCTGAGGAGGTAATGCTAATGTTTCTCTTGGCTATTGCTATGTTATACTACTGATATGTTGTTTGACATTTAATCATTACCCTGAGAACTTCGGAACGAACTGAAAGCCTCACAATCATTTCCTGAGTATTTTCTCTTGGCTTCTTTGTTCTTTGCAATTTCGCCCTTCTTAATTTAATCACACTGGTACTGTATATGTGCTAAGCATGAAAATTGCCAGTTTTTTAGTCATACAAACAGAGGTGATATAGTTACTTTTACTTTTCTCAGCTACTTTAATGTCTGCTTTCGTAGTACTAATTGATCCATCTCTTTCCATAACTATATCATGTACAATATAGCCAGTCTTTGTTGTAATTTCACGGATATTAAATTGCATGCTTAAATTGTCCGTTGTTTTTCAGTAACATCTGAAATAGCCCTTTGAGCTTTCTTACAATATGACCAGTATGCCTTCAGATAGGTGCTATTTTGCAATACAGATATGGGTCCTGATGTCAGTGATGTTTGCTGCAGTGCAGTGCTGACAAAGATGAGGATGGACAATGTGTGTCTATCGTGCCGATATTTTTTACTTAGGGCCTTCTCGGCATGGCAAACCGGACTTATTGGATAAGCTATGCTTGACCAAGCCCACCATAGTTATTGTGAATGCATGCATTTAGTTAAACCTAAGATGCACCCTACGTTCTTAGGATTTTGGTAGCAGCTTGCTAATAATACACTTGCCTCTTTCATATCAATGTGTTTGCTTTCTGCCCAGATCCACCATACTAAATATTTGGTCATGCCCAAAAAAATTCCCTGGCTTGGGTGGTTACATTTTTTGCATGCTCGATGCTTCTGTATCTGCTCCCAATTTATTTTTACACCTTAATAATCTGCTTCTATATATGCAGCTGGAAGTGGATAAGTCTGGCAAAAGTAGCAATGCGACCACAAGCAAGTCGAGGAGGTAATATGCATCTTTCTCTTGGCTATTGCTATATGGTATTATTTCTATTTTTCTTTCTGCTATGCTTATTTGTTTGTTTGATTCGTCACCTCTGCATATTATTCAGGATGTACTACCTCTGTAAACTTTTATAAGACGTTTTAGATCGCTAAAGTATAAGACGTTTTGTAAAAGTTTACAAAGGGAATTTTTTTGCTGTACAATCCTCCAGTTCTTCAATTTTGTTTGTGCATTCTTTATTTTATTCTAGGTTGATTCTTTCTTATCAGATCCGAAACTCTGATAAAATTAGTGCAATCTGTTCCTTTTGGTGCACTTGGAGTGTACAGTTTAGTGAAGCAAGTAACAATGCTACCGATTCTTGTTTCGCCATATTTGCCCATGGAAGATTTTTGTATGTGAAGCTTAAATAATTTCTGCTCGGTCTAATTATGTACGTAATAATCATTGCTTGTTGTGATGAAGTGTTGCACATTTAGAAGAGTTTTATCCTGATGAATTAAACTGCAGCACATCGAAATCTATAATATGTTGAACTAAAATCTGAAATGATAGCACCATTTTTGAGTTTCTGATTTGTTGCAGGTTTCTCAATGATACACAAGTTGGTCGAGGTTTGGAAGATCTACATGTTGCTGGAGGTTTAGAAGATGTACAAGTTGCTGGAGTGATAATATATATGTAATATGCTCTATTTGTTGAACCTCGAGACATTGACAAGTTTTACACTTCATTTTACTTGATGTTTCAGCAAACAAGCCATTGTATGCTCATTTTGGTTGTGTGGCACGATTTCTTTACCTTGAACATATGCACTTCACCTTCTGAGGCACAATGTCCTTATATATGGTTGGTTTTCTATGTTATTGATGAATGAAGCCATACAAGTAATTTAATTGACATGTATGTGTAAGTTGTGTGATCTACCATGGGTGTTTGAACATAATGATTGGATATTAAATTAGGGGTATCTTGCCCAGAACAATTTTGATTGTTTGTGAAAAAGCACATGATGGCATATTACCTGCCGGGTAAATGTGGTTGTGCAGGCAGTGAAACTGCCGGTAAACTGTAGTTCCTATGCTAGGATGAATCTGCCGGGAGAAAAGAAACTACCGGCAGATACAATGGATGGGGCAAAAAAACTGCCGGGGATTGTTTATCTGCCGGGACAAGTAATCCCCGGCAGCCGTTGTTGTGGCAGTTCTATCTGCCGGGAGAATCTCTGTCCCGGCAGTTTATTTGCCCTCTTAAGTGCATTTTCCCGGCAGGTTATATGTCGTTGCATTGGTGTTGTGGTGTATTGTGAGTAATAGAGAACTCAAATTAATTTTGCAAAAGACTGTCAATAGGTCTAGAAAGAATTGGTCCAAGAAACTAGATGATGCATTATGGGCCTATAGAATTGCATATAAAAATCCTATGGTATGTCTCCGTATAAAATGGTCTATGGAAAAGCATGTCACTTACCTCTCGAACTAGAACACAAGGCTTATTGGGCTATTAAAGAACTTAATTATGATTTTAGACTTGCCGGTGAGAAGAGGTTATTTGATATTAGCTCACTTGATGAATGGAGAACCCAAGCCTACAAAAATGCCAAGTTGTTTAAAGAAAATGTTAAAAGATGGCATGACAAAAGGATACAAAAGCGTGAGTTTAATGTAGGTGATTATGTATTGCTATACAACTCTCGTTTAAGATTTTTTGCAGGAAAACTTCTCTCTAAATGGGAAGGCCCTTACGTTAAAAATCAACAACTTCGAAGGCACAAATCCGAAGGTGGTGAACGGTCAAAGAATCAAACACTATATCTCAGGTAATCCCATAAATGTTGAAACCAATGTTATTGAAACCGTAACCCCAGAGGAATACATAAGGGACACTTTCCGGAATGTTTCAGACTCCGAAAAGGAATAGGTATGTGGTACGGTAAGTAAACCGACTCCAAAACAGTTTTTAAGGCAATATTTCTCCGTTTTGGAATATTTAGAAAAATAGAAAAATAAGCAGCAGTCCGGGAAGGACACGAGGGCTCCACGAGGGTGGAGGGCGCGCCCTACCCTACTGGGCGCGCTCCCCTACCTCGTGGGCACCTCGTGTGCTCTTCGGACTCCGTTTTCTTGCACGACATGTATTTTGGTCAGTAAAAATTCATTATATAATCTCCCGGAAGTTTTAACTCCCGTATCATGCAAAAATCTCCTGTTTGTGTTTTGAGCTGTTGTTGTTGCAGATTAGAGCAGGATGTCTTCGCAAGAGTCAGTCGGGGAGAGTCAGGTGTCTCATCCGGCACCGGGATCAACGACAAACAATCATGTTGAACCCTTTGGGCCCGCAACGGAGGAAGAGATGGAGGCTGATTTGAAGAGGATAGATGCCATGGAAGAGGATCAAGAAGTTACTTCCCGCCTCCAAGCTGGATTCACAATGGGAGAACTGTAGAGCTCAGCTATTCCAAACTCGGTTATCCCTTCCAATGTTAGATTTCTTTCTTATGAGAATATGAAAAAGAGTGTCACTGGTTCTCCCGCAGCTATGCAACACCCTTGGGTGCAGGGAGCTTTGGCTGTTACAGGAAAACTCCGAAAAGAAATAATGGACCTCAAGCAGCAAGTCAACAAGCTTGAGGAGGAGAATCGTATCTTGAGGGGCATCATCGCCAAGAACATCACATCACCATCCCCGAAAAGAGATACATAATCACATGGGTATGGGCACTCCACTTGGCAACTGCCAAGCTTGGGGAGTGCCCCGGTATCGTATCACCATCACTTTTATATTTACCGTAGAATAAAAGTTCTTAGTATGATCTAGTTATGAGTTTTGCTTTATTATCCTTCTATGTAATCGAGTCCGTGAGCTATATAATAAAGATTAGTGTTGAGTCAAGGGCTTGCTTATTTTGCCATGATCCTAAGTGAATAAAAGAAAAGAGAAAGAAATAAAAAGAAACAAAGAGATCATGTGAGTCTTATGGAGAGTAATGAGCTCACATAGAAAAAGTATGATGAATAAAAATTGTTGAGGGTTGACAAACATAGTTTTGGTCATCGTTGCAATTAATAGGAAGTAATAAAGAAAGAGAGGTCTTCACATATAAATATACTATCTTGGACATATTTTATAATTGTGAGCACTCATTAAAATATGACATGCTAAAGAGTTGACATTGGACAAGGAAGACAATGTAATGGGTTATGTTTTCTTACATCTGAGACAAATTATATTGTCTTGGATCCTCCAACATGTTGAGCTTGCCTTTCTCCCTCATGCTAGCCAAATTCATTGCACCAAGAAGAAATACTACTTGTGCTTCCAAATACCCTTAAACCAGTTTTGCCATGAGAGTCCACCATACCTACCTATGGATTGAGTGAGATCCATCAAGTAAGTTGTCATCGGTGCAAGCAATAAAAATTGCTCTCTAAATATGTATGATTGATTGGTATGGAAGGAATAAGCTTTATACGATCGTGTGATATGGAAGTAATAAAAGCGACAGACTGCATAATAAAGGTCCATATCACAAGTGTCAATATAAAGTGATGTTCTTTCGCATTAGGATTTTGTGCATCCAACCATAAAAGCGCATGACAACCTCTGCTTCCCTCTGCGAAGGGCCTATCTTTTACTTTTATCTCCTACATTGCATAAGAGTCATGGTGATCTTCACCCTTCCTTTTTACATTTTATCCTTTGGCAAGCACAATATGTTGGAAAGATCCTGGTATATATGGCTAATTGGATGTGAGTTTTCATGAACTATTACTGTTGACATTACCCTTGAGGTAAAACGTTGGGAGGCAAAACTATAAGCCCCTATCTTTCTCTGTGTCCAATTAAAACTCCATACCCATAAGTATTGCGTGAGTGTCAACAATTGTGAAAGATTATATGATAGTTGTGTTAGGGAATGTTGCAGAAAACAAAAAAAATTCCTACATTTCACCAAGATCAATCTATGGAGTCAACTAGCAACGAGAGGAGAGTGCATCTACATACCCTTGTAGATCGCGAGCGGAAGCGTTCAAGAGAACGGGGATCAAGGAGTCGTACTCGCCGTGATCCAAATCACCGATGACCAAGTGCCGAACGGAAGGCACCTCCGCGTTCAACACACGTATGGAGCGGATGACGTCTCCTCCTTCTTGATCCAGCAAGGGGGAAGGAGAGGTTGATGAAGATCCAGCAGCACGATGGCGTGGTGGTGGATGCAGCAATGATCGCAGCAGGGCTTCGCCGAGCTTCTGCGAGAGGGAGAGGTGTAGCAGGGGAGAGGGAGGCGCCAAGACTTGAGGTGCGGCTGCCCTCCCTCCCCCCCCCTTTATATAGCCCCCCTGGGGGGGCGCCGGCCCTGGAGATGGGATCTCCCAAGGGGGCGGCGGCCAAGGGGGGGGGGCGCACCAGCCCTCTATGGGCTGGTTCCCCTCCCCACTTCAGCCCATGGGGCCCTCCGGGATGGGTGGCCCCACCCGGTGGACCCCCGGGACCCATCCGGTGGTCCCGGTACAATACCGGCGACCCCGAATCTTTCCCGATGGCTGAAACTACACTTCCTATATATAATTCTTCACCTCCGGACCATTCCGGAACTCCTTGTGACGTCCAGGATCTCATCCGGGACTCCGAACAACTTTCGGATCACTGCATACTCATATCTCTACAACCCTAGCGTCACCGAACCTTAAGTGTGTAGACCCTACGGGTTCGGGAGACACGTAGACATGACCGAGACGGCTCTCCGGCCAATAACCAACAACGGGATCTGGATACCCATGTTGGCTCCCACATGCTCCTAGATGATCTCATGGGATGAACCACGATGTCGAGGATTCAAGCAACCCCGTATACAATTCCCTTTGTCAATCGGTACGTTACTTGCCCGAGACTCGATCGTCGGTATCCCAATACCTTGTTCAGTCTCGTTACCAGCAAGTCACTTTACTCGTACCGTAATGCATGATCCCGTGATCAACCACTTGATCACATTGAGATCATTATGATGATGCATTACCGAGTGGGCCCAGAGATACCTCTCCGTCATACGGAGTGACAAATCCCAGTCTCGATTCGTGCCAACCCAACAGACACTTTCGGAAACACCTGTAATGTACCTTTATAGTCACCCAGTTACGTTGTGATGTTTGGTACACCCAAAGCACTCCTACGGTATCCGGGAGTTGCACAATCTCATGGTCTAAGGAAATGATACTTGTCATTCAGAAAAGCTACAGCAAACGAACTACACGATCTTTGAACTAAGCTTAGGATTGGGTCTTGTCCATCACATTATTCTCCTAATGATGTGATCCCGTTATCAATGACATCCCCATGTCCATAGCCAGGAAACCATGACTATCTGTTGATCAACGAGCTAGTCAACTAGAGGCTCACTAGGGACACATTGTGGTCTATGTATTCACACATGTATTACGATTTCCGGATAATACAATTATAGCATGAATAATAGACAATTATCATGAACAAGGAAATATAATAATCATTTTATTATTGCCTCTAGGGCATATTTCCAACAGTCTCCCACTTGCACTAGAGTCAATCACCTAGTTACATTGTGATGAATCGAACACCCATGGAATTCTGGTGTTGATCATGTTTTGCTCTAGGGAGAGGTTTAGTCAACGGATCTGCGACATTCAGATCCGTATGTACTTTACAAATATCTATGTCTCCATCTTGAACATTTTCACGAATGGAGTTGAAGCGACGCTTGATGTGCCTGGTCTTCTTGTGAAACCTGGGCTCCTTGGCAAGTGCAATAGCTCCAGTGTTGTCACAGAAGAGTTTGATCGGTCCCGACGCATTGGGTATGACTCCTATGTCGGTGATGAACTCCTTCACCCAAATTGCTTCATGCGCTGCCTCCGAGGCTGCCATGTACTCCGCTTCACATGTAGATCCCGCCACGACGCTCTGCTTGCAGCTGCACCAGCTTACTGCTCCACCATTCAACATATACACGTATCCAGTTTGTGACTTCGAGTCATCCAGATCTGTGTCGAAGCTAGCGTCGATGTAACCCTTTACGACGAGCTCTTCGTCACCTCCATAAACGAGAAACATGTCCTTAGTCCTTTTCAGGTACTTCAGGATATTCTTGACCGCTGTCCAGTGTTCCTTGCCGGGATTGCTTTGGTACCTTCCTACCAAACTTACGGCAAGGTTTACATCAGGTCTGGTACACAACATGGCATACATAATAGACCCTATGGCTGAGGAATAGGGGATGACACTCATCTCTTCTATATCTTTTGCCGTGGTCAGACATTGAGCCGAGCTCAATTTCACACCTTGCAACACAGGCAAGAACCCCTTCTTAGACTGATCATATTGAACTTCTTCAATATCTTATCAAGGTATGTGCTTTGTGAAAGACCTATAAGGCGTCTTGATCTATCTCTATAGATCTTGATGCCTAATATATAAGCAGCTTCTCCAAGGTCCTTCATTGAAAAACTCTTATTCAAGTAGGCCTTAATGCTATCCAAAAGTTCTATATCATTTCCCATCAAAAGTATGTCATCTACATATAATATGAGAAATGCTACAGAGCTCCCACTCACTTTCTTGTAAACGCAGGCTTCTCCATAAGTCTGCAAAAACCCAAACGCTTTGATCATCTCATCAAAGCGAATGTTCCAACCCCGAGATGCTTGCACCAGCCCATAAATCGAGCGTTGGAGCTTGCACACCTTGTCAGCATTCTTAGGATCGACAAAACCTTCCGGCTGCATCATATACAATTCTTCCTTAAGAAAACCATTAAGGAATGCCGTTTTGACGTCCATTTGCCATATCTCATAATCATAGAATGCGGCAATTGCTAACATGATTCGGACGGACTTCAGCTTCGCTACGGGTGAGAAAGTCTCATCGTAGTCAACCCCTTGAACTTGTCGATAACCCTTAGCGACAAGCCGAGCTTTATAGATGGTCACATTACCATCCGCGTCTGTCTTCTTCTTAAAGATCCATTTATTTTCTATGGCTCGCCGATCAATGGGCAAGTCAGTCAAAGTCCATACTTCGTTTTCATACATGGATCCTATCTCAGATTTCATGGCTTCCAGCCATTTGTCGGAATCTGGGCCCGCCATCGCTTCTTCATAGTTCGAAGGTTCACCATTGTCCAACAACATGATTTCCAAGACAGGGTTGCCGTACCACTCTGGTGCGGAACGTGTCCTTGTGGACCTACGAAGTTCAGTAGGAGCTTGATCCGAAGTATCTTGATCATCATCATTAACTTCCTCTCTAATCGGTGCAGGCACCACAGGAACATTTTCCTGAGCTGCGCTACTCTCTGCTTCAAGAGGCAGTACTTCATCAAGCTCGACTTTCCTCCCACTTACTTCTTTCGAGAGAAACTCCTTCTCTAGAAAGGATCCATTCTTGGCAACAAAGATCTTGCCTTCGGATCTGAGGTAGAAGGTATACCCAATGGTTTCCTTAGGGTATCCTTTGAAGACGCATTTTTCCGACTTGGGTTCGAGCTTTTCAGGTTGAAGTTTCTTGACATAAGCATCGCAACCCCAAACTTTTAGAAACGACAGCTTAGGTTTCTTCCCAAACCATAATTCATACGGTATCGTCTCAACGGATTTCGACGGAGCCCTATTTAAAGTGAATGCGGCAGTCTCTAAAGCATAGCCCCAAAATGAAAGCAGTAAATCGGTAAGAGACATCATAGATCGCACCATATCTAATAGAGTGCGATTACGACGTTCGGACACACCATTACGCTGAGGTGTTCCAGGCGGCGTGAGTTGTGAAACTATTCCACATTTTCTTAAGTGTGTGCCAAATTCATGACTCAAGTATTCTCCCCCACGATCTGATCGCAAGAACTTGATTTTCCTATCACGTTGATTCTCAACCTCACTCTGAAATTCCTTGAACTTTTCAAAGGTCTCAGACTTGTGTTTCATTAAGTAGACATACCCATATCTACTCAAGTCATCAGTGAGGGTGAGAACATAACGATAGCCACCGCGAGCCTCAACACTCATTGGACCACACACATCAGTATGTATGATTTCCAAAAAGTTGGTTGCTCGCTCCATTGTTCCTGAGAACGGAGTCTTGGTCATCTTACCCATGAGGCATGGTTCGCACGTGTCAAATGATTCGTAATCAAGAGACTCTAAAAGTCCATCTGCATGGAGCTTCTTCATGCGTTTGACACCTATGTGACCAAGGCGGCAGTGCCACAAGTATGTGGGACTATCATTATCAACCTTACATCTTTTGGTATTCACACTATGAATATGTGTAGCATTACGCCCGAGATTCATTAAGAATAAACCATTCACCATCGGAGCATGACCATAAAACATATCTCTCATATAAATAGAACAACCATTATTCTCAGATTTAAATGAGTAGCCATCTCGAATTAAACGAGATCCTGATACAATGTTCATGCTCAAAGCTGGCACTAAATAACAATTATTGAGGTTTAAAACTAATCCCGTAGGTAAATGTAGAGGCAGCGTGCCGACGGCGATCACATCGACCTTGGAACCATTCCCGACGCGCATCGTCACCTCATCCTTCGCCAGTCTCCGCTTAATCCGCAGCTCCTGCTTTGAGTTACAAATGTGAGCAACCGCACCGGTATCAAATACCCAGGAGCTACTACGAGTACTGGTAAGGTACACATCAATTACATGTATATCACATATACCTTTGGTGTTGTCGGCCTTCTTGTCCGCTAAGTATTAGGGGCAGTTCCGCTTCCAGTGACCACTTCCCTTGCAATAAAAACACTCAGTCTCAGGCTTGGGTCCATTCTTTGACTTCTTCCCGACAGCTTGCTTACCGGGCGCGGCAACCCCTTTGCCGTCCTTCTTGATGTTCTTCTTACCCTTGCCTTTCTTGAACTTAGTGGTTTTATTCACCGTCAACACTTGATGTTCCTTTTTGATTTCCACCTTCGCTGATTTCAGCATTGAATATACCTCAGGAATGGTCTTTTCCATCTCCTGCATATTGAAGTTCATCACAAAGCTCTTGTAGCTTGGTGGAAGCGACTGAAGGATTCTGTCAATGACCGCGTCATCCGGGAGATTAACTCCCAGCTGAGTCAAGCGGTTCTGCAACCCAGACATTGTGAGTATGTGCTCACTGACAGAACTATTTTCCTCCATCTTACAGCTGAAGAACTTGTCGGAGACTTCATATCTCTCGACCCGGGCATGAGCTTGGAAAACCATTTTCAGCTCTTCGAACATCTCATATGCTCCGTGTCGCTCAAAACGCTTTTGGAGCCCCGGTTCTAAACTGTAAAGCATGCCGCACTGAACGAGGGAGTAATCATCAGCACGTGTCTGCCAAGCGTTCATAACGTCTTGGTTCTGTGGGACGGGTGCGTCTCCTAGCGGTGCTTCTAGGACATAATCTTTCTTTGCAGCTATGAGGATGATCCTCAGGTTCTGGACCCAGTCCGTATAATTGCTGCCATCGTCTTTCAGCTTGGTTTTCTCTAGGAATGCGTTGAAGTTGAGGACAATGTTGTCCATTTGATCTACAAGACATATTGTAAAGATTTTAGACTAAGTTCATGATAATTAAGTTCATCTAATCAAATTATTCAATGAACTCCCACTCAGATAGACATCCCTCCAGTCATCTAAGTATAACATGATCCGAGTTAACTAGGCCGTGTCCGATCATCACGTGAGACGGACTAGTCAACATTGGTGAACATCTTCATGTTGATCGTATCTTCTATACGACTCATGTTCGACCTTTCGGTCTTCTGTGTTCCGAGGCCATGTATGTACATGCTAGGCTCGTCAAGTCAACCTAAGTGTTTGCATGTGTAAATCTGTCTTACACCCATTGTATGTGAACGTTGGAATCTATCACACCCGATCATCACGTGGTGCTTCGAAACAACGAACTATCGCAACGGCGCACAGTTAGGGGGAACACTTTCTTGAAATTATTATGAGGGATCATCTTATTTACTACCGTCGTTCTAAGTAAACAAGATGCAAAAACATGATAAACATCACATGCAATCAAATAATAGTGACATGATATGGCCAATATCATATAGCTCCTTTGATCTCCATCTTGGGGCTCCATGATCATCTTGTCACCGGCATGACACCATGATCTCCATCATCATGATCTCCATCATCGTGTCTCCATGAAGTTGCTCGCCAACTATTACTTCTACTACTACGGCTAACACGTTTAGCAATAAAGTAAAGTAATTTACATGGCGTTTCTCAATGACACGCAGGTCATACATAATAAAGACAACTCCTATGGCTCCTGCCGGTTGTCATACTCATCGACATGCAAGTCGTGATTCCTATTACAAGAACATGATCTCATACATCACATATATATCATTCATCATTCATCACAACTTTGGCCATATCACATCACATAACACTTGCTGCAAAAACAAGTAAGACGTCCTCTAATTGTTGTTGCAAGTTTTTACGTGGCTGCTATAGGTTTCTAGCAAGAACGTTTCTTACCTACGCCAAAACCACAACGTGAATTGCCAATTTCTATTTACCCTTCATAAGGACCCTGTTCATCGAATCCGATCCGACTAAAGTGGGAGAGACAGACACCCGCCAGCCACCTTATGCAACTAGTGCATGTCAGTCGGTGGAATCGGTCTCACGTAAGCGTACATGTAAGGTTGGTCCGGGACGCTTCATCCCACAATGCCGCCGAATCAAGATAAGACTAGTAACGGCAAGCAAATTGACAATGTCGATGCCCACAACTACCTTGTGTTCTACTCGTGCATAGTAACTACGCATAGACCTAGCTCATGATGGCACTGTTGGGGAACGTTGCAGAAAACAAAAAAAATTCCTACGTTTCACCAAGATCAATCTATGGAGTCAACTAGCAACGAGAGGAGAGTGCATCTACATACCCTTGTAGATCGCGAGCGGAAGCGTTCAAGAGAACGGGGATCAAGGAGTCGTACTCGCCGTGATCCAAATCACCGATGACCAAGTGCCGAACGGAAGGCACCTCCGCGTTCAACACACATACGGAGCGGATGACGTCTCCTCCTTCTTGATCCAGCAAGGGGGAAGGAGAGGTTGATGAAGATCCAGCAGCACGAAGGCAAGTGGAGGCGCCCCCACCCTAGGGTTTCCAACCTTAGGCGCAGGGGGGCCCAAGGGGGGGGGCGCACCAGCCCACTATGGGATGGTTCCCCTCCCCACTTCAGCCCATGGGGCCTCCGGGATGGGTGGCCCCACCCGGTGGACCCCCGGGACCCATCCGGTGGTCCTGGTACAATACCGGTGACCCCGAATCTTTCCCGATGGCCGAAACTACACTTCCTATATATAATTCTTCACCTCCGGACCATTCCGGAACTCCTCGTGACGTCCAGGATCTCGTCCGGGACACCGAACAACTTTCGGATCACTGCATACTCATATCTCTACAACCCTAGCGTCACCGAACCTTAAGTGTGTAAACCCTACGGGTTCGGGAGACACGTAGACATGACCGAGACGGCTCTCCGGCCAATAACCAACAGCGGGATCTGGATACCCATGTTGGCTCCCACATGCTCCTCGATGATCTCATCAGATGAACCACGATGTCGAGGATTCAAGCAACCCCGTATACAATTCCCTTTGTCAATCGGTACGTTACTTGCCTGAGACTCGATCGTCGGTATCCCAATACCTTGTTCAGTATTGTTACCAGCAAGTCACTTTACTCGTACCGTAATGCATGATCCCGTGATCAACCACTTGATCACATTGAGCTCATTATGATGATGCATTACCGAGTGGGCCCAGAGATACCTCTCCGTCATACGGAGTGACAAATCCCAGTCTCGATTCGTGCCAACCCAACAGACACTTCCGGAAACACATGTAATGTACCTTTATAGTCACCCAGTTACGTTGTGATGTTTGGTACACCCGAAGCACTCCTACGGTATCCGGGAGTTGCACAATCTCATGGTCTAAGGAAATGATACTTGTCAATCAGAAAAGCTACAGCAAACGAACTACACGATCTTTGAGCTAAGCTTAGGATTGGGTCTTGTCCATCACATCATTCTCCTAATGATGTGATCCCGTTATCAATGACATCCCCATGTCCATAGCCAGGAAACCATGACTATCTATTGATCAACGAGCTAGTCAACTAGAGGCTCACTAGGGACACATTGTGGTCTATGTATTCACACATGTATTACGATTTCTGGATAATACAATTATAGCATGAATAATAGACAATTATCATGAACAAGGAAATATAATAATCATTTTATTATTGCCTCTAGGGCATATTTCCAACAAGTTGAGTATGTGGACTTGCTGAAAAGCTCTTATACATTGACTCTTCCCTATGTTATGACAAATTGCAATTGCTTCAATGACTGAGATTATAGTTTGTTAGTTTTCAATGAAGTTTACGATTCATACTTGATATTGTGATTGAATTATTACTCTAGCATTAGAGATCATATGACAAGAATTATACAAGTTGATGTTCTAAGAATGATCATGATGCCCTCATATCCGTATTTTATTTTTATCGACACCTCTATCTCTAAAACATGTGGACATATTTTTCGATTTCGGCTTTTCGCTTGAGGACAAGCGAGTTCTAAGCTCGGGGGAGTTGATATGTCCATTTTGCATCATGCTTTTATATCAATATTTATTGCATTATGGACTGTTATTACACATTATGTCACAATACTTATGCCTATTCTCTCTTATTTTACAAGGTTTACATAAAGAGGGAGAATGCCGGCAGCTGGGATTCTGGGCTGGAAAAGGAGCAAATATTAGAGACCTATTCTGCACAGCTCCAAAAGTCCTGAAACTTCACGTATGGTGTTTTCCAAATATATAAAAAAATACCGAGCGCAAGAACTTCACCAGGGGGGCCACACCCTGCCCACGAGGGTGGGGGGTGCACCCTACCCCCCTGGGCGCGCCCCTACCTCGTGGGCCCCTGGTGGCCCTCCGGTGACAATCTTCTGCTATATGGAGTCTCTCAATGGGAAAAAATCATAAGCCATCTTCTCGGACGAAACTCCGCCGCCACGAGGCGGAACCTTGGCGGAACCAATCTAGGGTTCTGGCGGAGCTGTTCTACCGGGGAAACTTCCCTCCCGGAGGGGGAAATCATCGCCATCGTCATCACCAACACTCCTCTCATCAGGAGAGGGCAATCTTCATCAACATCTTCATCAGCACCATCTCATCTCAAAACCCTAGTTCATCTCTTGTATCCAATTCTTGTCTCCAAGTCCGAGATTGGTGCTAGTATGTTGCTAGTAGTGTTAATTACTCCTTGTAGTTGATGCTAGTTGGTTTAATTGGTGGAAGATCATATGTTCAGATCCTATATGCATATTAATACCCCTCTGATTATGAACATGTTTATGCTTTGTGAGTAGTTACTTTTGTTCCTGAGGACATGGGAGAAGTCTTGCTATTAGTAGTCATGTGAATTTGGTATTCGTTTGATATTTTGATGAGATGTATGTTGTCTCTCCTCTAGTGGTGTTATGTGAACGTCGACTACATGACACTTCACCATTATTTGGGCCTAGAGGAAGTCATTGGGAAGTAATAAGTAGATGATGGGTTGCTAGAGTGACAGAAGCTTAAACCCTAGTTTATGTGTTGCTTCGTAAGGGGCTGTGATTTGGATCCATATGTTTCATGCTATGGTTAGGTTTACCTTAATACTTTTGTTGTAGTTGTGGATGCTTGCAATAGAGGTTAATCATAAGTGGGATGCTTGTCCAAGTAAGGGCAGTATCCAAGCACTGGTCCACCCACATACCAAATTATCAAAGTACCGAATGCGAATCATATGAACGTGATGAAAACTAGCTTGACGATATTCCCATGTGTCCTCGGGAGCGCTTTACATCATATAAGAGTTTGTCCAGGCTTGTCCTTTGCTACAAAAAGGATTGGGCCACCTTTTTGCACCTTATTTACTTTTGTTACTTGTTGCTTGTTACAAATTATCTTATCACAATACTATCTGTTACCACTTATTTCAGTACTTGCAGAGAATACCTTGCTAGAAACCGCTTATCATTTCCTTCTGCTCCTCGTTGGGTTCGACACTCTTACTTATCGAAAGGACTACGATAGATCCCCTATACTTGTGGGTCATCAGGACTCCACGCAGCAGAGTTTGTCGATACTAAGTTCAATCGTGCGGGACCCTCATGTTCAAGCACTGCTTCGCAAGGAGACGAGTAATGAGAGAGTTGCTTCTAGAGAGGAGGCTAAGCTGGAGCAACTGGTGGTAGACTTGAACATTCCATTGTATGATGGTTGCAATCCTGAGGTGACCCACTTGAGTTTCATGCTCCAACTCCTGAAGACGAAGGCTAAAAACAAATGGACCGACACTAGGCTCGATGAGCATCTCAAGTACCTAAAGGATGTTCTCCCCGCGGGGAATCTATGTCCTACTAGTGTTGATGAGGCCAAGAAGATCGTGTTCCCTCTTGATCTGCTGCATGTTAGATACCATGCATACATCAATGATTGCATAATTTATCGGAAGGAGCACGCGGAAAAAACAAGCTGTCCGGTGTGCAATGCTTCTCGATACAACAAGGCCGGGAAGAAATGTCCCCAAAAAGTTGTATGGTACTTACCGATCACTCCCCGTCTCCAGCGGTATTTCGTAGATCCCAAGGAAGCAAAGCTAATGCGCTGGCATGCGGAGAGGAAGAAGCCCGACGATGGAGATGATCCGAAGCTGACACATGTCAAGGATGGAAGCCAGTGGAGAGCGTTGAACAGCTTCTATCGGTATTTTGAATGTGATGCAAGGAACATCGTGCTTGGCGCGTGTACCGATGGCATGAATCCGTTTGGCAACCAGAGCACCAACCATAGCACATGGCCCGTGTTTGTATGGATGTACAACCTCCCTCCTGGTTGTGCATGAAGTCGAAGTACATTCACATGAGCATGCTTATTCAAGGGACGAAACAACCAGTAAATAATATTAATTTGTATTTAGCGCTACTTCAAGAGGAGTTAGACACTTTATGGAAAACACCGGCCAAGACATGGGACGCCAGCAAAGGCAAGTATTTCTACATGAGAGCCGCGCTGATCTCGACGGTGCACGATTATCTCGGTTACGGATATGTCACAGGCCAGGTGTGCCATGGATATTGTGGATGCACGCGGTGCATGGATGATACAACGCCTCAGTAGCTAACATCATGGAAAGATGGCGGGTCTGGGAAAATCGTGTACATGGGGCATCGAAGATGGCTCGAACAGGACGACCCGTGAAGAAACCGTGGAGATCTATTCAATGGTGACGCTGAGCATCGAGGACCTCCACGTAAGCGGAGCGGTGCCGAAATAGATGAGCTGTTGAAAACTGGAAGGAGTGCCCCGCGCCGGGAAAGACGATGAAAAAGGCGCCGGAGCTACTGCTGAAGGTATGGAAGACGAGGTATGTGTTCTGGGACTTGGAGTACTGGCACAAACTCGATACACCTCATTGCCTTGATCAAATGCACATCTATAAGAATTCCTTGAGAGTTTGCTCGTGACACTAATGAACATGCCGGATATGACCAAGGATGGGCCGAAGGCAAGAAAAGACTTGCAAGATTTGAAAATCAAGGAAGATCTGCACATGTCGCCCCGTAAACAGTCAGACGAGACAGAGACGGAGACAGAGGCGCGGGACAAGAAGGGCAAGAAAATAAAGAAAGAGGATTATTGCCCCCCTTCTCGCTTCACCTTAAGTCAGGCTGAGATCGATCAATTCTTTAAGTGCCTTACCGGAGTCAAAGTTAGTTCCGGTTACTGTGGCAAGATAAGCAGATATCTAGACACGGACAAGAAAAAGTTCAGCGGGATGAAGTCCCATGACTGTCATGTGATGATGACGCAGATACTACCTGTTGCCCTTAGAGGGATAATGGACAAGCACATCCGTGACACGCTTATTGGTCTCTGCAACTTTTTCGATGTCATTTCTCGAAAGTCGATCAGTTTGAAGCAGCTCCGAAGGCTACAGGAAGAGATCATTGTGATACTGAATGAGCTTGAGATGTACTTTCCGCCCGCGTTCTTTGATGTGATGGTGCATCTGTGTGTCCATATTGTGGACTACATAATAGACTTAGGGCCGTCATTTCTGCACAACATGATGCCGTTTGAGAGGATGAATGGGATCATCAAAGGATTCGTTCGTAACATGTCCCGTCCAGATGGAAGCATCGTCCAGGGCTATCTGACACAAGAGTGCATCTCTTTCTACGAGAATTTTCTATATGGCGTAGACCAGCCACTTGATGTTAGTGTTGGTTTACCTAAGAAAAATCATACTCCATGGAAAAGGCAAAGTCACAATGAGGGGCTCAATTATTCTTCAACGAACAAGAAGGGAAAGTAGCTGACTCAAAAACAGAAACGTCAACACTGAGGAACCGTATGTTATCGGTCAAATGATGTAATATATATGTTCATATTTCGTATACTCACTTAGTTGACTGCTCTCGAAAAAATGTGAGAGAAAATAAAGGAAAACAAACGGGAAAACTGTTACTGGTTATAGCAGCAGCGCGTTTTTCAGAAAAGAGCTACAGCTAGTCAAGGTAGAAGTAGCGGTTTCTACACGAAACCGCTATAGCTACCTCGAGTAGCTATAGCGCGTTTTGCCTAAGCGCGCTACTACTATGCCCACTTAACCCCGAAAATCCCCACTCCTCTCTTCATCCCGCCTCTTTCCCCCAAATCCACACTCTCTCTCTTCCCCCGTCGCGCCGCTGGAGCCCTCGTCGCGCCTCTGCGCTCGTCCCCGGCCCCGGCGCCAACTCCGGCCCCCGACCCCGTCCCCGGCGCTCGCCCACGGCCCCGGCTCCGACCCCGACCCCGGTACCGGCTCCAACCCCTAACCCTGACCCCGGCGCTCACCCACGGCCCCCGACCACGACCCCGGCACTCGCCCACGGCCCCGGCCCCAACCCCGGCTCCAGCCCTGACGCTCGACCCCGACCCCTCCCAACCTCGGCCGTCGTCGGGCTTGCACCCTCTGTAAGCCCCCCACCTCTCCTCCTCTCTCTGGTAGCTAGATTTTTTGGTTAATTTAGTTAGGTTTTAGTTAGGGCAGATGGTTAATTAGGTTAAATATGTTGACATGTGATGTTTTGGACATGTCATATTTGGAAATTTGGACATGTCATTTGGACATGACGATTATGTGCAGGGTAAATGATCCGAGTGGCCTATGTTACGCCGGAATGTTGATTCATTTCCGTTCCAGTGAATTTCAGGTGCTCGATATGTCCATTTTTTAGCAAAGGTCATGCGGAAATTTTCCGTGAATTTTGTCATGATTTGTGCTAGATAGTAGGCATATCGAGTGCTCGGAAACGACATTCCGGCAAACATACATTTCTTTTTTATGTCATTTCTCATTTTTTTTCATAGTTTTAGAATTAAACGAGGAGACTTAATGATAGGAAACATGTCGAACAACGAAGAAACTGGGCTTTCTGACCAAGATGCAAACAAGATGGATTATGAGGGTGAACACGAGTACCTCGACTATTTGACTGCTAAGAAAATGCAAAGTCAAGGTTTGCAGGTCGGCCTCGATGGTGGTACTGACGCCGACATCGACACCGACGGCGCCGACACCGATGGTGGCGCCGAGACCGATGGCGGCGCCGAGACCGGCGGGGAAGGTACCGGCGCCGATGCCGCTACCGAAAAGAAGAAGCAAAGGATACGAAAACCTAAAAAACTAGGGATTGGACGACTGGTGATCACAAAGATGGCACCTGGCAAGTTTGAGCCATTAGAGCCGGAAGAACCTCGCAAGTGCTATGGGAACCAAGTAGGATGCATCCTACGGGAATGCGCAAGTATCAACGACGATTACTTAAGGAGTAAAGAACATTTGACGTAGTTGCTCCTGACGAAGTTGCACAAGAGATTCAAGTTCCCCGACCGGGATGATAACATAGAAGAACCGTGGGATGATCCGAAGATGAAAAAGATTGACAATCACGCCATGGCATGTTCAAAAATGATTTGGCCTCCTGGAAAGGGAGGGTGAAACGAGCTATTGAGGCTGAGGAACCCCTGTCCAAGATTCTGGAGGAAAATCCGACACTTACGGTAGAGGAGTTCAAAAAGTTCAAGGACACTTGCGCTACCGAGGCAGCCAAGTCTAAGGCTGCGAAATTCAAGATCCTTCAGCAAAGGAACATGGGGAAGCGTCGCCTCAGAAGCCGTGGCTACCTCGGTAAAAGGCCCATATGGGATAAGGAGGACGCGGAATGTGAAGCCGCGGGTATCCCAGACCCCTTCGCGAAGTTCACCAACCCCTTGGAGCGTGACTTCATCAGGGCCCGCTACAAGTGGGACAAGGAAAAGAAGGTTTTTTTACACGGACCAGATCACGAGGAAAATGATTAGACTACTGGTAATTATTATTTTACCACCTTACATTTAGCTCCAGATCTAGTCGACTACACATTCCTAAACGGTTCACGCTCCTTCTACAGGAGAAGCAACACCAGCTTGCAGCCGAAAGCCCTACTTCTCTGATGAGGCCCAAGTGGGACACCCCTCTCAACTGGGCCTTGAACGAACTTAAGGGACTCCCTTTGGGCCAGCGGCCACAATATGGTCATGTGCATGGCGCTGGAGACGGCGCCACGTGGAAGGTGTTTTACAACGAGGGCCCGGAGGCCAAGAAGCAGAAAAAGAAGTTTAGTCAGGTGGACATCGATGAGAAGGTGAAGCTTGCGGTCGAGAAAAAAGCAGCTGAGGACGCAAAAAAAAAACAGCCGAGGAGAAAAATGAGTTGCTACTGTAGGCAATCAATGCAGCTGTAAATGCCTGCAGAAATGATTTCGCTACTAACTTGGTTCGAGCTATCATCAACTGGACGAAGGAAAATCTAGACAAGATGGTACATGATTTCCCGTTGCCCAGTTTCGTCGGGAGCAACTCCATGAACAACAACACCATCGCACCATCACTTGCTCGCGCAACCGAGCCTCCTCTCGCAGTCGCTCCCGCTCATAGCAGCCCGTCCTCAGTCTCTGGCGTGCTCTGTGGGCCTTCGTCTTTGGCTGAGCTCGACGCCATCACGGTAATTACATGTCGCACCAACATAGAATATTCCATTTTTGTTGCCTTTTGGATGTTTTACGCCACAGACATGTGTTTGTAGGCCGAAGAAACCCCGTGCGCCATACTCTACTTGATCAAAGGCCAGAAGGTGGACGTGGGAAAGGGGATGATAATGAACCCCTTGCAACCCACGTTCCACAACCACCCGATCCCTGCTGGGCACTTCAGAGTTAACTCGTCTAGTGTGAAATCGGGGCACGAGCGTTTACCTCCTCCAGTAAAGCCTGTGGGAGAGGACGACGAGACCCCGCCGCGGATTGGAAACTGCAAGGGTTGGGTGCTGCTATGGCTGAAGAATCTTATTCGTCTGGAGCCGACCGAGAGCACACCAATAACCACACATCAATAACCATGTGCGGAGAACACCACCCCGCCTACGCAATTACCAGCTCCTGTAGTGCCGGGTGAGAGCGGCGGACGACGTGATGAAGGGGGTGTGCTACCTCTTGAGCACTGCGTTGGTTTTCCCCGAAGAGGAAGGGATGATGCAGCAAAGTAGCGTAAGTATTTCCCTCAGTTTTTGAGAACCAAGGTATCAATCCAGTAGGAGGCTAAGCGCGAGTCCCTAGTACCTGCACAAAACAAATAAATCCTCGCAACCAACGCAAATAAGGGTTGTCAATCCCTATAAGGCCACTTACGAGAGTGAGATCTGATAGATATGATAAGATAATATTTTTGGTATTTTTATGATAAAGATGCAAAGTAAAATAAAGGCAAAGTAAATAGCAAAGTAAATAACTAAGTAGTAGGAGATTAATATGATAAAGATAGACCCGGGGGCCATCGGTTTCACTAGTGGCTTCCCTCGAGAGCATAAGTATTCCATGGTGGGTGAACAAATTACTGTTGAGCAATTGACAGAATTGAGAATAGTTATGAGAATATCTAGGTATGATCATGTATATAGGCATCACGTCCCAGACAAGTAGACCGACTCCTGCCTGCATCTACTACTATTACTCCACTCATCGACCGCTATCCAGCATGCATCTAGAGTATTAAGTTAAAAACAGAGTAACACCTTAAGCAAGATGACATGATGTAGAGGGATAGACTCATGCAATATGAAGAGAACCCCATCTTGTTATCCTCGATGTCAACAATACAATACGTGCCTTGCTACCCCTACTGTCACTGGGAAAGGACACCGCAAGATTGAACCCAAAGCTAAGCACTTATCCCATTGCAAGAAATATCAATCTAGTAGGCCAAACCAAACTGATAATTCGAAGAGACTTGCAAAGATAACCAATCATAAATAAAAGAATTTAGAGAAGATTCAAATATTATTCATAGATAGACTTGATCATAAACCCACAATTCACCGGTCTCCACAAACACACCGCAAAAAGAAGATTACATCGAATAGATCTCGACAAGAGAGGGGGGCAACATTGTATTGAGATCCAAAAAGAGAGAAGAAGACATCTAGCTACTAACTATGGACCCGAAGGATTGAGGTAAACTACTCACACTTCATCGGAGAGGCTATGGTGTTGATGTAGAAGCCCTCCGTGATCAATGCCCCCTCGGCGGAGCTCCGGAACAGGCCCCAAGATGGGATCTCGTGGATACAGAAAGTTGCGGCGGTGGAATTAGGGTTTTGGTTCCGTTTCTGATTGTTTGGGGGTACGTGGGTATATATAGGAGGAAGGAGTACGTCAGTGGAGCAACAGGGGGCCCACGAGGGTGGAGGGCGCGCCTAGGGTAGGCAGGCATGCCCCCCTACCTCGTGGCCTCCTCATTTCTTTCTTGACGTAGGGTCCAAGTCTCCCGGATCATTATCTTCCTAAAAATCACGTTCCCGAAGGTTTCGTTCCTTTTGGACTCCGTTTGATATTCCTTTTCTTCGAAACCCTAAAACAGGCAAAAAACAACAATTCTGGGCTGGGCCTCCAGTTAATAGGTTAGTCCCAAAAATAATATAAAAGTGGGTAATAAAGCCCAATAATGTCCAAAACAGTAGATAATATAGAGTGGAGCAATCAAAAATTATAGATACGTTGGAGACGTATCAAGCATCCCCAAGCTTAATTCCTGCTCGTCCTCGAGTAGGTAAATGATAAAAACAGTATTTTTGATGCGGAGTGCTACTTGGCATAATTTTAATGTAATTCTTCTTAATTGTGGTATGAATATTCAGATCCGAAAGATTCAAGACAAAAGTTCATATTGACATAGAAAATAATAATACTTCAAGCATACTAGCAAAGCAATTATGTCTTCTCAAAATAACATGGCTAAAGAAAGTTATCCCTACAAAATCATATAGTCTGGCTATGCTCTATCTTCACCACACAAAATATTTAAATCATGCACAACCCCGATGACAAGCCAAGAAATTGTTTCATACTTTTGACATTCTCAAAACTTTTTCAATCTTCATGCAATACATGAGCGTGAGCCATGGATATAGCACTATAGGTGGAATAGAATGGTGGTTGTGGAGAAGACAAAAAGGGAGAAGATAGTATCACATCAACTAGGCGTATCAACGGGCTATGGGGATGCCCATCAATAGATATCAATGTGAGTGAGTAGGGATTGCCATGCAACGGATGCACTAGAGCTATAAGTATATGAAAGCTCAAAAAGAAACTAAGTGGGTGTGCATCCAACTTGCTTGCTCATGAAGACCTAGGGCAATTTGAGGAAGCCCATCATTGGAATATACAAGCCAAGTTCTATAATGAAAAATTCCCACTAGTATATGAAAGTGACAACATGAGAGACTCTCTACTATGAAGATCATGGTGCTACTTTGTAGCACAAGTGTGGTAAAAGGATAGTAACATTGTCCCTTCTCTCTTTTTCTCTCATTTTTCTTTTTTTTTTCTTTGGGCCTTTTCTCTTTTTTTATGGCCTCTTTTCTTTCTCTATTTTTTTTCATCCGGAGTCTCATCCCGAATTGTGGGGGAATCATAGTCTCCATCATCCTTTCCTCACTGGGACAATGCTCTAATAATGATGATCATCAGACTTTTATTTTTCTTACAACCCAACAATTACAACTTGATACTTAGAACAAAATATGACTATATGAATGCCTCCGGCGGTGTACCGGGATATGCAATGACTCATGAGTGACAAGTATGAAAGAATTATGAACGGTGGCTTTGCCACAAATACTATGTCAACTACATGATCATGCTAAGCAATATGACAATGATGGATGTGTCATGATAAACAGAACGATGGAAAGTTGCATGGCAATATATCTCGGAATGGCTATGGAAATGCCATAATAGGTAGGTATGGTGGCTGTTTTGAGGAAGGTATATGGTAGGTGTATGATACCGGCGAAAGGTGAGCGGTATTAGAGAGGCTAGCAAAGGTGGAAGGGTGAGAGTGCGTATAATCCATGGACTCAACATTAGTCATAAAGAACTCATATACTTATTGCAAAAATCTACAAGTTATCAAAGCAAAGTATTACACGCATGCTCCTAGGGGGATAGATTGGTAGGAAAAGACCATCGCTCGTCCCCGACCGCCACTCATAAGGAAGACAATCAATAAATAAATCATGCTCCGACTTCATCACATAATGGTTCACCATACGTGCATGCTACGGGAATCACAAGCTTCAACACAAGTATCTCTCAAATTCACAGCTACTCAACTAGCATGACTTTAATATCACCATCTCCATATCTCAAAACAATTATCAAGTATCAAACTTATCATAGTATTCAACACACTCATAAGAAAGTTTTATTATTAATCTTGCATAGCAAGCATATTAGGATTTTAAGCAAATTACCATGCTATTAAGACTCTCAAAATAATCTAAGTGAATCATGAGAGATCAATAGTTTCTATAAAACAAATCCACCACTGTGCTCTAAAAGATATAAGTGAAGTACTAGAGCAAAATTATATAACTCAAAAGATATAAGCGAAGCACATAGAGTATTCTAACAAATTCCAAATCATGTATGGCTCTATCAAAAGGTGTGTACAGCAAGGATGATTGTGGTAAACTAACAAGCAAAGACTCAAATAATACAAGACGCTCCAAGCAAAACACATATCTGTTGGGGATCGTAGCAGAAATTTAAAATTTTCTACGCATCACCAAGATCAATCTATGGAGTAATCTAGCAACGAGGGGAAGGGGGGTGCATCTACATACCCTTGTAGATTGCTAAGCGTAAGCGTTGCAATAACGCGGATGAAGGAGTTGTACCCGTAGCGATTCAGATCGCGGTTGATTCCGATCTAAGCGCCAAACCACGGCGCCTCCGCGTTCAACACACGTGCAGCCCGGTGACGTCTCCTACGCCTTGATCCAGCAAGGGGAGAAGGAGAGGTTGGGGAAGACTCCTTCCAGCAGCAGCACGACGGCGTGGTGGTGGTGGAGGAGCACGGGACTCCAGCAGGGCTTCGCCAAGCACTACGAGAGACGAGGAGGGAGAGGGGTAGGGCTGCGCCAAGAGGGAGATGATCTCGTGTATGTTGCAGCCCCCAATACCTCAAGTATATATAGGGGAAGGGGAGGGGCTGCGCCCCCATCTAGGGTTCCCTCCCTAGGGGTGGCGGCAGCCCCAAAACCCATCTAGGGTTGCGGACAAGGGGGAGAGAGGGGGGCGCACCTAGGGTGGGCCTTAAGGCCCATCTGGACCTAGGGTTTGCCCCCTCCCACTCTCCCTTGCGCCTTGGGCCTTGGTGGGAGGCACCCCAGCCCACCCAGGGGCTGGTCCCTTCCCACTATTGGCCCATGTAGGCCTCCGGGGCCCGTGGCCCCTCCCGGTGGACCCCCGGACTCCTCCGGTGGTCCCGGTACACTATCCGTGATGCCTGGAACACTTCCGGTGGCCAAAACCATACTTCCTATATATCAATCTTTACCTCTGGACCATTCCAGAACTCCTCGTGACGTCCGGGATCTCATCCGGGACTCCGAACAACATTCAGTAACCGCGTACATACTTTCCCTATAACCCTAGCGTCATCGAACCTTAAGTGTGTAGACCCTACGGGTTCGGGAGTCATGCAGACATGGCCGAGACAACTCTCCGGTCAATAACCAACAGCGGGATCTAGATACCCATGTTGGCTCCCACATGCTCCATGATGATCTCATCGGATGAACCACGATGTCAAGGATTCAATCAATCCCGTATACAATTCCCTTTGTCTATCAGTACGATACTTGCCCGAGATTCGATCGTCGGTATCCCGATACCTTGTTCAATCTCGTTACCGGCAAGTCTCTTTACTCGTTCCGTAACACATCATCCCGTGATCAACTCCTTGGTCACATTGTGCACATTATGATAATGTCCTACCGAGTGGGCCCAGAGATACCTCTCCGTTACACGGAGTGACAAATCCCAGTCTCGATTCGTGCCAACCCAACAGACACTTTCAGAGATACCTGTAGCGAACCTTTATAGCCACCCAGTTACGTTGTGACGTTTGGCACACCCAAAGCACTCCTACGGTATCCGGGAGTTGCACAATCTCATGGTCTAAGGAAATGATACTTGACATTAGAAAAGCTTTAGCATACGAACTAGGATTGGGTCTTGTCCATCACATCATTCTCCTAATGATGTGATCCCGTTATCAACGACATCCAATGTCCATGGTTAGGAAACCGTAACCATCTATTGATCAACGAGCTAGTCAACTAGAGGCTTACTAGGGACATGGTGTTGTCTATGTATCCACACATGTATCTGAGTTTCCTATCAATACAATTCTAGCATGGATAATAAACGATTATCATGAACAATGAAATATGATATAATAATAACTAATTTATTATTGCCTCTAGGGCATATTTCCAACAATATCATGTGGCGAATAAAAATATAGCTCCAAGTAAAGTTACCGATAGAAGTAGACGAAAGAGGGGATGCCTTCCGGGGCATCCCCAAGCTTTGGCTTTTAGGTGTCCTTAGATTATCTTGAGGGTGCCATGGGCATCCCCAAGCTTAGGCTCTTGCCACTCCTTGTTCCATAATCCATCAAATCTTTACCCAAAACTTGAAAACTTCACAACACAAAACTTAAAGTAGAAAATCTCGTGAGCTCCGTTAGCGAAAG
This sequence comes from Triticum urartu, assembly GCF_056163025.1. Taxonomy (NCBI): domain Eukaryota; kingdom Viridiplantae; phylum Streptophyta; class Magnoliopsida; order Poales; family Poaceae; genus Triticum; species Triticum urartu. The sequence continues at coordinate 174,716,001 of NC_141879.1, forward strand.
AAAACAAAATACCACTTAAAGGTACTGTAATGAACTCATTTTTTATTTATATGGGTGTTATACCTACTGTATTCCAAATTCTCTATGGTTTCTAAACTATTTTACTAGCCATAGATTCATCAAAATAAGCAAACAACACACGAAAAACAGAATTTGTCAAAAACAGAACAGTCTGTAGTAATCTGTAGCTAGCGCAAGATCTGGAACCCCAAAAATTCTAAAATAAATTTCTGGATGTGAGGAATTTATCTATTAATCATCTGCAAAAATAATTAACTAAATATCACTTTCCAAATAAAAATTACAGCAGTTCTCGGGAGCGCTAAAGTTTCTGTTTTTTACAGCAAGTTCAACAAGACTTTCCCCAAGTCTTCCCAACGGTTCTACTTGGCACAAATACTAATTAAACACACAAAACACAACCAAAATGGAGGCTAGATAATTTATTTATTACTAAACAGGAGCAAAAAGCAAGGAATAAAAATAAAATTGGGTTGCCTCCCAACAAGCGCTATCGTTTAACGCCCCTAGCTAGGCATAACAAGCAAGAATAGATCTAGGTATTGCCATCTTTGGTAGGAAATCCGTAAGTGGCTCTCATAATAGATTCATAAGGTAATTAATTTTATTTCTAGGAGAGTGTTCCATGCCTTTCCTTAATGGAAATTGGAATCTAATATTTCCTTCTTCATATCAATAATTGCACCAATCATTCTAAGGAAAGGTCTAGCAAGAATAATAGGACATGAAGGATTGCAATCTATGTCAAGAACAATAAAATCTATGGGCACATAATTCCTATTTGCAAAAATAAGAACATCATTAATTCTTCCCATAGGTTTCTTAATAGTAGAATCCGCAAGGTGCAAGTTTAGAGAGCAATCATCAAAATCATGGAAACCTAACAAATCACACAAAGTCTTCAGAATCGTGGAAACACTAGCACCCAAATCACATAAAGCATATCATTCATGATCTTTAATTTTAATTTTAATAGTTGGTTCCCACTCATCGTAAAGTTTTCTAGGGATAGAAACTTCCAATTCAAATTTTTCTTCATAAGATTGCATCAAGGCATCAACGATATGTTTAGTAAACACTTTATTTTGACTATAAGCGTGAGGAGAATTTAGCACAGATTGCAACAAGGAAATACAATCAATCAAAGAGCAATTTTCATAGTTAAATTCCTTGAAATCCATAATAGTGGGTTTAGCAACATCTAGGATTTTAATTTCTTCAATCCCACTTTTATCAAATTTAGCATCAAGATCAACAAATTCAGAATTCTTGGAACGCCTTCTAGGTAAAGGTGGATCATATTCAGTCCCATCATTATCAAGATTCATATTGCAAAACAAAGATTTAATAGGGGACACATCAATAACTTTTAGATCTTCATCTTTATTTTCATAGGAACTAGAAGAACACGCTCTTATAAATGCATCTTTCTTAGCACGCATCCTAGCGGTTCTTTCTTTGCACTCATCAATGGAAATTCTCATGGCTTTGAGAGACTCATTGATATCATGCTTAGGTGGAATAGATCTAAGTTTTAAAGAATCAACATCAGGAGCAATTCTATCAACTTTCCTAGCCAAATCATCAATCTTAAGCAATTTTTCTTCAATCATAGCATTAAAATTCTTTTGTGAAGTAATAAATTCTTTAATATTATATTCAAAATCAGAGGGCATCTTATTATAATTTCCATAAGAATTGTTGTAGGAATTACCATAATTATTAGAGGGATTACTAGGATAAGGCCTAGGATTGAAATTTCCTCTATACGCGTTGTTACCAAAATTGTTCCTACCAACAAAATTCACATCCATAGATTCATTACCAATCTCAATCAAAGTTGACAAGGGCATATCATTAGGATCAAAAGAAACACTCTTATTAGCAAATAATTTCATAAGTTCATCCATCTTCCCACTCAAAACATTAATTTCTTCTATCGCATGCACCTTTTTATTAGTAGATCTTTCAGTATGCCATTGAGAATAATTAACCATAATATTATCTAGGAGTTTAGTAGCTTCTCCTAAAGTGATTTCCATAAAAGTGCCTCCCGCGGCTGAGTCTAAAAGATTTCTAGAAGCAAAATTCAATACGGCATAAATTTTTTGTATAATCATCCACAAATTTAAACCATGAGTAGGACAATTACGTATCATTAATTTCATTCTCTCCCAAGCTTGTGCAACATGTTCATGATCAAGTTGCTTAAAGTTCATAATATCGTTTCTAAGAGAGATGATCTTAGCGGGAGGAAAATGCTTAGAGATAAAAGCATCTTTGCACTTGTTCCATGAATCAATACTATTTTTAGGCAAAGACGAAAACCAAGCTTTAGCACGATCTCTAAGCGAAAAAGGAAATAGTTTCAATTTAACAATATCATTATCCACATCTTTCTTCTTTTGCATGTCACACAAATCAACGAAGCTATTTAGATGGGTAGCGGCATCTTCACTAGGAAGGCTGGAGAATGGATCTTTCATGACAAGATTCAAAAAAGCAGCATTAATTTCACAAGATTCAGCATCGGTAAGAGGAGCAATCAGAGTGCTAATAAAATCATTGTTGTTGGTACCGGTGAAGTCACACAATTTAGTATTATCTTGAGCCATCGTGACAAGCAAGCAAACTAACACACAAGCAAACAAAAAGTAAGCGGGCAAAAAGAGGCAAATAGAGAAAGAGAGGGAGGATAGAGAGAGAGGGCGAATAAAACGGCAAGGGTGAAGTGGGGGAGAGGAAAACGAGAGGAAAATGGCAAATAATGTAATGCGGGAGATAGGGGTATGTGATGGGTACTTGGTATGTTGACTTTTGCGTAGACCTCCCCGACAACGGCGCCAGAAATCCTTCTTGCTACCTCTTGAGCACTGCGTTGGTTTTCCCCGAAGGGGAAGGGATGATGCAGCAAAGTAGCATAAGTATTTCCCTCAGTTTTTGAGAACCAAGGTATCAATCCAGTAGGAGGCTACACGTGAGTCCCTCGTACCTGCACAAAACAAATAAATCCTCGCAACCAATGCAAATAGGGGTTGTCAATCCCTATAAGGCCACTTACGAGAGTGAGATCTGATGGATATGATAAGATAATATTTTTGGTATTTTTATGATAAAGATGCAAGGTAAAATAAAGGCAAAGTAAATAGCAAAGTAAATAACTAAGTAGTAGGAGATTAATATGATAAAGATAGACCCGGGGGCCATAGGTTTCACTAGTGGCTTCTCTCGAGAGCATAAGTATTCTATGGTGGGTGAACAAATTACTATCGAGCAATTGACAGAATTGAGCATAGTTATGAGAATATCTAGGTATGATCATGTATATAGGCATCACATCCGAGACGAGTAGACCGACTCCTGCCTGCATCTACTACTATTACTCCACTCATCAACCGCTATCCAGCATGCATCTAGAGTATTAAGTTAAAAACAGAGTAACGCCTTAAGCAAGATGACATGATGTAGAGGGATAGACTCATGCAATATGAAGAAAACCCCATCTTGTTATCCTCGATGGCAACAATACAATACGTGCCTTGCTGCCCCTACTGTCACTGGGAAAGGACACCGCAAGATTGAACCCAAATCTAAGCACTTCTCCCATTGCAAGAAAGATCAATCTAGTAGGCCAAACCAAACTGATAATTCGAAGAGACTTGCAAAGATAACCAATCATACATAAAAGAATTCAGAGAAGATTCAAATATTATTCATAGATAGACTTGATCATAAACCCACAATTCATCGGTCTCAACAAACACACCACAAAAAGAATATTACATCGAATAGATCTCCACAAGAGAGGGGGAGAACACTGTATTGAGATCCAAAAAGAGAGAAGAAGCCATATAGCTACTAACTATGGACCCGTAGGTCTAAGGTAAACTACTCACACTTCATCAGAGAGGCTATGGTGTTGATGTACAAGCCCTCCGTGATCGATGCCCCCTTCGGCGGAGCTCCGAAACAGGCCCCAAGATGGGATCTCGTGGATACAAAAAGTTGCGGCGGTGGAGTTAGGGTTTTGGCTCCGTTTCTGATCGTTTGGGGGTACGTGGGTATATATAGGAGGAAGGAGTACGTCGGTGGAGCAACAGGGGGCCCACGAGGGTGGAGGGCGCGCCCACCTACCTCGTGGCCTCCTCGTTTCTTTCTTGACGTAGGGTCCAAGTCTCCCGGATCATAATCTTCCTAAAAATCACGTTCCCGAAGGTTTCATTCCGTTTGGACTCCGTTTGATATTCCTTTTCTTCGAAACCCTAAAACAGGCAAAAAACAGCAATTCTGGGCTGGGCCTCCGGTTAATAGGTTAGTCCCAAAAATAATATAAAAGTGGATAATAAAGCCCAATAATGTCCAAAATAGTAGATAATATAGCATGGAGCAATCAAAAATTATAGATACGCTGGAGACGTATCAGGGTGCAATAGTACTGGCTGATGTAATCGGTCCTGTAGAACATATAATGGATGATGAGACGGAGGTCGACCCAATGGGTTTCCTCAATACAAACGCGTATGACTGTGACATAGATATGATGAGTCAACCATATGACAAATCGGGCTATCAGCATGCTAATGAGGATTTGGATGATCTGCCCGGGCAGGAAGGTCGTAGCAGGGATTGCAAAAAGTCTCTCTTCATGAAATCCTCACAGGACACGCCTGAAGATGCCGCCTCAACACATTCTCAACTAGCCGAGGGTCGTACAGTGCTTAGCCCGGGAACACTGGGGCAGGGGTTAAGGAAGGGTCTGGAAGGTGTGCCCAAGAAAAAGGAGAGGAAGAGATCGGGGAATATAGCTGCCTCCAAACAAGCCAGAGCACATAGCAGCCAGATGATGGATTCTGAAGAGCGTGTACCCGTGAAAGGTGCGGCCATGTTCCATATCACGGGCGAGCCGATGCTACCGTCAAAACCGCTGGAGGCACTATCAGGGGATCTCAGGAGACTGCACGACCATGTGCTGTCGACTGAGAAAAGCCTACTAGCCTCGAAGGATCCAGGATATCCGACATACGCGGCTCGTGTGCCTGAGGGGAAGTGCTAATTCGACACACGGCCCGCGGAGGTGTTCTTCCTGCGGTTTGGCCATATCTTTGAGATGTTTCTTACAAGGAGGCTCGATTTTACAATCGTCCGCATTTTTGTGCTACATATGAGCCCCATCATGAAGAGAGAAGAAGTCTCGCAAATCTGTGTGGCGGATTCATACTACATGCACGAGTCTTTCTTGAGTCTCGGTGACTTTGAGCGTGAAACTGCTAAGGACTACCTCCAAAACTTCATGGTACAGAATAAGGACCAGGAAATCGTCCTCCTGCCTTATCATCCAAAGTAAGTCAGTTCCGGACAACCCTTTCATACATTTCAATCATTCCTTCTCGCTCATATGAAGAATAATTTGAGGTGTCTTTTCCCCGCAGCAACGGGGGCGTCGTCCTTATCGTTCTTTACCCGCGAGTCTCCCACGCCGTGTATTTCGACCCTTCCAGAGACTACGACAAGAAGGACTACACCCACATAATGAATATTCTAGATGATGCTCTCCAAGGCTTCAGCATTAGAGGCGGCCACATGCAGATCAGGAAACAAAGGAACAAGAAGATGGGTTTCGCGCATAAAACTAACTTCTGCTGCATCCATGTCCCAAAACCAAGCAAGAAGGATGGATTCTACATCCTCCATCTCATGATTGAGTTCAACACGGATCACCAAAAGCTTCGCATGACAAGCAAAAATGATGAACATATCCAAAAGTGGCTAAAATCTCATGGAGAAGCGGATTATAAACTTAGAGATGACTTATTTCGCATCCAAAGGGACATTGCGACGATCATCATGAAAGAAGTCATCGATGAGAAGGGGATGTTCCACCACGGCCCTATATCGCGAGATGACATCCGAACTCGCATAGGCATGCAACATCAAGACCTCACGCCGTTCAAGAAGCTAGGGTCCATCCTCGATGATATGGAAGGATGGAACTTCTAGTGATTTGCGATGCCGATGATGATGATATGTGTCGCTTGAACTTGTATACTATCTGTAGCGATGAAACTTTGTGATGTCCATGGTCCCTGCCGAACTTGCGTAACGCTACTTTGTTTGTTTGGGTATGATGACCTACGTACCTCTAGTTAATTAGTTTGCGTACTGTATGTTGCATCTATTTGCTAATTAACCCTTTCTTTTTCGTGTTGCTCTAATATATTTTGTTGCATATGATTGTACATCCTCTTGATGAACATGCATCTCTAACAGGTACCTAGTTTCTTGATGGCGAGATGGCGGTGCTATGTCGTGTACAAAGGGAAGGTTCCGGGGGTGTGCAACGAGTGGCCTGAGTGTCAGGCGCAAGTGAATGGGGTCTCGGGCGCCAGCCATAAAGGCTTCAAAAGCAGACAAGAAGGAGAAGCTAGTTACTTGAGGTTCACGCTAGCGCGAGAGAGGACTCGTAACCACCGCCTCATGTACTGCATAGTTCCGCTCTCACTCATAGTGATAGCTCTTCTCGCATATACCATTGTTTAGATGGATGACGTTGTATTTGCAAGTATTCGAGACTTGCATGTATCGCTATTTTCGAGATGATGACGAGATACCACTTTGTATTGGATGATGATTACGATGAGACTATTTGTATGTATATCCTATGATTACATTTGTGGTCTCGCAGCCATTTGTATGTGTATCATGATGGCATTTGTATCTGCTAAAGATTCTTGTATAAAGCATGTTCAAATACAAAACAAATATGCAGAAAAAAACAAAAACAACTAAAATTAGCAGTAGCGAGTGGAGAAAAGTTAGCAGCAGCGCCACGGTAGTAGTAGCGCGTCCGGGCAAATCGCGCTAGAGCTATAGCAGTAGCGAGCTTCCATGAAGAGCGTTGCTGCTACACTTGTATATCAGTAGCGCGGGTGTGCACGCGCTACTGCTACGGGTTACCCGTAGCACCTTATTAGTAGCGCCGGTCCCCGCGCTACTGATATACCTAGAACCCGCGCTTCTGCTAGACTTTTCCCTAGTAGTGCAGTATTATTGGTTGTTGTATGAGATGGCTAGTTGATCAAAATTATATTGGGCGGGAATTCAAAATTTGGGCAGGGAGCCAAATTTGTGGTAGCATATATCTTCAACCTAAATTTATGATCGAAATAGTCAAAGGGATGATTGTGTTATTTAGATTCATCAATAATGATCATTTATTAATAAAGACTCACCCAACTAATGGCTAGATGTTTTGTTTTCTTGTGAGTTTTATTAGCTCGTATCTCTTTTTTCTTATGTAATATTGTGGTTCTTTTATGTGAAGCTAGAACCACGGCCCTACCAAATGCGAGGTGAAAGTGCATGGTGCCCCATGTTTGGTTTTGGTAATTGATGACAATCTCTATAGACTAATGGTTGGTTTGAGTTATACTTTAAGGTTTGTCCATAGGTATTGCTTGAAGATCATATGTTGGTTTCAAGGCTATAAGAAGTAGATTATGTGTTGACCAAGGTACTATTCAAGGAGTTATCCAAAGATTGGTCATGTAAGACTTGAGCCTATTGCAAGATGTCTTGAAGAAGATTGAGTGAACATAGGCATTGCTTGAATATCATATGTTGGTTTCAAGGTTATAAGAAGGAGATTATGTGTTGACCAAGGTGGTATTCACGGAGTTGTCCAAAGATTAGTCATGTAAGAGTTGAGCCTATTGCAAGCATGTCTTGAAGAAGATTGTGTGAACATTCTTTGTAACATCCCAAATTTTCAATTTGGAATGTTATACATTAGATCATCATTGCATATCATATTTTATTTGCTTTTTGGTTGATCCTAGAAATCCTACGCAACTCAAGGACCTGCGGAGAGAGTTGGGGATTTCGTTATTTTCATATTTGAGGTTTTCTCGAATTATGAAAAGAGGATCATTTGATTTTAATTATTTTTCTCTGAATTATTTCTTTTATTAAAAATGAAAGAGAGAGGATAAAATGACTTTCTCAAAATAAAGAAATATCAGAGATTTAATATTAAAATCAAATAAGGTTTTATTTTGGAGTTTTTCACTGTTTTATTTGAATTTAGGAAAAATGCGCATTTTTCAAAATTGCATTTAGGCCCCAAATAAATGTTCACATGTTCCGACTTGATTTTAGAAGTCGGGGAAAATATATTTCGGTATTTTTGGAGTCCATTTAGTATTTCTTTTCTTTCTTTTTCTGCACGTCAAATTATTTTTCTAAAAAAAGGTCGACCGACTTAGGGCCGTACTCGGCCAGGACTTCTCGGGCCAGGCCTTTATAAGCCGCCGCCCCGAGGCCCGTTACCGCAGCCCCACCCGAAACCCTAACCCTAGCCGCCACCCGTCGCCGCCGCCACCGCCCGCGCCGGAGCCCGCCGCCTGCCGCCCGCGCCGCCTCGCCGGAGCTCGCCCCCCCTCCCCCGGACCTCCCGCCACCGCCGACTCGCCGGATCCCGCCGGAGTTCGAGGTAGCCGCCAGTTTTTTTAAAAAAACCGATCGGTTTTATTTCATAAACCCTAGATTCGTTTTTTTCTAGATCCGGTTCGGTTTATTTTCTTCGGTTTAGTTATTTAGCGAACGGCCGCTTTTACGTTCGTTTTTACGAACGGTTTTCGTCGTTTAGCCGCAGACAGTGAACGTTCGTTCGTTAGCCTGTTCGTCATTTTTCTTTTTCTCGGATTTTCCTCGATTATTTCTGATCATGATTTTTGATCCGATTTTCGTTTTAGTTTAACTTTTTGCTCGTTTATCGGAATCGGGTGATTCAAGCGCCTAGTGTTTCGTCTCGAAACCCTCTTTCCGTTTAACCAACTCAAACAAGTTTTTTCTTCTGTAAAATTTGACTTAGGTCCAGATTAGTAAACGAAGCTTGTTTCTTTCGCCATTTGCCTTTCGTCGCTTCGTTTGATTTGTTTCTTTTTGCAAACTGGAGTTCTTAAGTTGAACTTTCTGGTTAGATCTCTTATTTGAGTTTTACCTATGCATTAGATGAGTACTTATCGTATGCTTGTTTGTTTGTTTGCGTTAGAGTACCCGGAGTGTGCCGCTTGCTACTTCGAATCTCTTGGTTTCGCGGATCATCAGCAAGGCAAGTAACACTTTGATCATACCTCTTACTACCTAATTTTATTGCATTAGATCAATCCTCAAACATTGCATGATTAGGGTCTAATTAAATTGTGGGTTTCAGGAAGTAGATGAGGTAGTACCTATTACCTGTTTTATTATCAAACCCTTGGGAGTTACTTCTATGTTTGCTTATATTGCCATGCTATGTTAGTAGACGTGGATTGTGTGAGTGTATCCATGACAGATGTGAGATTGTTAATTAACGTTTTATTTAAGGTGGCAACTTTAACACACATCTGGGTGGATTGAGGCACCTGGGTGTTCCAGCGATTGCCTGTTTTTCTTTATGGACCGCCACCCAGGCTCAAAGGGATCATGAGATTATTCATGCTAGAAACTTTCGTGTGTAGCCACAAGCTACTATGGGTTCTAGCATAGTTGATTAAATCGTGCGAACTCTTACAATGGTAGACTAGCAGATGTAGGGGAAAGTAGGTGTAACGGTCTACCCGATCGTAAGGTGCTAGCGCTTCTGAAAGACTATGTCTCGGTCATCCGTTTCTTAAACACCATGTAGTGCGAGAATCCCAACGGAGGAGATCGAGTCTTGTGGGGAAAAGTGCGCAAACCTCTGCAGAGTGTATAAACTAATCATGATTAGCTGTATCCCCGGTTATGGATGTTTTGAGTATCTAGTACTTGGATTATCATGTGAATCTCATCATGTGACTTTAATTAATTTTGTTGGGTTTTAATGATGATGTTTAATTGGGATTGAGAGGGTGTCTACGCTCTCAATGTTTAACAACTACCATGATAGTTAAATAAAATTTATTCCTTTGCAGTAGGAAAAAATTGGCTTTGCGCAAAACTATAACCATAGAGCTTTCCACCAGCCATATGTGCATGTAGTATAGCCTATTTCTGTTCATTACTCTCTATGTGTTACTTTGTCAGCATATTCCATGTGCTGACCCGTTTTCGGGCTGCAACGTTCATGTTGCAGACTTTCCAGACGACGAGTAAAGAGCTTTAGGTCGTGGTTCTATACTGAGTGATGTCGTTGGAGTTGATGGACTCACTTATCTTCCAAGCCTTCCACCGTTATCGTAATTAGATGGCCTTAAGCCATATTACTTGTAATAAGTTCTCTTTTAAGACACTCATTGTAATAAGTGTGTGATTGCTACTCTGTTATAAATCCTTCAAGTACTGTGCGTGTTAGCATTACTGATCCAGGGATGACACTGAAGCACAGAGATCGGACCGTTTGAGGTCTGGTCACTACATTCTTGTTTACCTTCAAGACATCATCTTTATGAGGAGAGAATATAAGATACAAGATTGATCAAGACTAAAAGCTGAGAGTGGATTCAAGTTGGTTAACACAGAAAGCGTAGAAGATGTACCAAGTGGGATGTGATCCCATGGTATGGTAAGCATTGTCCATTACGCTTTGTGTATTAGTCCATGATCTATGTGAGGTTTCTATGTGGGGTTAGGTATATTTCCATGGGTTTGCATCAAAAGGAACATCTCATATAACCCATGGAGGATGGCATCAAGTGGTGATCGTCATCAAGGTTGCAGTGTGCAAGTTCAAGAGGAGCATCACAAAGAGATCATTGATGTCTACTACACAACCTTCTTCTTGTAGACATTGTTGGGCCTCCAAGTGCAGAGGTTTGTAGGATAGTAGAAAATTTCCTCAAGTGGATGACCTAAGGTTTATCAATCCGTGGGAGGCGTAGGATGAAGATGGTCTCTCTCAAGTAACCCTGCAACCAAATAACAAAGAGTCTCTTGTGACCCCAACACACCCAGTACAATGGTAAATTGTATAGGTGCACTAGTTCGGCGAAGAGATGGTGATACAAGTGCAATATGGATGGTAGATATAGGTTTTGTAATCTGAAAATATAAAAACAGCAAGGTAACTAATGATAAAAGTGAGTGTAAACGGTATTGCAATGCTCCTAAACAAGGCCTAGGGTTCATACTTTCACCAGTGCAAGTTCTCTCAACAATAATAACATAATTGGATCATATAAAAACCCCTAAACATGCAACAAAGAGTCACTCCAAAGTCACTAATAGCAGAGAGAAAACAAAGAGATTATTGTAGTGTACGAAACCACCTCAAAGTTATCCTTTCTGATCGATCTATTCAAGAGTCCGTAGTAAAATAACACGAAGCTATTCTTTCCGTTCGATCTATCCTAGAGTTCGTACTAGAATAACACCTTCAGACACAAATCAACCAAAACCCTAATGTCGCCTAGATACTCTAATGTCACCTCAAGTATCCGTGGGTATGATTATATGATATGCATCACACAATCTCAGATTCATCTATTCAACCAACACAAAGAACTTCAAAGAGTGCCCCAAAGTTTCTACGAGAGAGTCAAGACGAAAATGTGTGCCAACCCCTATGCATAAGTTCACAAGGTCACTGAACCCGCAAGTTGATCACCAAAACATACATCAACTAGATCACGTGAATATCCCATTGTCACCACAGATAACCACATGCAAGACATACATCAAGTGTTCTCAAATCCTTAAAGACTCAATCCGATAAGATAACTTCAAAGGGAAAACTCAATCCATTACAAGAGAGTAGAGGGGGAGAAACATCATAAGATCCAATTATAATAGCAAAGCTCGTGATACATCAAGATCGTGCCACATCAATAACACGAGAGAGAGAGAGAGAGATCAAACACATAGTTACTGGTACATACCCTTAGCCCCGAGGGTGAACTACTCCCTCCTCATCATGGAGAGCGCCGGGATGATGAAGATGGCCACCGGTGAGGGATCCCCCTCTGGTAGGGTGCCGGAACAAGGTCTCGATTGGTTTTTGGTGGCTACAGAGGCTTGCGGCGGCGGAACTCCCGATCTAGGTTTCTTTTCGGGGGTTTCTATATTTATAGGATTTTTTGGCGTCGGTCTCACGTCAGGGGGGTATCCGAGTCGTCCACGAGATAGGGGCGAGCCCAGGGGGTAGGGCGCGCCCTCCACCCTCGTGGATGGCTCGAGACTCTTCTGGCCCAACTCTTTTACTTCAGGGGCTTCTTTTGGTCCATAAAAAATCCACAAAAATTGGTAGGTCAATTGGACTCCGTTTGGTATTCCTTTTCTGTAAAACTCAAAAACAAGGAAAAAACAGAAACTGGCACTGGGCTCTAGGTTAATAGGTTAGTCCCAGAAATCATATAAAATAGCATATAAATGCATATAAAACATCCAAGATGGATAATATAATAGCGTGGAACAATCAAAAATTATAGATACGTTGGAGACATATCAAGAATCCCCAGGCTTAATTCCTGCTCGTCCTCGAGTAGGTAAATGATAAAAACAGAATTTTTGATGTGGAATGCTACCTAACATATTTATCCATGTAATTCTCTTTATTGTGGCAAGAATATTCTGATCTGAAAGATTCAAGACAAAAGTTTAATATTGAAATAAAAATAATAATACTTCAAGCATACTAACAAAATAATTATGTCTTATCAAAATAGCATGGCAAAGAAAGTTTATCCCTACAAAATCATATAGTTTGGCTATGCTCCATCTTCGTCACACAAAGTATTTAATCATGCACAACCCCGGTGATAAGTCAAGCAATTGTTTCATACTTTTGATGTTCTCAAACTTTTTCAATCTTCACGCAATACATGAGCGTGAGCCATGGACATAGCACTATAGGTGGAATAGAATGGTGGTTGTGGAGAAGGCAAAAAGGAGAATATAGTCTCACATCAACTAGGTGTATCAACGGGCTATGGAGATGCCCATCAATAGGTATCAATGTGAGTGAGTAGGGATTGCCATGCAACAGATGCACTAGAGCTATAAGTGTATGAAAGCTCAAAAATAAACTAAGTGGATGTGCATCCAACTTGCTTGCTCACGAAGACCTAGGGCAGTTTGAGGAAGCCCATCATTGGAATATACAAGCCAAGTTCTATAATGAAAAATTCCCACTAGTATATGAAAGTGACAACATAGGGACTCACTATCATGAAGATCATGGTGCTACTTTGAAACACAAGTGTGGAAAAAGGATAGTAACATTGTCCCTTCTCTCTTTTTCTCTCATTTTTTATTTTTTATTTTTTTATTTGGGCCTTTTCTCTTTTTATGGCCTTTTTTCATCCGGAGTCTCATCCCGACTTGTGGGGGAATCATAGTCTCCATCATCATTTCCTCACTGGGATAATGCTCTAATAATGATGATCATCACACTTTTATTTACTTACAACTCAAGAATTACAACTCGATACTTAGAACAAAATATGACTCTGTGTGAATACCTCCGGCAGTGTACCGGTATGTGCAATGAATCAAGAGTGACATGTATGAAAGAATTATGAATGGCGGCTTTGCCACAAATACGATGTCAACTGCATGATCATGGAAAGCAATATGACAATGATGAAGCATGTCATAATAAATGGAATGGTGGAAAGTTGCATGGCAATATATCTCGGAATGGCTATGGAAATGCCATAATAGGTAGGTATGGTTGCTGTTTTGAGGAAGGTAATGGTGGGTGTATGGTATCGGCGAAAGTTGCACGGCACAAGAGAGGCTAGCAATGATAGAAGGGTGAGAGTGTGTATAATCCATGGACTCAACATTAGTCATAAAGAACTCACATACTTATTGCAAAAATCTATTAGTCATTGAAATGAAGTACTACACGCATGCTCCTAGGGGGATAGATTGGTAGGAAAAGACCATCGCTCGTCCCTGACCACCACTCATAAGGAAGGCAATCAATAAATAAATCGTGCTCCGACTTCATCACATAACGGTTCACCATACGTGCATGCTACGGAAATCACAAACTTTAACACAAGTATCTCTCAAATTCACAACTACTCCACTAGCATGACTCTAATATCACCATCTTCATATCTCAAAACAATCATAAGGAATCAAACTTATCATAGTATTCAATGCACTTCATATGAAAGTTTTTATTATATCCCTCTCGGATGCCTATCATATTAGGACTAAATTTATATCCAAAACAAATTACCATGCTATCTAATACTCTCAAAATAATATAAGTGAAGCATGAGAGTTCATCAGTTTCTTCAAAATAAATCCATCGTCGTGCTGTAAAAAGATATAAGTGAAGCACTAGAGCAAATTACAAGCTACTCCGAAAGATATAAGTGAAGCACAGTGAGTAGTTGAATAATTATGTAACTATGTGAAGACTCCTTCTCATAAATAAAATTTAAGATCTTAAGTACTTTATTCAAACATCAAGTAAAACAAAACAAAATGACATTGCAAGGACAGCATATATCATGTGAAGAAGCAAAAACTTAGGCTCAACCAAAACTGACCAATAGTTGTTGAAGAAGAAAGGTGGGATGCCTTCCGGGGCATCCCCAAGCTTACACGCTTGAGACTTCTTGAAATATTAACTTGGGATGCCTTGGGCATCCCAAAGCTTGATCTTTTGTCTCTCCTTATTGCCTTTAATATCATGATTTCCCTAAATCTTAAAAACTTCATCCACACAAAACTCAACAAGAACTCGTGAGACAAGTTAGTATAAATCCATGCAAAACCTTATCATTCTCTACTGTAGAAAATCACTAAAATTATAAATTTGACATTGCATACTAAATGCCTCTGCATATTATTAGTCCTATCCTCAAATAGAATCATTAAACAAGCAAACAACGCAGACATAACAGCAATCTGTCTAAATAGAACAGTCTATAAAGAATGCAAGAGGAATCATACTTCCCTAACTTCAAAAATTCTGAAAAATTACCACGCTGTAGATAGTTTGTTGTTACTCATTGTGTAAAAATTTCAAGATTTTATCATGTTCTGACTATTCACAAATATTCAAAACATAACAGCAAACTTTCTGTTTTTAAAACAGCAACATATGGACTTGCAAAATAAGTATGGTAAAGGCTATACTTGACCCTTTTTATTGAACTAAAAGATGAAAAACATTAATCTAAATAACAGCAAGAAAATCCTAATAAAACAAAATGACGCTCCAAGCAAAACTCATATCATGTGGTGAATAAAAGTATAGCCTCAAGTAAAGTTACCGATAGACGAAGAAGAAAGAGGGGGTGCCATCCGGGGCATCCCCAAGATTAGGCTCTTGGTTGTCCTTGAATATTCACTCCTTATTCCATAGTCCATCAAAACTTTACTCAAAACTTGAAAACTTCACAACAGAAAACTTGTAAGCTCCGTTAGTATAAGGAAATAAAATCACCACTTTTGGTACTGTCAAGACAAGATTCATAATTTTTATAACATGATGCCTACTGTACCATATCATTTATACAATTTAGATTAAGAAATATAAGCCACAGAAACTAGAAAACAAGCAAACTATGCATCGAAAACATAATCTGTCAAAAACAGAACAGTCTGTAGTAATCTGTAACTCTCGAATACTTCTGTAACTCCAAAAATTCTGAAAAATTAGGAAGTCCTAGATAATTTTTTTATTAATCCTCCGCAAAAAGAATCGGTATTTTTTCGCGCTTATGTTAAAAACTAAAACTAATATCCTGGGCGTAAAAGTTTCTGTTTTTCAACAGGATCAAATCAACTATCACCATAAGCCATCCCAAAGGTCTTACTTGGCACTTTATTGAAACAAAAGCTATAAAACATGATTACTGCAGTAGCATAATCATGTGACCACACAAAAACATTAGGGGTAAATATTGGGTTGTCTCCCAACAAGCGCTTTTCTTTAATGCATTTTTAGCTAGGCATGACGATTTCAATGATGCTCACATAAAAGATAAGAATTGAAACATAAAGAGAGCATCATGAAGAATATTACTAGCATATTTAATTCTAACCCACTTCCTATGCATAGAGATTCTGTGAGCAAACAATTTATGGGAACAAGAATCAACTAGCATAGAAAAGAAAAACAAGCATAACTTCAAGATTTTAAGCACCTAGAGAGGAAACTTGATATTATTGCAATTCCTACGAGCATATATTCCTCCCTCATAATAATTTTCAGTAGCATCATGAATGAATTCAACAATATAACCATCACATAAAGCATTCTTTTCATGATCTACAATCATAGAATTTTTATTACTCTCCACATAAGCAAATTTCTTCTCATGAATAGTAGTGGGAGCAAACTCAACAAAATAACTATCATGTGAGGCATAATCCAATTGAATGTTAAAATCATGATGACAACTTTCATGGATATCATTATTCTTTATAGCATACAGGTCGTCACAATAATCATCATAGATAGGAGGGATGCTTTATTCATCATAAATTTGCTCATCAAAACTTGGGGGACAAAAAATATCATCTTCATCAAACATAGCATCCCCAAGCTCGTGGCTTTGCATATCATTAGCATCATGGATATTCAAAGAATTCATACTAACAACATTGCAATCATGCTCATCATCCAAAATTTAGTTCCAAACATTTTAATGCATTCTTCTTATAACACTTAGGCACAATTGTCGGAATCCTTATTTTCACGAAAGATACTAAAAAGATGAAGCATATGAGGTAACCTCAATTCCATTTTTTTGTACTTTTCTTTTATAGACTAAACTAGTGATAAAACAAGAAACAAAAAGATTCGATTGCAAGATCTAAAGATATACCTTCAAGCACTAACCTCCCCGGCAACGGTGCCAGAAAAGAGCTTGATGTCTACTGCACAACCTTCTTCTTGTAGATGTTGTTGGGCCTCCAAGTGCAGAGGTTTGTAGGACAGTAGCAAATTTCCCTCAAGTGGATGACCTAAGGTTTATCAATCCGTGGGAGACATAGGATAAAGATGGTCTCTCTCAAGTAACCCTGCAACCAAATAACAAAGAGTCTCTTGTGTCCCCAACACACCCAATACAATGGTAAATTGTATAGGTGCACTAGTTCGGCGAAGAGATGGTGATACAAGTGCAATATGGATGGTAGATATAGGTTTTTGTAATATGAAAATATAAAAGCAGCAAGGTAACTAATGATAAAAGTGAGCGTAAACGGTATTGCAATGCTTCGGAACAAGGCCTAGGGTTCAGACTTTCACTAGTGCAAGTTCTATCAACAATAATAACATAATTGGATCATATAACAATCCCTCAACATGCAACAAAGAGTCACTCCAAAGTCACTAATAGCGGAGAACAAACGAAGAGATTATTGTAGGGTATGAAACCACCTCAAAGTTATTCTTTCTGATCGATCTATTCAAGAGTCTGTAGTAAAATAACACGAAGCTATTATTTCGGTTCGATCTATCCTAGAGTTCGTACTAGAATAACACCTTCAGACACAAATCAACCAAAACCATAATGTCGCCTAGATACTCTAATGTCACCTCAAGTATCCGTGGGTATGATTATACGATATGCATCACACAATCTCAGATTCATCTATTCAACCAACACAAAGAACTTCAAAGAGTGCCCACGGTTTCTACCGGAGAGTCAAGACGAAAACGTGTGCCAAACCCTATGAAGTTCACAAGGTCACTGAACCCGCAAGTTGATCACCAAAACATACATCAAGTAGATCATGTGAATATCCCATTGTCATCATAGATAAGCACATGCAAGACATACATCAACTGTTCTCAAATCCTTAAAGACTCAATCCGATAAGATAACTTCAAAGGGAAAACTCAATCCATTACAAGAGACTAGAGGGGGAGAAACATCATAAGATCCAACTATAATAGCAAAGCTCGCGATACATCAAGATTGTACCACATCAAGAACACGAGAGAGAGAGAGAGAGAGATCAAACACATAGCTACTGGTACATACCCTCAGCCCCGAGGGTGAACTACTCCTTCCTCATCATGGAGAGCCACGGGATGATGAAGATGGCCACCGGTGAGGGATCCCCCCTCCGGTAGGGTGCTGGAACAGGGTCCCGATTGGTTTTTGGTGGCTACAGAGTCTTGCAGCGGCGAAACTCCCGATCTAGGTTTCTTTTCGAGGGTTTCTGTATTTATAGGATTTTTTGGTGTCGGTCTCACATTAGGGGGGGTCTCCGAGTCGTCCACGAGATAGGGGGCGAGCCCAGGGGGTAGGGCGCGCCCTCCACCCTCGTGGATGGCTCGGGACTCTTCTGGCCCTACTCTTTTACTTCAGGGGCTTCTTTTGGTCCATAAAAAAATCCACAAAAATTAGCAGGTTAATTGGACTCCGTTTGGTATTCCTTTTCTATAAAACTCAAAAACAAGGAAAAACATAAACTGGCACTGGGCTCTAGGTTAATAGGTTAGTCCCAAAAATAATATTAAATAGCATATAAATGCATATAAAACATCCAAGATTGATAATATGATAGCATGGAACAATCAAAAATTATAGATACGTTGGAGACGTATCAATCATATGCCTGAAGTTTGCTGACCATTTGGTGATAATGGTCTTGTGATGATATGCCTAAGATGGCTCTCCCATAGTGGAGTATGGGGGAGCAAATTGCGAGTCTTCATGAAGCGTGCACTAACAAGAAGGGACTTCCAACTTGAGGCGGGCATGATCGTCATCATCTAGCTCAAGTGGTAAGACAAAGGATAGGTTTTCTATTTTATCGGTCTCATGGTGTTAGTTGGGAGGCCGGGTTATAGGATCGTTTGTCGTACTATCAAGGAGCGCTCTCGAGTGAGCAACTTGTTCGTAATAGAGAGATCAAACCTTCACATCCTTGGCATCGCCTTTCTTGGTTCTTGTTTGGCTTTTATCTTTGTGAGGTTTTAGAGCTTGCGGTTATCCTCGTGATAAGCTCAAGTTCATTGAAAATGGTTTTGGTATGCATTGTCTATTGCGTTTTCGTTGTTGGAGATTTTGCCAGTTCTCATTTGAGGAAAGTTTCTCTCCTTTATATTATTGGTTTTTCTCCGTTGCCAGTTCTTAATATTTCCAGTCGATTTGAAAACTACTGCCATTAGCTTCCTATCATGGTTGAGTTAGTCAAATCAGACATCACTTGTAAAAGTTTTAGCACTCGATTTCCAGGTGCCCATAGGAACCAAAGAGGTTGGATACCGGCTTCTGTCATCTCTGGGTGCCCGGGATCCCCCTGGCCCGGGTGCCCGGGTCTCCCCCTACTCTGTGCCTCGTCTGGGTGCCAGGGGTCCTGGAACCCGGGTGGCCGACCATCCTTTGATGTGCCGCCCCTGCCTTGTTCGGGTGCCCGAGGCATTTGCCCTCGGGTACCCGGGGTAGACGGTTTCTTCCCTGATTGGTTCGGGTTCCCAAGGCATTTTCCACCGGGTGCCCAAGGTACGGCTTTTTCTATGGTTGGTCCGGGCACCCGGACCCATTCGTCCGGGTACCCTGGGTGGCGGCTGTGTGCAGCGGCTCTTTTCACTTGGGGGTATAAATACCCCCCTTCTTCCACCTCCAACCCAATGAATATGAGCAAGTCCCCCCCCCACACACACACACCATTGTTAACCTCGGGGAGCTTGCTTTCTCTCTATTCCTCCCATGATTCTTGCTTGTTTTTAGGGGAAAGAGAGAGGAGATCTAGATCTATTTTACCACCAATCATTTTCTCCTCTAAGTGAGGGGAGCCTCTTGGATCTAGATCTTCGAGTTCTTTGTTGTTCTCCTTTTTTGTTCTTTCTCTCATTTTCCTCCATAGAATTTGTTGTTGTGGTGGAATTTGGGAGATAAGGACTCGAGCACTTCATGTGCTCTTTGCCATTGCATTTGGTGCATCGGTTTGAGTTCTCCATGATGATACGCGGTAGTGAAAGTGGTACCCTAGAGCTTGTTCCTCTTGGGTACTTGGGCGCCCTAGATGGTTGGTGTTGTCGCAGAGCTCAATCATTATGGTATAAAGCTCTGGGTAAGCTTCGAGGTCTCCAATTAAGTTGTGGAGATTGCGTCGAGCAATTTGTACGAGTTCGGTGACCGTCCTCCAGGGTCGCCAATTGTATGGGTTCGTTGACCGCCCTCAAGGGTCCTTTATTGGAATCACAACACTTTGCGTTGTGCGAGCGCGTGAGGAGAATACGGTGGCCCTAGTGGCTTTTTGCGGAGCATTGTGCCTCTGCACCGCTCTACCGGAGATTATCATCTGCAAGGGTGCGAACTTCGGGATACATTGTTTTCTCCGCGTGCCCCGGCTATCTCTTACCTGAGCCTTTTACTTATGCATTTTACTTTGTGATTGCCTCCGTGCCTCAAGTTATATATCTTGCTATCACATAGTTGTTTATCTTATTTAGCATAAGTTGTTGATGTACATAGTTGAGTGTACTATATTTAGATTTTATGTTTAACAAATTAAACACTAATTTTATTCCGCATTGTTTCAGTCCAAATCGTAATTGTTTTTAAACCGCCCATTCACCTCCTCTAGGCGGCACCGACATCCACAGCCTTTCACGAGGGTATCATCATTTGGTGTGTCAAAAGTATTAATTATCTAGTTTTGGTTTTATGTGGATTTTTTACTCCTTTTACCCTATTCATTTCACAGTACACGATGTATTAGAGAGTGGCTGCTGTAAGCAGTGTAAATGGAGCAGAAAGAGGAGAAAATTATGGTGTCTGGCCAAGCGATGAAAAGATGAGTGCATCTCTTTCTTGGTGAAGTGAACGGGGGGCAAGAGACAACCTCCCAGGGACCAGAATAAATTATGTTATCACGATCACAGTCACACGAGAAAGCACTCAGCGGCCACTCAGGATCATGAGTGCACGAGTACGGATTTTCACGAAAGGAGAAACAAGAGAAATGAAGGGAGAAGACTAGAGACGTGCTTCTTTGCATGTCGATCACCTGATATTAACGTACATCTGATACTCTCACTGTGTGGCTGCTTTCATCTTTTTCCGATAAAAAGTACTCCCTCCGTCCGGAAATACTTGTCATTAAAATGGATAAAAATGGATGTATCTAGAACTAAAATACATCTAGATACATCCCCTTTTATTCATCTTGATGACAAGTATTTCCGGACAGAGGGAGTATTTTATTAACTCAAAGCCTATGCAAGATGATACATTGGTGAGCACAACCTCTGCATAATTATAGTGCACATAGCTTTAACAAGCATAAAATACATTACAAAACTCTTGACAAGGCTCAACAAGAAAAAGACCCTAATCATGGTTAATAGTATATTCGTCCGCTGGTTATATATATTATTGTCATGTCATTTATAATAGTTGGCTATAAATATAAACTACTATGGCCCACGTCACATTCTCACCTACAAACTTGTAGGAGCATGTATTGCAGCTGGTTGTTAATCTACATTTCGTTTCTCTTCCTTCCCCTCCAACTCACTAAAAATATATTATTTACATTTTTATAACCCACTTACATCATCTTATTATATATTTGCTCATTGAAGTTCAGATCCGTAGACTCGTTGTCTCTAGTTGCTGCTCCACGCCTCCACCATATACTCTTCCCCAGAATAAGTTGATTACATTGTTGAGTGGCGTTTTGACACACGGGAGCACGCGTTTCTGGTTTTTAAAATATGTTTTAAACGTATTTTGAAATGTTATAAAATTCCAAACAAAAAATTGATGCGTATATCTCAATATTGTACATGCTCACAAAGTCATTTCGTAAAAAACCAACAAGTTATGTGTCGTGTGTGAAAAAGACAAAATCCGATGTTAAAAATTGCTTTTCACAAGACATCTTTTTGTCTTTTTACACAAGCCACAAAAAATATCAATTTTCTTTAAAAGGTGACGTGCGCACATATAATATTGAGATGTATGCGCCAAATTTTTGTTTGAAGTTTTTTCATACTTTGAAATGATTTTTCCGGTGGCAAGAGAGCGCGCTTCCATGTGCCAAAGCAAATTTCTGAATTTACCCTTCTTGTACTGTTTAATTTCTTAATGAGCTTACCAAGGCGAGTCGAGCCGAGCTGCAGTTTTGACTTTTGAGCCTGTTAAAGCTAATTCGAGCTAGCTCACTAACTGATGGGTATTTACGAGTAGCTGGCTCGATCCACCCCTAAGTACTATCTCCGTCCGGATTTACTAGCCTCCTTGTATGGGTCATATTTTAACCATGACTTTAATTAATAAAATATAAGTTACACATAGTAGAAATAATATCCCAAAAAACTACATTCAAATACGAATTGAACAATATAATTTCTGATGACATGCATTAATATTTTGCTAGTCAAATAATTCTATGTGATCAAATTTTAACCTGAAATATATTGAGGACTAATAAACCCGGACACAGGTCGTACGCACTACTTTTTTTTATTGAGGGGCTCACGTCCCGATTTCATTTCATATGAAAGTACACACTGTCGTAAGCTACTCCGTGTGCATTAGTCGCTGAAGCAAAGAGTATGTACAAGGTTAGTCTGTATACAGATGAATAATTTGCCACATAGAATAATCTTTTTCCTGTCATAAACTACATCATTCATAAATAGTCAAAGATCCCAACATAAGGTGGTGTTTGGTTCTCTAGTCCTACGACTTTTTCTAGTCCTAACTAAAAAGTCTCTAGTCCCTAAAAAGTCCCTCCCTGTTTGTTTACAGAGACTAAAAAATCCCCAGTCCCTTCCTAGAGGTTATTAAATGACCATGTTGCCCCTAGTATATAGAAAAATAACAGTCAAACAACACCATGGGGTGGCGGGCCAATGGGTGCATGAAGGAGCATTGTTGAAAAAGTCCCAAAAGACTCTCCTTGAGAGTCTTCTTCATTTAGTCCCAAATGCCTAGTTTAGTCCCTAAAAAGTCTCTTTCGTTTGGTTAAAAAGTCTCTAAGAGGAACTTTTTCTAGTCCCTACACAAAAAAGTCCCTAGAAACAAACACCCCCTAATTCCATCGTACCCACCAGGATATGCGACAATAATTTATTGCTAATGCCCACAAACTAGTTACCAAACACATTATTGACCCTACAAGGTGGGTATAAATTGGAAGCCACTGGACTATAGACAAATCAACCCTATGAAACTTGCACTGAAAGAAGAGATATTTGATCGACTTGTTGTCATGGCAAAACACACTATTCCTGCTACATTGATAAGTGCTACTCACAAGGTTGTCTCTTGTCAAAATCATCCCTCTACACAGACATGATAGAAAAATCTTAACTCCTAACGGGACTTTATTCTTTCATTTTTTTTGAAATAGACTCTAACCTTTCATAATTAATATCCTTAATCGTCACAATTAATGCACTAGGGTCAATATAGCAAATTTGTTGAGAATGCCCCATTCAAGTGAAGATTTTAACGGAACTCAGCTGGTGCATGTGCTAGATGCTCACAAATTTAAATAAGGTTCATGAGTTTTAAAAACTATTCAGTGATTTTTAAAATTTTATATATTTTTTAAAATTTTCACAATTTGTAATAGATGTTCATGAACTGAAATCTTAAAAATAAAATAAAAATATAAAAGATAAAAGATAGAAAAATCAAAAAAGAAAAATAATAAAGGGAAAAAAAAGCCAAAACCCAAAGCAACAACACACCTTTACAGGCGAAGCCCAGCAACCCCCACAACCCTCAAGCACTAGGAGGCTCCAAATCTAGGGAGCTTCATGAATTTTAAAAACTATTTGCAGATTTTATTTTATTTTTTCAAAAAATTTAATAGATGTTCACGAATTAAAATGCAAAAAATATAAATAGAAAGAGAAGAAAAATGAAAAAAGGAAACTATAAAAGGAAAAAACAAGCAGGAACCCAACCAACAACATAGACCCTCACAGGCGGGGTCCATCGACCTCCACAAACCCTGACGCACCTGAAGGCTCTAAATCTAGAGGGCTTGATATCGTAATAAAAAGTTAAAATATGCAAAAAAGAAGAAGAAAAAATGGACTATATAAAAATAATAAAAGAAAGTAAAAATATGAAGTAAAAATAAAATAGAAAAGAAAAGAAAAAATGAAATATATAAAAATAATAAAAGGAAAAAAACAATCAAGGACCCCAACCAACGACATGCACTGTTACAGGCAACACCCATAGCCCAGGACACACCAGGAGCTTCCAAATTTAGGGAACTTAGTATTTTTAATAGATGTATGCCTAACAATCTAGAAAAGTTGAAGGTTTCTTTATTTTCCCTTCTTCTTTTTATCCTATTTCGTTTGTGTGCATCCTTGATGTCTTTTTTTTTTCAAAGTAGAATCCTTGATTTCTTGACCAAGTCTTAATATTGTACCATTACAGAGGACGGGTGCAATTGATATGATATTAATATATTATTGTTTATCAGGAAAATGATGTTTGTAGGGGCACATTTTTCATATAGGTCTCGTCTGAGAACCTAGCCCTAAACCTGTTCCTCAATGGTGAATGATTTCCATCTCAAGAAAGGGTGAAAATTTCAAATTAGAGGAAGAATTGTTTCATCTTCATGAGTCCAGCCAAAAATAGAAGTCCTCGGGTTTCCAACAGATTAGCGAAATCACTTTGGAGCCTATGGAAATTATTAGTAGAAAATGTACTCGTCAACACTGGTCAAAAAGTTGTCAATATAGTTTATAGAAAAAGTCTAAATGCACGAGAACACATACCTAACTAGCATTTCCATCATGATGGGTCAATTGCGAATTTACCCTGAGCAGTCTATCGCTAGTTACTTTCTCCTCACCGATCTCTCACAAAAGTCACAGCTCACTCGAAGATAGGAGATGACAAAGGAGGAGAGGGACACCATCATCGACTGCTGACGCTTTGTGCCGACGTACCGTTCGCCCCGACCGGCTGCTTGTCGATGTGGAACTCACTTGGGTACTGATCGATCCTCTTTTGCTGGTGTCTCAGTTCCCTTTCCCCTGGGCTGCGTGAGTCTTGCTGTCATGTGCGGCATCAGTGGCTGGTGACAATGTTCACCCCCGGACGTGGCGCAGTGTGTGGTTAGCAGCATTTTGTGGTGGGCGAGCGTACTGGCCTTCATGTTGGAAGTACTTTTGGGCTGGCATATGCCCCCCTTTTCTGGTAGATGTAAAAGATTGATGCTAGCTAGCTACCATAGGATCTTTCTAGGGAGCACATAGAGTGTTTAACTTGAAATTGGTAAGCATTTTGTGGTGGATACGGTAGCCTTGTACACCCCATCCGTATCATAATATAGTGCAATAATGTGTTTCTTCAAAAGTCAAGTTTTCTAAAGTTTGACATAATTTACAGAGAAAATTATCTATATCCGCAATACCAAATACTATATACCATATCAAAATATATTTCATGATGAATCTACTAGTATTGATTTGGTATACCACACACTGATAAAAAAATTCTATAACCTTTGATTGAAGTTTATAAAGTTTGACTTTGAAAAAATAATCTAATGCTAGCCATTATATCTTAGAACCAAGGGGGTACGATGAAAGTACTTTTGGCCTAGCATGCCCTTTTTTCGTAGATATCAGAGATTAATGAGTGAAGTCTGATTTAAACCTTAAACTTGTATGGCTCGTCGAAATCGAATCCTAACCTTTCAACCCCCGAAATCGGTACCCTGTAATCACTAAAGCTAGCTATCATACATGCCCTTTAGGGGGCACATAGAGTGTTTTACTTGAATTGGTAAACCGTAAGGGGTTTACCTAAAGTGGGTTCCGTATATAGCTTGCCTTCTGGCTCTTGGCCACTCACAAGTCACAACCACATACACTAAAGAAAAACTCGTCCACCAGACAATAATTTAGAGGAAATTTCACTTTCAATAAGGTTTTTGTGACATGGTGATTGGTTGAACCACATTTCAATCCTTCCATGCCACTTCGAATCAGATTGTGCAACATAGTTCTAGTTTCAACCACATTTGTCATTTGGAACCATTCTAATGGCCCACTCATCAGATAATGTGCTCAGCTCAACATGTCGTGGACCAACTAGGAAGCACGCTCCACAAGTATGTATATTGCATGCCACAGGCTAGCATGTAATCATGTAAATCAACATTGTGCACGTAAGACATGTATTAGAAATGTGTGTTGGGGTTGCCCGCGAGGTGTGAAAAGTGCAGCTGTTGTGTAAGGAACCACTTAAATGCGGCCCACAATGAGTTATGTGTGTTAAATTTGATTCAAAGACGCAATTTTTTTTACTGGCATTTAATTAATTTGCCACATTTTCAGTAATATGTGTTTTAGATCGAAACTTCCTCCTCAATTTAAATGATGATAAATCACGTCAGATAAACAAATGGTAATTCTCAATTTCTCATCTATACTAAACTCAAACCAAATCACATGGCCGTGGTTCCCATTCCTCTGTGTAGCCCTTCTCGTCCCCTCCTCGCTTCCACCTGTTGTAGCCACCTACGTGATGCCACTTGGCCAACTTTGTCGCCCTCATTTTTCCTCCTCTCCTTTGCACCACCCTCACATCTTTCTCCTCCATTGCCACGCTACCCACCGAAGCACCAAGTATTCGCATGCGTCCTGATCTAGCTTTTCCTCTAACCGGATGGGTGTTGGTGTTACATTCCTAGCCATTGATTAGCCTCTAGATCATTGTCAAGTTCAATAGGACAGCCACCCCCTTTTACTCCTCATCTCCTTCATCATCTCCTTCTTCCTCGTCCACGTCCCTTCTTCTTCCCCCTCCATTCATCAAACCTAGATGGGCGACGACAAAAATTTCAACCTGCAAGTGTGCATGGAAAAATTGGTAATTACTTTTCTGAATAGATAAACTGAAATTGCATGTAGCCCCCAAGTATGGATTGGTAATTGATGATGATCCCTATGGACTAGTGGTTTCATCGTGGTGTATATGATGTAATTTTCCATGGGTAATGCATAAAGAATATTGGACGGGAACGAGGATGAGTGCCATCACGATAAAGATATGCATTGAGATTTCGTAGTGAATTCAATTCTAATGGACCGGCGGTTTTGTTTCAGTTATATATAAAAAATGTTACATAGTTGTTGCATGTACAATATTGGATGGATTTTTTATGAATTCCATCAAAATTAACATATGCATCAAGGTCATTGTGTTTACGATATGAATATATCATGATCTAGAAGAAGCAAGTGAAGAGAAATCCAATGCATCAAGATGGAGTTCAATGAGTGAATGATGTATTAGGTTGAAGATGAGGTTCATGTGAAGATCATGGAATGACTAAGATGAAGTTCACTTGAGGAACTTAAAGGTGGTCATGATTGGGCTTACCAAATAAGTCACGAGGATCAAGATCTTGAGAGAATGGTTTGAAGAGAAGAATTCTATATGGCTTCAACATAAGGTCATTGTGAGCTCATGAGTTGGCCCATGGTTGGCCAAGTCTTGAAGCAAGTAATTCAAGTGATGAATTCATTATGTCTCTAAGAGACTGTGCTAGAGCATGAAGAATAGCAAGTATGACCAAGATGATGTTCGTGGTGAAACCCAATGTGTTTTTTTCAAGGGATGCGTCAAAGATTGACGCATCAGGACCATAGATAGAATTGGTGGCCAAAAGGAAAGGCCAGTGTTTGTACAAACACCTCTACGACTGCTAGAGCCCTAAATCCACATGCAGATTACTCAGCAGCGTCCAACCTATCTACCATACATGTGAGGGAACCATGTTCTTAAAGAAACCCAATGTGGTCATGAGATAATTAAGTCATTGGTGATCAAGTATTGAAGTGAAGTGAATAGTCCTTTGTGGCTTTTAAGAAATCAACGTAGATCATGCAGTAAGATAACTGATGACAAAGATGAAGTGTGAAAATTGCATTTTAGATGGTCAACTCACAAGCGTAAATGATATACCACATGTGATCAAGTGATTTCGTGGTGTGGTAAGAAATTGTGATTGCGCTCTATGATTTGACCCATATACTATGTGTTTGGCATGTCTATGTTGGTAGGTGATACTCATGGTCATGCATAAAAAGGGAGATTTCAAATAGCCCATGCTAGGATGCCATCAAATGGCGATGATCAACAATGTTGAGAAGGACATATTCAAGATAAGCACCAATGATTAAATAGAATTTATTGACTACACAAACCATTGAAGATAGTTCTAAACCTAGTCCAAAAAGAACTAATGTAGGTAGTTTAATGAAACCCTTGAATTCAGAATATGGGAATAAAATGGGGAGCGAACGAAAAAGACGTGTTGCTGAGGGGAGGGGAGAAACTTGATGGTTATATGCATGAAGCTTGTCGTCCATTGGTGGTAAACAGACATGCAAAGATGTGTTTAAGTGAGGGCTTCACATATTGGCACATGGAAGAGCAAATTGAGAGTCTTTGTCGATGAAGTAAAAGATTTGGACTAGAGGAAAACATGAATGTTTTCACCAAGATCAAGCAAAATGCGCAAGGAAAATGTATGTCCAATCTAGATTTTCTTAGTTTGCCGGTCTCAAGGTATTTGGCAGGAGACCTGACTATAGGTTTAGTCGACATTACTGCTATAAAGAGTGTTAGAGTACCCGCCTTCGGGAGGCCTCGCCGTGCGAGAGTACCCTCCGCGCTAGCCTCGCTTAGTGGGCTCCCAGGCGTGTTGTGCACCGTCCGATCTACGTGGTTACCTCACACCCAACTGTTTTGCCTCGGTGGTCCATGTCGTGTGGGTCATGGGCGCAGCCGGGGGGCTTGAAGGAAATATGCCCTAGAGGCAATAATAAAGTTGTTATTTATATTTCCTTATATCATGATAAATGTTTATTATTCATGCTAGAATTGTATTAACCGTAAACTTAGTAGACGTGTGAATACATATACAAACAGAGTGTCCCTAGTATGCCTCTACTTGACTAGCTCGTTAATCAAAGATGGTTAAGTTTCCTAGCCATGGACATGTGTTGTCATTTGATGAACGGGATCACATTATTAGAGAATGATGTGATGGACAAGACCCATCCATTAGCTTAGCATAATGATCGCTCAGTTTTATTGCTACTGCTTTCTTCGTAACTTATACATGTTCCTCTAACTATGAGATTATGCAACTCCCGAATACCGGAGGAACACCTTGTGTGATATCAAATGTCACAACGTAATTGGGTGATTATAAAGATGCTCTACAGGTGTCTCGGATGGTGTTTGTTGAGTTGGCATGGATCAAGATTAGGATTTGTCACTCCAATTGTCGGAGAGGTATCTCTAGGCCCTCTTGGTAATGTACATCACTATAAGCCTTACAAAGCAATGTAACTAATGAGTTAGTTATGGGATGTAGCATTACGGAACGAGTAAAGAGACTTGTCGGTAATGAGATTGAACTAGGTATTGAGATACCGACGATCGAATCTCTGGCAAGTAACATACCGATGACAAAGGGAACAACGTATATCGTTATGCGGTTTGACCGATAAAGATCTTCATAGAATATGTAGGAACCAATATGAGCATCTAGGTTCTGCTATTGGTTATTGACCAGAGACATGTCTCGGTCATGTCTACATAGTTCTCGAACCCATAGGGTCCGCACGCTTAATGTTCGTTGACAATCGGTAGTATAAGTTTATGTGTTTTGATGTACCAACGGTAGTTCCGAGTCCCGGATTTGATCACGGACATGACGAAGAGTCTCGAAATGGTCGAGACATAAAGATTGATATATTGGGCGACTATGTTTGGACATCGGAAGGGTTCCGAGTGAAGTTCGGGCATATACCGGAGTACCGGGGGGTTACCAGAACCCTCGGGGAGTTTAATGGGCCTTATGGGCCTTAGTGGAAAGAGAGGAGGGGCTGCTAGGGCAGGCCGCGCGCCCCCTCCCCCTCTGGTCCGAATTGGACTAGGAAGGGGGGCGGCGCCCTGAAAGTGCAACTATCCCTAGGTGGTTTTGGTAATTCATAACAACATATAGCTCATTGAGCTAATACTATTCCGAGATGATTATTTCAGGAAAGCTCAATGATTGGCATGGCATGGATGTGAAAGTGGAACCCTCAAAATGCTAAGGACAAAGGATTGGCTCAAGCTCAAAAGCCCAAGACTCTTCATTTTATATTTTAGTGATCCAAGATCACATTGAGTCTTTAGGAAAAGCCAATACTATCAAGGAGGGATGATGTGTTGCTTAATGAGCCTCTTGCTTCATGTGCTTAGTGATATGCTCCAAAACCCTCAACTACTTTCCCATATCCACATATGACCTAAACCCTAAGCCAAACTTGGTCCTACCGATTCTTCCTATCCGGCGCCACCGAGTTTCACTTGTCATTAGCCATTGCCAAAACCCTAGCAATTCGGTCCTACCGATAGGGATCTCGGTCTCACCGAGATGGGGTTGCAAACTCTCTGTTTCCCTTTTGTAACTTTTCGGTCCCACCGAAAGAGCGAATCGGTCCCACCGAGATTGCAATGTAAACTCAGTGTTTCCCCTTTGTAACTTTTCGGTCTCACCGAGTTCCACTCGGTCTCACCGAAAGAGCAAATCGGTCCCACCGAGTTTGCCTGACCAACTCTCTGGTTAGCTAATTACCATTTTCGGTCTCACCGAGTTTGTGTAATCGGTCTCACCGAGATTACGTTATGCCCAAACCCTAACCACATCGGTCCTACCGAGTTGCATGTCAGTCCCACCGAAAATCACTAACGGTCACTAGGTTTACATTTTCGGTCCGACCGAGATTATTGATTCGGTCCCACCGAGATTGGAAAACTGTGTAACGGTTGGATTTTGTGTGGAGGCTATATATACCCCTCCACCTTCTTCTCATTCGAGGAGAGAGCCATCAGAACACACACACCATTCCAACTCATTTGTTCTGAGAGAGAACCACCTACTCATGTGTTGAGACCAAGACATTCCATTCCTACCATATGAATCTTGATCTCTAGCCTTCCCAAGTTGCTTTCCACTCAAACCCTCTTTCCACCAAATCCAAATCCTATGAGAGAGAGTTGAGTGTTGGGGAGACTATCATTTGAAGCACAAGAGCAAGGAGTTCATTACCTACACACCATTTGTTACTTCTTGGAGAGTGGTGTCTCCTAGATTGGCTAGGTGTCACTTGGGAGCCTCCGACAAGATTGTGGAGTTGAACCAAGGAGTTTGTAAGGGCAAGGAGATCGCCTACTTCATGAAGATCTACCGCTAGTGAGGCAAGTCCTGTGTGGGCGATGGCCATGGTGGGATAGACAAGGTTGCTTCTTCGTGGATCCTTTGTGGATGGTTGCTTCTTCGTGGACCCTTCGTGGATGGAGCCCTGTGTGGACTCGCGCAACCGTTACCCTTGGGTGGAGCCCTGTGTGGACTCGCGCAACCGTTACCCTTCGTGGGTTGAAGTCTCCATCAACGTGGATGTAGGATAGCACCACCTATCCGAACCACGGGAAAAACATCCGTGTCTCCAATTGCGTTTGATCTCTCCAAACCCTTCCCTTTACATTCTTGCAAGTTGCATGCTTTACTTTCCGCTGCCTATATACTCTTTGCATGCTTGCTTGAATTATGTGATGATTGCTTGACTTGTCCTAAATTAGCTAAAATTTGCCAAGAACTAAAATTGGGAAAAGGTTAAGTTTTTATTTGGTCAAGTAGTCTAATCACCCCCCCCCCCTCTAGACATACTTTCGATCCTACAAGTGGTATCAGAGCCTCGGTCTCCATTTGCTTGATCTCCATAACTTTTGGTGGTCATAGCCTTGGTTTCACAACCTAGGAGAGTATGGCGTCTAGCGAGGGAAATTATCACCGTAGAGGTCCTTACTTTGATGGTACTAATTTTGCTAGTTGGAAGCATAAAATGAAAATGCATATTCTTGGACATAACCCTGCCGTTTGGGCTATTGTGTGTGTTGGTTTGCAAGGTGACTTCTTTGAAGGGAAAGAACCGAACCGTGAAGCTACCGCGGATGAGTTGAAGATGTTGCAATACAATGCTCAAGCTTGTGATATTCTCTTCAACGGATTGTGCCCCGAAGAATTCAACAAAATCAGCCGTCTTGAGAATGTAAAGGAAATTTGGGACACTTTGATTGATATGCACGAAGGTACCGACTCCGTCAAGGAATCCAAGTTGGATGTGCTTCAAAGCCAACTTGACAAGTTCAAGATGAAGGATGGTGAAGGTGTCGCCGAAATGTACTCTAGGCTTGCTCTCATCACAAATGAGATTGCCGGCTTAGGAAGTGAAGAGATGACCGATAAATTCATCATCAAGAAGATTCTAAGAGCCTTGGATGGAAAATATGATACCGTGTGCACATTGATCCAAATGATGCCCAATTACAAAGATCTCAAGCCAACGGAAGTGATTGGAAGAATTGTTGCTCATGAGATGTCACTTAAGGATAAAGAGGAACTTCACAACAAATTAAGTGGTGCCTATAAAGCCTCATGTGAAGCCCCTACATCATCAAGTGAGAAACAAGACTTCAATGAAGAATTGAGCTTAATGGTGAAGAACTTCAACAAGTTCTACAAGAGTAGAAGCAAAGATAGAAGCTTCAAGTCAAGGTCCTACAATGACAAAAGATCTTCTAGTCGAGAGCGAAACTGCTACAATTGTGGAAGACCCGGACACTATTCAAATGAGTGCACGGCTCCCTACAAAAGAAGAGAAGATTCTCCAAAAAGAAGAAGCAAAGAATCACCATCAAGAGAGAGAAGGAGTAGAGATGATCGTTATGAACGAAGATACTCACAGAGAAGCAAGGATTCAGAAAGGAAGGAAAATCATCAAGGAGCTACACAAGACGAAGACATCAAGCTCATGTTGGTGAATGGGTATCCGGCTCCGACTCCGACAGCCACTCCGAGAGAAGTTATTACTCCGGCTCCGAAGATACTCAAGATGAAGGTGTTGCCGGTCTAGCACTTGTGTCAACCAACTCCTACGACATATTTGACTCACAAAATGAGGGAATTGGAAGATGCTTCATGGCCAAAGGTCCTAAGGTAACACACCCCGAGTATGTTGATTTCAATAGTGATAAAGATGACTTGTTAGGTGATGATTTGCTTGTTGACAACTCTAGTGATGAATACTATGATGAAATGTCAATTAAACATGCTAATCAAGATAAAACGAATGACAATGATAAGGAGAAGATTGAGGCTCTAACTAAAGAACTAAAAACTCTTAAGTTAGCTCATGACACTATCTTCGAAGATCATCGAGAACTTTTAAGAGCTCATGAGAAATTACGCTTTGAAAAGCTCAATCTTGAGCAAGAGCATAAGTTCTTAAAAGCAATCAATGATGATCTCCGCAAGAAAAGTTCTTCTTACATCGCCAAGCGTTTACTCTTATCCACTTACATGCCTCAAGTCAATTCTAACAAGAAAGATTCTTCCTCCAGTAGTAACAATGATCATGCTAAATCCAATATTGTTGCTTCTAGTAGTTCTCTTGATTCCACTAATGATTCTCTTATCCAAGTTACACTTGAGCAAGAAAATAGCTTATTGAAGGGAATTATAGAGAAAGGAGTGTACAAAAGCCTTGCCGGGAGTAAGCAATTCGAGGAAATTGTGCGCAAGCAAGGAATGCACCGGAGGAATCAAGGTGTTGGTTTTGAATGAAAGTTCAATGCCAATGGAGTTGAGTGGGAAGAAGATCAATACCCCAAGACAAAGTTTGTTCTTCAACAAGAGAAGTATGATACTTCTTTCAAGGGGACACAAGCTCAAGATGATCTTCCACCACAAGACTACAAGCAAAAAGTCAAGGACAAGCTTCAAGAGGAAATTGATGCATTTGAAGAAGCTCCTAAGACCTTAGTCAAGTGGATTCCCAAGACTACTTAAAGCTCCACCTCATCAAGTACGACTACAACTCCAAGGATTCCCATCAAGATGGTGTGGATCCAAAAGAAGAAGAACTAGAGAGTTCTTGAGGGTGACTCCGCCAACATACTTCACTCTTATCATTTTGGCAAGAACGAGTGCAATCAACTTCCACATCTTGCACTAGTTCAAGGAGTCACAAACCCTCTTGTTGGTAAGACAAGGGACAAGGTAACCTAAAAGTTTTCATGGACATCATCTTGTGTGTACATCACTCTATGTCTATGAATATCCTTGTTTGTTCCTTGTGGGACTAACCCATGTAGGTATTGAAAGTGCAATTCACTCAAATGGATAGCTCCAAGAGATCTACATCAACATTGAGCATCCACATCTTCAATATCTACATGAAGTCATCATCGACAAAACCCAAGGTTAGTTCATCCCTCTTAAGGGGGATATCACATCTAGGGGGAGCTTTACTCTAAGACTTGAGCTAAAGCAACTCTAAAGATGTGAACAAAACAATGATTTATGTAAAAGTGGTAACCCCACTTAAGCTTAAACGATGAGTATGACCTATGATCAAGTGCTCTCACTTGACTCCTAAGTCAATATACTCATATATAGATGACCTAGTCATCGCAAATTGCTTGATAGATGCTAGAATTGGTTGTGCATGCCTTGTCACATTTTTCATTTGCCATCCTATTGTGTGAGCATGCTGGTTGCACATTTTACTCATTCGAGGACATCCACTTGTTGTTTTGATTGTTTGGTTTTATCTTCTTTTGCCAAGTGGATGGACAAGAATGCCTAAGAACCTCCTCTAGCTATCTATGCTCATCTCGTCTCAAACTCTATTCATGCTGCATCACAAAATTTGATCAAGTCAAATTCGAACCACTCTGTGTGAGGAGCGCTCGGAGTCCCCGATTTGTCATAGACTTAAACTTCCAAAACCTCTTTATGATTCTCGGTCTGACCGATACTCCACTTTCGGTCCTACCGAGATCATTAAGTTGTTCTAGGTTTTCGATCTCGGTGCAACCGATTTGAACCTTTTGGTCACACCGAGTTTCAGTAACTGCACACAGTTATGAATCTCGGTGCCACCGAGTTGTTCCACTCGGTCACACCGACAGGGTCGGGCTATATATAGTCACGGGCAAAATTTGGAAATTTCTCCGAACCCCTTCGCCCGCGCGATAGCCTGCTCTGCCCTTGTGGTCTCCGGATCGTCTTCTCGCCGCCAGCAGCCTCCAGTCGCTGGTCTCCGTCGCCGACAACGGGAATTCTGCCCCGCTGTTGCCGCCGTAGCAAGTCTCCACCAAACTAGGGTATGGACTTGATCACAGTGCTATTCCCCGTCCAATTCCTAGCACATTGTGTTCTTCATGATTCTTGCCACGATTGAAACACTCCTATCCAGTCAAAACGCCCATAGATTAGGTCTGATTCGAAAATTTTAGGGTTAGGTTTCCGCCGAAACCATCTCGGACCCACCGAGTTTAAAAACTCGGTCCCACCGATTTGGCTCTTGCCATTGCACAAGTAAGACTCGGTCTGACCGAGAATTACTTATCGGTGTGACCGATTTTTGAACTCAGTGAAACCCTAGCAGTCTCGGTGCCACCGAACTGTGACTCGGTCCTACCGAGTTCACTAGTTTAGGTTCCAAAACTGCTTCGGTATCACCGAGTTTGAAAATCGGTAGATCCGAGATGATTTCAGTGGGAAACTAAAACTAAGTTTTTGGATCATTCTTTTGCAAAAATACTCTGCATTTTGTGATGCTCATCTTTTCTATTTCATCTATAATCTATTCACAGGGTCAGCAGTCAGTTTGCAGCATGTCTGATCAAAGTGATAGCCAAAATATGTCAGAGCAGCAAGTGGTGATGAGTGAGGGCACTAGTCCCTCCAGTTCATCTGATGAAGGCAGCAGGAGCACTCCTAGCAATTTGCCAAAGGCTGCCACGAGACAAAGGAAGAAGAGGACTTCAGATTCCGAAGATGAGGACTATATGGCAGAGGAAGAGGCCACTTCCAAGAGAACTGAGCCAGCTCAAGGCACTAAGCCAGGTCTGAAAATCAAAAGGCCAGCAGGCAGGCAGCCCATGTCAAAGGCAAGAGCCTCAACTGAGAAGCCCACTCCCCAAGAGCCAGTTGTAGCTGAGGGCAAGAAAAGAAAGGAGAGGGTGAAGAAGACTGTGGCTAGAGTGCTTGGAAAAGCTTCCATCATGGAAGAAGAAGAGGAAGAAGAGGTAGCTGCACCAGCACCCAAGGCACCCAAGCTGATGGGTGATGCCATAAGGTCAGGGGCTACTGCATCTAAGCCCAAAGCTGCCTCCAAGCCAAAACCTAAGAGAAATACAAGGAGCATTCCTGCAGCTGAGAAGAACAAGGCTCCAGTGCCTGAGACTGTTGCTGAGGATGAGGAGGAGAATGTCCTGAGAAAGCTAAAGCCCAAGATCCCAGACCACAACGATGCTCATCCTGTGGCTAAGGATATGAAGCTCAGGAGAGATTCAGGGCTGAGGAAATGGAGAGAAGCAGACCCGTATGCTTCAAGGAGAAGGACTGCCGTGGACTACAGGTTTCACACCAAGGAGCAGCAGGATTTCTATGAGACTGTTTTGCTAGATAAGAAGCCAATTGTCTGTGACATGAGATGGGTTGACTGGACCTACATGAGGGAGAAGGAGGAACACTACCCAGGAGTATATGACAGCTTTCATGCTTGTGGAGTAGCTGACTTTGTTGGGCAGAAGCTCACAAAGTGGAATGAGGAACTTATCATGCAGTTCTACTCCACGGCACACTTTTATCCAGATGGGAGGATCACATGGATGTCTGAGGGTACAAGGTACCAATCCACAGTGGCTGAGTGGGCACAGATCATTAATGCCCCAGAGGAGCAAGATGATGACTTGGATATCTATGCCAAGAAGAAGATGGACCATAACTCCATGTCCAATATGTACAAGGAAATTCCCAATGAAGCTCTTGACACCTTCAAGTTTGGCTCTGTGCATTACCTTCTGTCAGGGCTCCCGACGATCAATTGGATACTAAGGCATACCTTATTGCCTAAGTCTGGAGATCACAAGATGATCAAAGGCCATGCTATCAACTTGCTACATGTGTTTGATGTGCCTCAGAATTTTAAGGTGATGAGCCTCATAGTGGAAACTATCAAGAGGACTGCAGCAGATCAGAAGAGGAGCTGCGGATATGCCCCTCAGATTCAGGAGCTCATCAACTCCAAGATGGGCACGGGCATATATCTATTGGACAAGGAACACCTGCCCATCTGTCCAGATTTCGAGGACAATCAAGTTGTCATGACTGAGAACGAGCCATCATCTGCCCAAGCATTTGCAAAGAAGGAGAAGGTGAGGAAGGAGAAAGCTGCCAAGATGCCTACCCAAGAGGAGGCATCTGAATACTTCTTGAAGACCAAACAAGAGCAGCTTGGTTACTTGATTGCATCCACGCTGAGGATTGAGCAAAGTCTGGCCACCCTCACTCAGAATCAGCAGAGCCTAGAGTGAATCATGGAACAGAAGTTCTATGACCTGGATGTCAAGGTAACGGAAGTTCAGTCCGCAGTGGAGCAGCTCCAGGAGGACATGCAGGAGAGGAGAGGCAGGACTACCACTCATGCCTTTGCCAGAGTGCCACGAGGCCCGAGGTCATCTGCCGTGCCAGTTGCCGACACAAGAGCCACCACCTCAGCACCAGCTCCAGCATCTACTTCAGCTCCAACTCCAGCGACTACTTCAGCATCTACAGAAGCCTTCGTCCTTGGAGTGATCCCGACTCCACCACCACCTGAAGATCAAGCCTGAGCGTCGATCTAGTACTATGCATTTTCTAGGAACTTTTTGGTAACTTGTTGCCAAAGGGGGAGAAGATGTATAGATCATAGGCTTCGAGAGAGAGAGTGTTGCTTTTCTCTCTTGCTTTATTTGGTGGTTTTTCTTGTTTGCTTTTGAGTGCCTAAGATACTACATCATTATTTGTGAGACATTGATGATCATGTGTTTGATCATAAGCTACACTCAATGTTTGCTTAACATTATCATCTTATCTATCTTGTGTGATCATTCACTTTTCTTGGTGATGAGTGCATGTATTTCATTCTTATCATTTTGAGCGCTCCACCAAGATGTATGTGACATGGAAGAGTAACCCAT
The DNA here is from genome assembly GCF_056163025.1 of Triticum urartu. Lineage (NCBI taxonomy): Eukaryota > Viridiplantae > Streptophyta > Magnoliopsida > Poales > Poaceae > Triticum > Triticum urartu. The sequence continues at coordinate 174,753,995 of NC_141879.1, forward strand.
GACTCTAACTCTTTGTGCATTTGCATTCCAAAGCAAATCTTAAATATGCACAAATTTAGGGGGAGCTCTTACTTATCACATACTTCTCAAAGCGACGATATATTTCATGCTTATTATCATTTGTCGAAGCTTTGATCTGTATGTTGTCATCAATTACCAAAAAGGGGGAGATTGAAAGTGCAACTATCCCTAGGTGGTTTTGGTAATTCATAACAACATATAGCTCATTGAGCTAATACTATTCCGAGATGATTATTTCAAGAAAGCTCAATGATTGGCATGGCATGGATGTGAAAGTGGAACCCTCAAAATGCTAAGGACAAAGGATTGGCTCAAGCTCAAAAGCCCAAGACTCTTCATTTTATATTTTAGTGATCCAAGATCACATTGAGTCTTTAGGAAAAGCCAATACTATCAAGGAGGGATGAGGTGTTGCTTAATGAGCCTCTTGCTTCATGTGCTTAGTGATATGCTCCAAAACCCTCAACTACTTTCCCATATCCACATATGACCTAAACCCTAAGCCAAACTCGGTCCTACCGATTCTTCCTATCCGGCGCCACCGAGTTTCACTTGTCATTAGCCACTGCCAAAACCCTAGCAATTCGGTCCTACCGATAGGGATCTCGGTCTCACCGAGATGGGGTTGCAAACTCTCTGTTTCCCTTTTGTAACTTTCGGTCCCACCGAAAGAGCGAATCGGTCCCACCGAGATTGCAATGTAAACTCAGTGTTTCCCCTTTGTAACTTTTCGGTCTCACCGAGTTCCACTCGGTCTCACCGAAAGAGCAAATCGGTCCCACCGAGTTTGCCTGACCAACTCTCTGGTTAGCTAATTACCATTTTCGGTCTCACCGAGTTTGTGTAATCGGTCTCACCGAGATTACGTTATGCCCAAACCCTAACCACATCGGTCCTACCGAGTTGCATGTCAGTCCCACCGAAAATCACTAACGGTCACTAGGTTTACATTTTCGGTCCGACCGAGATTATTGATTCGGTCCCACCGAGATTGGAAAACTGTGTAACGGTTGGATTTTGTGTGGAGGCTATATATACCCCTCCACCTTCTTCTCATTCGAGGAGAGAGCCATCAGAACACACACACCATTCCAACTCATTTGTTCTGAGAGAGAACCACCTACTCATGTGTTGAGACCAAGACATTCCATTCCTACCATATGAATCTTGATCTCTAGCCTTCCCAAGTTGCTTTCCACTCAAACCCTCTTTCCACCAAATCCAAATCCTATGAGAGAGAGTTGAGTGTTGGGGAGACTATCATTTGAAGCACAAGAGCAAGGAGTTCATTACCTACACACCATTTGTTACTTCTTGGAGAGTGGTGTCTCCTAGATTGGCTAGGTGTCACTTGGGAGCCTCCGACAAGATTGTGGAGTTGAACCAAGGAGTTTGTAAGGGCAAGGAGATCGCCTACTTCATGAAGATCTACCGCTAGTGAGGCAAGTCCTGTGTGGGCGATGGCCATGGTGGGATAGACAAGGTTGCTTCTTCGTGGACCCTTTGTGGGTGGTTGCTTCTTCGTGGACCCTTCATGGGTGGAGCCCTGTGTGGACTCGCGCAACCGTTACCCTTGGGTGGAGCCCTGTGTGGACTCGCGCAACCGTTACCCTTCGTGGGTTGAAGTCTCCATCAACGTGGATGTAGGATAGCACCACCTATCCGAACCACGGGAAAAACATCCGTGTCTCCAATTGCGTTTGATCTCTCCAAACCCTTCCCTTTACATTCTTGCAAGTTGCATGCTTTACTTTCCGCTGCCTATATACTCTTTGCATGCTTGCTTGAATTATGTGATGATTGCTTGACTTGTCCTAAATTAGCTAAAATTTGCCAAGAACTAAAATTGGGAAAAGGTTAAGTTTTTATTTGGTCAAGTAGTCTAATCACCCCCCCCCCCTCTAGACATACTTTCGATCCTACACGCCCCCCCTTTCCTTCTCCCTCTTTCCTCCTTCCTTCTCCTACTCCTACTACATGGAAAGGGGGAATCCTACTCCCGGTTGGAGTAGGACTCCCCATGGGGCGCGCCATAGGAGGGTCGGCCCTCCCCCTCCTCCACTTCTTTATATACGAGGGAGGGGGGCACCCGTTAGACACACAAGGTGATCATTGATCGGTACACCCCTCCACCATAATCCACCTCGGTAATATCGTAGCGGTGCTTAGGCAAAGCCCTGTTCCGGTAGCAACATCATCACCGTCATCATGCCTTCGTGCTAACGAAACTCTTCCTCGAAGCTCTACTGGATCGTGAGTTCGCGGGACGTCACCGAGCCGAACGTGTGCAGATCGCGGAGGTGCCGTATCTTCGGTGCTAGATCGGTCGATCGTGAAGACGTACGACTACATCAACTGAGTTGTCATAACGCTTCCCCTTATGGTCTATGAGGGTACGTAGACGATACTCTCCCCTCTCGTTGCTATTCATCACCATCATCTTGCGTGTGCGTAGGAATTTTTTTGAAATTACTGCGTTCCCCAACAGTGGCATCCGAGCCAGGTCTATGCGTAGATGTTATATGCACGAGTAGAACACAAAGGAGTTGTGGGCGTGGGTATGTACATATTGCTTGCCATCACTAGTTGATTCTTGATTCGACGGTATTGTTGGATGAAGCGGCTCAGACCGACATTACGCGTACGCTTACGCGAGACTGGTTCTACCGACGTGCTTCGCACACAGGTGTCTAGTGGGTGTCTGTTTCTCCAACTTTAGTTGAATCGGATTCAATGAACAGGGTTCTTTCTGAAGATCAAAAAGCAATCACTATACCGCGTTGTGGTTTTTGATGCATAGGTAAGAACGGTTCTTGCTCAGCTCGTAGCAGCCACGTAAAACTTGCAACAACAAAGTAGATGACGTCTAACTTGTTTTTGCAGGGCATGTTGTGATGTGATATGGTCAAGACGTGATGAGATATAAATTGTTGTATGAGATGATCATGTTTTGTTAAAGTTATCGGCAACTGGCAGGAGCCTTATGGTTGTCTTTTTATTGCATAAGATGCAAGCGCCATATAATTGCTTTACTTTATCGCTATGCGATAGCAATAGTTGCAAACGCAATAGTTGGTGAGACGACCATGTGACAACACGTTGATCGAGATCAAGATGATGGAGATCATGGTGTCATGCCAGTGACGATAGAGATCATGAAGGTGTTTTGGAGATGGAGATCAAAGGCACAAGATGATGATGTCCATATCATGTCACATATTTTGATTGCATGTGATGTTTATCCTTTATGTATCTTGTTTTGCTTAGTTCGGTGGTAGCATTATAAGATGATCTCTCACTAAATTTCAAGGTATAAGTGTTCTCCCTGAGTATGCACCGTTGCGACAGTTCGTCGTGCCGAGACACCACGTGATGATCGGGTGTGATAAGCTCTACGTTCACATACAACGGGTGCAAAGCCAGTTTTGCACACTTGGAATACTCGGGTTAAACTTGACGAGCCTAGCATATGCAGAAATGGCCTCGGAACACTGGAGACCGAAAGGTCGAGCGTGAATCATATAGTAGATATGATCAACATTGAAAACTACTCCATCTCACGTGATGATCGAACATGGTTTAGTTGATTTGGATCACGTGATCATTTAGATGACTAGAGAGATGTCTATCTAAGTGGGAGTTTTTAAGTAATATGATTAATTGAATTTATCATGAACTTAGTCCCGATAGTATTTGCATATCCATGTTGTAGATCCATAGCTTGCGATGTAGCTCCCCGTTTATTTTTTGATATGTTCCTAGAGAAAAATAAGTTGAAAGATGATAGTAGCAATGATGCGGACTGGGTCCGTGATCTGAGGATTATCCTCATTGCTGCACAGAAGAATTCTGTCCTTGATGCACCGCTAGGTGACAGACCTATTGCAGGAGCAGATGCACACGTTATGAATGTTTGACAAAGCTCGGTATGATGACTACTTAATAGTTTAGTGCACCATGCTTTATGGCTTAGAACCGGGACTTCAAAAACGTTTTGAATGCCACGGAACATATAAGATGTTCTAAGAGTTGAAATTGGTATTTCATACTCATGCCCGTGTCGAGAGGTATGAGACCTCTGACAGTACATTGCCTACAAGGTGGTGGAGAATAGCTTAACCAGTGAGCATGTGCTCAGATTGTCTGGGTACTACAATTGCTTGAATCAAGTGGGAGTTAATCTTCCAGATAAGATAGTAATTGATAAAGTTCTCTAGTCACTATCACCAAGTTACTAGAACTTAGTGATGAACTATAATATGCAAGGGATGACAAAAGTAATTCCCAAGCTCTTCGCGATGCTGAAATCGGTGAAGGTAGAAATCAAGAAATAGCATCAAGTGTTGATGGTTAACAAGACCACTAGTTTCAAGAAAAGGGCAAAGGGGAAGAAAGAGGAACTTCAAAGAAGAAAGGCAAGCAAGTTGCCACACCCATGAAGAAGCTCAAAGCTAGACCCAAGCCTGGAACCGAGTGCTTCTATTGCAAAGGAAATGATCACTGGAAGTGGGACTACCCTAGATACTTGGTGGATAAGAAAGATGGCAAAGTGAACAAAATTATATATTTGATATACATGTTATTGATGTCTACTTTACTAGTGTTTATAACAACACCTTTGTATTTGATATTGGTTCAGTTACTAAGAGTAGTAACTCGAAACGGGAGTTGCAAAATAAACAAAGACTAGTTAAGGGAGAGGTGATGATGTGAGTTGGAAGTGATTCCAAGGTTGATAAGATCACCATCGCACACTCCCTTTACCTTCGGGGTTAGTGTTGAACCTAAAATAAATGTTATTTGGTGTTTGCGTAAAGCATAATATGATTGGATCATGTTTATTGCAATACGGTTATTCATTTAAGTCAGGGATAATTGTTATTCTATTTACATGAATAAAACCTTCTGAGGTCATACACCCAAGGTGAATGGTTTATTGAATCTCGATCGTAGTAATACACATATTCATAATATTGAAGCCAAAAGATGCAAAATTAATAATGATAGTGCAACTTATATGTGGCACTGGCGTTTAGGTCATATTGGTGTAAAGCGCATGAAGAAACTCCATTCTGATGGACTTCTGGAATCATTTGATTATGAATCACTTGGTACTTGCGAACCATGCCACATGGGCAAGATGACTAAAACTCCGTTCTCCGGTACAATGGAGCGAGCAACAGAGTTATTGGAAATCATACATACTGATGTATGTGGTCCAATGAACATTGAAGCTCGCAGTGTATATCGTTATTTTCTCACCTTCACAGCTGATTTGAGCAAATATGGGTATATCTACTTGATGAAACATAAGTTTGAAACATTTGAAAAGTTCAAAGAATTTCAGAGTGAAGTGGAAAATCATCGTAACAAGAAAATCAAGTTTCTATGATCTGATCGTGGAGGTGAGTATTTGAGTTATGAGTTTGGACTTCATTTAAAACAATGCAGAATAGTTTCACAACTCACGCCACCTAGAACATGATACGTCTCCAATGTATCTATAATTTTTGATTGCTCCATGCTATATTATCTACTGTTTTGGACATTATTGGGCTTTATTATCCACTTTTATATTATTTTTGGGACTAACCTATTAACCGGAGGCCCAGCCCAGAATTGCTGTTTTTTGCCTATTTTAGGGTTTCAAAGAAAAGGAATATCAAATGGAGTCCAAACAGAATCAAACCTTCGGGAACGTGATTTTCTCAACGAACAAGACCCATGAGACTTGGACCCTACGTCAAGACACAAAAGAGGAGGCCATGAGGTAGGGGGGGGCGCCTCCCCCCCAGGCGCACCCTCCACCCTCGTGGGCCCTCTGTTGCTCCACCGACGTACTCCTTCCTCCTATATATACCTACGTACCCCCAAATGATCAGATACGGAGCCAAAACCCTAATTCCACCACCGCAACTTTTTGTATCCACGAGATCCCATCTTGGGGCCTATTTCGGAGCTCCGCCGGAGGGGGAATCGATCACGGAGGGCTTCTACATCAACACCATAGCCCCTCCGATGAAGTGTGAGTAGTTTACTTCAGACCTACGGGTCCATAGTTAGTAGCTAGATGGCTTCTTCTCTCTTTTTGGATCTCAATACAATGTTCTCCCCCTCTCTTGTGGAGATCTATTCGATGTAATCTTCTTTTTGCGGTGTGTTTGTTGAGACCGATGAATTGTGGGTTTATGATTAAGTCTATCTATGAACAATATTTGAATCTTCTCTGAATTCTTTTATGTATGATTGGTTATCTTTGCAAGCCTCTTCGAATTATCAGTTTGGTTTGGCCTACTAGATTGATCTTTCTTGCAATGGGAGAAGTGCTTATCTTTGGGTTCAATCTTGCGGTGTCCTTTCCCAGTGACAGTAGGGCAGCAAGGCACACATTGTATTGTTGCCATCGAGGATAACAAGATGGGGTTTTCATCATATTGCATGAGTTTATCCCTCTACATCATGTCATCTTGCTTAAGGTGTTACTCTGTTTTCATTAACTTAATACTCTAGATGCATGCTAGATAGCGGTCGATGAGTGGAGTAATAGTAGTAGATGCAGGCAGGAGTCGGTCTACTTGTCTCGGACGTGATGCCTATATACATGATCATACCTAGATATTCTCATAACTATGCTCAATTCTGTCAATTGCTCAACAGTAATTTGTTCACCCACCGTAGAATACTTATGCTCTCGAGAGAAGCCACTAGTGAAACCTATGGCCCTTAGGTCTATCTTCATCATATTAATCTACCAATACTTAGTTATTTCCTTTTGCTTTTACTTTGCTTTTATTTTACTTTGCATCTTTATCATAAAAATACCAAAAATATTGTCTTATCATATCTATCAGATCTCACTCTCGTAAGTGGCCGTGTAGGGATTGACAATCCCTATTCACGTTGGTTGCGAGGATTTATTTGTTTTGTGCAGGTACGAGGGACTCGCGCGTAGCCTCCTACTGGATTGATACCTTGGTTCTCAAAAACTGAGGGAAATACTTGCGCTATTTTGCTGCATCATCCCTTCCTCTTCGGGGAAAACCAACACAGTGCTCAAGAGGTAGCAGAACACCACAGCTTAATGGTGTGTCCGAACGACATAACCATACTTTATTAGATATGGTGCAATCTATGATGTCTCTTACCGATTTATCACTATCGTTTTGGGGTTATGCATTAGAGACAAATGCATTCACGTTAAATAGGGCACCATCTAAATCCGTTGAGACGACACCATATGAACTGTGGTTTAGGAAGAAACCTAAGCTGTCGTTTCTTAAAGTTTGGGGCTATGATGCTTATGTGAAAAAGTTTCAACCTGATAAGCTTGAACCCAAATCGGAGAAATGCATCTTCATAGGATACCCAAAGGAAACTGTTGGGTACACCTTCTATCACAGATCCGAAGGCAAGGTATTCGTTGCTAAGAATGGATCCTTTCTATAGAAGAAGTTTCTCTCGAAAGAAGTGATTGGGAGGAATGTAAAACTTGATGAGGTAATAGAAAGTAGTTCATCACAGAAATCAGCTCTAGTAATTCCTACACCAATTAGTGAGGAAGTTAATGATGATGATCATGAAACTTCAGATCAAGTTACTACCAAACCTCGTAGGTCAACCAGAGTAAGATTCGCACCAGAGTGGTACGGTAATCCTATTCTGGAAGTCATCTTACTTGACCATGACGAACCTACGAACTATGAGGAAGCGATGATGAGCCCAGATTCTGCAAAATGGCTTGAGGCCATGAAATCTGAGATGGGATCCATGTATGAGAACAAAGTATGGACTTTGGTTGACTTGCCCGATGATCGGCAGGCCATAGAGAATAAATGGATCTTCAAGAAGAAGACTGACGCTGACGGTAATGTTACTGTCTACAAAGCTCGACTTGTTGCAAAAGGTTTTCGACAAGTTCAAGGAGTTGACTACGATGATACCTTCTCACCCGTAGGTATGCTTAAGTCCGTCTGAATCATGTTAGCAATTGCCGCATTTTATGATTATGAAATTTGGCAAATGGATGTCAAAATGCATTCCTTAATGGATACCTTAGAGAAGAGTTGTATATGATGCAACCAGAAGGTTTTGTCGATCCAAAAGGTGCTAACAAAGTGTACAAGCTCCAGCGATCCATCTATGGACTGGTGCAAGCATCTCGGAGTTGGAATATATACTTTGATAAAGTGATCAAAGCATATGGTTTTATACAGACTTGTGCTGAAGCCTGTATTTACAAGAAAGTGAGTGGGAGCACTACAAAATTCCTGATAAGTATATGTTAATGTCATATTGTTGATCGGAAATAATGTATAATTTTCTGGAAAGCATAAAGGAGTGTTTGAAAAGAGTTTTACAAAGAAAGACCTCGATGAAGCTACTTGCATACTGAGCATCGAGATCTATAGAGATAGATCAAGACGCTTGATATATTTTCAATGAGTACATACCTTGACAAGATTTTGAAGTAGTTCAAAATGGAAATGTCAAAGAAGGAGTTCTTGCCTGTGTTGCAAGGTGTGAAGTTGAGTAAAGACTTAAAACTCGACCACGGCAGAAAATAGAAAGAGAATGAAAAGTCATTCCCTATGCCTCGGTCATAGGTTCTATAAAGTATGCTATGTTGTGTACCAAACCTATTGTGTACCTCACCATAAGTTTGGCAAGAGGGTACAATAGTGATCTAGGAGTGGATCACTGGACAGCGGTCAAAAATATCCTTAGTGAAATAAGGAAATGTTTCTCGGTTATGGAGGTGACAAAGATTTCGTTGTAAAGAGTTACGTCGATGCAAGCTTTGACACCGATCTGGATGACTCTAAGTCTCGATCTAGATACATATCGAAAGTGGGAGCAATTAGCTAGAGTAGATCCATGCAAAGCATTGTAGACGTAGAAAATTTGCAAAATACATACGGCTCTGAATGTGGCAGACCCGTTGACTAAATTTCTCTCACAAGCAAAACATGATCACTCTTTGGGTGTTAATCACATAGTGATGTGAACTAGATTGTTGACTCTAGTAAACCCTTTGGGTGTTAGTCACATGGAGATGTGAACTAATCACATAAAGATGTGAACTATTGGTGTTAAATCACATGACAATGTGAACTAGATTATTGACTCTAGTGCAAGTGGGAAACTGAAGGAAATATGCCCTAGAGGCAATAATAAAGTTGTTATTTATATTTCCTTATATCATGATAAATGTTTATTATTCATGCTAGAATTGTATTAACCGGAAACTTAGTACATGTGTGAATACATAGACAAACAGAGTGTCCCCAGTATGCCTCTACTTGACTAGCTCGTTAATCAAAGATGGTTAAGTTTCCTAGCCATGGACATGTGTTGTCATTTGATGAACGGGATCACATCATTAGAGAATCATGTAATGGACAAGACCCATCCATTAGCTTAGCATAATGATCGTTCAGTTTTATTGCTACTGCTTTCTTCATAACTTATACGTGTTCCTCTGACTATGAGATTATGCAACTCCCGAAAACCGGAGGAACACCTTGTGTGCTATCAAACGTCACAACACAACTGGGTGATTATAAAGATGCTCTACAGGTGTCTCCGATGGTGTTTGTTGAGTTGGCATGGATCAAGATTAGGATTTGTCACTCCAATTGTCGGAGAGGTATCTCTAGGCCCTCTCGGTAATGTACATCACTATAAGCCTTGCAAGCAATGTAACTAATGAGTTAGTAACGAGATGTAGCATTACGGAACGAGTAAAGAGACTTGCCGGTAACGAGATTGAACTAAGTATTGAGATACCGACGATCGAATCTCGGGCAAGTAACATACCGATGACAAAGGGAACAACGTATATCGTTATGCGGTTTGACCGATAAAGATCTTCATAGAATATGTAGGAACCAATATGAGCATCCAGGTTCCACTATTGGTTATTGACCGGAGACATGTCTCGGTCATGTCTACATAGTTCTCGAACCCGTAGGGTCCGCACGCTTAACGTTCAGTGACGATCAGTATTATGAGTTTATGTGTTTTAATGTACCGAAGATAGTTCGGAGTCCCGGATTTGATCACGGACATGACGAGGAGTCTCTAAATGGTCGAGACATAAAGATCGATATATTGGACGACTATGTTTGGACATCGGAAGGATTCTGAATGAAGTTCGGGCATATACCGGAGTGCCGGGGGGTTACCAGAACCCCCCGGGGAGTTTAATGGGCCTTATGGGCCTTATAGTGGAAAGAGAGGAGAGCTGCTAGGGCAGGCCGCGCGGCCCCTCCCCCTCTGGTCCGAATTGGACTAGGAAGGGGGCGGCGCCCCCTTTCCTTCTCCCTCTTCCCTCCTTCCTTCTCCTACTCCTACTACATGGAAAGGGGGGAATCCTGTTGGGGAACGTAGTAATTTCAAAAAATTCCTACGCACACGCAGGATCATGGTGATGCATAGCAACGAGAGGGGAGAGTGTGTCCACGTACCCTCGTAGACCGAATGCGGAAGCGTTAGCACAACGCGGTTGATGTAGTCATACGTCTTCACGATCCGACCGATCCAAGTACCGAATGCACGACACCTCGTAGTTCAGCACACGTTCAGCTCGATGACGTCCCACGAACTCCGATCCAGCAGAGCTCCACGGGAGAGTTTCGTCAGCACGACGGCGTGATGACGGTGATGATGTTGCTACCGACACAGGGCTTCGCCTAAGCACCGCTACGATATGATCGAGGTGGATTATGGTGGAGGGGGCACTGCACACGGCTTGGAACAATCAACTTGTGTGTTCTAGGGTGCCCCTGCCCCTGTATATAAAGGAGCAAGGGGAGGCCGTCCGACCTCTCTAGGCGCCAAAGGGGGGATTCCTCTCCTTTCCTAGTCCTACTAGGAGGGGAAGGAAGGAGAAGGGGAGGAGAAGGAAAGAGGGGGCGCAGCCCCTCCCCTAGTCCAATTCGGACTAGGCCCATGGGGAGCGCGCGGCTAGCCCTCGTGGCTTCTCCTCTTTTTTCCTTAAATCCCACTAAGGCCCATATGTACTCCTGTATTCCCGTAACTCCTCCGGTACTGCGAAAAATACCCGAATCACTCGGAACCTTTCCGATGTCCGAATATAGTCGTCCAATATATCGATCTTTACGTCTCGACCATTTCGAGACTCCTCGTCATGTCCCCGATCTCATCCGGGACTCCTAACTACCTTCGGTACATCAAAACACATAAACTCATAATACAAATTGTCATCGAACATTAAGCGTGCGGACCTTACGGGTTCGAGAACTATGTAGACATGACCGAGACACGTCTCTGGTCCATAACCAATAGCGGAACCTGGATGCTCATATTGGCTCCTACATATTCTATGAAGATCTTTATCGGTCAAACCGCATAACAACATACGTTGTTCCCTTTGTCATCGGTATGTTACTTGCCCGAGATTCAATCGTCGGTATCTCAATACCTAGTTCAATCTCGTTACCGCCAAGTCTCTTTACTCGTTCCGTAATATATCATCCTGCAACTAACTCATTAGTTACAATGCTTGCAAGGCTTATAGTGATATGTATTACCGAGTGGGCCCAGAGATACCTCTCCGACGATCGGAGTGACAAATCCTAATCTCGAAATACGCCAACTCAACAAGTACCTTCGGAGACACCTGTAGAGCACCCTTATAATCACCTAGTTACGCTGTGACGTTTGGTAGCACACAAAGTGTTCCTCCGGTAAACGGGAGTTGCATAATCTCATAGTCATAGGAACATGTATAAGTCATGAAGAAAGCAATAGCAACATACTAAACGATCAAGTGCTAAGCTAACGGAATGGGTCAAGTCAATCACATCATTCTCCTAATGATGTGATCTCGTTAATCAAATGACAACTCACATCTATGGTTAGGAAACTTAACCATCTTTGATTAATGAGCTAGTCAAGTAGAGGCATACTAGTGACATTATGTTTGTCTATGTATTCACACATGTATTATGTTTCCGGTTAATACAATTCTAGCATGAATAATAAACATTTATCATGAAATAAGGAAATAAATAGTAACTTTATTATTTCCTCTAGGGCATATTTCCTTCAGTCTCCCACTTGCACTAGAGTCAATAATCTAGTTCACATCTTTATGTGATTAGTTCACATCTCCATGTGACTAATACCCAAAGGGTTTACTTGAGTCAATAATCTAGTCCACATCACTATGTGATTAACACCCAAAGAGTGATCATGTTTTGCTTGTGAGAGAAGTTTAGCCTACGAGTCTGCAACATTCAGATCCGTATGTATTTTGCAAATTTCTATGTCTATAATGCTCTGCACGGAGCTACTCTAGCTAATTGCTCCCACTTTAAAAAAATGTATCCAGATTGAGACTTAGAGTCATCTGGATCAGTTTCAAAATTTTCATCGACGTAACCCTTTACGACGAACCTTTTGTCACCTCCATAGTCGAGAAACATATCCTTATTCCACTAAATATAATTTTGACCGCTGTCTAGTGATCTACTCCTAGATCACTATTGTACTCCCTTGCTAAACTTAGTGTAGGGTATACAATAGATCTGGTACACAGCATGGCATACTTTATAGAAACTATGGCTAAGGCATAGGGAATGACTTTCATTCTCTTTCTATCTTCTGTCATGATCGGGCTTTGAGTCTTACTCAATTTCACACCTTGTAACACAGGTAAGAACTCTTTCTGTGACTGTTCCATTTTGAACTACTTCAAAATCTTGTCAAGGTATGTACTCATTGAAAAAACTTATCAAGCGTCTTGATCTATCTCTATAGATCTTGATGCTCAATATGTAAGTAGCTTCACCGAGGTCTTTATTTGAAAAACTCCTTTCAAATATTCCTTTATGCTTTCCAAAAAATTCTACATTATTTCCGATCAACAATATGTCATTCACATATATTTATCAGAAATGATGTGGTGCTCCCACTCACTTTCTTGTAAATTCAGGCTTCACCACAAGTCTGTATAAAACTATATGCTTTGATCAACACATTAAAGCATATATTCCAACTCTGAGATGCTTGCACCAGTCCATAGATGGATCGCTGGAGCTTGCACATTTTGTTAGCACCTTTAGGATCGACAAAACCTTCTGGTTGCATCATATACAACTCTTCTTTAAGAAATCCATTAAGGAATGTAGTTTTGACATTCATTTGCCAGATTTCATAAAATGTGGAAATTTGCTAACATGATTCGGACAGACTTAAGCATCGCTACGAGTGAGAAAATCTCATCGCAGTCAACACCTTGAACTTTGTCAAAACCTTTTTGACAAGTCTAGATTTTTAGATAGTAACACTACGTCCGTCTTCCTCTTGAAGATCCATTTATTTTCTATGTCTTGCCGATCATCGGACAAGTCAACCAAAGTCCACACTTTGTTCTCATACATGGATCTCATCTCAGATTTCATGGCCTTAAGCCATTTTGTGGAATCTGGGCTCATCATCGCTTCCTCATAGTTCTTAGGTTCATCATGGTCAATTAACATGACCTCCAGAACAGGATTACCGTACCACTCTAGTGAGGATCTCACTCTGGTTGACCTACGAGGTTTGGTAGTAACTTGATCTGAAGTTACATGATCATCATCATTAGCTTCCTCACTAATTGGTGTAGGAGTCACAGAAACAGATTTCTGTGATGAACTACTTACCAATAAGGGAGCAGGTACAATTACCTCATCAAGTTCTACTTTCCTCCCACTCACTTCTTTCGAGGGAAACTCCTTCTCTAGAAAGGATCCATTCTCAGCAACAAATATCTTGCCTTCGGATCTGTGATAGAAGGTGTACCCAACAGTTACTTTTGGGTATCCTATGAAGACGCACTTCTCCGACTTGGGTTTGAGCTTATCAAGATGAAACTTTTTCACATAAGCATCACAACCCCAAACTTTAAGAAACGACAGCTTAGGTTTCTTGCTAAACCACAGTTCATATGGTGTCGTCTCAACGGATTTAGATGGTGCCCTTTTTAATGTGAATGCAACTGTCTCTAATGCATAACCCCAAAACGATAGTGGTAAATCGGTAAAAGACATCGTAGATTGCATTATATCAAATAAAGTACGGTTATGACGTTCGGACACACCATTACGCTGTGGTGTTCCAGGTGGCATGAGTTTGTGAAACTATTCCACATTGTTTTAATTGAAGGCCAAACTCGTAACTCAAATATTCGCCTCTGCGATCAGATCATAGAAACTTTATTTTCTTGTTACGATGATTTTCCACTTCACTCTGAATTTTTTTGAACTTTTCAAATGTTTCAGACTTATGTTTCTTCAAGTAGATATACCCATATCTGCTCAAATCATCTGTGAAGGTCAGAAAATAACGATACCCGCCGCGAGCCTCAACACTCATCGGACCTCATACATCAGTATGTATTATATCAAATAAGTCAGTTGCTCGCTTCATTGTTCTGGAGAACGGAGTCTTAGTCATCTTTGCTCGTGAGGCATGGTTCGCAAGCATCAACTGATTCATAATCAAGTGATTCCAAAAGCCCATCAGCATGGATTTTCTTCATGCGCTGTACACCAATATGCCCTAAACGGTAGTGCCACAAATAAGTTGCACTATCATTATTAACTTTGCATCTTTTGGCTTCAATATTATGAATATGTGTATCACTACGATCGAGATTCAATAAACCATTTTCATTGGGTGTATAACCATAGAAGGTTTTATTCATGTAAACTGAATAACAATTATTCTCTAACTTAAATGAATAACCGTATTGCAATAAACATGATCAAATCATATTCATGCTCAACGCAAACACAAAATAACACTTATTTAGGTTCATCACTAATCCCGAAAGTATAGGGAGTGTGCGATGATGATCATATCATTCTTGGAACTACTTCCAACACACATCGTTACTTCACCTTTAACTAGTCTCTGTTCATTCTGCAACTCTTGTTTCAAGTTACTACTCTTAGCAACTAAACTAGTATCAAATACAGAGGGGTTGCTATAAACACTAGCGAAGTACACATCAATAACATGTATATCCAATATACCTTTGTTCACCTTGCCATCCTTCATATCCGCAAAATACTTGGGGCAGTTCCGCTTCCAGTGACCAGTCCCTTTGCAGTAGAAGCACTCAGTCTCATGCTTAGGTCCAGACTTGGGTTTCTTCACTTGAGCAGCAACTTGCTTGCCGTTCTTCTTGAAGTTCCCCTTCTATCCCTTTTCCATTTTCTTGAAACTAGTGGTCTTGTTAACCATCAACACTTGATGCTCTTTCTTGATTTCTTCCTTCATCGATTTCAGCATCACGAAGAGCTTGGGAATCGTTTCTGTTATCCCTTGCATATTATAGTTCATCACGAAGTTCTAGTAACTAGGTGATAGTAACTAGAGAACTTTGTCAATCACTATCTTATCTGGAAGATTAACTCCCACTTGATTCAAGCGATTGTAGTACTCAGACATTCTGAACACATGCTCACTAGTTGAGCTATTCTCCTCCATCTTGTAGGCAAAGTACTTGTCAAAGGTCTTAAGCCTTTCGACATGGGCATGAGTCTGAAATACTAATTTCAACTCTTGGAACATCTCATATGCTCCGTGTCATTTCAAAAACATCTTTGAAGCCCCGTTTCTAAGCTATAAAGCATGGTGCACTAAACTATCAAGTAGTCATCATATCGAGCTTGCCAAACGTTCATAACGTCTGCTTTTGCTCCTGCAATCGGTCTGTCATCTAGCGGTGCATCAAGGACATAATTCTTCTGTGCAGCAATGAGGATAAACCTCAGATTATGGAGCTAGTCCGCATGATCGCTACTAACATTTTTCAACATAGTTTTTCTCTAGGAACATATCAAAATAAATAGGGAGCAACATCGCGAGCTATTGATCTACAACATAGTTATGCAAATACTATCAGGACTAAGTTCATGATAAATTAAAGTTCAATTAATCATATTACTTAAGAACTCCCACTTAGATAGACATCCCTCTAGTCATCTAAATGATCATGTGATCCAAATCAACTAAACCATGTCCGATCATCACGTGAGATGGAGTAGTTTTCAATGGTGAACATCACTATGTTGATCATATCTACTATATGATTCACGCTCGACCTTTCGGTCTCCAGTGTTCCGATGCCATATCTGCATATGCTAGGCTCGTCAAGTTTAACCCGAGTATTCTACGTGTGCAAAACTGGCTTGCACCCGTTGTAGATGGACGTAGAGCTTATCACACCCGATCATCACGTGGTGTCTTGGCACGACGAACTTTTGCAACAGTGCATACTCAGGGAGAACACTTTTATCTTGAAATTTAGTGAGAGATCATCTTATAATGCTACCGTCAATCAAAGCAAAATAAGATGCATAAAGGATAAAGATCATATGCAATCAAAATATGTGACATGATATGGCCATGATCATCTTGCGCCTTTGATCTCCATCTCCAAAGTACCGTCATGATCTCTATCGTCACCGGCATGACACCATGATCTCCATCATCTTGATCTCTATCAATGTGTCGTCACATGGTCGTCTCGCTAACTATTGCTTTTGCAACTATTGCTATCGCATAGCGATAAAGTAAAGCAATTACATGGCACTTGCATCTTATGCA
The DNA here is from genome assembly GCF_056163025.1 of Triticum urartu. Lineage (NCBI taxonomy): Eukaryota > Viridiplantae > Streptophyta > Magnoliopsida > Poales > Poaceae > Triticum > Triticum urartu. The sequence goes on from NC_141879.1 coordinate 174,770,639, forward strand.
ATAAAGAGACAACCATAAGGCTTCTGCCAGTTGCCAATAACTTTAACAAAACATGATCATCTCATAGAACAACTTATATCCCATCACGTTTTGACCATATCACATCACAACAAGCCCTGCAAAAACAAGTTAGACGTCCTCTACTTTGTTGTTGCAAGTTTTACGTGGCTTCTACGGGCTGAGCAAGAACCGTTCTTACCTACACATCAAAACCACAATGATAGTTTGTCAAGTTAGTGTTGTTTTAACCTTCTCAAGGACCGGGCGTAGCCACACTCGGTTCAACTAAAGTTGGAGGAACTGACACCCGCCAGCCACCTGTGTGCAAAGCACGTCGGTAGAACCAGTCTCGCGTAAGCGTACGCATAATGTCGGTCCGGGCCGCTTCATCCAACAATACCGCCGAACCAAAGTATGACATGCTGGTAAGCAGTATGACTTGTATCGCCCACAACTCACTTGTGTTCTACTCGTGCATATAACATCTACGCATAAACCTGGCTCGGATGCCACCGTTGGGGAACGTAATATTTCCAAAAAAAATCCTACGCACACGCAGGATCATGGTGATGCATAGCAACGAGAGGGGAGAGCGTGTCCACGTACCCTCGTAGACCGAATGTGGAAGCGTTAGCACAACGCGGTTGATGTAGTCGTACGTCTTCACGATCCGACCGATCCAAGTACCGAACGCACGGCACCTCCGAGTTCAGCACACGTTCAGCTCGATGACGTACCACGAACTCCGATCCAGTAGAGCTCCACGAGAGAGTTTCATCAGCACGACGGCGTGATGACGGTGATGATGTTGCTATCGATGCAGGGCTTTGCCTAAGCACCGCTACGATATGATCGAGGTGGATTATGATGGAGGGGGCACCGCACACGGCTTGGAACAATCAACTTGTGTGTTCTAGGGTGCCCCCTACCCCCGTATATAAAGGAGCAAGGGGAGGCCGTCCGACCTCTCTAGGCGCGCCAAAGGGGGGAGGAATCCTCCTCCTAGTAGGAGTAGGATTCCTCCTTTCCTAGTCCTACTAGGAGGGGAAGGAAGGAGAAGGGGAGGAGAAGGAAAAAGGGGGAGCAACCCCTCCCCTAGTCCAATTAGGACTAGGCCCATGGGGGGCGCGCGGATAGCCCTCGTGGCTTCTCCTCTTTTTCCCTTAAAGCCCACTAAGGCCCATATGTACTCCCGTATTCCCGTAACTCCTCCGGTACTCCGAAAAATACCAGAATCACTCGGAACCTTTCCGATGTCCGAATATAGTTTTCCAATATATCGATCTTTACGTCTCGACCATTTCGAGACTCCTCGTCATGTCCCTGATCTCATCCGGGACTCCGAACTACCTTCGGTACATCAAAACACATAAACTCATAATACAAATTGTCACCAAACATTAAGCGTGCGGACCCTACGGGTTCGAGAACTATGTAGACATGACCGAGACACGTCTCCGGTCAATAACCAATAGCGGAACCTGGATGCTCATATTGGCTCCTACATATTCTACGAAGATCTTTATCGGTCAAACCGCATAACAACATACGTTGTTCCCTTTGTCATCGGTATGTTACTTGCCCGAGATTCGATCGTCAGTATCTCAATACCTAGTTAAATCTCATTACCGGCAAGTCTCTTTACTCGTTCCATAATACATCATCCCGCAACTAACTCATTAGTTACAATGCTTGCAAGGCTTATAGTGATATGTATTACCGAGTGGGCCCAGAGATACCTCTCCGACGATCGGAGTTACAAATCCTAATATCAAAATATGCCAACTCAACAAGTACCTTCGGAGACACCTGTAGAGCACCTTTATAATCACCCAGTTACGTTGTGACGTTTGGTAGCACACAAAGTGTTCCTCCGGTAAACGGGAGTTGCATAATCTCATAGTCATAGGAACATGTATAAGTCATGAAGAAAGCAATAGCAACATACTAAACGATCAAGTGCTAAGCTAACGGAATGGGTCAAGTCAATCACATCATTCTCGTAATGATGTGATCTCGTTAATCAAATGACAACTCATGTCTATGGTTAGGAAACTTAATCATCTTTGATTAACGAGCTAGTCAAGTAGAGGCATACTAGTGACACTATGTTTGTCTATATATTCACACATGTATTGTGTTTCCGGTTAATACAATTATAGCATGAATAATAAACATTTATCATGAAATAAGGAAAATAAATAATAACTTTATTATTGCCTCCAGGGCATATTTCCTTCAAATCCTACTCCCGGTGGGAGTAGGACTCCCCATGGGGCGCGCCATAGGAGGGCCGGCCCTCCCCCTCCTCCACTCCTTTATATACGGGGAAGGGGGGCACCCCATAGACACACAAGTTGATCATTGATCTTTTAGCCGTGTGCGGTGCCCCCCTCCACCATAATCCACCTCGGTAATATCATAGCGGTGCTTAGGCGAAGCCCTGTTCCGGTAGCAACATCATCACCGTCATCACGCCGTCGTGCTGACGTAACTCTCCCTCGAAGCTTTACTGGATCGTGAGTTCACGGGACGTCACCGAGCCGAACGTGTGCAGATCGCGGAGGTGCCGTATCTTCGGTGCTAGATCGGTTGATCGTGAAGACGTACGACTACATCAACCGCGTTGTCATAACGCTTCCGCTTACGGTCTACGAGGGTACGTAGACGATACTCTCCCCTCTCGTTGCTATGCATCACCATGATCTTGCGTGTGTGTAGGATTTTTTTTGAAATTACTGCGTTCCCCAACAGGCCTCCTGTGGGTTTTTCGGCGTCAATGTACGCCATCTCGCGTGCTGCCCAGCGCCCGCCGGGCGAGGCCGGGTCGACCTATCAGCATCGCTCGCCTCTTGCCGAGTTGTTTCACTTGCCCATCCTGAGGCCTCCCGCCACTGGCTCCCTGGCACGCTCTGCACCATCCGATCTATGTGGCTTTCCCGCCCCGCCGGTTTCCCTCAGAGTCCATGACGTGTGAGCCGCGGGCACGTGTGGGCACCTTCATATGATGTTTTGCATAGCGTCGGCATGCATCGTCTCATCCGCTGCCCCCCCACACACACACACACACTGGGAAAGGCTAGGTCGTCATGTTAGTGTCCTTCGCCCGCGGAGGCGGCGACGACAAGGCGATGGAACAAGCGGCCGAGCTGAAGCATCGCAGGACTTGGGAGCGGGCTTCATGGGCTTTATGGCGACGACATGGAGGTGTAGAGAGGGGGCAAGAGTGATTAGAAGATCTTTTGTAACTAAAAGGTCAGTTCATTTCAAGGCACTCTCCAAATGGTATACATGTCTTGTTTTCACTCACCTCATGGGGACATATCAAGATTTTGTGACCAAAATCACAGCCTTCACAACAAACTCTATGAATTGTTTTCTTATTATAGCCACATGTGTCACTCATGTCATTGCCATTGAAACCACCATCGTATTTAGAATGGGGTATCTGATGAAGCTATGTACCTAGGATAGGGGCATGGACCTGTCCTAAGTACCCTACCCAAGGACATCCCTAGAAGAAGTCACCTTTCAATCGACTTGGAGGTATCCCCGACAGATTCAAGACACTCGACCACGAAGCAATCACTCGACCAAATTCCAACCACTCGACTGCCAGGAGATCTAAAGTCACCCTGCATGCAAACGGTCGGTCATTAAGTAGCTTTTATGGTCATCATAGCACTTTATTAGGGGCGTTACCAGTAACCCTCAGTCTTAATGTACTTTAAACCTTGCATTACTGAGGGCTGGAGGGGCCTGGCGAACTCTATATAAGCCACCCCCCTCCTCAGTATCAAGGGTTGGCACCCCTGTTATTCATACACACATAATTCAGTCGACCGCCTCCGGGCACCGAGAGGTAGGGCTGTTACTTCCTTCGAGAAGGGCCTGAACTCGTAATCCTCGTGTGCTTACAAATCATCCATAGCTAAGATCTAGCCTCTCCATACATACCCCCTTACATCACTGTCAGAGTTAGAACCACGACAGTTGGCGCCCACCGTGGGGCTAGGAGTCTTAGCGCCTAGTTTGAGAAGTTGCGATTTTTTCCGATCTCCTTGATCATGGTTTCGGGCAGAGCTTTGGTGGAGGGCCGCGAGATCCATCTCGGCGCGCTCACGTTCATCGCTGACGACTCCGCTTGGCTTCAGGAGGCTCCACTCGATGTCGACGTGCTCCCCGTCCGCGGGGCGACGCACTTTCGCGCATGCGTCCGTGGTGTCCTCCTGCGGCAGCCGTCGACCCAGTATCGGTCGGCTCCCGTGGCATCTCCCGGCCCTGTTTCTCGCCGGCGCAAGCGCTCCGGTCGGTCGAGGCTTCAGAGGTGGGTGAGGCATGCGGTGGCCCGCCAGTCGGCCACCCCACAAGTCGCGGCAATCGAGCCCGACGAATCCCTCTACGGCCTCTTCGACCTGTCGACTGGCTCCGCAGAGACCGCATCTGAATGCGACAGCAGTGACCCAGCTGCAGAGGTTCTGGTGATCGATGGGCCACACAGTCCTCCCGGTTGCCCCCGCGCTGACGGAGGCGCGGATGGGGGCGACCCGTCGCGTCCTCACGAGGAGTATCTCCCCGAGCCTCTCACGTCGTTGCAGCGGGAGGAGCTTCGCCGCCGGAACATGGATGCACTCCACACTCCTATCGTTGGAGAAACTCCCGAGGCTCGAGCCTTGGAGGACGCGTGCTTGGCTAACTTGGCCGAGTGCACTCGACTGGAGAATCTCCAGCGAATACTCGACGAGCGAGCGCGTCAACGGGCTCCAGAATCCAGTCGATGTCAACCCTTTCCGCCCCCGCGGATATATCGTACTCCGATTCAGAATTTGGCGGCTGCGGCCCGTATAGCAGAGTCGATTCAGCCCTCCCAGTCAGAGGCTGGCAGAGGCTTGTTGCAAATCAGAGCATTGCTCCGGGCAGCGGGAGACCAGAATTCCGCTGTTTCTCAGTCGCGGAACAGGATCCACAGTCGATCCGTTGCAGCGGATATAGTCCAGTCGGCTCACAGCCCAAGATCGCCTCCGAGGCATGAGGGACGTGGAGACCGGCGTGATCAGTGCAGAAGGAATGAGCAGTATGATCACCAATTCGATCGTGATGATCGACGTAGAGTGCCAACCCCTCCCTCGAGGAGTGGATCATATGTGCCTCGACAGCAGGTTGACAGACGCCCTCATAGTGTTGGGAGGAGAATTCCAGTCGACCCCAGGGAACCAGGCTTTGATGCGAGATCCATTTTCGTTCAAGGTTTGGTCGACAGGAATAGAGCTCACCGAGAAGGCCACGACAAAGATGCGCCTACCAGTAGCAGAGTACATGTTTCAGGGCCGGAGTGTTTCAGTCGAGCCATCAGAGCCGTTGTAATTCCTCCCAACTTCAGGTTGGCGACTGGAGTTAGTAAGTTCACCGGTGAGTCCAAGCCCGATACTTGGCTCGAAGATTACCGAGTGGCTGTCCAGATTGGCGGTGGGAACGATGAGGTAGCCATGAAGCACCTGCCTCTCATGTTAGAAGGCTCGGCCAGAGCGTGGCTGAATCAGTTAGCACCCAGCAGCATTTACACTTGGGAGGATCTCTCTCGAGTGTTTGTCACCACATTTGAAGGAACATGCAAGCGACCTGCAGGCCTTATGGAATTGCGGTCTTGCGTGCAGAAACCGAATGAAACTCTGAGGGATTACATCCAGAGGTGGATCACATTGCATCACACAGTTGAAAATGTACCAAATCATCAAGCAGTTTGTGCCTTTAAAGAAGGCGTCAAGTACAGAGAATTGAATCTGAAGTTCGGTCGAACCGGAGAGATGTCTCTGAATCGGATCATGGAGATTGCCACCAAATACGCTAATGGTGAAGATGAGGATCGACTCCGGAGTGGCAAGCATAAAGCAGTCGCCCAGGAAACCGGAGGAAATTCCAGTCGGAAAAAGAAGCGGAAAGCCGAGCCAGCCGCTCCTGGGGAGGCCCTGGCCATAACCCAGGGAAAATTTAAGGGAAAACCCAAAGGACCTTGGAACCCCAAGAAAGTTAAAGACCAAGATGGAAATGATGTTTTGGATCTACCGTGTCACATCCACACCAAGAAATATGAAGAGGGTAAACTCATTTACCCAAAGCATACCACTCGACAGTGTCGGCTTCTGATCCAGCAGTTTCAGGGCAAGCAGTCCAAAGATAAGGAAAAGGAGTCGGACAAAGTTGAGGACAAGGAAGATAGTGATGATGGGTACCCCCAGGTCAATTCCACCCTGATGATTTTTGCTGATGTTGAGAGCAAAAGTCGACTGAAGGTTATTAACCGTGAGGTAAATATGGTTGCTCCGGCAACACCCAATTATCTGAAGTGGTCCCAGACTGCCATCACATTCGACCAGTCCGATCACCCTACGCACATTGCCACCCCTGGGAGGCAAGCTCTGGTGGTCGACCCAGTTGTCGAAGGCACTCGACTGACCAAAGTCCTGATGGATGGAGGCAGCGGTTTGAACATACTGTATGCAGAAACATTGAAAGGGATGGGCATTCCGATGTCCAGGCTCAGCACCAGTAACATGAGTTTCCATGGAGTCATTCCTAGGAAGAAAGCCGAGTCACTCGGCCAAATTGCTCTTGATGTGGTTTTCGGTGATTCCAAGAATTACCGCAAGGAAAAGTTGACATTTGAAGTTGTGGATTTCCAAAGTGCTTATCACGCTATTTTGGGCAGGCCAGCTTATGCACGCTTCATGGCTCGACCATGTTATGTGTATCTCAAACTGAAGATGCCTGGTCCCAAAGGTGTGAGCACTGTTACAGGCAATCGGAAGAAAGCAGAAGAGTATTTTCAGAAAGGCTCAAAGATTGCTGACGCTCAGATGGCGGTGGTCGAGCTGCAAGAGTATCAGAAGACTGCAGATCCGAGTGAGTTGCTACGAGCTAAGAAGCCTGCTTCAGAATCAGCTTTTTAGTCGTCCGGTGAAACGAAGGCAGTTCACATTCACCCGACCGATCCAAACGCTGCTCCGACTCACATCTCAATGACGGTCGACTCCAAATAGGAAGAAGCGCTCATCCAGTTCCTCCATGAGAACTGGGACATCTTCGCATGGAAGCCTGCTGACATGCCTGGAGTTCCCAGGGGGCTGGCTGAGCACCGTCTACGAGTCGACCCAAAATTTAAACCTATGAAAGAACATCTTCGACGGTCCACCATCCAGAAGAGGAAGGCCATTGGCGAGGAGGTGGCTCGGCTCTTAGCAGCGGAGTTCATCCGAGAAATTTACCACTCCGAGTGGCTCGCCAATGTTGTCATGGTCCCCAAGAAGGACAAGTCACTTCGCATGTGCATTGATTTCAAGCATATCATTGACCTTGCTGAAACCTTTGCCAACCTCAGGAGGTAAGATATCAAGCTCAATCCGTCAAAGTGCACGTTTGGAGTTCTAGGTGGGAAGTTACTCGGTTTTCTCGTTTCCGAACGGGGAATCGATGCCAATCCTGAAAAAATTGGTACTATACTCCGGATGAAACGTCCTGTGCGTGTGCATGACGTCCAGAAGCTTACAGGATGCTTGGCCGCTTTAAGTCGATTCATCTCTCGCCTCGGTGAAAAGGCATTGCCTCTTTACCGACTGATGAAGAAGTCCGACAAGTTCGAGTGGACTCCAGAAGCTGATGCAGCGTTTACAGAGCTCAAAGCTCTGCTCTCCACCCAGCTGGTGCTTGCTGCCCCAATCAGCAAGGAGCCTTTGCTGATTTACATTGCAGCCACAGGACAAGTTGTCAGTACAGTACTTACGGTCGAGCGGGAAGAAGAAGGAAAGGCCTTCAAAGTTCAGCGCCCAGTATATTATGTTTCTGAAGTTTTGACTCCTTCAAAGCAAAGATATCCTCATTACCAAAAGCTTGTATATGGGATTTATATGACCACGAAGAAGGTTGCACATTACTTCTCTGATCATTCCATTACAGTCGTCAGCGACGCTCCACTATCAGAGATTTTGCACAACAGAGATGCAACTGGTCGAGTGGCCAAATGGGCGATTGAACTTCTTCCCCTAGATATCAAGTTTGAGGCAAAGAAAGCTATCAAGTCCCAAGCAATTGCAGATTTCGTCGCCGAGTGGATCGAACAGCAACTTCCGACTCAAGTTCACTCGGAGCACTGGACCATGTTCTTCGATGGATCTAAGATGCTGAATGGTTCCGGTGCTGGGGTAGTATTGGTTTCCCCCCGAGGAGATAAGCTCAGATACGTTCTCCAGATTCACTTTGATTCCTCCAATAACGAAGCAGAATATGAAGCACTTTTGTATGGGTTGCGCATGGCCATTTCACTCGGCGTCCGTCGCCTCATGGTCTATGGCGACTCAGATTTGGTGGTTAATCAGGTGATGAAAGAATGGGACGTCAGAAGTCCAGCTATGACTGGTTATTGCAATGCAGTGAGAAAGTTAGAGAAGAAATTCGAGGGGTTAGAGCTTCATCACATCCCCCGACTGAAAAATCAAGCGGCTGATGATTTGGCAAAGATAGGCTCCAAGAGAGAAGCCATCCCCAGCAATGTGTTTTTGGAACACATCCACTCGCCATCAGTCCAAGAAAATCCTTTTACAGATGAAGCCCCGCAGCCAAAGAGTGCTACAGATCCGACTGAAGTTGAAATTCCGGCAGTGGTCGACCTAATCATGGAAGTTTTGGCAATCACCCCTGACTAGACGATACCGTACATCGCGTATATCCTGAGAAAGGAACTCCCGGAGGACGAAGAAAAGGCTCGATAGATCGTCCGTCGATCCAAGGCCTTTACAGTCATAAAGGGACAGTTGTATAGAGAAAGCGCAACTGGAGTCGGTCAGAAGTGTATAACACCAGAAGAAGGTCAGATAATCCTTGATGATATCCACTCGGGGACCTGTGGTCATCATGCGTCCTCTCGGACCATTGTGGCTAAAGCATACCGAGCGGGATTTTACTGGCCAAGAGCGAATGAAATGGCAAAAGAGATAGTCGACAAGTGTGAAGGGTGCCAGTTCTACTCCAACATGTCGCACAAACCTGCATCAGCCCTGAAGACCATTCCACTCGTCTGGCCCTTCGCTGTTTGGGGACTGGACATGGTTGGCCCATTGAGAATAGGCAGGAGCGGTTTCACACATGTGCTTGTGGCAGTCGACAAGTTTACCAAATGGATTGAAGCTAAGCCTATCAAGAATCTTGATGCTTGCACTGCTATCAGTTTCGTCAGAGAGTTAACATTCAGATATGGAGTCCCGCATAGCATCATCACCGACAATGGGTCAAACTTTGATTCAGACAAGTTCAGAGCTTTTTGCGCCTCTCAAGGCACACGAGTCGACTACGCATCGCTCGCCCACCCCCAGTCGAATGGACAAGCAGAAAGGGCAAATGGTCTGATTCTCAAAGGACTAAAGCCTCGGTTGATGCGTGATCTCAAGCACGCAGCAGGCGCTTGGGTCGACGAGCTTCCGTCAGTTCTGTGGGGATTGAGGACCACCCCGAATCGGTCGACTAGAAGAACTCCGTTCTTTCTGGTTTACGGAGCGGAAGCAGTCCTGCCGAGTGATCTACTTCACAATGCACCCCGAGTCGAGCTTTATACCGATGATGAAGCAGAACAAGCCCGGCAAGACGCAGTCGACCTCCTAGAAGAAGAAAGAGAAATGGCTATGATCCGATCAACCATTTATCAGCAAGACTTGCGTCGATTCCATGCCAGAAATGTGAAGAGTCGAGCCTTCCAAGAAGGAGATTTGGTCCTCCGAGTGGATCAACAGAAACCACACAAGCTCGCTCCTACTTGGGAAGGTCCCTTCATCGTCACTAGAGTCCTCCACAATGGAGCGTATCACCTTTACAATGTCGATCGCCAGATCGATGAGCCACGAGCTTGGAATGCAGAACTGCTCCACCCCTTTCACACTTGAATTCTCACTCGGATGAGATGTAATAAGAAAAACTTTTGTAGTCTATTTATCAAAGACAAGAGTGTTACAAATTTTCCTATAATTGTTGTTGCTTTTGTTTGCGTGTGAAATCCCCAAGTGGGTGGCTTAGCTGCGAATCCGTTTCGCCTAAGTTTGTAGAAAAAAATCCTACCGAGTGGTGAGCCAGACTCCCACTCGGAGGCTTAGCTGCAGCTCAGTGCTCGCCTAAGTGTTTAAAAATCCTACCGAGTGGCGAGCCAGGCTCCCACTCGGAGGCTTAGCTGCAGCCCAGTGCTCGCCTAAGTGTTTAAAAATCCTACCGAGTGGTGAGCCAGACTCCCACTCGGAGGCTTAGCTGCAGCCCAGTGCTCGCCTAAGTGTTTAAAAATCCTACCGAGTGGAGAGCAAACCTCCCACTCGGAGGCTTAGCTGCAGCCCAGTGCTCGCCTAAGTGTTTAAAAATCCTACCGAGTGGAGAGCAAACCTCCCACTCGGAGGCTTAGCTGCAGCCCAGTGCTCGCCTAAGTGTTTAAAAATCCTACCGAGTGGCGAGCCAGACTCCCACTCGGAGGCTTAGCTGCAGCCCAGTGCTCGCCTAAGTGTTTAAAAATCCTACCGAGTGGTGAGCCAGACTCCCACTCGGAGGCTTAGCTGCAGCCCAGTGCTCGCCTAAGTGTTTAAAAATCCTACCGAGTGGAGAGCAAACCTCCCACTCGGAGGCTTAGCTGCAGCCCAGTGCTTGCCTAAGTGTTTAAAAATCCTACCGAGTGGTGAGCCAGACTCCCACTCGGAGGCTTAGCTGCAGCCCAGTGCTCGCCTAGGTGTTTAAAAATCCTACCGAGTGGTGAGCCAGACTCCCACTCGGAGGCTTAGCTGCAATCCAGTGCTCGCCTAAGTGTTTAAAAATCCTACCGAGTGGTGAGCCAGACTCCCACTCGGAGGCTTAGCTGCAGCCCAGTGCTTGCCTAAGTGTTTAAAAATCCTACCGAGTGGAGAGCAAACCTCCCACTCGGAGACTTAGCTGCAGCCCAGTGCTCGCCTAAGTATTTAAAAATCCTACCGAGTGGTGAGCAGACCTCCCACTCGGGGGGCTTAGCTGCAGTCCAGTACTCGCCTAAGTTTGAAAAAATCCTACCGAGTGGAGAGCAGACCTCCCACTCGGGGGCTTAGCTGCAGTCCAGTGCTCGCCTAAGTTTGAAAAAATCCTACCGAGTGGAGAGCAGACCTCCCACTCGGGGGCTTAGCTGCAGTCCAGTACTCGCCTAAGTTTGAAAAAATCCTACCGAGTGGAGAGAAGACCTCCCACTCGGGGGCTTAGCTGCAGTCCAGTACTCGCCTAAGTTTTTAAAATCCTACCGAGTGGAGAGCAGACCTTCCACTCGGAGGCTTAGCTGCAGCCCAGTGCTCTCCTAAGTACGGAACACATCCCAATCCACAAGGACGACGAGGTGCAAATCGACTGCTACCTTCTCCTTCGGAGTTGCACCATAAATACAAAGTTATTTCGAGTGAAGAACAAGTTCCACTCGACAAATAATTCATGAAGATATTCAACGATAAATCAAGTTCAGATAAGATCCAAAGGTTCTAGACCGCAGATCAAAGTACTCGAGCCTCCAGCTCGACAGAGTTTAACAGTTATAAAATCCACTCGGCATTCCGAGGCAAATTTAAAGTGAAGCATAAAAGTTTTTATTCCTCATGCGGAGGACTGGAAGGGGCGATGAACTCGTCTAAGTCGATCCCGTCTGCAATGCGAGTGGCAGCAGCAATGAAAGTCTCCATGAAGTCTTGAAAGTTGTGCTTCCTGGTATTGGCAACTTGGATGGCGGCCAACTTTTCTTCTTGCGCCTCCTTGCAGTGGACGCGGACCAGAGACAGAGCGACGTCAGCGCCACATCTAGCAGAAGATTTCTCCCATTCCGCCACTCGACCTGGGACTTCATTCAGTCGAGTCATCAGGGACTCGAGGTCATTCTGAAGCGTCGTCCTAGGCCAGAGCGACGTGTCGATCCGTGACATCGCAACCTTCAACCGAGCAAGATAGTCAACAACGCCGGCAACACGAGATTCCAGTCGGAGCACGTTCATAGAAGCCTCGTCCTTCACTGGAGAATTGATGGGGTCCAAGTCTGTCTCCACTCGACTGGTCTCCTCTTCGAAGTTCTGGCAGAATTCCGTAAACACAATTCAAGGATAAGTCAGTGGCTCTATGCAGATTTGGTAACTGCAAGTCAGTCGGGCCGGAGTAATTACCCTCGAGCATGACGAACAGCTTCTTGGCGAGTCCACCGAGATAAGCCTCCAGATCGTTCCTCTTCCCCGCCAGTTCACTTGCCTTGTCATTCAGAGCTATATTGCCATTCTTCAGAGGGCTGACCTCTCGATTAGCCGCGTCGAGAGCAGTTTTCAGCCTGGAGTTTTCCTTTTCAAGAGTACCGACTGAAGCCAGTTTTTCTTCAGCAAGCTTCGTTTTGTTCAGGGCCTCCTTCTGCGCTTCGGCAAGGTCTTGATCCTTCTTCTTCAGAGCCTCCTCCATTTTGTCTGCGAAACAGCAAGTGAGATCAACATCAAGGACGGCCAGAAAGAAAGGACAGTCGACAAAAGCTCACCAGCCATACCTTTTGCTTCATCCCTCGCCTTCTGCAAGTTCTCCTGAGCAAGCTTCAAGTCAAGGTTCAGCTGGATCTGTTTGTTCTCCAACTCAGTGTAGCGAGCCACAAGTTCGCAGGATTTCTGCAAAAAAATCAGTTGACAGACATCCAAGATAAGTTGCTTCCGAGTAACCAAGAGACAATGATGGCGTTTCTAAGACTACAGCCAAATCAGAAACATTCGACAGTAGTCTCGGGGACTACACCCAGTGGGTGCACTCAGCGTGCCCCCACTGGTTCGACCAAAAAAAATTGACTGCCCGCAGCCGACCGTGTACAGTTCCATTCGACATGGCCTGACCAGACCGAGTGAAGAAGTTCAGCTAAAGCAATACAATATAAAGACTATAGTCGACTGCCAGCAGTCCACCGTAGTCTCGGGGACTACACCCAGTGGGTGCACTTAGCGTGCCCCCACTCATCAAAAAGATTAATAGGCACACCCAGTGGGCGTACAGATATAAAGATCTTCGGAAAAGAGATTCTTCAGATAGCATATCCTAACAGAACAAGCGGTGAATCGACTGACCTGGACGTTGCTCTGAAGAGCTGAGCTCGCGTCATAAGCTGCTTGGCTGGCTTCCCGAACCACCTTCACTTGCTCCATCATGATCCCCGCCTGGCGTATAGCCTCTTTAGCGGCACCCACTTGGTCCTCAGGGACGTGGTGTGTGGCAAAAAGCGAAGGCGGATTTGCAGTCGACGTCGAAGGCCGGACACTCGTCAGAGGTTCAGCGAAGGTCACAGAAACCCGAGTGGTATCACCACCCTCCCGGACTACGGCCTCAGGCGCCGGAGTAGTTTGTGGGGTCTTGCCAGCCAGCGCCCTCCTGTTCCTTCGCGCCCTCAGCGGCACTTCGTCGTCATCATCAGGGAGGTCAATGACATGAGGAGGAGCTACAAGAAAAATCCAATCGACCGGAATTATAAGAAATCGTCAGTCGACTAAAAGCAGAGCATCAGTAATCACACCGGGGTTGGAGGTAACAGCGTCTTCCATCTCTTGATCATCGTCCTTGGCGGAGATCTCTGAGGTGGCAGCACTGCAAATTTCGAAAGTCAGTCAGCTTATTCAATGAGTCGACCAAGAGTCCATCACGTTCGACAAAGGAAAACAAATTCTACTATTACCCAGAAATGGTGGGGACAGTCATCTTCATCTTGGGCAGAGCCTTGGGCGGCTTGGACGGCGTCGCACGTGGGTGCTTGGGAGCTTTTTCTGTCGGCGCTGGAGATGAGGTCCGAGGGCGCTTCGATGACTGCCCAATAGGGACAGTCGCCTTACCACGTTCCCGCGCAGGGTCGTGTGTAAGCTTGGATCGCCGTTCCGAGCGGGGAGGTTCGACTTCTTCCTCCTCCTCTTCACTGGAGTCGTCGTCGTCATCCCCCTCTCCTTCGCCGTCAGATTCTCACTCTTCTCCCTCATCTCCACTTTCGCCTCCGCTCGCCTCTCCTTCCTCGGCCTACTCCTGTGCTCCATTGGGTGTCGAGTACATCTCAGTAGTGGCCTAGAGGACAACAAATGAGACAAAAGTCAATCAACTGATCCAAAAAGAACAAATAAAGAAAGCAAGATCACAGTCGGAAACGCAAGGTCAGACCTTGTCCACTTCTTATGTTTGGTCGAGTGGAGGAATCCTCCTGGCTCCTCGGGGGTTGTCCTTGTTCCCTGTGATACTCGACAGCCACCCTTCCAACATCTCGTCAGTGACCTCCTCTGGGTGAATCCGAGTGGTGTCTTCGAGACCCGAGTACAGCCACATCGGGTGGTCACGAGCCTGAAGCGGTTGGATGCGCCTCCGAAGAAAGACTTCCAACAAGTCCATGCCAGTCACACCCTCGCGGACAAGCTGAACCACTCGACCGACCAACACCTTGACTTGCGCCTTTTCCTCCGGTGTCACTTTCAGAGAGGCAGGTTTTTGTGCTCGATTCAGAGAAAAGGGGGGAAGCCCAGTCGACTGTCCTGGGGTCACCTGGTCTTTATAGTAAAACCAAGTCGACTGCCACCCACGGACTGACTCGGGAAAAGTGATAGACGGAAAGGAACTTTTTCCTCTCATCTGGATCGCCAGGCCCCCGCACAGCTGGATCACCTGCGTTCGTTCGTCACTCGACTTGGCCTTCTTGACCGACTGAGAGCGGCAAGTGAAGATGTGCTTGAAGAGTCCCCAATGGGGGCGGCAACCCAAGAAGTTTTCACACAAGGAAACGAAAGCAGCAAGATACACAATAGAATTGGGAGTAAAGTGATGGAGTTGCGCTCCGAAGAAGTTCAAGAAGCTCCGAAAAAAGGATGAGGAGGCAGAGAGAATCCACGATCGATATGGGTGGCAAGGAGGACGCACTCACCATCAAGAGGCTGGGGTTCGACTTCTTTCCCCGGGAGGCGCGCAGATTCGTGGGGAATGAATCCCCCCTCGACCAGATCATCGAGATCATCCTGCCGAATCACCGACGGCATCCAGTCGCTCTGGATCCAATCCTTGGGCAGAGCAGTCCTCGAGGAAGATCCGCCCCGAGCGGACTTCTTCCCCTTCCCCTGCACCGCCGCCTTCTTCGCGCGCTCTAGAGCCGACGTCTTCTCCTTCACCATCGTCGCCGGCGAAGCTCGAACAGACCTACGGCACCAAGGTGGGAGCGGAGGTGGCGGAGGATCTTGTGAAGGAAGGGGGAAAAGTGAAGGTGCACTATTCGGGGGTCCCGAGCCGGCAGCTTATAAGAGGTCGCTTCCGAGTGGCTGACTGGTAGGCCCAGGCAATCCCATCAAATCCCGCAACAGGCGCGCGCGCGGTACGTGCCGAAAAAGGTGGCGCGGGGATCGAGGAGCTTTCGTCCTATCCCATCCGATTACTGCGGCCGCCCCCGTCCCGCGCGCTTCCCGAAATTCAAATCCCGCAAAATCCGCGGGCCGCAGAACAACTCGTCAAATAGAAGATCCCTTTCACACCGTCACTCGGAACTTCACAAGTAAAGAAATTCACTCGACAAGAGGCCAAGAATGGATCAAGGTGACTGAAAGAAGTTGACGACGTCATCCGTGACAATTGATCCAAAACAAGACGTTCATATAACATGAAGAACCAGTCGGAAAGATCCCCAACTCCTTCCCCACTCGAACCTCGATCCATTCGGGGGCTAATGATGAAGCTATGTACCTAGGATAGGGGCATGGACCTGTCCTAAGTACCCTACCCAAGGACATCCCTAGAAGAAGTCACCTTTCAATCGACTTGGAGGTATCCCACTCGACAGATTCAAGACACTCGACCACGAAGCAATCACTCGACCAAATTCCAACCACTCGACTGTCAGGAGGTCTAAAGTCACCCTGCACGCAAACGGTCGGTCATTAAGTAGCTTTTATGGTCATCATAGCACTTTATTAGGGGCGTTACCAGTAACCCCCAGTCTTAATGTACTTTAAACCTTGCATTACTGAGGGCTGGAGGGGCCTGACGAACTCTATATAAGCCACCCCCTCCTCAGTATCAAGGGTTGGCACCCCTGTTATTCATACACACATAATTCAGTCGACCGCCTCCGGGCACCGAGACGTAGGGCTGTTACTTCCTCCGAGAAGGGCCTGAACTCGTAATCCTCGTGTGCTTACAACTCCTCCATAGCTAAGATCTAGCCTCTCCATACATACCCCTCTACGTCACTGTCAGAGTTAGAACCACGACAGTATCCCCCATTCAAATTTAGTGAGGGTTTTTATCCCCTACAATTTCATAGTTCTTCATTGCCCAAATACCAAATAGATAGACCAAACAAGTTCTAACATTAAATAGAAAAACCACAACTTCTAGAAATCAACACCCATATAATGCGCCTTGCTAATGATCTTCGCCCATGGCTCATCGTCCTTTGCCCCTGTCAACACTGCCGAGGTCACAATCGACAAGCAGGCGAACCTGGCTTGAAGAGGACACTATCCCTACACCATTGCTTTCTTCCTGCTTCTAGCCCGTCATGGAGCCCTTCATGTCTACGACACGGTACAACGGCCTGCTGCCAACTGTGAGGGCATACGAGGTTGGCAGCGTTGACATCGTCACGCGCGGCTAGAGATTTTGAAAAGGGGAATTGGGGAATCTGAAGCTGCGTGCCAAGGATTTGGGTAGTGCTACCTAGGAACCTTCTAAAGTAAAACCGGTACACCGTTGGGAGATTTTCTCAGAATTTACCGAGAGAGGGGTGCATGCCGCAAGCCGATGTGGCATGCCAAGTGTCACCATGGGAGCAATTTGTAGGAAATTAAATCCGCATTAGTGTTAAAGGGCTACTTTTCTATGTTTTTAGTTCTTGTATGATTTTGTCCCATGAGTACAAGTTTATGTACCAAATGCGCTAGTATTAACTCTGATTTTTTGAGGAAAATTAAGGGCCAGTTCTTTTGGGTGCTGTGAAAATAATATGCCCCTCCCGTGATTATTCTAAAAACCCAACATAAATTTTATTTTTAGAAGTTTACCAATTCTTTTGGAGCTTTCGACCGACTGTAAAAATAAGCTGCCCCTCCCAAATTTATTCTAGAAGTCAAACATAAAATTTTATTTTCAGAAGCCTGCCAATTATTTTGAGGCTTAGGACTGGCTGTGAAAATAAGCTGCCCGCTCCCCAACATATTCTAAGCCTAACCTAAAATTTTATTTTAGAAGCCTAGCCCAGAAGAACCATCCCTAACTCTGAATTCATATATGTAGCACATACGACAACACTTTTCTTTCCTCTCTCCCAAGGCATTTTGGAAAAGCCTTCCTCCCATCGATCTCCGCCGGCGATCCGTGGATTGCCTCCCCTCCGCCTGCCACTCCGGCGGCCGGTGGCGGGGAGGAGATTCCTGGTGTCCCGGCTCCTGCTAGTAGATAGGTAGGGTTTTAGTCCTCATAGGGGCGGCGTTTGGACGGATGGCGGTGCTCCTTCTTCGAGTCAGTCTTCTGAGCTCCGATCCTCCTCAAGTTCGTTCGTTAGGATGGATTAGATGGAGCTCCGGCGTACATTCCTGTCAGCTCCTTGGGGCGACAAGGTTAGGGTTTTCTCGTTGAGTGTACGCAACAACGATATTTGCTGTCAGGTTCTTTAGATCTATTCAAGGATTCAAAGACGATGACTGCGGCTCTAGGGCGCTGGTCCTTAGGGGCACGTACATGAAGACTTCTCGACTGTCATCGACAAGGTCTGGCCGGCTCTGGTATGGGAGCGGCGACAACGACGCGTCGATGGCTCGTTTAGGCGGCGGCAATGGTCGCTCCGTGGTCACCTCGATGTAATTTTTATTATGTTTGAAGTGCTTTGTACTTTCGATGAATCTTTATAGTAGATTTGATCCTTTTCAAAATAAAGAAAAAGAAAAGGAGGAAGAAGCACGCTCACCTCACGTGTCCGTCCGCACAGCTTCCTTCCTTCGGTGCCACGCCTACAGCTAACGAACTTTTTAACCCATCCCTCCCTCCTCCGATCTGCACACAACTCCAGCGTGCAACACACTTTCCATCAATCAATCAATTAAACTAAGCTCGCATTCAATCGCAGCCGCACTCCGCTAAACCCACGCCGATCATCCCACTCCCACCCACGCAGCTCGCTCGATTCCCACTCCCACCAAATCCCCTGCCTCCCCGCGCGCGCGCCCGAGATCCAAATCCGTCCGCCGCCCGCGATGCCGGAGGCGGCGTCGCCGCCGGCCTCTGCGAGCTCCCCGGCCGCCTCCGTGCTGCGGGCTCGGCGGCGGCGCAGGGCGTGGCGCCGCCCGCGCGGGCTGCTCTGCTGGGGCGCCCTGGTCGCCTTCTTCTTCCTCATGAACTGGTGGATGTTCTCCCACCTCCAGGACCCCGCCACGCGCCCGCGCTTCCGCCTCCGCCGCAACCCGCCCCGCGCGACCAACTCCTCGCTCTCCACCCTGGTAATGCCGGTGCTTCTCTTTGAGTGCTTCCTGGCTTTGATCCGGCTTAGGTCCTCGGGTTATGCTTGCTTCTAGGGGACGGAGAACATGGCTCGGTGCTACATTCCGCAACCTGGCTTTTTGGTTAAGAGGGTTTTTAGCCGGCGGACTTGAAAGAGTGCAAAATAGCAAAATGCAGTGTGTCGCGATGTTGAGCTACTATTTCATAAGCTTCAAAATTAATGTTGTGTTCTTCGACAAATACTTCGTAGTTGTACATCTACTATCCGTCAACTTGCTTTAGTACCATTGAGCTCAGAAACCCACTCTCTTGAGGTCATGGAAATTTATGGAGAAAAAGGACAGCATTTTCATGATATGCGCCTACCATGTCAGAAATTTCAAATCTAAATTCGAACTACACATCGAGAAGGAAAAAAAAACAATCCTGCTGTCAGTATTGTCTGACTCTGTGGGCTATTACTCACCTGATTTGGATCAGACATTATTCACAGCAGAATTCGTCCTTTCCGTTTATCAATGTGTAGGCCAAATTTGGGTTTGAATTTTTATGTTATTGCAGGTGCATGCTGTGTTAATGTTGATATTTCGTTATTTTCAGAAATTTTCATGACTGTTAGAGGATTTCTCTCTGCTTGGGAGCACCGGGGGTACTATAATCCCAGGACTAGTCAATACACCCTCCTTATTTCCATTACTGGCATACATTATTGTTTTTACGGACAATGTCATTATGGGATGCCATGTAAGGTGCATCTTGCTTGAGGGAATGAAAGCTATCTTCTTTTTTTTGTATAAAGATAAACATGTATGCTGTTGGATATAATATAACATTACCGAGGGATGATTTTGTGTTTTCAAATGTTTCAAGGAAGAGGTGAATGCTACTGACAAGGGGAAGAGGCCTCACCCGGTCATGCTCACACGCCTGCTCGCTTTGGCGGCCCATGCTTTGGCAGAGGTAGCAAAGCATTCATAAATGCAACTATGTGTTCATCTCAAGTTCAAAGTTGGTTCGGATGTTCATGAAAACTTTTCTTTTTTAATGTGTACTGTTAATCACCTAGGCAGATAATAGGCCAGAAGCCAAAGACCTATGGAAAGAGCCAATAAATGCTACTTTGTGGAAACCTTGCTCTGACCAAAGGGATTGGGAAGCATCAGGCAATATCAGTTCATCAGGTAAACATTACTGTTGCTGTTTTGCACATACCCACACAGTATCAATGATCCCCCCCCCCCCCCCCCCTTTGTTTTATGATTTATCACTCTGTTGTTTTAATTAGCCTCATGTTTGTTAACTACAGAGGGAACCAATGGTTACATCATCATCAGTGCAAATGGTGGAATAAACCAGCAAAGGGTGGCAGTGAGTAGTCCTAACTTGTGTAACATCAGATGCACTCTATTTAGTCCTCAAGGTTTTAGTGTGGAAGAGGTCTGCAGTTGTTACATGCAAATAGACTATGGGAAGAAGACTCTGTTTTCTTCGTTCCTTGATGGATTGGAGGATGGTGGTTTACTTGAGTTCTAACATCATACGAGACTCTGGGTTGTTCATTACCTGAATAATTGTAATCAATATCACACTTTACTTCATTTTAAGGGGTCATAAATTTAATGCATTTCATTTTTAAAGCAAGTTATGACTTATCCAGACTATGTACTATGTTCTGTGTTGAATCCGTATCCTCTTTATAAAAAGGGTTGCCATAAATATGATGTCAAAGCTTGGCCAAGGATGACAAACATCATTAGCATGAATCCCACAAGACTCTCACTTCACAGCAAGTTAGAGCAAGAGGATTGTAAACATTTTATTGTCTTATGTAATTTGAAACATCTTTCAGTTTTGCTGGTCTAATTAGAAGAAAAAATCTTGGAAGGAAACTACAGTTCAAGCTCTAGATTTCTTAACTGCTATTCAAACTTATTTCATTAATTTTAACTGCATTCTGGTTTATCTTCTAACAGATCTGCAATGCCGTTACCATATCCCGGTTGCTCAACGCAACTCTTGTCATTCCAAAGTTCTTGTACAGTAATGTTTGGCTGGACAAAAGGTATATTTCAACATTTCCTTACAAAATAAGTTAATCTTAGTCTTATGTGTTGATAGCTTCTGTCAGTGGTTGAATAATTCTATTATGTTCTAAAGTACAATTAAATTCAATATCTTAGCCAGTTTCGAGATATATATCAGGAGGATTATTTTATCAAATATTTGAAACCTGATATTCGGATTGTGAAGGAGCTTCCTTTGGAGTTGCAATCGTTAGATTTGGAGGCAATTGGTAGCCTTGTAAGTAATCTCTGATTTCCAGAAAGCTCTAGAGGTGGAAAAATGGTTTTGATGCTCATACTGTATTGCCCAACTCTTATTCTTCTGTAGGTTAATGATACAGATGTCATGAAAGAGTCAAAGCCAAGTATATATGTAAAAAAGATACTACCAATTTTACTGAAGAACAGAGTTGTCCACTTTGTAGGATTTGGCAACCGCTTATCTTTTGACCCGATACCTTTTCAACTTCAGGTATTGTCATTTTCTATTGTTTGTTTCCATTTACCTGCAAAGCCATATGCGTGTTAAATACCATGAGTTCTCTTCAAACATTGTTAGTCTAGGTTGCATAAATACTGGTGGTGGGCAGTGTATTTTTTACAAAACGCATACCAGAGCTATGACACGAGTTCCAACCCATAAGAGATACAATGAAGAAGCTATAACTATGTTCGTTTGCCAGGTTTCTTATTTCTCTGTTCCTGATTTAGCCACGTATTAAAATTACATACATGAAACATGGATAAAGCATTAGAATTTCACTGTGTTAGTGAGAAATGATAATTTGAAAGCATGTTCTAACTATATATGTGCTAACTGTTCTACAGAGATTGCGATGCAGATGTAACTTTCATGCTCTTCGTTTTGTACACAAAATACAAGAAACTGGTGCATTACTTGTAGAGAGATTGCAAGGCCACATGCCCCATCTGTCGCCTTTGCAAGATAATCTTTTAGGTCATTTTGCTGGGAAATCCATCCCCAGTGGGAACAGGAACGAGTCGTCCAAATATCTAGCAGTTCATCTCAGATTTGAGATTGATATGGTTGCATACTCAATGTGTTACTTTGGTGGTGGGAAAGATGAGGAAGAGGAATTAGAGATGTATCGTCAAATTCATTTTCCTGCTCTGACAGAAATCAAGAGGACAACAAAGTATGTATGCCATCCTATGCTTTCCATTTCCAGTTACTTTTTGATGCCCTGTTTGGGCATTCATGACAATGAAATGATCTTCTTTGTATGTCTAATGTTGAAAAATGTTCCATCCGAATCAAATGCTGTCCAGTCAAATATATTTTGCCTTTCAGAAAAAATATATGTTTCTGAAAGTCCAACTATTGTTTCAGGTTGCCCTCTGCTGCTTTCTTGCGATCTGAAGGCAAATGCCCCCTTGCACCTGAAGAAGCTGTGCTTATGCTCGCTGCTATTGGTTTCAAGCGCAGGACTACTATATATATTGCAGGTGCTGAAATTTATGGAGGGAGGCATAGGATGGCTGCCATAAGTCGCCTTTATCCTGCTTTAGTAACTAAAGAAACACTTCTGTCCCCATCGGAGCTTGAACCATTCAGAAACTTCTCATCGCAGGTAATTTTTGATAAGATGTTTTATTTGATTCCGTATATAGGTGGAAAATTATGCAAACAAAGTGTTGTTAGACATGGATGTAAACCATTCATAAGCAAAGACACTTCTTGAAGGCCTTAAGCCTCGGATGGGTATGGACCTTAGATATAGCCTGCAATTTGATTGAAATGTATACAAGTTTGCATGTGCAACACCAGGAATGCTCTAATTGTATGTGCTCCACTCCAAAGGTGGCTCATGTGGGCAGCTTAAGTATTTCTTTTGCCAGTTCCGTACTAAAGGTGACTTATGTGTGAAATTCAAATTCGAACCACTAGAGTGGCACACATGATAAAGAATATTACTAATATCAGAATTTTGAATGAAAGTCTGCACATGCATGATAAAGAAGTGGAACCTTTCGTTTTCGAGGGTCAGCACGAACAACTGTGTTCTAATTGGGAGCTCTGCTCCTTAATTCGAAAAAAAGCACCTTATGCATTCTAATTATACTTGATGAAATAATTTCTTTTTTCTCTTGCCATTTGCAGTTGGCAGCTCTGGACTTTATTGCATGTGCATCAGCTGATGCATTTGCTATGACTGACCCAGGCAGCCAGTTCTCTTCTCTTGTTCAAGGATACCGCATGTACTATGGTGGTGGGGACCTTCCCACATTAAGACCAAACAAGCGTCGCCTAGCCAGCATACTTGTGAAGAATGCCACAATAGAGTGGAAGGAATTTGAAACAAGAGTAAACAAACTCATACAGCAAACTAAGCAAGTCCATGAGAGGCCAATTGCGAGGAGCATATTCAGACATCCGCGTTGTCCAGAGTGTATGTGCAGAACAGATAATTGAGACATTTTGGAAGTTTCTTGAGCTTGTAACTGTATTATGCAGCCAGTGGCCCAGAGCTTGTTTTGGCTCTTTGGCTGATACCTCGACATGAAGCACCACTGGAATCAACTTGGAGATTGGGTGACAAAGTTCTCACTTTAAGCTGAACAACAACCTTGCATTCTAAATATGGTTCCAGCACAGCTGATTGGGATCAAATTCAATTTACTGACTGCTCTGATCAGTTTGACATTGCGTTGGATTTGGATTGTGGTAGATCAGCAACTAATTTTTGCATCTGAGCTACGGTGTTGCTGCTGCCGTATTTTTGATAGGTCAGGCTGGGAACAGCATTGTTACCGTGAGTGTATTATCTGTATATCTGACAGATGGAAAAGCAACTATATTATTTCTGTTCAGAGTTCAGAAGATCTATCATTTGTCAACACAGGCTTCTGGCTTTGTGCGATTGGAGCATGCCATATCAATTGTGGTTTGTCCATCATTTGTTGAGTCAAGTTCTCCAACTCGCTGTACATTTTGTTCTCATTCCTTTTCAGTGGGTAATGTTGTACTATACGAGCTGTACATATTGTAAGTTCATACCAAAGGGCAAAGTTAGCAATGCTGCCATTTTGTGTATCTATACATTGTGTATCATCAAAGTGCAGACTTGCAGTGTCGTGCTGCTGCTATGAGGACGATCTCCATTCTCTTTTCGAATTTCCTCATGATTTTGGCAGAAATACTATTGAAATTTCTTACTAGCTCCTGTTCTTCTGCTTCCAACTTGTACAAGTAGTACCTCTGCAGCTCCCTCTTGGTATGTCATATGGCTGTCTGAATCCTTGATGGCTGGGGCCTATCAATTGAACAGTTGCTTGAGATTACTGAAGTTTCAGTCACTTTGTTGTTAGCTTTGTGATTTGCATCTAATGAAGGTAGATTTTATGGAAAGTGGATGTTTACCTTTTTAAAGGAAGGTTGGCTGTTTACTTGACTGGTCAAAGTACTTTCTTAATGGACCAGCTCATAATATGTGCTACTATAAATCTATCAGCAACCCAGATGGGTTGACTAGGATGGCCTAAAAATGATCAGATCAAAATATAAGAAAGAAGGATTAAAAATGTTGGCACAAAACCCTGACAGAAGTTTAAAATTTAAAATCAACAGACATAAATTATCACAACTTAAATAGAACAACATGTTCTATATACATGGCATGAATCATGCCCTTTTCTGAAACGTGCAAGCACAAGTGAAATATGGTGCGACTTTGGGTTAGAAAGTCAACTTAGATTGCAATAACTTCTGCTGCCTAGGAATTAGCAAAAGTGTAATACTTTTTCTTTTCGAACCGTGCAAGAGAGCTATTACATGTAATCAAATAGATTTAATAAGATGGCCGCATGCATCCTTCTTATTGAAGTATAATGTCCGGCCCTCAGATCTGGTTAGATGCATAAACTTACAACCAAGAGGTTCAGGGTTTAAAACCCAATAAATACAATAAATAATTGCGGCCCGCCCTGCTTCCGCTACCCACGTCATAAGCTCCAAAGGAGCATAGCCGTAAGGGTCCCAGAGTCTTTTTCCAGATCCTTTGATCCGGGTTTTCCTCTCTCTTGCCAGTCATTTTGATCGGCGTTTATTTTTTTAGTTTTTCAATCTATGATCGATTTACGTCGCCCACCGTCATTCGTCATCTTCAACACGCGTATACTTCATCGTCTTCGGTTGGATCCGTCGTCGCACGGACTTAACGCACAGCCGTGGCAGCTGCTCGCGTTGTCCCGCGTCCCACGCTACATGTACTCTGGCTACCTCCTCGAGCGTTGGGCGTTGGCCGATTCTCCGCGTGGCCCCGCGTCCTTGCATGTGCTACATCGGCTTAAGCCTTGATCGCCCGTGCATCCCGCGTGGCAACGTGTGCCTAGCCTGGCCGAGGCCGGTTGCATGTAGGTGCTTGTGTTGGCACCCGAGATTGCACCTAAGGGCTGCGCATCTGCACCCGCTCCTGCCAAGTCCGGCCCCTAGCGGATTGATCATCTGAGTGCTCGTGATTTATTTTCACGGACGTCGTTAAGTACAACGCGTCTCTTCGTTGATCGAGCAACGGGTTGTACCTGCGTTGTTTCTTTGGACCGCAGTGCCGTCGTCCTGTGGTTTTCCTCGTGGCTGCACTGATCTGCGTCACAACTGCGTCGTTTTTTCGGGCCGTAGTGTCGTGGCATGTGATTCCCGCCGTCGCCCTGAGGCCATTCCCGTGATTGCATCACCTCGCGCGCTGCCGTTGCGTCGCCCCTTCGGGCCGTAGTGCCGCGGCCCGCGGTCAACCGCCGCATCGAGGCCGTCCGCTCCAGGCCGTCCCCGAGACTGCACCGACCCTCGCGCTGCCGCTGCGTCGCCCCGTCGGGCCGTAGCGAACGTGGCACGCGATCCCTGCAACCGTCCTGAGGCCTTCTCCGCTGTCGCCCCGACCTGCCCGCCGCCGGTGCGTCGCCCCTTCGGGCCGTAACGCTACGACCCGCGGTCCACCGGTTCACGTGTGTTGACTTCCACGTGATATGCGCCGCGCCACCTCCCTTGGCGCGGGAACGTCACCGCCCGCACCGGTCTTCGTCACGCTGTCGGGTTCATTATCGTCTACTTCGAGCACCGCCGCCACGCTCCTTCTCTAGCCGCCGCCGCCTCCTCCTTAGGCCGCCGCCACCACTGCTCTTCTTCCGCGGCTCCACGACGACTACCTTGACACCGGCGACCCCGACTCGACACCGACCATGGCATTCTTCGCATGGCTACCTCGACTACAGCTACACCACCTACGCTCTCGGCTACATCGACAACCGGCACAAAGGGCTACCGCCTTGCTTGAGCAACCTCGTCGGTTGCCACTCCAGCCACGACTCCGCAATGCATCGCCCCTTACGACTGTGGGGGAGGGGGGGGGGGTGTCCGTCGGCTTCCCTTCGGATTATTCTCCAGTCTCACCGCCTGCGTTGCTACCGTTGTGACCGCGGGAGGATGTTGAGTATTGTGTTTAGTTTGGAAATATGAGATAGACTAGGATATGTCCCAGCTTGTCTTGTACTCCAAGTTGTCCAAGTTGACCATGTACTCCTATATATATGCCCATGAGGCTCAAGCAACACAACAACGACTATTCCACCAATCCCTCTCTCCTTTCTAACACTTTCTTCTTTCTTCCCTCCAACTTCCTGCCACTCCTTCCCCTTCCATTTCGTTTTCATGTTCGAGCTTGTTCGTATTATCACCTTCCCAAGAAGATTGGAGGAGATCAAAAGTGATTTTGACCTGCAACAGATTTATATTAGTCCCCCTCAATCATCTTCAATCCCCATCAAACCCAACAAGCCCTTAAGGTGTTGACAAAAGAGCCAACCAAAGTCATTGGTTGTAAGGTTTTTGGCATGATCAGGATATTTTTAAACCCATAGCCAAAGGTGGTAGTTGTCTTATTGTTAATGTTCATCGGTCGTTATGGTGTGATGTTGGTACTCCTATCTCTCTTTTGTTGTAAGAAAATGTAATGTAATTAATTATGGCCTTTTTTTATTTTTTCCCTCAGAAATAATCAAGACATAATTATTGCGAAAGACTAGGGATGAATGTGGCACATACTGCGAGTAGTAATAATGATTTTTTAGACGACGTAATAAAAATGAATTTAGGGTGTAACAAATGTCCAATTAACCCCATTAAAGGCCATGATCCATTTCGTTTCACACAGTTAGGAAAAAAGGTTATTCATCCCCAACAATTTGGTTTTGGCTACTATTCATGGTTAAATTTGTCATTTTTCTTCGGAAATGATAAATCGCAAATGTTCGGATTTTAAGCATGGCAGCTCGAATGTTTTTCATGAAAACTTTAGTTCACGCCTAAACCTGATCATTGGCCGGGCCGGGCTTGGGACAAAAACGAATTTAAGCCGGGCTTGGGCCGGGCTTAAATGTTCGGATTTTAAACATGGCAATTTTCTGACAAAAACGAATTGGGACAAAGTTGTCATGTCTTAAAAACTAAAGTTGCCACCTCGCATCAACTAAAATTGTCGTGAAAAAACGTTCCGGATGAAATGCTTAAAATCCGAACGTTCGAAATTTATCGCGGTCCATTTTTTTCATGACATGTGGGTCACATTTGTGTTTGAAATTCGGTGCCACGTTAGACACACATTCAGTCAACGTCGCGTGCAGAATTTTGTACGAATATTGGAGGGATATTATAAATCCATTTGCCGGCAACCGCAATCCAGAATCGGCCGCAGGATATGTACGAATTCCGACGAAAATTGACAGCTACCAGAAGAAAATACCACGGAAAGAATGTCAACTTTGGGCGAAATTTAAGCATCGAAATTAGGGAAGTGGAGCAGCACAACTGGCGGTCGACAGCGAGGCGCCGACGACGACTCCCAGGTTGAAATCCCATTGAATTTCAGGGGCGGAGGAGAGGAATAAAAACGAGGAGAGCCGGGCCGACCGACAGGTGGCGAGATCCCCCGAAGCCGTCCGTACACTCGCAGCAGATCGGCCGGCGCGATGGAGGTGGCGTCGCTGTACCGGCGGGTGCTGCCGTCGCCGCCGGCGGTGGAGTTCGCGTCGGCGGAGGGGAAGCGGCTGTTCGCGGAGGCGCTGCAGGGCGGCACCATGGAGGGCTTCTTCAACCTCATCTCCTACTTCCAGACGCAGTCGGAGCCGGCCTTCTGCGGCCTCGCCTCCCTCTCCGTCGTGCTCAACGCGCTGGCCATCGACCCCGGCCGGCCGTGGAAGGGGCCCTGGCGCTGGTTCGACGAGTCCATGCTCGACTGCTGCGAGCCCCTCCACAAGGTCAAGGCCGAGGGCATCACCTTCGGCAAGGTCGTCTGCCTCGCGCACTGCGCCGGCGCCCGGGTCCAGTCCTTCCGCGCCGACCAGACCACCATCCACGACTTCCGCGCCCACCTCACGCGCTGCGCCTCCTCCCAGGACTGCCACCTCATCTCCTCCTACCTCAGGAGCCCCTTCAAGCAGGTTGGTACACCCTCTCTCTGTTCCTCAATTCCCCAAAATTCCCCCCTGCTACTGGATCACACACAATGTCTGATGCGGCGTGCGGGGGTGCTGCAGACTGGGACTGGCCATTTCTCACCGATCGGCGGGTATCACGCCGAAAAGGACATGGCGCTCATCTTGGATGTCGCGCGCTTCAAATACCCTCCTCATTGGGTTCCATTGACGCTTCTCTGGGATGCCATGAACACGACTGATGAAGCAACAGGGCTTCTCAGGGGGTACCTTCTATTACCCATCTCTCTGTCTCTTATTATCACAGTTTCCTTGGTCAACATTGTACTCCTGTATAAGATGCTGTTGGAATGTAGTTCAGTTCGCTGTCCTGTTACCTTGTAGTCAAACAGGAGATTTGGGATTAAGCAGCTGCATTTAGGCTACACTACTGTTCATTGATTATCTGGATACACGCTGCTGCTTTGATCTTGTATTGACATGCGGTTTACTAATAGTTCTAAAATTAATATTTGGTTTAAGAAAACCTGCTCTGTATGGTTGGTATTTTTATGTACTTTGGTATCATAGATAGTAAAATTTGCAACCTGCCCTATGGGCCGCAGTTTCATTTTTATTAGGTTCTTGAGCCATGTTATTGCAGGGAGCATCTTGATTTCTTCAGTTGCAATTGTTTAGTTCATTTCCTTTTTGCCTTCTTGATTAGCTCGACATGCTTCATTGGGAAAGACTGGGTGTTTGCTCTAACTCAATGCTACTTGAGGTGCCTGATTATTTTGGTTCTGATGTAATGCTACTCCAGTTGTAGTTTAGTACTCCCTCCGTTCCTAAATATAAGTCTTTTTTAGAGATTTCAACATGGACTACATACGGATGTATATAGACATAGTTTAGAGTGTAGATTCGCTCATTTTGCTTCGTATGTAGTCCATATTGGAATCTCTAAAAAGACATATATTTAGGAACGGAGGGAGTAGTTCTTACAACTAGCTGGCTAGCTGCATTATATCATGTGTCTGTGTAGAGTCGTAGACCTTGACATCACATTACACATGTTTTATCTCCTGTACATTCAGATCTTTCCAGGTAACCGACTGTAGACCTGCCTGTTCATTTAGAGAAAACATAGACTGCAAAATTGAACTGTTGTTCTAGTTCTTCCTATGGAAATTCAAAAATAGGTTATGAAACTGCAGTGTTGCATGCCACCTTATGATGGTGTTGTCTTTATTTGATAGGTTCATGCTTGTATCAAGGCGCAGTTCAGCTCCTTCATTGCTCTACACAGTGGTAACATGCCATTGCTATGCTGTATCAAATGCAAATTGACATCTTCGATTCTCCTTTTCTCATTGCTTCCAATTTTTTGAAGAGTTGCGGCCATGGAAGTTGGAAAAGCATGGCAAAGTATTGTGTGGAAGATGTACCCAATCTACTGAAGGATGAGAATCTAGACAATGTTACAACACTTCTGTCCCGCCTAGTGGAATCTCTCCCAGCTAATGCTGGAGATTTGATCAAATGTGTCATTGAAGTTAGGAGAAAAGAGGAAGGTGAATCAAGCTTGAGCAAAGAGGAGAAAGAAAGGCTTTTTTTGAAGGTCAGTTTCCTTTTGCTTTGCTGATGCTGATTTACCGTTACTGTTTCTCCCTTGCATAACACACCATATACTCTGTTAATTTTCAGGAAAAAGTATTACAGCAAATCCGTGATACTGATCTTTTCAGAGTAGTCCACGAACTGCAATATCCCAAGGGGCTATGTGGTAGTTGCTCATCTTCAAGTGATGAAGATTCGCTTGCCGAGATTGCAGCCACTGTGTGCTGCCAAGGAGCTGCATTCCTATCTGGTAACCTTGTATCTAGAGATGGGTTCTGCTGCCGAGAAACATGTATCAAATGTATAGAAGCAAATGGTGATGGACTAAAGACTGTTATCTCAGGAACCGTGGTATCTAAAGGGAATGAACAGGGTGTTGATTTGCTTTTACCAACATCCTCATCAAAAACAAGCTTATGCAATTCAAACTTGAGGAGCAAGATTGTCAAGTATCCATCAAGCACAGATGTTCTAACTGTCCTACTGCTGGTTTTACAGCCTAACACATGGCTTGGCATAAAAGATGAGAACGTGAAAGCTGAATTTCAGAGTCTTGTTTCAACAGACAATCTTCCTGATCTTCTTAAACAGGAGGTGCGTTGATTCAGCCCAAGTATCTCACGTTTCTATTTACCTTGCTCCTTAGCAACATGTTTTAAATTTATTTTCTCTAATGCAAATTATATCAAGCTTTGTGCTAAATGAATCAGTAATTCAGTATCCTATTAATACTCAGTAGGAAACCTGAGATAGGTATCCGAAACCAGCACCATTAACGACAGACAAATAGAAAGCGCAACTGAATCTTTTTTATCCTCTTTACACTAACGAAGTTAATCTTATGTACTTCCTGTATTGAGTGTGGTAGTCTGGGACTCTGATATATTGCAAGTTTTGACTTTCTGTTGTATTTGGGGTGTCTTAGGCAGTGGTAATCTGCTACATGAGTCCATGAATTGCCCACAGCTTGCATAGCCTATTCTAACTTCTTTTGGTTTTCCTGAAATGAATTTGGTTCTGGGTGCATCTTTTTTATGTCTTTTTATTTAAATTTATCTTGCCACATTGCGCTTTGAGCCGGCTAACTCCTACAGATGCAGACATTGGTCTACATGCCATCATATAAGATGGATATTCTAAGTTATAGCAAGTTTTCATATGAATTCAGGAGCTGAGTTGTGTATCAAACTGTTACGGGCACATATGTGAGTAAGAAACGTAAGCGAATAGGTGAAAATGAGATTAAGGGTAAGGATACAAAAAACGGATCTACTATTGCAGCAAGTCAGTACTCGGAACCACGTGGTTATCAGCCGGTTACTGTCTTACTGGTCTTTATGTATTTTCGTCCTCAATGTCTGTGCTCCTTTGGTGATTCATGAGCATTTACGACAAGGTTTTCATTTAATTTGGTGTTAGAACACCTCTTTCCAGATGGGTATCTACTTTACCAGCCCAGCTCATGCTGTCAATTTTCCTGACTGATCTCTCTCTCTCTCTCTCTCTCTCTCTCTCTCTCTGACAGCAGACTGCTACTTTTAATCATCATTGTACCCACATGTTTTTCTTCCTGAATAAGCCTAAATTCCATGGGACAGTCCCATTCGTATTCCCATGAGAGGAAACAATAGTTAATTTATTCCTAAATGAACTCCCAAAGCCTATTATGTACTCCCTCCGTTCCCAAATATAAGTCTTTTTTAGAGATTCCAACAAGTGACTACATACGGAGCAAAATGAGTGAATCTACACTCTAAAATATGTCTACATACATCCGTATGTTGTAGTCCATTTGAAATGTCTAAAAAGACTTCATTTAGGAACGGAGGGAGTATGAAGTATTATATGTACTGTAACTGGATTCTGTTTCTTGTTAACAGATACTGCATCTAAGGCGGCAGCTCCATTATTTGGCTGGTTGTAAAGGACAGGAGGCATGTCAAGAGCCTCCATCCCCTTAGTGACGCTGCTGCGACAATCTGCTCACTTGATTAGGAGATAAGGCCCTTGGAGATCCCACGAGCATACTATCGAGGCAAAAATATATGATTCAATAAACAGACTTACTTCGTGAGGTAGGAGGACATACTAAGGATCAAGTAATAGGATTTTGAGAGAGTATTGGAGCCAAGATAGCTGGTAACATCCTGGTTACCGGTCTCTTTTGGTTCACTATATATGTAAATTCTTTTGTGTTTATATAATTTTCTTCGACTATGTACCCATTCGGTTCCATTAACCATGAACACCAAGATTTCACTGAACTAGTAAAACACCTGTCAGCCAACGTGGAGACACGGAATAACCTGCTTCTGTGTGGAACTGATAGATTCACAGGAGCAAAATTATACAGATGCCAGATCGCAATGAAATTTAAATTGGTATTCACAACAGATATGCTACTTGGTATCCAATTGTCAGACTAAGCCTGCATGAATAATAGCCGGCCACCTGACAGTGAGTGTTGGTAAAAATGCTACTCCCTCTGTTTTTGTATACAAGGTCACTTCTTGTTTTTTTTGTCAAACTTTGACTTGTAATTTTGGTGTTCATAATATGGGTTATATACTTATATGTCATCAAAAAATATATCAGCAGAAAGTTCTTTGAAATGTGCATCCAATGACATGTTTTTTGTGGCACATAGCTCACATTTTGTTGGTAAATTAATAATCAAAATTAAGCATAAATATATGACGTGGTCTTGTATACAAAAACGGAGGGAGTACTGAAATTTGTAGCTACTCAATCCCGACTACTTGGAGTGCAAGCCGCTTGTTCCTCTGCGCTGACCTGTAGCGACAGTAGCTCAGCATTTGATATGTTTCGTGTCTACTATCGAAAGAGACGGCCTTTCCCTTTTCAGAAGCTTGTTTCGCATATAAAAGTGTTTAAGAAGCAACCGCTATAAACAGAACTTGGCGGCTCTAATCCTTGTGATAAGAAATGTTGGAGTGCAGCTATTGCTGACTGATGTGGCAAAAAGGACTTGTTGACCAAGGCAGAGAAATCGGGGAACTGCTGCCTTGTGGAAGGGGGTGTCAAGATCAAACGACTTGTTTTACTTGCTTCCCAAGAAGTTGTTTTTTTTTTCCTGGAAAAAACCTCCGATCCATTCATCTACTGTTAAGGTAGTAGAAAGACATTTGAAGTAAAACTCATATTCAGGTTCTTAGAACACCTAGCGATGACTACAAGCATAGGAGTGAGTTGAAGACACACCGCCGTTATCACCCATCACCGAAGCCGGCAAACCTTCTTGTAAACAGTCAGAAAATTATCGTGCTAAGACCCCAGAGGACCAGCACACTAGTACAACAAGCGGCGATGATGAAGAAAAGCGTATATTGAAAAAAAATTCAACCTGTGAAACGCGCGAGCGGAGCAACCAGATGTCTCCTCCGCCCTCTCCTCCCCTTCCGGCGTCCGCTCCCTTGCCCGCGGCGCTGCACGCCCCCCTGCCCGTGGCCTCCGCTCCCCTCCCGCTGCGGTACGTCGACCTGGCTCATGCGTCCCTGTGCCTCTTCCTGGCCTGGGGGAGGAGGTCTGTCTCCCCCACCTCCCTCGTCTACCTGCCTCCTGCTTGGAACCTTCAGACCACCTTCTCTGTCTAGCTGTCTCCTCCTCTAAGCTTTGGTTCGATGAACTGCTCGCTGGAGCCCTTCTTCAAGCCTTCATTGGAGGGGTTGCGCGCTGCTTCAACGCTCGCCTCCTCCACGACCAGACCTTCCTCTTCTCAGTCCCGCAGGCCGGTTTCGCGGCAAATCTCCTTTGTCTCCGTCCTGTCCACCACCGTCTTTTCTCGTTCCGTTTCCTTCCGGCCACCTCGCCTCTGTCACCCTCAACATCTTTGCCAGCTGCTCCTTCCTGCAGATCCCTCTCTGATCTGCTCCTCCTGAACTTTGCGGCTGGCATCAAGTTTGAAAATGTCGCCTGGCTTCGCCTCAAGTCCTTTGTTACCGTCCCCTCGGCCCCCGCGGCACCAGCCTGCCGGCTTCTAATCAGCTTCATCCAATTCCCCCTCCCTCTCTCGCATGTTCTTTGTAATCGCATCCTCCACTGCATGTTTGGCGGGGATCCTCGGCAGTTCCACTCCGCCCCCATTGCGGTCGATGATTTCTCCTTCTCGGTTGCCAACCGGGGGGTGGGCGATCTTCTCATCTCGTTCGGAGACTTCCGAAGACCTGGGATGGACATTCGCTCCTCGATGCCCTTGGCTCCCTGCGCCCCAGCATGCGGCGCTCCCTCGGTGTCCCTGTCGGGCATGGCGATCCGGCTGCATCGAGTGACGACTGACTCGTCTCGGCCATCGGTTAAGGTTCGTCAATTACGATTCGGGTTTAAGTTTCGTTCACATATCCTGCGTAGTTTTAAGTTACCTGTGGTCCCTCCACCATACACCACTCCAGATCCTAATATTCATGCTATTCTCTGGATAAGTTTTTTTTTCAGCAGTAGCAAAACCAAGTGCATGCATTGTTAAATCGGCCCTGGATCACTTCTTCTCGGGTAGTGCTAGCTTTGTCGTCCTTCGCTTCCAGGCTAATATCTTCCTCGCGCTTATTTCCTTTGTGGACATTTTGAATGAAATCACTCAACGGTCGCCTGTCTCTCCCCCTGGCATTACGCTAGTTCTCACCCCCTCCTTTTCCGATGCACAGTCGGCCTTGGCCACGTCTTCGGGTCCACCCCTTCGACCAACCTTGGCTGCCAAGGAAACGGGCGCCCCTGCCATGCCCGCGACATGTGACGTCCGTTCCCGTTCGATCCTGGGCTGCGCGCCCCTGTTGCCTCCCCCTCCTCTTGCCCTGCAGCTACTCCGTTTGTTTAACCAAGCCCAGGACAGCGCTGTCGCTGTGACAGTGGCTACGCCGGGCACACGCGAGATGGCGCGCACCGCTGCCATGACATGTCCCCTCCCCAGCTCGAACCCTCACGTCCTAGACCCTCCACCGCCGCTCGCCACTCCCTCCAACGCTGCATGCTTGCGTGCACCACCCCCTACCGTACCACCTCTCCATCAGCATTTAATGCAAACCTAACTCCCTCCCAGGCCTGCATGCACCCGGTGCATGAGCTTGCCCTCCCTGTTTCCACGTCCCCGGCCTTGGTCCACCAGAACCCTTGCTTTCCGACTAGTACGCCCTACAAAACCCCTACCCCCAAGGCACTCGAGAGTTCGCCGCTCCCCGCTTTCTCGCCGTCCTTGGCCTATGAGCTCAGTCCCATCGCCGCGGCGCCTGCCCCTGTGCCCTCCTATCGTGACGTTCTGCTCTCCCCGCCGCGGATGCCGCTCCTCGATCCTTGTGCCGCGCCCCGGCGCTCCTCTCGATGCCCCTCCCCCGCCCTACTTCAACGCACCCCGTTCGCCCCTTGCCAGTCCATCACCTCTCGCCCTCTCTGCTTTCGGTGCTTAGCCGCTGACCACCTAGTCCGAGCCTGTAGAGATCCGGTCCGCTGCTCTCGCTGCGGCGGCTCCGGCCATCGTAGCTTTGCCTGTACCTCCAACCTCCCCCTCGCCCTCCAGCGCCTCCGCCTCCTTTTCCACCCACCCGCAATGGCTGCCCCCCACCCCCACTCGCTCGCTCCTGCCCCTGAGGGCCCTGCCGGAACTCTCCAGACCGGCTCCATCCACCTCACCGTCCTCGACGCCCACCACCCTCTCTGCGAGACCCGCTCTAACTCCTCGGACGGTGACTCGGCGCCCCTGTCTCAGCGGGAGGAGGCCTCTGACGCAGCCTCCGTCGTCCATGGGCCGCTGCGCCCCCGCTCTCCTTTGTCATCCTCGGCGTCCTCGCATGGCCGTGCCCACTCGACTTACCCAGACATCTTCGTCCCGTCTGGGCTCATCCATGACGTCAGCCGTTTCTGCTTCGTGCACCTTGACGCTGTCATGGCCGAGCCCTTCGACTTCATCCACCAAGCCATCGAACACCACGCTGATAATCCCTCCTTCCACTTTGCTGCCACGACGGGCTGTGCGGTGCTCATCATCTTTGATTGCACCGAAGACCGTGAGGCGGCCATGGCCTTCTTCCCCGCCAAGTTCCTCGGCGTCACCATCACTCTCCTCCGCCCCGAAGAAACTGACAACCGCGCCACCACTCGCTATGAACGACTGGTCGAGATCGAGGCCAAGAACTTCCCTCTTGAACTGTGGCACCCTCAGGGGACGAACTTTGTCTTCGGCCACTTTGGCGTGCTCTGTTGCGTCGACCAAAACTCTCTCAGTGCCGGTGACTTCACGGCGGTGCGTGCGTTCATTTGTGTCGAGAGCGACAATGACACTCCTGATGGATGCAGCCTCCACCTCCCCCCTGGCCAGATCGTCGACGTCAAGCTGCGCCGTATCAAGACCTGGGCCATCTTTGAGGACATCTCCGTCCCTCTAGATGATGGCCCTAGGGACGGCAACCAAGGTGGCCCTCATGTCCATGGAGCGTGGAGGTGGACCTGTGGTCGCATCGCTCCCTGCCCCGGGTCGCACTCCGTGGACGTCATGCCACCTCCCCCCACTGCTGCTCCACCCGCCACGTCTCCTTCGAACCGTGGAGCTGATTTCCTGCACCCTCTCGTCGGTGGACCGCTGTTTCCTGCGGCTCGGACCGTCGACAGCTCTGCCTCGGAGGACCAGCCTCTTAATCACCCGACTCCGACTTGCCTGTCGTTTCGGAGGAGATCTCGGCGGCCTCTCCATCGGTGGGGGTGACCAACTCCTTCTCCTCCCTCGCGTTGCTCGATGATAACCTCGACTCCTACTCCTCCCCCGGTAAGGCCCAATCCCCCGTCCCCTCCATTTCCTCTCCCGCTCATGCTTTGGTCTCTAACCCTCTCCTCACGTCGCCCCTGGTTGTCGCAGCCTCCCTCACCTGCCCGGGCCATGAAGCCACTCTCCAGCGTGCGCGTGGTGCTGAGAAGAGGGCCACTGACGCTGCCAAGGTCCGTAGAAGCCGCCGCCTTGCAGAAAAGGAGGGTGAGGCCTTTATGGACATGACCACCAAAGCCATGCGCGCCAAAGCCCGCAAGTTTGACCTGCAGCTCGCCTCTGCTGACCTTGTCGCTGCTCTTGAGGAGTCTGGTCTCACCAACACGCCGGAGGAGCCTGTTCTCGACACTGCTGTGCTTGCCGTCATTGCCTCCGCCTGCGGTGCCGAGACGGAGGAAGCTACTGAGGTGTCCTTCCTTGCGCAGTGATCGTAGCTTGCTGCCCCTGGACGACAGCCCCTCGCCACGGTTGCCTCGTCTCATCCTGCTCCGGCTATATCTGCCCTTTTGGCAATGGTTGCTTTATTTCCCTTAGAAGTTTCGCTGTTAATGCCCCGGGTCTGTCCGGTTGCTGGCTTCACTGCCCTTTCTGTAACCTTAAACTCTTTAAGGTCGTCGCTATTTCGGTCGTCGTTGCCTCTATCTTGTGTCTAGGGTCCCTGTCCTTGGTGGTTCCTAGTGCACATGCGTAACGTTAAATTTTGCTTCTGTTCCTGGAATGTCCGGGGTCTCGGCCAATCGCAGAAATGCTCCGATGTTCTCTCGGAGCTTCTCACCATTAATCCTCACGCCTGCTTTCTTCGGGAAACCAAGCTCAATGACATCGCCTGCCTTAAACGTAATAGCTTTCTCCCCCGGCACCTAGATACTCCTGCTTTCTACCCTCAACTGGCTCAGCAGGAGGAATGCTCTCTGCCTTCTCCTCTGCCCACTTCACATCTCTCACTTCCAACTCCGGTCTATACACCCAAACCTCTACAGTATCTTGTCTTGCCTCTCCCCAAAATTTGACCGTCACAAACGTATACGCCCCGACGGATCACGGCCTAAAGCACTCCTTTCTTCAGGAGCTCGCTAATTGCTCCCCGCCCCCCGGCTCTCCGTGGCTAATCCTAGGTGATTTTAACCTTCTTCGCCATCCCTCTGAAAAGAACACACCAGGGTTTCGCCAGTGTGAGGCTGACCTGTTCAATGACTTTTTCCACTCGTGCGCTCTCATTGAGCTTCCCCTCCTGGATCGTAGCTTCACCTGGTCTAGTAAGCGAGACAAGCCGACCCTTGAGAAGATTGACAGGGTTTTTATCAACACTGATTGGGACCTTCTCTTCCCTAACACCACCTTGGCGTCCCTTACTCGCTTCGTCTCTGATCATGTCCCCATTATCATTTCGGTCGACTCCGCTATCCCCAGGCCCGCGCTTTTCAGGTCTGAAAACAGATGGGCCCTAAGGCCAGCCTGCCGGCATGTCATCCAATCTGCGTGGGACTCGGCCCAATTGCGATCAACTCACGCTCTCTCCCTGATGGCTGCGTTTAAACGTTCGCGGTCAGATTTAAAAACCTGGACCCGTCTCTCGATGCCTATTAATACCAGGGAGAACAACTGTCGATCTGTCATCACCATCCTGGATATTATTGAAGAATCAAGATTCCTTTCCTTCCCTGAGCTCGCTCTCCGCCGCATCGTCATCAAAGTCCTTCAGCGCACCCTCCGTGAAAAAGCCCTTTTCTGGATCCAGCGCGGGAAGATTCGCACTACGATTGAAGGTGATGAAAATTCGCGTTTCTTTCACGCCTCAGCCTCGGCTCGTCTCCGTAGGAACAAGATTAGCATGCTCGTCTCGAATGGGACAGAATTATTTTCCCACGCTGACAAATCAGAAATTCTCTCTGACTACTACACAACCCTTCTTGGCTCTCCTTTCCAACCGTCGTGGGCCTTCAATCTCACGGACCTGTACCCCGCGCCCCTCACTCAGCTAAGATGGCTTGACGACCCCTTTACTGATGACAAAATTACCAACGCCTTTCTCCACATGAACCAAAACGCTAGCCCTGGGCCGGATGGTTTTGGGCCAGGCTTTTATCGTAAATTTTGGCCCATCATCAAGAGCAAAATTAATTTTTTTCTTGGAGTTCCATGCTCTCCGCAGCGACATCTCCTGTCTTAATCGTGCACTCTTTATCCTTCTCCCTAAAACCAATGAAGCCCGCTCCCCCTCGGATTTCCGACCTATCTCCCTCCAAAACTGTCCTATAAAAGGCGTCGCCAAGTTGCTAACCAATAGACTTAAACCTCTCATCCCTCTCCTAGTTCACGCGGATCAGACGGGTTTCCTCTCCGGACGTAACATTTCGGAGAACTTTCTCTACGTTGCAGACATTCTTCACTGTTGTGCTAAATGGAAAGCCCCCACCTTGGTGGTCAAATTAGACTTCCGAAAAGCTTTTGACTCAGTCTGCCGGTCTTCGCTCCTGCACACTCTTCAAATCCGAGGTTTCCCTCAACGATGGTGTGATTGGATTGAAACACTCCTTGTGACTGGCTCCACAGCTGTCATGCTGAACGGCATCCCCGGCCGGTGGATAAAGTGCAAAAATGGCCTCCGTCAAGGTGACCCCCTCTCGCCTTATCTCTTCATCATCATCGCAGACATCTTACAGCAAATGATTAGCCAAGCTTGCCTTGAGGGTACGCTCCTCCACCCTCTGAGCCCCACCCTTCCCTATCCTGTACTCCAATACGCGGATGATACTCTTATCATGGTTAAGGCTACTACAGATGCGGCTAAGCATCTCAAGTCAATCCTCGATAGCTTCGCCAATGCCACTGGTCTCCAAATCAACTTCGTCAAGACTACCTTCATTCCCTTAAATGTGGATCCTGATCAAGCCAATCAAATGGCCTCTGACCTTGCCACAAATCTCTCCTCCTTCCCCCAAACTTACCTAGGTCTCCCTCTCTCACCTTACAAACTCCCCCCGTCTGCTTTCCAACCAGTCATTGATAGATGTGACATGTATTTATCTGGTTGGTGTGCGCTCCTTATCTCGCGAGGCGGCAAACTAGTTCTACTCTCCGCTGTCTTGGACAGCCTTCCTACATATTTTATGCTCTGCTTCGCTCTACCTATCAAAGTACTTGAGGCCATCGACAAACGTAGACGTGCTTTCTTCTGGTCCCAAGATGACACCTGCTCGGGGGCAAAGTGTCTGGTGGCTTGGGACAAGGTCTGTACTCCTCGGGAGGCAGGTGATTTGGGTGTCAAAAACTTGCGTGCACAAAACTTTTGTCTACTGCTGAAATTTGCTTATAAATTTTTACACTCGTCCAACCTTCCCTGGAAGGATTGGATACTGCATCACTCTCCCCTCCATATTGGGCATGGTGCAAAAAGCTCCTTCCTAGCAAAAACCATTTTCAAGAAACTACAGTGTCTGAGGGAGATCTCCCAGTGCTCCATTGGTAATGGGCACTCCACCTTTTTCTGGTTAGATCGCTGGCTGCAGCCGGAGCCACTGGCTGTGGCTTTCCCGGCCCTCTTTTCTCACCACACTAATCAAAATGCCTTAGTAGCCACCATATTACAGGATGAGATCGAACTTGCTCTTAGTAATCAGCTAACCCCTACCGCTGCCGCATAACTTGTCTCTCTCAACTCTTTGTTGCAGGACGTTACCACCTCGACGGAACCGGACACAAGACGCTTGCTTAATGGAAGCTGCTTGACCACGCACGGGGCTTACGCGGCGCTTGCCTCGCAGCTCACTGATCCCTCTCTCTCATCTGGGACTCCAAGGTGCCCAAAAAAGTTATGATTTTTGGCTGGCTCTTCTACCTGGACAGATTGAATACTAGGGCGAACCTGCTCAAGAAGCACATTTTACAGACTGCTGTGTGCCCGCGTTGCAATAACCACGTGGAAGACCGGGATCATCTCTTCTTCACCTGCCCGGCGGCTCGACAGATTTGGCGTGCCTTGGGCCTCAAGCCACGCTTCAACCCCACGGCCGACCTTTTCGTCACGGCTATTCCGGCGGTGTTGCCCTCTTCAGTTCGCTCCTTCATGCTCCTTCTCTTTCTTTGGAAAATATGGGATGCCAGAAACAAAAAGGTGTTTCAAAACTTAGAAATTGATGTCAAAACCACTGTAAAAGCTATTCTTGAGGACCTGATTCTGTGGACTCACCGTCTAAAGACGGCAGCCCTAAAGGAACACGCCGGCCTATGGCGTGATTTCCTCTCCTCACGTATCTTGTGATCCCTGTAAACTCTCTTCTTTTGGAATATATTCAGGTGGGGAGCCTTTCCCACGGTGACCATTTCAAAAAAAATAAAAAAATTCAACCTATAGACATACGAACATAGACGAACGAAGTCCGGATCCTAAGAAATTGTTTCATTACCGATTCATTAGCTGCATACTAATAATAAATAAAATAACTGATCATGGTCCTAAGGGCATGTACGATGCAGGCTGTTTAAAGAACATAGACGAACGGAAACCGGATCCTAAAAAAATGTTTCACTAGCGATTCATTTACATGCGTACTAGTCAATGAAATAACCGATTATGGGTCCTAATGGCATGTACGATGCAGACTGTTTTAAATAGGAGATTGTAAAAGTGAACCATTTTTTCTTAAAACACCGCTGCTTATTTGTACAACATGTACTTAGACCCCTAAGCTATAGAAACAAGCACCGATGCTCAAGCAAAAATTCTGATTTATTACAAACACCTTTCTAAATATCTTGCATTGTACACGGTTTAAGTCAACAAACGGTGTGTGTTGGTGGTGGCTGCACAACGCCTCAATGAAAGGTGTTTCATTTTAACTTTTTTTATTGTTTTAAGTAGAGCCTAAAACACATGGTGTTATTTTAGGAATGCCAAATAGGATCACGAATGAGTTAGAAGAGAAATGGAAAATAAAAATTGTCTTTTGTTAGCAAGAAAAATGATATATCTCCAATATTGTTCTAGTTTAACTTAAATCCACTATAATTTTGGGAGCACATACATGAATTGGTAGAGATTACGCCAATATATATTTCATTTTATATCATGACTCATGTCCATAGTTGAACTTTATTGTAATTTTTTTTGTCTTTATAAACCATCATATGCATTGTTGAGGAAATCGTTAACTGGTAGCTGCTCGGTTGACTGACGAGTAGGGAATTAATAAGCTAATCAACAAGTTAATTAGTCATTTAATCAATTAATCAGCCGATTACCCTACAAGGAGGAATTAGTCGGCAAATTAACTAGTTAATTGGACAAATTCTTGAACATGGGTCATATGTAAGAATGCAGGCGGACACATCCGCATCTGTCGGCATGATGATGGATGGTCCCGGACGCATCCGCTTGCACCCCTAATTATAACCACTGCAAGGGAGGCATGTGGTTTGTACTGTATAGTAAAATCTTTATTTATTTCTCTAAATATAATGGACATCTCCTATAATCACATATGCAAAATAGAGATATTGAGCGAGAGAACATGAATTTGAGCTGGTTTGATTGCTACAAATAGGATGCAATGTTTGCTCATATCCTATGAATTTTCTTTGGTTTCATAGAGCTATGCCATTATATTCTTCTAGTATTGTTTCAATTATTTTTACCAATGAAATGATCTATTTGTGACAATCACTTACTATTTCGGAAGTTCCATTTTGGGCGTTTGTTTAAACCAAGAAGGATCCAATTTTAGGCGATTATGTTGTTTTGCAAAGAAAGGAGTGGCAAGTCATCAAATTCCCCCTTAAATGACTGCATCAAATGAATATTTGTTATTGTGTCTTTTTACTTGGTCTATATTTTAGCAATTGAAATTATATCTCTAGTGTTATATTTGAAGATGCATAATTTCTTTTACTATCTATTTTTGCGGGTTCAATATATCATATTTCCAATACTTAGATCTTTCTTAAAATTTTCAATTCTTGATCTTTTGTGTTTCAAAATTTCACATTCAGACAAAAAAAATACTCACAGCTTTTTTGATGAGATTTAGAAAAATTAATAAATATAAACACGAAAAATTGTATCTCAAACTTCAATATTGAAATTTTAGTTCACAATATGTAAATAAAATGTTTTCCAGTCGTTGAAAGTCCAAACTACTATACCCTGAATTACTTCATACTCCCTCCGTTCCAATCAAACTTTACAAACTTTGATCAAATCTATAAAAGAAACTATTTATATCTATAATGCTAAATATTTAAAATATGAAACTACATCTTATGATAAATCTAATGATATATATCTGGCATTCTAGATGTTAATATTTTTCTCCACACACTTAATCAAATTTGTGAGGTTTGACTTAAAAAAAATCTACATTCACTACATTAGAGCATCTCCAGCCGCGCCCCCAACAGCCCCTTTCAGGCGATTTTTCTGCGCCGGCGCCCAAAAATTGGTCCTGTCACATCCCAGGAGCCCGTTCTTCGCCGGTTTGCCGAAACTGGCGCCGGCGGACCCTGGCCGAACCCGGCGCGCTGGGGGCGCCGGGGCGAGCAGTTTTGGCGCGAAAGAGCCGCGGGCCCGCCGAGTCAGCGACACTCGCCTCGTCGTCCTCACAACGCCTCGGTTTTCCGTGGAGAATCAATGGATGCCCAGGAGGTTTGGCTCCTCCTCGTCTTACTCCGCTCACTCTTCCTCCCGCTCCTCTTCCCACTCCTCCGGCTCGTCGGCGGTGTTCGGCGTCAAAGCCGAGCCCGCAGCGGAGATGTCGCTCGGCCGGCGCACTCACATCGCCGGCATCGTCATCACGAGGGCGGCGGGCGCGCCTCCTCCTCGGCTCCTCCGCGCTACGTCAAACCGAAGACGGAGCCATGGCTCACCGCCGTGAAGACGGAGCCAGGGCTCACCATCGTGAAGACGGAGCCAGGGCTCGCCGGTGGCGTCAAGGAGGAGCTCGACGACGCGGCGGTCTTAAAGTGGGCGCGTAACGACTGGGTACAGACGGAGTTGGAGCGCCAGCGCCTCACCTACGAGCAGTTCGCCGCTTGGTGCCGTGGCCGGGACGAGGGAGGCGTCGTCGTCCTCGACGACAGCGACGATGACGCGTCGCCACCACCGGTCCGCCAGGGCGACGCCGGGGAGGGGTCCAGCAGGGGTGGCCGCGTGAAGGAGGAGAAGGACGACGAGGACAACGGCGGCGGTGGCGGCGACGGCAGCGACTTCGCCTCTCTCAGCGCCTTATTCGGCCTGTAGTCGCGTTTTTTTAAGTATTTTATCTATGTAAGAAACTATTTCAGTTCGCCGAAGTAAATGCACCATTTCGCCGAATATTTGTCCCGTTCGCCAAATTTTAGTCAAAGAAATGTTTATTTTTTTTAAAACAGGCGCCTGGAGACGAACCTGGGGCGTCGGCTAGGAACCCCATCACCCCCAGGCCGATTTTACCGCCGGATCGCCCTCAGACGGCGATTTTTCGAGCCGTCTGAGGGCCAACCGCTGGAGATGCTCTTATCAAATGGATGGAGTATTTCCTTCTAACCAAACATGATAAAACAGAGATGATGCAACAGTCGAGGGTTTCATAATCTCTGTTTATGAACGTTCACTACATTGTAAAATCACATATAGCTCAAGTAGCTACGCGGCCATCCACGTCACTGCTTATGAACGGCCGTCTACATAAGAACTCGCCGCCTCCGACCTTTCTGCAAACCACTGCACCGCACACCACCTGCTCGATCAAATTACCCAGCGCTCGAACAACGCCGCTAGCCTGCGGCCGCCTCCGCCCCTGCCGATGAGCTTCCTCGCTGGGCGCCTCGCCGCCCAGGAAGGCGCCTACTTCCTCCAGGAGTCCAAGGTCGCTGCCGGCCGCCTCGCGGCGAAGCTCCCCGCGTCCGCTCGCGGGCCCAGGCCGGCGTCCCCGCCTCCTTCGCCCGACGTGCTCCCGGAGATCCTCCGCCACTCCGTGCCCATCAGGCCGACGCCGCCTCCGGCCGACCCCACTCTCTACGGCTCCACCCGCTGGGCCCTCCCACAGGGCGGCGCCGAGGCTGCCGGCGTGTCCCCCGACGTGATGAACCCGCTCCGCTCGTACGTCGCGCTGCCGCAGGCCACCTTCGGCCCCAAAAGGTTTGGCTCTGCTGCCTTCAGTTCTGCTCCAATTTTTTCGCTCACAGTAGCTTTGAAATCGGGTGCTTGTTCGTATATGTGTACGTTCTGAATTGGGGAAAAGTACACCCGATCATTCATGCTTGGATGATCAGCAAGGGATTACGCA
The DNA here is from genome assembly GCF_056163025.1 of Triticum urartu. Lineage (NCBI taxonomy): Eukaryota > Viridiplantae > Streptophyta > Magnoliopsida > Poales > Poaceae > Triticum > Triticum urartu. The sequence continues at coordinate 174,815,263 of NC_141879.1, forward strand.
TTGGTGTCTATGGGTGATGCATCTTTTGATCTCTGAGAGCAATTGTTGGCTGGTTTGGACATATACCTGGAAAATCATATGTATCACTGATACACACATTGGAAGGAAAACGGGCATATATGAGCTTATGTGAGGTGCAGGGTGTGCTTTCATATGGAAACTGTTCAAAAAATTGATTCTATTCACTCAATGCACTGAGCTAGTATATGTGATTTTACAGGATCACTTCAGAATTTACAGGCTATACTCCAAACAGGTTTGCAATATTTTGACCAAATCCTGTCTGGTTTGGCTTCTAGAGTGGATTTCCACTGAAAAAGCTGAATCCCAACCAAACAGCCTCTTCCTGCCTTCAGTTTCCTAGCTTTGACCAAGGCACTTATTTCAGTTGCACATGGGGCGCGAAGCAGCCAAGAGATGCTTCTAGCAAGAAAACTGCCTTCCACGGAGCCCCGTTATGGAAACAAAATACCACCACACCCTCCGATGCTTCATAGAGCAGTTTTGCTGGCACAGCCAACCCAAAGTTGCTTCAAGTGAAGCCACAACCCAACCAAAAGGGTGTTGATTCTAAGTTTCTAACTGAATTTGTATCTATACTTGCTAAATCTCTAGCGACTTAAAGCATGTTGAGCTGAGCTAGAGCGATATAGAGATGTAACTGGAGTAAGTCAATAATACTGAAAAATCAATTATAAATTTCATTTGTAATTATCTTTCACTAGATAGTTGCAGTCAAGCAAGAAGCCAGTCACAAACCTACACTACTAGATCCATTTTATAAATCATGAATTTGAGACAATGTTCTTTTATTTGCAGCCTGCTTTCTATAATGTCGTAACGAGGGGTCGTTTAAAGTGGTCATTAATTTTTTTAGCATGTGCATAAGCACTCATTAATCATTATGAGTCCTCCAGGAATGCAATTTCGTATTTGCACATACCAGAAACAGAACCGTAAATATCTAATGGCTCAACCTTTGTACTAGTTGGTTAGAGAACTCAACTTGATACTAGAGCAAGAGGTTATGTGCTACCTCCTTCATTTATTTATTTTTATAAGATGAACACACTGTTTAAGATTAAAACTTTGCAACGTTTGATCAACAATTAGTTCTACGTACTGAGAGCTGCAAATGGTACCATGAGATTTTTAGCAGGAGTACTGCTTCCTAAATTTTAAAGAAAAACTATCTCTTCTCAGCATACCATATAGTAGTCCTACATACTGAGAGCTGTTCTGCCTGGCCATTCTATGAGATAACTAAGTTAATGCTGTAAAACTTAACTTGATGATTCATTTTCATATTTTTCTGTCTATGTCATGAATTTACAGATGGGAACTTCCAACTGAGCAGCCTTACTACTCGGCGGCAACCGCCAATGAGCGGCGACGTGATATGCATCCTCCTCCCATGGACCCTGAGAAGTTGAAGGCTGTAATTGATGGATACTCACAGGGTATGTAATTTTGCTAGAAATTTTTGTGTTGTAGTGTTGTTCAAGATCTGTTGTTCTCACCTTTTCATTGATGCAGTTGGAAAGGCATTTCTTGCTGGGACTGTTTTGGTGTTTGGAGGAGCAACAGCTGTGCTGTTGTACACGGCAAATAAGCTACAGTTGCATTCAGTAAGTCACGGAACTTGCTCTAGACTGAACTATACAAGAGTAAATATACTTCCCACCTTCAAGAAGAAGAAAAGAAATGCCATATCAGATTGCACTACAAATTCTAGGTTCTGTGGCTACTGCATGATCTTCACCTGTCTTGTTTGAGGTTTATGATTTGTATTCGAGTTTTGTACTTTCATTGTTTTCCTGTCTTTTTTTTGAGGGAAACAGCAGGACTCTGCTGTGTGTTTTTATTGATTTTCAAATAATGGGTACAAAGGTTTGTACAAAGGAAATGGAAAAGAAAAACAAAAGAAACTATACAAACCAGAGCCTAGAATGAAATATACAGCGGTTATATACAAACAGAGAAATTATCGGAAGGCATCAACTCAGGCTTCAAAACCTGCATAGTTTTTCCTGGTTGCTCTGTAGGTTAGCCAATGGAGCTCTTCTTTAAAGACTTTCCTGCAAGCATAGAGGCTAGGGGGTATTCTTCTGAAGATGAAACCATTTCTAGTGATCCAGATCGCCCAAGCTGCCAAAACAATAATTTCCATGTGGAAAGGTACAGCAAGGAGATCTTTCAAATAACTGATCTCATGCTGGATACCAAGGAAGTTAGGAGTCCATGTAGGGAAGAAGTTTTCCTGTCTTCAGTTTTTCATTGATTAATTTCCAAAATATGTGGTTTTCAAAATTGTTATGCTCCTTCAGCATCTTTTTGTTAATCACGTAGTCATTGGCATACTTAAAATGGTAAAGTACCAACTTGTGCCTATTCATATGTCAGTGTAGATAAAACCAACTTTGAATATTTTTGGATAAGCCGACGTCAACATACTAAACTCTGAGTATTTGCTATGAGCATCCTTGATAATAACAGTGAGCAAGAAAAGATGTGAAAGTCAAGACATCTAACTGGCAAATATCCTCTCTGAAACAGCACTGATATCCTCTTTCAGGTAGACGGCGTCAAAGCTAAAGGAAAAGACGCAGTGCAACCACATGCCGATATGATCAAAGAACAAATAGCTCCACTAAGGAAATGGGTAACAAAACTTGGGAACCCATCCTTTGTTTCTGGCTGTTGTATTGATCCTCTTGTCTTTGAGTCAGATTGTACTTCAGAGTTGGTCTTGCTCTGGTTTCTTCTGTTTATTGTACAGTAACACAATTGATATGCCATTTCCACGTACTGAAATTGCAGGCTGAAGACACGTCCCGAAAATGGCATTACGAAGCCGATAGAGAGTCAGGGGAGAAGTCTGTCCTTGTTAGAGAGCTTTCAAGAGCACTCGGTGCTAAGACGCGTCCGACGGATTGATCAATACTGCTGGCAACTGGTTGTTGTTGTTGTTGTAACCTGTAAGTCCACCATTGTGAAGCTCCTCACTTGTTTTACGTGCTTACCTTGTTTACATGTGCAAGACACCAAGACTACAAGGAATCAAATCAATGTACATATGTTACCCCTATATATATATTGAAACATTGAATAAAGCGGAGTCCCTTGTTGTTGTTGTTGTTGTTGTTGTTGTTGTTGTTGTTGTCCACCATTGTGAAGCTCCTCACTTGTTTTACGTGCTTACCTTATTTACATGTGCAACACCAAGACTATAAGGAATCAAATCAATGTACATATGTTACCCCTATATATATATTGAAACATTGAATAAAGCGGAGTCCCTTTTGACATGGGAAGCCAGCCTATAGCCGTATGCATGACTCCGTGTTTGTCATTTCTAGACTATATATCCCTTATTTCAGTGCCAACGGCCAGTTTACCATGCCACGCAAGTGAAGAGAAGCTGTACCCAAGCCTCTATTCCAGACAAGGTTTTTTTCCCAACATTCATCCACTTGGATGAAAGTGACCCATGGTGAATTTTGGGCTTGGCACATGGTATTATTTTGGTAAATGGCTGTGTACAAACGCTTTGTGGATTCGGTGTTTAATTTCAATTTTTTTGAACTTGTGTGCTGAATTCTTGGGTGCAGTTGGGTGCGGTTAGCGATTTTGCCGCTCTATGGTGAAAAACGGTGCCGCTTCCATCACCTGATTATGGAAGATATCGGCCTGCCGTCAGGGCGCCAGGGAAGCCTGGGCAATGGTGAAGACACGGTACACGAAGGCTGACCCGAACCACATGGCCGAAGTCGGACCTATGGGGCCCGATGGGAAGGAGATCCCTGTGAGCTTAGTGTACGGCCAAGTAGAATTGACCGCAAAGTATTCCCAACAGGACTGTAGACGTAGAGTCTGGTGCTAGGCGTAGAATCTTCGATGCCTGGCCGCGTTCCATGGGTTCGGCTCGAGTCGACTAGTCGATGCATCCCGCAGTCGGTATGCTCCACTGGTCAGAACTTGGTCGATAATGAAGGGACCTTCCCATTTGGGCTCGAGCTTATTCTTTTTCTTATCCGACAGTCGTAGAACTAGTTCGCCAACGTTATAAGTTTTGGCCCGTACTTCTCTGCTTTGGTATCCGCGAGCCTGTTGCTGGTAAAATGCGAAACGGGCTTTGGCTACGTCGCACTCTTCCTCCAAGGTGTCCAGACTGTCCTGCCGATCGAGCTCGGCTTCTCTTTCTTCATACATGCGCACTCGAGGTGAGTCATGAATTATGTCACAGGGCAAGACTGCCTCTGCGCCGTACACCATAAAAAACGGTGTATATCCGGTACTACGATTCGGCGTGGTCCGCAACCCCCAGAGTACGGAGTCGAGCTCCTCTACCCAGTGCGTGTCAGACTCCGTTAAGGAACGCACTAATCTGGGTTTAATGCCGCTCATTATAAGACCGTTTGCTCGTTCGACTTGACCGTTGGTTTGTGGGTGATAGACTGAAGCATAATCGAGCTTGATGCCCATTTTGCTGCACCAGAGTTTTACCTCATCGGCTGTGAAGTTCGTGCTGTTATCAGTGATGATGCTATGGGGGACGCCGTAACGGTGTACAACCCCGGATATGAAATCTATCACCGGTCCGGATTCGGCTGTTTTAACCGGTTTAGCCTCTATCCATTTGGTGAATTTATCCACCATGACCAATAGGTATTTTTTCTTGTGGGTTCCCCCTTTAAGGGGTCCAACCATGTCAAGCCCCCAGACCGTGAAGGGCCATGTAATGGGGATTGTTTGGAGGGCGGTGGGTGGCATGTGGCCTTGATTTGCAAAGAGCTGGCAACCGGCGCAATGTTGGACCAAGTCCTGTGCATCTGCCCGGCCCGTTGGCCAATAGAATCCTGTACGGAAGGCCTTGCTTACAAGAGCCCGGGCTGCGGCGTGATGACCGCTGAGTCCGGCGTAAATTTCTACCAAAAGGTTCCGCCCTTCCTCTTCGGAGATGCACCTTTGAAGGACTCCGGTAGTGCTTTTCTTATACAATTCTCCCTCATGGACCCTGTAGGCCTTGGATCGCCGCACTATGCAGCGTGCCTCATTTTGGTCTTCCAGAAGTTCCTGTCTAGTTAGGTAGGCCAGGAATGGTTCTGTCCACGGGGCAATAATGGCCATTATTTCGTGGGCTGAATGTGTTATTTCGATGGCGGAGCCTCCGATTGTGTCAGAGAGTTCGGTATCAGGTATTTTGGCCGGGTCCGGACTGTTGTTACCGGTGTCCCCTTCCCATGCTACGGATGGCTTGAAGAGCCTTTTCAGAAATATGTTGGGAGGGACCGCGTCGCGTTTTGCGTCGATGCGGGCGAGGATATCCGGCGCCTGATTGTTTTCCCGAGCCACATGGTGAAATTCGAGCCCCTCGAACCGAGCTGGCATTTTTAGGACGACATTGCGATAAGCTGCCATTTTCGGATCCTTGGCATCAAAGTCTCCATTTATTTGGGATATCGCGAGGTTCGAATCCCCGCGCACCTCTAGGCGTTGAATGCCCATGGATACTGCCATCCGGAGACCATGTAGAAGGGCCTCATATTCGGCTGCGTTGTTGGAGTCCGTATACATTATCTGTAGTACGTATTGAACTGTATCTCCTGTTGGGGACGTTAAAACGACTCCAAGCCCTAGACCAGCCAACATTTTGGAGCCGTCGAAGTGCATGATCCAGTTTGAATATGTGCCATACTCCTTAGGGAGTTCGGCTTCCGTCCACTCGGTGACGAAGTCAGCCAAAACTTGCAACTTAATAGCTCGCTGTGGCTTGTAAGTTATGTCGAACGGGAGGAGCTCAATGGCCCATTTGGCAATCCGGCCCGTCGCGTCGTGGTTGTTTATAATATCGTTAAGTGGTACTTCCGAGGCTACCGTTATCGAACACTCTTGAAAGTAGTGTCGCAGCTTTCGGGATGCCATAAATACCACGTACGCTATCTTTTAATAATGCGGGTACCGTGATTTGCATGGAGTAAGGACAGTGGACACATAGTAAACCGGCTTTTGAAGGGGGAATTTGTGTCTGTCCACTTCTCGCTCGACGACGAGCACTGCGCTTACTACTTGATGAGTTACCGCAATGTATAATAGCATTGGTTCACCAATGTTTGGCGCGGCTAGGACTGGGTTTGTTGCCAATATGGCTTTTATTTCGTTGAGTCCGGCCGTGGCGGCATCCGTCCACTCGAAGTGTTCGGTGCGCCAGAGGAGGCGATAAAGGGGTAATGCCTTTTCTCCCAAGCGGGAGATAAAGCGGCTTAGAGCCGCCACGCATCCGGTCAATTTTTGTATTTGTTTGAGGTCTGTTGGGGGAGCCAACTGTGACAACGCTCGGATTTTGGCCAGATTAGCTTCAATACCTCTACTGGAGACAATGGATCCCAGGAGCTTTCCGGCTGGTACGCCAAAAACGCATTTTTCCGGATTGAGCTTGATGTCATATGTCCGGAGGTTATCGAATGTGAGCCTCAAGTCGTCTACTAGAGATTCGACATGCTTGGTTTTGACGACCACGTCATCTACGTATGCCTCCATGCCGATCTGGTTTGCCAGACATGTCTGAATCATGCGCTGATATGTTGCGCCGACGTTTTTGAGCCCGAAGGGCATTGTGTTGAAGCAGAATGGGCCGTATGGTGTGATGAATGCCGTTGCGGCTTGGTCTGGCTCTGCCATTTTAATTTGATGGTAGCCGGAGTATGCGTCGAGGAAACACAATGAATCGTGTCTTGCGGTAGCGTCGATGATTTGATAGATGTGTGGGAGGGGAAGGGATCCTTTGGGCAGGCCTTGTTAAGGTCCTTAAAATCGACGCACAAGCGCCATGATTTGTCCTTCTTTGGTACCATCACTAGGTTTGCTAGCCAGTCCGGATGTTTTATGTCTCTGATGAATCCGGCCTCCAACGGCTTTCCTTCAAACGCCGAAGAGCCTGCTTGACTGGCTCGAATCCTTTTAGGATATTTAGGCTGTGCTCGGCTAGCCTGCATGGGATTCCTGGCATGTCTGAAGGGTGCCAGGCAAAAATGTCTCAGTTCTCGCGTAGGAACTCTGGCAGTGCGGCGTCGACATCAGGGTTTAATTGTGCCCCGATGGAGGCTGTTTTTGTAGGGTCCGTTGGATGGACTTGGAATTTGACTATTTCGTCCGCCGGTTTAAAGGAGGTGGACTTGGATCTTTTATCGAGTATCACGCCGTCCCTGTTCATCGTGGAGCGCAACGCAGTTAGTTCCTCGGCCGCTAGGGCTTCGGATAGTGCCTCGAGGGCCAGTGCAGATGTCTTATTTTCGGCGCGGAGTGCTATGTCCGGATCACTAGCCAGAGTGATGATTCCGTTGGGCCGGGGCATTTTGAGCTTCATGTACCCGTAATGGGGTATGGCTTGGAAGATTGTAAACGCCTCCCGCCCTAATAGAGCGTGGTATCCGCTGCTGAACGGGGCCACTTGGAATGTAATTTCTTCGGACCTGTAATTATCCGGCGTGCCGAATACCACATCTAGTGTGATTTTCCCAGCACAGCGTGTTTCCTGACTGGGGATGATTCCTCTAAAGGTTGTGATACTTTGCTCAATGCGGCTCCAGTCTATTTCCATCTTTTGAAGAGTTTCCTCATAGATGAGGTTTAATCCGCTGCCGCCATCCATGAGTACCTTGGTGATTCGAAAGCCGCCCACAATTGGACTGAGGACCAGTGCGGCTGGTGCTCGGGCTGTTCGGAATTTGGGTTCGTCACTGGCATTGAAGGTAATAGCCGTGTCACTCCAAGGATTTATTTCTGCTACGTGGCAGATTTCGGCCATGCTGCGGAGTGTTCGCTTGCGTCTATTATTTGACGCGAAGGTCTCAAAGACTGTTAACACCGTATTGTTGTCCACGGGATGGTGCTCTGTGGTATTTGGGAGGAGTAGATCCTCACCACTTTTAGCCACCTGTCGGAGTATCCAACATGCTCTAAGGCTGTGCATTGGTATTGCATCCGCTGTACTATGAATTTTGCAGGGTCCGTTGAGCCATCCCTCCAGTACGGTTCCTTGCCCCGTAGAGGGCTTTTGCTTTTTGGTAGTTAACCCAGGTGTATTGTGATAATGCACCCTTTTATTTCGGACTGGGTTTGTATTCAGGGCCGGATTATCCCAAAATTTTATTTCGGTTTTCCAGGCGCTTTCCATCGCACATTACTTTCGTACTATGGACACCAAGTCGGCAAAGCGTGTAATTTCGCGGCGACTTATGGCGTTGAGGATTCCCTTGTCCGTGCAATTATTACAGAAGAATGAAATTGCGTCTTCCTCACGACAGTCCTTTATCCTGTTCATGACCAGGAGGAATCTGGCCCAGTAATGGTGTACTGTTTCTTCGGGCTCTTGCCTAACTTGGGATAGATCGCTTATGTTTGGGTGGATGGGTGGAATTGAACCCGAATCCTCACCCAATCTGAGACTCAGGGGCCAAGGAGTTTCCGAACTCGGAAGTTTGAATTCTTGGATGTTTTCCAATAAATTTAGCCCGCTGCCTGACTCTAGGTTCAGGTCTTGAGTGACGTCCTCCCCTCCGCGGGTATCCGGCTTGGAGGGATCGGGAATCCGGACATAGCTAGTCCTTAAGATAGATGAAGGGTTGCCGCATTGTTCCTCCACCACTGCAACGTGATGCGTGACCTGGGGAGAGTTGATCTCTCTCAGATCGGGTTTAGGCCCAATCTGATCGTAGTCTGTAGCGACTCCCAGGGCGGCGATGTGATCCAAGAGCTCGTTCAGGGAAGAGAGCTCCATTGGATCTAGCTGCTCGACGAGTTCCGAGTTGACGTGAAGATTGCTTTCGATGACCCGAGAAGTCATCGTCAGTGCAGCGACCGAACAGGCGGTCATAAGAAAACCACCTAGCCGGAGAGTTTGGCCGATAGCCAAAGCTCCCTCAGCAACAGTGCCGTCTTTAAAGACGGGATGAGACATCCTTCCTGGTGGCGACGGCACAGCGAAACTCTCAATGAAAGCACCAATGTCGGTGTCAAAACCAGCGGATCTCGGGTAGGGGTCCCGAACTGTGCGTCTAGGCCGGATGGTAACAGGAGGCAGGGGACACAATGTTTTACCCAGGTTCGGGCCCTCTTGATGGAGGTAAAACCCTATGTCCTGCTTGATTGATATTGATGATATGGGTAGTACAAGAGTAGATCTACCACGAGATCAGAGAGGCTAAACCCTAGAAGCTAGCCTATGGTATGATTGTATGTTGTGGTTGTTCCGTTGTTGTCCTACGGACTAAAACCCTTCGGTTTATATAGACACCGGAGAGGGTTAGGGTTACACAAGGTCGGTTACAAAAGAGGAGATATCCATATCCGTATTGCCTAGCTTGCCTTCCACGCCAAGTAGAGTCCCATCCGGACACGAGACGAAGTCTTCAATCTTGTATCTTCATAGTCTAATAGTCCGGCTGTCCGGAGACCCCCTAATCCAGGACTCCCTCAAAAATCTTCATCGGTCAAACCGCATAACGATATACGTTGTTCCCTTTGTCATCGGTATGTTACTTCCCCGAGATACGATAGTCCGTATCTCAATACCTAGTTCAATCTTGTAACCAACAAGTCTCTTTACTTGTTCCGTAATGTATCATCCCGCAACTAACTCATTAGTCACATTGCTTGCAAGGCTTATAGTGATGTGCATTACCGAGAGGGCCCAAAGATACCTCTCCGACAATCGGAGTGACAAATCCTAATCTCGATCTATGCCAACTCAACAAATACCATCGGAGAAACCTGTAGAGCACCTTTATAATCACCCAGTTACGTTGTGATGTTTGGTAGCACACAAAGTGTTCCTCCGGTATTCAGGAGTTGCATGATCTCATAGTCATAGGAACATGTATAAGTTATGGAGAAAGCAATAGCAGCAAACTAAACGATCATCGTGCTAAGCTAACAGATGGGTCTTGTCAATCACATCATTCTCTAATGATGTGATCCCATTAATCAAATGACAACTCATGTCTATGGTTAGGAAACATAACCATCATTGATTCAACGAGCTAGTCAAATAGAGGCAAACTAGTGACACTCTATTTGTCTATATATTCACACATGTACTAAGTTTCCGGTTAATACAATTCTAGCATGAATAATAAACATTTATCATGATATAAGGAAATATAAACAACAACTTTATTATTGCCTCTAGGGCATATGTCCTTCAGTCTCCCACTTGCACTAGAGTCAATAATCTAGATTACATTGTAATGATTCTAACACCCATGGAGTCTTGGTGCTAATCATGTTTTGCTCGTGAGAGAGGCTTAGTCAATGGGTCTGCAACATCCAGATCCGTATGTATCTTGCAAATCTCTATGTCTCCCTCCTTGTCTTGATCGCAGATGGAATTGAAGCGTCTCTTGATGTGCTTGGTTCTCCAGATTCCTTTGCCAAGGCAATTGCACCAGTATTGTCACAAAAGATTTTCATTAGACCCGATGCACTAGGTATGACACCTAGATCGGATATGAACTCCTTCATCCAGACTCCTTCATTTGCTGCTTCTTAAGCAGTTATGTACTCCGCTTCACACGTAGATCCCGCCACGACGCTCTGCTTGGAACTGCACCAACTGACAGTTCCACCATTTAATAAAAACATGTATCCGGTTTGTGACTTAGAGTCATCCGGATCAGTGTCAAAGCTTGCATCGACGTAACCGTTTACGACGAGCTCTTTGTCACCTCCATATACGAGAAACATATCCTTAGTCCTTTTCAGGTATTTCAGGATGTTCTTGACCACTGTCTAGTGATCCACTCCTGGATTACTTTGGTACCTCCCTGCTAAACTGATTGCAAGGCACACATCAGGTCTGGTACACAGCATTGCATACATGATAGAGCCTATGGCTGAAGCATAGGGAACACCTTTCATTTTCTCTCTATCTTCTGCAGTGGTCAGGCATTGAGTCTGACTCAACTTCACACCTTGTAACACAGGCAAGAACCCGTTTCTTTGCCTGATCCATTTTGAACTTCTCCAAAACTTTATCAAGGTATGTGCTTTGTGAAAGTCCAATTAAGCGTCTTGATCTATCTCTATAGATCTTGATGCCCAATATATAAGCAGCTTCACCGAGGTCTTTCATTGAAAAATTCTTATTCAAGTATCCTTTTATGCTATCCAGAAATTCAGTATCATTTCCGATCAACAATATGTCATCCACATATAATATCAGAAATGCTACAGAGCTCCCACTCACTTTCTTGTAAATACAGGCTTCTCCAAAAGTCTGTATAAAACCATATGCTTTGGTCACACTATCAAAGCGTATATTCCAACTCCAAGAGGCTTGCACCAGTCCATAAATGGATCGCTGGAGTTTGCACACTTTGTTAGCACCTTTTGGATCGACAAAACCTTCTGGTTGCATCATATGCAACTCTTCTTTAAGATATCCATTAAGGAATGCAGTTTTGACATCCATTTGCCAAATTTCATATTCATAAAATGCAGCAATTGCTAACATGATTCGGACGGACTTAAACATCGCTATGGGTGAGAAGGTCTCATCGTAGTCAACTCCTTGAACTTGTTCAAAACCTTTTGCAACAAGTCGAGCTTTGTAGACAGTAACATTACCATCAACGTCAGTCTTCTTGAAGATCCATTTATTCTCTATGGCCTATCGATCATCGGGCAAGTCAACCAAAGTCCATACTTTGTTCTCATACATGGATCCCATCTCAGATTTCATGGCTTCAAGCCATTTTGTGGAATCTGGGCTCATCATCGCTTCCTCATAGTTCGTAGGTTCGTCATGGTCAAGTAACATGACTTCCAGAACAGGATTACCATACCACTCTGGTGTGGATCTTACTCTGCTTGACCTACGAGGTTCGGTAGTAACTTGATCAGAAGTTTCATGATCATCATCATTAGCTTCCTCACTTACTGGTGTAGGAATAACTAGAACTGATTTTAGTGATGAACTACTTTCCAATAAGGGAGCAGGTACAATTACCTCATCAAGTTCTACTTTCCTCCCACTCACTTCTTTCGAGAGAAACTCCTTCTCTAGAAAGGATCCATTCTTAGCAACGAATATCTTGCCTTCGGATCTGTGATAGAAGGTGTAGCCAACAGTCTCCTTTGGGTATCCTATGAAGACACATTTCTCCGATTTGGGTTCGAGCTTATCAGGTTGAAGCTTTTTCACATAAACATCGCAGCCCCAAACTTTAAGAAACGACAACTTGGGTTTCTTGCCAAACCACAATTCATAAGGTGTCATCTCAACAGATTTAGATGGTGCCCTATTTAACGTGAATGTAGTCGTCTCTAAAGCATAACCCCAAAACGATAGCGGTAAATCAGTAAGAGACATCATAGATCGCACCATATCCAGTAAAGTACAATTACGACGTTCAAACACACCATTACGCTTTGGTGTTCCGGGTGGCGTGAGTTGCGAAACTATTCCTCATTGTTTCAGATGAAGACCAAACTCGTAACTCAAATATTCTCCTCCACGATCAGATCGCAGAAACTTTATTTTCTTGTTACGATGATTTTCCACTTCACTGTGAAATTCTTTGAACTTTTCAAATGTTTCAGACTTATGTTTCATTAAGTAGATATACCCATATCTGCTCAAATCATCTGTGAAGGTGAGAAAATAACAATATCCGCCGCGAGCTTCAATGTTCATTGGACCACATACATCAGTATGTATGATTTCCAATAACTCTGTTGCTCGCTCCATTGTTCCGGAGAATGGAGTTTTAGTCATCTTGCCCATGAGGCATGGTTCGCAAGTACCAAGTGATTCATAATCAAGTGATTCTAGAAGTCCATCAGAATGGAGTTTCTTCATGCGCTTTACACCAATATGACCCAAACGGCAGTGCCACAAATAAGTTGTACTATTGCTACCTCTTGAGCACTGTGTTGGTTTTCCCTTGAAGAGGAAAGGGTGATGCAGCAAAGTAGCGTAAGTATTTCCCTTAGTTTTTAGAACCAAGGTATTAATCTAGTAGGAAACTACACGAAAGTCCCTCGTACCTACACAAACAAATAAGAACCTCGAAACCAACGCGATAAAGGGGTTGTCAATCCCTTCACAGTCACTTACGAGAGTGAGATCTGATAGAGATAATAATAATAAGATAAATATTTTTTGGTATTTTTATGATATAGATTGAAAGTAAAGATTGCAAAATAAACGGTGCAAGAAATAGCTTGTTGACGGGAGATTAATATAAAGGAGAATAGACCCGGGGGCCATAGGTTTCACTAGTGGCTTCTCTCAACATAGCATAAGTATTACGGTGGGTGAACAAATTACTGTCGAGCAATTGATAGAAAAGTTCATAATTATGAGAATATCTAGGCATGATCATGCATATAGGCATCACGTCCATGACAAGTAGACCGAAACGATTCTGCATCTACTACTATTACTCCACACATCGACCGCTATCCAGCATGCATCTAGAGTATTAAGTTCATAAGAACAGAGTAACACATTAGGCAAGATGACATGATCTAGAGGGATAAACTCAAGCAATATGATATAAACCCCATCTTTTTATCCTCGATGGCAACAATACAATACGTGCCTTGCTGCCCCTGCTGTCACTGGGAAAGGACACCGCAAGATTGAACCCAAAGCTAAGCACTTCTCCCATTGCCAGAAAGATCAATCTAGTAGGCCAAACCAAGCTGATAATTCGCAGAGACTTGCAAAGATAACCAATCATACATAAAAGATTTCAGACAAGAATCAAATATTGTTCATAGATAAACTTGATCATAAACCCACAATTCATCGGATCTTGACAAACACACCGCAAAAAGAGTTACTCCGAATAGATCTCCAAGAAGATCAAGGAGAACATTGTATTGAGATCCAAAGAGAGAGAAGAATTCATCTAGCTAATAACTATGGACCCGAAGGTCTGAGGTAAACTACTCACACATCATCGGAGAGGCTATGGTGTTGATGTAGAAGCCTCCGTGATCGATTCCCCCTACGGCAGAGCTCCAGAAAAGGCCCCGAGATGGGATCTCTTGGGTATAGAAGGTTGCAGCGGTGGAAATAGGGTTTCGTGGTGCTCCTGGATGTTTTCGGGGTATATGAATATATATATAGGAGGAAGAAGTAGGTCGGTGGAGCCACGAGGGGCCCATGAGGGTGGAGGGAGCGCCCGGGGGGTAGGCGTGCCCCCTGCCTTGTGGCCTCCTTGTTGGTTTCTGGACGTCCACTCCAAATCCCCTGGATCACGTTTATTCCAAAAATAACTCTCCCGAAGGTTTTATTCCGTTTGGACTCCGTTTGATATTCCTTTTCTACGAAACACTGAAATAGGCAAAAAAACAACAATTTGCACTAGGCCTTGGGTTAGTAGGTTAGTCCCAAAAATAATATAAGTGTATAAATAAGCCCATTAACATCCAAAACATATAATATAATAGCATGAAACAATAAAAAAATTATATATACGTAGGAGACGTATCAAGCATCCCCAAGCTTAATTCCTGCTCGTCCTCGAGTAGGTAAATGATAAAAACAGAATTTTTGATGTGGAATGCTACCTAGCATAATTCTCAATGTAATTTTCTTTATTGTGGCATGAATGTTCAGGTCTGAGAGATTCAAGACAAAAGTTTAATATTGACATAAAAATAGTAATACTTCAAGCATACTAAATAAGCAATCATGTCTTCTCAAAATAACATGGCAAAAGAAAGTTCATCCCTACAAAATCATATAGTTCGGTCATGCTCCATTTTCGTCACACAAGAATGCTCTCATCTTGCACAACCCCGATGACAAGCCAAGCAATTGTTTCATACTTTAGTTATCTCAAAGTTTTTTCAACTTTCACGCAATACATGAGCGTGAGCCATGGATATAGCACTATGGGTGGAATAGAATAATGATAGGGGGGTATGTGGAGAAGACAAAAAAGGAGAAAAAGCCTCACATCGACGAGGCTAATCAACGGGCTAGGGAGATGCCCATCAATTGATGTCAATGCAAGGAGTAGGGATTGCCATGCACCAGATGCACTAGAGCTATAAATATATGAAAGCTCAACAAAAGAAACTAAGTGGGTGCCCATCCAGCTTGCGTGCTCACGAATACCTAGGGCATTTGAGGAAGCCCATTGTTGGAATATACAAGCCAAGTTCTATAATGAAAAATTCTCACTAGTATATGAAAGTGACAAAACAAGAGACTCTCTATCATAAAGATCATTGTGCTACTTTGAAGCACAAGTGTGGAAAAAGGATAGTAGCATTGCCCCCTTTTTGGGCCTTTTTGGCCTTTTTTTATTTGGGATAATGCTCTATTAATGATGATCATCACACTTCTATTTATTTACAACTCAATGATTACAAATCGATACTAGAACAGAATATGACTCTATATGAATGCCTCCGGCGGTGTACCGGGAAGGGCAATGAATCAAGAGTGACATGTATGATAAATTATGCATGGTGGCTTTGGCACAAATACGATGTCAACTACATGATCATGCAAATCAATATGACAATGATGAAGCATGTCATAAATGAAACGGTGGAAAGTTGCATGGCAATATATCTCGGAATGGCTATGGAAATGCCATAATAGGTAGGTATGGTGGTTGTTTTGAGGAAGATATAAGGAGGTTTATGTGTGATAGAGCGCATCATATCACGGGGTTTGGATGCACCAGCGAAGTTTGCACCAACTCTCAAGGTGAGAAAGGGCAATGCACGGTACCGAAGAGGCTAGCAATGATGGAAGGGTGAGAGTGCGTATAATCCATGGACTCAACATTAGTCATAAAGAACTCACATACTTATTGCAAAAATCTACAAGTCGTCAAAAACCAAGCATTACGCGCATGCTCCTAGGGGGATAAATTGGTAGGAAAAGACCATCGCTCGTCCCTGACCGCCACTCATAAGGAAGACAATCAACGAACACCTCATGTTTCAAATTTGTTACACAACGGTTACCATACGTGCATGCTATGGGACTTGCAATATTCAACACAAGTATTTCT
The DNA here is from genome assembly GCF_056163025.1 of Triticum urartu. Lineage (NCBI taxonomy): Eukaryota > Viridiplantae > Streptophyta > Magnoliopsida > Poales > Poaceae > Triticum > Triticum urartu. Next base: position 174,831,306 of record NC_141879.1, read on the forward strand.
AAAATTTACAATTACTCAACTAGAACACTCTAATATCACCACCTTTATATCTCAAAACAATTATCAAGTATCAAACTTCTCATAGTATTCAATGCACTTTCTATGATAGTTTTTATTATGTCCATCTTGGATGCCTATCATATTAGGACTAGTTTCATAACCAAAGCAAATTACCATGTTGTTCTAAAGGACTCTCAAAATGATATAAGTGAAGCATGAGAGATAAATAATTTCTATAAAATAAAACCACCATTGTGCTCTAAAAGATATAAGTGAAGCACTAGAGCAAAATTATCTAGCTCAAAAGATATAAGTGAAGCACATAGAATATTCTAATAAATTTCAGTTCATGTGTGTTTCTCCCAAAAGGTGTGTACAGCAAGTATGATTGTGGTAAACTAAAAAGAAAAGACTCAAATCATACAAGACACTCCAAGCAAAACACATATCATGTGGTGAATAAAAATATAGCCTCAAGTAAAGTTACCGATAGAAGAAGACGAAAGAGGGGATGCCTTCGGCGGCATCCCCAAGCTTAGGCTTTTGGTTGTCCTTGAATTTTACCTTGGGGTGCCTTTGGAATCCCCAAGCTTAGGCTCTTTCCACTCCTTGTTCCATAATGCATCAAATCTTTACCCAAAACTTGAAAACTTCACAACACAAAACTTAAACAGAAAATCTCATGAGCTCCGTTAGTATAAAAAACAAACCACCACTTAAGGTACTGTAATTAACTCATTATTTGTTTATTTTGGTGTTAAAACTACTGTATTCCAACTTCTCTATGGTTCATAACCTCCGATACTAGCCATAGATTCATCAAAATAAGCAAACAGCACACGAAAAACAGAATCTGCCAAAAACAGAACAGTCTTTAGTAATATGTAGGTTTCGAATACTTATGTAACCCAAAAATTCTAAAATAAATTTCTGGACGTGAGGAATTTATCCATTAATCATCTTCAAAAAGAATCAACTTAATCGGACTCTCCAGTAAAAAATGGCAGCAAATCTCGTGAGCGCTAAAGTTTCTGTTTTTTACAGCAAGATCGCAAAGACTTTCCCCAAGTCTTCCCAAAGGTTCTACTTGGCACAAACATTAATTAAAAGAATAAAACCACATCTAAACAGAGTCTAGATGAATTATTTATTACTAAACAGAACCAAAAATCAAGAAACAAAAATAAAATTGGGTTGCCTCCCAACAAGCGCTATCTTTTAACGCTCCTAGCTAGGCATAAAAACAAGAATATATCTAGGTATTGCCATGATAATGATAAGGTAAATCACGAAAACTCATCTCATACTCCCTACGTTCAGCAGAAAGCTTTCTTTGTGGCAAGCAAAAGTAATCAAAGGGCTAAATATAATGGGACAAAAGTCCCCAAGATCAAGCTCGGGAGGTATTGGTTCCTCCTTTGGCCCCTCATATTACACAACCAATTCATCATTATAAGCATTCTTTTGGCAAAAAGTCATGAGCCTTTGTTCAAGAGAAAAACCTAACCCATTATTCTGGATAGCAAAATTATCATTAAGTTCAGAGACCCTGTCAACAAGAACATCGGTAGGAACCCTTTTTCTAAGGTTTTCATTAAAAGCAACATGATCTAAAGATCGTAAACGCATAATGTCTTTTTGATAAAAAAGGATTGCTTCTATGGGAGGACGACCTACATCCACCCTATAATGCGCAAAAATTTCATTGGCCTCTTTTATTATAAATCTGAACTCATGAGCTAAAAAGATGGTCGCTGCTCGCTTAATAGAAGAATGCTCAATATTAGAAAATTCTAGGAAATCCTTTGTATGGAAGGATGCATATGTAAAAAGTATCTATCAAGTTCAACTATGAGCAAAGATATAGCATCCGCGAGACTACTAGTTTTATGAAGAATAGACCCGCTCATGATGGGCAAAGCACCGACACAAGTAAAGAAATCTCGAATAACTCCCTTCCCAATAATATTACCGCTACGAATCCAAAACTTTTTAGTGTGTAAAATAGTAGGATTTTCAAGAGGATCATCGATAGCATCAAACTTTTCCATATTATTATCCTTATCAACGATAACCTCCCCAGTTTCAGACATGATGGCAACAAATTGCAAAAAGAAAGAGCACACAGAAGGCAGGAAGAAAAAAGAGGGCGAATAATACGACAAGGGTGAAGTGGGGGAGAGGAAAACGAGAGGCAAATGGCAAATAATGTAATGCAAGGGATAAGAGTTTGTGATGGGTACTTGGTATGTCTCGACTTGTGCGTAGATTTCCCCGGCAACGGCGCCAGAAATCCTTCTTGCTACCTCTTGAGCACTGCGTTGGTTTTCCCGTGAAAAGGAAAGGGTGATGCAGCAAAGTAGCGTAAGTATTTCCCTCAGTTTTTGAGGACCAAAGTATCAATCCAGTAGGAGACTACACGCACATCCCTCATACCTACACAAACAAATAAGAACCTCGCAACCAACGCGATAAAGGGGTTGTCAATCCCTTCACGGTCACTTACGAGAGTGGTCTGATAGAGATAATAATAATAAGATAAATATTTTTGGTATTTTTATGATATAGATTGAAAGTAAAGATTGCAAAATAAACGGTGCAAGAAATATCTTGTTGACGGGAGATTAATATAAAGGAGAATAGACCCGGGGGCCATAGGTTTCACTAGTGGCTTCTCTCAAGATAGCATAAGTATTACGGTGGGTGAACAAATTACTGTCGAGCAATTGATAGAAGAGTGCATAATTATGAAAATATCCAGGCATGATCATGTATATAGGGATCACGTCTGTGACAAGTAGACCGAAACGATTCTGCATCTACTACTATTACTCCACACATCGATCGCTATCCAGCATGCATCTAGAGTATTAAGTTCATAAGAACAGAGTAACACATTAGGCAAGATGACATGATGTAGAGGGATAAACTCAAGCAATATGATATAAAACCCATCCTTTTATCCTCGATGGCACCAATACAATACGTGCCTTGCTGCCCCTGCTGTCACTGGGAAAGGACAACGCAAGATTGAACCCAAAGCTAAGCACTTCTCCCATTGCAAGAAAGATCAATCTAGTAGGCCAAACCAAAGTGATAATTCGAAGAGACTTGCAAAGATAACCAATCATGCATAAAAGATTTCAGGGAAGAATCAAATATTGTTCATAGATAAACTTGATCATAAACCCACAATTCATCGAATCTCGACAAACACACCACAAAAAGAGTTACATCAAATAGATCTCCAAGAAGATCAAGGAGAACATTGTATTGAGATCCAAAGAGAGAGAGAGAAGAAGCCATCTAGCTAATAACCATGGACCCAAAGGTCTAAGGTAAACTACTCACACATCACCAGAGAGGCTATGGTGTTGATGTAGAAGCCCTCCGTGATCGATTCCCCCTCCGACGGAGCTTCGGAAAAGGCCCCAAGATGGGATCTCTTGGGTACAGAAGGTTGCGGCGGTGGAAATAGGGTTTCGTGGTGCTCCTGAATGTTTTCGGGGTATATGAATATATATAGGAGGAAGAAGTAGGTCGGTGGAGCAACGAGGGTGGAGGGCGCGCCTAGGGGGGTAGGTGCGCCCCCTGCCTCGTGGCCTCCTCGTTGGTTTCTTGACGTCCACTCCAAGTCCCCTGGATCACGTTTGTTCCAAAAGCAACTCCCCCGAAGGTTTTATTCCGTTTGGATTCCGTTTGATATTCCTTTTCTGCGAAACACTGAAATAGGCAAAAAACAGCAATTTGCACTGGGCCTTGGGTTAGTAGGTTAGTCCCAAAAATAATATAAAAGTGTATAAATAAGCCCATTAACATCCAAAACAGATAATATAATAGCATGGAACAATCAAAAATTATAGATACGTTGGAGACGTATCAACTATCATTATCAAACTTGTATCTTTTGGCTTCAATACTATGAACATGTGTATCACTACTATCAAGATTTAGTAAAAATAGATCACTCAGCAAGGGTGCATGACCATAAAAGATATTACTCATATAAATAGAACAGCCATTATTCTCTGATTGAAATGAATAACCGTCTTGCATCACTACAAAACAAATACACTTCCGTGATGATACATGTTTGTCACAGTAGGTCGCATTTTTTGTCATGCATGTACATCCATGACAAATTTATGACAGAATCAAGATAGTCATACCTGTGCTATCGTAGAAGTGTTCCATGACATTACCAAAATTATCATCTTGGAAGTGTCCACTTCCATGACGATAAATCGCACGTCACAGAAGTGCTTTCGTCAAGGGTGACCGACACGTGGCATCCACCGTAACGGAACACCGTTAAGCTATTGGGTCGGGTTTTGGATCCGATAACCCGTTAACAGCCCCGACCAATGGGGATTTTCCACATGTAAAATCATCACTAGCTGGAGGAGACACGTGTCAGGTCCGCGTTGGCACATGTGTCACTCATCCAATGGGCGAGACGCGCCTATGATATGTTGACACGTGGACCGGCCCATCAATTTTAAATGTGCCGGCCCAACTGAAGGCCCACAAGATTTTACGGACCATAATGGGCCGGCCCAGCTAAAGGCCCACGCGATTTTGCGGACCATAATGGGCTGGCCCAGCTAAAGGCGCACAAGATTTTGCGGGCCCTAATGGGCCGGCCCAGGTAAAGGCCCACAAGATTCTTGCGGATCATAATGGCCCGACCCAGCTAAAGGCCCACGAGATTTCCCCGACATTAATGGGCCGGCCCAGCTGTAGGCCCACAAGATTTTGAGGACCCTAGTAGGCTGGCCCATTAACTGGCTGCCATGTTTTGGGCCAAATGCCGGCCCATATTTGATCTGGTCCATTAATGGCCTGCCACTCTCCGGGCCTAATAGTGGCCCATATGAGATCCGGCCCGTTAAAAGCCTACCACGTTCCAGGCCAAATTACGACCCAGATCAGGTCCGGCCCTTTAAGAGGCTTTGGGCTCAATTATGGCCCATATCAGATTCAACCCGTCAACTGGACACTATGCTTTTGGGCCCACTTGCTAAAGGCCCACTTAGTAATTCAGCCCGATATTAGTTTTGGCCTGTTAAGGGCCCGTTTAACATTTCGGCCCTATATTAATTTCGGCCTATTAAAAGCCCTTCATATAGTTGGGCCTAACTACGGCCCGGTTTGCATCCGGCCTGCTCGCAGCCGATATTTGATTGCGCCAAACAAGGACCGAGACAATTTTGGCCTGTTAAAAGACCGTGATTTGATTCGCACAATCATGGGTCGGGGTTCATTTCGGGCTGCTGCCGGCCCGTGAGCTGTTCGGCACGTTTCAGGCCCAACCTACATCGTGATTGCATGACAGCCCGATTATGTACCATAATTTTACGGTTTGGCCGGTTTACTGCGAAGACAGGATATATATACAGTAAAATAACTGCAGCATCGTGAATAAGAAAAAACCTAGACTATACAATAAAGAAATTACGGCATATTACATCCACTGGGCATCAAAGTTCGCCACTATGATAATAAAGCACAAGCAGACAGCAGATTACATACACGGGGCATCAAAGATCGCCACCAGTGCAAATAAACACACCGACAAAATAATATACAAAACCGACATCACTTGAATAGAGTTCAAGAAAGGTTAACCCTGCTGGGGAGCTGCAGCGCAAGCAGCTGAGAAAGATGATGAGACTGCGCTTGTTCAACACTTATATCTTCCTCACTCTGAAAGATAAACAAGCAGACAGATGATAGGTTTTGCACATAAAAGTATCAGTGCGGACAATTCATCACATTTCTTACTGATGAATAAAGTCAGACAGTTTAAAATTGCATTAACACAATATGGTATTGTTCAGGTCAAGACATGGCAGTAAATGACATTGTGAAGGAGTTGGCAGCTTCATGACACCACTGGATTACAGATCAAGAACTCATAAGTATCAATGGTTAGTGTTCTGTCAATTTATACCATTTTAGATTGGCAAATAAAGAGACGATTTAAATAATAGTAGAATGATATGACATTGTTCATAGTTAAGACATTGCAGAATATGACATTGTGCTGTAGTGGGTAGGTTCACCACACCACTCGATTACGGATGAAGAACAGAAGCATACATGCAGTGCAAAAGAAGATCACTTGCTCCGTATAGTTTAATTTACATGGTATGAAGAAGGAACTTGGTTGTACAACTGAAAAATTAAATTGAGAAAGGACAAACTTTTGTTTATGAACTACATAATAAACTTTAAAAGCAATTTGATGCAAACACCAAAAATAAACAGCCGTTGCAGTCATGCCTAACCAAATATATACAACAAAGTTTGAAGGCTTGAGATGGACAAACTTACATTATTGGTGAAGACAGGCTCTATAAAGGCCTTGTCCATGCTGATGGGGGGGGGCAATTCAAGAAGTTTACCACATAATCTTCTTCAAAAGCATTGCCTTTATTGTACATTTTGTTAAGAGTAAATATAGATGTGATAATATACGAAAAAATGGAGAATATTTAAGATAAGATGAAGAGTGATGCTACATAACCAAGTAGCTATAAATGTAAGTGCAGCGATACAGGCAAAAGGTACAGCCAAGAGCAATGCACAACTAAACTTCTTCAGTACCAACCTTACGGTAAGAGTAAATATAGATCTGATGTGTAGAAAATGGAGGGCAAAGGAAAATAAGCTGCAGAGTGATGGTACATGAACAACTACCTGTCATTATAAGTACACTGATAAAGGACAGCATGTACTTACAAGAACAATGCAGAGCTAAAAAAACATTGGCATTGGATATATTCTACACTAATGTAACCATTCATACAGATCAGATAATTTGGAGCGAACAATTGATAAGTAAGCTATCATGCATACTGCTGTCACATAATGAACCAGGTATGTATGCAAGTACAGTGATATAGGACAACAGGTACTAACAAGAGCAAAGCAGCAGGCAACATATTTGCGATATCCTGTCGTTCTTGTCAAACCGGAATTCTTCTTCGAGCAGATTTCCCGCAAAAAAGATCCGTAAGGCACATGCGGAAAAGTAGAAGTTCAAATTGTCATGTGATTTCATAGACAGTACCTCATCCTGGGAACGAGACCAGTGCATAACAAGGTTTTTCCATTCATTGTCTTCTAAATTTAGCACATGAGACTTCACCGGAAATTCGTTTATAGACTTGCCATCAAAGTGTGATTTCCTTAGGTAACACCGATACTGCTGCAATGCTTCCTTGAAAAGCACAAGCAAGCTTTGCTCGTCATGACTATCCAGATTGACCCTCGCCTAGTTGCAACAATGTAATGTGAATCATTGATGTGTTCAATCAGCAGAAAATAGGAAAATAATAACCATGAATAATAGCACTTACACGTAAGTTGGACAGGAAGATGTGAAAATGGTGTTTGTCTTCACAATAATCTTCCCATGATGGGAATATATGCACGTAGTCTCTAGCAACATTGAAAGCATTGTCTTTTAAACTGGGAATAAATGGAATGGGGTTCCAATCTATATGAATTGACCATCTCTGCAGTTGGGATAGGTCTTCGGCCGGTGGACTTGCTGTACTTTTTGCTGGAGTGGGATTTTTCTGTGGTACAGCTGGTGCTATGGCAAATGAAATCGGTATACCTTTTGCTGGAGTGCAGGTCCTGTGTGGTGGGGCTAGTGGTGTGGCCAGTGAAGTATGGGTACAGTCTGCTGGAGTCAGTCCTACGTTTTGTGTCACTGGTTGTACAACCAATATAAGTGGGGTGCTGTCTGATTTCTCCGGCACCACCACGTTTTTCAAGGACTTTGCTGGTGCTCCTTCAGGTTCGGCAATCACCCTCTTCCTTTTTGATGTATGATGCACAAGAACAACATTTGAGTAGAAAAACATGTTATGATGACAGAGAATATGTATTGATAATGGATGGGCATGGCATCTCGACATATATGATGAGTAAACGAAGTAGATGGCGGTGCAACAAAGTAGAAGAAATGCAAGACAACATATGCAAGATACCCGCAATCAATAACACATTGCCAAATTAGAACAAGCACCTTGATGAGTGAACAGGACAGGCCATCTGCCTTTGACTCCTCGAGGTTAGAGTAGTCATTAGGATCATATTTTGAACAAGAATCAACAGGTGGGGAGTGTATGAGTTTCATTGCATCCAGAATGGCACTCAATACCTTGGTGCCAATTTTGTAAGTCATTGCAGTGTTTAGCTTTAAGAGTGGATTGCTGCTAGTGCGACACAAAGCAGCTACACAGATCATAGTGTAGATATAACGGGAAAACCTTAAGCATCCGAGTAAAATCAGCAAAGTGGAACTTGCTGGAATATATGTGCTAGTATTGCCGGTACGGCTAGAAAGGCTTCGGATACCAGCTCTCTTCAAGTGAAGGTGCGGTACTGTTAATATCAGTGTAACTCTCAAAGGCGACACAGCTCCCCGCATTTCCTTGCTATTCTTATAGAATTCAAGTGGGCATGCCACTACAAATCCTATTCCTATGTTTACAAGATCCTACGAAACAAAGAGGCTCAAAGTGTCCATCACAACCGACCGTATAGACCTCTACACTGCAAATGTCCCTGCTCATCTTTAGTACAAGGAACATACTGTACTACTATCATACTCCCTTTGTTCCAAAATATAAGTCTTGGTAGAGATTTCTACTATGGATCACATATAGATGTATCCAGATACATTTTAGAGTGTAGATTCACTCATTTTGCTCCATATGTAGTCCATGGTGGAATCTATACAAAGACTTGTATTTAGGAACGGAGAGAGTACATGTTAAAGAAGAACGGAAGAGGAACATGGTAAAGAAGAGCAAGCAGATTTTGGATAATAAAATGTTGGTTGCGCAGTGCCCACACATGATGAACCAGAGCGCATTAAGCATGCAACTCCCAGCTGTCTCTCGACCATTTCAGGCGGTTGGATGAAGATCCCATGTCTCCTAACCCTTCTTCTTCCTCGTCTCTGATTCTTCCCATACAGAACACCGCACGGGCCGCCGGCCGGACCACCGGCCCCCACCGCCTGTGTTCCTTAGACACCCCCACCCCCACCCCCGCACCAACCCCACCCGCGTCGAGTTTTCTTCGTTCGGCGAGGCCCCACAACCACCCGATCCCCTTCGATCGCACCGACGAACTTCGGCGAGCTCTGAAAAATCGACTGACCCAATTTTGAAATTTAGTCTACTGTGATTTAACTAGTGTGGAATATAAAAGGGGAAAACCATAAGCATTGGGAGTATAGTGTTGAGCGTGCCATGGTGGATCTAAAGGTGCAAACCGGACAAAGGCAACTTCACAACCAAGACAAGAAATCAGAGTAAAGCAGTGGCGATCTATTTTCTTGCTGCGATAAATAAGTTGAGCAGATACGAAAGAGTATCACCTCTGGTGCGGCGCCATGTACGCATCTGCTGAGAATTGGCGGTGCTGCGGTACCAATGGCTGTCAGTAGCGTGAAAGCAGATCTAGGAGGGTAGACGGTGGTGGCGGGGCGCGGTGGACGAGACAGTCGTAGGAGCGGCGCCGGCAAGGTGGACGACGGCGGGGATGAAGCGAGAGGACGAGATGCAAGGATCCCGGTCTGAAGCCATGGATGAGAGAGGTCGATCTCTTGTAATGGACGGCAGTGTCGGGGTATCAGCTCCGGCATGGTGGAGGAGGATGGCGGTGGATGGGGTGGCGGACGGTGGTGGACGGAGGAGGGTGAGGTGGAGAGGGTGTTTTGGCGCCCACGGAGTACGAATGGGGAAAAGGGAGGTAGAGAGGAAGGGGGGAACCATGTATTCAGGGCGTGCTTGTCTCAAATGCGAGGAAATTTACAAACTTAGCCCCCATTTCAAATTTCTACTACATCACAGCAACATTAGTCGGTTGGGGATAGGACGGTAATCTCGCATACACCGAATATTTGCCGACGAGAGTTTGTTTTTGGCGCCCACCGTGTATGAATATGAATCGGGGAGGGAGTCGATTTCGGCCAAGGACACACTGTGTTTTGGTGCCCACCGTGTATGAATCCGGGTGAGAGGCGGTTACATCACGTTTGGGTGAAATTATAAACCTACCCCTATCAAAACCTATAGAAATCCAGCAGATAGGCTTTGCGTGGCAGGGATAGGCAGTAGTGATTTCCATCTCACAGATTTTGGTTTCGGGCTGTTATTGCGACTTTCCCTGCTTCGTTAAAATTTTGCAGAGTGCACGTCAACTCAATTCCAATCCCGTTTGTATTCTATTTTTTTTGGGAGGGATCCATTTTCAATTGGAATTACAGTCTATATACATCATTTTTTATATATACTTTCAAAAGCATAACAAAGAATTCTGCTCCTTTATATGTATAATATGATTTACAAATACAACAATCTCGAAATCTTAAGGTTGAATTCGAATTTTTTTTACCAAATTATGTTCTACTAAAATGTATGGATCAGTAATATCTACATATTAAATAACATAGATGTGCATGAATTCATATGAGTATGCATGTCTGATAGATCAATTTTGGTTCGAGTATGGATTACATGTATCATCATCTCGAATTCAAATATTTGAATCCCTTTTTTGTTCACTCCTTTCACGCCCATCTCTCTCGCATGCATGCTCCTTCAGGTAGCTATCACTCTCTTTTCTCCAGCTCACCCGCACGCTCACTTCATGTTTCTCCTATCCTCGCAAACATGGTCTCTCGACGTCTCCCTTGAGAAGTGTCACACTCTCCCTATCATTATACATTACACGGTTTTCATTATCTCTCACGTCTCTACTGTTCTCTGGAATCACTCGGTACCTAAGCTTTCTTTTTCACCGCCACACACACAGTCTCCACTCGTCTTTCACTTTGTCTTTCTCTCTATGGGATTCTCTCACACACTCTATATGTCTCTACATATGACTCATACCACTAAAATTACTCTCTCTCTCTCTCTCTCCTGTAGACACAACATTTGTTGCGGTCTCCTTTTCGTCCCCATCCCAGCCTGACATTATTCATTTGTTTACCGATAAGACAACCCCGACTACCGTCTCCTCTCTCTCTCTCACACACAGACACACACACACAACTCCTGCTTCCACTCCTCTTCCCGACTACCATCTCTCTCTCTCACACAAAACTCTCGCTTTCGCACCCCGACTCGTATTTCTCTCACAAACATTTATCGACTAGCTAGCCTCTAGATAGGTTTATACACCCGCACACTCGTGCTTCCACCATCGCATACATGTCTCTCTCCCGCTCCTTGTATCTATGTAGATTTTTCTTCCCTTCTTGAGACACGCCCTCTTGATCATGCACACACACACTATCGCCTAATTTCAAGCTGATACCTATCGCACACGCACTCCTTGTGTCTTTGTCACACATGCACTCCGTCCTCCTCCACTCTCCCTCTCTCTCACACACACATGGGCTTTTTGCAACAACTAGCAAGATGCCCATGCGTTACACGGAACATCAAGATGCATTTGTATGAGTAGTTTATCTTGTGAGGGAAAAAGATGAATGAGGGAAGGCCTTATTTGCAAATTTGGAGAGGGGTGTGGGTATCTTTTTGCAAAATTGCCATAGTTTCCTTCCTATCCATCAGATATAGATCGGACAGCCTATATTGCAGGATGGCAGGCACACGATCATCACCGACAATGCTTTTTATAAGAGTAGGGATAAAAAATAGAGTTGGTGATGATGGTGGGCCTGCCATCCTACAATGTAGGTCGTCCGATTTATATCTGACAGATAGGAAGGAAAATATGGCAATTTACCCGCACTCTTCACCACATTTGCAGATAAGGCCTTCCCTCGTTCATCCTTTTCTCCCACAAGATCTTGATGTTCCGTGCAACGCACGGGCATCTTGCTAGTAAGAGTAGAAATTAGACATATACCACTTCTCGAATCTTGAAACCAACAACATTCCTCCCTTATCTCATCAAAACCGCCAAAGGAATATATTTTGAGTGAAACATAACATATTTTTAGTGATATACGTATTTCAAAACTAGACTTTTTTCTATCAAATCAGTGAATATGTATTAATCTACTTTGATCGTGTGGCAACGCATTGGCACATTGCTAGTAGTTAGTATAATTTTTTGGACACCAGACAAACGGTGGAGTACATATACGAAGAGAAGAGGCGCACGCACGCAGTCAGCCTCTCGCTGTCTCGCACACATGAGTGTTACGTAAAGGCGACGTTAACAAATAAACCCTAGGTGCACGATTGCTGCATTCGCGGGTACTGGGTACATGGTGGAGCACCTTTGTAGGAATAGTCAGCTGAGCATGCCTCCTCGCCGTGTAATTGCTCTGACACGGACGCGACCTCTCATAGCGCAGGCATTGAACCGGCGGGCCGGCCAAGAGGGTCGCACTCGCTGCAGGCCCAGCTGAGCACGCCTCCTCGCCGCGTGCAACCAGCTTAAGACTGCCCCGCCTGCCTTCATTGAATCCGCGTGTGTGCCGGCAACACGTCCTTCCGCGATCCGGCATGCATTTTAGAACACAAAAATGACTAAAATATAATTAATTTACGCATGGTCTTGACTTGTTGTGCTCACACTGGTAGCAGGAACTAGTAGAGGATTTTATTTATTTATAACTCTCCTCACATTTTTTTGGCTTTGAAGTGAATCATGGTTGTGGACATTATGTATGAATGTGCAGATATCTGTGAACATGAGTTTGATGTGGAAGTTGAACTTGGAATGTCGGGCTTGCGCGTGAACTATACCATGTCCAATGTTTTGTCTGTTATTGTTTGGGAAGTAATTGCTGTTATTACATGACCCAAAAAAATACATTTTGTGCCACATCAGTAGATGCACAGACATCACAACAGGCATGCTGACTGGATAAACATTTGAACCTAGCTATTATGAAGGAAATTTTGTATTGACAACAGTTTTAGATAGCAGGAGACGCCTAGCCTGCTCTGCCTCTGCTAGCTTATTTCTGGCTTCTTCCATCTCTTCTTTTGCTTGGGTGAAGAGAGCATCTGATTACTCTTTTCGCTTCTTCAGGAACTCAGCTACATTCTCAAGGGCTACTGCACGCTTTCTTTCAGCCTTTACTAATGCCACGAGGACACGAACAACTGACAACTCCGCCTGGCTTGTGTGTAATCCAGGATCATCTGGGAATTTGCACCTTGTGACTAATCCAGCATCATTAGGGAACTGGCACCTTGTGTGTAATCCAGCCTCATTTTGGAAACATGTTCTCGAGGTTGACCATACTTCCCTCCTTGCAGGAACTGCATCCTGACATGAAGTTACTTATTTTTTAGATCAATACTCAGAGCAACCCAGATCCATTTAGTAGAAGCCAGATAAACAGAACTCGGAGAAGTGAATTCAAAAGGAAAATAAAAATGAAAACAGACTACAAGATGAGAACACCCACTTCCTACATCAAGCTAAAAACGAAAGCATTAGGACGATTAAGACTCTTCTTATTACACATCAAAGAACATTACGCTTAAGAGAAACATAAACTACAACATATACACATCGAAGAACACGAGGCTACACGAAAGTAATTGAAATGGTGTTACTTACCAAAGCTCATTTTATAGGTTCGATGCAGCTCCTCTTTAACTTGCCACGCTCCTTGAAGACGTCCCGAATATCCCATGTTTTGTCTTCATTGCTCCTCTGCATGTTCGCACTCCTGGTTTTACAATCTCAACATGGCAATAAAAATATACTACTAGTAATACTCGCGCATCTTGTGGGCAACATTAAAGCACTCGTCTGCCATGTTAGAGCATCTCCAACAGAATCGCGTCGCGCTTTAAAAATCTCAACATGCTATCTCTACTCTCTTCTCTACTGTTATATTTATTTAATATTTAATATTTATCTCTACTTCCTTTACTGTCTACTTTTTTTCTCTATACTTTTTTTCTTGCAATATAGGCCGTCCGATTTATATCTGACAGATAGGAAGGAAATAAATGGGAATTTTGCAAAAAGATACCCATACCCCTCTCCAGATTTGCAAATAAGGCCTTCCCTTGTTCATCCTTTTCTCCCACAAGATAAACTACTCATACAAATGCATCTTGATACGTGCAACACATGTGCATCTTGCTAGTTCTAGAAGCCTTTCCATCATTTGCCACACTACTGGTTGCAGATGAAAAACCTACCAAAGCATAGCGCGATACAGGAGCGACGCACAATTACAAGCTGATATTCTGTTGGACAATGGAGGCTATAACCAATTACTTTTACAGGAACAATAGCACCCAGGAAATTTGAAGGGTAGGTATGAACAAAATTGGAACTGCACATGTACTGCTAAGTGATTCAATACACATATTACCAATCGAGGAGGAGAAAGATGGTCGAGGTGGCCTCTGTGAGTCATGGTCGGCAACAGGAGTCAGTTCATTGTCCACAACGGTGGTACTTCTGCGCTTGGCATCGGCTTTCGGGAAGCAGATCCGAGACCGTGGAAGACGATGCCGAGGAAGAGGCTCCGTGTACGACGACGACGGTGGACCGACTCCAGTGCGGCGTACGAGGTCGTCGATGAGGCAGATGCGCTGCGGTGGACGAGTGCGCCGATGTAAAGGGGAGGAGCATGAAGGCTGCGGTGCCGTGGAGAAGTCTATTTTGCGGTGGGGATAGAAAATGGGGAGTATTCAGGTGTACTACTCTGGGTGCCAGGGTGGGGTTGGCTGGGTAGGGTGAGCCTGAAGTTACGAAAACAGCCCCCTACCAAGCGTCATCCGTAGGCCAGTTCCGAAGGCTATGATGGTAACTTCCCACTGCTCGAATCAGGGTCACGGGAGATTTTCCCACCGACCTCAAAGTTTTGTGACACTGGACTCCCCGTGTGGCGTGTTGAGTGATTCGGCTAAGCAACTAGCGAGTAGTAGTAGTAAACTCTGCATATTAGGTTTGACCAAAGTCAAACTTCCTAAAGTTTGACCAAGTTTATAGAAAAATATAAACATTTACCATAACAAATATGTATGATGTGAAAGTACATTCAATAATGAATCTAATGGTATTTATTTATTATTGTATATGTTAATATTTTTTGTTATAAGCTTTCTGAGAGTTTACAAAACTTGACTTTGACCAATGCTAATACGCGGACTTAAAGAAAAATGGAGGGAGTACATATTTGTTTTCTTAGTTTGTAGTGAACTAATCATTTGTTGAAATTGTGAAATAAATATATTAGGCTATTGACTTCGAATGTAATGGTCTATACAATTCAATAGTTATAATAATTGTCGAATCCCAAGATGTATACAAGGTCTATAGTACTTCACAACATGCTCAAACTCACATAATCCCAGTCAAATGAGAATCTAAATGCATTTCATAGTTATTACATTGTAGGATGCAACAAAAACAACCATAACTCTATATCGGCCATTATAGAAGCAACATTTTGACATATCCCAATGTGTGAATGAAACGTGCAGAGAGAGCTTTTGAAGATGGAGCAGATAGGGCGGGAAAAATTGTATGTATGTGGATGAGAGAGTAGGAGACAAACCTAACGAGACAGAGAGAGATAGATAGAGAGAGAAAGAGAGAGGAAGAAGTTAGGTCTGTGAGAAAGATGGATACATGTAATATACATGAGATGCGTGTGCATCTGGATTCTGTATACATGGAAGGAGAAGAGACAACATGTTTGATGAGAGAGCTAGAAAAACATGGACGAGAGGGGAAGGATCTCGTGGGTTGAGGGATTGAAAATTTTGTGCGGGGGAGAGAGGGATTGGTAATTTTGTGCAAGAGAGAGAGAGAGGGTGGGGGGAGGAGTCAGTCAGCCGTCGTCACATCACCCTGCTTACAAATGACCCCGCATTCTCTAGCGCGGTGTGGTCGCCGTCTTCGATCTGCTCGATGCCCCCTTTGAAGATTGAGGTGTTGTGCATGTTGGGGTGCAAAGAAGCACAAGCGAGAGTGGTCGCCGTATAACCTTGGATGGGGATGAATTGTGTGCTCGGGGGAGTGTGTGTGTGTGTGTGTGTTGTGCTGCGTGTGTCTCTCTGTGTGTGTGTCAGATATTGAGAGAAAACAAACCTAATGAGAGAAATGGGTATTCATGAAGAGATTGTGCGGGCCTTGAGGCGGGCAGGGGCTGGGTGAGGGTGTCAAAATGTGTGCGTTGATGCATGTGTTGCATGCAACTGTGCGAGGGACGGACGAATCGAGAGAGATGGTTGTTGTGTTACGGATGCTCCTCTCTCTGTCTCTCTCTCTCTCCCTCTCTCTCTCTCTCACACACACACACACAAGTAAGGCCCTGTTTGGTTCCAAATAAGTCACCAACTTATAAGTCGAAAAGTGCAAAAAGTGACTTATTTTGCCAAACGGACCCAACTTATAAGTCACCCCAACTTATAAGTCATAAGTTGCTCCACCCCAATTTAAAACTTATAAGTCACCCCTTTTTACGTGGGTCCTATCACCTTTACATTAAAAAACAAGGTGGGAAGATGTGGTCAGGTGACTTAGAAGTCAGATGACAACCAAACATGCGTGACTTATAAGTCACTGATTTTAAGTCACCTGACTTATAAGTCAGGTGACTTATTGGAACCAAACAGGCCCTAAACTAGAAGACCGTTCTCTCATGTATACACAACGTATCGGCATCTGTCTATGTCTCACTCATGCATGATCATTTGCACATTCACACCTCTCTATGTCTGTATCACACGCACACCGTCTCCACATTGCCCTTCTGCCACAACACACATATGGACACATACACACGTTCTCTCTCAGTCACACACACACAATCAGTATTAAAAAAACTAGGGCGCACCTAAAACATCCAAATCCAAATAAACACGAACTGGGGCTAAATTCAAATATATGGAAATATTGCAGCATCAAGAACTTTCATAGGAAAAAAAAGTTGATTAATATTCGAGGATTATTTTAACACACACAAAAAGGTTCGGTGGATGTCCTTCGAGCGCGACACAGTGACGCGCCATTCGATCGACCGCACGGCCGCGGTTCACGCGCTTGCACAGGATTCCGTATCGTGGCTGTGGTACAAACTAATAAAAGCGCTGCCTAAGTCTAATGTTTATGTGTACTAGTATGGTTTTCTTTTAAGTTTGACCAACCTTATATATATAACTAAAGTAAGCCCCCACACGCGCACTCATCAATATGCTGCCGCCGCCGTTGCGCATGCCGGCGCCCGCCTGCTCCGGCCAACAATTTCTCACCCATCACCGCCGTGTCGCCGCCATCCCTGTGCCATGAAGCCAAAGGCTCGCCCGCTCATGTCGTCTGCAGTCCCTCCTCGCGATGCCGCCGCACTGCCAAGCACGCGAGCAGCTGGTGGAGCCGCGTCTATGCACGCAGCGTACAAAGAGGAGGACGAGCGCGTGCTCCAGCACGCCGGCGAGGAGGAACTACCGTGTCATTGTCGTCTTCGGCCGCGCGGAGGAGGCGCACATGGTGGCTGTCGCGGCGGAAGCCGGTCGCGTGCTCATCGAGCCCGCAAACCAGGTGTGGACGCGGAATCTTCCTTTGAGACCTTGAATGCCACGTGGATCCTGTAATCTGAAGGAGCAATTTGGGTCAGTCGACTCATGTGAGCCGTTTGATGCAACATGGATGGATAGAAGGGCTTCTTCCACCTCTTCTGCCGTCTTCTTCCTTCGCTCCGTCGAACTTCTTTCACAAATCGACTGACCCAAATTATACTACTAGTACGAACGTATTAAGTATAGTAGGAACACGAAGATACGAACAGTAGTACCAACTACAAGAAGAACATTAGTAAGACATAGTACTAGTACTACTGTACGTACTAAAGAGTTCAAATAACGAGAAAGAACATAAACATAGTTTTGCTGGGGCCTCAGCACAACACACCCTTGAAAATAAACTAAGCAACTAGTCCGCTTGACACTGCAGTAGAACTAGCATGAGTGACGGCACTGCCACCTACTCGGAGTCCTCCTCTCGTCCTCGACTTCACCCTCGTCCCTCTTCCTCTTCGCCGACGCTTCTTTGCTTGAACCGGACACTGGGCTCTGCTTCTTCGTCCAACCCTTGTAGATATTTAAACAAAGGTAGGCATCCATTGCTGCGTACAGGATGTGATCTTCATCTAATGTCTTCGACTCCCATGCATGATGAAACTCGTGATGAGGTTTCTTCAGTTTAGCGTACGAAGGATCAATCATGGCTGCTGCCAGGGTCAGCATTGAAGGTTGAGAGGAGGACTCTGGGCTTGCCTTCTGGAGATCGAAGGGCTGGCCTACAACAAGACCTATCCGACGCAGGACATCCCTGTCGTTCTTAAAGCCTACAGTAACGAATTTCACTCTTTTGTCCTTGAGGAAGTTCTTAAAATCCTGGCACTCAACATCGGCATGGCATATGTGGTAGACCAAGCAAACATTATGTACGCAAACCTGGATCACGGCGGGCTTCTTCCTCTCTTCGTCCTTTAGATCCTTCTCTCATCCCAGGACTTTGGTGTACTCAACATCTAGCACAGTGACCCACTCATCCGTTGAACTGTTGAACATGCGTACGAAGCGAGCAAGCCATGCTTTCACTGTCTCGGATCCACGTTTGTAGATGACGATGAACTGATCGCCGGTGATGGCTCTAACCTGGTACTCAGCGGCGACCATGGAGATTTGGGAGGCCATGTATTTTGGAGGAGGGTTAGGAGAAGTTGAACTGTTGTACCCTGCAAAAAAACTGGGAGCGAACTGTTGTAAGGTAGAAGACAGGGACGAGTAGGGCATGCGAATGGTGTGGGGTTGCTGGCTTGCCCAGTGGATAAACGACTGCAAGCCCCCAAAGAGTTCTCAAGAACTATGCGGGACCCACTAGATGTCATGTCTACTAGACCCATATCATAGGCCTGACGGTATAGCTTCTGCCTGTTCACACGCCATGCCGGCGCATGGATGTAACTTCACTTAATTCCGTCAAACATCGCGCCTCCCACGACCTTCGCCTCCCTCGCGCGGTCGCGCCCTTTGAGACTTCGACCGACTATAAATGAGCAATTTTTTTGCCTTTTTTAGACAAGCAATTTTTTTGCCTACTCCGTATGCATGATACTCCCTCTGGTCCTTTTTACTCCCGCCAACCATTTGCAAAGTGTTTGACCAAATTTATACTTTTTTGAACACCACCTTATATTAATTAACTAGCCACACCAGTACACTCATTCGATACAATATTCACCACACAGGGCGGTACGTTATTTACAAGAATACCATCTAATCTATTGTCAAAGCTATACTTAGCGATTAAGTGTGCCACCTTATTGGCCGAACGGCTAATCTTTGACAATTGAAGATTGTTGATCAACTTCGAGATGCTCAACGCTTTGATCTTCAGGTCACGCATAGCAGACCTATCATAGTCCCCCGATGCAAGAGACGCTACCACAAAAGCGCAATCAGTCTCTAAAATTGCAGGATTATGAAGAGAAATACCTATGTAGAGACCGGCAATGCAAGCCCTAATCTCCGCTTCCTCCACGCTTTGACAGGCATCAATGAAATCCCACGACCAAATTTATACTAAAAATATCAATATCTACAATACTAATTATAATGAGTATAAGAACTATGTTTTATAATGAGTGTAAAAATATCGATTTGACATTGTGAATGTTGACATATTTTTCTATAAGTCTGGTGAAAGTAGAGGTACATTGACTTCAGACAAAACTTAAATGCACAATGCAGACTAGTTCCTCCGTCCAGGTGCGTGCCATGTCCTATCTTGTCATCACAACATGGTTAGATATTAGAGTACCACTACCTCCCTTGTAGTTTAAAGGGCTCGATTCAAAAATTTCACCTACTCTTAGCAAGATAGTAGAGGCGGTGGAATAGTTTTTGAAGTCTGCAAAAGTACTCAACTAGTGTTGTCATTCTTCACAAAAAATGTGTTTACCAATGCATGCATGAACACTAGTTATTCTAACCCCCCTCTCTTCTTTAATTCTTTGCCAGATCAGCATGTTTGCTATTCCCGTGTGCATGATACCAGCTAAGATACCACCATTATGGCCAGCCTTAATCATCGCATGCAATAATTTAGTGCAGCTTGAAATATGAACATGTGTGGGGCATGTATGTTTTTATGACTTGAGACTATACCTAGCCCGGCATGCAAGATGACTTATTTTGCACCGTTCCCCATACCTGCAGGAAGCCCGTTCGTCTCCAAATCTTTTCCTCTCCATGTGTGAAAACAATATGCCTGCCAAACTCTCCTCCCTCCGGCGGTCCCACCACTCCAACCCGTGTGAAAAAATCTGCATGCATGACTCTCCTCCCCCATGCTCGTCCAATCCGTTGTGACCAGCAATATTTCCACCCCTTCGCTCCCCCGTAATTTACTCCAACAAATATGCCCACGTAGCTGTTACTTAATTGCAGGTGCATTGGGTCACTGACATATGGGCCCAACATGGGTCTGGCCCACATGTCAGTGACGCAACTGGACCTGCAGTTAAGTCAGTGCAGCTCAGTCCATATCTTACGTAGGTGTGCCATTGCTCGCTATAAACACTGCGCCTCCCACGACATCGCTATCTCCTCCCCCTCACGTTCACGTTCATCGCTATCTCCTCCCCCTCCCTCTCACGTCGATCCTCCAGCGACTCCGGCATGGTGAACGGGTAGCACGTCTCGTGCTTGATGTTCTCCGGCAAGGGCCAGCAGTGACCGCTGCACGCATCCATGAGGTGATGCACCATGTCTGCCGGCGAGCCACAAAACGGCATCGGGCACTCATAGCAGTGGACGAAGGGCTCCTTGGAGGCATCGACCAGGCCGTCCATGAAACGGGAGTGGCTGTAGGGGACGTTGCGCTAGTTGGATATATGGGCAAGTTACTACGAGATTTAATCCGAATAAGCACAAAATAAATCATGAATTCTACCACGATTTTGAACAGGAAGGACAGAAACACATACGGTGCAACGGGAGCAGCACCGTTGGCGTTGAGGTTGTCGCCCATGTCCAAACACCACGTAGACACGGTCTTTGAGCACGGTTCATAGTCGTTCCACGCTCGGGCATTGAAGTTTGGAACTATTTTAGATTAGAATATACTAATCCTCCGGTGCTAGTAGTAGAGCAGATTCCTACTCTACTACTCTACTCAAGCAAGTTAGGGCATAGCACTGTAGGGAGTACCAGTACTGTGATCACTCAAGCAAGTTGTCTGGCATCGACATGACCCTACGCTGCTGGTATGTGTCTCGTAAGTCAAGCGGTATGCTGTAGTCATCATCACCTGTCCACTTCCCGCAGCACATATTCGCTTCTCCATCTTTGTCCGCACATAATCTCGTCCAATCTTCCATCCCCGCTAAGGGGCCTCCCCCCTCGTCCGAAACCCAAGCACTAACAATGGCAGAACCGAGCAGCGTCCGCCGAAAGAGTGCCTGGAATTCGCTCCCCACAGAGGTAATCAAGCTCATTGTTTCGCATGTGGACAATCTCAGTACCATGCCGCTCGCTGCGTGCTCGTCGGGGATGTACCGTTTACTCAAAGCCCTCAGGCCGGAGCTTTTTAAGCCAGCTCCTTTCTTGCTGATGCCGCCTGATCTTCAGAAACGGCGTGTCACACAGCATAACGATCATAGGGTGGCGAGCATCAACCCCCTTGACTGCGCTCCGATCCCTGTCATCCTCAACTACATTAACGGTATGTACTGGGTCGGCATGAACACGTCTTGGATGGTGCTCGTCGACGATCGCGGCAGCTGGATGCTCCTGGAGGTCTACACCCGGCGATTGATCCCCCTTCCTTCGATTAACACTACACTGCTTTGGCACCGGGGCCCAGAATACTCAGAATCTTACAGTGGCCAACATGATACCAAGTTTGACTTGCTCAAGGTTGTAATCTGCCAACACTACAAAAAAATACACTCCCGTGATGATACGTGTTTGTCACAGTAGGTCGCTTTTTTTGTCATGCATGTACATCCATGACAAATTTATGACAGAATCAAGATAGTCATACCTGTGCTATCGTAGAAGTGTTCCATGGCATTACCAAAATTAGCATCACGGAAGTGTCCACTTCCATGATGATAAATCGCGCGTCGCAGAAGTGCTTTCGTCAAGGGTGACCGGCACGTGGCATCCACCGTAACGGAACGTCGTTAAGCTATCAGGTCGGGTTTTGGATCCGATAACCCGTTAACAGCCCCGACCAATGGGGATTTTCCACGTGTAAAATCATCATTGGCTAGAGGAAACACGTGTCGACTCATCGTCGGGACAGATGTCATCCACTCACTGGACAGAAGGCGCCTATGATACGTCGACACGTGGCACGACCCAACAAGTTTAAATGGCCGGCCCAACTAAAGGCCCACAAGATTTTTCGGACCATAATGGGCTGGCCCAGCTAAAGGCCCACGAGATTTTGCGGACCATAATGGGCTGGCCCAGCTAAAGGCCCACAAGATTTCGTGGGCCATAATGGGCCGGCCTAGGTAAAGGCCCACAAGATTTTCGTGTGCCATAATAGGCCGGCCCAGGTAAAGGCCCACAAAATTCTTGCGGATCATAATGGGCCGGCCCAGCTAAAGGCCCACGAGATTTCTCCGATATTAATGGGCCGGCCTAGCTGTAGGCCCACAAGATTTTGAGGACCCTAGTAGGCTGGCCCGTTAACTGGCTGCCATGTTTTGGGCCAAATGCCGGCCCATATTTGATCTGGTGTATTAATGGCCTGCCACACTCCGGGCCTAATAGTGGCCCATATGAGATCCGGTCCGTTAAAAGCCTACCATGTTTTGGGCCAAATTATGGCCCAGATCAGGTCCGGCCCTTTAAGAGGTTTTGGGCCTAATTATGGCCCATATCAGATTCGGCCCGTCAACTGGACACTATGCCTTTGGGCCCACTTGCTAAAGGCCCACTTAGTAATTCGGCCTGATATTAGTTTTGGCCTATTAAGGGCCTGTTTAACATTTCGGCCCTATATTAATTTCAGCCTGTTAAAAGCCCATCATATAGTTGGGCCTAACTACGACCCGGTTTGCATCCGGCCTGCTCGCAGCCGATATCTGATTGGGCCAAACAAGGACTGAGACAATTTTTCAGCCTGTTAAAAGCCCGTGATTTGATTCACACAATCATGGGCCGGGGTTCATTTCGGGTTGCTGCCGGCCCGTGAGCTGATCGGCACGTTTCAGGCCCAACCTACATCGTGATTGCATGACGGCCCGCTTATGTACCGTAATTTTACGGTTTGGCCAGTTTACTACGAAGACATGATATATATATATATACAGTAAAATAACTGTAGCATCGTGAATAAGAAAAAAACCTATACTATACAATAAAGAAATTACGGCATATTACATCCACTGGGCATCAAAGTTCGCCACTATGATAATAAAGCACAATCAGACAGCAGATTACATACACTAGGCATCAAAGATCGCCACCAGTGCAAATAAACACGCCGACAAAATAATATACAAAACCGACAACACTTCAATAGAGTTCAAGAAAGGTTAGCCCTGTTGGGGAGCTGCAGCGCAAGCAGCTGAGCAAGATGATGAGACTACGCTTGTTCAACACTTATATCTTCCTCACTCTGAAAAATAAACAAGCAGACATATGACATGTTTTGCACATAAAAGTATCAGTGCTGACAATTCATCACATTTCTTACTGACAAATAAAGTGACACAGTTTAAATTTGCATTAACACAATATGGTATTGTTCAGGTCAAGACATGGCAGGAAATGACATTGTGAAGGAGTTGGCAGCTTCACGACACCACTAGATTACATATCAAGAACTCATAAGTATCAATGATTAGTGTGCTGTCAATTTATACCATTTAAGATTGGCAAATAAAGAGACAGTTTAAATAATAGTAGAATGATATGACATTGTTCATAGTTAAGACATTGCAGAATATGACATTGTGCTGTAGTGGGTAGGTTCACCACACCACTCAATTACAGATGAAGAACAGAAGCATACATGCAGTGCAAAAGAAGATCACTTGCTCCGTATAGTTTAATTTACATGGTATGAAGAAGGAACTTGGTTGTACATCTGAAAACTTAAATTGAGAAAGGACAAACTTTTCTTTATGAACTACATAATAAACTTTAAACAAGTAATTTGATGCAAACACCAAAAATAAACGGCTGTTGCAGTCATGCCTAACCAAATATATACAACAAAGTTTGAATGCTTGAGATGGACAAACTTACATTATTGGTGAAGACAGGCTCTATAAAGGCCTTGTCCATGCTGATGGGGGGGGGGCAATTCAAGAAGTTTACCACAGAATCTTCTTCAAAAGCATTGCCTTTATTCTACATTTTGTTAAGAGTAAATATAGATGTGATAATATACACAAAAATGGAGAATATTTAAGATAAGATGAAGAGTGATGCTACATAACCAAGTAGCTATAAATGTAAGTGCAGCGATACAGGCAAAAGGTACAACCAAGAGCAATGCACAACTAAACTTCTTCAGTACCAACCTTATGGTAAGAGTAAATATAGATCTGATGTGTAGAAAATGGAGGGCAAAGGAAAATAAGCTGTAGAGTGATGGTACATGAGAAACTACCTGTCATTATAAGTACACTGATAAAGGACAGCATGTACTTACAAGAACAATGCAGAGCGAAAAAAACATTGGCATTGGATATATTCTACACTAATGTAACCATTCATACAGATGAGATAATTTGGAGCAAACAATTGATAAGCAAGCTATCATTCATACTGCTGTCACATAATGAACCAGGTATGTATGCAAGTATAGTGATACAGGGAAACAAGTACTAACAAGAGCAAAACAACGGGCAGCATATTTGCGATATCCTGTCGTTCTTGTCAAATCAGAATTTTTCTTCGAGCAGATTTCCTGCAAAAAAGATCCGTAAGGCACATGCGGAAAAGAGAAGTTCAAATTGTCATGTGATTTCATAGACAGTACCTCATCCTGGGAACGAGACCAGTGATAAAAAGGTTTTTCCATTCAATGTCTTCTAAATTTAGCATAGGAGACTTCACCAGAAATTCGTTTATAGACTTGCCATCAAAGTGTGATTTCCTCGGGTAACACCGATACTGCTGCAATGCTTCCTTGAAAAGCACAAGCAAGCTTTGCTCGTCATGAAAATCCAGATTGACCCTCGCCTAGTTACAACAATGTAATGTAAATCATTCATGTGTTCAATCAGCAGAAAACAGGAAAATAATAACCATGAATAATAGCACTTACACGTAAGTTGGACAGGAAGATGTGAAAATGGTGTTTGTCTTCACAATAATCTTCCCATGATGGGAATATATGCACGTAGTCCCTAACAACATTGAAAGCATTGTCTTTTAAACTGGGAATAAATGGAATGGGGTTCCAATCTGCAGGAATTGGCCGTCTCTGCAGTTGGGATAGGTCTTCGGCTAGTGGACTTGCTGTACTTTTTGCTGGAGTAGGATTTTTCTATGGTACAGCTAGTGCTATGGCAAATGAAATCGGTATACCTTTTGCTAGAGTGCAGGTCCTGTGTGGTGGGGCTAGTGGTGTGGCCAGTTTAGTATGGGTACAGTCTGCTAGAGTCAGTCCTACGTTTTGTGTCACTGGTTGTACAGCCAATATAAGTGGGGTGCTGTCTGATTTCTCCGGCACCACCAAGTTTTTCAAGGACTTTGCTGGTGCTCCTTCAGGTTCGGCAATCACCCTCTTCCTTTTTGATGTCTGATGCACAAGAACAGCATTTGAGTGGAAAAACATGGTATGATGACAGATGGAATATGTATTGATAATGGATGGGCATGGCATCTCGACATATATGATGAGTAAACGAAGTAGATGGCGGTGCAACAAAGTAGAGGAAATGCAAGACAACATATGCAAGATACCCGCAATCAATAAAACATTGCCAAATTAGAACAGGCACCTTGATGGGTGAACATGACAGGCCATCTGCCTTTGACTCCTCGAGGTTAGAATAGTCATTAGGATCATATTCTGAACAATAATCAACAGGTGGGGAGCGTATGAGTTTCATTGCATCCATAATGGCACTCAATGCCTTGATGCCAATTTTGTAAGTCATTGCAGTGTTTAGCTTCAAGAGTGGACTGCTGCTAGTGCGACACAAAGCAGCTACATAGATCATAGTGTAGATATAACGGGAAAACCTTAAGCATCAGAGTAAAATTAGCAAAGTGGAACTTGCTGGAATATATGTGCTAGTATTGCCGGTATGGCTAGAAAGGCTTCGGATACCAGCTCTCTTCAAGTGAAGGTGCGGTACTTTTAATATCAATGTAACTCTTAAAGGCGACACAGCTCCCCGCATTTCCTTGCTATTCTTATAGGATTCAAGTGGGCGGGCCACTACAAATCCTATTCCTATGTTTACAAGATCCTACGAATCAAAGAGGCTCAAAGTGTCCATCACAACCGACCATATAGACCTCTACACTGCAAATGTCCCTGCTCATCTTCAGTACAAGGAACATACTGTACTACTATCATACTCCCTCCGTTCCAAAATATAAGTCTTGGTAGAGATTTCCACTATGGATCACATACAGATGTATCCAGGTACATTTTAGAGTGTATATTCACTCATTTTGCTCCATATGTAGTCCATGGTGGAATCTATACAAAGACTTGTATTTAGGAACGGAGAGAGTACATATTAAAGAAGAACGGAAGAGGAACATGGTAAAGAAGAGCAAGCAGATTTTGGATAATAAAATGTTGGTTCTGCCGTGCCCACACATGATGAACCAGAGCGCATTAAGAATGCAACTCCTAGCTGTCTCTCGACCATTTCAGGCGGTTGGATGAAGATGCTACGTCTCCTAACCCTTCTTCTTCCTCGTCTCTGATTCTTCCCATACAGAACACCGCACGGGCCGCCGGCCGGGCCACCGGCCCCCACCGCCTGTGTTCCTCTGCCACCCCACCCCCACCCCCATCCCAACCCCCACCCGCGTCGAGTTTTCTTCGTTCGGTGAGGCCCCACCACCACCCGAGCCCCTTCGATCGCACCTGCGAACTCCGACGAGCTCTGAAAAATCGACTGACCCAATTTTGAAATTTAGTCTACTGTGATTTAACTAGTGTGGAATATGAAAGGGGAAAACCATAAGCATTGCGAGTATGGTGTTGAGCGTGCCATGGCGGATCTGAAGGTGCAAACCGGACAAAGGCAACTTCACAACCAAGACAAGAAATCAGAGTAAAGAAGTGGCGATCTATTTTCTTGCTGCAATAAATAAGTTGAGCAGATACGAAAGAGTACCGCCTCTGGTGCGGCGCCGTGTACGCATCTGCTGAGAATTTGACGGTGCTGTGATAGCGATGGCTGTCGGTGGCGTGGAAGCAGATCTAGGAGGGTAGGCGGTGGCGGCGGGGCAAGGTGGACGAGACGGTCGTAGGAGCGGCGCCGGCAAGGTGGACAACGGCGGAGATGAAGTGAGAGGACGGGATGCAAGGATCCCGGCCCGAAGTTGTGGATGAGAGAGGTTGATCTCTTGTAATGGACGTCGGCATCGGGGTATTAGCTCCGGCATGGTGGAGGAGGACGGCGGTGGATGGGGTGGCGGACGGCGGCGGACGAAGGAGGGTGGTGTGGAGAGGGTGTTTTGGTGCCCACGGAGTACGAATGGGGAAAAGGGAGGTTGAGAGGAAGGGGGGACCATGTATTCAGGGCGCGCTTGTCTCAAATGCGAGGAAATTTACAAACTTAGCCCCTGTTTCAAATTTCTACTACATCACAGCAACACTAGTCGATTGGGGATAGGACGGTAATCTCGGATACACCGAATATTTGCCGACGAGAGTTTGTTTTTGGCGCCCACCGTGTATGAATATGAATCGGGGAGGGAGTCGAATTCGGCCGAGGACACACTGTGTTTTGGCGCCCACCGTGCATGAATCCGGGTGAGAGGCGGTTACGTCACTTTTTGGGTGAAATTACAAACCTACCCCTATCGAAACCTATGGAAATCCAGCATATAGGCTTTGCGTGGCAGGGATAGACAGTAGTGATTTCCATCTCGCAAATTTTGGTTTCGGGCGGTTACTGCGAATTTCGCCGCTTCGTTCAAATTTTACAGAGTGCACGTTTACCATGCCAACTCAATTCGAATCCCGTTTGTATTCTATTTTTTTCGGGCGGGATCCATTTTCAATTGGAATTACATTCTATATACATCATTTTTTAATATATACTTTCAAAAGCACAACACCATTTATACATAAATATGGTTTACAAATGGCATGATCTCATATTCATAAGGTTGTATCCATCCATTTGGATTTTCAAATATTTGAAACCACTTTATGTTGAAATCCAATGTATGCATTCCTCGCTAACTGTCTCCAATTAATGTGTGTTTCATGCGGGTTTTTTTACTTCTCAAACATGTATAATGTGTTTCACACACGCAACATATAGTTTAATCCCGTTTAGACATTAATTGCATATAAACCATGCATTGTTTGTAATTGAAGAATCTATGGATCACCAATATTGATAAACTATATAACATTACACGTGTGCCCAAATTCAAATGAATATGCATGTTTGATACACCAATTTGCGTTATGATATTATCGATGTCGTGATCTCCAGTTTAAATACTTGAATCCCCTTTAATCCAGATATTCGTCTCATATAGCTATCACTCATGCTTATATTGGACTATCTCTCTGGACCTATACGCGTTCATCGTCTCTCAGGTATCTCTCGTGCTACATGTATGTCAACAATGATCTTTTATCTTCGTAACACATTGACGGTACTCTCTCCCCCGACCTTCATCACTCTATCTCTCTCTAAGTATATCTCGCTCCCTGCTATGTGTCTCTAACTATGATTCTCCATGTGGAATCTCTTTCTCTCACACAAACACAAAACTTTGTCTCCCGGGGTCTCATTTCTCTCTACTATTCCCATGTGTGCCACTCGCACACCCCTCATACAGAGATGTCTTTCACTCCTTAGATATGAGAACCTACGACTCTTCCTCTTCAATATCTCTTTCTCACACACAAACACAAACTCTGCCTCCCAGGGTCTCATATTTCTCCATTGTTCTCTTGTATGTCGCTCACACACACCCTCTCTCCCTAGAGATATCTTGCATTCCCTCGTATGTCTCTCTAGCTACCACTCTCATTGTGAAATATCTTTCTCTCTCGCATACACAAAACTCCGTCTCTCTGGATCTCATTTCTCTCTGATATCTGTTTGTATGTGACTCACACGCACCCCCTCTCTATCTCTCTCACACCCACACACATAACCCAGCCTTTTGATCCACTCGACTCCTATCTCTAACGCACACTAGCTAGCATCTTTATCTTTCTATTTATCTGTTTCTCCATCAACCTTCTTTCTCGCCCTCACTCTTGATTCCTATCACGCACACTACATATGTTTCTCTCTACATGCAGTCAAGTGCCCTCTCACACACATATATAACTTCACCCTTTGAACCACCCGACGGTCATCTCCAACACCCAAACTAGCGGATGTCCCTCTAGCTAGCATCTCCATCTCTGTATCTATCTGTAGTTTCTCCGTCAACATTTCTTTCTCGCATGGAGTCTTGCTTCCTATCACCCACACTATATATGTATCTCCATACATATGCATTTATAGGTTGGTCTCTTTTGCACAATCGTTGCGCCTCACTCCCTCTGCTCGCCATAGATGCACGCTCCAGCCCACGCCACTATCTCTCAAAGACAAAAACACATGCTCAATTGTCGAGACTTCTTCCATGCATTCTCACATGCATGCATATTGTCATACCGATCCGTCTCTCCCATGTCGTTGATCTTATGACTTATGTCTTCTTTCTTTTATCTCGATCATGCGCGCGCGCACACACACACATCCCACGTATACATGTATACCTCTCACACATGCACGTTCAAGGTCTCTATGTATCCATACGTAGTTAATTACCCTCAATCCTAACGCCACATCGAATCATTCTCCTCTTTTGTGCACATAACTTCCGCCTGGATGGGTAAAACACACACACACACACACACTTAACAATCTCCTTCTAGCTACCCCCCCGTGTCTCACTCTTCCCCTATATCCCCGAAACCAATAAGACCATCCCTTAGTTTAATTCCCGCCTACATGCACCATCGATATATAGTAGTCTTCCTCGGTGTCTCTTGAACAAACACGTTCTCTCGAAGTCGACTCTTCTCATGCATATAGGTCCTAATGCGTTTTTCGAGGCTAACTTTGACCAAACGTTAGAGCAATAATATATGACATGCAACTTACACAAAGCATACCTTCAATTTTGTATGTCAAAGGAGCTTCCAATAATATAATTTGCATAGTATACATCTCATGTGCTATTAATCTTGTCAATAGTCAAAGGCTGTCTTGAAAAACACATTAGGCCCTATATAGATGGAAGGAGGGAGTAGGTCCCATGCAAAAAATGAGAATAAAATTCAAGCATCTGGGCATCGTGGCTCGGTCGATAACATTGAGAAACTTGGTTTTAAAATCATGAAACTTGGCATGGTGTCATGTCATGGTAGTACCATGCCGTGGTAAAAAAATTGGACGAATAGGAATTTTTTTGGTATAAGCTTCTTGCAAATCAGAGCTTCTCTCAAGAAGGCTCATGGTTCTGGGAGGGAACGTGTCACCTTTCTGTGCATAATTCAAATTTGAAATACAAGCACATATTCCAGTGCACCAAAGTTGGTTGAAAAATCACATGTGTGTCCTCGGGTAAATTTCTAGGTTCCATGCAAGAAATGGGAATGAAATTCAAAATTCTGGGCGTCGTGGCTGGGTTGGAAACATTGAGAAACTTAGTTTTTTAATCCATGTAAATCCAAAACACGCATGAAAATAATGAAACTTGGCTTGGTGCCATGACATGGCACCAACATGTTGTGGTAAATTTGCAGTCCGATTTGCGAAGGCGCACACATTAACAATCAACAAAGTCATTTTGGAAGAAGTGCTGTCACGTTACAATCGGAAACACAAGTATTATTGAAACCGTGGGCGTTCTACTTACTAGTACCATTTACGTGCCGCCATGCGTCCCCTTTTTTATTAGCTAGGAGGCGACATGCAGGGTAGTTATTTGAGTACGAGAGGCGTGCGATCAGACCCCTGCGCGTGCTTATTGGGAGGAGAGCCCTTTGACCTCCATCTGCCGTCCACCTCTCTCCCAAGGTCTCCATTAATGGCGCCCGAGCCTCTGTTTAATGGCGTGGCTATGTCTCACTCGATTGAGATTTAAGAGAGAAAAAAGAAAATCTGAAAGCACGGATCTTGATGTAAGATCCGATGGACCTATATAGCATCTACTGTGACTTATAGCAAGACTGATGAATATATAAGGATGATTAAATTTTTTTGATCAAAGAAGGGCTTGCCCCTTCCGATTTTCATTACTGAAAACCACCACAATTCACAAGAAGTTCAGCACAACTCCAGCCTAACACGAAGGACTAAAAGGTACCAGATTGAAATCGCAACATCCCAAGAGGCCAACAAAGGCCAAACATCCACGCTAGAACCCAACATTTCACAACCGACGACACAATCCACATCCTAAACCGATTATTAGATCAAAAGAAACCAGGAAACTAGTCTCCGCGGCGAGCGGCAATGAGCTCTTTCATGTCCTCAAGATGCTGCTTGAGAACATCCACGGATTCCTCCACCAGCCTTTGGCGCTCATTGCGGAGCATCTCATTCTCGTCCATAAGTTTCTTCAACAAGGCACTAGTCTCCTCCTGCAGGTCTGCACTTCGGACGATCTTCTCCCTCAGCAGGTCGCGCATGGCCCAGAGCCTCTCATTGCCCTCCCTTAGTTGCCGGATGACAGCGGTAGCCTGTTCAAACGAGGCTATCATGTCATCCTGCAACCTCGCCGAGCGGGAGATCTGATCCATATGGCTATGGACGGTCGCGTGCATGTGCCTGTAACAGTCGTCGCGTGCCCGTGAGAAATTTTCCCAGGCCGCCGCGGCGCGGCGGGACATCTCTATTGCACTCGTGGCGCGGTGGGACATCTCTGCTACTTCCGCGGCGTGGCCGGACCAGTCTGCTACATCGACGACGTGGCGGGACCTCCTTGCTACTTCAGCGGCACGGCGGGACCTCTGTGCTGCTACTTCCACGCGGCGGGACATGTCAGCTACTCTCGCAGCAAGGCGGGACATCGCTCGTGCTTCCGCTTCCATGCTTGCCTCTCCCTGGTGGCAATGTCTCGACCCAGAACTCACGCTGGCCATGGCAGACGCAAGGGAAGGATGCTGAATGACTTGTTTGTTTTTGTGGATGAGGAGTTGAGGAGGAATTTATAACCGAGTACTAATACGCTCCTAAGTGGGAAACCATTTAGGTTGTGATCGGTGTGAACAGGTTTGCAATTCAATATAGCATGGAGTAATTTGGAATGTGACGAGACGCAAGCTCAAAATTTATTGACGGTTCTAGTTTCGAAGTGCGGCACTATTCTCGGATGGAGTACTTCTTTTTCTACTCCCTCCTTTCCGGTTTTATAGGGCTTATCTCAAAATTTTAGTTTTTCCATTTTATAAGGCTCAATTTGGTTGTCCCCAACACATGTTCAGATTCCAAGGTGCATTAAATCATTGCATGCAAGTATTAAGAGAAAATTGACCAATGCATGTACTTTCTGCATGCATGCATTGCAATTAATTCATTAAACCTATCTCTCGGGACTTCTCGCACGCACCATCGTGCCACCCACAAAAACTTGTACTCTGAGTTTAGTAGTACGTTATACAGGAAGAGAAGAGGTGCACGCACGCACTCGTCCTCTCACACACGCGTCTATTTTTCTCTAAAAGGAGGATGATGACCCCCGGCCTCTGCATCTGGGAGTCACACACGCAAA
Organism: Triticum urartu; assembly: GCF_056163025.1. Classification (NCBI taxonomy): domain Eukaryota; kingdom Viridiplantae; phylum Streptophyta; class Magnoliopsida; order Poales; family Poaceae; genus Triticum; species Triticum urartu. The sequence goes on from NC_141879.1 coordinate 174,864,254, forward strand.
TTATTGAAATATATCGAGTGTAGTGCTTTGATGTATCGCGTCAACTCGTACATCAACGAGAAGTTTGATTATCCTCTCCCTCGCGGACTTAACTGCACATGCCTTTGGCTGTATGACAAGTTGGCCACACACCTGTAGGGCCCACCTGTCATACACGCAAAGGCAGGAGCGTCCCTCCCTCGCCCATGAGCGTGGTGGCTGGCAAGACTAGGAGAAGCTTTCGCTACACGCTCTCCCTCCCGCACGCGGTGGACATGCAACAGTTCAATCGGTGTCAGATGGCTAGAAGCGTACTGTAGTACTCCTCCAGTGCAGTAGTATTCCATCATTGTTCGACTTCCCGAAGAGGCGAAGAGCCAAGCGCAGCCCGGGCGCTCGTGTGGCAGTTTCATGTGTATAGTAGTCTAGGATAGTGTGTACCGTGCCTGTAAGCTTAAAATCGTTGGGGTCGGCTCCATGCTATGTGGTCGTCTCGAAGTTTTTAAAAAAAATTAAAATAGTCTTCTGGCCCTACCCAAAAACTGCCGCGCGTACTGCCCAGGAAAAGCCCCGCCCTCAACTTTTAACTACGCGAAAACAATTCGAGCTTGTTCGTTCTATATAAATACAGTACTTACTGTATGTTTATTCTCCCGTGGGGTTGTTCAATGAATGGAGGGGCGGGGAGCACAAGTGAACAATACTGTAGTACTACTAGTAGTAAGTAGGAGTCGTACAGTAGTCACCTTAAATAGAGAGTTTCTTTTCTTTAATGCCACGTACACAAATTGAAACGCTTGTTGTGGAGAGAAAAAAGATAATCACTCCACTATATATGGATGCAGGGGCCTGAGCGCTTGCTTTACTAGGGTTGCTCTCTTCATTCTCTCATCCTCTCCAGATATAAAGAAGATAGCGGTAGCGACATTTTCTCTCTGCTCACCGCTGGTCACAGATCTGGTCGGATCCTTTCGGCCGGTGTGTGTAGAGGACTAAGAGGTGCATCGTTCATGTGGTCATCGCCGCCGAGGGAGGAAACCCACAGTTGCCGGAGGGGACCGATCCTCTGCCCATGCCATTCTCTCCGACACATGGCCGGCTCGGGAGGTCCTCCGACCCTTCTTCCTCCCTGCCGTATTGTCCACAGATCCGACCTACCGCCGCCGACATCCCGGCGACCCTCGGGTATAAGTTCTTCGAAAGCGGCCTTGCTCTACTGCCCCAGCTCCCCACATGTCTGCATGTGCATCTTTTTCTACTCCCATCCGCTCTTCCAAAGCCACCTAAATTTTTAGTATTATTAGAGGTAAAGCTACTTCATGCATTCGAATCTAGGGCTTTGTTCAAACAACGAAGAAAGGGGAGAAAGTTGTAGCATGAATCTAGGACTTGATTCAAAGAGGAAATAATATGGTGAAAGTAGTAGAGACCGGATACCCAACCGGTCTCTTGGTTGAAAAGGGAAATAATGGGAACACGCAGTACAAACTGGATAAGGAACAGATCTATTATTGGTTGAAAAAAGGATAGAAAGTGGCGGCTGGTGGGCAAGTCAACAGAGTATGTCCAGGATTAGATTTGCTGTCATCACATAGTAAAAGGTCTCCAGGATTAGATTTGCTGCCCTCACATAGTAAAAGGTCTCAGGATTAGATTTGGTGTCCTCACATAGTAAAAGGTCTCCAGGATTAGATTTGCTGCCCTCACATAGTAAAAGGTCTCTAGGATTAGATTTGCTGCCCTCACATAGTACAATGGCACTCTTGCTGTTTTCCCCAGTATGATAAGTAAGTTGCTCCTTTATGCTGCTGAGTGTCCTGGTGTCCCCACGGTCCCATGCCCTTAAACCAACTCTTTAGCTGCTATTGATTTACTGTGTCTGGTAACCAAGCAATGCCACCATTAAAGTAATCCCATATTTGAGAAATCTCATTGTTGATCGTAATGCTTCTGGTAACATGAAGCATCGCTGATGTTTTAAAATTTCTATCGTCCTTGCATGATTTCCATGAACATAATTAAGATGCTTCTTTTCATTTTGTATATGTTTCGTATATTCTTATTGACCAGCAACTGTTTACTTTCTATCTTTTTGTGCAAATAGGGATATCCATTTCACCTTGTTGCTATTGTGACCTTTTGGTGAACTGCAGAAAACACTTTTTTTGGAATGAGTGTCTTGTGTAGTTCAACTAAAATGTCACGTGGGCAACATCTCTCAATTTTGGTGGAACTGCACAAAATGGTGATTGGAGTTTCCAAAATCTCCGTCAAGTTCTGCTGGTAATCTCGTGCAACATTTTATTAGCCTTTGCAAGATGGAGCCGTCACTTTCACCACAATGGCACTTTATTTTAGTGGAACTGCACAAAAGGATAAGAAAATTATAGTTGCACCTTACATGAGCCAGACAGCCAACCTTAATGTTCCTCAATTTTAGTGCAACTACTAAAGAAGAACCTGCCAGCTCACAAGAGCAAGTACTTCTTGCTAGCTGAATGATGCAATCTTTGCTTCATTTCAGGTGAACTGCAGAAAAAGGCGCATGAATTGAATCATGGAACTCCAGGCAGACCTCATCCAAGTAGAGTTGGAGGTTGAGTTCAAGGAGGCCGCTATTAAAGCAAAATCATGCTCTCCTGTCTCCTTGTTTGTGCTGTGCAAACATGCTGTGCAAACAAGAATACTCAACTACAGATGTTGTGATGGTCAAGAGCATTCACCAGGTTCTTCGATTGTATGACATGGCTAGCCAAGATGGATTTAATCCCGATATTCACTTTATCAAAAGGCTCTAATGGGTTGGTTCTGAATCTTGCAAGCTGGGAATCAGTGAGATGTGTAGGCATCTTTGTTGTACTTATTATTTGGATTTTATTTGTTGGTTCTGAATCTTGCAAGCTGGGAATCAATGAGATGTGTAGGCATCTTTGTTGTACTTATTATTTGGATCTTATTTGTTGGTTCTGAATCTTGCAAGCTGGGAAACACGACATGATGATGCAGAGGACAACAACCATAACAAATAGTTCAAACTCGGTTGTATTATCTTTGTGAAAGTGCGACAAATGTGATGATCGTGTGCGTCCTGAGAATAATAATTCTAATTGTTGTGCATGTTGATCCTGTGGCACTGATAGAACGAGCGAATGCATTGCTTGTTTTAAGTACAAATTTCTATTAAAGCTAATTAAATTTAAGTAAAGTGACCACTAACTCCTGTTATTACAGTACCAATACAGACCCGCTCGTGAACCGACATGTGGCCGAGGGTGCATCTTCTGCCGGGCATGCAGCGGACGAGGGAGGGGTAGTAACTGTTGTCGCATGTACACACTCAGCTTACTGTTGAATACAGTTCCCCAAGAGGTGAAAAACGAACTGCCGCCACCACCTACACACTTATTCACTCGAAGAGACTCCAATGGCGATCCGAGGGGTGAGCCTGCTAGATATGGACTTTGGCAAGGAGTTCCCCTTTGAGTTCATCATTCAGTCCTATGGCTGCACCAAGTTGAATGTGATGTACACCAACGATACAGACTCGGTGAAGCTTTGCCTCGCCTCAGTCCTATGGCTGCACCAGGTTCTGGAACATTCGCCCATTTCATCGGCAGCGCCGACTGCACCTTCGCTACGGTGGAGAGAAGGAAGAACGTGACGATTCGGCCATCTGGTGCAACAAGCTTGTCGACATCCAGAAGCAATACAAGATCATCAGCAACAGGCAGGAGAAGGACTCCGTGGTTGACCTCGCTGAGACCATCATCAACCCCTGATACGCCAACATGAAAGAAGACGACCTGAACACGTGGGAGGTACCTCTGAATCTAGCCTACATAACCTATGCGGCCAAGGGCGCATACGCATGCTACGACATGTACATGCAGATCTTGGACATGAGGGCGTGTCTGCTTCCTGTAACAGACGAGTACACGGACAACCGCAGCATCATGATCAAGCGTGCCAGGAAGGTCTAGATGTTGTACTTTATCTGTTTATAAGCACCTTTACCATGTGAGTGTTTCATGCATTAGCCTATGTGTCGTTATTATCTGTTTTTTCTGAAATATTTATTTTAAGAACCCATTAACCTGATTGCTTTTTTTAGTGGCAATTTGCTTATGTATGTAAACTAGTTCACTTGTCCATAAAAAAACTAGTTCACTCGGCTGCCGTGCTTTGAATCTCCTTCCTCCCAACATATTCCCCTCCTCAGGTGGACCCAGCAGGTCTCTGAATTTTCTCCCACTTTCTTTTTCGATGTAAACCGAGTTTTCTCCCAGTACTTTCCCCTAGAACCAACTCAACTGTCTCACGTCTAGCCTAAAAAATAATAATACCCCACATACTATTAACTCATCAAATTAAAACGATATTTTATTTCGTAAGTAGAAAGTTCTTACAAAATAATAATAATAATTGTTTATATATAACTTGGCAAGTTAAATCCTAGTGATTGCGTACATAAGCTTGCAAAGATTTTACTGGTGTGCAATCATGTGTTTATGTTTTTATAACATTTCTCCGTCTAGCCCAACATGATATTTTCACCCAGCCCAGCAAGTCTGCGGCTTTCGAGAAAAATGCAAATGGGATTTAAATGGGCTGCATAGATGCTACATCATTGTTTCACCCAGCCCACCAAATGGACTAAAAAAAATGGACTGACAGCTGGGTCCACGGCCGCAGCCCAGTTTTTTGTGATTTGCCAAGTAAGTCGCTTTGTCAGGCCTATTGGGCTGCAAATCTTTCAACATGAGGAGAGCTTTCATTCGGCTGGCCAAGAAAATGGCCCATCAGTAAAGAGAAATGGGCTGTACATTTTGAAAACACATCAAACCGGCAATTAGTTTCAAATATCTTTTTTTTTCATTTCGAGATTTTAAATTACATGAATTTTTATGCGTGGAGAATTTGTTGGATTTTATATTGATATAAATTTATTTTTAAAATCAGTTTGAATGTGAGTCGAAATTTTGGGATTAAAAACAGTTCGGACCGCACCGAAATATGCAATATTTCATATAATTTTTTAACCGTGGCCACAATATGGGCTGTAGTGCTAACAAAAAGAATATGGGCTAAAAAAAACCTTAAAAATTAGCAAATGGGTTGTATGCTGTTTTCCACAGATTTGAGGCTTTCCTAAAAAAAAGGTTGACGCACAAGCAGTGACTGTTGGATGGCCATCCAACGACCGTCGTGCTTCTTCAATCTCTGCTCTTCCTGCTCCAGCAGCTCAAACAGGCGCCGGCGGGACTGCCTGCTCCCTCCTCCCCGCGGCCGGCTCTGCTGCGGCGCAGGCCTCACTGCCCCACCGTACTCCCATCGCTGGCCTAGCCATCCCTCTAGTCACCCACACCTGCTGTTATTCTCCGGCGACGGCAGACGAACCAGTAAACCCTCGTACAGTCGTACTCCCCTCCGAGTGGGAAACAACTGCCGAGTCTTCCCTGCCTCCGTGTCGTTCCCTTCCTAGGCCTCGCCATCGTCCACCGCCCTGGTGCTCTCGGAGCGGCCTGGTCAACGTGGTCAATGACCGACATGCATCTGAAGTGGACTTTACGTGGAGAGACCGACAGCTGGGTCCATGGCCGCACGCAAGGAAATGCCTCCTTATTACGCGCAAAATAATGATTCCTCCACCTGACATCAGGGACCCACCGAAAGGGCCTCTGTATTTCACGAAAAAAACGTTACCGCCGCTGACAGCTCGGACCCACCAGCTATATCTTTGCACGCAAGGAAGTGCCTCCTTATTACGCACAAAAAAAAATCAATACTCCCCCTGTTAGCTGGGACCCAGTATAGTGGCAGGCTGACTTGTGGGCCTACTAAGTTGACGGGGACGGAGGGATTTGTCAACTTAGTCAATATGCACGATTCTAGATCCAGTGACCATACGATGTCCATCCAACGGCCGTAGTGCTTCTTCAACCTCTGGTCTTCTTGCTCCAGCCTCCCAAACCAGTGCCGGTCGTGCCTCGTGCTCCTGCCTCCCATAGCCGGCTGCGATGCAGCGGAGGCCTCACCGCCCCCTACTACTCCCACCGCTGGCCAGGCCATCCCTCTACTCATCCACACCCCCTGTTATTCTGCGGCGATGGCAGCCTCACACCGCAGTGAACCAGTGAACCCTTGTACTCCTCTACGCGTGGGCGTCCACTGTCGCGTCTTCCCCAGCTCCGCGTCGTCCACCGCCCTGGTGCTCTCGGCGCGGCATGGTCAACGTGGTCAAGGAACGGCTTCCATCGGACGTGGACTGTACGTGGAGAGGCTGACAATTGGGTCCACGGCCGCAGCAAGGAAGTGCCTCCTTATTACGTGCAAAATAATTATTCCTCCACCTGACAGCGGGACCCACCGGACAGGCCACCATATTTCGTGAAAAAAACGTTTCCCCCTAACTGCTGGGACCCACCAGCTCCATCTTCGCACGCAAGGAAGTGCGTCCGGGCAAAAAAAACGATTCACCCCCTGACTGCTGGGACCCACCAGCTACATCTTCATAGGCAAGGAAGTGCCTGACAGTCGGGACCCACCTGGTCGAAGCTTACGTAGCGTTGGCATTCTGGTCGTGAACGTGTACGTACATACTAGTCGATGTAGAGGCGCGCACGTGTCGTAGTAGAGGCGCGCACGTGTCGTAGTAGAGGCGCGCACGTAGCATTTACACGTACGTACATCGGCCAGGGTGCAAGAAAGAAAATACGGCCACGTATGTGTACATACGGGCGGGGTCTCGAATGCCTACCCGCGCATACGTACGGCCAGGGCTCGTGTACATGGCTGGGTCGGAACGGAGAAACAGCGTCGTCGTCGTGTTCATGGGGAGGCAACGGAATGCATCGTGTTCATGGGGAGGCAACGGAATGCGTCGTGTTCATGGGGAGGCAACGGAATGCGTCGTGTTCATCGGGAGGGCTTGGACAGAATAGGCGATGGAAACGAGGCCTGGCATACCGCAGAACGGAGGAAACGGCCTTATGTTCGACCAGCCACGTTCGAAACGGGATCCTGTTCATCGGGAGGGGTCTGGCGTACCGCAAAGGGAGGAAACGGACCTCCTACGGTCGAAATGGTGGTCTTGTTGATCGGGAGGGGTGTGGCGTACCGCAAAACGGTCAAAGTGGACTGTACATGGAGAAGGCGACAGCTGGGTCCACGACCGCACGCAAGGAAATGCCTCCTTATTACGCGCAAAATAATGATTCCTCCACCTGACATCAGGGACCCACTGAAAGGGTCTCTGCATTTCGCGAAAAAAATGTTACCGCCGCTGACAGCTTGGACCCACCAGCTATATCTTCGCACGCAAGGAAGTGCCTCCTTATTACGCACAAAAAAATGAATACTCCCCCTGTTAGCTGGGACCCAGTATAGTGGCAGGCTGACTTGTGGGCCTACTAAAATTGACGGGGATGGAGGGCTTTGTCAACTTAGTCAATATGCACGATTCTAGCTCCAATGACCGTATGATGTCCATCCAACGGTCGTAGTGCTTCTTCAACCTCTGGTATTCTTGCTCCAACCGCCCAAACCAGCGCCGGTCGTGCCTCGTGCTCCTGCCTCCCGTGGCCGGCTGCGATGCGGCGGAGGCCTCACCGCCCCTACTACTCCCACCGCTGGCTAGGCCATCCCTCTACTCACCCACACCCCCTATTATTCTGCGGCGACGGCAGCCTCACACCGCAGCGAACCAGTGAACCCTCGTACTCCTCTACGCGTGGGCATCCACTGGCGCGTCTTCCTCGGCTCCGCGTCGTCCCGTTCCTAGGCCTCGCCGTCGTCCACCGCCCTGGTGCTCTAGGCGCGGCGTGGTCAACGTGGTCAAGGAACGGCTTCCATCGGACATGGACTGTACGTGGAGAGGCTGACAGCTGGGTCCACGGCCGCAGTAAGGAAGTGCCTCCTTATTACGTGCAAAATAATTATTCCTCCACCTGACAGCAGGGACCCACCGGACGGGCCACCGTATTTCGCGAAAAAAACGTTTCCCCCCTGACTGCTGGGACCCACCAGCTACACCTTCACATGCAAGGAAGTGCGTCCGGGCAAAAAAATGATTCGCCCTCCTGACTGCTGGGACCCACCAGCTACATCTTCGCACGCGAGGAAGTTCCTGACAGTCGGGACCCAGCTGGTCGAAGCGTACGTAGCGTTGTCGTTCTGGTCGCGAACGTGTACGTACATACTGGTCGATGTAGAGGCGCGCACGTGTCATAGTAGAGGCACGCACATAGCATGTACACGTACGTACAGCGGCCAGGGTGCAAGAAAGAAAATATGGCCATGTATGTGTACATACGGCGGGGTCTCGAAGACCTACTCGCGCATACGTACGGCCAGGGCTCGTGTACATGGCTTGGTCGGAACGGAGAAACAGCGTCGTCGTCGTGTTCATCGGTAGGCAACGGAATGCGTCATGTTCATGGGGAGGCAATGGAATGCGTCGTGTTCATGGGGAGGCAACGCAATGCGTCGTGTTCATCGAGAGGCAATGGAATGCGTTGTGTTCATCGGGAGGCAACGGAACGCGTGGGAGCCAACCGGCTGGGTCGGAACGCAATGTGTGGTCATGTTCATCAGGAGGTCTTGGACGGAACAGGCGATGGAAATGAGGCCTGGCGTACCGCGGAACAGAGGAAACGGACCTCCTACGGTCGAAATGGAGGTCCTGTTGATCGGGAGGGGTGTGGCGTACCGCAAAACGGAGGAAACAGACCTCCTACGGTCGAAACGGGGGTCCTGTTCATTGGGAGGGGTGTGGCGTACCGCAAAATGGGACTCCACGGGATACTGTTCATCTCCACCGTCGACCTCCTCCAGCCTCCACGGGCTACCATCGACCTCCTCGAGCCTCCATGGGCTCTTGTTCATCTAGCCTCCACCGCGCGCTACTCCACCGGCTACTGTTCAACCACCCCTCCACCGTCTACTGTTCATCCAGCGCTCCACACCACGGGGTCCTGTTCAACCACCCCTCCACGGGCACCCCTCCACCATCTACTGTTCATCCAGCCCTCCACCACACCACGAGGTCCTATTCATCCAGAGGCAACGCCACCAATCACTGTTCATCCACCCCCCACAACGCTCACTGTTCATCCAATCGATCGAATTCAGTTAGCAGCAGTAGCGAAGGAATCGCTCGATCGAGTTCAGTTAACAGCCATCGATCGATCGCTCGGGTTCAGTAACGCGTAGCCTGCAGTGCAATCGCTCGGGTTTAGTTAGAGCCCAACGCCTCGCTCGGGTTCAGTTAGAGCCAACACCTCGCACACACGCGCGTATGTGTACGAGAGAAACGCGCATCGCTCGGCCCCTGACCTCCCACCGTAACCGGGAACACCCCGAAATTTTCCTCGCCCTCGCTTCTACCACAGTTTTTTCCGTCATGGACGGCCCAAAGAATGTCATATAGCTGCGTCTCTGGCCCGCCAGGACGAAAAGCCCATTTTCTATCATGATTTTTTGTCATAGAAGTAGGAGCCCACCACATCTATGATGATACTGGGTTTTGTCACAATTATCGTCATAGAAGTGTCATATGTATGACAATTTTTTTTCGTTCGGCCCAAAATGTCACGGATGTGTCGTTTTTTGTAGTGCATCAAACAAGATCCAACATAATGTTCATACTCAATGCTGGCACCAAATAACAATTATTTAGGTCTAAAACTAATCCCAAAGGTAGATGTAGAGGTAGCATGCTGACGACGATCACATCGACTTTGGAACCATTTCCCACGCGCATCGTCACCTCGTCCTTAGCCAATCTTCGCTTAATCTGTAGCCCCTGTTTCGAGTTGCAAATGTTAGCAAATGAACCAGTATCAAATACCCAGGCACTACTGCGAGCATTAGTAAGGTACACATCAATAACATGTATATCAAATATACCTTTCACTTTGCCATCCTTCTTCTCCGCCAAATACTTGGGGCAGTTCCGCTTCCAGTGACCAGTTCCTTTGCAGTAGAAGCACTCAGTCTCAGGCTTAGGTCCAGACTTGGGTTTCTTCATTTGAGCTGCAACTGATTTGTTGTTTTTCTTGAAGTTCCCTTTCTCCCCTTTACCCTTTTCCTTGAAACTGGTGGTCTTGTTGACCATCAACACTTGATGCTCCTTCTTGATTTCTACCTCCGCAGACTTTACCATTGCGAAGAACTCAAGAATCGTCTTATCCATCTCTTGCATATTATAGTTCATCACGAAGCTCTTGTAGCTTGGTGGCAGTGATTACAGAACTCTGTCAATGACACTATCACCAGGAAGATTAACTCCCGGCTGAGTTAAGTGGTTGTGGTACCCAAACCTATTTTCCTCCATCTTGCAGCTGTAGAACTTATTGGAGACTTCATATCTCTCAATCCGGGCATTTGCTTGAAATATTAACTTCAACTCGTGGAACATCTCATATGTTGCACGACGTTCAAAACGTCGTTGAAGTCCCGGTTCTAAGTCGTAAAGCATGTCACACTGAACTATCGAGTAGTCATCGGCTTTGCTCTGTCAGGTGTTCATAACATCTGGCGTTGCTCCTGCAGCGGGTTTGTCACCTATTGGTGCTTCTAGGACGTAATTCTTCTATGCAGCAATGAGGATAATCCTCAAGTTACGGACCCAGTCCGTGTAGTTGCTACCATCATCTTTCAACTTAGCTTTCTCTAGGAACGTGATATGTCTCCAATGTATCTATAATTTTTGATTGTTCCATGCTATTATATTATCCATCTAGGATGTTTTATATGCATTGATATGCTATTTTATATGATTTTTGGGACTAACCTATTAACCTAGAGCCCAGTGCCAGTTTCTGTTTTTTCCTTGTTTTTGAGTATCGCAGAAAAGGAAAACCAAATGGAGTCCAATTGACCTGAAATTTCACGGAGATTATTTCTGGACCAGAAGAAGCCCACGGAGTATCGGAGATGGGCCATAAGAGTCCCGAGGCACCCATGAGGGTGGGGGCACGCCCTACCCCCTGGGCGTGCCCCCTACCTCGTGGCCACCTCGGGGACCCCCCTGACATGTTCCCGACTCCAACACCTCTTATATATACCCAAACTTCCAGAAAGAAACCTAGATCGGGATTTCCTCCACCACAAGCCTCTGTAGCCACCAAAAACCAATCTAGACCCGTTCCGGCACCCTGCTGAAGGGGGGAATCCCTCTCCGATGGCCATCTTCATCATCCCGGTGCTATCCATGACGAGGAGGGAGTAGTTCACCCTCGGGGCTGAGGGTATGTACCAGTAGCTATGTGTTTGATCTCTCTCTCTCTCTTGTGTTCTTGATATCACACGATCTTGATGTATCGTGAGCTTTGCTATTATAGTTGGATCTTATGATGTTTCTCCCCTCTACTCTCTTGTAATGGATTGAGTTTTCCCTTTGAAGTTATCTTATCGGATTGAGTCTTTAAGGATTTGAGAACACTTGATGTATGTCCTGCATGTGCTTATCCGTGGTGACAATGGGATATCACGTGATCCACTTGATGTATGTTTTGGTGATCAACTTGCGAGTTCCGTGACCTCGTGAACTTATGCATAGGGGTTGGCACACGTTTTCGTCTTGACTCTCCGGTAGAAACTTTGGGGCACTCTTTGAAATTCTTTGTGTTGGTTGAATAGATGAATCTCAGATTGTGTGATGCATATCGTATAACCATACCCACGGATACTTGAGGTGACATTGGAGTATCTAGGTGACATTAGGGTTTTGGTTGATTTGTGTCTGAAGGTGTTATTCTCATACGAACTCTAGGATAGATCGAATGGAAAGAATAGCTTCGTGTTATTTTACTACGGACTCTTGAATAGATCGATCAGAAAGAATAACTTTGAGGTGGTTTCGTACCCTACAATAATCTCTTCATTTGTTCTCCACTATTAGTGACTTTGGAGTGACTCTTTGCTGCATGTTGAGGGATATTTATATGATCTAATTATGTTATTATTGTTGAGATAAGTTGCACTAGTGAAAGTATGAACCCTAGGCCTTGTTTCAACGCATTGCAATACCGTTTACGCTCACTTTTATCATTAGTTACCTTGCTGTTTTTATATTATTAGACTACAAAAACCTATATCTATCATCCATATTGCACTTGTATCACCATCTCTTCGCCGAACTAGTGCACCTATACAATTTACCACTGTATTGGGTGTGTTGGGGACACAAGAGACTCTTTGTTATTTGGTTGCAGGGTTGTTTGAGAGAGATCATCTTCATCCTACGCCTCCCATAGATTGATAAACCTTAGGCCATCCACTTGAGGGAAATTTGCTACTGTCCTACAAACCTCTGCACTTGGAGGCCCAATAACGTCTACAAGAAGAAGGTTGTGTAGTAGACATCAAGATCTTTTCTGGCGCCGTTGCCGGGGAGGTTAGCGCTTGAAGGTATATCTTTAGATCTTGCAATCGAATCTTTTTGTTTCTTGTTTTATCACTAGTTTAGTCTATAAAAGAAAATTACAAAAAATGGAATTGAGGGTACCTCGTATGCTTCATCTTTTTAATATCTTTCATGAAAATAAGGATTCTGATAATTGTGCCAAAATGCTAGAAGAAGAATGCATTAGAATGTTTGGCACCAAATTTTGAATGATGAGCATGATTGCAATGTTGTTAGTACGAACTCTTTGAATATCCATAGTACTAATGATGATTGCACTAGTCATGATGAAAATGTCTCTTATAAGCATGTCAATTTTTGTTGAGTACATAGAGTATACAAGTACACACCAAATAGGGAACATAGATTTTGCAATAGGCATAAGTATTTATAAACTAAATGGTTGCAAGAAAGGCTAGATGTTTGTGCTGAAAATTTAAATTTTCTTAGCCATTCTTGTGTACTTTGCAATGAACGTGGTCATTTAAATATACAATGCAAATTGTTTCATGATCGAATCCTGTCCAAAAATTGTGATGACTTGATTTCCGTTGCACATCATAATGAACTTAGTTTGCTTTTGGGTTATGAAGAAATGAAACCTATAACTAAGTATATTCCAGAATTTGCCCTTGAGACAGTTCTTGATATTGATCTAGAGGAAATTTATATGTATTGTGCGGTGAATTGCATTGAAACTCCTTATATTGCCAATTACATAAAGACAAGAAAACGAATAGAAGATGAAGAGAATACTAATGAAAAGGAAGAGACCTCCCAATATCCTCATATTATTTCTTATGATGAATCAGGTAACAAGGAGGAGCCTTCTATTCAACCAATCTCATTAATAAGGAGCTCCAAAAAGAGGATTAAACCCACACATAATGTGAAGAAGAAGAAAAGACGGAGAAGCAAAGGTAAAAAGGTATCCCTCCCAAATGATGTTGCTCCTATTACTCATTGTGATGATGATAATTGCTATACTATTGGTGCTATCCATACTATTAATGATGAGAGTGATTATGCTTATGATATGAAAAGGCCCAAGCTTGGGGATGCTATGTTTGATGAGAATGATATGTTTGAGAATGTATTTGATGCAATTAATGTTTGCCCCAAGCTTGGGGATGCTATGTTTAATGGAGATGATATTTTTAGTCTCTCAAGTTTTGATGAGCAAATTTATTATGATGATAGCATGCCTCCTATTTATGATGATTATTGTGATGACACTTATGCTATAAAAAGTAGCGATGATTATATTTATAACATTTGTCATGATTGTGATTACCATTTTCCTGAACATTACTCTTTTAATGTGGAAACTATTTATAGTATTCGAGTTTCTTATGATACTCCCATTATTCCGAATGAGAAGAATTTTGCTTATGTGGAGAGTAATAGAAGTTCTATGCTTGTGGCTCATGAAAAGAATGCTTTACGTGTTAGTTATATTGTTCAATTCATTCATGATGCTATGGAAAATTATTATGAGGGAGGAATATATGCTTGTAGGAGTTGCAATAATATCAAGTTTCCTCTCTATGTGTTTAAAATCTTGATGTTATGCTTTGTTTTGCTTCCCTATGCTAGTTGATTTCTCACAAAATACCTATGCATAAGAAGTGGGTTAGACTTAAATGTGCTAGTCATATTCTTCATGATGCTCTCTTTATGTTTCAATTCTTATCTTTTATGCGAGCATCATTGAAATCATCATGCCTAGCTAGGGGCGTTAAACGATAGCGCTTGTTGGGAGGCAACCCCATTTTATTTTTGTCCCTTGCTTTTTGTTCATGTTTAGTAATAAATAAATCATCTATCCTCTGTTATGATTGTTTCTTTTTATGTTTTAATTAGTGTTTGTGCCAGGTAAAGCCTTTAGGATCTTCTTGGGTGATTGTTATTTGATCTTGCTGTAAAAAACAGAAAGTATGCGCTCACAAAAATAACTTTCATTTTCTACTAGAGAGCGATAAAATACCAATTCCAACTGCAATAGGTTAATAAAAAAATTCATATGACTTCCTAATTTTGAAGGATTTTTGGAGTTACAGAAGTATTCGAAACCTACAGATTACTACAGACTTCTGTTTTTGACAGATTCTGTTTTCTATGTGTTGTTTGCTTATTTTGATGAATCTATGAGTAGTATCGGAGGGTATGAACCATAGAGAAGATGGAATACAGTAGATATGACAATAATATGAATTTAGAATGAGTTCACAACAGTACCAAAAGTGGTGATTTATTTTCTTATACTAATGGAGCTTACGAGTTTTTTGTTGAGTATATTGTGTTGTGAAGTTTTCAAGTTTTGGGTAAAGATTCGATGCACTATGGAACAAGGAGTGGCAAGAGCCTAAGCTTGGGGATGCCCAAGGCACCCCAAGGTAATATTCAAGGACAACCAAGAGCCTAAGCTTGGGGATGCCCCGGAAGGCATTCCCTCTTTCGTCCTCGTTCATCGGTAACTTTACTTGGAGCTATATTTTTATTCACCACATGATATGTGTTTTGCTTGGAGCGTCATTTTATTTTCTTTTGTTTTTCTTGCTGTTTTAATAAAATACCAAGATTTGAAATTCTTAAATGTTAGAGAGTCTTCACATAGTTGCATAATTATTCAACTATTCATTGATCTTCACTTATATCTTTTAGAGTAGTTTGTCATTTGCTCTAGTGCTTCACTTATATCTTTTTAGAGCACGACGGTGGTTTTATTTTGAAGAAATAGATGAACTCTCATGCTTCACTTATATTATTTTGAGAGTCTTTAGAACAGCATGGTAATTTGCTTGGGTTATAACATTAGTCCTACTATGATGGGCATTCAAGATGGGTATAATAAAAAAATTCATATAGAGCGCATTGAATACCATGAGAAGTTTGATACTTGATGATTGTTTTGAGATATGAAGATGGTGATATTAGAGTCATGCTAGTTGAGTAGTTGTGAATTTGAGAGATACTTGTGTTAAATTTTGTGATTCCCGTAGCATGCACGTATGGTGAACCGTTATGTGATGAAGTCAGAGCATGATTTATTTATTGATTGTCTTCCTTATGAGTGGCGGTCGGGAACGAGCGATGGTCTTTTCCTACCAATCTATCCCCCTAGGAGCATGCGCGTAGTACTTCGTTTCGATAACTAATAGATTTTTGCAATAAGAATTTGATTTCTTTATGACTAATGTTGAGTCCATGGATTATACGCACTCTCACCCTTCCACCATTGCTAGCCTCTCTAATACCGCGCACCTTTCGCCGGTATCATACACCCACCATATACCTTCCTCAAAACAGCCACCATACCTACCTATTATGGCATTTCCATAGCCATTCTGAGATATATTGCTATGCAACTTTCCACCATTCCATTTATTATGACACGCTTCATCATTGTCATATTGCTTTGCATGATCATGTAGTTGACATCATATTTGTGGCAAAGCCACCATTCATAATTCTTTCATACATGTCACTCAGGAGTCATTGCACATCCCGGTACACCGCCGGAGGCATTCATATAGAGTCATATTTTGTTCTAAGTATCCAGTTGTAATTCTTGAGTTGTAAGTAAATAAAAGTGTGATGGTCATCATTATTAGAGCATTGTCCCATGTGAGGAAAGGATGATGGAGACTATGATTCCCCCACAAGTCGGGATGAGACTCCAGACAAAAAATTAAAAATAGAAAAAAGAGGCCAAAAAAAAGGAGAAGGCCCAAGAAAACAAAAAACAAAAAAATGAGATAAAAAGAGAGAAGGGGAAATGTGTCCCACCCTAGCTAGTTCATGCATTAGAGTGATTGCATCATGTTTAAATTTCCCAGAAAGATGAAATGGGGATGATAGGACCCCCAGCACCCCCCTGGAACAACTAGGGTTTACTAAAAAACTTTTTAATGAACCTGAAATGCCCTTCTAAAAAGCCCACCCTTTTTGTTTCGGGTTAACACCTTTGACAAAAATGGTGAACATTTTTCTAGGACATCTTAAGGTCATTGGATTAATTAATATAGTATTTGCATTTGGGCATTTAAATGCTATAAAATATTTTGAATGCTCAAATAATCATAAACTAAAATGTTTACTGTTGGATATATTCTAAGCAGTAGCCATGATTAATTTTATGATTTTTGGAAATGCCCTGGCATTTTTAATAAATCCCTAAAGTTACAGAATAATAGAAAATATATAAAAACGGAAAAAGAGAGAGGGAAAGGAACTTACCTGGCGCAGCCCACCCAGCCCACTGGTCGGCCCAGCACTGTGCTTGCCCGTGCCAGTCATCGCCTACCTCTGCCAGTAGGCAGAGGAGGGACACGGGCGCGTGCCCGATGCGCGCGCATCGCCGTGCGCCACCTCCTGCTTGCCGCTTCGTCGCTGGACGGGCTGGACGACCTCCACGTCGCGCCCGACCCCCTGGACACGTCCACTCTCCCCCTGCCTCTCTCCCTCGTTCCCCTCCGCTATGCCCGAGGGAGCCGCCGCCGTCCCGCCGCTGTAGCCGTAGCCACTGCCATCTCTGCGCCGCCCTACCGTGTCCACGAGCTCCGCCACCCTCCTCTCTGTCGAGCAGGCCGAGCCCCGAGCGCTCGCGTGCCCCGAAGCCACTGCATCGACCTCGCCCGACTCCGCCACCGCCGGAGATCCCCCTTCGCTGTCACCATCGCAGCAGGCCGTCGCCGACCTCGCCGTCAGCTCCGTCGCAACCGCGGTGAGCCTAGCTACCTCCCCACCCTCTCTGTTCCCTCTCTCGAGCCCCGTAGCGACTGCACGTAGCTCACCCGCACACGCCGCCGCGGAGCTCGTCGCCTATGAGGCTCCGGCCACCCAACGGTCGCGCCACCTTGACCACTAGTCCTACCGCACCCCCAGGAACTCAACACACTAACCCACGTGCCTCTCCGTGCCCCCTAGCGATGAGTCCGAGCTCACCCGAGCTCCGGCCGCCGCCAAACTCGACGCCGGTGACAACTCCGGCCACCCCAGGCCCAACCACCTACCCCACTCGACATGGACGAGTGCCTGCGTCACGTAGATGCCCTCCGCCGGCCAAATGGTCGCCGCAGGAGGAAACCCGCGTCCCTCTGCCGTCCCTGGCCTTGTCGGCGACGAGCCCCGGGTCAACTCCGGCGAGTTTGACCCGGGTTGACCCCAGTTTGACCCTGCTTGAGTCACTGACATGTGGGGCCGGCTCCTAACTAAATTAGATTAGTTTTTAATTAGTGCTAATCACTTTGTTAGAGGTTAATGACCTCATTAACTAACTCTCTCTCACTGACATGTGGGCCCAGGGCCTAACTAATCTAGTTTAGTGCTAACTAAACATTAACTAACTCTATTAGTTAGCTGAGACACTGACAGATGGGGCCCACTAGTCAGGTTTGACCTGGGCTGGCGCCTTTGACCCGCGGACGTCACAGTGACGCAGTGCTGACGCAATTAATTATTTTCTGGAATTATTTTTATATAGGAAATTCCAGAAAATAGCCAAAACTTCTAAAAATCATAGAAAATCAACCATAGCTCCAAATCAAACAAATTATATATGAAAAATGATCAGAAAAATTCAATATTTCCATCTGTAATGGTTTCATGCATGACAAAATACTTTAGACTTGTTGTTTAGGTGAAACAAGCTAATACACTTATAATGCATAAGAACTTAAGCTTCCATTTGAATCTTTGATTCAAATGGACCCATTTCAACTTGTTTCACATTGCATTAGGCAGGACACCTCATTTTACCATGTCATAGCATGCATCATGTTGTTGCATATTGCCATGTGATGATTATATTCTGTGGTGTTTTTCGTGGTAGGTTCTGCCTCCGAGGATATCTCCGAGTATCCAACTGAAGGGCAGAACCCTACTACTACTCCATCAGGCAAGCAGCCCCATTGATCATATCGATACAATCCCATGTTCTCGCCTCTGCTCTCACTTACTGCCTTAAGACAACAACGTTTCAAACTGCTGTGTGCTACGGTAGTTGAACCCTTATCATCTGCATGACCTGTCATTGCCACAGTAACTAGATGAAACCCACTAGCATGTGTAGGAGTTGATTGAGCCATGTATGTGTTTCCTACCTTGCTATGCCTGCTATGCTTAGAGTTGAGTCAGGTCTGGTTCATCTGGGTGATGGGCTAGAGTGAAATGATTATGTCGGTAATGTGAGAGATGTGTTGAACATGATTTGGTAAAGGTATCGATGAGAGGCCATGTAGGAGTACATGGTGGGTTATTTCATTGAGGCCGTCCCTAAGAACTGAGATCTGTATGTGTGATTTAAGATTCAGTTACCACCATGCATTGGGATCCTTAATTGACCCTCTCGGCTTCTTAATCACCCTAGTACTCTGTCCAGGAGTTGCAACTAGTTTCTGGTGTTTGTAGGTTATGTGTTGGCGGCCGTGTGTAGCGCTGACCCTAGGGGTTGGCTATGATGCGGTAGATACACCGTGGCATGGTGTACCGAGTCACCCGTTTGGTGTCTCAGGAACCCTGCTCACATCGTTCGGGGCTGTATGTGGAAACCTCGGCCGGACACCCTGCGGATGGAACCTGGATAGGCGACAAACCTGGACTAGAGACTTGAGTGTTTAGGTAGGCCGTGGCCGACACCCTCGTTGGGCTTCCTCTTGAAGGTTGCCGAGTACATGTCGTGTAAACGACGGTAAGTGGTGAGAGCGTGTATGAAGAAGTACACCCCTGCAGGGTTAACATCATCTATTCGAATAGCCGCGTCCGCGGTAAAGGACTACTTGGTTGCCTATACAGTTCATAGACAAGTTAATGGTTACTACTAAAAGACTCAAGATAAGTGTGAGTACTGAGAATGGCCCTCTCGTAGGATGACGAGGGAGGATCCCCGGTGGAGTATTGTGTTGGTGATTAGTGGACTCGTGTGCGAAAACTATTTTTACTAGTGGTGTCTCGTAGGATAGCTTAGCCAAGAGTCAAAGCTGGCTTGCTGCAATAACTCCACCACCTTCTTGAGAATGAGCATGTATAGTAGGTTCTGTTGTTAGACTTGCTGAGTACCTTTGTACTCATGTTGCTTTAATTACTGTTTTCAGACGACAACACCGCCCCCTCCGATGGGTTTTATGTAGAACTCGACGTGGATGAGTAACTTGCCACCCAGGTGGTGATTCTGGCCCTGGAGGGCCCTATGTAGATAGGCAGACTTCGACAAGCCTTCTTTCTTTCTAGTGTCTGTACTCAGACTATTTGCTTCCGCATGTGCTTGTATGCTTGTATGACTTGAGTGTCGGGTCATGTGACCCCTACCTGTATGAACATGTTATGTATGGCTCTCTGGAGCCTTTAAATAAAGTACTTGAGTTGTAGAGTTTTGTCGTGATGCCATGTTGTATTTGCACATATCGAGCATATTGTGTGTATGATTGAAATGCTTGGTATGTGTGGGATTCGACAATCTAGTTTTTTATCCTTGGCAGCCTCTCTTATGGGGAAATGTAGTCTAGTGCTCCTTGAGCCATAGTAGTCCGCTACAGCCCGGTTCACCGGATCCTGCTAGCCCAGCACTACTGCTCAGGACACTTGACTGGCCGACATGTGTTTCACTTCGTTCCTATGTCTGTCCCTTTGGGGAAATGTCACGCAGTGACATCTGGAGTCCTGCCTAGCCTGCTACAGCCCGGGTTACCCGGAGTCCTGTTAGCCCAGTGCTACAGCCCGGATTCACACGCTGTTGACCGACATGCTCGATGTGATTCATGTATGCCTGTCTCCATAGGTCTGTGCCGCTTTGGGTTCACGACTAGCCATGTCGGCCTGGGTTCTCTGTCATATGGATGCTAGCGACACTATCATATATGTGAGCCAAAAGGCGCAAACGGTCCCGGGCCATGGTATGGCGACACCCATGGGGATACTGTGCGTGAGGCCGCAATGTGATATGAGGTGTTACCGGCTAGATCGATGTGACTTGGAATCGGAGTCCTGACAGCGTTGGCATCTTAGCCGGATTGCCTGTAGGTTCGTTGAGCCAAACTGGTCGATGTCGAGTCTAGAAATGCTTTAGTTATATGTACGGGAATTGATTGTGGGAGGGAACGTAAGGCTCTTTTACTCCTTTACCTTATGCCCTCTGATCCGAGTCATTCTCTTCTCATTCTACGTGGGTTAAGGACTAGGCTCTCTTCTTTCTATCAGGTTCACGTGTTACTAATCCGTAGTAGCTTATAGGATTGTTGTTACAAGCCTCAGTACAGTTTCTACTACTTTTAGTATGTTGTCAGTTGAATCAGAACCTTGATATGATGTTGTTGACTGGTATTGCAAACTTTTGTGGATGTCTCAAATCTTTTTCTGAGCATTTACAGCCGTTATGCTGTCCGATTTCCCCTAGAAAATTCTAATGCCTTTGCATTATTCTGTGCTTTCAGATGGCCACCCGTTCCCAGAACCAAGTGGTTCGTTTGACACGGTGCCTCGATGTGCCCGGCTACACGGCCATGTTGGTTCGAGTGATGGTCGAGTCAGGCTATCGGTGGTATCCGGAATATACCGTCGAGGAGCAGTTCAGAGACTTCAACCAGAGCCAGTACCTTTGTACCGTCAAGATATATCCCTCTTATCCTGGAGCCACTGAGCCCCTTCACTGTTCCTATGGACTTGGGGTCACTATTGAGATGTCTGTGAAGGATGCAGCTTACTCAATGATGACTATCATTCGAGCCAGGACTGCCTTGCTTCAAAACACCGATTTCCGTTACATGCCAGCCTTACTCCCTGGAGCACAGGGGTACTATCAGGCTTTGTACTATGACTCTACACATGAGGAGTCACTACTCCGCACCACTACCGAGATGCTCGAGGATAAGGACTGAAAAAATCGGGCCTTGCGTATGGAGCTTTTCCACACTCGTTCTGATCATTGGGCCACTTTGACTCGGTTTGCACCTGCGGTGTAGGCAGGATACATGGACATGAGGGACTTGTACCCTGTACGGTCTGGATTGCCAGATTGTATGGAGTGGCGCGATGTAGGAGGCATCACCCCTCCTCGTGGTCCCCGTCTGTCGTCGCCTGTGGGACCAAGGCCACATCCGAGCCCCTATGGTCCACAGGCTCCGCAGGACCGTCTGTTCCCAGATGATCATGTTCCACTTCCAGGCTTTGGTGGGGACTTTTATGAGGATTACTACGGAGCCGTCTGAGCTAGTAGTAGTTTCACTAGTATTGTAATAGTTGTATTCTCCACAGTCCTGCGTGACCGTGGGATACGACTTGGTGTGTATCACGCTCCGGAGGTGTAGAAAAATGATGTATAGGAGCTTGGAATGCCTCCGATGAGATGTAATGTCTTTCACCGTAGTTGTACTCTAGCTTGGGCTTGTTCTAAACTATGTACGGTGTGTATGACCAATGGTATTATATAGCAGTTTCTATATTACCATGTAGTGCAATGAACATCTTAGCATTCCATGTTATCCATTACATTCTGCACTTCCTTGCCAAGTTTGTGCCATCCTTATCTAAATCGTTGTCTTGTTTTTTCCTAGGATGGTCAACACCCGCAGCAACCCTGCTGCCCCGGAGCAGGGAGAAGCCAGTGCAGCTAGGGGTGAAAATCTGCCTCACCCGCCTTCTCTGGCCGAAGTTATGCTGGAGGCGGAAAGAAACAAGCGTGAGACTAACCGCTTGCTGGAGCAGATTGAGCAGAACACTGCACGCCATCAGCGAAATGACTTGGTGTCAATCAATGACTTCATCAAGTTGTACCCACCAAAGTTTAATCATTCCGTCAAGCCCCTCGACGCGGATGACTGGCTCCGCAGCATCACACACAAGCTACGTTCTGCCAACATAGCCGAAGCTGATAAGGTTACCTATGCTGCCTATCACCTCGAAGGCCCTGCTAGCCTTTGTTGGGAAAACTTTGGGGCTATGCGCCCGGTCGGCCAAATCACTACTTGGGCTGAATTCAGTGAGGCTTTCCGTGAGCATCACATCCTGGAAGGTCTCATAGATCGCAAGAGGGAAGAGTTCTGCAATTTCACCCAAGGAAGACTGACTGTGGATGCATATAGTCGTGAATTTGGGAATCTGGAACGATATGCTCCTGAAGAGGTATCCACCGACGCTAAGAAGCAGGCAAGGTTCCACAAGGGACTTAGCCCCGAGCTTCGCCGCGATCTTCGTCTGAACGAGTGCACCTCCTTTCAGAAGTTGGTCAATAAAGCTATCAGTGCTGAGACAGGCTAGTCTGACTATGACGCTTCACGCAAGCACTCTCGTGATTTTGGTTCTTCATCCGGCTCTGGATCTCAGAAGAGCCGGGTGTGGATTCCAAGCACGGCACTGCCACCCAGGTTCATTCCGAGGCCATCCTTTGAGGTGCCTCGCCCCAACCAGCAGTTTGCACCGTCTAAGCCCTATGCTGGCCCTACTGCTAATGCTGCTCCACGCCCCAATGTTGTGACATGTTTCAAGTGTGGAGAGCCGGGTCACTACAATCGAGAGTGTCCCCAGAACAACAACCCCAATCAGTCTGGAAAGTCCGTTGGCCGTGGTAAGCCAGCGGGAAAGACATTCTACGCCAAGCCAGCCACCACTGCATGTGGCCATGTCAACTATGTCTCAGCTAAGGAGGCTCATGAGGATCCTAACGTCGTCCTTGGTATGCTCCTTGTTAATTGCCATCCGGCATCTATTCTTTTCGATACTGGAGCATCTCATTCATTCATATCAGAGAGCTATGCTCGATTGCATAACACAACATTCCGTGACATGCCCACTTCCATGGTAATTCAAACTCCGGGTTCCAAATGGCAAACCTCTAGAGTAAGCCATGGGAATGAAATTCTTGTCGATAGACTTGTCTTCCTTGCATATTTAATAGCTCTCAAGTCCTCGGACATAAACATCATCTTGGGTATGGACTGGATGTCAGCTCATTATGCTAAGATTGATTGTGCCACTAAAACCGTTCAACTTACTCACCCATCGGGCAAGACAGTCAATGTCTTAACTCGAGTGGCCAAGCGCCAGCTTTACTCCCTAAATGCCAACCCCCTTCCAGACCTTGAAGATATTCCGATAGTCCGAGACTTCCCGGATGTCTTTCCAGAAGAACTGCCAGGTGTTCCACCTGACAGGGATGTCGAGTTTGCGATAGACATTGTTCCAGGAACCGTTCCAATTTCTAGAAGACCCTATAAGATGGCACCCTTAGAACTAGCCAAGCTTAAGAACCAACTCGATGAGTCCTTGAAAAAGGGTTTCATCCGTCCTTGTTCCTCCCCTTGGGCTTGCCCCGTCCTCTTCGTCAAGAAGAAGGATGGAACGGATCGGATGGTTGTAGATTACCGACCTGTCAACTTGGTCACTATCAAGAACAAGTATCCACTTCCTAGGATCAATGATCTGTATGACCAGCTCGCTGGATCCTCAGTCTTTTCCAAGATGGATTTGAGGTTGGGCTACCATCAAATCAAAATCAGAAATTGGGACATTCCCAAAACGGCCTTTGTTACCCGCTATGGCCAATACGAGTACACCGTCATGTCCTTTGGTTTAACCAATGCCCCAGCCACCTTCTCTCGGTTAATGAACTCAGTTTTCATGGAGTATTTGGATAAATTCGTTGTAGTATACCTCGATGATATACTCATCTACTCCAAGAGTGAGGAGGAACATGCCGAACATCTAAGGCTGGTATTGATGAAACTTCGAGAGCATCGCCTTTATGCCAAATTCTGCAAGTGTGAATTTTGGTTGCTAGAAGTGACCTATCTAGGCCATGTAATCTCTGGTAAGGGTATTGCTGTCAATCCCGAGCGAGTTCAAGCCATCCTTGATTGGACTCCACCTGAGACAGTCAAGCAAGTTCGGAGCTTCCTTGGCTTAGCAAGTTATTGCCGTCGCTTCGTCGAGAGTTTCTCCAAGGTTGCTAAACCCCTAACTGAACTCCTCAAGAAAGATAAAAAGTTCGAGTGGACCCCACAGTGCGAGTTCAGCTTTCAGGAACTGAAAAGACGCCTGACATCTGCTCCCATACTGGTACCACCAGATTTCTCCAAGGACTTTTTTATCTATTGCGACGCCTCGCGACAAGGACTAGGTTGCATACTCATGCAAGATCGTCAGGTAATTGCCTATGCCTCACGGCAATTACATCCACATGAGGAAAACTATCCCACACATGATCTAGAGCTTGCAGCGGTAGTCCATGCACTTAAAACTTGGCGACATTCGGTAATCGTTGCGAGATCTTCACCGATCACCAAAGTTTGAAATATATCTTCACCCAACCGGATTTGAATCTCAGGCAAAGACGTTGGGTCGAGTTGATCTTGGATTACGACTTAGGAATAACTTACATCCCGGGCAAAGCCAATGTCATGGCTGATGCGCTAAGTCGTAAATCTTATTGTAACAACCTGATGTTACAACAAAGTCAACCACTTCTCCACGAGGAATTTCGTAAGCTTAACCTTCACATTGTTCCTCAAGGATTCCTATCCACCCTGGTGGCGAAACCGACCCTTATAGATCAGATCATAACCTCCCAGCGGTATGACAAGGGGATATCTCGGATCAAGAAAAACATCGCTAGTGGAGTTGCTAAGTGTTTTTCCATGGATGAGCGAGGTGTTGTATTCTTCGAGAACCGCTTGGTGGTTCCCAAGAAACAACATCTACGCCAGTTGATTCTTAAGGAAGCTCATGAATCCCCTCTCACCATTCATCCCGGTAGTACTAAAATGTATCAAGACCTACGCCAGAGGTTTTGGTGGACTAGGATGAAGAGAGAAATTGCTCAATGCATTGCTAGTTGCGACATCTGTCATCGTTTTAAAGCAGAGCATCAACGGCCTGCTGGCACCCTTCAACCTTTGGCTATTCCTGAGTGGAAATGGGATAAAATTAGTATGGATTTCATTACTGGGTTTCCCAGGACCAAGAGAGGGAATAATGCCATCTTCATCATGATCGATCGTCTTTCCAAGGTGGCCCACTTTCTACCTGTTCGTGAGAGTATCACCGCTAGCTAGCTAGCTGACTTATACATCTCCCAAATAGTGTCTCTTCATGGTGTCCCATTGGAAATTAACTCAGATCGTGGGAGTCTCTTCACCTCCCGATTTTGGGAAAGTTTCCAAAATGCTATGGGAACTCGTCTCTCTTTTAGCACCGCCTTCCACCCTCAATCCAGTGGTCAAGTAGAGCGAGTAAATCAAATTCTGGAAGATATGCTCCGAGCTTCTGTCATCTCATTCGGAATGGATTGGGAGAAATGCCTTCCATTCGCGGAGTTTGCTTATAACAATAGTTATCAAGCTAGCTTGGGCAAAGCTCCTTTCGAAGTTCTCTACAGACGAAAATGTCGAACGCCTCTTAACTAGTCAGAAACTGGGGAAATAAAACTCTTTGGCCCGGATATGATTCAGGAAGCAGAAGAGCAGGTTCGCGTTATTCGTGAGAAATTGAAAACAGCCCAATCTTGTCAAAAGAGCCAATATGATCGTAAACATAAGCTCATGACTTATGAAGTCTAGGAGAAGGCTTACGTTCGGGTTACTCCGTTAAAGGGAACCCATCGTTTCGGTATCAAAGGCAAATTGGCTCCTCGTTACATTGGACCCTTTCGCATTCTTGCCAAACGAGGAGAAGTTGCCTACCAATTGGAACTACCTCCGCATCTTTCCAGAGTTCACAATGTCTTCCATGTTTCTCAACTCAGGCGTTGCTTCGCGGATCCTATCCGTGGAGTGCACCACGAAACGCTTGATCTACAAGATAACCTCTCATATCGGGAATATCCCGTTCGTATCCTTGATCAAGCCGAGCGTACCACTCGACGCCATAACATCAAGTTTCTCAAGGTTCAATGGTTACACCATTCCGAGAAAGAAGCCACTTGGGAAAGGGAGGATCGTCTTCGACTCGAGTACCCCACTTTCTTCCCAATGGATCCTGAATCTCGGGACGAGATTCTTTTGAGTGGGGGTGAGTTGTCACACCCTAGATAGTTCATGCATTAGAGTGATTGCATCATGTTTAAATTTCCCAGAAAGATGAAATGGGGATGATAGAACCCCCAGCACCCCCCTGGAACAACTAGGGTTTACTAAAAAACTTTTCAATGAACCTGAAATGCCCTTCTAAAAAGCCCACCCTTTTTGTTTTGGGTTAAAACCTTTGACAAAAATGGTGAACATTTTTCCAGGACATCTTAAGGTCATTGGATTAATTCATATAGTATTTGCATTTGGGCATTTAAATGCTATAAAATATTTTGAATGCTTAGATAATCATAAACTAAAATGTTTACTGTTGGATATGTTCTAAGCAGTAGCCATGATTAATTTTATGATTTTTGGAAATGCCCTGGCATTTTTAATAAAGCCCTAAAGTTACAGAAATAATAGAAAATATATAAAAACAGAAAAAGAGAGAGGGAAAGGAACTTACTTGGCGCAGCCCACCCAGCACACTGGCCGGCCCAGCACTGTGCTGGCCCGTGCCAGTCATCGCCTACCTCTGCCAGTAGGCAGAGGAGGGACACAGGTGCGTGCCCGACGCGCGCGCACCGCCGTGCGCCACCTCCTGCTTGCCGCTTCGCCACTGGACGGGCTGGACGACCTCCACGTCGCGCCCCCGACCCCCTGGACACATCCACTCTCCCACTGCCTCTCTCCCTCGTTCCCCTCCACCATGGCCGAAGCAGCCGCCACCGTCCCGCCACCGTAGCCGTAGCCACCGTCTTCTCTGCGCCGCCCTACCGTGTCCACGAGCTCCGCCACCCTCCTCTCTGTCGAGCAGGCCGAGCCCCGAGCGCTCGCGTGCCCCGAAGCCACCGCATCGACCTCGCCCGACTCCGCCACCGCCGGAGATCCCCCTTCGCCGTCACCGTCGTAGCAGGCCATCCCTGACCTCGCCGTCAGCTCCCTCGCAATCGCCATGAGCCTAGCTACCTCCCCACCCTCTTTGTTCCCTCTCTTGAGCCCCGTAGCGACTGCACGTAGCTCACCAGCACGCGCCGCCGCGGAGCTCGTCGCCGACGAGGCTCCGGCCACCCAACGGCTGCGCCACCTTGACCACTAGTCCTACCCCACCCCCGGGAACTCAACGCACTAACCCACGCGCCTCTCCGTGCCCCCTATCGACGAGTCCGAGCTCACCCAAGCTCCGGCCGCCGCCAAACTCGACGCCGGTGACAACTCCGGCCACCCCAGGCCCAACCGCCTACCCCACTCGACGCGGACGAGTGCCTGCGTCACGTAGATGCCCTCCGCCAGCCAAATGGTCGCACGGAGGAGGAAACCCGCGTCCCTCCTCTGTCCCTGGCCTTGCCGGCGATGAGCCCCGGGTCAACTCCGGCGAGTTTGACCCGGGTTGACCCCGCCTGAGTCACTGACATGTGGGGCCGGCTCCTAACTAAATTAGATTAGTTTTTAATTAGTGCTAATCACTCTATTAGAGGTTAATGACCTTGTTAACTAACCCTCTCTCACTGACATGTGGGCCCAGGGCCTAACTAATCGAGTTTAGTGCTAACTAAACATTAACTAACTCTGTTAGTTAGCTGAGACACTGACAGATGGGGCCCACCAGTCAGGTTTGACCTAGGCTGGTGCCTTTGACCCGCTGACATCACAGTGACGCAGTTAATTATTTTCTGGAATTATTTTTATATAGGAAATTCCAGAAAATAGCCAAAACTTCTAAAAATCATAGAAAATCAACCATAGCTCCAAATCAAACAAATTATATATGAAAAATGATCAGAAAAATTCAATCTTTCCGTCTGTAATGGTTTCATCCATGACAAAACACTTTAACCTTGCTGTTCAGGTGAAACAAGCTAATACACTTATAATGCATAATAACTTAAGCTTCCATTTGAATCTTTGATTCAGATGGACCCATTTCAAATTGTTTCACATTGCATTAGGCAGGACACCTCATTTTACCATGTCATAGCATGCATCATATTGTTGCATATTGCCATGTGATGATTATATTCTGTGGTGTTTTTCGTGGTAGGTTCTGCCTCCGAGGATATCTCCGAGTATCCAACTGAAGGGCAGAACCCTACTACTACTCCATCAGGCAAGCAGCCCCATTGATCATATCGATACAATCCCATGTTCTCGCCTCTGCTCTCACTTACTGCCTTAAGACAACAACGTTTCAAACTGCTGTGTGCTACGGTAGTTGAACCCTTATCATCTGCATGACCTGTCATTGCCACAGTAACTAGATGAAACCCACTAGCATGTGTAGGAGTTGATTGAGCCATGTATGTGTTTCCTACCTTGCTATGCCTGCTATGCTTAGAGTTGAGTCAGGTCTGGTTCATCTGGGTGATGGGCTAGAGTGAAATGATTATGTCGGTAATGTGAGAGATGTGTTGAACATGATTTGGTAAAGGTACCGATGAGAGGCCATGTAGGAGTACATGGTGGGTTGTTTCATTGAGGCCGTCCCTAAGAACTGAGATCTGTATGTGTGATTTAAGATTCAGTTACCACCATGCATTGGGATCCTTAATTGACCCTCTCGGCTTCTTAATCACCCTAGTACTCTGTCCAGGAGTTGCAACTAGTTTCTGGTGTTTGTAGGTTATGTGTTGGCGGCCGTGCGTAGCGCTGACCCTAGGGGTTGGCTATGATGCGGTAGATACACCGTGGCATGGTGTACCGAGTCACCCGTTTGGTGTCTCAGGAACCCTGTTCACATCGTTCGGGGCTGTATGTGGAAACCTCGGCCGGACTCCCTGCGGATGGAACCTGGATAGGCGACAAACCTGGACTAGAGACTTGAGTGTTTAGGTAGGCCGTGGCCGACACCCTCGTTGGGCTTCTGCTTGAAGGTTGCCGAGTACATGTCGTGTAAACGACGGTAAGTGGTGAGAGCGTGTATGAAGAAGTACACCCCTGCAGGGTTAACATCATCTATTCGAATAGCTGCGTCCGCGGTAAAGGACTACTTGGTTGCCTATACAGTTCATAGACAAGTTAATGGTTACTACTAAAAGACTCAAGATAAGTGTGAGTACTGAGGATGGCCCTCTCGTAGGATGACGAGGGAGGATCCCCGGTGGAGTATTGTGTTGGTGATTAGTGGACTCCTGTGCGAAAACTATTTTTACTAGTGGTGTCTCGTAGGATAGCTTAGCCAAGAGTCAAAGCTGGCTTGCTGCAATAACTCCACCACCTTCTTGAGAATGAGCATGTATAGTAGGTTCTGTTGTTAGACTTGCTGAGTACCTTTGTACTCATGTTGCTTTAATTACTGTTTTCAGACGACAACACCGCTCCCTCCGATGGGTTTTATGTAGAACTCGACGTGGATGAGTAACTTGCCACCCAGGTGGTGATTCTGGCCCTGGAGGGCACTATGTAGATAGGCAGACTTCGACAAGCCTTCTTTCTTTCTAGTGTCTGTACTCAGACTATTTGCTTCCGCATGTGCTTGTATGCTTGTATGACTTGAGTGTCGGGTCATGTGACCCCTACCTGTATGAACATGTTATGTATGGCTCTCTGGAGCCTTTAAATAAAGTACTTGAGTTGTAGAGTTTTGTCGTGATGCCATGTTGTATTTGCACATATCGAGCATATTGTGTGTATGATTGAAATGCTTGGTATGTGTGGGATTCGACAATCTAGTTTTTTATCCTTGGCAGCCTCTCTTATGGGGAAATGTAGTCTAGTGCTCCTTGAGCCATAGTAGTCCGCTACAGCCCGGTTCACCGGAGTCCTGCTAGCCCAGCACTACTGCTCAGGACACTTGACTGGCCGACATGTGTTTCACTTCGTTCCTATGTCTGTCCCTTCGGGGAAATGTCACGCGGTGACATCCGGAGTCCTGCCTAGCCTGCTAAAGCCTGGGTTACCCGGAGTCCTGTTAGCCCAGTGCTACAGCCCGGATTCACACGCTGTTGACCGACATGCTCGATGTGATTCATGTATGCCTGTCTCCATAGGTTTGTGCCGCTTTGGGTTCACGACTAGCCATGTCGGCCCGGGTTCTCTGTCATATGGATGCTAGCGACACTATCATATATGTGAGCCAAAAGGCGCAAACGGTCCCGGGCCATGGTAAGGCGACACCCGTGGGGATATTGTGCGTGAGGCCGCAATGTGATATGAGGTGTTACCGGCTAGATCTATGTGACTTGGAATCGGAGTCCTGACAGCGTTGGCATCAGAGCCGGATTACCTGTATGTTCATTGAGCCAAACTGGTCGATGTCGAGTCTAGAAATGCTTTAGTTATATGTAGGGGAATTGATTGTGGGAGGGAACGTAAGGCTCTTTTAGTCCTTTACCTTATGCCCTCTGATCCGAGTCATTCTCTTCTCATTCTACGTGGGTTAAGGACTAGGCTCTCTTCTTTCTATCAGGTTCACGTGTTACTAATCCGTAGTAGCTTATAGGATTGTTGTTACAAGCCTCAGTACAGTTTCTACTACTTTTAGTATGTTGTCAGTTGAATCAGAACCTTGATATGATGTTGTTGAGTGGTATTGCAAACTTTTGTGGATGTCTCAAATCTTTTTCTGAGCATTTACAGCCGTTATGCTGTCCGATTTCCCCTAGAAAATTCTAATGCCTTTGCATTATTCTGTGCTTTCAGATGGCCACCCGTTCCTAGAACCAAGTGGTTCGTTTGACACAGTGCCTCGATGTGCCCGGCTACACGGCCATGTTGGTTCGAGTGATGGTCGAGTCAGGCTATCGGTGGTATCCGGAATATACCGTCGAGGAGCAGTTCAAAGACTTCAACCAGAGCCAGTACCTTTGTACCGTCAAAATATATCCCTCTTATCCTGGAGCCACTGACCCCCTTCACTGTTCCTATGGACTTGGGGTCACTATTGAGATGTCTGTGCAGGATGCAGCTTACTCAATGATGACTATCATTCGAGCTAGGACTACCTTGCTTCAAAACACCGATTTCCGTTACATGCCAGTCTCACTCCTTGGAGCACAGGGGTACTATCAGGCTTTGTACTATGACTCTACACATGAGGAGTCACTACTCCGCACCACTGCCGAGATGCTCGAGGATAAGGACCGAAAAAATCGGGCCTTGCGTATGGAGCTTTTCCACACTCGTTCTGATCATTGGGCCACTTTGACTCGGTTTGCACCTGCGGTGTAGGCAGGATACATGGACATGAGGGACTTGTACCCTGTACGGTCTGGATTGCCAGATTGTATGGAGTGGCGCGATGTAGGAGGCATCACCCCTCCTCGTGGTCCCCGTCTGTCACCGCCTGTGGGACCAAGGCCACATCCGAGCCCCTATGGTCCACAGGCTCCGCAGGACCGTCTGTTCCCAGATGATCATGTTCCACTTCCAGGCTTTGGTGGGGACTTCTATGAGGATTACTACGGAGCCGTCTGAGCTAGTAATAGTTTCACTAGTATTGTAATAGTTGTATTCTCCACAGTCCTGCGTGACCGTGGGATACGACTTGGTGTGTATCACGCTCTGGAGGTGTAGAAAAATAATGTATAGGAGCTTGGAATGCCTCCGATGAGATGTAATGTCTTTCACCGTAGTTGTACTCTAGCTTGGGCTTGTTCTAAACTATGTACGGTGTGTATGACCAATGGTATATATATAGCAGTTTCTATATTACCATGTCGTGCAATGAACATCTTAGCATTCCATGTTATCCATTACATTCTGCACTTCCTTGCCAAGTTTGTGCCATCCTTATCTAAATCGTTGTCTTGTTTTTTCCTAGGATGGTCAACACCCGCAGCAACCCTGCTGCCCCGGAGCAGGGAGAAGCCAGTGCAGCTAGGGGTGAAAATCTGCCTCACCCGCCTTCTCTGGCCGAAGTTATGCTGGAGGCGGAAAGAAACAAGCGTGAGACTAACCGCTTGCTGGAGCGGATTGAGCAGAACACTGCACGCCATCAGTGAAATGACTTGGTGTCAATCAATGACTTCATCAAGTTGTACCCACCAAAGTTTAATCATTCCGTCGAGCCCCTCGACGCGGATGACTGGCTCCGCAGCATCACACACAAGCTACGTTCTGCCAACATAGCCGAAGCTGATAAGGTTACCTATGCTGCCTATCACCTCGAAGGCCCTGCTAGCCTTTGTTGGGAAAACTTTGAGGCTATGCGCCCGGTCGTCCAAATCACTACTTGGGCTGAATTCAGTGAGGCTTTCCGTGAGCATCACATCCCGGAAGGTCTCATAGATCGCAAGAGGGAAGAGTTCTGCAATTTCACCCAAGGAAGACTGACTGTGGATGCATATAGTCATGAATTTGGGAATCTGGAACGATATGCTCCTAAAGAGGTATCCACCGACGCTAAGAAGCAGGCAAGGTTCCACAAGGGACTTAGCCCCGAGCTTCGCCGCGATCTTCATCTGAACGAGTGCACCTCCTTTCAGAAGTTGGTCAATAAAGCTATCAGTACTGAGACAGGCCAGTCTGACTATGACGCTTCACGCAAGCACTCTCGTGATTTTGGTTCTTCATCTGGCTCTGGATCTCAGAAGAGCCGGGTGTGGATTCCAAGCACGGCACTGCCACCCAGGTTCATTCCGAGGCCATCCTTTGAGGTGCCTCGCCCCAACCAGCAGTTTGCACCGTCTAAGCCCTATGCTGGCCCTACTGCTAATGCTGCTCCACGCCCCAATGTTGTGACATGTTTCAAGTGTGGAGAGCCGGGTCACTACAGTCGAGAGTGTCCCCAGAACAACAACCCCAATTAGTCTGGAAAGTCCGTTGGCCGTGGTAAGCCAGCGGGAAAGACATTCTACGCCAAGCCAGCCACCACTGCATGTGGCCATGTCAACTATGTCTCAGCTAAGGAGGCTCATGAGGATCCTAACGTCGTCCTTGGTATGCTCCTTGTTAATTGCCATCCGGCATCTATTCTTTTCGATACTGGAGCATCTCATTCATTCATATCAGAGAGCTATGCTCGATTGCATAACACAACATTCCGTGACATGCCCACTTCCATGGTAATTCAAACTCCGGGTTCCAAATGGCAAACCTCTAGAGTAAGCCATGGGAATGAAATTCTTGTCGATAGACTTGTCTTCCTTGCATATTTAATAGCTCTCAAGTCCTTGGACATAAACATCATCTTGGGTATGGACTGGACGTCAGCTCATTATGCTAAGATTGATTGTGCCACTAAAACCGTTCAACTTACTCACCCATCGGGCAAGACAGTCAATGTCTTAACTCGAGTGGCCAAGTGCCAGCTTTACTCCCTAAATGCCAACCCCCTTCCAGACCTTGAAGATATTCCGATAGTCCGAGACTTCCCGGATGTCTTTCCAGAAGAACTGCCAGGTGTTCCACCTGACAGGGATGTCGAGTTTGTGATAGACCTTGTTCCAGGAACCGTTCCAATTTCTAGAAGACCCTATAAGATGGCACCCTTAGAACTAGCCAAGCTTAAGAACCAACTCGATGAGTCCTTGAAAAAGGGTTTCATCCGTCCTTGTTCCTCCCCTTGGGCTTGCCCCGTCTTCTTCGTCAAGAAGAAGGATGGAACGGATCGGATGGTTGTAGATTACCGACCTGTCAACTTGGTCACTATCAAGAACAAGTATCCGCTTCCCAGGATCAATGATCTGTATGACCAGCTCGCTGGATCCTCAGTCTTTTCCAAGATGGATTTGAGGTTGGGCTACCATCAAATCAAAATCAGAAATTGGGACATTCCCAAAACGGCGTTTGTTACCCGCTATGGCCAATACGAGTACACCGTCATGTCCTTTGGTTTAACCAATGCCCCAGCCACCTTCTCTCGGTTAATGAACTCGGTCTTCATGGAGTATTTGGATAAATTCGTTGTAGTATACCTCGATGATATACTCATCTACTCCAAGAGTGAGGAGGAACATGCCGAACATCTAAGGCTGGTATTGATGAAACTTCGAGAGCATCGCCTTTATGCCAAATTCTCCAAGTGTGAATTTTGGTTGCCAGAAGTGACCTATCTAGGCCATGTAATCTCTGGTAAGGGTATTGCTGTCAATCCCGAGCGAGTTCAAGCCGTCCTTGATTGGACTCCACCTGAGACAGTCAAGCAAGTTTGGAGCTTCCTTGGCTTAGCAAGTTATTGCCGTCGCTTCGTCGAGAATTTCTCCAAGGTTGCTAAACCCCTAACTGAACTCCTCAAGAAAGATAAAAAGTTCGAGTGGACCCCATAGTGCGAGTTCAGCTTTCGGGAACTGAAAAGACGCCTGACATCTGCTCCCATACTGGTATCACCAGATTTGTCCAAGGACTTTTTTATCTATTGCGACGCCTCACGACAAGGACTAGGTTGCATACTCATGCAAGATCGTCAGTTAATTGCCTATGCCTCACGGCAATTACATCCACATGAGGAAAACTATCCCACACATGATCTAGAGCTTGCAGCGGTAGTCCATGCACTTAAAACTTGGCGACATTCGGTAATCGTTGCGAGATCTTCACCGATCACCAAAGTTTGAAATATATCTTCACCCAACCGGATTTGAATCTCAGGCAAAGACGTTGGGTCGAGTTGATCTTGGATTACGACTTAGGAATAACTTACACCCCGGGCAAAGCCAATGTCATGGCTGATGCGCTAAGTCATAAATCTTATTGTAACAACCTGATGTTACAACAAAGTCAACCACTTCTCCACAAGGAATTTCGTAAGCTTAACCTTCACATTGTTCCTCAAGGATTCCTATCCACCCTGGTGGCGAAACCGACCCTTATGGATCAGATCATAACCGCCCAGCGGTATGACAAGGGGATATCTCGGATCAAGAAAAACATCGCTAGTGGAGTTGCTAAGTGTTT
The DNA here is from genome assembly GCF_056163025.1 of Triticum urartu. Taxonomy (NCBI): domain Eukaryota; kingdom Viridiplantae; phylum Streptophyta; class Magnoliopsida; order Poales; family Poaceae; genus Triticum; species Triticum urartu. Next base: position 174,899,468 of record NC_141879.1, read on the forward strand.
TTCCATGGATGAGCGAGGTGTTGTATTCTTCGAGAACCGCTTGGTGGTTCCCAAGAAACAACATCTACGCCAGTTGATTCTTAAGGAAGCTCATGAATCCCCTCTCACCATTCATCCCGGTAGTACTAAAATGTATCAAGACCTACGCCAGAGGTTTTGGTGGACTAGGATGAAGAGAGAAATTGCTCAATGCATTGCTAGTTGCGACATCTGTCATCGTTTTAAAGCAGAGCATCAACGGCCTGCTGGCACCCTTCAACCTTTGGCTATTCCTGAGTGGAAATGGGATAAAATTAGTATGGATTTCATTACTGGGTTTCCCAGGACCAAGAGAGGGAATAATGCCATCTTCATCATGATCGATCGTCTTTCCAAGGTGGCCCACTTTCTACCTGTTCGTGAGAGTATCACCGCTAGCCAGCTAGCTGACTTATACATCTCCCAAATAGTGTCTCTTCATGGTGTCCCATTGGAAATTGACTCAGATCGTGGGAGTCTCTTCACCTCCCGATTTTGGGAAAGTTTCCAAAATGCTATGGGAACTCGTCTCTCTTTTAGCACCGCCTTCCACCCTCAATCCAGTGGTCAAGTAGAGCGAGTAAATCAAATTCTGGAAGATATGCTCCGAGCTTCTGTCATCTCATTCGGAATGGATTGGGAGAAATGCCTTCCATTCGCGGAGTTTGCTTATAACAATAGTTATCAAGCTAGCTTGGGCAAAGCTCCCTTCAAAGTTCTCTACAGACGAAAATGTCGAACGCCTCTTAACTGGTCAGAAACTGGGGAAAGAAAACTCTTTGGCCCGGATATGATTCAGGAAGCAGAAGAGCAGGTTCGCGTTATTCGTGAGAAATTGAAAACAGCCCAATCTTGTCAAAAGAGCCAATATGATCGTAAACATAAGCTCATGACTTATGAAGTCCAGGAGAAGGCTTACGTTCGGGTTACTCCGTTAAAGGGAACCCATCGTTTCGGTATCAAAGGCAAATTGGCTCCTCGTTACATTGGACCCTTTCGCATTCTTGCCAAACGAGGAGAAGTTGCCTACCAATTGGAACTACCTCCGCATCTTTCCAGAGTTCACACCATGTTTCTCAACTCAGGCGTTGCTTCGCGGATCCTATCCGTGGAGTGGACCACGAAACGCTTGATCTACAAGATAACCTCTCATATCGGGAATATCCCGTTCGTATCCTTGATCAAGCCGAGCGTACCACTCGACGCCATAGCATCAAGTTTCTCAAGGTTCAATGGTTACACCATTCCGAGAAAGAAGCCACTTGGGAAAGGGAGGATCGTCTTTGACTCGAGCACCCCACTTTCTTCCCAATGGATCCTGAATCTCGGGACGAGATTCTTTTGAGTGGGGGTGAGTTGTCACACCCTAGCTAGTTCATGCGTTAGAGTGATTGCATCATGTTTAAATTTCCCAGAAAGATGAAATGGGGATGATAGAACCCCCAGCACCCCCCTGGAACAACTAGGGTTTACTAAAAAACTTTTCAATGAACCTGAAATGCCCTTCTAAAAAGCCCACCCTTTTTGTTTTGGGTTAAAACCTTTGAAAAAAATGGTGAACATTTTTCCAGGACATCTTAAGGTCATTGGATTAATTCATATAGTATTTGCATTTGGGCATTTAAATGCTATAAAATATTTTGAATGCTCAAATAATCATAAACTAAAATGTTTACTGTTGGATATATTCTAAGCAGTAGCCATGATTAATTTTATGATTTTTGGAAATGCCCTGGCATTTTTAATAAAGCCCTAAAGTTACAGAAATAATAGAAAATATATAAAAACAGAAAAAGAGAGAGGGAAAGGAACTTACTTGGCGCAGCCCACCCAGCACACTGGCCGGCCCAGCACTGTGCTGGCCCGTGCCAGTCATCGCCTACCTCTGCCAGTAGGCAGAGGAGGGACACGGGCGCGTGCCCGACGCGCGCGCACCGCCGTGCGCCACCTCCTGCTTGCCGCTTCGCTGCTGGACGGGCTGGACGACCTCCACGTCGCGCCCCCGACCCCCTGGACACGTCCACTCTCCCCCTGCCTCTCTCCCTCGTTCCCCTCCGCCATGGCCGAAGCAGCCGCCACCGTCCCGCCACCGTAGCCGTAGCCACCGCCGTCTCTGCGCCGCCCTACCGTGTCCACGAGCTCCGCCACCCTCCTCTCTGTCGAGCAGGCCGAGCCCCGAGCGCTCGCGTGCCCCGAAGCCACCGCATCGACCTCGCCCGACTCCGCCACCGCTGGAGATCCCCCTTCGCTGTCACCGTCGTAGCAGGCCATCCCTGACCTCGCCGTCAGCTCCCTCGCAACCGCCATGAGCCTAGCTACCTCCCCACCCTCTTTGTTCCCTCTCTCGAGCCCCGTAGCGACTGCACGTAGCTCACCAGCACGCGCCGCCTCGGAGCTCGTCGCCGACGAGGCTCCGGCCACCCAACGGCTGCGCCACCTTGACCACTAGTCCTACCGCACCCCCGCGAACTCAACGCACTAACCCACGCGCCTCTCCGTGCCCCCTAGCGACGAGTCCGAGCTCACCCGAGCTCCGGCCGCCGCCAAACTCGACGCCGTGACAACTCCGACCACCCCAGGCCCAACCGCCTACCCCACTCGACGCGGACGAGTGCCCGCGTCACGTAGATGCCCTCCGGCGGCCAAATGGTCACACGGAGGAGGAAACCCGCGTCAACTCCGGCGAGTTTGACCCGTGGGGCCGGCTCCTAACTAAATTAGATTAGTTTTTAATTAGTGCTAATCACTCTATTAGAGGTTAATGACCTTGTTAACTAACCCTCTCTCACTGACATGTGGGCCCAGGGCCTAACTAATCGAGTTTAGTGCTAACTAAACATTAACTAACTCTGTTAGTTAGCTGAGACACTGACATATGGGGCCCACCAGTCAGGTTTGACCTAGGCTGGTGCCTTTGACCCGCTGACATCACAGTGACGCAGTTAATTATTTTCTGGAATTATTTTTATATAGGAAATTCCAGAAAATAGCCAAAACTTCTAAAAATCATAGAAAATCAACCATAGCTCCAAATCAAACAAATTATATATGAAAAATGATCAGAAAAATTCAATCTTTCCGTCTGTAATGGTTTCATGCATGACAAAACACTTTAACCTTGCTGTTTAGGTGAAACAAGCTAATACACTTATAATGCATAATAACTTAAGCTTCCATTTGAATCTTTGATTCAAATGGACCCATTTCAAATTGTTTCACATTGCATTAGGCAGGACACCTCATTTTACCATGTCATAGCATGCATCATATTGTTGCATATTGCCATGTGATGATTATATTCTGTGGTGTTTTTCGTGGTAGGTTCTGCCTCCGAGGATATCTCCGAGTATCCAACTGAAGGGCAGAACCCTACTACTACTCCATCAGGCAAGCAGCCCCATTGATCATATCGATACAATCCCATGTTCTCGCCTCTGCTCTCACTTACTGCCTTAAGACAACAACGTTTCAAACTGCTGTGTGCTACGGTAGTTGAACCCTTATCATCTGCATGACCTGTCATTGCCACAGTAACTAGATGAAACCCACTAGCATGTGTAGGAGTTGATTGAGCCATGTATGTGTTTCCTACCTTGCTATGCCTGCTATGCTTAGAGTTGAGTCAGGTCTGGTTCATCTGGGTGATGGGCTAGAGTGAAATGATTATGTCGGTAATGTGAGAGATGTGTTGAACATGATTTGGTAAAGGTATCGATGAGAGGCCATGTAGGAGTACATGGTGGGTTGTTTCATTGAGGCCGTCCCTAAGAACTGAGATCTGTATGTGTGATTTAAGATTCAGTTACCACCATGCATTGGGATCCTTAATTGATCCTCTTGGCTTCTTAATCACCCTACTACTCTGTCCAGGAGTTGCAACTAGTTTCTGGTGTTTGTAGGTTATGTGTTGGCGGCCGTGCGTAGCGCTGACCCTAGGGGTTGGCTATGATGCGGTAGATACACCGTGGCATGGTGTACCGAGTCACCCGTTTGGTGTCTCAGGAACCCTATTCACATCGTTCGGGGATGTATGTGGAAACCTCGGCCGGACCCCCTGCGGATGGAACCTGGATAGGCGACAAACCTGGACTAGAGACTTGAGTGTTTAGGTAGGCCGTGGCCGACACCCTCGTTGGGCTTCCGCTTGAAGGTTGCCGAGTACATGTCATGTAAACGACGGTAAGTGGTGAGAGCGTGTATGAAGAAGTACACCCCTGCAGGGTTAACATCATCTATTCGAATAGCCGCGTCCGCGCTAAAGGACTACTTGGTTGCCTATATAGTTCATAGACAAGTTAATGGTTACTACTAAAAGACTCAAGATAAGTGTGAGTACTGAGGATGGCCCTCTCGTAGGATGACGAGGGAGGATCCCCGGTGGAGTATTGTGTTGGTGATTAGTGGACTCGTGTGTGAAAACTATTTTTACTAGTGGTGTCTCGTAGGATAGCTTAGCCAAGAGTCAAAGCTGGCTTGCTGCAATAACTCCACCACCTTCTTGAGAATGAGCATGTATAGTAGGTTCTGTTGTTAGACTTGCTGAGTACCTTTGTACTCATGTTGCTTTAATTACTGTTGTCAGACGACAACACCGCCCCCTCCGATGGGTTTTATGTAGAACTCGACATGGATGAGTAACTTGCCACCCAGGTGGTGATTCTGGCCCTAGAGGGCCCTATGTAGATAGGCAGACTTCGACAAGCCTTCTTTCTTTCTAGTGTCTATACTCAGACTATTTGCTTCCGCATGTGCTTGTATGCTTGTATGACTTGAGTGTCGGGTCATGTGACCCCTACCTGTATGAACATGTTATGTATGGCTCTCTGGAGCCTTTAAATAAAGTACTTGAGTTGTAGAGTTTTGTCGTGATGCCATGTTGTATTTGCACATATCGAGCATATTGTGTGTATGATTGAAATGCTTGGTATGTGTGGGATTCGACAATCTAGTTTTTTATCCTTGGTAGCCTCTCTTATGGGGAAATGTAGTCTAGTGCTCCTTGAGCCATAGTAGTCCGCTACAGCCCGGTTCACCGGAGTCCTACTAGCCGAGCACTACTCCTCAGGACACTTGACTGGCCGACATGTGTTTCACTTCGTTCCTATGTCTGTCCCTTCGGGGAAATGTCACGCAGTGACATCCGGAGTCCTGCCTAGCCTGCTATAGCCCGGGTTACCCGGAGTCCTGTTAGCCCAGTGCTACAGCCCGGATTCACACGCTGTTGACCGACATGCTCGATGTGATTCATGTATGCCTGTCTCCATAGGTCTGTGCCGCTTTGGGTTCACGACTAGCCATGTCGGCCCGGGTTCTCTGTCATATGGATGCTAGCGACACTATCATATATGTGAGCCAAAAGGCGCAAACGGTCCCGGGCCATGGTAAGGCGACACCCGTGGGGATACCGTGTGTGAGGCCGCAATGTGATATGAGGTGTTACCAACTAGATCGATGTGACTTGGAATCGGGGTCCTGACAAAATGCGACTATCCTTCTACCACACTTGTGCTTCAAAGTAGCACCATGATCTTCATGATAGAGAGTCTCCTATGTTGTCACTTTCATATACTAGTGGGAATCTTTCATTATAGAACTTGGCTTGTATATTCCAATGATGGGCTTCCTCAAAATGCCCTAGGTCTTCGTGAGCAAGCGAGTTGGATGCACACCCACTTAGTTTCTTTTTGAGCTTTCATACACTTATAGCTCTAGTGCATCCGTTGCATGGCAATGCCTACTCACTCACATTGATATCTATTGATGGGCATCTCCATAGCCCGTTGATGTGCGGCTATCTTCTCTTTTTTGTCTTCTCCACATCCACCATTCTATTCCACTTATAGTGCTATGTCCATGGCTCACGCTCATGTATTGCGTGAAGATTGAAAAAGTTTGAGAACATCAAAAGTATGAAACAATTGCTTGGCTTGTCAACGGGCTTGTGCATGATTTAAATATTTTGTGTGATGAAGATAGAGCATAGCCAGACTATATGATTTTGTAGGGATAGCTTTCTTTGGCCATGTTATTTTGAGAAGACTTGATTACTTTGTTAGTATGCTTGAAGTATTATTATTTTTATGTCAATATTAAACTTTTTTCTTGAATCTTTCGGACCTGAATATTATTGCCACAATAAAGAGAATTACATGAATAAATATGTTAGGTAGCATTCCACATCAAAAATTCTGTTTTTATCATTTACCTACTCGAGGACGAGCAGGAATTAAGCTTGGGGATGCTTGATACGTCTCCAACGTATCTATAATCTTTGATTGTTCCATGCTATTATATTATCCATCTAGTATGTTTTATATGCTATTTTATATGATTTTTGGGACTAACCTATTAACCTAGAGCCCAGTGCCAGTTTCTGTTTTTTTCCTTGTTTTTGAGTATCGCAGAAAAGGAAAACCAAACAGAGTCCAATTGACCTAAAATTTCACGGAGATTATTTTTGGACCAGAAGAAGCCCACGGAGTATCGGAGATGGGCCAGAAGAGTTCCGAGGCACCCACGAGGGTGGGGCGTGCCCTACCCCCTGGGCGCGCCCCCTACCTCGTGGCCGCCTCGGGGACCCCCTGACTTGTTCCCGACTCCAACACCTCTTATATATACCCAAACTTCTAGAAAGAAACCTAGATCGGGAGTTCCGCCGCCGCAAGCCTCTGTAGCCATCGAAAACCAATCTAGACCCGTTCCGGCACCCTACCGGAGGGGGGAATCCCTCTCCGGTGGCCAGCTTCATCATCCCGGCGCTCTCCATGACGAGGAGGGAGTAGTTCACCCTCGGGGCTGAGGGTGTGTAGCAGTAGCTATGTATTTGATCTCTCTCTCTCTCTCTCATGTTCTTGATATCACACCATCTTGATGTATCGTGACCTTTGCTATTATAGTTGGATCTTATGATGTTTCTCCCCCTCTACTCTCTTGTAATGGATTGAGTACCCTTTGAAGTTATCTTATAGGATTGAGTCTTTAAGGATTTGAGAACACTTGATGTATGTCTTGCATGTGCTTATCCGTGGTGACAATGGGATATCACATGATCCACTTGATGTATGTTTTGGTGATCAACTTGCGAGTTCCGTGACCTCGTGAACTTATGCATAGGAGTTGGCACACGTTTTCGTCTTGACTCTCTGGTAGAAACTTTGGGGCACTCTTTGAAGTTCTTTGTGTTGGTTGAATAGATGAATCTGAAATTGTGTGATGCATATCGTATAATCATACCCACGGATATTTGAGGTGACACTGGAGTATCTAGGTGACATTAGGGTTTTGGTTGATTTGTGTCTTAAGGTGTTATTCTAGTACGAACTCTAGGATAGATCGAACGGAAAGAATAGCTTCATGTTATTTTACTACGGACTCTTGAATAGATCGATCGGAAAGAATAACTTTGAGGTGGTTTCATACCCTATAATAATCTCTTCGTTCGTTCTCCGCTATTAGTGACTTTGGAGTGACTCTTTGTTGCATGTTGAGGGATAGTTATATGATCCAATTATGTTATTATTGTTGAGAGAACTTGCACTAGTGAAAGTATGAACCCTAGGCCTTGTTTCAACGCATTGCAATACCGTTTATGCTCACTTTTATCATTTTTTACTTTGCTATTTTTATATTTTCAGATTGCAAAAACCTATATCTATCATACATATTGCACTTGTATCCAATGTTTCCGAGTCGACGAGTCGACGGGTCGCTCGGGGGGGGGGGCGACTCTAGACTAGTCGTGACTAGTCTAGACTCACGGTCGAGGAGTCGACATGGCGACGAGTAGACGTGAGTTAAGAAGTAGGTAGTAGGGTAGTAGTTAGTAGGTACATTAAGTAAATGCAACCTGATTCAAATGCAAGGAAATAAGTTCAACACTTCAAGTATTCAACACCAAAACATGAATGGCAGATTCAAATGGAAGGAAATAAGTTCAACACTTTAAATCTTCAAGCAATCAAGCCTCAAGCTCCATGTCTTCAAGCTGAAAATCTGTGTCTTCATCATCTGGTGATTAAACATCGTCTTCATTGCTGCTCTCCATGTCTGTGTCATATTCTGCCGCTTCTAATTCAGCCCTCTACTCTTCATTATGCACAACCAGCCTTGTTCTTGCATTGTTCCGAGTGTAGGTGATATAAGGGCCTATGGGTCGTGCAATAGACTCACTAGGATCACCACATGCTCTCCTAGGATAGTTGCGGCCTGCTAGAGAAGTTGATACAGCCATGGCTTCATCAACCTGAGACCAAAGTAGTGGTGTTTCACCGTCCATGACTTGAGCTTGATCTTCATGTACCATTTCAGCATTGATATCAACCCATTCATTATCCCATTCGAATTCTTCTAAGGCAAGTGGACTAGATTTCTTTGCTTTAGAACCTTGGTCACGCAGATTCTGAAACCTAGCTTCCATTTTCCGGTTGTACGAGACATATGATAGCTTGTTCAATCTCTTGTACTCTAGACGGTTTCTCCCTTTGGTGTGGATCTGAAAGCACACAAATATGTGAGAAGCTACTGCAATTAGCCTATCAAACCAGCCAACTAATGGCTACTTACATGAGCAAATACACTCCAATTGCACTCGCAGCCGGATGCTAAACAGCATAGACTAATGATTCACTTTGCAAGAGTTTGGAGGTCAAAAGCAAGGCCACCATAAGCATTCCACCAAAGAACTACAAAACCAAGAAGTCCCACATTAAAGAGAAGGCCACAATAACCAGCAATTAGTGGAGTAATTGAGCTGAACAAGAAGACACAAGCTGCCATAAAATTTATACTTACAAGGGATTTTTTTGTCACGGTCTTTAATTGACAATGGCTTTGAGAAACATTCACTGCCCAGCTCATAGTCATCAGCTTCCCTACTTATAGTTGTTTGCTGCTCATCATCGGGCACCATCTTCCATAGCACATCATTGAACATTGAACAGAGACGGGAAGCTTGTCTTCTGTTGGACTCCTTAATGGCAAAGAATTTATTTGGGTTCAAGAACAAAGCAACCCCATGTAGCTTTTGTTCCATCTGATTATCCCACCTCTTATCAACAATAGCTACCACTTGACCTAGGAGGTTTGGCTTATGTGTCAGAGCTTCCTTTATGTGTGTCTTTGCAAAATCCATGGCTGCCCACATTTCTACCATAGCCGAAGTCTCGTCACCATCAGCGCTCCTCAAAGCTCTAAGAAGTGGTTGTGAAGCTCTCATGCAATGCTCCACTGATTGCCAAAATGACACGGAGATCACAGTTGCTTCAGCCGCCTTCCCTCCTTCGCTGTCCTTTAATCTGTTTGCATACCATTATGGGCTAACAAAGAGAGTTTTCAATGTTTGTCTTTGCTTCCACATGCTTGCCAAAGTAAGGAATGACGTAGTGAAATGAGTTGCTCCAGGCCTCACAATTTCTTGCTTACCATTCAAGCTTCTCATTAAATCAAGAACCTTTCCATGGGCATAAATAAATCCGGGTGTTCTCTTTGCTTTAGCAATGCAATGGCTGAACTCTTTGATCTTCCCAACGTCCTCTAGCATAAGATCCAAACAGTGGGCAACACAAGGTGTCCAATACATTGTAGGATACTTTTCCATTAGAAGTCTACCGACTGCCTTGTAGTTAGACCCATTATCGCTAACTACTTGGACTACCAATTCAGGGCCAATTGCGTCAATTTGTTCGCTCAACAGCTTTTCCACCAGATTTGCATCAACTGTTTCAGAAGAAACATTGGCTGTCCCTAAGAAGAAGGTACCTTCTGGACTATTGACGAGGAAGTTGATCAAGTGCCGCCCGGTCATGTCCGTCCAGCCATCTGACATGAGTGAGCAACCATATTCTTTCCATGCAACTTCATGCTTCCCTTTCAAGTTGTCGGTCTTGATCTTTGCCTTCTCTAGCAATGGTTCCCCCACTTGATGATAAGTACGAGATATATAATCAGAGCCATACTGCCCTATAGATTCTAATAGAATCTCCCAACTCCTTGAATTGACAATATTGAGTGGAAGGCAATTCTCATACAAAAAGTCAGCTACATGACCATCTACATCATTTTTTTGCTCCTTTGTCTTCTTGTTGTAATCCTTCATGTTCTTTTGAGTGCCCTTTGACATATGTCTCTCGGCCACCTCTTCCGATGTCTTCCGAATCTAATCTGCAATGGACTTTCCTTGCTTCTTTGCCATCGTCGCTGCCAAATGAGTAGTCCCCTCTGATTTCATTTTCGTGGAGGCATTGGAGTTGGAGTTGGAAGCTCTTGAACTTCCTGCACAGTTCTCTTGTTCAGCACCTTCACCATCTTCTTCACCACCTTCATCTCCATCAAGATTTTTGAAACGGAATGAGCGAGTCTTCAAGTAGTCGTGCATCTCCTTTCGAATTGCAGGGGTTGTTTTGGTGCACATACTCACAATTGTAAACCCCCCAACAAGGTGTTTCTTCATCCTACAAGGTCCAGAGGTAATTTGCTTGCCGCACAAATTACACTGCAGCAACAACCTCTTGTTAAGATCTGGCCAGAATGCATATTTCCCTGCTGGATCCTTGCTCTTTGTTGGCCTCCTCTTAGGATCTTTGAATGGATCATAGTGCTCATCAGCTTCTTCTGCAGCTTGAGCTGATCGAACAACTTGGGCTATCTCGGGCTGGGAGGACATGGTGCTTGCAGTGAATCTGTGATATAAGGAAAGATAACTCCACTTAGTTGTTTTTTCACCAAATCAAGCCCTAAGCTACCTAGCAGAAACACTAGAGGTCCTCCCAGCAGCAGAAGCATCTAGATCAGAGCAAAAGGAAAAGAAAGGAAAAGGGATACATGATAGTACTTACCAAGTTACCAGGGGAGGAGCACACAGTAGCAGCAACAACCAGGGGAGGAGTGGAGGAGCACAACAGCAGCAACATCAACCAGGGGATGAGTGGAGGAGCATAGCAGCAGCAACCAGAGGAGGAGGGAAGGAACACATCAGCAGCAGCAACAACCAGAGGAGGAGGGGAGGAGGAGCACACCACCAGCAGCAACCAGGGGAGGAGGGAAGGCAGCCGCCAGGGAGAAGGTTAGGTCATGGTGAGGGGGTGGATCCTCTATAGGGTTTCCAGGGGTGGGATGGGCTGATGGGCCAAGCAAATATAGTTAAAAACACATAACTGTTGGGGGCCCAAAATAGTGAGTCGTTCAACTCAGACACAGCAACTAGTCGTGACTAGTCGAGACTAGTCGCTCGAGTCGCTCGACTCATGCCAGGAGTCGAGTCGAGAGCCTGAGTCGCTCCTGCACTGGCGACTCGTCGACTAGTCGACGACTAGTCGCGACTAGTCGAGCGACTCGAAAACAGAGCTTGTATCACCATCTCTTCGCCGAACTAGTGCACCTATACAATTTATCATTGTATTGGGTGTGTTGGGGACACAAGAGACTCTTTGTTATTTGGTTGCAGGGTTGTTTGAGAGAGACCAACTTCATCCTACGCCTCCCACGGTTTGATAAACCTTAGATCATCCACTTGAGGGAAATTTGCTACTGTCCTACAAACCTCTACACTTGGAGGCCCAACAACGTCTACAAGAAGAAGGTTGTGTAGTAGACATCAGAACGCATTAAAATTCAACGGAACAATAGCACGGGCCATCTATCTACAACAACATAGACATGCAAAATACTATCAGTTACTAAGTTCATGATAAATTAAAGTTCAATTAATCAAATTACTTAAGAACTCCCACTTAGATAGACATCTCTCTAATCATCTAAGTGATCACGTGATCCATATCAACTAAACCATGTCCGATCATCACGTGAGATGGAGTAGTTTTCAATGGTGAACATCACTATGTTGATCATATCTACTATATGATTCACGCTCGACCTTTCAGTCTCAGTGTTCCGAGGCCATATCTGCATATGCTAGGCTCGTCAAGTTTAACCCGAGTATGTTGTGTGCGCAAAACTGGCTTGCACCCATTGTATGTGAATGTAGAGCTTATCACACCCGATCATCATGTGGTGTCTCGGCACGACGAACTGTAGCAACGATGCATACTCAGAGAGAACACTTATACCTTAAAATTTAGTGAGAGATCATCTTATAATGCTACTGTTGAACTAAGCAAAATAAGATGCATAAAGGATAAACATCACATGCAATCAATATAAGTGATATGATATGGCCATCATCATCTTGTGCCTTTGATATCCATCTCCAAAGCATCGTCATGATCACCATCGTCACCGGCTTGACACCTTGATCTCCATGGAAGCATCGTTAAGGTTGTCTCGCCAACTATTGCTTCTACGACTATCGCTACCGCTTAGTGATAAAGTAAAGCAATTACATGGCGATTGCATTTCATACAATAAAGTGACAACCATATGGCTCCTGCCAGTTGCTGATAACTTCGTTACAAAACATGATCATCTCATACAATAAAATTTAGCATCATGTCTTGACCATATCACATCACAACATGCCCTGCAAAAACAAGTTAAACGTCCTCTACTTTATTGTTGCAAGTTTTACGTGGCTGCTACGGGCTGAGCAAGAACCGTTCTTACCTACGCATCAAAAACCACAACGCGGTATAGTGATTGCTTTTTGATCTTCAGAAAGAACCATGTTCATTGAATCCGATTCAACTAAATTTGGAGAAACTGACACCCACCAGCCACCTGTGTGCGAAGCACGTCGGTAGAACTAGTCTCGCGTAAGCGTACGCGTAATGTCGGTCTGGGCCGCTTCATCCAACAATATCGCCGAATCAAGAATCAACTAGTGACGGCAAGCAATATGTATATACCCACGCCCACAACTCCTTTGTGTTCTACTCGTGCATATAACATCCACACATAAACCTAGCTCGGATGCCACTGTTGGGGAACGCAGTAATTTCAAAAAAATTCCTACGCACACGCAAGATCATGGTGATGTATAGCAACGAGAGGGGAAAGTGTTGTCTACGTACCCTCGTAGACCGTAAGCGGAAGCGTTATGACAACACGGTTGATGTAGTCGTACGTCTTCTCGATCAACCGATCCTAGTACCGAAAGTACGGCACCTCCGTGATCTGCACATGTTCGGCTCGGTAACGTCCCACGAACTCATGATCCAGTAGAGTGTCAAGGGAGAGCTTCATCAGCACGACGGCATGATGACGGTGATGATGATGCTATCGGAACAGGGCTTCGCCTAAGCACCGCTACGATATGATCGAGGTGGATTATGTTGGAGGGGGGCACCGCACACGGCTGGAAACAATCAACTTGTGTGTTCTAGGGTGCCCCCTGCCCCCGTATATAAAGGAGCAAGGGGGGAGGCCGGCCGGCCCTTGGGGCACGCCAGGAGAGGAGTCCTCCTCCTAGTAGGAGTAGGACTCCCCTTTCCTACTCCTACTAGGAGGGGAAAAGGAAGGAGGAGAGGGAGAAGGAAAGGGGGGTGAGGGAGTCCTGGATTAGGGGGTCTCTGGACAGCCGGACTATATCCTTTGGCCGGACTGTTGGACTATGAAGATACAAGATTCAAGACTTCGTCTCGTGTCCGGATGGAACTCTACTTGGCGTGGAAGGCAAGCTAGGCAATACGGATATGTATATCTCCTCCTTTGTAACCGACCTTGTGTAACCCTAGCCCCTTCCGGTGTCTATATAAACCGGAGGGTTTTAGTCCGTAGGACAACATACAATCATACCATAGGCTAGCTTCTAGGGTTTAGCCTCTCCGATCTCGTGGTAGATCAACTCTTGTAATATCCATATCATCAAGAATAAATCAAGCAGTATGTAGGGTTTTACCTCCATCAAGAGGGCCCGAACCTGGGTAAAACATCGTGTCCCCTGCCTCCTGTTACCATCCGTCTTAGACGCACAGTTCGGGACCCCCTACCCGAGATCCGCCGGTTTTGACACCGACATTGGTGCTTTCATTGAGAGTTCCTCTGTGTCATCGCCGTTAGGCTTGATGGCTCCTATGATCATCGATAGCGGTGAAGTCCAGGGTGAGACTTTTTTCCCCGGACAGATCTTTGTGTTCGGCGGCTTCGCACTGCGGTCCAACTCGCTTGGCCATCTGGAGCAGATCGAAAGTTACGCCCCTGGCCACCAGGTCAGGTTTAGAAGCTTAAACTACACGGCCGTATCCGCGGAGACTTGATCTTCGACGGATTCGAGCCCCTGCCTTGGGCGCCACGCGGTCACGATGAGTATGATTTAGCTCTACCATTGGACAATGTTCGAGAAATGGCACCGGCAGCCGCTCCGACCCTCAATTCAGAGCCAGTTGCGCCATCCATGGACGGGTGGATAGACCCCGCCACGGAGGTCGTATCCTCTTCGGCGATCAAGCCGAATATCGACCTTAGCCTTCATGAGAGCCGTGTCGTCAAACTGCCGGATCCTTCTCCGGCCACGGACTCCGAACCACCTGCGCCCGTTCCTATCGAATCCGATTGGGCGCCAATCATGGAGTTTACCTCCGCGGATATTTTTCAGCACTCGCCCTTCGGCGACATACTGAACTCATTAAGGTCTCTCTCCTTGTCAGGAGGATCCTGGCCAAACTATGTCTGGCGGGATTGGGATGCGTATGACGAAGAAATTCGCTGCCCACCCACCACCCACTTAGTAGCCATTGTCGACTACTTAATCAACATGCTCGACTTCGACTCCGAAGACATCGACGGTATGGACGACGATGCAGGAGACGAAGAGAAACCACTGCCCACAGGGCACTGGACAACCACCTCATCATATGATATATATACATGGTGGACACACCCAAAGAAGGCAATGGCGATGAGACAACGGGGGATGACCCCTCCAAGAAGCAACCCAAGCACCGGCGTCAGCGGCGCCGCTCTAAGTCCCGCCAAGGCAAAAGCGGTGATACCGGCGCAGGAGATAATAGCACTCCGGACAGTGCCGAAGACGGCAAAAATCCCCTCCAGCAAGATTTAGGGTGGGAGGATGGAGAAGCCAGCCCTCCAAAGAGAGCAGCAGATGGAGAGGCGGAGGATGATAATTACATGCCTCCCTCCGAAGACGAGGCAAGCCTCGACGATGATGAATTCGTCATGCCTGAGGATCCCGTCGAACAAGAGCGCTTCAAGCGCCGGCTTATAGCCACGGCAAATAGCCTTAAGAAAAAGCAACAACAGCTTCAAGCTGATCAAGATTTGCTAGCTGACAGATGGACTGAAGTCCTAGCGGCCGAGGAATATAAACTCAAACGCCCCTCCAAGAGTTACCCAAAGTGCAGGTTGCTACCCCGACTGGAGGAGGAAGCACCGAAACCTACATCCCCGGCGTATGACGCGGCTAATCGGCCACCTCATGGCCGCGACAGAGAGGCATTCCAGCCAAAAGCTCAGCCCACACCCCGACGCCATTCAAATAAAAAGGCATGGGGAAATACGCCAGACCTACGAGACGTATTGGAGGACAAAGCAAAACATGCAAGATCGATCTACGGATCACGAGGGCGCGCCACTATGCGAGACGATAATCATCACGTCAGATACAGTAAAAGTAAGTCCGGTCGGGCCGAACACAGCGGGCAAGACCCATTCGAGCTGCGTCGCGACATAGCCCAGTACAGAGGCACCGCACACCCCCTATGCTTCACAGACGAAGTAATGGATCATCAAATCCCAGAGGGTTTCAAACCCGTAAATATAGAATCATATGACGGCACAACAGATCCTGCAGTATGGTTCGAGGATTTCCTCCTGCATATCCACATGGCCCACGGTGATGATCTACACGCCATTAAATACCTCCCACTCAAGCTCAAAGGACCAGCTCGACATTGGCTCAATAGCTTGCCAGCAGAGTCCATTGGCTGTTGGGAGGATCTGGAAGCCGCATTCCTCGACAACTTCCAGGGCACTTACGTGCGACCACCAGATGCCGATGACTTGAGCCACATAATTCAGCAGCCAGAGGAATCGGCCAGGCAATTCTGGACATGGTTCCTAACAAAGAAAAATCAAATCATCGACTGTCCAGATGCAGAGGCCCTAGCAACTTTTAAGCACAACATCCGCGATGAGTGGCTCGCCCGGCACCTTGGTCAGGAAAAGCCAAAATCTATGGCAGCCCTCACGACACTCATGACCCGCTTTTGTGCGGGAGAAGACAGCTGGCTGGCTCGCAGTAATAACATATCAAAGAACCATGGTACTTCGGATACTAAGGACGGCAATGACAGGTCACATCGCAACAAACATAAGCGCCGCATTAACAGCGACAATACCAAGGATACGACAGTCAATGCCAGATTCAAAGGCTCTAAACCCGGTCAGCGGAAAAAGCCATTCAAAAGAAGCACTCCGGGACCGTCCAGTTTGGACCGTATACTCGATCGCTCATGCCAAATACACGGCACCCCCGACAAGCCAGCCAACCACACCAACAGGGATTGTTGGGTGTTCAAGCAGGCCGGCAAGATAAATGTCGAAAACAAAGATAAGGGGTCACATAGCGATGACAAGGAGGAGCCCCGGCAGCCGAACACCGGAGGACAGAAGAGGTTCCCCCCACAAGTGCGGACGGTGAACATGATATACGCAACCCACATCCCCAAGAGGGAGTGGAAGCATGCGCTCAGGGACGTATATGCGCTGGAGCCAGTCACCCCAAAGTTCAACCCATGGTCTTCCTGTCTGATCACCTTCGACCGCAGAGACCACCCCACTAGTATCCGTCATGGCGGATTCGCCGCATTGGTCCTAGACCCAATCATTGACGGATTTTACCTCACTCGAGTCCTTATGGATGGCGGCAGCAGCCTGAACCTGCTTTATCAGGACACAGTGCGCAAAATGGGTATAGACCCCTCAAGGATCAAACCCACAAAAACGACCTTTAAAGGCGTCATACCAGGTGTAGAGGCCCATTGCACAGGCTCAGTAACACTGGAAGTGGTCTTCGGATCTCCGGATAACTTCCGAAGCGAAGAGTTAATCTTCGACATAGTCCCATTCCGCAGTGGCTACCATGCACTGCTCGGGCGAACCGCATTTGCGAGATTCAATGCGGTACCGCATTATGCATATCTCAAGCTCAAGATGCCAGGACCTCGGGGGGTCATCACAGTCAATGGAAACACAGAGCGCTCTCTCCGCACGGAGGAGCACACTGCGGCCCTCGCAGCGGAAGCGCAAAGCAGCCTCTTAAGGCAATCCACTAGTTCGGCGATTAAGGACCCGGACATCTTCAAGCGCGCCCGGAGTAATCGGCAACAGGACCGCCTGGCACGTTTCGAGCTCGCATAGCAATGCGGCCCTCACCCCGGTCCCAGCCAAACGGCGAAATCCGTGCCACACGTACATAATTACGCATTAAAAATACCATGGGCACAGGCGGGGAGGGGGGCACGACTGCGGCACGCTCCAAGTCACGGCTTAAACCACACTAGGGGCTTCCTGCTTTCTTATTTTTCTCTTTCAGGACTTTAATCTCTGGAAACCTTGTACGGCAGCATGATTGCCGAACACATGATGCAGGAAGGCAGAAAGCTACGTCACACCACGGAACTCTCAGGTGGATTACGATAACGAGTGAAATATTTGCTTTAATACTATTCCTCAGCTTGCCCTTGGAAGGGACATTTCAAATAGTCCTACTTTTTGCTTATCGCACTACTTGTATCATCCTGCTTTAACGCACCTTTTTGAATAAACAATGCATAGCATTAAGACTATTATTGCATTCTTCCTTTCTATATACATATATATATATGTTCATTCATGACATCTAGCACCCGTACACTCTAGTACGGCCAATACGCCAGGGGCTTAAGCATACCCCATAATGCGGCGTGAGAAGTCTGAACACTTTCAACAGTGCGGCACCCCGAACTTATAGCATTATATGCATCAGCTCCGAATCATGTCTTGTGTCAATAGTTGGGTTTGCCCGGCTCCCATGTTTTGGTACCTTACGTTCTGCTATATCGGCTAAGGTAGCACTGGGAGAACTACTGCGATTGTGCCCCGGTTTTGCTAGGCTAAGCACCTGAGTAGAGAAAGCTAAAACTGACTGTCATGATAAGGCGAGAGACTGGTCGCTGTTCAAGAGGTTTCAAGTCCCTAAAGACTTATGTCGCTTAGAGCGAGGAGTCGGCTCTGTCCGGCTTAAGGCGTGTATCACGCCCCGAATTCGGCCTTTCGAATACTAGGGGCTTTGCCGAAATTTAAAATTGTAGAATTCTATGGCTAAGTGAGAGTGATAACGCATTATAGTCCGATTGCGTTGTTCGTTGTGCTGAGCACCTCCCTCGAAGGACCCAAAATGGGAACAAGAGTGCTCAGGTTTATCCCGAACACCCCAGCACTCGTGGCGTGGGGGCAGAAGCCGACGACTATCCATCTCTCAGATTTGATAAACAGCCGAATAGAAGGTAATATTTTAAATTCAAACAAGCGTTGCATAGCGCATATGAACATGTTTTCATAATACGGGATTACACGAGCAAGTTTACTCAAATATTACATCTTTCGTACACTCGTCCGCTACGAGACGGGCACCCTTCAGGAAACCCTCATAGTACATCTCGGGGTGGCGATGCTCCTTGCCCTGCGACAGCCCTTCCTTCACCAGCTTCACGACGTCCATCTTGGCCCAGTGCACCTTCGCACGGGCGAAAGCCCGGCGTGCACCTTCGATGCAGACAGACCGCTTGATGACTTCCAGCCGTGGGCAGGCATCCACAAGCCGCCTCACCAGGCCGAAGTAGCTGTTGGGAAGGGCGTCACCAGGCCACATCCGGACTATAAAGCCCTTCATGGCCTGTTCGGCCGCCTTGTGTAGCTCGACTAGTTGCTTCAGCTGGTCGCTCAGAGGCATCGGGTGTTCGGTCCTAGTATACTGAGACCAGAACAGCTTCTCCGTTGAGCTTCCCTCCTCGGCCTGGTAAAACTATGCGGCATCCGACACGCTGCGGGGCAAATCTGTGAATGCTCCTGGAGAGCTCCGGATTCAGGTAAGTAACAAGTAATTTACTTTCACATGCTTGCTTTGCATATAGAATTCCTTACCCGCCGCTATCTTCTTCATCGCATCAATCTCCTGGAGGGCCTTTTGGGCTTCGGCCTTGGCACTCTTTGCACTCTCAAGGGCCGCGGCAAGCTCGGACTCTCATGTCTTCAAGTCAAGCTCCAACGCCTCGTGCTTCGTCACGAGAGCGTGGAGCTCTTGCTGTAGCTCGCCCACCCGTGCCTCTTGTTTTTCCCACTCGGTGCGCTCCTGGGCCGCTTTGTTTTTGGCCTCGGATAGCGCTTGCTTCAGGGTTGCCACTTCGGTCGTGGCCCCTGGCAAATTCACGATGATCCTGTCATTTTGCAATCGCATTCTTTATATATATATCCATAGACTAGGTACTACTTACCTTTGTTCTCCTCGAGCTGCCTCTTGGCAAGGCCGAGCTCTTTCTTGGACCCTTCGAGGTCCTGCTTCAGTGCAGCGACCTCCGCAGTCAGTGCGGCAGAGGCCAGCAGCGAAGCCTGCATACGCATATAGACATACTTATATTAGACTCCTGCGATATTATTTGATCCCCTATTCGGCTTTTCTTTGTGAACACCGAATAGAGCATCAGGGGCTACTGTCTATGCAGTAATATTTTTCCTATATTTCAAATACTTACCTCAAAGCCTGTTAGAAGGCTGGCACAGGCTTCAGTCAGTCCGCTCTTGACGGACTGAACCTTCTGGGTCACCGCACTCATAATAGTGCGGTGCTCTTCGTCGATGGAAGCACTGCGAAGCGCTCCCAACAGATTGTCCGATGCCCCTGGATGGGCAGAGGTCACCGGCACAGGCGTCTTGCCCCTTTTGGAAGGAGGCCGCCTGCCTGAGTCTGGAACCACTGGAGGTTCCGACGCGGTGTTCGGCTGAGGGCCGAACTCGGAGCCCTCAGGAGCCTTACTCCCTCTGCTCCTGGAGTCCGGAAGGTAGCTCTGAGGTGCCTCCGGGATTGTCTCCCCTCGACCCGGTGCCTCTTGAGACAATACCTCGGCATTGTCCGTAGGGCAAGGGGAGGTGGCAGTCGAAAGTGAATCGCTATCCATATCTGACGAGTCCAAGGAGCCGCCCGACGAAGATACGTCGATACGGGCTTGGGGCGGTCTGCATAATCATATTCGGCGTTAGGAGAAGCAGTGCGACAAAGGTATG
The DNA here is from genome assembly GCF_056163025.1 of Triticum urartu. Classification (NCBI taxonomy): domain Eukaryota; kingdom Viridiplantae; phylum Streptophyta; class Magnoliopsida; order Poales; family Poaceae; genus Triticum; species Triticum urartu. The sequence continues at coordinate 174,919,655 of NC_141879.1, forward strand.
CTATGAGTTACTCTGGTATCCGAATACTTACAACTTCGCCAGGGGCTCGGCCCTGAGCAGCCACTTGTCTTTGCCTTTGGCGGCGGTGGTGGAGTAGTCCGGAAGGAGGGTCCTCCCCTTCTTGGACCCTTCGCCCCCCCCCCCCCCGGTCGGGGCGGCCTTCCTTTTCTTGTCTCCCCCGACTGAAGGGGGAGAATCTTCATCTTCCTCCTCGTCTTCGGGGGAGGAGTGCATCGCGGAGTTATCGGATGATGAGCCCGATACCACCTGGTGCCGGGAACTCTTTCGGGTTCCCTTGGCCTTCTTGGTCTTCTCTGGCACCTTGTAAGAAGCCGGAGTCAGCATCTCCATCAGGAGAGCGTCCGCAGTGTCTTCGAGCAGAGGGGCCGGACAGTTAATCTGCCCCAACGTTTCCACCCAGTCCTGTCAAAGGCATGGAGCTCAGACCCCGCACATGGTTAAGCTAGGGGAAATAAATATCCTACCGGATGTATAGAACTCACCGAATGCGCTAGGCGCTTCGCGCTTAGCCCGCGGTCCTTGGTAAGAGAAGGAGGGACCTCGACGCCCTTGAACAACACCCTCCAGACGTCCTTGTGCGTCGTGTCGAAGAGCTCGCTTAGGGTCTGGTGCCGGGCCGGGTCGAACTCCCATAAGTTAAAATCCCGTTGTAGACACAGGAGGATCCGGCGGAAGAGCATGACCTGGACTATGTTGACAAGCTTGCTTCTTGCTTGCCATATTCCGGATACATTTCTGGAGTCCGTCCAGCTCCACTGAAGCAGGACCACCACCCTTCTCTTTCAACATGTCATCACATGGTCGTCTCACCAACTATTGCTCTTGCAACTATTGTTATCGCATAGCGATAAAGTGAAGCAATTATTTGGCGCGAAGCCTGCATACGCATATAGACAATCTTGAATCTTGTATCTTCATAGTCTAATAGTCCGAGAAGAACCTTCTCTTTCCAGGAGGTGAGCCGCGTGGGGATTCCGGATCGAAACTTGGGGGCCACCACCCAGTTGGTGTCGCGCGGCTCAGTGATGTAGAACCACGCCGATTGCCATCCCTTTATGGTCTCCACGAAGGAGCCTTCGAGCCATATAACATTGGGCATCTTGCCCACCATGGCTCCACCGCATTCCGCTTGTTGGCCTCCCATCACCTTTGGCTTGATATTGAAGGTCTTCAGCCACGGGCTGAAGTGGGGTCGGATGCGGAGGAAAGCCTCACACACGACGATGAATGCCGAAATGTTGAGGATGAAGTTCGGGGCCAGATCATGAAAGTCCAACCCGTAGTAGAACATGAGACCACGGACGAATGGATGGAGGGGAAACCCCAGTCCGTGGAGGAAGTGGTGGAGGAAAACTACCCTCTCGTGAGGTTCCGGGGTAGGGACGATTTGCCCCGCAGCGGGCAGCCGATGCACGATATTCGCGGCTAAGTATCCGGCCCCGTGCAGCTTTTTGATGTGTCCCTCCGTGATGGAGGAAGCCATCCATTTGCCTCCCGATCCGGACATGTTTGGAGAAGGTTGAGGGGAAGGATGTGGACTTGGGCATTGGAGCTCGAGTGCGCGAGAATGGATGAGCAAGGAGGAAGAAGGCGTGGGTAGAGAAAGGTTAAACCCTATCCCCTTATAAGGGCGGCCGAAACTATGCGCCCCCACTAGCCTGGTAAAACTCGCTTATCCCCCAAGCGCCGTAATTGATGGCGCGGTTGGGTTACCCACGCCCGTATTGATGATAATCCCGTAATAAGAGGGACACGATCTCTGCTTTGACAAGACGTGTCAAGAAACTGCCTTGCATTATGTGCGGGGCTAGTTAAAAGAAACGGTTCGAATAATCACCGGGCCACGACATGATGTCATGTTGCCGAAACATGTCAGCAGATTAGATTTGTGGAAATATTATTCTCTCTACAGTTGTATGTGAAACTTATTTTGCAGGGTTGGACACTATCCTTGTATTCAAATTCTTCTGTGGTGTATTCGGAGGAGGAACCCGCCTTGCAATGCCGAAGACAACACTGCATGCCGGACTCATCGTCATTGAAGCCTAGTTCAGGGGCTACTGAGGGAGTCCTGGATTAGGGGGTCTCCGGACAGCCGCACTATATCCTTTGGCCGGACTGTTGGACTATGAAGATACATGATTGAAGACTTCGTCTCGTGTCCGGATGGGACTCTACTTGGCGTGGAAGGCAAGCTAGGCAATACGGATATGGATATCTCCTCCTTTGTAACCGACCTTGTGTAACCCTAAGCCTCTCCTATGTCTATATAAACCGAAGGGTTTTAGTCCGTAGGACAACAACCACACCATACAATCATACCATAGGCTAGCTTATAGGGTTTAGCCTCTCCGATCTCGTGGTAGATCAACTCTTGTAATATCCATATCATCAAGAATAAATCAAGCAGGACGTAGGGTTTTACCTCCATCAAGAGGGCCCGAACCTGGGTAAAACATCGTGTCCCCTGCCTCCTGTTACCATCTGCCTTAGACGCACAGTTCGGGACCCCCTACCCGAGATCCGCCGGTTTTGACACCGACAGGGGGCACCGCCCCCCTTCCCTAGTCCAATTCAGACCAAAGGGGGAGGGGTGCACGGCCTACCCTGGTCGGCCCTCTCTCTCTCTACTAAGGCCCATGTGGCCCATTAGTTCTTTCGGGGGGTCCGGTAACCCTATGGTACTCCGGTTTTCTCTGAAATCACCCGGAACACTTTCGGTGTCCGAATATACCCGTCCAATATATCAATCTTTATGTCTCAATCATTTCAATACTCCTCGTCATGTCCGTGATCATATCCGGGACTCCGAACTACCTTCGGTCCATCAAAACACATAAACTCATAATACCAATCGTCACTGAACGTTAAGCGTGCGGACCCTATGGGTTCGAGAACTATGTAACATGACCGAGACACGTCTCCGGTCAATAAACAATAGCAGAACCTGGATGTTCATATTAACTCCCACATATTCTACGAAGATCTTCATCGGTCAAACCGCAAAATGATATACGTTGTTCCCTTTGTCATCGGTATGTTACTTGCCCGAGATTCGATCGTCGGTATCTCAATACCTACTTCAATCTCGTTACTGTCAAGTCTCTTTACTCGTTCCGTAATGCGTCGTCCCGCAACTAAATCATTAGTCACATTGCTTGCAAGGCTTATAGTGATGTGCATTACCAAGAGAGCCCAGAGATACCTCTCCGACAATCGGAGTGACAAATCCTAATCTCGATCTATGCCAACTCAACAAATACCATCGGAGACACCTGTAGAGCACCTTTATAATCACCCAGTTATGTTGTGATGTTTGGTAGCACACAAAGTGTTCCTCCGGTATTTGGGAGATGCATGATCTCATAGTTATAAGAACATGTATAAGTTATGGAGAAAGCAATAGCAACAAACTAAATGATCATCGTGCTAAGATAACGAATGGGTCTTGTCAATCACATCATTATCTAATGATGTGATCCCGATAATCAAATGAAAACTCATGTCTATGGTTAGGAAACGTAACCATCATTGATTCAACGAGCTAGTCAAATAGAGGCAAACTAGTGACACTCTATTTGTCTATATATTCACACATGTACTAAGTTTCCGGTTAATACAATTCTAGCATGAATAATAAACATTTATCTTGATATAAGGAAATATAAATTACAATTTTATAATTGCCTCTAGGGCATATTTCCTTCAGTTATGGCTGAAGTGGGGGAGAACAGGAAGAGATCATCGGGGGGACAAAAGGAGGGTGCAACTTTGGCCCTCCCGTCAACCTTGGAAAACAACTTGGCACTTGTCTCTGCAACGGTGCCGGACAGTCCCTCGTCAAAGCAAGATCTGAAAAGACCACGTGTCATCTCGGATAAGAGCAGTTTGAAGAAGGGTGTTGTCCCAGAGAAACTACATGATGCAAAAACGGCTACCTCCCATGTGGAGGATCGCCGAGCATAATGAATCTCCTATGTTGGAATTGTCGCGCCGCGGGCAAAGCCGCGACAATTCGAGAGCTTCGCGAGTTAGCGAAGCAATTTGCCCCTACCATGCTGTGTATAGTTGAAACTCAAATATCAAAAGCACAAGTGGAAAGTCTTGCTGGTACGTTAGGATTTAATCATGCTTATGTAGTTAGTAGCTCTGGACGTAGCAGAGGCTTGGGACTTTTTTGGAATGATGGAATAAAGTTGGAAGTTTTTGGGTACTCTGAGTATCATGTGATGCGAAAGTGGCTATACCGAACTATGCTGACTGGAGACTCACGTGTGTTTACGGTGAGGCACAAGTCGGAGAGAGACATAAAACATGGGACAAGCTCAAGGCTATCTCTAGTGCTAGCTTGCTGTTGGGGAACGCAGTAATTTCAAAAATTTCCTACGCACATGCGAGATCATGGTAATGCATAGCAACGAGAGGGGAGAGTTTCGTCTACGTACCCTCGTAGACCGTAAGCGGAAGCGTTATGAGAACGCGGTTGATGTAGTCGTACGTCTTCACGATCCGACCGATCCAAGTACCGAACGTACGACACCTCCGAGTTCAGCACACGTTCAGCTTAGTGACGTCCCACGAACTCCGATCCAGCAGAGCTTCGAGGGAGAGTTCCGCCAGCACGACGGCGTGATGACGGTGATGATGATGTTACCGACGCAGGGCTTCCCCTAAGCACCGCTAAGATATGACCGAGGTGGATTATGGTGGAGGGAGGCACCACACACGGCTAAAAGATCAACTGATCAACTTGTGTTTCTATGGGGTGCCCCCTGGCCACGTATATAAAGGACTGGAGGAGGGGGAGAGGCCGGCCCTCCTAGGCGCGCCCCAAGGAGAGTCCTACTCCCACTGGGGGTAGGATTCCCCCCTTCCATGTAGTAGGAGTAGGAGAGAAGGAAAGGGAAAAGAGAAGAGAAGGAAGGAGGGGGCGCCGCCCCTCCCCCTAGTCCAATTCAGACTAAGCATTGGAGGGCGCGCAACCTCCCCTCTCTCTTTCCCCTAAAGCCCAATAAGGCCCATATACTCCCCGGCGAATTCTCGCAACTCTCTGGTACTCCAAAAAATACCCGAATCACTCGGAACATTTCCGATGTCCGAATATAGTCGTCCAATATATCAATCTTTACGTCTCGACCATTTCGAGACTCTCGTCATGTCCCCAATCTCATCCGGGACTCCGAACTACCTTCATTACATCAAAACACAAAAACTCATAATGCCGATCGTCACCGAACGTTAAGCGTGCGGACCCTACGGGTTCGAGAACTATGTAGACATGACCGAGACACGTCTCCGGTCAATAACCAATAGCGGAACCTGGATGCTCATATTGGCTCCTACATATTCTACGAAGATCTTTATCGGTCAAACCGCATAACAACATACGTTGTTCCCTTTGTCATCGGTATGTTACTTGCCCGAGATTCGATCGTCGGTATCTCAATACCTAGTTCAATCTCGTTACCGGAAAGCCTCTTTACTCGTTCCGTAATGCATCATCCCGCAACTAACTCATTAGTTGCATTGCTTGCAAGGCTTATAGTGATGTGCATTACCGAGAGGGCCCAGAGATACCTCTCCGAAAATCGGAGTGACAAATCTTAATCTCGATCTATGCCAACTCAACAAGCACCATCGGAGACATCTGTAGAGCACCTTTATAATCACCCAGTTATGTTGTGATGTTTGGTAGCACACAAAGTGTTCCTCCGGTACTCGGGAGTTGCATAATCTCATAGTCATAGGAACATGTATAAGTCATGAAGAAAGCAATAGCAACAAACTAAACGATCATCGTGCTAAGCTAACAGATGGGTCAAGTCAATCACATCATTCTCTAATGATGTGATCCCGTTAATCAAATGACAACTCATGTCTATGGTTAGGAAACATAACCATCATTGATTCAATGAGCTAGTTAAGTAGAGGCAAACTAGTGACACTCTGTTTGTCTATGTATTCACACATGTACTAAATTTCCGGTTAATACAATTCTAGCATGAATAATAAACATTTGTCATGATATATGGAAATAAATAATAACTTTATTATTGCCTCTAGGTCATATTTCCTTCAGTCTCCCACTTGCACTAGAGTCAATAATCTAGTTCACATCCTTATGTGATTAGTTCACATCTCCATGTGTCTAATACCCAAAGGGTTTACTAGCGTCAATAATCTAGTTCACATCGCTATGTGATTAACACCCAAAGGTGATCATGTTTTGCTTGTGAGATAAGTTTAGTCTACGGGTCTGCAACATTCAGATCCTTATGTATTTCGCAAATTTCTATGTCTACAATGCTCCGCATGGAGCTACTCTAGCTAATTGCTCCCACTTTCAATATGTATCCAGATTGAGACTTAGAGTCATCTAGATCGATGTAAAAAGCTTGCATCAACATAACTCTTTACGACAAACTATTTTATCACCTCCATAATCGAGAAATATTTCCTTAGTCCTCTAAGGATAATTTTGACCGCTGTCCTGTGATCTACTCCTAGATCACTATTGTACTCCCTTGCCAGAATCATGCTAAGGTATACAATAGGACTGGTAAATAGCATAGCATACTTTATAGAACCTATGACTGAGGCATAGGGAATTACTTTTCATTCTCTTTCTATTTTATGTTGTGGTCGGGTTTTAAGTCTTTACTCAACTTCACACCTTGCAACACAGGCAAGAACTCCTTCTTTGACTGTTCCATTTTGAACTACTTCAAAATCTTTTCAAGGTCTGTACTCATTGAAAAAACTTATCAAGCGTCTTGATCTATCTCTATAGATCTTGATGCTTAATGTGTAAGCAGCTTCATCGAGGTCTTTCTTTGAAAAACTCCTTTCAAATACTCCTTTATGCTTTCCAGAAAATTCTACATTATTTCCGATCAATAATATGCCATTCACATATACTTATCAAAAATGTTGTAGTGCTCTCACTCACTTTCTTGTAAATACAGGCTTCACCGCAAGTCTGTATAAAACCATATGCTTTGATCACTTTATCAAAGCATATATTCCTACTCTGAGATGCTTGCACCAGTCCATAGATGGATCGCTGGAGCTTGCTCACTTTGTTAGCACCTTTAGGATCGACAAAACCTTCTGGTTGCATCATATACAACTCTTCTTTAAGAAATCCATTAAGGAATGCAGTTTTGACATCCATTTGCCGGATTTCATAAAATGCGGCAACTGCTAACATGATTCGGACAGACTTTTAAGCATCGATACGAGTGAGAAAATCTCATCGTAGTCAACACCTTGAACTTATCGAAAACATTTTTGTGATAATTCGAGCTTTGTAGATAGTAACACTACTATCAGTGTTCGTCTTCCTCTTGAAGATCCATTTATTTTCTATGGCTTGCCAATCATTGAGCAAGTCAATCAAAGTCCATACTTTGTTCTTTATACATGGATCCCATCTCAGATTTCATGGCCTTAAGCCATTTCGTGGAATCTAGGCTCATCATCGCTTCCTCATAGTTCGTAGGTTCGTCATGGTCTAGTAACATGACTTCTAGAAAGGATTATCGTACCACTCTCGTGCAGACCATACTCTGGTTGTCCTACGAGGTTCGGTAGTAACTTGATTTGAAGTTTCATGATCATCATCATTAGCTTCCTCACTAATTGGCGTAGAAATCACTAGAACTGATTTATGTGATGAACTACTTTCCAATTAGGGAGAAGGTACAATTACCTCATCAAGTTCTACATTCCTCCCACTCACTTCTTTTGAGAGAAACTTCTTCTCTAGAAAGGATCCACTCTTAGCAATGAATGGCTTGCCTTCGGATCTGTGATAGAAGGTGTACCCAACTGTCTCCTTTGGGTATCCTATGAAGACACATTTCTCCGATTTGGGTTTGAGCTTATCAGGATGAAACTTTTTCACATAAGCATCGCAACGCCAAACTTTAAGAAACAACAACTTTGGTTTCTTGCCAAACCACAGTTCATATGGTGTCGTCTCAACGGATTTAGATGGTGCCCTATTTAACGTGAATGCATCTGTCTCTAATGCATAACCTCAAAACGATAGTGGTAAATCGGTAAGAAACATCATAGATTGCACCATATCTAATAAAGTACGGTTACGATGTTCGGACAAACCATTACGCTGTGGTGTTCCAGGTGGCGTGAGTTGCGAAACTATTCCGCATTGTTTCAAATGAAGACCAAACTCGTAACTCAAATATGCGCCTCCGCGATCAGATCGTAGAAACTTTATTTTCTTGTTACGATGATTTTCCACTTCACTCTAAAATTCTTTGAACTTTTCAAATTTTTCAGACTTATGTTTCATTAAGTAGATATACCCATATCTGCTCAAATCATCAGTGAAGGTCAGAAAATAACGATACCCGCCGCGAGCCTCAACACTTATCGGATCGCATACATCAGTATGTATTATTTCCAATAAGTCAGTTGCTTGCTCCATTGTTCCGGAGAACGGAGTCTTAGTCATCTTGCCTATGAGGCATGGTTCGCAAGCATCAACTAATGCATAATCAAGTGATTCCAAAAGTCCATCAGCATGGATTTTCTTCATGCTCTTTACACCAATATGACCTAAACGGCAGTGCCACAAATAAGTTGCACTATGATTATAAACTTTGCATCTTTTGGCTTCAATATTATGAATATGTGTGTCACTATGGTTGAGATTTAATAAACCATTCACCTTGGGTGTATGATCATTGAAGGTTTTATTCATGTAAACAGAACAACAATTATTCCGTGACTTTAAATGAATAATTGTATTGAAATAAACATGATCAAATCATATTCATGCTTAACGCAAACACCAAATAACATTTATTTAGGTTCAACACTAATCCCGAAAGTATAGGTAGTGTGCGATGATGATCATATCAATCTTGGAACCACTTCCAACACACATCGTCACTTCACCCTTAACTAGTCTCTGTTCATTTTGCAACTCCTGTTTCGAGTTACTAATCTTTAGCAACTGAACTAGTATCAAATACTAAGGGGTTGCTATAAACACTAGTAAAGTACACATCAATAACATGTATATCAAATATACCTTTGTTCACTTTGCCATCCTTCTTATCCGCCAAATACTTGGGGCAGTTCTGCTTCCAGTGACCAGTCCCTTTGCAGTAGAAGCACTTAGTCTCAGGCTTAGGTCTAGACTTGGGCTTCTTCACTTGAGCAGCAATTTGCTTGCTGTTCTTCTTGAAGTTTCCCTTCTTCCCTTTGCCCTTTTCTTGAAACTAGTGGTCTTGTCAACCATAAACACTTGATGCTTTTCTTGATTTCTACCTTCGTCGATTTCAGCATCATGAAGAGCTTGGGAATCGTTTCCATTATCCCTTGCATATTATAGTTCATCACGAAGTTCTAGTAACTTGATGATAGTGACTACAGAACTCTGTCAATCACTATCTTATCTGGAAGATTAACTCCCACTTGATTCAAGTGATTGTAGTACTCGGACATTCTGAGCACATGCTCACTAGCTGAGCTATTCTCCTCCATCTTGTAGGCAAAGTGCTTGTCAGAGGTCTTCTACCTCTTGACACGGGCATGAGTATGAAATACCAATTTCAACTCTTAGAACATCTAATATGCTCTGTGGTATTCAAAACGTTTTTGAAGTCCCGGTTCTAAGTCGTAAAGCATGGTGCACTAAACTATTAAGTAGTCATCATACCGAGCTTTGTCAAACGTTCATAACGTGTGCATCTGCTCCTGCAATAGGTCTGTCACCTAGCGGTGCATCAAGGACATAATTCTTCTGTGCAGCAATGAGGATAATCCTCAGATCACGGATCCAATCTGCATCATTGCTACTAACATCTTTCAACTTTATTTTCTCAAGGAACATATGAAAAATAAATGGGGAGCTACATCGCAAGCTATTGATCTACAACATAGATATGCAAATACTATCAGGACTAAGTTCATGATAAATTAAAGTTCAATTTAATCATATTACTTAAGAACTCCCACTTAGATATACATCCCTCTAGTCATCTAAATGATCACGTGATCCAAATCAACTAAACCATGTCCGATCATCACGTGAAATGGAGTAGTTTTCAATGGTGAACATCAATATGTTGATCATATCTACTATATGATTCACGCTCGACCTTTCGGTCTCAGTGTTCCGAGGCCACATCTGCATATGCTAGGCTCGTCAAGTTTAACACGAGTATTTCTACGTGTGCAAAACTGGCTTGCACCTGTTGTATGTGAACGTAGAGCTTATCACACCCGATCATCACGTCATGTCTCGGCACGACGAACTTTGGCAACGGTGCATACTCAAGGAGAACACTTGTACCTTGAAATTTAGTGAGAGATCATATTATAATGCCACCATCGAATTAAGCAAAATAAGATGCATAAAGGATAAACATCACATGCAATCAAAATATGTGACATGATATGGCCATGATCATCTTGCGCCTTTGATCTCCATCTCCAAAACACCGTCATGATCTCTATCGTTACCGGCATGACACCATGATCTCCATCATCTTGATCTCTATCAACGTGTCATCACATGGTCGTCTCACCAACTATTGCTCTTGCAACTCGCATAGCGATAAAGTGAAGCAATTATTTGGCGCTTGCATCTTATGCAATAAAGAGACAACCATAAGGCTTCTGCTAATTGCCGATAACTTTAACAAAAACATGATCATATTATACAACAACTTATATCTCATCACGTCTTGACCATATCACATCACAACATGCCCTGCAAAAACAAGTTAGACGTCCTCTACTTTGTTGTTGCAAGTTTTACGTGGCTGCTACGGGCTGAGCAAGAACCGTTCTTACCTACGCATCAAAAACCACAATGCGGTATAGTGATTGCTTTTTGATCTTCAGAAAGAACCATGTTCATTGAATCCGATTCAACTAAAGCTGGAGAAACAGACACCCACTAGCCACATGTGTGCGAAGCACATCGGTAGAACCAGTCTCGCGTAAGCGTACGCGTAATGTCGGTCTGGGCCGCTTCATCCAACAATGCCGCTGAATCAAGAATCAACTAGTGACGGCAAGCAATATGTATATACCCACGCCCACATCTCCTTTGTGTTCTACTTCTGCATATGACATCTACGCATAAACCTGGCTCGGATACCACTATTGGGGAACGCAGTAATTTCAAAAATTCCCTACGCACACGCAAGATCATGGTGATGCATAGCAACGAGAGGGGAGAGTATCGTCTATGTACCCTCGTAGACCGCAAGCGGAAGCCTTATGAGAATGCGGTTGATGTAGTCATACGTCTTCACGATCGGACCGATCCAAGTACCGAACGTACGGCACCTCCGAGTTTAGCACACGTTCAACTCGGTGACGTCCCACGAACTCCGATCCAGGAGAGCTTCGAGGGAGAGTTCCGTCAGCACGATGGCGTGATTACGGTGATGATGATGCTACTGACGCAGGGCTTTGCCTAAGCACCGCTACGATATGACCAAGGTGGATTATTGTGGAGGGGGGCACCGCACACGGCTAAAAGATCAATTGATCAACTTGTGTGTCTATGGGGTGCCCCCTGGCCACGTATATAAAGGAGTGGAGGAGGGGGAGAAGCCGACCCTCCTAGGCGCGCCCCAAGGGGAGTCCTACTCCCACCGGGAGTAGGATTCCCCCTTCCATGTAGTAGGAGTAGGAGAGAAGGAAAGTGAAAAGAGAAGGAAGGAGGGGGCGCCGCCCCTGCCCCTAGTCCAATTCGGACTAAGCCTTGGGGGGCGCGCAACCTCCCCTCTCTCTTTCCCCTAAACCCCAATAAGGCCCATATACTCCCCGGCGAATTCCCGTAACTCTATGGTACTCCGAAAAATACCCGAATCACTTGGAACCTTTCCGATGTCCGAATATAGTCGTCCAATATATCGATCTTTACTCTCGACTATTTCGAGACTCCTCTTCATGTTCCCGATCTCATACGGGACTCTGAACTACCTTCGATACATCAAAACACATAAACTCATAATGTCGATCATCACCGAACGTTAAGCATGCGGACCCTACGGGTTTGAGAACTATGTAGACATGACCGAGACACATCTCCGGTCAATAACCAATAGCGGAACCTGGATGCTCATATTGGCTCGTACATATTCTACGAATATCTTTATTGGTCAGACCGCATAACAACATACGTTGTTCCCTTTGTCATCGGTATGTTACTTGCCTGAGATTCGATCGTCGGTATCTCAATACCTAGTTCAATATCGTTACCGGCAAGTCTATTTACTCGTTCCATAATGCATCATCCCGCAACTAACTCATTAGTTGCATTGCTTGCAAGGCTTATAGTGATGTGCATTACCGAGAGGGCCCAGAGATACCTCTCCGAAAATCGAAGTGACAAATCCTAATCTCGATCTATGCCAACTCAACAAGCACCATCGGAGACACCTGTAGAGCACCTTTATAATCACCCAGTTACATTGTGACGTTTGGTAGCACACAAAGTGTCCCTCCGGTACTCGGGAGTTGCATAATCTCATAGTCATAGGAACATGTATAAGTCATGAAGAAAGCAATAACAACAAACTAAACGATCATCGTGCTAAGCTAACGGATGGGTCAAGTAAATCACATCATTCTCTAATAATGTGATCCCGTTAATCAAATGACAACTCATGTCTATGGTTAGGAAACATAACCATCATTGATTCAACGAGCTAGTTAAGTAGAGGCAAACTAGTGACACTTTGTTTGCCTATGTATTCACACATGTACTCAGTTTCCGGTTAATACAATTCTAGCATGAATAATAAACATTTATCATTATATAAGGAAATAAATAATAACTTTATTATTGACTCTAGGGAATATTTCCTTCACTCGCTGTCGTGGCTTTGCATCGGTGACTTCAACGAAGTTTTGTATTTACATGAACATGTGGGGTCGGGGCAGAGGAGAAGATCCCAAATACAAGGATTCTGGGACGTGGTGGATATATGTGCATTGGTCGATCTGGGTTACATTTGGAAGCCTTGGACCTATGAGAAAAATTGGCGGGTGGCGGTTACTGCCGGGTACAGCTCGATAGGGCTCTGGCCAACTCTGACTGGAATACCACCTTTCCCCATGCACACCTGACACATGAGACAGGCGCCTCGTCAGACCACTGTCCTATCCGATTGCAGTTCGAGCCCGCAAGTGCACCACTTGCAGGAAGCAGACCATTCTGGTACGAGTGTTACAGGGAGCGCCATGACAGCTTTAGCGCGTCACTGGAAGCCATGTGGAGCAGGACCCCTGGGAGCCAGTTAGCGACAGACTTGAGTATTAAATTAGAAAACTTGTCGCCATCCTTGCGGCAGTGGAGTGGGGACAATATCGGCTATGTGTCCAGGGAGATAAAGAAACTAAAGAAAGAACTTGCACTTTTGCAGAACGACCCTCAGCGTTTGTCACTGTCACACGCAGAGACGAAAATTACAGATCAACTAGTTGAGCTATATCACATGGAGGAAATTCTGCAGCGACAACGTTCTAGGGTTGACTGGCTAGTTGATGGTGACAAGAACACTAAGTATTTTCATAGAAGGGCTAGTATGCGGAGGAGGAAGAATCTAATCAAGAACTTGCAGAGACCTGATGGGACGTTGACACAAGATCCGGCGGAGATGGCTTCCCTAACAAACGCGTTCTACAAAGATTTATTCCATTTTGAAGGCACTATGGGCATCAACGAAGTGTTGAATACAGTGCCTGTGAAGGTGACAGCTAGGATGAACGCTGACTTGACAGCTCCGTTTACTCGGGATGAAGTCAAAAACGCCTTGTTTCAAATGTACCCTACAAAGGCCCCCGGCCCTGATGGATACCTGGCCCATTTCTTACAAAGGCATTGGGAGCTTTGTGGAGGTGAAGTTACAAGTGTGGTCCTGCGCATTCTCCGAGGGGAAGAAAGCCCGGATGTTATCAACAAAACACTCCTGGTCCTTATTCCTAAGGTGAAGGATCCGGTCCTACTAGCACAGTTCAGGCCAATTAGTTTGTGTAACGTCCTCTACAAGATAGCCTCAAAGGTGTTGGCTAATAGACTAAAGTTGATCCTTCCGAATATAATATCAGAGGAGCAATCATCGTTTGTGCCGGGGAGGTTAATCACAGATAATATCATTACAGCATATGAATGTATGCATTTTATGAAGAGAAACAAGGCAAAGAGGAATAGATTCTGTGCGGTCAAACTTGATATCATGAAAGCCTATGACCGAGTTGAGTGGAGTTATCTGGAGGCGATCATGACCAAGTTGGGTTTTGCACCATCTTGGGTTGCCTTAATAATGAGGATGGTGAGCTCAGTTAAATTCTCTGTTTTGTTTAACGGTGGCAAGTTGGAAGAGTTCGTTCCATCAAGAGGGGTCCGCCAGGGGGACCCAATTTCTCCATATCTATTTTTGCTTGCAGCAGAGGGCCTTACGTGCCTCCTTAAAACACAAGATGAATCATCGCACCTCAGTGGTATTCTAGTGGCTCCATCGGCTCCGCCGGTAAGCCATTTACTTTTTGCTGATGATAGCCTACTGTTGTCAAAGCCAGTTCAAATGGTGCTATTGAGTTGTCCTCCTTGTTGGATCGGTACTGCAATGCTTCGGGACAAAGGATCAATCTGTCAAAATCTTCAGTGTTTTTTAGCAAGGGGTGTCCCAACTCCTTGCGAACTGAGGTAATGAATATTCTCAGTATTGCAAATGAATCTCTTTCGAAAAAGTATTTGGTTTGGGTATGCCCACGGATGTTGGGAACAACAAAAATGGTACCTTCAAGTTTTTAAAGGATAGGGTATGGAGTAAAGTGAAGGGGTGGTTGGAAAAACTCCTATCTTCAGGAGGAAAGGAAGTTCTTATAAAATCTGTGGCTCAGGCGGTACCTGTCTATTCAATGTCTTGTTTCAAGCTACCACATGGATTATGTGAGCATATAAACACACTAATACGTAAGTTTTGGGGGGGAGCAAAGAAGGACAGAGGAAGCCGAGTTGGGTCTCGTGGAGTACTATGACAAGGCCGAAACATTGTGGAGGTTTGGGGTTTCGTGACATAGAACTTTTTAACCTTGCACTTCTCGCAAGACAGACATGGAGGGTAATGATGGATCCGGATTCACTAAGTGGTCGTGTGTTGAAGGCAAAATACCATGTGAATGCAGATTTTCTCCAAGCTGATCTGGGCCAGCGCCATCCCAAATCTGGAGAGAAATTATCGAAGGTCGTGATGTTCTCACTCAAGGTTTGATCCGCCGCATCGGGACTGGAGAGAGAACTTTGATATGGCAACACAACTGGTTACCAAGAGTGCATAATATGAGACCAACTGTAAGTAGAATCCAACCCCCCCCCTCAAGTGTGGATGAACTCATATTGTCGGGAGCTGAGTGGAATAGAGCACTGATAGATGAGGTGTTTTTGCCCTCGGATGCGTGGGCAATCTATGAAATCCCATTATGCACAAGATACATAGAAGATTTTTGGGACTGGGTACATGAGAAGAATGGAGTCTTCTCTGTTCGCTCGGCCTACCGCATGCTTGTTGATACGAAGATGAGGAGGGAGGCCTGGCTTGAGGGACGGGCTGATGTGTCAAATAATGAAGGTGAGCAAAGATCTTAGTCTAAGCTGTGGAAGGTGGATGTACCCTCAAAGGTCAAGATTTTCTTGTGGCGATTAGCTCAAAATTCAATCCCAATAGCTGACTTACTACATGACAGAAACATGTCGACAACTACTACATGCAAGCTTTGCGGTGCAGAGGATTCTTGGCGACACTCATTGCTACATTGCAGTGTAGCAAGATGCGTTTGGGCTCTCCAGGACTCTGACCTAGTTGAAGTCCTTAATTCTACCCCTGAACCAGATGCAAAGAGATGGGTCATTGCGATCAGAGAGCTTCTCTCTTCCTCTGAATTCACTCAGGTTGTGGTGACTCTATGGGCTATATGGTATGCGAGGCGACAGGCTACCCATGAGAGCGTTTTCCAAAGCCCTTTGGCGACACACAATTTCATCATGAAATATATCTGCGAACTGAAGGATTGTAAACCGCCACAACCACCTCGCCAGGCTGTGGCAAGCCCAACCCGAAGCAGAACAAGATGGATACCCTCTTCGCCCGGGGTGGCAAAGCTGAGGGTGGACGGGGCTGTTTCCAGAGATTTAAGCGAAGGGTCCTTCAGTGTTGTGTGCAAAAATTCGGATGGTGTGTTCCTGGGGGCCTCATGCATGAATTATAGCGGGTTGTCTGATCCAGCTACATTGGAGGCGTTGGCATGCCGTGAAGCGATGGCATTAGCAGCAAATCTTCAGCTGACGAGAGTGGTGATTGACACTGGCTAGTGACTACCAAGGTGTTGTTCGAGCTATCAATGAACGCACTGGAGGAATGTATGCACCGGTAGTTAAGGAGATCAATGAGACTATAGCCGATTTTTAGCAGCGCTCCTTCATCTTCGAAAGACGAGAGACAAATGTCGAGGCATATAGCCTCATTAAACATGCTTTTGGTCTGGGGCCCGAGCGTCATTTGTGGCTTATAAACCCGCCAGATATCGATTGTATTCCTATGAACTTTGATTAAATAAAGCAAGCGTGTTTAGATTAAAAAAACATACAGTATGCCATTTCGATCACCCGCTCCATGAAATAAACCTACTTTTGTCATTTCGGGTGCATTAGCGGTTAATTGCCTGCCCGGTACCCTTGTCAGACTTGGACCCCACTCATGCCAGGGGAAAAACGACAAATTCAAACGTGCCCAGTGCTCACATTTAATATTCACACTGTTGACGGCAGATTTTGTACGGGCTGCATATATTTCTATGTCATGATAGATACCGTTAGAGCACATCTCAAAAAAATTATCAAGAAAAACATGATGCTCAAGAAAATTATCAATGAAAACATTACTCAGCACAATAAAAACAACTATTTTCGTATAAAGAAAAGATAACTGCATGCAGAACTACGAGTAAAGAAAATAGAACTGCACTGAAAATTATATTAACCCTTCTTTCTTTGGTCAACCGCCGCCTACGAGAGATTGAATATTACGATGAACCAGCGGTAAAAAAAAGGGACACGTGCAAACGCCCTTGCAATAGAAGATTCTAAAGACTGAAATAGTCACTCGTTGCTTAAGATGAGATATAGAAATCACAGAAGAAACATCAAAACAGTATTGCAGTCCATCAACACTTGTTCAAAAAGTTTGAGAAATAAGACCATACGCCGTAGAAATAACACGGAAAAAATGACAAAGTTGTCGCATTCTAACCAGGCAATTATTGTGCTTGACAGACACAATAACAGGAAACGAAAACCAGTTTGTGTCAGCTGACGACTATCCCTTTACCTTTTCTTATAACGCTTGGAGGAGAAGAAAAGAGACGGGAAGAAGAATCTGCGTTGGTAAGACGCAGCGTAGCAAAACCTGTGCCTACGTGGCCTCCACAAGCACCGCATCGAGCAGTCAAACAATGGTTGCTCCGCATTCTCTCCGCATACTGAGGTGAGGCTGTGGAAGTCACACGTATGGTGTGTGTGTGTGTGGCTTGATGGAAATAAAATGGCATTTTTACTTTTACAAATGTTGCTTGGAGCAAAATGACTGCCATGTGACGGGCCTGTGCGGGCATGCAAAGTTAAGAGTCGCGCATCAATCCAAAGAGTACAACAGCAGGTAACCGGATAACTGCGGCTTCAAAATGTTTTTAATGTGCATCTGACCTACGGTTTCATCATCCATTAATGTACGTTAATGCACGTCTGTCCCAGCATGCTGGAGCAACGCCTGACATAACCCTACGTGTAAAAACCATCGCAGAAGAAAAAAAAAACCTATGCGTAAAAGGACTAGTGGTAAAAGTTGCAGTACATGTTTACGTACAATGATAGCTTTCCGAATTTACGAATGCAGTAACTCGGTGCCAACCAGGGTGGGTGGTAGGGTACGTCTCGTCTATACATACGCGAGGCTGCCTGCTTCCATTTGATCCGGTTCATATCATCTGATCTGATACGGACATGGCGACGGCGGCGGCAGTAAAAATGTCGCCTAGGTCGACCGGATACCCTCCGTCGTGCAAACCAAGCAACACCGGCTGCTACTGCAAGCCACCGGCCGCAGCTCCGATGAGCACCTTGTAAGTGGAGTGATCGATTATCTTGTTTTTGTATGGAGAACATATGTGGTGGCGTAAGTGCACGCATGCATGCAAGCAAGATGATTAACTTTGCATGGGGACAGAAGGTGCAGGAGCGCTGTGAGCAGCAGAGGAGGGCCGACGGCCGGGCGGCGGGAGGAGGAGGAGGAGTGGAGGAGGTACCTTGCGCCGGAGAGGCTGGAGGTGCTGGCGCGGCTGGAGCCGTGGGCGGAGGCGAACATGCTGCCGCTGCTCAAGCCGGCGGACGAGGCGTGGCAGCCGGCGGACATGCTCCCGGACGCGGCGGCGCTGGGCGCGGACGCCTTCCACGCGGCGTGCCTCGAGCTGCGCGCCAGGGCGGAGGGCGTGCCGGACGCGCAGCTGGTGTGCCTGGTGGGGAACATGGTCACGGAGGAGGCGCTCCCGACGTACCAGAGCATGTCCAACCGCTTCGAGGGCACCCGCGACACCACCGGCGCCGACGGCACCGCCTGGGCGCGCTGGGTCCGCGGCTGGTCCGCCGAGGAGAACCGCCACGGCGACGTGCTCAGCCGCTACATGTACCTCTCCGGCCGCCTCGACATGCGCCAGGTGGAGCGCACCGTGCACCGCCTCATCGCCTCCGGGATGGCCATGCACGCGCCGGCGAGTCCCTACCACGGCTTCATCTACGTAGCCTTCCAGGAGCGCGCCACCGCCATCTCCCACGGCAACACGGCGCGCCAGGTGCGCGCGCACGGCGACGCCGCGCTCGCGCGCATCTGCGGCGCCATCGCCGCCGACGAGAAGCGGCACGAGGCGGCCTACACCCGCGTCGTGGCGAAGCTCTTCGAGGTGGACCCGGACGCCGCCGTGCGCGCCATGGCGTACATGATGCGGCGTCGCATCACCATGCCGGCCGCGCTCATGGACGACGGCCGCGACGCCGACCTCTTCGCGCACTACGCCGCCGCCGCGCAGCAGGCCGGGGTGTACACCGCGTCGGACTACCGCGGCATCCTGGAGCACCTCATACGGCAGTGGCGGGTGGAGGAGCTCTCGGCGGGGCTGTCCGGCGAGGGGAGGCGTGCGCGGGACTACGTCTGCGCATTGCCGGAGAAGATCCGGAGGATGGAGGAGAGGGCCCATGACAGGGTGCGAAAGGAGCCCACCCCGGTCCCGTTTATCTGGATCTTTGATAGGCCTGTCAGTGTCGTGCTCCATTGATTCCAAGAAACCCGGACTCCCATTGCTGCAGCGAGTGAGGCAGCTCGAGGCGAGAAGCTACAGTGTAGAATATGTTTCATGGCGCCGTCTTATTGCGTAGGACATGTATTTATCTTTCTAAAAGATGGACATGTATTTGTTTTTTCTTGGTTCTTGTGTCTGTTTCTCTGTTCTCGGCTATTATTTTACCGCATGCATATACATATATGTGTTCTAATTTTTCCCTGGTAGACATTTTCTATGTGGTCATATTTATCTTAATTCTTCTAATAATATGAGTATTGAACATATATTGTTTCAGTTTAACTATGGAATTAACGAAATGAATCTCACATGATAATGATGTGTCCAGAACATTTTTGGAGAAATGTGAGATTAAACCGTTAATTTTATGAGAGGTATCAACCATTTAATTTGAGAGCTTATGCTACACCTATGCATCAAAATATGTGTTCATGTACTAGAAAACTATTCATATTTTTGAAAAGTCTTCTTATATATGAAAAAAAATGTTTACATAAGTGTTCATGTATTTCATACAAACATTTGTATACTTTAACCAAAAGAATATAAAAAATAAAAATTAGTGAATACCTAGAAAAAAGAACAACAATCTAAAAAACAAATAGTACAAAAAAGGAAGTGTTACTTTTTTTTGAGTAACAAAGGAAGTGTTACTAGGACGGCCCATGTTGTGGGACGTATCTTTTTTTTTTAGCATCAGTACAGACACAAGCGCTTATATACACGCGCATACACTCACCCCTATGAACGCACACACGCACACCCTATCCCTATGAGCACCTCCGAGAGACTGAGCCGGCATATCATCTTGAGATTTACGAAGTCACCGTAGGCGCCTCGTCGTCGACGGGAACGTCTCCTCCCACTGAAAGCGTATCGCTGGAAATCCTGAAATAAATCCAGAAATAATGCGAGCACCAGGATTTGAACCCTGATGGGTTGGGGATACCACTGTCCACCTAACCAACTCAATCATAGGTTGATTCGCATGTTGTGGGACGTATCTGAACTGAGCGCTATGCCTGGGAGCGGCTTTGTCTCGCCCACTGCGTTTTTTTTTTGAATCATTTGTCTCGCCCCCTGCGTTGCCAATGAGCCCTCCCCTGATCCAACCCCACATGTTCTATTTTGTATTCTACTCATGTGTTTTTTCAGTAATAAATTTGGCGATACCCTAAAAAATAAAAACTAACGAGCCCTCCCAAGTTGCTTCCAAGTTCGTTTGTCTTCACTGTTTTTTTAATTTGTGCTTTTTTTGGTGTATAATTTTGATTTTTAATACATATATTCAAAACTTATTTTTCTAAACCATGAATTTAAAAGTTAACAAAGTGTAAAAAAATTGTTAGAATTAAAAATTGATAGCACTATTTTTTGAAATTATAAAAATGGACAAGCACTAAAAAACAATGTACGTGGTATTAAAAAATATTAGTACAAAAGATATTCTAATTCAAAGAAAATGTTTCATGCCACAAAATAACATGTATACTAAATGTAAAAATGTTCTTACATATCAAAAATATGTTTGCGACACTTAAAAAAACTATACAATGAAAACAAATTGTATTGTTTAAAAAGATGTATCATATACTTCAAATGTTCCGTTAGTTATTTGAATATTTTAACATGTATCAGAAAAATGCTCAAAAACATGTATTTGAAAATATGTTAAACATGTATAAAAATATTGTTTCAGATGTGTATGAAAAATGTACAATAAGTATGAAAAAACTAGACATCAAAACATATATTTGAAAGGGTGTTAGTCATTTACTGGAAAAACGTTAAACATGCATAAAAAATTATCTGATGTGTACAAAATTGTAAAATGTGTATGAAAAAAGTAGACATGTGTTGAAAAAATAAAAATAATAAAGAGAAACGGTGAAACCGGGAGAAAGAAACAAGGAAAACCAAAAAACCAAAAGGAAAAAAGAATAATGAAACAAAAAAACTGAAAGTAGAGAAAACCAAAGAAAAAACCGATGACAATGAAAACAGATAAGATTTTTTTTGAGACAAAAAAACCGATAAGATAAAGACACAGAGAAAAGATACTTGTGCCAGAGGAGCTATAGTAATGGGCCGGCCCACTCCCTTGCACCCAAGGCGAGTCCGAGTTACGTCTCGATACAACGAGAAATGAGAGCAACTAGTTAACGAGCGCTCCTTCGGAAGCCTCACAACGATCAGCACCACTTGGCGCGCTCTCGGCCATTCGCTACGTGTCGCGCTCTAGACGCTCCCTCCGGATTTTGTTTTTATTTTTAATTTTTCCGCACGCGTTTTTGGCTTTTTAAACAGTTTTTTCCGATTTTTTCGACGTTTTGATTTTCCACCGGTCTTCCTTAGCTTTTCAATCAAAATTTTTTGGGGAAAAATATTTTGGGCGATAAAACACATTTTCTTTTTTTTTTCTTTCATGAGAGTCACGGTTTTTCTTCCGCGAGAGGCATGGTTTTGCTTTCGCGAGAGTCACGGCCGTGCCTCTCGAAAACGAAAAAAATACGTTTTCTATTTTTTTTTCTTTCGCGAGAGTCACGGTTTTGCTTCCGCGAGAGACATGGGTGTGCTTTCGCGAGATTCACGGCCGTGCCTCTCGGAAACGAAAAAAACGTGTTTTCTGTTTTTTTTCTTTTGCGAGAGTCACGGTTTTGCTTTCGCGAGAAGCACGGTTGTGCTTTCACGAGAGTCACGGCCGTGCCTCTCGAAAAGGGAAAAACAACGCGTTTTCTGTTTTTTTTCCTTTCTCGAAAGTCACGGTTTTGCTTCCGCAAGAGTCACGGTTGTGCTTTCACGAGAGTCACGGCCGTGCCTCCTCGGAAACGGAACAAAAACGCGTTTTCTCTTTTTTTTCCGCGAGAGTTATGGTTTTGCTTCTGCGAGAGGCACGGGCGTGCCTCTTTCGAAAAGAGAAAAAACCCGTGCTCCCGGTTCGGTTTTTTCGTCCATTTTTTTCATGAAAAAAAGTTCATCAAAACCTATCAACATGGGATCTAGTTTTGAAAATCTTGACACGAGGAATCCAACGGTGAAAGGGGTTCGAGATTTGGACGCACAGTTTGAGAGTTAAACGTTTTGAATAAACGGATGTACGAAAAAAAAAGAAAACTCTCAAGTTGCAACAAGTGGCACGGTGCATGTGCGCCATTTGTCACAACTAGAGAAATTGGAATGATCTTTGCAAAGGATACTCCTTAATTAGTGATTTCGGCGAGAAATAGTTCTCGCACGCAAATAAAGTTCTAATGGGCCATATGATTGATAGACATGGCCACAAAGCTTGCTTGGAACCTTGTAAACCCCGTCACCAAGTCATCGACATCATCACTTCAATAGTACAATCGCGGGCCACTCCTCTTCTGTGGTAGAAACAAAAATCTACAACTAGTTCTGTGTATAGCACATTGTCAAAATATATTTTGTCAGCTGTAAAAGTATATAAAAATGTAGAATTCGAATTTGTTGTAATATACTTGTTTTTTTTGCGGGGTATACTTGTTTTTGTTATGAAAAATAACTTTTGACTAGGGGGTATTCGAAGCACAATCACAAGTAAAGTTAGCCAACGTGTGTATGATAGCCTTATGCGAAGATCTTCGTACACGATCAGAAATAACATAATGCTATTTTTAAATAGGTCACCTGGAGAGCCCGGCCTAATCCTATTTAGGAAGGCCTCGGGTGGAATTGCACAGTCGAAGGCTCTGAGTGTAACATGACTCCTTGACTCCTTTGAACCCTCACCCGAACTCATATTCGAGGTTGGCCGTAGTCGTAATGTGACTCCTCGAACTTGACCCGAGAGCCACTTGGAGCTAATAAAAGAGGTCCAAGATCCCTAGTGCCCTAATTTGGATGACACATGGTCTGGAGGCACGTACTCTTCGCCGTGAATGCCAGGTTCTTGGCGCGTCCCAAACCGCTTCTCTTTGCAAGTTTGGTTGATCTCCCCCTGTTTGGCGATGATGGTTAATATGGTGTGGTGTTGTGCTGCCGTACAAAGCGTCTTCTATGCTCATTGGGGATCGGTGGATATTTTTCTTTGTTGATACTCGCATGGAATGTCGGTGCATTTGGTGGTTCATTTTTTCTTCAACTTATGTGACCTTGGCGATCAGTTTAATGGGTATTTTGTGCCTTAGTATATGGATTTTATCAAAATAATAATAATAAATTGGATGAATCTATTCCTCTCCTGAGAAAGTTTTTAAATAGATCAAAAGTAAAAGGAAATTGACTTTTGGGCTGGGCTTGCAAAAGTGTGCCCTTCAATTGCCCCGCCTAAGCCGAGTCCAAGACCAAAAATTATGCCTCCTAGCCGGGCCCCACTAAAACCAGACTTGTCTAACAAAACTAAAACCAGACACCAATGATGAGGTAAAAACAACATTATTTCAGATGTTTCCAACGAAAGCCCCGGGGCCAGATGAATTTCCCGCTCATTTCTACCAGCGACACTGGGATATATGTGGTGAAGAGGTCACCAATATTGTTTTGAGGATAGTTCGAGGAGAAGAGAGTCCAGAGTGCATCAATGACACAGTCCTCGTTCTTATCCCAAAGGTAACGAACCCAACTGTTTTGGCTCAATTTAGACCTATAAGTCTCTGCAATGTTCTATACAAAATAGCTTCAAAGGTAGTTGCAAACAGACTCAAAGTTATACTGCCAGAGATTATATCTGAGGAGCAGTCTGCGTTCGTGCCTGGGAGGCAAATCACAGATAATATCATATGTGCCTATGAGTGTTTGCACTTCATGAAGCGCTCGAGATCAAAATCTAACAGTTTTTGTGCTTTGAAGTTGGACATGATGAAAACCTATGATAGATTGGAATGGACCTACTTGAGAGCGATCATGACAAAACTTGGTTTTGCAGAGCAGTGGATCAATACAGTAATGGCTATGGTATCATCAGTCTCTTTTTCTGTTATGCTGAATGGAGAGAGACTTGAATCTTTCAACCCTACAAGAGGGATTCGGCAGGGAGACCCAATTTCCCCCTACTTATTCTTGATTGCAGCAGAGGGCCTATCGTGCCTCCTGAAATCCAGTTCTCAGTCATCATCTTCATCATGTATTAAGGTGGCCCCCTCGGCGCCATTGATTAATCACTTTTTATTTGCAGATGACAGCCTGTTGCTCTTCAAGGCTAGTGTAGAGGGGTCAGTTGCAGTGTCAAACCTACTGAACACTTATTGTGGAGCTTCAGGACAGAGGGTCAACCATGACAAGTCATCCATATTTTTTAGCAAGGGTTGCCCAGTCCCAGTCAGAGAAAGAGGTGAAGAATCATTTACAGGTCCAGAATGAGTCTTTATCTGAGCGTTATCTGGGGATGCCAACCGACGTGGGTCACTGAAAGAACGGGACCTTCAAATATTTGAGGGACAGGGTGTGGGAAAAGATCAAAGGGTGGATGGAGAAACTATTGTCTGCTGCGGGAAAGGAGGTGCTTATCAAATCTGTAGCGCAGGCCATCCCGGTCTTTTCTATGTCCTGTTTCAGATTACCACGGGGTCTATGTGATAGCATCACAGCTATTATTAGACAATTTTGGTGGGGAAGTAAGTGTGGAAAAAGGAAGCCAAGCTGGGTGGCATGGGACATTATGACCATGCCAAAACATATGGGGGGCCTTGGTTTTCGTGACTTGGAGATCTTTAACCTTGCATTACTTGCACGTCAGGCTTGGAGAACTTTAACTGATGAAGCATCACTTAGCTCAAAGATCCTCAAAGGAGCGTACTTCCCACAATGTTCATTACTTGAGGCAGAGTTGGGATCGCACCCATCACAGATTTGGAGAGCTATACTTGATGGACAGGATGTTTTGATGCAAGGCTTAGTCAGGAGGATAGGAGATGGAGAAACAACGTCAATATGGGATCGCAACTGGATTCCAAGGGACAGCTTTAAGCGCCCAATCACCTCCCTTTCTTTGAACCCACCTTCGCTGGTGAAACATCTCATTGATGCCACTACGGCTACATGGAAAGAGGAGGTGATCAGCGGTGTTTTTACCCCGTTTGATGCCCAGGAAATTCTCAAGATACCATTATGCACACGTAGAGTTGATGATTTTTGGGGCTGGCATGAAGAAACCAGTGGAAAATTCAGTGTCAGGAGTGCATACCGTATGATATTGAGGACAAAAATTCATCGGGAAGCTTGGCTGGACGAATATGAAGGTTCATCACATGTCCAGCATGAGAGTAAGCAGTGGAGCAGCATATGGCATATACAAGTTGTTGGGGAACGTAGCAGAAATTCAAAATTTTCCTACGTGTCACCAAGATCTATCTATGGAGAGACCAGCAACGAGGGGAAGGAGAGTGCATCTACATACCCTTGTAGATCGCTAAGCGGAAGCGTTCAAGTGAACGGGGTTGATGGAGTCATACCCGTCGTGATTCAAATCACCGATGACCAAGTACCGAACGCACGGCACCTCCGCGTTCAACACACGTGCAGCCCGGTGACGTCTCCCACGCCTTGATCCAGCAAGGAGAGAGGGAGAGGTTGAGGAAGACTCCATCCAGCAGCAGCACAACGGCGTGGTGGTGATGGAGGAGCGTGGCAATCCTGCAGGGCTTCGCCAAGCACCACAGAAGAGGAGGGAGAGAGAGATGCAGGGCTGCACCAACGAGAGATCGAATCGCCTCTTATGGGCAGCCCTATGCCTCATATATATAGGGAAGGGGAGGGGCTGCGCCCCCTCTAGGGTTCCCACCCCTAGGGGGGGCGGCAGCCCTAGATGGGGAGCAAGGGGGCGGCCAAGAGGGGATGGGAGAGGGAGGCGCACCAATATGGGCCCTAAGGTCCATATCCCATTAGGGTTTGCCCCCTTTCCATCTCTTAGGCGCATGGGCCTTAGTGGGGCTGGTGCCCTTGGCCCATGTAGGCCAAGGAACACTCCCTACAGCCCATGTGCCCCCCCGGGGAAGGTGGCCCCACTTGGTGGACCCCCGGGACCCTCCCGGTGGTCCCGGTACGTTACCGATAAACCCCGAAACTCTTTCGGTGACCAAAACAGGACTTCCCATATATAAATCTTTACCTCCGGACCATTCCGGAACTCCTCGTGACGTCCGGAATCTCATCCGGGACTCCGAACAACATTCGGTAACCACATACAAACTTCCTTTACAACCCTAGCGTCATCGAACCTTAAGTGTGTAGACCCTACGGGTTCGGGAGACATGCAGACATGACCGAGACGTTCTCCGGTCAATAACCAACAGCGGGATATGGATACCCATGTTGGCTCCCACATGTTCCACGATGATCTCATCGGATGAACCACGATGTCAAGGACTTAATCAATCCCGTATTCAATTCCCTTTGTCTAGCGGTACGATACTTGCCCGAGATTCGATCGTCGGTATCCTGATACCTTGTTCAATCTCGTTACCGGCAAGTCTCTTTACTCGTTCCGTAACACATCATCCCGTGATCAACTCCTTGATCACATTGTGCACATTATGATGATGTCCTACCGAGTGGGCCCAGAGATACCTCTCCGTTTACACGGAGTGACAAATCCCAGTCTCGATTCGTGCCAACCCAACAGACACTTTCGGAGATACCTGTAGTGCACCTTTATAGTCACCCAGTTACGTTGTGACGTTTGATACACCCAAAGCACTCCTACGGTATCCGGGAGTTGCACAATCTCATGGTCTAAGGAAATGATACTTGGCATTAGAAAAGCTTTAGCATACGAACTACACGATCTAGTGCTATGCTTAGGATTGGGTCTTGTCCATCACATCATTCTCCTAATGATGTGATCCCGTTATCAACGACATCCAATGTCCATGGTTAGGAAACGATAACCATCTATTGATCAACGAGCTAGTCAACTAGAGGCTCACTAGGGACATGGTGTTGTCTATGTATCCACACATGTATCTGAGTTTCCTATTAATACAATTATAGCATGGATAATAAACGATTATCATGAACAAGGAAATATAATAATAATCAATTTATTATTGCCTCTAGGGCATATTTCCAACACAAGTACCGTCTAAAGTAAGAATGTTCGTGTGGAGACTCGCGAGACAGTCTATGCGTACTGGCGAGCTCCTGCACCACCGCCATATGTCATCAGAGTTTACCTGCAATCTTTGTGGGGCAAGGAACACTTGGAGGCATGCTCTTTTCACTTGCCCGATGTCCAATAGTGTCTGGGCGTTGGCGCCAGAACACCTCGTCGAAATCCTGGCCCAGGAGGAATGCTCTAATGAATGCCCCAAGGATTGGTTGTTTCACATACATGAAATAATGACCAAGGAGGACTTTGTGAGGACAATTGTCACGGTGTGGGCAATATGGAATGCGCGGCGCAAGGCGATTCATGAGGCCATTTTCCAGTCACCGGTGATAGTGAACGGCTTTATCACAAGGTTGATTTCTTAGCTACAAGTAGTCCATACGCCGAAGACAAGGACGGCTACCGCAAGAGCACCCAGGCCGATGCAGTGGCAGCCACCACTGGCGAACTGCGCCAAAGTAAACGTTGACGCGGCGCTTTCTCGTCATGGAGGCTACGGGGCCGTAGGAGCTATTAGTCGTGATGCAACGGGCAGTCTTTTGGGAGCTTCAGTGCTAGCTTTTAGACACATTGCCGACCCTCAAGTGCTTGAAACCCTGGCTATGCGTGAGGCACTTGCCCTTTCAGATGATCTTTACCTAAGGCGGATTCATATAGCCTCAGACTGCAAAGGAGTAATAGAAGATATCCAGAAGAAGAATGCCCCTAGTTATGGAGCAATCATGCACGAAATCTTAGAGCATTCAGCGTCATTTGAATTTTGTATTTTTAGTCATGAATTTAGGAGCTCAAACTTTGAAGCTCACAATCTTGCAAAGCATGCACTCTCTCTTGGAGGTGGCCGCCATGTCTGGTTAGGCCATCCCGGAGATCTTCCATCCGTCCCTGTAAACATTGTGACGATTTAATAAAGCTTTACAAGTTTGTCTAAAAAAAACTAAAACCAGACAGAAATCCCAAATTGGAAGTGGGAGTCACAACAGTTGTGGTACTTTTTTTTTACGGGGAACAGTTATGGTATTTACTTGGTATGCAAATATTCGGACCAAGCCTACATGGGTGATAACCAGCCACCATGAGTGTTGGTAGAATGATACGTAGTATTGAATTTGTAACTACTCTTTCCGGGCTACTTGGAGTACAAGCCCTTCTTCCTCTGCATTGACTTGTAGCGGGGTTTGTCGACATTTTATATGTTTCGTGTCTATCGGCTCTAATCTGCTCGTGATAAGTTCTTTTTCTACTTGTGATAAGAAATGTTGGAGTGCAACTATAGCTGACTGATGTGGCAAAATGACTTCTTGATCAAGGCAAAGAAATCTGGGTAGTGGCGCCTTACAGAAAGTGTGTCCAGAAAAAAAGACTTGTTTTACTACTTGCTTTCCAAGAAGCTGTTTCATTATGGCGATTTTTTTGTTTCATTAGTATAATTACTTCTCTTAAGTTTGACTTGATAAAAAAAGCCAACTATGGGTCCAAAGTCAGCAAAAGGAGCGTTGGTGGAGGCTTTTTATTTTGACATACTTCTTCGGGTCCAACGTAGCAATCAATGACATATTTTTTTAACACAGTACAGAAACGAGCGCTCATATATACGCGCATACACTAACCAATGAGCATTTTTGAAAGACCGAGCCGGGTTATCATCTTAATATTTATGAAGCCATCGTAGAGGCCTCATCGTCGCCGGGAATGTCTCCTCCCACCGAAAGCACATCAGCGAAAATCCTGAAATAAATTTAGAAATAATACGAGCATCAGGACTTAAACCATTGTAACACCCACAATGCGGCTATATCTCTCACGTGTCAGAGCACGACTTAGAGACATAGCCGCATGGTAGGCATGTCACAAGAGGGGTAATCTTTGCACATTCCATGTACTGAATAAGAACGGGATAAAGAGTTGGCTTACAATCGCCACTTCACACAATACATAAATAGTCATACATCATCCAGAATACAAACAAGGTCCGACTACGGAACCAAAATAAAAAAAGACAACCCCAAATGCTAGATCCCCGATCGTCCCAACCGGACTCCTCTACTGATCATCCGGAAAAGAAACATAGTAACGGCCCGAATCCTCGTCGAACTCCCACTTGAGTTCGGTAGCGTCCCCTGCACTGGTATCAACGGCACCTGCATCTGTTTGGAAGTATCTGTGAGTCACGAGGACTCAGCAATCTCACACCCTCGCGATCAAGACTTTTTAAGCTTAAAGGTAGAAAAGGGGTAGTGAGGTGGAGCTGCAACAAAGCACTAAGCATATATGGTGACTAACATACGCAAATGAGAGCGAGAAGAGAAGCAACACAACGGTCGAGAAGCTAGAAGTGATCAAGAAGTGATCCTGAAACTACTTACGTTCAAGCATAACACAAGGCCGTGTTCACTTTCCGGACTCCGCCGAAAAGAGACCATCACGGCAACACACGCGGTTGATTCATTTTAGTTAAGTTAAGTGTCAAGTTCTCTACAACCAGATATTAACAAATTCCCATCTGCCACATAACCATGGACACGGCTTTCGAAAGTTCAAACCCTGCAGGGGTGTCTCAACTTAGCCCATCACAAACTCTCACGGTCAACGAAGGATATTCCTTCTCCCAGGAAGACCCGATCAGACTAGGAATCCCGGTTAGAAGACATTTCGACAATGGTAAAACAAGACCAGCAAGACCGCCCGGATGTGCCGACAAATCTCGATAGGAGCTGCACATATCTCGTTCTCAAGTCACACCGAATAAGCTAAGCGTACAGGTACCAACATAACCCAAGTTGCCAAGGGACGGTCTCGCACGGTGCTCTGGTTCGGGCCAACACTTAGAGAAGCACTGGCCGGGGGGGGGGGGTTAAAATAAGATGAACCTCGGGCTCGCGAAAACCCAAGGGAAGGTTATAGGTTGTTAGGCAAATGTAAAACCAAGGTTGGGCCTTGCTGGAGGAGTTTTATTCAAAGCAAACTGTCAAGGGGTTCCCATAACACCCAACCACGTAAGGAACGCAAAATCAAGGAACATAACACCGGTATGATGGAAACTAGGGCGGCAAGAGTGGAACAAAACACCAGGCATAAGGCCGAGCCTTCCACCCTTTACCAAGTACATAGATGCATTAATTAAAATAATAGATATTGTGATATTCCAACAATATCCATGTTCCAAATAGGAACAAACTTCAACTTCACCTGCAACTAGCAACGCTATAAGAGGGGCTGAGCAAAGCGGTAACTTAGCCAAACAAAGGTTTGCTAGGAAAGGTGGGTTAGAGGCTTGACATGACAATATGGGAGGCATGATATAGCAAGTGGTAGGTAGCGCGGCATGGCAATAGAGCGAACAACTAGCAAGCAAAGATAGAAGTGATTTCGAGGGTATGGTCATCTTGCCTGCAAAGTTCTCAGAGTTGACGAAAGCTTGATCCTCGTTAGCGTACTCAACAGGTTCCTCAATCACATACTTGTCTCCCGGCTCTACGCAAAGCAAGAACACAAGCAAATGTCCAACAATCAATCACGGTGCAATGCGCAAACAACATGATGCAAAACATGGG
Organism: Triticum urartu; assembly: GCF_056163025.1. Taxonomy (NCBI): domain Eukaryota; kingdom Viridiplantae; phylum Streptophyta; class Magnoliopsida; order Poales; family Poaceae; genus Triticum; species Triticum urartu. The sequence continues at coordinate 174,950,696 of NC_141879.1, forward strand.
ATGACATGCGAGATGTGATATGCAATGCATATGCGTGCTCCGGAAGGGAAAGAATGATAAAGGCATCAACTTGGCAAACCAAGTGTTCCGCTGGAAAGATGAGATGATTTCGGTCGAAATCGATATAAGGATCACCGGAAACGGATGCACGGTTTACAAATGGCAAGCAAAACAAGAATGACACAATTCTGCGATTAACAACACGATGCCATCTAGAATGCAACAAGAAACTAAGCTACTGCACTCAAACATAGCAACAAAGCATAAGGCAGTGATTTACTCAAGATGCTTGACAAAACATGAACACTGAGCTACGGCTAAATCACACTAGAATAGGTTCAAACAAGCATGGCAAAAGTGCAAAAGATATCAGCTTCACAGACTTAGAGAAATTACTAACATGCCAGAAATAACATCATGAAGCAATGTTTAGAGCAAGCAAACAACATGCTACAGGAACATATTATAGCAATACAAGGCATGGAATGAATCTACTAAATGCATAGAACAAAAGTCCCTTACAGATCATGAGCCAAAAAGGCACAAAAGATATGATGGCACACATGTAAACATAGCAAGTTTTATTAACAGTTTCAGACTTAGCAGAAAACAGAGCATGGCATAAATAGAGTTATGAAGGCATCTTTGCGAGCTCAAACCACTCACCACAAAGACTTTCATGACAAAACAAGCATACCAACAACAAGATGACATGTTCATGAATATAACCATGGCAAGAGCAAGTTCATAGCATGCATGGATCAACAAAAACAACCATGGCAAAATTGATTAACATGTAAACAATTTGCTAGAAACATTTTAGAGCAAAAGTAGAGCAAGATTAAGACATGCTAGGGCACTCCATAATTGCAAACAGGGGCATGGATGGATAGAGAATAACCATATGTTCAAAATATCCTTACTGAAGCAACTCAAAACAAGCATGGATCTCACTGTAGCACCAAGTTTACATGGCATAAAAAATAACAGCAGGAAAATGACTTGGTAAAATCCTAAGTCCCCGAAGATAGCAATATCACGAAGCCTAGTTTGCATGCTTGTGCTAGTCACCACGATGATCACAAAAATACATGGCAAGCACCTCTGTAAAGATGGCATGGCATAGCTCAAAACACATGTAGAGCTCATGCCCATATGAAGCACACAACAAATGTGACAAAAATGACAAAACATCATAAACTAATAAGCAACAGGAGTAAACATTTTATAGCACTCTCGCATCAATGATTAGGGCATCAAGATTGACTCAAACAAGCACACCACAATGGAATGAAATGAAGAGCATCTCCCAATGAACATTTTGATATCTCATGCGCATGAAACGGAGCTACGGTCATGGAGATATGGCATGATGAATAGGGCAAAAAAGTAATAGAGAGCTCCGAGACTTGGTGGAATTTTACCCTCCGAGAAGTCAACGGGACGAGGATATCCGGGACGGAGAGATCTGGGGCGCGGGCAACGCGTTTGGTTGAGATCCCGGTGGATCTCATCTCGATCCACCGGATCCGGCCGATGAGCTCCGGCGATGACTCCGGCGAGGCGCTGTAGCACACGGCGGCTGCGCCGGCGAGGCGAGGAGGTGGCGCGTGGAGCAGGGGCGGCGGCTGGCGGGCGGAGGATGCGCGGTGGAGGCGAGGCGGGGTCGCGAGGGCGGCGTGGCGGCGCCAGTGCGATGCGGGACCGGTGAGGCGCGCTATAACGCCCTCGATGCGGCTATATCTCCCACGTGTCGAATCACGACTTAGAGGCATAACCGCATTGAAATCAATGTCGCAAGTGAGGTAATCTTCACACAACCCATGTAATACATAAGGGAAAGAGATACATAGTTGGCTTACAATCGCCACTTCACACAATACATGAATAAAGCATTACATCATCCAGATACAAACAAGGTCCGACTACGGAACCAAAATAAAATAAGACTACCCCAAAAGCTACATAGATCCCCGATCGTCCCAACTGGGCTCCACTACTGATCAACTGAAAACGAAACAACATAACGAACACAATCTTCATCGAGCTCCTCCTTGAGCTCGGTTGCGTCACCTGTACGGTTTGATCGGCACCTGCAAACTGGTTTTGGAAGTATATGTGAGTCACGGGGACTCAGCAATCTCACACCCTCGCGATCAAGACTATTTAAGCTTATAGGTAGGGTAGAAGGTATGAGGTGGAGCTGCAGCAAGCGACTAGCGTATTTGGTGGCTAACATACGCAAATGAGAGCGAGAAGAGAAGGCAAGGCACGGTCGAGAAACTATGATCAAGAAGTGATCCTAGAACAACCTACATCAAGCATAACTCCAACACCGTGTTCACTTCCCGGACTCCGCCGGAAAGAGACAATCACGGTAACACACGCGGTTGATGCATTTTAAATAAGTTAAGGTTTCAGGTTTTCTACAACCGGACATTAAGAAATTCCCATATGCCCATAACCGCGGGCACGGCTTTCGAAAGTTCAAATCCCTGCAGGGGTGTCCCAACTTAGCCCATCACAAGCTCTCACGGTCAACGAAGGATATTCCTTCTCCCAGGAAGACCCGATCAGGCTCGGAATCCTGGTTACAAGACATTTCGACAATGGTAAAACAAGACCAGCAAAGCCACCCGAATGTGCCGACAAATCCCGATAGGAGCTGCACATATCTCATTCTCAAGGCACACTGGATTGTCCAAGATTCCGGTAGGCCAGCCCAGAGTTGCCCTTGGTGGCCACCGGCAGCTGACAGGTTGGACCAACACTCAAAGGAGCACTGGCCCGGGGTTTAAATAAAGATGACCCTTGGGCAGGCCTACCCAAGGGAAAGAAAAGGCTAGGTGGCAAATGGTAAAACCAATGTTGGGCCTTGCTGGAGGAGTTTTATTCAAGGCGAACTATCAAGGGGTTCCCATTATAACCCAACCGTGTAAGGAACGCAAAATCCGGGAACATAACACCGATATGACGGAAACTAGGGCGGCAAGAGTGGATCAAAACACCAGGCATAAGGCCAAGCCTTCCACCCTTTACCAAGTGTATAGATGCATTAAAATAAATAAGAGATATTGTGATATCCCAACAAAATAACCATGTTCCAAACATGGAACAAGCTCCAATCTTCACCTGCAACTAACAACGCTATAAGAGGGGCTGAGCAAAGCGGTAACATAGCCAAACAACGGTTAGCTAGGACAAGGTGGGTTAGAGGCTTGGCTTAGCAATATGGGAGGCATGATAAGCAAGTGGTAGGTATCACAGCATAGGCATAGCAAAAGAGCGAGCTTCTAGCAAGCAAAGATAGAAGTGATTTCGAGGGTATGGTCATCTTGCCTGAGATCCCGCAAGGAAGAAGAACGAGTCCAAAAAGAAGACACCACGACAAGAAAGCAAACAACATAGTAAACAAACATCACATAATCATGGCACGATGCGCAAACAAGTATGATGCATGTTCGGTTTAATGAGGCATGGCATGGCAAAGTGCACAAACAACCCTACGAATTAAGTGGAGCTCAATATGCAACTCCGTTGCATATTGACGAAACACCACGACAAGTTATTTAGTTTGATCTCGTTTATGTACCCAACAATATTAAATGTTATTAAACATGGCAAGAGGGTGAAGCAAAAGAAAACTACCTATCTAGCCAAGTTAAATGAGGCCGGAACAACAAGCAACAAGTCCGGAAAAATCCTCATGTGCATATTTTGGTTATGGTACTGTTCTGCCCTAAACACAATTTTAGAGTTATTAAACATGCAAAGTGAGGCCACCATGTTAAACTAGGCATTTTTCCACCCCATTTAATATAAAGATTATTAAATTCGGAGCTACGGTTAATAAGTTATGAATTAAAGCATTTTAACATGGCATATGGGCAAAATTACGCAAACATCAGTTTAAACATTTTTAACATGGATGAAAGTAGCATATTATTAAACTAGACGAAATTCTAAGCATGTTACATATAAAGTTTGTTATAATCCGATGCACGGTTTGTGAGTTATTATATGCACGATGCTTAGGTTTTTTTGTAAAACTGTAAATCCTCGGATAATAGCTAAATTCGCAGAACTGAAAAAAACATGACACGGGCCAGATCTGCTAGGACTGGGCTGCTCACATGGGCCAAGGCCCGCTGGTGCAGAGGGAGAGGCCGGCTGAGGCGATGCTGGGCCTTCGTGCTGGACGCGACCGAGGCGCGGGTCAACGCGTGGCGGCAGCGTGCGCTCGTTCTCTGCTCGAACGATGACGACGCAGAAGACAGGGGGCGATGCAGGGGAAGCAGAGGCGCGGAACTTGGGGACGAGCGCTCCAGCGAGGGACTTGGCGAAGGCAGCGGCGAGGAGAAGGACTCCGGCGAGGACAGGTGCGAGCTCGGGCTACAGATCAACGAGACTTGGTTCTCGGAGCAGCGGGGCGGCAACGTGGGACGCCGGGTACAATGGCAAGGAGGGCTTGGACGGCATTAGTGTTTGGCGGCGGCGGTCGCAGCTCCATGGGGATGGCGCCATGAGTTCCTGCTCAATCAGAGAGACAGAGGGGTGAGAGGGAGAGAGAAGACGAATGGAAGGGGAAGGGAAGGAAGAGGGGCGGAGGTGCTCATCTTCAGTGGGGTTCCGATAGCCGGCATCGGCCGGACAACGAGGCAGGGGACCTGCTGGTCCAGCGGCGGCGTCGTGGTGGTTGAGGCCGCCGGCGGCATCCTGGATCGAGGTGCAGGAAGAGGGAACGTGGCGCTTGACTGCTGCTGCTGCTTTGCGGGCGCGCGGACGCGAGGGGCTGCGAGCGCTGACCGTCTCCGGGAGCGCGAAGGCGAGGTGGACATGGACTGCTGCAGCTCAGCTTGCAGTTTGTCGGGTGAGGAGATCGAGGAACGGAGCGTGATGGTTGGTCGAGCATGGAAAACAGAGAAGAGACAGTGCGGTGGCGGCGGCTAGGAGGATCCCTAGGGATTAGAGATTGGTCTGATGATTGCACTGCTATATGTAGTAAGTGGTTGTGGGTAGGGCTATCTCGTCCCTCCGATCGTAATCGGACGGATGGGAAAAAATAGGTTAGGTAGCCCAAAAAGAAAAACGGAGACGTTTTGTAGATGTTTGGGGATGATCCGGACACAACGGTGACGACTGCCCGGGTCGGGTTCGGGACAACTTTCGGACGCGCGCGCGAGGAGGGCCGCGGGCTGACGAGAGAGCTTAGACTAGGCCTGGCGGTAGGTAGTGGACTGTGCAGAAGGCCTCAGGCTGAGAGAAGAGAAGAGAGAGAGGCCCGACGACTGTTTCCGGAGACCGAAAACGTCCGACGTGTGCCCGGCTATAATGCCGCTATAGTTTAACGGTTGGGCTATCAAACGAACTCCAAATGCGATGAAACTTGACAGACGGTCTATCTACACTATAATAAGACCACACGCCAACTTTCAACCCAATCCAAGAACATTTTCCGGCCACTTATAAAATAATATTTCGGACGTGCCGTGGGCGCGTGCAAGTGTGTCTGGGCTCAGAACGAACAACGGAGGGAACTGGGGAACCCGGATGGATGCAAGTTTTGAAAACATGATGATGCAATGCACATGATGACATGACAAGATGCAACACGCAAGTGAATGACACGGCAACAATAGCGAATAACTGGAAGACACCTGGCACATCGGTCTCGGGGCGTTACAACACTCCACCACTACAAGAGGATCTCGTCCCGAGATCTAGAATGGCACCGGAGGGAAAAGCAAGAGGATGATAAGAGGTAAAACTAAGTTGCTTCTTTGACCAATGAGTGAAACCAAGGAACCTTGAGAAGTTGAACATATTGAAAGAAAGAATGCAACGGAGATAAACGAAGTTGAAAACACTCTGTTAGAAAAAGAGGAACAAGGAAGAACAAATTCGAACAGCACTCCGGTTGAAAAGAGATGCAAGACTTGATAAGGCGAAAAGAACTTGAGCAAAAAGGGCACAACACTTCGGTTAAAACAAGATAGAGAAGGAACAAGAATGATATTATTTGGACAACACTTTGGCTGTAAATGGAAGAATTTGAGCATGAACTAGACAAGATGAGAGGACACTTGATGAATCAACAAAACACTGCCTCCGGAACTATTGAAATAATGGCACAAGGGGTAAGAAAGATTTCGGACAACATTCCGGTTGAGAAGGGGGGGGGGGTAAAACTTGATAAGATGAGAGAGCTCGAATGAAAACAGGACACTCCGGTTGAATGGATAAGCAAAGGAAATAACATGATCTTCACAATACGAGATGAAGAGTGAGGAGAGCAACACCACAATGCCTCCGGAAGAGAAAATAGAAGATGGATCATTGAAATAACGGAATGGAGAAGAAAATGCCAACTTCTACCACAAAAGAGCTTGAAAAGGCATCCTTACGAGAAGGGTCGAACGGAATTGTTTGAAAACCAACAATGAAAAGGATAAACTTGATATGGACTTATAGAAGACATCTCAAAATTATGAGGTGACAACCTGCCACTCACAGAAATAGAATGGATTGTTATGAACAAGGAGATGAGAAACTATTTCACCGGGAGGATAAATGAAGAACTTGGATCATTTATAAGCACCATAAATAGCAACAATCCTTAGGGAAGGCTTTAGGTGAAACATGACACAAAATAACTCCAACGAAGAGGTTGATGGATTTAAAATACCTCATTCTTAACGACATGTGAATCATGCAACATGAAACTCAAATTATCAAGAATGACATAATACCACCTCCAATGATACGGAAGAAGGAATTGCACTCCGGATTGCAAGATGAAGAATGCTTGAGCTCCCTTGAAAAGAATGTTGATGAACACTTTGAGAAGGAATTAAATCCTTGATGAACCATCATGTAGAACCTCCATGAAGAACTCCGGTAAAAAAAGGATGATAAAAAGAAAGAGAAGTTGAAAAACACAAGGTGAAGCCTTGCAATGATTTAGATAGAGATCTCCGTGATAATATAATTGAAAGAGGTTGGAAATCCGGGAAAAGAAAAGATGAAACAATTGAGACCGAGAATTTATTCATCGTGAACAAACTCTGGAAGATGAGTCCATTGCTTGGACGAAGCAAGAATAAGAATTACCTTATGCTTATCCTTCACCAATTTAAATTGATGACAAGAAGCAGATTTGGCATACTACTTATTCTCGTAGAAGGATTTAAGAGAGATATAGCATAGACTCAATGAACCACCAGTAGGGTTGAAACAACGAATAAATTGATATGATAACGAAGGAAGAGAACTCTTGAACGAACCACCGTAAGAATTGAAAATGAACGAAGGAAAGGCACAATTCACTGGGAAGAATTGGAAAACGAATGAAGATACTTGAAGGAATTTACATACATGAGAACGAATAGATCCCGAGCTGGTTAGAGAATAAATGAATGATGCACCTGTTAGATTTGGAGAGCGAGAGCTGAAAGCTGGAATGATTAATCCTGAATTGATGGCCTCCGGAGAATCAAACTGAAAGGCTCTTGAAATCCTCCGGATGGATGAAAAGAATTCTCACAATCAAAAACAATTATGAGAGGATGGCCTCAAACTAGAACCACGAATCTCTGAGAGAACGGATAAGATATGGAGGAAAAACTCTTCTTCGGTCTTCAAAATCCGAGAATGACGAGGAGAAACACCACCATGAATTTTTGAGGTACTCCAGGATGAAAATTAGAAAGGTTGAACCAACGATGAAAGAATTTTGATAGATCTTGGAGAAATACATTTGACTGATGACAATTCATTCTTACGTCAAACTTAGAAAAATTTAAGAATAACTCCGGTAAAATTAGAAGAGTCAGGTAAGATCCTGGGAAAAGACCTGTGGGTTAGGGCCCACTCAAAGAAACACCATTGAAAAGGTCGCTTGGAAGATAGATTACACCGGTTGAATTAAAAGACTTGAATGAGAGAACATCCTCGGAAGATCTTGAACGAATGCAGAGTGGAAACATGAATATTCGAGATATCTTGAGCACTCCGGAACAATTGAATAGCGAGAAATGAATGAATATGAGGAGCACCAGCAAGAGGAGATATTTGAAATGAGGAAAAGGGATATGATCAACACCAAAAGCTTGAGTTGGTTCCACCGGAGAAGAAAAAGAGCAAATAATGATGAACTTGAGGCTCCGTTAGGATCTTCATGAGAATCACCGGATAAGAATATTGACAGAACAGGATGGAGAGACTTCACAAGAATAAAATGATACTTGATTAAGACATCGGATTCCTTGAAGAAAAGGGGTGGGTGGGCGGGAAAAACAAAGGCAACTTGGAGACGGATGAAACAAACACCGTTGAGAAGAAATGATAATTGATCTTGCTGATGTTGAAATGATCGGATCCACTTGAAGAGAAACACGCCGGTTGAAAGGATTGACATGACAATCTCGATGATCAAGAAGGATTAGTATCCACATAGAAATATGAGAACACCACTTAGGAAAGGTATGGAATCAACATTTGACTTCGAAGCAACTCGAATACCATAGCTCAAAAACAAAACACAGGATTGGCTTGCGGAATAAGCCGGAACAAACATATGATAGAGATTACGTCCGAAGTTTTCGTGGTGGGGCCTACATGGGCTCGATCGTATAGCATCATCATGTACAAGGCAGTGCACATGACATACGAAGCGTCCTCGAGTCGGCATAGCCAAGGACTCTTTAAGACACAACGAGACCACTGTAAAACCAACCGTGGATAGGCGGACCACTAGACGTCGAACCCCAATTTCATATCATACATTTGTCGGGAAGATATCCTAAGAGCTACTTGAATTCCCACTTATAAACTCCCAAAACTTTCCGGTTATGCAATCAGGTGTTGGGGATACAGGGGAAGCATAATATCTCACCCAAAACTAGCAAATCCTACATCCAGCTGTATCCATCCTTCAACACATAACCAAGAAACCTTCGGAAATCGTTTATCTCAACCTTTGAAAAGCATATGTTATACGAGTTATGGCAATACTCCCGAACTCCCGCCCCAGTACTAGGTGGCGTCGAGGTTATCTCACCACCAACTGCATAAAAAGATTTTCGATGTCGGTGAAACTCAGGTATTCCAGAATTGCAACGATAAAATTGTGACGACAACACCTCGGAGCTCAACTCCCCGGGACACTGCCACAACCCCTAAATGTCAGGAGGCACCAAGAACAATGTTCTCGTCACAAAACCATCGGAACGATTCCAAGATACCCGCGTGATCCTAATTTTTTTAGTGAAATTTGAGAAGAGAAGAGTCAAAACTCTACATCAGGATGCCTCACCAGAGCGACGAAGGGACTGAGGAGTAAAAAGAATCCTACTCTCCGATATATATAATAATAAATGACTCAAAACATTTTGCTAGACTCAACAACGCCAGCGATTCGATCAAGCAGAGGGCTCCTAAGTCGGGGAAGGCTCTGATTACCAACTTATAACGCCCTCGATGCGGCTATATCTCCCACGTGTCGAAGCACGACTTAGAGGCATAACCGCATTGAAAGCAATGTCACAAGTGAGGTAATCTTCACACAACCCATGTAATACATAAGGGAAAGAGATACATAGTTGGCTTACAATCGCCACTTCACACAATACATGAATAAAGCATTACATCATCCAGATACAAACAAGGTCCGACTACGGAACCAAAATAAAAGAAGACTACCCCAAAAGCTATACAGATCCCCGATCGTCCCAACTGGGCTCCACTACTGATCAACTGAAAACGAAACAACATAACGAACACGATCTTCATCGAGCTCCTCCTTGAGCTCGGTTGCGTCACCTGTACGGTTTCATCGGCACCTGCAAACTGGTTTTGGAAGTATATGTGAGTCACGGGGACTCAGCAATCTCACACCCTCGCGATCAAGACTATTTAAGCTTATAGGTAGGGTAGAAGGTATGAGGTGGAGCTGCAGCAAGCGACTATCGTATTTGGTGGCTAACATACGCAAATGAGAGCGAGAAGAGAAGGCAAGGCACGGTCGAGAAACTATGATCAAGAAGTGATCCTAGAACAACCTACGTCAAGCATAACTCCAACACCGCGTTCACTTCCCGGACTCCGCCGGAAAGAGACCATCACGGTAACACACACGGTTGATGCATTTTAAATAAGTTAAGGTTTTAGGTTTTCTTCATCCGGACATTAACAAATTCCCATCTGCCCATAACCGCGGGCACGGCTTTCGAAAGTTCAAATCCCTGCAGGGGTGTCCCAACTTAGCCCATCGCAAGCTCTCACGGTCAACGAAGGATATTCCTTCTCCCAGAAAGACCCGATCAGGCTCAGAATCCCGGTTACAAGACATTTCGACAATGGTAAAACAAGATCAGCAAAGCCACCCGAATGTGCCGACAAATCCCGATAGGAGCTGCACATATCTCATTCTCAGGGCACACCGGATTGTCCAAGGTTCCGGTAGGCCAGCCCAGAGTTGCCCCTGGTGGCCACCAGCAGCTGACAGGTTGGATCAACACTCAGAGGAGCACTGGCCCGGGGTTTAAATAAAGATGACCCTTGGGCAGGCCTACCCAAGGGAAAGAAAAGGCTAGGTGGCAAATGGTAAAACCAATGTTGGGCCTTGCTGGAGGAGTTTTATTCAAGGCGAACTGTCAAGGGGTTCCCATTATAACCCAACCGTGTAAGGAACGCAAAATCCGGGAACATAACACCGATATGACGGAAACTAGGGCGGCAAGAGTGGAACAAAACACCAGGCATAAGGCCGAGCCTTCCACCCTTTACCAAGTGTATAGATGCATTAAAATAAATAAGAGATATTGTGATATCCCAACAAAATAACCATGTTCCAAACATGGAACAAGCTCCAATCTTCACCTGCAACTAACAACACTATAAGAGGGGCTGAGCAAAGCGGTAACATAGCCAAACAACGGTTTGCTAGGACAAGGTGGGTTAGAGGCTTGGCTTAGCAATATGGGAGGCATGATAAGCAAGTGGTAGGTATCGCAGCATAGGCATAGCAAAAGAGCGAGCTTCTAGCAATCAAAGATAGAAGTGATTTCGAGGGTATGGTCATCTTGCCTGAGATCCCGCAAGGAAGAAGAACGAGTCCAAGAAGAAGAAAAACGGACATAGTCGAACGGATCCTCACAAACGCGACGTTACCAGATTACCGAGAAGAAGTACACCGGAAAGAAAGCAAACACCATAGTACACAAACATCACATAATCATGGCACGATGCGCAAACAAGTATGATGCATGTCCGGTTTAATGAGGCATGGCATGGCAAAGTGCACAAACAACCCTACGAATTAAGTGGAGCTCAATATGCAACTCCGTTGCATATTGACGAAACACCACGACAAGTTATTTAGTTCGATCTCGTTTATGTACCCAACAATATTAAATGTTATTAAACATGGCAAGAGGGTGAAGCAAAAGAAAACTACCTATCTAGCCAAGTTAAATGAGGCCGGAACAACAAGCAACAAGTCCGGAAAAATCCTCATGTGCATATTTTGGTTATGGTACTGTTCTGCCCTAAACACAATTTTAGAGTTATTAAACATGCAAAGTGAGGCCACCATGTTAAACTAGGCATTTTTCCACCCCATTTACATATAAAGATTATTAAATTCGGAGCTACGGTTAATAAGTTACGAATTAAAGCATTTTAACATGGCATATGGGCAAAATTACACAAACATCAGTTTAAACAATTTTAACATGGATGAAAGTAGCATATTATTAAACTAGATGAAATTCTAAGCATGTTACATATAAAGTTTGTTATAATCCGATGCACGGTTTGTCGGTTATTATATGCACGATGCTTAGGGGTTTTTCTGTAAAACTGTAAATCCTCGGATAATAGCTAAATTCACAGAACTGAAAAAAACATGACACGGGCCAGATCTGCTGGGACTAGGCTGCTGACATGGGCCAAGGCCCGCTGGTGCAGAGGGAGAGGTCGGCAGAGGCGATGCTGGGCCTTCGTGCTGGACACGACCTAGGCGCGGGTCAACGCGCGGCGGCAGCGTGCGCTCGTTCTCTACTTGAACGATGACGACGCAGAAGACAGGGGGTGATGCAGGGGGAAGCAGAGGCACGGAACTTGGGGACGAGCGCTCCAGCGAGGGACTTGGCGAAGGCAGCGGCGAGGAGAAGGACTCCGGCGAGGACAGGTGCGAGCTCGAGCTACAGATCGACGGGACTTGGTTCTCAGAGCAGCGGGGCGGCAGCATGGGACGCCGGGTACAGCGGCAAGGAGGGCTTGGACGGCATCAGCGTTTGGCGGTGGCGGTCGCAGCTCCATGGGTATGGCGCCATGAGTTCCTGCTCAATCAGAGAGACAGAGGGGTGAGAGGGAGAGAGAAGACAAAAGGAAGGGGAAGGGAAGGAAGAGGGGCGGAGGTGCTCATCTTCGGCAGGGCTCCGATAGCCGGCATCGGCCGGACAACGAGGCAGGGGGCCCGCTAGTCCAGCGGCGTCGTCATGGTGGTTGAGGCCGCCGGCGGCGTCCTGGATCGAGGTGCAAGAAGAGGGAACGGGGCGCTCGACTGCTGCTGCTGCTTTGCGGGCGCGCGGACTCGAGGGGCTGCGAGCGCTGATCGTCTCCGGGAGCGCAAAGGCGAGGTGGATACGGACTGCTGCGGCTCAGCTTGCAGTTTGTCGGGTGAGGAGATCGAGGAACGGAGCGTGATGGTTGGTCGAGCACGGAAAACAGAGAAGAGACAGTGCGGTGGCAGCGGCTAGGAGGATCCCTAGGGATTAGGGATTGGTCCGATGATTGCACTGCTATATATAGTAAGTCGTTGTGGGTAGGGCTATCTCGTCCCTCCGATCGTAATTGGACGGACGGGAAAAAATAGGTTAGTTAGCCCAAAAAGAAAAATGGAGACGTTTTGTAGATGTTTGGGGATGATCCAGACACAACGGTGACGACTGCCCGGGTCGGGTTCGGGACAACTTTCAGATGCGCGCGCGAGGAGGGCTGCGAGCTGACGAGAGAGCTTAGACTAGGCCTGGCGGTAGGTAGTGGACTGCGCAGAAGGCCTCAGGCTGAGAGAAGAGAGAGAGGCACGGCGACTGTTTCCGGAGACGGAAAACGTCCGACGTGTGCCCGGCTATAATGCCGCTATAGTTTAACGTTTGGGCTGTCAAACGAACTTCGAATGCGATGAAACTTGACAGACGGTCTATCTACACTATAATAAGACCACACGCCAACTTTCAACCCAATCCGAGAACATTTTCCGGCCACTTATAAAATAATATTTCGGACGTGCCGCGGGCGCGTGCAAGTGTGTATGGGCTCAGAACAAACAACAGACGGAACTGGGGAACCCGGACGGATGCAAGTTTTGAAAACATGATGATGCAATGCACATGATGACATGACAAGATGCAACACGCAAGAGAATGACATGGCAACAACAGCGAATAACTGGAAGACACCTGGCACATCGGTCTCGGGGCGTTACACGCGCGGTGGTGTGGGATGCGGCATGGAGGCGGGAGGCGGCGGCGAGTGGCGCGATGGCGGATCGGCGCGGAGGCGGTGTCGCTCGTAGTCGGCGGCGGCCGGTGAGGCGAATGGCGCGAGGTGGAGATCACCGGCGGGGAGCGGCGCCGGCACCGGTGGCGAACGGCGGCGGGGCTGGAGCGGGCTTCGGCGGTGGCGGCTTGGGCCGGCGCGGAGGAGGGAGAGAGGGGCCGGCGGTGGTGACGTGTCGCCTCCTGGTTGGGCGCGGACAGTGGCACGGACATGTCCGGTGGTGGGAGGTTTTGTCCGGCGGCGCGAGGAGGAAGATGCTAGGATTTGCACTGCGAATTTTCGGGGAGGATCACATATTTATAGGTAGGAGGAGGTAGGAGTGTCCAAATGGAGTGTAGTTTTCGCCCACACGATCGTGATCCGACGACGAAGGACATGGGAGTGGTTTAGATGGGTTCTTGGGCCATTTTGGAGGAGTGTTGGGCTGCAACACAGAGGAGGCTTTCGCGGTTACCCGGTTAACCGTTGGAGCATCAAACAGACTCCAAATGGCACGAAATTTGACAGGCGGTCTACCGGTAGTGTACCAAGGCCACTTGGCAAATCTCGGTCCATTCTGAGAATGTTTAACACTCGCTCACGAAAAGAGACAAGGGGGGTGCGCCAGTGCACGTAGGAGTGTCGGATTGCAAAACAGACAACGGGGAAAATGCTCGGATGCATGAGACGAACACGTATGCACAATGAGATGCACATGATGACATGATATGAAATGCATGACATGAACAAAATGCAAAAACGAAGACAAAACCCAACCACGAAGGAAAATCTCATATCGCATCTCCGGAAAAGGCAAGAGTCGGAGTTACGAATATGGAAAGTTGTATCCAGGGCGTTACAACCATGGTGGACTGTGGATACCACTGTCCCTCTAACCATTCAACCACATATTGGTTCGCATCAATGAAAATGGCTAGTCACTACAGGTATGAGGTGTGCTTTTAACTTTTAAAAGATGATGCTTCGCATTTTGCCGTAGGAACCATGTAAAACCAAATACATTAATAGATGATTAAAATTAATTAAAACTAATGGAAAGCAAACGCAAGAGTATTTTAATTTTACATTTTAAAATAATAAACCCTAAGAAGTATGCCACAAAATGATGTATATAAAGAGAAAAAAGAAAGACATGATTGACTTGATGAGGTGCCGATTTGAATTGATAGATTAATGCAGAAATGTAAACGAATAAATGCATTACTTGAAGGAAAAAGGGCATGTATGACTTGGGGTGGCAAAGTTTGGATGGATAAATTAATTTAAAAAAGTAATTGATGAGCACATGAATGACTTGTGTTTTTTTTTGCGGGTGACACATGAATGACTTGTTGATGCCACACAATTTCGACCAGATGACTGTCAATAATTGGGGTGATGTGAAAGCACACATATATAAAGAAATTTAATAGTGGAGTTCTACTTAGATATAGAAAATTCATGTTACCCTTATTTTTTATATTCTTATACCCATGTTTGTTAGTAACGCCTAAAGTGACATAGTATAATCTCAACGATGCTAATGCCACAAAGGATGATAGCTGAGTTGGAACAGAGACATAGAAAAAAAAGTTTGCCTTCTCTTAGCTAAAAGATAATATATTAAAATAAAATATATGTCATTTCGCAATTGCAGGAGGTGTTTTCTCTTAGTTACATTTTTTGTTTTAATTTCGATCACCCCATGTTTAATGGCACCTAGAAAAGAATTGCTAGAGATAATAATACTAACATATAATCCAGTGTATATTATCATTTTAATATTATCAAGATGAGACGAAGATCATTTTTTTAATCAAACACTATATGTCTTAAAGGAGGCATGTGGTCTATCATGTATAAGAAAATCGTTGTTTATTTCTCCTAATAAAATGGACATCACCCTAAGAGAAGCATCATCAATAATGATATGCAAACATAGAGAATCCAAGTCAGAGAATACGAAATCGGCTTGATTTGATTCATAAGATGGATGGAAATAGGATGCATTGTATGTCGATTCCTACGAATGCCATTGTATTCTTTTAGTGAATTTGTTGAGTCCTTCCTCCATTTGAGACAAGCACTTAACGAATGCTTCTAAATTCATTTTAGATAGTTGTTTGTAAGTAAAATGATGCAATTTGATAATCAACCTATAATTGGATGGTGAGGAAGGTGTTTGTACCCTCAGCGCATCAATGCTCAAACCATAGATTTGCCATCTATGTGTCTTATAAATACATAATATTATTTTAATGTGATTGATACGTCTCCAACGTATCTATAATTTTTGATTGTTCCATGCGATATTATATTATGTTTTGGACATTATTGGGCTTTATTATACACTTTTATATTATTTTTGGGACTAACCTATTAACCGGAGGCCCAGCCCAGAATTGATGTTTTTCGCCTATTTTAGGGTTTCGCAGAAAAAGAATATCAAATGGAGTCCAAACGGAATGAAACCTTCGGGAACGTGATTTTCGGAACGAACATGATCCAGAGGACTTGGACGCTACGTCAAGCAATCAACGAGGAAGGCACGAGGTAGGGGCACGCCTACCCCCCAGGCGCGCCCTCCACCCTCGTGGGCCTCCTGTTGCTCCACCGACGTACTCCTTCCTCCTATATATATACCTACGTACCCCCAAACTACCAGATATGGAGCCAAAACCCTAATTCCACCGCCGTAACTTTCTGTATCCACGAGATCCCATCTTGGGGCCTTTTCCGGAGCTCCGCCGGAGGGGGCATCGATCACGGAGGGCTTCTACATCAACACCATAGCCTCACCGATGACGTATGAGTAGTTTACTTCAGACCTACGGGTCCATAGTTATTAGCTAGATGGCTTCTTCTCTCCTTTTGGATCTCAATACAAAGTTCTCCCCCTCTCTTGTGGAGATCTATTCGATGTAATCTTCTTTTGCGGTGTGTTTGTTGAGACCGATGAATTGTGGGTTTATGATCAAGTTTATCTATGAACAATATTGAATCTTCTCTGAATTCTTTTATGTATGATTGGTTATCTTTGCAAGTCTCTTCGAATTATCAGTTTGGTTTGGCCTAGTAGATTGATCTTTCTTGCAATGGGAGAAGTGTTTAGCTTTGGGTTCAATCTTGCGGTGTCCTTTCCCAGTGACAGTAGGGGCAGCAAGGCACGTATTGTATTGTTGCCATCGAGGATAACAAGATGGGGTTTATATCATATTGCATGAGTTTATCCCTCTACATCATGTCATCTTTCTTAAAGCGTTACTCTGTTCTCTTGAACTTAATACTCTAGATGCATGCCGGATAGCGGTCGATGTGTGGAGTAATAGTAGTAGATGCAGGCAGGAGTCGGTCTACTTGTCTCAGACGTGATGCTTATATACATGATCATACCTAGATATTCTCATAACTATTCTCAATTCTGTCAATTGCTCAATAGTAATTTGTTCACCCATCGTAAATACTTATGCTCTTCAGAGAAGCCATTAGTGAAACCTATGGCCCCCGGGTCTATCTTCCATCATAGTAATCTTCCAATACTTAGTTATTTCCTTTGCCATTTATTTTACTTGCATCTTTTATTTCTCTTTATCATAAAAATACCAAAAATATTATCCTATCATATCTATCAGATCTCACTCTCGTAAGTGACCGTGTAGGGATTGAAAACCCCTTATCGCGTTGGTTGCGAGGATTTATTTATTTGTGTAGGTGCGAGGGACTCGTGCGCGGCCTCCTACTGGGTTGATACCTTGGTTCTCAAAAACTGAGGGAAATACTTATGCTACTTTGCTGCATCACCCTTTCCTCTTCAAGGGAAAACCAACGCAATGCTCAAGAGGTAGCAAGAAGGATTTCTGGCGCCGTTGCCGGGGAGGTTCGTGCAAGACAAGTCAAGATTTGACTCCCGACAACGAGTCACTTGTGGTGCCGTTGCAAGTCAAGACATACCAAGTACCCATCACAAACCCTTATCTCCCGCATTACATTATTTGCCATTTGGCTCTCGTTTTCCTCTCCCCCACTTCACCCTTGTCGTTTTATTCGCCCTCTCTCTCCATCCTCCCTCTCTTTCTCTATTTGCCTCCTTTTGCCCGTCTCTTGTTTTCTTGTGTGTTGGATTGCTTGCTTGTCATGATGGCTCAAGATAATACTAAATTGTGTGACTTCACCAATACCAACAACAATGACTTCCTTAGCACTCCGATTGCTCCTCTTACCGATACTGAATCTTGTGAAATCAATGCTGCTTTGTTGAATCTTGTCATCAAAGATCAATTCTCCGGCCTTCCTAGTGAAGATGCCGCTACCCATCTGAATAGCTTCGTTGATTTATGTGGTATGCAAAAGAATAAAGATGTGGATAATGATATTGTTAAATTGAAGCTATTCCCTTTTTCGCTTAGAGATCGTGCTAAAGCTTGGTTTTTGTCTTTGCCTAAAAATAGTATTGATTCGTGGAATAAGTGCAAAGATGCTTTTATCTCTAAGTATTTTCCTCCCGCTAAGATCATCTCTCTTAGAAATGATATTATGAATTTTAAGCAACTTGATCATGAACATGTTGCACAAGCTTGGGAGAGGATGAAATTAATGATACGTAATTGCCCTACACATGGTTTGAATTTGTGGATGATTATACAAAATTTTTATGCCGAATTGAATTTTGCTTCTAGAAATCTTTTAGATTCGGCCGCGGGAGGCACTTTTATGGAAATCACTTTAGGAGAAGCTACTAAACTCCTAGATAATATTATGGTTAATTATTCTCAATGGCACACTGAAAGATCTACTAATAAGAAAGTGCATGCGATAGAAGAAATAATGTTTTGAGTGGAAAGATGGATGAACTTATGAAATTATTTGCTAATAAAAGCGTTTCTTCTGATCCTAATGATATGCCTTTGTCTACTTTGATTGAGAATAATAATGAATCTATGGATGTGAATTTTGTTGGTAGGAATAATTTTGGTAACAACGCGTATAGAGAAAACTTTAATCCTAGGCCGTATCCTAGTAATTCCTCTAATAATTATGGTAATTCCTACAACAATTCTTATGGAAATTATCACAAGATGCCCTCTGATTTTGAATCTAATATTAAAGAATTTATTACTTCGCAAAAGAATTTCAATGCTTTGATTGAAGAAAAATTGCTTAAGATTGATGAGTTGGCTAGGAACATTGATAGAATTTCTCTTGATGTTGATTCTTTGAAACTTAGATCTATTCCCCCTAAGCATGATATCAATGAGTCTCTCAAAGCCATGATAATTTCCATTGATGAGTGCAAAGAAAGAATCGCTAGGATGCGTGCTAAGAAAGATTGCTTTATAAAAGCGTGTTCTTCTAGTTTCCATGATAATAAAGATGAAGATCTAAAAGTTATTGATGTGTCCCCTATTAAATCTTTGTTTTACAATATGAATCTTGATAATGATGGGACTAAATATGATCCACCTTTACCTAGACGGTGTTCCAAAAATTCGGAGTCTTTAAATCTTGATGCTAAATTTGTTAAAAGTGGAATTGAAGAAGTCAAAACTTTAAATATTAATGAACCCCCTATTTTGGATTTCAAGGAATTTAATTATGATAATTTATCTTTGATAGATTGTATTTCCTTGTTGCAATCCGTGCTAAATTCTCCTCATGTTTATATTCAAAATAAAGCTTTTACTAAACATATCGTTGATGCTTTGATGCAATCTTATGAAGAAAAACTTGAGTTGGAAGTTTCTATCCCTAGAAAACTTTATGATGAGTGGAAACCTACTATTAAAATTAAGATTAAAGGTCATGAATGCTATGCTTTGTGTGATTTGGGTGCTAGTGTTTCCACGATTCCAAAGACTTTGTGTGATTTGCTAGGTTTCTGTGATTCCAAAGACTTGGGGAAAGTCTTTTTAATATTGCTGTAAAAAATAGAAACTTTAGCGCTCACGATTCCAAAGACTTTGATGATTGCTCTTTAAACTTGCACCTTGCGGATTCCACTATTAAGAAACCTATGGGAAGAATTAATGATGTTCTTATTGTTGCAACTAGGAATTATGTGCCTGTATATTTTATTGTTCTTGACATATATTGCAATCCTTCATGTCCTATTATTCTTGGTAGACCTTTCCTTAGAACGATTGGTGCAATTATTGATATGAAGAAAGGGAATATTAGATTCAAATTTCCGTTAAGGAAAGTCATGGAACACTTCCCTAGAAAGAAAATTAAATTACCTTATGAATCTATTATGAGAGCCACTTATGGATTTCCTACCAAAGATGGTAATACCTAGATCTATCCTTACTTTTATGCCTAGCTAGGGGCATTAAACGACAACGCTTGTTGGAGGCAACCTAATTTTATTTTTATTCCTTGATTTTTGATCCTGTTTAGTAATAAATAATTTATCTAGCCTCTGTTTTGGTTGTGTTTTTTTGTTTAATTAGTGTTTGTGCCAAGTAGAACCGTTGGGAAGACTTGGGGAAAGTCTTTTTAATCTTGCTGTAAAAAATAGAAACTTTAGCGCTCACGAGAATTGCTGCCATTTTTATTTGGAAAGTATATTTAGTTTATTATTTTTGCAGATGATTAATAGATAAATTCCTCACGTCCAGCATTTTATTTTAGAATTTTTTGGGTTTCCAGATCTTGCGTTAGCTACAAATTACTACAGACTGTTCTGTTTTTGACAGATTCTGTTTTTCGTGTGTTGTTTGCTTATTTTGATGAATCTATGGCTAGTAAAATAGTTTATAAACCATAGAGAAGTTGGAATACAGTAGGTTTAACACTAATATAAATAAAGAATGAGTTCATTACAGTACCTTGAAGTGGTGTTTTGTTTTCTTTCGCTAACGGAGCTCACGAGATTTTCTACCTTAAGTTTTGTGTTGTGAAGTTTTCAAGTTTCGGGTAAAAGATTTGATGGATTATGGAACAAGGAGTGGAAAGAGCCTAAGCTTGGGGATGCCCATGGCACCCAAGATAATCTAAGGACACCTAAAAGCCAAAGCTTGGGGATGCCCCAGAAGGCATCCCCTCTTTCGTCTACTTCCATCGGTAACTTTACTTGGAGCTATATTTTTATTTACCATATGATATGTGTTTTTCTTAGAGCGTCTTGTATTATTTGAGTCTTTATTTGTTAGTTTTCCACAATCATCCTTTCTGCACACACCTTTTGAGAGAGACACACATGATTCGGAAATTGTTAGAATACTCTATGTGCTTCACTTATATCTTTTGAGTTATATAGTTTTTGTCTAGTGCTTCACTTATATCTTTTAGAGCACGTCGGTGGATTTGTTTTATAGAAACTATTGTTCTCTCATGCTTCACTTATATTATTTTGTGAGTCCTACAAAACAGCATGGTAATTTTCTTTAATTATGTTAGGCATTCAAGATTAATAAATTTTTTCTTATGAGTGTGTTGAATACCATGAGAAGTTTGATACTTGATAATTGTTTTGAGATATGGAGATGGTAATATTAGAGTCATGCTAGTCTAGTAGTTGTGAATTTGAGAAATACTTGTGTTAAAGTTTGTGATTCCCGTAGCATGCACGTATGGTGAACCGTTATGTGATGAAGTCAGAGCATAATTTATTTATTGATTGTCTTCCTTATGAGTGGCGGTCGGGGACGAGCGATGGTCTTTTCCTACCAATCTATCCCCCTAGGAGCATGCGCGCAATACTTTGTGAAAGGATCGATATGGTTGACTAGAGGGGGGTGAATAGGCAACTAACAATTTTTAGCTTTTCTTTAACAATTTAAACTTTGCATCAAAGTAGGTTGTCTAGATATGCAACTAGGTGAGCAACCTATATGATGCAACAAAGATAGGAAAACAAGCAAGCAAGAGATATATCACAAATAAGCTTGCTCAAGTAAAGGCACGAGATAACCAAGAGTGGAGCCGGTGGAGACGAGGATGTGTTACCGAAGTTCCTTCCCTTTGAGGGGAAGTACATCTCCTTTGGAGCGGTGTGGAGGCACAATGCTCCCCAAGAAGCCACTAGGGCCACCGTATCTCCTCACGCCCTCACACAATGCGAGAAGCCGTGATTCCACTATTGGTGCCCTTGGAGGCGGCGACCGAACCTTTACAAACAAGGTTGGGGCAATCTCCACAACTCAATCGGAGGCTCCCAACGACACCACAAAGCTTCACCACAATGGACTATGGCTCCGCGGTGACCTCAACCGTCTAGGGTGCTCAAACACCCAAGAGTAACAAGATCTGCAAGGGATTAGTGGGGGAATCAATTTTCTCTTGGTGGAAGTGTAGATCGGGGCCTTCTCAACCACTCCCGAGCAAATCAACAAGTTTGATTAGCTAGGGAGTGAGATCGGGCAAAAATGGAGCTTGGAGCAACAATGGAGCTTAGGGTTGGAAGAGGTGAGTCAACGGGGAAGAAGGGGACCCCCTTTTATAGTGGGGGCAACAATCCAACCGTTATCTACCAACCAGCCCGCAACCAGCGGTACTACCGCTCTTGGATAGCGGTACTACCGCTGGGCCACGCGGTACTACCATGAGGAGCCGCGGTACTACCGCAGCAGCGACATTAGCTAGGGCAGACCTTGAGCACATGGGCTGAGGACGGTACTTCCGCAGCAGTGGTACTACCGCTCCCCCTTGCGGTACTACCGCAAGGCAGGGAACCCCAAGCCTGGGAAGAGCGTGGATAACAGAACATCCGTGCCTACTTCCGCTAGAAAACGGACGTAGCAAAAATCCGACACAGTACTACCGCAGAGGAGCGGTACTACCACCTGGCAGCTGAGCCAGGCCATGCACGGTACTACCGCGGAAGGGTTGTGGT
The DNA here is from genome assembly GCF_056163025.1 of Triticum urartu. Taxonomy (NCBI): domain Eukaryota; kingdom Viridiplantae; phylum Streptophyta; class Magnoliopsida; order Poales; family Poaceae; genus Triticum; species Triticum urartu. The sequence continues at coordinate 174,973,068 of NC_141879.1, forward strand.
ACTACCGTGGTAGCGCGGATGTAAAAAATTACATCTGCCCCTACTACCACGAGGGAGCGGTAGTTGGCCTGGGGGTCACGGTAGTACGGCTCCAAAGGAACGGTACTACCGTGGGCACCTGCGGTACTACCGCGCCACAGCACGGTACTACCGCTAGTGCCTACTGTACTACCGCTCACCAGGGAGCAGTACTACCGCAAGCCAGCACAGCAGCCAGAACAAGGAAGAGAAACAAGCGGAGGATGCTCCAAGGTGCAGGGGAAAGGAGGGGACTAGGAAGAAACGTGTACGTGATGATTCCACCCGAACCTTTCCGACGCGGACCCCCTCTTAATAGTACGGCTTTCCTATGACTCAAATCCACCAAAAAGAAACGTAGAAAAACACCGTCTTCAATAGTCTTCGAGGGACACCAAACCGTCTTGTGCCTAGCGAAGAAACGTCTGGGAAACTCAAGACACATGATTAGTCCGCAAACGCATTGTCATCAATCACCAAAACACCTTAGGGATAAATATGCCCTTACAATCTCCCCCTTTTTGGTGGATTGATGAAAATACGGGATTTGCATAAGGGAAGTAATATTTAAGCAAATGCAAACCCCTCCTCTCTAGAATATAGACGGGCTCCCCCTAGATGTGTGCCAACTAGATGGGTGCTTTGGACTGCACGACACACATACTAGGATCAACGGTCCCCCTATATTATAGAGACAAGGCATATCTTGCAATAGTAAGGCTAACACTAGACGAGATAGCACAAACATAAGCTCACTAAGATAGAATAGAGTGCATATGTCTTACACCATATGAAGGATAAGTCTCAACAAACCAAGCAAAGGCAAATGAGGTCCAAACGACAAAGCAAACACACCAAACACGACACACGACTCGCAAACACGCAAATCCCTACACTCTCTCCCCCTTTGGCATCGAGACGCCAAAAAGGCAGAGAGGACACCTACACACACGGGGTGGCTCAGGCAGAGAAATCATCCCACTGCTCCTCGTGCTCCTCGTCAGACTCAGCAGCGGGGACGGTCTCCTCGATGTCCTCCTCAGAACTAGTCCACTTGTAACCCTTCTTCGCCATCCATGCAGCCTCTGGCGTGATGGCATCCTCAAAACCGCCAGAGACATCCTCTCCAAAGAGCCTCATGACCTTCTTGTCGCGGCGGCGACTCTCCTTGGATGCCACGTGAGTCCGGTACTGCCCTTTCGCCTGCATGCACAAGAGATTCTTCATCTTATCCTTCAACTTCTTGGCCCACGACGGCTCAGAGGAAGGTGTGGAAGACCTAGCAGCACGGGCCTCAACAACATTCTCTGCACCAGCCTCCTCCTCACCAACAGCCCTCCTAGCAGCAGACGCCTCAGCACGGGTAGTGGTGTTGGCCCAGTTGGGCTTGACACGGAGACTGATGGACTCATGCCGAACCCAGTCTGGAGCAAGGAACTCATCACCAGGGTACATCTTCTCCCAAGTCTTGGAGATCAACAGAAACAGGTATGGTCCATAGATAGGTACCTTGCGGGTGTACACTGCAAACCGAAGCTCACACCACATGATGTGTGAGACATCAAGTGGCTGAGTCTGAGATGAACGTGCCTCCGCGCACAGGAGCATCATGTCCACCAGATAGGAATGAACCTTGTCCTTGTCGCCAATGCGTGGGAACGGAGTGTTGTGGAAGATGCGATGCATGATATCCAGAAAGGAATTCAGCACCCAAGTCGACCTGCCACTGGGGAGCACCTTCTCCACATAGTATGGCTGAAGCAAGTTCTTGTTAGCAGACTCAGACTTGGCGTGGGGGCGAACACCAACGGGTGTGTGAAGCCCGTCATCAGGAATGTGAAGCAGATCCATGAACTCCTTCCAGGTAGCAGACAACTGACGGCCATTGGTCACCAAGGTCATTCTCCTCTCTTCCCCGGGGTGAAAGTAAACTGAGGCAAAGAACTGACAGATGAGCTCAGGGTCGTAGTCAAGGTGGAAGGAGATCACAGGCTCAATAGCGAACTGCTCCACCAAATCTAGAGCTTCTCCAAAATAATCCCGAAACTTGTCCTTCCTCATGTGATTCATGTCTATCCACTTGACATCCACGAAGGTATTCTGCTTGTTCTTGATCACATCCAGATAAATGAGAGCCTACTGCTTGGTGCAAAACAACTCAGTGCCTCTGAGGACAGCACGAGGATTCACATAAGGGTTGATCTTCCGGCGTTCGACATACTCATTGAGGGGAATCTCGTCCATGCCCTTAGCAGGTTCCTTTTGCTTGCTGGCAGTTGTCTTGACATTGCGCTTGGGGGCACTGGAGCCCTCTGGTGCTTCATCTTGAGGATTGCGTAGTCGCTTGGAGCCAGTGTCACGACTAGGATTGGAACGGCGAGAGCCACCACCTAAGACACAAGAGAAAGCACACACAAAGAGCGAGAAGAATCAATGCAAAGACCACGACAAAGCAAGGGAAACAAGTAGAAATCATACGGTATAAATGCCACAAGGAAGAAGGGACAACAACGGTAGTACCGCCTGGTCATGTGGCACTAAAATTTTAGTACTGCTCCTAGTCGCGGTAGTACCGTGTGAGGTTATGGTAGTACCGTGGCTTGGAGCGGTAGTAAGAGCTTAGTGCCACGGAATGTGTGGTAGTACCACACCGAACGCACGGTAGTACTGGACGAGCGGTAGTACCGCACCGAACGAGCGGTAGTACCGGACGAGCTGTAGTACCGCATCAGAGGCACGGTAGTACCGCACCGCGTCAGATCCGAGCCTACTTTTGAATCTGAGAAGACGCACAAAACCACGACGGAACTACGGTTGATCACATCTACCACGGGACAATATATCAAGTAAAATGTCTACGCAACACTACTCTCCTACAACCTTCTCTTGCAAAGATTTGGCCTAAAATCTCAAGAACACAAGCATCTCCCCAAAAACCTAGAGACAAGAGAACCAACAAGAAAGAGAGGGATTTGGGGAAAAACCTTGGTCCATGGCAAGAGGAAGTGGTGGGGAACGATCCCACCGGTCGGAATCCAAAGAGAGCAGCCGGAGATAGAGATCCGGCAAGGGACTCCGGCCCCGTTCTTGAGCGAGAGAGAGAGAGAGAGACGAAGTGGGGGAAACCGACGAATGGGTATGGGAAGTTAGGAACCCCCCATTCCCGTCCTTATCCCCATGCGCCTCCGGTAGCGCGGTAGTACTGCGCATCATCGCGGTAGTACCGCTTGGGCGGAAGGACCGCACCAAAGCGATAGTACCGCTCCCCCAGGCGGTAGTACCGCGCTGGGCCGGTAGTACCGTACACTCCACGCATGGTAGTACCGTGGTAGGCCGCGGTAGTACCGTGAGCTCAAGAACAAGCACATTTCCAACACAAAAGAAAGAGTGGTCTTCGCACGGAAACTTCAAACGAACACCACACCACCCAACACGCTCAAAAAGGGGGAAAAAGACAACAAGAGACGACCGCGAGACACAACCTCTCCAACGAGAGGGCGGTGGCCGGAGTGAGTCAATTGGTATGGCACCGCGAAGAATTATCCTTGGGCCCATGACCAAAACTCGTCTTTGAAGCACAAGTACCATCAAACATGGCTAGTGTGAACGACTTGATCAATTTATGCATCATGGGGGGAGGGAGAGTTCATTGAGAGAACAACACTCCCCCTACGTCCATGCCTACATCTAAAAAAGACAACAAGATGAGTATGGTGGGGTGTGCAAGGGTTCAAGCAATATTGCTCGAATCAATGATATTTAGCTCATGCCTTAACTCACGAAATCTTGCTTCATCCAACGGCTTCGTGAAAATATCTGCAAGGTTATCATGAGTGTTGATGTAGTTGAGCTCGATCTCCCCTCGCCTAATGTGATCCTGGATGAAGTGATATCGAATCTCAATATGCTTTGTCTTGAAGTGTTGCACCGGGTTGAGAGAAATCTTGATGGCACTTTCATTGTCACACCAAAGAGGCACTTTGTCACAAATGACACCGTAATCCTTCAAAGTTTGCCTCATACATAAGAGTTGTGCACAACAACTCCCGGCCGCTACATACTCCGCTTCGGTGGACGAGAGAGACACACAACTTTGCTTTTTGGAGTACCAACTTACCAAAGAGCAACCAAGGAATTGGCACCCTCTGGAAGTGGACTTCCTATCCACTTTGTCTCCTGCCCAATCGGAATCCGAATACCCTACAAGCTTGAAGTTTGCTCCTCTTGGGTACCATAAGCCAAAGTTTGGGGTATGAGCCAAATATCGAAAGATTCGTTTGACCGCCACATAGTGACTTTCCTTAGGTGTGGCTTGAAACCATGCACAAATTACCACACTCAACATGATATCCGGTCTAGATGCACAAAGGTAAAGCAAGGAGCCAATCATGGAGCGATATACCTTTTGATCCACCGCTTTACCATTGGGATCTATGTCAAATTGGCACTTGGTGGGCATTGGAGTGGAAGCCGGCTTGACATCACTTAGCTTGAATCTCTTGAGCATGTCTTGAGTGTATTTGGCTTGGTTGATGAAGGTTCCTTCTCTTCTTTGCTTTACTTCGAACCCTAGAAAGAACTTCAACTCTCCCATGGAAGACATCTCGAAATTTGAGGTCATGAGAGCGGCAAATTCCTCATTGAAAGCTTTGTTAGGGGAACCAAAGATAATATCATCAACATATAATTGGCATAAAAACAACTCCCCTTTGACCTTCTTAGTAAAAAGAGTGGGGTCGATTAGCCCAACTTCAAAACCACGGTCTTGTAACAACTCGGTAAGGTGGTCATACCACGCACATGGGGCTTGTTTAAGGCCATAGAGTGCCTTATCGAGTTGATACACATGATCGGGAAAGTAGGGATCCTCGAACCCCGGGGGTTGCTTGACATAAACCAATTCATTAATAGGACCATTAAGAAAAGCACTCTTCACATCCATTTGTTGTAACTTAAAGTTATGATGAGAAGCATATGCAATCAACATGCGAATGGATTCAAGACGAGCAACGGGAGCAAAGGTTTCACCGTAGTCGATACCCTCGACTTGGGAGTAGCCTTGTGCTACCAAGAGAGCCTTGTTGCGAATGATAATCCCATGAGCATCTTGCTTGTTCTTAAATATCCACTTGGTTCCAATGACATTGTGGTTCACCGTCGGCCTTGGCACCAATCTCCACACGTTGTTGTGCTCGAAGTTCTTGAGTTCTTCATGCATGGCATTGAGCCAATCCGGATCTTTGAGCGCCTCATAGACCTTTTGGGGCTCAACACAAGAGACAAACGCGTGATGTTCACAATAGTTTGCTAATTGTCTACGAGTGCTTACCCCCTTTCTTAAGTTTCCAAGCACATTTGTCATGAGATGATCCTTGGTGGAGAGCTTGGAAGCAACCTTGGCAGCACGATGCTCCAATTCCTCCTCGAGGGTGAGACGAGGAGTGGTCACTTGATCATCTTGAGCGTCGTCTTGAGCCCGTTCTCGTTCATGAACTTGCTCGGAGGAGAGAACTTGAACTTGGGCATCACTTGGTGTGTCAACATCGTCTTGAGCATGATCTTGCCCTTGGCATTGTTCTTGAGGATGAGGGCCTTCACGTTGTTCTTCGGAAGCTTGTGGGCCTTGGGTTGGTGATGGCTCCACTTGAGTGGAGCATTGTCCTTCTCCTTCGGCCACAAGGGGTTCCTCAATGGGTAGGATAAAACCAACAACCATTCTTCTTATGACTTGAGGAGGAATTTCATCACCTACATCACAAGTGCCACTTTGCTCCACTTGGGAGCCGCTATTCTCATCAAACTCCACATTACACGTCTCCTCAATAAGTCCCGTGGATTTATTGAGGACACGGTAAGCATGAGAGTTTGTAGCATAACCAACAAATATGCCCTCATAAGCTCTAGCCTCAAATTTAGACAACTGAACACCTTTCTTAAGAATGAAACACTTACACCCGAACACCCGAAAGTACTTAAGGTTGGGCTTGTTACCGGTGAGTATCTCATATGGAGTCTTGTTCAAGCCCCTGCGGAGGTAGAGCCGATTGGATGCATGACACACGGTGTTGATGGCTTTGGCCCGAAAGTTGTATGGAGACTTGAACTCCGCCACCATGGTCCTTGTCGCATCCATCAATGTCCGGTTCTTCCTCTCCACAACACCGTTTTGTTGAGGGGTGTAAGGTGCGGAATATTGATGCTTGATACCCTCATCACTAAGAAACCCATCCAAGGTGTAGTTCTTGAACTCGGTGCCGTTTTCACTTCTTATTGTCAAGATCTTTGCATTGTGTTGACGTTGTGCTTCATTTACAAAGTCAATGACGGTTTGTTGGGTCTCGCTCTTCCTCTTGAAGAAATACACCCAAGTGTATCTTGAGTAGTCATCCAAAATCACCAGGAAATACTTCCTACCCCTAAGACTATCAAAGGATGGAGGCCCAAAGAGATCCAAGTGAAGGAGCTCCAAAGGCCTCTTTGAGTAAATGATAGTTGTGGGAGGGTGAGCCTTCTCATGTAGCTTTCCTTCGATACAAGCACTGCAAGCACGATCTTTAGCAAAACTAACATTCGTTAGTCCACGGACATGGTCCCCCTTGAGAAGACTTTGCAAAGATCTCATATTGACATGGGCTAAACAGCGATGCCAAAGCCATCCCACATCAACTTTAGCCATTAGGCATGTCGCGGTCTTAGTGGGTCGCTCCGAAAAGTTAATCACATATAGACCGTCCTCGACATGCCCAACAAAGGCTACTTTAAGAGTCTTGCTCCACAAGAGGGCCACGGTATCAATATAAAAGAAAGTGGCAAAGCCCATGATTGCAAGTTGACGAACGGAAAGTAAATTGTATGCAAGGGACTCAACAAGCATGACCTTCTTGATGGTGAGATCATGAGAGATGACTACCTTGCCAAGTCCCAATACCTTAGAAGATGAGGCGTCACCCCACTCGACATTGGTGGGCATAGATGGAATCTTGTGCACGTCCACCACTAAGTCCTTGCTTCCGGTCATATGATTTGTAGCTCCGCTATCGAGCAACCATGATCCCCCACCGGAAGCAAACACCTACAAGAGATCAATGCTTGGTTTTAGGTACCCATTTTGTAATGGGTCCTTTGATGTTAGTAACAAGGGTCTTTGGAACCCAAATAGACCATTCAATGTACTCATGAGGAGAACCAAAAAATTTGGCATAGACATGCCCATCACTAGCACGACATAACACATAAGAAGGATTAAAGTCGTCGGCTTTGATGGGAGGAGTGGCATTGCCCTTTTTGACCCCGCCACCCTTCGCATTGTTCTTCTTCTCCTTGGAAGCACTCTCTCCCTCCTTCACAAAGGTTTGCATGAGAGAAGGAGGTCGTTTGGCCTTGTCATTCTTCTTCTTGTTCTTGGACTTGGGCACGTACCCAATCCCTTCCTTGGCCACAACTCCCTTTTGGCTGGTCAAGAGGTCGTTGAGGTTCTTCTCGCCTTGTATGCAAGACGCAGGACCTTTCTCAAGTTGCACTTTTAGCTTAGCGTTCTCCTCAACAAGATGCACATGCTCACAACACGGGTTAGTAGCATTTGCATTATCAATTAACATCATACGAGGAAAAGTGTCTTTTTCCTTGGTTAGCTTTACTTGAAGTTGATCATGGGACTCTTTGAGGATAGCATGATCACCCTTCAAGACTTTGTGAGCCTTGTCAAGTAGATCAAACTCCTCTTTGAGTCTAGCAAGATCAACCTCAAGTTCGGCCTTCTCGGAGTTTAGCACACGAGAAACAATGAGAACATGATCAAAATCTTTCTTTAACTTAGCATGATCAACGTTGTGTGACTCATCAAGAGCCAAACGAAGACCACACTCTTCCTCAAGAGCATTGGAAAGATCCGAGATCTCATCGACATAGTCATGACTATGCCCTTCCATCTTAGAGATGGTATCTTTGTGAGCCTCGATCATGTCATTGGCTTCACCAAGTTGTTCCAAGAGAGCAACAAAGTGCTTCTTGGATTTACCCTTAAGTTTGCCCATAAAGGCCTCAAACTCATTCACCTCCACATTAGCTCCCTCATGTTCATCAATGCTATCCGTCGAAGAAGGATGATTAATGATGGTAGTTTTGATGTTGGGGGTTACCTTGTTGGTGGCTTTAGCCATGAGGCACTTAGCGGTGATGCTCTCATTGGGTGAGTCGAAGAGAGACACCCGTGGAGTCGTCGCAATGGCAACTGAGGCCATGGAAACCGACTCACCATCTTCATCATCGTCATCATCCTCATTGTACTCTTCTTGTACCACCAATGCCTTGGGAGGAGTCTTCTTGGTGAAGTTGCTCTTGTTGGGGAACGACTTGGCCTTGTCCTTTCGGATGAGCTTGCCACCATTGTCTTCCCTCTTCTCATACGGGAACTCCGCAACAAAATGACTCACATTGCCACAATTGTAGCAAGTCCTTACACGTTGCTTGCTCTTCGTGCCACTTGAGTTGTTTTTGTTAAAGTTTGGCCTTGAGTTTTTCTTGCTCCAAAATTGTCTTGAAGCAAGTGCCATGTGTTCATGATATGCATACTTTGTATCTTCGGGGTTGCGCTCCTCTTCTTCCTCTTCTTCTTCTTCAACGCAGACCTTGGCCTTCAATGCAAGGTTGGGCTTCTTTGCCCTTTGAGAACGAAGCACCGCATTGTCGGCGGTCTTGTCCAAGATGTTCATGGCCACAAACTCATCCGACACTTCGCTTGAGGTCAAAGTGTGGAAGTCCGGCCTTTGACGAATGACGGAGGACATGGCCTTGCGGTAAGGCATCATTGCCTTGAGGAATTTGTGCTTGATCCAATTGTCATCCGCGTCCTTGCTCCCGTGATCTCGGAGTGAGACCGCGAGTTTGGTTACTCTCCGATAAAGCTCACGAGGTTCTTCATCTTCTTTCATTGCAAACTCATCGGCTTCATCTTGCACCACTTCATAGTTGGAGCGTTGAATGCTTGCGCTTCCCGGGTAGAGCAAGACAACACAAAGCCATGCGTCTTTGGCCAAGGCGAAGGGCCGAAGATGAGGTAGATCTTCGGGTGGAATTGCATCTTGAATGATGAAGAGAGCATTCTCATTGAATTGGTAATCCGTGGCTTCTCGAGGAGTGAAGTTGCTTGTATCATGCGGATGGAAACCATCTTCAATGATTCTCCAAAGATTAGTGTTCACATGATTTAAATGGCGCTTAAAGCGGTAAACCCAAGAATCAAAGTCCTCATTTTTCACAATCTTAGGGGGAGGACTGGCATGATTCAAATGAGTGGAAGGAACCGGTCCACCATAAACAAGTGGTGGTTCCACATGAGCAAAGATGTCGGTTCCATTTTTACCACTAGAAGAAGGAGCCTTTTCACCACTAGCTTCCCCCTTATCGGAGATAGCATCCGTCACCTTGTCGGTGGGATCACCCACTTTCAACGGTGCGATGGATAGTTTAAGCCCTCCAAGGAATTTAGTAAACATTCTTTCAACCTTGGTCGTCATGCAGGTTTTCAATGTCTCCAAGGCCACATTGAACTCCTCACGAGAGACCGAGATTCCCCCATCACCCGTAGACGAGATCGGATTCACACCAGAGTTTTCCTCCACACTGTCTACGGTATCAACCATACTCTTTGGACGGTAAAGTCCTTAATAAAAAGACGAGGCTCTGATACCAATTGAAAGGATCGATATGGTTGACTAGAGGGGGGGGGGGTGAATAGGCAACTAACAATTTTTAGCTTTTCTTTAACAATTTAAACTTTGCATCAAAGTAGGTTGTCTAGATATGCAACTAGGTGAGCAACCTATATGATGCAACAAAGATAGGAACACAAGCAAGCAAGAGATATATCACAAATAAGCTTGCTCAAGTAAAGGCACGAGATAACCAAGAGTGGAGCCGGTGGAGACGAGGATGTGTTACCGAAGTTCCTTCCCTTTGAGGGGAAGTACGTCTCCGTTGGAGCGGTGTGGAGGCACAATGCTCCCCAAGAAGCCACTAGGGCCACCGTATCTCCTCACGCCCTCACACAATGCGAGAAGCCGTGATTCGACTATTGGTGCCCTTGGAGGCGGCGACCGAACCTTTACAAACAAGGTTGGGGCAATCTCCACAACTCAATCAGAGGCTCCCAACGACACCACGAAGCTTCACCACAATGGACTATGGCTCCGCGGTGACCTCAACCATCTAGGGTGCTCAAACACCCAAGAGTAACAATATCCGCAAGGGATTAGTGGGGGAATCAATTTTCTCTTGGTGGAAGTGTAGATCGGGGCCTTCTCAACCACTCGCGAGCAAATCAACAAGTTTGATTAGCTAGGGAGTGAGATCGGGCGAAAATGGAGCTTGGAGCAACAATGCAGCTTAGGGTTGGAAAAGGTGAGTCAACGGGGAAGAAGGGGACCCCCTTTTATAGTGAGGGCAACAATCCAACTGTTATCCACCAACCAGCCCGCAACCAGCGGTACTACCGCTCCAGGACAGCGGTACTACCGCTGGGCCACGCGGTACTACCGTGAGGAGCCGCGGTACTACCGCAGCAGCAACAGTAGCTAGGGCAGACCTTGAGCACATGGGCTGAGGATGGTACTTCCGCAGCAGCGGTACTACTGCTCCCCCTTGCAGTACTACCGCAAGGCAGGGAACCCCAAGCCTGGGAAGAGCGTGGATAACAGAACATCCGTGCCTACTTCCGCTGGAAAACGGACGTAGCAAAAATCCGACACGGTACTACCGCCTGGCAGCTGAGCCAGGCTGCGCACGGTACTACCGCGGAAGGGTTGCGGTAATACCGTGGTAGCGCGGATGTAAAAAATTACATCCGTCCCTACTACCGCGAGGGAGCGGTACTTGGCCTGGGGGTCACGGTACTACGGCTCCAAAGGAACGGTACTACCGTGGGCACCTATGGTACTACCGCGCCACAGCACGGTACTACCGCTGGTGCCTACGGTACTACCGCTCACCAGGGAGCAGTACTACCGCAAGCCAGCACAGCAGCCAGAACAAGGAAGAGAAACAAGCGGAGGATGCTCCAAGGTGCAGGGGAAAGGAGGGGACTAGGAAGAAACGTGTACGTGATGATTCCACCCGAACATTTCCGACACTGACCCCCTCTTAATAGTACGGCTTTCATACGACTCAAATTCACCAAAAAGAAACGTAGAAAAACGCCGTCTTCAATAGTCTTCGAGGGACACCAAACCGTCTTGTGCCTAGCGAAGAAACATCTGGGAAACTCAAGACACACGATTAGTCCGCAAACGCATTGTCATCAATCACTAAAACACCTTAGGGATAAATATGCCCTTACACTTTGCTCTGATAACTTGTAGATTTTTGCAATAATTATATGAGTTCTTTATGACTAAGGTTGAGTCCATGGATCATACGCACTTTTCTTCCTTCCACCATTGCTAGCCTCTCTAATACCGCACACCTTTCGCCGGTATCATACACCCACCATATACCTTCCTCAAAACAGCCACCATACCTACCTATCATGGCATTTCCATAGCCATTCCGAGATATATTGCCATGCAACTTTCCACCGTTCCGTTTACTATGACACGCTCCATCATTGTCATATTGCTTTGCATGATCATGTAGTTGACATTGTATTTGTGGCGAAGCCACCGTTCATAATTCTTTCATACATGTCACTCTTGATTCGTTGCATATCCCGGTACACCGCCGGAGGCATTCACATAGAGTCATATTTTGTTCTAAGTATTGAGTTGTAATTGTTGAGTTGTAAGTAAATAAAAGTGTGATGATCATCATTTTTAGAGCATTGTCCCAAGTGAGGAAAGGATGATGGAGACTATGATTCCCCCACAAGTCGGGATGAGACTCCGGACGAAAAAAGAGGCCATAAAAAGAAAATGCCCAAATAAAAAATATGAGAGAAAAAGAGAGAAGGGACAATGCTACTATCCTTTTACCACACTTGTGCTTCAAAGTAGCACCATGATCTTCATAATAGAGAGTCTCCTATGTTATCACTTTCATATACTAGGGGGAATTTTTCATTATAGAACTTGGCTTGTATATTCCAATGATGGGCTTCCTCAAAATGCCCTAGGTCTTCGTGAGCAAGCAAGTTGAATGCACACCCACTTAGTTCCTTTTGTTGAGCTTTCATATACTTATAGATCTAGTGCATCCGTTGCATGGAAATCTCTACTCACTCACATTGATATCTATTGATGGGCATCTCCATAGCCCGTTGATACGCCTAGTTGATGTGAGACTATCTTCCCCCTTTTTTGTCTCCTCCACAACCATCATTCTATTCCACCTAAAGTGCTATGTCCATGACTCACGCTCATGTATTGCGTGAAGATTGAAAAAGTTTGAGAACACCAAAAGTATGAAACAATTGCTTGGCTTGTCATCGGGGTTGTGCACGATTTAAATACTTTGTGTGGTGAAGATAGAGCATAGCCAGACTATATGATTTTGTAGGGATAACTTTCTTTGGCCATGTTATTTTGAAGAGACATAATTGCTTAGTTAGTATGCTTGAGGTATTATTATTTCTATGTCAATATTGAACTTTTGTCTTGAATCTTTCGGATCTAAATATTCATACCACAATTAAGAAGAATTACATTGAAATTATGCCAAGTAGCATTCCACATCAAAAAATCTGTTTTTATCATTTACCTACTCGAGGACGAGCAGGAATTAAGCTTGGGGATGCTTGATACGTCTCCAACGTATCTATAATTTTTGATTGTTCCATGCTATATTATATTCTGTTCTGGACATTATTGGGCTTTATTATACACTTTTATATTATCTTTGGGACTAACCTATTAACCGGAGGCCCGACCCAGAATTGCTGTTTTTTTGCCTATTTTAGGGTTTCGCAGAAAAAGAATATCAAACGGAGTCCAAACGGAATGAAACCTTCGGGAACGTGATTTTCGGAACGAACATGATCCAAAGGACTTGGACCCTATGTCAAGCAATCAACGAGGAAGGCACAAGGTAGGGGGCGCGCCTACCCCCCCAGGCGTGCCCTCCACCCTCGTGGCCTCCTGTTGCTCCACCGACGCACTCCTTCCTCCTATATATACCTACGTACCCCCAAACTACCAGATACGGAGCCAAAACCCTAATTCCACCGCCGTAACTTTCTGTATCCACGAGATCCCATCTTGGGGCCTTTTCCGGAACTCCGCCGGAAGGGGCATCGATCACGGAGGGCTTCTACATCAACACCATAGCCCCTCCGATGAAATGTGAGTAGTTTACTTCAGACCTACGAGTCCATAGTTATTAGCTAGATGGCTTCTTCTCTCTTTTTGGATCTCAATACAAAGTTCTCCCCCTCTCTTGTGGAGATCTATTCGATGTAATCTTCATTTGTGATGTGTTTGTTGAGACCGATGAATTATGGGTTTATGATCAAGTTTATCTATGAATAATATTTGAATCTTCTCTGAATTTTTTTATGTATAATTGGTTATCTTTGCAAGTCTCTTCGAATTATCAGTTTGGTTTGGCCTACTAGATTGATCTTTCTTGCAATGGGAGAAGTGCTTAGCTTTGGGTTCAATCTTGCGGTGCCCTTTCCCAGTGATAGTAGGGGCAGCAAGGCACGTATTGTATTGTTGCCATCGAGGATAACAAGATGGGGTTTATATCATATTGCATGAGTTTATCCCTCTACATCATGTCATCTTGCTTAAAGCGTTACTCTGTTCTCTTGAACTTAATACTCTAGATGCATGCTGGATAGCGGTCGATGTGTGGAGTAATATTAGTAGATGCAGGTAGGAGTCGGTCTACTTGTCTCAAACGTGATGCCTATATACATGATCATACCTAGATATTCTCATAACTATGCTCAATTCTGTCAATTGCTCAACAGTAATTTGTTCACCCACTGTAAATACTTATGCTCTTGAGAGAAGCCACTAGTGAAACCTATGCCCCCCGGGTCTATCTTGCATCATATTAATCTTTCAATACTTAGTTATTTCCTTTGCCATTTATTTTACTTGCATCTTTTAATTTCTCTTTATCATAAAAATACCAAAAATATTATCCTATCATATCTATCAGATCTCACTCTCGTAAGTGACCGTGTAGGGATTGACAACCCCTTTACGCGTTGGTTGCGATGATTTATTTGTTTGTGTAGGTGCGAGGGACTCGTGCGCGGCCTCCTACTGGATTGATACCTTGGTTCTCAAAAATTGAGGGAAATACTTACGCTACTTTGTTGCATCACCCTTTCCTCTTTAAGGGAAAACCAACGCAGTGCTCAAGAGGTAGCAGTGATGTGATGTTTTCATCGATACCCAGTGTCCATGGTGTCTTCACCAATCTCAAGGATCTCACGCAGGTTCTTATATGGGTAAGGTTTGCACGCATGTCTTCGTATATATGAGCGTATGTGCATGTATGTGAATGTCTACGGTTGTATTGTCTTTCCTAAGAAAAATAAGGACGTAATTTTACACAAACATGTTGTTTGACAAAACAAATAAGAAGGGCACAAATATTGAATTGTTGCAGTAAATGATACAGTTATTGTGCTTGCTTACTTGTTCTATAATATCTTTTAGCATCGGATTTTAATCATGCAGAAATTGTTATAGTATCTCACATCTTCAACACTTAAATCTGTATAATTTATGGGTTTTCAATCTTGAAATTTTGGGGTTCAAAATCTGGTGTTCAGGCAACGACAAAAATACTCAAAGCTTTCCCGATGAAATTTGAAATACTCCAGGCTTCACCAGCAAGCCGATGAATTCACCTCCCCTCTGCCGTCCCACCGGCCAGTGGTGGGGAGGGGGATCCCGATGCCTTTACTCCGGTTGATAGTTCAGGTTATAGTTGTTCAGCCCTCGGAGGTGTGGCGCTCGGATGGATGGCGACTCTTCTTCTTCGAATTTGTCTTTCGGGTTCCGACCCTCCTCGAGTTCGTCCTTCTTGACGTAGTTGGCGGAGCTCTGGCGTAGATTCCCACCGTCTCATTAGAGCTGTGAGGGTAGGGTTTTCGTAGTGTGAAGAGATTTGATGTCAGGTGCTTCAGACCAGCTATTCAAGGATTCAACGGCAAAGACTACAGCTCCAAGGCACTGGTGACGTGCACAAAGACTTCCCAGCTATCATCGACAAGGTCAAGCCGACTCCAGTAGTGGAGCGGTACAAGGACGCGTGGGCGGCTTGTTCTGACGACGGTAGTGGTCGTTTGGTGATCTCAGAATGTCAATATAATTTTTGTTATGTTTGAGGTGCTTTGTACTTATGATGATATTTGATAATAGACCTGGATCATGTTCGAAAAAAGATGAGGTTTGGAATATTTAATAAATATAAATTTAAAGAATTGTATCTTAAACTTCAATGTCGTAACTTTTAGTTCAGAATTCGTCTCAAAGTATGAAAGTACACTACCATGATCCTTTAATTAGTACGAACCAATCTATAGTTAGAAAAACAGTGATATCGACTTCAAATCCTAAATATGATTTTGGTGCTCATATTTTTAAAATTTATTTTAGACATTTCGACAATATGCATTCAGTGTGAAAAGATATTTTTGTCGACAACAAAGACGTCTATGACGACTTCGTCAATTTTATGATGATGTGTTGGCCTAGTTTTTTAAAAGTGCTCATAGAGATAAGGTGTGTGTGCCTTCTCGTAAAGGATGATTGTATACGCATATATACAAGCTCTTTTTTTATTAAAATAATCCTTAATTAGTGCAACGGAAACCATAGAAATGATGGGACCGTACCGTTTACCCATTGCAGTCCACGTCACTCGTTCTGCACGGCCGCGGCTACAAAAGAACTCGTCTCCTCCGATCTTTTGTGCAAACAACCGCACACCACCTGCTCGATCAATTACCCCGCTCCCCCGCTCGCCTTCGCCCCTGCCGATGAGCTTTCTCGCCGGGCGCCTCGCCGCACAGGAGGGTGCATACTTCCTCCAGGAGTCCAGGAACGCCGCCGGCCGCCTCGCGCAGAAGCTCCCCGCGCCCGAACATGGGCCCAGGCCGGCATCCCCGCCTCCGTCGGCCGACGTGCTCCCGGAGATCCTCCGCCACTCCATGCCTTTAAGGCCCACGCTGCCTCCGCCCAACTCAACCCTGTACGGTTCCACCCGCTTGGCCCTCCCACCAGGCGGCGCAGAGGCTGCCGGCGTGGCCCCCGACGTGCTCAGCCCGCTCCGGTCGTACGTCGCGCTGCCGCAGGCCACCTTCGGCCTCGGCCCCAAAAGGTGCGCCTCTGGCGCCTTCGGTATTGATCTAATTTTTTCGCTCAAGGTAGTTTTGAACTCGGGCGCTCTTACTATGCGTATGCGTCATTAGATAGTTCATCGATTTTTTAACGTGTGCAGAAGCACTCGTTGTACTAGTGGGTTGGAGAACTCACCTTGATACTAGAGGAAGGGATTATGTGATAAAACTTCCACATGGATTAAGGTTAAACTTTGCAACGTTTGATCAACAATTAGTTCTACAATATATGGATTTAGTGATGAATGGTACCCTTTGATTCATGGAGGGGGTACTACTTCTGAAATTTAAAAAGATGATCGACTCTCAGATCAAGAATGGATGCTTGGGTTATAGCGTCAGAATTTAGAACAGTGGAGGGTTGCACAGATTTTCTATTTAAAGCTGCTTGCATAGCATGTTCTATGTTCTTAGTCCCTCAGCTATTCGTAAGGTAATTAAGTTAATACTGTAAAACATAACTGGTGATTCATTTTCATCTTTTTCTAGGTTTCATGTGGATTTATTTACAGATGGGAACTTCCAACTGACAGGCCTCACTATTCATCATCAAGCACCAATGAGGGGCGGCATGATATGCATCCTCCTCCCATGGACCCTGAGAAGTTGAAGGCCGTAATTGCTAGATACTCACAGTGTATGTAACTTGCCAGAGATTTTGTTGTTGTACTAGTGTCGTTAAAGATATGTTGTTCTCACCTTTCGTGGATGCAGTTGGAAAGGCGCTCCTTAGGATTGCTGGGACTATATTGGTGATTGGAGAAGGAACAGCTGAGCTGCTGTATACTGCGAATAAGCTTCAGTTGCATTCTGTAAGTCATGTAACTGGCTCTTGACTAAAAAAATATACTCCTACAAGAGTAAATATACTTTTTTTTGTATGAAACAGAGCAAGTATACTTTCTACCTTCAAGAAAAGGAAATAATGTCCTGTCAGATTGCATATACAAATTCTAGGTTGATTGGTTGCAGCATGATTGTATTTGATTTTTGTAATTTTATTGTCAGCCTGTCTTCAGTTTTTAATTGGTCATAAACTTATAGTTCCAGAAAAAATGTGCTCTTCAATTGTTTTCTGTTATGTTGTTTATAATATTTTAGCGTTCTTAAAAAAAAGTAATCACGGTACTTTAGTCATTGGCATAGTTGTCAAAGAAAGCTCTGCCCAGTGCCCACACTTCTCTTCCTGACCATTAGCCATATGTCATCATTGTTCACACTCTGACCAAGCATAGAATTTATTTAACATTACTTGCTTGCCAGTTGCCACCATGCAATAAATGAAAAAAAATACGCTTGAGTGATGAGGGGGTTTAGATCTTGTTCGATGATATGCAACTGATCGGAATTTGAAATACTGCCTCCTTTCACAAATATGTTTTGGATATTTCAATATTGACGACATACGGACTGAAATGGGTGAACAAACAGACTAAAACGAGTCTATATACATCTAATTCAGAAAAAAAAAAGGTTAGAACATCTTGTATTTGTGAAAGGAGGGAGTAGCAACTTGTATCCTTAACGAATCAATGTTGACATATACAGAAAATAATACTAAAGGGCACTATTTTTGTACGTAGATTTTCTTAAGATGCAATGACATGATATATACAAATGTTTTTATTCAACCAGCTCCATCACATACAACGCTCAAATAGAGATAACAATGCAATTTGATAGCCATGAGACAGGTTTTGTGGTGATGCAGTATGATTGGATGTCAGTACCAACTTGAAATCCAATGACCGTACCGTCTTATAATTCAACTGAGACATATAGTAGGTCAACATGGTAAAGAACCAATTTGTGCCAATTCAGAGTTGTATCCTTAAAGGCAACTCTGATTTTTTTGGATGAACTGACCTTAAATCCTTAATATACTAAACTGTGAGTATTTCATATGAGCTTCCTTGATAAAAACAATTAGCAAGAAAAGAGATGAAAGTCATGACATCTAATTGGCAAATATCCTCTCCAAAATAACATTGATACCTCCTTTCAGGTCGACGACGTCAGAGCTAAAGGAAAAGAACAAGCTGATATGGTCAAAGTACAACTAGCTCCACTAAGGAAATGGGTAACAAAACTGCGGAACCATCCTGCTTTTGACTTTTGAGTCGATTGTACTTGAGCCTTGGCCTAACTTTGGTTTCTTCTGTTACAAAAATTGACATGTAATTTTCACATACTGAAATTGTAGGCTGAAGACACGTCCCGAAAATGGCATTACGAAGGCAACAAAGAGTCCAAGGAGAAGCCTCTCCTTGATAGAGAGCTTTCAAGAGCACTTAGTGCTAAGACACGTCCGAATTGATCAATACATACAACTTATTGTTGTTGTTGCTGTTCTTGTTGTTGATAAACACAAGCTTATACAGCTATCCACCATTATGAAGCTCTTTATTGTAACCTGTAAGTCCACCATTACAAAACTTCTCACTTGTTTTAGGTGTTTACCTTGTCTATATGTGTAAGATTACAAGGAACCAAACACATGTATATATGTTACACCTATATATATTAAATAAAACACATGGGAAATACCCTTTGGTTCCTGGGTGTATATACACCTCATATGGGGAATTTATTTTTGATAATTAAAGAAAGTCAAAACAGTTTGGAAGTTTTTTTTAAAATAAACTTGACTTTCTTTTGCACTAGTATATAAATTTTCATGAATAAAAAACCAGCATCGATTTCAGGGCAAAAAAACAAAATTTATTTGCTATTATAGGTCACTATTCACACTATTTTGATCGATTTTTTTGTCTTTTTTAAAAGAAGTCAACAAGATTTTTTTTATTTTCATGGAATTCTTTTTACCAGTACAATGAAAGGTCAATTTTATTCAAAAATATTTTCAGAATTTGTTGCCTTTTTTTTTTCATATAAGGTGTATATACACCTGCGCATACCCTTTTGATGTGGGAAGCCGGCCTGTAGCTGTATGAGCTTGTGTTTGTCATATCTAGTTAAAGGCTAATTGCCACGCTAGTGAAGAGAAACAGTACAAGTAAGCGGCTACTATAGTCACGTGAAAAGGTCCGTAGAGATAATTGTTTTTGCTTGGGAAAATGGAAGGGCATTGTCAAATCACTCGAGTGTAATTACAAATAGTATTGACTTTTTTTTATCAAAAAATACTAGGTATTGACTTTTTTAAGTCGGCCCCTAAGGATTTCGATTCATTAAAAAAGAGGGTTGCCCGGTTAATTATCTGAAAACTAGGGTAAAACCGTCACAACAGTCCACACAGGGCAACATCGGCTGACCTGGCCACCCACACAAAGATACAACAATGATGCATAGAAGAAACACAGAGTCGAGGTCGTCACCAAGCGTCATCGTCATCATCCTCTACGAGCCAATGACTCCGATTTCACCATCGACTTCTACGAACGAAGTCCTCGTTGCCGCAAACGCCGGAACCAATGCCGGCTCATGCCAAATAGTCGGCCACCGCGCAGGCGCCAAACAACTCCGACTATGAAGACCACCAAAACATAGGAGAAACAGGCAGAGTCGGCACCAACTAACACCTCCTCGAAGACCACTAGCCACTTGTCATTGTCACCGCCTAGGCACCTCCTGGGCAGCTCCGACTCTGCGACGGCCTGACGAGGCCCAGAAGAAACTTGTCGAGCACACCGGGTAAGAACCGACAATTGAAGCATTGCCATGACCCTGCACCGCTGGCCATCATCATCGTTGCCAAATTGGACACCGCACTACCACACTGTCGGCCGGGCACCTGCCGACCGCAATGCCGTGAGCGTCTAGCACATGGAGAGCATGAACAGGATCCAATGCTCTTCAAGGCGACGCCCCAAAGAGGGAAGAGATGATGCCGACGCCATTACTCGACCCGACTAGGCCTTAGGCTTTAGGTATTCACTTACAACATCACTCCGACTGCACAAGCAAAATGGAGCTAATTACTTTGGCTCCGCTGCTCCGTCGTCCTTGCTCTATTTTCTTCAAGGCAAGGATGACGATAGTGAACTTGTCTTCTCCTTCTCGAGGTGCCCGACGACACGACGCATGTACTCCTCGAGTATGCCTTCTCCAAAATGGCTCGCTGAAAGGATCGAGAAGAGGTGTCTAGAGGGGGGGGGTGATTAGACCCTCAACAAGCAAAAGTGGCAGTTTTTAAATCCTTCAAGTTGAGGTGGAGTTTTAGCACAAGTTATGTTGGGGAACGTAGTAATTTCAAAAAATTTCCTACGCACACGCAAGATCATGGTGATGCATAGCAACGAGAGGGGAGAGTGTCATCTACGTACCCTTGTAGATCGACAACGGAAGCGTTAGCACAACGTGGTTGATGTAGTCGTACGTCTTCACGGCCCGACCGATCAAGCACCGAAACTACGGCACCTCCGAGTTCTAGCACACGTTCAGCTCGATGACGATCCCCGGACTTCGATCCAGCAAAGTGTCGGGGAAGAGTTCCGTCAGCACGACGGCGTGGTGACGATCTTGATGTACTACCGTCGCAGGGCTTCGCCTAAGCACCGCTACAATATTATCGAGGACTATGGTGGAAGGGGGCACCGCACACGGCTAAGAATATGATCACGTGGATCAACTTGTGTGTCTAGGGGTGCTCCCTGCCTCTGTATATAAAGGTTCAAAGGGGGGGTGCGGCCGGCCAGGAGAGGGCGTGCCAGGAGGAGTCCTACTCCCTCCGGGAGTAGGATTCCCCCCCTTTCCTAGTTGGAATAGGATTCGGGAGGGGGGAAAGAGGAGAGAGAGAAGGAAGGGGGGGCGCCGGCCCCCTCTCCTTGTCCTATTCGGACTAGGGGGGGGAGGGGCGCGCGGCCCAGCCCTGGCCACCTCTCCTCTCTTCCACTAAAGCCCACTAAGGCCCATATACCTCCCGGGGGGTTCCGGTAACCTCCCGGTACTCCGGTAAAATCCCGATTTCACCCGGAACACTTCCGATATCCAAATATAGGCTTCCAATATATCAATCTTTATGTCTCGACCATTTCGAGACTCCTTGTCATGTCCGTGATCACATCCGGGACTCCGAGCAAACTTCGGTACATCAAAATGCATAAACTCATAATATAACTGTCATCGAAACCTTAAGCGTGCGGACCCTACGGGTTTGAGAACAATGTAGACATGACCGAGACACGTCTCCAGTCAATAACCAATAGCGGAACCTGGATGCTCATATTGGCTCCCACATATTCTACGAAGATCTTTATCAGTCAGACCGCATAACAACATACGTTGTTTCCTTTGTCATCGGTATGTTACTTGCCCGAGATTCGATCGTCGGTATCTTAATACCTAGTTCAATCTCGTTACCGACAAGTCTCTTTACTCGTTCCATAATACATCATCTCACAACTAACTCATTAGTTGCAATGCTTGCAAGGCTTATGTGATGTGCATTACCGAGAGGGCCCAGAGATACCTCTCCGACAATCGGAGTGACAAATCCTAATCTCGAAATACGCCAACCCAACATGTACCTTTGGAGAAACCTGTAGAGCTCCTTTATAATCACCCAGTTACATTGTGACGTTTGGTAGCACACAAAGTGTTCCTCCGGTACTCGGGAGTTGCATAATCTCATAGTCATAGGAACATGTATAAGTCATGAAGAAAGCAATAGCAACATACTAAACGATTGGGTGCTAAGCTAATGGAATGGGTCATGTCAATCACATCATTCTCCTAATGATGTGATCCCGTTAATCAAATAACAACTCTTTTGTTTATGGTTAGGAAACATAACCATCTTCGATTAACGAGCTAGTCAAGTAGAGGCATACTAGTGACACTCTGTTTGTCTATGTATTCACACATGTATTATGTTTCCGGTTAATACAATTCTAGCATGAATAATAAACATTTATCATGATATAAGGAAATAAATAATAACTTTATTATTGCCTCTAGGGCATATTTCCTTTAGTCTCCCACTTGCACTAGTCAATAATCTAGTTCACATCGCCATGTGATTCAACACTAAGAGTTCACATCACCATGTGATTAACACCCATAGTTCACATCGTCATGTGACCTATACCCAAAGGGTTTACTAGAGTCAATAATCTAGTTCACATCATTTATGTGATTAACACCCAAAGAGTACTAAGGTGTGATCATGTTTTGCTTGTGAGATAATTTTAGTCAACGGGTCTGTCACATACAGATCCGTAAGTATTTTGTGAATTCTATGTCTACAATGCTCTGCACGGAGCTACTCTAGCTAATTGCTCCCACTTTAATATGTATCTAGATCGAGACTTAGAGTCATCCAGATCTGTGTCAAAACTTGCATCGACGTAACTTTTTACGACGAACCTTTTGTCACCTCCATAATCGAGAAATATTTCCTTATTCTACTAAGGATAATTTTGACCAATGTCCAGTGATCTACTCTTAGATCACTATTGTACTCCCTTGCTTAACACAGTGTAGGGTATACAATAGATCTGGTACACATCATGGCATATTTTATAGAACCTATGGCTGAGGCATAGGGAATGACTTTCATTCTCTTTCTATCTTCTGCCGTGGTCGGGCTTTGAGTCTTACTCAATTTCATACCTTATAACACAGCCAAGAACTCTTTCTTTGACTGTTCCATTTTTGAACTACTTCAAAATATTGTCAAGGTATGTACTCATTGAAAAAACTTATCAAGCGTCTTGATCTATCTCTATAGATTTTGATGCTTAATATGTAAGCAGCTTCACCGAGGTCTTTCTTTGAAAAACTTCTGTAAAAACACTCCTTTATGCTTTGTAGAATAATTCTACATTATTTCTGATCAACAATATGTCATTCACATATACTTATCAGAAATGCTGTAGTGCTCCCACTCACTTTCTTGTAAATACAGGCTTCACTGCAAGTCTGTATAAAACTATATGCTTTGATCATACTATCAAAGCGTTTATTCCAACTCCGAGAGGCTTGCACCAGTCCATAAATGGATCACTGGAGCTTGCACACTTTGTTAACTCCTTTTGGATCGACAAAACCTTCCGGCTGCATCATATACAACTCTTCTTCCAGAAATCCATTCAGAAATGCAGTTTTGACATCCATTTGCTAGATTTCATAAAATGCGGCAATTGCTAACATGATTCGGACAGACTTAAGCATAGATACAAGTGAGAAACTCTCATCATACTCAACACCTTGAACTTGTCGAAAATCTTTTTGCGACAATTCTAACTTTGTAGACAGTAATATTACCGTCAGCGTCAGTCTTCTTCTTGAAGATCCATTTATTCTTAATTGCTTGCCGATCATTGGGCAAGTCAACCAAAGTCCATACTTTGTTCTCATACATGGATCCCATCTCAGATTTCATGGCTTCAAGCCATTTTGCGGAATCTGGGCTCACCATCGCTTCTTCATAGTTCGTAGGTTCATCATGATCTAGTAGCATGACTTCCAGAACAGGATTACCGTACCACTCTGGCGCGGATCTCACTCTGGTTGATCTACGAGGTTCAGTAGTATCTTGTTCTGAAGTTTCATGATCATTATCATTAGCTTCCTCACTAATTGGTGTAGGTGTCACAGAAACAGGTTTCTGTGATGTACTATTTTCCAATAAGGGAGTAGGTACAGTTACCTCGTCAAGTTCTACTTTCCTCCCACTCACTTCTTTCGAGAGAAACTCCTTCTCCAGAAAGTTTCCGAATTTAGCAACAAAAGTCTTGCCTTTGGATCTGCGGTAGAAGGTGTACCCAATAGTCTCCTTTGGGTATCCTATGAAGACATATTTCTCCGATTTGGGTTTGAGCTTATCAGGATGAAACTTTTTCATATAAGCATCACAATCCCAAACTTTAAGAAACGACAACTTTGGTTTCTTGCCAAACCACAGTTCAGATTGTGTCGTCTCAACGGACTTAGATGGTGCCCTTTTAAATGTGAATGCAGCTGTCTTTAATGCATAACCCCAAAACGATAGTGGTAGATCGGTAAGGGACATCATAGATTGCACTATATCCAATAAAGTACGGTTATGACGATCGGACACACCATTATGCTGTGGTGTTCCAGGTGGCATGAGTTTGTGAAACTATTCCACAATGTTTTAATTGAAGACCAAACTCGTAACTCAAATATTTGTCTCCGCGATCAGATCGTAGAAACCTTTTCTTTTCTTGCCATGATGATTTTCCACTTCACCCTGAAATTATTTGAACTTCTCAAATGTTTCAGACTTATGTTTCATCAAGTAGATATACCCATATCTGCTTAAGTCATCTATGAAGGTGAGAAAATAACGATATCCGCCACGAGCCTCAACATTCATCGGACCACATACATCTGTATGTATGATTTCTAACAAATCTGTTGCTCTCTCCATAGTACCGGAGAACGGTGTTTTTGTCATCTTACCCATAAGGCACGGTTCGCAAGTACCAAGTGATTCATAATCAAGTGGTTCCAAAAGCCCATCAGTATGGAGTTTCTTCATGCGCTTTACACCAATATGACCTAAACGGCAGTGCCACAAATAAGTTGCACTATCATTATTAACTTTGCATCTTTTGGTTTCAATATTATGATTATGTGTATCACTACGATCGAGATCCAATGAACTATTTTCATTGGGTGTGTAACCATATGAGGTTTTATTCATGTAAACAGAACAACAATTTATTCTCTTACTTAAATGAATAACCGTATTACAATAAACATGATCAAATCATATTTATGCTCAACGCAAACACCAAATAACACTTATTTAGGTTCAACACTAATCCCGAAAGTATAGGGAGTGTGCGATGATGATCATATCAATCTTGGAACTACTTCCAACACACATCGTCACTTCACCCTTAACTAGTTTCTGTTCATTCTGCAACTCCCGTTTCGAGTTACTACTCTTAGCAACTGAACCAGTATCAAATACCGAGGGGTTGCTACGAACACTAGTAAAATACACATTAATAATCTGTATATCAAATATACCTTTGTTCACTTTGCCATCCTTCTTATCCGCCAATCACTTGGGGTAGTTCTGCTTCCAGTGACCAGTCCCTTTGCAGTAGAAGCACTTAGTCTCAGGCTTAGGACCAGACTTGGGCTTCTTCACTTGAGCAGCAACTTGCTTGCTGTTCTTCTTGAAGTTCCCCTTTTTTTCCTTTGCCCTTTTCTTGAAACTAGTGATCTTGTCAACCATCAACACTTGATGCTCTTTCTTGATTTCTACCTTCATCGATTTCATCATGAAGAGCTTGGGAATCGTTTTCGTCATCCCTTGCATACTATAGTTCTTCATGAAGTTCTACTAACTTGGTGATGGTGACTAGAGAATTCTGTCAATCACTATCTTATCTGGAAGATTAACTCCCACTTGATTCAAGCGATTGTAGTACCCAGACAATCTGAGCACATGCTCACTAGTTGAGCGATTCTCCTCCATCTTTTAGCTATAGAACTTGTTGGAGACTTCATATCTCTCAACTCGGGTATTTGCTTGAAATATTAACTTCAACTCCTGGAACATCTCATATGGTCCATGACGTTCAAAACGTTTTTGAAGTCCCGATTCTAAGCCATTAAGCATGGTGCACTAAACTATCAAGTAGTCATCATATTGAGCTAGCCAAACGTTCATAACGTCTGCATCTGCTCCTGCAATAGGTCTGTCACCTAGCGGTGCATCAAGGACATAATTCTTCTGTGCAGCAATGAGGATAAACCTCAGATCACAGATCCAATCCGCATCATTGCTACTAACATCTTTCAACACAATTTTCTCTAGGAACATATCAAAATAAACACAGGGAAGCAACAACGCGAGCTATTGATCTACAAAATAATTTGCAAAATACTACCAGGACTAAGTTCATGATAAATTTAAGTTCAATTAATCATATTACTTCAGAACTCCCACTTAGATAGACATCCCTCTAATCCTCTAAGTGATTACGTGATCCAAATCAACTAAACCATGTCCGATCATCACGTGAGATGGAGTAGTTTCATTGGTGAACATCGCTATGTTGATCATATCTGCTATATGATTCACGCTCGACCTTTCGGTCTCCGTGTTCCGAGGCCATATCTGTATATGCTTGGCTCGTCAAGTATAACCTGAGTATTCCGTGTGTGCAACTGTTTTGCACCCGTTGTATTTGAACGTAGAGCCTATCACACCCGATCATCACGTGGTGTCTCAGCACGAAGAACTTTCGCAACGGTGCATACTCAGGGAGAACACTTCTTGATAATTTAGTGAGAGATCATCTTATAATGCTACCGTCAATCAAAGCAAGATAAGATGCATAAAAGATAAACATCACATGCAATCAATATAAGTGATATGATATGGCCATCATCATCTTGTGCTTGTGATCTCCATCTTCGAAGCACCGTCGTGATCACCATCGTCACCGGCGCGACACCTTGATCTCCATTGTAGCATCGTTGTCGTCTCGCCAATCTTATGCTTCCACGACTATCGCTACCACTTAGTGATAAAGTAAAGCATTACAGCGCGATTGCATTGCATACAATAAAGCGACAACCATATGGCTCCTGCCAGTTGCCGATAACTCGGTTACAAAACATGATCATCTCATACAATAAAATTTAGCATCATGTCTTGACCATATCACATCACAACATGCCCTACAAAAAAAAGTTAGATGTCCTCTACTTTGTTGTTGCAAGTTTTACGTGGTTGCTACGGGCTTAAGCAAGAACCAATCTTACCTACACATCAAAACCACAACGATAGTTTGTCAAGTTGGTGCTGTTTTAACCTTCACAAGGACCGGGCGTAGCCACACTCGGTTCAACTAAAGTTGGAGAAACTGTCACCCGCTAGCCACCTTTGTGCAAAGCACGTCGGGAGAACCGGTCTCGCGTAAGCGTACGCGTAATGTCGGTCTGGGCCGCTTCGTCCAACAATACCGCCAAACCAAAGTATGACATGCTGGTAAGCAGTATGACTTATATCGCCCACAACTCACTTGTGTTCTACTCGTGCATATAACATCAACATATAAAACCTAGGCTCTGATACCACTGTTGGGGAACGTAGTAATTTCAAAAAATTTCCTACGCACACGCAATATCATGGTGATGCATAGCAACGAGAGGGGAGAGTGTGATCTACGTACCCTTGTAGATCGACAACGGAAGCGTTAGCACAACGTGGTTGATGTAGTCGTACGTCTTCACGGCCTGACCAATCAAGCACCGAAACTACGGCACCTCCGAGTTCTAGCACATGTTCAGCTTGATGACGATCCCCGGACTCCGACCCAGCAAAGTGTCGGGGAAGAGTTCCGTCAGCACGACGGCGTGGTGACGATCTTGATGTACTACCGTCGCAGGGCTTCGCCTAAGCACCGCTACAATATTATCGAGGACTATGGTGGAAGGGGGCACCGCACATGGCTAAGAATATGATCACGTGGATCAACTTGTGTGTCTAGGGGTGCTCCCTGCCTCCGTATATAAAGGTTCAAAGGGGGGGGGTGCAGCCGGCCAGGAGAGGGCGCGCCAGGAGGAGTCCTACTCCCTCCGGGAGTAGGATTCCCCCCTTTCCTAGTTGGAATAGGATTCGGGAGGGGGGAAAGACGAGAGAGAGAAGGAAGGGGGGGCGCCGGCCCCCTCTCCTTGTCCTATTCGGACTAGGGGGGAGGGGCACGCGGCCCAGCCCTGGCCACCTGTCCTCTCTTCCACTAAAGCCCACTAAGGCCCATATACGTCCCGGGGGGTTCCGGTAACCTCCTCGTACTCCGGTAAAATCCCGATTTCACCCGGAACACTTCCGATATCCAAATATAGGCTTCCAATATATCAATCTTTATGTCTCGACCATTTCGAGACTCCTCGTCATGTCCGTGATCACATCCGGGACTCCGAACAAACTTCGGTACATCAAAATGCATAAACTCATAATATAACTGTCATCGAAACCTTAAGCGTGCGGACCCTACGGGTTTGAGAACAATGTAGACATGACCGAGACACGTCTCCAGTCAAACCAATAGCGGAACCTGGATGCTCATATTGGCTCCCACATATTCTACGAAGATCTTTATCGGTCAGACCGCATAACAACATACGTTGTTCCCTTTGTCATCGGTATGTTACTTGCCCGAGATTCGATCGTTGGTATCTTAATACCTAGTTCAATCTCGTTACCGGCAAGTCTCTTTACTCGTTCCGTAATACATCATCTCACAACTAACTCATTAGTTGCAATGCTTGCAAGGCTTATGTGATGTGCATTACCGAGAGGGCCCAGAGATACCTCTCCGACAATCGGAGTGACAAATCCTAATCTCGAAATACGCCAACCCAACATGTACCTTTGGAGACACCTGTAGAGCTCCTTTATAATCACCCAGTTACGTTGTGACATTTGGTAGCACACAAAGTGTTCCTCCGGCAAACGGGAGTTGCATAATCTCATAGTCATAGGAACATGTATAAGTCATGAAGAAAGCAATAGCAACATACTAAACGATCGGGTGCTAAGCTAATGGAATGGGTCATGTCAATCACATCATTCTCCTAATGATGTGATCCCGTTAATCAAATAACAACTCTTTTGTTTATGGTTAGGAAACATAACCATCTTTGATTAACGAGCTAGTCAAGTAGAGGCATACTAGTGACACTCTGTTTGTCTATGTATTCACACATGTATTATGTTTCCGGTTAATACAATTCTAGCATGAATAATAAACATTTATCATGATATAAGGAAATAAATAATAACTTTATTATTGCCTCTAGGGCATATTTCCTTCAAGTTAAAGCATTCACAATACATTTCAAGAAAGCATGGCAAGAGTATATGAGCAGCGGAAACTAAAGCATGCAAGTTGCAAGAATGTAAAGGGATGGGATTGGAGTGTGCAAACGCAATTGGAGACACGAAGATTTTTGGTTTGGTTCCGGTAGGTGGTGCTATCATACATCCACGTTGGTGGAGACTTCAACCCACGAAGGGTAACGGTTGCGCGAGTCCACTGAGGGCTCCACCCACGAAGGGTCCACGAAGAAGCAACCTTGTCTATCCCACCATGGCCATCGCCCATGAAGGACTTGCCTCACTTGGATAGATCTTCATGAAGTAGGCGATCTCCTTGCCCTTACAAACTCCTTGGTTCAACTCCACAATGTTGACAAAGCCTCCCAAGTGACACCTAACCAATCTAGGAGACACCACTCTCCAAACAGGTAATAGATGGTATGTTGATGATGAACTCCTTGCTCTTGTGCTTCAAATGATAGTCTCCCCAATACTCACCCTCTCTCACAAATTTGGCTATGGTGGAAAGATGATTTGAGTGGAAAGCAACTTGGAAAAGGTTAGAGATCAAGATTCTTGTGGTTGGATTGGAATGTCTTGGTCTCAACACATGAGTAGGTGGTTCTCTCTCAGAAAATGAGTAGTGGAAGTGTAGGCACGTTCTGATGGCTCTCTCTTGAATAGAGAAGGGGGTGGAGGGGTATATATAGCCTCCACACAAAATCTAACCGTTACACACATTTGACCCAACTCGGTCAGACCGAATAGGTGAACTCGGTGAGACCATTCAGTTCAAAATCTGAACGTTAGGATTTTTGGTGGGACCGACATGATCAACTCGGTGGGACCAATGTGTTAGGGTTAGGGAAAAACCTCATCTCGATGTGACCGATTGCGTGAACTCGGTGGGACCGATTTCAGCAATGAGCAAACAGAGAGTTGGTCAAGCAAACTCGGTGGGACTGATTGCACATTTCGGTGAGACCAAAATAATTACAACGAGCAACAGAGAGTTTGCAAGGCCATCTCGGTGAGACCGAGATCCTACCGGTGAGACCGAATTGATTAGGGTTTCTGGCAGTGTCTATGTCAAATGAACTCGGTGGCGCCGGATGGATCAAATCAATGTTGGGGATATCGCTTATCGGGAACTTATCGGTCGACCCATGATAAGGGGTAAATCGGCCAGTTTATCGGCATATCGGCTGATTTATCGCAATATTGGTTGATTTATCTTATCGATCAGAGAACGATAAGCGATAAATCGGCCGATTTATCGGAATATCGGAAGATATCTTGAACAGTGGATCAAATCGGTGGGGCTGAGTTTGACTTTAGGTTTAGGACATATTTGGATTTGAAAAAGTGGTTGAGGGCTTTCAAAGCATATCACTAAGCACTTTGAGCAAGTAGATCATTAAGCAATACCTCATCCCCTTTTAATAGTATTGGCTTTTCCTATGGACTCAATGTGATCTTGGATCACTAAAATAGAAATGAAGAGTCTTGAGCTTTTGCCAATCTTTGTCCTGAGCATCTTGAAGGGGTTCCACATCCTCTTGTCCATGCCACGCCTTAATTGAACTTTCTGAAATATACTAGACGAAAATATTAGTCCAACAAGAGATATGTTGACATTAATTACCAAAATCACCCAGGGAGCACTTGTGCTTTCAATCTCCCCCCTTTTGGTAATTGATGACAACATACATCAAAGCTTTAGATAAAGATATGAAGAGTAATAAGTAAAGCTTTGGAAAGACATGTAATATACATTAATTGGCTCCCCCTACATGTAGCAATCATGAAAAGATAGAATATGAGAGCATGTGAATGCATAGGTATGACAGAGCAAGCAATGAGTTACATGTATCTTGGCTATATGCATCAGAGTAAATGATGTAGATAAATTAAGTGTACCTTCATGTTCATGAGTCCTTCTTGCAAACAATATGAACATAAGAAAGAGATCATCATGCACATGAGTGTGATGCATATACTTACCTTGTGGTCTTGAGATGGCTTTGGTCGAGGTGAACTTGAGAAGACAGAGTTAGTTAACACAAGAACACTCTATAAAGCAAGTTTAGGTAACCACAAAAGTACCAAGGCTGGGATGACATGTAGTTAGTGAGTACTTAGTACACTATTTGGATATAGACATGTGTTGGGGAACACAGTAATTTCAAAAAAATTCCAACGCACACGCAAGATCATGGTGATGCATAGCAACGAGAAGGGAGAGTGTCGTCCACGTACCCTCGTAGACCGTTAAGCGGAAGCGTTATGACAACGCGGTTGATGTAGTCGTACGTCTTCACGATCGACCGATCCTCAGTACCGAACATACGGCACCTCCGCGTTCAACACACGTTCAGCTCGGTGACGTCCCGCGAACTCATGATCCAGTAGAGCTCAAGGGAGAGTTTCGTCCGCACGATGGCATGGTGACGATGTTGATGAAGCTACCGTCACAGGGCTTCGCCTAAGCACCGCTACAGTATGACCGAGGTGGATTATGGTGGAGGGGGGCACCGCACATGACTGGGAGAGATCAATGATCAACTTGTGTCTTATAGGGTGCCCCCTGCCCCCGTATATAAAGGAGCAAGGGGGGAGGCCGGCCGGCCTTGTAGGGCGCGCCAGGAGGAGGAGTCCTCCTCCTAGTAGGAGTGGGACTCCCCTCTTTCCTACTCCTACAAGGAGGGGGAAAGGAAGGGGGAGAAGGAGAAGGAAAGGGGGGAGCCGCCCCCCTTCCTAGTCCAATTCAGACGAGAGGGGGAGGGGGCGCGCGGCCTGCCCTGGCCGGCCCCTCTCTCTCTCTCTCCACTAGGGCCCAACAAGGCCCATTAACCCCGGGGGGTTCCGGTAACCCCTCCGGCACTCCGGTAAAATCCCGATTTCACCCAGAACTCTTCCGATGTCCAAATGTAGGCTTCCAATATATCAATCTTTATGTCTCAAACATTTCAAGACTCCTCATCATGTTCGTGATCATATCTGGGACTCCGAACTACCTTCCGTACATCAAAACATATAAACTCATAATACCGATCGTCACAGAACTTTAAGCGTGCGGACCCTACGGGTTCGAGAACTATGTAGAGATGACCGAGACACGTCTTCGGTCAATAACCAATAGCGGAACCTACATATTCTACGAAGATCTTTTATCAGTCAAACCGCATAACGATATACGTTGTTCCCTTTGTCATCAGTAAGTTACTTGCCTGAGATTCGATCGTCGGTATCTTAA
Source organism: Triticum urartu (assembly GCF_056163025.1). NCBI lineage: Eukaryota > Viridiplantae > Streptophyta > Magnoliopsida > Poales > Poaceae > Triticum > Triticum urartu. The sequence continues at coordinate 175,005,402 of NC_141879.1, forward strand.
TACCTAGCTCAATCTCGTTACCGACAAGTATTTTTACTCGTTCCGTAGTGCATCATCCCGTAACTAACTTATTAGTCACATTTCTTGCAAGGCTTATAGTGATGTGCATTACCGAGAGGGCCCAGAGATACCTCTCCGATAATCGGAGTGACAAATCCTATTCTTGATCTATGCCAACTCCATGAACACCCTCGGAGACACATGTAGAGCACCTTTATAATCACCCAGTAACGTTGTGACGTTTGGTAGCACACAAAGTGTTCCTCCGGTATTCGGGAGTTGCATAATCTCATAGTCATAGGAACATGTATAAGTCATGAAGAAAGCAACAATAGTAAACTTAAACAATCAAGTGCTAAGCTAACGAAATGGGTCAAGTCAATCACAACATTCTACTAATGATGTGACCCCGTTAATCAAATGACAACTCATGTCTATGGCTAGGAAACTCAACCATCTTTGATCAACGAGCTAGTCAAGTAGAGGCATACTAGTGACACTTTGTTTGTCTATGTATTCACACATGTATTATGTTTCCGGTTAATACAATTCTAGCATGAATAATAAACATTTATCATGATATGAGGAAATAAATAATAACTTTATTATTGCCTCTAGGGCATATTTCCTTAAGTCTCCCACTTGCACTAGAGTCAATAATCTAGATTACACAGTAATGATTCTAACACCCATGGAGTCTTGGTGCTGATCATGTTTTGCTCGTGGAAAAGGCTTAGTCAGCGGGTCTGCAACATTCAGATCCGTATGTATCTTGCATATCTCTATGTCTCCCACCTGGACTTGATCTCGGATGGAATTGAAGCGTCTCTTGATGTGCTTGGTTCTCTTGTGAAATTTGGATTCCTTTGCCAAGGCAATTGCACCAGTATTGTCACAAAAGATTTTCATTGGACCCGATGCACTAGGTATGACACCTAGATCGGATATGAACTCCTTCATCCAGAATCCTTCATTTGCTGCTTCTGAAGCAGCTATGTACTCCGCTTCACACGTAGATCCCGCCATGACGCTTTGTTTAGAACTGCACCAACTGACAGCTCCACCGTTCAATATAAACACGTTTCCGGTTTGCGATTTAGAATCGTCAGGATCAGTGTCAAAGCTTGCATCGACGTAACCATTTACGACGAGCTCTTTGTCACCTCCGTAAACGAGAAACATATCCTTAGTCCTTTTCAGGTATTTCAGGATGTTCTTGACCGCTGTCCAGTGATCCACTCCTGGATTACTTTGGTACCTCCCTGCTAAACTAATAGCAAGGCACACATTAGTTCTGGTACACAGCATTGCATACATGAATGAGCCTATGGCTGAAGCATAGGGAACACTTTTCATTTTCTCTCTATCTTCTGCAGTGGTCGGGCATTGAGTCTTACTCAACTTCACACCTTGTAACACAGGCAAGCACCCTTTCTTTGCTTGATCCATTTTGAACTTTTTCAAAACTTTATCAAGGTATGTGCTTTGTGAAAGTCCAATTAAGCATCTTGATCTATCTCTATAGATCTTGATGCCCAATATATAAGCAGCTTCTCCGAGGTCTTTCATTGAAAAACTCTTATTCAAGTATCCTCTTATGCTATCCAGAAATTCTATGTCATTTCCAATCAGCAATATGTCATCCACATATAATATTAGAAATGCTACAGAGCTCCCACTCACTTTCTTGTAAATACAGGCTTCTCCAAAAGTCTGTATAAAACCATATGCTTTAATCACACAATCAAAACATTTATTCCAACTCCGAGAGGCTTGCACAAGTCCATAAATGGATCACTGGAGCTTGCACACTTTGTTAGCTCCCTTTGGATCGACAAAACCTTCTAGTTGCATCATATACAACTCTTCTTCCAGAAATCCATTCAGGAATGCAGTTTTGACATCCATTTGCCAAATTTCATAATCATAAAATGCGGCAATTGCTAACATGATTCGGACAGACTTAAGCATCGCTACGGGTGAGAAAGTCTCATCGTAGTCAACTCCTTGAACTTGTCGAAAACCATTCGCAACAAGTCGAGCTTTGTAGACAGTAACATTACCGTCAGCGTCAGTCTTCTTCTTGAAGATCCATTTATTCTCGATGGCTTGCCGATCATCGGGCAAGTCAACCAAAGTCCATACTTTGTTCTCATACATGGATCCCATCTCAGATTTCATGGCCTCAAGCCATTTTGCGGAATCTGGGCTCACCATCGCTTCTTCATAGTTCGTAGGTTCATCATGGTCAAGTAACATGACTTCCAGAACAGGATTACCGTACCACTCTGGTGCGGATCTTACTCTGGTTGACCTACGAGGTTCGGTAGTAACTTGATATGAAGTTTCATGATCATTATAATTAGCTTCCTCACTTATTGGTGTAGGTGTCATAGGAACCGGTTTCTGTGATGAACTACTTTCCAATAAAGGAGCAGGTACAGTTACCTCATCAAGTTCTGTTTTCCTCCCACTCACTTCTTTTGAGAGAAACTCCTTTTCTAGAAAGGATCCATTCTTAGCAACGAATGTCTTGCCTTCGGATCTATGATAGAAGGTGTACCCAACAGTCTCCTTTGGGTATCCTATGAAGATACATTTCTCCGATTTGTGTTCGAGCTTATCAGGTTTAAGCTTTTTCACATAAGCATCGCAGCCCCAAACTTTAAGATATGACAACTTTGGTTTCTTGCCAAACCACAGTTCATAAGGCGTCGTCTCAACGGATTTTGATGGTGCCCTATTTAACTTGAATGCAGCCATCTCTAAAGCATAACCCCAAAATGATAGCGGTAAATCAGTAAGAGACATCATAGATCGCACCATATCCAGTAAAGTACGATTACGACATTCGGATACACCATTATGCTATGGTGTTCCGGGTGGCGTGAGTTGCGAAACTATTCTGCATTGTTTCAAATGTAGACAAACTCATAACTCAAATATTCTCCTCCACGATCAGATCGTAGAAACTTTATTTTCTTATTACGATGATTTTCCACTTCACTCTGAAATTCTTTGAACTTTTCAAATGTTTCAGATTTATGCTTCGTTAAGTAGATATACCCATATCTGCTCAAATCATCTGTGAAGGTGAGAAAATAACGATACCCGCCGCGAGCCTCAATATGCATCGGACCACATACATCAGTATGTATGATTTCCAATAAATCTGTTGTTCGCTCCATTGTTCCGAAGAATGGCGTTTTAGTCATCTTTCTCACAAGTACCAAGTGATTCATAATCAAGTGATTCCAGAAGTCCATCAGTATGGAGTTTCTTCATGCGCTTTACACCAATATGACCCAAACGGCAGTGCCAGAAATAAATTGCACTATCATTATCAGCTCTGCATCTTTTGGCTTCAACATTATGAATATGTGTATCACTACTATCGAGATTCAACACAAATAGACCACTCTTCAAGGGTGCATGACCATAAAAGATATTACTCATATAAATAGAACAGCCATTATTCTCAGATTTAAATGAATAATTGTCTCGTATCAAACAAGATCCAGATATAATGTTCATGCTTAACGCTAGCACCAAATAACAATTATTCAGGTCTAAAACTAATCCTTGAAGGTAGATGTAGAGGTAGCGTGCCGACGGCGATCACATCGACTTTGAAACCGATTCCCACGCGCATCGTCACCTCATCCTTAGCCAGTCTTTGCTTAATCTACAGTCCCTGTTTCGAGTTGCAAATATTAGCAACAAAACCAGTATCAAATACCCAGGTGCTACTGCGAGCTCTAGTAAGGTACACATCAATAACATGTATATCACATATACCTTTGTTCACCTTGCCATCCTTCTTATCCGCCAAATACTTGGGGCAGTTCTGCTTCCAGTGACCAGTCTGTTTGCAGTAGAAGCACTCAGTCTCAGGCTTAGGTCCAGACTTGGGTTTCTTCTCCTGAGCAGCAACTTGTTTGTTGTTCTTTTTGAAGTTCCCCTTCTTCTTCTCTTTACCCTTTTTCTTGAAACTGGTGGTCTTGTTGACCATCAACACTTGATGCTCCTTCTTGATTTCTACCTTCGCTGCTTTTAGCATTGCGAAGAGCTCGGGAATTGTCTTGTTCATCCCTTGCATATTATAGTTCATCACGAAGCTCTTGTAGCTTGGTGGCAGTGATTGAAGAACTCTGTCAATGACACTGTCAATGGGAAGATTAACTCCCAGTTGAGTCAAGTGGTTATGATACCTAGATATTCTGAGCATATGTTCACTGACAAAACTATTCTCCTCCATCTTGCAGCTGTAGAACTTATTGGAGACTTCATATCTCTCAATCCGGGCATTTGCTTGAAATATTAACTTCAACTCCTGGAACATCTCATATGCTCCATGACGTTCAAAACGCCGTTGAAGTCCCGGTTCTAAGCCTTAAAGCATGGCACACTAAAATATCGAGTAGTCGTCAGCTTTACTCTGCCAAACGTTCTTAACGTCATCAGCAGCAGGCCTGGCACCTAGCGGTGTTTCCAGGACGTAATTCTTCTGTGCAACAATGAGGATAATCCTCAAGTTACGGACCCAGTCCGTGTAATTGCTACCATCATCTTTCAACTTTGCTTTCTCGAGGAATGCACTAAAATTCAACGGAACAACAACACGAGCCATCTATCTACAATAACATAGACAAGCAAAATACTATCGGGTACTAAGTTCATGATAAATTTAAGTTCAATTAATCATATTACTTAAGAACTCCCACTTAGATAGATATCCCTCTAATCATCTAAGTGATCACGTGATCCATATCAACTAAACCATAACCGATCATCACATGAGATGGGGTAGTTTTCAATGGTGAACATCACTATGTTGATCATATCTACTATATGATTCACGCTCGACCTTTCGGTCTCAATGTTCCGAGGTCATATCTGCATATGCTAGGCTCGTCAAGTTTAACCCGAGTATTCTGCGTGTGTAAAACCGTCTTACACCCGTTGTAGATGAACGTTGAGCTTATCACATCCGATCATCACGTGGTGTCTCGGCACGACGAACTTTGGCAATGGTGCATACTAACACTTTTACCTTGAAATTTAGTGAGAGATCATCTTATAATGCTACCGTCAAACAAAGCAAAATAAGATGCATAAAGGATAAACATCACATGCAATCAATATAAGTGATATGATATGGCCATCATCATCTTGTGACTTTGATCTCCATCTCCAAAGCACCGTCATGATCACCATCGTCACCGGCGTGACACCTTGATCTCCATCGTAGCATCGTTGTCGTCTCGCCATCTATTGCTTCCACGACTATCGCTACCACTTAGTGATAAAGTAAAGCAATTACAGGGCGATTGCATTGCATACAATAAATCGACAACCATATGGCTCCTGCCAGTTGCCGATAACTCTGTTACAAAACATGATCATCTCATACAATAAATATAGCATCATGTCTTGACCATATCACATCACAACATGCCCTCCAAAAACAAGTTAGACGTCCTCTACTTTGTTGTTGCAAGCTTTACGTGGCTGCTATGGGCTGAGCAAGGACCGTTCTTACCTACGCATCAAAACCACAATGATAGTTCGTCAAGTTAGTGCTGTTTTAACCTTCTCAAGGACCGGGCGTAGCCACACTCGGTTCAACTAAAGTTGGAGAAACTGACGCCCGCCAGCCACCTGTGTGCAAAGCATGTCAATAGAGCCAGTCTTGCGTAAGCGTACGCGTAATGTCGGTCCGGGCCGCGTCATCCAACAATACCGCCGAACCAAAGTATGACATGCTGGTAAGCAGTATGACTTGTATCGCCCACAACTCACTTATGTTCTACTCGTGCATATAACATCTACGCATAAACCAGGCTCGGATGCCACTGTTGGGGAACGCAGTAATTTCAAAAAAACCCTACGCACACGCAAGATCATGGTGATGCATTGCAACGAGAAGGGAGAGTGTCGTCCACGTACCCTCATAGACCGTTAAGCGGAAGTGTTAAGACAACGCGGTTGATGTAGCCGTACATCTTCACGATCGACCGCGTTCAGCACACATTCAACTTGGTGATGTCCCGCGAACTCACGATCTAGTAGAGCTCGAGGGAGAGTTTCATCCGCACGACGGCGTGGTGATGATGTTGATGAAGCTACCATCGCAGGGCTTCGCCTAAGCACCGCTACAGTATGACCGAGGTGGATTATGGTGGAGGGGGGGCACTGCACACGGATGGGAGAGATCAATGATCAACTTGTGTCTTCTAGGGTGCCCCCAGCCCCCGTATATAAAGGAGCAAGGGGGAGGCCGGCCGGCCCTGTAGTATTTGGGAGTGTTCCTCTGGTATTCGGGAGTTGCATAATCTCATAGTCATAGGAACATGTATAAGTCATGAAGAAAGCAATAGTAGTAAACTTAAACGATCAAGTCCCAAGCTAACGGAATGGGTCAAGTCAATCACAACATTCTACTAATGATGTGACCCCGTTAATCAAATGACAACTCATGTCTATGGCTAGGAAACTCAACCATCTTTGATCAACGAGCTAGTCAAGTAGAGGCATACTAGTGACACTTTGTTTGTCTATGTATTCACACATGTATTATGTTTCCGGTTAATACAATTCTAGCATGAATAATAAACATTTATCATGATATGAGGAAATAAATAATAACTTTATTATTGCCTCTAGGGCATATTTCCTTCAACATGTCCCCAAAGATCAAAGATATGCAATGAATTCCAAAGATGTTCTTCCCTTAGATATGAACTCTTCCCCTTGAATCTGATATTGGATAATGAGAGAAGATAGGGTAAAAGAAAATCAGAACAAAGGAAAAACAGAGCAAATCAATCATAACATACACTAACATGTCTTTCCCCTCTTAAAGACATGTGACTTCTCTCCTCTATTGTTAATAAGCGTATGGATAAGCTAATATGTGCTTTCTCTCCTATGTGACAAGCTTTGTTGTGCTCTCTCTCCCCCTTTGACATCAATTTCAAAGAAGGGATCTTCTCGAGCATGAGTCAAATAGGTTTGGTCCTTGAGTCACATTACAAAGCAGCATGTAGTCGAGGATGCGAGTAGAGGAAAAGAATCATCGAGTGGAGCTGGAGAAGAAATAACAGTTGTAATGGCAAAAGGTTTTCTCAGTAGTGAAATCGGTAACGCCGATTCTTTTTCATCGGTGACACCGAGTTGGCAGTGTCATAGATGATGCATATCGGTCGGACCGGGTTCGTCCTTGTCGGTTGTACTGATGAACAATCTACAATGTATTATTATAGTTTGGTCTAGCCGATAGGAAGAAATCGGTGAGGCCGAGTTCAATATAGAGGAACGATTTTTTCATCTCAACTCACTTGGCAAAATAGATCTCAGAAAGATTTGCAAGGAATTAACTGAAGGATTTGCAATGAATTAGATGTAGAGAATAAGAGACAAAAAAGAAATGGAATCTAGATGAAGTTTTTTTAAAGGGGAACAAACAAGCAAGAAATAAATGCAAGAACACAAGGAAACACTAGAGAACTTCATGTAGAAAGGGTCGGCGACAAAGTCACCTATGTCAGAGTATATTGACTGAGGAGTCAAGTGATAACACTTGATCGTAGGTCATACTCATCGTTTAAGCTCAAAATGGGGTTACCATTTTTCGTTTAAGCATTTTGATGTATTCACATCTTGTTGAGCTGCTTCGACCCATGACTTGGGGTAAAGCTTCTCTAAGATGGAATAACATACCTTGGGTGGTGGTGTTGATCTTGATCATGTAGTCGAACTCGTGTTGGATGCTCAAGGTTAATGTGGTTCATCAAGAGTTGGGAGCACCGCTTGTAGTTTGTGTTCATCTACCTACATGGGTTAGTTTTGCAAGGAAGAGCACTTGTGTATCCAAAATGACAATCATGAAATTTCATACCAAATGAAATTTGATATATTGAAATTGTTAAAGGATACGTTGAAAGGATTCATGCTTCCTTGTCTTCAACCACCATATTGTAGAGACTTGGTGATGTAGAGATTGCTCAAGATGTGAGTGAGTTGCAATCTCAAAGATTTGGGCTCATCCAAGTTTGTACAAGGGTTAGATAACATGCAAGGGTACAAGTATAGATCCAAGACATATGATCATCATTATAGGAGAAATATCAAGGATTAGTCAAAGGCTCATGCCTTGCATGTATCCAAATGGAGTCTCTACTCCAAGTTTGAGGCATCAATGATATTCAATTCACCTCTCAAATGGCAAAATACTTTCTCATCAAGTGGTTTGGTGAATATATCCGCCAATTGCTTATTGGTACGAACATGTTTAAGATCGATGTCTCCTTTAGCAACATGATCTCGAATAAAATGATGTCGAACTTCAATATGCTTAATTTGAGAATATTGCACGGGATTATGAGCAATCTTAATAGCACTCTCATTATCACAAAGCAATGGAACGTGTTTCACAAATATCATAATCTTTAAGAGTTTGGGCCATCCAAAGTAAATGAGCACAGCATGAACCAGCGGCAATGTATTCCTCTTCGGTGGTAGATAAGGATACCGAGTTTTGTTTCTTGGAGGACCAAGACACAAGAGATGTACCAAGAAATTAACAAGTACCCGAAGTGGACTTTCTATCAACCTTGTCATCGGCATAGTCCGAATTGGAGTAGCCAACAAGATCAAAAGAAGACCTCTTAGGATACCAAATGCCAAAGTTTGGTGTATGAATTAAGTATCTCACTATCCTTTTCACAGCCTTAAGATGACATTCTTTAGGGGTGTAACATTCCAAATTTTCAATTTGGAATGTTATACAATAGATCATCATTGCATAGCATATTATATTGCTTTTGGTTGATCCTAGAAAATTCACGCAACTCAAGGACCCTCGGAGAGAGTTGGGAATTTCGTTATTTTCATATTTGAGTTTTCTCAAATTTTGAAAATAGGATCATTTGATTTTATTTATTTTATCTTCAATTATTTCTACTATAAAAATTATGAGAGAGGGAATAAAATGACTTTTCCAAAATAAAGAAATATTGAGGATTTAATAAAAAAATCAAATAAGTTTTTATTTTGGTTTTATTTGCTATTTTATTTGAATTTAGGAAAAATTGCGCGTTTTCAAAAATTGCATTTAGGGCCAAGAAAATGTTCATCCTGTTCTAAATATTTTATTTAGACGGTGAAAATTTGTTTTGGCATTTTTAGATTTTTATTTATTTTTCTAGATTTTTTTCTTTAGTCGCAGCGGAATTGTTAAAAAAAAAGAGACCCCGCGCCCGACTGGGCCAAGTGCCCAGCCGAGCGGGCCGGCCCAGCCAGCCGCCGCCGCCTCCCGCCGGGTCGGGACAGGAGTCCCGACCAGCGCCGCCGCCGCCCGAGTCCGGGGAGGACCCGCCTCCCGAGGCCGACCCCTTCCCCAAGTCGCCTCTTCCCCCCTTTATAACCCCGCTGCCGCCCCTCCCTGTAGCCCACACCACCCGCCGCCGCCACAAGCCTCCAGCGCCGTCGCCGCACGCCGCCCGCGTCGCCTGCCGCCGCCGCCGCGCCGCAGCGCCGCCCCCGCGCCGCCTGCCGCCCCGCGCCGCCGCCGCCCCGCCGCAGCCTCGCCGGAGCTCCGAGCCGAGGTAGCCGCCGCTCCAGTTTTTGAGAAAAAGCTGTTTCGTTTTTTTGAAAAACCATAGTTCTTCGTTTTTTAAATACATCGGTTTTTCTCCGGTTTATTTATTTAGCGAGCGTTCGCTCGTCCGTTCATTTTAACGAACGCATCCTTCGTTTAGTTCTTGTTAACGAACGTTCGTTCGTTAACCTGTTCGTCGTTTTTCTTTTTCTCGGATTAAATCCGCGATTTTTCTGATCGTGATTTCTGATCCGATTTTCGTTCTAGTATAACTTTTTGCTCGTTTATCGGAATCAGGCGATTCAAGCGCCTGGAGTTTGGTCTCGAAATCCTCTTTCCGTCTAACCAACTCAAAACAAGTTTTTGCCACTGTAAAATTGCCCTAGTTCCAGAATAGTAAACGAAGCCTGTTTCTTTTGCCGTTTGTCTTTCGTTGCTTCGTTCGATTTGATTCTTTTGCCAACCGGAGTTCTTAAGTTGAACTTTCTGTTTAGATCTCTTATTTGAGTTTTATTTGTGCATTAGTTGAGTACATACTGTATGCTTGTTTGTTTGCGATAGAGTACCCGGAGTGCGCCGCTTGCTACTTCGAATCGCTAGGTTTTGCGGATCATTAGCAAGGCAAGTAACGCTTTGATCATACCTTCCTACTACCCAGTTTTATTGCATTAGATCAATCCTCACACCTTGCATGATTAGGATTTAAATAAATTGTGGGTTCTGGGAAGTAGTTGAGGTAGTACCTATTACCTGTTTACTATCAAACCTTTGGGAGTTACTTCTATGTTTGCTTATTATGCCATGCTAAGCTAGTAGACGTGGATTGGGTGAGTGTATCCATGACAGATGTGAGACTGTTAAATTAATGGTTTATCTAAGGTGGCAACTTAAATACACATCTGGGTGGATTGAGGCACCTGGGTATTCCAGCGATTGCCTATTTTTCTTTTGGACCGCCATCCAGGCTCAAAGGGATCATGAGATTATTCATGCTAGAAACTTCCGTGTGCAGCCACAAGCTACTATGGGCTCTAGCATAGTTGACTAAGTCGTGCAAACTCTTACAGTGGTAGACTAGCAGATGTAGGGGAAAGTAGGTGTAACGGTCTACCCGATTGTAAGGTGCTAGCGCTTCTGAAAGACTATGTCTCGGTCATCTGTTTCTCAAACATCATGTAGTGCGAGAATCCCAACGGAGGAGATCGAGTCTTGTGGGGGAAAAGTGCGCAAACCACTGCAGAGTGTATAAACTAATCATGGTTAGCCGTGTCCCCGGTTATGGACATCTTGAGTATCTAGTACCTGGATTATCATGTGAATCTCATCATGTTACTCTAATTAATTTTGTTGGGTTTTTATTTAATGATGATGCTTAATTGGGATTGAGAATGCTGTCAACCATTCTCAATGTTTAACAACTACCATGATAGTTAAATAAAATGTATTCCTTTGCAGTAGGGAAAAATTGGCTTTATGCAAAACTGTAACCATAGAGCTTTCCACCGGCCAAATATGCATGTAGTATAGCCTTATTTCTTTCATTACACTCTATGTGTTACATTGCCAGCATATTCCATGTGCTGACCCGTTTCAGGCTGCAACGTTCATGTTGCAGACTTTTCAGATGACGAGTAAGGTGCTTTTAGGTCGTGGTTCTATACTCAGTGATGCCGTTGGAGTTGATGGACTCACTTATCTTCTAAGCCTTCCGCTGTTATCGTTATTAGATGGCCTTAAGCCATTATTATTGTATTAAGTTCTCTTTTGAGACTCTCGATGTAATAAGTGTGTGATTGCTACTCTGTTATAAATCCTTCAAGTACTATGTGGTGTCAGCATTACTGATCCAGGGATGACACCTGAGCACAGAGATTGGGCCGTTTGAGGTCTGGTCGCTACAAGGGGCCGCTTGATTTCGTGCACACATGCACACACTTAGCATAATATCGGGCCAGGAGGCACATAGATATAGCAATGAACCAATCATAGAGCGGTAAACCTTTTGGTCAACCGGTTTGCCATCCTTAGTCAAGTCAAGATGTCCACTAGTAGGCATGGGCGTTTTCATACATTTGCTTTCTTGCATGTTGAAATTTTTGAATAAGTCCTTGGTATACTTTGTTTGGGAAACAAAGGTACCCTCCTTAGTTTGCTTGATTTGCAAACCAAGAAAGAATTTGAGTTCACTCATCATAGACATCTCAAACTTCTCCGACATTAGTCTTCTAAATTTTTCACTAAAATGAGGGTTAGTCGAACCAAATATGACATCATCCACATAAATTTGGCACACACATGATTCTCCATTAACCCTTTTAGTAAAAAGTGTAGAATCAAAATTTCCAATTTCAAAGGCTTTTTCAATAAGGAACTTGGTCAAGCATTTATACCACGCTCCAGGAGCTTGTTTAAGACCATAAAGAGCTTTGTGAAGTTTGTAAACATGATCGGGTTTCTTGGGATTAACAAAACCGGGAGGTTGTTTAACACAAACTTCCTCCTCAATTTCATCATATATAAAAGCACTTTTAATGTCCATTTGGTATAATATGATATCATGGTGATTGGCATAAGAAAGTAAGATGCGTATGGACTCAAGTCTAGCAATGGGGGCATATGTCTCACCATAGTCCATACCTTCGACACGAGTGTAGCCTTGGGCGACGAGACGAGCCTTGTTGCGTACAACTTGTCCATCTTCATCTTGCTTATTTCGAAACACCCATTTAGTTCCAATGACATTTTGATTGTTGTTCGGCTTTTCTACCAATGTTCACACTTGTAACACCCACAATTGTGTAGCTCTTCATCCATAGAATTCACCCAATCTAGATCATCAAGAGCTTCTTTGTAACACCCACGATGCGACTATATCTCCCACGTGTCGGAGCACGACTTAGAGGCATAACCGCATTGTAGGCATGTCGCAAGAGGGGTAATCTTTACACATCCCATGTACTGAATAAGAAAGAGGTACAAAGTTGGCTTACAATCACCACTTCATACAATACATGAATATAGCATTACATCATCTAGATACAATCAAGGTCCGACTATGGAACCAAATAAAGAAAGACCACCCTATTGCTAGGTCCCCGATCGCCCCAACTGGGCTCCACTACTGATCAACTGGAAACGGAAATAACATAACGAACACGATCTTCATCGAGCTCCTCCTTGAGCTCGGTTGCGTCACCTGCACGGTATCATCGGCACCTGCAAACTGGTTTTGGAAGTAATCTGTGAGTCACGGGGACTCGGCAATCTCACACCCTCGCGATCAAGACTATTTAAGTATATGGGTAGGTAAAAGGTATGAGGAGGAGCTACATCAAGCGCTAGCATATATGGTGGCTAACTTACGCAAATGAGAGCGAGAAGAGAAGCAGAGCACGGTCGTGAACTAGAAGTGATCAAGAAGTGATCCTGAAACTACTTACGTTCAAGCATAACTCCGACACCGTGTTCACTTTCCGGACTCCGCCGAGAAGAGACCGTCACGGCTACACACGCGGTTGATGCATTTTAATTAAGATAAGTTTCAGGTTTTCTACAATCGGACATTAACAAATTCCCATCTGCCGATAACCGCAGGCACGACTTTTGAAAGTTCAAATCCCTGCAGGGGTGTCCCAACTTAGCCCATCACAAGCTCTCACGGTCAACGAAGGATATTCCTTCTCCTAGGAAGACCCGATCAGGCTCGGAATCCCGGTTACAAGACATTTCGACAATGGTAAAACAAGATTAGCAAAGCCACCCAGATGTGCCGACAAATCCCGATAGGAGCTGCACATATCTCGTTCTCAAGGCACACCGGATGAGCCAGACGTCGGGTTGGCATAGACCCTGGTTGCCCAGGGGGCGCCGGACATCGCTCAGGTTGGACCAACACTTAGAGAAGCACTGGCCCCGGGGGGGGGGGGTTAAAATAAAGATGACCCTTGGGTTGGCCGACCCAAGGGAAAAAAGGCTAGGTGGCAAATGGTAAAACCAATGTTGGCCCTTGTTGGAGGAGTTTTATTTTTATTCAAGGCGAACTGTCAAGGGGTTCTCATTATAACCCAACCGCGTAAGGAACGCAAAATCAAGGAACATAACACCGGTATGACGGAAACTAGGGCAGCAAGAGTGGAACAAAACACCAGGCATAAGGCCGAGCCTTCCACCCTTTACCAAGTATATAGATGCATTAATTAAATAAGAGATATTGTGATATCCCAAACAAATATCCATGTTCCAACATGGAACAACTCCATCTTCACCTGCAACTAACAATGCTATAAGAGGGGCTGAGCAAAGCGGTAACATAGCCAAACAACGGTTTGCTAGGACAAGGTGGGTTAGAGGCTTGACATGGCAATATGGGAGGCATGATAAGCAAGGTGGTAGGTATCGTAGCATAGGCATAGCAATAGAGCGAGCATCTAGCAAGTAAAGATAGAAGTGATTTTGAGGGTATGGTTATCTTGCCTGAGATCCCGCAAGGAAGAATAACGAGTCCATGAAGAAGACAAACGAACGTAGTCGAACGGACCCTCACAAACGCGACGTTATCGGAACCAACCCGAAGAGGCAACACCGAAAAGAAACAAACAACATGGTAAACAACCATCACATAAACATGGCATGATGCGCAAACAAGTATGATGCGTGTCCGGCTTAATGAGGCATGGCATGGCAAAGTGCACAAGCAATCCTACAAATTAAGTGGAGCTCAATATGCAACGAGTTGCATATTGATGAAGCACCACATTCGTTTATTTAGTTCCATCTTGTTTATGTACCCAACAATATTAAATGTTGATAAACATGACAAGAGATGAAGCAAAAGAAAACTACCTATCTAGGCATGTTTAAATGAGGCCGGAACAACAAACAACAAATCTGGAAACTCCTCATGTGCATATATTAGGTTTTGTCCTGTTCTGCCCTAAACCATATTTTAGAGTTGTTAAACATGCAAAGAGATGCCACCATGTTAAACTATGCATTTACTACCCCATTTACATATAAAGATTATTTAAAACCGAGCTACAGTTATTTCGTTATGAAAGAATTCATTTTAACATGTTATTTAAGCAAAATTAATGCAAACAACAGTTTAAACATTTTAAACATAGATGAAAATGGCATATTATTATTCTACACAAAATTCTAAGCATTTTACATATAGAGTTTGTTTTAATCCGATGCACGGTTGTGAAGTTATTAAATGCATGAAGTTTAGGGTCTATTCTGCAAAACTACATTCTCTGGAATAAATACTAAATTCGTAGAACTGAAAAAAACATTATGGGCTGAAACTGAGCAAACGGGCCGACAGGGTAATAGGCGCAACATGACTATCACATGCCCATGGCGCTAAATAGCGAAGGTTGCGGGGAGCTCACCCATGGGCTTGGCCCGTTCTGTGGTGCTATTTTGATCTAGTAGAGGTTGGGGTAGGCCTTGGCTCACACGGCCCACGATGGCGCTGGAGGCGGGCCTTGCTGCCGATGTGTTGGAGGCGGTCAACACGAAGCAAGCAGCAGCAGTTCGAGCAGGGAAACAAGGGAGCGGCCACAAGAGGACTTGGCGCGGTGGCTTGCCTGTGGTCTCCGGTGAGGGCACCGGGCGGGGCGACGATTTGGGCGGAGGACGTGAGGATCCATCCCAGCGTGGGGGATCTGGCAGTCTCCGGTGACGAACGCAGCAGGCCAGCGGCGGGAGCTACAAGGCCATGGCGGGGAGAAGAAATCAGAGAAGTGATAGAGAGGGAGGAAAGAAATAGGAGAAGGAGAGGAAGAGAGACGACGGGGTCCTGGAGGCAACGACTCCGACGAGGTGAAGTGGTCCTGGACAAGGAGGCTGCGGCCTTGGACGCTCGTGGCACAGGGGCACGCGAACCAGGCGGCTGATGTCGACTGGGGTGAAGCTGGTTGGGGACGGAGCAGCGACCTGGCAGGGACTTTGACAGGGACGGAGCAGCGACGGGGATCTCCAGTGGGGATGAGGAGGCGTCGGGGTCCTCTCCCGCTTAGGGTCGAGCGAGGAGGAGGATTGTTGCTGCTGGGTGCTGCGCTGGTTGGTGGATCGAGGGGATCCACAGGAGAGCACTGATTGGGGGGGGGATTGGATGGATCATATCTGGGGGAATCCCAAGAGAGTGGCGGCGGCCCTAGGTAGGATCCCTAGAAATTAGGGATTTGGTCTCGGTTTAGACTAGTATATATAGCGGGTAGGTTAGGCTAGGGGCTATCTCGTCCCTCCGATCGTAATCGGACGGACGGAAAAAATATGTTAGGAATCCCAATTAACAAAACAGAGACGTTTTGTAGATGTTTGGGGTTGATCCGGATCCAACGGTGACGACTGCCCGGGTCGGGTCCGGGGAAGTTTCGGACGCGCATGTGAGGGGTTCGATGCACTATGCAGATAGGGTTTCGGGTCAGGCGGTTGATAGCGGACTGTGCAGAAAGCTTTGGGCTGAGAGAAGAGAAGAGAGAGAGAGAGACCCGGCGACTGTTTCCGGAGACCGGAAACGTCCGACGTTTTGACCGACTATATTGTCGCTATAGTTATCCGTTGGGACATCAAACGAACTCCGAATGCGATGAAACTTGACAGGCGGTCTATCTATACTATAATAAGACCACACGTCAACTTTCATCCCATTCTGAGAACATTTTCTGGCCACTTATAAAATAATATTTCGGAGGTGCCGCGGGCGCGTGCGAGTGTGTCTGGGCTCAGAACGGACAACGGACGGAACTGGGGGAACCCGGACGGATGCAAGTTTTGAAAACATGCAGATGCAATGCGGATGATGACATGGCAAGATGCAACACACAAGCAAATGACAAGGCAACAACAGTGAAAAACTGGAAGACACCTGGCATATCGGTCTCGGGGCGCCACAACACTCCACCACTACGAGAGGATCTCGACCCAAGATCCTAGGGATGGCACCGGAGGGAAACAGAAGAGGAAGAGAACAGGTAAAACTAAGTTGCTTCTTTGACAAAAGAGTGAACCAAAGAACCTTGCGAGGTTGAACAAATTCGAGAAAAGAATACAATGAAGGTGACCAAAGTTGAAACCTCCGTTAGAGAAGAGGAACAAGGAACCTTACTAGACCTTTGTAGGTTGAAAGACATAAGAAAAGTGTTACAATGGACAAGGAGTACATGCAAGCACTCCAGTAGAGACCAGATGTATAAGGAACGATAAGGATCAATTACGACAACACTCCGGTTAAAACAAGATAGAGAAGGGAAAAGAATATATAATTTGGACAGCACTCCGACTATAATAGGAAGGAATTGAACATGAACTTGACAAGATGAGAAGATACTTGATGAAATCAACAACACACTGCCTCCGGAACTATTGAAAAAATGGCACAAGGGTAAGAACGATTTCAAACAGCACTCCGGTTGAGAAGGGATGGAAAACTTGATAAGATGGGAGGACTTGAATAGAGGGAACGACACTCCGGTCCAAAGGATAAGCATGAAAGAACACGATCCTGACAAAACAATAAGATTGGTTGAAGAGAGCAACATCACAATGCCTCCGGAAGAAATGAAAGAATGTAATGGAATGAATGGAGGGAAACAAGATCTTGAGTGAGCACGCTTACAACATATGTCAGAACGGATGAAAGTACATATAGTCCCCATGCATGGTTTTGGTAATTAAACGACAATCCTAATGGACTAATGTTTGCATTGAGATATACATTTGAAGGAAAGTTCCATTTGCAATGCATGAAGAATATTGAATGAATTGATGAATGTAATCCATCAACATAAATATATGCATTGAGACTTGATAATGAATGACAATTCCTATGAAGAAACTATGGCATCAAGTTATATAGGAAGGTCTGTTCCATGGGTGATGCAAGAAGGATATTGAATGGATTCAGAATGAATGCCATATACATATAGTTGTGCATCAAGATTAATCATGGAGCAAAGATAAATGTTGACCAAGATGAAGATCGAAGATTGTCAACACACAAGCGCCAATCATGTGCCACATGAGGTCTTGTGGTACGGTTAGAATTTGTCAATTGCGCTTTGTGTACTAACCCATTCTATGTGTTTTCTATGTCTGTGTGGGCTAGGTGATTCTCATGGACTTACATAAAGAGAAAGATTTCAAGTGCCCATGAGAGGATGACATCAAGTGATGATGATCATGATTTACAAGGGCAAAGTTCAAGATAGGCAGTCTGGAGAATTACATGCTTGAAGCTTGCAGATGATCATGTGATGGACACGTGAAGATGAATGCAAAGCAAAGCTTCCCACATTGTGTATGGGGGAGCTACTTGAAGACTTCACCGATGTCTTTCCTTCAGCTTGAGCCAAGAAGAAACATCAACATCAAGCTCAAGTGAAAGGCTCGAGTCAAAGGTATTAGTTCCTTTGATGTTAGTGTTGTGGAATGATGACTGTCGGTGTCAAAACCGGCGGATCTCGAGTAGGGGGTCCCGAACTGTGCGTCTAGGCCAGATGGTAACAGGAGGCAGGGGATATGAAGTTTTACCCAGGTTCGGGCCCTCTCGATGGAGGTAAAACCCTACGTCCTGCTTGATTAATATTGATGGTATGGGTATTACAAGAGTTGATCTACCACGAGATCAGAGAGGCTAAACCCTAGAAGCTAGCCTATGGTATGATTGTTGATGTGTATGTTGTCCTACGGACTAAAACCCTCCGGTTTATATAGACACCGGATAGGTTTAGGGTTACATAGAGTCGGTTACAATGGTAGGAGATTTGAACATCCATATCGCCAAGCTTGCCTTCCACGCCAAGGAAAGTCCCTTCCGGACACGGGACGAAGTCTTCAATCTTGAATCTTCATAGTCCAGGAGTCCGGCTTGAAGGTATAGTTCGGCTATCCGAACACCCCCTAATCCAGGACTCCCTCAGTAGCCCCTGAACCAGGCTTCAATGACGACGAGTCCGGCGCGCAAATTGTCTTCGGCATTGCAAGGCGGGTTCCTCCTCCAAATACTTCATAGAAGATCTTGAACACAAAGATAGTGTCTGGCTCTGCAAAATAAGTTTCCACATATTGCCGTAGAGAGGATAATAATATTGACACAAATCTAATCTGCTGACGTATTCCATGGTGCGACACGCCATGGCCAAGCCTTTATCCATTTAATTATCCCACCTCAGCGCGTTGTGCGAGGCGGTTTCCTTAGCACGTCTTGTTGAAGCAGAGATCGTGCCCCCCTCATTTCGGGATTCTCATCAATACGGGCATGGGTAACCCAACCGCGCCTTTGATTACGGCGCTTGGAGATAAGCAAGTTTTATCAGGCTCGTGGGGACACATAATCGCGTACGCCCATATAAGGGGATAAGGATCCACCTTTTCGCCCATGCCTTCTTCCTCCTCTGCCTATCCATTCTTGCGCACTCGAGCTCCAGCGCCCAAGTCCGCACTACCACCTCGACCTTCTCCAGTGATGTCCGGAGCGGGAGGCAAGTGGATGGTCTCCTCCGTCACGGAGGGACACATAAAAAAGCTGAGGAAGGCCTGATATCTGGCCAGCGACATTGCGCACCGACTCCCCAAAAAGGGGCAGCTCATCCCCACTCCTAGGCCCCATGAGAGGGTGGTATTTCTCCCCCATTTCCTTCACGGTCTGGGCTTCCCTCTGCATCCATTTGTCCGGGGGCTCATGTTCTACTATGGCCTGGATTTCCACGATCTGGCCCCAAACTTCGTCCTCAACATCTCGGCGTTTATCGTCGTGTGCGAGGCTTTCATCCGCATCCGCCCCCATTTCGGCTTATGGCTAAAGACCTTCAACGTCATGCCGAAGGTGGTGCGCGGCAGCCAGGCGGAGTGCGGCGGCGCCATGGTTGGCAAGATGGCCAACATCCTGTGGCTCGAGGGCTCCTTCGTGGAGACCCTGAAGGGGTGGCAGTCGGGGTGGTTCTACATCACCGAGCCGTGCGACCCCGAATGGGTCGCAGCCCCCGAGTTTCGGTCCGGACCCCCTACGCGGCTCACCTCCTGGAAGGAGACCGGCCTGTCGTGGGGTAAAAAAGGAGAGCTGACCGGACTCCAAACATGCATCCAAACCCTGGTGGACAAGAAGCTCAAGCTTGTCAACGTAGTCCAGGTTATGCTCATCCGCTTGATCCTCCCGTGTCAACAACGGGCCTTCAACCTTTGGGAGTTCGACCTGGCGCAGCATCAAACTCTTAACAGCTCTTTGACACGACGTACGAAGATGCTTGGAGGATGCTTTTCAAGGGCGCCAAGGCTCCCACATCCGCTGCCGAGGATCATGGATTCAGTGCTCAACACCGCGCTCTTGCGGTAAGCTGCTTTCGTCTTTTTACAAGGTATTAGTTTTTCACAGTTTGACTCTATGCGGGATCTAAGCTCCCTTATCTTTGACAGGATTGGGAGGTGACGTCCGGACAGATCAACTGTCCAGCTCCTTTGCCCGAAGGCCCAGCGGACGCTCGCTTGGTGAAGCTGCTGGTTCCGGCGCCCTATGTGGTGCCGGAGAAGAAGGCCACGAAAAGGGCCACGGGTACTCAAAAGAGTGCCCGGCGCCAAGAGGTGTTGGACTCGTCATCCGACGGTCCCGAAGCGCCTTCCTCTCATGAAGACGAGGAGGAAGAATAAGAGACCTCTCCCCCTCCAGCAGGATGAGAGAAGAAAAGGAAGTCTGCCCTCTCTGAGGAGGCCGGAGGGTCCAAGAAGGGGAAAACCCTTCCTCTGGACTGCTCCACCGATGTCGACGACGACGAAGAGGAGTGGCAGCCCAGGGCCATGCCCCTGGCGAAATCGTAAGTATACGGATACCTAAGCGACTCATAGTATTTGTTTATTGCACAGCTTTCCCTTACGTCGAATGTGTTTATGCAGCCCACCTAAAGACCGGCTCGACACATCGTCGAGCGGCTCACTGGATCCGTTGGAGGTAAACTCGCTTCCGACGGCTTCATCCCCCCGCCATGTGGACAACACCGAAGTGTTGTCCCAACAGGTTCCTAGCCGGGAGGAGGTGGTCCTGGAGGCGCCGCAATGCGACCTCCCGGACTCCAGGAGTAAAGGGGATGAAACCCACCAGGGCTCCAAGTCCGGCTTAAGGCCGGACACAGCTCCGAAATCTTCAAGGGTTCCAGAGTCCAGCGGGCGACCTCCTTCCAAGAGGAGCAAGCCTGCCGTGCCGGTGACCTCCGTCCAACCGGAGGCGCCGGACAATATGTTGGAGGCGCTCCAAGGCGCCTCCATCGACGAGGGGCACCGCACTATTATGAGTGCGGTGATCCAGAAGGTTCAGTCCGCCAAAAGCGGACTGACTGAAGCTTGTACAAGCCTTTTAATAGGCTTTGAGTTAAGTAAAGAATGTTCAAATAATGTTACCGCATAGACAGTAGCCCCTGATGCTCTGTTGGGCGTTCGGGAAGAAAAGCCGAATAGAGGATCAAAGAATTCGCAGGAGTCTAACAAAAGGAGTCAATATGCATATGCAGGCTTCTCTGCTAGCGTTCGCCGCACTGACTGCGGAAGTTGACGTGCTGAAGTAGAGTCTCGAGAAGTCCGAGCAAGAGCTCGGGCGTGCCAAGAAGTAGCTCGAGGAGAAGGAAGGTAAGAAATACCCTGTTTGAATATGTATATAAAAAAGGTGCAATTGCAAAAAATGACAAGATTGACATGGCTATTGTAGGGGCCACGTCTGAGGTGGCGACCCTTAAGCAAGCGCTGCTTGAGCCCGAGAAGAGTGCGGCCGTGGAGCGCACCGAGCGGGAGAGGTACGAGGCTGAGGTTGGCAAGGTGCGGCAAGAGCTCCAGGTTCTCATGAAGAAACATGAGAGTTTGGAGCTTGACTCGAAGACGCGAGCGTCCGAGCTCGCGGCAGCTATAGAGAATGCCAAGTTTGCCAAGGCCGAGTCCCGGAGGACCCTCCAGGAGTTGGATGAGGTGAAGAAGATTGCGGTGGGTAAGGCATTCTTTATGCAAAGCAAACACATAAACATGAGTTACCTGTTACTTACCCGAATCCAGAGCTCTCCAGGAGCGTTCGCAGATCTTCCGCGGAGTGTATCTGATGCCGCCGCATTCTATCGAGCCGAGGGCAGCTCGACGGAGAAGGTGTTCTGGTCGCAGTACGCTGAGGCCAGACACCCCGTGCCCCTGAGTGACCAGCTGAAGCAACTGGTCGAGCTCCACAAGGCGGCCGAACAGGCCATGAAGGGCCTCCTAGTTCGGCTGTGGCCTGGAGAGGCCCTGCCTGGGAGCTATTTTGGGCTGGTGCGGCGGCTGGTGGAGGCCTGTCCGAGGCTTGAAGACATCAAGCGCTCCGTATACACCGAAGGTGCCCGTAGGGCCCTTGCCCGTGCTAAGGTGCACTGGGGCAAGCTGGATGCGGAGAAGCTTGTGAAGGACGGGCCACCGTCGGGGAAAGAGTGTCGCAAGCCCGAGAATTATTATAAGGATGTTCTGAAGGGTGCCCGCCTTGTTGCAGATGAATGTACCAAGGATGTTTTTTTTGAATAAAACCCGCTCGTGTTATCCTGTGCGCTAAAAACTTGTTCATATGCGCTAAGCAATGCTGCTTGAATTTAAAATATTACCTTCTGTGCGGCTGTTTATCAATACTGAGAGATGGCGAGTCGTCGGCTTCTGCCCCCTTGCCGCTAGTGCTGGGGTGTTCGGGGATAAACCTGGGCGCTCTTTTTCCCATATTTGGGTCCTTCGAGGAAGGCGCTCAGCCCAACGAACGAGGCAATCGAACTATAATGCGTGAACACTCTCACTTAGCCATAGAATTCTATAATTTTAAATTTCGGCGAAGCCCCTAGTATTCGGAAGACCGAGTTTGGGGCGCTATCCACGCCTTGGCCGGACAGAGCCGACTCCTCGCCCTAAGCGGCATAAGTCTTTAAGGACTCGAAAAGACCTCTCGAACAGCGACCAGCTCTCGCCTCATCATGACGGTCAGTTTTAGCTTTCTCCACTGAGGTGCTCGGCCCAGCTCAACTGGGGCACAATCGCAATGGTTCTCCTAGTGCTACCTTAGCCGATATAGCGGAACGTAAGGCACCAAAACATAGGAGCCGGGCAAACCCAACTATTGACCCAAGACATGATTCGGAGCCGATGCATATAATGCTATAAGTTCGGGGTGCCGCACTTGTGAAAGTGTTCGGACTTCTTACACCATGTTGAGGGGTACTGAAGCCCCTGGCGTATTTTGGCCGTACCAAGGTGTACGGGTGCAACATGTCATTAAGGAAAAAAAGGTAATGCAAAAAATAGACAAAAGCTATGCATTGTTCATTAAAATGGCTGCGATCAAAGCAGAATGATACAAGTAATGTGATAAATGAAAAGTTGGACTATTTAACATGTCTGCTCCAGGGGCAAGCTGCGGAATAGTATGCGAAATAGGTATACTGCTCGTGATAGAGACCACCTGTGATTTCCGTAATGCGGCATGGCTTGTCTGCTTCCTGGTTCTTGCATCGTTTGTGCGGTAGTTGAACTGCCGAACAGGCCTTCCGGAGAGTAGAGTCCTGAAAGTAAGAGAAAAGTAAAAAATCGGCAGCCCCTGGTGCGGTTTAAGCCGTGTTTTGGGCGTGCCGTGATGGTGCCCCTCCCCCTATGCCCAGGGTATCTCCAGAGCGTAGTTATGGACGCAAAGTACTGGCGTCGCCTTTTTGCGAGGGTTGGGGTCGGGGCCGAATTGCTACGCCTGCTCGGAACGTGCCAGGCGGTCTTGTTGTAGGTTACTCCGGGCACGCTTGACGGTGTCTGGTCGTTGAATGGCTGGACTGGAGAACTGCCTGGAAAGGCTGCTTTGTCCTTCCGCTTCGAGGGCCGCCGTGTGCTCCTCCGTACGGAGGGAGCGTCCAGTGTTTCCATTGACCGTAATTACTCCTCAATGGCCTGGCATCTTGAGCTTAAGGTATGCATAGTGCGGGACCGCATTGAACTTGGCAAATGCGGTTCGCCCGAGTAGTGCATGATAACCACTGCGGAACGGGACTATGTCAAAGATTAACTTCTTGCTTCGGAAATTATCCGGAGATCCGAAGACCACTTCAAGTGTGACTGAGCCTGTACAGCTGGCCTCTACACCTGGTATTACGCCTTTAAAGGTCGTTTTGGTGGGCTTAATCCTCGAGGGATCTATGCCCATTTTCCGCACTGTATTCTGGTAAAGCAGGTTCAGGCTACTGCCGCCATCCATAAGGACTCTAGTGAGATGAAATCCGTTAATAATTGGGTCGATAATCAATGCGGCGAATCCGCCATGACGGATACTAGTGGGATGGTCTCTTCGATCAAAGGTGATCGGGCAGGAGGACCATGGGTTGAACTTTGGGGTGACTGGCTCTACTGCGTATACATCCCTTAACGCGCGCTTCCGCTCCCTCTTGGGGACGTGGGTGGCGTATATCATGTTCACCGTCCGCACTTGTGGGGGAAAACCCTTCTGTCCATTGTTGTTCGGCGGATGGGGCTGCTCGTCGTCATCTCTATGCAACCCCTTGTCTTCATTGTCGCCGCTAAATCTGCCTGCCTGCTTGAACACCCAACAGTTCCTGTTTGTGTGATTGGCCGGCTTTTCGGGTGTGCCATGTATTTCGCACAAGCGGTCGAGTATTCGGTCCAAGCTGGACAGGCCCCTAGGATTCCTTTTGAATGACTTTTTCCGTTGACCGGATTTAGAGCCTCTGAATCCGGCATTAACTGCCGTATCCTTAGCATTGTCGCCGTTGATGCGGCGCTTCTGCTGGTTGCGACGTGACTTGCCACTAATGTCCCTGGTGTCCGAACGACCAGGGTTCTTGGTCATGTTGTTGCTACGAGCAAGCTAGCTGTCTTCTCCCGCGCAAAAGCGGGTCATGAGTGCCGTGAGTGCTGCCATAGATTTCGTCTTCTCCTGTCCTAGGTGCCGGGCAAGCCACTTGTCGCGGATATTATGCTTGAAGGCTGCTAAGGCCTCTGTGTCCGGACAGTCGAGTATTTGATTTTTCTTTGTTAGGAACCGTGTCCAGAATTGCCTGGCCGATTCGTCTGGCTGCTGAATTACGTGGCTTAGGTCGTCAGCGTCTGGGGGTCGCACATAAGTGCCCTGGAAATTGTCGAGGAATGCGGCTTCCAGGTCCTCCCAACAGCTGATTGACCCTATTGGCAGGCTGTTAAGCCATTGCCCGGCTGGTCCTTTAAGCTTGAGTGGGAGGTATTTGATGGCGTGGAAATCATCGCCGCAGGCCATGTGGATATGAAGGAGATAATCCTCGATCCATACCGCGGGGTCTGTTGAGCCATCGTATGATTCGATGTTTATGGGTTTGAAACCCTCGGGGATTTGATGATCCATTATTTCGTCTGTGAAGCACAATGGGTGTGCGGCGCCTCTGTATTGGGCGATATCATGACGTAGCTCCAATGAGCTTTGTCTACTGTGTTCGGCCCTGCCGAATTTGTGGCCGGTGTGACGGTTGTCGTCTCGAGCCGTGGGGTGCCTACGCGATCCGTAGATTGATCTTGTTTGTCTTGTCTTGTCCTCCAACATGTCTCGTAAGTCCGGCGCGTATTCCCGTGCCTTGGTACAGGGTGCAGCTTGGGTGGAGGGCCATGAGGCCTCTTTGTCGCGGCCAGGAGGTGGCCTGTCGGCCGTGTCGAGTGCTTCCTCCTCTAATCGGGGTAGTAACCTGCGCTTCGGGTAGCACTTGGAGGGGCGTTCGGGTTTATGCTCTTCGGCCGCAAGGACTTCAGTCCATCTATCGACTAGCCGATCTTGATCAGCTTTAAGCTGTTGCTGTTTTTTCTTGAGGCTTCTTCCTGTGGCCATAAGCCTGCGTTGAAAACACTCTTGTTCGACGGGATCCTCTGGCACGGCGAATTCGTCGTCGTCGAGGCTTGCCTCGTCTTCGGATGGAGGCATACAATTATCGTCCTCGACCTCTCTGTCGTCCGCTCTTTCATGAGGGCTGGTTTCTCCATCCTCCTGTGCTAAATCTTGCTCAGGGGGATGTTCTTCGGTGCTTTCCGGGATATTATTATCTCCCGTGCTGGAATCGCCGTTTTTGTGTTGGCGGGATTTTGAGCGGCGCCGCTGACGCCGGCGCTTTTGCTGTTTCTTGGAGGGGTCATCCTCCGCTGTTCCATCGCCCTCTCCCTCTTTTGGGGTGTCCACCATGTATATGTCATATGACGAGGTGGCTTTCCAGGGCCTATTAGGTGCTGGTTCTTCATCATCTCCTTCATCGGCGTCCATACCGTCGATGTCTTTGGAGTCAAAGTCGAGCATGTCGGTTAAGTTGTCGACAGTGGCTACAAAGTGGGTGGTGGGTGGGCTTTGAATTTCTTCATCGTCCGAATCCCAACCTTGCTGACCGTAGTCCGGCCAGGGCTCTCCTGATAAAGAGAGAGACTTCAGTGACTTCAGGATATCGTCGAAAGGCGAGTGCTGAAAGACGTCCGCGGCCGTGAACTCCATGATCGGCGTCCGATTGGATTCGCTCGACAGGGGCGCAGAGAGTTTGGAGTCCGGAGAAGAATCCGGCTCCATGGAGTCACGAGTCTTGCAGGGTATGGGGCTGGTGTTCGGCTCAACCGCCATTGGGGTCTCAGCCCCTGAGGCGGCGTCCAACCGCCCGTCCTCGATCGGCGCGGCCGGCTCCGAACTAGGGGTCGGAGCCGACGCGGGTGCGGTCTCCAGGGCACTGCTCGGCGGCAGAGCTAGATCATGCTCGTCGTGACAGTGCGGGGCGCTCGGCAGTGGTTCGAATCCGCCGAAGATCAAGTCCCCGCGGATGTCTGTCGTGTAGTTTAAACTTCCGAATCTGACCTGACGGCCAGGGGCGTAGCTTTCGATCTGCTCTAGATGGCCAAGTGAATCGGCCCGTAGTGCGAAGCCGCCAAAGACGAAGATCTGTCCGGGGAGAAAGGTCTCACCCTGGACTGCACCGCCACTGATGATCGTAGGAGCCATCGGGCTTGACAGCGACGGCACAGAGGAACTCTCAATGAAAGCACCAATGTCGGTGTCAAAACCGGCGGATCTCGGGTAGGGGGTCCCGAACTGTGCGTCTAGGCCGGATGGTAACAGGAGGCAGGGGACATGAAGTTTAACCAGGTTCGGGCCCTCTCGATGGAGGTAAAACCCTACGTCCTGCTTGATTAATATTGATGGTATGGGTATTACAAGAGTTGATCTACCATGATATCAGAGTGGCTAAACCCTAGAAGCTAGCCTATGGTATGACTGTTGATGTGTATGTTGTCCTACGGACTAAAACCCTCCGGTTTATATAGACACCAGATAGGGTTAGGGTTACATAGAGTTGGTTACAATGGTAGGAGATCTGAACATCCGTATCGCCAAGCTTGCCTTCCACACCAAGGAAATTCCCTTCCGGACACGGTACGGAGTCTTCAATCTTGAATCTTCATAGTCTAGGAGTCCGGCTTGAAGGTATAGTTCGGCTATCCGAACACCCCCTAATCCAGGACTCCCTCAATGACCACCAAAGAAACACATACACTCAAGAATGGATTCTCGATAGCTATGTAGTATAGCTCTTTTATGATTCTTGAGTTATAGGGATCCCGCACTATTAATAGGGGATCAAAGGGGTTCGTGATGGATTTGCTCAAGTCAACATCTTCTCTACACAATTCCACTCCTATCCTATATACCAAAGAAAATCAAAGCCAAATAGGTTTCCCAAATCTAGAGTAACACCTTTGCATATTTGGCATCCTCCATTTTGGTTGATCTTGGATGGTTCTCTATGTGAGGACATGGGGTTTTTCCATAGCTTCAAAATGAGCCCAAGATCATCGAAATCAGAGTTCGTATGAAAAAGTTATGCATGTTTTACTTTCGGTTTGCTGGCTGTTTTCTGCGGGGACGGAAGTTCCGGGCAGCCCGGAAGTTCCGGGGGCCGGAAGTTCCGGGGAAAGTTCCAGGTTAACCAGAGAGTTTGCACATATCTGGTCCAAATGGAGCCCGGAAGTTCCGGGCCTCCCGGAAGTTCCGGGGGCCAGAAGTTCCGGGCAGATTCCAGGCCAAGTTCTGGGCTAATCAAAAAGTTTGCACATATGTGTCCAATAGCTGGCCCGGAAGTTCCGGGCCTGCCCAGAAGTTCCGGGCTGCGTTTTTATGTGCGTAACGGGCAGATTTGGTGGGGCACTATATAAGGCACCCTTCTTCCCCATCGACTGAGAGCTTTTTGGATAGATTTCCCCATTCTTTTGAGCTCTATCCTCCTCCCCCAAGCCTCAAAACTCCAATCCATTTGGGGGAAAATTATCCCATGGATCTAGGGTTCATTTGTTGACCTCCTCCATTGTTCCTCTCCTCTCCCATCCCTCCATATCATTAGTTGCTTTTGGTGGGATTTGAGAGAGAGGGATTTGAGCCTTCTCATGCTTGACCCCGAAGAGATTTGTGAGAGTTCTTGAGAGAGATTTCATCCAAGCATACACCAAATCCTCCTATCTCTTTTGACCAAAGAAATTTGTGATTTGAGCAAGTCTTGAGCATTTCCCCCTTTATCTTGTTACTCTTGGAGGTTGGAGACTCCTAGGCGGTAGGAGTGCTCCGGTGAGGAATCAACTTGTGATTTGTCCCCCGGAAAGTTTGTGAAGGTTTGGAGGCCGCCTCAAGGTCTACCACTAGTGGTTGGGAATCACCTTCGTGGTGATATCTCAAGGAGAATAGGGCGAGCCTTCGTGGAGTTGGTGTGCCTTCGTGGTAACATCCACCTCTCTAACGGTGACTAGCTTCCCTCCAAGGAAGTGAACATCGGGATACATCCCCGTCTCCGTGACTTTGGTTATCCCTGACCCTAACTCCTTACTTGTGGTTTACTTTGGTCATTTGACCATGCATTCACTATATCTTGTTGTCCTCGTTATATTGTGGTGGTTCATTATATTGTGTTGGCCATTTCCTTGTAGAGATTATTTAGGCCTACACTTCATATTCCGAAATTCATACTTGCTACTATTGATATACTTTGTGATTAGTGTGAATTACTAACTTGTGTGATACACTTCCATATATTGTGATATTGCTCAAGTAAATTTGTGTAAATTACTTGAGTTTGCTTGTATCATTCAATTCCATATATTGTGATACAATTTGTGTAAGCTTGTATTGCTTACTGTTGGTTGTGTGTATTATTCATTTCCATATCTCGTGATATACATTGAGTAAGTTTGTGTGACTTACTTGTGCTTACTCATATCCTGATTAGTCTCATCTTGTTTATGCTAAGTTGTTGGTGCACTTAGTGAGCCTAGTATATTTAGGATTTGTGCTTCAAAAGTATCCGCTTAGTTTATTTCTGCATTAAGATATAGCCAAATCCATAAAAGATTTTAAAACGCCTATTCACCCCCCTCTAGGAGACATCGTGGTCCTTTCAATTGGTATCAGAGCCCGGTCTCTCCTTATTAGGCTTCACCGCTTAGAGAGTAACGATGTCGACTAGTGAACTAGTGCACGATGGCACATTTTGTTTTAATGGCAGAAATTACATTATGTGGAGATTACGCATGCTTTGTCACTTTTGGGCGATGGGTCCACATGCTTTGCGGATTGTTGTTATAGGGGATTCAAATCTAAAGTATGGACAATCTCCATCACTTGAGGATATGCATCTTGATAGTCAAGTTTTGAGTGCCATTGACCAAGCTATATCCTTCAAAGTGTTTAAGGAAATCTCAACTTGCAAGTTGGCTCATGAGGCTTGGACCAAACTTAAAGATATATATGGTGGGTCCAATCTTGATGAAGACAATATTGTTTTCGGGGAGTTAATGGAGGAGTTCTCCACATTTTTAAATCATGAAGAGCTCTCTATTGCTTCCACCTCCAATTACTTGGACACTTCAGTATCTTCCACTTCACCAACATGTGTCATGCCACAAGGTAATGACATGGTGAGTGAAGAAATATCGTGTGATGATATGCTTGATCTCCCATGTTGCCATGATAGAAATGCTTTGGTTTCCTCTAGTTTTCCTATGACTAACCATGTAGAGGAAATCAAGAAATATGAGGCATGCTTGATTGATGAAGAACCCTCTTCTCCAAAAGAATCATCATCAACCCCCTTTGTTCACATGTGCCTAATGGCAAGAGGTAATGACGAGGTATCATCTTCTCTTAGTGATAATGATGATAGTTGTAATGAGGATGATGATGATGACTTGACTCAAAATCTCTATGAGATTGGGGAAACTCTTCATAGAGCTAAAAATAACACTTATAAAAGGTTCCAAGATGTTCTTGCTTGCTTTCAAAAACGTAATGACTTATTTCTTAACGAGCAAGCAAAAAGTGAACAACTTGAACATGAACTTGCTAAGGCTCATCAATGTCTTAGTGATTTGAGGTCTTTAAAAGAATTGAAGTTACTCATTGTAAACTTAAAGAGGATTTTGAGCACCTTGACCTTGGCTACAAGAATGTCAAAGGAGAGCTCACCAAACTTTCTAAGTCTCATGGGGAACTTCAAGCTACTCATGTGGAGTCTCTAGTTTCTACATGCTCATCTCATATTGATAATGATGCTTGTGCTACTAACTCTATCTTGTGTGAAGCATCGATATTAAAAGAAAATGTTGAGCTTAGGACTCAACTTGATTTGCTAACTAGCAATTATGGGAAATTGGAAGAAAGTCATGAAAAGCTCTCAGGCACTCACGAGGATCTTCTAATCTCTCATGATGGGCTAAAGTTAGCTCATGAGGCTATGGTCACCAAGGTAAAATCGTGTGAGTCTCATGTGGATATTATCACACCTTCTACTCAAAATACCTTATTGCCATGTGCTAGTCCTTGCAATTCCTCTCTACATGATATTGATACATCTTGTGATGATTTTCTCACCATGCCTTGTTTCTCTAACAATGAAGCTTCTATTTCCTCTAGATCTTTTGTTAATACTAACCTTGTAGAGGAAAATAAAGAGCTCAAGGCCCAAGTCACTAGTTTGAAGAAAGACTTGGAAAAATGTTGTGATAATATCTTGAGTGTGCAAAAGGACCCTCAAGACAAAATATGACTTGATTTCATCTCCAACAAGATGAAGTCCAAGAACAAGAAGAAGGGACAAGATCAAGTCAAGAATCCGGCCAACATTATTTGCTTCAAGTGCAAGAATGTTGGACACCATGTGAGATCTTGTGCATTGAAGAAGAAGGCTTCAAGTGTGAAGCATCAAGGGAAGTGGCCTCAAGTTCAATCTCAAGATAATGAAAGGCCTCTCCCCATGCTTAACTAAGATAATGTTCTCCAAGTTGAGAAACTAAAGAAGAAGAGAAAGGGGAGCACATGTTGCTATATTTGCCGTGATAAGGGACACATATCTTCATCATGTCGCAACGGTAATGTGTATAAGCCTCCAATTATCAATGATCATTATTCACTTAGGAAGGATGTTGATGGTAATATGTTTGCCAAGTATGTTGGTGCCCAAAGTGGTTTGAAAGTGGATAAGACCATTTGGGTTGCCAAGCCTATTGTTACTAACTTCTTAGGACCCAACGTGGTTGGGGACCATCGAGCTCAAACTTGATCAATATGTGTGTGGAGGGCATTGGAGACATGGCTTGTTCATGAAGAAAAATTATTCTCACCATTCATTAGGTTCAAACCAAGTCAAGTGAATTATCATCATATTTGTCATTCCAATGCTCATCGTGGCGATAACTTGTATTTGTATTATCTACATTGAAAGTTACTAGCCCCATGCATGTTTAGGTTTTGTACCTAGCATGTGTTTTGTATATGTTGTCTCTCCTAATATGCTTTATTTGTGTTTTCTAGCATGTGTAGGTTGCAATGCATGTCATATATTTGTGTGTGTAGTCTCGAGCCTTTATTGCTTCATTAGTTGAATCTTCCTTGGCTTTTTTAGATATTAATGGATTATCACATTATGGGGGAGTGTTATGCTCTACGCACATCACAAACCTAAAATGTGTATGTATATGGGATACCACCTAGTATTTATAGTGCAAGATTAATTATCTAGTCACTATGTGGTATGTCAAGTTCATTTGAAACTCAAATTCTCATCCATTGATTATCTTTAGCTGGATTTCATATGCCTCTTATGTATAATACATGGATCATCACATTATGGGGGAGTGATATGCTTTGTGCATATCACAATCCTTGTTAATATGAACAATTGAGGGAAGCCACTTAGAATTTATATTTGAGATTATCTTATATCTCCGTGGCATGCAATGCCTTGTTTACGTATGGCATTCTTGTGCGGTTTTGCCCATGGTTATCTTAAAAATCATATTTGGAAAATCGTTTGATTAAAGCTATTCTAGTTGTTGCTTTGCATGATGATCTTTCTAATTGGAATGTTAATAAGTTGCTATCCAAGCATTGTGTTTATTTCTAAAACTCTCATGTTATGCTTGTGTTAGTATAGATGATCATGTACTTATTTGATTTCTGCACCGAATGATAACTCGAAATACCATTTTGTTCGAGTTCATCTAAATGATTTGTATGGAGCTATGGGAGTTTGTTATCTCATTGTTTATAGCGTGCTATATCTACTTGAGTGAGATATTCCTATGAGTATGTATGCAATGCATATCTTATATGCTCGTTGGTTTTCCTTGGTTCATATGTTGAGCTTTATGTGCTATCATATGTTGATTTGTCACTTTGATTCATTTTGGACAACATGAATGAGGAGTGATGTTATTCGAAGTATTAACGGTTATGTGTTCATTTGTCCAATTTGTATCTCCCTGGATTTTGGTAGGCTTGTGCATGCATATTTACTATGTGTAAATTTGCATGCCTTGTTTGCTTTATTTGATCCAATATATATATATATATATGGTAATTCCATCAAATTCTTAATAGCTAAGATGTGCATGAAATTCAAATTCATATTTATATGCACATACTTAAGTGATTTTACCCCATGTGTTGTTGTTATGCTAACTACTTCAGACCCAATAAGTTTGGGGACCATATTGTACTGAGAATGTTTTAGGTACATTTGAGAAGCATTGGGTGCTTGGCTTATTCATGAAGGTGGTGGCACTACGAGGAAATTAGAGCCAAGCTTGGACATTTTATTGATCTATGACTTCATACCAATGCTATCTCAGTAATAAGTATTTACTTCATGCATATATATAGAAATGGGGGTCAACCTTGTGTAGGTTGCATCATGGCATGAAATTCTTGACTCGTTCCTATGATACTTGTTTCCTTTCTCAAAGCATCCCAACAATGATCTCTTGTTGCTAGTTGTGATGTCTTTGATGGTTGTGTGTTTGGAGTTCATTAATATACAATAAGGTTATATTAAGCCATGTGCTATGCCTTCAAGCAAAGATCTCATTGGTATATTTTATGACTTCCGTTTGGATATCTTATCCTTTCCTTTAGTAACTATTTCATGTGTACATCCTTCTTTGTGGAAATCATCTACCTAGAATCTTATTACACATGAGAGAAGTTACATCTCTAGTTGATATCCCTATTCTTTCATGTCCACTGTTTCATTCTCTTTTTATATCTTTGGTGGCTCCATGGAAGCATCTGTTGTATGAGTGTGTGTCTTGCCTCTTTGCATCTTAGTGCACTCATGTTTGGTGAAGACTATTGTCCTCGTGCTTGTCTTGACAAGCCTATTACTTCCTATCTTCATCATGGGTTGTCACAAGCTTTGATTTTTAAATTTGCATATTAGTGAGCTTGTGAACCCATTTGCTTGATGTGCGTGTGTATGCGAAGGACATGTCTTGCACCTTGTATCTCATTTACTCAAGACTATGTTGATGCTTAATTGTCATCCTTATATTAGTCTTCTCAAGTGCATTGACGTGACTCACACACATCGTTTTGGTTGTGCCTATTATTAGGTGGCCTCATTTACATGTTGCTCAACCATATGTTTGTTGCAAATGTGAGGCTTCTTTTCTTACCTATGCTTGCTTGCAATTGTTTTGTGTTCCGATTGATTTTGGGGGAATGATGATCCTAATTTGTGCACTTGTATCACAAAAAAAAATCTAAATAGTGCACAAATCATGGGGAGCTTCTCTATTTTCCTTAGAACACTCCTTTGCCCAAATCATACTATTCTTTTATCGTTTTGGCTCGTTGGATCTTTTTATTGCTTGCTTCACTTTGTGCTATGCAAATAAGATAAATTTGTGCCATGTGCTCTGTGCCATGTGCCTTGCTATTATGGCTAGGCTTAAGTTGTATAATAGTGGATTCACTTGTGGATATCATGTTCTTATCAATTACAACCTTTTTGTGTATGCGAGTTTCTTTGTGGATGCATATCATGCTGACTATTGGCCACTTAGAACCTTTTATACACAAGAAAGTTCTTATCGGTATCATCTATTCCTTGTCGGCCACTTGGTTTGGTTCATTTTGACTCTTTGGTGGTTTCGGTAAGAGGTTGAAAGTGAGTGCTTGTATGCATTGCATATATCCCTGCACACTCATGTGTTCTGGATGTATTTTAGACCCATACTTGACATGATGATCACATTGGATATTCCTATTATATCTTGTCCAAAATATGTTCTTTGGATCTTTTGAATTTTTTCCTCCCATGTCTAATATTAATTTCATATCATAGTATCTTATTGCATTCTAAATCCTAAATATGGTGTGAGCTCCTCAAATTTTTCATCATTGACTATGTTCATTTGATTTCGCTCACATTTTTGTGATATGCACACACTAAGGAGGAACTCATACTATATTGACCTTCTAGATTTTTTCGTCCATTTTGGCATTTGTTGCCAATGGGGGAGAAGTTTCTAGGGTTTAAGATAAGTAATTTTGCAGTGAGTGTGTTCATATATTCATGCATATCTACCCTAGTTATATGTGCTTGTTGCATGAATGAGTATACAGAGAAAGCTTCACCAAGTTTATATCAACCAATATATGCATATGAAATTCGAAGTTCATTCACACATGCATATATTGTGGGGGAGCTTTCTCTATATATTGCGGTCTATTAACATCTAAAATTCATTATACAAACCCTCTTGTTGAGATTGCCATCAACTACCAAAATGGGGGAGATTGAAAGTACATATAGTCCCCATGCATGGTTTTGGTAATTAAACGACAATCCTAATGGACTAATGTTTGCATTGAGATATACATTTGAAGGAAAGTTCCATTTGCAATGCATGAAGAATATTGAATGAATTGATGAATGTAATCCATCAACATAAATAAATGCACTGAGACTTGATAATGAATGACAATTCCTATGAAGAAACTATGGCATCAAGTTATATAGGAAGGTCTGTTCCATGGGTGATGCAAGAAGGAGATTGAATGGATTCGGAATGAATGCCATATACATATAGTTGTGCATCAAGATTAATCATGGAGCAAAGATAAATGTTGACCAAGATGAAGATCGAAGATTGTCAACACACAAGCGCCAATCATGTGCCACATGAGGTCTTGTGGTACGGTTAGAATTTGTTAATTGCGCTTTGTGTACTAACCCATTCTATGTGTTTTCTATGTCTGTGAAGGCTAGGTGATTCTCATGGACTTACATAAAGAGAAAGATTTCAAGTGCCCATGAGAGGATGACATCAAGTGATGATGATCATGATTTACAAGGGCAAAGTTCAAGATAGGTAGTCTGGAGAATTACATGCTTGAAGCTTGCAGATGATCATGTGATGGACACGTGAAGATGAATCAAAGCAAAGCTTCCCACATTGTGTATGGGGGAGCTACTTGAAGACTTCACCAATGTCTTGCCTTCATCTTGAGCCAAGAAGAAACATCAACATCAAGCTCAAGTGAAAGGCTCGAGTCAAAGGTATTAGTTCCTTTGATGTTAGTGTTGTGGAATGATGGCCACCGAAGAAACACATACACTCAAGAATGGATTCTCGATAGCTATGTAGTATAGCTCTTTTATGATTCTTGAGTTATAGGGATCCCGTACTATTAAGAGGGGATTAAAGGGGTTCGTGATGGATTTGCTCAAGTCAACATCTTCTCTACACAATTCCACTCCTATCCTATATACCAAAGAAAATCAAAGCCAAATAGGTTTCCCAAATCTAGGATAACACCTTTGCATATTTGGCATCCTCCATTTTGGTTGATCTTGGATGGTTCTCTATGTGAGGACATGGGGTTTTTCCATAGCTTCAAAACAAGCCCAAGATCATCGAAATCGGAG
Organism: Triticum urartu; assembly: GCF_056163025.1. NCBI lineage: Eukaryota > Viridiplantae > Streptophyta > Magnoliopsida > Poales > Poaceae > Triticum > Triticum urartu. The sequence goes on from NC_141879.1 coordinate 175,041,231, forward strand.
TTCGTATGAAAATGTTATGCATGTTTTACTTTCGGTTTGCTGGCTGTTTTCTGCGGGGACGGAAGTTCCAGGCAGCCTGGAAGTTCTGGGGGCCGGAAGTTCCGGGCAAGTTCCGGGGAAAGTTCCGGGTTAACCAGAGAGTTTGCACATATCTGGTCCAAAGGGAGCCCGGAAGTTCCGGGCCTCCTGGAAGTTCCGGGGGCCAGAAGTTCCGGGCAGATTTTGGGCCAAGTTCTGGGCTAATCAGAAAGTTTGCACATATGTGTCCAATAGCTAGCCCGGAAGTTCCGGGCCTGCCCAGAAGTTCCGGGCTGCATTTTTATGTGCGTAACGGGCAGATTTGGTGGGGCACTATATGATGGGGAACATAGCAATAATTCAAAAAAAATTCCTACGTGTCACCAAGATCAATCTAGGAGATACTAGCAATGAGAGAGAGGGAGTGCATCTTCATACCCTTGAAGATCTTTAAGCGGAAGCGTTCAAGAGAACGGGGTTGATGGAGTCGTACTCGTCGTGATCCAAATCACCGATGATCCTAGCGCCGAACGGATGGCACCTCCGTGTTCAACACACGTACGGAATGGAGACGTCTCCCGCGCCTTGATCCAGCAAGGAGGAGGGAGAGGTTGAGGAAGAGAGTCCAACAGCAGCACGACGGCGTGGTGGTGATGAGTGGCAGTTCTCCGGTAGGGCTTCGCCAAGCTCACGCGGAGGAGGAGAGGTATTGGAGGGGAGGGGCTGCACCAGTTGCAAGGGTATTGCCGCCCTCCCACCCCTCCACTATTTATAGTTGGGGAGAGAGGGGGCCGGCCCCCTAGATCCCATCTAGGGTAGGGGGCGGCGGCCAAGGGGGGAGGAGTGCCTCCCAAGTCAAGTGGAGGCCCTCCCCCTTAGGGTTTCCCCTCTCCCATTGTAACGCCCTCGATGCGGCTATATCTCCCACGTGTCGAAGCACGACTTAGAGGCATAACCGCATTGAAAGCAATGTCGCAAGTGAGGTAATCTTCACACAACCCATGTAATACATAAGGGGAAAAGATACATAGTCGGCTTACAATCGCCACTTCACACAAATACATGAATAAAGCATTACAACATCCAAATACAATCAAGGTCCGACTACGGAACCAAAATAAAAGAAGAACCCCAAATGCGACAAGGTCCCCGATCGACCCCAACTGGGCTCCACTACTGATCAACTAGAACGAAACAACACAAAGGACAAGATCTTCATCGAGCTCCTCCTTGAGCTTGGTTGCATCATCTGCACGGACTCATCGGCACCTGCAAGCTGGTTTTGGAAGTATCTGTGAGCCACGGGGACTCAGCAATCTCGCACCCTCGCGATCAAGACTATTTAAGCTTATGGGTAAGGTAAAAGTATGAGGTGGAGCTGCAGCAAGCGACTAGCATATATGGTGGCTAACATACGCAAAAGAGAGCGAGAAGAGAAGGCAAAGCACGGTCGATAAAAGTATGATCAAGAAGTGATCCTAGACAACCTACGTCAAGCATTACTCCAACACCGTGTTCACTTCCCGGACTCCGCCGGAAAGAGACCATCATGGTTACACACGCGGTTGATGCATTTTAATTAAGGTCAACTTCAGGTTTTCTACAACCGGACATTAACAAATTCCCATCTGCCCATAACCGCGGGCACGGCTTTCGAAAGTTCAAATCCCTGCAGGGGTGTCCCAACTTAGCCCATGACAAGCTCTCACGGTCAACGAAGGAATAGACCTCCTCCCGAGACATTCTGATCAGACTCGGTATCCCGGTTCTTCAAGACATCCTCGACAATGGTAAAACAAGTCCATCAAAGCCGCCCGATGTGCCGACATCCTGATGGGAGCTGCACATATCTCGTTCTCAGGGCAACACCGGATAGGTCAAGCTACAAGTAAAACCAGCCCTCAAGTTTCCCCGAGGTGGCCCCGCAGGCTGCCCATTTCAGACCAACACTTAGACAAGCATTGGCCCGGGGGGGTTAAAATAAGATGACCCTCGGGATGCGCGACTCCCAAGGGAAAAAAGGCTAGGTGGCGAATGGTAAAACCAAGGTTGGGCCTTGCTGGAGGAGTTTTATTCAAAGCAAACTGTCAAGGGGTTCCCATTATAACCCAACCGCGTAAGGAACGCAAAATCTAGGAACATAACACCGATATGACGGAAACTAGGGCGGCAAGAGTGGAACAAAACACCAGGCATAAGGCCGAGCCTTCCACCCTTTACCAAGTATATAGATGCATTAATTAAATAAGAGATATTGTGATATCCCAACAAGTAAACATGTTCCAACAAGGAACAACATCTCCATGTTCCAACAAGGAACAAACTTCAATCTTCACCTGCAACTAACAACGTTATAAGAGGGGCTGAGCAAAGCGGTAACATAGCCAATCAACGGTTTGCTAGGACAAGGTGGGTTAGAGGCTTGGTTCAACAATATGGGTGACATAATAAGCAAGTTGTAGGTATCGCAGCATAGGCATAGCAAAAGAGCGAGCATCTAGCAAGCAAAGATAGAAGTGATTTCGAGGGTATGGTCATCTTGCCTGAGATCCCGCAAGGAAGAAGAACGAGTCCATGAAGAAGACAAACAGACGTAGACGAACGGGTCCTCACAAACGCGACGTTACCGGAACCAACCCGAAGAAGCAAACACCGGAAAGAAGCAAACAATCATGGTAAACAAACAGCACATAAGCATGACACGATGCGCAAACAAGTATGATGCATGTCCGGTTTAATGAGGCATGGCATGGCAAAGTGCACAAACAGCCCTACAAATTAAGTGGAGCTCAATATGCAATGGAGTTGCATATTGACGGAACACCACATTTAGGTTATTTAGTTCGATCTCGTTTATGTACCCAACAATATTAAATGTTGTTAAGCATGTCAAGAGGTGAAACATAAAGGATTATCTATCTAAACAATTTAAATGGGGCTGGATATAGCAAACAACAAATCCGGTAAATCCCCATATGCATTAGTAAATTAATGCAAACAACAATTTAAACCATCTTAATGTTGTTAACATGATGCGGATGACATGTTCAAGTTTTATGCAAGTTTTATTAAAAGTTGATAGGATAAGAGATGAGGCATTTGACATCGTGGCAGAAACAAAAGGGGTGCCACAGCAACGATAACGAAAACGGTGCCATGGCAGCGTTCCGGTTCCGGTAACTCGATTGAGATACCGATGCAAAGGAGAAGTGTGCGGATGCGTGCAAAAGATGGTGGGGCGCTCCCGGATTCCGGGTGTCCCACAAGTTGGCGACAAGGAAACGAGTGACAATCTGGACACGGTGCAAACATGAGCATCCCAAACATCACAAGCATTCGTTCATGGACGTCGTCTCGGGGTTATACCTTCGAAGTGTGCAAACGGGACGATTCCCGTTAGGTGCAAAGTAGAGGAAGTAGTTGTTCTCGGGACGTTCGTAGTGGAAGTAGTCGTTCTCGCATGCTCTAGGGTCGATGGTAGAGGTTCTCGCGATCTCGGCGATGGTAGTTGTACATGTAGGCGGTAGACGAACTTGACGGTTCCGTTACCCGGTTCTTCGGAGATGGAAGTAGTCGTACACGTTCCGTAGATGTTCATGTCATCGGTGTCGTGGTACTTGGGGTCTTCGGACTCTCCGGTCCCGTTCTTGCGACAGCAGTCATTCATGTTTGTTCGGAGAGGTACTAGACGCACCCCGGATCTGTAGTCGTACACGCACGTAGATGAACTTGGTGTAACCATGCGGTAGTCGAACTTGGCGGTCCGGTGCGGTAACCAACACGTAGGGGTACACTTGTTGAAGCGGAACTTGACGAAATCCAAATGGAGGTAGTCGTCTGTTCGGGGACGTTGCGACAACAGCAGCAGCCGGAAGTGCTCGCGGGTGAGAGGGTCGGCCCTAGGACTGATGCAGGGAGCAGCAGGGGAGGTACAGCGATGGGCATGGAGCGGCAAGGCGATGAGGACGCGGCACATCGGGGCAGCAAGGCGGAGCGGAGCAGAGGCGGAGGCGCCTGGCACAGGGACTTGGCGTGGCGACTCCTCGACACAGGGAGTAGCGGCTGCAGGCTGGAGCCATGCGGGCGGCGGGGCGGCGACGTGCGCTGGCGAAGACGGGGAAGCAGGGCAGCAACGTGACTTGACGCGGCTCCGGCGAGGGAAGAAAAATAGTAGGAGGCGGCGGGGCTTGACGGATCCGGACGAGGGACTTGGCAGGAGCGGCGGCCGCCATGGACGAAGGAGGAGAGCTGCTCGCTGGCAACGGCCGAAGGCAGAGGCACGACGAGGAAGGAGGAGAGGCCAGCGTGGTCCTGGTGGAGCTCGGCGGTGGCGTCGCAGGCCGGCATGGCAGCGCCAAGGGGAGGGTGAGGATCGAGGAGAGGGTCTCCTCTGGTGGCACAAGAGGAGGAGGGGAGACGTGCGGGATCGAGAGAAGCGCGAGGGGATCGAGTGCTGGGAGGGACGAAGGGAGAGGCGGCGGTGCGGGAAGGGGTCGAGGGAGAGATGGGATCGAGAGGGAGAGGAGATGGGCTCTCTCCCTGCGCTAGGGTTAGCTAGGGAGTGGGCCTTGGGAGGCCGGCCCAATGGAAAGGAAAACGGCCAGGCTGCTGGGCTCTCTCTTCTCCCTCCAAATCTTTAGCAGAAAAGACAATAAGAGAGGAAAAGAAAGAGATGATTAGGAAAAGATTTTTGGACATGGGGATAAATTTCCCGAACTCACAAAAATACGCTTGTTTCGAGAAAATATAAAAGGCCAAGATTGGAAGATGTAAATTCAAACTCATTTGAATTTAATTCAAATGGGTTTGAACTAGGACTAGGTTTTGGAAGTGTCCAAAAATGTTGAGAATTTAGGTGGAGCTCCGGAAAATGATGAAAGGATATATGGCAAGGTTTGAGGAGCAACTCGAAGCAGAAAAGACTTGAGAGTTACATTGCAAGTGCGTCACGGTAACTCCACAAGAATAGAAATATTTATAATAGCTCCCTAATATCGGGAGGATATGTTATAAAGAGAATCACCATGTGAATTCCCTCGATTTAAATGAACCGAAAATCCATGCAATTTATTTAGTGAGATGCAAAAGACTTATGACATGATGAGATGATGACATGATGCAATGCACGAATAAAAGGGTGGGCACAAATGAAACACACGGCGAAACCCGGAACACATGGAAGGCATCTGAAGCTCCGGTCTTGGGGCGTCACACCCATGCGCATGGGCCTGGGGGGGCTGGTGCCCCTGGCCCATTAAGGCTAGGGAGCCCCCTTACACCCCATGCTTCTGTATTGGACGTGGTGGAACATTTTCCGGACCTCCGGACCCCTCCGGAATCCTCCGGAACCTTCCGGAAGCTTCCTGGTACAATACCGGAAAAAACCGAACTTTTCCTGGAACCCGAATAACAAATTTCCATATATAAATCTTTACCTCCGGACCATTCTGGAACTCCTCGTGATGTCCGGGATCTCATCCGGGACTTCGAACAAGATTCGATAATCACATACAAGTCTTCCTAATAACCCTAGCGTCATCGAACCTTAAGTGTGTAGACCCTACGGGTTCGGGAACCATGCAGACATGACCGAGACAACTCTCCGGCCAATAACCAACAGCGGGATCTGGATACCCATGTTGACTCCCACATGTTCCATGATGATCTCATCGGATGAACCACGATGTCGGGGATTCAATCTATCCCGTATACAATTCCCTTTCTCAATCGGTACGTTACTTGCCCGAGATTCAATCGTCGGTATTTCAATACCTCGTTCAATCTCGTTACCGGCAAGTCACTTTTACTCATTCTATAAACACATCATCCCGTGATCAACTCTTGGGTCACATTGAGCTCATGATGATGTCCTACCAAGTGGGCCCAGAGATACCTCTCCGTCACACGGAGTGACAAATCCCAGTCTCGATTCGTGCCAACCCAACATACACTTTCGGAGATACCCGTAGTGTGCCTTTATAGCCACCCAGTTACGTTGTGATGTTTGACACACCCAAAGCATTCCTACGGTATCCGGGAGTTGCACAATCTCATGGTCTAAGGAAATGATACTTGACATTAGAAAAGCTTTAGCAGACGAACTACACGATCTTGCGCTATGCTTAGGATTGGGTCTTGTCCATCACATCATTCTCCTAATGATGTGATCCCGTTATCAATGACATCCAATGTCCATGGTCAGGAAACCATGACCATCTATTGATCAACGAGCTAGTCAACTAGAGGCTTACCAGGGACATGTTGTGGTCTATGTATTCACACATGTAATACGGTTTCCGGATAATACAATTATAGCATGAACAATAGACAATTATCATGAACAAGGAAATACAATAATAACCATTTTATTATTGCCTCTAGGGCATATTTCCAACAGTCTCCCACTTGCACTAGAGTCAATAATCTAGTTCACATCACTATGTGATTGTAATGAATCCAACACTCATAGGGTTTGTTCATATCTTGCTTGTGAGAGGGGTTTATTAGTCAATGGGTCTGAACCTTTTAGATCCATGTGTGCTTTGAAATCTCTATGTCATCTTGTAGATGCAGCTACCACGCGCTACTTTGAGCTATTCCAAATAACTGCTCTACTATACGAATCCGGTTTACTACTCAGAGTCATCCGGATTAGTGTCAAAGTTTGTATCGACGTAACCCTTTACGACGAACTCTTTTACCACCTCCATAATCGAGAAAATTCCTTAGTCCACTAGTTACTAAGGATAAGTTTGACCGCTGTCATGTGATCCATTCCTAGATCACTCTTGTACCCCTTGACTAACTCATGGCAAGGCACACTTCAGGTGCGGTACACATCATAGCATATTGTAGAGCTTACGTCTAAAGCATAGGGGACGACCTTCGTCCTTTCTCTCTCTGCTGCCGTGGTCAGGTCTTGAGTCTTACTCAATACTCACACCTTGTAACACAGCCAAGAACTCCTTCTTTGCTGATCTATTTTGAACTCCTTCAAAGTCTTGTCACGGTATGTATTCATTTGAAAGTAATATTAAGCGTTTTTTGATCTATCCTTATAGATCTTGATGCTCAATGTTCAAGTAGCTTAATCCAGGTTTCCATTGAAAAACACTTTTCAAATAACCGTGCATGCTATCCAGAAATTCTACATCATTTTTGATCAACAATATGTTAACAACATATACTCATCAAAAATTCTATAGTGCTCCCACTCACTTCTTTGGAAATACAAGTTTCTCATAAACTTTGTATAAACCCAAAATCTTTGATCATCTCATCAAAGTGTACATTCCAACTCCGAGATGCTTACTCCAGTCCTTAGAAGGATTGCTGCAGCTTTGCATACTTGTTAGCATCTTTCAGGATTGACAAAACCTTCTGGTTGTATCACATACAACCTTTCCTCAAGAAAAACGTCGAGGAAACAATGTTTTGACATCCTATCTGCAAGATTTCATAAATAATGCAGTAACTGCTAACATAATTCCAACAGACTCTTAGCATCGCTACGAGTGAGAAAGTCTCATCGTAGTCAACTCCTTGAACTTGTCGGGAAACATCTTAACGACAAGTCGAGCTTTCTTAATGGTGACACTTACCATCATTGTCCGTCTTCCTTTTCAAATCCATCTGCACCCAACATCCTTACGACCATCAAATAGTTCTTTCAAAGTCTATACTTTGTTTTATACATGGATCCTTTCTCTGATTTTATGGCCTCGAGCCATTCGTCGGAATCCGGGCCCACCATCGCTTCTCCATAGCTCGTAGGTTCATTGTTGTCTAGCAACATGACTTCCAAGACAGGATTACGTACCACTCTGAAGTAGTACACATCCTTGTCGACCTATGAAGTTTGGTAGTGACTTGATCCGAAGTTTTATGATCATTATCATAAGCTTCCACTTCAATTGGTGTAGGTGCCACAGGAACAACTTCCTGTGCCCTGCTACACACTAGTTGAAGTGACGGTTCAATAACCTCATCAAGTCTCCACCATCCTCCCACTCAATTCTTTCGAGAGAAACTCTTCCTCGAGAAAGGACCCGTTTCTAGAAACAATCACTTTTGCTTCCGGATCTGAAATAGGAGGTATACCCAACTATTTTTGGGTATTCTATGAAGATGCATTTATCCGCTTTGGGTTCGAGCTTATCAGCCTAAAACTTTTTCACATAAGCGTCGCAGCCCCAAACTTTTAAGAAACGACATCTTAGGTTTCTCTAAACCATAGTTCATACGGTGTCGTCTCAACGGAATTGTGTGGTGCCTTATTTAAAGTGAATGCGGTTGTCTCTAATGCCTAACCCATAAACGATAGTGGTAATTTGATAAGAGACATCATGGTATGCACCATATCCAATAGGGTGTAGTTATGATGTTCGGACACACCATCACACTATGGTGTTCTAAGCGGTATTAGTTGTGAAACAATTTCCACAATGTCTTAATTGTGTGCCAAACTCGTAACTCGGATATTCATCTCTATGATCATATCATAGACATTTTATCATCTTGTCACGACGATCTTCAACTACACTCTGAAATTACTTGAACCTTTCAATAATTCAGACTTGTGTTTCATCAAGTAAATATACTCAACATCTACTCAAATCATCTGTGAAGTAAGAACATAACGATATCCATTGCGTGCCTCAGCACTCATTGGACTGCACACATCAAAATGTATTACTTCCAACAAGTTGCTTTCTTGTTCCATCTTACTGAAAACGAGGCCTTTCAGTCATCTTGCCCATGTGGTATGATTTGCATGTCTTAAGTGATTCAAAATCAAGTGAGTCCAAATGATCCATCTGTATGGAGTTTCTTCATGCATATCTACCAATAGACATGGTTCGCATGTCTCAATCTTTTCAAAAACGAGTGAGTCCAAAGATCCATCAACATGGAACTTCTTCATGCGTTTTATACCAACATGACTCAAATGGCAGTGCCACAAGTATGTGGTACTATCATTACTATCTTATATCTTTTGGCATGAACATGTGTATCACTATGATCGAGATTCAATAAACCATTTATTTTAGGTGCAAGACCATTGAAGGTATTATTCAAGTAAACAGAGTAACCATTATTCTCCTTAAATGAATAACCGTATGGCGATAAACATAATCCAATCATGTCTATGCTCAACGCAAACACCAAATAACAATTATTTATGTTTAACACCAATCTCGATGGTAGAGGGAGCGTGCGATGTTTGATCACATCAACCTTGGAAACACTTCCAACATATTGTCATCTCACCTTTAGCTAGTCTCCGTAGCCTTTTATTTCGAGTTACTAACACTTAGCAACCGAACCGGTATTTATTACCCTGGTGCTACTAGGAGTACTAGTAAAGTACACAATAATATAATGTATATTCAAAATAGTTCTGTCGACCTTGCCAACCTTCTCATCTACCAAGGATCTAGGGTAGTTCTGCTTCAGTGACCGTTCCCCTCATTATAGAAGCACTTAGTCTCGGGTTTGGTTCAACCTTGGGTTTCTTCACTAGAGCAGCAACTGATTTGCTGTCTCATGAAGTATGCCTTCTTTCCCTCGCCCTTCTTGAAACTAGTGGTTTTACTAACCATCAAAATTGATGCTCCTACTTGATTTCTACTTTCATGGTGTTAAACATCGCGAATTGCTCAAGGATCATCATGTCTATCCCTGATATGTTATAGTTCATCACTAAGCTCTAATAGCTTGGTGGCAGTGACTATGGACAACTATCACTATCTCATCTGGAAGATTAACTCCCACTCGATTCAAGCGATTGTAGTACTCAGACAATCTGAGCACATGCTCAACGATTGAGCTTTTCTCCCTTAGTTTGCAGGCTTAAGAAACTTGTCAGAGGTCTCATACCTCTTGACGTGGGCACTAGTCTGAAATCCCAATTTCAGTCTTTGGAACATCTCATATGTTCTGCGACGTTTCAAAAACGTCTTTGGTGCCACAATTCTAAACCGTTAGTATTACGCACTGAACTATCACGTGGTCATCAAAACGTGTATGTCAGATGTTTCCCAACATCTATAGACGACGCTCAAGGTTCAACACACTGAGCGGTGCATTAAGGACATAGCCCTTCTGTGCAGCAATGAGGACAATCCTCAGTTCACGGACCCAGTCCGAATAATTGCTACTGTCAACTCTCAACTAAATTTTCTCTAGGAACATATCTAAAACAGTAGAACCAAAGCGTGAGCTATGACATAATTTGCAAAGACCTTTTGACTATCTTCATGATAATTAAGTTCATCTAATCAAATTATTCAATGAACTCCCACTTAGATAGACATCCCTCTAGTCATCTAAGTGATACATGATCCGAGTCAACTAGGCCGTGTCCGATCATCACGTGAGACGGACTAGTCATCATCGGTGAACATCTTCATGTTGATCGTATCCACTATATGACTCATGTTCGACCTTCCGGTCTTCCGTGTTCCGAGGCCATGTCTGTACATGTTAGGCTCGTCAAGTTAACCTAAGTGTATTGCGTGTGTAAATCTGGCTTACACTCGTTGTATGCAAACGTTAGAACCTATCACACCCGATCATCATGTGGTGCTTCGGAACAACGGACCTTAGCAACGGTGCACAGTTAGGGGAACACAATCCTTGATATTTTAATGAGGGATCATCTTATTTATGCTACCGTCGTTCTAAGCAAATAATATGTAAAAACATGACAAACATCACATGCAAATCATAAAGTGACATGATATGGCCAATATCATCTTGCGCCTTTGATCTCCATCTTCGAGGCACGGCATGAACACCATCGTCACCGGCATGACACCATGATCTCCATCATCATGATCTCCATCATTGTGTCTTCATGAAGTTGCCTCGCCAACTATTACTTCTACTACTATGGCTAACGGTTAGCAATAAAGTAAAGTAACTACATGGCGTTTTCATTGACACGCAGGTCATAAACAAATTAAGACAACTCCTATGGCTCCTGCCGGTTGTCATACTCATCGACATGCAAGTTGTGATTCCTATTACAAGAACATGATCAATATCATACACCACATATATCATTCATCACATCCTTTTGGCCATATCACATCACATAGCATACCCTGCAAAAACAAGTTAGACGTCCTGTAATTGTTGTTGCATGTTTTATGTGGCTGCTATGGGTTTCTCGCAAGAACGTTTCTTACCTATGCAAAACCACAACGGTGATATGCCAATTGCTATTTACCCTTCATAAGGACCCTTTTCATAGAATCCGATCCGACTAAAGTGGGAGAGACAGACACCCGCCAGCCACCTTATGCATCAAGTGCATGTCAGTCGATGGAACCAGTCTAACGTAAGCGTACGTGTAAGGTCGGTCCAGGCCGCTTCATCCCACAATGCCTCTGGATCAAGATAAGACTAGTAACGGTAAGAAAATCGAACAAATCATCACCCACAACTGCTTTGTGTTCTACTCGTGCATAGAATCTATGCACAGACCTAGCTCATAATGCCACTGTTGGGGAACGTAGCAATAATTCAAAAAATTTCCTACGTGTCACCAAGATCAATCTAGGAGATACTAGCAACGAGAGAGAGGGAGTGCATCTTAATACCCTTGAAGATCGCTAAGCGGAAGCATTCAAGAGAACGGGGTTGATGGAGTCGTACTCGTCGTGATCCAAATCACCGATGATCCTAGCGCCGAACGGACGACACCTCCGTGTTCAACACACGTACGGAACAGAGACGTCTCCCGCGCCTTGATCCAGCAAGGAGGAGGGAGAGGTTGAGGAAGAGAGTCCAACAGCAGCACGACGGCGTGGTGGTGATGGAGTGGCAGTTCTCCGGCACGGCTTCGCCAAGCTCACGCGGAGGAGGAGAGGTATTGGAGGGGAGGGGCTGCGCCAGTTGCAAGGGTATGGCCGCCCTCCCACCCCTCCACTATTTATAGGTGGGGAGAGAGGGGGCCGGCCCCCCTAGATCCCATCTAGGGTTGGGGGCGGCGGCCAAGGGGGGGAGGAGTGCCTCCCAAGTTAAGTGGAGGCCCTCCCCCTTAGGGTTTCCCCTCTCCCATGCGCATGGGCCTTGGGGGGGCTGGTGCCCCTAGCCCATTAAGGCTAGGGAGCCCCCTTACAGCCCATGCTGCTGTATTGGACGTGGTGGAACATTTTTCGGACCTCCGGACCCCTCCGGAATCCTCCGGAACCTTCCGGAAGCTTCCCAGTACAATACCGGAAAAAACTGAACTTTTCCTGGAACCCAAACAAGAACTTTCCATATATAAATCTTTACCTCCGGACCATTCCGGAACTCCTCGTGATGTCTGGGATCTCATCCGGGACTCCGAACAACATTCGTTAATCACATACAAGTCTTCCTAATAACCCTAGCGTCATCGAACCTTAAGTGTGTAGACCCTATGGGTTCGGGAACCATGCAGACATGACCGAGACAACTCTCCGGCCAATAACCAACAGCAGGATCTGGATACCCATGTTGGCTCCCACATGTTCCCCGATGATCTCATCGGATGAACCACAATGTTGGGGATTCAATCTATCCCGTATACAATTCCCTTTGTCAATCGGGACGTTACTTGCCCGAGATTCGATCGTCGGTATTTCAATACCTTGTTCAATCTCGTTACCGGCAAGTCAATTTTAGTCGTTCCGTAAACACATCATCCCGTGATCAACTCTTTGGTCACATTGAGCTCATGATGATGTCCTACCGAGTGGGCCCAGAGATACCTCTCCGTCACACGGAGTGACAAATCCCAGTCTCGATTCGTGCCAACCCAACAGACACTTTCGGAGATACCCGTAGTGTGCCTTTATAGCCACCCAGTTACGTTGTGATGTTTGGCACACCCAAAGCATTCCTACGGTATCCGGGAGTTTCACAATCTCATGGTCTAAGGAAATGATACTTGACATTAGAAAAGCTTTAGCAGACGAACTACACGATCTTGCGCTATGCTTAGGATTGGGTCTTGTCCATCACATCATTCTCCTAATGATGTGATCCCATTATCAATGACATCCAATGTCCATGGTCAGGAAACCATGACCATCTATTGATCAACGAGCTAGTCAACTAGAGGCTTACTAGGGACATGTTGTGGTCTATGTATTCACACATGTAATATGGTTTCCGGATAATACAATTATAGCATGAACAATAGACAATTATCATGAACAAGGAAATACAATAATAACCATTTTATTATTGCCTCTAGGGCATATTTCCAACACTATATAAGGCACCCTTATTCCCCATCGAGTGAGAGCTTTTTGGATCTAAGATTTCCCCATTCTTTTGAGCTCTATCCTCCTCCCCCAAGCCTCAAAACTCCAATCCATTTGGGGGAAAACTATCCCATGGATCTAGGGCTCATTTGTTGACCTCCTCCATTGTTCCTCTCCTCTCCCATCCCTCCATATCATTAGTTGCTTTTGGTGGGATTTGAGAGAGAGAGAGGGATTTGAGCCTTCTCATGCTAGACCCCGAAGAGATTTGTGAGAGTTCTTGAGAGAGATTTCATCCAAGCATACACCAACTCCTCCTCTCTCTTTTGACCAAAGCAATTTGTGATTTGAGCAAGTCTTGAGCATTTCCCCCTTTATCTTGTTACTCTTGGAGGTTGGAGACTCCTAGGCGATAGGAGTGCTCCGGTGAGGAATCAACTTGTGATTTGTCCCCCGGAAACTTTGTGAAGGTTTGGAGGCCGCCTCAAGGTCTACCACTAGTGGTTGGGAATCACCTTCGTGGTGATATCTCAAGGAGAATAGGGTGAGCCTTCGTGGCGTTGGTGTACCTTCGTGGTAACATCCACCTCTCTAACGGTGACTAGCTTCCCTCGAAGGAAGTGAACATCGGGATACATCCTCGTCTCCGTGACTTTGGTTATCCCTAACCCTAACTCCTTACTTGTGGTTTACTTTGGTCATTTGACCATGCATTCACTATATCTTGTTGTCCTCGTTATATTGTGGTGGTTCATTATATTGTGTTGGCCATTTCCTTGTAGAGATTATTTAGGCCTGCACTTCATATTCCAAAATCCATACTTGCTACTATTGATATACTTTGTGATTAGTGTGAATTACTAACTTGTGTGATACACTTCCATATATTGTGATATTGCTCAAGTAAATTTGTGTAACTTACTTGAGTTTGCTTGTATCATTCAATTCCATATATTGTGATACAATTTGTGTAAGCTTGTATTGCTTACTGTTGGTTGTGTGTATTATTCATTTCCATATCTCGTGATATACATTGAGTAAGTTTGTGTGACTTACTTGTGCTTACTCATATCCTCGTTAGTCTCATATTGTTTATGCTAAGTTGTTGGTGCACTTAGTGAGCCTAGTATATTTAGGATTTGTGCTTGAAAAGTATCCGCTTAGTTTATTTCCTCATTAGGATATAGCCAAATCCATAAAAGATTTTAAAACGCCTATTCACCCCCCTCTAGGCGACATCGTGGTCCTTTCAACGGAGTTTTTGGAAAACCAACAACGAAAATGATAAGCTTGATATGGACTTATAGAAGACACCTCAAAATTATGAGGTGACAACTTGCCACTCACGAAAAAAGATTGGATTGATAAGAACAAGGAGACGAGAAACTATTTCACCGGGAGGATAAATGAAGAACTTGGATCATAGATAATCACCACAAAGAGCTACATTCCCAATGGAAGGCTTTAGGTGAAAACTATACCAAGATAACTCCATGGAAGAAAGTGATGGGTTTAAATACCTCATTCTTGTAAATGAAGAATGATATATTACCACCTCAAAAGATAAGGGAGAACAATTGCACTCCGGATTACAAGATGAAGAAAACTTGAGCTCCTCTGAAAAGAATCTTGATGAACGCTTCGAGAAGGAATTAAATCCTTGATGAACCATCGTGTAGCACCTCCATGAAGAGCTCCGGCAACAAAATGATGATAAAAAGAAAGAGAAGTTGAAAACACAAGGTGAATCCTTGCGATGATTTAGATGGATCTTCGCGACGAGATAATGCAGAAAAACTTGTAACTCCGGAAAAGAAAGATGAACAAATGAGATCAAGAATTTTGATGAACCTCCGGAATAAGAAATTAATCACTTGGATGGAACAAGAATAAGAATTACACTATGCTTATCCTTCACCAATTAAATTGATGACAAACAATGGATTTGTCATACTACTTATTCTCATAGAATGGATTAAGATAGATATAGCGTAATCTTGAGAAGGTCTTCAATGATCCACTGGTAGAATTGAAACAACGAATGAATTGATAAGATAAAGACGGAAGAGAAATGTTGGTCGAAACACCGTAAGATTGAAAAATGAACGAAGTAAAGGGATGAATCACCGGTAAGAATTAGAGAACGAATGAAGATACTTGAGGGAATTTAGATCCACGAGAACAAAAGATCACGAGCTGATTAGAGAATATTTGAATGATGCACCAGTAATATTTGGAGAACAATAGTTGAAATTTGAGAATGAATAAACCTGAATTGATGGCCTCCGAATTAAACAAACTGAAAAATACTCCTGAATTACTCCGGATGGGTGAAAATAATTCTCATAATCAAAACAATTATGAGAGGACGGCATCAAGCTTGAACCACGAGTCTTGAGAGAACGGGTAAGATTTGGAGGAAAAACTCTTCTTCGGTCTTCAAATATTGAGAATGACGATAAGAAACACCACCATGAATTATTTAGACACTCCGGAATAATGAAAAATAGAAAAGTTGAACCAACGATGAAAAGAATTTGAAAGATCATGGAGAAAGACATTTGACTGATGATAATTCATACTTACGTCAAACTTTAGAAGATTTGAGAATAACTCCGAGAGAATAAGAAGAGTCAGGTAAGATCGTGGGAAAATACATGTGGGTTAGGGCCCACTCAAAAGAAACACCGTTGAAATGATTTAAAGAGAGAGATTGCACCGGTTGACTTAAATGGCTTGAATGAGATAATAACCTCGAAATAGGTTGGACGGATCTTGAATGACAAGACGAGTCTTATGAGATATCTTCAGCACTCCGAAACAATAGAATAGCAAGAGTGGATGATTAAGAGGTGCACCGACATGAGAAAGCATTTGAAACAAGGAAAAGAATGTGATCAACACCAAAATCTTGAATTGAATCCAACGGAGAATATAAAAGAAACGAAGAATGATGAACTCGAAGCTCCGTCAGTATCCTCCTGAGAATCACCGGATAAGAACATTGACAGAAAAGAATGGAGAGACTTCGCATCAATAAGATGATACTTGATTAAGAAATTTGAGTCCCTGAGGAAAAAGGGTGGGAGGGTGGGAAAACAAAGGCAACTTGAAGATGGATGAAACAAACAACATTGAGAAGACTTGATTTGATCTTGCGGATGTTGAGAATGAACGGATCCGCTTGAAGAGAAAACACACCGGTTGAAAAAGGATTGACATGACAATCTCGATTATCATGAAGGATTGGTATTCACATCGGAGTATGAGAACACCATTTAGGAAAGGTATGGAATCAACACTTGACTTCGAAGCAACTCGAATACCACAAATGAAAAACAAAATAAAGGATTGGCTTGCAAAATAAGCCGGAACAAACATATGATAGAGATTTCGTCCAAAGTTTTCGTGGTGGGGCCCACATGGGCTCGATCGTACAACACCATCATGTACAAGGCAGTGCACATGACATACGAAGCATCCCCGAGTCAGCATAGCCAAGGAATCTTTAAGACACAACGAGACCACTGTAAAACCAACGGTGGATGGGCGGACCACTAGACGTCGAACCCCAATTTCATATCACACATCTATGAAAGATATCCTAGGGCTACTTGAATTCCCACTTATCAACTCCTGGAACTTTCAGGTTATGCAACCAGGTGTTGGGGATATAGGGGAAGCATAATATCTCACCCAAACTAACAATACCTACATCCAGTTGTATCCATCCTTCAACACATAACCAAGAAACCTTCGGAAATCATTTACCTCAACCTTCGAAAAGCATCCGTTATACGAGTTATGGCAATACTCTCGAACTCCCGCCCCAGTACTGGGTGGCGTCGAGGTTATCTCACCAACAACTGCATAAAAGAGATTTTCGATGTCGGCGAAACTCAGGTATTCCAGAACTGCAACGATAAAATTGTGATGACAACACCTCGGAGCTCAACTCCCCGAGACACTGTCACAACCCCTAAATGTCAGGAGGCACCGAGAACAATGTTCTCGTCACAAAACCATCGAAACGATTCCAAGATACCCGCGTGATCCTAATTTTTTAGTGAAATTTGAGAAGAGAAGAGTCAAAACTCTACGCCAGGAGGCCTCACCAGAGCGACGAAGGGACTGAGGAGTAAAAAGAATCCTACTCTCCGATATATATAATCCTAAATGACACAAAACATTTTTATAGACTCAACAACGCCAGCGATTCGATCAAGCAGGGGGCTCCTAAGTCGGGGAAGGCTCTGATACCAACTTGTAACACCCACGATGCGGCTATATCTCCCACGTGTCGGAGCACGACTTAGAGGCATAACCGCATTGTAGGCATGTCGCAAGAGGGGTAATCTTTACAAATCCCATGTACTGAATAAGAAAGAGGTACAGCGTTGGTTTACAATCGCCACTTCACACAATACATGAATATAGCATTACATCATCCGGATACAATCAAGGTCCGACTATGGAACCAAATAAAGAAAGACCACCCCTATTGCTAGGTCCCCGATCGCCCCAACTGGGCTACACTACTAATCAACTGGAAACGGAAACAACATAACGAACATGATCTTCATCGAGCTCCTCCTTGAGCTCGGTTGCGTCACCTACACGGTATCATCGGCACCTGCAAACTGGTTTTGGAAGTAATCTGTGAATCACGGGGAGTCAGCAATCTCACACCCTCGCGATCAAGACTATTTAAGCTTATGGGTAGGTAAAAGGTATGAGGAGGAGCTACATCAAGCGCTAGCATATATGGTGGCTAACTTACGCAAATGAGAGCGAGAAGAGAAGCAAAGCACGGTCGTGAACTAGAAGTGATCAAGAAGTGATCTTGAAACTACTTACGTTCAAGCATAACTCCAACACCGTGTTCACTTCTCGGACTCCGCCGAGAAGAGACCATCACGGCTACACACGCGGTTGATGCATTTTAATTAAGATAATTTTCAGGTTTTCTACAACCGGACATTAACAAATTCCCATCTGCCCATAACCGCGGGCACGGCTTTCGAAAGTTCAAATCCCTACAGGGGTGTCCCAACTTAGCCCATCACAACCTCTCATGGTCAACGAAGGATATTCCTTCTCCCAGGAAGACCCGATCAGGCTCGAAATCCCGGTTACAAGACATTTCGACAATGGTAAAACAAGACCAGCAAAGCCACCCAGATGTGCCTACAAATCCCGATAGGAGCTGCACATATCTCGTTCTCAGGGCACACCGGATGAGCCAGACGTCGGGTTGGCATAGACCCTGGTTGCCCAGGGGGCGCCAGACATCGCTCAAGTTGGACCAACACTTAGAGAAGCACTGTCCCGGGAGGTTAAAATAAAGATGACCCTTGGGTTGGCCGACCCAAGGGTAAAAAGGCTAGGTGGCAAATGGTAAAACCAATGTTGGGCCTTGCTGGAGGAGTTTTATTCAAGGCGAACTGTCAGGGGGTTCCCATTATAACCCAACCGCGTAAGGAACGCAAAATCAAGGAACATAACACCGGTATGACGGAAACTAGTGCAGCAAGAGTGGAACAAAACACCAGGCATAAGGCCGAGCCTTCCACCCTTTACCAATTATATAGATGCATTGATTAAATAAGGGATATTGTGATATCCCAAACAAATATCCATGTTCCAACATGGAACAACTCCATCTTCACCTACAACTAACAACGCTAAAAGAGGGGCTGAGCAAAGCGGTAACATAGCCAAACAACGGTTTGCTAGGACAAGGTGGGTTAGAGGCTTGACATGGCAATATGGGAGGCATGATAAGCAAGGTGGTAGGTATCGTAGCATAGGCATAGCAATAGAGCGAGCATCTAGCAAGCAAAGATAGAGGTGATTTCGAGGGTATGGTCATCTTGCCTGAGATCCCGCAAAGAAGAAGAACGAGTCCATGAAGAAGACAAACGTACGTAGTCGAACGGACCCTCACAAACGCGACGTTGTCGGAACCAACCCGAAGAAGCAACACCGGAAAGAAACAAACAACATGGTAAACAACCATCACATAAACATGGCATGATGCGCAAACAAGTATGATGCATGTCCAGTTTAATGAGGCATGGCATGGCAAAGTGCACAAGCAATCCTACAAATTAAGTGGAGCTCAATATGCAATGAGTTGCATATTGACGAAGCACCACATTCGTTTATTTAGTTTGATCTCATTTATGTACCCAACAATATTAAATGTTGATAAACATGGCAAGAGATGAAGCAAAAGAAAACTACCTATCTAGGCATGTTTAAATGAGGCCGGAACAACAAACAAAAAATCCGGAAACTCCTCATGTGCATATATTAGGTTTGGTCCCGTTCTGCGCTAAACCATATTTTAGAGTTGTTAAACATGCAAAGAGATGCCACCATGTTAAACTATGCATTTTTCTACCCCATTTACATATAAAGATTATTTAAAACCGAGCTACAGTTATTTCGTTATGAAAGAATTCATTTTAACATGTTATTTAAGCAAAATTAATGCAAACAGCAGTTTAAACATTTTAAGCATAGATGAAAATGGCATATTATTATTCTACACAAAATTCTAAGCATTTTACATATAGAGTTTGCTTTAATGCGATGCACGGTTGTGAAGTTATTAAATGCATGAAGTTTAGGGGCTATTCTGCAAAACTGCGTTCTCTGGAATAAATACTAAATTAGTAGAACTGAAAAAAAACATTACGAGCTGAAACTGAGCAAACGGGCGAACAGGGTAATAGGCGCAACATGACTATCACACGCCTGTGGCGCTAAATAGCGAAGGTTGTGGGGAGCTCACCCATGGGCTTGGCCCGTTCTGTGGTGCGGTTTTGATCTAGCAATGACTGGGCTAGGCCTTGGCTCACATGGCCCATGATGGCGCTGGAGGCGGGCCTTGCTGCCGATGTGTTGGAGGCGGTCAACACGAAGTAAGCAAGAGCAGTTCGAGCAGAGAAACAAGGGAGCGGCCACAGGAGGACTTGGCGCGGCGGCTTGCCGGTGGTCTCCGGCAAGGGCACCGGGCGGGGCGACGATTTGGGCAGAGGACGTGAGGATCCGTCCCAGCGCGGGGATCTGGCAGTCTCCGGTGACGAACACAGCAGGCCAGCGGCGGGAGCTGCAAGGCCATGGCGGGGAGAAGAAATCAGAGAAGTGACAGAGAGGGAGGAAAGAAATAGGAGAAGGAGAGGAAGAGAGACGACGGGGTCCTAGCGGCAACGACTCCGACGAGGTGAAGTGGTCCTGGACGAGGAGGCCGCGGCCTCGGACGCTCGTGGCGCAGGGGCGCGCGAACCAGGCGGCTCATGTTGATTGGGGTGAAGCTGGTTGGGGACGGAGCAGCGACCTGGCAGGGACTTTGACAGGGACGGAGCAGCGACGGGGATCTCCAGTTGGGATGAGGAGGCGTCGCGGTCCTCTCCCTCTTAGGGTCGAGCGAGGAGGAGGATTGTTGCTGCTGGGTGATGTGCTGGTTGGTGGATCGAGGGGATCCACAGGAGAGCACTGATTGGGGGGGATTGGATGGATCAAATATGGGGGAATCCCGAGAGAGTGGCGGCGGCGCTAGGTAGGATCCCTAGAAATTAGGGATTTGGTCTCGGTTTAGACTAGTATATATAGCGGGTAGGTTAGGCTAGGGACTATCTTGTCCCTCCGATCATAATCGGACGGACGGAAAAAATATGTTAGGAAGCCCAATTAACATAACAGAGACGTTTTGTAGATGTTTGGTGTCGGTGTCAAAATCGGCGGATCTCGGGTAGGGGGTCCCGAACTGTGCGTCTAGGCCGGATGGTAATAGGAGGCAAGGGACACGAAGTTTTACCCAAGTTCGGGCCCTCTTGATGGAGGTAAAACCCTATGTCCTGCTTGATTAATATTGATGATATGGGTAGTACAAGAGTAGATCTACCACGAGATCAGAGAGGCTAAACCCTAGAAGCTAGCCTATGGTATGATTGTTGTTCTATATGTCGTCCTACGGACTAAAACCCTCTGGTTTATATAGACATCGGAGAGGGTTAGGGTTACACAAAGTCGGTTACAATGGTAGGAGATCTACATATCCGTATCGCCAAGCTTGCCTTCCACGCCAAGGAAAGTCCCTTCCGGACACGGGACGAAGTCTTCAATCTTGTATCTTCATAGTCCAGGAGTCCGGCTGAAGGTATAGTCCGGCCATCTAGACACCCCCTAATCCAGGACTCCCTCAGTAGCCCCTGAACCAGGCTTCAATGACGACGAGTCCGGCGCGCAGATTATCTTCGGCATTGCAAGGCGGGTTCCTCCTCCAAGTACTTCATAGAAGATTTTGAACACAAAGATAGTGTCCGGCTCTACAAAATAAGTTTCCACATATTGCCATAGAGAGAATAATATTTACACAAATCTAATCTGCTGACGTATTCCGTAGTGTGACATCGCACGACGGCCAAGCCTTTATTCGAATCGTTTTATTGTCCCACCTCAGCGTGTAATGCGAGGCGGTTTCCTTGGCACGTCTTGTTAAAGCAGAGATCGTGTCCCCTTATTCCGGGATTCTCATCAATACGGGCGTGGGTAACCCAACCACGCCATTGATTACGGCGCTTTGGGATAAGCGAGTTTTACCAGGCTGGTGGGGACACGTAGTTGCGTCCACCCATATAAGGGGATAAGGATCCACCTTTTCACCTACGCCTTCTTCCTCCTTTGCCTATCCATTCTCGCGCACTCGTGCTCCAGCGCCCAAGTCCGCACTCCCCACCTCAACCTTCTCCAGCCATGTCCGGAGCGGGAGGAAAGTGGATGGTCTCCTCCATCACGGAGGGACACATCAAAAAACTGAGGAAGGTCGGATACTTGTCTAACGACATCGCGTACTGGCTTCCCGAAGAGGGGCAGCTCCTCCCCACCCCAAGGCCCCATGAGAGGGTAGTGTTCCTTCCCCACTTCCTCCGCGGACTGGGCTTTCCTATCCACCCATTCGTCCGGGGACTCATGTTCTACTACGGCCTGGATTTCCATGATCTGGCCCCGAACTTCATCCTCAACATCTCGGCGTTTATCGTCGTGTGCGAGGCTTTCCTCTGCATCCGCCCCCATTTCAGCCTATGGCTCAAGACTTTCAATGTCAAGCCGAAGGTGGTGCGCGGCAACCAGGCGGAGTGCGGAGGCGCCATGGTGGGCAAGATGCCCAACGTCTTATGGCTCGAGGGCTCCTTTGTGGAGACCCTGAAGGGGTGGCAATCGGGGTGGTTTTACATCACCGAGCCGCGTGACCCTGAGTGGTTCGTAGCCCCCGAGTTCCGTTCCGGACCCCCAACATGGCTCACGTCCTGGAAAGAGACGGGCCTGTCGTGGGGCAGCAAAGGAGAGGTGACTGGACTGCAAACATGCATCCAAACCCTGGTGGACAAGCAGCTCAAGCTTGTCAACGTACTCCAGGTCATGCTCATCCGCCGGATCCTCCAGTGTCAACAATGGGCCTTCAATCTGTGGGAGTTCAAACCGGCACAGCACCGAACTCTGAGCAGGCTCTTCAACACGACGTACAAAGATGCTTGGAAGGTGCTTTTCAAGGGTGCCGAGGCTCCCGCATCCGCTACCGAGGATCGCGGATTCAGCGCGCAGCGTCACGCTAGCGCGGTAAGTTGTTTGTACCTTTTACAGGGTATTAGTTTTTCATAGTTTAACTCTATGCGGGATCTAAGCTCCCTTACCTTTGACAGGTTTGGCAGGCGAAGTCCGGACAGATCGACTGTCCGGCTCCTTTGTCCGAAGACCCAGCCGATGCCCGCTTGGCGAAGCTGCTGGTTCCGGCACCCTATGTGGTGCCGGAGAAGAAGGCCACGAAGAAGGCCACAGGGACTCGAAAAAGTGCCCGGCGCCAGGAGGTGTCGGGTTCATCATCCGACGGCTCCAAGGCGCATTCCTCCCGTGAAGGCGAGGAGGAGGAGGAAGAAGAGACCTCTCCCCCTGCAGGGGGGGAGAGAAGAAAAGGAAGGCCGCCCTCACTAGGGAGGCCGAAGGGTCGAAGAAGGGGAAAACCCTTCCTCTGGACTACTCCACCGACGCCGACGACGGCGGAGAGGAGTGGCCGCTCAGGGCCAAGCCCCTGGCGAAATCGTAAGTATCCGGATACCACAGTAATTTAAAGTATTCCTTTATTGCACAGCTTTCCCTTATGTCGAATATGATTATCACTAGTAGAAAAAGGGGCTTTGGTCCAGGCCGGGTAAGCCCATTAGTCCCGGTTTAGTCCAGAACCGGGACCAATGGGTGCATTTATCCCGGTTCGTGCGGCTAAGGCATTAGTCCCGGTTCACCTGGGCCCTTTAGTCCCGGTTCGTGCCACGAACCGGGACTAAAGGGTGCGATGCCCATTAGTCCCGGTTGGTGGCACCAACCGGTACTAAAGGTTAGACCTTTAGTCCCGGTTGGTGCCACCAACCGGGACTAATGGGCTTTGAGGCATTAGTACCGGTTCATGGCACGAACCGGTACTAAAGGTCCCATTTTCAAACTCTCCCCCTCCTGTGGACCGCCTTTTCAGATTTAGAAAAAACAAAAGAAAATGATGGAAATGTCAAAAAAATAAAATAAAATAAGTTTCCCATGTGATATGTGGTCTAGTTGTTGGGAAAATTTACAAATATGAATTTCGACTTTATTTACAAAATCTCTTTGGAATTTGTAAAATGGGCATAACTTTTGCATACGAACTCGGATTAAAAAGTTTTTTATATGAAAAATCATCTACTCGAAAAGTTACATCCAATGGAGACCGCCTACGGCCTGTTTGCAAATTTGTAGAATCCTCAAATTCCAAAAAGAAAAAAGTTATGCTCAAATTTCAGTTTTTTTAAATTTTCATTAAATCTGGTCAAACTATGGTCAAACTACTTATTCAAGAAGTATTAGTGTTACTAAATAATTATTCAAGAATATTAGTGTTATTAAATAATTATTTCAGTTTTTTTGAATTTTGGTCAAATCTGGTCAAACTATGGTCAAACTATGGTCAAACAATGGTCAAACAATGGTCAATCTACTTATTCAAGAAATATTAGTGTTACTAAAAAATTATTGTTTTTAGAACAATAGTTTCAAACTCAAACAGTGAAATGTGTGACTTCATGCTCAAGCTAAACTCCTGAGGGTTAATAGGATTGACATCTTACTATTGTCAGGAAAACAACGAGTGCAGATTTGGAAACGAGGGAGAATAGAACCCGGAAGTTAAGCGTGCTCAGGCTGGGGGAGTGGGAGGATGGGTGACCGTTCGGGAAGTTAGATGATTTGGAATGATGAGGGGTGATTAGAGATTAAATTGAGCAGTGATGAGGGGTGATTAGAGATTAGAGGTTAAAATAATTCAGAAATTTGAAAATAAAAAAAAATTCAAAAAAAATCAGAAAATTTCCTTTAGTACCGGTTGGTGTTACCAACCGGGACTAAAGGTGGACCATCCACGTGGAGGGCCTTTGGTCCCAGTTCTGGTTTGAACCGGGACTAAAGGGTCAGGGCATTAGTAACGACCCTTTAGTCCCGGTTCAAGAACCAGGACTAAAGGCCCTTATGAACCGGGACTAAAGGCCCTTTTTCTACTAGTGTATGCAGCCCACCCAAAGACCGGCTCGACGCGTCGTCGAGCGGTTCACTGGACTCGTCGGATGTGAATTCGCTTCTGATGGCCTCCTCCCCCCGCCCTACGGACGACGCCGGAGTATTGTCCCAACAGGTTCCAAGCCAGGAGGAGGTGGTCCTGGAGGCGCCGCAAGGCGACCTCCCGAACTCCAGGAGTAAAGGGGATAAAACCCCCCAAGGCTCCAAGTCCGGCCCTAGGCCAGACACCGCTCTGGAACCTTCAAGGGTTCCAGAGTCCAGCGGGTGACCTCCTTCCAAGAGGAGCAAGCCCACCGTGCCGGTGACCCCCGTCCAACCGGATGCGCCGGACAATCTGTTGGAGGTGCTCAAAGGCACCTCCATCGACAAGGAGCACCGCACCATTATGAGTGCGGTGGTCCAGAAGGTTCAGTCCGCCAAGAGCGGACTGACTGAAGCTTGTGCTAGCCTTTTAACAGGCTTTGAGGTAAGTAAAGAATGTGTAAATAATATTACCGCATAGACAGTAGCCCCTGATGCTCTGTTTGGCGTTCGGGAAGAAAAGCCGAATAGAGGATCAAATAAAATTCGCAGGAGTCTAACAAAAAGGAGTCAATATGCGTATGCAGGCTTCTCTGCTGGCGTTCGCCGCACTGACTGCGGAAGTGGACACGCTAAAGCAGAACCTCGCGCAGTCCAAGCAATAGCTCGGGCGTGCCAAGAAGTAGCTCGAGGACAAGGAAGGTAAGAAATACCTTGTTTTAAATGTATATAAAAAAAGTGCAATTGCAAAAAATGACAGGATTATCGTGGCTATTGTAGGGGCCACGTCTGAGGTGGCGACCCTTAAGCAAGCGTTGTCCGAGGCCGAGAAGAGGGCAGCCACGGAGCGCACCGAGCGGGAGAAGTATGAGGCCCAGGTTGGCAAGGTGCGGCAAGAGCTCCAGGCTCTAATGAAAAAACATGAGAGTTTGGAGCTTGACTCAAAGACGCGAGCGTCCGAGCTCGCGATGGCTATTGAAAATGCCAAGTCTGCCAAGGCCGAATCCCATAAGACCCTCCAGGAGTTGGATGAGGTGAAAAAGATAGCGGCGGGTAAGGCATTCTTTATGCAAAGCAAACACATAAACATGAGTTACTTGTTACTTACCCGAATCCGGAGCTCTCCAGGAGCGTTCGCAGATCTTCCCTATAGCGTGTCCGATGCCGCCGTATTCTATCGAGCCGAGGAGGGCAGCTCGACAGAGAAAGTGTTCTGGTCTCAGTATGCTGAGGCCGGACACCTCGTGCCCCTGAGCGACCAGCTGAAGCAACTGGTCGAGCTCCACAAGGCGGCCGAACAGGCCATGAAGGGCCTTATAGTTCGGCTGTGGCCTGGAGAGGCTCTGCCTGGGAGCTATTTCGGGCTGGTGCGGCGGCTGGTGGGGGCCTGTCCAAGGCTCGAAGTCATCAAGCGCTCCGTCTGCATTGAAGGTGCCCGTAGGGCCCTTGCCCGTGCTAAGGTGCACTGGGGCAAGCTGGATGCTGAGAAGCTTGTGAAGGACGGGCCACCGCTGAGGAAAGAGCATCGCAAGCCCGAGAATTATTATACGGATGTTCTGAAGGGTGCCCACCTTGTGGCGGATGAAAGTTCTAGGGATGTAATTTTTGAGTAAAAAACTCGCTCGTTTTGTCCTGTGCGCTGAAAACTAGTTCATATGCGCTAAGCAATGCTGCTGGAATTTAAAATATTACCTTCTGTGCGGTTGTTTATCAATTCTGAGAGATGGCGAGTCGTCGGCTTCTGCCCCCGTGCCGCTAGTGCTGGGGTGTTCGGGGATAAACCTGAGCGCTCTTTTTCCCATGTTTGGGTCCTTCGAGGGAGGCGCTCAGCACAGCGAACAAGGCAATCGGACTATAATGCGTGAACACTCTCACTTAGCCATAGAATTCTATAATTTTAAAATTCGGCGAAGCCCCTGGTATTCGGAAGACTGAGTTCGGGGCGCTATCCACGCCTTGGCCGGACAGAGCCGACTCCTCTCTCTAAGCGGCATAAGTCTTTAGGGACTCGAAAAACCTCTCGAACAGCGACCAGCTCTCGCTTCATCATGACAGTCAGTTTTAGCTTTCTCTACTGAGGTGCTCGACCCAGCTCAACTGGGGCAGAATCGCAGTAGCTCTCCTAGTGCTACCTTAGCCGACACAGCGGAACGTAAGGCACCAAAACATAGGAGCCGGGCAAACCCAACTATTGACCCAAGACATGATTCGGAGCCGATGCATATAGTGCTATAAGTTCGGGGTGCCGCACTTGTTAAAGTGTTCGGACTTCTCACACCATATTGAGGGGTACTAAAGCCCCTGGCGTATTTTGGCCGTACCAAAGTGTACGGGTGCAACATGTCGTTAAGGAACATATATTTGTAAAAAAAGAGTAATGCAAAAATAGACAAAAGCTATGCATTGTTTATTAAAAAGGGCTGCAATCAAAGCAGAATGATACTAATAATGTGATAAGCAAAAGGTTGGACTATTTAACATTTCCGTTCCAGGGGCGGGCTGCGGAATGGTATGCGAAACAGGTATACTGCTCGTGATTGAGACCACCTGGGAGTTCCGTAATGCGGCATGGCTTGTCTGCTTCCCTGGTTCTTGCATCGTTTGTGCGGCAATTGAACTGCCGAACAGGCCTTCCGAAGAGTGGAGTCCTGAAAGTAAGAGAAAATTAAAAAATCGGCAACCCCTAGTGCGGTTTAAGCCGTGTTTCGGGCGTGCCGTGATGGTGCCCCTCCCCTGTACCCATGGTATTTCTAGAGCGTAGTTATGTACGCGAAGTACCGGTGTCGCATTTTTGCGAGGGCTGGGGTTGGGGCCGCACTGCTACGCCTGCTCGGAACGTGCCAGGCGGTCTTGTTGTAGGTTACTCCGGGCACGCTTGACGGTGTCCGGATGTTTAATGGCCGGACTGGAGAACTGCCTGGAGAGGCTGCTTTGTACTTCCGCTGCAAGGGCCGCCGTGTGCTCCTCCGTTCAGAGAGAGCGTTCGGTGTTTCCATTGACCGTAATTACTCCTCGAGGGCCTGGCATCTTGAGCTTAGGTAAGCGTAGTGCGGCACCGCTTTGAACTTGGCGAATGCGGTTCGCCCGAGCAGTGCGTGATAGCCACTGCGGAATGGGACTACGTCGAAGATTAACTCCTCGCTTCGGAAATTATCCGGAGATCTGAAGACCACTTCAAGTGTGACTGAGCCTGTACAGTTGGCCTCTACACCTGGTATTACGCCTTTAAAGGTCATTTTGGTGGGCTTAATCCTCGAGGGATCTATGCCCATTTTCCGCACTGTATCCTGGTAAAGCAGGTTCAGGCTGCTGCCGCCGTCCATAAGCACTCTAGTGAGATGAAATCCGTCAATGATTGGGTCTAGAACCAATGCGGTGAATCCGCCATGACGGGTGCTAGTGGGATGGTCCCTTCGATCAAAGGTGATCGGGCAGGAGGACCATGGGTTGAACTTTGGGGCGACTGGCTATACCGCGTATACGTCCCTTAACGCGCGCTTCCGCTCCCTCTTGGGGATGTGGGTTGCGTATATCATGTTCACCGTCCGCACTTGTGGGGGAAAACCCTTTTGTCCACTGTTGTTCGGCGGCCGAGGCTCTTCGTCGTCATCCTATGCAGCCCCGTGTCTTTATTTTCGGCATTTAACTTGCCTGCCTGTTTGAACACCCAAGAATCCATGTTGGTGTGATTGGCCGGCTTTTCGGGGGTGCCATGTATCTGGCACAAGCGGTCGAGTATTCGGTCCAAACTGGACGGGCCCCTAGGATTTCTTTTGAATGGCTTTTTCCGCTGACCGGATTTATAGCCTCTGAATCCGGCATTAACTGTCGTATCCTCAGCATTGTCGCCGTTAATACGGCGCTTCTGCTTGTTGCGACGTGACCTGCCACTACTGTCCCTGGTATCCGAATTACCAGGGTTCTTGGTCATATTGTTGCTACGAGCAAGCTAGCTATCTTCTCCCGCGCAAAAGCGGGTCATGAGTGTCATGAGTGCTGCCATAGATTTCGGCTTTTCCTGTCCAAGGTGCCGGGCAAGCCACTCGTCACGGATATTGTGCTTGAAGGCTGCTAGGGCCTCTGCGTCCGGACAATCCACTATTTGATTTTTCTTTGTTTGGAACCGTGTCCAGAATTGCCTAGCTGATTCCTCTGGCTGCTGAATTACGTGGCTTAGGTCATCGGCGTCTGGTGGTCGCACATAAGTGCCCTGGAAATTGTCGAGGAATGCGGCTTCCAGGTCCTCCCAACAACCGATTGATACTTCTGGCAAGCTGTTAAGCCAATGCCGAGCTGGTCCTTTAAGCTTGAGTGGGAGGTATTTGATGGCGTGGAGATCATCGCCGCGGGCCATGTGGATACGAAGGAGATAATCCTCGATCCATACCGCAGGATCTGTTGTGCCATCATATGATTCGATGTTTACGGGTTTGAAACCCTCGGGGATTTGATGATCCATTACTTCGTCTGTGAAGCATAGTGGGTGTGCGGCGCCTCTGTATTGGGCTATATCACGACGTAGCTCCAATGAGCTTTGTCTACTGTGTTCGGCCCTACCGGATTTGTGTCCAGCATGACGGTTACCGTCTCGATTCATGGGGCACCCATGCGATCCATAGATCGATCTTGTTTGCCTTGCCTTGTCCTCCAACATATCTCGCAGGTCTGGCACATTTTCCCATGCCTTGGTACGGGGTGCGGCTTGAGGGGAGGGCCGAGGGGCCTCTCTGTCACAGCCACGAGGTGGCCGGTCGGCCGTATCAAGTGCTGGTGATGTAGGTTTAAGTGCTTCCTCCTCTAATCGGGGTAGCAACCTGCGCTTTGGGTAGCACTTGGAGGGGCGTTCGAGTTTATGCTCTTCGGACGCAAGGACTTCAGTCCATCTGTCGACTAGCAAATCTTGATCAGCTCTAAGCTGTTGCTGTTTTTTCTTGAGGCTTCTTGCTGTGGCCATAAGCCTGCGTTGAAAATGCTCTTGCTCGACGGGATCCTCTGGCACGACGAATTCGTCGCCGTTGAGGCTTGCCTCGTTTTCGGAGGGAGGCATATAATTATTGTCCTCGACCTCTCTGTCTGTCGCTCTCTCATGAGGGCTAGCTTATCCGTCCTCCTGTGCTGAATCTTGCTGGAGGGGGTTTTCTTCGGCACTCTCCGGAGTATTATTATCTCCCGTTCTGGAATCACCGTATTTGCTTTGGCGGGATTTTGAGCGGCGCCGCTGACACCGGCGCTTAGGCTATTTCTTGGAGGGGTCATCCTCCGCTGTTCCATCGCCATCTCCTTCTTTTGGGGTGTCCACCATGTATATGTCATACGACGAGGTGGCTTTCCAGGGCCCAATAGGCGCTGGTTCTTCATCGTCTCCTGCATCGGTGTCCATACCGTCGATGTCTTCGGAGTCGAAGTCGAGCATGTCGGTTAAACCGTCGACAGTGGCTACAAAGTGGGTGGTGGGTGGGCTTTGAATTTCTTCATCGTCCGTATCCCAACCTTGCTGACCGTAGTCCGGCCAGGGCTCTCCTGACAAAGAGAGAGACTTTAGTGTCTTCAGAATATCGCTGAAAGGCGAGTGCTGAAAGATGTCTGCGGCAGTAAACTCCATGATCGGCTCCCAATCGTATTCGATCAGCAGGGGCGTAGAGGGTTCGGAGTCCGGCTCCTTGGAGTCACGAGTCTCGCGGATGCGGGGCTGGTGTTCGGCTCGATCGCCGTTGGGATCGCAGCCCCCGAGGCGGCGTCCAACCACCCATCCTAGATCGGCGCAATTGGCTCCGAATTAAGGCTCGAAGCCGATGCGGGTGCGGCTTCCAGGGCACTGTTCAGCGGCTGAGCTAGATCATGCTCGTCGTGACAGTGCGGCGCGCTCGGCAGTGGCTCGAATCCGTCGAGGATCAAGTCCCCGCGGATGTCAGCCGTGTAGTTTAAACTTCCAAATCTGACCTGATGGCCAAGGGCATAGCTTTCGATCTGCTCCAGATGGCCAAGTGAATTGGAAGTCCCATCTGCCCATCACTTGGCCAATTCACTTGGCCATCTGGAGCAAAATGGCACGGACTGCGGGCCAATTCACTTGGCCAACAAGGAACAAACTTCAATCTTCACCTGCAACTAACAACGCTATAAGAGGGGCTGAGCAAAGCGGTAACATAGCCAAACAACGGTTTTCTAGGACAAGGTGGGTTAGAGGCTTGGTTCAACAATATGGGTGGCATGATATGCAAGTGGTAGGTATCGCAGCATAGGCATAGCAAAAGAGCGAGCATCTAGCAAGCAAAGATAGAAGTGATTTCGAGGGTATGATCATCTTGCCTGAAATCCCGCAAGGAAGAAGAACGAGTCCATGAAGAAGAAAAACGGGCGTAGACAAACGGGTCCTCACAAACGCGACGTTACCGGAACCAACCCAAAGAAGGAAACACCGGAAAGAAGAACACAACATAGTAAACAAACCACACATGAACATGGTATGATATGCGGGATGCGGGATGCGATGCATATGCATGATTTGACAAGGAATGATTGAACCTGGCCTCAACTTGGAAATCCAAGTGTGCCACTGTAAAGGTGAGATGAAATCGCTTGAAAACGATATAAAGATCACCGGAATCGGAGACACGGTTTGGAAATGGCAAGCAATTCAAATATGGCACCGGTCTGCGACATGCAGCAAGTAGCCATCTAAATGCAACAAGATGAACATGCTACAGCACTCAAACATGACAACAAAATACATGGCAGGGATCCATTCATGATGCTTAACAAAAGATGAACACTGAGCTACGGCCAATTCATCCATTAACAGGTTCAAACAAGCATGGCAAAAATGCATTTGGTCAACAGATTTCAGACTTTGTGAAATTAACACTTGTCTGGAATTTCAGATCAGAAAGCACACTTTGGAGCATGAAAACTATATGCTACAGGACCTGAACAGGGCAAAGTAAAGCATGGCATCGAGCTACTCAAAGAGCTTAACAAAAGTCCCTTAGTGACCTTGAGCCAAAAGGGATCAGAAAATACAATTGCAAGCATGTGAACATGGCAAAAACATAATCAGATCGCAGACTTGGTGAAAAACTGGAGCATGCCAATCAGATATCAAGTAGGCATGTTTACGAGCTCGATGCACTCACTACAGAGCATGTCATGACAACCTAAGCATACACCCATCAAGAATACACATTATACAAGCTAGACATGTCAAGAACAATAACATGGCATGCACGGATCAACTACAACATCCTCGGCGAAATCGCTAGCAAGTAAACAATCTGCCCAGATTCACGAAATAGCAAAAGTAGAGCTCGATTGACTCAAGCTAGGATGCTCCATAATTGCAAACAAAGACATGGATGCATAGAGAACTACAAGATTAACAAATCATCCTTACTGATCATCCTCAAAAGAGGCATGGATCACTAGGAAACAACATGAACATATGGCATATTGAAATAAACAGATAAAGGACTTAGTGGAAATGTTCCCTAAAATCAGCATTAACGAATGCTCCACTTTGCAAGCTTGTGCTAGTCACCACACACATCACAAAAAATACATGGGTTGCACCTCTGGATAGATGGCAAAACATATAACAAAACACATGTAGAGCTCAGTGGCATATCATGCACACAATAATCATGGCAAAAAATGATAAATATCTAATTGGAGCTGCAGATCTAACAATTAACTCAAATAGCTCTCTTCCAACAGCATTTCGAGCATCAAGATGAACTCAAATGAAAATGATACAATGAGATGAAATGATGTACTCTTTGAGACGAACATTTTGATATGCTATATGCATGAATCGGAGCTACGGATACAAAGTTACGACATGATGAACATGGGCATCTGAAATTGGAAATTTCGGGGACTTGGGGAAAAATCAACCTCTCTGACATTTCAGATCTAGGGTTCGTGCACGTTCTTCGAGGACCGCCGGAGATGTCGCCGGAGAGGTTGCCGGAGACGAGGAAGAGACCGGATCCGTGGGATCTGGGCAGCTCCGGCCCAGATCGGGTCGAAGGCGAGGCGAGGGGGCGGAGGACATCCCTGGCGGCGGTGATGCGAGTCGCCGGCGCGCGGGGTTCCCTGGCGCCGGTCGCCGGCGTAGCTCCGGTGGCCGGCGAGGAAGGACGGAGGAGGGGCGACGCTGGTGGCACATGGCGGCGGCGGGAGGGCGCATCGTCGAGGCCGAGAGGGGCGCGCGGGCCGCGGCTGGCACAGGCGACGCGGAGGAGCTTGGTGGCCGGCGACAAACTCTGGTCAGCGAGGTGCGCTGCCGCCGGCGAGGTCCGGGCGGTCGTCGAAAGATGCGGTGGCGCTCCGGCGACGCGGGCAGAGGCGCGAGGAGGCGGGCACAGAGGGCGGCGGCGGATCTGGGCTTGCGCGGGCCCCAGATAGGCTCCGCGGGCCGGCGGCACGGGAACGGTGGCGGGAGCCAGGTGGCGGCTTCTGATTCGTTGCGGGGTGGTTGGACGTGTCCGGCCGCCGGGCGGACATGTCCGGTGGCGCGGGGAGGAGTGGATCTAGGGTTCATCCGCGAAATGATCCGAAATTTTCAGGGAGATGTGCCCCTTTATAGGTAGAGGGAGCTAGGAGAGTCCAAATGAGGTGCGGTTTTCGGCCACGCGATCGTGATCGAACGACCGAGAAGGTGGAGGAGGTTTAAGTGGGTTTTGGGCCACTTTGGAAGGGTGTTGGGCTGCAACACACACGAGGCCTTCTCGGTCTCTCGGTTAACCGTTGGAGCATCAAACGAAGTCCAAATGGCACGAAACTTGACAGGCGGTCTACCGGTAGTAAACCAAGGCCGCTTGGCAAGTCTCGGTCCGATCCGGAAATGTTTAATCCCCAAACATGAGAAGAAGGTAGAAATGACCACCGGAGGAGAACGGAGCGCCGGAATGCAAAACAGACAAAGGGGAAAATGCTTGGATGCCTGAGACGAACATGTATGCAAATGAAATGCACATGATGACATGATATGCAATGCATGACACGCAAGCAATGACAAGGCAACAACAACGAATAACTGGATGACACCTGGCACATCTATCTCGGGGCATTACAGAAGGTCTCACCCTGGACTGCATCGCTATTGATGATCGTAGGATCCATCAAGCCTAACGGCGACGACACAGAGGAACTCTCAATGAAAGCACCAATGTCGGTGTCAAAACCGGCGGATCTCGGGTAGGGGGTCCCGAACTGTGCGTCTAGGCCGGATGGTAACAGGAGGCAAGGGACACGAAGTTTTACCCAGGTTCGGGCCCTCTTGATGGAGGTAAAACCCTACGTCCTGCTTGATTAATATTGATGATATGGGTAGTACAAGAGTAGATCTACCACGAGATCGGAGAGGCTAAACCCTAGAAGCTAGCCTATGGTATGATTGTTGTTCTATATGTCGTCCTACGGACTAAAACCCTCCGGTTTATATAGACATCGGAGAGGGTTAGGGTTACACAAAGTCGGTTACAATGGTAGGAGATCTACATATCCGTATCGCCAAGCTTGCCTTCCACGCCAAGGAAAGTCCCTTCCGTACACGGTATGAAGTCTTCAATCTTGTATCTTCATAGTCCAGGAGTCCGGCTGAAGGTATAGTCCGGCCATCCGGACACCCCCTAATCCAGGACTCCCTCATTTGGGGTTGATTCGGATCCAACGGTGATGACTGCCCGGGTCGGGTCCGGGGAAGTTTCGGACGCGCACGTGAGGGGTTCGATGCACTGTGCAGACAGGGTTTCAGGGTCTGGCGGTTGATAGCGGACTATGCAGAAAGCTTTGGGCTGAGAGAAGAGAAGAGAGAGAGACCCGGCGACGGATGCAAGTTTTGACAACATGCAGATGCAATGCGGATGATGACATGGCAAGATGCAACACGCAAGCAAATGACAAGGCAACAATAGCGAGAAACTGGAGGACACCTGGCATATCAATCTCGGGGCGCCACATTCTTCAACCTTCATAGGTTCAATACTAAAGATGAATGAATAATGTTCACAAAAGTTAGCCAAATGAGTTTTAGAGCGAGTAATTCTCCCGGTTTGTATATCATCAAAGATTTGTTCGACGGGATGATATCTTGAAACTCTTGCTCTAACTCGTGAGAGCTTTTGTTTAGGTCAAGGTGGAACATCCTCTTCATAATCTTGTTCTTCCTCTTGGCCTTCTTCATTGTTAGTGTTGTTGTTCTCTTGTGGAGGTGGAGAGGGAGGTTGATGAGGTTCATCTTGTTGTACTTCCTCGTTTCCTTCATCTTGGCGTGTTCCACTTGTGGATGCCTCCAAGTAAATATGAGGTTGACCTTGTCGTGAACTTGAGGCTTCCACTTGAATGGACGAGTTACTCTCCTTCACCTCCATTGGGTGAATCTTGCCAATAGACAAGTCTTGGATTGCTTCCGAGGGGTCTTTGTCTCCTACATCAATTGGCCATTGCTCTACTTGTGAGCTATTAGATTCATCAAACTTCACATCTACCGTCTCTTCAACCTTTCGGGTGAAATTGTTGTAGACACGGTAAGTGTGAGAGTTTGAGCCATAACTGAGTAGGAAACTTTCATGAGATTTAGGAGCAAATTTCAAACGATGATGCTTATCAAGAATGTAGCACTTTGAGCCAAATACTCGAAAGTATCCAACTTGGGGTTTGTTACCGGTGAGAAGCTCGTATGCTATCTTGCCAAGAAGCTTGTGAAGATATAGACGATTAGTTGCATGACAAGCTGTCTCAACCGCTTCTACCCAAAAGTGTTTTGGCGTCTTGTATTCATCAAGCATCGTTCTCGCCATCTCAATAAGTGTTTGGTACTTCCTCTCAACAACTCCATTTTTTTGAGGTGTCTACGTAGACGAGAACTCATGTGAAATACCTTCTTCGTCAAGAAAGGTATCCACATTGGCGTTCTTGAACTCCGTTCCGTTGTCGTTGTGAACTTTCTTGATTTTCACTCCAAATTGATTTTGGCCTTCCTAGCGAAGTTCTTGAAGATCTTTTGGACCTACGATTTATCATCAAGAAAGAACACCCACGTAAATCTTGAAAAGTCATCGACAATGACTAAACCACCACCGAGACTTTTGTAGGCGTTGGGACCAAAAAGATCCATATCAAGCAGATCGAGCGGTCTTCTCGTGGTCATAATGTTTTTCACGGGATGGCTTCCTTCAACCTATTTTCCTGCTTGACAAGCACTACAAAGTCTATCCTTGTCAAATATAACATCTTTAACTCTGAGGATATGATCACCTTTGATAAGCTTATCAAGATTTCGCATGCCCACGTGACCTAACCTTCTATGCCACAACCAACGTTTATAAGATTTAGCAACTAAGAAAGTTCTAGGTTGAGCCTTTTTAGTGAAATCAACAATATATGGATCACCTCTACATATACCGGTAAATACCATATTATGATTATCTCTTCGAAACACTTGGCAATCTACTTCAGTAAATAGGACATTGAAACCGAAATCAACTAGTCTAGATACAGAGAGTAAATTATAGCCAAGAGATTCAACGAGCATAACATTTTGGATGGATCTGTCATGTGAGATGGCCACCTTACCAAGGCCAACCACCTTACCCTTTGAGTTATCACCAAAAGTGACATACTTTCGAGGGCCGTCGTTTTTAGCAAGCTCACGAAACATATCCTTGTCTCCGGTCATGTGATCGGTACATCCACTATCAAGAACCCATTCCTTTCCTCCGGCCATGTGGCCGCAAAGGTTAGCCATAAGACCAAAGTGTCTCATAGACTCATCAATATCAAAGTCACTATCATCATCCTCATCATAATATCCATGTTCAACATCATCTTATGAATCGTTGATACGTCTCTAACGTATCTACTTTTCCAAACGCTTTTCCTGTTGTTTTGGACTCTAATTTGCATGATTTGAATGAAACTAACCCCGGACTGACGTTGTTTTCAGTAGAACTACCATGGTGTTGTTTTTGTGCAGAAATAAAAGTTCTCGGAATGGAACGAAACTTTGCGAGAATTTTTTATATCAATAATAAGAATTTCCGGAGCCAAGACCTATAGGAGAGGGGCACCTGGGTGGGCACAACCCACCAGGGCGCGCCCCCCTCTCCTAGTGCGCCCAGGTTGGTTGTCCCGACCTGGTGGCCCCGCTGACCTTGAAACCAACTCTATAAAATCCTATTTTTGGAGAAAAAATCACGGAGAAAGAATTATCACGATCCACGAGACGGAGCCGCCGCCAAGCCATGTTCTTCCTCGGGAGGGTAGATCTGGAGTCTGTTTGGGGCTCCGGAGAGGGGGATCTTCGTTCTTCGTCACCACCAACCCTTCTCCATCGCTAATTCCATGATGCTCCCCACCGGGAGTGAGTAATTCCTTCGTAGGCTCGCTGGTCAGTTAGGAGTTGTGTTGGGGATATAACTATTGGGTATGACCCGCCCAGGAGGGGCCGGGTCCTACAGCTGATGGTTCATGAAAACAAAGCCCATAAAGATGCTGAAGATGGCGGTTCACGAAGCAGGCTTACTAAAGGCCCGAAACGCAAAGGTGACTTAAAGCCCACATGTGTAAACCACCATATAAGTATGACTTGTATTGTAAGGCATGCGTAGTTAGTCACCGGGCCGGACACGTTGTGTATGAGCCGGCCGGGACTCCGTGAGCTGTTGGGCGTCAACCTGTGTATATAAAGGGACGACCCGACGACAGTTTAGGATAAGAAACAAGAGATCAAGAACTAGGCCAAGCGTATTAGCTTCCTGGTAATCGAAACCCAAGCAATATGACCTCAAACTGGATTAGGCCTTTACCTTCACCGCAAGGGGCCGAACGAGTATAAACTCCCTGTGTCCTTTGTCCCGTTTAACCCCTTTAAGCTTACCTAGTTGCGATGGCTCCACAATTAAGTCCTTCCACTAGGACATATGCCGTGACAATTCCATGATAGTTGGCGCCCACCATGGGGATGGCGCACGGTGGTTTCAAGTTCTTGAAGGGAAGCTTCGAAGGGATCAAGGGATACGCTGTGGGCCGGATGACCAGAAGTCATCGGAGTAAGCTCTACATTGACGATGCAGGCTGGGGCCCCGAGGCCGACTCAATTGAGTACGGGTACCGGGTCCCTTCGGCGGAATCCACGTCTTCATCGGCAAGATCGGCGAACTAGGCCCTGAGCCGGACACCTGTACCGACATCATCGAGACGGCTCAGCGTGCACGGCCCGCCCAGGTTCAACCCGCCGTGAAGCGCGTTTTTGTTGGATTTATCCATGGGGCGAAATTTGAAGACGGATCCGTAGCTGGCGGTGAGACGGCCATCTAGTCTGATGGTTAGTCGTCCATGGGCGAGACCAATTCATTGTATCGGTTGCAAGACGGCCCGCTCGGGGGCTATTCCGATGGTGACAGTATTCCGGATCCCTATGAGCCGCCGAACAGGGTTGCGATCTTCATGGCCGGCACACAACCGGCGCTTGGTTCGACAACCGATGTAGCTATGACCTCCAATTCAATGGCTACGGCAGCGGCTGGTGCTAGCAGCTCTGCGCGCCCGTCGGCTCAAGTTCTCACAGAATTGTTAGAGGCTCTGGCGACTCTGATGGAGGTAGAGGTAACCCCAAATAACCAGGAACATCACAAGGTAGATGTGGCTAAGCTACTGTTCAGAAACGCAGTAATTACAAAAAAATTCCTACGCACACGCAAGATCTATCATGGTGATGCATATCAACGGGAGAGGAAGAGTGTTGTCCACGTACCCTCGTAGACCGTAAGCGGAAGCTTTATGACTACGCAGTTTATGTAGTCGAACGTCTTCACGATCCGAACGATCCTAGCACCGAAGGTACGGCACCTCTGCGATCTACACACGTTCAGCTCGGTGACGTCCCGCGAACTCTAGATCCAGCTAAGTGTTGAGGGAGAGTTTCGTCAGCATGAAGGCGTGATGATGGTGATGATGAAGCTACCGGAATAGGGCTTCGCCTAAGCACTGCTACGATATGACCGAGGTGGATTATGGTGGAGGGGGCACCGCACACAGCTAAACAATGTCAACTTGTGTGTTCTAGGGTGCCCCCTGCCCCCGTATATAAAGGAGCAAGGGGGAAGGCCGGCTGGCCCTAGGGCGCGCCAAGGAGGGGAGGAATCCTCCTCCTAGTAGGAGTAGGAGTCCTCCTTTCCTAGTCCTACTAGGAGGGGCTAGGAGGGGGAAGGAAGGAGTGGGAGAGAGGAAGGAAAGGGGGGCACCCCCCTCCTAGTCCAATTCAGACCCAAGGGGGAGGGGTGTGCGGCCTGCCCTGGCAGCCCCTCTCTCTCTCCACTAAGGCCCATCTAGGCCCACTAGTTCCTCAGGGGGGGAGGGGGGTTCCGGTAACCCTCTGGCACTCCGGTTTTCTCCGAAATCACCCAGAACACTTCCGGTGTTCGAATATAGCCATCCAATATATCAATCTTTATGTCTTGACCATTTTGAGACTCCTCGTCATGTCCGTGATCACATCCGGGACTCCAAACAACCTTCGGTACATCAAAACACATAAACTCATAATACCGATCGTCACCGAATGTTAAGCGTGCGGACCCTACGGGTTCGAGAACTATGTAGACATGACCGAGACTCATCTCCGGTCAATAACCAATAGCAAAACTTGGATGCTCATATTGGTTCCTACATATTCTACAAAGATCTTTATCGGTCAAACCGCATAACAACATACGTAATGTGCATTACCGAGAGGGGCAAGAGATACCTCTCTGATACATGGAGTGACAAATCGTAATCTTGATTTATGCCAACTCAACAAGCACGATTGGAGACACCTGTAGAGCATCTTTATAATCAACCAGTTATGTTGTGACGTTTGATACCACACTAAGTGTCGTGGTTTTGTCACGGCAGATGTCCTCGTGAAAGGACTTTGTCATGGAGCCATCGCTACGGGTTAGCTTAAAGGGGTTAAACCGGACAAGGGACACGAGAGTTTTATACTAGTTCGGCCCCTTACGATGAAGGTAAAAGCCTATGTCTAGTTGTGATGGAATTGCTGGGGTTTCGATGACCAGGGAGCGAATCCACTTTGCCTGGCTTCGAGTTGTTATGTGTTGTTCCTAAACCGCCACTGGGTCGTCCCTTTATATACATAGGTCGATGCCCGTCGGTTTACAGAGTCCCGAGGCTGGATCATCAACGCGTCCAACTCGGTCTCTATCCTTCCTATCTTACAATACAAGTTACATGAGAAAGTCGGTTTACATCTACAGGCCTTAACCCGCCTTTGGGCCTTGGGCCTTCATAAAGCGCTATCAACCTTTGTCTTCTTAGGCTTCTAATCCTCATAGAGTTAACTCGGCTACTCCTAGCCGGTTTACGTCCAGTAGTAATATCCCCAACATTAGGCCCCAGATTGATTTGAACTTGTTCATGTCAATCTTCAACACTTAGAAAAATTCCTTCCCTCGCATCTTCGGGTGAGTCTTGTAAACCTCCATGATGTCATCCTTCAGATCCACAGTAAACCGTCGTGGTGTCATCGATTCATTGAAACCAAAAATGCCTTTTATTAATGAGCATCCAACCATCAAGGCGACAACTTTATTAAAGATCCATTTTTGAGCTCCTCGATTCTCGCGCCCATCGCTTATCTCTTCACCTTATAAATAGGAATGAGACCCCTTTTTCTGTTTCCTCCGCTACCTCTTCATCTCTTCTTCCTCCTCGCGACGTCCCTGCGCCCGAACGCCGCCGTCGTCGTCGAACTTCGCCCTTGCCTCATCGTCGGCCGCTGCATCAACCTGACTGGACCATAAAAGCATGGCGCATCTCCTCCGTTCCTGTAACACTGGTAAGCCCTCTCTCTTTCTGCCCTAGATCTTCGCCATTAGGGTTTGTATCCATCGGAGTTCATCAAAGTTGTAGAGCTGTTCTTCTTTGTCCTTCTTGGTAGCACCGTAGGTTAGTTTTAGATCTGTTTTAGCCCTTGCGCGACCGTAGCCACAATCACATCCTTCCCTATTAGATCAATCCATTGCATAAACAACAACTCTTCTGATTCTGATGAACTGGTTAAACACCTGAAGGTTTTAGCTCTGAATATATTCTAGTTTTCTGTCACCCCTTAGATCTGAAATCCCCATATAAATATGTGAAACCTGTTTCCCGCACTTAGGTGTTTTTAGATTTGTACCCTTCACACCAATATAGGCGGTTTAACTTTTTGAAGTATGATAATCCGGTAGGTACCATTAGTCCCCTTTTAAACCACCGATTCATTTATACTCCGGTTTAACAATATGCATATACCTCTGCTTCTGTTCCTTGCCTTACCATTCATAAACACTCTGTCATAGGCGGTTTATAACTTCCTTCGATTTATCAATTTCACATGCTTGGATTCCTTTTCCCTCAAGCTGTTGTACCTTATGCATCACCATCATATACCGGCATTATTTTCTTCCCAGCTCTTCACTTGCAATGGCCAAACAGTTCTATTCCTGTAACTAGGTCCCTTCCCGAGTTACTGAGGAGCAACTGAACGGAATGGTCAAGATTGGCACCTTACCAAAGAAGAATGAGATCCGGTGGCGAGTTCCTGGGCCGGAAAATCCTCCTACCCCCAAATAGAGTGAAGTAGTGGTGTTTGTTGATCATATAGGCCGTGGCTTTAAACCGCCCGAATCTAAGTTTTTCCGAGATGTACTTGCCAGCTTTTAGCTCCACCCTCAAGACATTGGACCCAACTCGGTATCCAATATATGCAATTTTCAAGTTTTTTGTGAAGCGTACCTCCAAGAAGAACCAACTGTCGAGCTGTTCCCGGATTTCTTCCATTTAAACCGTCGCACTGAATTTGTAGATGGACCCAATACTGAACTTGGTGGCGTCTCTATTCAGAAAAGGAAAGATGTTGAGTTTCCTCATGCAAAACTTCACAGTCACCAAAAAGAGTGGAATCAAACTTAGTTCTATTGCAGAGAAACCTCTCCCGAAGATGAGAACCCTCTGTCGGGTTATCGTGCTCACCAGCTCGCTAATACTCATCCGCTTCCGCAATGAACGGGCCTCATACGCACCTCAACTCGCCAAGCTTAGAGCCTTTATGGCCAACGGTTTAACAGGTGTGGACTTCGTCCGTTGCTGGATATCCTGGAGTATCCTGCCGTTAAGTCGCCATGCCGGTTTAATGTGTGAGTATAATGGTGACGTACAAGACTCCCAACGCCATATCAATATTCAGCTAACAGATGAGGAAGTCACTGAATCTGTCAAGAAAATGTTGAATGAACCGGAAGCTGTCTGCAGCAAGACCGGGTTAATCCCCTTTTGCACGCAAAAAAACCGCCCGCTGTAAGTATGTCTGTACTTCTGCTTTACGCCTGATATTTTTGGACTATGCAATCTTTAAATACCCTCTGCCCATCTTTAAACAGGGTGATGATCCGTTCTGGAAAAAGAAGCCTTAGGAGAAAGCGGTGAAGCCTTCTTGTCCTAAAACGAAAGCCGTCAAGAAAACCACAAAAAGGAAGGCACCTGGACCCATTGGTTTAGATCTTGATGACGATCCGGACGAACCGAACGCAGAGATAGAACTTGATTCACTTGGTTCACTTTTCATGCATCTCATTGGCAATGATACTTATCAGGAGGACGTTGAGGGTAGCCAAGCTGACGATGCAGAGGTAATTATCCTTTCCTCCGGTTCAGACTCTCTGCCAACACAAAAAATTTGTCAAGCGGTCCGGAAAGTAAGATTTTCTCACCCTCTCGCTCACTTGGACCCACAATTTATTTTGAAGAAGTAGCAACACGAGGCTCGCCGCACAACCCGGCATAGCGGCCAAACGGTCACCTCGACCGGTTTACCAAACACCCCGGTTCGAAGACGTCGACCCGAGGTCTCACCCACTTCTGACACTTCTTATACCAAGGCATGCTTTTTCCGACAACCTCTTAATCCGGCCGATTCGAATTATCAGGTGACACCTCCTTCCTCACCCGGCGAATCCACGGCCACACAACTCCTTCCTCTTAAAACCATGGCTGGGTGAGTATTTCAACCCAACCTTTTGATGTTTCACACTTTATATGCTATACTAACCTTTGCATCTTTCCTTTTTTAGAGCCAAGGCCATACCCAATAAGAAGGCCCGGGTGAATAACCCGTCTGATGATCATGTGGTGATTGAACCGGAGCTGACTACGGAACCGGAAGGTCCAAATACTGAGGCCACATTTGATGAAACACCCCCCTCAAGATCATAATGTTGACGAACAAGCAGAAGTTGATACCGCTGTGCCTGATGATAAACCGGCAAGTCCAATCCGGGCTGATGACGGATCTTCAAGTCCAGTGAAGACTACTGACACTCCATCAACTCCAGAAAAGGCTGCTAGAGATAAAGAAGATGAGGTTATCATTACTGGTATTGGCCACACCTCTCCTGGCCAACCTGTTGTATTGGCGAAACATAGTGCCAAAGAAGAATGTGCTACCATGGAGAAAGGCAAGTGGAGCACCGATTTATCAAGCTATGCCTACTTCAATGCTCAAGAACTCTACTCTGGCTTTCTAAACCGTCTGCACACAAACCGTGACTATGAAGCCGGTTTGGTGAATCTGATGAAGGAGCGCTATGAGGTAATGACATAACTTTTCCTTTCTTAAGTCCAATTGCAAATACCAACTGTAGTAGCCCCCATGGGCCGGTTTATGATAGCAATCATAAATCAAGACTTTGTAATATCTCAACCCTTGCATACTTATCCTCCATATGTCAGGTGATCCTTTGGAATAGACCGGTACTTTATCGTTGTATTCCTGTAGTTTTCATCTGTGTAGTCCCGAAGGGCCGGTTTATCTTTCCAAGGTGAATCGGGATTTAACCAATGCTCTGATTCGAACAAATGTACATTAGCCCCCAAGTGCCAAAGATAATCTTTGCATTGTATTT
Source organism: Triticum urartu (assembly GCF_056163025.1). Classification (NCBI taxonomy): domain Eukaryota; kingdom Viridiplantae; phylum Streptophyta; class Magnoliopsida; order Poales; family Poaceae; genus Triticum; species Triticum urartu. The sequence goes on from NC_141879.1 coordinate 175,085,062, forward strand.
GGGACTTGCAAAAATTTCTGATAACAAACCAAATAGGCATTAGCCCCCAAGTACAAAGTGCATAACTTGTTATGTGTTTGGTACTTCAAATATATACATCACACTGATGATACGTCATTCATTTACAAGCTGAGCTGAGAAAAAAGGACTCCCAAACCGCTGATCTTCAAGAAAACATCAAGTCTCAGCAAGCGGAGGCTTCCAAAGCAAAGGAGGAACTAACTAAAGCCTTAGCAGCCATCGGGAAGCTGAAGGAAAATTTTAAGAAGGAACGTGCAGATTGGGATGCCGAGAAGGCCTCCTTAGCCAAGAAAGCCGAAGATGTAGAAGCAGCCCTTAAACCTGTGGTTGAGGAACTAACCGGTTTAAAGCGGCAAATAAATGCTATGACTTCTGTTGTATTTGGTAAGCGCCCTTAACTGGCATGCTTCAAGTCCCCTTTCCCTTAGCAATCACCGGTTTACTGACGCTCACAATGCTACAGGGACCCGCATTACCCATCTGGGCTCTGATATGCGGATGAAGCTGAAACCAGCCTACACCTTGATAGAACAATTGTATTCCGGATCCCAACGGGCTATCTGCACTGTTGCGTACAACAGGCCTCCTCCATCATTGATAAAAGAAACCATCGAGAAGCTGTCCATGTTGCCTACCCGGCTGGAGGAACTTAAAAAATCAGCTGCAAGGTCAGGCGCATTGATTGCGCTAATCCGGGCCAAGGCATGGATTCCAGATCTTGAACCGGCAGATATTGGCCAAGGCTACCCCAGCGTGAAGGAAGATGGTACAGAATTCAACAATGATGATCTCCGATGGCTGACAAGGGAAATGCGGCCTATAGCAAGCAAATTGGTGGATGACCCAGATCTATCTCATTATCAACCGGTTTATGATGTTGATCAGAAAAATGTCCCATGCTGACTCATGATGTAGAGGATCTTGTTTCGCCAATCCGTAAGCACACTTATGCTCCTGACATTGATCCTTCTCCTCTTATAAGTGAAGAAGTCGTATTCCGAGCGTTAATCAGAATCGATTGGACAACAATTGATTTCCAGCCACTGGGTAGAGAGGAGGAGGATGCACCAACTCAAGATGATCCACAATCTTCAAGTCGTCCTGATGATGAATCTTGAACCGGAGGCCGGTTTAGCTATCGCCGTCTGCCACTTGTTATGGAAACAATTATTCCCGAAGGGCTTTTAAAGCGCCTTGTAATAGGCTAGTTCAAACACTCACTGTTATGCCATCGAGCATATTTATTTTGCTTGATACTGATAACTTGCCATGCCTTTGGGATCTATTATATGCATAGCCCATTGTGGCTTTTATTTAACTTGTCCTGCATATAAGACCTTGAAAGTGTCCTAGTGGTTTACCACTGGACGGGTCATGATGCCCAAAATATATACATAGCTTGGATGAATAGCCAAGATTGTAATAACCAGATATAAATTAGATGATACTTGTGATATATCTCGTTGGCTGACCAACTGTTGTTATAGTAAGGGTGAAAACACCAAATTGGAGTATTGATGACTCCTTTCCTCCTTGCCGGTTCATATAAAAACCATACCGGGTTATGATAACCACCGGTTTGCTCATATAATTCTGGTGACTTCTAGTCAAAACCAGACCGGATCAAATTAATGTCGGTTTAGAACTGATCATGTACTGACAACTAAGCGTTGAAAGCCATGCCGGTTTGTAATATACACCGGTTTATCAGAAGATAGTCATAAATCCTTTATCAAAGAGGTTAAAACATTTGCAACAAATATAAGAAAAATATGCAAGGCTTTTCATGGGCTGCCAGGCCCTAAATCGAGGCTTTTCATGGGCTGCCAGGCCGCTGAGTTAAACCATTTTTCAAAGCCTTTTAAGATGGACCTCAATATTTAACCAATCATCATTTTAACTTTGACAAGTTCAGGGTCTGTGAGAATGACTTGTCAAACATTCGTTGGGTCATACCAAGTTTACCTGGTCGGAGTGGCTTACTTAGAAAGGCAGGATAACCCAGGGTTTTAGGTGAATACACCTGGCTTCCAAGCCTAGCTTGATAGCCTATTACCAGGGTGCAAGCTCGTTGTTCTTTGAGAAGCAAGGAGCCCCCAAGTAATATTTGAGTTGTGCTCAGTGGGTACCTATGTTTGAGTTGTGCTTTTTGCAACAGACTCTCTTTGGTTCCACATAATTTCCTTTTTGGCTTTAAGCCTATCAGGAGGTGTAGCTATGGCATAAATACAACCAAGCCCCCTAGTGATTCCCTTAATATCTGTGTGGCTTTATAAGCCGGGTTAGTAAAACTCCATTTTATAAGTAGAAGCCCCCATGTAACCACACACGATGTAAAAAACAACAGATACCCCGCTTTGACTGAGGCTCCGGTTTATTATATAATATATACATTGTCATAAGTATGTACATAAGAAGAGCATGTGGCTCAAGTATAGGAAGGCCGAAGAAGAGCTATATTCCACGGCCGCTGGGTCTCCTCCTCCGATTTACATGAGTCTTTGTGCTCACAAATATCGATAAGGTAGTATGATCCATTGTGCAAATTTTTGCGGACCACAAAAGGTCCTTCCCAAGGTGGGGATAACTTGTGCATATCAGTATGATCCTGGATGAGCCGGAGCACCAGATCGCCCTCTTGAAAAGTTCTGGTCTTAACCCGGCGGCTGTGATAACGTCGGAGATCTTGTTAATAAATCATCAAACGCGCCGCTGCTAGATCACGCTCCTCATCTAACAGGTCCAGTGAGTCCTGACGTGCTTCCTCATTCTCAGCTTCAACGTAAGCCGCCACACGGGGCGAGTCATGACGGATGTCACTAGGGAGAACCGCCTCTGCTCCGTGAACCATGAAGAAAGGCGTGTAACCCGTAGATCTATTTGGTGTGGTGTTGATACTCCATAACACGGAAGGTAACTCCTCCACCCAACAACCCGGTGTCCGCTTTAAAGGAACCATAAGCCGGGGTTTAATACCTCTCAAAATTTCTTGATTTGCCCTCTATGCTTGACCATTAGATTGGGGGTGAGCCACTGATGACTCATCAAGCCGGATGTGCTCACGTTGACAAAATTCTTCCATAGCATCCTTGGACAGATTAGTACCATTATCAGTTATAATGTTGTGTGGAAAACCAAACCAGAATATCACCTTTTTGATGAATTGGACCGTTGTGGCTGCATCACACTTACTGACTGGCTCTGCCTCTACCCACTTGTTGGTAAACTTGTCAACCGCCACCAACAGGTGGGTCTTTTTGTCCTTGGACCTCTTAAAGGGTCCAACCATATCTAGCCCCCAAGTTGCAAACGACCAAGTGATTGGAATCATTCTCAACTCCTGAGCCGGAATATGAGCGCGGCATGCAAATTTCTGACAACCGCCACACCTTTTTACTAAATCCTCAGCATCAGCATGGGCCGTCAACCAATAGAAGCCGTGACGAAAAGCCTTAGCCACCAAGGATTTTGAACCGGCGTGGTGACCACAATCTCCTTCATGGATCTCTCGCAAAATCTCACAACCTTCTCGAGGAGACACACAACGCTGAATCGCCCCTATCACGCTGTAACGATGTAACTCCCCATTGATAATGGTCATTGACCTGGATCACCGGATTATCTGCCGGGCCAAGGTTTCATCTCCTGGTAACTCGCCCTGGTTCATATAGGCTAGGTATGGAACTGTCCAATCCGGTATAACATGAAGAGCTACTACCAACTGGGCCTCCGGGTCAGGAATAGCCAACTCCTCCTCTGTGGGTATCTTGACCGACGGATTATGAAGTACGTCGAGGAAGACATTAGGTGGCACCGGTTTATGCTAAGAACCTAGATGACTTAAAGCGTCCGCTGCTTCATTCTTTCGCCGGTCTATATGGTCAACTTGATAACCCTTGAAATGACCAGCCACTATGTCCACCTCTCGTCGATATGCAGCCATGAGTGGATCCTTAGAATCCCAAGTGCCAGATACCTGCTGAGCCACCAGGTCCGAGTCACCGAACACTACAAGAAATATGTCAACTAGTGACCTTCTATTAGTGACCCTGGAAGAATTGATCATAGATCTATGACCATTTGAGACCAATTGGTCAAAAGTTGTTCGGGGGGCTCCAAACCCTAAACCATTGCGACCATTTTGGTCAGAAAGGTCGTAATTTCCTTACACAAAATGCTCATAAAGCAAACAACGCTAGTCCGCTGCCTTATTTCTAGTTGTTAACGACCAATATAGATGGTCATAGCCTTGTAAATTGTGGTGGGTTGCGATGACTAGGCGCCATCTCATCAGTTTTGCCTATGTGTCATGTCCATGTGTCAATTTTTGCCCTAGGTTGTGAAGCAACCTATATTTCTGTTATTCTAAAAATTCCCAAAAAATTCTCATAAATTGTTTGGATCATATCTTAATCAAATATGTCAAAAACCTTCCTTGCCTAGTTCAAAAATAATTCAACAATATTCATTTTCCTATTTTGTTCAGAGCAGCACTTTGTGAAGGAAGTACCACTTTGGCATGTCCAAATAGTATCCATTTTCTACAATGCTTTCCTATGCCCAAATAACCATCCTACACCAAATGCCAGCTCAATCCATTCATTATTTTGAGCCCAGCTTCAACATTCGTATTTATGTCCAGTGTGGTACTTTGCAAAGAAAGTACCACCTAGGATCCTCCTTTTGAGCTGAAAATTTGTGAAGACAGTCTTCTTAGTAACTGATCATCCTCAGCCAAAACTCACGCCCATTAGCCATGTACATTTCCTGTACCGCTAATCAAACACTTGGCTGCTAATTCATGTTTGAGCATCGATCGGTCTCCTCGTGCGAATCTTATGTTGTAATTTTCTTCCTAGAACCTACCTGGGCAGTGCCCAACCCACAAGACATGCCTAGGCCGCCCAAAATACATGGCAACGCCACGGTCACGCGGTGACCACGTGGCGGGCATGTGAGTTTATGCGCTCTAGAGTTGGGGCCCTCGGCCACCGCCCAAATCTCGACGTATCGCCACCAAACCATGTATTTATGATTAAATAGGTACTTATGTAACTAGAAATGATTTTTGGAAAAAATAAATAGCAAACTATGAGGTAGCTGCAGTTCAAATTTGACCCGCTTCCAACTGAATCGGTGGAACTTTGTCTTTTTCACGAGAGGTGGACCAAAACTTTTTACACCCAACCATTTTTTAAATTGTGCATTAAATATGTCCTAGTATTTTAGAAAATTGATTTGGTCCAATTTTGCAACAATTATTTGGGACGTCCTTCACAAAAAAACCTCCTTTTGGGCACTCGAAAAATGGAAAATGGTTTTTTCGTCCAAAGAAAATGAAAACTTCCTTAGGAAATATTGTTTACCATTCCAAGATTCACCTTTGTGCACAATATGAGATCATTTGAACAAACTATGCCATGAATGTGGCCATAGGATTGATCATTTGGCTTGAAAGCCATGAATCTTCACGCATGATAGCTCATTTCTGAGAACACTTTTTTAAAAGAATTTCCGTATTACAAGTTTATTATTTTTCCTGGTAACTTGGTCATATATAATGACACAATGCGAAGGTTTTCCAATTTTTTGAATTTTTTTGAATTTTTATGCCCGTTTCAAAATGCGATCAAAACGCGGGAATGACCGTTCCTAGCTAGTGGTTGAATCTTGGAATTTTTTTTGGTGTTTCTATGATTAAATAGATACTTATGTACCTAGAAATTATTTTTGTAAAAAATAAAGAGCAAACTATAAGGCAGCTACAGTTCAAATTTGACCCACTTCCAACTAAATCGGCGGAAATTTGTCTTTTTCACGAGAGGTGGATCAAAACTTTTTACACCCAACCATTTGGTCAATTGTGCATTAAATATGGCCTAGTATTTTATAAAAATGATCTGGTCCAATTTTGCAACAATTATTTGGGAGGTCCTTCACAAAAAACCTCCTTTTGGGCACTCGAAAAATGGAAGATGGTTTTTTCGTCCAAAGAAAATGAAAACTTCCTTTGGCAACATTGTTTGCCATTCCAATATGCACCCTTGTGCACAATATGAGATCATTTGAACAAACTATGCCATGAATGTGGCCATAAGATTGATCATTTGGCTTGAAAGCCTTGAATCTTCACGCGTGATAGCTCATTTCTGAGAACACTTTTTTAAAATAATTGTCGTATTACAAGTTTATTATTTTTCCTAGAAACTTGGTCATATATAGTGACACAATACGAAGGTTTCCCAATTTTTTGATTTTTTGAATTTTTATGCTCGTTTCAAAATGCGGTCAAAACGGCGGGCATGACCGTTCCTAGCTAGTGGTTGAATATTGGAGTTTTTTGGTGTTTCTCTGATTAAATAGATACTTTTTACCTATAAATGATTTTTGGAAAAAATAAAGAGCAAACTATGAGGTAGCTGCAGTTCAAATTTGACCTGTTTTCTACTAAATCAGCGAAAATTTGTCTTTTTCACCAAAGGTGGCTCAAAACTTTTGACACTCAACCATTTGATCAATTGTGCATTAAATATGGCCTAGTATCTTAGAAAAATGATTTGGTTCAATTTTGCAACAATTATTTCGTAGGTTCTTCACAAAAAAAACCTCATTTTGGGCACTCGAAAAATGATTGAAATAGCTAGAAAGATCAGAAATGCATACAAATTGGTGATCACCCATAAAATCTGGTCTAACTTGAGTGAAAATTTGCGAGTTCCCTTTTGCAAAATATTTTTGATAGCTGCTTTACAAAACCCCTCTATTTTTATTACTAGGGAACTATTTTAAATCATAGATTTTCTCAGCCAATCAGGACTCTTCCCACAGATCACCCCTACTGTAGCTGATCTGAACCGTCCGTTGTAGCCGATCTAAACCTTCCACCTCTCAACAGCCCAATCCAAACCCTACCAGCCCGCGACCGCCTCTCTCTCCCCCTCTCCCTAAGAACACACCCGATGCCGCCTCTCTCTCCCCTTCTCCCCGATCCAGATCAACGACGACGTCTCTCTCACCCACCGGCAAACCTCGCCCCTACCCACCCACCGACAAACCTCGCTCTCGGGCTCCGCCGACGCTCTCACCCACCCATCAGCGCTCTCAAAATCCGCTCCGCACTTCTCCCCGATCCAGATCTAACCCAAGCGTCCGTCCTCCGCCGCCGCCCCGTCCTCCGTTGCCGGAGTTCCCTCCCCGCCGCAGCCATGACGTCACGGTGGTGCGCCACCCGCCTTCGGATCCCTCCGCCCGCTCGCGCCCCTGCTCCCTCTCCACCTGCGGGGCCGCGCCCCTCGCGTTGCTCCCCGGCGACGTGGGCGGGCGCGCGGGCCTCGACCCGCGGGGCTTGGCCAAGTGGCGGGCGAGCGATGGCGTCGCGAGGGGGCTGGAGGAGGCCAGGGCGGTGGTCCTCATCGACGTGTACCTCCCCGACCTCGACGTGAACAAGGCCAACGACGTGCTGCTGCACTACCGGATCCTCGCAGAGTGCGCGGTGGACCCCAACGAGATCCACCCGCCCTCTCCCTCTCCCCTGCTTCAGCCCCATCGTCCGTCCCCGTGGTACCCCGCCCGACCGCCCCCAGTCAGTTCTCTTCTCCGTGGCTGGATCAGCGCGACACCTTCCTGATATTTTTCTCGCCGTCTCTGTGGTTGGGCAGATGGAGAGGGTGCTCAAGGATGACGCCATCCAGGAGAATGGCGAGCGCGCCAGGATGGTAACCACCCCCTCCCATCTCATATGCTTGTTTTCCTTCTTGGTCTGACTATATGCGTGTTATGCATTCTAGCAAACAGTTCGAGATTCCTTGTCCTTGGGCTTATTCGCTCTAGCATGGCGTACATCTGTACAGCAAAACATACTTGAAGCAGCGCTTTTGAAACGAAAACTATCAGAAGAAATTAAAAAATGCAGGTTTTCTATTAGATGTCAAGTTAGTACATGCATGTTTTACTATATGGGATCCAAACCTGTGTACGGATCTCTAGGTAGAAACAACAATCTGGCAAAGCTATTGCAAGTCATCTAACTACACAGAAACAAGTAAAGATGCATCACTTGTTCTGAAGCAGCTAGTATGAACCATTGAAGCCGATGTATTCACACACTTCAGCAACAATAACATCTCATTTAGACTGCAAAATCCATGGATTGTTAGTTTGACAAGTACCAAACCAACAACCTGACTGTCGGCTTCGCTTAGTAGGATCTTTAGGTAATCGCGGCACACACACACACCCAGACTGACGTTGTATTGCTATCGCATAATGTGCTTTTGCAATTGTGTGCAATGAGTTTACGGGTCTCCTTTGACTGCAGAAGCTGAATATCACTCCCTCTGTTAATAAATAAGTGATGTGGTTTTAGTTCACTTATTTATGACCGGAGGTAATACTTTATAGAATCATTGTTCAGCCTCTTTTTTTATGTGGGGTTCTTATTCATTTGATTTCGTCTTCCTGGCAGGCATCTTTCGTACGTTGAACAGCAATACGACAATTGTGCACATCTTGTCTGGTTGTCTGAAGGAATGGGGCAGTGTTGCGTGCACGCGCAGGAGAATAAGCCACGGGTGAGGAATACTAAGGAGGAGTGGAGGGAGATGGTCGAGTCCTTTGTCGACACTTACTGCCCCCATATCTTTCCCCTCTCGCCTTAGTTATAGTTTTGAATTTTGTGTGTGTAGGCACATACAGTCTAACTAACATGCTCATTCTTCTGATTGTTGGTGGTTTATTTTGCAACCATTTGCAGAAAGTTTGCATTGCAAGCCTACTTCTCTAGCGCAATGTTTCTTAAAATCATGATGGAACCTATATGTTCTATGATTTTGGTGTTTTTTGCGGCGTGATCTACACTACGATTTTATCCACTGTTCTTATTTTTGCAATTTGGTCTATATGATTGGAATGCAATGTTGAGAAAGTGTGCCTTCCTCTTGAGCATCGTTTTGAGCAAATGTTTTATATAGAAGTTGCTGGCGCGGGTTCAATTTGTTCTGATTTGGCTGGGTATGAGTCCCCTTGTTGCAAGGTCAAGACTTGTCTCTCCCTTTGTTTGTTTCGCTCTGGCCACCATCAAGTGTTTAATTGGAGAATATGCGAGGAGAATATGTCATGTATTTCATTAGACAAATAATATTGCCTGTATTTGCATGCTTCCAGGAATGTGTCAAATACTTGTTATATACATGTAGTGGTACGAGAGTCAAGATTTACTAGTGCTTGCCTCCTTGTGTTATCTGGATGCATTGCTTAATCTACTTTTCTTATTATATACGTAAGCTCCAAGCCTGATGTGCTAACATGGATAACAATGAACCATCATGTGAAGGGCTAAAATCATCTCAATGGGACAGAACATTAGTTGGTTATCTTATAGCTCAAATGCATTAACAGTGAATAATTTCTATTTTTGATAGTAAACATTGGGTGACATGGCAAACAAAATTTCCTGCAGCATACTGATTGTTAAATCACTAAACATCTTATATGAAGCAACACTTATCTTGCAGACATCTAATATGCACTTCTAATAATATGTGAAATACTTATTTTATTTTTTTAGTTATGTATGTTATTCGTGCATCGATTCCTTTTCTGATGTACCAACTCCCTAATCATGTTTTTGTCTTTCGGGTTGGTATGTTAGGAGAACCTAGGCGTGCTATGTGGGGAAGCAAAGCAGCAGCTCACAACTCCGGCCTTCAACTCCAGATGAAGGCACCGCGGTGACGCATCATGCTACTCCCTTGGAATGTCGGCTCCTGGACCGTAACTTTCTCTCAACTTGTGCTCTGCTTGATACCAGTTCCTTGTATTTCTCCCAACTTGTGCAAATTGTAATATGCAAGGCTTCCTAGTCCGTGGCCTGCCTTCTGGATGGAGCAAGGAGGGGGCATCATCCACACCGCGGAGCTGGTTGAGCCTTAGTGCGAACTGGAGAAGCAGGGCATCGTCGGGGACATCTCTCGCTTGTGCCATGGTAAGAACAGAGCGCCACTCTCCGTCGTGCATGTATTGAAATCCTGAAATGTCAAATACATGTTCGCTCTCAGCTGGGATATTGGATTGTACTTAGTTATGTAACTCGTTCATGTTTGCGCTGCTTGTTAAGTGATTACCTTTATGTACTTGCTACCAGTAGGATGGTCAATACATGCTTGTTTTGTATCTATTCCAGAATAGTTTGCTTGGTCACCTGATGCTTGATGCATGTATAATGTGACACACACATCAGGAAATTTGAATAACTTTGACATAGTTGTTGTGTTATCTTGCACTGGGTTGATACTTGTCATTTTCCGTTCCCAAATATATCTTAGTCTTGCTGTTACGAGAATGCTATATGCATGGTTTCTTATTAGATTCAAATTCTGCAGCTATTTTTCATTATTAGGAGAATGTTATATGCATGGCTTCACTTGATTATATTCCTAACTTTTCTGATTTATAACTCACAGATTTTGGCCTTCATTCGTCAAAAGTTGCTGTACAAGGAACTACAGGAGTAAAATCCTAAAGAAAACTCGCACCCAACAATGTGTTTTAGCTCTCTGGAGCTGGACATGTTAATATTTAGCTGTATTCTATATTTCAATACCTGATTTGTACTGCCATGATTGTAAACTACCTGCCATGATTTGGCTGTTGTTTGAAAATTTATGTGTTATTGGCTCTGTTTGAATCAAGTTATTGGTTGTTGCACAAATAGAGAACTGACGTGTGGTACCTAAACAACACACCTGGTCCCATTTCACTAGTGGAAAGAAACAAAAGAAAACTGACAAGTGGGACCTAATTGGATGAGCAAAAGAAAACATACCTGGTCCAAAATGGATTGTAAAAAGGCCCAAATAAGAAATGGAAGCAAAAAGGAGGTTGCAATGTTGGTCTTTGATCCATGAAGCCGATCAAAAATTGATAGAAAAAATACATTAAAAATGTCGAATTGTTGGGCTAGGCCCATGTAAAAAACCGAATTGGACCGGGCTGAATCTTGTGCCACATCAGCTTGCCACGCTGGATGCCTACATGGCCTCGGGAGGTTGCTAGTGACCAAAAATTTGGTCATGGAACCAACGACCTTTTACAAAAGGTCAATAATTTCATTTTACGACCGCTAGCTTTTGACCTTCTGGTTTTGGTCACAAAAAGGTTGCAAATGAAAAACTATGACCTTTCAGAGACCAATAGTGAGGGTCATAAGTTGACATATTTCTTGTAGTGGAAGCACTTAACTCGGCTTAAATTCATCTCCTTAGCCATCCGGAGACCATGGAGCAAGGCCTCATACTCAGCTGCATTGTTTGTACAAGGGAACATTAAGCGGAGAACATAACAATACTTGTCACCTCGTGGGGAAGTTAGTATGAATCCAGCCCCGAGCCCTCCAATTGTCTGGACCCATCAAAATGAATAGTCCAGTACGTGTTATCTGGCTTCTCCTCCGATGCTTGCAACTCTGTCCAATCATTAATGAAATCCACAAGTGCTTGTGATTTGATTGATGTGCGAGGCGTATATTTTATCCCGTGAGGTCCAAGCTCAATAGCCCACTTGGCAATCCGGCTAGTCGCTTCTCTGTTTTGGATGATATCTCCCAGAGGGGCTGAACTAACCACTATGATGGGATGACCTTGAAAATAATGCTTGAGCTTCCAGCTTGCCATAAAAACTCCATACACCAACTTCTTCCAATGGAGGTACCTCTGCTTTGATTCAATAAGCACCTCACTGATATAATAAACCGGCTGTTGAACCGGATACTCCTTTCTGGCCTCCTTGCGTTCCACCACAATAGCCACACTGATAGCCCGGGCATTAGCAACCACATATAGTAATAAGGGCTCTTTATCAACCGGAGCTGCAAGAACGGGCGGCTCGGCCAACTGTTTCTTCAAATCCTCAAATGCTTTCTCGGCCGCGTCACTCCACACGAAATCATCCATTTTCTTTAGCATCTGATACAAAGGAATAGCCTTCTCCACAAGGCGGCTGATAAACCGACTTAAAGCTGCAATCCGCCCCGCCAAACGCTGAACATCATTGATACATGCCGGTTTAGCCAGGGACATGATAGCTGAGATCTTTTCCAGGTTAGCCTCAATGCCTCTGTTAGACACCAGAAAACCCAAGAACTTGCCTGCCGGAACACCAAAGACACATTTAGCCGGATTAAGCATCATCTTATAGACCCGGAGGTTATCAAAGGTCTCCCTCAGGTCATCTATCAAGGTTTCCTCCTTCCTAGATTTCACCACAATATCATCCACATAAGCATGAACATTACGCCCAATCTGTTTATGAAGACAATTCTGAACACAACACTGATAAGTCGCCTGTGCACTCTTGAGCCCAAAAGGCATGGATACATAGCAGAAGGCCCCAAAGGGAGTTATGAAAGCTATCTTCTCCTGGTACTTAACTGCCATTTTGATCTGATGATAACCAGAATAAGCATCCAGAAAACACAAACGGTCACAACCCCCGTAGCATCAATAATCTGATCAATACGCGGGAGAGCAAAGGGATCAGCTGGACAGGCCTTGTTCAAGTCTGTGTAATCCACACACATATGCCAAGTGCCGTTTTTCTTAAGTACCAGCACCGGATTAGCTAGCCACTTAGGGTGAAAAACCTCCACGATAAACCCTGCTGCCAAAAGCCAGGCTACCTCCTCACAAATAGCCTTACGCCTCTCTTCGTTGAAGCGGCGGAGAAACTGCCTGACCGGTTTGAACTTAGGATCTATATTAAGGGTGTGCTTAGCGAGTTCCCTCGGTACACCTGGCATGTCAAAAGGTTTCCATGAAAATATGTCCCGGTTCTCACGGATGAACTCGATGAGCGCGCTTTCTTATTTTGGATCCAGGTTAGCGCTAATGCTGAACTGCTGAGATGAATCGCCAGGAACAAAATCAACCGTTTTAGTATCTGCAGCCGATTTAAATTTCAGCACCGGATCATGCTCCTTAGTTGGCTTTTTCAGAGAAGTCATATCTGCCGGATCAACATTGTCCTTACAAAATTTCAGCTCCTCTATGGCATAAACCGACTCAGCATAAGCCGCATCCCCTTCTTCACATTCTAAGGCAATCTTCCTGCTCCCATGTACTGTGTTGGTCCCCTTATGACCCGGCATCTTAAGTTGCAGATAAACATAACACGGCCTCGCCATGAACTTAGCATAAGCCGGCCTTCCAAACAGGGCATGATATGGGCTCTTGATTTTCACCACTTCAAAAGTCAAAGTTTCTGATCTTGAATCATGATCGTCTCCAAAAGCCACCTCTAGGGCTATCTTGTCAACTGGGTACGCCAATTTACCAGGCACCACTCTATGAAAGACGGTGTTTGACGGTTTAAGACTCTTGTCTGTCAGCCCCATGCGATGGAAGGTATCATAGTAAAGGATATTGATGCTGCTCCCTCCATCCATCAGCACTTTGGTGAACTTGTAGCCCCCGACTTGAGGAGCCACCACTAAGGCTAGATGACCCGGATTACCAACCCGGGGCGGATGATCCTCTCGACTCCATAAAATGGGTTGTTCAGACCAGCGCAAATACTGAGGCACCGCCGTTTCAACGGAGTTTATGGCCCTCTTGTGAAGCTTCTGATCGCGCTTACACAAGCTAGTGGTAAAGACATGATACTGCCCGCTATTCAACTGCTTCAGATTACTCTGATAACCCGATTGCTGCTGTTGTTGATTCCCCTGATGGTTATAACCTCCTTGGTTGCCCTGATTACCTTGATACCATGTCCGGTTTGATTGCCTTGGAATCCTGAACTGGAGTTGCCGCCTCCATAACCCGGCCCATGAAAACCGCCTCCTGAACCACTGGGCGGGCCATTGTCATATTGAAACATATTGGAATTCTTGAACTATCGCATGATGAAACAATCCTTCCAAAGATGCGAAGCTGGCTTCTCCTTCGATCCGTGCTTTGGACAAGGTTGATTTAGCAGGCGCTCTAGATTGGGGCCTGACCCTCCGCCCCTCTGGAGCAATTTTCCCTTACGACGCTGACCGTTATCCTGGGCGTTGGTGTTAGCCACAAAGTCCAAGCTATTATACGCCTTGCGCTTACCACTGTTCCCATGACCTGCTGGGTTATGCTGCTGCCCCTTGGCACTACCGTTCTTTTTCCCTTTCCCTAGTTTGTCCTCTTCAGAATCAGGGTCCTTAGTACTATCTGAATCGGCATATTTAACCAAAGCGGCCATAAGCGTTGACATGTCATTACAGTGGCGTTTGAGCCTTCCCAACTTCAATTTTAATGGCATGAACCGACAGTTGCTCTCCAACATCAAAACTACTGTATCTGCATTGATGCGGTCTGATGAATTCAAAATAGCTGAGACTTGATTCACCCAATGGGTCGTAGACTCCCCGTCCTCTTGAACACAAGCGGCTAGGTCCACAATTGACATGGGCTGCTTACATGTATCCTTGAAATTCTGGATAAACCGGCTCTTTAACTCGGCCCATGACGCAATGGAATTAGCTGGTAGACTCTTTAACCAGGTACGGGTCGTCCCTTCCAACATCATGGTGAAATACTTAGCACACACCGCTTCATCCACATCCAGCATATCCATTGCCATCTCATAACTCTCCACACATGATTCAGGGGGCAAATCGGCAGTGTAATTTGGCACCTTATGAGGGCCTTTAAAATCCTTGGGCAGTCACACATTACGCAAGGCCGGGGTGAGGCAAGGTACCCCCAAAGAACTGAAGACCACACCTGGCTCCACTAAGGTGGTTGGATGAACCGGAGTATGCTGACGAGTCGCGTGCTGAGCTGCTAACTCGGCCTCTCGATGTGCTCGGCCATGATCCACCACATCTTGCACATTAGCACCACCACCTGCCGGGTTACGGTGCCGCGCACTGCTGGACACAGCTGGTTCATCAATATGGCTGTTGTAGCTTCGGCTTGGACAGGGGTGGAATGGATCCTCTCACGACTATGCGAATAAGCCTGCTGCTGGGTTAACACCGTTTGGAGGAGTTCCCTCGCCCGCCGTGTCTCAACCGCCACCGGTCACTCGCCTTCGATCGGGAGAGCTGCCCATCGTGAAGTGGCGGCCACAATGTTATCCAACGGGTTGGAGTAATGCCCCGGGGGCGTCAGAACGCGCTGTGACACAATGTTGTTCTGACGAGGCAGGTCCATCGTGCGCGGCTGAACCGGTGCTCCTGTTACCGGTGCCTCGGTCCGGTTTACCACTGGCTGGTTACTGGTTCCTGCTCCTGGCGTGCTGAAGAGATTTCTTGGCTCATAACCCGGCGGGAGGTGTGACCGGTGTCTCCTCCTCATGACATCATCTGAGGCACTCTGATCCAGCCTAAGCCGGTAGGCCTGAGCTTCTAACTCGGCCCGTTCTGCAGCCATCCTGGCATTCTCTGCTGCCAGGTCCGCTTTAGCCTGAGTTATCTGATCCTTCACCTTTGCAATCTCCGCGTTGTGCTGATCCTGGTTTGCCACGCCCACCTCCGCTGCTAGTAACGTTGCTAAAGTGTCAAACAGATCAGACAATACCTAAGCCGGGGGCGGTGCAGAGCCCCCTGCTCCCGCTGGTGTTGCTGTTGCTGAACCAGAGATCATTGCTGCGATGGTAGAAGAGTGTTGCACTAGTTGTGTATCGGCCATGAAGACCGTGACCCGCCTTGGCAGATCGAGGGGGTTCGGAATACTGTTGCCATCGGAACCTCCACTAATCCGGCCATCCTGCAGTTGGTACAGGGACTCGGTCTCTCCGGTTGATGACTCGTCGTCAGAACAGACAATGGTTTCTCCATCAGATGCCGGTCCATCCTAATACTCCGCTCCATGGATGACACCTATGAAAACATGCCTTACGGCGGGCCGAACCTGGGCAGGGCTTGCACGCTGAGCTGTCTCGATGATGTCGGTGCAGGTGTCCAGCTTAGGGCCTGGTTCACCGATCTTGCTGATGAAGACGTGAATTCCGCCAAGGGGACCCGGTATCCGTATTCAATTGAACCGGCCTCGGGACCCCATCCAGCGTCGTCAATGTAGAGCTTGCCGCGACGACTTTTGGTCATCCAGCCCACAGCGTATCCCTTGAGCCCTTCGAAGCTTCCCTTCAAGAACTCGAAACCATCGTGCGATAGCCCCACGGTAGGTGCCAACTGCCGTGGTTTTGTCATGGAAGATGTCCTCGTGAAAGGACCTAGTCATGGAGCCATCGCTATGGGTTATCTTAAAGGGGTTAAACCGGACAAGGGACACGAGAGTTTTATACTAGTTTGGCCCCTTACGATGAAGGTAAAAGCCTATGTCTAGTTGTGATGGAATTCCTGGGGTTTCGATGACTAGGGAGCGAATCCGCTTTGCCTGGCTTCGAGTTGTTGTGTGTTGTTCCTAAACCGCCGCTGGGTCGTCCCTTTATATACATAGGTCGACGCCCGTCAGTTTACAGAGTCCCGAGGCCGGACCATCAACGTGTCCAACTGGGTCTCTATCCTTCCTATCTTACAATACAAGTTACATGAGAAAGTCGGTTTACATCTACATGGCTTAACCTGCCTTTGGGCCTTGGGCTTCATAAAGCGCTATCAACCTTTGTCTTCCTAGGCTTCTAATCCTCATAGAGTTAACCCGGCTACTCCTGGCCAGTTTACGTCCAGTAGTAATATCCCCAACACTAAGTGTTCCTCTGGTATTCGGGAGTTGCATAATCTCATAGTCATAGGAACATGTATAAGTTATGGAGAAAGCAATAGCAGTAAACTAAACGATCATCATGCTAAGCTAACAGATGGGTCAAGTCAATCACATCATTCTCTAATGACGTGATCCCGTTCATCAAATGACAACTCTTTGTCTATGGCTAGGAAACTTAACCATCTTTGATTAACGAGCTAGTCAAGTAGAGGCATACTAGTGACACTCTGTTTGTCTATGTATTCACACATGTACTAAGTTTCTGGTTAATACAATTCTAGCATGAATAATAAAAATTTATCATGATATAAGGAAATATAAATAACTACTTTATTATTGCCTCTAGGGCATATTTCCATCAGTCTCCCACTTGCACTAGAGTCAATGATCTAGATTACATTGTAACGATTGTAACACCCATGGAGTCTTGGTGCTGATCATGTTTTGCTCGTGAGAGAGGCTTAGTCAACGGGTCTGCAACATTCAGATCCATATGTATCTTGCAAATCTCTATGTTTCCCGCCTTAACTTGATCATGGATGGAATTGAAGCGTCTCTTGATGTGCTTGGTTCTCTTGTGAAATCTAGATTCCTTTGCCAAGGCAATTGCACCAATATTGTCACAAAAGGTTTTCATTGGACCCGATGCACTAGGTATGACACCTAGATCGGATATGAACTCCTTCATTTGCTGCTTCCGAAGCAGCTATGTACTCTGCTTCACATGTAGATCCCGCCACGACGCTTTGCTTGGAACTGCACCAACTGACAGCTCCACCATTTAATAAAAATACATATCCAGTTTGTGACTTAGAGTCATCCTGATCAGTGTCATCGGTGCAACAAGACCAAGACCAGCAGGACGGCAGGACGGAGGTCACCGTGGAGCCCAAGGTGGTGTCACCACCAGAGCCTTTGGCAGGCGAAGACTACTTTTGTAAGGTAACTTGTACTAGTTGTCTCCCTTCGAATTTGGCCATTGTGGGATCCCTTCCCGCTCAATATTTGAGGAGAGGACCAGGGCCTCTATAAATAGGACTAGCCACCACCATAGCTAAGGGGGGGGGTGATCCAGATCATCCTTAGCCACACAAGCTCACCAAGCACAAGAACACCTCTCCTCAGGAGGTTGTTCTTCCCTTGTAACTGTTCATCCTCAGCCAAGAGGCATTCCACCACACCACACTGGAGTAGGGTATTACACCGCAATGGTGGCCCGAACCAGTATAAATCTTGGTCTCATGTTCTTTGGGTCCGACGAGCTAGGCCGTGAGATAGTTGAGTGTGCGAGCTAGTGAGGAGGGAGATCCTTGTGCGGACCCCAGTATTTGAACCTCAAGGGTTTTGCCAGAACCCGAAATCCGACAGCTACAAAAAGGATTGGGCCATCTTGCTGCACCTTATTTACTTTTATTACTTGTTACCCGTTACAAATTACCTTATCATAAAACTACCTGTACTGATAATTTCAGTACTTGTAGAGAATACCTTACTGAAAACTACTTATCATTTCCTTCTGCTCCTCGTTGGGTTCGACACTCTTACTTATCGAAAGGACTACGATAGATCCCCTATACTTGTGGGTCATCAATCTGTTGTGTGTAGGTAAAATAATAAATCTGGTACACATAGTTGATGAAATCATGAACACAAGTGGTAGATCCTCAATCGGCAGATCAACAGTGTCATGCAAAACAAAATGTGCATGATGGCACAACATATCAAACGTTTAAACTATCCTATTACAAGGCATACAATGGCCCAAGAAGGATAAGTGTTTTCACGATGCAAGTATCAAAGCCTTATTGTGCATAAGCCGGTTCATGACTCCTGATGGGTTGAAGCTTCCGGGTCATCTTGCATTTTTTCTTCTTCTTCTTCTTCAGCTCCTTGATTATCCATTAGCTGGAAGTTAGGCGTAGCCCAATTGATACTGGCCAACGCTCTAAACACAGCTTCGTCATCAATAAGGTTTGATGGATCAATGCCGAGAGCGAAGGTGTGCTTACGAGTTGGCGGGATGAGATTTGTCTCCTGATGAATTGGCACCTTCACCTTATTATTATCAGCATCACAAGCCGCCTGATATTGCGATAATTTGGTTTCTTCAGCCAGCCGGGTTGCCAACGGACGCATTGATCTTACTATATTTGCAAACTCATCTGCACTGAAGGGCGTCCCATCTTCCTTTACACTTGGACAACCATTGGCCAAGTCTTCCGGGTCAAGATCTGCTTGCCATGCTTTAGCCCGGCTTAGGGAAGTTAAAGCGCCGGCTCTGGCAGAGGCTCATTTCATCTTTTCAATCCTCTTGGGCACTACTGACAACCTTTCCAATGTCTCCTTGATAAGACTAGGCGGCTGTTTTTGTGCAGAGTGGCAACAATGGTTCGTTGAGCACTAGTATATAATTGTTCTACAAGAGTGTAGACGGCCTTCAACCGATGCGCATGTCTGAGCTCAAATTGACGCTTCTAGAGCCTGTGTCAGTTCATTTATTGATAAGCCAACATAGTTTATAGAAGATTCATTGGGATGAATGGAATCGTGATTAATAGTTACCGAAGATAGCCAATGACATGTTATCGATTTGCTACTTTAAGCCGGACAGTTCATCAGTCACCGGCTTAAGAGCAGCTTCGGCTTCTTCTACTCTTTTCAATAGAGCCAACTTTTTAGTTTCCCAACCATCCTTGTCAGTATTGAAGTTTTGCTTGAGCTGCTCAATGTTTTCCAAAGCAGTCTTCAATTCTGATTTGGCCTTAGATGTTTCAGATTGTTGAGTTTTTATATTGGCCTTCACATCATTGAGCTGCGAGTCCTTCTCAGAAAGTTCAGCCTGTGGTATAAGCATGGACAGATATCATAAGTATGATTATTGTTGAAGTGCCAAGCACAATACAAGTATTTTCCTTGGCACTTGGGGGCTAATGTATCTTGCTCTTAAGAATTTTTTGAAGTCCCAAGCACAATACAAGTATTATACTTGGCACATGGGGGCTAATGCATACTGCTCTTTGTTAAGACAGAATTATTGGTTGACACGGAGAAATGATGTGATCAGGTTGATAAAGGCTATAGGTTGGATTGTTGATTCCAAACAAGATTATTAGTCCCGACTTATTCATCACTGATTAAGCCGGCCCTTAGGGGCTACGGATGCAAAAGTTCATTACTACTATTTAAAGTCCCGGCATAACATGATGATTTAAGTCAGCCCTTGGGGGCTACTAGTGATGTTGCACGATTCTTTATGGCAACTGGAAAGTCTACAACATATTCAAAATTCTATCATATCCTATAGACTTGGCGGCTAATAGACAGGTAATTACGAAAGAGAATGGTGATTGAATTACCTCATAGCATTCCTTCATCAAATTGACCAATCCGACTTCAAAGTCATGGCTGCTGTAACACCCCGGATGTAATTTACCTTATTTGTACTCCAACTCTTGCCGTTTCCGGCACTAAGTTATGTTATTTCCTCGTTGTCGGGTTTTTGTCTCCGTGCGTTTTGTCTTTGTCATGCATCTCATATCATGTCATCGTGTGCATTGCATTTGCATACGTGTTCGTCTCATGCATCCGAGCATTTTCCCCGTTGTCCGTTTTGCATTCCGGCGCTCCTAGGTCCTCCGGTGCCCCTTTTCTACCTCTTTTCGTGTGTGGGTGTTAAACGTTTTTCGGATTGGACCAAGACTTGCCATGTGGCCTTGGTTTACTACCGGTAGACCGCCTGCCAAGTTTCGTGCCATTTGGACTTCGTTTGATACTCCAACGGTTAACCAAGGGACCAAAAAGGCCTCGTGTGTGTTGCAGACCAACACCCCTCCAAAGTGGCCCAAAACCCACCTAAACCTCCTCCATCACCTAGAGCGTTCGATCATGATCGCGTGGCCGCAAACCACACCTCATTTGGAGCTTCCTAGCTCCCTCTACCTATAAAAGAGCACCCCTCCCCAAAATTCCGGATCATTTCCCCCCTAAACCCTAGCCCCGCTCCTCTCCGCGCAGCCGTACACGTCCGCCGGCCGCCGGACAGACCGCCGCCGCCACTTACAGCCCGCCACGTGGCAGGTGCCGCTGCCCCGCGCCACCGGCCCGCCGGAGCCCGATTCGGGCCCCCGAGAGCCCATCGCGCCACCGCGCCTCCTCGCCATCTACTCCACCCGCGCGCCGCCATCCGCACCGACGCCGGCGCCGCCCGCCACCGCACCTATGCCGGCGCCGCCCGCCACCGACATCGACGCCGACCACCCCCACCCTCCGCGCCGCCACCGCACCGACCTCCGCCGCCGTCTCGCCGCGCCAAGTTCCTCTCCTCGCCGGCTCCTTCCTCCGGCAAGCCCCGCGGTCTCCTTCCTCTCCGGCGACCTCGAGCCGAAGTCCAACAATCCTCGATTTCCGTGCAGCCCTGATCTGGATCTGGATCTGAGACGATTCGGTTGACTTTCTCCTCAAACCCTAGTTATTTTGCATATGTTCATCATGCCATAACTTTCTCATCGTAGCTCCGATTCGTGCGTGTAGCATATCAAAATGTTCGTCTCGAGGAGTACATCCTTTCATCTCATTGCATCATTTTCATTTGAGCTCATCTTGATGCCCAAAATGGCGTTGGAAGAGGGCTATGTGATGATAGTTTCAGATCTGTTTCAGCAAATGCCATTTTGTCATTTTTGTCATGTTTAATGTGTGCATTCTATGATCCTGAGCTCTACATGTGTTTTGAAGAATGCCATGCCATCTTTACAGGGGTGTATGACATGTATTTTTGTGATCTTTGTGGTGCCTAGCACAAGCATGCAAAGTAGCTTACTCAATGATGTTGATTTCAGGGACTTAGAATTTCAAAGTCCATGTCCTGCTGTAATTTTTATGCCATATGTTCATGTTGTTTCCTAGTGATCCGTGCCTCTTTTGAGCATGATCTATAAGGATGTTTTGTAGATAATGTTGTGCTCTATCCATCCATGTATTTGTTTGCAATTATGGAGCACCCTAGCTTGAGGAAATCGAGCTCTACTTTTGCTATAAAATGTTCCTGGCAGATTGTTAACATGTTTTGCAATTTTGCATAGCTTGTTGTTGTTGATCCGTGCATGCTATGTTGTTGTTCTTGCCATGTCTAGCTTCTATCCCATGTCTATTTGCTGGGTGTATGCTTAGCTTGTCATGAAATGCCTCATAGTGAGTGCATCGAGCTCGTAAACATGCCTACTCATTAACTGTTTTGCATGCTCCAGTTTTTCACAAAGTCTGAATCTGTTTATGTTTTTGCTATGTTCACATGCTTGCAATTGTATTTTCTGATCCATTTTGGCTCATGGTCACTAAGGGAATTTTGTTATATGCTTTGAGTATCTTCATGCCATGCCTTGCTTTGCCATGATAAATTCCTGTAGCATGTAGTTATCGTGCTCTAAACATTGCTTCCTGATGATAAATTCCTGACATGCTGTTAATTTCACTAAGTCTGAAACCTGTTATCGTTTGCACTTTTGCCATGCTTGTTTGAACCCGTTAATGAGTGATTTAGCCGTAGCTCAGTTTTCATCTTTTGTCAAGCATCATGAGTGGATCCCTGCCATGTATTTTGTTGCCATGTTCGAGTGCAGTAGCTTATTTATCTTGATGCATTTAGAAGGCTACTTGCTGTTAATCGCAGACCGGTGCCATATTTGTTTTGCTTGCCATTTCCAAACCGTGCATCCGATTCCGGTGATCTTTATATCGATTTCGACCGAAATCAACTCCCCTTTCCATTGGAACTCTTGGTTTTCCAAGATGAGGCCAGGTTCAATCATTCCTTTTCCAAATCATGCATATGCATCACATATCGCATCCCGCATATCATACCATGTTTGCATCATGTTGCTTGAGCATTGCACGTGGTTGATTGTGTTCCTTTTTGCTTGTTGTTCTTGTTTGGGTAGAGCCGTGAGACGAGTACGTGAACGAGGAGCCCATTGAGTACACTTACGAGGATCAAGGCAACTCTGAGAACTTTGCAGGCAAGATGACCATACCCTCGAAATCACTTCTATCTTTGCTTGCTAGATGCTCGCTCTTTTGCTATGCCTATGCTATGATACCTACCACTTGCTTATCATGCCTACCATATTGGCATGTCAAACCTCTAACCCCCCTTGTCCTAGCAAACCGTTGTTTGGCTATGTTACCGCTTTGCTCAGCCCCTCTTAAAGCGTTGCTAGTTGCAGGTGAAGATTGGAGATCGTTCCTTGTTGGAACTTGTTTATTGTTGGGATATCACCATATTATCTTGTTTATCTTAATGCACCTATACACTTGGTAAAGGGTGGAAGGCTCGGCCTTATGCCTAGTGTTTTGTTCCACTCTTGCCGCCCTAGTTTTCGTCATATCGGTGTTATGTTCCCGGATTTTGCGTTCCTTACACGGTTGGGTTATAATGTGAACCCCTTGACAGTTCGCCTTGAATAAAACTCCTCCAGCAATGCCCAACGTTGGTTTTACCATTTGCCACCTAGCCTCTTTTTCCCTTGGGTTTCCGGAGCCCAAGGGTCATCTTTATTAAACCCCCCGGGCCAGTGCTCCTCTGAGTGTTGGTCCAAAACAGAGCCACTTGCAGCGCCACCTCGGGGAAACTTGAGGGTTGGTTTTAGTTGTACGTAGTGTTCATCCGAGTGTGCCTTGAGAACGAGATATGTGCAGCTCCTATCGGGATTTGTCAGCACATTCGGGCGGTGTTGCTGGACTTGTTTTACCATTGTCGAGGATGTCTTGTAACCGGGATGCCGAGTCTGATCGGATTGTCTTGGGAGAAGGAATATCCTTCGTTGACCATGAGAGCTTGTGATGGGCTAAGTTGGGACTCCCCTGCAGGGATTTGAACTTTCGAAAGCCGTGCCCGCGGTTATGGGCAGATGGGAATTTGTTAATGTCCAGTTGTAGATAACCTGAAACTTAACTTAATTAAAATGCACCAACCGCGTGTGTAACCATGATGGTCTCTTCTCGGCGGAGTCCGGGAAGCGAACACGGTGTTGGAGTAATGTTTGACGTAGGTTGTTCTAGGATCACTTCTTGATCATAGTTGTTCGACCGTGCTTTTGCCTTCTCTTCTCGCTCTCTTTTGCGCATATGTTAGCCACCAAATATGCTAGTCGCTTGCTGCAGCTCCACCTCATACTTTGCCCTTACCTATAGGCTTAAATAGCCTTGATCACGAGGGTGTGAGATTGCTGAGTCCCCGTGACTCACAGGTTACTTCCAAACCAGATGCAGGGACCGATGATACCGCTCCAGATGACATGAACGAGCTCAAGTGGGAGTTCGATGAAGACTCTCGCCGTTACAACGTGTCTTTCCCAGATGATCAGTAGTGGTGCACAGTTGGGGCGATCGAGGACTATGTTGCATTTGGGGTTTATCTTCATTTTGGTTCCATAGTCGGACCTTGAGTGTATTTGGATGAATGTAATGTTATTTATGTATTTGTGTGACGTGGCGAGTGTAAGATAACTATGTACATTTCCCCTTTATTTATTTACATGGGTTGTTGTGAAGATTACCTCACTTGCGACATTGCTTTCAATGCGGTTATGCCTCTAAGTCGTGCTTCGACACGTGGGAGATATAGCCGCATCGAGGGCGTTACAAGTTGGTAATCAAAGCCTTCCCCGACCTTAGGAGCCCCCTGCTTGATCGAATCGTTGGCATTGTTGAGTCTAGAAAAATGTTTTGAGTCATTTAGGATTATATATATCGGAGAGTTAAGAATTCTTTTTACTCCTCAGTCCCTTCGTCGCTCTGGTGAGGCATCCTGACGTAGAGTTTTGACTCTTCTCTTCTCAAATTTCACTAAAAAAAATTTTAGGATCACGCGGGTATCTTGGAATCGTTCCGATGGTTTTCTGACGAGAACATTGTTCTTGGTGCCTCCTAACATTTAGGGGTTGTGGCAGTGTCCCGGGGAGTTGAGCTCCGAGGTGTTGTCATCACAATTTTATCGTTGAGATTCTGGAATACCTGAGTTTCGCCGACATCGAAAATCTCTTTTATGCAGTTGTTGGTGAGATAACCTCAACGCCACCCAGTACTGGGGCGGGAGTTCGGGAGTATTGCCATAACTCGTATAACGGATGCTTTTCGAAGGTTGAGGTAAATGATTTCCGAAGGTTTCTTGGTTATGTGTTGAAGGATGGATACAGCTGGATGTAGGATTTGCTAGCTTTGGGTGAGATATTATGCTTCCCCTGTATCCCCAACACCTGATTGCATAACCGGAAAGGTTCGGGAGTTTCATAGGTGGGTATTCTTGTAGCTCTAGTTCTTCTTCCGCGGATATTTGGTTTGGGATTGGGTAATCCTCACCAAGTATTTGTTCTTGTCCGTACCTTGTTGTTTTATTCTTCTACATCTATCTAAGTGGCTTCTCAATTTATGGAAATGTGACCATTTCAATTGGAATGCATTCGTTCATTTTGTTCGGATGTGAAGACTATATGCGCAATTTCAATCCATTTGATTCAGCTTAAATATTTGTCTGTCAAGATGCTAACAGATGTCACCCTCTTCAGGATGGCTCCTGCTAAGGGCCAGAATCAGAATCAGGATCTGCCACCACCACCTCCACCTCCGGAGGCATGGCAAGCTGTGATGGCCGCTACCAATGCAAACACGCAGCTGATCATGCAAATTGTGCAAGAGCGCAACCAAGGGAATCATGGCCATGGCAACAATCAGAATCAGTTTGCTACACTCAACCAGTTCCTTGCTAACCAACCAAAGACCTTCAGCAACTGTGTCGAGGCCTCAGATGCTGATGATTGGCTCGTGGATACCTGCAAGCATTTCCAGTGCGGTAATGTCAGGCCTGAGGACTTTGTCAAGTTTGCCTCCTTCCAACTCAAAGACCAAGCTGCAGAATGGTTTTAGCAATACAAAGATTCCAGAGGAGGTCGTGTGATTACCTGGGATGAATTCCGTCAAGACTTCAAAGCTCATCACATTCCTCAGAGTGTTGTTGAAAGCAAGCATGAGGAATTCCGCAACCTGAAGCAAGGCAGCTTGTCTGTTTACCAGTATAACATTCTGTTCCAGAGGCTTGCTCGTTTCACCAAGCAAGACGTCCCTGATGAGAAGAGCATGATTTATCAGTTCAGGGGTGGCCTCAGAGAAGATCTCCAACTAGCTCTCGTCATTTTTGAGCCGAAGAAGTACAATGAGTTCTACAATATGGCAATGAAGCAAGAGACTTCTCAACTCAAGTGTGATGCTCCCAAGAAGCGAGTCAGAGATGCAACTCCTTCTTCCTCTACTCAAGTGGCTAAGCAGCAAAAGTATTGGCTGCCTCCTCCTCCGTTTCGTCAGCCTTATCAGCAGAAGAGCAAAGGTGGCAATGGATCTTCCCACCACCCAACCCAGGCTTTCAGAACAAGACTTCGTCTCAAGCTCCAAGATCAAGTGCTCCGTATCACCATCCGCTCTCGGAGGTCACGTGCAACAAGTGTCAGCAGAAGGGTCACTATGCCAACAAATGCTTCAATCGGAGGCGTCTTCCTCCTCCTCCTCCTGTGAGATCTGCCAGTACCGCAGTGGTCAAGCATAACCCCAAGCACGCCAAGGTCAACTTGTTGAACGCAGCTCAGGCAGAGGACTCGCCAGATGTGATTATGGGTAACCTTCCTGTTAACGATATTCCTGCAAAAGTTCTTTTTGACACTAGTGCATCACTTTATTTTATTTCAAGACCATTTGTTGCCAAGCATGAATTTGTGACCGAAAGGATTCCTTTCCCGTTGAATATTGTGTCCCTGGGCAAGCAAATGACATCTAACAATTGCGTCCCGGATGTTACTATCACGTTGGGCGACTATAAGTTCCTGTCCTCTCTAGTGGTCCTTGGTAACTCGGATATTGATCTTATTCTTGGAATGGATTGGCTTTCTAAGCACAAGGCTCACCTTGATTGTGCTGCCAGGTAGATTCAATTGACTCATTCATTTGAGGATGTAATTGTCTTTGCCGCTCGTGATGATGCCATTCGACTGTTTTCTCTCAATGAGAAGGATGAGCTGGATGCCGTTTCTCAGATTCCAGTCGTTTGCGAATATCAAGACGTCTTTCCAGAAGAGCTTCCAGGAATGCCTCCACACTGGCCAGTTGAATTTGTCATCGATCTTGAGCTTGGCACAGAACTTGTGTGTAAACGTCCTTACAAGCTTGGACCTGAAGAGTTGAAGGAGCTGAAGAAACAACTCGATATTCAAGAGCGAATGGGTCTCATCCGACCTAGTTCTTCTCCATGGGGTTGTGGAGTTCTTTTTGTGAAGAAGAATGGAACGGACCGACTCTGTGTCGACTACCGTTCATTGAACAAGAAGACCGTAAAGAACAAGTACCCACTTCCCAACATCAATGAGCTATTTGAACAACTCAAAGGTGCTCAAGTATTCTCCAAGCTTGATCTCCGTATGGGCTATCATCATATTCGCATTCGTGAAGAAGATATCCCTAAGATAGCATTCAGACCAAGCTATGGTTCATATGAATACACTCTCATGTCATTCGGCCTCGTCAACGCTCCTCTGACATTCTCTCGCATGATGAACTTCATCTTCAATGCCTACAAAAATGACTTTGTCTTGGTCTACCTCGATGACATTTTGGTCTTTTCCAAGAACAAGGAAGATCATGCCAAGCACTTGCTTTTGGTGCTGGATAAGCTCAGAGAACATCAGTTCTATGCCAAGTTTTCCAAGTGCGAGTTTTGGCTCGATGAGGTTCTCTACCTTGGACATATCATTTCTGCCAAGGGCATGGCGGTTAATCCTGAGAAGGTGTCTGCAATTGTGAATTGGGAACCACCTCAGAACGTGAAACAACTCCGCAGCTTCCTTGGTCTCGCAAGCTATTGTCAAAGGTTCGTTGAGAACTTCTCTAAGATCGCGAAGCCTCTTTCCAACCTTCTCCAGAAGCATGTGAAGTATGTTTGGTCGCCTGAATGTGACATCGCTTTCAACACCCTGAAAGAGAAGTTAGTCACTGCTCCAGTTCTGACTCCTCCTGATGAATCCAAACTGTTTGAGGTCTTCTGTGATGCTTCCCTTCAAGGTCTTGGTGCAGTGTTGATGAAACAGAAGAAAGTTGTGGCCTATACCTCTCGCCAGTTGAAGCCCAACGAAAAGAACTACCCCACTCATGACCTCGAGTTGGCGGCAGTTGTGCATGCTCTTTTAACTTGGAGACATCTCTTATTGGGAAGAAAAGTGGACATCTTCATTGATCATAAGAGTCTCAAGTACATCTTCACTCAGCCTAACCTCAACCTCAGGCAGACTCGTTGGGTCGAAATGATTCAAGAGTATAATCCGAGTATCGAATATACTCCAGGCAAGGCCAATGTAATTGCTAACGCATTGAGCAGGAAGGCTTACTGCAACAGTTTGATTATCAAGCCTTACCAACCGAACTTTGTGAAGCTTTCCGCAAACTCAATATTCAAGTTGTTCCTCAAGGTTTCCTCGCCAACCTCCAAGTCTCTCCTACCTTGGAAGATCAGATTCGCGAGGCTCAACTTCTTGATGCTATGGTGAAGAAGGTGAAGATTGGGATTGCCAAGAGTCAACCTAAGTACAAGTGCTATCGTCTTGATGACAAGGATACTCTATTCTTCGAGGATCGCATTGTTGTGCCTAAAGGTGACCTTCGTAAAGTCACTATGAACAAAGCTCACAATTCACTCCTCTCTATCCACCCTGGAAGTACAAAGATGTACCATGACCTCAAGCAGTCGTATTGGTGGACTCGAATGAAGCGCGAGATTGCTTAGTTCGTGAATGAATGTGATGTCTGCAGAAGAGCGAAGGCAGAACACCAACGACCAGCTGGTCTCCTCCAACCTCTTGCCATTCCAGAATGGAAGTTTGACCATATTGAGATGGACTTCGTACTGGATTTCCAAAGTCCAAGCGTGGAAATGATGCTATCTTCGTTGTCATCGACAAACTCACTAAAGTGGCTCATTTCCTTCCTATCAAAGAATCTATCACAGCAGCTCAATTGGCAGAGCTATATACTTCTCCGATTGTCTCTCTGCACGGCATTCCGCAGTTGATATCTTCAGATCGTGGGAGCATCTTCACCTCGAAGTTTTGGGATTCTTTTCAGAAGGCCATGGGCACCAACATCCATTTCAGCACAGCTTTTCATCCTCAAACTAGTGGCCAAGTCAAGCGAGTAAATCACATTCTTGAAGATATGCTTAGGGCTTGCGTCATCTCTTTCGGTATGAAATGGGAAGATTGTCTTCCATATGCCGAGTTCTCCTACAACAACAGCTTCCAAGCGAGTTCGGGCAAGGCCCCATTTGAAATTCTCTATGGCAGGAAGTGTCGTACTCCTCTTAACTGGTCAGAGACTGGTGAACGTCAACTTCTTGGAAATGACTTGATCACAGAGGTAGAAGAGATGTGCAAATTCATTCGTGATAATCTCAAAGCCGTGCAATCGTGCCAGAAGAGTTACTATGATATCAAGCATCCTGACTTGGCTTTCGAGATCGGAGACCATGTCTACCTCCGCGTCTCTCCAATGAAAGGTACTCGTCGCTTCGGTATCAAAGGGAAGCTTGCCCCTAGATACGTGGGTCCTTTCAAGATCGTCAGCAAAAGACGCGATCTCGCCTATCAACTTGAGCTTCCCTCCAACTTTGCAAACGTGCACGACGTGTTTCACGTGTCTCAACTCCGCAAGTGCTTCAAGACTCCTGACCGCACCGTCAACTTCGAAGACATTGATCTCCAAGAAGACATGTCTTATCATGAGCACCCCGTTGCTATTCTTGAAGAAACAGAGCGCAAGACTCGCAACAAGTCTATCAAATTCCTCAAAGTCAAGTGGTCACATCATTTCGACCGTGAAGCCACCTGGGAACGTGAGGATCACCTCCATTCTGAGTACCCGGAGTTTTTCCAGTCCTAAATCTCAGGACGAGATCCTTTCGTAGTGGTGGAGTGTTCTAACACCCCATATGTAATTTACCTTATTTGTACTCCAACTCTTGCCGTTTCCGGCACTAAGTTATGTTATTTCCTCATTGTCGGGTTTTTGTCTCCGTGCGTTTTGTCTTTGTCATGCATCTCATATCATGTCATCATGTGCATTGCATTTGCATACGTGATAGTCTCATGCATCCGAGCATTTTCCCCGTTGTCCGTTTTGCATTTCGGCGCTCCTAGGTCCTCCGTGTAACGCCCCAAGACCGGAGCTGCAGATGCCTTCCAGGGTTTCCGGGTTTCGTTGTGTGTTTTGTTTCGTCTGTTGCATTCATCTTTGCATCGTGTGCATTGCATCATGTCATCATGCCATCATGTCATTTCTTTTCTTAACTCAACTAAATAAACCGTATGGATCTTAGATCCATTTAAACTGAGGGAATTCACATGGTGATTCTCTTTACAACATATCCTCTTGATATTTAGAGAGCTATAGTAATTATTCCATTTATTTGGAATTAACCATAACACACTTGCAAATATCCCATGCCTTTATTATCTCAATTCTTGGTCTCCAAACTTTGCCCATAAATTCTTTCGTCATTTTCCGGAGCTCCAACAAAAATCCGAACATTTTTGGACCTTCCTAACCCTCACTTCCTATTCACACCATTTGATTTTAAATCGAATGAGTTTGAATTTAAAACTTTAAAAAAATGCCCACTCCATTTTTCTTGGAACATGCGCATTTTTGCTAGTCCGGGAATATTATCCGCATGCCCAAATTCTTACTCTAACCTTCTCTTCTCTCTTTTCCTTTCTTTTTTTCTGTTATTTAAAAGAAAAGAGATAGAAGAGAGAGGAGAGAGACCAGTAGGCCGGCCTCTAGGGCCCATCCCTAGGCCCAACCAGCCGCCGGCCTCCCTAGGTCAACTCCTGGGCCGGCTCCAAGGCCAAAGCCCACCTAAGCATCCTAACCCTAGCCCGCACCATCGCTCCTCCTCACTCTCCCCTCGTTCGTCTTGTCCTTCCCGAGCGCCATCACGCAGGGAGAGGGCAGCGCCAACCCCTCTCCCGATCCACCTCTCCCCCCCCCCCCCGATTACCTCACGCCTCTTGACGCCGTCCAGGCCAGGGCTCCCTCGCCACCAGAGCGGAGCTGCTCCTCATGCCAGGAGCCCTGCGCGCCCGACGCCGCCCCTGCCGGCGACCTTCCCCATGGCGCCACGGCCGGCGAGCCCTGCCAGTTCCTTCAGCCTCACCGTCCTCTCCTTCACCTCCTCGCGCCCGCGCCTCCTCCTCCCTCCGTTCGGCTTCAAGCTCGCCACCTCCCTGCCACGGCGTCCGTGTTGTATCGTCGCGCCGGCGACAACGACCAACATCGTGCCTCTGCCGTCGTCGCACCACGTTCCTGCTCCGACGCCATCTGCCTCCCCCTCGCTGTTTCGCCAGCCATGGCCGCCTCTGCACCCGCACGTCGCCCCCGGCAAGCTCTGCCCGCCCTTCTCCTTTTTCGGGTTCGTTTCCAGCGCTGCTCAACCCTGCTCCGCTTCCTGCACATGACCCTGCAGCCTCGAGCTCCTGTGGTCTTCTGTGTTGGGGTTTGCTCCCGAGCTCCACCGTCAAACCCCGCTCCTGCCTCCATCGAAGGCCGACACGTCAAGCTCGACCCCGAAC
Source organism: Triticum urartu (assembly GCF_056163025.1). NCBI lineage: Eukaryota > Viridiplantae > Streptophyta > Magnoliopsida > Poales > Poaceae > Triticum > Triticum urartu. Next base: position 175,116,440 of record NC_141879.1, read on the forward strand.
AGGGAATAACGCCAAGTACCAGGACGACGGGGACTGTCAAGTTCGTCCACCGCCGTCAAGTGAACGAGACCGGCAAGTTCGAAGACCCCAAGTACCTCTTCGAAACGACCGAGTACCACTACCGTCGACCCTCGAAGACCTCGTGGACGTCAAGTTCCGTGTCGTTGACCCCGAACCTCTACGAAAACGTGTACGACTACTTCCGTGGCCGAAGACCCGTGTACAACTACCATCGCCGAAGACGTCGAGTGAACGTCTACCCACATCATGTATTTGACCAAGTTCGATGACGACCTCCGAGAAACTCGGATTCACCAAGTTCCACTACCGTCGCCTTCGGAAACCTCGGATGCGTCAAGTACCTCTTTAAAACGAACGTGTACCACTACCAGCGAGGACCAATTGTACCACTACTTCTTCTACCATCGCGGAACGACTACTTCCCTCGACGAACTCGAACCGTCCCGTTTGCACGCTTTGAAGGTATAACCCGAGACGACGCCCGTGAATGAATGTTGTGTGATGTATGAGATGCTTGTGTTTGCACCGTGTCCGAATTGTCACTCGTTTCCATGCCACTAACCCGTGGGAACCCCGTAGTTGGGAGCACCCCACCATCTCTAGCATGTTTCGCACATCCGCACGCTTCCTTTTGCACCGGTATCTCCATGAGCTACCGGAACCGATATGTTGCCGTGGCATCATTTTTGGATTCGTTGTCGTGGCACCCCTTTCTTCCACCACGGTGACAAATGCTTCATAACATGCTCATGTAAACATTTTCATAAAATTGCTTAAAACTTGCCTATGTCATTCGCATCATAATAACAACATTTAAAATGATTATATTTGTTGTTTCCATCAATTTGCTAAATGCATATGGGGATTTATGTTGGAAATATGCCCTAGAGGCAATAATAAAAGCATTATTATTATATTTCTTTGTTCATGATAATTGTCTTTATTCATGCTATAACTGTATTATCCGGAAATCGTAATACACGTGTGAATACATAGACCATAATATGTCCCTAGTAAGCCTCTAGTTGACTAGCTCGTTGATCAACAGATAGTCATGGTTTCCTGGCTATGGACATTGGATGTTATTGATAACGGGATCACATCATTAGGAGAATGATGTGATGGACAAGACCCAATCCTAAGCATAGCACAAAGATCGTGTAGTTCGTTTGCTAGAGCTTTTCCAATGTCAAGTATCTTTTCCTTTGACCATGAGATCGTGTAACTCCCGGATACCGTAGGAGTGCTTTGGGTGTATCAAACGTCACAACGTAACTGGGTGACTATAAAGGTGCATTACAGGTATCTCCGAAAGTGTCTGTTGGGTTGACACGGATCGAGACTGGGATTTGTCACTCCGGATAACGGAGAGGTATCACTGGGCCCACTCGGTAATGCATCATCATTATGAGCTCAAGGTGACCAAGTGGTTGATCATGGGATCATGCATTACGGTACGAGTAAAGTGACTTGCCGGTAACGAGATTGAACAAGGTGTTGGGATACCAAGGATCGAGTCTCGGGCAAGTAACATACCGATTGACAAAGGGAATTGTATACGGGGTTGATTAATCCTCGACATTGTGGTTCATCCGATGAGATCATCGTGGAGAATGTGGGAGCCATCATGGGTATCCAGATCCCGCTGTTGGTTATTGACCGGAGAGTCGTCTCGGTCATGTCTGCTTGTCTCCCAAACCCGTAGGGTCTACACACTTAAGGTTCGGTGACGCTAGGGTTATGAAGATATGTATATGCAGTAATCCGAATGTTGTTCGGAGTCCCGGATGAGATCCTGGACGTCACGAGGAGTTCCGGAATGGTCCGGAGGTAAAGAATTATATATAGGAAGTGTTGTTTCGGCCATCGGGACAAGTTTTGGGGTTATCGGTATTGTACCGGGACCACCGGAGGGGTCCCGGGGGCCCACCGGGTGGGGCCACCTGTCCCGGGGGGCCACATGGGCTGTAGGGGGTGCGCCTTGGCCTATATGGGCCAAGGGCACCAGCCCCTATAGGCCCATGCGCCTAGGGTTTCCATATGGGAGGAGTCCCACTAGTGGAAGGCACCCCGAAGTGCCTTGGGGGGGAGGGAAACCTCCCCTGGCCGCCGCATCAAGGAGATTAGATCTCCTGGGCTGGCGCACCAACCCCCCTTGGTCCTCCTATATATAGTTGAGGAGAGGAGGGATTTCATACCTCAGCCTTTGGTGCTTCCTCTCTCCCTGTTACGTCTCTCTCTCGTAGTATAGGCGAAGCCCTGCTACTGTGACGCCCTGCATCCACCACCACGCCGTCGTGTTGCTGGATCTTCATCAACCTCTCTTCTCCCCTTGCTGGATCAAGAAAGGAGGAGACATCATCCGTTCTGTACGTGTGTTGAACGCGGAGGCACCGTCCGTTCGGTGCTAAGATCATCGGTGATTTGAATCACGTCGTGTTCGACTACATCATCCCCGTTCTTTGAACGCTTCTGCTCACGATCTACAAGGTACGTAGATGCATCTAATCACTCTTTGCTAGATGAACTCCTAGATGGATCTTGGTGAAACCGTAGGAAAATTTTGTTTTCTGCAACGTTCCCCAACAGTGGCATCATGAGCTAGGTCTATGCGTAGTTCTCTTGCACGAGTAGAACACAAAGTAGTTGTGGGTGTTGATTTTGTTCAATATGCTTGCCGTTACTAGTCTTATCTTGATTCAGCGGCATCGTGGGATGAAGCGGCCCGGACCGACCTTACACGTACTCTTACGTGAGACAGGTTCCACCGACTGACATGCACTAGTTGCATAAGGTGGCTAGCGGGTGTCTGTCTCTCCTACTTTAGTCGGATCGGATTCGATGAAAAGGGTCCTTATGAAGGGTAAATAGCAATTGGCATATCACGTTGTGGTCATTGCGTAGGTAAGAAACGTTCTTGCTAGAAACCCATAGCAGCCACGTAAAACATGCAAACAACAATTAGAGGACGTCTAACTTGTTTTTGCAGGGTATGCTATGTGATGTGATATGGCCAAAAGGATGTGATGAATGATATATGTGATGTATGAGATTGATCATGTTCTTGTAATAGGAATCACGACTTACATGTCGATGAGTATGACGATCTACAAGGATGATCATGTAGCCCCAAGATGGAGATCAAAGGAGCTATGTGATATTGGCCATATCATGTCACTATTATTATTTGATTGCATGTGATGTTTATCATGTTTTGCATCTTGTTTACTTAGAACGACGGTAGTGAATAAGATGATCCCTTACAACAATTTCAAGAAGTGTTCTCCCCTAACTGTGCACCGTTGCTACAGTTCGTCGCTTCGAAGCATCACGTGTTAATCGGGTGTGATAGATCCTTTCGTTCACATACAACGGGTGTAAGCAAGAATTACACATGCAAAAACACTTAGGGTTAACTTGACGAGCCTAGCATGTGAAGACATGGTCTCGGAACACAGAGACCGAAAGGTCGAACACGAGTCGCATGGAAGATACGATCAACATGGAGATGTTCACCGACAATGACTAGTCCGTCTCACGTGTTAATCGGACACGGCTTAGTCGACTTGGATCGTGTAACACTTAGATGACTAGAGGGATGTCTAATCTGAGTGGGAGTTCATTAATAATTTGATTAGATGAACTTAATTATCATGAACTTAGTCTAAAATCTTTACAATATGTCCTGTAGATCAGATGGCCAACGTTGTATTCAATTTCAATGCGTTCCTAGAGAAAACCAAGCTGAAAGACGATGGCAGCAACTATACGGACTGGGTCCGGAACCTGAGGATCATCCTCATAGCTGCCAAGAAAGATTATGTCCTACAAGCACCGCTAGGTGATCCACCCTTCCCACAAAACCAAGACGCTATGAACGCTTGGCAGACACGTACTGATGACTACTCCCTCGTTCAGTGCGGCATGCTTTACAGCTTAGAGCCGGGGCTCCAAAAGCGTTTTGAGAGACATGGAGCATATGAGATGTTCGAAGAGCTAAAAATGGTTTTTCAAGCTCATGCCCGGATCGAGAGATATGAAGTCTCCGATAAGTTCTTTAGCTGTAAGATGGAGGAAAATAGTTCTGTCAGTGAGCACATACTCACTATGTCTGGGTTACATAACCGCTTGACTCAGCTGGGAGTTAATCTCCCGGATGACGCGGTCATTGACAGAATCCTCCAGTCGCTTCCACCAAGCTACAAGAGCTTTGTGATGAACTTCAATATGCAGGGGATGGTAAAGACCATTCCTGAAGTATTTGCTATGCTGAAATCAGCAGAGGTAGAAGTCAAGAAGGAACATCAAGTGTTGATGATAAATAAAACCACTAAGTTCAAGAAGGGCAAGGGTAAAAAGAACTTCAAGAAGGACGGCAAGGAAGTTGCTGCCCCCGGCAAGCAAGCTGTCGGGAAGAAGTCGAAGTATGGACCCGAGCCTGAGACAAAGTGCTTTTATTGCAAAGGGAAGGGTCACTGGAAGCGGAACTGCCCCAAATACTTAGCGGACAAGAAGGCCGGCAACACCAAAGGTATATTTGATATACATGTAATTGATGTGTACCTTACCAGTACTCGTAGTAACTCCTGGGTATTTGATACCGGTGCTGTTGCTCATATTTGTAACTCACCACAGGAGCTGCGGAATAAACGAAAACTGGAGAAGGACGAGGTGACGATGCGCGTCGGGAATGGTTCCAAGGTCGATGTGATCGCCGTCGGCACGCTACCTCTACATTTACCTACGGGATTAGTGATAAACCTCAATAATTGTTATTTAGTGCCATGTTTGAGCATGAACATTGTATCAGGATCTCGTTTAATGCGAGATGGCTACTCATTTAAATCCGAGAATAATGGTTGTTCTATTTATATGAGAGATATGTTTTATGGTCATGCTCCGATAGTCAATGGTTTATTCTTAATGAATCTCGAGCGTATTACTACACATATTCATAGTGTGAATACCAAAAGATGTAAAGTTGATAATGATAGTCCCACATACTTGTGGCACTGCCGCCTTGGTCACATAGGTGTCAAACGCATGAAGAAGCTCCATGCAGATGGACTTTTAGAGTCTCTTGATTATGAATCATTTGACACGTGCGAACCATGCCTCATGGGTAAAATGACCAAGACTCCGTTCTCAGGAACAATGGAGCGAGCAACCAACTTGTTGGAAATCATGCATACTGATGTGTGCGGTCCAATGAGTGTTGAGGCTCGCGGTGGCTATCGTTATGTTCTCACCCTCACTGATGACTTGAGTAGATATGGGTATGTCTACTTAATGAAATACAAGTCTGAAACCTTTGAAAAGTTCAAGGAATTTCAGAGTGAGGTTGAGAATCAACGTGACAGGAAAATCAAGTTTCTACGATCAGATCGTGGAGGAGAATACTTGAGTCACGAATTTGGCACGCACTTAAGAAAATGTGGAATAGTTTCACAACTCACGCCGCCTGGAACACCTCAGCGTAATGGTGTGTCCGAACGTCGTAATCGCACTTTATTAGATATGGTGCGATCTATGATGTCTCTTGCCGATTTACCGCTATCTTTTTGGGGCTATGCTTTAGAGACTGCCGCATTCACTTTAAATAGGGCACCGTCGAAATCCGTTGAGACGACACCGTATGAATTATGGTTTGGGAAGAAACCTAAGCTGTCATTTCTAAAAGTTTGGGGATGCGATGCTTATGTCAAGAAACTTCAACCTGAAAAGCTCGAACCCAAGTCGGAAAAATGCGTCTTCATAGGATACCCTAAAGAAACTTATGGGTATACCTTCTACCTCAGATCCGAAGGCAAGATCTTTGTTGCCAGGAATGGATCCTTTCTAGAGAAAGAGTTTCTCTCGAAAGAAGTAAGTGGGAGGAAAGTAGAACTTGATGAAGTATTGCCTCTTGAACCGGTAAATGGCGCAACACAAGAAAATGTTCCTGAGGCACCTGCACCGACTAGAGAGGAAGTTATTAATGATGATCAAGATACTTCTGATCAAGCTCCTACTGAAATTTGAAGGCCTACAAGGACACATTCCACACCAGAGTGGTACGGCAACCCTGTCTTGGAAATCATGTTGTTAGACAACAGTGAACCTTTGAACTATGAAGAAGCGATGGCGGGACCGGATTCCGACAAATGGCTAGAAGCCATGAAATCCGAGATAGGATCCATGTATGAAAACGAAGTATGGACTTTGACTGACTTGCCCGTTGAACGGCGAGCCATAGAAAATAAATGGATCTTTAAGAAGAAGACAGACGCGGATGGTAATGTGACCATCTATAAAGCTCGACTTGTCGCTAAGGGTTATCGACAAGTTCAAGGGGTTGACTACGATGAGACTTTCTCACCGGTAGCGAAGCTGAAGTCCGTCCGAATCATGTTAGCAGTTGCCGCATTCTACGATTATGAAATATGGCAAATGGACGTCAAAACGGCATTCCTTAATGGTTTCCTTAAGGAAGAATTGTATATGATGCAGCCGGAAGGTTTTGTCGATCCTAAGAATGCTGACAAGGTGTGCAAGCTCCAACGCTCGATTTATGGGCTGGTGCAAGCATCTCGGAGTTGGAACATTCGCTTTGATGAGATGATCAAAGCGTTTGGGTTTACGCAGACTTATGGAGAAGCCTGCGTTTACAAGAAAGTGAGTGGGAGCTCTGTAGCATTTCTCATATTATATGTAGATGACATACTTTTGATGGGAAATAATATAGAACTCTTGGACAGCATCAAGGCCTACTTGAATAAGAGTTTTTCAATGAAGGACCTTGGAGAAGCTGCTTATATATTAGGCATCAAGATCTATAGAGATAGATCAAGACGCCTCATAGGTCTTTCACAAAGCACATACCTTGATAAGATTTTGAAGAAATTCAAAATGGATCAGTCCAAGAAAGGGTTCTTGCCTGTTTTGCAAGGTGTGAGATTGAGCTCGGCTCAATGCCCGACCACGGCAGAAGATATAGAAGAGATGAGTATCATCCCCTATGCCTCAGCCATAGGTTCTATTATGTATGCCATGCTGTGTACCAGACCTGATGTAAACCTTGCCGTAAGTTTGGTAGGAAGGTACCAAAGTAATCCCGGCAAGGAACACTGGACAGCGGTCAAGAATATCCTGAAGTACCTGAAAAGGACAAAGGACATGTTTCTCGTTTATGGAGGTGACGAAGAGCTCGTTGTAAAGGGTTACGTCGACGCTAGCTTCGACACAGATCTGGATGACTCTAAGTCACAAACCGGATACGTGTATATGTTGAATGGTGGAGCAATGAGCTGGTGCAGCTGCAAACAGAGCGTCGTGGCGGGATCTACATGTGAAGCGGAGTACATGGCAGCCTCGGAGGCAGCACATGAAGCAATATGGGTGAAGGAGTTCATCACCGACCTAGGAGTCATACCCAATGCGTCGGGGCCAATCAAACTCTTTTGTGACAACACTGGAGCTATTGCGCTTGCCAAGGAGCCCAGGTTTCACAAGAAGACAAGGCACATCAAGCGTCGCTTCAACTCCATTCGTGAAAATGTTCAAAATGGAGACATAGAGATTTTTAAAGTACATACGGACCTGAATGTAGCAGATCCGTTGACTAAACCTCTCCCTAGGGCAAAACATGATCAACACCAGAATTCCATGGGTGTTCGATTCATCACAATGTAACTAGATTATTGACTCTAGTGCAAGTGGGAGACTGTTGGAAATATGCCCTAGAGGCAATAATAAAAGCATTATTATTATATTTCTTTGTTCATGATAATTGTCTTTATTCATGCTATAACTGTATTATCCGGAAATCGTAATACACGTGTGAATACATAGACCATAATATGTCCCTAGTAAGCCTCTAGTTGACTAGCTCGTTGATCAACAGATAGTCATGGTTTCCTGGCTATGGACATTGGATGTTATTGATAACGGGATCACATCATTAGGAGAATGATGTGATGGACAAGACCCAATCCTAAGCATAGCACAAAGATCGTGTAGTTCGTTTGCTAGAGCTTTTCCAATGTCAAGTATCTTTTCCTTTGACCATGAGATCGTGTAACTCCCGGATACCGTAGGAGTGCTTTGGGTGTATCAAACGTCACAACGTAACTGGGTGACTATAAAGGTGCATTACAGGTATCTCCGAAAGTGTCTGTTGGGTTGACACGGATCGAGACTGGGATTTGTCACTCCGGATAACGGAGAGGTATCACTGGGCCCACTCGGTAATGCATCATCATTATGAGCTCAAGGTGACCAAGTGGTTGATCACGGGATCATGCATTACGGTACGAGTAAAGTGACTTGCCGGTAACGAGATTGAACAAGGTGTTGGGATACCAAGGATCGAGTCTCGGGCAAGTAACATACCGATTGACAAAGGGAATTGTATACGGGGTTGATTAATCCTCGACATCGTGGTTCATCCGATGAGATCATCGTGGAGCATGTGGGAGCCATCATGGGTATCCAGATCCCGCTGTTGGTTATTGACCGGAGAGTCGTCTCGGTCATGTCTGCTTGTCTCCCGAACCCGTAGGGTCTACACACTTAAGGTTCGGTGACGCTAGGGTTATGAAGATATGTATATGCAGTAATCCGAATGTTGTTCGGAGTCCCGGATGAGATCCTGGACGTCACGAGGAGTTCCGGAATGGTCCGGAGGTAAAGAATTATATATAGGAAGTGCTGTTTCGGCCATCGGGACAAGTTTCGGGGTTATCGGTATTGTACCGGGACCACCGGAGGGGTCCCGGGGGCCCACCGGGTGGGGCCACCTGTCCCGGGGGGGCACATGGGCTGTAGGGGGTGTGCCTTGGCCTATATGGGCCAAGGGCACCAGCCCCTATAGGCCCATGCGCCTAGGGTTTCCATATGGGAGGAGTCCCACTAGTGGAAGGCACCCCGAAGTGCCTTGGGGGGGAGGGAAACCTCCCCTGGCCGCCGCACCAAGGAGATTAGATCTCCTGGGCTGGCGCACCAACCCCCCTTGGTCCTCCTATATATAGTTGAGGAGAGGAGGGATTTCATACCTCAGCCTTTGGTGCTTCCTCTCTCCCTGTTACGTCTCTCTCTCGTAGTATAGGCGAAGCCCTGCTACTGTGACGCCCTGCATCCACCACCACGCTATCGTGTTGCTGGATCTTCATCAACCTCTCTTCCCCCCTTGCTGGATCAAGAAAGGAGGAGACGTCATCCGTTCTGTACGTGTGTTGAACGCGGAGGCACCGTCCGTTCGGTGCTAAGATCATCGGTGATTTGAATCACGTCGTGTTCGACTACATCATCCCTGTTCTTTGAACGCTTCCGCTCACGATCTACAAGGTACGTAGATGCATCTAATCACTCGTTGCTAGATGAACTCCTAGATGGATCTTGGTGAAACCGTAGGAAAATTTTGTTTTCTGCAACGTTCCCCAACAATTTACCGGATTTGTTGTTTGTTATATCCGGCCCCATTTAAATTGTTTAGATGGTATAGTTTGTTATGCTACACCTCTTGCCATGTTTAACAACATTTAATATTGTTGGGTACATAACCGAGAGAGAACTAAATAAGTCATGTGGTGTTCCGTCAATATGCTACTCGTTGCATATTGAGATCCACTTAATTTGTAGGATTTCTTGTGCACCTTGCCATGCCATGCCTCTTTAATCCGTACATGCATCATACTTGTTTGTGCATCATGCCATGATTATGTGAGGGTTGTTTACTATGTTGTGTGCTTCTTTCCGGTGTTTGCTTCTTCGAGTTGGTTCCGGTAACGTCGTGTTGTGAGGATTCATTCGACTACATCCGTTTGTCTTCTTCATGGACTCGTTCTTCTTCCTTGCGGGATTTCAGGCAAGATGACCATACCCTCGAAATCACTTCTATCTTTGCTTGCTAGTTGCTCGCTCTTTTGCTATGCCTATGCTGCGATACCGACCACTTGCTTATCATGCCTCCCATATTGTTAAACCAAGCCTCTAACCCACCTTGTCCTAGCAAACCGTTGTTTGGCTATGTTACCGCTTTGCTCAGCCCCTTTTATAGCGTTGTTAGTTGCAGGTGAAGATTGAAGCTTGTTCCATGTTGGAACATGGATATTTTGTTGGGATATCACGATATATCTTATTTAATTAATGCATCTATATACTTGGTAAAGGGTGGAAGGCTCGGCCTTATGCCTGGTGTTTTGTTCCACTCTTGCCGCCCTAGTTTCCGTCATATCGGTGTTATGTTCCCGGATTTTGCGTTCCTTACGTGGTTGGGTTATAATGGGAACCCCTTGACAGTTCGCTTTGAATAAAACTCCTCCAGCAAGGCCCAACCTTGGTTTTACCATTTGCCACCTAGCCTCTTTTTCCCTTGGGTTAGGCCAGCCCAAGGGTCATCTTATTTTAACCCCCCCGGGCCAGTGCTCCTCTGAGTGTTGGTCCAACCCGGAGCACCGTGCAGGGCCATCCCTTGGCAACTTGGGTTACGTCGGCTCCTGTACGCTTAGCTTATCCGGTGTGCCCTGAGAACGAGATATGTGCAGCTCCTATCGGGATTTGTCGGCACAGCGGGTGGTCTTGCTGGACTTGTTTTACCATTGTCGAGGATGTCTTGTAGTACCGGGATACCGAGTCTGATCGGAATGTCTCGGGAGGAGGTCTATTCCTTCGTTGACCGTGAGAGCTTGTCATGGGCTAAGTTGGGACACCCCTACAGGGATTTGAACTTTCGAAAGCCGTGCCCGCGGTTATGGGCAGATGGGAATTTGTTAATGTCTGGTTGTAGAAAACCTGAAGTTGACCTTAATTAAAATACATCAACCGCGTGTGTAACCGTGATGGTCTCTTCTCGGCGGGGTCCGGGAAGTGAACACGGTGTTGGAGTTGTGCTTGACGTAGGTTGTTCTAGGATCACTTCTTGATCATACTTTATCGACCGTGCTTTGCCTTCTCTTCTCGCTCTCATTTGCGTATGTTAGCCACCATATATGCTAGTCGCTTGCTGTAGCTCCACCTCATACCTTTTACCTTACCCATAAGCTTAAATAGTCTTGATCGCGAGGGTGCGAGATTGCTGAGTCCCTGTGGCTCACAGATACTTCCAAAACCAGCTTGCAGGTGCCGATGATGCCATTCCAGGTGACGCAACCCAGCCCAGGAGGAGCTCGATGAAGATCGTGTCCTTTGTGTTGTTTTCATTCTAGTTGATCAGTAGTGGAGCCCAGTTGGGGTCGATCGGGGACCTTTGTCGCATTTGGGGTTCTTCTTTTATTTTGGTTCCGTAGTCGGACCTAGAGTGTATTTGGATGATGTAATGCTTTATTCATGTAATTGTGTGAAGTGGCGATTGTAAGCCAACTATGTATCTTTTCCCCTATTGTATTACATGGGTTGTTTGCGAAGATTACCTCACTTGCGACATTTCTTTCAATGCGGTTATGCCTCTAAGTCGTGCTTCGACACGTGGGAGATATAGCCGCATCGAGGGCGTTACAAGTTGGTATCAGAGCCTTCCCCGACCTTAGGAGCCCCATTGCTTGATCGTTTTTAGCAGTCGAGTTGTGTCTAGAAAAATGTTTTGAGTCATTTAGGAATTATATATCGGAGAGTTTAGGAATTCTTTTACTTCCGAGTCTCCTCATCGCTCTGGTAAGGCATCCTGACGTAGAGTTTTGACTCTTCTCTTCTCAAATTTCACTAAAAAAAATTTAGGATCACGCGGGTATCTTGGAATCGTTTCGATGGTTTTGTGACGAGAACATTGTCTTGGTGCCTCCTGTCAGGGGTTTTGTGGCAGTGTCCCGGGGAGTTGAGCTCCGAGGTGTTGTCGTCACAATTTTATCATTGCAGTTCTGGAATACCTGAGTTTAGTATGCCAACATCGAAAATCTCTTTTATGCAGTTGTTGGTGAGATAACCTCGACGCCACCCAGTACTGGGGCGGGAGTTCGGGAGTATTGCCATAACTCGTATAACAGATGCTTTTCGAAGGTTGAGGTAGATGATTTCCGAAGGTTTCTTGGTTATGTGTTGAAGGATGGATACAGCTGGATGTAGGATTTGCTAGATTTGGGTGAGATATTACGCTTCCCCTGTATCCCCAACACCTGATTGCATAACCGGAAAATTTCGGGAGTTTCATAGGTGGGAATTCAAGTAGCTCTTAGGATATCTTACTGACAGATGTATGATATGAAATTGGGGTTCGACGTCTAGTGGTCCGCCTATTCACGGTCGATTTTACAGTGGTCTTGTTGTGTCTTAAAGAGTCCTTGGCTATGCCGACTCGGGGACGCTTCGTATGTCATGTGCACTGCCTTGTACATGATGGTGTTGTGCGATCGAGCCCGTGTAGGCCCCACCACGAAAACTTCGGACGAAATCTCTATCATATGTTTGTTCCGGCTTATTTTGCAAGCCAATCCTTTGTTTTGTTTTCATTGTGGTATTCGAGTTGCTTCGAAGTCAAGTGTTGATTCCATACCTTTCCTAAGCGGTGTTCTCATATTTCTATGTGAGTACTAATCCTTCATGATAATCGAGATTGTCATGTCAATCCTTTTCAACCAGCGTGTTTTCTCTTCAAGTGGATCCGATCCTTTTCAACATCCGCAAGATCAACTCAAGCTTTCTCAACGGTGTTTGTTTCATTCGTCCCAAGTTGTCTTTGTTTTCCCACCCACCCACCCTTTTTCTTCAAGGATTCAGATTTCTTAATCAAGTATCTTTTTTATTGATGTGAAGTCTCTCCATTCTTTTCCGTCAATGTTCTTATCCGTTGATTCTCAGGAAGATACTAACGGAGCTTCAAGTTCATCACTCTTCTTTCTTTTTCTTCTTCGGTGGATTCAAGTCAAGCTTTGTTGATCATATTCCTTTCATTGTTTCAAATGCTTTCCATGCCGTTGCGCCTCTTAATCATCCACCTCTTGCTATTTTGTATCTGGAGTGCTGAAGATATATTAGAAGATTCGTGCTTCCACTCTTAATCCGTTCAACCTATTTCGAGGATGTTATCTCATTCAAGCCATTTAATTCAACCAGCGCAATCTTTCTTCAAATCATCTCAACGGTGTATCTTTTGAGTGGGCCCTAACCCACAGGTTTTTCCCAGGATCTTACCTGACTCTTCTAATTCTCCTGGAGCTTTTCAAATTCATCTCAAAGTTTGACGTAAGTATGATTTGTCATCAGTCAAATGTCTTTCTCTAAGATCTCTCAAATCCTTTTTTTCATCGTTGGTTCAACCTTTCTAATTGTCATTCCGGAGTGCCTCAGCAATTTATGGTGGTGTTTCTCATCGTCATTCTCGGATTTTGAAGACCAAAGAAGAGTTTTACCTCCATATCTTATACGTTCTCACAGAGATTCGTGGTTCTAGTTCGAGACCATCCTCTCATAATTGTTTCTGATTGTGAGAAGTCCTTTCACCTATATGGAATCCATCAATTCAGACTTGTTCATTCTTAGCTTTCAGCTCTCGTTCCCCAAATCTCACCGGTGCATCATTCAATATTCTTTAATCAGCGCGTGATCTCTTCATTTCAGTTGTATCTAAATTCTCTCAAGTATCTTCGTTCATTTCATAATTCTTCCAGGTGTTCCTTTATCTTTTCTTCGTTCATTTTCATTTCTTATGGTGGTTCTTCCAGATTTCTCTTCCTTATCAATTTATTCATTGTCAATCCTACCGGTGGTTCATAGAAGACCTTCCCAAGTTGGCGCTATATCTCTCTTAATCCTTGCTACGAGAATAAGTAGTGTGCCAAATCCGTTGATTGTCATCAATTTAATTGGTGAAGGATAAGCATAATGTAATTATTATTCTTGTTTCATCCAAATGATTCAATTCCTTATTCCGGAGTGGTTCATCATACATGTTCTTGGTTTCAAGTGCTCATCTTTCTTTCCCGGAGTTCCAAGCTCTCGCAATTATGTAATCACGGAGATCTATCTAAATCTGTACAAGGTTCCACCTTGTGTTTTCAACTACCCTTTCTTTCCGTTTGATCATTCTTTTGTTTAACGGAGTTCTTCATGGAGGTTCTACATGATGGTTCATCAAAGATTTAATTCCTTCTAGAAGTGTTCATCAAGATTCTTTTCAGAGGAATTCAAGCATTCTTCATTTTGCTATCTGGAGTGCAATTCTTTCTTCTGTATCATTGGAGGTGGTATTATGTCATTCTTGGTAATCTTAGTTCATGTTCCATGATTCACATGTTTTTAAGAATGAGATACTTTAAATCCATCAATCTCGTCATTGGAGTTATCTTGGGTTATATTTCACCTAAAGTCTTCCCTAAGGATTGTTGCTATTTTTGGTGCTTATATATGACCCAATTTCTTCATTTATCCTTCCCGTGATATAAGCGTCTCATCTCCTTGTTGATATCAATCCAATCTATCGTTTCCGTTAGTGGCAGAATTTCACCTCATAATTTCGAGATGTTTTCCATAAGCCCACTTCAAGCCTATCTTTTCGTTGTTGGGTTTCCAACAACTCCGTTTGACCCTTCTCCTAAGGATGCCTTCTCAAGATCTTTTGTGGCAGAAGTTGGCATTTTCTTCTCAATTCTTCTATTTCAATTATCTATCTTCTATTCTTTTGTTCCGGAGGCATTGTGATGTTGCTCTCTTCAACCCATCTTCTTGTTTTATTAGGATCGTGTTCTTTTCATGCTTATTCCTCTTCTAACCGGAGTCGCATCCAAGTGCTTTCATTTTTCCAAGTTCATATTCTATGCCTTCCATTTCCAACCGGAGTGTTATCGTAGTTGATCCTTATCATCTCCTGTACATCTCGTTTCAACTGGAGTACTTGCATGTACTTCTTGTTCATTGCAACCTTTTTCTTATGTCTTCAACCTACAAGGTTCTAGTAATGTTCCTTGTTCCTCTTGTCTAACGGAGTGTTTTCAACTTTGTGCATCTTCGTTGTTTTCTTCCGTTCAATTTTTCAACCTCTCGAGGTTCTTTGGTTTCACTCGTTTGAAAGAAGCAACTTAGTTTTACCTCTTCTCTTCCTCTTCTTTTCCCTCTGGTGCCATCCTAGATCTCGGCACAAGATCCTCTCGTAGTGGTGGAGTGTTGTAACGCCCCAAGACCGGAGCTACAGATGCCTTCCAGGGTTTCTGGGTTTCGTTGTGTGTTTTGTTTCTCTGTTGCATTCATCTTTGCATCGTGTGGATTGCATCATGTCATCATGCCATCATGTCATTTCTTTTCTTAACTCAACTAAATAAACCGTATTGATCTTCGATCCATTTAAACCGAGGGAATTCACATGGTGATTCTATTTACAACATATCCTCTCAATATTTAGAGAGTTATAGTAATTATTCCATTTATTTGGAATTAACCATAACACACTTGCAAATATCCCATGCCTTTATTATCTCAATTCTTGGTCTCCAAACTTTGCCCATAAATTCTTTCGTCATTTTCCGGAGCTCCAACAAAAATTCAAACATTTTTGGACCTTCCTAACCCTCACTTCCTATTCACACCATTTGATTTTAAATCGAATGAGTTTGAATTTAAAACTTTAAAAAAATGCCCACTCCATTTTTCTTGGAACATGCGCATTTTTGCTAGTCCGGGAATATTATCCGCATGCCCAAATTCTTACTCTAACCTTCTCTTCTCTCTTTTCCTTTCTTTTTTCTGTTATTTAAAAGAAAGGAGATAGCAGAGAGAGGAGAGAGACCAGCAGGCCGGCCTCTAGGGCCCATCCCTAGGCCCAACCAGCCGCCGGCCTCCCTAGGTCAACTCCTGGGCCGGCTCCAAGGCCAAAGCCCACCTACGCATCCTAACCCTAGCCCGCACCATCGCTCCTCCTCACTCTCCCCTCGTTCGTCTTGTCCCTCCCGAGCACCGTCACGCAGGGAGAGGGCAGCGCTAACCCCTCTCCTGATCCACCTCTCCCCCCCCCCCCGATTCCCTTGCGCCTCTTGACGCCGTCCAGGCCAGGGCTCCCTCGCCACCGGAGCGGAGCTGCTCCTCATGCCAGGAGCCCTGCGCACCGGACGCCGCCTCTGTCGGCGACCTTCTCCATGGCGCCACCGCCGACGAGCCCTGCCAGTTCCTTCGGCCTCACCGTCCTCTCCTTCACCTTCTCGCGCCCGCGCCTCCTCCTCCCTCCGTTCGGCTTCAAGCTCGCCGCCTCCCTGCCACGGCATCCGTGTTGTATCGTCGCGCTGGCGACCACGACCAACATCGTGCCTCTGCCGTCGCCGCACCACGTTCCTGCTCCGACGCCATCTGCCTCCCCCTCACTGTTTCGCCAGCCATGGCCGCCTCTGCACCCGCACGTCGCCCCCGGCAAGCTCTGCCCGCCCTTCTCCTTTTTCGGGTTCGTTTCCAGCGCCGCTCGACCCTGCTCCGCTTCCTGCATGTGACCCTGCGGCCTCGAGCTCCTGTGGTCTTCTGTGTTGGGGTTTGCTCCCGAGCTCCACCGTCAAACCCCGCTCCTGCCTCCATCGAAGGCCGACACGTCAAGCTCGACCCCGAACAGGGAATAATGCCAAGTACCAGGACGACGGGGACCGTCAAGTTCGTCCACCGCCGTCAAGTGAACGAGACCGGCAAGTTCGAAGACCCCAAGTACCTCTTCGAAACGACCAAGTACCACTACCGTCGACCCTCGAAGACCTCGTGGACGTCAAGTTCCGTATCGTTGACCCCAAACCTCTACGAAAACGTGTACGACTACTTCCGTGGCCGAAGACCCGTGTACAACTACCATCGCCGAAGACGTCGAGTGAACGTCTACCCACATTGTGTATTTGACCAAGTTCGATGACGACCTCCGAGAAACTCGGATTCACCAAGTTCCACTACCGTCGCATTTGGAAACCTCGGATGCGTCAAGTACCTCTTTAAAACGAACGTGTACCACTACCGGCGAGGACCAATTGTACCACTACTTCTTCTACCATCGCGGAACGACTACTTCCCTCGACGAACTCGAATCGTCCCGTTTGCACGCTTTGAAGGTATAACCCGAGACGACGCCCGTGAACGAATGCTGTGTGATGTATGAGATGCTTGTGTTTGCACCGTGTCCGAATTGTCACTCGTTTCCATGCCACTAACCCGTGGGAACCCGGTAGTCGGGAGCACCCCACCATCTCTAGCATGTTTCGCACATCCGCACGCTTCCTTTTGCACCGGTATCTCCATGAGCTACCGGAACCGATATGTTGTCGTGGCATCATTTTCGGATTCGTTGCCATGGCACCCCTTTCTTCCACCACGGTGACAAATGCTTCATAACATGCTCATGTCAACATTTTCATAAAATTGCTTAAAACTTGCCTATGTCATTCGCATCATAATAACAACATTTAAAATGATTATATTTGTTGTTTCCATCAATTTGCTAAATGCATATGGGGATTTGCCGGATTTGTTGTTTGTTATATCCGGCCCCATTTAAATTGTTTAGATGGTATAGTTTGTTATGCTACACCTCTTGCCATGTTTAACAACATTTCATATTGTTGGGTACATAACCGAGAGAGAACTAAATAAGTCATGTGGTGTTCCGTCAATATGCAACTCATTGCATATTGAGATCCACTTAATTTGTAGGATTGCTTGTGCACCTTGCCATGCCATGCCTCTTTAATTCAGACATGCATCATACTTGTTTGTGCATCATGCCATGATTATGTGAGGGTTGTTTACTATGTTGTGTGCTTCTTTCCGGTGTTTGCTTCTTCGAGTTGGTTCCGGTAACGTCGTGTTGTGAGGATTCATTCGACTACGTCCGTTTGTCTTCTTCATGGACTCATTCTTCTTCCTTGCGGGATTTCAGGCAAGATGACCATACCCTCGAAATCACTTCTATCTTTGCTTGCTAGTTGCTCGCTCTTTTGCTATGCCTATGCTGCGATACCGACCACTTGCTTATCATGCCTCCCATATTGTTAAACCAAGCCTCTAACCCACCTTGTCCTAGCAAACTGTTGTTTGGCTATGTTACCACTTTGCTCAGCCCCTTTTATAGCGTTGTTAGTTGCAGGTGAAGATTGAAGCTTGTTCCATGTTGGAACATGGATATTTTGTTGGGATATCACGATATATCTTATTTAATTAATGCATCTATATACTTGGTAAAGGGTGGAAGGCTCGGCCTTATGCCTGGTGTTTTGTTCCACTCTTGCCGCCCTAGTTTCCGTCATATCGGTGTTATGTTCCCGGATTTTGCGTTCCTTACGTGGTTGGGTTATAATGGGAACCCCTTGACAGTTCGCTTTGAATAAAACTCCTCCAGCAAGGCCCAACCTTGGTTTTACCATTTGCCACCTAGCCTCTTTTTCCCTTGGGTTAGGCCAGCCCAAGGGTCATCTTATTTTAACCCCCCCGGGCCAGTGCTCCTCTGAGTGTTGGTCCAACCCGGAGCACCGTGCAGGGCCATCCCTTGGCAACTTGGGTTACGTCGGCTCCTGTACGCTTAGCTTATCCGGTGTGCCCTGAGAACGAGATATGTGCAGCTCCTATCGGGATTTGTCGGCACAGCGGGTGGTCTTGCTGGACTTGTTTTACCATTGTCGAGGATGTCTTGTAGTACCGGGATACCGAGTCTGATCGGAATGTCTCGGGAGGAGGTCTATTCCTTCGTTGACCGTGAGAGCTTGTCATGGGCTAAGTTGGGACACCCCTGCAGGGATTTGAACTTTCGAAAGCCGTGCCCATGGTTATGGGCAGATGGGAATTTGTTAATGTTCGGTTGTAGAAAACCTGAAGTTGACCTTAATTAAAATACATCAACCGCGTGTGTAACCGTGATGGTCTCTTCTCGGCGGGGTCCGGGAAGTGAACACGGTGTTGGAGTTGTGCTTGACGTAGGTTGTTCTAGGATCACTTCTTGATCATACTTTATCGACCGTGCTTTGCCTTCTCTTCACGCTCTCATTTGCGTATGTTAGCCACCATATACGCTAGTCGCTTGCTGCAGCTCCACCTCATACCTTTTACCTTACCCATAAGCTTAAATAGTCTTGATCGCGAGGGTGCGAGATTGCTGAGTCCCTGTGGCTCACAGATACTTCCAAAACCAGCTTGCAGGTGCCGATGATGCCATTCCAGGTGACGCAACCCAGCTCAGGAGGAGCTCGATGAAGATCTTGTCCTTTGTGTTGTTTTCATTCTAGTTGATCAGTAGTGGAGCCCAGATGGGGTCGATCAGGGACCTTTGTCGCATTTGGGGTTCTTCTTTTATTTTGGTTCCGTAGTCGGACCTAGAGTGTATTTGGATGATGTAATGCTTTATTCATGTAATTGTGTGAAGTGGCGATTGTAAGCCAACTATGTATCTTTTCCCCTATTGTATTACATGGGTTGTTTGCGAAGATTACCTCACTTGCGACATTGCTTTCAATGCGGTTATGCCTCTAAGTCGTGCTTCGACACGTGGGAGATATAGCCGCATCGAGGGCGTTACACTCCGGTGCCCCTTTTCTACCTCTTTTCGTGTGTGGGTGTTAAATTTTTTTCGGATTGGACTGAGACTTGCCACGCGGCCTTGGTTTACTACCGGTAGACCGCCTGTCAAGTTTCGTGCCATTTGGACTTCGTTTGATACTCCAAAAGTTAACCGAGGGATCAAAAAGGCCTCCTGTGTGTTGCAGCCCAACACCCCTCCAAAGTGGCCCAAAACCCACCTAAACCTCCTCCATCACCTAGAGCGTTTGATCACGATTGCGTGGCCGCAAACCTCACCTCATTTGGAGCTTCCTAGCTCCCTCTACCTATAAAAGAGCACCCCTCCCCGAAAATCCGGATCATTTCCCCCCTAAACCCTAGCCCCGCTCCTCTCCGCGCGGCCGGACACGTCCGCCGGCCGCCGGATAGACCGCCGCCCGCCGGATAGACCGCCGCCGCCACTTACATCCCGCCACGTGGCAGGCGCCGCCGCCCCGCGCCACCGGCCCGCCGGAGCTCGATTCGGGCCCCCGAGAGCCCATCGCGCCATCGCGCCTCCTCGTCATCTCCTCCACCCGCGCGCCGCCATCCGCACCGATGCCGGCGCCGCCCGCCACCACACCGATGCCGGCGTCGCCCGCCACCGACGCCGGCGCCGACCACCGCTGCCATCCGCGCCGCCACCGCACCGACCTCCGCCGCCGTCTCGCCGCGCGAAGTTCCTCTCCTCGCCGGCTCCTTCCTCCGGCAAGCCCCGCGGTCTCCTTGCTCTCCCGCGACCTCGAGCCGAAGTCCAGCGATCCTCGATTTCAGTGCAGCCCCGATCTGGATCTGGATCTGAGACGATTCGGTTGACTTTCTCCTCAAACCCTAGTTATTTTGCATATGTTCATCATGCCATAACTTTCTCATCGTAGCTCCGATTCGTGCGTGTAGCATATCAAAATGTTCGTCTCGAGGAGTACATCCTTTCATCCCATTGCATCATTTTCATTTGAGCTCATCTTGATGCCCGAAATGATGTTGGAAGAGGGCTATGTGATGATAGTTTTAGATCTGTTTCAGCAAATGCTCTTTTGTCATTTTTGCCATGTTTAACGTGTGCATTCTATGATCCTGAGCTCTACATGTGTTTTGAAGAATGCCATGCCATCTTTACAGGGGTGTATGACATGTATTTTTGTGATCTTTGTGGTGACTAGCACAAGCATGCAAAGTAGCTTACTCAATGATGTTGATTTCAGGGACTTAGAATTTCACTAAGTCCATGTCCTGCTGTAATTTTTATGCCATATGTTCATGTTGTTTCCTAGTGATCAGTGCCTCTTTTGAGCATGATCAGTAAGGATGCTTTATAGATAATGTTGTGCTCTATCCATCCATGTCTTTGTTTGCAATTATGGAGCACCCTAGCTTGAGGCAATCGAGCTCTACTTTTGCTATAAAATGTTCCTGGAATATTGTTAACATGTTTTGCAATTTTGCCTAGCTTGTTGTTGTTGATCCGTGAATGCTATGTTGTTGTTCTTGCCATGTCTAGCTTTTATGCCACGTCTATTTGCTGGATGCATGCTTAGCTTGTCATGCAATGCCTCGTAGTGAGTGCATCGAGCTCGTAAACATGCCTACTCGTTAACTGTTTTGCATGCTCCAGTTTTTCACTAAGTCTGAATCTGTTTATGTTTTTGCTATATTCACATGCTTGCAATTGTATTTTCTGATCCCTTTTGGCTCATGGTCACTAAGGGACTTTTGTTATATGCTTTGAGTAGCTTCATGCCATGCCTTTCTTTGCCATGATAAGTTCCTGTAGCATGTAGTTATCGTGCTCTAACATTGCTTCCTGATGATAAATTCCTGACATGCTGTTAATTTCACTAAGTCTGAAACCTGTTATCGTTTGCACTTTTGCCATGCTTGTTTGAACCCGTTAATGAGTGATTTAGCCGTAGCTCAGTTTTCATCTTTTGTCAAGCATCATGAGTGGATCCCTGCCATTTATTTTGTTGCCATATTTAAGTGCAGTAGCTTATTTATCTTGATGCATTTAAAAGGCTACTTGCTGTTAATCGCAGACCGGTGTCATATTTGTTTTGCTTGCCATTTCCAAACCGTGCATCCGATTCCGGTGATATTTATATCGATTTTGATCGAAATCAACTCCCCTTTCCAGTGGAACTCTTGGTTTTCCAAGATGAGGCCAGGTTCAATCATTCCTTTTCCAAATCATGCATATGCATCACATATCACATCCCGCATATCATATCATGTTTGCATCATGTTGCTTGAGCATTGCACGTGGTTGATTGTGTTCCTTTTTGCTTGTTGTTATTGTTTGGGTAGAGCCGGGAGACGAGTACGTGAACGAGGAGCCTGTTGAGTACGCTTACGAGGATCAAGGCAACTCTGAGAACTTTGCAGGCAAGATGACCATACCCTCGAAATCACTTCTATCTTTGCTTGCTAGATGCTCGCTCTTTTGCTATGCCTATGCTACGATACCTACCACTTGCTTATCATGCCTCCCATATTGGCATGTCAAACCTCTAACCCCCCTTGTCCTAGCAAACCGTTGTTTGGCTATGTTACCGCTTTGCTCAGCCCCTCTTATAGCGTTGTTATTTGCAGGTGAAGATTGGAGATCGTTCCTTGTTGGAACTTGTTTATTGTTGGGATATCACCATATTATCTTTTTTATCTTAATTCACCTATACACTTGGTAAAGGGTGGAAGGCTCGGCCTTATGCCTAGTGTTTTGTTCCACTCTTGCCGCCCTAGTTTCCGTCATATCGGTGTTATGTTCCCGGATTTTGCGTTCCTTACACGGTTGGGTTATAATGGGAACCCCTTGACAGTTCGCCTTGAATAAAACTCCTCCAGCAATGCCCAACATTGGTTTTACCATTTGCCACCTAGCCTCTTTTTCCCTTGGGTTTCCGAAGCCCAAGGGTCATCTTTATTAAACCCCCCGGGCCAGTGCTCCTCTGAGTGTTGGTCCAAAACAGAGCCACTTGCAGCGCCACCTCAGGGAAACTTGAGGGTTGGTTTTAGTTGTATGTAGTGTTCATCCGAGTGTGCCTTGAGAACGAGATATGTGCAGCTCCTATCGGGATTTGTCAGCACATTCGGGCGGTGTTGCTGGACTTGTTTTACCATTGTCGAGGATGTCTTGTAACCGGGATGCCGAGTCTGATCGGATTGTCTTGGGAGAAGGAATATCCTTCGTTGACCATGAGAGCTTGTGATGGGCTAAGTTGGGACTCCCCTGCAGGGATTTGAACTTTCGAAAGCCGTGCCCGCGGTTATGGGCAGATGGAAATTTGTTAATGTCCGGTTGTAGATAACCTGAAACTTAACTTAATTAAAATGCACCAACCGCGTGTGTAACCGTGATGGTCTCTTCTCGGCGGAGTCGGGGAAGCGAACACGGTGTTGGAGTAATGTTTGACGTAGGTTGTTCTAGGATCACTTCTTGATCATAGTTGTTCGACCGTGCTTTTGCCTTCTCTTCTCGCTCTCTTTTGCGCATATGTTAGCCACCAAATATGCTAGTCGCTTGCTGCAGCTCTACCTCATACTTTGCCCTTACCTATAAGCTTAAATAGTCTTGATCGCGAGGGTGTGAGATTGCTGAGTCCCCGTGACTCACAGATTACTTCCAAACCAGATGCAGGGACCGATGATACCGCTCCAGATGACATGACCGAGCTCGTGGGAGTTCGATGAAGACTCTCGTCGTTACTACGTGTCTTTCCCAGATGATCAGTAGTGGTGCCCAGTTGGGGCGATCGGGGACTATGTTGCATTTGGGGTTTATTTTCATTTTGGTTCCGTAGTCGTACTTTGAGTGTATTTGGATGAATGTAATGTTATTTATGTATTTGTGTGACGTGGCGAGTGTAAGCCAACTATGTACCTTTCCCCTTTATTTATTTACATGGGTTGTTGTGAAGATTACCTCACTTGCGACATTGCTTTCAATGCGGTTATGCCTCTAAGTCGTGCTTTGACACGTGGGAGATATAGCCGCATCGAGGGCGTTATAGCTGGTGTATAGACGGTTCAAATAACCAGAGTGGATGTCTTGGGCGCTAAATTGAGCGTAGCTCTCTAAGTCTACCTTCCACTTGCCTTTATCTTCAGAAGAAATTTCTTCTTTAGCGATGTGCTTAAACAAGACAGTTGGGTGACCCAGTGCTGGGAAACCAAACCCGGTGACTAATACATCGTCAGTTTTTTCCTCAAGAGTCTTAACTGGGCTTGGCGGCTTATAGATGGCCGGCTCAGCATACATACGGTCTGTGGAGACTTTATGGTCTTGAGGTGGCGGATCATTAATAATATCTTCAGCGATTGGGTGAGAGAGTTCTGGTAGTTGCTCCGGCTCAGACGAATTGACATCGTCGACCGGCTTATTCAGCTTTGCCTTCTTGCCGGGTTTGGCCTGGCCCCTGAAAATAAGAAGCATAAAGAGGTCAGTATAAGAATCAGGCATAAGGTTTCAATGATTGAATATTCTCTTACCCAGGTACAGTCTTGAAAGCTGGGATTTGAGTTCCCGTTGACTAGCCGAAGGACGAATGAGAAGTTCCCTGATATTTTGAATCAGACGGGTTAAGAGGTTGCCAAAAATAACTCTCCTTGGGACGAAGTATATCAGAAATATGTAAGACCTCTGGGCGACGTTTGCGAACCGGCATGTTTCATAAGCCGGAAGAAGTAATCACACCACCACTATGCCGGGTGGTGCAGCGAGCTTCGTGTTGTTGTTTCTTCAAAAGAAAGTTGGGATCCAAGTGAGCTAGAGGGTGAGAAAAGCTTACTTTCTGGCTTGCTTGACGGGTTTTCTGTGTTGGCAGAGGTTCTGAGCTGGAGGAAAAAATAATTACCTCTGTGTGGCCTGCAAGGCTAGCTTCTGCGTCGTCCTGATAACAATTATTGTCAATGAGATGTATAAAAAATGAGCCAAGTGAGTCAAGTTCTACCTCTGACTCATCATCATCATCGTCATCATCAATGCTTAAGCTGGCGGGCTCGATGGTCTTCTTCTTGGGAGGCCTTTTGGTGACCTTGGTTTTGGTACGAGCCGGTTTGGCCGGTTTATCTTGTGGTTTCTTCTTCCAAAATGGAGAATCGGCCTTTGGAGGTCAAAAAGGATTATAAGTAGGCATAACTATTGCAAATATGGTTGAGAAGAAGGTGTGCAACACTTACGGCTAGCAGCTTGTTGAAGGTGCAGAAAGGACTAAGTCCTATTTTACTGCATTCCTTTGCAGGTTCGTTCAGCAATTTCTTGGTGGCTTCTGTAATTTATGCATCAGTCAGTTGAATGTCGCAGTGGAGCTGGGGATCTTTTAAGTCGCTAGTGCATTCACACATTAAGCCGGGGTGACGTCTTAACAGCAAGATGCTCCATGTGTTGGAAATATGCCCTAGAGGCAATAATAAATTAGTTATTATTATATTTCCTTGTTCATGATAATCGTTTATTATCCATGCTATAATTGTATTGATAGGAAACTCAGATACATGTGTGGATACATAGACAACACCATGTCCCTAGTAAGCCTCTAGTTGACTAGCTCGTTGATCAATAGATGGTTACGGTTTCCTGACCATGGACATTGGATGTCATTGATAACGGGATCACATCATTAGGAGAATGATGTGATGGACAAGACCCAATCCTAAGCCTAGCACAAAGATCGTGTAGTTCGTATGCTAAAGCTTTTCTAATGTCAAGTATCATTTCCTTAGACCATGATATTGTGCAACTCCCGGATACTGTAGGAGTGCTTTGGGTGTGCCAAACGTCACAACGTAACTGGGTGGCTATAAAGGTACATTAAAGGTATCTCCGAAAGTGTCTGTTGGGTTGGCACGAATCGAGACTGGGATTTGTCACTCCGTGTAAACGGAGAGGTATCTCTGGGCCCACTCGGTAGGACATCATCATAATGTGCACAATTTGATCAAGGAGTTGATCACGGGATGATGTGTTACGGAACGAGTAAAGAGACTTGCCGGTAACGAGATTGAACAAGGTATCGGGATACCGACGATCGAATCTCGGGCAAGTATCGTACCGATAGACAAAGGGAATTGAATACGGGATTGATTAAGTCCTTGACATCGTGGTTCATCCGATGAGATCATCGTGGAACATGTGAGAGCCAACATGGGTATCCAGATCCCGCTGTTGGTTATTGACCGGAGAACGTCTCGGTCATGTCTGCATGTCTCCCGAACCCGTAGGGTCTACACACTTAAGGTTCGATGACGCTAGGGTTGTAAAGGAAGTTTGTATGTGGTTACCGAATGTTGTTCGGAGTCCCGGATGAGATCCCGGACGTCACGAGGAGTTCCGGAATGGTCCAGAGGTAAAGATTTATATATGGGAAGTCCTGTTTTGGTCACCGGAAGAGTTTCGGGGTTTATCGGTAACGTACCGGGACCACCGGGAGGGTCCCGGGGGTCCACCAAGTGGGGCCACCAGCCCCGGGGGGCCACATGGGCTGTAGGGAGTGTTCCTTGGCCTACATGGGCCAAGGGCACCAGCCCCACTAAGGCCCATGCGCCTAAGAGAGAGAGGGGGGCAAACCCTAATGGGATATGGGCCTTAGGGCCCATATCGGTGCGCCTCCCTCTCCCATCCCCTCTTGGCCGCCCCCTTGCCTCCCCATCTAGGGCTGCCGCCCCCCCTAGGGGTGGGAACCCTAGAGGGGGCGCAGCCCCTCCCCTTCCCTATATATATTGAGGCATTGGGCTGCCTAGAAGACACGCGATTCGATCTCTCGTTGGTGCAGCCCTGCATCTCTCTCTCCCTCCTCTTCTGTGGTGCTTGGCGAAGCCCTGCAGGATTGCCACGCTCCTCCATCACCACCACGCCGTTGTGCTGCTGCTGGATGGAGTCTTCCTCAACCTCTCCCTCTCTCCTTGCTGGATCAAGGCGTGGGAGACGTCACCGGGCTGCACGTGTGTTGAACGCGGAGGTGCCGTGCATTCGGCACTTGATCATCGGTGATTTGAATCACGACGAGTACGACTCTATCAACCCCGTTCACTTGAACGCTTCCGCTTAGCCATCTACAAGGGTATGTAGATGCACTCTCCTTCCCCTCGTTGCTAGTCTCTCCATAGATAGATCTTGGTGATACGTAGGAAAATTTTGAATTTCTGCTACGTTCTCCAACAGTGGCATCATGAGCTAGGTCTATTGCGTAGATTCTATGCACGAGTAGAACACAAAGTAGTTGTGGGCGTTGATTTTGTTCAATATGCTTACCGTTACTAGTCTTATCTTGATTCGGCGGCATCGTGGGATGAAGCGGCCCGGACCAACCTTACACGTACTCTTACGTGAGACCGGTTCCACCGACAAACATGCACTAGTTGCATAAGGTGGCTGGCGGGTGTCTGTCTCTCCCACTTTAGTCGGATCGGATTCGATGAACAGGGTCCTTATGAAGGGTAAATAGCAATTGGCATATCACATTGTGGTCTTTGCGTAGGTAAGAAACGTTCTTGCTAGAAACCCATAGCAGCCACGTAAAACATGCAAACAACAATTAGAGGACGTCTAACTTGTTTTTGCAGGGTATGCTATGTGATCTGATATGGCCAAAAGGATGTGATGAATGATATATGTGATGTATGAGATTGATCATGTTCTTGTAATAGGAATCACGACTTGCATGTCGATGAGTATGACAACCGGCAGGAGCCATAGGAGTTGTCTTAATTTATTCATGACCTGCGTGTCAACATAAACGTCATGTAATTACTTTACTTTATTGCTAACCGTTAGCTGTAGTAGTAGAAGTAATAGATGACGTGACAACTTCAAGAAGACACGATGATGGAGATCATGATGATGGAGATCATGGTGTCATGCCGGTGACAAGATGATCATGGAGCCCCAAGATGGAGATCAAAGGAGCTATATGATATTGGCCATATCATGTCACTATTTGATTGCATGTGATGTTTATCATGTTTATACATCTTATTTGCTTAGAACGACGGTAGTAAATAAGATGATCCCTCATTAAAATTTCAAGAAGTGTTCTCCCCTAACTGTGCACCGTTGCTACAGTTCGTCGTTTCGAAGCACGCCGTGATGATCGGGTGTGATAGATCCTTACGTTCACATACAACGGGTGTTGACGAGCCTAGCATGTACAGACATGGCCTCGGAACACATGCAAACACTTAGGTTGACTTGACGAGCCTAGCATGTACAGACATGGCCTCGGAACACAGAAGACCGAAAGGTCGAGCATGAGTCGTATGGTAGATACGATCAACATGAAGATGTTCACCGACGTTGGCTAGTCCGTCTCACGTGATGATCGGACACGGCCTAGTTGACTCGGATCATGTAATCACTTAGATGACTAGAGGGATGTCTATCTGAGTGGGAGTTCATAAGATGAACTTAATTATCCTGAACATAGTCAAAAGGAATTCGCAAATTATGTCGTAGCTCGCGTTATAGTTCTACTGTTTAGATATGTTCCTAGAGAAAAATTAGTTGAAAGTTGATAGTAGCAATTATGCGGACTAGGTCCGTAAACTGAGGATTGTCCTCATTGCTTCTTAGAAGGCTTATGTCCTTAATGCACCGCTCAGTGTGCTGAACCTCGAACGTTGTCTGTGGATGTTGCGAACATCTGACATACACGTTTTGATAACTACGTGATAGTTCGGTTAAACGGTTTAGAGTTGAGGCACCGAAGACGTTTTTGAAACGTCGCGAAACATATGAGATGTTTCGAGGGCTGAAATTGGGATTTCAGGCTCGTGCCCACGTCAAGAGGTATAAGACCTCCGACGATTTTCTTAGCCTGCAAACTAAGGAGAAAAGCTCAATTGTTGTGCTTGTGCTCAGATTGTCTGAGTACAACAATCGCTTGAATCATGTGGGAGTTGATCTTCCAGATGAGATAGTGATGTTTCTCCGAAGTCATTACCACCAAGCTGCTAGAGCTTCGTGATGAACTATGATATATCAGGGACATATATGATGATCCTTGAGATATTCACGATGTTTGACACCGCGAAAGTAGAAATCAAGAAGGAGCATCAATTGTTGATGGTTGAAAAACCACTAGTTTCAAGAAGGGCAAGGGCAAGAAGGGATACTTCATGAAACGGCAATTCAGCTGCTGCCCTAGTGAAGAAACCCAAGGTTGAACCCAAACCCGAGACTAAGTGCTTCTATAATAAGGGGAACAGCCACTGGAGCAGAATTACCCTAGATACTTGGTAGATGAGAAGGCTGGCAAGGTCGATAGAAGTATATTGGATATACATTGTGTTGATGTGTACTTTACTAGTACTCCTAGTAGCACCAGGGTATTAGATACCGGTTCAGTTGCTAAGTGATAGTAACTCGAAATAAAAGCTACGGAATAAACGGAGACTAGCTAAAGGTGAGCTGACGATATGTGTTGGAAGTGTTTCCAATGTTGATATGATCAAGCATCGCACGCTCCCTCTACCATCGAGTTTGGTGTTTGTGTTGAGCGTAGACATGATTGGATTATGTCTATCGCGATACGGTTATTCATTTAAGGAGAATAATGGTTACTCTGTTTATTTGAATAATACCTTCAATGGTCTTACGCCTAAAATGAATGGTTTATTGAATCTCGATCGTAGTGATACACATGTTCATGCCAAAAGATAGTAATGATAGTACCACCTTCTTGTGGCACTGCCACGTAAGTCATATCGGTAGATATGCATGAAGAAACTCTATACAGATGGATCGTTTGGACTCACTTGATTTTGAATCACTTGAGACATGCAAATCATACCATATGGGCAAGATGACTGAAAGCCTCGTTCTCAGTAAAATGGAACTAGAAAGCAACTTGTTGGAAGTAATACATTTTGATGTGTGCGGTCCAATGAGTGTTGAGGCATGTAGTGGATATCGTTATGTTCTTACTTCACAGATGATTTGAGTAGATGTTGAGTATATTTACTTGATGAATCACGAGTCTGAATTATTGAAAGGTTCAAGTAATTTCA
The DNA here is from genome assembly GCF_056163025.1 of Triticum urartu. Lineage (NCBI taxonomy): Eukaryota > Viridiplantae > Streptophyta > Magnoliopsida > Poales > Poaceae > Triticum > Triticum urartu. Next base: position 175,145,909 of record NC_141879.1, read on the forward strand.
GGGTGAAGTTGAAAGATCGTCGTGACAAGAGGATAAAAGATCTATGATATGATCATAGAGGTGAATATCTGAATTACGAGATTGGCCTAGAATTAAGACATTGTGGAAATTGTTTCACAACTAATACAGCCTGGAACACCATAGTGTGATGGTGTGTCCGAACATCATAACTGCACCCTATTGGATATGATGCATACCGTGATGTCTCTTATCGAATTACCACAATAGTTTATGGGTTAGGCATTAGAGACAACCACATTCACTTTAAAAGGGGCACCACGTAATTCCGATGAGATGACACCGTGGTTTAGAGAAACCTAAGCTGTCGTTTGTTAAAAGTTTGGGGCTGCGACGCTTATGTGAAAAGTTTCAGGCTGATAAGCTCGAACCCAAAGCGGATAAATGCATCTTCGTAGGACACCCAAAACAGTTGGGTATACCTCCTGTCTCAGATCCGAAAGCATTAAAGGATTGTTTCTAGAATCGGGTCCTTTCTCGAGGAAAAGTTTCTCTCGAAAGAATTGAGTGGGAGAATGGTGGAGACTTGATGAGGTTATTGAACCATCTCTTCAACTAGTGTGTGGCAGGGCACAGGGAGTTGTTCCTGTGGCACCTACACCGATTGAAGTGGAAGCTTATGATGGTGATCATGAAACTTTAGATCAAGTCACTATCAAACCTCGTAGGATGACAAGGATGCGTACTACTTCAGAGTGGTACATAATCCTGTCCTGGAAGTCATGTTGCTAGACAACAATGAACCTACGAGCTATGGAGAAGCGATGGTGGGCCCGGATTCCGATAAATGGCTCGAGGCCATAAAATCCGAGAGAGGATCCATGTATGAAAACAAAGTGTAGACTTTGGCAGAACAGCTCGATGGTCGTAAGGCTATTGAGTATAGATGGATTTTAAAAGGAAGACGGACAATGATGGTAAATGTCACCATTAAGAAAGCTCGACTTGTCGTTAAGATGTTTTCTGACGAGTTCAAGGAGTTGACTACGGTGAGATTTTCTCACTCGTAGCGATGCTAAGAGTCTGTTGGAATTATATTAGCGATTACTGCATTATTTATGAAATCTTGCAGATAGGATGTCAAAACATTGTTTCCTCGACGATTTTCTTGAGGAAAGGTTGTATGTGATACAAACCGGAAGGTTTTTGTCAATCCTGAAAGATGCTAATAAGTATGCAAAGCTCCAGCAATCCTTCTAAGGACTGGAGTAAGCATCTCGGAGTTGGAATGTATGCTTTGATGATGATCAAAGATTTTGGGTTTATACAAAGTTTATGAGAAACTTGTATTTCCAAAGAAGTGAGTGGGAGCACTATAGAATTTCTGATAAGTATATGTTGACATATTGTTGATCAGAAATGACGTAGAATTTCTGGAAAGCATATAGGGTTATTTGGAAAGTGTTTTTCAATGGAAAGCCTGGATTAAGCTACTTGAACATTGAGCATCAAGATCTATAAGGATAGATCAAAACGCTTAATGGTACTTTCAAATGAGCACATACCTTGACATGATCTTGAAGGTGTTCAAGATGGATCAGTCAAAGAAGGAGTTCTTGCCTGAGTTGTAAGGTATGAAGTTAAGACTTAAAGCTCGACCACGGCAGAATAGAGAGAAAGGACGAAGGTCGTCCCCTATGCTTAAGACATAGGCTCTACAGTATGCTATGCTGTGTACCGCACCTGAAGTGTGCCTTGCCATGAGTCAGTCAAGGGGTACAAGTGTGATCCAAGAATGGATCACAGGACAGCAGTCAAAGTTATCCTTAGTAACTAGTGGACTAAGGAATTTTCTCGATTATGGAGGTGATAAAGAGTTCGACGTAAAGAGTTACATCGATGCAAGCTTAACACCTATCCGGATAGCTCTGAGTAGAAATGTCGGATACGTATAATGGAGCAACAATTTAGAATAGCTCCAAGTAGAACAGTTATTTGGAATAGCTCCAAATAGAACGTGGTAGCTACATCTAGGAGATGACATAAAGATTTGTAAAGCACACACGGATCTGAAAGGTTCAGACCCGTTGACTAAAACCTCTCTCACAAGCAACATGATCAAACCCAGAACTCATTGAGTGTTAATCACATAAGTGATGTGAACTAGATTATTGACTCTAGTAAACTCTTTGGATGTTGGTTACATGGCGATGTGACCTGTGAGTGTTAATCACATGGCGATGTGAACTATATTATTAACTCTAGTGCAAGTGGGAGACTGTTGGAAATATGCCCTAGAGGCAATAATAAATTAGTTATTATTATATTTCCTTGTTCATGATAATCGTTTATTATCCATGCTATAATTGTATTGATAGGAAACTCAGATACATGTGTGGATACATAGACAACACCATGTCCCTAGTAAGCCTCTAGTTGACTAGCTCGTTGATCAATAGATGGTTACGGTTTCCTGACCATGGACATTGGATGTCATTGATAACGGGATCACATCATTAGGAGAATGATGTGATGGACAAGACCCAATCCTAAGCCTAGCACAAAGATCGTGTAGTTCGTATGCTAAAGCTTTTCTAATGTCAAGTATCATTTCCTTAGACCATGATATTGTGCAACTCCCGGATACCGTAGGAGTGCTTTGGGTGTGCCAAACGTCACAACGTAACTGGGTGGCTATAAAGGTACATTAAAGGTATCTCCGAAAGTGTCTGTTGGGTTGGCACGAATCGAGACTGGGATTTGTCACTCCGTGTAAACGGAGAGGTATCTCTGGGCCCACTCGGTAGGACATCATCATAATGTGCACAATTTGATCAAGGAGTTGATCACGGGATGATGTGTTACGGAACGAGTAAAGATACTTGCCGGTAACGAGATTGAACAAGGTATCGGGATACCGACGATCGAATCTCGGGCAAGTATCGTACCGATAGACAAAGGGAATTGAATACGGGATTGATTAAGTCCTTGACATCGTGGTTCATCCGATGAGATCATCGTGGAACATGTGGGAGCCAACATGGGTATCCAGATCCCACTGTTGGTTATTGACCGGAGAACGTCTCGGTCATGTCTGCATGTCTCCCGAACCCGTAGGGTCTACACACTTAAGGTTCGATGACGCTAGGGTTGTAAAGGAAGTTTGTATGTGGTTACCGAATGTTGTTCGGAGTCCCGGATGAGATCCCGGACGTCACGAGGAGTTCCGGAATGGTCCGGAGGTAAAGATTTATATATGGGAAGTCATGTTTTGGTCACCGGAAGAGTTTCGGGGTTTATCGGTAACGTACCGGGACCACCGGGAGGGTCCCGGGGGTCCACCAAGTGGGGCCACCAGCCCCGGGGGGCCACATGGGCTGTAGGGAGTGTTCCTTGGCCTACATGGGCCAAGGGCACCAGCCCCACTAAGGCCCATGCGCCTAAGAGAGAGAGGGGGGGCAAACCCTAATGGGATATGGGCCTTAGGGCCCATATTGGTGCGCCTCCCTCTCCCATCCCCTCTTGGCCGCCCCCTTGCCTCCCCATCTAGGGCTGCCGCCCCCCCCTAGGGGTGGGAACCCTAGAGGGGGCGCAGCCCCTCCCCTTCCCTATATATATTGAGGCATTGGGCTGCCTAGAAGACACCCGATTCGATCTCTCGTTGGTGCAGCCCTGCATCTCTCTCTCCCTCCTCTTCTGTGGTGCTTGGCGAAGCCCTGCAGGATTGCCACGCTCCTCCATCACCACCACGCCGTTGTGCTACTGCTGGATGGAGTCTTCCTCAACCTCTCCCTCTCTCCTTGCTGGATCAAGGCGTGGGAGACGTCACCGGGCTGCACGTGTGTTGAACGCGGAGGTGCCGTGCGTTCGGCACTTGATCATCGGTGATTTGAATCACGACAAGTACGACTCTATAAACCCCGTTCACTTGAACGCTTCCGCTTAGCGATCTACAAGGGTATGTAGATGCACTCTCCTTCCCCTCGTTGCTAGTCTCTCCATATATAGATCTTGGTGATACGTAGGAAAATTTTGAATTTCTGCTACGTTCCCCAACACCATGACACCCAGCAGCGAACAAAGTCAATGCTGGTTAAGCCATTAGCAATGAAGGCTCTAAGCTTTGAAAAGGCTGGTGCACATTTTGCTCGCTCCTTTGCGTTCATTCATGGAGGAAGCGGATGTGTGTTGCTAAGCCGGTGGTCGCGGTAACCCGGCAGAGGATTTTCGTCTGATGGAGAAGTGTCTTGACAATAGAACCAAGCTTGGTTCCAATCTTTGGGGTGACTCGGCAGCTTGGCGTAGGGAAAGTTGACTTCTTTCCTCTTCTGAATTGAAATCCCACCGAGCTCCAAGTTGGGCCCGTCAGTAAACTCTGTTTGACGGTTTAAGTAGTAAAATTCTCTGAATAATTCAACTATGGGCTCCTCTTGAAGATAAGCTTCAAAGAAGACTTGGAAATTGCAAATATTGGATACAGAGTTGGGCCCAATATCTTGAGGGTGAAGTTGGAAGAAATGAAGCACGTCGCAAAAAAAATTTGAGCCGGGTGGGCTGAACCCCCGGCTCAGGTGATCAGTGAAGACAATTACTTCTCTGTCCTTGGGTGTAGGAGGGTTTTCTTCACCAGGGACCCTCCAGTGGATATCTTCTTTCTTGGCTAGGGCGCCAGTTGCAACAAAATTGCTCGGGTCTTCTTCAGTGACCTGGGATTGGACCCAGTTGCAAGAGGTATATGTCTTAGCCATTTTTCGATGATCTGAAAGGAAAACTATGCCGGTTTAAGATTATATGGTCAAGCCGACTGCTGGCTTAATGGCAAAAAATAATGAAGCATGCATAGATGTTAAACCGAAGGATGGCATTGAAGTTATAAAGATAAGCTATTGGCAACTTAAGAGGGGACTAATGGTACCTGGTGGGTTGCGTTTTCTAAGTTAAGCCGCCCACACAAATATTGATATACAGATCTGAGAATGGGAAAATTGCTAAGTGTTGGAAAAACAGATTTCACAAATTGATGCTACGATTTTTGGATCTACGGCACTTCAGATAATGGAGAATATTTAGACCTAAGTTGCAGTACTTGAGCATATGTCCAGATTGGTTTTCTTACGCAAGGGGGTGTTCTAATAGCAAAAATGAGCGCCACAACTACCGCCGCACAGGAGGGATACCAAGTTTGAATCAAAAGTCACAAGCTATAGTGAAGAGCGAAGATGAACTCTGACAAACTCGTGGAAACTCTAATAGGATCTAGGGGAAAAGGAAGGAGGAGAACTCACCAGAGTTGTTGAACAGCGGAGCCACGCGGATGAACTCTGGTCAAATTAGGTTGATGCAGCGGCCGTTGTTGAGGCAGTGGCGAAAGTCGACGGCGGCGGCAGAGCTCAGGTGCTGAAGCGACGCGAGGAGGAAGATGGAAACGAGAAGGCAAGGGGGGAAAGTGAAAGGGACCCCTGGCCCTATTTATAATGTTGAAAGGATAAGTGACATGCACGGGGATCGAGGAGGCCAAAAAATGGATATGCGACATCACAGATGTCTCGATTTTCAGGAACTTATTAAAAAGAGTATATATTGAGATTTGGGTCTTGTGTAATATTAAGGACATGTGACGTCACGGCAGGTTACCGCAATCCTAGGAGATGACGTCATGGCGGGTTACAAGATCTTGCAAGAGCAAATGAAGAAGGATTTTTTCTAAGTGTTGAAAGATTGATATGAACAAGTTCACATCAACCTGGGGCCTATTGTTGGGGATATAACTATTGGGTATGACCCACCCAGGAGGGGCCGGGTCATACCGCTGGTGGTTCATGAAAACAAAGCCCATAAAGATGCTGAAGATGGCGGTTCATGAAGCTGGCTTACTAAAGGCCCGAAACCCAAAGGTGACTTAAAGCCCACATGTGTAAACCGTCATATATGTATGACTTATATTATAAGGCATGCATAGTTAGTCACCGGGCCGGACACGTTGTGTATGAGCCGGTCGAGACTCCGTGAGCCGCTGGGCGTCAACCTGTGTATATAAAGGGACGACCCAGCGGCGGTTTAGGGTAAGAATCAAGAGATCGAGAACTAGGTCAATCATATTCGCTCCCTAGTAATCGAAACCCAAGCAATACCACCTCAAACTAGATTAGGCCTTTACCTTCACTACAAGGGGCCGAGCCAGTATAAACTCCATGTGTCCTTTGTCCCGTTTAATCCCTTTAAGCTAACCTAGTTGTGATGGCTCCACGATTAAGTTCTTCCACTACAAGTTGGATGAGATTCATCATGTAATCGAGTTAGTTTTGTTAGGGCTTGATCCCTGGTATCCATTATGTTCTTAGATTGATGTTGCTATGACTTTGCCATGCTTAATGCTTGACACTTTGGGCCCGGGTGCCATGATTTCAGATCTGAACTGTTTATGTTATCATCATTATATCCATGTTCTAGATCCGATATTGCAAGTTATAGTCGCCTACTACGTGTTATGATCCGGCAACCCCGGAGTGAAAACAACCGGGCGCACTCCCGGTGATGACCGTAGTTTGAGGAGTTCATGTATTCACTATGTGTTAATGCTTTGTTCCGGTTCTCTATTAAAAGGAGGCCTTAATATCCCTTAGTTTCTAATATGGACCCCGCTGCCACGGGAGGGTAGGACAAAAGATGTCATGCAAGTTATTTTAATAAAGCATGTATGACTATTTACGGAATACATGCCTACATTATATCGATGAACTAGAGCTAGTGCCGAATCTCCCTAGGTTATAACTGTTACATGATGAATATCATCCAACAAGTCATCGATACAATGCATGCGAACTTTTCCATATCGTTTATGCTAAGTTACTACTGCTATCATCACTGTTACACTTGCTACAAAATTACTGCCATCACTGTTACTGTTACTATTGCTATTGTCACTACTATCAAAACTATGAAACTACTTTTCTACTGATCACTTCGCTGCAGATAATTAATCTCCAGGTGTGGTTGAATTGACAACTCAGTTGCTAATACCATCAAATATTCTTTGGCTCCCTTTGTGTTGAATCTATAAATTTGGGTTGAATACTCTACCCTCGAAAGCTGTTGCGATCCCCTATACTTGTGGGTTATCAATCATCACCTAGAGAGAGTGATTCATTAGATGTATGACCATGGCAATGTACATCTTTATGAATTCTAATGACTTGAGAGATGATACTACTAATGACTACAACATCTCCTTTTGCACGCATAAGGTCACGAAGCTCAAATAGACATTCATCAAATTCAGGGTCACTAGGCTTCATTTTATGAAAAGCTATGGACTTTTGAAGAATCCCATCTAGATTTTTCAAGGAATAGTTTGGAAAACGTTCCTCAAGAAATCTCCATATAGTGTAAGCATATTCAAGAGTAGGCAAGCAAACAATCAAATTTCTAGGCAATCCTCTAATAATAAGATTAATAGTTCTAAGATTGCGGGTCATGTCAAGAGATTCATCGGGGGTAGGATGCAATAGATCAATAAGGGGCGCACAAGGGCTAGTAATATACTTGTTCAAGTGATATTCATTGAAAATCTCAAGCATCTCATTTTTCCAAGCATTATAGAACACTCCATCAAGCATATGCACTCTATGTCTAAAACTCCCCATCGTAGACTCATCCATATTCCTCCAATGATGATTAAACCAAAGAAATGGAGATCAATGCTCTGATACCAATTGAAAGGATCGAGAAGAGGTGTCTAGAGGGGGTGATTAGACCCTCAACAAGCAAAAGTGGCAGTTTTTAAATCCTTCAAGTTGAGGTGGAGTTTTAGCACAAGTTAAAGCATTCACAATACATTTCAAGCAAGCATGGCAAGAGTATATGAGCAGCGAAAATTAAAGCATGCAAGTTGCAAGAAAGTAAAGGGATGGGATTGGAGTGTGCAAATGGAATTGGAGACACGGAGATTTTGGCGTGGTTCTGATAGGTGGTGCTATCGTACATCCATGTTGGTGGAGACTTCAACACACGAAGGGTAACAGTTGCGCGTGTCCATGGAGGGCTCCATCCACGAAGGGTCCACGAAGAAGCAACCTTGTCTATCTCACCATGGCCATCGCCCACGAAGGACTTGCCTCACTTGTGTAGATCTTCAGAAGTAGGTGATCTCCTTGCCCTTACAAACTCATTGGTTCAACTACACAATCTTGACCGAGGCTCCCAAGTGACACCTAACCAATCTAGGAGACACCACTCTCCAAAAGGTAATAGATGGTATATTGATGATGAACTCCTTGCTCTTGTGCATCAAATGATTGTCTCCCAAACACTCAACTCTCTCTATCTCACTGATTTGGATATGGTGGAAAGATGATTTGAGTGGAAATCAACTTGTAGAAGGCTAGAGATCAAGATTCTTGTGGTTGGATTGGAATGTCTTGGTCTCAACACATGAGTAGGTGGTTCGCTATCAGAAAATGGGTAGTGGAAGTGTAGGCATGTTCTGATGGCTCTCTCTTGAATATAGAAGGGGGTGGAGGGGTATATATAGCCTCCACATAAAATCTAACCATTACACACATTTGACCCAACTTGGTCAGACCGAATAGGTGAACTCGGTGAGACCGATTCAGTTCAAAATGTGAACGTTGGGATTTTCGGTGGGACTGACATGATCAACTCGGTGGGACCAATGTGCTAGGGTTAGGGAAAAACCTCATCTCGGTGTGACCGATTGCGTGAACTCGGTGGTACCGATTTCAGCAATGAGCAAACAGAGAGTTGGTCAAGCAAACTCGGTGGAACTGATTGCATATTTCGGTGAGACCAAAATAATTACAATGGGCAACAGAGAGTTTGCAAGGCCATCTCGGTGAGACAGAATTGATTAGGGTTTCTGGCAGTGGCTATGTCAAATGAACTCGGTGGCTCCGGATGGATCAAATCGGTGGGGCCGAGTTTGACTTTAGGTTTAGGACATATTTGGATTTAAGAAAGTGGTTGAGGGCTTTCGGAGCATATCACTAAGCACTTTGAGCAAGTAGATCATTAAGCAACACCTCATCCCCTTTTAGTAGTATTGGCTTTTCCTATGGACTCAATGTGATCTTGGATCACTAAAATAGAAATGAAGAGTCTTGAGCTTTTGCCAATCTTTGTCCTTAGCATCTTGAAGGGGTTCCACACCCTCTTGTCCATGCCACGCCTTAGTTGAACTTTCTGAAATATACTAGATGAAAATATTAGTCCAACGAGAGATATGTTGACATTAATTACCAAAATCACCCAGGGAGCACTTGTGCTATCACTCACGACCAAGGACTCCATCATTGATTTGATGCACTTCACGACGTTGTCCAAGAAAGCCCTGTCCACCCTTCTCTGTCAAGCATGCTGCTACCTTTCGTGTCATCGTAGGGTTCCCTGTTCTGCTCGAAAAGCTTGATGTGAGCAGCGTCGAAGGCGCCACTTTCCTTCACTGATGTCCGTCACTTCGCCGACTGAACCGACACTAAAGCACTGCCGCAACCCTACACCGCTGGCCATCATCATCGTAACCAAATTGGACACCGCACCACCACACTATCGGTCGGGCACCTGTCGACTGCAATGTCGTGAGTGTCTAGGACATGGAGATTGCAAACGGGATCCAATGCTCTTCAAGGCGACGCCCCAAATAGGGAAGCGATGATGTCGACGCCATCACCCGACCCGACCAAGCCTTAGGCTTTAGGTATTGACTTACAACATCACTGTGACTGCACAAGCAAAGTTGAGCTAATTACTTTGGCTCCCCTGCTCCGTCATCCTTGCTCTATTTTCTTCAAGGCAAGGACGAGATAGTGAACTTGTTTTCTCCTTCTCAAGGTGCCCCGTGACATGATATGTCCATTTTGCATCATGCTTTTATATATCAATATTTATTGCATTATGGGCTGTTATTACACATTATGTCACAATACTTATGCCTATTCTCTCTTATTTTACAAGGTTTACATAAAGAGGGAGAATGCCGACAACTGGGATTCTGGCTGGAAAAGGAGCAAATATTAGAGACCTATTCTGCACAGCTCCAAAAGTCCTGAAACTTCACGGATGAAGTTTTCCAAATATATAAAAAACATTGAGCGCAAGAACTTCACCAGGGGGGCCACACCCTGCCCACGAGGGTGGGGGCGCGCCCTACCCCCCTAGGCACGCCCCCTACCTCGTGGGCCCCCTGGTGGCCCTCCGTGACCATCTTCTGCTTTATGGACTCCTTCGATGGGAAAATAATCATAAGCCATCTTCTCGGACGAAACTCTGCCACCACGAGGCGGAACCTTGGCGGAACCAATCTAGGGTTCTGGCGGGGCTGTTCTGCCGGGGAAACTTCCCTCCCGGAGGGGGAAATCATCGCCATCGTCATCACCAACGCTCCTCTAATCGGGAGATGGCAATCTCCATCAACATCTCCATCAACACCATCTCATCTCAAAACCCTAGTTCATCTCTTGTATCCAATTCTTGTCTCCAAGTCCGGGATTGGTGCTAGTAGGTTGCTAGTAGTGTTAATTACTCCTTGTAGTTCATGCTAGTTGGTTTAATTGGTGGAAGATCATATGTTCAGATCCTATATGCACATTAATACCCCTCTGATTATGATCATGTTTATGCTTGTGAGTAGTTACTTTTGTTTCTGAGGACATGGGAGAAGTCTTACTATTAGTAGTCATGTGAATATGGTATTCGTTTGATATTTTGATGAGATGTATGTTGTCTCTCCTCTAGTGGTGTTATGTGAACGTCGACTACATGACACTTCACCATTAATTGGGCCTAGAGGAAGGCATTGGGAAGTAATAAGTAGATAATGGGTTGCTAGAGTGACAGAAGTTTAAACCCTAGTTTATGCGTTGCTTCGTAAGGGGCTGATTTGGATCCATATGTTTCATGCTATGGTTAGGTTTACCTTAATAGTTTTGTTGTATTTGCGGATGCTTGCAATAGAGTTTAATCATAAGTGGGATGCTTGTCCAAGTAAGGGGAGCACCCAAGCACCGGTCCACCCACATACCAAATTATCAAAGTACCGAACGCGAATCATATGAGCGTGATGAAAACTAGCTTGACGATATTCTCATGTGTCCTCGGGAGCGCTTTACATCATATAAGAATTTGTCCAGGCTTATCCTTTTCTACAAAAGGATTGGCCCACCTTGCTGCACTTTATTTACTTTTGTTACTTGTTGCTCGTTACAAATTATCCTATCACAAAACTATCTGTTACCACTTATTTCAGTACTTGCAGAGAATACCTTGTTGGAAACCGCTTATCATTTCTTTCTGCTCCTCGTTGGGTTCGACACTCTTACTTATCAAAAGGACTACGATAGATCCCCTCTACTTGTGGGTTATCATGACACGACGCATGTACTCCTTGAGTATGTCTTCTTTGAAATGGCTCGCGACCAGGGACTCCATCACTGATCTAATGCACTTGGCGGCATTGTCCAAGAAAGCTCTCCCCACCCTTCTCTGTCGAGCATGTCGCCGCCTTCCGAGTCATCGTAGGGTTCCCAGTTCTGCTCGAAAAGCTTGATGTGAGCCACGTCGAAGGCGCCACTTTCCTTCAACGATGCCCGTCACTTCGTCGACCGACGCCCCGTATGCTGGTAAATTGAAGGAGCTTACTTTGTCTTCCCGACGAGGGCCTATATGCATTATGACTTTTGTGAGCAAAGTGTTTTAAATTCACTTGCTGCAAGACTGAATGTTAATTAGGAATTAGTATGATTTGGCATTGAGGACAGTATAACTGAGCCTAATCCGAGCTCTCTCAGCGATTCGCGTTTTCGGCCGTCCGTTTTTTCGACTGACAGTTTCTGGTCGTCAGATCACGTGTGGGAAGCAATCTGCGCCGCACTGTATGATATCTGGCCCAACTGTCCTGTGGGCTGATGCTCCAGGCGCCGAAAGGAATGCCTGTGGTGAATTGGGCCGTCGGCCAACCCATTCTAGGATTGAGCGACTGTGTAGCTTCCGATGAGGGGAGTTGCTAAAAAAACTACCCACGCGAGCCGCACAGAAGCGACCGCGTCCAGATTACTTCCCGATGCGAGGCACACGAGGAGCAGCCGGTGTGTGTCCGTCGATTCGATCCACCGGAGGTGCAGATCGAATTAACTTATGGGCGCGCTGGGATCGACCGGTGCGAGGCGCGCACAGGAGCAGCCGATGTGCGTCGGTCGATTTGATCCACTGGAGGTGAGGGTCGGAGGCAAGTCCATGGGCGCGCTGGGATGGACCGGAGGAGCGGGATCCGGCTCCAGCCGATGGGCTCCAGCACGCGGTTGGATGCGAGGTGCGCGAGGGATTAGAGGAGGCGCGCGGGTGAAGAATGGAGGGCGTGAGGGCGATAATGGCCGACGCCTCCTCTGCTAGAAACTGCTTCTTTCTCTCTTGAACCACGCAATCATGGCATTCATGGCTGGTAATGTGGCAGTTCTTTCCTATGCCATTTGGTACTATATTCATGGCTGGTAATGTGGCAGTTCTTTCCTATGCCATTTGGTACTATATAATGCTTTCTCCCCTGCCACTGTTTGCCGACCCTCTGGACTCCAGCAGGAACTATGCTACGTCTGGTGGATTGATTTGGGCAGATTCTGGAGCTTTGTGCTGTGGATTTTCTTGCTAACCAGATTCTGGAGCTTTCGGACGGGTAACTACACCACACCTTATACGTCTGCCACCCTCTCAAGCCTTCTTCCTCTCTCGTTGGAATTCAAGTGTTTTAACATTTATTATCCATGCTTAGCAGTTTTTCAGTTCACGCATGATCGATGCACACCTACTATGTGCGAACTCTGATGCATCACATGCATGATTTGTTGTGTTTCCCCTGATGTTGGCTGATGAACCAAATCAAATTTTCTCTTGATTAAATTAACGCAAAGTCAGACACATGCAAAAACAATCAAAAAAATTGCACAAGGAGCTCCTGAATTTATGATGGCTCAGTGCGTGCGTGTTAGTCGTGACTTGAGGATATTATAGCTTACTGTTCAGGTTGTTCTATAAATTAAGATTAAGAGAGAGGACATATTCTCTTGCTTGTTGATTATTGATTATTCCAGCATCATTGGAAACTATTTGTATATTGGTACTACGTACTGAATATTGCTTTCATTTATTGGTTTTAAGATAGAACATTCTTCAGAGCCCTCGTCTCTGACGTGCACTCATGGAAACAAATGCATGTTTTTTCCCTCAGGTTGTAAAAACGGTTAAGGTAGCTGGTTTGCACAACAAAGGTACAATAAATGGTTGTATTCCCATAGTGCATACATACTCGATGATTGGCGCTCCTTGACTTTTAATTCTGAAAATTATTGCAGGTTTTCCTGTTTTTATTAGTTTTATCATTGCTTTGATGCATGCTCTTGCTATATCTGAATGATTTTACAGTTGGCTGAACTAGGACAAAATTCATTCATAGTATGTTTCGACATTTTGTTTCAGTTGCAGACCAACAGTAGTCTTTTTTTAATGAAAACCAACAGTAGTCTTTACAATCCTGAAAATAAAAGGCCCACGCAACGTATTCTTAGAAATAGTGAAGCACAATGTGCTGAGTCATTCCTGTGGAGCTGCCTTCTAAAAATGCACTAGATCATTATTGGCGCGCGTTGCTGCGCGCATCTATTTTGAAGTTTTTTTGACAGAGATATATATTTTTTTTGTAAATGGGAGAAAGAGAAAAATAATTAAAAAATACACCTGAAAAACACTGGTGGTAGTAAAGATCAAATACCACAGTTGACGGAAATGCTGGCCACTTCAGTAAGTACTCCTTCTACTCGATTGTTGCAAGCATATTCCAGAGTGCAGACCACAAATAGATGTTATGGAACCAGAAATAAATCACATTGTTGTAATGTATGAATTTTTTTTCAATAATATTCATCGATATAACCTAACCTGCAAGGTTATATACGGCTGGAGCAATGGATAATACTGAGTAAGCGAATCCTTGCTGCTGTATTAGCCGATGTAGCAGAGGTCGTTACCACATTCAAGTCCTCTCAATTCTGCACAAGACAGAAAGCATGCTTAGTCATCTTCATTTTGAAAATTTAGCCTACTGATCTATCTAAAATGTAGAAACTGAAGTCAATACCTGAACGTCAACCGTCGCAACATCATGTGAGAAGAGATCTGTTGGGGACAAAGAAGATCAGGCAGCGTAGCAGTACCTCAGTTTCCTGTGTTTCTCTCCAGGAACATAATTTAAGACCGGAATGATATTCAAATATCCGAGGGGATCCAGTGCGGGAGGGAGACAACGCGCTCGAGGAGATTCAGCTGCGGCAAGGCGCCCGAAGGAATCCAGCGCTTGATGGTATCCAGTCGATCAAGCCGAGATGCGTGATGCAGGTGAATCGGGGGCAGGTCAATCCAGCCGACCATGGTAATCCGCCTGAGAGGTAGAGGGTCACCTTGAGCAGCGGACAATTGCCGGAAATCAAGGAGGTATATAACCATCACTACATATACATAGTAAAAAATAAGGGGCCACTGAAATGTTCTTGGATTCTAATGGAATCATCAACCCGTACATCTCTATCCCTAATTTGTATTCTCGACACCAGTCAGTTTAGATGTATTCTTCAGTTTCTAACTGATAGAAACAAACATTGTTCTTTCACATCGTACAACTCCACCAAATGTACTAATCTAATTATTTGCCTCAAGCAACTGGGAGCAATGAATACCAGAATTGTCATATTATATAGAACTGCAAGTGATATCCAACAATCATTTTTGATGAACAAAATGATAGGAGAGCGGCTGAATCTATGCGAATAACCTGCAGTGGCGGAGTGGCATCAAGCTGACACAACCACATTTCTTCGGTGTTCCAAGCCTCGGCATCCTCCAAATCTCCCTTGAGGCTAGTGGCGCACTGAATCTAAGCATCAGAGAGTGTCTCATATACAGAAGCGATTGAACTAAACCTGGCGGTGACGTGCACGAGTGGCTGCAGCTAGGAGCAACGGTGACGGGGAAGAGGAGACGTCGCACATCTGCTACCGGTGGGATCCTGTTGAACATCGCATCCTCGCACGCGTCGCCTCGGGTTGATCCCCTCCTGCGCCGGATCACTAGCAAGCATCGCCTCGGATTGATCCCCACCCGCGTCGGAATCCCTCGCGAGGCTCGACTTAGGCTAGATGGAAGAAGAACGCCCGAAGTTGAGGGAGGCGAGGAGATGCCGTCGTGGGCGGCGGCGGGGAGAGGAGGGGGCGTCGTGAGGAGCGAAGGGACGTGCTGGTTCGGTGTTTTATTATCTTCGCTCAAGCGGGCTTCCCTGCCTTGGGCCGAGTAGAAAACTGGCCCGATTAACCCCTGGGCTCCAAAATAGCTACGGGAGTAGCTGCCCTTGCGACGTTAGGCCCAGTTCGCGGCTAACATAGCGCTAATCCAACGGCTGACCTTGCTAATGCCCTGAGATGGCAGGAAAACTGCTCAGTTATAGTGTCTTTAAATTATTGGAATCTGCCTTTATTCCATGAAGAAGCATCATTATTTCATCCAACTGGGCTAACGAATATTCATGGTGTTCCTGAAAGTAAAGAAAGGGGTTAATAGTGTAAAAGTACATGACAAATCTGAAAGTTGCATATGAGAAACTCATGCTGATCTTCCAAATTGTGCTTGATGCAAAGAGAGCTTTGCTCTCACCTGACTTGCTGCTATCCCGAGGAGAAAAGATAAGTGGTAAGAACAATGAACTTCGTACTAACGGTTATGATTTGGAACATAATTATAGCAGAGATTAACAATTATACCATTAAAGAAGATTTGATAAATCAAAAAACAAATCAAGCACATCCTCTATAGAACACTTACAAGCACTCGATTTAGAGAAAAGGGAGAAAGAAAATGACGTTTAATATATCCTCTCGAGGGAAACATTGTTCCAGTGCATGCAAATAACCCCGAGAGGATGAAACACTGTTGTAATGAGCGTGAACGATGTTTCACCGGTGAGAAGCATGGACTGGAAAATGTTGGGATTACGGGGAAAACAAAAGCATTTCGTTGATGACCTTTCAGCCTTCACGTCGATAGCGAGGCATTGCCCAGCTCCTTTGATTGTCACAGACAGCAGAGGCCCTTGTATGAAACCCATATACCCAGCAACCCGCCAATTCATGAAGGAACCAACAAATAATTTGTACACAGTTGTTTCGGTGTAGCTATATGAATTAGGAAAGAACATTCTGAAATTTGGATGTGGACTACTATGTATGGTTTCTGGGCATGTCAAGGTAGTCTAGCACGCGTTGGGTGGAATTGTAAGTTAGGAATTATAAATTTATTATAACATTGACCGACTGATTGTTTAGTTTGTAGGATATATATAAATAGTACATGTACAGCCATACCCTTGTGACTTTTGAAGAAGGTGAAGCTAAGGTTCATTTGATGTTGATTTTTTGAATGCCTGCAGTGAGTGATGTTCAGAATTGACATTATTCATCCAAACTGAGGTATATGGCGATCATTCAAAACAAGGGAACAAATATGTCCCAAGGTAAAGCACGTGTGTTTGACATCGTCTTTTCCCCATTGTTCATATTAAGAGGTAATCCAGTGACCTTAACTATGATCTCCTTCTGTTGATTGGTACGAAATAGAAATGAATGCGCTGTGTTGTAGGGATGGACTCGCTTCCACTGACTTCTTATGGGAAGATTCTAAGAATCAGAGCTGTGAATGGATTGCTCCGTTGATTTATTTCCTTTTCTATTTGGTTTTTTTTAGAAAAGGAGGATGACCCCCGGCAAAACCTTTTCTATTTGGTAGACTCCATGAATATCTGTACATGGATTGTCGTCCAAATGAAGAGGCTGTTAATTTTCGTTGTTCTGAATTTTAGTTTTGCATGAAAGATAGCTTATATAATTTGACTTTACAATAAATTTATTTTTGATCTTGTTTACTTCTAAAACTGGGTAATCTATTGTTTCATAGGTCGCAGACTCACAGGTTTGGCATTTTCATACTGCTGCAAGTTCTACTATTTTCGTACACCATTATCTATGTACTAGAATGAAAGTAATATACGACTTCCATTATGAACATACGTGCACATCCGTGTCAAATATTGATGAGTATCTAATATTGATGATATACATGGTGCCCATAAACTGTAGTACATGCCTGCTGACAAGTATTGCGTGCAAACAGAGCATCTCATACAGTCACATAAACATGTAGGTGAATATCCGTACAGATATATGAAACTATAGCCAATAAATAATGTACCTACATTATGATGATTGTCGGGGACCTTTTTCCTTTCCTGAATATGCAGGTTATAGAAACTCATTTTCTGATATCGTAAAGCTCATCTTCAGGTTCATTACAGGTGCCAAATGGTTGCAATAATCTCCATTATGGACAGTGATTTGGAAATGGTGATAGATTTCTCTAGGGCTATAAACTGGATGCACTGTAATTTGAACCGTTCGAGCTTTGTTACAGTCAATGCTGATGCGGCCTAATTGTATCAAATATAAAGATAGCTTTCAGGGCATGAATATGCTTATATTTCCAGAAGGAAAATTGCACCTATTAGAAATATCAAGGTGCTTCATGCTATGTAGTAGTATGAGATTAAGTCCCTGTTTTTGAAAACTCTTCATGTACGATCACGAGATGTCAAGATGTGTGGTACTTTGGCAGGAATTAGTTCAAATATCATATTATCTCCTCTTTTTATGAAGATATCTAAACATGAAAGAACGTAGGACTTCTATGAAACTGTAATCTGTTAACATCGTCTCATATATTTCATGAAGGGTGCGGCAGTTCATCATCGTGATTGAAGGGTGTGGCAGCCCATGACAAATCCTCACTACCGCACAACGTGCAAATCAACTAAAACTACCCATAATCTATTCCAAAAATAGACAGGCGCGGCAACGCGCGCCATCATGATCTAATAAAAAATACAAAGGTGGATATGATGGCATTTCCTATTTGACACTTCAGGCGGCCGTTACTAAATAGGCGCCTGAAGGGCCCCCGCGCTGGGCCGGCCTATTTTAGCTTTTGGTCCATGTGTTTCAATCCGCAAAAAAGTGCTCGCTTAGTGAATCGTTTGGGGCGACCTCACGTCTCGGCTGCGAGGGCTCCACTCAACCACTAGACCATGGACCCCGCTCGTGCCAAGTTAGTTCATTATGACTTTTCATTTTCTTTTCTGGACGTTCGTGAAAGCTCCAATTTTGGGAAGCTTCCCAAGCCGGGTTTTTCCTGGTTTGCGATTCAGTTTACGGATGGTTTTATTCGGTTTTTCTTTTTTCCCTTTTCTTTCTTTTCCCTTTTTTTGTTTTTTAAATGTGTGACTTTAAAAAAATCATTTTTTGTTTCAAAATAGATTATTTTAATTTTTGCATATTTTTTAAAGAATCGATTTTTTCAAATTTGATGAACTTTTTTTAAAAGACTTATTTTTGGAAGTCGATGAACTTTTCTTTCGAAATTTTGAACTTTTTTAAGATTTGATGAACTTCTTCCAAATTCGATGAACTTCCTAAAAATCATGTTTTTTTCAAAATTGATGAAATGTTCTCAAATTCGACAAAGTTTTGAAATTCAGTGAACTTTTTTGAAAATTTATGATTTTTAAAATTTGATGGCCTTTTTTTCAATACACGAACTTCTTTTCAAATTCGGTGAACTTTTTTTCAAATTTTGTGATACTTTTTTTCAAAATCTGTGATTTTGTATTTCACAAACTTTTTTTGCGATATTTTTGTTTATTCATATTAATTAATGATTGGTAGTTGACTTCCTTTTAGGGAAGGTTGAATGTTGGGTATACTGTCAACAATGACTGCAACGATCGATGGAATGAACCTGATGGATCGAGTGCTCGCCTATATGGCTGGCCTAGGAGCAATGGCGTGTGGGCGCCAGCTTAGGGAACTGGCGTTTGAAGCGTGAATTGGGAGCCCCATCCAAGTCAAGTGTGGAGAGCAATAGTAGAAGGCCGAGATGTGTTAAAACTAGGGCTCATCAGGAGGATAGGAAACGGTCTGGAGACAAACATATGAGGGGACAATTGGATCCCGCGAGATGAGATGATGAAACCATATGAATGTTTAACCAACAACCCACCGGTTACGGTATCTGAACTTATTGATGCTACAACAGTGATATGGAACGTGCAACGCCTTCAGGAGATATTTTTACCTATAGATGTTCCATCTATAATGAGCATCCCTATTTATACAAGGAATATACTTGACACATGGGCATGGAACTTCAAAAGAAACAACATCTTCTCAGTTAGATCGGCATATAGAATGTTGACTACCATCAAGCAAAGGAGAGAGACATGGTTGCAGGGGATAGCTGGAGCTTCAAACACCAACATTGAAACAGGATCCTGGAACAAACATTGGAACATCCAAGTACCTGGGAAGATTACACTAATGCAGAAACAGGCTATAATCTCGATTCGTAAGGCCTTTTAATGTCGGTTCTGGAACCGGTATTAAAGGGTGGGCACTAAAGGTCTCCTCCTTTAGTCCCGATTCAACATGATCCGGGACCAAAGGCCCACCACGTGGCACGAGCCCGCGTCGGGGCTGGGAGACCTTTAGTCCCGAATACCAACAGGGACTAAAAGGTTTAGGGGTTTATGATTTTATGATTTATTTTTTCTTTTAATTTTGTGTTTTCATTTTTTTCATTTGAACCATATTTTACGCTACTACATATTATACACGTTATGCATATATATAAATAAAATTTCTCGTAGAACCGATCATATATATATATATAGGTAAATTATCTGGGGCACCTAGGTGCCTGGGCACCTAGACCCGTTATGGCAAGTCATATTTCTTCATGCATGTGTACAATCTATGATATAATGACTTTCCAAGTTTTGTTTGCATGCACCCAATCATTAATGGTCAATGATTTACTATTGGTTCCCTAGAAGTTTTCCTTTCCAAACTAAAACCGCATGGTATTTTCTATAACAGTGCACTCTATTATACGTTCATTAAAAATATTTTGCTTATACCTCCCATTGACTTCTGAAAAAAGATGGCGCGTATATATATACCCGTGATATTTCTGGTTATTCAATCATCCTTTATGTTTCTGACATTTTAACTATAGCTGCAATCCAAGGTACGCAAGAGTGTGTATATGCCTAATGAAGCAAAAGGGTATGTATATACCCTCTAATTTTTGTAGGTATTAGGTATGGCAAAATAATACGAAACATCGTCCCAAAGGTTTGTATGTATAATTGAGACATTTTTATGTATTTTCCTAATGTTTTACTTTTCAAGGTATCGAGTATTTAAAAAAATACCGGGTCACACTTTTTGACGACTAATTTTACGAATGTACGCGTGCAGGTTGATACCCACACCCGATTTTTTCACATTTCGACCACAGATGCATATAAAGATACCCAAGGGTATGTATATACCTAATAAAACAAAAAGGGTATGTATATACTCTGATTGTTTTAAGGTATCAGATATAATTAAATAATATGAAACATCGTCCCAAAGGTTTTGTATGTACAATTAGGACATTCTTATGTATTTTCCTAATGTTTTACTTGTCAAGGTATCAAGTCTTTTAAAAATGAAGGCCGGGTCACACTTTTTTACCACTTATTTACCTATAAAAATTAAGGTGATCGAATAGTATAAGATGTGATCTTAATTATTTTTTACTTTGTGACGTGCATACCTCATATGAATATATTATCCTGTCAGATTGTGAAACAATCCTGACATCGCTAAACCCGTGCTCACATTTTCCATCAATTTATTAACCAGTGGCTACCATAGAAGGCAACGGGTATGAAAAATGAATTAATTGTTACTCTCTCACGCAAGACACAATGAATACCATGTATCAGTTACTATATTTGACCTTTTCCATAGCGTCTGTAGCAATGTTTGGAAGGTAAACAAATGACATGCATCAAAAAAATTTTGGAATCTCATCAATGCATGTACGTGGGTATACAATGTATGGAAAGTTTTTTGTTTCCATTAGAGGTGTGCATGCCACCATCACAACAACAGATCAAGATCTGATCCAACGGTATCTAGTCAAGGTGCCTGGGCACCTATGTATATATATATAGTGTTACTATTCATCATCCAGGGTGCAGAATAAACTATTCTTCACCCGAGGTAATGTTACGATCATTTCATAATTAATTATGTTTCGAATTCAAATAGTTACATTCCTATTGATTCACTACGTAAAATTTGACATAAGAAAATAAAAATATAGGTTATAAGACAAGAAAATTTATAGTTTATGTGTATTTTAGACTATGTTTTTACGTTTGTAATTTTACATAACATAAAATATTTTTTACGGCGATTATATATTTTCTTACGGTCCCTTTTTGCGTCGGAAATAAGACAAAACTTACGGAACGTAAAATTACGGTGCATTAATGGTAAAAGGAGAGGGGGATGAAGAATAACTATTCCTCACATAGGGTGACGAATAGCGCGACCCTATATATATAATCGAATTTCTCGCACACGACCATTCACGCATACACATATATATCTATAGAATCTGGTATATACAATTTCTCGGTTTATATAGGATGATCTTTAGTCCCGATTGGTTATACGAACCGGGACTAAAGTTACATCTCTAGTCCTGGTTCGTGCCACGAACCGGGACTAAAGGTGTTGGTGGGGCCGCAGCCTGACACTAGCCTGCCACCACCTCTTTAGTCCCGGTTCGTGGCACGAACCGGTACTAAAGGTTTGCCATGAATCGGGACTAATGAGTGCCGCCCGCCTAGCCGTTGGAACCGGCACTAATGGTCACATTAGTGCCGGTTCAATTACAAACTGGGACTAATGAGCTAAACATTAGGCCTTTTTTCTACTAGTGTTAAAATGTTCCTGTGGCGCCTCGCCAAATATTAACTCCCGACGAACGACGTGTGGGTGCACCGTGGCAACATCCAGCGCTTGCGGTCTATGCGGTGTTGAGGATTATTGGCGTCACTCGCTGCTTCAATGCACTACGTCCAGATGCATATGGGCTTTGGGGGATGAAGACACTAGTAGAAAAACGGCCATTTGTCCCAGTTCGTAAGGGTCATTTGTCCCGGTTGGAGAACCGACACTAAAGGGTCGTTACTAAAGCCCTACACCTTTAGTCCCGGTTCTTACACCAACCAAGACAGATGGGCCTCCATGTGGCCGCTGTGGCGAGCCCAGACAGGAGGGCCTTTGGTCCCGGTTGGTGGTACCAACCGGGACCAAAAGGCATCCACGCATCAGCAACTGAGGTTTTTGTTTTTTTAAAGGAGGTGGTTTAGGGGGGTTTGGGGGTTAATTTAGGGTGTTAGCTAGCTAACAGACAGAAGTGTCCTCTCTTATCTCCGTGCTTGGTTTACCAACGCTACTGCTATGCCTAAACATGACTTAGATTGAAGTGAAGGCAACATATATGTGGTGCATGTCGAAACTAATACTAATCCTAACTTGATCAAGTTTGGATTAGTACTACTTTCGACATGCACCACATGCATGTTGCCTTCACTTCAATCCAATCCATGTTCATTTCACTCACTGATATATACTAACTCTTCATGCTCGCATCATGCATCATCATAATAACAAGTCCTACTAATCATCATCATAGAACTTCTACTCGTTATTAATAACAAGTCATATGATCATCATCCTCATAGTCATCGAACCAACCCTACTTAATTGTTCTTAGCGCATGGTCATCAGTATAAGGTAGGACCTAAATACCCTCTTTAAGGTAAAATAGCATAAAACAATATAGGCCCTGACTCTCCATTATGGAGAATGGAGATCATCCTGTCTTCAATTCTTGCGCTTCGCTTCCTTTTACTTCAAAGAACCTCCTTACGACTGTCCATACATTTTTTTCATTCTGTGATTTTCATGTCTCCACTTCTTTTAGAAATCCGATATGGACAGGTGAGATTCGTAGGATGACATGGCTGCATGTTCAAAACATCAAGGCGACCATTCTGATACATCAGATGAGGCACACGATCATCCGGGATTTTCTGTTGAAAAACATAGTAATAACTTCGTAGTTAGCAATGTAGTTAAGTTTTAAGAATTTATGCAAAAGATGCACGGATGCCGTAATAGTAAAAAATCTTACCATGGCATCTCCATGGATGTTACCTTAGTTCAACACGTGCACTAGTGGCACGTTTTGACCATAATGTGGAGGAGTTTTATTATAGATATTGTAATTCTCAAGATCAGTACAAAATGCGTCCAGATGATTTTTCTCCTGATAAGTTAACTCAGAGTCATCGGTGTAGTAGGTTCTGTCTACCATGTTCCGCACATTGTTTGAACAATGAAAATAAGCTGTCAATGGAAATAAGATGTCAACTATTTTGAAATTAACAATATAAATTAGTTAATAACTGTGTTTGAGAAACTCACATAGCGGTAGAATTGGAAGCGTATCAACAAGGACCCAAATGTTCATATTGTCTTGGTCGATGTTAGGATCACCAAGATCCATGGTGACAAGCATACCCTCATAAAAACCATACATGTTGCAAAGTTTTTCCCAATTTTTGCAACCAAAATGGGTTACGCTCTCAGAATTATACAGATTTACTTCAAAATACACATCATGATGGGTCCTTAGGTGAATTTTCTTTGTTTCGAAATTTTCATGGTCTTCAAAACCCATCCTCTCCAAGACATAGCGTCTTTCATGACATGGGATAAGCTACTCAAATTGTAAAAGATGAAAATTACACATTGAAATAGTTGAAGTCATGCTTAATTACGAAAAAACCCACACTTGTTGTCGTTGCGTACCATTTCAACATCGAAGGTGTCCTCGAGCTTAATGCTGAAGCGCCGATCTTCGTCCAGGTGAGGCCTGTCGCACAGACCTCGGTCGTCGTGGCACCAGTCGCACTCCCCTAGGAGACTTTCGTCGTCCGAGTACGACATTTCCTATGTTCATCAAATATTAAACTTATACAATTAAATATATGTACTAAAAAACCCTATAAGCTATCAACTAATTAAATGCATACACCTTGCATAATGCTTTTCAATTTTAGCATTCAAAGTATGAGTAGTTTTCCAATTTGAGCATTCAATAAGCGAAACCAAATCATAAAATAAAATAGTATTCAATTTAGCATGCATTCAATCATAAGCAAAACTACATCATCTCTTGCGTTCGTACATCATCGAATATTATCACTAATACACCTCGAATAGTATCATACATATAGCATCGCTAATACAGCTAGCTAGAACCGTAGCGCCTGATGGGTATCGGCGCGGGCGGTGGACAGCCAAAGAGAAGGAACCATCACAGGATCATAGCTCCAGTGAGATCCCTGAAGAACCTGCCAGGTATTGTCGAACATGCCCTCCAACGCAACCATGTAGCGACGGGCGTGCTCGTCCTCCTCGCTGACTTGGTGACGTATCACCTCCGCGGTGTCCGGAAGCCTTGTCACCGTCACTAGCCCAAGCTACCGCCACCAAACAAAGTTCGGGTCAACGACATGCTGGCTCCTCACCAACCTACGCCCCCGGAAGGTAGCACCTCCCAATACCAGCCCGGCGGAGCCCGGTCTCGGACATGGCCCCTCTAATCAAGCAGGCCTCCTCCGCCAAGTCGACGACGAGAATGCGGGATAGGCATCGTCGACGTCGATGCGGGAATAATTGCTTCAACTAAAAAAATAAACTAGTTCTATTAATTTTCTTGCTAAAAATAAACTACTTACATAGTAAAACAAAGTAGTCTTATTAAATCAACTAGTTCAACTACTAAGCACTTACTATAAATAAAATAAAGTAGTACTTACTAAAAATAAACTACTTCTATAGTAGAATAAAGTAGTTTTATTAAATCAACTAGTTCAACTACTAAGCACTTACTAAAAATAAACTAGTTTAACTAGTTCTATTATTTATCGACCCCCCCCCCCTCATGTCGAAGAAAAAAAAAGAAGAAAAAAGAGGAGAATAAGAAAGGAATAGAGGAGGAGAAGAAGAAAAAATAGAATATCTATTTTCTTCTTCTCCTCTATTCCTTCTCCTTCTTTTTCTTCTTCTTCTTCTTCCTTCTTCCTCTTTTCTTCTTTTTCCTTATTTTCCTTCCTCGACGACCCAAACCCTAAATAGTACAACTAACGACAACGACTTCGCTTGCATACATATGAACAAATATGATCGATCATATATCAACAATAAAAACATCATATGATATACGAACAAAAAACCACATCTATGAACAAAAAAATCATATGATCATATATATATGTATATGTGCAGGAAAAAACACCATATATGACGCTGAACAAAAAATCATCATATATGCATACATATATATCCATACATCAACATTACATCAACATATATGCAAAAAAATCATATATATATATATGCAGAAAAACATATATGTGGGGGCCACGGTGGCCACGTCCATGGCGGCAGCGGCAGCGGGGGGGTGGCAGGGCAGGGGCACGGGGCTCACTGGGGTTGGTGCCGGCGACGGCGAGGTCGGGGCCGGGCTGAGGCAGAGGCGGCGCGCGCGGGGTAAGGGAGGGGTCGACGGCGGGAGGCGACGACGAGGTCGGGGAGGCTGTCGGTGACGACGAGGTCACGGACGCATCGGCGATGGCGACGGCGACGGCGACGAGGAGCGGGCGGCGACGGGGCAAGGCGCGGCGACAGCAACGAGGAGCGGGCGGCATCGGGGTGCGGGGGAACTGCGATGAAACTAAAATTTTTCACAAGTCTTGCTTATATACATGAAGCATTGGTCCCAGCTCGTGGCACCAACCAAGACCAATGCCCCCCTTTAGTCCCAGTTGGTACCACCAATCGGGACCAAAGGTCTCTTTTCAGCAGCCCAAAGGGCGGGAAGCAGAGGCCTTTGGTCCCGGTTGGTGGCACCAACTGGGACTAAAGGGGGCATTGGTCCCGGTTGGTGCTACGAACCGGGACCAAAGGAACTCTTTCATCCCGGTTGGTGCCACCAACCGGGACCAAAAGTCATGCACTGGAACTATCACGGTGCGGTGGGATGTTTAGTCCCACCTCGCTAGCCGAGAGGGGCTCGGAGTGGTTTATAAGCCCTGCCGAGCCGACCACTTCGAGCTCCTCTCTACTGCAGGCTTATGAGCCTAAATCCACTCTCTGTGCCTGTAGGCCAACTGGGCCTACTGCGGGCCTGCATCTTGGCCCGACTAGCGGGTTTCTAGTCGTATGTAGGCCGTGGTGGCCCAGTAGGCGGCATTTTTTAATATTTTTTTCTAGTTTTTTTGTTTTCTTTTTTCTTTTTTCTATTTACAGCAAAATACTTACTAGTTTTTTAGTTATTCTTTTTGGTTTTAGGTAATAAAAATTATAAACTTTCTGTCACTGCCATTAATTTTCCAATTTGAATAGTTTAAATTTGAATTCTTTGAAATTTGTGTGAATCACTAGTTTGTGATTAACTTTACTATAAAAATAGATTTTGGAGTGATTCTTTTTCCTGCTATTTAATATTATTGCGTTTTATTATTATATTCAAAAAAGTCTTCGTTATTTTAGTTTCTAACAAAAGAAATATTTATGATAATTCTTTTTGCTATTAAAGTTTCTAACAAAAAAATTTCTTTATGAAAATTCTTTTTGCTTATAATGTTTTGAACATAAAATACTTTGACAATTTTAGTTGCATAAATTTTATATAATTTTAGTTTCAACAATACTAGAGGTTTATAAAACTTTTTAGCTGATTCCTTTTGCTATTAGAGTTTCATTAAATTTTTCTAGTTCATTCTTTTTTCTATTAGACTTTCATTGAAGTTTTCTAGTTCATTATTTTAGTTTATTATTTTTGCTATTAGAGCTTCATAAAAGTATTGCAGATCATTCTTTTTTATATTAGTTCATTCTTTGAGCTAAATGACCCTGAAATTGAAAAGAACTTAGATGAACTCTGAAGAGGTTGAAAATTGGCATGGTATCATCATTTCACCCACATAGCATGTGCTACAAAGTTGAGAGGGTTACAGACAAAACTGGATGCACTTCGTGTACAAAATGGACAACCTCTTTCGAAGTGTCAGGGTTTCGGACGAAAACTCATCTGTTACAAAGGGATTTCATTTTTTGAACTTATTTGAACTCCAGACTTATTGTGCGTTCAAAATGCACCATTCAAAGCCACGTCATCAATTTTGAACCGTTTCCGACTTCATTTATTATTTTCATGCATTTACTGATTTGGTTGAGCTAAATGACCCTGAAATTGAAAAGTATTTCAAATGAACCCTGAAAAGGTTGAAAGTTGGCATGGCATCATCATTTCACCCATATAGCATGTGCAAAAAAGTAGAGAGGGTTACGGCAAAAACTAGATGCACTTCATGTACAAAACAGACAATCTCTTTCGAAGTATCAGGATTTCATACGGAAACTCATATGTTACATGGATATTCTAGATCAAAGGCATCATCATAATAATTGCGGAGAGAAAAGTCTTCACTTTTTCTTCGCTTGTGTCCTTTGCTTATTGCGCTGTAACCATGGATAATCTTCATCGTTTATCAGGGTGCTTGGGTCAGCCTTGACTTTGAAGGGAGGAATTTCATAAAACTTTTCATAATCTTCGGACATGTCTGTCTTGCCCTTCACTCCCACGATGTCTCTTTTTCCTGAAAGACCAATGTGGCGCTTTGGCTCATCGTATGATGTGTTCGCTTCCTTATCTTTTCTTTTTCTCGGTTTGGTAGATCTGCAAATCCTAAAGACTCGTAGTAGCACGCTTCGCACTCCGGGTGTTCTATCGTAAACAAACAATAGCATACATAAGCAATCAAGCAAGTATGCATGGGTAAATCTCAAATAAGAAGATCTAACGAGAAAGTTCAACTGAAGAACTCCGGTTTGCAAAAAGAATCAAATCAAACAGAGCAACGAAACTCAAACTGCGAAAGAAACAAGATCCGATTACTAATCTGGACTAAAATCAAATTTTATAGTACCAAAATCTTGTTCAAGTTGGTTAAACCGAAAGAGGGCTTTGAGACAAACATCCAGGTGCTTAAATCGCCTGATTCTGATAAACGAGCGAAAAGATAAACTAAAACTAAGATCAGGGCAGAAATCGCGATCGAAAATAATCGCAGAAAACCCTGAGAAAAGAAAAATTGACGAACAGGCTAACGAACGAACGTTCCCTGTCTGCGACTAACGGATGAACGACGTCCGTTAAAATGAACGTACGAACGAACGTCCGCAAAATAAATAAACCGACAGAAAAACCGATCTAATAGAAAAAAACGAGATCTAGGGTTTCAAAAGAAAACCGAATGGTTTTCTCGCGAAAACTGGCAGCGGCGGCGTGGCTCCGGCGGGTCGGGCGCGGGGCGGCAAGGCGGTGAGCTAGGAGGCAGCGGCGGCGAGCAGGGTCGGCGGCGGCGGGCGGCGCTAGGGTTTCGGGGGTTGGGCGACTTGGGCCTCGGGCCTCGGGGCGCGGCTTATAAAGCCCCGGGCTAAGTGTCCTAGCCGGACACGACCCGGTAAGTCGGTTCGCACCTTTTAAAAAAAGGAATACTAAACGGACTCCAAAAATCCTGAAATAAATTTTCCCCGTCCTCTAAAAATATAGCGGACAAAGTGAACATTTATTTGGGCCTCTAATGCATATTTTTCCTAATCCAAATAAAATAGCGATAAAACCCCAAATAAGAATACAAATTGATTTTAATATTTTTCCTCGAACATTTCATTTATTTTGGAGAAGTCATATTATCTCCTATCATTTAATTTTAATATGAAATATTTTCGGGGAGAAAAATAATTAAAACCAAAGTGATCCTGGTTTCAATATTTGAGAAAAGTTCAAATATGAGAACTAGGAAAATCCCCAACTCTTTCCGAGGGTCCTTGAGTTGCTTAGGATTTCGAGGATCACAAAAGGAAATGCAATAAAATATGATATGCATGAATGACCTATGTATAATATTCCAAATTGAAAATTTGGGATGTTACAAACCTACCCCCTTAAGATGAATCTCGCCCTCGAGATTCGGGTTGGCTAGAAAAAAGGTGTGTGTGGCCTTTGCGTAGATCATCCTCTCTTTGCCAAGTGGCTTCGTCCTCGGTATGGTGGCTCCACTGAACTTTGCAAAACTTGATAACCTTGCTGCGGGTAACTCGACTGGCAAATTCGAGAATCCTGACTGGTTTCTCCTCATATGTCAAATCACTGTCTAACTGAATTGCTTCCAGGGGCACTGTATCTCTTAGAGGAATATCGGCCATCTCAGCATGGCACTTCTTCAACTGAGAAACATGAAACACATCGTGAACTCCTGACAGTCCTTCAGGTAACTCCAACTTGTAGGCAACCTCTCCCATGTGTTCTAAAACATGGTACAGTCCTACAAATCTCAGGGCTAATTTTCCTTAACTCTAAAACGCTTAACTCCTCGCAGAGGTGACACTCGCAGATATGCTCTGTCTCCGATTTTATAGACTACCTCCTTGCGTTTCGAGTCTGCATAACTCTTCTGTCTGGACTGGGCTACCTTCAGTCTATCTCGAATCAGCTTAACCTTCTCCTCGGACTCCTTAATCAAATCTGGTCCAAACAACTGGCGGTATCCAACTTCATTCCACATCAACGGTGTTCGGCATCTTCTTCCGTACAGGGCTTCAAACGGTGCCATCTTCAAACTGGCCTGGTAGCTGTTGGTGTACGAGAACTCCGCGTAGGGTAAATTATCATCCCAACTAGACCTGTAGTCTAGTGCACAAGCTCTCAACATGTCCTCCAGAATCTGATTGACTCTCACTACAAGAAATATGTCAACTTGTGACCCTCACTATTGGCCGCTAAAAGGTCATAGTTTTTCATTTCTGACCTTTTTGTGACCAAAAATAGAAGGTCAAAAGCTGGCGGTCGTAAACTGAAATTAGTGACCTTTGTGATATGTAAAAGGTTGTTGGTTCCACGACCAAATTTTTGGTAACTAGCAACCTCCTCAGGCCACGTAGGCATCCAGCGTGGCAAGCTGATGTGGCACAAGAATCAGCCCGGTCCGATTCGGTGTTTTACATGGGCCGAGCCCAACAATTCGGCCTTTTTAATGTATTTTTCCTGTTATTTTTTGCTAGCTACATGGGCCTAGCCCAGCAATTCGGCCTTTTATATTCTAGAATGTAGCCTTTTATAGTCTACTGATTTTCTATTTTCAACCATTTTATTTTGCAACGGGTCCCACTTGTCAGGCTTAGCTCAAAATTGGTCCCACACATTAGAAATTTCGAAATTTGTCAAACAACCATTATAACTTGGACCTAACTTCTCAGGTTTCCATTTCACGGGTATTCAAATCACATACACAATCATTGTTTCGAACAGACGAGGGAGCAAATGAAATTGGTCCAAAACAATACTACATTAATCTATTACAATAGTTACAGAATATTACAACCCACATATGCCTACTACTGCCTACAACTACAACACATAATATGCTACTCTTTGCTGATATGCTTCACAGCTTTGGACATGGATTCACACTTCACCTGTGCAAAAAATAAGAATGAACATATAAGAATAAGAATAGGTACAGAACATCAAACATTAGCCAATGAGGGATCCAATAACTTATAATCAAGAATTGACAGCAAATGCCATGTACATAAATAGTATGACTAACACTAACCAGTATGCGTTCATGGAGTGACTAAAATGTTCTCACTAGCTAGGAATTTTTTCGTATATAATATAATGACATGTGCAACTCTCTAAATTAACCATAGAAATTAAAACTGTAAGAACAAGTTTTAGAATCCAGGCATGTCAAATTTTAAGCACCAGCAGAATAGATCTAACAAACCAGACCATGATCATCATGCATCAGGATTTATGGTTCTAGCAAAATAGTAAGGAGATGGACATACACGCATCAAGCATACCAGCTACTACATCACCATTCTCGTGACCACAGACATCACCATTCACTAATAATTCCCACTGGGAGATCAAACTATGCATCCAACAAGCTACAGCAACAGGGAATGCAGAAAAATTATGACCCGAGATGACGAATCAACTGGGTGCATCTCAATTTGAACAACCACGGCGAGACAACAATCGCATACTAATGTGGCGAATCAAATCTGCACGTAGGAGCAACGCCGTTCGTGGCATCCACATGAGGACGCGCAACATCAAGAACATGGCGCATGACAGCGACAGACCTAGAGATCTAGGACAGAGGGAGGGGGAGCTTACACTTCCGGATGCAGGCGGCCGGGTAACCGCACAAGGAGCAGGTGCTCTTCTGGAGGTGGAAGCTACGACGTCCGCAACGGATGCAGAATTGAAGAGGCCCCTCATGTAGCAGCAGCAACAGCATGAAGAATTGAAGACCGACCAACAGAGCCTGTAATGCAAACAGAGAGGCGTGAGGAAACTGAATCCAATCACATCAAATCAAATCGAGCTGCTGCACCTTGACCTTGAGGAAAACAAACCTCATCTCATCTCATCTCAGGGAAGAATAAGAAGAAAAATATATGGCTGCTGCTCCATGACCATGACCTTCAATTGTTGCTGCTGCACCAGATCGAGGAGGAAGAAGACCTGCAAATAAGCAATAACTAGCAATGCACAAGCATGAATTCATGGAAGGACGGATGCAAGGCCAAACATCCAGCATGCTGTTTCTTAATGCCCCAACTACTTAAAAACCCATGGTAGTTCTAACCATATTAAATTAAAGGACAAAGTGAAGTCATGATGAATTGATAGTTCCATCTTATAAAGCTTTCTGTTTAGCATATCCTAAATCACAGTCTATCTACCAATATATGAACTCTTTAGTTTTCAGAACCGAGGCTCACATATTTGGGCTGATTTGTACACAGCCAAGAAAAACTTCTTACAAATAAATTCATGGAAGCATATCATCCTTTCAGTCCCTCACCCATATCTTCTAGTAGTATTACAGACAAACTAAATTTTACATAGGGAGGTTCAGATTATCTTCACTGTATTTTTAGTATTTTTTTAATTGAGACAAAATAAATGCTAACATCAATGAAAACAAGACTTGAACAGAAATAGCTATTAAAGAAACACGTTTATAAGATAGAATGAAAATGATTTACACCACAACATATAGTTCACATGTACTGGAGCTATCACAGAGACTACAGAACACACATAATCACACATATGCGTACAGGGTACTACTCCATGGTTCAGGTTACACTAATAAACAAAATTATACAAGTGACTAGACTAGTATCACAGATCTACAGAGTAGTACTAAACAGCTAAAACTAAGTAGTAGAAGTAACTAGTACAGGGAGCAAGTACTCTTAAAATCTAAATCTTACAGACTTATACAACACCGAGAAATTCAGAGAAGAAAGGGAGAAAGAAAGATTGCAGGAGGAGGTCGAGGATTATGCAAATTAACTGCCATGTTCCTAATGGACCTCTGCCTGTACCCAAATTCGGGACTCGCTCACTTTCATATATACAAAACTGGGAGGTAGCTGTCTGTCATGTTCCCAAATTTGGGAGTCGCTTTTCAAGCATCCTATAATACAACAATATATGCCCAGACAAGCAGCTGAAAAATACTTAGAAAGAACTTTCACTTAAAAAAACACCCAGCCTATAATACTAGCTATACAAGCCCAGACAATGTGTCCAATGATACTAGCTATATTGTAACACCCGGATAATCAAGCTACAGTAAACCTATGCTAATGGTGCCACGTCACCTAGGTTACTATTGATAAACTCGAGCTAGTTAAAAAATGATTCAAATTAAAATTTAAAATATAGGCGAACAGTAAAATTTTCAAATATCAGAACTAAAATGTTCGGGTTGTGCCAAATAAATTGTAAGTAATTATGGTGGAGAAACCAAACTTTGATAAAATGTTTAAAAGCTCTAAAACAATTAAAACAGTAGTGAAAACAATTAAACAAATGCCTATTGAATTTATAAAATGCTAAAACTATTTTATTATGGGTTAAGAATTAATCTCATAGTAGTTTGTTGATAAATACAAATTTAGGCACTAGTGGTAATTTTTATAAAACTAAAAATAAAAGAAACTACAAATAAAAAGAGAAAACAAAATATAAAAACAAAACTAACAAAAAAAGGAAATAGAAGAACCCCCCCAACTGGGCCACAGCCCAGCTGACCTCTGGACCCACTAGGCCGGTCCAGTCGGCCCAGCCGCCGCCCGACCTAACCCTAGTCGACCAACGCCCCCACTCCCCTCGTTCCCCACTCCCCCCACTCGTTTCCCCGCACGCCTCCCTCTCCTTCCTCGATCTGGATCGGGGGGCAACGACCCCGACCCTGATCCCGCATCGCCCCGCTCGCCCCTCGACACCGACCGCTCCGCCCGATGCTACCCCGCCTCGTCGCCGGATCGCCTCTTCGCCCTCCTTCTCCCTCGCGCGTCGCCCGTCCAAGGTCTCTGCATCGTCGAGCTGACGCCGTCGCCGAACGCCGCCATCTCACCGTGCCGTCGCTAGATCATCCCCGACCAGCCTCCCCGAGCCCACTGCCTAGTCCCTACTCCATACGGTGAGGCCCTCGGCCTCCTCTTCCCCTCTCCGCTGCCTCGCCCCCGTGAGGAACGCGCCGCGCGCCTCACCTTGCCCTCGGCCGCAATCACCATTGCCCCATGGCCTTCTGCGCGCGCCCGTCGTGCCCGGCGCTGGCCGACGCTCACCCGGGCCGCGATCATGGAGAGCCCCCTGCTCTGCTTACTGCTGTTGCTGTTGTGCCGCTGCTCCTCTGTACTGCTGCCGCTGCCTTCGCTTTACTGCTAGCGCTGCTACTCGTCGCCGTTACTCGCCCGCCGTGCTCGTGTGATGCTGCCGCTGCTGTACTGCGCCTGGGCTCGCGCCCTTGGCCCGCACCCGCGCAGTCGCGCATTCGCCATGGCCGCGCTGCACGCGCTCACCCCCGATCCCCTGCTATGCCGGGCCACGCCCGACCTGACCTCGGCTGCGCCCACCGCGCCGCTGCTCACCCCGCGGTGGCCCCTCGCCTTCGCGCGTGACCGCTCGCCGTAGCCGCTTTCGTCGCCCGCCGTTGCCTTCGCTGGTCGGCCGCGCCGCGCCCGGCTCCCAGCCGTGGCTGCGCGCGTGCCCAGCGGCCCCTTGTTGATTTGGGGGCTAATCCCCATTAGCCTAACCTCCCCCCCCCCCACTGCCACTGCCAAGCGGGCCCCGCCCAGAGAACAAAAAAAGAAAGAATTATAAGAATAATAAATAAAAATAAAAACATTAATTATTTAATTAATAAATTAATTAGCTTAATTAATTGTGTTTAATAAACCTAATTAATTAACTAACCTAACTAATCTGGTAATTAAACTAATTAATTTGGTTAATTAGTTAACACACAATGACATGCGGGACCCACACGTTAGTTTGACCCAGTCACCGCCCTGTTTACTGCTGACGTCATGATGACGTCAGCAAACACTATTCTGGATAATGTTGAATTAAAATAATTAATTAAATCCTAAAAATGATTTAATTTTTTTATTATTAATATAAAATAAACCGTAACTTGGATGGAAAAACTTTGTACATGAAAGTTGCTCAGAACGATGAGACGAATCCAGATACGCAGCCCGTTCGTCCATCACACATCCCTAGCATAGCGAACATGCAACTTTCCCCCTCCAATTCATCTTTCTGAAAACGCGAAACCCCGGGAATATTTTCCCGGGTGTTTCCCCCCTTCATCGGTACCACCTCATACCGCGTTAGGGCACCCCTAGCACCGCTACTTGTCAGGTCATGCTTCGTCATGCATTTGTTTGCATTATATTTATTGTTTTCCCCCCTCTTTTCTCGCTAGACACCGAGACCGATGCCGCTGCTACCCAGTACGACTATGGTGTTGACGACCCCTCTCTCTTGCCAGAGCAACCAGGCAAGCCCCCCATTGATCACCATATATCGCCTACTCTCCTCTATACTGCTTGCATTAGAGTAGTGTAGCATGTTACTGCTTTCCGTTAATCCTATCCTGATGCATAGCCTGTCATTGTTGCTACAACTGTTGATACCTTACCTGCAATCCTAAATGCTTAGTATAGGATGCTAGTTTATCATCAATGGCCATACATTCTTGTCCGTCTGCCATGCTATACTATCGGGCCGTGATCACTCGGGGGTTGATCACGGGTATATACCTATACTTTATACATGATACATGTGATGACTAAAGTCGGGTTGGCTCGAGGAGTACTCGCGAGTGATTCACGGATTGGGGGCTGAAAGGACCTTTGTGCCGACGGCCCTCTGGATGGATCTTTGTGGCGGAGCGACAGGGCAGGTTGAGACCACCTAGGAGAGAGGTGGGCCTGGCCCTGGTCGGCGTTCGCGGTTATTTCAAGATAACACGTTTAACGAGATCTTGGTATTTGATCTGAGTCTGGCCACTGGCCTATACGCACTAACCATCTACGCGGGGACAGTTATGGGCACTCGACGTCATGGTATCAGCCGAAGCCTTCGTGACGTCAGCGACTGAGCGGCGCGCGCCGGGTTGGACTGGAACGCCTGCTCTTGTATAAGGGAGGCTAGGTCTGCTCTCCGGCCGCCCTCGCAACATGCAGGTGTGCAATGGGCGATGGGCCCAGACCCCTGCGCCATAGGATTTAGACCAACCCTGCTGACCTCTCTGTTGTGCCAAGGTAGGGTTGTGACGTGTCGATCTTCCGAGGCCGGGCATGACCCAGGAAAGTGTGTCCGGCCAAATGGGATCGAGCGTGTTGGGAAATGTGGTGCACCCCTGCAGGGAAGTTAATCTATTCGAATAGCAGTGATCTTCGGTAACAGGACGACTTGGAGTTGTACCTTGACCTTATGACAACTAGAACCGGATACTTAATAAAACACACCCTTCCAAGTGCCAGATACAACCGGTGATCGCTCTCTCACAGGGCGACGAGGGGAGGATCATCAGTTAGGATTATGCTATGCGATGATACTTGGAGGACTTCAGTCTACTCTCTTCTACATGCTGCAAGACGGAGGCTGCCAGAAGCGTAGTCTTTGAAAGGACTAGCTACCCCCCTTATTCCGGCTTTCTGCAGTTTAGTCCACATATAATAGCCTTATTCCAGTTGATACCAATGCATACATATGTAGTGTAGCTCCTTGCTTGCGAGTACTTTGGATGAGTACTCACGGTTGCTTTCTCCCTCTTTTCCCTCCTTTTCTTTACCCGATTGCTGCGATCAGACGTTGGAGCCCAGGAGCCAGACGCCACCGTCGACGACGACTACTACTACTACTCGGGAGGTGCCTACTACTACGTGCAGCCCGCTGACGGCGGCCAGGAGTAGTTAGGAGGATCCCAGGCAGGAGGCCTGTGTCTCTTTCGATCTGCATCCCAGTTTATGCTAGCCTTCTTAAGGCAAACTTGTTTAACTTAAGTCTGTACTCAGATATTGTTGCTTCCACTGACTCATCTATGATCGAGCTCTTGTATTCAAGCCCTCGAAGCCCCTGGCTTGTAATATGATGCTTGTATGACTTATTTTATTTATAGAGTTGTGTTGTGATATCTTCACGTGAGTCCCTGATCTTGATCGTACACGTTTGCGTGTATGGTTAGTATACGATTGAATCGGGGGCGTCACATATATATATGCCAGCCCTTGATTTTTGAACAAGGGTCCAATGATGCCTGACTTGCACAGGTAAACTACTAGCAGCCTGATGCTTGGAGATGCATGCAGTAGGCTGGTGCTGTAACTTCAAAAAGAAACGGCACAGCGCGCATCATGCAGTAACTTTGAAAGTCCAAACACTAAGATAACAACTAGATCTGCAGGGTCTTAGTTAGGCAGCTAGCTACAGGTGGATAGATAGATCACATGCGATCGCGGTCTTGGCTGGCTGCTGCCATCTAGGCGCTAGGCGAAGCAGGCAATATGCATGGTGAGGGGAGGAGCAGCAGAGGCGGCAGCGGCCAGTGGGATTCGCGCGGGGCACCAGGCATGGCCGCCCCTCTGTCTGGTGGGAGACGTGGTGTGAGGAGGCTGGTGCTGATGGCGGCGGTGGCTGGAGATGGTGGCGCTGGTTGAGTGGTGGATGGAGGGGTGACGGAGGCGGCTCACCTCTCCTCGCCGCCGCCGGAGGAAGCGGGGGAGGGGAGGAAGCAGAATGGTGGCCACACGCCGTGCACCTGCGCGTCTACCAAATTGAACAGAAGAGAACGAACATCATCAGCCTTCCAAATCAAATCGAAATGAAAAGAGGAAGAGACCATGTCCTGCACTTGCTTGGTCTGCCAGCGCGTGGCTGCGGGAGCCGTGGCGGATCTGGACCTGCTCGATATGGTGGGTAGGTCGGAGCCGGGGTTGGGAGGCGGTTATGGTGAAGGAGAGCTCGCCGGCGGCGGTGCCTGGAAGGAGAAGGTGCCATGACCGTGGTGCCGCCCTAACCAAGGCCGTGACGAAGGGGGACGTCGGCGAGGTGCAGAGCCCGAAGGAGCAGCGAACGGTGAAGGATTCATGGCACAACGTTGCATCAAGTGCTCGGAACGGCGGCGGGGGCGTCGGCATCGGCGAGCGCGACGCGGAGCCGGTAGGGAAGGCGCTCGGAGGGGAAGACGAAGAGGACAAGAGCGCGACGCGGAGCCGGTAGGGGAGGCGCTCGGAGGGGAAGACGAAGACGATGAGAGCGCGTCGGTCGACGCCGGCGGGTGGTGAATCAGATCTAGGGATCGAGGGGGTAGCGGCGGGGGATCGGAGCTGGGGATCGAAGGGAGGGTTGGTGGGGCTGACGGCGGGGGATCGAATCTGGGAGGTCGAGGGGAGGGTGGGTGGCTGGGTTATGCTATTTGTTTTTTGGGAGAAGCTCGACCGTTGGATGAGTGCGAGATGGATGGCTCAGATTGCATTCAATTTGGTGATCCGCGTGAAGGTGGTTCCTCGTGTCTCATTGGCCCGTTGTTTCGCAATTGAATTCTCAAAAATTTAGACCTAAATCTATGATGTTTTTTTTAAACATAACAATGGCAAAGTTTGTCAAAATGATCTTGTATTTTGCATAAGTTTGCATCATGGAATGGCAAACAATATTGCCAAATAGAGCTTTCATTTTCTTTGCACAAAAAAATAATTTTTCATTTTCCGAGTGCATAAAATGGTTTTTTGTGAATAACCTACCAAATATTTGTTTCAAAATAGCACCACTCTATTTTTCAAAAATATTAGAACACTTTATGTAAAATTTCTTGTATTTGCCATATTTTCAAGATTCAACCACTATCTGAGGGAGGGAGAGGACGACACGAGATGGGCGGTGGTAGTCGGGCGCCGTCTGTGACGGCGGCGAGGAGATGGGGACGACCGGACGAGGGAGGATGAGTGCATCTTGAAATGGCAAACAACGTTGCCTAAGAAAGATTTAACTTTTTTTGGACGAAAAATTCATTTTCCATTTTTCGAGTGCCAAAAATGAGTTCTTTTGTGAAGTACCTACCATGTATTTGTTGCAAAATTTGACAAAATCAATTTTATAAAATACTAGGTCATATTTAATGCACAATTAACCAAATGGTTGGGTGTCCAAAGCTTTGATCCACCTCTCGTGAAAAAGACAAATTTATGTTGATTCAGTAGGAAACTGATCAAATTTGAACTGCTGCTGCCTCATAGTTTGCTCTTTATTTTTCCCAAAAATCATTTCTAGGTACTTAAGTATCTATTTAATCACACCAAAAAAATTCCAAGATTCAACCACTAGCTAGGAACGGTCATTCCCGCCGTTTTCACCGCATTTTGAAACATGCATACAAATTTAAAAAAAATGGAAAACATCTGCATTGTGTCATTATATGTGACCAAGTTACCAGGAAAAATAATATGTGTAAAGCCAAATGTGTGAAGATTCATGGCTTCCAACCCAAATGCTCAATCTTATGGCCACATTCATGGCATAGTTGTTTCAAATGATCTAATATTGTGCACACGGGTGCACGTTGGAATGGAAAACAATGTTGCCTAAGGAAGTTTTCATTTCCTTTGGACAAAAAAATCATTTTCCATTTTTTGAGTGCCCAAAATGAGGGTTTTTTGTGAAGAACCTACCAAATAATTGTTGCAAAATTGGACAAAATCAATTTTCTAAAATACTAGGCCATATTTAATGCACAATTGACCAAATGGTTGGGTGTAAAAAATTTTTATCCACCTCTGGTGAAAAAGACAAATTTCCGCCGTTTCAGCTGAAAGCGGGTCAAATTTGAACTGCGGATGCCTCATAGTTTGCTATTTATTTTTTCCAAAAATCATTTCTAGGTACAAAAGTATTTATTTAATCAGAGAAACACCAAAAAAATTCCAAGATTCAACCACTAGCTAGGAACGGTCATTCCCGCCATTTTGACCTCATTTTGAAATGGGCATAAAAAATTCAAAAAAAATCAAAAAATTGGGAAACCTTCTCATTGTGTCATTACATGTGACCAAGTCACCGAAAAACTAATAAACTTGTAATACGGCCATTATTTTAAAAAAATGTTCTCACAAATGAGCTATCATGCATGAAGATTCATGGCTTTCAAACCAAATGATCAATCATATGGCCACATTCATGGCATAGTTTGTTCAAATGATCTCATATTGTGCATAAGGGTGCATCTTGGAATTCCAAACAATGTTTTCTAAGGGAGTTTTCATTTTCTTTGCATGGAAAATTCATTTTCCATTTTCCGAGTGCCCAAAATGAGGTTTTTTTGTGAAGGAACTACCAAATAATTGTTGTAAAGATGTACCAAATCAATTTTCTGAAATACTAGGATAGATTTAATGCACAATTGACCAAATGGTTGGGTGTCAAAAGTCTTGATCCACCTCTGGTGAAAAAGACAAATTTTCGCCGATTCAGTAGGAAGCGAGTGAAATTTGAACTGTAGCTGCCTCATAGTTTGCTCTTAATTTTTTCCAAAAATCATTTCTAGGTACATAACTATATATTTAATCAGAGAAACACCAAAAGGTTTCCAAGATTCAACAACTAGCTAGGAACGGTCAAGCCCGCCGTTTTGACCACATTTTGAAACGGACATAAAAAATTCAAAAAAAATCAAAAAATTGTAAAACCTTCGCATTGTGTCATAATATGTGACCAATTTTCAGGAAAAATAATAAACTTGTAATACAGAAATTATTTTTAAAAAGTGTTCTAAAAAATGAGCTGTCACGCGTGAAGATTCATGGCTTTCAAGCCAAATGATCAATCATATGGCCATATTTATGGCATAGTTTGTTCAAATGATCTCATATTGTGCACAAGGGTGCATCTTGGAATTCCAAACAATGTTGCCTAAGGGATTTTTTATTTTCTTTGCACGGAAAATTCATTTTCCATTTTTCAAGTGCCCCAAATGAGGTTTTTTGTGAAGGAACTGCCAAATAATTGTTGTAAAAATGGGCCGAATCAATTTTATAAAATACTAGGCCATGTTTAACGCACAATTGACAAAATGGTTGGGTGTAAAAAAAATTATCCACCTCTGGTGAGAAAGACAAATTTCCGCCGATTCAGTAGGAAGTGGGTCAAATTTGAACTGCAGCTGCCTTATAGTTTGCTCTTTATTTTTTCCAAAAATCATTTCTAGGTACATAAGTATCTATTTAAGCATAAATACATGGTTTGGTGGTGATATGTTGAGGTTTGGACGGTGGCCAGGGCTCCAACTCCAAAGAGCGTAGTCTCGCGTGCCCGCCGCGTGGTCACCGCATGACCGTGGCGTTGCCATGCGTTCTGGGAAGCCTAGGCATGTCTAGTAGGTTTGGCACTCCCCAGGTAGATTCTTGGAAGAAAATAACAACAGAAGAATCTCACTAGGAGACCGAACTATGCTCAAACATGAATTAGCAGCCAAGTGTTTGATTAGCGTTACGAGAAATTCACAAGGCTAATGGGCCTGAGTTTTAGCCGAGGATGATCATCTACTAAGGACACTAT
Organism: Triticum urartu; assembly: GCF_056163025.1. Lineage (NCBI taxonomy): Eukaryota > Viridiplantae > Streptophyta > Magnoliopsida > Poales > Poaceae > Triticum > Triticum urartu. The sequence continues at coordinate 175,186,940 of NC_141879.1, forward strand.
CTTGGAAAATTTGCAGCTCAAATGGAGGAGCCTAGGTGTCACTTACTTTGCAACATACCACACTGGACAGAAATATGAATGTTGAAGCCACACTTACATGTATTGTTAGATGGGGCTCAAATTTTGTGGAGAGCAATGATTTGGGAATATAGAATATGTGGCAAAAATTCAGCTCATTAGGATATGCCTAGCTAGTACTTCCTTCATAACAGTTTGAGTTGAACAAAAACTTTGGAAATTTGCCGAGGAAGATTTACCAGGCAAATGGAGTTGAATATTTTCATGAGGCAGTGATTTGGATAGTAAAGAATGCCCAATTTTGTGGGGAACTTTGGGAATGAGAGAAATATAGGTTGCTTCACAACCTAGTGCAAAAATTGACACATGGACATGACACATAGGCAAAACTGATGAGGTGGCGCCTAGTCATAGCAATAAGTACAAATGCATCCACGTTCACAACCTCATGACCATTTATATTGGTCGTAATCAGGTAAAAATAAGGTCATTGGCCACTCTTGTCTGCTTTGTAACCATTTGGTGTAAGCAATTTCAGGGTTTGAGCCCTTCCAAGCGAAATGGTCGTGAATTTACGACCAATTCAGCTGGGGTCACTAAGAGAAGGTCATAAGTTGACATATTTCTTGTAGTGTCTCTCAGTCTATCCATCTGTCTGCAGGTGAAAAGCTGTACTGAACTCCAGCCTTGTTCCCAAAGTCTGGTGCAGTTGGTGCCAAAACTTTGAAGTAAACTGTGTTCCTCTGTCTGATACGATGGTCCTCGGAACTCCATGCAGACATACGATCCTGTTCATGTATATCTTGGCCAACTTTGCACTTGTATATGTGGTTTTCACTGGGATAAAGTGAGCTACTTTGGTTAAGCAGTCCACTACTACCCAGATAGAATCATATCCTAATCGGGTCCTGGGTAATCCGGTAATAAAGTCCATGCCAAGCTTATCCCACTTCCATTCGGGTATCGGCATAGGCTGCAGTAATCCTGCTGGCTTCTGATGTTCTGCCTTCACTCTCTGTTATACATCACATACGGCTACATACTCGGCAATATCCTTCTTCATTCCAGTCCACCAGAAACGCTCCTTCAAATCCAAATACATCTTGGTGTTTCCAGGGTGTATCGAGTATGGTGAGTCATGAGCTTCCTGTAATATCAACTTCCCGATCTCGACATTATTGGGCACAAATACACGGTCCTCAAACCACAAGGTGTCGTGCTCATTCTCACGAAAACCTTTGGCTTTGCCTTCACTCATCTTCTCCTTTATCTCGACAATTTCTTTGTCATCCTTCTGGGCTTCTCGAATCTTTCCCTACAAGGTCGACTGAACTTCCATGGTTGTAACGAAACCTCTAGGAACAATCTCTAAACGTAGCTCCCTGAAATCTTCTGCTAACTCCCTTGGCAAACCTCCTGTTACTAAGGTATTGGCATAACTCTTCCGGCTCAAAGCGTCTGCTATGACATTGGCCTTGCCTGGATGATAGTGCAACTTCATATCGTAATGCTTTATAAGCTCCAACCATCTCCTTTGCCTGAGGTTCAACTCCTTCTGCGTGAAAATGTACTTCAAACTCTTATGATCTGTGTATACATCACAATGGTTCCCAATAACAAAATGTCTCCAGGTCTTGAGTGCATGCACTACGGCTGCAAACTCCAAGTCATGTGTGGCATAATTCAACTCATGCGGTCGAAGTTGTCATGAGGCATATGAAAAAACTCTTTCGTCTTGCATAAGTACTCCTCCAAGTCCTAAGCGAGAGGCGTCGCAATACACCTGGAAATCCTTGCGTATATATGGCAGAATCAGCACTGGGCTGTAGTCAAACGTTTCTTTAACTCCTGGAAACTTGCTTCACATTCCTTAGTCTAATGGAACTTGGTGTCCTTCTTCAACAACGTCGCCATAGGCTTTGCAATCTTAGAGAAAATTTCAATGAATCTCCGATAGTATCCCGCGAGTCCAAGAAAACTACGGATCTCTCCAACTGAGGTGGGTGCCAACCACTCGGTGACCGACTGAACTTTGGTGGGGTCCACTGCTATACCTCCTCCTGATATAACGTGTCCAAGAAATCCAAGTTCCTTCAACCAAAACTCACATTTGCTGAATTTGGCATATAACTGATGTTCCCTGAGTTTCTCGAGAACTAAACGCAAATGCTCCTTATGTTCCTCTTCATCCTTTGAGTATACTAAAATATCATCAATGAACACCACGACAAACTTATTCAAGAACTCCATGAACACCTTATTCATCATACTCATGAAATAGGCTGGGGCGTTAGTCAATCCAAATGACATAACCGTATACTCATAAAGCCCATACCTTGTGGTAAAAGCTGTCTTAGGTATATCCTTTTCTCGAATCTTCAGCTGGTGGTAACCTGATCACAGGTCGATCTTTGAAAACACTTTAGCTCTTTGCAGCTGGTCAAACAGATCATTGATCATCGGCAGTGGGTACTTGTTCTTGATTGTCACTTCATTCAATGTTTGATAATCAACAACCATTCTCAAAGACTTATCCTTCTTCTCAACCAATAGCACTAGGGCTCCCCATGGTGATGAACTCCGTCAGATGTAACCTTTCTCCAATAACTCCTTAACCTGTTTCTTGATCTCCTCCAGATCATTCGCGGGCATACGGTATGGTCTCTTTGATATAGGCCCGGTGCCTGGCAACAGCTCTATCAAAAACTCGATGTATCGATCTGGCGGCATTCCTGGTAACTCCTCTGGAAATACATCTGGGTAATCCTTCACAATAGGCACTTCCTCCTGAACAAACTCCCGTGAGAGAATGTACTTGGGTTCTCCACTACTAGGGAAAAGCTTAGCAGCAACGCGGGTTTTAGGCCTATCAGTAGCGTGGGGCGATGCGCTACTGATAAGGCGCTACAACTAACGTATAGCAGTAGCGTGCCTCCGCCCACGCTACTGCTAAATCGACTTAGTAGTAGCGACTTCCCGGAGGAGCGCTACTGGTAATTAGTAGTAGTGCTTCTCCTTGCCCGCGCTGCTACTATTATTTCATATTTTGTTTCTTTTTTATTTCATGTTGTATTCGTACACCTTTACACAAGATTTCATACAACAGGAATTTAGAAATTGTTTTTACATCATAATGAGTTATTACATTAAGGGGTGAAAGAACCGTGGACTAGTTTCAAGTGGATGGACATCCACTTGAAACTAATCTGCGGTTCTTTTACCCAATGATATAATAAATATCATCATCATCATATCATTAACAACTTATCATCATAATACATCATTGTCATATAACACCTCCTCAAGATCATCGTTTTCATCAATGAGACATCACATAGCAAATTGGTCACTAGTCGTAATCACAAGTACTCCTCTCATCAACTCTAACACATTGTATCACATAATAAACATATTGTACCTCATAGGACCTACTATATTCTCTTAGGACCTACTATATTCTCTAAGGTAAAATAGCAAAAAACAAGATAGCCCCTGACTCTCCATTATGGAGAATGGAGATTATCCTGTCTCCAATTCTTGCCTTTCGCTTAATGTTACTTCCAAGAACCTCCTTGCGAATGTCCAAACATTTTTTCCATTCTTTGATTAGCATGTGTTCACCGGTTTTAGAAATCTAATATGCATAGGTGAGCTCCTTAGATTGACCTGGCTGTATGTTCAGAACTGCAAGGCGACCATTCTGATACATCAGATGAGGCACACAATCCATCGGGATTTTCTGTTGAGAAACATAGTAATAACTTCGTAGTTAGCAATGATGTACTAGTTTTAGAAGTATGCAAAAGATGCACTGATGTCGTAATAGTAAAAAATCTTACCAGGGTATCTCCATAGAAGTTACCGTGGTTCAACACGTGCACTAGTGGCACGTATTCACCATAATTTGGAGGAGTTCAATAATAGGTATTGTAATTCTCAAGATAAGTACAATAAGCAATCAGATGACTTTTCTCCTTGTAAGTTAATTCGGAGCCATCAGTGTAGTGGGTTTTGTCTACCATCTTATGCACATTCTTTGAAGATTTAAAATAAGTTGTCAATGGAAATAAGCTGTCAACTATTTTGAAATAAACAATATAAATTAGTTAATAACTATGTTTGAGAAACTCACATTGCAGTAGAATCGGAAGCATATCAACAAGGACCCAAATGTCCATATTGTCTTGCTCGATGTCAGGATCACCAAGATCCATGGTGACAATCATACCCTCATAAAAACCATACATTTTGCAAAGTGCTTCTCAATTTTGGCAACCAAAATGGGTTACACTCTGAGAATTATACAGATTTACTTCAAAATCGATATCATGATGGGTCCTTAGGTGTATTTTCTTTGTTTGAAAATTTTCATGGTCTTCAAAACCCATCCTCTCCAAGACATAGCGTCTTGCATGGCATGGGATAAGCTAGTCGAATTCTAAAAGATGAAAATTAGACGTTGAAATAGTTGAAGTCATTCTTAATTACGAAAAAAAACACTTGTAAGTTGTTGTGTACCGTTTCAACATCGAATGTCTCCTCGAGCTTAATGCTGAAGCGCCGATCTTCGTCCAGCTCAACGAACCTGTCGCACATACCTCGATCGTCGTGGCACCAGCTGCACTCCCCCGGGAGACTGTCGTCGTCCGAGTACGACATTTTCTACGTTCATAATTCAAAGATTAAACTTGTACAATTAAATATATGTACTAAAAAACCTAAATTAGATCATTATTTTTCGAGAAAATCCAGGCCACTCGATATTTCCTACATATTGTAGCACAAGTCATGCCAGAATTCACGGAAAAATCCGGCATGACCTTTGCTAAAAAAGGACATATCGAGTGCCTGAAATTTGCCGGAACGGACATTAATCAACACCCCGGCAAAACATAGGCCACTCGGAGGTGTAAACTGAACATGAACGGCCACTTGGGCAACCACATATCCTATTTGAGCAACACAAGATATACATGGATATTTGGCTGGTCTCACCTCGATGTCGGAGGGGGTCGGTGACGGGGACGACGGCGGGGATGATGGAGGGGCTCCTTGATTTCTGCAAAAGCAAAAACCGTATAAGTTATCACTAATACATCCCGAATAATTGCTTAAACTAAAAAATAACAACAAATATGACATGTTCAACTATTTTTATTAATTCAACTAGTTCTTACTAAATATAAACTTACTATAAATAGAAAAAAACTAGTTCTTTCTAAAAATAAAGTAGTTCAACTAGTTATATTAATTATCTTACTAAAAATACATTAGTTCTATTAATTCAACTAGTTCAACTAGTTTATTAATTTACTTACTAAACAGTTCAACTACAACTAAACTAGTTCAACTAGTTTATCAATTTACTTACTAATTATTTTAAATACTTACTAAAAACAGTAAAAATAAACTACATTATACAATAGTTAACTAGTACCATCACTACTACTAATTAACATCTACTACTGCTAAAAATCATTATCTATGAACCCTAAATTGACATCTACTACTACTACTAAAAAACATCTAGTACTAACTAAGCAGGGAGAACGAGGGTGGGGGAGGGGTGGGGGCTTATAGAGAGGGGAGAGACGGTGGCGGGGAGGTGCTCGGCGACGGAGAGGTAGGGGCCGCGAGGGCGGGCTCGGGATCGGGATGCAGCGGCGGGGTTGGGGGATGCGGCGGCGACGGTGAGGTCGAGAGCGGCGATGAGGTCGAGAGCGGAGGGGGTGGGGGAGGCGGCGGCGACGGTGAGGTCGAGAGCGGCGACGGTGAGGTTGACGGCGGCCTCGGGCGGCGGCGGCGAGGGCAGGCTCAGGCTCGGGCGGCGGCAACAGACGATTAGGGGAACAGTGGGGGGAGGAGGACTTAGCGAAATTTTGAGCGGGCAGGTGGTTAAGTCGAACTAGCAGTAGCACACTTCAGGAAACGCGTTATAGCTAAAGTAGCTATAGCGCGTTTTCAGGAAAAACGCTACTGCTAAGTCTAAGCACACATCAAAAATATAGGTTCGTCATCATTGATCTTTTTGTGTAGAATGTAAATAGTCAACATATTTAAGGTGGTAAACACCTTGTTCGCTTAGCAGTACGAGACTAAACTTAATTAGGTGCAACACTTAGCAACAGCGAGTTTTGCAGAAACACGCTGCTACTAAGTACTTTAGCAGCAGTGCGTCCAGGGAAGGGCGCTACTACTATATCTAGCCTGGGGGCAAATCCGTGGCAATTATAGTAGTAGCGCTTGTTTCACCTAGAGCGCTATTGCTATCTAGTTATTAGTAGCGCGGTTCCTTTAAGCTCGCTACTGCTAGTTAGCAGTAGCGCCTGTTTTTAAACCACGCTGCTGCTAAGATTCTGTGTATAACGTTTTCCCTAGTAGTGTCTCCTTGGCGCATGCCTGGATACATACTTGATCCTTTTTCCCTCCGGGGTGGTAAGCAGAATTGACTTACTGGTGCAATCGATGTTTCCTCCATACATCAACAGCCAATCCATTCCTAGTATCACATCCAATCCTTGCGACTCCAAAATTATCAAGTCAGAGGGGAAAACATGGCTACCTATGGTTAATGGCATCTAAAAACATCCACTGCTTGTCATATACTCGGCTCCGGGTGAGCTTACTAGCATAGGTGTCTTAAGAACTTTAGTGGGCAACTTATATTTATCCACAAATCCCCTTGATATCTATGAATGTGATGCACCAGTACCAAAAAGAACGATTGCAGTAAACGACTTAACTAAAAACTTACCGATAATTGCATCTGGTTGCTCTTCAACCTCCTCCACGTTCACGTGGTTCACTTGTCCTTTGTTAAATGGATTGGGCTTCTTCCCAGAGCTCCCATTACCATTTCCATTCTTCGCTTCAGGGCACTCAGTGGCATAGTGTCCAGTCTTCCCGCACTTGAAACAAGTAACGTGGCTTAGGTCCCTCTTGGCGGGTGTGGCTGGATTGGAACGGTTCTGATTGCTGCTTGCTCCATTCCCATTCCCATTCTTTGGGCCATTATGATTATGAGAACTTCCTCCATTGTAAGTGTGGCTTCCATGGTTATGGGTAAGTCCTCCCGAGTTCGGGGTAAAGCGAGGCTTCTGCTGAGCTCCTGAACTGTACTTCCCTTGTCCATATTTCCTCTTGTCGCTCTCTATCTGCCGCCGCTTCCCTTCGATCATGAGAGCTTTATCTACTAACTCCTGGTAGTTGTTAAATGTTGCCACCATTAACTGCATACTCATCTCATCATTCAGCCCTTCCATAAACTTCTCCTGCTTCGCGGCATCTGTGGCCACATCATCTGGAGCATAGCGGGATAACTTACTAAACTCCGCGTATTGGCCTACAATACGGTTCCCTTGGCATAAGTTGCGAAACTCACACTTCTTCATGCTCATAGCTCCAGTGGATACGTGGGCGGTGCCGAATGCTTGCTGAAACTGCTCCCAAGTGACATTGGCTATAGGAAAAGTGGTTGTGTAATTCTCCCACCATGCGGATGCGGGACCATCCAATTGGTGTGCGGCAAAAAATGCACCTTCTCAGCATCTGTGCAACCTGCGGTGGTCAATTCTCTTCCAATCCTGTGCAGCCAATCATCAGCAACTATTGGCTCGGTGCTACTGGAAAACACCGGCGGCTGCAGCCTCAGAAAACGGGCTAAGTTATCAACTGGTGGTGGTGGCGGTGGGTTGTTGTTGTTGTTGCCTTGGTTCTGAACTAACAACTGCATCAAGGCATTCTGTTGCTGGATCAACTGAGTGAGCTCCGGTGGGAAAGCAAAACCGGGGTCACATCTCGGAGGCATCTGATGGGTTTAGGGGGAAGATATTAGAATAGAATGAGGTCTAGTGAGAAAACACTACCCATATGCACATGAGACAAACACAATCATATCATATCACTCAATCAATCAAGCAAGGGCATACAATCGGTCTAACTATCGTTACAGTGCTCGGACTACTAATATTTACATGGGGGGTGTACTACTAATAGTATGGTGGTCTACTAGAAATTTTGATCGGTGGAAGACTCCATGATATCCGCTCCATCTTCGTCTTCATAGTCATCATCACTACTATCCGGGTCAGAGTCGGTGTCGTCGATGATGATGTAGTCTTTAGGACGAATCTCCTTGGGTTCATCGTCTTCTCCTCCTGGCGCGTGGTCTCTCATAAAAACTCCTAGCTTCCTGGTCATGTCGTCATTCCTCTCCACGAGTATCATCATTTCCTCCTCATATCCATCGCGTGTAGACTTAAGCTCCTCTTCTAGCTCCGTGATCCTGATCATCGCCTTCTTCAAATCTATCATGCTTGCGCACATCTAGTTCTCCTGGCGATGAATGTGATGATTTAATTCCTGTATGAATGCTGCAATGGACCTGTCCTTCCTGGTGTTGATCATCTCCCATTGCTCATCTCGGCGCCCACATATCTGGTAGATAGTGTCCTTAAGCTCCTTGTGGTAAACTTCTCCGATGCGTCCTATAGCAATGTGGGCTGCCATACTCTTGCCTAGACTCCAGGTGGGTGCATCAAAGGAAAACTCTATGTGTTTAGTGACTGGTGTGAACGTCCTTCCTGGAACTTGAACTTGAATCATCCAGCGCTCCTCTTCTGGTAAAGTGGCGGTATAGGTCCCGCTGAAGCTTGGTATTCCAATGTTCAGGTACTTAGTGACTTCCTTCAAGTGTCGTCCAAAAGGTGTGTCTTCATCCGGTTGTGCAAACTTGTTCCTCGAGTCCGCCATCCTAAAGAGTAGAAAATGGAGAGGAGTCAAAAATAAGTAGAGAAGAGTGGCCTATGGCTTTTCTTAGTGGTCGTGTCCTACATTCAGCGTGTGCTCTGATACCATCTTGTAGTGACCCGACCTCAAACGGTCAAGTCTCTGTGCTTCAGTGTCATCCCTGGATCGGTAATGCTGACACACACAGTACTCGAAGGATTTATAACAGAGTGGAAATCACACACTTATTATATCGTATGTCTCAATAGAGAACTTATTACAATAAATGTGGCCTAAGGCCATCTAATACGATAACAACGGAAGGCTTGGAAGATAAAGTGAGTCCATCAACTCCAACGGCATAGCTGAGTGCATGACAAACGACCTATCACATCTTACTCCTTGTTTGAAAAGCCTGCAACATTATACGTTGCAGCCCCAAAACGGGTCAGCACATGGATATGTTGGCAATGTAACACAGGAGAGTAATGAACAGATAAATCCTATCACTACATGCATATATGGCTTGTGGAGGCTGTATGGTTAACATGTTTTGCGAAAAGCCAATTTTTCCCTACAACAAAGGAATATAATTTTTTTAACTATCCAGGTAATTGAACAGTATTGAGAAGGTTCCTCCAACTCAATCCCAATTAAAGTAATTATCAACCCAACAAAGTTTATTTAGAGTGATGAGATCCATATGATAATCCAAGAACCAGATACTCAAGATGTCCATAACCGGGGACACGACTAACCATGATTAGTTTATACACTCTGCAGAGGTTTGCACACTTTTCCCCATAAGACTCGATCTCCTTCGTTGGATTTCTCGCACTACATGGTGTTTGAGAAACGGATGACCGAGACACAATCTTTCAGAAGCATTTGCTCTCTACTCCGGGCGGACTGGTACACCTACAATCCCCTACATCTGCTAGTCCACCTCTTCAAGAGCACATGCAACTTACTCAACTATGCCAGAGCCCATAATGGCTTGTGGTTGCACACGGAAGTTTCTAGCATGAATAGTCTTATGATCCCTTTGAGCTTGGGTGGCGGACCGTAGGATGATCACATGGGTACTTCAGGATATCCTAAGACAACACTGGATTCTCCAGGTGCCCACAAGCAATCCACCCAGATGTGTATTAAAGTTGTCACCTTAAGTTGAACCATTAATTAACAACTCACATCTGTCATGGATACACTCAAACCCAAACCACGTCTACGAGCATAGCATGGCAATATAAGCATAACGTAGAAGTAACTCCCATGGGTTTGATAATAAAACAGGTAATAGGTTCTACCTCATCATCTACTTCCCAGACCCACATGTTAAGAGATCCTACCCATGCAATGTGTGAAGGTTGAAACTAATGCATAAAACTGGTTGATAAAGGGGTATGATCAAAGTGTTACTTGCCTTGCTAACGATCTGCAAATCCTAAAGACTCGTAGTAGCACACTTCGCACTCTGGGTGTTCTATTGTAAACAAACAATAGCATACATAAGCACTCAAGCAAGGATGCACGAGTAAATCTCAAATAAGAAGATCTAGCCAGAAAGTCAACTGAAGAACTCCGGTTTGCAAAAAGAATCAAATCAAACGGAGCAACGAAACTCAAGCAGCGAAAGAAACAAGATCCGATTACTAATCTGGACTAAAATCAAATTTTACAGTAAAGAGGGCTTCGAGACGAAGATCCAGGCGCTTGAATCGCCTGATTCCGATAAACGAGCGAAAAGATAAACTAAAACTAAGATCAGGGCAGAAATCGCGATCGAAAATAATCGCGGAAAACCCTGGAAAAAGAAAAACTGACGAACAGGCTAACGAACGAACGTTCACTGTCTGCGACTAACGGATGAACGGCGTCCGTTGAAACGAACGTACGAATGAACGTCCGCAAAATAAACAAATTGAAGGAAAAACCGATCTAATAGAAAAGAAACGAGATCTAGGGTTTCGAAAGAAAACCGGCGGCGGCGGACGGCGGTGCGGCGGCGGCGCGGCTCCGGCGGGTCGGGCGCGGGGCGGCAAGGCGGCGCGGCGGCGAGCTAGGCGGCGGCGGCGGCGAGCGGGGTCGGCGGCGGCGCGGCGGGCGGCGGCGCGCGGCGCTAGGGTTTCGGGGGCTGGGGCGACTTGGGCCTCGGGCCTCGGGGGCGCGGCTTATAAAGCCCCGGGCTAAGTGTCCTAGCTGGACATGGCCCGGTAAGTCGGTTCGCACCTTTTTTTAAAAAAATATTCCGACGCGTAGAAAAACGATTAAAAGGAATACTAAACAGACTCCAAAATTCCTAAAATAAACTTTCCCCGTCCTCTAAAAATATAGCGGGCAAAGTGAACATATATTTGGGCCTCTAAAGCAACTTTGAAAAATGCTTTTTTTTCCTAATCCAAATAAAATAGCGATAAAACCCCAAATAAGAATACAAATATATTTTAATATTTTTCCTCAAACATTTCATTTATTTTGGAGAAGTCATATTATCTCCTCTCATTTGATTTTAATATGAAATATTTTCGGGGAGAAAAATAATTAAAACCAAAGTGATCCTGGTTTCAATATTTGAGAAAAGTTCAAATATGAGAACTAAGAAAATCCCCAACTCTCTCCGAGGGTCCTTGAGTTGCTTAGGATTTCGAGGATCACAAAACGAAATGCAATAAAATATGATATGCATGAATGACCTATGTATAACATTCCAAATTGAAAATTTGGGATGTTACAAACCTATCCCCCCTTAAGATGAATCTCGCCCTCGAGATTTGGGTTGGCTAGAAAATAGGTATGGGTGGTCTTTGCGTAGATCATCCTCTCTTTCCCAAGTGGCTTCGTCCTCGGTATGGTGGCTCCACTGAACTTTGCAAAACTTGATAACCTTGCTGCGGGTAACTCGACTGGCAAATTCAAGAATCCTGACTGGTTTCTCCTCATATGTCAAATCACTGTCTAACTGATTGCTTCCAGGGGCATTGTATCTCTTAGAGGAATATCGGCCATCTCAGCATGGCACTTCTTCAACTGGGAAACGTGAAACACATCGTGAACTCCTGATAGTCCTTCAGGTAACTCCAACTTGTAGGCAACCTCTCCCATGTGTTCTAAAACACGGTACGGTCCTACAAATCTCGGGGCTAATTTTCCCTTAACTCCGAAACGCTTAACTCCTCGCAGAGGTGACACTCGCAGATATGCTCTGTCTCCGATTTCATAGACTACCTCCTTGCGTTTCGAGTCTGCATAACTCTTCTGTCTGGACTGAGCTACCTTCAGTCTATCTCAAATCAGGTTAACCTTCTCCTCGGACTCCTTAATCAAATCCGGTCCAAACAACTGGCGGTCTCCAACTTCATTCCACATCAACGGTGTTCGACATCTTCTTCCGTACAGGGCTTCAAACGGTGCCATCTTCAAACTGGCCTGGTAGCTGTTCTTGTATGAGAACTCCGCGTAGGGTAAATTATCATCCCAACTAGACCCATAATCTAGTGCACAAACTCTCAACATGTACTCCAGAATCTGATTGACTCTCTCAGTCTGTCCATCTGTCTGCGGATGAAAAGCTGTACTGAACTCCAGCTTGGTTCCCAACGTCTGGTGCAGTTGGTGCCAAAACTTTGAAGTAAACTGTGTTCCTCTGTCTGATACGATGGTCCTCGGAACTCCATGCAGACATATGATCCTGGTCATGTATATCTTGGCCAACTTCGCACTTGTATATGTGGTTTTCACTAGGATAAATTGAGCTACTTTGGTCAAGCGGTCCACTACTACCCAGATAGAATCATATCCTGATCGGGTCCTGGGTAATCCGGTGATAAAGTCCATGCCAAGCTTATCCCACTTCCATTCGGGTATCGGCATAGGCTGTAATAATCCTGCTTGCTTTTGATGTTCTGCCTTCACTCTCTAACATACATCACATATGACTACATACTCGGCAATATCCTTCTTCATTCTAATCCACCAGAAACGCTCCTTCAAATCCAAATACATCTTGGTGTTTCCAGGGTGTATCGAGTATGGTGAGTCACGAGCTTCCTGTAATATCAACTTCCCGATCTCGACATTATTGGGCACAAATACACGGTCCTCAAACCACAAGGTGTCGTGCTCATCCTCAGAAAACCTTTGGCTTTGCCTTCACTCATCTTCTCTATTCATAAGAGATGTGTGTGGACCATGTTCATCAAATTCACATCCAGTTTGACACAGTCTACTCTTATTTACAAGAGATTGTAGCGACTGTGAAAGCAAGCCAAAGAGATAGTTGAGATCTCCCCTATATATGCATACACTAGTACATCACCGGTGTGTTGCTACATGAGCTTCATTGTAAACAAATGAATCAAAAAAATCATTAAGGTCTCGAAGGTCAAGGCTCATTTCTTCCTCATACATTTGAGCATGTTTGGACATCATCGGGTGCCCATTGGGCTCCCCAAAACTCAATTGTCTGGCTTCCACAAATTCAGCCCATATGTGGGGGAGAAATATGCTTGTCCAGACTATTAACCCTGTTATCCCCAGCGCGCACCCTAACACAAAAAACTCCACCCCCACGACGTACCCTTCTCTTTTTCTACCGGACCCTACACTTCCTGCTCGGTTTCCCGCCGAAGCGGATCATTTCTCGCTGGAGCCCTCTCTTTTAAAGCCGGATGACGCCCACCCCACCTTTGCCATGTAGACCTCCCTCCTTTAAAACTGGATGACGCCAACTGTTCCGCACTCTGCCCTTATCCTTTCCCCCGTGTTCGTGCTGATCCACCAACGCCATTAATGGAGAGGAGGCATGCACCTTCCGTTATGCCCCCAAGCCAAGAAGGCAGACCCGATGTCTTCTGAGCCATTGCCACATTGTAACATACATTTGAATGTCGTGTATTACCACGAAATAAAAATATGATATCCGATGTTGGGCATGCAATTGATACGACACCTATCCATTATTAACTCTTGAAGCAGTCAACCAATGCATTTACTGTTCTAACCAAAAAAAGTTTTGTTATTAACACTTGAAGAAATCAAGCAATGTATTTACCTTTCTATGCAAACAAAATAGTTGTATGACTTGATGAAAAAAATATGACCCGCTCGCTCATGTAATTTGTTGTAAAACCATCACTGATGAATGCAATTTAAATTATCCTGCTCAGTTAGTTGTAACTAAGCAGATCAACCCAAACTTCCATCACGCTCACTCTCAACCCTCACTCTTATCATAAAATTCATCAACTCATATTCTAAATGAGCGAGTAATCGACGCCGCCATGGTAGGCTAGGGGCAACAGACAAGGGCGGCAACTGCCTTCCCATCTTAGTGCTATGGACCCCCCCCCCCTCTTCAAATTATTCACGTAAATTTTATTAATCCACTCCCATACATTTGAAAGATGTATGTTCTCGCATATTTTAACTATGTGATGCAAGCGTAGTTACATAGGAATGCTAATTTATCCCTCAATACTCAAATTCCATCAAGATGCACTTTCACCAATCTTCTCACATGAAACATATTATATTACTACAAATTCTTGCGGACACTGAGTGAAATTGGTTTCAAAAAACGAGTGAAATATGTTTCTGGAGAAGGTCAAAATAAGTTGTTTGAAATAATTGAATTCAATTTTTTAAATGAGTGGATTATTTTTTGAAATGAGTTAAATTAGTTACTGAAAACAATTGGAATCATTTTTTGAAACTGATTTTTTAATTGTGTGAAACTAATTATTTCAAATATTCAAAATTGTTCGTCTTCAAAAAGTACGTTTCAGTGCTTTTTTAATTATGTGAAATCAACTTCTTTTAATGGGTGAAATCAGTTTTTGAAATGAGTGACATTATTTTCAAAACTAAGTAAAATTAGTGGTTTGAAATAAGTGAATATGTTTTAAAATAATGTTTCACTTTTTTTAGTTAGTGAATAGATTGAAATCTTTTTTAAATGAATGAAATATGTTTTGGCAAATTGCAAAATGATTTGTTTGAAATGTGTGAAACCTTTTTTTATTAGTGAAATCATTGTTAAAAACCTTGACCGGACCGTTGGTTGGACTGGATAAAACCAGGAACCGACGGCCTCAACAGCTTTATAAGCTAATTAGGTCGTTCTGCAAATGGATCAAACAAATCCGATCGAGCTAACCGGTAGCACACTTTTGCATTGTTGGGAAAGAGGAAAAATAATTGCAGCAGCCGAGATCGATTCTTCGGCGCTTGGAAACAGGCCGACGTCGCCAATTTGGCCCAACAACCAATCCCAGGTGTCAAATGATAGAAACTTAGTAACCTGTTTTTACATATTTTTTGGCTTAAAAAACAAGGAAATGAACTGTTGAACCAACGGTCTGACCAGTAAAAATCTGAACCGGCAGCATCACCGGTTCAATCACCAGCCCAGTTTTTTAAACTATGAGTGAAATCAGTTTTTTTAGAACTTTTTCAAAATATATCCAACATATGTCTTGTTTTAAATGCCATATCGCCTTTAATTCAAATATTTAAACATTTCAAAAACTAAATTTTGGTTAAGAAATTACGAGCAATTCAAAATATCGCCGCCAAAAAAAAAACCCGAATGCCTTCTGTTTGGAGAGAGTCTTGTGTATGCAGTCAGCCGCCCATCCATGCACTCCTCTTGTCTTTCCTAACAACCATCTGACCTATGCATGCCAGTGTTGCTGTATTTTATGTACTCAGCACATTGATCTTGGTGCTAAGATGAACGGTACCATCCCGCAAAAAAAAAAAGATGAACGGTACCAGATGTACAGGTAGGTACCGTTAACGGTAGATTTTCCACTTTCGGGTACTCTCTGGTGTCTCACGCAAAGCAGGCCCGTTACACGTGCCGACCATGCAAGCGTTCGCCCATGCAGCTCCTCCGGACTCCCAACGATGGTGCAAGCCCGCTATAAATCGAACCGGCCGCTAATTGCTTTGCCCACTCCTCTCAGACGAGACAACAAACACTCGCCAGTGCACACTCCTCTCAGTCACAAACCCGACTGCTTGCGAATGTCTCCCGCGGCGATGCCGAGCTCCGGCAACCAGGGCAGCGGCGCACCGCATTTGGTCTTCGTCCCGAGCGCCGGCATGGGCCACCTCCTCCCTTTCACCCGCTTCATCACCGCCGTCGCCACCATGGGCGTGGACATCTCCGTCGTGACCGCCCTCCCGACGGTCTCGCAAGCCGAGGCCGAGCACTTCGCCGGCCTCTTCGCCGCCTTCCCCGCCATCCGGCGCATCGACTTCAACCTCCTGCCGTTCGACGCCGCCGCCTTTGCGGACACCGAGCCCTTCTTCCTGCGGTGGGAGTCCCTGCGCCGCTCGGCCCATCTCCTCGGCCCGCTCATCGCTGCCGCCGCACCGGGCGCGTCGGCCGTCATCACGGACGTCACCCTGGCTTCCGAGGTTATCCCCGTAGCTAAGAACGAGCTGAAGCTTCCATGCCACGTCCTCTTCACGTCCGGCGCAACCGTGCTGGCATTCCTCGCCTACTTCCCCGTCTACCTTGACGGCGCGAACGCAGACCACCTCGTCGGCGACGTCGACGTTCCCGGCGTTCGACGCCTCCCGTTCGATCACTGCCCGCGGGTGCTGCGCAACCCCGACGGCCTCTTCACCAAGCAGTTCATCGTCAACGGCCGCGAGATCGCCAAAGCAGACGGCATCCTCATCAACACGTTCGATGCCTTGGAGCCAGAGGCACTCATTGGCCTGCGGGGCGGCAAGGTCGTTCCCGGATTCCCTCCGGTGTTCGCCGTCGGCCCGCTCAAGTCGACGCCAACCACCGCGAGAAGTAGCGATAAGGCGGGCTCGCCTATCGCCTGGCTCGGGGAGCAGCCAGCACGCTCGGTGGTCTACGTCGCCTTCGGCAACTGCAACGCCGCCGCGCAGAAACAGATCCGCGAGATCAGCGCCGGGCTGGAGGCGAGCGGCTGCCTGTTCCTGTGGGTGGTGAAGACGACGATACTGGACCGGGAGGACACGGCGGAGCTGAGGG
This sequence comes from Triticum urartu, assembly GCF_056163025.1. Lineage (NCBI taxonomy): Eukaryota > Viridiplantae > Streptophyta > Magnoliopsida > Poales > Poaceae > Triticum > Triticum urartu. The sequence continues at coordinate 175,203,702 of NC_141879.1, forward strand.
ACGTGCTGGGCGACGGGTTCCTGGGGCGCGTGCAGGGGCGCGGCCTGGTGACCAAGGAGTGGGTGGACCAGGAGGCGGTCCTGAAGCACCCGGCCGTGGGGCTGTTCCTGAGCCACGCCGGGTGGGGGTCGGTGACGGAGGCGGCCGCGTACGGCGTGCCGATGCTGGCATGGCCGACGTTGGGCGACCACAAGATAATCGCGACGGTGATACGAAGCGGCGGCTTCGGGGTGTGGATGGAGCACTGGAGCTGGCAGGAGGAGGATTCGGAGGAGAGATCGGTGGTGAGCGGGGCGGAGATAGGGGAGAAGGTGAAGGAGGTGATGGGCGATGAGGCGATTGCGGCAGGCGCGGCAAGGATGCGCGAGGAGGCGGCCAAGGCCGTTGCCCCAGGCGGCTCCAGCTACCGGAGCATGCACGAGTTCCTCGCCATGCTCAGCTGACTGTTTTAGCGACCACTTTCTAAGCACCGCTACGTGACGATCCCAGGCTCCCAGCCCTTGGTATCAGGTTGGATGGATGCCTTCTCCTGGATCGTGGAGCCATGCGGCGACTTCTCTGCAAGGTCTGCTGGCAGTTGACTAAAGATCGCATCCCGAGCAGTACGCAAGTGTAGTGTAGAAGCTTCACGGACCATACGGAGTATGTATCAGTGGGTGGGTTTTGTGATATGTCATAGAACGCACCACCACTCTCTAATAATTTTGGTGTTTTGGCCAAAAAGGGATAGGGTCAAGGAGTCTTTAGAGCAAGTCTAGTAAAACACTAACCCTCAAACCCCTAAAAATAACGGAATCAATAAGTCCCGAACGTGCCGTCTTTTAGCATCTCGCCCCGAACGCCCTTCTGACCGTTAGATGATAACACAGATCTTAAAGCATGTCAGGCCAGACACGTCATCTCCTTTTTCGTTCGGAAAAGCAGGCGCCGCCCCCGAACGTTTCCATCCCCCACCCACGTGCGCACTACCTTATCCACTCCTCTCGCCTCGCAGTCCACACCCAAGCAAAACTTCTCCGCGGGGCACGGAGGAGGCGGCCATGCGCTGGCGACGAGGTGGGCCGACTGAGATATCAATCAGATAGGGAGGGGGGGGGGGGTGCCGCTCGGCGTGAGACTCCTCGTCGGTGCCGAGGCGCAGCCAGCGCCATCCCTCCAAGTTCGGCTGGGGACGCTGCGGCCTAGCCGAAGTTGCGGCGAAGACGAGGCCAGCGTCTGCGCGGAGGAGCGCCACCGGACCAGCCATGGGACGACGCACGGCGGAGATGGGGCGGGCTGCTCTGTCCTTGCCGGAGATTGTTGCGAGACGGAGACGAGGCAGGCGGCGGCGCCGAGGAGCTCCAGCGGTCCCAACATCGGACCACCCCAGGCATTTGTGCTTCCCGACATGGTCACGAACGCGAGCTGCCCCGCTCCCGCCGGGGTGCTTGGAGATCAGCGCCGGTGTCCTAGCCAGAGCTTTGCTTGGTAATGCCCAGCCCCAGAATTGTTCCATTTCTACGATTTTTTCTGTTCTAGCGATGCATACATCACAAGTGAATCGGCTGGGCAGAGGTGAACTAGGCCATTTTGTTTTGAATGTGTCAACTGAAACCAATAGAACAAGTGCTTCTAGGAGTTATTGATTCCGTAGAACAACTTTTTCTGTGTTTTTTCGTTACCACTCTTCCAGGACGGAATGTCATTTTGTATGTCCATAGATTTTGTTGTAGTGGTGATAGGCTATGAGTTTTTGAGAAGAAAATAAATGATTCGCAGCTAGATTTGATCGGCTATGTGCGCTGAATTTCTGTAGTGGGGAAAGGTACTTTTAGAGTTTGTGGTCATCTTCGTTGAACAACTTCATAGATAGTTAAACTGAAAAGGGATATGGAGTAATCAAAGCTTGCTTTTCGTTTAGAGAGAACGTTTTCAGGACTAAAACATGTACTGTACTATACATTTTTTCTTAAATTTGCTGTCTCATTGTATATTTTTTCTTAAATTTTCCTGGAAGATGGCAAATATAGTTATCGAATCATGGCAAATTTAGTTCTCGGATCATGTAAAATTCATTGCTTTCTTGCCATGGCAACTTTCGATATTTGGATCATGGCGCAATTTTACTCTACCATGGCAACTAATCTTATCTTCTTGCCATGTAAGCATAAAAAAATTAGTTAAATTGATGATGGCAAATTTAGTTTACGCATCATAGCAAATTTGCTTTCTTGAAGACGGCAAATTTAGTTATCGAATCATGGCAATTTTAGTTCTCGGAACATGGTAAATTCATTTCTTTCTTGCCATGGCAACTTTTGATTGTTTTAAATTGTCGCGGTAATTCCTTAAATTGTCCAAAACAACACAAAAAGGAAAATATTGCCATGGCAAGTTTTACTAATTATTTCACCATCATTAACATGGCGAATTTACCTACATCCCCCATGGAAATTTTTAATACTTTATTGCCATGGCAAGTTTTACTATTTATTTGCCATGGCAAATTTACCTTTTATTAACATGGCAAATTTACCAAAGTCCCCATGGCAATATTTAGTTTTTATTGTCATGGCAAGTTTTACTGTTTATTTTGAGTTTTTATTAACATAGTAAATTTACCTAAATCCTCATGGTAATATTGAACTTTTATTGCCATGGCAAGTTTTGCTATTTATTTGCCATGGCTAATATACCTTCATTAATATAGTAAATTTACCTAAATCCTCATGGCAATATTTAACTTTTATTGCCATGGCAAGTTTTACTTTTTTTATTTGTCGATGGTAAATTGACCCTTATTAACATGACAATTCTACCTAAATCCCCATGGCAATATTTAACTTTTATTGTCATGGCTAGTTTTACTTTCTATTTTAATTTACCTTTATTAACATGGAAAAATTAGCCTTTTGTTCCACGACAATTTTTATGTGACATACATGACAAATTTACCTTTTTTTCACTCATGACACATTTAGTTCTCTGGAGCATGGCAAGTTTGACTTTTAGTTTTGCAATGGCAAAAATACTTTACATCCACGGCAAATTTTGCCTCTTCCACCATTCATGGCAATTTTTGCTTCTATTGACTATGGTACATTTACTTTACAAAACATTGCAATTACTACTAAACAAAAGATTGTGCATTTTTTTCTGCGTCACATGATGGCAATTTTTCATCCACATTTTTTGCCTCTTTAATTATATAGTAAAAATAGCATACAATTTTTAATCCACATTTCTTGCCATCATGGTAGAGATGCAACATTGCCATGATTTTTTTTTCTTTTTTGCCATTTGCACATAAAGATCTCTTTTTCACCATGGCAAATTTTGCTTATAAAGATTATGGCAAATTTTTTGGCTTCAACCCATAGTGATTTTTTAGTAGCATCTTGTTCCTTATTTTCTATCTATGATGACAAAATTATTTTTAGACCATTTCAATTTTTTTAGAGTATGGCAAATCTGACCTCTATTATTCACACCCAAAAGTGGGCTTTCTTAGTTTTTGGGTAAACTGGGTTTTATTTTCCTTTTATTTCAACGCAAAAAAGGGCCTAAAGTGATGGTGTTCGGGCTGAGCACACACATGTTCGATCAATCAACCCCCCCCCCCCCCGCGTGACGAACGACTCGTTCGGTGGGGGTCGGGAGATATCAGGGTCCTTTTTGTTTGGCCCGGGAAGCTATTGGGCCTGTCTCGCAGGCGTTCAGGCTGAGGGGTTGTTCGCACCGAACGAAATCGTTCGATCCATCGATACTCCCCTGCCGAACGTATCGTTCGGACTGGTGCCTCCCCAGACCGAACGTTCGGCTGTTATCGGTGTCCAAAAATAACTGTTTTTTTACAGTTTTCGTCGAAAAAAAGCCGTAGACTAGAACCCCTTAACCCTCAAATCCTTAAATTTTTTTAAAGGTCCAACCCTCAAACCCTCTCCCAATCCTCAAAAGTAAGGGTTGGGAAGCAAAACCTACCCCAACCCTCATTTGACGGTTATCCTCGCGCGGGAGGGAAAAAATCCTCCCAACTCCCGCGCCCACGCCCGCGACCGCCGCTGCTAGTCGCCCCCGTCGACCTCCCGCGGGCAACGACAGTGTCGTTCATGGGGAATATTCCGTTATAAGGATTGGGTTTGAGGGTTCTAATCTTTGCCCCTGTTTTTCAACCCGTAAAAGTGCACAAAAAAATCATTTTTGGACCCTTAAAACGCTAGTGAGGGTTTGAGGGTTCTACTAGTAATGCTCTTAGATTATTTTTTGGCCACCCAATTTGTGGCATATCCAACGCGAACCCTCAACCCGTTTGTATCCGACTGGACAACACGGTCCAGATGTGTTTCGCAACGCTAGCCTGTATCGCTCCGCTGACCGGTTTGACACATTTTTTCCCGCAAACTCGAGACATACTGGGGTGGTCTTTGCAGATGTCAGGACCCCTACCTCGCCCTCTTCTGACTCCCCTGACCCATCCAAAAAACCCTCATGTCTCGTGCTTTCCATCTAACGCATGCGCCGCTTCCCGCGCCGCATTCATGCCGGCCCAGATCATGCACCGACCGTCATTGATGCCACGCAGGAGGAGGTGCAGTGGCTCCTCCATGACCGGCAGACAGCGGTCGGACAAGGCTGCCGTGGCGGACCAACGCCCTACCACCGCAGGAGGGACGACGACAACGGCGGCGGCATGTACGGCGATGGTGGCACGGCCGGGCAGGGCAGCCACGCGTACAAGGTGGTTGTCCGGTAGAAGTTGTCGATTTTTTTTCCAGTAAAAGGCTGAAATATCGTTTGTTTATGTAAATTGTGACAGAACTTGAATGAACTTCATCCAGTTTGATTGAATTTCATCCAGCCTGTTGCAATGCGGTTTTAATTGTATGCGGATAGCTATAGATGGTTGGCTCCCGCATCTGTGTCCATGGACTGGTCCCCCGATTCGCGGATGGATACGAAGCTGATTGCGGGTTAGCGTTGGAGATGCCCTAACTGCAGGAAGAGATCGCTGCAATTTTTATTGCTCACTTAGAATCATATTTTTTGTATATAAGTTGCATATCTCATGTATGCCACAAGTTGATATATTGTTGTATATAAGCTGCATTTATTTTGTTGTATTCACAGACTGTATTTGTAGTACATAAGCTGCATATATCTATAATCTGCATATTCGTTGTATATATATGCTGCATATATTTTATTAATGCTTTTAATAAAAGTCCCGCTTCGATACAACCCCATGCTACATGAAAAATAGAAAAGACACTGGTACAAGTCAAACTCCTACCTGCCGACCTGGCAATCACCTTGTGGGGTGTGGAGAGTGTGTGGGCCCCCGATGACAGTGGGTTAGGCGTTTTGTGTGGGCAGCTGGTTCCTTGCATGTCCATTTTTTTTTTGGGTACGTCTCCTCCGTGTGGTGTGGAGGATAGCTGATGGCGAGAGTTAATTCGATTGGCTTGGCGTTATGTAGGCCGCTGAGAGTGCTTTGTAGCGGCTCCAGGAGAGGTCTGCTATAGCGGCATTTTAAGGCGGAAAATTGTTGTGAATTAAATTGCTGAGAGTTATTTGTGAACTTTTAATCTATGAAGTTTATTTTAAATTTGCAAATGTTTTTAAATCTATAAATATATTATAAATTCCTTTCCATTTAAAAAATCATGGTTGTAAAAAAAATCTTTTGATTTAACAAAAAATAAAAAAATATCCGGCTTTTTATAAGATTGCAGTAGAGTGGGCGCAAACCTATATTACAAAGCAAGCTAGTGGATCAGAGAGTCGAGTTGAGCAAGTGGGAGAATAAAGTAGTACTTACTAAAAATAAACTACTTCTATAGTAGAATAAAGTAGTTTTATTAAATCAACTAGTTCAACTACTAAGCACTTACTAAAAATAAACTAGTTTAACTAGTTCTATTATTTATCGACCCCCCCCTCATGTCGAAGAAAAAAAAAGAAGAAAAAAGAGGAGAATAAGAAAGGAATAGAGGAGGAGAAGAAGAAAAAATAGAATATCTATTTTCTTCTTCTCCTCTATTCCTTCTCCTTCTTTTTCTTCTTCTTCTTCTTCCTTCTTCCTCTTTTCTTCTTTTTCCTTATTTTCCTTCCTCGACGACCCAAACCCTAAATAGTACAACTAACGACAACGACTTCGCTTGCATACATATGAACAAATATGATCGATCATATATCAACAATAAAAACATCATATGATATACGAACAAAAAACCACATCTATGAACAAAAAAATCATATGATCATATATATATGTATATGTGCAGGAAAAAACACCATATATGACGCTGAACAAAAAATCATCATATATGCATACATATATATCCATACATCAACATTACATCAACATACATCAACATATATGCAAAAAAATCATATATATATATATATGCAGAAAAACATATATGTGGGGGCCACGGTGGCCACGTCCATGGCGGCAGCGGCAGCGGGGGGGTGGCAGGGCAGGGGCACGGGGCTCACTGGGGTTGGTGCCGGCGACGGCGAGGTCGGGGCCGGGCTGAGGCAGAGGCGGCGCGCGCGGGGTAAGGGAGGGGTCGACGGCGGGAGGCGACGGCGAGGTCGGGGAGGCTGTCGGTGACGACGAGGTCACGGACACATCGGCGATGGCGACGGCGACGGCGACGAGGAGCGGGCGGCGACGGGGCAAGGCGCGGCGACAGCAACGAGGAGCGGGCGGCATCGGGGTGCGGGGGAACTGCGATGAAACTAAAATTTTTCACAAGTCTTGCTTATATACATGAAGCATTGGTCCCAGCTCGTGGCACCAACCAAGACCAATGCCCCCCTTTAGTCCCAGTTGGTACCACCAATCGGGACCAAAGGTCTCTTTTCAGCAGCCCAAAGGGCGGGAAGCAGAGGCCTTTGGTCCCGGTTGGTGGCACCAACTGGGACTAAAGGGGGCATTGGTCCCGGTTGGTGCTACGAACCGGGACCAAAGGAACTCTTTCATCCCGGTTGGTGCCACCAACCGGGACCAAAAGTCATGCACTGGAACTATCACGGTGCGGTGGGATGTTTAGTCCCACCTCGCTAGCCGAGAGGGGCTCGGAGTGGTTTATAAGCCCTGCCGAGCCGACCACTTCGAGCTCCTCTCTACTGCAGGCTTATGAGCCTAAATCCACTCTCTGTGCCTGTAGGCCAACTGGGCCTACTGCGGGCCTGCATCTTGGCCCGACTAGCGGGTTTCTAGTCGTATGTAGGCCGTGGTGGCCCAGTAGGCGGCATTTTTTAATATTTTTTTCTAGTTTTTTTGTTTTCTTTTTTCTTTTTTCTATTTACAGCAAAATACTTACTAGTTTTTTAGTTATTCTTTTTGGTTTTAGGTAATAAAAATTATAAACTTTCTGTCACTGCCATTAATTTTCCAATTTGAATAGTTTAAATTTGAATTCTTTGAAATTTGTGTGAATCACTAGTTTGTGATTAACTTTACTATAAAAATAGATTTTGGAGTGATTCTTTTTCCTGCTATTTAATATTATTGCGTTTTATTATTATATTCAAAAAAGTCTTCGTTATTTTAGTTTCTAACAAAAGAAATATTTATGATAATTCTTTTTGCTATTAAAGTTTCTAACAAAAAAATTTCTTTATGAAAATTCTTTTTGCTTATAATGTTTTGAACATAAAATACTTTGATAATTTTAGTTGCATAAATTTTATATAATTTTAGTTTCAACAATACTAGAGGTTTATAAAACTTTTTAGCTGATTCCTTTTGCTATTAGAGTTTCATTAAATTTTTCTAGTTCATTCTTTTTTCTATTAGACTTTCATTGAAGTTTTCTAGTTCATTATTTTAGTTTATTATTTTTGCTATTAGAGCTTCATAAAAGTATTGCAGATCATTCTTTTTTATATTAGTTCATTCTTTGAGCTAAATGACCCTGAAATTGAAAAGAACTTAGATGAACTCTGAAGAGGTTGAAAATTGGCATGGTATCATCATTTCACCCACATAGCATGTGCTACAAAGTTGAGAGGGTTACAGACAAAACTGGATGCACTTCGTGTACAAAATGGACAACCTCTTTCGAAGTATCAGGGTTTCGGACAAAAACTCATCTGTTACAAAGGGATTTCATTTTTTGAACTTATTTGAACTCCAGACTTATTGTGCGTTCAAAATGCACCATTCAAAGCCACGTCATCAATTTTGAACCGTTTCCGACTTCATTTATTATTTTCATGCATTTACTGATTTGGTTGAGCTAAATGACCCTGAAATTGAAAAGTATTTCAAATGAACCCTGAAAAGGTTGAAAGTTGGCATGGCATCATCATTTCACCCATATAGCATGTGCAAAAAAGTAGAGAGGGTTACGGCAAAAACTAGATGCACTTCATGTACAAAACAGACAATCTCTTTCGAAGTATCAGGATTTCATACGGAAACTCATATGTTACATGGATATTCTAGATCAAAGGCATCATCATAATAGTTGCGGAGAGAAAAGTCTTCACTTTTTCTTCGCTTGTGTCCTTTGCTTATTGCGCTGTAACCATGGATAATCTTCATCGTTTATCAGGGTGCTTGGGTCAGCCTTGACTTTGAAGGGAGGAATTTCATAAAACTTTTCATAATCTTCGGACATGTCTGTCTTGCCCTTCACTCCCACGATGTCTCTTTTTCCTGAAAGACCAATGTGGCGCTTTGGCTCATCGTATGATGTGTTCGCTTCCTTATCTTTTCTTTTTCTCGGTTTGGTAGATCTGCAAATCCTAAAGACTCGTAGTAGCACGCTTCGCACTCCGGGTGTTCTATCGTAAACAAACAATAGCATACATAAGCAATCAAGCAAGTATGCATGGGTAAATCTCAAATAAGAAGATCTAACGAGAAAGTTCAACTGAAGAACTCCGGTTTGCAAAAAGAATCAAATCAAACAGAGCAACGAAACTCAAACTGCGAAAGAAATAAGATCCGATTACTAATCTGGACTAAAATCAAATTTTACAGTACCAAAATCTTGTTCAAGTTGGTTAAACCGAAAGAGGGCTTTGAGACAAACATCCAGGTGCTTAAATCGCCTGATTCTGATAAACGAGCGAAAAGATAAACTAAAACTAAGATCAGGGCAGAAATCGCGATCGAAAATAATCGCAGAAAACCCTGAGAAAAGAAAAATTGACGAACAGGCTAACGAACGAACGTTCCCTGTCTGCGACTAACGGATGAACGACGTCCGTTAAAATGAACGTACGAACGAACGTCCGCAAAATAAATAAACCGACAGAAAAACCGATCTAATAGAAAAAAACGAGATCTAGGGTTTCAAAAGAAAACCGAATGGTTTTCTCGCGAAAACTGGCAGCGGCGGCGTGGCTCCGGCGGGTCGGGCGCGGGGCGGCAAGGCGGTGAGCTAGGAGGCAGCGGCGGCGAGCAGGGTCGGCGGCGGCGGGCGGCGCTAGGGTTTCGGGGGTTGGGCGACTTGGGCCTCGGGCCTCGGGGCGCGGCTTATAAAGCCCCGGGCTAAGTGTCCTAGCCGGACACGGCCCGGTAAGTCGGTTCGCACCTTTTAAAAAAAGGAATACTAAACGGACTCCAAAAATCCTGAAATAAATTTTCCCCGTCCTCTAAAAATATAGCGGACAAAGTGAACATTTATTTGGGCCTCTAATGCATATTTTTCCTAATCCAAATAAAATAGCGATAAAACCCCAAATAAGAATACAAATTGATTTTAATATTTTTCCTCGAACATTTCATTTATTTTGGAGAAGTCATATTATCTCCTATCATTTAATTTTAATATGAAATATTTTCGGGGAGAAAAATAATTAAAACCAAAGTGATCCTGGTTTCAATATTTGAGAAAAGTTCAAATATGAGAACTAGGAAAATCCCCAACTCTTTCCGAGGGTCCTTGAGTTGCTTAGGATTTCGAGGATCACAAAAGGAAATGCAATAAAATATGATATGCATGAATGACCTATGTATAATATTCCAAATTGAAAATTTGGGATGTTACAAACCTACCCCCTTAAGATGAATCTCGCCCTCGAGATTCGGGTTGGCTAGAAAAAAGGTGTGTGTGGCCTTTGCGTAGATCATCCTCTCTTTCCCAAGTGGCTTCGTCCTCGGTATGGTGGCTCCACTGAACTTTGCAAAACTTGATAACCTTGCTGCGGGTAACTCGACTGGCAAATTCGAGAATCCTGACTGGTTTCTCCTCATATGTCAAATCACTGTCTAACTGAATTGCTTCCAGGGGCACTGTATCTCTTAGAGGAATATCGGCCATCTCAGCATGGCACTTCTTCAACTGAGAAACATGAAACACATCGTGAACTCCTGACAGTCCTTCAGGTAACTCCAACTTGTAGGCAACCTCTCCCATGTGTTCTAAAACATGGTACAGTCCTACAAATCTCAGGGCTAATTTTCCTTAACTCTAAAACGCTTAACTCCTCGCAGAGGTGACACTCGCAGATATGCTCTGTCTCCGATTTTATAGACTACCTCCTTGCGTTTCGAGTCTGCATAACTCTTCTGTCTGGACTGGGCTACCTTCAGTCTATCTCGAATCAGCTTAACCTTCTCCTCGGACTCCTTAATCAAATCTGGTCCAAACAACTGGCGGTATCCAACTTCATTCCACATCAACGGTGTTCGGCATCTTCTTCCGTACAGGGCTTCAAACGGTGCCATCTTCAAACTGGCCTGGTAGCTGTTGGTGTACGAGAACTCCGCGTAGGGTAAATTATCATCCCAACTAGACCTGTAGTCTAGTGCACAAGCTCTCAACATGTCCTCCAGAATCTGATTGACTCTCACTACAAGAAATATGTCAACTTGTGACCCTCACTATTGGCCGCTAAAAGGTCATAGTTTTTCATTTCTGACCTTTTTGTGACCAAAAATAGAAGGTCAAAAGCTGGCGGTCGTAAACTGAAATTAGTGACCTTTGTGATATGTAAAAGGTTGTTGGTTCCACGACCAAATTTTTGGTAACTAGCAACCTCCTCAGGCCACGTAGGCATCCAGCGTGGCAAGCTGATGTGGCACAAGAATCAGCCCGGTCCGATTCGGTGTTTTACATGGGCCGAGCCCAACGATTCGGCCTTTTTAATGTATTTTTCCTGTTATTTTTTGCTAGCTACATGGGCCTAGCCCAGCAATTCGGCCTTTTATATTCTAGAATGTAGCCTTTTATAGTCTACTGATTTTCTATTTTCAACCATTTTATTTTGCAACGGGTCCCACTTGTCAGGCTTAGCTCAAAATTGGTCCCACACATTAGAAATTTTGAAATTTGTCAAACAACCATTATAACTTGGACCTAACTTCTCAGGTTTCCATTTCACGGGTATTCAAATCACATACACAATCATTGTTTCGAACAGACGAGGGAGCAAATGAAATTGGTCCAAAACAATACTACATTAATCTATTACAATAGTTACAGAATATTACAACCCACATATGCCTACTACTGCCTACAACTACAACACATAATATGCTACTCTTTGCTGATATGCTTCACAGCTTTGGACATGGATTCACACTTCACCTGTGCAAAAAATAAGAATGAACATATAAGAATAAGAATAGGTACAGAACATCAAACATTAGCCAATGAGGGATCCAATAACTTATAATCAAGAATTGACAGCAAATGCCATGTACATAAATAGTATGACTAACACTAACCAGTATGCGTTCATGGAGTGACTAAAATGTTCTCACTAGCTAGGAATTTTTTCGTATATAATATAATGACATGTGCAACTCTCTAAATTAACCATAGAAATTAAAACTGTAAGAACGAGTTTTAGAATCCAGGCATGTCAAATTTTAAGCACCAGCAGAATAGATCTAACAAACCAGACCATGATCATCATGCATCAGGATTTATGGTTCTAGCAAAATAGTAAGGAGATGGACATACACGCATCAAGCATACCAGCTACTACATCACCATTCTCGTGACCACAGACATCACCATTCACTAATAATTCCCACTGGGAGATCAAACTATGCATCCAACAAGCTACAGCAACAGGGAATGCAGAAAAATTATGACCCGAGATGACGAATCAACTGGGTGCATCTCAATTTGAACAACCACGGCGAGACAACAATCGCATACTAATGTGGCGAATCAAATCTGCACGTAGGAGCAACGCCGTTCGTGGCATCCACATGAGGACGCGCAACATCAAGAACATGGCGCATGACAGCGACAGACCTAGAGATCTAGGACAGAGGGAGGGGGAGCTTACACTTCCGGATGCAGGCGGCCGGGTAACCGCACAAGGAGCAGGTGCTCTTCTGGAGGTGGAAGCTACGACGTCCGCAACGGATGCAGAATTGAAGAGGCCCCTCATGTAGCAGCAGCAACAGCATGAAGAATTGAAGACCGACCAACAGAGCCTGTAATGCAAACAGAGAGGCGTGAGGAAACTGAATCCAATCACATCAAATCAAATCGAGCTGCTGCACCTTGACCTTGAGGAAAACAAACCTCATCTCATCTCATCTCAGGGAAGAATAAGAAGAAAAATATATGGCTGCTGCTCCATGACCATGACCTTCAATTGTTGCTGCTGCACCAGATCGAGGAGGAAGAAGACCTGCAAATAAGCAATAACTAGCAATGCACAAGCATGAATTCATGGAAGGACGGATGCAAGGCCAAACATCCAGCATGCTGTTTCTTAATGCCCCAACTACTTAAAAACCCATGGTAGTTCTAACCATATTAAATTAAAGGACAAAGTGAAGTCATGATGAATTGATAGTTCCATCTTATAAAGCTTTCTGTTTAGCATATCCTAAATCACAGTCTATCTACCAATATATGAACTCTTTAGTTTTCAGAACCGAGGCTCACATATTTGGGCTGATTTGTACACAGCCAAGAAAAACTTCTTACAAATAAATTCATGGAAGCATATCATCCTTTCAGTCCCTCACCCATATCTTCTAGTAGTATTACAGACAAACTAAATTTTACATAGGGAGGTTCAGATTATCTTCACTGTATTTTTAGTATTTTTTTAATTGAGACAAAATAAATGCTAACATCAATGAAAACAAGACTTGAACAGAAATAGCTATTAAAGAAACACGTTTATAAGATAGAATGAAAATGATTTACACCACAACATATAGTTCACATGTACTGGAGCTATCACAGAGACTACAGAACACACATAATCACACATATGCGTACAGGGTACTACTCCATGGTTCAGGTTACACTAATAAACAAAATTATACAAGTGACTAGACTAGTATCACAGATCTACAGAGTAGTACTAAACAGCTAAAACTAAGTAGTAGAAGTAACTAGTACAGGGAGCAAGTACTCTTAAAATCTAAATCTTACAGACTTATACAACACCGAGAAATTCAGAGAAGAAAGGGAGAAAGAAAGATTGCAGGAGGAGGTCGAGGATTATGCAAATTAACTGCCATGTTCCTAATGGACCTCTGCCTGTACCCAAATTCGGGACTCGCTCACTTTCATATATACAAAACTGGGAGGTAGCTGTCTGTCATGTTCCCAAATTTGGGAGTCGCTTTTCAAGCATCCTATAATACAACAATATATGCCCAGACAAGCAGCTGAAAAATACTTAGAAAGAACTTTCACTTAAAAAAACACCCAGCCTATAATACTAGCTATACAAGCCCAGACAATGTGTCCAATGATACTAGCTATATTGTAACACCCGGATAATCAAGCTACAGTAAACCTATGCTAATGGTGCCACGTCACCTAGGTTACTATTGATAAACTCGAGCTAGTTAAAAAATGATTCAAATTAAAATTTAAAATATAGGCGAACAGTAAAATTTTCAAATATCAGAACTAAAATGTTCGGGTTGTGCCAAATAAATTGTAAGTAATTATGGTGGAGAAACCAAACTTTGATAAAATGTTTAAAAGCTCTAAAACAATTAAAACAGTAGTGAAAACAATTAAACAAATGCCTATTGAATTTATAAAATGCTAAAACTATTTTATTATGGGTTAAGAATTAATCTCATAGTAGTTTGTTGATAAATACAAATTTAGGCACTAGTGGTAATTTTTATAAAACTAAAAATAAAAGAAACTACAAATAAAAAGAGAAAACAAAATATAAAAACAAAACTAACAAAAAAAGGAAATAGAAGAACCCCCCCAACTGGGCCACAGCCCAGCTGACCTCTGGACCCACTAGGCCGGTCCAGTCGGCCCAGCCGCCGCCCGACCTAACCCTAGTCGACCAACGCCCCCACTCCCCTCGTTCCCCACTCCCCCCACTCGTTTCCCCGCACGCCTCCCTCTCCTTCCTCGATCTGGATCGGGGGGCAACGACCCCGACCCTGATCCCGCATCGCCCCGCTCGCCCCTCGACACCGACCGCTCCGCCCGATGCTACCCCGCCTCGTCGCCGGATCGCCTCTTCGCCCTCCTTCTCCCTCGCGCGTCGCCCGTCCAAGGTCTCTGCATCGTCGAGCTGACGCCGTCGCCGAACGCCGCCATCTCACCGTGCCGTCGCTAGATCATCCCCGACCAGCCTCCCCGAGCCCACTGCCTAGTCCCTACTCCATACGGTGAGGCCCTCGGCCTCCTCTTCCCCTCTCCGCTGCCTCGCCCCCGTGAGGAACGCGCCGCGCGCCTCACCTTGCCCTCGGCCGCAATCACCATTGCCCCATGGCCTTCTGCGCGCGCCCGTCGTGCCCGGCGCTGGCCGACGCTCACCCGGGCCGCGATCATGGAGAGCCCCCTGCTCTGCTTACTGCTGTTGCTGTTGTGCCGCTGCTCCTCTGTACTGCTGCCGCTGCCTTCGCTTTACTGCTAGCGCTGCTACTCGTCGCCGTTACTCGCCCGCCGTGCTCGTGTGATGCTGCCGCTGCTGTACTGCGCCTGGGCTCGCGCCCTTGGCCCGCACCCGCGCAGTCGCGCATTCGCCATGGCCGCGCTGCACGCGCTCACCCCCGATCCCCTGCTATGCCGGGCCACGCCCGACCTGACCTCGGCTGCGCCCACCGCGCCGCTGCTCACCCCGCGGTGGCCCCTCGCCTTCGCGCGTGACCGCTCGCCGTAGCCGCTTTCGTCGCCCGCCGTTGCCTTCGCTGGTCGGCCGCGCCGCGCCCGGCTCCCAGCCGTGGCTGCGCGCGTGCCCAGCGGCCCCTTGTTGATTTGGGGGCTAATCCCCATTAGCCTAACCTCCCCCCCCCACTGCCACTGCCAAGCGGGCCCCGCCCAGAGAACAAAAAAAGAAAGAATTATAAGAATAATAAATAAAAATAAAAACATTAATTATTTAATTAATAAATTAATTAGCTTAATTAATTGTGTTTAATAAACCTAATTAATTAACTAACCTAACTAATCTGGTAATTAAACTAATTAATTTGGTTAATTAGTTAACACACAATGACATGCGGGACCCACACGTTACTTTGACCCAGTCACCGCCCTGTTTACTGCTGACGTCATGATGACGTCAGCAAACACTATTCTGGATAATGTTGAATTAAAATAATTAATTAAATCCTAAAAATGATTTAATTTTTTTATTATTAATATAAAATAAACCGTAACTTGGATGGAAAAACTTTGTACATGAAAGTTGCTCAGAACGATGAGACGAATCCAGATACGCAGCCCGTTCGTCCATCACACATCCCTAGCATAGCGAACATGCAACTTTCCCCCTCCAATTCATCTTTCTGAAAACGCGAAACCCCGGGAATATTTTCCCGGGTGTTTCCCCCCTTCATCGGTACCACCTCATACCGCGTTAGGGCACCCCTAACACCGCTACTTGTCAGGTCATGCTTCGTCATGCATTTGTTTGCATTATATTTATTGTTTCCCCCCCTCTTTTCTCGCTAGACACCGAGACCGATGCCGCTGCTACCCAGTACGACTATGGTGTTGACGACCCCTCTCTCTTGCCAGAGCAACCAGGCAAGCCCCCCATTGATCACCATATATCGCCTACTCTCCTCTATACTGCTTGCATTAGAGTAGTGTAGCATGTTACTGCTTTCCGTTAATCCTATCCTGATGCATAGCCTGTCATTGTTGCTACAACTGTTGATACCTTACCTGCAATCCTAAATGCTTAGTATAGGATGCTAGTTTATCATCAATGGCCATACATTCTTGTCCGTCTGCCATGCTATACTATCGGGCCGTGATCACTCGGGGGTTGATCACGGGTATATACCTATACTTTATACATGATACATGTGATGACTAAAGTCGGGTTGGCTCGAGGAGTACTCGCGAGTGATTCACGGATTGGGGGCTGAAAGGACCTTTGTGCCGACGGCCCTCTGGATGGATCTTTGTGGCGGAGCGACAGGGCAGGTTGAGACCACCTAGGAGAGAGGTGGGCCTGGCCCTGGTCGGCGTTCGCGGTTATTTCAAGATAACACGTTTAACGAGATCTTGGTATTTGATCTGAGTCTGGCCACTGGCCTATACGCACTAACCATCTACGCGGGGACAGTTATGGGCACTCGACGTCATGGTATCAGCCGAAGCCTTCGTGACGTCAGCGACTGAGCGGCGCGCGCCGGGTTGGACTGGAACGCCTGCTCTTGTATAAGGGAGGCTAGGTCTGCTCTCCGGCCGCCCTCGCAACATGCAGGTGTGCAATGGGCGATGGGCCCAGACCCCTGCGCCATAGGATTTAGACCAACCCTGCTGACCTCTCTGTTGTGCCAAGGTAGGGTTGTGACGTGTCGATCTTCCGAGGCCGGGCATGACCCAGGAAAGTGTGTCCGGCCAAATGGGATCGAGCGTGTTGGGAAATGTGGTGCACCCCTGCAGGGAAGTTAATCTATTCGAATAGCAGTGATCTTCGGTAACAGGACGACTTGGAGTTGTACCTTGACCTTATGACAACTAGAACCGGATACTTAATAAAACACACCCTTCCAAGTGCCAGATACAACCGGTGATCGCTCTCTCACAGGGCGACGAGGGGAGGATCATCAGTTAGGATTATGCTATGCGATGATACTTGGAGGACTTCAGTCTACTCTCTTCTACATGCTGCAAGACGGAGGCTGCCAGAAGCGTAGTCTTTGAAAGGACTAGCTACCCCCCTTATTCCGGCTTTCTGCAGTTTAGTCCACATATAATAGCCTTATTCCAGTTGATACCAATGCATACATATGTAGTGTAGCTCCTTGCTTGCGAGTACTTTGGATGAGTACTCACGGTTGCTTTCTCCCTCTTTTCCCTCCTTTTCTTTACCCGATTGCTGCGATCAGACGTTGGAGCCCAGGAGCCAGACGCCACCGTCGACGACGACTACTACTACTACTCGGGAGGTGCCTACTACTACGTGCAGCCCGCTGACGGCGGCCAGGAGTAGTTAGGAGGATCCCAGGCAGGAGGCCTGTGTCTCTTTCGATCTGCATCCCAGTTTATGCTAGCCTTCTTAAGGCAAACTTGTTTAACTTAAGTCTGTACTCAGATATTGTTGCTTCCACTGACTCATCTATGATCGAGCTCTTGTATTCAAGCCCTCGAAGCCCCTGGCTTGTAATATGATGCTTGTATGACTTATTTTATTTATAGAGTTGTGTTGTGATATCTTCACGTGAGTCCCTGATCTTGATCGTACACGTTTGCGTGTATGGTTAGTATACGATTGAATCGGGGGCGTCACATATATATATGCCAGCCCTTGATTTTTGAACAAGGGTCCAATGATGCCTGACTTGCACAGGTAAACTACTAGCAGCCTGATGCTTGGAGATGCATGCAGTAGGCTGGTGCTGTAACTTCAAAAAGTAACGGCACAGCGCGCATCATGCAGTAACTTTGAAAGTCCAAACACTAAGATAACAACTAGATCTGCAGGGTCTTAGTTAGGCAGCTAGCTACAGGTGGATAGATAGATCACATGCGATCGCGGTCTTGGCTGGCTGCTGCCATCTAGGCGCTAGGCGAAGCAGGCAATATGCATGGTGAGGGGAGGAGCAGCAGAGGCGGCAGCGGCCAGTGGGATTCGCGCGGGGCACCAGGCATGGCCGCCCCTCTGTCTGGTGGGAGACGTGGTGTGAGGAGGCTGGTGCTGATGGCGGCGGTGGCTGGAGATGGTGGCGCTGGTTGAGTGGTGGATGGAGGGGTGACGGAGGCGGCTCACCTCTCCTCGCCGCCGCCGGAGGAAGCGGGGGAGGGGAGGAAGCAGAATGGTGGCCACACGCCGTGCACCTGCGCGTCTACCAAATTGAACAGAAGAGAACGAACATCATCAGCCTTCCAAATCAAATCGAAATGAAAAGAGGAAGAGACCATGTCCTGCACTTGCTTGGTCTGCCAGCGCGTGGCTGCGGGAGCCGTGGCGGATCTGGACCTGCTCGATATGGTGGGTAGGTCGGAGCCGGGGTTGGGAGGCGGTTATGGTGAAGGAGAGCTCGCCGGCGGCGGTGCCTGGAAGGAGAAGGTGCCATGACCGTGGTGCCGCCCTAACCAAGGCCGTGACGAAGGGGGACGTCGGCGAGGTGCAGAGCCCGAAGGAGCAGCGAACGGTGAAGGATTCATGGCACAACGTTGCATCAAGTGCTCGGAACGGCGGCGGGGGCGTCGGCATCGGCGAGCGCGACGCGGAGCCGGTAGGGAAGGCGCTCGGAGGGGAAGACGAAGAGGACAAGAGCGCGACGCGGAGCCGGTAGGGGAGGCGCTCGGAGGGGAAGACGAAGACGATGAGAGCGCGTCGGTCGACGCCGGCGGGTGGTGAA
Source organism: Triticum urartu (assembly GCF_056163025.1). Taxonomy (NCBI): domain Eukaryota; kingdom Viridiplantae; phylum Streptophyta; class Magnoliopsida; order Poales; family Poaceae; genus Triticum; species Triticum urartu. Next base: position 175,222,426 of record NC_141879.1, read on the forward strand.
TCAGATCTAGGGATCGAGGGGGTAGCGGCGGGGGATCGGAGCTGGGGATCGAAGGGAGGGTTGGTGGGGCTGACGGCGGGGGATCGAATCTGGGAGGTCGAGGGGAGGGTGGGTGGCTGGGTTATGCTATTTGTTTTTTGGGAGAAGCTCGACCGTTGGATGAGTGCGAGATGGATGGCTCAGATTGCATTCAATTTGGTGATCCGCGTGAAGGTGGTTCCTCGCGTCTCATTGGCCCGTTGTTTCGCAATTGAATTCTCAAAAATTTAGACCTAAATCTATGATGTTTTTTTAAAACATAACAATGGCAAAGTTTGTCAAAATGATCTTGTATTTTGCATAAGTTTGCATCATGGAATGGCAAACAATATTGCCAAATAGAGCTTTCATTTTCTTTGCACAAAAAAATAATTTTTCATTTTCCGAGTGCATAAAATGGTTTTTTGTGAATAACCTACCAAATATTTGTTTCAAAATAGCACCACTCTATTTTTCAAAAATATTAGAACACTTTATGTAAAATTTCTTGTATTTGCCATATTTTCAAGATTCAACCACTATCTGAGGGAGGGAGAGGACGACACGAGATGGGCGGTGGTAGTCGGGCGCCGTCTGTGACGGCGGCGAGGAGATGGGGACGACCGGACGAGGGAGGATGAGTGCATCTTGAAATGGCAAACAACGTTGCCTAAGAAAGATTTAACTTTTTTTGGACGAAAAATTCATTTTCCATTTTTCGAGTGCCAAAAATGAGTTCTTTTGTGAAGTACCTACCATGTATTTGTTGCAAAATTTGACAAAATCAATTTTATAAAATACTAGGTCATATTTAATGCACAATTAACCAAATGGTTGGGTGTCCAAAGCTTTGATCCACCTCTCGTGAAAAAGACAAATTTATGTTGATTCAGTAGGAAACTGATCAAATTTGAACTGCTGCTGCCTCATAGTTTGCTCTTTATTTTTCCCAAAAATCATTTCTAGGTACTTAAGTATCTATTTAATCACACCAAAAAAATTCCAAGATTCAACCACTAGCTAGGAACGGTCATTCCCGCCGTTTTCACCGCATTTTGAAACATGCATACAAATTTAAAAAAAATGGAAAACATCTGCATTGTGTCATTATATGTGACCAAGTTACCAGGAAAAATAATATGTGTAAAGCCAAATGTGTGAAGATTCATGGCTTCCAACCCAAATGCTCAATCTTATGGCCACATTCATGGCATAGTTGTTTCAAATGATCTAATATTGTGCACACGGGTGCACGTTGGAATGGAAAACAATGTTGCCTAAGGAAGTTTTCATTTCCTTTGGACAAAAAAATCATTTTCCATTTTTTGAGTGCCCAAAATGAGGGTTTTTTGTGAAGAACCTACCAAATAATTGTTGCAAAATTGGACAAAATCAATTTTCTAAAATACTAGGCCATATTTAATGCACAATTGACCAAATGGTTGGGTGTAAAAAGTTTTTACCACCTCTGGTGAAAAAGACAAATTTCCGCCGTTTCAGCTGAAAGCGGGTCAAATTTGAACTGCGGATGCCTCATAGTTTGCTATTTATTTTTCCCAAAAATCATTTCTAGGTACAAAAGTATTTATTTAATCAGAGAAACACCAAAAAAATTCCAAGATTCAACCACTAGCTAGGAACGGTCATTCCCGCCATTTTGACCTCATTTTGAAATGGGCATAAAAAATTCAAAAAAAATCAAAAAATTGGGAAACCTTCTCATTGTGTCATTACATGTGACCAAGTCACCGAAAAACTAATAAACTTGTAATACGGCCATTATTTTAAAAAAATGTTCTCACAAATGAGCTATCATGCATGAAGATTCATGGCTTTCAAACCAAATGATCAATCATATGGCCACATTCATGGCATAGTTTGTTCAAATGATCTCATATTGTGCATAAGGGTGCATCTTGGAATTCCAAACAATGTTTTCTAAGGGAGTTTTCATTTTCTTTGCATGGAAAATTCATTTTCCATTTTCCGAGTGCCCAAAATGAGGTTTTTTTGTGAAGGAACTACCAAATAATTGTTGTAAAGATGTACCAAATCAATTTTCTGAAATACTAGGATAGATTTAATGCACAATTGACCAAATGGTTGGGTGTCAAAAGTCTTGATCCACCTCTGGTGAAAAAGACAAATTTTCGCCGATTCAGTAGGAAGCGAGTGAAATTTGAACTGTAGCTGCCTCATAGTTTGCTCTTAATTTTTTCCAAAAATCATTTCTAGGTACATAACTATATATTTAATCAGAGAAACACCAAAAGGTTTCCAAGATTCAACAACTAGCTAGGAACGGTCAAGCCCGCCGTTTTGACCACATTTTGAAACGGACATAAAAAATTCAAAAAAAATCAAAAAATTGTAAAACCTTCGCATTGTGTCATAATATGTGACCAATTTTCAGGAAAAATAATAAACTTGTAATACAGAAATTATTTTTAAAAAGTGTTCTAAAAAATGAGCTGTCACGCGTGAAGATTCATGGCTTTCAAGCCAAATGATCAATCATATGGCCATATTTATGGCATAGTTTGTTCAAATGATCTCATATTGTGCACAAGGGTGCATCTTGGAATTCCAAACAATGTTGCCTAAGGGATTTTTTATTTTCTTTGCACGGAAAATTCATTTTCCATTTTTCAAGTGCCCCAAATGAGGTTTTTTGTGAAGGAACTGCCAAATAATTGTTGTAAAAATGGGCCGAATCAATTTTATAAAATACTAGGCCATGTTTAACGCATAATTGACAAAATGGTTGGGTGTAAAAAAAATTATCCACCTCTGGTGAGAAAGACAAATTTCCGCCGATTCAGTAGGAAGTGGGTCAAATTTGAACTGCAGCTGCCTTATAGTTTGCTCTTTATTTTTTTCAAAAATCATTTCTAGGTACATAAGTATCTATTTAAGCATAAATACATGGTTTGGTGGTGATATGTTGAGGTTTGGACGGTGGCCAGGGCTCCAACTCCAAAGAGCGTAGTCTCGCGTGCCCGCCGCGTGGTCACCGCATGACCGTGGCGTTGCCATGCGTTCTGGGAAGCCTAGGCATGTCTAGTAGGTTTGGCACTCCCCAGGTAGATTCTTGGAAGAAAATAACAACAGAAGAATCTCACTAGGAGACCGAACTATGCTCAAACATGAATTAGCAGCCAAGTGTTTGATTAGCGTTACGAGAAATTCACAAGGCTAATGGGCCTGAGTTTTAGCCGAGGATGATCATCTACTAAGGACACTATCTTGGAAAATTTGCAGCTCAAATGGAGGAGCCTAGGTGTCACTTACTTTGCAACATACCACACTGGACAGAAATATGAATGTTGAAGCCACACTTACATGTATTGTTAGATGGGGCTCAAATTTTGTGGAGAGCAATGATTTGGGAATATAGAATATGTGGCAAAAATTCAGCTCATTAGGATATGCCTAGCTAGTACTTCCTTCATAACAGTTTGAGTTGAACAAAAACTTTGGAAATTTGCCGAGGAAGATTTACCAGGCAAATGGAGTTGAATATTTTCATGAGGCAGTGATTTGGATAGTAAAGAATGCCCAATTTTGTGGGGAACTTTGGGAATGAGAGAAATATAGGTTGCTTCACAACCTAGTGCAAAAATTGACACATGGACATGACACATAGGCAAAACTGATGAGGTGGCGCCTAGTCATAGCAATAAGTACAAATGCATCCACGTTCACAACCTCATGACCATTTATATTGGTCGTAATCAGGTAAAAATAAGGTCATTGGCCACTCTTGTCTGCTTTGTAACCATTTGGTGTAAGCAATTTCAGGGTTTGAGCCCTTCCAAGCGAAATGGTCGTGAATTTACGACCAATTCAGCTGGGGTCACTAAGAGAAGGTCATAAGTTGACATATTTCTTGTAGTGTCTCTCAGTCTATCCATCTGTCTGCAGGTGAAAAGCTGTACTGAACTCCAGCCTTGTTCCCAAAGTCTGGTGCAGTTGGTGCCAAAACTTTGAAGTAAACTGTGTTCCTCTGTCTGATACGATGGTCCTCGGAACTCCATGCAGACATACGATCCTGTTCATGTATATCTTGGCCAACTTTGCACTTGTATATGTGGTTTTCACTGGGATAAAGTGAGCTACTTTGGTTAAGCAGTCCACTACTACCCAGATAGAATCATATCCTAATCGGGTCCTGGGTAATCCGGTAATAAAGTCCATGCCAAGCTTATCCCACTTCCATTCGGGTATCGGCATAGGCTGCAGTAATCCTGCTGGCTTCTGATGTTCTGCCTTCACTCTCTGTTATACATCACATACGGCTACATACTCGGCAATATCCTTCTTCATTCCAGTCCACCAGAAACGCTCCTTCAAATCCAAATACATCTTGGTGTTTCCAGGGTGTATCGAGTATGGTGAGTCATGAGCTTCCTGTAATATCAACTTCCCGATCTCGACATTATTGGGCACAAATACACGGTCCTCAAACCACAAGGTGTCGTGCTCATTCTCACGAAAACCTTTGGCTTTGCCTTCACTCATCTTCTCCTTTATCTCGACAATTTCTTTGTCATCCTTCTGGGCTTCTCGAATCTTTCCCTACAAGGTCGACTGAACTTCCATGGTTGTAACGAAACCTCTAGGAACAATCTCTAAACGTAGCTCCCTGAAATCTTCTGCTAACTCCCTTGGCAAACCTCCTGTTACTAAGGTATTGGCATAACTCTTCCGGCTCAAAGCGTCTGCTATGACATTGGCCTTGCCTGGATGATAGTGCAACTTCATATCGTAATGCTTTATAAGCTCCAACCATCTCCTTTGCCTGAGGTTCAACTCCTTCTGCGTGAAAATGTACTTCAAACTCTTATGATCTGTGTATACATCACAATGGTTCCCAATAACAAAATGTCTCCAGGTCTTGAGTGCATGCACTACGGCTGCAAACTCCAAGTCATGTGTGGCATAATTCAACTCATGCGGTCGAAGTTGTCATGAGGCATATGAAAAAACTCTTTCGTCTTGCATAAGTACTCCTCCAAGTCCTAAGCGAGAGGCGTCGCAATACACCTGGAAATCCTTGCGTATATATGGCAGAATCAGCACTGGGCTGTAGTCAAACGTTTCTTTAACTCCTGGAAACTTGCTTCACATTCCTTAGTCTAATGGAACTTGGTGTCCTTCTTCAACAACGTCGCCATAGGCTTTGCAATCTTAGAGAAAATTTCAATGAATCTCCGATAGTATCCCGCGAGTCCAAGAAAACTACGGATCTCTCCAACTGAGGTGGGTGCCAACCACTCGGTGACCGACTGAACTTTGGTGGGGTCCACTGCTATACCTCCTCCTGATATAACGTGTCCAAGAAATCCAAGTTCCTTCAACCAAAACTCACATTTGCTGAATTTGGCATATAACTGATGTTCCCTGAGTTTCTCGAGAACTAAACGCAAATGCTCCTTATGTTCCTCTTCATCCTTTGAGTATACTAAAATATCATCAATGAACACCACGACAAACTTATTCAAGAACTCCATGAACACCTTATTCATCATACTCATGAAATAGGCTGGGGCGTTAGTCAATCCAAATGACATAACCGTATACTCATAAAGCCCATACCTTGTGGTAAAAGCTGTCTTAGGTATATCCTTTTCTCGAATCTTCAGCTGGTGGTAACCTGATCACAGGTCGATCTTTGAAAACACTTTAGCTCTTTGCAGCTGGTCAAACAGATCATTGATCATCGGCAGTGGGTACTTGTTCTTGATTGTCACTTCATTCAATGTTTGATAATCAACAACCATTCTCAAAGACTTATCCTTCTTCTCAACCAATAGCACTAGGGCTCCCCATGGTGATGAACTCCGTCAGATGTAACCTTTCTCCAATAACTCCTTAACCTGTTTCTTGATCTCCTCCAGATCATTCGCGGGCATACGGTATGGTCTCTTTGATATAGGCCCGGTGCCTGGCAACAGCTCTATCAAAAACTCGATGTATCGATCTGGCGGCATTCCTGGTAACTCCTCTGGAAATACATCTGGGTAATCCTTCACAATAGGCACTTCCTCCTGAACAAACTCCCGTGAGAGAATGTACTTGGGTTCTCCACTACTAGGGAAAAGCTTAGCAGCAACGCGGGTTTTAGGCCTATCAGTAGCGTGGGGCGATGCGCTACTGATAAGGCGCTACAACTAACGTATAGCAGTAGCGTGCCTCCGCCCACGCTACTGCTAAATCGACTTAGTAGTAGCGACTTCCCGGAGGAGCGCTACTGGTAATTAGTAGTAGTGCTTCTCCTTGCCCGCGCTGCTACTATTATTTCATATTTTGTTTCTTTTTTATTTCATGTTGTATTCGTACACCTTTACACAAGATTTCATACAACAGGAATTTAGAAATTGTTTTTACATCATAATGAGTTATTACATTAAGGGGTGAAAGAACCGTGGACTAGTTTCAAGTGGATGGACATCCACTTGAAACTAATCTGCGGTTCTTTTACCCAATGATATAATAAATATCATCATCATCATATCATTAACAACTTATCATCATAATACATCATTGTCATATAACACCTCCTCAAGATCATCGTTTTCATCAATGAGACATCACATAGCAAATTGGTCACTAGTCGTAATCACAAGTACTCCTCTCATCAACTCTAACACATTGTATCACATAATAAACATATTGTACCTCATAGGACCTACTATATTCTCTTAGGACCTACTATATTCTCTAAGGTAAAATAGCAAAAAACAAGATAGCCCCTGACTCTCCATTATGGAGAATGGAGATTATCCTGTCTCCAATTCTTGCCTTTCGCTTAATGTTACTTCCAAGAACCTCCTTGCGAATGTCCAAACATTTTTTCCATTCTTTGATTAGCATGTGTTCACCGGTTTTAGAAATCTAATATGCATAGGTGAGCTCCTTAGATTGACCTGGCTGTCTGTTCAGAACTGCAAGGCGACCATTCTGATACATCAGATGAGGCACACAATCCATCGGGATTTTCTGTTGAGAAACATAGTAATAACTTCGTAGTTAGCAATGATGTACTAGTTTTAGAAGTATGCAAAAGATGCACTGATGTCGTAATAGTAAAAAATCTTACCAGGGTATCTCCATAGAAGTTACCGTGGTTCAACACGTGCACTAGTGGCACGTATTCACCATAATTTGGAGGAGTTCAATAATAGGTATTGTAATTCTCAAGATAAGTACAATAAGCAATCAGATGACTTTTCTCCTTGTAAGTTAATTCGGAGCCATCAGTGTAGTGGGTTTTGTCTACCATCTTATGCACATTCTTTGAAGATTCAAAATAAGTTGTCAATGGAAATAAGCTGTCAACTATTTTGAAATAAACAATATAAATTAGTTAATAACTATGTTTGAGAAACTCACATTGCAGTAGAATCGGAAGCATATCAACAAGGACCCAAATGTCCATATTGTCTTGCTCGATGTCAGGATCACCAAGATCCATGGTGACAATCATACCCTCATAAAAACCATACATTTTGCAAAGTGCTTCTCAATTTTGGCAACCAAAATGGGTTACACTCTGAGAATTATACAGATTTACTTCAAAATCGATATCATGATGGGTCCTTAGGTGTATTTTCTTTGTTTGAAAATTTTCATGGTCTTCAAAACCCATCCTCTCCAAGACATAGCGTCTTGCATGGCATGGGATAAGCTAGTCGAATTCTAAAAGATGAAAATTAGACGTTGAAATAGTTGAAGTCATTCTTAATTACGAAAAAAAACACTTGTAAGTTGTTGTGTACCGTTTCAACATCGAATGTCTCCTCGAGCTTAATGCTGAAGCGCCGATCTTCGTCCAGCTCAACGAACCTGTCGCACATACCTCGATCGTCGTGGCACCAGCTGCACTCCCCCGGGAGACTGTCGTCGTCCGAGTACGACATTTTCTACGTTCATAATTCAAAGATTAAACTTGTACAATTAAATATATGTACTAAAAAACCTAAATTAGATCATTATTTTTCGAGAAAATCCAGGCCACTCGATATTTCCTACATATTGTAGCACAAGTCATGCCAGAATTCACGGAAAAATCCGGCATGACCTTTGCTAAAAAAGGACATATCGAGTGCCTGAAATTTGCCGGAACGGACATTAATCAACACCCCGGCAAAACATAGGCCACTCGGAGGTGTAAACTGAACATGAACGGCCACTTGGGCAACCACATATCCTATTTGAGCAACACAAGATATACATGGATATTTGGCTGGTCTCACCTCGATGTCGGAGGGGGTCGGTGACGGGGACGACGGCGGGGATGATGGAGGGGCTCCTTGATTTCTGCAAAAGCAAAAACCGTATAAGTTATCACTAATACATCCCGAATAATTGCTTAAACTAAAAAATAACAACAAATATGACATGTTCAACTATTTTTATTAATTCAACTAGTTCTTACTAAATATAAACTTACTATAAATAGAAAAAAACTAGTTCTTTCTAAAAATAAAGTAGTTCAACTAGTTATATTAATTATCTTACTAAAAATACATTAGTTCTATTAATTCAACTAGTTCAACTAGTTTATTAATTTACTTACTAAACAGTTCAACTACAACTAAACTAGTTCAACTAGTTTATCAATTTACTTACTAATTATTTTAAATACTTACTAAAAACAGTAAAAATAAACTACATTATACAATAGTTAACTAGTACCATCACTACTACTAATTAACATCTACTACTGCTAAAAATCATTATCTATGAACCCTAAATTGACATCTACTACTACTACTAAAAAACATCTAGTACTAACTAAGCAGGGAGAACGAGGGTGGGGGAGGGGTGGGGGCTTATAGAGAGGGGAGAGACGGTGGCGGGGAGGTGCTCGGCGACGGAGAGGTAGGGGCCGCGAGGGCGGGCTCGGGATCGGGATGCAGCGGCGGGGTTGGGGGATGCGGCGGCGACGGTGAGGTCGAGAGCGGCGATGAGGTCGAGAGCGGAGGGGGTGGGGGAGGCGGCGGCGACGGTGAGGTCGAGAGCGGCGACGGTGAGGTTGACGGCGGCCTCGGGCGGCGGCGGCGAGGGCAGGCTCGGGCTCGGGCGGCGGCAACAGACGATTAGGGGAACAGTGGGGGGAGGAGGACTTAGCGAAATTTTGAGCGGGCAGGTGGTTAAGTCGAACTAGCAGTAGCACACTTCAGGAAACGCGTTATAGCTAAAGTAGCTATAGCGCGTTTTCAGGAAAAACGCTACTGCTAAGTCTAAGCACACATCAAAAATATAGGTTCGTCATCATTGATCTTTTTGTGTAGAATGTAAATAGTCAACATATTTAAGGTGGTAAACACCTTGTTCGCTTAGCAGTACGAGACTAAACTTAATTAGGTGCAACACTTAGCAACAGCGAGTTTTGCAGAAACACGCTGCTACTAAGTACTTTAGCAGCAGTGCGTCCAGGGAAGGGCGCTACTACTATATCTAGCCTGGGGGCAAATCCGTGGCAATTATAGTAGTAGCGCTTGTTTCACCTAGAGCGCTATTGCTATCTAGTTATTAGTAGCGCGGTTCCTTTAAGCTCGCTACTGCTAGTTAGCAGTAGCGCCTGTTTTTAAACCACGCTGCTGCTAAGATTCTGTGTATAACGTTTTCCCTAGTAGTGTCTCCTTGGCGCATGCCTGGATACATACTTGATCCTTTTCCCTCCGGGGTGGTAAGCAGAATTGACTTACTGGTGCAATCGATGTTTCCTCCATACATCAACAGCCAATCCATTCCTAGTATCACATCCAATCCTTGCGACTCCAAAATTATCAAGTCAGAGGGGAAAACATGGCTACCTATGGTTAATGGCATCTAAAAACATCCACTGCTTGTCATATACTCGGCTCCGGGTGAGCTTACTAGCATAGGTGTCTTAAGAACTTTAGTGGGCAACTTATATTTATCCACAAATCCCCTTGATATCTATGAATGTGATGCACCAGTACCAAAAAGAACGATTGCAGTAAACGACTTAACTAAAAACTTACCGATAATTGCATCTGGTTGCTCTTCAACCTCCTCCACGTTCACGTGGTTCACTTGTCCTTTGTTAAATGGATTGGGCTTCTTCCCAGAGCTCCCATTACCATTTCCATTCTTCGCTTCAGGGCACTCAGTGGCATAGTGTCCAGTCTTCCCGCACTTGAAACAAGTAACGTGGCTTAGGTCCCTCTTGGCGGGTGTGGCTGGATTGGAACGGTTCTGATTGCTGCTTGCTCCATTCCCATTCCCATTCTTTGGGCCATTATGATTATGAGAACTTCCTCCATTGTAAGTGTGGCTTCCATGGTTATGGGTAAGTCCTCCCGAGTTCGGGGTAAAGCGAGGCTTCTGCTGAGCTCCTGAACTGTACTTCCCTTGTCCATATTTCCTCTTGTCGCTCTCTATCTGCCGCCGCTTCCCTTCGATCATGAGAGCTTTATCTACTAACTCCTGGTAGTTGTTAAATGTTGCCACCATTAACTGCATACTCATCTCATCATTCAGCCCTTCCATAAACTTCTCCTGCTTCGCGGCATCTGTGGCCACATCATCTGGAGCATAGCGGGATAACTTACTAAACTCCGCGTACTGGCCTACAATACGGTTCCCTTGGCATAAGTTGCGAAACTCACACTTCTTCATGCTCATAGCTCCAGTGGATACGTGGGCGGTGCCGAATGCTTGCTGAAACTGCTCCCAAGTGACATTGGCTATAGGAAAAGTGGTTGTGTAATTCTCCCACCATGCGGATGCGGGACCATCCAATTGGTGTGCGGCAAAAAATGCACCTTCTCAGCATCTGTGCAACCTGCGGTGGTCAATTCTCTTCCAATCCTGTGCAGCCAATCATCAGCAACTATTGGCTCGGTGCTACTGGAAAACACCGGCGGCTGCAGCCTCAGAAAACGGGCTAAGTTATCAACTGGTGGTGGTGGCGGTGGGTTGTTGTTGTTGTTGCCTTGGTTCTGAACTAACAACTGCATCAAGGCATTCTGTTGATGGATCAACTGAGTGAGCTCCGGTGGGAAAGCAAAACCGGGGTCACATCTCGGAGGCATCTGATGGGTTTAGGGGGAAGATATTAGAATAGAATGAGGTCTAGTGAGAAAACACTACCCATATGCACATGAGACAAACACAATCATATCATATCACTCAATCAATCAAGCAAGGGCATACAATCGGTCTAACTATCGTTACAGTGCTCGGACTACTAATATTTACATGGGGGGTGTACTACTAATAGTATGGTGGTCTACTAGAAATTTTGATCGGTGGAAGACTCCATGATATCCGCTCCATCTTCGTCTTCATAGTCATCATCACTACTATCCGGGTCAGAGTCGGTGTCGTCGATGATGATGTAGTCTTTAGGACGAATCTCCTTGGGTTCATCGTCTTCTCCTCCTGGCGCGTGGTCTCTCATAAAAACTCCTAGCTTCCTGGTCATGTCGTCATTCCTCTCCACGAGTATCATCATTTCCTCCTCATATCCATCGCGTGTAGACTTAAGCTCCTCTTCTAGCTCCGTGATCCTGATCATCGCCTTCTTCAAATCTATCATGCTTGCGCACATCTAGTTCTCCTGGCGACGAATGTGATGATTTAATTCCTGTATGAATGCTGCAATGGACCTGTCCTTCCTGGTGTTGATCATCTCCCATTGCTCATCTCGGCGCCCACATATCTGGTAGATAGTGTCCTTAAGCTCCTTGTGGTAAACTTCTCCGATGCGTCCTATAGCAATGTGGGCTGCCATACTCTTGCCTAGACTCCAGGTGGGTGCATCAAAGGAAAACTCTATGTGTTTAGTGACTGGTGTGAACGTCCTTCCTGGAACTTGAACTTGAATCATCCAGCGCTCCTCTTCTGGTAAAGTGGCGGTATAGGTCCCGCTGAAGCTTGGTATTCCAATGTTCAGGTACTTAGTGACTTCCTTCAAGTGTCGTCCAAAAGGTGTGTCTTCATCCGGTTGTGCAAACTTGTTCCTCGAGTCCGCCATCCTAAAGAGTAGAAAATGGAGAGGAGTCAAAAATAAGTAGAGAAGAGTGGCCTATGGCTTTTCTTAGTGGTCGTGTCCTACATTCAGCGTGTGCTCTGATACCATCTTGTAGCGACCCGACCTCAAACGGTCAAGTCTCTGTGCTTCAGTGTCATCCCTGGATCGGTAATGCTGACACACACAGTACTCGAAGGATTTATAACAGAGTGGAAATCACACACTTATTATATCGTATGTCTCAATAGAGAACTTATTACAATAAATGTGGCCTAAGGCCATCTAATACGATAACAACGGAAGGCTTGGAAGATAAAGTGAGTCCATCAACTCCAACGGCATAGCTGAGTGCATGACAAACGACCTATCACATCTTACTCCTTGTTTGAAAAGCCTGCAACATTATACGTTGCAGCCCCAAAACGGGTCAGCACATGGATATGTTGGCAATGTAACACAGGAGAGTAATGAACAGATAAATCCTATCACTACATGCATATATGGCTTGTGGAGGCTGTATGGTTAACATGTTTTGCGAAAAGCCAATTTTTCCCTACAACAAAGGAATATAATTTTTTTAACTATCCAGGTAGTTGAACAGTATTGAGAAGGTTCCTCCAACTCAATCCCAATTAAAGTAATTATCAACCCAACAAAGTTTATTTAGAGTGATGAGATCCATATGATAATCCAAGAACCAGATACTCAAGATGTCCATAACCGGGGACACGACTAACCATGATTAGTTTATACACTCTGCAGAGGTTTGCACACTTTTCCCCATAAGACTCGATCTCCTTCGTTGGATTTCTCGCACTACATGGTGTTTGAGAAACGGATGACCGAGACACAATCTTTCAGAAGCATTTGCTCTCTACTCCGGGCGGACTGGTACACCTACAATCCCCTACATCTGCTAGTCCACCTCTTCAAGAGCACATGCAACTTACTCAACTATGCCAGAGCCCATAATGGCTTGTGGTTGCACACGGAAGTTTCTAGCATGAATAGTCTTATGATCCCTTTGAGCTTGGGTGGCGGACCGTAGGATGATCACATGGGTACTTCAGGATATCCTAAGACAACACTGGATTCTCCAGGTGCCCACAAGCAATCCACCCAGATGTGTATTAAAGTTGTCACCTTAAGTTGAACCATTAATTAACAACTCACATCTGTCATGGATACACTCAAACCCAAACCACGTCTACGAGCATAGCATGGCAATATAAGCATAACGTAGAAGTAACTCCCATGGGTTTGATAATAAAACAGGTAATAGGTTCTACCTCATCATCTACTTCCCAGACCCACATGTTAAGAGATCCTACCCATGCAATGTGTGAAGGTTGAAACTAATGCATAAAACTGGTTGATAAAGGGGTATGATCAAAGTGTTACTTGCCTTGCTAACGATCTGCAAATCCTAAAGACTCGTAGTAGCACACTTCGCACTCTGGGTGTTCTATTGTAAACAAACAATAGCATACATAAGCACTCAAGCAAGGATGCACGAGTAAATCTCAAATAAGAAGATCTAGCCAGAAAGTCAACTGAAGAACTCCGGTTTGCAAAAAGAATCAAATCAAACGGAGCAACGAAACTCAAGCAGCGAAAGAAACAAGATCCGATTACTAATCTGGACTAAAATCAAATTTTACAGTAAAGAGGGCTTCGAGACGAAGATCCAGGCGCTTGAATCGCCTGATTCCGATAAACGAGCGAAAAGATAAACTAAAACTAAGATCAGGGCAGAAATCGCGATCGAAAATAATCGCGGAAAACCCTGGAAAAAGAAAAACTGACGAACAGGCTAACGAACGAACGTTCACTGTCTGCGACTAACGGATGAACGGCGTCCGTTGAAACGAACGTACGAATGAACGTCCGCAAAATAAACAAATTGAAGGAAAAACCGATCTAATAGAAAAGAAACGAGATCTAGGGTTTCGAAAGAAAACCGGCGGCGGCGGACGGCGGTGCGGCGGCGGCGCGGCTCCGGCGGGTCGGGCGCGGGGCGGCAAGGCGGCGCGGCGGCGAGCTAGGCGGCGGCGGCGGCGAGCGGGGTCGGCGGCGGCGCGGCGGGCGGCGGCGCGCGGCGCTAGGGTTTCGGGGGCTGGGGCGACTTGGGCCTCGGGCCTCGGGGGCGCGGCTTATAAAGCCCCGGGCTAAGTGTCCTAGCTGGACATGGCCCGGTAAGTCGGTTCGCACCTTTTTTTAAAAAAATATTCCGACGCGTAGAAAAACGATTAAAAGGAATACTAAACAGACTCCAAAATTCCTAAAATAAACTTTCCCCGTCCTCTAAAAATATAGCGGGCAAAGTGAACATATATTTGGGCCTCTAAAGCAACTTTGAAAAATGCTTTTTTTTTCCTAATCCAAATAAAATAGCGATAAAACCCCAAATAAGAATACAAATATATTTTAATATTTTTCCTCAAACATTTCATTTATTTTGGAGAAGTCATATTATCTCCTCTCATTTGATTTTAATATGAAATATTTTCGGGGAGAAAAATAATTAAAACCAAAGTGATCCTGGTTTCAATATTTGAGAAAAGTTCAAATATGAGAACTAAGAAAATCCCCAACTCTCTCCGAGGGTCCTTGAGTTGCTTAGGATTTCGAGGATCACAAAACGAAATGCAATAAAATATGATATGCATGAATGACCTATGTATAACATTCCAAATTGAAAATTTGGGATGTTACAAACCTATCCCCCCTTAAGATGAATCTCGCCCTCGAGATTTGGGTTGGCTAGAAAATAGGTATGGGTGGTCTTTGCGTAGATCATCCTCTCTTTCCCAAGTGGCTTCGTCCTCGGTATGGTGGCTCCACTGAACTTTGCAAAACTTGATAACCTTGCTGCGGGTAACTCGACTGGCAAATTCAAGAATCCTGACTGGTTTCTCCTCATATGTCAAATCACTGTCTAACTGATTGCTTCCATGGGCATTGTATCTCTTAGAGGAATATCGGCCATCTCAGCATGGCACTTCTTCAACTGGGAAACGTGAAACACATCGTGAACTCCTGATAGTCCTTCAGGTAACTCCAACTTGTAGGCAACCTCTCCCATGTGTTCTAAAACACGGTACGGTCCTACAAATCTCGGGGCTAATTTTCCCTTAACTCCGAAACGCTTAACTCCTCGCAGAGGTGACACTCGCAGATATGCTCTGTCTCCGATTTCATAGACTACCTCCTTGCGTTTCGAGTCTGCATAACTCTTCTGTCTGGACTGAGCTACCTTCAGTCTATCTCAAATCAGGTTAACCTTCTCCTCGGACTCCTTAATCAAATCCGGTCCAAACAACTGGCGGTCTCCAACTTCATTCCACATCAACGGTGTTCGACATCTTCTTCCGTACAGGGCTTCAAACGGTGCCATCTTCAAACTGGCCTGGTAGCTGTTCTTGTATGAGAACTCCGCGTAGGGTAAATTATCATCCCAACTAGACCCATAATCTAGTGCACAAACTCTCAACATGTACTCCAGAATCTGATTGACTCTCTCAGTCTGTCCATCTGTCTGCGGATGAAAAGCTGTACTGAACTCCAGCTTGGTTCCCAACGTCTGGTGCAGTTGGTGCCAAAACTTTGAAGTAAACTGTGTTCCTCTGTCTGATACGATGGTCCTCGGAACTCCATGCAGACATATGATCCTGGTCATGTATATCTTGGCCAACTTCGCACTTGTATATGTGGTTTTCACTAGGATAAATTGAGCTACTTTGGTCAAGCGGTCCACTACTACCCAGATAGAATCATATCCTGATCGGGTCCTGGGTAATCCGGTGATAAAGTCCATGCCAAGCTTATCCCACTTCCATTCGGGTATCGGCATAGGCTGTAATAATCCTGCTTGCTTTTGATGTTCTGCCTTCACTCTCTAACATACATCACATATGACTACATACTCGGCAATATCCTTCTTCATTCTAATCCACCAGAAACGCTCCTTCAAATCCAAATACATCTTGGTGTTTCCAGGGTGTATCGAGTATGGTGAGTCACGAGCTTCCTGTAATATCAACTTCCCGATCTCGACATTATTGGGCACAAATACACGGTCCTCAAACCACAAGGTGTCGTGCTCATCCTCAGAAAACCTTTGGCTTTGCCTTCACTCATCTTCTCTATTCATAAGAGATGTGTGTGGACCATGTTCATCAAATTCACATCCAGTTTGACACAGTCTACTCTTATTTACAAGAGATTGTAGCGACTGTGAAAGCAAGCCAAAGAGATAGTTGAGATCTCCCCTATATATGCATACACTAGTACATCACCGGTGTGTTGCTACATGAGCTTCATTGTAAACAAATGAATCAAAAAAATCATTAAGGTCTCGAAGGTCAAGGCTCATTTCTTCCTCATACATTTGAGCATGTTTGGACATCATCGGGTGCCCATTGGGCTCCCCAAAACTCAATTGTCTGGCTTCCACAAATTCAGCCCATATGTGGGGGAGAAATATGCTTGTCCAGACTATTAACCCTGTTATCCCCAGCGCGCACCCTAACACAAAAAACTCCACCCCCACGACGTACCCTTCTCTTTTTCTACCGGACCCTACACTTCCTGCTCGGTTTCCCGCCGAAGCGGATCATTTCTCGCTGGAGCCCTCTCTTTTAAAGCCGGATGACGCCCACCCCACCTTTGCCATGTAGACCTCCCTCCTTTAAAACTGGATGACGCCAACTGTTCCGCACTCTGCCCTTATCCTTTCCCCCGTGTTCGTGCTGATCCACCAACGCCATTAATGGAGAGGAGGCATGCACCTTCCGTTATGCCCCCAAGCCAAGAAGGCAGACCCGATGTCTTCTGAGCCATTGCCACATTGTAACATACATTTGAATGTCGTGTATTACCACGAAATAAAAATATGATATCCGATGTTGGGCATGCAATTGATACGACACCTATCCATTATTAACTCTTGAAGCAGTCAACCAATGCATTTACTGTTCTAACCAAAAAAAGTTTTGTTATTAACACTTGAAGAAATCAAGCAATGTATTTACCTTTCTATGCAAACAAAATAGTTGTATGACTTGATGAAAAAAATATGACCCGCTCGCTCATGTAATTTGTTGTAAAACCATCACTGATGAATGCAATTTAAATTATCCTGCTCAGTTAGTTGTAACTAAGCAGATCAACCCAAACTTCCATCATGCTCACTCTCAACCCTCACTCTTATCATAAAATTCATCAACTCATATTCTAAATGAGCGAGTAATCGACGCCGCCATGGTAGGCTAGGGGCAACAGACAAGGGCGGCAACTGCCTTCCCATCTTAGTGCTATGGACCCCCCCCCCTCTTCAAATTATTCACGTAAATTTTATTAATCCACT
The DNA here is from genome assembly GCF_056163025.1 of Triticum urartu. Lineage (NCBI taxonomy): Eukaryota > Viridiplantae > Streptophyta > Magnoliopsida > Poales > Poaceae > Triticum > Triticum urartu. The sequence continues at coordinate 175,239,822 of NC_141879.1, forward strand.
CCCATACATTTGAAAGATGTATGTTCTCGCATATTTTAACTATGTGATGCAAGCGTAGTTACATAGGAATGCTAATTTATCCCTCAATACTCAAATTCCATCAAGATGCACTTTCACCAATCTTCTCACATGAAACATATTATATTACTACAAATTCTTGCGGACACTGAGTGAAATTGGTTTCAAAAAACGAGTGAAATATGTTTCTGGAGAAGGTCAAAATAAGTTGTTTGAAATAATTGAATTCAATTTTTTAAATGAGTGGATTATTTTTTGAAATGAGTTAAATTAGTTACTGAAAACAATTGGAATCATTTTTTGAAACTGATTTTTTAATTGTGTGAAACTAATTATTTCAAATATTCAAAATTGTTCGTCTTCAAAAAGTACGTTTCAGTGCTTTTTTAATTATGTGAAATCAACTTCTTTTAATGGGTGAAATCAGTTTTTGAAATGAGTGACATTATTTTCAAAACTAAGTAAAATTAGTGGTTTGAAATAAGTGAATATGTTTTAAAATAATGTTTCACTTTTTTTAGTTAGTGAATAGATTGAAATCTTTTTTAAATGAATGAAATATGTTTTGGCAAATTGCAAAATGATTTGTTTGAAATGTGTGAAACCTTTTTTTATTAGTGAAATCATTGTTAAAAACCTTGACCGGACCGTTGGTTGGACTGGATAAAACCAGGAACCGACGGCCTCAACAGCTTTATAAGCTAATTAGGTCGTTCTGCAAATGGATCAAACAAATCCGATCGAGCTAACCGGTAGCACACTTTTGCATTGTTGGGAAAGAGGAAAAATAATTGCAGCAGCCGAGATCGATTCTTCGGCGCTTGGAAACAGGCCGACGTCGCCAATTTGGCCCAACAACCAATCCCAGGTGTCAAATGATAGAAACTTAGTAACCTGTTTTTACATATTTTTTGGCTTAAAAAACAAGGAAATGAACTGTTGAACCAACGGTCTGACCAGTAAAAATCTGAACCGGCAGCATCACCGGTTCAATCACCAGCCCAGTTTTTTAAACTATGAGTGAAATCAGTTTTTTTAGAACTTTTTCAAAATATATCCAACATATGTCTTGTTTTAAATGCCATATCGCCTTTAATTCAAATATTTAAACATTTCAAAAACTAAATTTTGGTTAAGAAATTACGAGCAATTCAAAATATCGCCGCCAAAAAAAAAACCCGAATGCCTTCTGTTTGGAGAGAGTCTTGTGTATGCAGTCAGCCGCCCATCCATGCACTCCTCTTGTCTTTCCTAACAACCATCTGACCTATGCATGCCAGTGTTGCTGTATTTTATGTACTCAGCACATTGATCTTGGTGCTAAGATGAACGGTACCATCCCGCAAAAAAAAAAAGATGAACGGTACCAGATGTACAGGTAGGTACCGTTAACGGTAGATTTTCCACTTTCGGGTACTCTCTGGTGTCTCACGCAAAGCAGGCCCGTTACACGTGCCGACCATGCAAGCGTTCGCCCATGCAGCTCCTCCGGACTCCCAACGATGGTGCAAGCCCGCTATAAATCGAACCGGCCGCTAATTGCTTTGCCCACTCCTCTCAGACGAGACAACAAACACTCGCCAGTGCACACTCCTCTCAGTCACAAACCCGACTGCTTGCGAATGTCTCCCGCGGCGATGCCGAGCTCCGGCAACCAGGGCAGCGGCGCACCGCATTTGGTCTTCGTCCCGAGCGCCGGCATGGGCCACCTCCTCCCTTTCACCCGCTTCATCACCGCCGTCGCCACCATGGGCGTGGACATCTCCGTCGTGACCGCCCTCCCGACGGTCTCGCAAGCCGAGGCCGAGCACTTCGCCGGCCTCTTCGCCGCCTTCCCCGCCATCCGGCGCATCGACTTCAACCTCCTGCCGTTCGACGCCGCCGCCTTTGCGGACACCGAGCCCTTCTTCCTGCGGTGGGAGTCCCTGCGCCGCTCGGCCCATCTCCTCGGCCCGCTCATCGCTGCCGCCGCACCGGGCGCGTCGGCCGTCATCACGGACGTCACCCTGGCTTCCGAGGTTATCCCCGTAGCTAAGAACGAGCTGAAGCTTCCATGCCACGTCCTCTTCACGTCCGGCGCAACCGTGCTGGCATTCCTCGCCTACTTCCCCGTCTACCTTGACGGCGCGAACGCAGACCACCTCGTCGGCGACGTCGACGTTCCCGGCGTTCGACGCCTCCCGTTCGATCACTGCCCGCGGGTGCTGCGCAACCCCGACGGCCTCTTCACCAAGCAGTTCATCGTCAACGGCCGCGAGATCGCCAAAGCAGACGGCATCCTCATCAACACGTTCGATGCCTTGGAGCCAGAGGCACTCATTGGCCTGCGGGGCGGCAAGGTCGTTCCCGGATTCCCTCCGGTGTTCGCCGTCGGCCCGCTCAAGTCGACGCCAACCACCGCGAGAAGTAGCGATAAGGCGGGCTCGCCTATCGCCTGGCTCGGGGAGCAGCCAGCACGCTCGGTGGTCTACGTCGCCTTCGGCAACTGCAACGCCGCCGCGCAGAAACAGATCCGCGAGATCAGCGCCGGGCTGGAGGCGAGCGGCTGCCTGTTCCTGTGGGTGGTGAAGACGACGATACTGGACCGGGAGGACACGGCGGAGCTGAGGGACGTGCTGGGCGACGGGTTCCTGGGGCGCGTGCAGGGGCGCGGCCTGGTGACCAAGGAGTGGGTGGACCAGGAGGCGGTCCTGAAGCACCCGGCCGTGGGGCTGTTCCTGAGCCACGCCGGGTGGGGGTCGGTGACGGAGGCGGCCGCGTACGGCGTGCCGATGCTGGCATGGCCGACGTTGGGCGACCACAAGATAATCGCGACGGTGATACGAAGCGGCGGCTTCGGGGTGTGGATGGAGCACTGGAGCTGGCAGGAGGAGGATTCGGAGGAGAGATCGGTGGTGAGCGGGGCGGAGATAGGGGAGAAGGTGAAGGAGGTGATGGGCGATGAGGCGATTGCGGCAGGCGCGGCAAGGATGCGCGAGGAGGCGGCCAAGGCCGTTGCCCCAGGCGGCTCCAGCTACCGGAGCATGCACGAGTTCCTCGCCATGCTCAGCTGACTGTTTTAGCGACCACTTTCTAAGCACCGCTACGTGACGATCCCAGGCTCCCAGCCCTTGGTATCAGGTTGGATGGATGCCTTCTCCTGGATCGTGGAGCCATGCGGCGACTTCTCTGCAAGGTCTGCTGGCAGTTGACTAAAGATCGCATCCCGAGCAGTACGCAAGTGTAGTGTAGAAGCTTCACGGACCATACGGAGTATGTATCAGTGGGTGGGTTTTGTGATATGTCATAGAACGCACCACCACTCTCTAATAATTTTGGTGTTTTGGCCAAAAAGGGATAGGGTCAAGGAGTCTTTAGAGCAAGTCTAGTAAAACACTAACCCTCAAACCCCTAAAAATAACGGAATCAATAAGTCCCGAACGTGCCGTCTTTTAGCATCTCGCCCCGAACGCCCTTCTGACCGTTAGATGATAACACAGATCTTAAAGCATGTCAGGCCAGACACGTCATCTCCTTTTTCGTTCGGAAAAGCAGGCGCCGCCCCCGAACGTTTCCATCCCCCACCCACGTGCGCACTACCTTATCCACTCCTCTCGCCTCGCAGTCCACACCCAAGCAAAACTTCTCCGCGGGGCACGGAGGAGGCGGCCATGCGCTGGCGACGAGGTGGGCCGACTGAGATATCAATCAGATAGGGAGGGGGGGGGGGGTGCCGCTCGGCGTGAGACTCCTCGTCGGTGCCGAGGCGCAGCCAGCGCCATCCCTCCAAGTTCGGCTGGGGACGCTGCGGCCTAGCCGAAGTTGCGGCGAAGACGAGGCCAGCGTCTGCGCGGAGGAGCGCCACCGGACCAGCCATGGGACGACGCACGGCGGAGATGGGGCGGGCTGCTCTGTCCTTGCCGGAGATTGTTGCGAGACGGAGACGAGGCAGGCGGCGGCGCCGAGGAGCTCCAGCGGTCCCAACATCGGACCACCCCAGGCATTTGTGCTTCCCGACATGGTCACGAACGCGAGCTGCCCCGCTCCCGCCGGGGTGCTTGGAGATCAGCGCCGGTGTCCTAGCCAGAGCTTTGCTTGGTAATGCCCAGCCCCAGAATTGTTCCATTTCTACGATTTTTTCTGTTCTAGCGATGCATACATCACAAGTGAATCGGCTGGGCAGAGGTGAACTAGGCCATTTTGTTTTGAATGTGTCAACTGAAACCAATAGAACAAGTGCTTCTAGGAGTTATTGATTCCGTAGAACAACTTTTTCTGTGTTTTTTCGTTACCACTCTTCCAGGACGGAATGTCATTTTGTATGTCCATAGATTTTGTTGTAGTGGTGATAGGCTATGAGTTTTTGAGAAGAAAATAAATGATTCGCAGCTAGATTTGATCGGCTATGTGCGCTGAATTTCTGTAGTGGGGAAAGGTACTTTTAGAGTTTGTGGTCATCTTCGTTGAACAACTTCATAGATAGTTAAACTGAAAAGGGATATGGAGTAATCAAAGCTTGCTTTTCGTTTAGAGAGAACGTTTTCAGGACTAAAACATGTACTGTACTATACATTTTTTCTTAAATTTGCTGTCTCATTGTATATTTTTTCTTAAATTTTCCTGGAAGATGGCAAATATAGTTATCGAATCATGGCAAATTTAGTTCTCGGATCATGTAAAATTCATTGCTTTCTTGCCATGGCAACTTTCGATATTTGGATCATGGCGCAATTTTACTCTACCATGGCAACTAATCTTATCTTCTTGCCATGTAAGCATAAAAAAATTAGTTAAATTGATGATGGCAAATTTAGTTTACGCATCATAGCAAATTTGCTTTCTTGAAGACGGCAAATTTAGTTATCGAATCATGGCAATTTTAGTTCTCGGAACATGGTAAATTCATTTCTTTCTTGCCATGGCAACTTTTGATTGTTTTAAATTGTCGCGGTAATTCCTTAAATTGTCCAAAACAACACAAAAAGGAAAATATTGCCATGGCAAGTTTTACTAATTATTTCACCATCATTAACATGGCGAATTTACCTACATCCCCCATGGAAATTTTTAATACTTTATTGCCATGGCAAGTTTTACTATTTATTTGCCATGGCAAATTTACCTTTTATTAACATGGCAAATTTACCAAAGTCCCCATGGCAATATTTAGTTTTTATTGTCATGGCAAGTTTTACTGTTTATTTTGAGTTTTTATTAACATAGTAAATTTACCTAAATCCTCATGGTAATATTGAACTTTTATTGCCATGGCAAGTTTTGCTATTTATTTGCCATGGCTAATATACCTTCATTAATATAGTAAATTTACCTAAATCCTCATGGCAATATTTAACTTTTATTGCCATGGCAAGTTTTACTTTTTTTATTTGTCGATGGTAAATTGACCCTTATTAACATGACAATTCTACCTAAATCCCCATGGCAATATTTAACTTTTATTGTCATGGCTAGTTTTACTTTCTATTTTAATTTACCTTTATTAACATGGAAAAATTAGCCTTTTGTTCCACGACAATTTTTATGTGACATACATGACAAATTTACCTTTTTTTCACTCATGACACATTTAGTTCTCTGGAGCATGGCAAGTTTGACTTTTAGTTTTGCAATGGCAAAAATACTTTACATCCACGGCAAATTTTGCCTCTTCCACCATTCATGGCAATTTTTGCTTCTATTGACTATGGTACATTTACTTTACAAAACATTGCAATTACTACTAAACAAAAGATTGTGCATTTTTTTCTGCGTCACATGATGGCAATTTTTCATCCACATTTTTTGCCTCTTTAATTATATAGTAAAAATAGCATACAATTTTTAATCCACATTTCTTGCCATCATGGTAGAGATGCAACATTGCCATGATTTTTTTTTATTTTTTGCCATTTGCACATAAAGATCTCTTTTTCACCATGGCAAATTTTGCTTATAAAGATTATGGCAAATTTTTTGGCTTCAACCCATAGTGATTTTTTAGTAGCATCTTGTTCCTTATTTTCTATCTATGATGACAAAATTATTTTTAGACCATTTCAATTTTTTTAGAGTATGGCAAATCTGACCTCTATTATTCACACCCAAAAGTGGGCTTTCTTAGTTTTTGGGTAAACTGGGTTTTATTTTCCTTTTATTTCAACGCAAAAAAGGGCCTAAAGTGATGGTGTTCGGGCTGAGCACACACATGTTCGATCAATCAACCCCCCCCCCCCCCCCCCCGCGTGACGAACGACTCGTTCGGTGGGGGTCGGGAGATATCAGGGTCCTTTTTGTTTGGCCCGGGAAGCTATTGGGCCTGTCTCGCAGGCGTTCAGGCTGAGGGGTTGTTCGCACCGAACGAAATCGTTCGATCCATCGATACTCCCCTGCCGAACGTATCGTTCGGACTGGTGCCTCCCCAGACCGAACGTTCGGCTGTTATCGGTGTCCAAAAATAACTGTTTTTTTACAGTTTTCGTCGAAAAAAAGCCGTAGACTAGAACCCCTTAACCCTCAAATCCTTAAATTTTTTTAAAGGTCCAACCCTCAAACCCTCTCCCAATCCTCAAAAGTAAGGGTTGGGAAGCAAAACCTACCCCAACCCTCATTTGACGGTTATCCTCGCGCGGGAGGGAAAAAATCCTCCCAACTCCCGCGCCCACGCCCGCGACCGCCGCTGCTAGTCGCCCCCGTCGACCTCCCGCGGGCAACGACAGTGTCGTTCATGGGGAATATTCCGTTATAAGGATTGGGTTTGAGGGTTCTAATCTTTGCCCCTGTTTTTCAACCCGTAAAAGTGCACAAAAAAATCATTTTTGGACCCTTAAAACGCTAGTGAGGGTTTGAGGGTTCTACTAGTAATGCTCTTAGATTATTTTTTGGCCACCCAATTTGTGGCATATCCAACGCGAACCCTCAACCCGTTTGTATCCGACTGGACAACACGGTCCAGATGTGTTTCGCAACGCTAGCCTGTATCGCTCCGCTGACCGGTTTGACACATTTTTTCCCGCAAACTCGAGACATACTGGGGTGGTCTTTGCAGATGTCAGGACCCCTACCTCGCCCTCTTCTGACTCCCCTGACCCATCCAAAAAACCCTCATGTCTCGTGCTTTCCATCTAACGCATGCGCCGCTTCCCGCGCCGCATTCATGCCGGCCCAGATCATGCACCGACCGTCATTGATGCCACGCAGGAGGAGGTGCAGTGGCTCCTCCATGACCGGCAGACAGCGGTCGGACAAGGCTGCCGTGGCGGACCAACGCCCTACCACCGCAGGAGGGACGACGACAACGGCGGCGGCATGTACGGCGATGGTGGCACGGCCGGGCAGGGCAGCCACGCGTACAAGGTGGTTGTCCGGTAGAAGTTGTCGATTTTTTTTCCAGTAAAAGGCTGAAATATCGTTTGTTTATGTAAATTGTGACAGAACTTGAATGAACTTCATCCAGTTTGATTGAATTTCATCCAGCCTGTTGCAATGCGGTTTTAATTGTATGCGGATAGCTATAGATGGTTGGCTCCCGCATCTGTGTCCATGGACTGGTCCCCCGATTCGCGGATGGATACGAAGCTGATTGCGGGTTAGCGTTGGAGATGCCCTAACTGCAGGAAGAGATCGCTGCAATTTTTATTGCTCACTTAGAATCATATTTTTTGTATATAAGTTGCATATCTCATGTATGCCACAAGTTGATATATTGTTGTATATAAGCTGCATTTATTTTGTTGTATTCACAGACTGTATTTGTAGTACATAAGCTGCATATATCTATAATCTGCATATTCGTTGTATATATATGCTGCATATATTTTATTAATGCTTTTAATAAAAGTCCCGCTTCGATACAACCCCATGCTACATGAAAAATAGAAAAGACACTGGTACAAGTCAAACTCCTACCTGCCGACCTGGCAATCACCTTGTGGGGTGTGGAGAGTGTGTGGGCCCCCGATGACAGTGGGTTAGGCGTTTTGTGTGGGCAGCTGGTTCCTTGCATGTCCATTTTTTTTTTGGGTACGTCTCCTCCGTGTGGTGTGGAGGATAGCTGATGGCGAGAGTTAATTCGATTGGCTTGGCGTTATGTAGGCCGCTGAGAGTGCTTTGTAGCGGCTCCAGGAGAGGTCTGCTATAGCGTCATTTTAAGGCGGAAAATTGTTGTGAATTAAATTGCTGAGAGTTATTTGTGAACTTTTAATCTATGAAGTTTATTTTAAATTTGCAAATGTTTTTAAATCTATAAATATATTATAAATTCCTTTCCATTTAAAAAATCATGGTTGTAAAAAAAATCTTTTGATTTAACAAAAAATAAAAAAATATCCGGCTTTTTATAAGATTGCAGTAGAGTGGGCGCAAACCTATATTACAAAGCAAGCTAGTGGATCAGAGAGTCGAGTTGAGCAAGTGGGAGATTCATGGATCACCCATGTGAACATTGTACCAACAATGCTACAATTTCACCGTGGAATATAAGCTCCCAAGAGGCTCACAGAATGACCACGGGCTGACATTAAAACCGAAATATGTAAGGATATCACAATCATGCATCGAGCAACTTCAGTTTCCTCTTAAAACAAATATCGTCTTTATGGGCACTCTGGCACAATATACAAATTAAAAGACCATCAGAACATAATTAAAATCCAAGCTAATTATACAGATAAAACAAAAAACGACCACAATAACCTGCTAGATAAAAAAACGACAAGTGAAAACTGACTCGGCAAAGCCCGCGTTAGCCTCTAGTAGATACTGATTCTACTAGCCAGCCAAGCTGCCAACAGCTGATGACTAAAATGCATCGGTAGTGTTGAAGTACCAACTACGGCGGGAGAACCATATTTTTAAATCAATATTTCTTGGAAAAAATGTGAACAATGTTTCAAAATGGTGAACAAATTTCGAAATTCTTAAAATTTTTAAAAACATGAACACATTTTTTAAAAAGGGAACAAATTTGAAAACGTGACCATTTTTTTTAAATGTGAATATTTTCAAAAATTATGAACAAATTGTGAATTCTGAACCATTTTTATGAACTATCAACAATTTTTTAGAAATTGAATTTAAAATACATACTGAACATTTTTAAAATATACGGTAAACTATCTTTTTCCAAATGCACGCTGAACAATTTCTCTATGTACGATGAACATTTCTTTATATACAGTGAAAATTTTCTTTATGTATGGTGAACATTTTTATTAAATACGGTGAACATTTTTTTGAAAGGTGAACAATTATTGAATACCTAAACAAAAATTTGAAAATGATGAACATTTATATAATACACGATGACCAATTTTTAATACATGATGAAACCTTTTAAAAAACATATTGATTTTTTTTTATAATATGGGATCAACATTTTAAAAAATGCGCCTTTCATATTGAACAATTGTATAACATATGATGAGCATTTTATAATACACCATAATTTTTTTTGAAAATATACGGTGAACATCTTTTTTTTTTCAAATGCATGTTGAAACAATTTGCTGTACATGATGAACTTGTTTTTATACACAGTGAACATTTTCTCAGTATACAGGAGCATTATTTCAATACGGTGAACTTTTTTTTAAGTGAACAAAGTTGGAATTTCTATAATTTTTGAAAACACTAACAAATTTAGAACTTTAAAAAATTCAGGAAATGTGAACAACAATTTTAAAGGATTTTTTTCAAAAACAAATCCCTAAACAGTTTTTGAATTTGCGTAGAAAAAACACCATATTCAACGTAGGGTGTTTGAGTATGCCAGAAAGCTCCCTTTAAGCACGTTGTTTCTCGACATCCTTCAAATAACACTAATTTTATTATTGGCTTGCATGATCAATTCAAATCACCATGCCAAGTTGTTTTGGTTCTTCTACAAATTTTGTATTTTCTGAACTTTTCTCGATCAGAAAAGGACGATAAATGGCTGGGCGTGTCGCAACTTGCATAGGGTGTCGAAAATCGTTCAAACCTGGCATGGATGCATATCATGTGCATGCCCACCTACTTGAAAATGTTAGGATCAAGGATGTACAAAAACACCATGTTGAACGTAGGGTGTCTGGGTAGCCAGAAGACTCCGTTCGAGAGCATGGTTTTTTTTTGACAACCGCCTAATGGCCCCAATTTTTTTTCCTGGTAGTTTATGATCAATTCAAGGCACCAGACAAAGTTACTTGTGTTTTCTACAAGTTTTGCATTTTCTGGACCTTTCTCGGTGAAAAAATACTGATAAATGGTCGGAGGTGTTGCAACTTGCACACGGTGTTGGAAGTCGTTCAAACCTGGCATAAATATCTACCATCGGCATTCCCACTGGGTGAAAAATTTGGGGTCATTTCAAAGATGTCCACAAAAATGCAATGTTCGACAACGGTGTTCGGGTAGGCAAGAAGGGTTTGTCTGAGAGCACGTTGATTTTCGACATCCTTGAAATGACACCAATTTTTTATGACCTTGTATGACCAATTCAAGGAACCATGCCTAGTTATTTTGGCTTTCGACAAATTTTACATTTCTGGAGTTTTCTCGGTCAAGGAAGGCCGATAAATGGCAGAACACATCGCAACTTGCATATGGTGTCAGAAATCGTTCAAACTTGAAATGAATACCTAACATGGGCATGCCCACAAGCTTGCAAAAATGGACGTCATTTCAAGGATGTCCAAATGTAGATCATGTTGAACGGAGAGTGTTCTGGTACGCCAGAAAGCTCCATGTGAGAGCACGTTGTTTTTTGACATCCTTAAAGTGCCCCAAGTTTTTTCCATAATTTATTATGACCATTCAAGGCATCATGTTAAGTTGTTTGGTTTTTTTGGCAAGTTTTATATTTTCTGAAGTTTTCTTGGTGTAAAAAGGCCGATGAATTGTCGAACGTGTCGCAACATCAAATGGTGTCGGGATTTAAACAAACTTGTCATGGAAGCCTACCATAGGCACGCCCACTTGCTTGTAAAAGTTAGGGTCATATCAAGGATGTCCAAAAATAGACCGCCCCATTTTTTTCCATGGCCTTGTATAACCAATTCAGAGCACCATGCCAAGTTGTTTAGATTTTTGACAAGTTTTGTATTTTTTGGATTTTTCACTGTGAAAAAGATCGATAAATGGCCAGACGTGTCGCAACATGAATACGGTGTCAAAAGTTACCATGGGCATACCCACCTGCTTGAAAAAGTTGAGGTCAAGAATGTATAAAAACACCATGTTAAACGTACCCGTGACCACGACCAAAGGAAACCAGAAAAAGAAAAGATAAAAAGAAAAAGAAAAAACAAACCCCCGACTTCCTTGTTCACTGGGCACGAAGAGAAGAAAGAACAAAAGAAGAAAAAAGATGTAAGTATTCGCATAAGGTGAGTTGTGTGGTTGGCTACTGCGGCGTACACTTTTTTGAACACAGTACAGACGTAAACGTTTATACATATGCGCATACACTCACCCTATGAACGCACATCCTACCTCTATGAGCATCTTCGAGACACTGAGCCGGCATATCATCTTGTGATTTATGAAGTCACCGTAGGCACCTCGTCCGTTGATAAAAACATCTTCTCCCACTGAGAGCGCATCTAGAAATAATGCGATCACTAGGACTTGAACCCTGGTGGGCTAGGGATAGCACTGTCCCTCTAGCCATCCAACCATAGATTGGTTCGCACTGCGGCGTACACTTAATGAGGAGGTTGCATGTTTGAATCACGTCTCGCACACTTTTTTGTAGGTTGACAAAAAAAGAAAAGATAAAATGGGTAGGCCCGGCGCAGAGGGGTGTTTGCGTATGTATATGTTCCGGTGGGCGATGCACTTTTAGAAAAGACCACCCTACCCTTTATTATGAAGGGGTATGAAGAAATCTCCTCCGTCGATGTGTTTAGAGGGGTGTGCCGAAGTTGAAGTGCTTCCCATAAACACAACAGAGTCTCTACATCGAGGATAGACATAGACAACGAGACCAAACTTGAATAATTTCATCGCTGGTACAGCGTCAACAACTAAACAAAGATCAAGCATATCATTTTATTCATAAAGGTAAAACAAGTTGAAGATACAAAATCAACGTAGACATCCATTATGTTCTTTCCAAAGACAGGGCTATGATGGAATACTTAATTAGTCTTCTCCCTCGCAAGGTGTTCCGCGACATTATACATGAATTTGTTGAAGAGTATGTTGAACACAGATTGAACGAAATGGATTGTGAAAAGGGGCAACACCACTGCCCTCAAACTCTTCGAGACATTCATGTCACTTTGGAGGGAGGTCATGCACGTCATCACTTTCCGAGTTGTCACCATGATCCTAGTGGGACTTGAACAATTCGACATGTTTATGTTGAATAATCCACTCTGCTTGATCAGTGATCACCATCTTGACAATAAAAGTGTAGGCTAAAGTAGTTGAGTTTTTTTCTCTCTATAAGGACATGTTGTGACAGTTCAATGTTTAATTTTCTCTAATTATAAGATCTGTGAAATAATTGTACCACAGATACACTGTTGTGTACCTCTTCAACGAGATATTCCAAAGATTGTGCAATTAATCCATAGAGTTGGTTCATATCTCCATTGTAGACAACCTCTGTTTTTCTCTAATAAATGCCAATGCTATTTGTTCGCCGAGCACCAGTTCTTCATATCGCAGCTTGAGGAGCAACAACATATCATTCTGAAATGCTCCTGGTCTCGCAATATGAATGTGTCCTTTGTTTAGAGGCATTTCTTTCTTGGCCGCAAATCTATCCGGAAGCTACATGATACAAACAATAGTTGTAGGACCTTGATGATTAACGGTGCATTTTTTTCCGACAAAGGAAGGATTTTACTAGCTCATAATATAATGGAGCATCAAGGGGATACAAACACAATGAGCAACACACATGGCATCGGCATAGCTAGGATGCACACAACCAACACCAACGCACACACATAAAATTCATGCCGGCAACTAGATAAGTCAAGCAAGACCAAAGTTATACCTTGATGAGGAAAAAAAACTCCGTATTGATCAAAACAATGATCAACAATCTAGAACAGCAACGATATCCGCAACAACAATCACTTGATATCACCAATACCATGAGAAGGCTCCAGCAGCAACACCTTCAGGTAGGGAACAACGCTCAAGCACTGCCTTCACCGCATCTGACCACCAAAGGCCAGATCATTGGTTTTCACCCCGAAGAACAAGTCTGAGCAAGTCTTTTAACAAGGTAATGACACAATAACCAAAAATATAACGCCTCGGGTTTTCACCCCAGAGCTCGAGACTAATGCTTAAGAAGCATCACCAAATTGAAGTCATCCAGTGTTGTCACTAGCACTTACCGCGATCCCAACAGCTACATGCATATCACAGTCTTTGATGTGAGATGTCACACAGGTGAAGACCATGCTTGCAAAAGCAGGCAATCGAGCCACGACAAGAGTTGATCACCACTAACAGCTTCAAAAGGTGAAGGTTATTGTCGCACATTGCAATGGAGATTTAAGGAGGAACGTTATGGGGACCGCCAAATCCCACACCGGGATGCTTTGGCAGCCCCACACCGTCCCCATGCTCCGTCGTCCTCGTCCATAGTGGCAGAATCAATCAACAAAATATACTTCTCGTTGCCACCAGATCTGAAGATCCAAGATCCTAGGTCCTATCTCGGTAGTCACCTCCGGATAGGGTCATGGCCACCGACGTCTCTCCACCCAAGACTATCAAATCCGGACAGCAAATTCAATGCCGCCACTGCACATCCATGCCCTTTGCGTCAACCCATTGTATGTATATCGCATCTTTGAAGAAAAGCCACCAAACACTAGATCGGGCCTGATCCGTGATGCTCATAGGTGCAGCCACAAGAGCCTGAGAACAGCCGGCGAGAGGCAGCGCATGCCCACCGTCAATTTATCATGGCTTGCCAATTTAGTACCTCAGAGCGCTGATGAAGGCAATATGATGAATGAAACAGATGAACTTTATGGCAAGGAAAAAGCTTGGTGTAGTAGGAGCCGTGTAACCTGGCAATATAAAAAGGTGGTAGTGCTTCTAGCTTATGAGTGACTGTAACTGAATCCTTGAACTGATCAAGTGAGTGGAACACATGGTTGAAGTCGTTTCGTGGTAGGTATTCAGGAAGACTTCGCTGTCCAGCAATTGAAGATTGTTTGCCGGCAAAGGTTGCGGAATAGTTTCACTATCTAGCGGTTACGACTTGTGTGAATGTATGCATCTCTTCGCGAATAAATGTATCGCTTCAGAGAAAGTCTAACAATGTACAGTCATCATGTTGTAAGGATAAAGTATTATGTTTTTGCCTAGTTGAATGGGAGAGAAGAGGAGAGAGAATTGAAGCGGACTGTAAATTAACTGCCAGCTACTGCACGAGCTCCAAGAAACATTGTGAGAGTGTAAGATGGGCTAGTACTTCTTAGTAATTGACTATTACACATGTTGGCTATTAAAGCAAGTCTAATAAGGTACAGTCAGCAGGCTGTAAGAATTAAAGTATTATATTTTTGCTGAGTTGGATGCGAGAGAGAGGAGATAGAAGAGAAGCATGTTGTAGATTAAAAGTCGGATGCAGCACGGGCTTCAAAAAACATGGTGAGAATGTAAGGTGGCCAAGTATTAATCAAGTAGTATTTCTTATTAAGTAGTTATTATACATGTTGGCTATTAGGTTGGCCATAGATAAAGTGGTAACTTCATATAATCAGTTGTTGACTATACTATTGATCATGCTTTTAGATTGGTTATAGGTGACATGGCAACTCCCATATAGCTACCATGCTCTCAGTCGATGCAGCCTCGCACGACTGCATGCAAAATCTAGTACGCACGTTTTCCCACATGTACAAGGGAAACGTTTTGCACCGACCGACCGGACCAAGCTTCGGTCGGCCGTGTCCACAAGCGCACGCTCCTAACGATTCAATCTGCGACATGTAAGGGCGGGTGGGCCACTCATGGGAAGATGCGGACACCGCCATATCTTCTGTCCACTCTCCCAGTCGTTCACTTCTCTTTCTATATACTTTCTCTCTCCCATGGAGCACATGGTCGACGAGGCATTGTCCTCGCCAATGATCTCTCACCCGAGCACCACAGCCGTGCAGCTCCATCAGCCACCCACTCCTTCGATCAACCATGCCGAAGCATGGTGGACTAACCAATATGACGCATACGAGCTTTGCCGAAAAAAGCCGCAACCTTGTTGTAAGATGTCGAAACCGGTGCATTGAAAAGCTACAACCTACACCCGCTGGCGCCAGATAAGACGCACCCTTGGACTCCCACGGTGCTACAATCAGCACCCGCCGTTGCTGGAACAGTGATCTCCATTTTCTACAAACGGCAAACCTTCCGGCATCGGAGGTGGTGACACTGTGTGCAGGAATCGTCATTCACCACAAGGGGCAGCAAGCTGCAACCATACACATCGAAAGCTTCAACCTTTGTGTGGTGCTACTAGAACCAGCAACGACGAGATCTGTGACCGGGACGCATTTTTTGTTGTGACCGGTGGACCACAAGTTACAACGGGCGTGCCAATTTGTTGGAACCGGTGATGCTAAAAGCTGGAACCATTGGGAATGGGAGTCGCAACTGTCTAGCCGGAGGAGCTCCAACCGTGGGACACCGTGCTCTCTCACCACCGAACCCTGCAACCGCATTGCTAGATCATCTGGTTTGCTACCACCCGTTACACTCGTTGCTAGTACCCTGTGGCGAGACAAGTTACACTCGAATGCTACAACCGGATTTTGGCGATGCTAGAACCGAGGACGCAGAGAGTTGCATCCACGATGACAAATGCTACGTTTGGCAAGAGTTCAGGTGACGGGGAAGTCATCGATGCTGCAATCAAGGGGGGGGGGGGGGCACGACACCGGTGAGTCTTTTTGGTGCTGGTGCTGGCGCTGGCGCTGGCGGTACGGTGCAGCGACTAATCCCGACAATGAGGCGTTGTGCTGCCACCGGCAAGGAGAGGCTTCACGGGTGGGGACCGATACATAGATTTTAGTCAACGGGCGCGAGATTCGGGAGGAGAGGGAAGGGCACAGGGTGAACTGGGTGAATCCTTTCTCCGGGCCAAATCTAATGGGCTGATCGGCACCTATCATTGCCCCATGTGCAAAGCGTTGGCCAGCCAACGTAGTGTTACAAATTCCACTAAGTGTGCGCGTGGTGGATGATTTTGTTACATGGTCTCATGATCAATTTGGATCCTACTCAGTTAGATCGGCATATAACTTGGCCAAGTCTTAGAAATTTCATGGTACTCGCAATTCTTATGGCCATGGTGTGCAATCAGACTTTGGTGCTGAAGAGAAAAACTGGCAAGCTCTTTGGAAGGTCAATGCTCCGGGAAAGATGAAGATCGTCCTATGGAGAATGGCCTGCGATTGTCTGCCGATAGGCAGTCAGTTGCTACGGCGCCATGTTCCGAATGCGGTGACATATTTTTTCCTTAGCAAAGAGGAGCGAGCTGAGCATCTCTTTCTGTTTTGCCACTTCGTGCGCCAGGTATGACAAGTGCTGAAGCGGAATTTAGGCTTCCATCTGTGCCGTAAAGGTCTTGTTCATACCAAGCAGTGGATATTTGATTTCAGTCAACGAGCGACCTCTCTCGAGGCCACGACTTTGGTAGCAACCATTGGCACATTTGGGAGGCCAGGAATGATGCAAAAAATAATGATGTTAGGATGCATCCCCGCGGAGTGGCTGAGAAAGCTTTGGCTTATGTTGACTTCATTATGCAGAATTGTGGTAGGATTGCAATTGCTATAAGGCGTGATACTCCAGTATCTCCCGTTAAATGGGTTCCACCGCCAGCAGATCTGCAGATGCAATGGCCGTTAATGTGGATGTTGCACTCTTTAAGGAGTCTCGACGGATGGGAATTGGCGTGGTAACCAAGAACCACATCAGAGATTGGTTACGGGCTTGCCGTGAGCATGCTGATGAGGTTACCACCCTAGAATTAGCTGAAGCAGTGGCGCTACGGCATGCGGTGGCTCACACCCATGATCAAGGATTTTTAAGGGCCGTTTTTCAGACAGACTGTTTGTCAGTTATCCAGAAAACCAATGCCTCGACGGTTGATCGCTCGCCGGTGAGGCTCATCACTGCTGATATCAAGGAATTGGCATTCGTTCTTCTCGTTTGTTCGCTTTAGTCATGTAAATCGTTTGTCGAATGTCGCGGCACATATTCTAGCTAGATCTTCTAAGTTCTCTAGTGACTTTATTTTTCATGTAACCCCGGATTGTATCCGGGAGGCACTCTCTCTTGATTATATTGACTAATAAAGCCTGATATTCCTAAAGAAGAAAACATGCAACTGGTAGGCAGTTTCCAGATAGCACGTCCACGTGTGCATGCGTGTGCAAATTAGCATGCAAGTACATATGAGTTGTGACCCCATCCGGCCGGCTAATAAATATCATAAACTGCCGGACACCATCATTTCTTTAACACACGTGAGGTTTGGATGCATGAACCTACATATGCATAAGCGTAGTTAGAATGCAAGGCAACAGGTTTGAAGCATGGTTATGCCCTTCGAACGCACCTCTACCCTGTAAAAAATCAATAAAATGGTTGGTACTCTCTCCCTCTCTCTCTCTCTCTCTCTCTCTCTCTCTCTTTGGCTGGGCACAAATTTGTGCCATTAAAAATTTGGCATGCTATGATCCTTCTATACGTAATTGTTGGTTGCATGTCTACGGAAATTTTCTAGCATTCCCTTCATAATTTTGCCGATATGGCCAACAAAGGGAATGGGTCAAGGAATCCTTGAATTATTTTTTGGCCAGCTAATTGTCTAACTGCAAGAAGAAAATGCTGCAGTTATTATTGCTCATTTTGAACCATACATGTTGTGTACGATGCATATAGCATTTATGCCACAACCAAATTTACAAAAGTTTCACTTTGACCAAATTTATAGAAAAATATATGAACATATATCTGTTGATAAATCTAATGGCATTGGTTAGGCATTGTAAGTGAATATAAAGTTTCTAATTTTAAAATATTGACTTATACCAAATTTTATATGCACTATAATTTGGTAAGGAGGGAGTATCATCCTTTTGATTCTTCCCAATTTATATGGGAGATACAAACACAAAAGAGTCTACATCCAAGGTGAACACAGCCGAGGACGACAAAACTTGAAAACCCCCATTTCTGGGACAGAGTCAACAACTAAACAAGACCTGGTAGATGATTAAGTTCATAGAGAGATAAAACAAGTCAAGATACACAATCAATGTAGACCTCCATTATTTTCTTTCCAAGGACAGAACAATGATGGAATACTTTGTCTTCTCCCTCGCAAGGTGTTCCGCGACATTGTACGCGAATTTGTTGAAGAGTATGTCGAGCACAGATTCACCAAAATGACTTGTGAAAAGGGGCTCCATCACTGCCCTCAAACTCTTGGACACATTCATGCCGCTTCGGAGGGGGTCGTGCACTTCATTGCTTTCCGAGTTGTCGCGAGGATCCCAGTTGGATTCGAACAATTCGATGTGATTTATGTCGAATAGTCCACTTTGCTTGATCACCATCTTGACTTCGGTAAGTGATGGACCGTAAAAGGGTAGGTTAAAGGAGTTGAGTTTTCCCCTCTCTAGGAGGCCCTGTTGTGACAGTTGAATGTTTAATTTATTCGCAAAAAAGTTTAATTTTCTGTAATTATAAGAGTTGTGAAATAATTGTACTAAAGATATACTGGTGTGTACCTCTTCAACAAGATATTCCAAAGATTGTGCAATTAATCCATAGAGCTGGTTCATATCTCCATTGTAGACGTCCTCTGTTTTTCTCCCAAGAAATGTCAGTACCATTTGTCCGCCGAGCACCAGTTCTTCATATCGCAGCTTGAGGAACAACAACATATCCTTCTCAAAATGCTCCTGGTATAATTTAACTACAGATGGTGGTGTAGTCCTCGCAATATAAATGTTTTCTTTGTTTAGATACATTTCTCTCTTGGCCGCAAATCCATCCGGGAGCTACATGATTCAAACAATAGTTGTAGGACCTTGATGGTTAACAATAATGATAGACAGATAAACTGTGGCTTGCCAGTTTAGTACCTCAGATCGCCAATGAAGGCAATATGATGAGTGAAACAGATGAACGCTATGACGAGGAAAAAGCTTGGTGTAGAAGGAGCCCGGTAGCCCGGCAATATAAAAAGGTGGTAGCGCTTCTAGCTTATGAGTTATTGTAATTGACTCCTTGAACTGCTCAAGTGACTGGAACACACAGTTGAAGTCGTTTCCGGGTAGATCATTGAGGAAGACTTGGAGCTCCATGAGGTTGCCATGAAGCTTGTCATGGTTGCAGCATATTGCTTCGATCACGTTGGAGACAAAGATGAGTGTGTTTTCACCTGAAGAGCAGCCTAGGTCAACAACTATCATTGTTGGATGGAGCAAATCCATGCACACTTCTATCACCGCCTTTTCAAGCACCGGCTTAGTTTGAATCAAAGCTTTCTTCTGATAAAAATGAACAAAAAGAAACTTTACCATTTAAGATTGATAGAAAGTGTAACCAGCTCTGGTGAGCCAGAAATGTCGATGCTAAGTACTATAAAGGAAACAAGGGCAGCATATTTGTTGTGAATTTTGGTCTTTGAAAAAGCGCTGTGAGTTATTTCTTCAAATTACCTGATGGGTAGAGTTCTTGACATAGCTGGTCTCTCCTTCTCCTTTGGCCATATGGAAATCGCTGTCCATCTTCATGGCCACCTAAAACTCTCGAGGAAGAATTTGTTTTGTTGGTATGCTCAACAACGAAAGTATATATATGCTAGCAGATGTGTTGCCAATAGCAGCAGCCCTGCTCAATATATAGGCGACTAGCTTGCACAAGAGGTTGGAGTTGTTTCTCAACTACTCCTACTACACATGGGTATACAATTTATTTATTTTGAAAGAGGAGAACATAGGTACATTGGTTGGTCCTTATTTTCTGCCAATGAACCTAGTATAGATGTCCTCCTTCACGTAACCTACAAAGTCTAGGGCAATGCTAGGTCATGTTTGGTATATAGTAGGAATGACAAAAGGGATAGTACAATTGAAAGTTAGCGCACAATATACATTTTTCAAAACGGAGACAAAAAGTTTACCCGTTTCATTAATCAAGGAGCGTTACAAGATTATAAACAGAAGAAAATTCTTGGCGCGAAGCCAAGGCGTTACACAATCCTACTCACCTGGCAAGATTATAACTCTAAAGAATTTGGCGTCGGACTTGGCCCAAATCCTCGCTTCCAAGTTCAAACACATGCGTTTTAGAACCGGCGGCGAAGAGGATGTGTCCTTAAAACACGGTTTTCTTCATTCCAAGTCTCCCAAACCACGAGAGAGCATGACGATGGAAAAATAGCTTTGCGACGACCACCAACCTCCACAGGATTGATACCCGCCATTCTTTGACCGTCTCCATCTGCAACCGGCAGACAACATTAGAAGAAGTGGATAGCCACCATTCTTTGACCGTTTCCATTTGCTACCAGCACACACACCAGTAGAATAGCTAACAGAATAGCTATAGGGATGCGCGCAATCTAGCGGTAGAGCACAATTACGAGTTTGGTACATATAGCAAAAGCAAACAAAACGCCCCCAGCAAAAAAAAGTGCGCAATCTAGCGGTAGAGCACAAGTACGAGTTTGGTACATATAGCAAAAGCAAACAAAAC
The DNA here is from genome assembly GCF_056163025.1 of Triticum urartu. Lineage (NCBI taxonomy): Eukaryota > Viridiplantae > Streptophyta > Magnoliopsida > Poales > Poaceae > Triticum > Triticum urartu. The sequence continues at coordinate 175,260,546 of NC_141879.1, forward strand.
GCCCCCAGCAAAAAATAAAAAATAAAAAAACGCAATCCAAGTTTAGCCATATAGAACGTAAAGGCGTCTCAACTCGTAAATTTTTTCCGGCATCCGTCTACGCACAAGGGGCAAATTCGTGGACCCTGATGCCGGAGACCGCCATCCAAGCTGCACGCATACATTTTAACAACAACTCGAACTAAGAGCAACTCCAACAGGGCGCCCACGTCGGTTTGGGTCGCCGCGGACAGAAAAATCAGCCCAACGCGCCGACCCAAACGAACGCGTGCCCACTTTTCGTCCGCCTGCCTACCCATTCCCGGTACAATTTTAAGCTTCATTTGCGTTGGCGCGGACAAAAAAACGGACGCGCGCGGCGCCCGCCTACTCCCCCTGGCCCGCTAGTCGGTGGCACATTGGCCATCCTTCCCCACCCCCCATATCGACAGCAAACCCTCGCCCGCCTCCGCCTCCGCCGCATCGTCGCCGCCGCCCATTTGCCGGTGCCTCTGGCAGCAGCCGGTGCCGACACACCTCCCCCAACGTCGCCACCACCGTCTCGCCGCCGGGCCACCGAAGCTTCCCACCCCCACCTCCCGATGTTGCCGCCGTGAGCAGCAAGTCGTCTGGCCGCCCTGGCCAGCTCCTTCGTCCAGACGCTGGCATGCTCGTCGGGCGTCTCTAGGCCAGCCGCCTGGTCCGAGGGAGGCGCGCCTCTTTGCCGGCCAGCTCCTTCGACGACGCCCGCAAGCTGTTCGACAGTTTGCCAAGGTACAAAATGGACTCCACCGACGAGTTCTTTTTCCATAATTTCCTTTGCGACTCCGACGATTCCTCGTCCGATGAGGAGGAGGAGATCTTGGTTGTCGTGTTGGTCCATCACCACCTTAATAGCCAGTGGCCGTTGTTCCATGGCTCGATTCCGGGACACCTTTTGGCATTGAATCGCAACCGAGAAAGCGGCCATTTCCTTCTTTGGAAGGACTACTTTGGCACGACCAACCCGCTGTTCAAACATCGGAAATTTCGGCGATGTTTCTGTATGGCTAGGCATGTTTTTAACCGTATTAGAGAGGGAGTGGTCGGATACGATAACTATTTTGAGTGCAAAGAGGACGCCCTTGGAAAGATTGGCTTCCCATCTTATCAGAAATGCACTGCAGCCATCCGGATGCTTGCATACGGAGTGCCCGGTGATCTCATTGATGAGTACGTCCGTATGAGCTTGTCCACATCCCTAGACTCCATGTACAAGTTCTACAAGGCTATGATTGCTGTGTTCGGCCCTGAGTACTTGAGAGAGCTGACTCCTCAAGATACAACACGCTTATTGGCAATGAATGCCAGCAGTGGCTTCCCATGGATGCTTGGCAATATAGACTGCATGCACTAGGAGGGGAAGAACTACCCTTCTTGACAAGGGCAGTATTAGGGCCATGTCAGGGCTTGCACTGTCACACTTCAGGCCACGGGTGAATGTTACCATCAACGGCCATAACTACGACAAAGGATACTACCTAGGTGACGGTATCTATCCTCAATGGACCACTACTGTGAAGACAATCCCCAACCCCATCGGAGAGAAGAGGAAAATATTTGTCCAAGAGCAAGAGAGTGCTAGGAAGGATGTCGGGCGTGCCTTTGATGTTTTGCAATCTCGATGTGGCATCATTCGGTATCCTGCTAGGACTTGAAGCACCAAGAAGCTATGGGAGGTGATGACTGCTTGTGTGATCATGCACAATGTGATCGTAGAAGATGAGCGCCTGAGCATGGAGGAGCGGCAACGTTTGAACAGTTCACCAAATTTCATCATGAAATACATGATTGGGAAACTCACATGTAGATTCAAAATGATTTGGTTGAGCATATGTGGGCTCGTGGCAACCAATAAATGTATCTTTTTATTCAAACTATGTGAGACAATTTAATTTTTATTCGGCTTGTAGAACTATGCTTTATTTGGTTGTGAAACTATGCTATATTTGGTTATGAAACTATATGTTTGCTTGTAAAATAATGTAAAATGTGTGCATATTTGTTGAAAAAGGGCCGCCAGCCAGCCACGCCGGCAAATATGGGTCGGCGCGTTGGGCGCACTGCCGACCCAAATCAACAAGAAGGCGGACACCGAGTGGGCGGCCGACCCAAACGGACAAAAAGTAGACAAAAAAGTCGTCCGTTTGGGTCGGCGCGTTGGAGTTGCTCTAACTAGATAAAATTCATTCAAACACAATGGAATTCATTCAGGTTTGGTTGTAATTTACATAAAAAGTTGATATTTTGACTGTTTACCAAAAAACTAGGGGAAAAAAACCTAAACCCTATACCAGACGACCACCTCTACGCTTGGCCGGCCTGCCATGCGGCACAGCCGTCGCAGTCAGTGTCGTCATCATCATCGATCCTCCAGCGGCGGAATGGTGTCGGAGGGTCGCGACAGCCTTGTATGGCGGTTGCCTACCACTCGCGGAGGAGCCGCTCTGCCTCCTGCTGCCCAGTGTGGAGTGTCGCCGCGGCCATTCCCGACGTTGCCTTCAGAGCCCTGGCAGTGGCCTTGCCGCGACCAGCATTGGAGGAGCAGTCACTAAGCGATCACTCCTCGCTGATCCTGTCGAGCTCTCCGTCAAGGCAGTAGCGGCGCCTGGCGGTCATCTCCATGATGGTCACGGAGCGGTCGAGCTCCCACGCGGTGGTCAGGTCAGGGTTGTTGTGGACCCAATCCGACGTCACACCGCTCTTGGCGAACGCGGAGCGCCGACCGGCATTGTGCCGGACGTACCTCGCCAGCTGCCTTGCCGCGCGGTCTGCCTTGGATACGACGGCCCTTGAGCCCGAGGCACCGCCGTAACCGTCTCATTCGAGGTAGTGCAGGAGACGACCCTGCGCCTTCTTGATCGCAGGCGGTAGCTCCTCTTTGACGGCAGGGCGGTGGCAACGCGGCGGCGACGAGGGTGTGTCCATGCGCCCATCTCGGCTGCACGTGCGGCTCATCCTTGACCCGGCGTCCGATCTGGATGATGTAGTGGTGCGGGGGGTGACGACGGCTCCTCCTTTGACGCGGCACCCGATCTGGACGTCGCAGTTGCGCTAGGGTGAGGCCGGCTCATCCTTGACCAGCCGGAGTGGGGACGTCGGCTGGCACTTCATGTAGTGGCGTGGCGTGGCGGGGACGACGACTGCTGCTTGACGCGCGCCAGCGGTGGTGGCAACATGCCCATGTGATCTCAATCTGACGAACAAAATCTTCGTCTATCATAGTGGCCTCCTTGAGGAGTCAGACGGCTGTATGGCAGCTGCTACGACATCGGGTCTTCCTTGTCACCGAAGGTTATGAAGATCTCCTCGTAGGCAGAGGAGACGACCGCCCCTGACGCTGAATGGCCCGGAGAGCATGGGCGGCGGCGCCAAGAAACACCAGACAATGAGCTTCCACCGACTCCGCCGGTCGGCATGGAGCACCATGACTTCGGCATCGCCGCCGCTGGGCTCGGAGAGGAAGAGGGGTTCGGGCACAGAGGCGGGGTGGGGAGGGGGCGATGCTCGGGGAGGGGGTGCGCCTCCATGCATCGCCGACGCACGGCTTAAATAGTCGCGGCCAGGCGAGGCAAAGGGGCGGCCAACCCGCTTCAATGCAGCACAGCGGCCGGAGTTGGATCGTCGGGACGTGACGTCTGCATTGCACCGACGATGCCCGGGAGGTCATGTCCGCCAACACCGCCCTCCCGTATGGCCAAATCGCGGCATTAATGTCGGCCGCTGCATGCTCTAGACCTGCATGAATGTGGCGTGGCAAGCGGAGCGGGCATTCGATGGAAAGCACGAAAGAGGCAGGTGGGAGATTTTTGTTGGGCCAGGCCGGCTAGACGCGGGCTTGGGATCAGTCCAGACGCGCGCGAAGCCCCCCATGTTTTTCTCTAGTTTGTGAGAGAAAGTACTTCCAAACCGTCCCACGGGCCGATACACGCCTGCGTTGGATGGCACAACACGTCCAAACCGCGTGGTCCGAACATATGCGGGCGGTTTGAGGGTCGGTGTTGGAGATTGATACGTTCATTTTGCATCATGCTTTTATATTGATATTTATTGCATTATGGGCTGTTATTAAACATTATATCACAATACTTATGCCTATTCTATCTTATTTTATAAGGTTTACATGAAGAGGGAGAAGGCCGGCAGTTGGGATTCTGGAATAGAAAAGCAGCAAATATTAGAGACCTATTCTGCACAACTCCAAAATTCCTAAAACTTCGCGGAGCTTATTTTAGGAATATATAAAAAATATTGGGTGAAGAAAGTACCAGAGGGGGGCCACCAGCCAGCCACAAGGGTGGAGGGCGCACCCTACCCCCTGGGCGCGCCCCCCCGACCTTGTGGGCCCCTGGCTGGCCTCCGGTGCCCATCTTTGGCTATATGGTGTGTTTTGACCTGAAAAAAAACAAGAGGAAGCTTTCAGGACGAAGCGCTGCCGTCTCAAGGCAGAACCTGAGCAGAACCAATCTAGGGCTCCGACGGAGCTGTTCTGCCGAGGAAACATCCCTCCGGGAGGGGGAAATCGTCGCCATCGTCATCACCATCGATCCTCTCATCGAGAGGGGGTCAATCTCCATCAACATCTTCACCAGCACCATCTCCTCTCAACCCCTAGTTCATCTCTTGTATTTGATCTTGGTCCCAAAACCTCAGATTGGTACCTGTGGGTTGCTAGTAGTGTTGATTACTCCTTGTAGTTGATGCTAGTTAGTTTATCCGGTGGAATATTATATTTTCAGATCCTTAATGATAATTAATACTCCTCTAATTATGATTATGAATATGCTTTGAGAGTAGTTACGTTTGTTCCTGAGGACATGGGAGAATTCTTGTTATAAGTAATCATGTGAATTTGGTATTCGTTCGATATTTTGATGAGATGTATGTTGTCTCTCCTCTAGTGGTGTTATGTGAACGTCGACTACATGACACTTCACCATTATTTGGGCCTAGGGGAAGGCATTGGGAAGTAATAATTAGATGATGTGTTGCTAGAGTTACAGAAGCTTAAACCCTAGTTTATTCGTTGCTTCGTAAGGGGCTGATTTGGATCCATATGGTTCATGTTATGGTTAGGTTTACCTTAATACTTATTTCGTAGTTGTGGATTCTTGAGAGAGGGGTTAATCATAAGTGGGAGGCTTGTCCAAGGAAGGGCAGCACCCAAGCACTGGTCCACCCACATATCAAATTATCAAAGTACCGAACGTGAATCATATGAGCATGATGAAAACTAGCTTGACAACAATTCCCATGTGTCCTCCGGAGCGCTTTGCTTTATATAAGAGTTTGTCCAGGCTTGTCCTTTGCTACAAAAAGGATTGGCCACCTTACTGCACCTTATTTACTTTATTACTTGTTACCCATTACGATTTATCTTATCACAAAACTATCTGTTACCGATAATTTCAGTGCTTGTAGAGAATACCTTGCTGAAAACTAGTTGTCATTTCCTTCTGCTCCTCGTTGGGTTCGACACTCTTACTTATCAAAAGGACTACGATTGATCCCCTATACTTGTGGGTCATCAAGACTCTTTTCTGGCGCCGTTGCCGGGGAGTGAAGCGCCTTTGGTAAGTGGAATTTGGTAAGGAAACATTTATATAGTGTGCTGAAATATACTGTCACTTGTTACTATGGAAAATAATCCTTTGAGGGGTTTGTTCGGGGTATATTCACCTCTACCAGAACCACAATTAGTTGCTCCTCAACCTACTGCACCTACTGAAAATATTTATTATGAAATTCCTTCGGGTGCGATAGTGAAACTGCTAGCTAATCCTTATGCAGGAGATGAAACATTACATCCCGATATGCACCTAATCTTGGATGAAGTTTGTGTATTATTTAAGCTTGCAGGTATGCCCGAGGATGTTGTCAACAAGAAGGTCTTCCCTTTATCTTTGAAGGGAAAGGAATTGACATGGTATAGGCTATTGGATGATATTGGATCATGGAACTACAAACGATTGAAATTGGAATTTCATCAGAAGTTTTATCATATGCATCTGGTTCATCATGATCGGAATTATATATATAATTTTTGGCCTCGTGAAGGAGAAAGTATTGCTCAAGCTTGGGGGAGGCTTAAGTCAATGTTACATTCATGCCCCAATCATGAGCTCTCAAGAGAAATTATTATTCAAAACTTTTATGCTCGGCTTTCTCATAATGATCGATCCATGCTTGATACTTCTTGTACTGGTTCCTATATGAAGAAGGATATTGAATTCAAATGGGATTTATTGGAAAGAATTAAACGCAACTCTGAAGATTGGGATCTCTAAAAAGGTAAAGAGTCAGCTATAAACCTTAAGTTTGATTGTGTTAAATCTTTTATGGATACCGATGATTTTCGTGATTTTAGCACTAAATGTGGACTTGACTCTGAGATAGTAGCTTCTTTTTGTGAATCTTTTGCTACTCATGTTGATCTCCCTAAGGATAAGTGGTTTAAATATCATCCTCCCATTGAAGTTAAAGTAGTTGAACCTATTAAATTTGAAGAAGAAACTATTACTTACAATGTTGATCATATTGTTCCTACTCCTTATGCTGAGAACCACCTTTTCCTGTTAGAATAAAGGATCATGCTAAAGCTTCAACTGTGGTTAACAAAAGTAATATTAGAGCTCCCAAACCCTCTGAACAAATTAAAGTTGAACCTAGTATTTCTATGGTTAAAGATCTCTTGGTTGATAATATTGACGGGCATGTTATTTATTTCTATGATGAAGCTGCTAGAATTGCTAAAACCCGATACGAAAGATAAACATAGACCTGTTGTTGGCATGCCTGTTGGTTCTATTAAAATAGGAGATCATTGTTATCATGGCTTATGTGATGTCGGTGCTAGTGTGAGTGCAATTCCTTATACCTTACATAAAGAAATTATGAATGATATTGCACCTGATGAGATAGAAGATATTGATGTTACTATTAAGCTTCCTAATAGATTTACTATATCACCAATTGGGATTGTTAGAGATGTTGAAGTCTTGTGTGGGAAAATTAAACATCTTGCTGATTTTCTTGTTCTTGCTTCCCCACAAGATAACTTTTGTCCCATTATATTTGGCAGACCCTTCTTGAATAGTGTTAATGCTAAGATAGACTGCGAGAAAGATATTGTTACTGTTGGTTTAGGTGATATGTCTCATGATTTTAATTTATTTAAATTTCACAGACAACCCCATGATAAAGAATTGCCTAGTAAAGATGAAATTATTGGTCTTGCTTCTATTGCCATGCCTCCTAATGATCCTTTAGAACAATATTTGCTAGACCATGAAAATGATGTTTATGAATGAAAGAAGGGAAATAGATGAAGTATTCTTTAATCAAGGACCTATTTTGAAACACAATTTGCCTATTGAAATCCTTGGTGATCCTCCTCCACCTAAGGGTGATCCCGTGTTTGAGCTTAAACCATTACCTGATACTCTGAAATATGCTTTTCTTGATGAAAAGAAAATATATCATGTTATTATTAGTGCTAACAGCATGAAGAAAAGAAATTATTGAAAACTCTGAAGAAGTACCGTGCCGCTATTGGATATACTCTCGATGATCTTAAGGGCATTAGTCCCACTCTATGTCAGCATAAAATTAAACTAGAGAAAGATGTTAAACCAGTTGTTGATCATCAACGACGGTTAAATCCTAAGATGAAAGAAGTGGTAAGAAATGAAATACTAAAGCTTCTAGAGGCAGGTATAATTTATCCTATTGCTGATAGTCAATGGGTAAGTCATGTTCATTGTGTCCCTAAGAAGGGAGGTATTACTGTTCCTAATGATAAAAATGAATTGATTCCTCAAAGAATTGTTACATGTTATAGAATGGTAATTGATTTCTGCAAATTAAATAAAGCTACTACAAAAGATCATTACCCCTTACCTTTTATTGATAAAATGCTAGAAAGACTATCCAAACACGCTCATTTTTGCTTTCTAGATGGTTATTCCGGTTTCTCTCAAATACCTGTGTCAAAAGATGATCAAGAGAAAACCACTTTTACTTGCCCTTTTGGTACCTTTGCTTATAGACGTATGCCTTTTGGTTTATGCAATGCACCTGCTACCTTTCAAAGATGTATGACTACTATATTCTCCGACTTTTGTGAAAAGATTGTTGAGGCTTTCATGGATGATTTCTCCGTTTACAGAACTTCTTTTGATGATTGCTTAAGCAACCTTGACCGAGTTTTGCAGTGATGTGAAGAAACTAATCTTGTCTTGAATTGGGAAAGTGCCACTTTATGGTTAATGAAGGTATTGTCTTGGGCCATAAAGTTTCTGAAAGAGGTATTGAAGTTGATAAAGCTAATGTAGATGCTATTGAAAAGATGCCGTGTACTAAAGATATCAAAGGTATAAGAAGTTTCCTTGGTCATGCTGGTTTCTATAGGAGGTTTATTAAAGACTTCTCCAAAATTTCTAGGCCTCTCGCTAATATCTTGCAAAAAGGATGTTCCTTTTGTTTTTGATTATCATTGTGTAGAAGCATTTGAAATACTTAAGAAAGCCTTGATTTCTGCTCCTATTGTTAAGCCACCTGATTGGAATTTACCCTTTGAAATTATGTGTGATGCTAGTGATTATGCTATTGGTGCTGTTCTAGGACAAAGAGTGGATAAGAAATTAAATGTTATCCAGTATGCTAGTAAAACTCTAGACAGTGCCCAGAGAAATTATGCTACCACTGAAAAAGAATTTTTAGCAGTTGTATTTGCATGTGATAAGTTCAGACCTTATATTGTTGATTCCAAAGTAACTGTTCACACTGATCATGCTGCTATTAAATATCTTATGGAAAAGAAAGATGCTAAACCTAGACTTATTAGATGGGTTCTCTTGCTGCAAGAATTTGATTTGCATATTATTGATAGAAAGGGAGCTGAGAACCCCGTTGCAGACAACTTGACTAGGTTAGAAAGTGTTCTTGATGACCCGCTACCTATTGATGATAGCTTTCTTGATGAATAATTAAATGTCATAAATGCTTCTCATAATACTCCATGGTATGTTGATTATGCTAATTATATTGTTGCTAAATTTATACCACCTAGTTTCACATACCATCAAAAGAAAAAGTTTTTCTATGATTTAAGACATTACTTTTGGGATGACCCACACCTTTATAAATAAGGAGTAGATGGTGTTATTAGACGTTGTATACCTAAGAATGAACAGGAATAGATCCTACGCAAGTGCCACTCTGAGTCTTACGGAGGACACCACGCTGGAGATAGAACTACACATAAGGTATTGCAATCCGGGTTCTATTGGCCCACTCTCTTCAAGGATGCCCGCAAGTTTGTCTTGTCTTGTGATCAATGTCAAAGAATTGGTAATATTAGTAGACGTCGGGAAATGCCTATGAATTATTCACTTGTATTGAACCATTTGATGTTTGGGGCTTTGATTATATGGGACCTTTTCCTTCCTCTAATGGGTATACACATATTTTAGTTGATGTTGATTACATTACTAAGTGGGCAGAAGCAATTCCAACTAGTAGTGTTGATCACAACACTTCTATTAATATGCTTAAAGAAGTTATTTTTCCGAGGTTTGGAGTCCCTAGATATTTAATGACTGATGGTGGTTCACATTTTATTCATGGTGCCTTCCGTAAAATGCTTGCTAAGTATGATGTTAATCATAGAATTGCATCTCCATATCATCCTTAGTCTAGTGGTCAAGTAGAATTGAGCAATAGAGAGATTAAATTAATTTTGCAAAAGACTATTAATAGATCTAGAAAGAATTGGTCCAAGAAACTTGATGATGCATTGTGGGATTATAGAACTGCCTATAAGAATCCTATGGGTATGTCTCCGTATAAAATGGTTTATGGAAAAGCATGTCACTTACCTCTTGAACTAGAACATAAGGCATATTGGGCTATTAAAGAGCTCAATTATGATTTCAAACTTGCCGGTGAGAAGAGGTTATTTGACATTAGCTCACTTGATGAATGGAGAACCCAGGTCTATGAGAATGCCAAGTTGTTTAAAGAAAAAGTTAAAATATGGCATGACAGAAGGATACAAAAGCATGAGTTTAATGTAGGTGATCATGTTTTGCTGTACAACTCTCGTCTAAGATTTTTTGCAGGAAAACTTCTCTCTAAATGGGAAGGTCCCTACATTATCGAGGATGTCTATCGTTCCGGCGCCATAAAAATTAACAATGCCGAAGGCACAAATCCGAAGGTGGTAAACGGTCAAAGAATCAAACATTACATCTCAGGTACTCCCATAAATGTTGAGACCAATATAATTAATACCGTAACCCTAGAGGAGTACGTAAGGGACACTTTCCAGAATGTTTCAGACTCCGAAAAGGAATAGGTATGTGGTACGGTAAGTAAGCCGACTCCAAAACGTTTCCAATGATAAATTTTCTCCGTTTTAGAATATTTAAAATTTTAGGAAAATTAAAAGTAGTCCGAGAGAGACACGAGGCCACCACAAGGGTGGAGGGCGCGCCCTAACCCCTGGGCGCACCCCTCGTCCTTGTGGCCACCTTGTGTGCCTTCCGGACTCCGTTTTCTTGCACGATACTTCTTTTGGTCGGTAAAAAATCATTATATAATCTCCTGAAGGTTTTACCACCGTACCACGACAATATCTCCTGTTTTGGTTTCGAGCTGTTTTTCTGACAGATCTAGATCACCATGACGTCTCCAAGCGCCCCCAAGGACAAGTTTTTGAAAAGGTCATCAACCCTTACCTCATAGAGGTGCTGCAATACCCTCAAACCATTGAGATGCGTGAGGGGGTGCTGCACATCCGCGATGTAGAGGGGCCAAAGAAGACCGGAAGCGTGGAGACGGGACTCGAAGCAATGGAGCAGCAAGTTTTCAAGTCCCAAGGGATGGTGGAACGGGGACTAAACGCCAATCACATGATGATCGCGGAGTTCACCAACAATCACAAGATGGACGCCAAGAACATTGTGGAGGCCAACCTCAAGCTTCATGAGAAAATCGAGCATCTCCAAGCCCAGATCTATGACCTGCAAAACCAAAACTATGAGTATGAATATAGATTCAAGAGGATGAGTTTGGCTGTAGATTTGAGGATCCCGGAGACTCGATCATCCTTCTATGATGGTGAGCCTATGCCCTAGAAGATGGATGACGAGCCTACTTCATCAACAAATCCTTCATCACCACCTCCGAAGAAAGAGATCTAAACACATGGGTATGGGCACTCACCTTGGCAACTGCCAAGCTTGGGGGAGTGCCCCAGTATCGTATCACCATCACATCTTTATCTTTATCGTTTTTCTTAGTTCGATCCTTTTGGTTATATCTTGATCTAGTAGAATAAAGTTTTTAGTATGATCTAGCTTTGAGTTTTGCTTTATGTTCCCTCTATGTAATCAAGTCCGTGAGATATATAATAAAGAGTAGTTTTGAGTTGAGGGCTTTGCTTTCTTGCTATGATCTTGAGGGTATTAAATAAAAGAAAGAATAAAAAGATCATATATTGATCTTATGGAGAGTAATGACTTCACATATAAAGAGTATGATGAATAAAAGTTGTCGAGGGTTGACAAACATAGTTTTGGTCATTGTTGCAATTAATAGGAAGTAATAAAGAAAGAGAGGCTTCACATATAAATCTACTATCTTGGACATCTTTTGTAATTGTGAGCACTCATTAAAATATGACATGCTAAAAGGTTGATGTTGGACAAGGAAGACAACATAATAGGTTATGTTTTCTTATATCTGAATAGAAGTTATATTGTCATGGATCATCCAACATGTTGAGCTTGCCTTTCCCTCTCATGCTAGCCAAATTCTTTGCACCAAGTAGAGATACTACTTGTGCTCCCAAACATCCCTAAAACCAGTTTTGCCATGAGAGTCCACCATACCTACGTATGGATTGAGTAAGATCCTTCAAGTAAGTTATCATCGGTGCAAGCAATAAAAAATTTCTCTCTAAATATGTATGATCTACTAGTGTGGAGAAAATAAGCTGTGTACAAACTTGTGATATGGAAGAAATAAAAGCGACAGACTGCATAATAAAGGTCCTTATCACAAGTGGCAATATAAAGCGACGTTCTTTCGCATGAAGATTTTGTGCATCCAACCATAAAAGCGCATGACAACCTCTACTTCCCTCTACGAAGGGCCCATCTTTTACTTTTATCTTCTACCCTTATATAAGAGTCATGGTGATCATCACCTTTCCTTTTTATACTTTTTCCTTTGGCAAGCTCTGTGTGTTGGAGAGATCCGGATATATATATATATATCCACTCGGATGTAGGTTTTCATAAAGTATTATTATTGACATTACCCTTGAGGTAAAAATTTGGGAGGCAAAACTATAAGCCCCTATCTTTCTCTGTGTCTGATGGAAACTTTGAACCCATAAGTATCGCGTGAGTGTTAGCAGTTGTGAAAGATTATATGATAGTTGAGTATGTGGACTTGCTAAAAAGCTCTTTAATTAACTGTTTCCGATGTTATGATAAATTGCAATTGCTCCAATGACTGAGATCATAGTTTGTTAGTTTTCAATAAAGTTTATGATTCATACTTTACTTTGTGAATGAATTGTTACTTTATCATAAGAAATTATATGACAATATATGTTGCTGTTCTAGAGATTATCATGATGCCCTCATGTCCGTATTTTATTTTTATCGACACCTCTATCTCTAAACATGTGGACATATTTATATTATCGATATCGGCTTTCGCTTGAGGACAAGCGAGGTCTAAGCTTGGGGGAGTTGATACATCCATTTTGCATCATGCTTTTATATTGATATTTATTGCATTATGGGCTGTTATTAAACATTATATCACAATACTTATGCCTATTCTCTCTTATTTTATAAGGTTTACATGAAGAGGGAGAATGCCGACAGCTGGAATTCTGGACTGGAAAGGAGCAAATACTAGAGACCTATTCTGCACAACTCCAAAATTCCTGAAACTTCATGGAGCTTATTTTTAGAATATATAAAAAATATTGGGCGAAGAAACTACCAGTGGGGCCACCAGCCAGCCACAAGGGTGGAGGGCGCGCCCTACCCCCTAGGTGCGCCCCGACCTTGTGGGCCCCCTGGCTGGCCTCCGGTGCCCATCTTTGGCTATATGGTGTGTTTTGACCAGAAAAAAATCAAGAGGAAGCTTTCGGGATGAAGCGCCGCCATCTCGAGGTGGAACCTGGGCAGAACGAATCTAGGGCTCCGGCGGAGCTGTTCTGCCGGGGAAACATCCCTTTGGGAGGGGGAAATCGTCGCCATCGTCATCACCATCGATCCTCTCATCGAGAGGGGGTCAATCTCCAGCAACAGCTTCACCAACACCATCTTCTCTCAAACCCTAGTTCATCTCTTGTATTCGATCTTGCTCCCAAAACCTCGGATTGGTACCTGTGGGTTGCTAGTAGTGTTGATTACTCCTTTTAGTTGATGCTAGTTGGTTTATCCATTGGAAGACTATATTTTCAGATCCTTAATGATAATTAATACTCCTCTTATTATGATTATGAATATGCTTTGTGAGTAGTTACGTTTGTTCCTGAGGACATGGGAGAAGTCTTGTTATAAGTAATCATGTGAATTTGGTATTTGTTTGATATTTTGATGAGATGTATGTTGTCTCTCCACTACTAGGGAAAACCCTAGTAGTAGCGCGGGTTTAATGCCCACTAGTAGCACGGGCAGCCGCACTACCAATAAGGCGCTACATCTATTACTTAGCAGTAGCGCGTGCGACAAGCGCTGATGCTAAGACACATAGCGGCAGCGCTTGTTCTATCCCGCGTTGCTGCTAATCCAGCTAGTTGTAGTGTGTTTACTATCCATCGCTACTAGTACTTTTTTTTCATTTTTATTGTATTTATATGTCGTTATACAAATTTTGGTACAATACCAATTATGAGGTTTATATCTTATGTCCATAACAGTGTGTCAAATGAAGGTGGATTAGGTTCAAGTGGAGGCAATATGTGGTGCATGTCAAAAGTATACTACTAATCCAAACTTGATCTAGTTTGGACTAGTAGTACTTTTGATGTGCACCACATGTTGCATCCACTTGAATCTAATCCGCCAGCACAAGCTATTTAATCATCATCATAGTCATTACCACCAACAGTATTTATTTAATCACCATAGTCATAGTGTAGCACACTATCATCTTCAAACTCATTCTAGCTAGCTAATCACCACCAACACTAGATGCGGTAGCTATCTAATCACCACCAACACTAGCTAATAATAATCATCATAGTCATTACCACCAACACTAGCTATTTAATCATCATAGTCATAGTGTAGCACATCATCATCTTCAAACTCATTTCTAGCTAGCTAATCACTCCTGCTGCTCTCTCTCAGGTAAAATAACATAAAACATGTGTAGCTCTCCTCCTTCATAAAGTTGGAGCATGCAGATGAACCTGTCTCCTAATCGCGGGATGCGCTTCTGATTGATGCCCCCTAGTACTTCTCTGCGCTCCTCCATCACAAATTTGGTCCAATCTTTCACTATTAAGACTTCCTCGCTCTTAGAAATCCTGAATGCACTAAAGTGCATTGTAGGATATCTTGGCCGTAAGCTAACAATACTCATGGTACCATTAGTCTCGATCCCACGAGGCACAACATTCATCGGGAGTCCCTGTTGAAGAACATCGTATAGTTACATACTTAGCAATGAAGTTTAGCTTAAAAAATAATGTATGCAAAAGATGCACTGAGGACAAAATAGTAAAAATATTACCATCTTTCCTAAATAGATGTGACTATAGTTCATTATGAACAATATTGGTCGCACATTTTCAGTACTAACATTTCTAAGTGTAGGAAGAAAATTTGTCTTGACAGTATCAAGATCCTCAAGCCATGAAACATAATGACTTAGCTCCTCGCAGTTTAGTTCAGCCCCGGGACAGTAGTAGGTCCTGTCTACCAAGCGCTGGACATGTTTGCTTGAACTGAAACAAGCTGACAATAGAAATTAGTTGTCAACTATTTTTGAATAAACAATATCAAAGACATAAATATGGTTGAGAAACTCACATAATGGTATAAGTGGAGGCGTCTGCACATCGACCCAGATGTCGCTATTACCTTCAATATCATCTTCCGGACGAATATCAAAGGTGATAACCATATCAAGCTCAAATGCCTAAGTCTTGCATAGTGCTCGCCAAGTTTTGCATCCAAAATAGGTGTAGTCATCTCCGTTGTATAATTTTGCATGGAAAATATAACCATGCTCGGTCTTCAAGTAAACTTTCTTTACCTACATAGTATGACTAAAACCTATCTTATCCAAGACAAGAACTCTTGCATGGCAGGGGATACGCTAGTAGAATAGTAAAAATAAATAAATTATAAGTTGAAGCAAATGAAGCAGATGTCATGCTTAATTACAAAAAAAGACTTGTCATTGTGACTTACTGTATCCACTTCAAAGTTCACGTCCAGCTTGATGCTGAAGCGCCTATCATCATCTAGGAAGATTCCGTCGCATAGGCCACGCTCGTCTTCACAGTATTTGCAAATACCAAAGTCCTTTTCGTTGTCAGACATTTCCTATGTTCATAGTTGAAACATTAATTGAAAATCGATCGAAGACAACTCCAGGATACTCAAAATATCTTATAGGACTCATATTGACATGAGCATTCAATAAGCAAAACCAAATCGTAAAGTAAATAAGTATTCAAATTAGCATGCATTCAATAAGCAAAAGTAGATCATCTCATGCGCCTGTACATCGTCGAATATTATCACTAATACATCCCGAATAGTATCATACATATAAAATCACTAATACAACTAAAACCCTAGCGCACGACGGGTATCGACACAGTCGGTGGACACCCAAAGAGATGGAACCATCACAGGATCATAGCTCCAGTGAGATCCCTGGAGAACCTGCCAAGTATTGGAGAACCTGTGCTCCAACGCAAACAAGTAGCGACGGACGTGCGTGTCCTCCTCACTGACACGGTGACGCACCACCTCCGCGGGGTCCTCGAGCCTCTGGACCGTCACTGGCCCATGCGACCGCCACCAAAGAAGGTTCGGGTCAACGACAGGCTGGCTCCTCACCAACCTGCGCCCCCCGGCAGGTAGCGCCTCCCAGTACCACCCCGGCGGAGCCCAGTCCCAGACATGGCCCATCTGGTGACGCAGGTGTCCTCGGCCGACTCGACGACGAGGATGCGGGATAGGCATCATCGACGTCGATGCGCGAAAAATTGCTTTAACTAAAAAATAACAACAAATGTGACATGTTCAACTAGTTCTATTAATTCAACTAGTTCTTACGATTAAATCTAGTCAACTAATTCTATACCTAATAAAATGAATAATGACATAAAAAAGGCCTATGCTTTGCAGGAACGTTGACTCCTTCCCGGTGCGGCAAATCCCGGGCACTCGATATGTCCTAGTTTGTAGCACAAGTCATGCAGAAATTCACGGAAAATTTCGGCATAACTTTTGCTAAAAAGTGGACAAATCGAGAACCTGAAATTTTCCAGAACGGAAATGAATCAACATTTTGGCAAAACATAGGCCACTCGGCTTCATTTCCTGGAAACAACAAAGCCACTTGGGCACAATCGAACCACTTCAATAATGGAATATGCAAATGAACATCAATGACATATATCATATAACAACAATATGCAAATGAAATTACTGTTTAGGCATTTTCATAAAAATTTTCCCTAGCTAATTTCCTAAAAAAATTGCTAATCATTTTTCCTAAATTCTAAAAAATGACTACTGCCCTAAACAAATCTAGGGTTCATATGAGCATCAACACATATATAAATTGCCCTAGCAGAGAGAGAGAGAGAGGAGGGTAGGAGAGAGGAGAGGCAGAGCCATACGATGACTGCCGCGAGGGAGGGGCAGGCGGCGTCGAGGTCGGGGTCGGGGCTCGGGCGCGCGACGGCAGCGAGGTCGGGGTCGGGGGCGGCGTTGAGGCGGGAGAGCGGCGGGAGAGCGCGCGGCGGCCGACGGGCGACGGCGGCGACAGCGGAGGAGTTGCGATTTGGGGGAAGTGACCGTTGGGAAAAACGAATCGAGTGGTTTAGTCAGAAGTAGCAGTAGCGCGTTCCAGGAAGTGCGCTGCTGCTAACATAGCTACAACGCGTTCCTGGATACGCGCTACTGCTATACCATTCTCTTTTCCCCTTTTCATTCATTTTTCTTTACATTTTGTTTTTTCCTTTCACATTTTTGTATTTATTTCATTTTCATTTACTTTTCTATTTGCTTTCCATTTAATTTTATTTACTTTAGCAGTAGCGCCTCTCAGCGTAAACGCGCTACTACAAAGAAAATAGCGGTAGCGCGGTTCGGCGAAGATCGCTACTACTATGTGCAACTTATCGGCTAAGCCATGGGAATTTTAGTAGTAGCGCTTTTGTACGCGGGCGCGCTACTGCTAATTAGCACCAGCATTTGTTTTTAGCCCGCGCTACTGCTAATGTTCTATGTATAAGGTTATCCCTAGTAGTGCTCCTCTAGTGGTGTTATGTGAACGTCGACTACATGACACTTCACAATTATTTGGGCCTAGGGGAAGGCATTGGGAAGTAATAATTAGATGATGGGTTGCTAGAGTGACAGAAGCTTAAACCCTAGTTTATGCGTTGCTTCATAAGGGGCTGATTTGGATCCATATGTTTCATGCTATGGTTAGGTTTACCTTAATACTTCTTTCGTAGTTGCGGATGCTTGCGAGAGTGGTTAATTGTAAGTGGGAGGCTCGTCCAAGGAAGGGTAGCACGCAAGCACTGGTCCACCCACATATCAAATTATCAAAGTAATGAACATGAATCATATGAGCATGATGAAAACTAGCTTGACAACAATTCCCATGTGTCCTCCGGAGAGCTTTGCTTTATATAAGAGTTTGTCCAGGCTTGTCCTTTGTTACAAAAAGGATTGAGCCACCTTGCTTCACCTTAGTTACTTTATTTACTTGTGACCCATTACGATTTATCTTATCACAAAACTATCTGTTACCGATAATTTCAGTGCTTGGAGAGAATACCTTGCTGAAAACCACTTGTCATTTCCGTCTGCTCCTCGTTGGGTTCGACACTCTTAATTATCGAAAGGACTATGATAGATCCCCTATACTTGTGGGTCATCAGAGATGCCCTAAGTAGAAATGTCCTTAAAGACATGACCAATCAAAGCTGGACGCCACATTTTATTGAAGGTGTCACTAATCATTTCATGTTTGCCTAATTAAGGGTCTATTATTTTATGACCTTGATTGTCAATTTTTTTATCTAAGAAAATTGATTAGTTTCACATTTTAAGAATTGGTTGTAACTTATGTGTAGAAGTTGCATGTTATTGTTGCAACCTCATCAGACTCCATGTCGTCAAGAGCTCATTGACCTCCGCAAGGCACGACAGTTGGCTTCCACCTCCGCCTCTAAGTGGATGGAATTAGGATGGCATGCTGCTCCACCACCTTCTCCACTTGGGCCACCTCAAACTCCGTGAGGGTGTCACCCATGCCCAATCCGATAGCCGGAGGCGCTGGATCTGCATCACCTTCCTCCTATTCCTCTTCCTCCAGCTTCATGGCCACCATGTTTGCGTCTGGCGCATGCTCCTACTCCTTCTCCCCCTCCTCCTCCTCCTGCTCCTCCTCCTCTTGTTCAGGAGAGTCTGGAGGCAGGCCGACAACAATTCGATCGGCGCGCCGTCTAGGACCTCATTCAGGAGCTCCAACCGCCGCTCTGGATTGAGCATGGCGTACGTGGTGATCCACTGTCGGACCATGAGTAACGGCAGACGCAGGAGCTCAAGCGGATTTCAGGGTGGCGGCGTAGAGGGAAGAATATGGTGAAAATAGGACTAATAGGATTGGGGTTCCACCGCCCACCTTAAATAGTCGAATTCAGAGTCTCAGGTAGTGCATCAGAGTGGTGGCACTCACCAGACCGCTGTGTTTAGAACATCTACAGTCAATCTCCTCAATTCCCCTATATGTTCGGGCGGGTGGCCCGGTCAGTGACCGGTCACAAAAACATGACCAAGCTAGGCTCCTTAAACTAGCCCTATATGTCCGGGCTGACTGGCACCCCTCAAATCCATCCCGAATCTATGGTGGATATGAGGAGGCCCGAGCGCGTCCGCCACGTCGGACTAACATGCAAGACCTGATGACCCACAAGTATAGGGGACCATAACAGTCTTCGAGTGTAGTATATCACCCATACTGATAAGACTGAGCAGTTGAGTTGTCAATTCAACCACACCTGAGAAGTCACTTCCTTGCAGCAATTTATTAGTAGCACGGTAATATGATAGCAATGAAGTAGTACTAACAGTAGTAACGGTAACAGTATAGCAACATGTAGTAATTGGAACAACGGTAGAAATAGTAACTTGAGCATAGACAATATTATAGGAGTGTAGGCAATAGAGAAGAGATGAAGATTTGGATGAAATTCTATATGTAACAGTCACAACCTAGAGCGATACGCAATAGCTCCAATTTATCAATCATATGTAGGCATGTACTCTGTATATAGTCATACGTACTTGCAGTAAGAACTTGCATGACATCTTTTGTACTACCCTCCCGTGGTAGTAGGGTCCTAATGAAAACTAAGGGTAATTAAGGCGCTCCTTTCAATAGAAAACTGGAACAAAGCATTAGCAAATAGTGAATACATAAACTCCTCAAATTACAGTCGTTCCCAGAGAGTATCCCAATCATTTTCACTTTGGAGTCTGCGGTTCGGAATGATAATAGGTGCATATAACTTGCATGTAAGATCAACATCTCAAGTATATAATCATGGAAAGCATAAGTGTTCAGATCTAAAATCTTGGCACTCGGGCCCTACTGACAAGCAATAAGCATAGCAAAGTCATAGCAACATCAATCTCAGAACATAGTGGATACTAGTGATCAAGCCCTAACAAATTGACTCGATTATATAGGAAATCCCATCCATCTCCATCACCGTCCAACAAGCCTACAAATGAATTACTCACTCCCTATGGTGAGCATCATGAAATTGTTGATGGAGAAAGGTTGATGATGACGACGAGCGAATTCCTCTCTCCGGAGCCTTTAATGCACTCCAGATTAGGGCTCCCAGCGAAGAACAAGAGGTGGCAGTGGCTCTATATCGTAAAACATGATAAAACTTTCTCTTTTTTTTTCTCGAGAAGACAAAATATATAGGCTTAGAATTAGGTGGGACGGAGGCTCATGAGGTCCACAAGCTCATGAGGCACGCCTCTCGGGCTTGTGGCTTGCTGGTGACCCCCCTTGGGAAGTTCTTTGCTCCAGTATTTTTTAATTTATTCCATAAAAAATCTCTGTAAGGTTTCATCCAATTTCGAGAATTTTTATTTCTTCACAAAAATAACACCAAGGTAGTTCTGCTAAAAACAATGCTAGTTAGGGTTAGTTTCATTCAAATCATGCAAATTAGAGTCCATAACAAGAGTAAAAGTTTTTGGAGAGTAGATACATTGGAGACGTATCAGTACCCATGTGGACACCCGTCGAAACTAGTGGTCCGATGAGGACGCCGCTCTGGTGTGCTATCCGAGGGGCCAAATCCAGCTATTTAAGCCGGACGGCAACCCCACAACCCTAGTCTCATTCTATTTCCGTATCCTCTGCATTGCCACCACCCCCTCCCCATCTGCTTCGATCTCGCTGTATGGAGCTCTGACCCAATAGCAGATCACCATGTGCGCGATGCTCACTCTGGAGCCTCGGTTGCAGCTCCAGGCCCGGCGTGCCACTCGAATTGCGGCTGGCCTACCTCCAAACTCTTCAGGCATGAGGAGGAGGAGGAGGCGACGGACACGGTGATGGAGGAGGAGGAAGGTGAGGCAGAGTCAATTCTTATGGTTGCCCAAGTCGGATTTGGCATGGGTAACGCACAAGGCGAGTACGAGGTTGCCTAAGCGGAGGAGGCGGCGGAGCAACAGGCCATCCTGAACTCCTTCCGCTTGGAGGCGAAGGTAGAGGCAAACCGCCGCTATCTCCGCAAGGCATGAGCGAAGGTGGACGCAATTATCGTGGCCATGGAGTCTGAGAAGGAGATAGAGCTGTGGGAGGCGACCATCCACCAGGTGGCAAGTCCGTCCGGCAACACAGATGTCGTCTACATATGTGACAACAAATAGGTAGTCTATGTTTATCTATGTAAAATGTAGTAGTACGTGGTTTTTGTGTGTTGCATGGCGTAGTATGGATTTTGAAAAACTAGATGATACCTCGCATGTTGTTGTGGGAAACTTGTTACATAAATGCATAAATAGGTGCAACAAAATCAAGTAAGACTAATGCAAAGCGTAAAAGCGTCCTCATTTTATTTTATTTTAAAAATTAAAAACATGAAGCACATAACACAATGGTGTATAAAAAGCGCAATCTTTTAGTTAAAGAAATGCCATTTTCTTTCAAAAAGGATAACGCTAAGTACATAGGTATTCTCAGACCATTTAACACATGTCGTTTATGACAACATAAAAAATTATAACAAATCATCTTGAATAAAGTATTCATCCCGATAACAAATTTGGAGCCAATAAAGTGACACTGAACATGAAAAAAATGTTGCTACATGAGTTCATTTCTGAAGTGGGCTCAACTGTACACCCAAACAAATTTTACCAAGGCAACTGTTGGGGGGATGACCCCTGGGTAGGCCCAAGACGGTAGACAACTCTTCAAAAACATCGGGGCGACCAGCGCCCCGGTCCGGCTGCCCAGCCACCTCGGCCGGCTCACCATCCCGGCTGCCTGGCCGACTCCCCGTCCGGCTGCTCCAGCTGGCTTGCTACGCGAAGTCAACCACTGCATCAAGACAACACTGATAAGACGGCCATACCACAACCACTATTGCTGATAAAGCATACACTATTCGCTCGTCACACGCGGCATCATCTACAGTGTACTTTGTCCCCTGGACATTGATTTATAAAATGACCCAGGGATAATACCTAGCCTAGCTCTCAAGCAAGCATAGCTTGGGATGTAAGATACACGTTGTAGCTTATATCCCAAGCACACACCCATGCTCACCTAGCTTACATCCAAAGCTAGCCTACACCTATATATATGAGCTCACATCCATCCATCCAGGAGGATAGACTCACACACTCCCACGGCCACAAGGCCACTCACGCATGCATACATCCATGCTACACTACTACTAGTGCTCTTGGCACTTGTGCTCACACACAGATAGGAGGCCAGATGCCCACGTCACTGACCTCAGATACAGCTTCAGGAGCAACTCTGTACTGCCAGACATGTACACCACATATATATCCAGATATGCAGGAGTACTGTTGGGGAACGTAGCATGCAATTTTAAAAAAATTCCTACGATCACGCAAGATCTATCTAGGAGATGCATAGCAACGAGAGGGGGAGAGTGTGTCCACGTACCCTCATAGGCCAAAAGCGGAAGCATTAGGTTAACGCGGTTGATGTAGTCGAACGTCTTCACGATCCAACCGATCTAGTACGAACGTACGGTAACTCCGAGTTCAACACACGTTCTGCTCGATGACGTCCCTCGAACTCTTGATCCAGTAGAGGTTCGAGGGAGAGTTTCGTCAGCACGACGGCATGGTGACGGTGATGGTGATGTGACCCGCGTAGGGCTTTGCCTAAGCACTACGACGCTATGACCAAAGGAGTAAACTGTGGAGGTGGCACCACACACGGCTAAGAGAATAACTATTGTGCTATGGGATGCCGCACTGCCCCCATATATAAAGGAGGAGGGGAGGAGGACGGCCACAAGGGGCGCGCCATAGGGGGGGGGGAAACCGACTAGGACTCCTAATCCTAGTCACTTCCCCCTATCCTTTCTATCAGAGGGAAAAAGGGAAGGAGAGTGAGAGGGAGAGGGAAAGAGGAAAGGGGGTCACGCCCCCTTCCCCCTTGTCCAATTTGGACTCCCTTGGGGGGCGCCACCCTTGCGGGCTCCCCTCTCTCTCTCCCCTATGGCCTATGAAGGCCCATTACTTCCCGAGGGGTCCGCTAACCCCTCGGTATTCCGATAAATATCCGAAACGTCCCGAAACCATTCCGGTGTCCGAATACCTTCACCCAATATATCTTTAACTCTCGACTATTTTGAGACTCCTCGTCATGTCCGTGATCTCATCTGGGACTCCGATCAATCTTCGGTCACCAAAACACATAACTCATAATACAAATCGTCATCGGACGTTAAGCGTGCGGACCCTACAGGTTCGAGAACTATGTAGACATGACCGAGACACATCTCTGGTCAATAACCATTAGCGGAACCTGGATGCTCATATTGGTTCCTACACATTCTACGGAGATCTTTATTGATCAAACCGCAATGACAACATACGTAATTCCCTTTGTCATCGGTATGTTACTTGCCCGAGATTCGATCGTCGGTATAATCATACCTAGTTCAATCTCGTTACCGGCAAGTCTATTTACTCATTTCGTAATGCATCATCCCGCAACTAGCTCATTAGTCACATTTCTTGCAAGGCTTATAGTGATGTGCATTACCGAGAGGGCCCAAATATATCTCTTCGATACTCGGAGTGACAAATCCTAATCCCGATCTATGCCAATCCAACAAACACCTTCGGAGACACGTGTAAAGCATCTTTATAATCACCCAGTTACATTGTGACGTTTAATAGCACACAAGGTGTTCCTCCGGTATTCAGGAGTTGCATAATCTCATAGTCAGATGAATATGTATAAGTCATGAAGAAAGCAATAGCAATAAAACTTAACAATCATTATGCTAAGCTAACGGATGGGTCTTTTCCATCACATCATTCTCCTAATGATGTGATCACGTTCATCAAATGACAACACATGTCTATGGTCAGGAAACTTAACCATCTTTGATTAACGAGCTAGTCAAGTAGAGGCATACTAGGGACACTATGTTTTGTCTATGTATTCACACATGTATCAAGTTTCCGGTTAATAAAATTCTAGCATGAATAATAAAAATTTATCATGATATAAGTAAATATAAATAACAACTTTATTATTGCCTCTAGGGCATATTTCCTTTATGCTATTATCTCTCCGGAGAGCCCCGAACCTGGGTAAACCATCGCGTGCTATTTGCCCAATCCCGTCCCCAGATCTCCACGGCAGTCTTGCCCTCTCCTCAAGCCACCCCGTGGCATCTGTCACCTTGCGAACCCGCCTGTGAGATAACCACGACAACAATGTGCAAGAAAAAGTTTGTCTTGTACCGTTTGTCTCCTACTAATCAAGTCTCTCTTAACCTGTTCTGCACTATTATCAATCTTGCCAACCATCACCATGTTTTGCTATGAAAGAAAAAGAAACTCTTGGAAGTATCATTGCTTATTTCTTTTTGCAGGTGATAAGTATCATTATTTATCGGAGAAAATATCTTCACACGCATTTGCGTGTGTAAGCATAACATGAATCAACAATCGTACCTTCGATTATGAATAGTCAATTTTGGAAGCGCACTTCATATATCCTAAGCATAAGCTAGTGTAATAATACCTGAAAGACATGAAACATGCATCTTATGATTAAAGAATCCACTCCACTTGTTCCAGGCATAAAACTAATATTAAAATTGTTAATTCCAAATTTGGTAGACTAGAAATGTGAGAAGTCAATGAATATAACATGATTTTAGGAGGGGCGGTCAGCTCTGGCAGCATAGATATTTCTTTTCTTCATTTACATCACCGTGGATGAAGGTGAAATTTGGTGATTCAAGAAAAAACCCTCGCCCGGCCAGCTCCCGCGAGCGGGGGGGGGGGGGGTGATGTCTACTACACAACCTTCTTCTTGTAGACGTTGTTGGGCCTCCAAGTGCAGAGGTTTGTAGGACAGTTGAAAATTTCCCTCAAGTGGATGACCTAAGGTTTATCAATACGTGGGAGGCGTAGGCTGAAGATGGTCTCTCTCAAACAACCCTGCAACCAAATAACGAAGAGTCTCCTGTGTCCCCAACACACCCAATACAATGGTAAACTGTATAGGTGCATTAGTTTGGTGAATAGATGGTGATAAAAGTGCAATATGGATGGTAGATATAGGTTTTTATAATCTGAAAATATGAAAACAGCAAGGTAGCAAGTGGTAAAAGTGAGCGAAAATGATATTGCAATGCTTCGAAAGAAGGCCTAGGGTTCATACTTTCACTAGTGCAAGTTCTCTCAACAAGGATAACATAATTAGATCATATAACTATCCCTCAACATGCAACAAAGAGTCACTCCAAAGTCACTAATAGCGGAGAACAAACGAAGAGATTATTGTAGGGTACTAAACCACCTCAAAGTTATTCTTTCCGATCAATCCATTGGGCTATTCCTATAAGTGTCACAAACAACCCTAGAGTTAGTAGTAAAATAACCCCTTAAGACACAAATCAACCAAAACCCTAATGTCACCTAGATACTCCAATGTCACCTCAAGTATCCGCGGGTATGATTATACGATATGCATCACACAATCTCAGATTCATCTATTCAACCAACACAAAGAACTTCAAAGAGTGCCCCAAAGTTTCTACCGGAGAGTTAAGACGAAAATGTTTGCCAACCCCTATGCATAGATTCCCAAGGTCACGGAACCCGCAAGTTGATCACCAGAACATATATCAAGTGAATCAATAGAATACCCCATTGTCATCACGGGTATCCCACGCAAGACATACATCAAGTGTTCTCAAATCCTTAAAGACTCAATCCGACAAGATAACTTCAAAGGGAAAACACAATCCATTACAAGAAGGTAGAGGGGGAGAAACATCATAAGATCCAACTATAGTAGCAATGCTTGCGTTACATCAAGATCGTGCCACATCAAGAACACGAGAGAGAGAGAGAGAGATCAAACACATAGCTACTGGTACATACCCTCAGCCCCGAGCGTGAACTACTGCCTCCTCGTCATAGAGAGCGTCGGGATGATGAAGATGGCCACCGGTGATGGATCCCCCCTCCGGTAGGGTGCCGGAACAGGGTCCCGATTGGTTTTTGGTGGCTATAGAGGCTTGCGGCGGCGGAACTCCCAATCTAGGTTTCTTTTTGGGGTTTTTGTATTTATAGGAATTTTTGGTGTTGGTCTCACGTCAGGGGGGTCTCCAAGTCATCCACGAGGTAGGGTGCGCACCCCAGGGGGGTGGGCGCGCCCTCCACCCTCATGGGGCCCACGGGCCTCCCCTCCGGTAACTCTTCGTTCCAATATTTTTTATATTTTCCAAAAAAAATCTCCGTTGATTTTCAGCGCATTCTGAGAACTTTTATTTCTGCACAAAAACAACACCACGGTAGTGAGTCTGGGTTAGTTCTAACCAAATTATCCAAAAATCATATAGAAATATTATAAACATGTCATGAATACATCAAAAATTATAGATACGTTGGAGACGTATCAGGGGGGCGAAACCCTCGTTCGCCGCCGCCAGCTCCCTCCCTCCTCGATCTTCTCCCCCCGCCGCCACCGAAGCGCGCCGCCAGGCAAAGCCCAGCCGGCGTCGATGGCAGCGGGCCATGTCACCCTTCGTATGGGGAGTGCTGGTGTGGGACTGCCTCCTCTCGCATTTGCGCGGCGACGACGACAGATGGCGGTGTTGCGTGGTGGACTACTGGGAGAGTGGTGGTGCGTGCCTGCGTAGGTGGGTTGCGTCGGGGTGTGGCCAGCCGAACCAGATCTGGCGGGCTGCTTGTTGGAAATATGCCCTAGAGGCAATAATAAAATGGTTATTATTATATTTCCTTGTTCATGATAATTGTCTATTGTTCATGTTGTAATTGTATTAACCGGAAACCGTAATACATGTGTGAATACATAGACCACAACATGCTATAATTGTATTGAATAGCTCGTTGATCAATAGATGGTTATGGTTTCCTGACCATGGACATTGGATGTCGTTGATAACGGGATCACATCATTAGGAGAATGATGTGATGGAGAAGACCCAATCCTAAACATAGCACAAGATCGTGTAGTTCGTTTGCAAGAGCTTTTCTAATGTCAAGTATCATTTCCTTAGACCATGAGATTGTGCAACTCCTGGATGCCGTAGGAATGCTTTCGGTGTATCAAACGTCACAACGTAACTGGGTGACTCTAAAGGTGCACTACAGGTATCTCCGAAAGTGTCTATTGGGTGCATGAATCGAGACTGGGATTTGTCACTCCGTATGACAGAGAGGTATCTCTGGGCCCACTTGGTAATGCATCATCATAATTGTGACTAAAGGAGTTAGCCACGGGATCATGTGTTACAGAACAAGTAAAGAGACTTGCTGATAACAAGATTGAACAAGGTATATGGATACCGACGATTGAATCTCGGGCAAGTAACATACCGATGGACAAAGGGAATTGTTTACAGGATTGATTGAATCCCCGACATCGTGGTTCATCTGATGATATCATCATGGAATATGTGGGAGCCAATATGGGTATCCAGATCCCGCTATTGGTTATTGGCCAAAGAGGTGTCTCGGTCATGTCTACATGGTTCCCGAACCCGTAGGGTCTACACACTTCAGGTTCAGTGACGCTAGAGTTGTAATGGGAATTGTATGTGGTTACCGAAAGTTGTTTGGAGTCCCAGATGAGATCCCGGATGTCATGAGGAGTTCTGGAATGGTCCGGAGGTGAAGATTTATATATGGGAAGTCCAGTTTTAGCCGCCGGAAGGTTTTGGGGTTATGAGTTTTATACCGGGACCACTGAAAGGTGTCCAGGGGTCCACCGGGTGGGGCCACCTACCCCGGGAGACCAAGTGGGCTAAATATGGGTGGGGACCAGCTCCTTAGTGGGCTCGTGCAGCCCCCCAAGGGCCCAAGGCGCCTAGGGTTGGAAACCCTAAGGGGTGGGGGCGCCTCCCACCTGCTTGGGGGGCAAGTCTCCCCCCTTGCCCCCCCTCTAGATGCATCTAGGGGGGCCATCCCCCTCTCCCCTTTACCCTTTAAATAGTGGGGGTGGGAGGGCAGCAGCACCCTTCCCCTGGCGCAGCCCTCCCCCCTAACTCCTCCTCCATAAGTGGTTAGAGTAGCTCTGCCAGAGAACCACGAGCTCCACCACCACGTTGTCGTGCTGCCACAGTTCTCCCTCAACTTGTCCTCTCCCCTTGATGGATCAAGAAGGAGGATACGTCCCCGGGCTATACGTGTGTTGAACATGGAGGCGCCGTCCGTTCGGCGCTTGGATCGCATCTTTCGCGATTTGAATCGCCACAAGTACGACTCCATCAACCGCGTTCTTGTAACGCTTCTGCTTAGTGATCTTCCAGGGTATGAAGATGCACTCCCTCTCTCTCATTGCTAGCATCTCCTTGATTGATATTGGTGACACGTAGGCAAATTTTGAATTATTACTACGTTCTCCAAACTGTGGCATCATGAGCTAGGTCTATGAGTAGATTCTATGCACGATTAGAACACAAGTAGTTGTGGGGGATGATTTGGTCAATTTGCTTGCCGTTACTAGTCCTATCTTGATTCGACAGCATTGTGGGATGAAGCGGCCCGGACGGACCTTAAACGTACGCTTACGTGAGATAGGTTCCACCGACTGACATGCACTTGTTGCATAAGGTGGCTAGCGGGTGTCTGTCTCTCCCACTTTAGTTGGATCGGATTCGATGAACAGGGTCCTTATGAAGGGTAAATAGCAATTGGCATATCACCGTCGTGGCTTTTGCATAGGTAAGAAATGTTCTTGCTAGAAACCCATAGCAGCCACGTAAAACATGCAACAACAATTAGAGGACGTCTAACTTGTTTTTGCAGGGTATGCTATGTGATGTGATATGGCCAAAAGGATGTGATGAATTATATATGTGGTGTATGATATTGATCGTGTTCTTGTAATAGGAATCATGACTTGCATGTCGATGAGTATGACAACCAGCAGGAGCCATAGGAGTTGTCTTAATTTATTGTATGACTTGCGAGTCAATATAAACGCCATGTAATTACTTTACTTTATTGCTAACCATTAGCCATTGTAGTATAAGTAATAGTTGGTGAGACAACTTCATGAAGACACGATGATGGAGATCATGGTGTCATGCTGGTGACAATGGTGATCATGCCGTGCCTCGAAGATGGAGATCAAAGGCACAAGATGATATTGGCCATATCATGTCACTTTATGATTTGCATGTGATGTTTATCATGTTTATATCTTATTTGCTTAGAATGACGGTAGCATAAATAAGATGATCCCTCACTAAGATTTCAATAAATGTGTTCCCCCTAAGTGTGCACCGTTGTGAAGGTTCGTTGTTTCGAAGCACCACGTGATGGTCAGGTGTGATAGATTCTAACGTTCGCATACAATGGGTGTAAGCCAGATTTGCACATGCAAGACACTTAGGTCGACTTGACGAGCCTAGCATGTACAGACATGGCTGAGGGAGTCCTAGATTAGGGGGTCCCCGGGCGTCCGGGCTGTGTGATGTGGGCCGGACTGGTGGGCCATGAAAATACAAGATAGAAGGCTTCCCCCGTGTCCGGATGGGGCTCTCTTTGCGTGGATGGCAAGCTTGGCATTCGGATATGAAGATTCCTTTCACTGTAAACCGACTTTGTATAACCCTAGGCCCCTCCGGTGTCTATATAAACCGGAGGGTTTAGTCCGTAGAGACGATCACAATCATACAGGCTAGACATCTAGGGTTTAGCCAGTACAAACTCGAGTTAGATCAACTCTTGTAACCCCTATACTCATCAAAGTCAATCAAGCAGGATGTACGGTATTACCTCCATCAAGAGGGACCGAACCTGGGTAAACATCGTGTCCCCCGCCTCCTGTTACCTTCGATCCTTAGACGCATAGTTTGGGACCCCCTACCCGAGATCGGCCAGTTTTGACACCAACATTGGTGCTTTCATTGAGAGTTCCTCTGTGCTGTTGACGGAAGGTTCGATGGCTCGTTTGATCATCAAAAACGATGCTGTTTCAGAGGAGACTTTCCTCCCCGGCCAAATTTTCATATTCGGCGGCTTCACACTGCATGCCAACTCGATTGGCCACCTTGAGCAGATCGGCAGCTACGCCCCTGGTCATCAGATCAGTTTCGGGAACCTAAACTATGTCGCCGATATCCCAGGAGACTTGATCTTCGAAGGATTCGCAGCCCCGACCACCGCTCCGGCCTTAGATCCAGAGCGGACCACCGGGTCAGAAGACGGGAATTTAGAGCCCACCGAACTCCCTACAATAATGGAGCTTGCTACTGGAGATACGAAGGGTACGGCATCATCAGCAAAACCCAAAGACGAACCGAACTCCCCTTATCGCTAGAGCGCCGGACTCTCCCTCAGACTCTAAATCCGAACTCTCGAGGTCCACGACAAGCGGGCACGGCGAAGAGACCCTCACCCCGGTCGGCCTAGCGGACTCTTGCCTCTGTGTCCAAACCTCGCTCCTAAGCGAGGCTCTGGACTTAATGCGATCCCTCGCCATAACAGAGGAATCGCTTCTGAATTATGCCCAGCCCGGACTGGGGGCTGAGAGCGAGGAATTTTATGTCCCACCCACCACCCACCTCATAGCCACTGTCGAAGATCTAACCGACATGCTGGACTACGCCTCCGAAGACATAGACGGTATGGACGACGATGCCGGAGACGATCAAGGCCAAAACCCTCCGTTTATCGGACGTTGGATGGCCACCTCCACATACGGCGTATACATGGTGGATACACCCAAAGAGGATGATGACGATGGCAAGAAGGATCCGGTTGAGGACAAACTTGCCGAAGCACCTCCAAAGCGTCGACGTCAGCAGCGTCGCTCAAAATCGCGTCGCGAAAAAGACAGCAATTCTGGCACCGAAGACAGTAACACTTCGTAGAACACCGAAGACCCCGAATGCCCTGTCGAGCCAACATCCGAATAGGATGATTGGGAGGATGGGCAAGTTAACCCTGATGATCCTATCAGGAACGAGGACTCAGAGGACAGTAACTACCTACCGATCTCTGAAGAGGATGTAAGCCTCGGCGACGAAGATTTCATCGTGCCGGAGGAACCCCTCAAACAAGAGCGCTTTAAGCACTGGCTAATCGCCACTGCAAGAAGCCTGAAAAAGAAACAGCAACACACTCGTATGCGTTGGTCCTATAGAAACGGTTTTTAACCCCTTTCCATGATGGCATTTGGACCGTCGCCTAGTGAGTGTGGGCGATAGGGGGATCCTTCCCACACGACCCAGAAACTGTCGGGGATATGCCCTCCTGGCACACACGCTCGGCAAAATGAGGTCGTGTGCGACCGACGAGTGCTCAAATACGGAAATACGTATAGTAGAGCTAAAAAAATACAATTATACGGCGAAATTGTTTCCGGTCGCAAGTACATCCCACACATTCATTCCCCGCTAAACGTTTTTGTTCGTATGTACATCCCACATAGTCGCTCCAAGGAAAATGTTTCCGTTCACAGGTACATCACACATAATTTTTCTCGTTAAATCGTTTGCGTTATTGAATGCATCACACATGGTCCATAGAAGAAATTGTGCGGCAAAGGTTGTCCATCACACACAGTTTTTATGTGGTAAACATTTGCGCAAGGTGGCCTAACGCAAACAGTTTTCAAGAGAAAGTTGTGTGTGATTGTTCATTGATCCAACACGATTTATTCCTAGAAACTTTGTGCGTTGCCTGAGGTCATCGCCCACGGTATTTTTTCAAAAACCGTTTGCAATAGCAAAACCCAATTAGCAGGCTAATTGTCCAATTATTCATAATCCATTTATTAATCTAATTGACATATCATATTATGGACACAATATAGTTCATTTTCATAATTGAAATACATTAGAGTACAACATCATATAGCTTCAGCACTCAGCTACCCCATTACACAACTACACTAGGACCAAGTTTCACATGCAACATCTATAACCTTTCAAAATTAGCATCATAGATGGTACATAGACAAATGTATCTCATCTGGAAAACTGCTGAAGCAGAAGGCGAATATTGAGCCTTCATGGATGTTGAAGGTCTTTGTAACTTTAGGCCAGTGCCTGTGGATGATTGACCGTCCATCCTTTGTCCTCTTCAGGAACACTTCAATATTGAACCATGGGTGTTGTATGAATACCTTCCTCGCCTCCTATCCATAGAGGTGGTTTGAGAGGTAATCATCAGTGAACTGCTTTGGAAAGGCCTGAAAACAAGGATGTGCATAAATATCTTCTCTATATTGGAAATGGGGCAAAGGAATAAAAAACGGCAAGGTATAATAGTTAGTACCATCTTGTAGTGAACTGATGTCTTCTTCATTGTGCAAACAAAGATGTTGTTTTTTCTCACTAATTTCTTTATCCTAACAATCTTTCTGAGTTTCTTGACTTGACTGATATTCATGGACAACTCATTTCCCCATATGTAAAATGGGTCGAACAGTGGGTCAAAACCTCTGACATCAGGACCTACCTGTGCAAGACCAAATTGTTAAAAACCTAAATATTAGAATGGTTCCTGCAATTGCCCAATAATGTGCTATTAGACAACGGACCATGCACATGCTAACCTCGATTATAAACCTCAGTGCTTCCCATTGTTTCCCTGCAACACTTATAAGGTAGTTAGTCATCATGTTAAGTAAGAGTTCGCATGATATTAGTAAAATATGTTGATGAAAAATAATCACATTGCAGATTCATCAGATTAATTCAAGCCACATGGAAAACCCATTTATCCAAACCAAGCATCATTAAGAACTAGGAAATATAGCACTTGTATATGTTTCTCATGTATTAAGTGCAGGCAAATTCGATTTATTCCTCACATGCACAACAATACAAAATTCTACCCATGACAATTGGACATCGCAGTGTAGAATTGAACCAAGCAGTTAGCTAAACACCACAATGAATGAACCAAACATTAACTGAGCACCACATTGCACAATATAACATACTCCTAATAGAAGATCAGACAGTTAACCAAACCAAGCATGCTTAACAACATGGAAATATAGCAATTGTATTTGTTTCTTATGTATTTAGTACATCCAAATTAGATTTATTTCTCACACGGTATACAACAAAAGAATGCACCCACAACAATTGAACATCGCATTGCAGAATTGAAGC
Source organism: Triticum urartu (assembly GCF_056163025.1). Lineage (NCBI taxonomy): Eukaryota > Viridiplantae > Streptophyta > Magnoliopsida > Poales > Poaceae > Triticum > Triticum urartu. The sequence goes on from NC_141879.1 coordinate 175,293,715, forward strand.
AAATAGCCAACCGCGTCGCGTCGGTGGTGCACGAGGCGTCGACGGTGGCCTCGACGACGAGGTGCCCCTCCAAGATCTGGGGGTCGACACGAATGGCAGCCATTGCAACCTCATCCGAGCATGCGGCCGTGATTTGCTTCTCCGTTGCCAAATGGTCCTTGGGATCCTAGCTATACTGCGTGCACCATGGCTTAGGGCAGCTCTTATTTGGTGGAGGGGTCGGTTATTTGGGTGGAAGGTGTCGCACCGGCGGTCGGGGCATGTGGGATGTGGAAGGAGAAGGAGGATGGGGGTCGGGTGTGGATTACCTTCCTGGATAGGCAAGGCCGAGCAGCATGGAGGAGGGTCGCCAGTGAGGAGGCGGCGCTGCAAACAAGGTGTGAAGGTTTCTACTTGGAAAGGAAGGCAGAAACAGGGGAAATGTAGCTTTTGGTAAGGGGGAGGGGGCGGGGAGGTAGATATTTCTGTGGAAGCCGAAAATTTGGAATCGCTTCAGCGAAAAAACTGGTGCGCAAAGTGTCATCAGACACAGTCCCTTATTCAGAACTGTGTATGATATGTGAACATCACAAACGATTCAGATAGCTTAACCTATGTGTGTTGAGTTTGAACGTCAAAAATTTTGGTTCGAATTTCCCTGATTACAGTGGTCATCCACATCATTGCATAATTTGGTACACAAAGGAGACTAACTTCTTAATCAAGCAAGTTCAGCAATTAAACAAAGCTAGCTGACCTAAACATTACTCTAACAAATTAAAGAACGACGCTCTTAATTAAACAAAACAAAGACTACTACTATGGCTGGTGCTCGTCGGTCTCCGCCGCCGCCTCCATGTCCAGCTCGCGCCCGACGGTCTCCTGGGGAAGGGGCTCCATGGCATCAATTGCACCATACTTGGCAAGAATCTCGCCATCCATGTCTGCCATATATTTGGAATAGGCCGCCATGAGCTGGGCTTGGGCGGTCGTGATCTGGGCTCTGGCGGGCTCTGTCGTGGCAAGGTATGCCGCGCACGAACGGGCGGCTGCTCAAACTCTCTCGGCGATTGCCAACTCTTCGGCAGTGGGTTGCCGACCGTTGTCGGAGAAGTTTCATTCTATTTCTGCAGTGACTGCCATGAGCTGGGCGTGGACGGCCTCGACATGGTAGTGGGTTGCCTCCATCAAGGCTAAGGCGGACAACTGATGTGCCGCTCTCCCCAGTTACTATCCCCGAGGCAGATGCTGCTGCCACCGCCTGAGAAGCAACAGCGGCCGTTTGGGCTGCCTTGGCCGCCTGGACGCAGACTGCGGTCGCCCTCACGAAGCTTGTTAGCACACGCCTGGCGGCTGCGGCCGCGCTCTCATCGGAGTGGGCCGCCGAAGTTCGCTCGCGACGTGGGTCCATGTCCCCATCTTTCACCGGCGATGAATGAATAGTGAAATGATATTTGCGGAGTGAGCTAGTGTGCTTGACACGCCGGCTGTGGACTGTAGCCGACGCACCTTCTTGTGTAAGCCATAGGCGTACTATACACCGACGATTCTCCAAGATATTTTGTGCTGCATCTCACATGGTTGGTGATAATAAACTGTGTGCGATCTACTTGATTTATCGTCTTCATTTGAATTACGTAATGGGGTCACAACTACAAAGGATGGTGTTTGAATTGCTAGAACTTTTATCTACAGTGAACATGCAACTATAGGTGTGTCGTCAAAAAATGGAATTATTTAGGGTTTGTTTGGACGTTTTTATACATTAACTTGGTTTTGTAGGCATTTGATGTGCATAATTCTAATTTGAACTACATGCACATGCTCCAGTGCATATAAACGGGTTAAAAAAATATGTGTCCTTGGTTGCATGCTTAGGTCCCATGCAAGAAATGGGAATGAATGTCACACACCCTGCCACCGTCACTCGGCCGCAAACATTGAGGTACCTGGTTTTTAAATTCTAGAAATCCAACACTTGTTTGAAATGCATGAAACTTGGCATGCTATTATGGAGCGGCATGAACATGCCGTGGTAAAAATTTCGTCCCATTTGGGGCAGGTTTGGGTATAAGCTTCTCACAACAAGCGTGATGGTTTCGGTAGGGAACGTGCCACCTTTGGGGATGAAACGATATCTGTTGCCTCTTATTGCTTTCAAAAAAATTCGAGTGTCAACATAGAACAACAGGAGTGTTGTGTTTAATTTTGGAATTTTTCGGGGTTCGTTTGGACATTTTTATACATTAACTGGGTTTCCTAGGCATTTTATGTGCATAATTCAAATTTGAACTACATGCACATTCTCTAGTGCATATAAATTAGTTGAAAAATCAAATCTGTGTCCTTTGTTGCATGCTTAGGTCCCATGCAAGAAATGGGAATGAATTTCAAACACCCTGCCACCGTCACTCGGCCGCAAACATTGAGATACCTGGTTTTTTAAATTCTAGTAAATCCAAAACTTGTCTGAAATTCATTAAACTTGGCATGCTATCGTGGAGCGGCATCAACATGCCATGGTAAAAAAATTGTCCCATTTGGGGCAGGTTTGGGTGTAAGATTCTCACAAACCAGAGCTTCTCACAACAAACGTGATGGTTTCGGTAGGGAATGTGCCACCTTTGGGGACGAAACAATATCCGTTGCCTCTTATTGCTTTCAGAAAATTTCGAGTGTCAACATAGAACAACAGGAGTGTTGTGTTTAATTTTGGAATTTTTCGGGGTTCAATTGGACATTTTTATACATTAATTGGGTTTCCCAGGCATTTTATGTGCATAATTCAAATTTGAACTACATGCACATTCTCCAGTACATATAAACTGGTTCAAAACTCAAATATGTGTCCTTGGTTGCATGCTTAGGTCCCATGCAAGAGATGGGAATGAATTTCAAACACCCTGCCACCGTCACTCGGCCGCAAACATTGAGATACCTGGTTTCTAAATTCTAGTAAACCCAAAACTTGTCCGAAATTCATGAAACTTGGCATGCTATCATGGAGAAGCATCAACATGCTGTGGTAAAAATTGTGTCCCATTTGGGGCAGGTTTGGGTATAATCTTCTCACAAACCTTAGCTTCTCACAACAAGTGTGATGGTTTTGGTAGGGAACGTGCCACCTTTGGAGATGAATCCATATCCGTTGCCTCTTATTGCTTTCAAAAAATTTCGACTGTCAACATAGAACAACAGGAGTGTTGTTTTCAATTTTGGAATTTTTCGGGGTTCGTTTGGACATTTTTATAAATTAATTGGGTTTTCCAGGCATTTTATGTGCATAATTCAAATTTGAACTACATGCACATTCTCCAGTGGATATAAACTGGTTGCAAAATCAAATGTGTGTCCTTGGTTGCATGCTTAGATCCCATGCAAGAAATGGGAATGAATTTCATACACCCTGCCACCATCACTCGGCCGCAAACATTGAGGTACCTGGTTTTAAAATTCTAGTAAATCCAAAACTCGTCTAAAATTCATGAAACTTGGCATGCTATCATGGAGCGGCATCAACATGATGTGGTAAAAAATTTGTCCCGTTTGGGGCAGGTTTGGGTATAAGCTTCTCACAACAAGCGTGATGTTTTCGGTAGGGAATGTGTCACCTTTGGGGACGAAACGATATTCCTTGCCTCTTATTGCTTTCAAAATTTTTCTAGTGTCAACATAGAACAACAGGAGTGTTGTGTTTACTTTTGGAATTTTTCGGGGTTTGTTTGGACATTTTTATACATTAACTGGGGTTTCTAGGCATTTCATGTGCATAATTCAAATTTGAACTACATGCACAAGCTCTAGTGCATATAAATTGGTTGAAAAATCAAATCTGTGTCCTTCGAAGCATGCTTAGGTCCCATGCAAGAAATGGGAATGAATTTCAAACACCAAGGCACTGTTGATTGCCGGCAAAACGTTGAGATACTTTGTTTTTAAATTCTAGTAAATCCAAAACTCGTCTAAAATTCATGAAACTTGGCATGCTATAATGGAATGGCACCCGACATGCTGTGGTATTTTCCGTGTCCATTTTAAGAGAAGGCGCACTCGAATAATAGCCATCAAAGGCATTTTGAAACAAATAGTTGCCACTGTAACATCTCAAACGTTTTATATAGTTTAAATTGTGAGTGTTCTGTTAACCATTCACGTGATGCCATGCCTCACTTTTTTAATGCCTAGGAGGTGCCGTGCAAACAGGTGCTTGAGTTCTTGATTAAATGGAAGGCGTGCCGATAGCTTCCCCAGGAAGCCAAGAGAAAATGTGTCGAGCAGGATTTCTGCAGCTCTTGATCGCAAATGTTTTAGATAGAACACCCGTATGCAAAGTGAGAGCTATGGTCTTCCCCCTTAAATCGAGGGAAAATCCGCAGCGCGGGATTTGTGCATCCCTTCAACGCAAACGGTTGTTTTTGGATGACCCGTATGCAACCACGTACAAACAATTTGGTAAGATTTGCATTTGTCATATTAGGTATGTTGCCATTTTTCAAACTGGAAAGATTTACATTTTTTGATCTAGTAACGTTGCCATTTGTCAATCCTTGTAACACCGCGATTTGTAAAAATATGCAGCTAGAAAACACTAGAACTATCTAATTTTTTCAACTAAAATTCAGTAATTAAGCATAGATTTCATTCATAGATTAAGCAGTCGCTCTTAATTTATACAAACAGTTCAACTCGACAGCTGAACCGACCAAACTTTTCCCCAAGTGTTGCCAACCACATACTGAAATAGCTTGTTCAACTATATATACCAGCTAATTTTAAGTACGTTGTACAGTTCAACCACACATCTATAGTCAGATGAACTGAACAAAATAGCCCCTAAATACTAATACTACCAAAGAGGGGCTTTGTGCTACTTCTGACAGCTTCTCCTCTGCCGAGCGCACTCAGTAAGAGGCAGAGGAGGAGGAGCCTACCGACGAGATGGAGAAATGCAATACGGTGCCCGCCGCTGCTGCATGTTCAACCGCTCCAGATGATCTCTCTCAAAGCGGCCATACTGCTAGTAGATCTCTTGATTCCTCACCTCTGCTTCGGCGTGTGCTGCGGCCACGGCTGCGGTAAGGCTATTTGCATGCTGGACGAGGCGCTCCTCCTCCTCCCGCAGGAACTCGATGTAGTGCGCACGGTTGCTGGCGCATGTGCGGGCCTCCACCTCCGCCTCCCTCCTTCGGGCGGCGGTGGGGGAGCGAGTGTCAACGGTGGGCTGGCGGCCACGGCGGCCAACGATGGGGTGGCGGCCACGACCACCACCTCCCGCCTTCGGGCCATGGTGGCAGAGCGGGTGATGGCCATGGTGGCCGGCAGTGGGGTGGCGGCCATGACGGCCACCTCCCGCCTTCGAGCCACGACGGGGGAGTGGGTGATGGCCCTGGCTTTCGACGGTAGTGTGGCAACAACGGCGGCCGACAACAGCTGCCGACGGATAGCGGCGGCGGAGCGTGTGGTGGGTGTTTCGCGCACACCCAACAGGGATGCCACCCGCACTACAGTACGTCGGGGACAATGCCGCCGCCGTGGTGTAGCCTCCCAGCTGGAGCTGTCCTCTGATGACGGCGGAGTGGCTGAGTGACAACGACGGACCGGTGCCATTGGCGATTGTGGGAGAAGCACACGAGATAAGCTACAGGGAGGGAGGGGAAAATGCAATGCGGGACTCGCCTGATGTGAGGGTTTTTATAGCAGGCCGGTAAGCATTGGGATTTCGGGGGATTTCACCAAGTCGGGCGTGAAGCTTGCGTGGGAACCTGCGAGGTTGCTCGGGAACGGGCTTACCGACGATTCATTGGCGCCACCGTTTGTCCAAAAGAACGCCCCCGCGCGCTGCGCAAGTTTGCGCTGTAAGCCGTCTGCGGCAGCGGGGTGACAAGACGTGGAGAGGAGGACTAAAGGACACATACACATACTGTTAATACAAAAAAACGTTTGTGATTTAATTACCTACTATCCCGCCGTCCTGGTTTATAAGTAGGATTTAACTAATAAAATACGAATGCATGTCGCCAAAGATTATATCGTTGGAGTCGTATTTGAACATAGTTTCCAGCTATACAATTTTTGTAACATGCATTAACACTTTTTTGGTTAAATTTAAGGTTATATACCAGCAAGCGTTTGCCCGCAACACACATGGCTTATTCCATCATGATACGTCCATTTTGCATCATGCTTTTATATCAATATTTATTGCATTATGGGCTGTTATTACACATTATGTCACAATACTTATGCCTATTCTCTCTTATTTTACAAGGTTTACATAAAGAGGGAGAATGCTGGCAGCTGGGATTCTGGGCTGGAAAAGGAGCAAACATTAGAGACCTATTCTGCACAGCTTCAAAAGTCCTGAAACTCCACAGAAGACGTTTTCCAAATATATAAAAAATACTGAGAGCAAGAACCTCACCAGGGGGGCCACACCCTTCCCACGAGGGTGGGGGCGCGCCCTACCCCCCTGGGCGCGCCCTCCTACCTCGTGGGCCCCATGGTGGCCCTCCGGTAACCATCTTCTGCTATATGAAGTCTTTCGATGGGGAAAAAATTAAGAAGCCATCTTCTCGGACGAAACTCCGCCGCCACGAGGCGGAACCTTGGCGGAACCAATCTAGGGCTCTGGCGGAGCTGTTCTGCCGGGGAAACTTCCCTCCCGGAGGGGGAAATCAGTGCCATCATCATCACCAACGCTCTTCTCATCGGGAGAGGGCAATCTCCATCAACATCTTCATCAGCACCATCTCCTCTCAAAACCCTAGTTCATCTCTTGTATCCAATTCTTGTCTCCAAGTCCGCGATTGGTGCTAGTAGGTTGCTAGTAGTGTAAATTACTCCTTGTAGTTGATGCTAGTTGGTTTAATTGGTGGAAGATCATATGTTCAGATCCTTCATGCATATTAATACCCCTCTGATTATGAACATGTTTATGCTTTGTGAGTAGTTACTTTTGTTCTTGAGGACATGGGAGAAGTCTTGCTATTAGTAGTCATGTGAATTTGGTATTCGTTCGATATTTTGATGAGATGTATGTTGTCTCTCCTCTAGTGGTGTTATGTGAACGTCGACTACATGACACTTCACCATTGTTTGGGCCTAGAGGAAGGCATTGGGGAGTAATAAGTAGATGATGGGTTGCTAGAGTGACAGAAGCTTAAACCCTAGTTTATGCGTTGCTTCGTAAGGGGCTGATTTGGATCCATATGTTTCATGCTATGGTTAGGTTTACCTTAATACTTTTGTTGTAGTTGCAGATGCTTGCAATAGAGGTTAATCATAAGTGGGATGCTTGTCCAAGTAAGGGCAGTACCCAAGCACCGGTCCACCCACATACCAAATTATCAAAGTACCGAACGCGAATCATATGAGCATGATGAAAACTAGCTTGACGATATTCCCATGTGTCCTCGGGAGCGCTTTTCTCTATATAAGAGTTTGTCCAGGGTTTTCCTTTGCTACAAAAAGGATTGGGCCACCTTGCTGCACTTTATTTACTTTTGTTACTTGTTGCTCATTACAAATTATCCTATCACAAAACTATCTGTTACCACTTATTTCAGTACTTGCAGAGAATACCTTGCTGGAAACCGCTTATCATTTCCTTCTGCTCCTCGTTGGGTTTGACACTCTTACTTATCGAAAGGACTACGATAGATCCCCTATACTTGTGGGTCATCAAGACTCTTTTCTGGCGCCGTTGCCGGGGAGTGAAGCGCCTTTGGTAGGTGGAATTTGGTAAGGAAAAATTTATATAGTGTGCTGAAATTTACTGTCACTTGTTATTATGGAAAGTAATCCTCTGAGGGGCTTGTTCGGGGTATCTTCACCCGACCAGTAGAGCAAAGAGTTGCTCCTCAACCTATTGAACCTACTGAAAATGAAAATGACTGCTTTGAAATTCCTTCGGGTATGATAGAAAAACTGCTAGCTAATCCCTTTTTAGGAGATGGAACAAAACGTCCTGATGAGCATCTAATATATGTGGATGAAGTTTGTGGACTATTTAAGCTTGCAGGTTTACCCGGAGATGTTGTTAAGCAGAAGGTCTTCCCTTTATCTTTGAAGGGGGACGCATCGACATGGTACAGACTATGTGATGATATGGGGTCCTGGAATTACATACGATTGAAATTGGAATTTCATCAGAAGTTTTATCCTATGCATCTTGTTCATCATGATCGCAATTACATATATAATTTTTGGCCTCGCGAAGGAGAAAGCATCGATCAAGCTTGGGGGAAGCTTAAATCATGAGCTCTCGAGAAAAATGATTATTCAAAATTTCTATGCTAGGCTTTCTGATAACAAATCGCACCATGCTTGATACTTCTTGTGCTGGTTCTTTTATGATGCAGACTATTGAATTCAAATGGGATTTATTGGAAAGAATTAAACGTAACTCTAAAGATTGGGACCTCGACAAAGGTAAGGAGTCAGGTATAACAACTAGTTTTGATTGTGTTAAATCTTTTATGGATATCGATATTTTTCTTAAATTTAGCACTAAATATGGACTTGACTCTGAGATAGTAGCTTCTTTCTGTGAATCTTTTGCTACTTATGTTGATCTCCCCAAGGAGAAGTGGTTTAAATATCATCCTCCCATAGAAGTAAAAGTAGCCACACCTATTAAAGTTGAAGAAAAGATTGTCACTTATAATGATCATATTGTTCCTACTTATGTTGAGAAACCACCTTTCCCTGTTAGGATAAAGGATCATGCTAAAGCTTCAACTGTAGTTCGTAAAAGCAATATTAAAACATATACACCTCCTGAGCAAGTTAAAGTTGAACCTAATATTGCTATTGTTAAAGATCTCTTGTCCGATAATATTGATGGGCATGTTATTTATTTCTGTGATGAAACTGCTAGAATTGCTAAACCCTATGCTAAAGATAAACCTAGACCTATGGTGGCGTGCCTGTTATTTCTGTAAAAATAGGAGATCATTGTTATCATGGCTTATGTGATATGGGTGCCACTGCTAGCGCAATACCTCATTCCTTATACAAATAAATTATGCATGAGATTGCACCTGCTGAAATAGAAGATATTGATGTCACAATTAAACTTGCCAGTAGAGATACTATTTCACCAATGGGAATTGTTAGAGATGTTGAAGTCTTGTGTGGGAAAACTAAATATCCTGCTGATTTTCTTGTTCTTGGTTCCCCACAAGATAGCTTTTGTCCCATTATATTTGGTAGACCCTTCTTGAACACTGTTAATGCTACCATAGATTGCAAAAGGGATGTTGTTACTGTCGGTTTAGATGATATAACTCATGAATTTAATTTCTCTAAATTTAGTAGACAACACCGTGAAGAAGAATTACCTAATAAGGATGAAATTATTGGTCTTGCTTCTATTGTCGTACCTCCTAGTGGTCCTTTAGAACATTATTTGCCAGACCACGAAAATGATATGTTTATGAATGAAAGAAGGGAATTAGATGAGGCATTCTTTAAACAGGAACCTATTCTGAAAAGTAATTTACCTGTTGAAATCCTATGGGATCCTCCTCCACCCAAGGGTGATCCTGTGTTTGAGCTTAAACCGTTACCTGATACTCTTAAATATGCTTACCTTGATGAGAAAAAGATATATCCTGTTATTATTAGTGCTAACCTTTCAGAGCATGAGGAAGAGAGATTATTGAAAACTCTGAAGAAGCACCGTGCTGCTATTGGGTATACTCTTGATGATATTAAGGGCATTAGTCCCACTCTATGTCAACATAAAATTAATTTGGAAGAAGATGCTAAACCGGTTCATGATCATCAACGATGGCTGAATCCTAAAATGAAAGAAGTGGTAAGAAAGGAAATACTAAAGCTCCTTGAGGCAGATATAATATATCCCGTTGCTGATAGTCAGTGGGTAAGTCATGTCCATTGTGTCCCTGAGAAGGGAGGTATTACTGTTGTTCCTAATGATAAAGATGAATTGATTCCTCAAAGAATTATTACATGTTATAGGATGGTAATTGATTTCCGCAAATTAAATAAGGCAACTAAAAAGGATCATTACCACTTACCTTTTATCGATCAAATGCTAGAAAGATTATCCAAACATACACATTTTTGCTTTCTAGATGGTTATTCTGGTTTCTCTCAAATACCCGTGTCAGCCAAAGATCAATGAAAGACTACTTTTACATGCCCTTTTGGTACTTTTGCTTATAGACATATGCATTTTGGTTTATGTAATGCACCCGCTACATTTCAAAGATGCATGATGGCTATATTCTCTGACTTATGTGAAAAGATTTGTGAGGTTTTCATGGACGATTTTTCCGTCTATGGATCTTCTTTTGATGATTGCTTAAGCAACCTTGATCGAGTTTTGCAGAGATGCGAAGAAACTACTCTTGTCTTGAATTGGGAAAAGTGCCACTTTAGTGGTCAATGAAGGTATTGTCTTGGGGCATAAAGTTTATGAAAGAGGTATTGAAGTTGATAAAGCCAAGGTTGATGCTATTGAAAAGATGCCATGTCCCAAGGACATCAAAGGTATAAGAAGTTTCCTTGGTCATGCCGGATTTTATAGGAGGTTCATTAAGGACTTCTCAAAAATTTCTCGGCCTCTGACTAATTTATTACAAAAAGATATACCATTTGTTTCTGATTATGATTGTGTAGAAGCATTTGAAATACTTAAGAAAGCATTGATTTCTGCACCTATTGTTCAGCCACCTGATTGGAATTTACCCTTTGAAATTATGTGTGATGCTAGTGATTATGCTGTAGGTGCTGTTCTAGGACAAAGAGTTGATAAGAAATTGAATGTTATTCAATATGCTAGTAAAACCCTAGACAATGCTCAAAGAAATTATGCTACCACTGAAAAAGAATTCTTAGCAGTTGTATTTGCTTGTGATAAGTTTAGACCTTATATTGTTGATTCTAAAGTAACTATTCACACTCATCACGCTGCTATTAAATATCTCATGGAAAAGAGATGGTAAACCTAGACTTATTAGATGGGTTCTCTTGCTACAAGAATTTGATTTACATATTGTTGATAGAAAAGGAGCCGAGAACCCCGTTGTAGACAACTTGTCTAGGTTAGAAAATGTGCTTGATGACCCACTTCCTATTGATGATAGCTTTCCGGATGAGCAATTAAATGACATAAATGCTTCTCATACTGCTCCATGGTATGTTGATTATGCTAATTACATTGTTGCTAAGTTTATACCACCTAGTTTCACATACCAGCAAAAGAAAAAGTTCTTCTATGATTTGAGGCATTACTTTTGGGATGACCCACATCTTTATAAAGAAGGAGTAGATGGTGTTATTATATGTTGTGTACCTGAGCATGAACAGGAACAGATCCTACGCAAGTGTCACTCCGAAGCTTATGGAGGACACCATGCTGGAGATAGAACTGCACATAAGGTATTGGAATCTGGTTTTTATTGGCCTACTCTCTTCAAGGATGCCCGTAAGTTCGTCTTATCTTGTGATGAATGTCAAAGAATTGGTAATATTAGTAGACGTCAAGAAATGCCTATGAACTATTCACTCGTTATTGAAACATTTGATGTTTGGGGCTTTGACTATATGGGACCCTTTCCTTCCTCTAATGGATATACACATATTTTAGTTGCTGTTGATTACGTTACTAAGTGGGTAGAAGCTATTCCAACTAGTAGTGCTGATCATAACACTTCTATTAAAATGCTTAAAGAAGTTATTTTTCCAAGATTCGGAGTCCCTAGATATTTAATGACTGATGTTAGTTCACATTTTATTCATGGTGCTTTCCGTAAAATGCTTGCTAAATATGATGTTAATCATAGAATTGCATCTCCTTATCACCCACAGTCTAGTGGTCAAGTAGAATTGAGTAATAGAGAGCTCAAATTAATTTTGCAAAAGACCGTTAGTAGATCTAGAAAGAATTGGTCCAAGAAACTTGATGATGCATTATGGGCCTATAGAACTGCATATAAAAATCCTATCGGTATGTCTCCGTATAAAATGGTTTATGGAAAAGCATGTCACTTACCTCTCAAACTAGAACACAAGGCATATTGGGATATTAAAGAGCTCAATCATAATTTCAAACTTGCCGGTGAGAAGAGGCTATTTGATATTAGCTCACTTGATGAATGGAGAACCTAAGCCTATGAAAATGCCAAGTTGTTTAAAGAAAAAGTTAAAAGATGGCATGACAAAAGAATACAAAAGCGTGAGTTTAATGTAGGTGATTATGTATTGCTATACAACTCTCGTTTAAGATTTTTTGCAGGAAAACTTCTCTCTAAATGGGAAGGTCCTTACGTTATCGAGGAGGTCTATCATTCTGGTGCCATAAAAATCAACAACTTTGAAGGCACAAATCCGGAGGTGGTGAATGGTCAAAGAATCAAACATTATATCTCAGGTAATCCCATAAATATTGAAACTAGTATTGTTGAAACCATAACCCCGGAGGAATACATAAGGGACACTTTCCGAAATGTTTCAGACTCCGAAAAGGAATAGGTATGAGGTACGGTAAGTAAACCGACTCCAAAACAGTTTTTAAGGCAATATTTATCTGTTTTGGAATATTTAGAAAAATAGGAAAATAAGTGGCAGTCCGGGAAGGACACGAGGGTTCCACGAGGGTGGAGGGCGCACCCTACCCTCTTGGGCGCGCCCCCCTAGCTCGTGTGCTCTCCGGATTCCGTTTTCGTACACGACACGTATTTTGGTCAGTAAAAATTCATTATATAATCTCCTGGGGTTTTTCACTCCCGTATCACGCAAAAATCTCCTGTCTTTGTTTCGAGCTGTTTTTCTGATAGATCTAGATTATCATGACGTCTCCAAGTGCTCCCAAGGACAAGTTCTTCGAGAAGGTCATCAATCCTTACCTCGCGGAGGTGGAGCGACACCCTCAAACCATGGAGATGCGTGATGGGTTGCTGCACATCCGTGATGCTGAGGGACCGATGGGGACCAGAAGCATGGAGACGAGGCTCGAAGCAATGGAGCAACAAGTTTTCAAGTGTCAGGGGATGGTGGAGCGTGGACTCAACTCCAACCACATGATGATCGCAAAGTTCACCGACAAACACAAGCTGGATGCCGACAACATCGGGGAGACCATCTTCAAGCTTCACGAGAAAATCGAGCACCTTCAAGCTCAAATCTATGACCTGCAAAACCAAAATTGTGAGTATGAATATAGATTCAAAAGGATGAGTTTGGCTAGAGATTTGAGGATTCCGGAGACTCGGCCATCCTTCTATGATGGTGAGCCTATGCCTTGGAAGAAGGACGGCAAGCCTACACCATCAACAAAGTCACCACCGTCTCCACCGTCTCCACCAACAAAGTAGAATTGAGTATCTGGTATGGGCACTCCACTTGGAAACTGCCAAGCTTGGGGGAGTGCCCCGGTATCGTATCACCATCACTTTTATCTTTACCATTTTTCTTAGTTCAATCCTTTTGGTAATATCTTGATCTAGTAGAATAAAAGTTCTTAGTATGATCTAGTTGTGAGTTTTGCTTTATTATCCTTCTATGTAATCGAGTCCGTGAGCTATATATAATAAATATTAGTGTTGAGTCAAGGGCTTGATTATTTTGCCATGATCCTAACTGAATAAAAGAAAAGAGAAAGAAATAAAAAGAAACAAAGAGATCATATGGATCTTATGGAGAGTAATGAGCTCACATAGAAAAAGTATGATGAATAAAAGTTGTTGAGAGTTGACAAAGATAGTTTTGGTCATCGTTGCAATTAATAGGAAGTAATAAACAAAGAGAGGTCTTCACATATAAATATACTATCTTGGACATCTTTTATGATTGTGAGCACTCATTAAAATACGACATGTTAAAGAGTTGACGTTGGAAAAGGAAGACAACATAATGGGTTATGTTTTCTTACATCTGAGATAAATTATATTGTCTTGGATCCTCCAACATGTTGAGCTTGCCTTTCCCCCTCATGCTAGCCAAATTCATCGCACCAAGTAGAGATACTACTTGTGCTTCCAAACACCCTTAAACTAGTCTTGCCATGAGAGTCCACCACACCTACCTATGGATTGAGTAAGATCCTCCAAGTAAGTTGTCATCGGTGCAAGTAATAAAAATTGCTCTCTAAATATGTATGACTTATTAGTGTGGGAGAAAATAAGCTTTATATGATCGTGTGATATGGAAGAAATAAAAGCTACAGACTGCATAATAAAGGTCCATATCACAAGTGGCAATATAAAGTGACGTTCTTTCGCATTAAGATTTTTTGCATCCAACCATAAAAGCGCATGACAACCTCTGCTTCCCTCTGCGAAGGGCCTAAACTTTTATCTCCTACCTTGCATACGAGTCATGGTGATCTTCACCCTTCCTTTTTACATTTTATCCTTTGGCAAGCACAGTATGTTGGAAAGATCCTGGTATATATGGCTAATTGGATGTGAGTTTTCATGAACTATTATTGTTGACATCACCCTTGAGGTAAAACGTTGGGAGGCAAAACTATAAGCCCCTATCTTTCACTGTGTCCGATTAAAACTCCATACCCATAAGTATTGCGTGAGTGTCAGCAATTGTGAAAGACTATATGATAGTTGAGTATGTTGACTTGCTGAAAAGCTCTTATATGTTGACTCTTTCCTATGTTATGATAAATTGCAATTGCTCCAATGACTGAGATTATAGTTTGTTAGTTTTCAATGAAGTTTACGATTCCAACTTGAAATTGTGATTGAATTATTACTCTAGCATAAGAAATCATATGACAAGAATTATATAAGTTGCTTTTCTAAGAATGATCATGATGCCCTCATGTACGTATTTTATTTTTATCGATACCTCTATCTCTAAACATGTGGACATATTTTTCGATTTCGGCTTTTCGCTTGAGGACAAGCGAGGTCTAAGCTTGGGGGAGTTGATACGTCCATTTTGCATCATGCTTTTATATCGATATTTATTGCATTATGGGCTGTTATTACACATTATTTCACAATACTTATGCCTATTCTCTCTTATTTTACAAGGTTTACATAAAGAGGGAGAATGCTGGCAGCTGGGATTCGGGGCTGGAAAAGGAGCAAATATTAGAGACCTATTCTGCACAGCTTCAAAAGTCCTGAAACTCCACGGAAGACGTTTTCCAAATATATAAAAATTACTGAGAGCAAGAACTTCACCAGGGGGGCCACACCCTGCCCACAAGGGTGGGGGGCGCGCCCTGCCCCCTAGGCGCGCCCCCTACCTCGTGTTCCCCCTGTTGGCCCTCTGGTGACCATCTTCTGCTATATGGAAGTCTTTCCATGGGAAAAAAGAAGCCATCTTCTCAGACGAAACTCTGCCGCCACGAGGCAGAACCTTGGCGGAACCAATCTAGGGCTCTGGCGGAGCTATTCTGTCGGGGAAACATCCCTCTGAGAGGGGGAAATCATCACCATTGTCATCACCAACGCTCGTCTCATTGGGAGAGGGAAATCTCCATCAACATCTTCATCAGCACCATCTCCTCTCAAAACCCTAGTTCATCTCTTGTATCCAATTCTTGTCTCCAAGTCCGGGATTGGTGCTAGTAGGTTGCTAGTAGTGTAAATTACTCCTTGTAGTTGATTCTAGTTGGTTTAATTGGTGGAAGATCATATGTTCAGATCCTATATGCATATTAATACCCCTCTGATTATGAACATGTTTATGCTTTGTGAGTAGTTACTTTTGTTCTTGAGGACATGGGAGAAGTCTTGCTATTAGTAGTCATGTGAATTTGGTATTCGTTCGATATTTTGATGAGATGTATGTTGTCTCTCCTCTAGTGGTGTTATGTGAACATCGACTACATGACACTTCACCATTGTTTGGGCCTAGAGGAAGGCATTGGGGAGTAATAAGTAGATGATGGGTTGCTAGAGTGACAGAAGCTTAAACCCTAGTTTATGCGTTGCTTCGTAAGGGGCTGATTTGGATCCATATGTTTCATGCTATGGTTAGGTTTACCTTAATACTTTTGTTGTAGTTGTGGATGCTTGCAATAGAGGTTAATCATAAGTGGGATGCTTGTCCAATTAAGGGCAGTACCCAAGCGCCGGTGCACCCACATACCAGATTATCAAAGTACGGAACGCGAATCATATGAGCATGATGAAAACTGGCTTGACGATATTCCCATGTGTCCTCGGGAGCGCTTTTCTCTATATAAGAGTTTTTCCAGGCTTGTCCTTTTCTACAAAAAGGATTGGGCCACCTTGCTGCACTTTATTTACTTTTGTTACTTGTTGCTCGTTACAAATTATCCTATCACAAAACTATCTGTTACTACTTATTTTAGTACTTGCAGAGAATACCTTGCTGGAAACCGCTTATCATTTCCTTCTGCTCCTCGTTGGGTTCGACACTCTTACTTATTGAAAGTACTACGATAGATCCCCTATACTTGTGGGTCATCACATCACAAATAGCTCGGATGGATCAACTGTATGCCACGTATCGCACACGCAACTCTAATCTGATTCGTGCTTGATGTCTCCGACATCGCTCACATAGTTCGTCTTATTTGCCACGTATCGGTGTGCCCGCCTCTGCTCGTGTCCCTCGGCAAGCTCTGCTCGCGTCCGTCGGCGCGCTCGGCTTGTGGACAACTTTTTCTTGCGTGTTCAAATGCTATATATATATACATATATATATATATATATATATATGGTTGCTCGCGGTTGCTTCATCAGGACCGGTGTGTACTAGTACCGGGCCCAAACGAGATGGGCGAATTTCGTCCGACTTTCGGTTTTTCGGACGAAATCCAGAACTCTGCCGCGGAGCGCTCTACTCGCATCCCTCCGCGCGCGCTCTGCCAGCTGTTGGGCGTGCGCACGATCATGTCGGGGGGGCCCATATGCTTGAGGTTGCACCGCGCGCGTTGCCATCTGATGCAGTTATGTGCGGCACGGTGGAGTTATGCGCTGCAAATTAGAACTGCCATCAGGGCCTGCCGATATTCCTGGCTGTCCGGCTTCCACTTTAATTCCCGCGGCCATTATAACCTTAGTCTCTTCAACCTTTCGATCACGCCCCACAACAGAACAAGTACACCCACGACGACACATAGAGAGGGGATATCCAACGACGCTCCAATGGAGTTTGGCGAGCATAGAGTGGAGACCCACGCGAGGGAGACGAATCTCTCGGTGGTGTACACCATCGACCCGACCGTGGTGGACGACTACATCAACAACGTTGAGCAGTTTCTTGCTCAAGACAAGTACAAGGTGGTCGGCATCGACCTCCAGTACACCACCGGTTGTCCCGGCATAGATCAGAAGGTTGTCGTCACCCAGTTGTGTGTGGGCCATCATGTCCTCATTTACCTCTACTGCATGGACATAGAGCCTTGCGACCATTTCAACAGGTTTGTCAACAGCACAGACTACAAGTTCGCCAAGGTGGAAACCACCGACGATGTAAACATGCTCCATTTTACGGGCTTGGACTGCAAGAACCTTGTCGAAATCCGTGACCCCTAGAGGGTCTGGGGGAGCATGAAGAAGGACTCCATGGTCGAACTCACGTCGGCCATCATCGACCCCTACTACGAAAAGATGAAGTAGGATGCCCAGAGAACAAGTCCCCTATCCTGGCACAGGGCCTGGTTGCGGCAACTGGATGAACCTCACCTCAGGTTCACAGCCAAGAGCGTGTACACATGCTACGAGATGCACAGGCGGATCGTTAACATGAGGAAGTGCCTCGTTACCAAAATCGACGAGCTCGGATTGATCCACAAGGAGAGCAAGCGTCACAAGAAGTAGATGATGATCAAATGATCATTTATGCTAGTTAATCATGCATGTAATACATAGTTTACTTTATTGGTGTGTGAAAATGTCATGTGTGTAGTATCCACCTATGTAATTATGCATGTAATAGTTTACTTTGGTGTGTGCAAATGCCATGGTTGTAGTAGCCACCTATGTAAGTGGATGTTTAATTTGGTTATGCAAGCATGTCCTAATAAGTGTGTGTGTGTGTCTATATATATGTTGTTGTTTTGTATGCAATCCCATCGCACAACACACACGTCTTATTAGCAGTAACCGTCTATGTTATTATCGGTCTTCACACACATTTCTGATTACAGACCTGTTCGCCACGTATCACACACATCTTGTTAAGTTGAACCGTTTATGTTCTCATGTCTCAACGCAAACAGTTCATTCGAGTGAACCGCATGCCGTATATCGCACACACCTTCATCTGGCTAACAATTTCTTTTGTGTTGCCAAATCAAAAACAGTTCATTCGAGTGAACCGTATGTTGTATATTGCACACACCTCCATCTAGCTGCCCGTTTCTTTTGTTCCTCCTCATCGCAAACAGTTAATTGAACTGAACCGTATGCCCTACATCGCACACGCAACTAAAATCTGAACCGTGTTTGATGGCTCCACCATCGCAAATGTTTTGCACCTTTTTTGATGGGTTTTTTACACCACCGTTTGAGATTATGGCATCGCACACAGTTTCGTCGAAGGGTCTCTCATAGTAGTGTCCCGTTAGCAGCATCCTACAGTAGTGGCAGCTTCAAGCTGATCAGGATTTACTCAATGGCAAGTGGACTAATGTCCTGGCAGTTTTGGAGTACGGCCTCGAACGCCCAACTAAGAGTTACCCTAAGCGCAAGCTATTACCACAATTCGACGACGAGGCCCTTGAGCCAATACCGCCAAAGCACAAAACTGCTGATGAGCCCGACCGATGAGCACGTGGACGGGACAAACCAGCTACTCATGCCAAACACCAGCCCGCGCCACCCCGCCGTCGGGGCAGGGAGGCAGCGGCCCGGGGCTACACCTACGACCTATGCAAGGACCTAGACAATAGAGCCGGTCAGACAAGATCAATCTATGGATCGAGGGGGCGTGCCTCAACGCGAGAGGACGACCATCAGACCTGGCATGACAGGCACAACCTCACCAGGGCCGAAAACCGCATATGGCCTTCATTCGACCTACGCCGCGACATCGCCCCGTACAGGGGCGCTGCACACCCCTTATGCTTCACCGACGAAGTGATGGAACATCAGTTCCATAAAGGGTTTAAACCCGTAAACATTGAATCATAGGATGGTAACGGACCCTGCAATATGGATCGAAGATTTTCTTCTCCACATTCACATGGCTCGCGGTGACGACCTCCACGCCATCAAGTACCTTCCCCTAAAACTTAAAGGGCCAGCACGGCACTAGCTGAGCAGCCTCCTAGAAAACTCTATTGGAAGCTGGGAAGACTTGGAGGACGCCTTTAGAGACAACTTCCAAGGGACCTATGTTCGGCCTCCAAACACCGATGACCTTAGTCACATAGTCCAGCAACCCGGAGAGTCAGCCCGAAAACTCTGGACCAGGTTCTTAATTAAAAAGAACCAAATTGTGGATTGTCCGGACGCCGAAGCCCTCGCGTCCTTTAAACACATCGTCCGAGATGAGTGGCTCGCCTGACACCTCGGCCAAGAAAAGCCGAAGTCCATGGCAGCTCTTACCACACTCATGACCCGCTTTTGCGCGGGAGAAGATAGCTGGCTAGCTCGTAGAAGCAATAGCACCAGCGACCCTGGCACTTCCGAAGCCACGGATGGCAATGGCAAGCCATGATGCAACAAGCATAAGCATCGAAGCAACAACCAAGATACCGAGGACATGACGGTCAACGCCGGATTCAGTGGCTCCAAACCCGGTGAATGGAAAAAGCCATTCAAAGGAAACAGAGATGGTCCATCTGGTTTGGACAGGATAGTCGATAGGCCTTGCCAGATTCATGGCACCCCTGATAAGCCTGTCAATCATACCAACAGAAATTGTTGGGTCTTTAAATAGGCCGGCAAGCTCAACGCCGAACACAAGGGGAAAGGGCCGCCCACCAAGGACGACGATGAAGAGCCTCGCCCATAGAACACAGGGGGACAGAAGAAATTTCTCCCCGAGGTCAAAATGGTGAACACGATCTACGTCACTCACATCCCTAAATGGGAGCAAGCACACATTAAGGGATGTCTACACCATAGAGCCAGTCGCCCCAAAATTTAACCCATGGTCAGCTTGTCCAATCACTTCTGATCGCAGAGACCATCGGACCAGTACTTTGAAAGTGCAACTATCCCTGGGTGGTTTTGGTAATTCCTAACAACATATAGCTCATTGAGCTAACATTATTCCAAGATTAATATTTCAGGAAAAGCTCAATGAATGGCATGGCATGGATGAGGAAAGTGGATCCCTCAAAATTCTAACGACAAAAAGTTTGGCTCAAGCTTGAAGCTCAAGACTCTACATTTTATATTTTAGTGATCCAAGATCACATTGAGTCTATAGGAAAAGCCAATACTATCAAGGAGGGATGAGGTGTTGCTTAATGGCTTGCTTGCTCAAAATGCTTAGTGATATGCTCCAAAATCCTCAACTACCTTCCCACATCCACATATGACCTAAACCAAAAGTCAAACTCGGCCCCACCGATTCTTTCTATTTGGCGCCACCGAGTTTCAAATATCATAGCCACTGCCACAAACCCTAGGCAAATCGGTCTCACCGATAGGGATCTCGGTCTCACCGAGATGGGATTGTAATCTCTCTGTTTCCCTTCATAACGTTTCGGTCTTACCGAAATGAGCGATCGGTCCCACCGAGATTGCAATGTAAACTCTCTGTTTCCCTTTTGTAACACTTCGGTCTCACCGAGATGAGCGAATCGGTCCCACCGAGTTTACCTGACCAACTCTCTGGTTAGCTTATTACCAAAATCGGTCCCACCGAGTTTGTGTAATCGGTCACACCGAGATTATGTTATGCCCTTACCCTAACCATATCGGTCCTACCGAGTTGCATCTCAGTCCCACCGAAAATCCTAATGGTCACTAGGTTTGCTGAATTGGTCCGACCGAGTTTAACCATTCGGTCCTACCGAGTTTGGCAAATTGTGTGTAACGGTTAGATTTTGTGTGGAGGCTATATATACCCCTCCACCCACTCTTCATTCATGGAGAGAGCCATCAGAACATACCTACACTTCTAATACACATTTTCTGAGAGAGAACCACCTACACTTGTGTTGAGGTCAAGATATTCCATTCCAACCATATGAATCTTGATCTCTAGCCTTCCCAAGTTGCTTTCCACTCAAATCTTCTTTCCACCAAATCCAAATCCTGTGAGAGAGAGTTGAGTGTTGGGGAGACTATCATTTGAAGCACAAGAGCAAGGAGTTCATCATCAACACACCATTTGTTACTTCTTGGAGAGTGGTGTCTCCTAGATTGGCTAGGTGTCACTTGGGAGCCTCCGACAAGATTGTGGAGTTGAACCAAGGAGTTTGTAAGGGCAAGGAGATCGCCTACTTCGTGAAGATCTACCACTAGTGAGGCAAGTCCTTCGTGGGCGACGGCCGTGATGGAATAGACAAGGTTGCTTCTTCGTGGACCCTTCGTGGGTGGAGCCCTCCGTGGACTCACGCAACCGTTACCCTCCGTGGGTTGAAGTCTCGATCAACGTGGATGTACGATAGCACCACCTATCGGAACCACGACAAAAACATCCGTGTCTCCAATTGCGTTTGAATCCTCCAAACCCTTCCCTTTACATTCTTGCAAGTCGCATGCTTTACTTTCCGCTGCTCATATACTCTTTTGCATGCTTGCTTGAATTGTGTGGAGATTGCTTGACTTGTGCTAAGATAGCTAAAATCTGCCAAGAACTAAAATTGGGAAAAGGCTAGATTTTTATTTGGTCAAGTAGTCTAATCACCCCCCCTCTAGACATACTTTCGATCCTACATACTTGTCACGGAGGCTCGACTGTGTAAGTTCTCGATCCAATTATTAACGGATTCCACCTGACGCGAGTCCTAATGGAAGGCGGCAACAGTCTCAATCTGCTTTATCAAGACGCCGTCCTTAAAATGGGCATTGATCCATCAAGAATCAAGCCCACTAAAACCACCTTTAAAGGGGTAATACCCGGTGTAGAGGCCTGTTGCACAGGATCGATAAAGCTGGAAGTCGTCTTTGGCTCACCGGATAACTTCCGGAGTGAAGGCCTGATCTTCGACATTGTCCCATTTCGAAGTGGCTATCACGCACTACTCGGATGAACCGCTTTCGCCTGTTTCAATGCAGTCCCGCACTATGCTTATCTCAAGCTTAAGATGCCTGCACCACTGGGTGTTATAGCAGTCAATGGTAACATGGAGCGCTCCCTCCGTATAGATGAGCATACCGTGGCCCTTGCGGCCAAGGTGCAGGGCGGCCTCAATAAGCCAAAAACCCCACTGGCAGTCAAGCCCTCGGACACTATTAAAAGAGTCCGGTCTACCCTGAAAAATGACAGTCCGGCTCATCTGGAGCTAGATTAGCAATTCGGCCTCCGCCAATGCCCCAGCCTGATAGTGGCATATGTACCGCGTGTACATAACTACTCGTTAAAAATACCATGGGCAAGGACAGAGGCATGCTAAACATAGGGTCCACGATACGGCTTGACCCTATCCGGACCTACATATTTCTCCACCTTTTTCTTCTTGTTTTTATTTTTTCAGGTTCTTTACAGCCCGCATCAATTTCTGGAGCCAACAAGGGCCCCCTTCTAGGCCCCTTATACATACTCGATTGTCGATCCTCTCAAAGGATCCTAAACCAAGGTGAAAAGCGGCGCAGACGTGCGACAGTATGTCCAAAGTACCTTCTAGATCATCTTTTCAAATTTAGGACCTGCATACAACTTTCCCTTGTTCTAGGCATGTAAAATAGCCGTGATGCTTATTGCATCTTCTGTAAAATTACGTTTTGACGTACCAATCAGACTATAATGGAAACAGTTTCGCCCAACCTTGGTATTAGCCTTTTTCTGTTTTCCCACTTTTTATTCAAATTGGCATATACACCTTGGTACGACTTAAATCGCGAGGGGCTCTATTCAAGCCATATACATATCTTCAACAATAGAAAGTCCGAACACTCTCAGAGTATACTTCGGCGTCCCGAATACCACATTATATGCATCGGCTCTGAATCACATCTTTGATCAATAGTTGGGTTGCCCAGCTCCTGTGCTTGCCACCTTATGTTCCGTTTTTCGGCTAAGGTAGTAAAGGGAGAACTATTGAGATTGTGTTTCCGGCTAGCCCTGTCAAGCACCTCAGTAGAGAAAGCCGAAAACTGACTGTCGTGATGCGGCAGAGCTGGTCTGCAATTCGGTGACTTATCAAATCTCTAGCGATTTCTTCCATATTACATGAAGGTATGGCTTTGTTCAAACATGCGTCTAAAGGCATCTAAGTTCGATAGCTGCAAACCCATTCTCAAACTCCTATGGCTAAGTGAGAGTGGTAAAGCCGCATTGTCCGATTGCCTCGCTTGCCGCACAAAACACCTCCTTTACGGACCAAGACGTTGGGTCAAGAGTGATTATGTGCTATCCCAAACACCCCCGTACTAGTTACGTGGGGGCTGAAGCCGACGACTGGCAAACTCTCAAAGATACAAACGGCCGCACAGGAGGAGAAGTAATTCAAGATAACAGGCACAAATATATTACAAAAGCCTCGGTTTATGATAAAATGCCTGGGTGGCTCGGATACATTTACTCGAACAAAATATCCTTCGATCATTGACCCTCTATCAAATGGACACCCTGAAGGACATCGTCGAAGTAGCGTTCTGGCGTGTGGTGGACCTTGTCTCTGGGCGGACCTTCAACGGCTACGCTGGCGGCCTTCATCTCTGCCTAGTTCATCTTGACACGGGCAAAGGCCATCCGCGTGCCCTCAATGCATGCCGAGCGCTTTAATGCCTCTATTCGGGGCAAGGCGTCGCCGAGTTGCTTGACCAGGCCAAAGTAGCTACTCGGAATGGGTCCGGCTGGCCATAGCCGGACTATGATGTCCTTCATGGCCAAACCGGACATCCTCTGCAGCTCCACCAACTTCATCATCTGATTGTTGAGTAGTGCTGGTCGCTCTGGCGCCAAATGCTGTGACCAGAAGAGCTTCTCCGTCGCATTCCCGTCTTGGGCCCGGAAATATTGAGCGGCATCAGCGGGACTCCTCGGGAGATCCGCGAAAGCGCTTGGAGCACTCCACAGTCGATTTAGCAAAGCATATCTTCAATTGTCGAATATACTCTGTAAAAGAAAAGGCTTACCAGCCCCTATCTTTCTGGCTTGCTTGATCTCCTCGCGAGCAGCCCGGGATTCGGACCGCGTCTCCTTCGCAGCTTGAAGAGACTTGGTGAGATCGGCCGCTTAGGCCTTGTTGCTTGATAACCCACAAGTATAGGGGATCGCAACAGTTTTCGATAAGTAAGAGTGTCGAACCCAACGAGGAGCTAAAGGTATAACAAATATTCCCTCAAGTTCTATCGACGACCGATACAACTCTACGCACGCTTGACGTTCGCTTTACCTAGAACAAGTATGAAACTAGAAGTACTTTGTAGGTGTTGTTGGATAGGTTTGCAAGATAATAAAGAGTACGTAAATAAAAAGTAGGGGCTGTTTAGATAAAGGAACAATAAAGTAAATATAGCGAGTGTGGAAAAGTGGTGGTAGGAGTTGTGAAATTGCCCCTAAGCAATTGACTACTTTACTAGACCGATAGCAAGTATTATGTGGGAGAGGCCACTGCTAGCATGTCATCCCTGACTTGGAATTCTATGCACTTATGATTGGAACTATTAGCAAGCATCCGCAACTACTAACGTTCATTAAGGTAAAACCCAACAATAGCATTAAGTTAAATTGGTCCCCCTTCAATCCCGTATGCATCAATTTCTATGCTAGGTTGAAGCTTCTGTCACTCTTGCCCTCCAATACATAGTCCTATCAACATACAACTAACCCTAGGGTGTGATCCACGCGCGCAATCATATGATGGGAACCAAAGGACAACAACATAACCACAAGAAAATTAAATCAATCATAGTAATTCATCAATCACCGATAGGACAACGAAAATCTACTCAGACATCATAGGATGGCAACACATCATTGGATAATAATATGAAGCATAAAGCACCATGTTCAAGTAGAGGGTACAGCGGGTTGCGGGAGAGTGGACCGCTATAGATAGAGGGGGAAGGTGATGGAGATGTTGGTGAAGATGGCGGAGGTGTTGGTGAAGATCGCGGTGATGATGATGATGGCCACGGCGGTGTTCCGGCGCCACCGGAGGAGAGGGGGAGAGGGGCCCCCTTCTTCCTCTTCTTCCTTGACCTCCTCCCTAGATGGGAGAAGGGTTTCCCCTCTGGTCCTTGGCCTCCATGGCATGGGAGGGGCGAGAGCCCCTCCGAGATTGGATCTATCTCTCTGTTTCTCTCTGGTTCTGCATTCTGTTCTGGCTCTGTTTCACCGTTTCGTATATATATATGGAGATCCGTAACTCCGATTGGCCTGAAACCTTCCCCGTGATTTTTTTTCCAAATATTAGCTTTCTTGCGGCAAAATAGGAGCGTCAACCGCCTTACGGTGGGCTCACGAGGGTAGGGGCGCGCCCTAAGGGGGGGCGCCCCCTGCCTTGTGACCACCTCGGGCACTGGTTCGCGTTGATTTTCCTTCCGAATTTTCCATATTTTCCAAAAATAAGCTCCGTCCGTTTTTATCCCATTTGGACTCTGTTTGATATGGATATTCTGCGAAACCAAAAACATGCAATAGACAGGAACTAGCACTGGGTACTGGATCAATATGTTAGTCCCAAAAATAATATAAAAAGTTGCCAAAAAGTATATGAAAGTTCAATAATATTGGCATGGAACAATCAAAAATTATAGATATGACGGAGACGTATCAGCATCCCCAAGCTTAATTCCTGCTCGTCCTCGAGTAGGTAAATGATAAAAAGATAATTTTTTATGTGGAATGCTACCTAGCATAATCTTGATCATATGTCTAATCATGGCATGAATATTAAGACACGAGTGATTCAAAGCAATAGTCTATCATTTGACATAAAAACAATAATACTTCAAGCTTACTAATAAAGAAATCATGTCTTTTCAAAATAACATGGCCAAAGATAGTTATCCCTACAAAATCATATAGTCTGGCTATGCTCCATCTTCACCACACAAAATATTCACATCATGCACAACCCCGATGACAAGCCAAGCAATTGTTTCATACTTTTGACGTTCTCAAACCTTTTCAACTTTCATGCAATACATGAGCGTGAGCCATGGACATAGCACTATAGGTGGAATATAATATGATGGTGGAGAAGACAAAAGGAGAAGATAGTCTCAAATCAACAAGGCGTATCAACGGGCTATGGAGATGCCCATCAATAGATATCAATGTGAGTGAGTAGGGATTGCCATGCAACGGATGCACTAGAGCTATAAGTGTATGCAAGCTCTAATTGAAACTAAGTGGGTGTGCATCCAACTTTCTTGCTCATGAAGACCTCGGGCATTTGAGGAAGCCCATCATCGGATTATACAAGCCAAGTTCTATAATGAAAATTCCCACTGGTACATGAAAGTGATAACTCAAGAGACTCTCTATATGAAGAACATGGTGCTACTTTGCAACACAAGTGTGGTAAAAGGATAGTAACATTGCCCCTTCTCTCTTTTTCTCTCATTTTTTTATTTTTTTAGGATGGGCTTCTTTGGCCTCTTCTTTTTTTATTTGGGCTTCTTTGGCCTCTTCTATTTTTTTGTAAAGTCTGGAGTCTCATCCCGAATTATGGGGGAATCATAGTCTCCATCATCCTTTCCTCGCTGGGGCAATGCTCTAATAATGATGATCATCACACTTTTATTTACTTACAACTCAATATTACAACTCGATATCTAGAACAAAGATATGACTCTATATGAATGCCTCCGGCGGTGTACCGGGATGTGCAATGATCTAGCGTAGCAATGACATCATAAAACAGACAAGCCATGAAAACATGATGCTATATATCTTACAATCATGCAAAGCAATATGACAATAAATGCTCAAGTCATGTATATGATGATGATGGAAGTTGCATGGCAATATATCTCGGAATGGCTATGGAAGGGTGAGAGTGCGTATAATCCATGGACTCAACATTAGTCATAAAGAACTCACATACTTATTGAAAAAGTCTATTAGCTATCGAAACAAAGTACTATGCACATGCTCCTAGGGGGATAGATTGGTAGGAAAAGAGCATCGCTCGTCCCCGACCGCCACTCATAAGGAAAACAATCGATAAATAAATCATGCTCCGACTTCATCACATAACGTTTCACCATACGTGCATGCTACGGGAATCACAAACCTCAACACAAGTATTTCTACAATCCACAACTACCCACTAGCATGACTCTAATATCACCATCTTTATATCGCAAAACTATTGCAAGGAATCAAACATATCATATTCAGTGATCTACAAGTTTTATGTAGGATTTTATGACTAACCATGTGAATGACCAGTTCATGTCATCTCTCCAAATAGATATAAGTGAAGCAAGAGAGTTTAATTCTTTCTACAAAAGATATGCCCATGCTCTAACAAATATAAGTGAAGCAAAAGAGCATTCTCCAAATGGCGGTTGTCTAAGTAAAGAGAAAAAGGGAATCCAAACTTCAAATGATATAAGTGAAGCACATGAAGCATTCTATAAAGCCATACTCAAAAAATATAAGTGAAGTGCAAAGAGCATTCTATAAATCAACCAAGGACTATCTCATACCAGCATGGTGCATAAAAATAAAAATAAAAACCTAAATTCAAAAGACGCTCCAAGACTTGCACATATCGCATGAACGAAACGAATCTGAAAACATACCGATATTTGTTGAAGAAAGAGGGGATGCCTCCCCAGCATCCCCAAGCTTAGACACTTGAGTCTCCTTGAATATTTACTTGGGGTGACTCAGGCATCCCCAAGCTTGAGCTCTTTCCTCTCTTCCTTCTTCTCACATCGAAACCTTCTCAATCATCGAACACTTCATCCACACAAAACTTCAACAGAAAACTCGGTAAGATCTGTTAGTATAATAAAGCAAATCACTACTCTAGGTACTGTTGAAAACCAATTCATATTTTGTTTTTGCATTTTTTCTACTGTAATATAACTTTTTCATGGCTTAATCCACTGATATAAATTGATAGTTTCATCAAAACAAGCAAACTATGCATCAAAAACAGAATCTGTATAAAACAGAATAGTCTGTAGCAATTTGAACATTCACCATACTTCTGATACTTGAACAATTCTGTAAAAATTAGGAAAAATAATTCTTTTTACAGAAAGACAGTTCAAAAATAATCAGAACCATTTGACGTTCCAGCTAAAAATGTAAAATCGCGCACTACAGCCAAAGTTTCTGTCCTGCACCGTACAAACCATCCAGCAAATGTAAACATCCTAAAGGCAAACCTTGGCACATTATTTTTATAATACAATGGAATTTTACAAGGGGACAATTATTTTTATTGAAAAGTTTCTGTAATCAAGATTCACAAAGTTGCCGTGAGCATGAACAAAGTTCAAGGAGCTCTCCCACTTCAACAATGCTTGTCTTTCTCACTTTCGCTTTTCTTTTTGAAAAAGTTTTGGGTTCCCCTCTTTATTTTTGTTGTTTTTAAACTCTATGAAAGCACTCAACAGAAATAAATGACTCTCTAAAACTTCCGGGTTGTCTCCCAGGCAGCGCTTTCTTTAAAGCCATTAAGCTAGGCATGTAGTGCTCAAGTAGTGAATCCACCCGGATTCCAAGGTATATCAAAGCCAATTTTAATTAACAATGATTTGTAATTTAGTAGTGAGCACAAAGCAACATATATCATGTAACAACGAAGTCTAACTCTCTTCCTATGCATCGGCATGTCATAAAAGAACAATTCATGCACACATAGTAAAGGCCAATGCATAGTATAAATAGTTTCTTGCAATTTTATCATATTGGAAACATAGAGAGGTGGAGATATAGTTCCTCTCTCATAATAATTGCAAGTAGGAGCAGCAAGCACATGCATATTATATTCATCAAAATCATCATGTGCAACGGTAAGAGGCAACCCATCAATATAATCCTTAATAAGTGCAAACTTCTCCGATATAGTGTAGTCGGGAGAATTCAAAAAGATAATAGGTCTATCATGCGTGGGTGCAATAGCAACAATTTCATGTTTAACATAAGGAACTATAGCAAGTTCATCTCCATAAGCATAATTCATATTGGCATCTTGGCCACAAGCATAGCAAGCATCATCAAAAAGGGATATTTCAAAAGAATCGACGGGATCATAGCAATTATCATAATATTCATCCTTAGGTAAGCATGAAGGGGAATTAAACAATGTATGAGTTGAAGAGTTACTCTCATTAGAAGGTGAGCACGGGTGATCAATCCGCTCTTCCTCCTTTTGTTCTTCACTCTCCTCCTCATCTTTTTCATCCAATGAGCCCAGAGTTTCATCAACTTCTTCTTCCATAGATTCCTGCAAAATATTAGTCTCTTCTTGGACAGTGGAGACTTTCTTAATAAGCGCATTAATTTCGTAATTGTATTCATAATTCTCATAACAATATTTCAGGATAGCTAAATTTTCAGGTCTATAAACAGCATCATCAAAATCTTCAAACTCTTTAAACATAGATTCAATTTCATAAGAAGCCATAAAAGCAACAAATTCTTCTATTTGTTCCACATCATAGTAGTCATATATACCATTAGCATAAGAAGCTAAGGTTTCACTATCATTAAATTCACATGAAAAGGGAAGGTGTGGAGCCTTCACCTTAGAGAAACAAGTATAATCATATCTCAAGCATAGTTGCCTAGCATACCAATTCAATATATGAATTTGATCCCATAATAGTTTCCCTTTTTGTGTCAAGCGGTTATCCCTAAAGTATTCACGTTGATCCAACCTTACTTCCATTACATAATTGAATGGGGTTTTCTAAGGATTATTAAAGTAGTACATAATATCTTTCACATAACCAGCATCGAGGGTTTTAGGAGGTTCCCCATCTCCATGAGCAGAAAGTACACCTAATTTTTTTGGTATTTCGTGTTCCATATCCATAACTAAAGATAAAGAACAACTAAGAACAGCAAATAAAAATTACTTAGTGGTAAAGCAAACAAGCACACACGAGAATATTCACCCCACGCTATTGCTCCCCGGCAACGGCGCCATAAAAAGGTCTTGATAACCCACAAGTATAGGGGATCGCAACAGTTTTCGATAAGTAAGAGTGTCGAACCCAACAAGGAGCTAAAGGTAGAACAAAGATTCCCTCAAGTTCTATCGACCACCGATACAACTCTACGCATGCTTGACGTTCGCTTTACCTAGAACAAGTATGAAACTAGAAGTACTTTGTGTCGGGTTTCGGGTTCCGGCAGACCCTTGAGGTTCGAACACTGGGGTGCGCACGGAGATCTCTCCCCTACCGATCTACGTCTGATCCTCTCGTGCGAACTAAGATGAAAATGATGAACAACACAAGAGACACGAGGTTTATACTGGTTCGGGCCACCGTTGTGGTGTAATACCCTACTCCAGTGTGTGGTGTGGTGGATTGCCTCTGGGGCTAGTGATGGACAGTACAAGGGAAGAACAGCCTCGCGAGAGGTGTTCTTGAGCTGGTGTGACGAACTGCTAGGGTGAGTTCAGTCGCCTCTCTCTCTGCTATGGTTCTACCAGATTTCCAGGCGTCCCCTCCTTCTGTGCTGGCTAGCTCTATTTATAGAGGCCCTGGGCCTATCCCCAAATAATGAGCGGGAAGGGCGCCAACAATTGTCCATTTCAAAGGGGAACATCTAGTACAAGTTATCCTGACCAAAGGTGGTCTTCGGCTACCAAAAGCACTGGCGATGACGCCGTCTTGGGCTCCACGGTGACCTCCGTCCTGCCGTCCGGCTGGTCTTGGTCTCGTTGCATCGGAATGGTAACCTTTGCCTGATGCCTTGGCCTGTGCTTGCCCCCTTTGCACCAAAGGGGAAACAAGGACACTGTGTAGGCCGACGCCCGCCTGGCGCCCGCCTGGTCTCGATCGTCATGGCTTGCGTCACGGGTTCCTCGCGAGGTACCCCCTGCCTTGATCTCTCCGCCTCCTCGCGAGCCTGCCTGATGAGGGTGCCTCTGAGGAAGCTTCCTGTCGTCCGCCCCGCGAGGCTTGGCCCCTCGCGAGGGTCTTGAGCTTGAGCTGATGAAGATGGCCCGCGCTGGGCCCCCGCTTGAGCCACGCCGCAGGCCGCAGGCAGGCAAGTCTGGGGACCCCCATTCCTAGAACGCCGACAGTAGCCCCCGGGCCCAACGCGCGTGCGGGTTTGGCTTAGCAGAGAAGCGAAGGGGCAAGCGCGAAGCGCCGCGGGCCCTAACAGCCTACGGCCTTGGGCGCCGCGTGGCGGTTGATTGGTCATGGGCGTCTGCACTTCCCACGACGCCTTGCTACGCGCCCGGCTAAGCGTACCCGTAGTTGCACATAGTTGTTCCTCCTTTGGCTGCCCGGTCGCCTCCTACCTTTCCTCTTCTCCGAGCTCCAACCTCCGCCGCCAATCTAGCTTGAGCTCTTCCCCTTCCCCAATGCCATGTCGCCAACAAAGAAGGGAAGGGGGAAGAAGCCCACGCCTTCGTCCTGCGCACTTCCAGCGGCGGCCCTCGCCGTCGATCGGTCAATCATACTCAACCTGGAAGCCTTGGACAAGGTCCACTCCGCCCTCGCTTCCATCTTCAACGAGTGCGGTCGGACCACAGTTTGGCCCGCTTCCCGCGCCTTTCTTGCTAGGACCGTCACGGAGGTCCGATTCTTCGCCGATGCCCTATGGGCGGGTCTGGTTCCCCCCTTTTCTACTTTCTTCAATGCTATGCTCTCCCATTATCAGATCCACATGATGCACCTCGGGCCGGAGTCCATTACCCTCTTGGCCGTCTTTGCTTTCATGTGTGAGGCGATGATATGCATCCCTCCTTCTGTTGCCCTGTTGCGCCACTTCTTCTCCTTGCGCCTGAGCGATCCCACTCAGTGCTCGGGGTGTGTGAGCTTCTTCGCCGTGCCCAAGACAGCTGCTTCAGGGATTGACTTCGACCTTCTGCCTTCTCAGGCCAAGTTCAGAGAGCGGTGGCTGTACGTGGACGTCGGGGTGCCCAGCCCCTTGCTCTCGCACCCGACCTTGCCTGCTGTTCCCAACCCAGGCTGGGGTCATGAACCGCTCGCGAGCCCCCGACTGGCTTTCATCTGGCGCCGCTTCGAAAGTTTGAGGGCGCACAATGTGACAGCGCCCAAGGTGGTGAGGGAGTTCCTTCTGTGTTGCATTGCTCCTCTCCAGCGCCACTCTCGCCGGATGTGAGACTTTGCGGGGCGCAGAGACCGCATGCGGCTTCAGGAGGAGGATTTGGCACCCGAAGTGCTGCGGACGGTGCTTCAGGTCTTGACTAGTGACCCTTCCCCAGGCAGCCTATGGAGCGGTGGCGTCCTTCTGTACCTTTGTTCCGGCAGGGCCGATTTCGTGAAGCAGATACCCAACTTCGACGAGTGGGGGCTGCGCCTGGCTGGCCTCACGGGGCCGCACGAGAACCCGGTTGTCGTGGTTGCTCGCCCCGTCGCCCACAGCGGCCCCTCCCTAGGCGACAGAGCGGGAAGAGAGCCGGCGGGAGCTGAGATGGCTGATGTCGAGGTGGTGGCACCGCGTGAAGCCTCGAAGGCGGCATCTCCCGAGGCCCGCCCTGGGGCGGCGGTTGATGCAGGGTTTTGGCCTTCGACTCCTGAGGCCGGGGCTCCCGAGCCCCCAGCCGTTCCTCGCGAGGCGACGCCCAACGGTGCCCCCAAAGCTGACTCCTCCGACGCTGACAATCCTGAGGCTTCTTCTGCGCCCCAGGCCGACCCCTGCCCCAGGCGCTTGGGTTGGTTTTGTGTAGACTTCGAGGCCCTTCGCAAGAGGAAGGAGGCCTTAGGGGGCAGGGACCGCCCTTGCCGCTTGTTGAAGCGCAGGAAGTACTTTGCCATGGACGGGTAAGCCTTCTTCTTTCTCTGCTCACTTGCTCTGTTATCCTTGTGGCTGATCGTGGACCTTCAGGTCCCGCCTTGCTGAGTCCGTCGAGTCGACCCAGGAGCCAGCCCCCGCAGCTTCGCCCCCTTTGCTGGCTCTCGGTCCGCCGAGCTCAGGTGGCGCCCTCACCGCTGGACCGGTTGGTGGAGTGATCTGCTCCATAGGGCGCCTCGAGCTTGCTCGCCTAATGCCCTTTCTTCGCGAGTCTTCTTGGGGCGTGTCAGGCTTGCCGCGTGCCCCTTCTTTAGTCATAGAAGGCGAATGGCTGAGGTCTGTCCTTGGCTCCTCCTCCATGGGTGGACCGACGCTGGGCCGGACTCTCAGGGTGGTCCATCCGGCGATGGCTGGGGCGGCAGCCCCCTGCCCCATGCCTGGAGGGGGCTTACCGCCCCAGGCCCCTCTGCATGCTCCAGTGGAAGAGGGTGATGTGGAATAGGTGCTCAGGCGTGCTCAGGAGCGTCGTGCCCTTCGTGAAGAGTTCCTCCAGGGGGCGGCAGATGCGGTGAGTCGGATCGGGGCAGAGCTTGCTGACGAGGATGCGCGCCTTGAGGCCGAAGGTTTGCGCCTTGCTGAGGAGAAGTGCAAGCTAAAGGTCGCCGTAGCCCTTGTGCGTCATCAACGTGATCTTGACAACGTGAAGGCTGAGGCGTCGCTGGTAGCCTCGCGGGAGGCCTACTCCCTGGCCGTTGAGGAGGCTCGGGAGGCAGACCGGCGGCGCATGGATGTGGAGGAGCGCGCACGAGAGCTCCAAGCCTGGAGCAACTCCCTGGAGCAGCAAGTGGAATTGCGCCAGGCGGCCCTTGAGTCGATGGGGGCGGCCTCTGTCGACCGGGTGGAGCTTTTGAAGCGCGAGGGGGTGCTGACACTAGAGGTCGCCGAGCGCAACCTTGACCTTGAGCGGTTGGAGACGAGGGAGCGCCTGGTGGCCCAGGCGGAGGATGGCGTTGCCGCGCGCGAAGCCCGAGCCCAGGAAGAAGTCGATCCCCGCGTGGCGGAAGCTCGCTCGGCCCTCGAGCGCGAACACGGGACGAGGTTGGGGCTGATCAAGGCCGAGGCCAAGGGCAGGACCGCAGCCCTCAGGGCCAAACTGACCGAAGCAACGCGGCGTGCGGACTCCTCCGCAGCCGCCCTCGGTGCGGTGCAGGCGGAGCTGTCCTCTTCTTGGGCCGAGCAGCTTCTTCTTCAACAGAGGGTCGATGACGCCGAGGCCGTCGCGTAGCAAAGTGAGGACGAGCTCCGTCGGTGGCGGGTTCTGGAGCATGTGCATGCCCCCATGCTTCAAACGCTCCGAGAGAGGGCCAACACAACTTTGGGCTATGTCTGCGAGGCTGCTGCTAGGGAGCCGCATGAGGTCAACTACGCCGGCAACCTCTAATTTTTCACTGATGTGGTGACGCTTCTGGAGAATCGGTCCGAGAGGTCCCACTGGCTTGTCGAAGAGAGGAGCTGAGCCTTGCTCGGGCGTGCCTTCTCCCATGTCTTCAGCTATCTGCAGGACAGGGATTCCCACTTCGACTTCGACGCGGCCATCGCACCCGTGCCCATCGCCGCAAGGTGACCTGGAGCGGTGGGTGGAGGACAACGTGGACGCCCTCGCCAGGGCCTTCGCGTCTGATGACGACGATGTTGTCGTGGGCGCCAATGAAGGTGACGTTGTGGACGATCCTGGCGATGATGGGGATGCTGGCGGCGGTCGTGACAATGTCGACGACGCCAGTGACGCTTTCGAGGGCGCCCCACGAGACATGGTGAGTGATATGTCCGACTGACCGCATGTCTCTGCAGTTTATCCTGCATGAGGAAGACTCGGGCTTGGCCCTGAAGAATATAAGAGCATTTTGGGAGGGGAGGCCTGAGGGAGTCCTGGATTAGGGGGTGTCCGGATAGCCGGACTATACCTTCGATCGGACTCCTGGACTATGAAGATACAAGATTGAAGACTTCGTCCCGTGTCCGGAAGGGACTTTCCTTGGCGTGGAAGGCAAGCTTGGTGATACGGATACATAGATCTCCCACCATTGTAACCGACTCTGTGTAGCCCTAGCCCTCTCCAGTGTCTATATAAACCGAAGGGTTTAAGTCCATAGGACGAACAACAATCATACCATAGGCTAGCTTCTAGGGTTTAACCTCCTTGATCTCATGGTAGATCTACTCTTGTACTGCCCATATCATCAATATTAATCAAGAAGGACGTAGGGTTTTACCTCCATCAAGAGGGCCCGAACCTGGGTAAAACATTGTGTCCCCTGCCTCTTGTTACCATCCGCCTAGACGCACAGTTCGGGACCCCCTACCCGAGATCCGCCGGTTTTGACACCGGTATTGGTGCTTTCATTGAGAGTTCCTCTGTGTCGTCACTTTTAGGCCCAATGGCTTCTCCGATCATTAACAGCGATGCGATCCAGGGTGAGACTTTTCTCCCCGGATAGATCTTCATATTTGGCGGCTTTGCACTGTGGGCCAATTCGCTTGGCCATCTGGAGCAAATCGAAAGCTACGCCCCTGACCATCAGGTCAGATTTGGAAGTTTGAGCTACACGGCCGACCTCCGCGGAGACTTGATCTTCGACGGATTCGAGCCGCAGCCGAGCGCGCCACACTGTCACGATGGGCATGATCTAGCTCTGCCGTCAAACAGTGCCCTGGAGGCCGCACCCGCATCAGCCCCGACCCTTAATTCGGAGCCAACTGTGCCAATCGAGGATGGGTGGTTGGACACCGCCTCGGGGGCTGCAATCTCTAGGCGATCGAGCCGAACACCAGCCCTATTCTCTGTGAAGCCCGTGACTCCAAGGAGCCGTACTCCTCTCCAGACTCCGAGACCTCCGCGCCCCTACCGATCGAACCCGATTGGGCGCCGATCATGGAGTTCACCGTCGTGGACATCTTTCAGCACTCGCCCTTCGGCGATATTCTGAATTCACTAAAGTCTCTCTCTTTATCAGGAGAGGCCTGGCCGGACTATGGTCAGCAAGGTTGGGATGCGGATGATGAAGAAATTTCAAAGCCCACCCACCACCCACTTCGTAGCCACTGTCGATGATTTAACCAACATGCTCGACTTCGACTCCGAAGACATCGACGGTATGGACGCCGATGCAGGAGACGATCAAGAACCAGCACCTATAGGGCACTGGAAAGCCACCTCGTCGTATGATATACACATGGTGGACACCCCAAAAGAAGGCAACGGCGATGGAACAGCGGAGGATAAACCCTCCAAGAAGCAGCCTAAGCGCCGGCGTCAGCGGCGCCGCTCTAAATCCAGCCAAAGCAAAAACGGTGATTCCGGCATGGGAGATAATAACACCCCGGACAGTGCCGAAGACAACCACCTCCAGCAAGATTCAGCACAAGAGGATGTAGAAGCCAGCCCTCATGAGAGAGCGGCAGACATAGAGGTCAAGGACGATAATTATATGCCTCCCTCCAAAGACGAGGCAAGCCTCGACGACGACGAATTTGTCGTGCCGGAGGATCCCGTCGAACAAGAGTGTTTCAAACACAGGCTTACGGCCACGGTGAGCAACCTCAAGAAAAAACAGCAACAGCTTAGAGCTGATCAAGATTTGCTAGCCGACAGATGGACTGAAGTCCTTGCGGCCGAAGAGTATGAACTCGAACGCCCCTCCAA
This sequence comes from Triticum urartu, assembly GCF_056163025.1. NCBI lineage: Eukaryota > Viridiplantae > Streptophyta > Magnoliopsida > Poales > Poaceae > Triticum > Triticum urartu. The sequence goes on from NC_141879.1 coordinate 175,330,340, forward strand.
GAGCTACCCAAAGCGCAGGTTGCTACCCCGATTAGAGAAGGAAGCACCTAAACCTACATCACCAGTGCATGATGCGGCCGACCGGCCACCCCGTGGCCGTGACAGAGAGGCCTCCTGGCCCTCCACTCAAGCCGCACCCCGGCGCCGCTCAAAAAATACCAAGGCATGGGAAAATGCGCCAGACCTGCGAGATATATTGGAGGACAAGTCAAGGCAAACAAGATCGATCTACGGATCACGTGGGCGCCCCACGGCACGAGACGGTAATCGTCACTCCGGATACAGTAAATCCGGCCGGGCCAAACATAGTAGACAATGCTCGTTTGAGCTGCGTCGTGATATAGCCCAATATAGAGGCGCCGCACACCCACTATGCTTCACAGATGAAGTAATGGATCATCAAATCCCCAAGGGTTTCAAACCCGTGAACATCGAATCATCCGATGGCACAACAGATCCTGCGGTATGGATCAAGGACTATCTCCTTCATATCCACATGGCCCGCGGTGATGACCTACACGCCATCAAATACCTCCCACTCAAGCTTAAAGGACCAGCTCGGCATTGTCTTAATAGCTTGCCAGCAGAATCAATTGGTTGTTGGGAGGACCTGGAAACTGCATTCCTCGACAATTTCCAGGGAACTTATGTGCGACCACCAGACGCCGATGACCTTAGCCACATAATTCAGCAGCCAGAGGAATCGGCCAGGCAATTCCGGACATGGTTCCTAACCAAGAAAAATCAAATCGTCGATTGTCCGGACGCAGAGGCCCTAGCAGCCTTCAAGCATAACATCCGCGACGAGTGGCTTGCACGACACCTAGGACAGGAAAAGCCGAAATCTATGGCAGCCCTCACAACACTTATGACCCGCTTTTGCGCGGGAGAAGACAGCTGGCTAGCTCGCAACAATAACATGACCAAGAGCCCTGGTAATTCGGATACCAAGGACAGCAGTGGTAGGTCGCGTCGCAACAAGCAAAAGCGCCGCATTAACAGCGACAATGCTGAGGATACAACAGTTAATGCCGGATTCAGAGGCTCTAAACCCGGTCAGCGGAAAAATCCATTGAAAAGAAATACTCCGGGCCCGTCTAGTTTGGACCGAATACTCGACCGCTCGTGCTAGATACATGGCACCCCGAAAAACCAGCCAATCACACCAACAGGGATTCTTGGGTGTTCATGCAGGCAGGCAAGTTAAATGCCGAAAGCAGAGACAAGGGGCTGCATAGCAATGACGAGGAGGAGCCCCGGCCGCCGAACAACAGTGGACAAAAATGTTTTCCCCCACAAGTGCGGACGGTGAACATAATATACGCAAGCCATGTCCCCAAGAGGGAGCGGAAGCGTGCGCTAAGGGACGTATACACGATGGAGCCAGTCGCCCCAAAGTTCAACCCCTGGTCTTCCTGCCCGATCACTTTTGATCGAAGGGACCACCCCACTAGCATCCGTCATGGTGGATTCGCCGCATTGGTTCTAGATCCAATTATTAATGGATTTCACCTCACTAGAGTCCTTATGGATGGCGGCAGCAGCCTGAACCTGCTTTACCAGGATACAGTGCGGAAAATGGGCATCGATCCCTCAAGGATTAAACCCACTAAACGACCTTTAAAGGCATCATACCAGGTGTAGAGGCCAACTGTACAGGCTCAGTTACACTTGAAGTGGTCTTCGGATCTCCGGATAATTTCCGAAGCGAGGAGTTAATCTTCAACATAGTCCCGTTCCGCAGTGGCTATCATGCACTGCTCGGGCGAACCGCATTTGCCAAGTTCAATGCGGTGCTGCACTACGCATACCTCAAGCTCAAGATTCCAGGCCCTCGAGGAGTCATCACGGTCAATGGAAACACCGAACGCTCTCTCCAAACGGAGGAGCATATGGCGGCTATCGCAGCGGGAGTACAAAGCAGCCTCTCAAGGCAATTCTCCAGGCCGACCATTAAACGTTCGGACACCGTCAAGCGCGTCCGGAGTAACCTACAACAAGACCGCCTGGCATGTTCCGAGCAAGCGTAGCAATGCAGCCCCAACCCCAGCCCTCACGAACTTCCGAAACCAGTGTTGCGCGTACATAACTACACTCTGGAAATACCATGGGCACAGGGGGAGGCACACCCGAAATATCACGGCACACCCGAAACGCGGCTTAAACCGCACTAGGGGCTGCCAATTTCTTAATTTTCTCTTATTTTTAGGACTCCATTCTTCGGAAGGCTTGTCCGGCAGTACAATTGCCGCACAAACGATACAACCAGGGAAGCAGAAAGCTACGCCGCACTATGGAACTCTAAGGTGGTCTCTATAACGAGCAGTATACCTGTTTCACATAACATTCCGCAGCTCGCCCCTGGAAAGAACATGTTAAATAGTCCCATCTTTTGCTTATTGCACTATTTGTATCGTTCTGCTTTGATTGCAGCTTTTTTAAATAAACAATTCATAGCTTCCGTCTATTATTGCATTACTCTTTTTTACGAATATATGTTCATTAATGACATGTTGCACCCGTACACTTTGGTACGGCCAATACGCCAGGGGCTTAAGCACCCCACAATACGGTGTGAGAAGTCCGAACACTTTCACAAGTGCGGCACCCCGAACTTATAGCATTATATGCATCGGCTCCGAATCATGTCTTGGGTCAATAGTTGGGTTTGCCCGGCTCCTATGTTTTGGTACCTTACGTTTTGTTATATCGGCTAAGGTAGCACTAGGAGAACTACTGCGATTGTGCCCCAGTTGAGCTGGGCTAAGCACCTCAGTAGAGAAAGCTAAAACTGACCGTCATGATGAGGCGAGAGCTGGTCGTTGTTCGAGAGGTTTTCGAGTCCCTAAAGACTTATGCCGCTTAGAGCGAGGAGTCGGCTTTGTCTGGCCTAGGCGTGGATAGTGCCCCGAACTCGGTCTTTCGAACACTAGGGGCTTCGCCGAAATTTAAAATTATAGAATTCTATGGCTAAGTGAGAGTGTTCAAGCATTATAGTCCGATTGCCTTGTTCGTTGTGTTGAGCGCCTCCCTCGAAGGACCCAAGAATGGGAAAAAGAGCGCTCATGTTTATCCCGAACACCCCAGCACTCGTGGCATGGGGGCAGAAGCCGACGACTCACCATCTCTCAAATTTGATAAACGGCCGCACAAAAGGTAATATTTTAAATTCAAAAGCGTTGCTTAGCGCATATGAACAAGTTTTCAGCGTACAGGATCACAAATGCGAGTTTACTCAAAAATTACATCTTTGGAGCATTCACCCGCTATAAGGCGGGCACCCTTCAGGACGCCCTCATAATACGCGTTCGGGACACGATGCTCCTTGCCCGGCGGCGGCCCGTCCTTCACCAGCTTCTCCGCATCCATCTTGCCCCAGTGCACTTTAGCACGGGCAAGTGCCCTACGGGTACCTTCGATGCAGACGGAGCGCTTGATTACTTCAAGCCGTGAGCAGGCATCCACCAGCCACCTCACCAGCCCGAAGTAGCTCCCAGGCAGAGCCTCTCCAGGCCAAAGCCGAACTACGAGGCCCTTTATGGCCTGTTCGGCCACCTTGTGGAGCTCGACCATTTGCTTCAGCTGGTCGCTCAAAGGCACCAGGTGTCCGGCCTCAGCATACTGAGACCAGAACACCTTCTCCGTCGAGCTCCCCTCCTCGGATCGATAGTAGGCGGCGGCATCAGATGCACTACGGGGAAAATCTGCGAATGCTCCTGGAGAGCTCCGGACTCGGGTAAGTAACAAGTAATTCACTTTCACGTGCTTGCTATGCATAATGAATGCCTTACCCACCGCTATCTTCTTCATCGCTTCAATTTCTTTGAGGGCTTTCTGGGCTTCGGCCTTGGCAAACTTCGCGCTTTCGAGGGCTGCCGCAAGCTTGGACGCTTGCGTCTTTGAGTCAAGCTCCAAACTCTCGTGTTTTTTCATGAGAGCCTGGAGCTCTTTCTGCACCTCCTCCACCCGCGCCTCCTGCTTCCCTCTCTCTGTGCGCTCCGCGACCGCTCTGTTTTCGGCCTCGGACATCGCTTTCTTAAGGGTTGCCACCTCGGTCGTGGCCCCTATAATAGCACGTTGATCCTGTCATTTTTTGCAGCCACATCTTCTCTATATACTTGCGCAAGGTATTACTTACCTTCCTTCTCCTCGAGTTGCCTCTTGGCATGGCCGAGCTTGTTCTCGGACCGCGCGAGGTTTTGCTTCAACGTATCCACCTCCGCAGTCAATGCGGCGGAGGCCAGCAGCGAAGCCTGCATACGCATATTGACTTGATTATGTTAGACTCCTGCCAATGTTATTAGATCCTCTATTCGGCTTTTCTTTCCGAATGCCGAACAGAGCATCAGGGGCTACTGTCTATGTGGTAATATTTTTACATATTCTTTACTTACCTCAAAGCCTGTTAGAAGGCTGGCACAGGCTTCATTCAGTCCGCTCTTGGCGGACTGAACCTTCTGGATCACCGCACTCATAATAGTGCGGTGCTCCTCGTCGATAGAGGCGCCGTTAAGCACCTCCAGCAGATTGTCTGGTGCCTCCGGTTGGACGGAGGTCACCGGCTGGGTAGGCTTGCTCCTCTTGGAAGGATGCTGCCTACAGGAGTCCAAAACCGTTGAAGGTTCCGGCGCGGTGTCCGGCTCAAGGCCGGACTTGGAGGCCTTGGGGGTTCTATGCCCTTTACGCCTAGAGTTCGGGAGGTCGCCTTGCGGCGCCTCCAAGACCACCTCCTCCTGGCTTGGAACCTGTTGGGACGCCACCTTGGCATCGTCCGTAGGATGGGGGGAGGTAGCCGTCAGAAGCGAATTCACATCCGATGAATCTAGGGAACCGCTCGACGACACGTCGAGCCGGTCTTTGGGTGGACTTCATAAACATGTTCGACGTAAGGAAAAGCTGTGCAATGGGGGAATACTATGAATCACTCTGGTATCCGGATACTTACGATCTCGCCAGGGGCTTGGGCCTATGTGGCCACTCCTCTTCGCTATCGTCGGTGTTGGTGGAGTAGTCCGGAGGAGGGGTCTTCCCCTTCTTGGACCCTTCGGCCTCCCCAGTTGGGGCGGCCTTCCTTTTCTTCCCTCCTCCCGCTGGAGGGGGAGAGGTCTCTTCTTCCTCCTCCTCGTCTTCATGGGAGGAGTGCGTCTTGGAGTCGTCGGATGATGAATCTGACAACTCCTGGCGCCGGGCACTCTTTCGAGTACCCGTGGCCTTCTTCTTGGCCTTCTTCTCCAGCACCACATAGGGTGCCGGAACCAGCAGCTTCGCCAAGCGAGCGTCCGCTGGGCCTTCGGGCAAAGGAGCCGGACAGTTGATCTGTTCGGACGTCTCCTGCCAATCCTGTCAAAGGTAGGTGAGCTTAGATCCCGCATGGAGTCAAACTATGAAAAACTAATACCTTGTAAAAGGTAAAAACAGCTTACCGCACGAGCGTGACGCTGCATGCTGAATCCGCGATCCACGGTAGCGGATGCGGGGGCCTCGGCGCCCCTGAAAAGCACCTTCCAGGCATCTTCGTACGTTGTGTCGAAGAGCCTGCTCAGAGTTCGGTGACGAGTCGGGTCGAACTCCCACAGGTTGAAAGCCCGTTGTTGACACGGGAGGATCCGGCGGATGAGCATAACCTGGACTACGTTGACAAGTTTGAGCTTCTTGTCCACCAGGGTTTGGACGCATGTTTGGAGTCCGGTCAGCTCTCCTTTTTTACCCCACGACAGGCCCGTCTCTTTCCAGGAGGTGAGCCGCGTAGGGGGTCCGGATCGGAACTCTTGGGCTGCGACCCATTCAGGGTCGCACGGCTCGGTGATGTAAAACCACCCCGATTGCCACCCCTTTAGGGTCTCCATGAAGGAGCCCCCGAGCCATAGGACATTGGGCATCTTGCCCACCATGGCGCCTCCGCACTCCGCTTGGGTGTCGCGCACCATCTTCGGCTTGACATTGAAAGTCTTGAGCCATAGGCCGAAATGGGGGCGGATGCAGAAGAAAGCCTCGCACATGACGATAAACGCCAAGATGTTGAGGACAAAGTTCGGGGCTAGATCATGGAAATCCAGGCCATAGTAGAACATGAGCCCCCGGACAAATGGGTGGAGAGGGAAGCCCAGTCCGCGGAGGAAATGGGGGAGGAACACCACCCTCTCATGGGGCCTAGGGGTGGGGATGAGCTGCCCCTCTTCGGGAAGCCGGTGCGCAATGTCGTTAGACAAGTATCCGGCCTTCCTCGGTTTTTTGATGTGTCCCTCCGTGACGGAGGAGACCATCCACTTGCCTCCCGCTCCGGACATGGCTGGAGAAGGTTGAGGTGGGGTGTGCGGACTTGGGCGCTGGAGCTCGAGTGCGCAGGAATGGATAGGCAAAGGAGGAAGAAGGCGTGGATGAAAAGGAGGATCCTTATCCCCTCATATGGGCGGATGCGACTATGCGTCCCCACCAGCTTGGTAAAACTCGCTTATCTCCCAAGTGCCGTAATCAATGGCGCGGTTGGGTTACCCACGCCCGTATTGATGAGAATCCCGGAATAAGGGGACACGATCTCTGCTTTGACAAGACGTGCCAAGGAAACTGCCTCGCTAAACGCACTGAGGTGGGATAGTGAAATGATTCGAATGAAGACTTGGCCGTGGTGTGATGTCACGCTACGGAATACGTCAGCAGATTAGATTTGTGTAAATATTATTCTCTCTATGGCAATATGTGGAAACTTATTTTGTAGAGCCGGACACTACCTTTGTGTTCAAAATCTTCTATGAAGTACTTGGAGGAGGAACCCGCCTTGCAATGCCGAAGACAATCTGTGCGCCGGACTCGTCGTCATTGAAGCCTGGTTCAGGGGCTACTGAGGGAGTCTTGGATTAGGGGGTGTCCGGATAGCCAGACTATACCTTCGGCCGGACTCCTGGACTATGAAGATACAAGATTGAAGACTTCGTCCCGTGTCCGGAAGGGACTTCCCTTGGCATGGAAGGCAAGCTTGGCGATATGGATATGTAGATCTCCTACCATTGTAACCGACTCTGTGTAACCCTAGCCCTCTCCGATGTCTATATAAACCGGAGGCTTTTAGTCCATAGGACGAACAACAATCATACCATAGGCTAGCTTCTAGGGTTTAGCCTCCTTGATCTCGTGGTAGATCTACTCTTGTACTACCCATATCATCAATATTAATCAAGCAGGACGTAGGGTTTTACCTCCATCAAGAGGGCCCGAACCTGGGTAAAACATTGTGTCCCCTGCCTCCTGTTACCATCCGCTTAGACGCATAGTTCGGGACCCCCTACCCGAGATCCGCAGGTTTTTACACCGACAAGGCCCCTCATGTAAAGATTTGTAATCCGTACTATGGTGAGCACAACGTTATGCGTGAGTTTAGTAGCTAGCCCGGTGATGGTTCGGTTGATTCGTTTACCTTCCGGCCCTGGCGTGCCCTGAGCGGGCCTACGGGGGGATGCTACGCCTCGGGCGTCCCTCGATCAACATGCTGATCCTGTGATGAGGACCTCCGGAGAGGGTGCGGAGACAATGGTCCTGGCTGTAGGCGTGCCTGGCCCGACTCGGCTCACGAGGGGCTCGTGAGGGGGGCAGCTGATGCTAGCTTGGGGCGTAAATCCGAAACCAGAACGCGAGAGATTGCTCGAACGAGACTAAACACCCCCTCCCCAAATGCACGCAAGCTTCGAACTCAAATCCAACTTAAATCCAAACCAAAGAAACTTGCCGACAAGAAAGAAGCAAAAAAGCAAAAAGGCAGAAGAAAAGCAAAAAAGCCGCGTCCGACACCTAGTCTAGTCTTCGACGTCTTCTCACCAGCGCGGAGCTAAGTGCTGCCACTGGGCATGGGCGGGAGCCCCAGGGCCTGAGGCCGGCGCTCCTGAGACTCCGGGGCGTGTACAACCCCACTCATTATTACGCGAGAGTGTCACGGGGCGGCGAGCTTCATAGGCACTGGGCCTTCTTCACAGGTACTGGCCTTGCTTCATATCGCTAGACGAGGGCCCCGCCTTGCGCCTCACTCTGCCGCCATTGACGGCGACCGGAAACCAAGGACGACGCCAATGGGGTAGAGCGGTCGCCAGCGGTTCCCCCAACGACCACGGGTCCTCCGCCGGGGGTAGGCCATGGGGCACCTCCCCGGCAGAGGGCCTACCTCCTGAGAACATCTTGACCCAACCGCCGTGAGGGTGAGCCTGGATCTCGGCCCCTTTCCTACAGCCCCCTGCACCCTCCTCCCGAGGGATAAGAGGCTGCAGCGTTGGGGCAGCCATCCGCTACGGCGACCTGTACCTCCTGCGACCCATGGTTAGCGTAAGCTTGCTCCTGAGGGATGAGTGGTACCCGATAGTTGCTGCTCTCGGCGCAATTGTCGATGCTCTCTTGGGGTTCCTGAAAGAGCTCGGCTTCCGGCGCCTCCTCGTCCCAGCCGGGCCCGAGGAACGAGCCATGACCTTCTTCCAGCGCGCGCCCTTGATCCACCATGCGGGGTACGTAGGCCTCCGGGGCAACCACCTCGTGGACCTCGCTGTAGCGCCCCGCATGCCACACAGTCTGGCTTGGGGCGTCGCCTTGTATGTGATGACGCGGTGGTCCGCCGAGGCCAAAGGCCGTGGCGCGCATCCCTTCATTGTCCTGGGGAAGGGCCAGCGCGATCTGCCGCCCGGTGCTGGCGGAGGTGTTGGCGCCGGACCGGCGCTGGGGCCCGCCTAAAATCGTGTGGGCGCGCATAATGCCATCGTGCGACCTGTCCTGGATCTGGGGCGACAGCTGGATGCAGAAAGGGGGCGCTCCTGACGCGGCGGCATCCAGGAGCTCGGCCACTCGCTCCAACAACACGTCGCGGCCACCTTCTAGCAAGCGGCACCGTAGTAGCTCTCGGGCCACCGTGAGCACGGCCCTGGAGTGTGCCTGCTCTCGTCGGGTGTATGGCGCCATGGAAACGGCGTGGTTCGAGGCCCTTGCTGCGGCCCGCACCTGCCGTGGCGTGAGGGCAGGCGGCGTCTGGCCGCCTCGCCCGCACCCCGCAGCGCCCTGCGGAGCGCGAGCTGCCTGAGGCGCAAGGTTGAGGCCGCCCTGAGACGGCGACACGGCGTGGGCGGGCCACGCCACCCAGTAGTTGGCGTTGGTAGCTGGGTCGCTTGACATCTGGGTGGAGAAGCGGCGGAACGCGATGCGGAGGAAGGAGGACTTCGGCGCACCCTTGCCTGGCGCACCAAATGTCGGGTTTCGGGTTCCGGCAGACCCTTGAGGTTCTAACACTGGGGTGAGCGCGGAGATCTCTCCCCTACCGATCTACGTCTGATCCTCTCGTGCGAACTAAGATGAAAATGATGAACAACACAAGAGACACGAGGTTTATACTGGTTCGGGCCACCGTTGTGGTGTAATACCCTACTCCAGTGTGTGGTGTGGTGGATTGCCTCTGGGGCTGGTGATGGACAGTACAAGGGAAGAACAGCATCGCGAGAGGTGTTCTTGAGCTGGTGCGACGAACTGCTAGGGTGAGTTCAGTCGCCTCTCTCTCTCTGCCATGGTTCTACCAGATTTCCAGCCGTCCCCTCCTTCTGTGGTGGCTAGCTCTATTTATAGAGGCCCTGGGCCTCTCCTCAAATAATGTGCGGGAAGGGCGCCAACAATTGGCCATTTTGAAGGGGAACATCTAGCACAAGTTATCCTGACCAAAGGTGGTCTTCGGCTGCCAAAAGCACTGGCGATGACGCCGTCTTGGGCTCCATGGTGACCTCCGTCCTGCCGTCCGGCTGGTCTTGGTCTCGTTGCACCGGAATGGTAACCTTTGCCTGATGCCTTGGCCTGTGCTTGCCCCCTTTGCACCAAAGGGGAAACAAGGACACTGCGCAGGCCGGCGCCCGCCTGGTCTCGATCATCATGGCTTGCGTCACGGGTTCCTCGTGAGGTACCCCCTGCCTTGATCTCTCCGCCTCCTCACGAGCCTGCCTGATGAGGCTGCCTCTGAGGAAGCTTCCTGTCATCCACCCCGCAAGGCTTGGCCCCTCGCGAGGGTCTTGAGCTTGCGCCAATGAAGATGGGTCACGCTGGGCCCTCGCTTGAGCCACGCCGCAGGCCGCAGGCAGGCAAGTCTGGCGACCCCCGTTCCCAGAACGCCGACACTTTGTAGGTGTTGTTGGATAGGTTTGCAAGATAATAAAGAGTACGTAAATAAAAAGTAGGGGCTGTATAGATAAAGGAACAATAAAGTAAATATAGCGAGTGTGGAAAAGTGGTGGTAGGAGTTGTGAAATTGCCCCTAAGCAATTGACTACTTTACTAGACCGATAGCAAGTATTATGTGGTAGAGGCCACTGCTAGCATGTCATCCCTGACTTGGAATTCTATGCACTTATGATTGGAACTATTAGCAAGCATCCGCAACTACTAACGTTCATTAAGGTAAAACCCAACAATAGCATTAAGAGAAATTGGTCCCCCTTCAGTCCCGTATGCATCAATTTCTATGCTAGGTTGAAGCTTCTGTCACTCTTGCCCTCCAATACATAGTCCTATCAACATACAACTAACCCTAGGATCCACGCGCGCAATCATATGATGGGAACCAAAGGACAGCAACATAACCACAAGCAAATTAAATCAATCATAGTAATTCATCAACCACCGATAGGACAACGAAAATCTACTCAGACATCATAGGATGGCAACACATCATTGGATAATAATATGAAGCATAAAGCACCATGTTCAAGTAGAGGGTACAACGGGTTGCGGGAGAGTGGACCGTTGTAGATAGAGGGGGGAAGGTGATGGAGGTGTTTGTCGGAGTAAATAGCCATGGGTAGCCTAGCCGGCTTCCCCTGGCCCTTCTAAAAAAATTACGAGCCCGTCCGGCTCTCAAGAATCCAAGACATGGGGCCGCCTTCCCCTTGCTGGCTGTCACCCAGGCCGGCTTTCGGAAGGTGGCCCGACTTTAGCCCTCATGAAGAAAGCCATGGGAGGGCCGACTTCGAGAAGCCGGCCGTGAGGAGGCCGACTCCAAGAAGCCGGCTCCCATAAAGCGGTTGAGAGATGAGACGAGGCGTGGCTACAGTAAAGCCTGCCATCCCCAAATCCCGGAGCACGATTGGCACAGTGGCGCCGTACGGGTGACCATGACCCGCCCGGCACAACACTGTTGCCATGCCGACCCTGACGCCATCCACGACGGACTACCAGCGCGGCCCACGGGTGGTGGGTCCCTTCGGGCAGAGAGACACCCGAAGGCGGCCACGTCTCCCCCAGTCGGCCCAAGACAGAGCCGGCTCCCCATAGCCGGCTTGCCGCCTCCCTCGAAGGACACGCCCCATTAAGGAGACAAGACGCGGTGAGGCTACAGCGATCGCCCGCCGGGCGGCGGCACTGTAGCCACGCCTACCTCGACGAAGCCCACGTCACCAAGATAGAGCAACAGTAACCAGCCGCCGACCAGGTCCTGGACAGTGGGGCCTGCCTGTCGACCAAGGAGCCGGCAGCCGGCGGGACCCACCAGTCGGCGGGCCCCAGCAGCCGGCGCAGAAGCCGGCGAGCGCAGTCACAGACGGCTGGGCCCCACGCCCAGTCGGATTACCATTGTACCCCCGGGGGGTAGGCCTATATAAACCCCCCGGGGCACCCATGCAAAGGGGGAACCCCCAACTAGTTTTAGACACCACACAAGGAGAAGAAGCAAGCTAGCCGTGCCCTTCTTCCTCCTCCCACCAAACAGCTCAAGGAGCATTGTGTAGCTACTTGTCCATCTAGTGATCATGCGGAGACCCCGCAGAGCAGCGGTAGGGGTGTTATCTCCACGGAGAGCCCCGAAGCTGGGTAAGATTCGCCGGCGTGCATGTCTTCGCCTCATCCCATTTCCAGGCACCGGCGACGTCTTACTGGTTCCCACAATGATAAGCCACCCGTTGGCATATGTCGCACCTACCACCCGACAATGTTGGTGAAGATGGCGGAGGTGTTGGTGAAGATCGCGGTGATGATGATGATGGCCACGGCGGAGTTCCGGCACCACCGGAGGAGAGGGGGAGAGGCGCCCCTTCTTCCTCTTCTTCCTTGACCACCTCCCTAGGTGGGAGAAGGGTTTCCCCTCTGGTCCTTGGCCTCCATGGCATGGGAGGGGCGAGAGACCCTCCGAGATTGGATCTATCTCTCTGTTTCTCTCTGGTTCTGCGTTCTGTTCTGGCTCTGTGTCACCGTTTCGTATATATATGGAGATCCGTAACTCCGATTGTCCTGAAACCTTCGCCGTGATTTTTTTCCGAATATTAGCTTTCTTGTAGCAAAAGAAGAGCGTCAACCGCCTTACGGTGGGCTCACGAGGGTAGGGGGCGCGCCCTAAGGGGGGGCGCCCCCTGTCTCGTGACCACCTCGGGCACTGGTTCACGTTGATTTTCCTTCCGAATTTTCCATATTTTCCAAAAATAAGCTCCGTCCTTTTTTATCCCGTTTGGACTCCGTTTGATATGGATATTCTGTGAAACCAAAAACACGTAACAGACAGGAACTGGCACTGGGCACTGGATCAATATGTTAGTCCCAAAAATAATATAAAAAGTTGCCAAAAAGTATATGAAAGTTGAATAATATTGGCATGGAACAATCAAAAATTATAGATACGACGGAGACGTATCATTGCTCTCATCCAAGGACTCACACTTGGTGGCGGCCTCCTAGAGCGATTGCTCTACTTCGGTCACCCTCACCTCATACTTAAGCAGGGTGGCCTTTTCGGCCTCCACATCCGCATCCGCTTTCTCCGCGGCTGCTTTGCTTACCCTCGCTGCCTCCTTGGCTTCGGCAAGGGCACTCTTGAGGGCCTCTACCTCGGTCGCGTTGCCTAAAATCATTAATAATTGCGCATAAAACTCTGTATTTGCATTATAATTCAGGCTTGTAAGGGGTCTTTTAAAATCATACCTTCGGCATCATCGAATCGCTTGTTAATACGGTCGATCTCATCATTAGCCAGCTTCAGTTTCCACTGGAGTTCGGAAACTTCCGCGTTCTTGGCCGAAACTGCCAGCAGCGAAGCCTGTTCACCAAAATAGACAAGTATGTTACCTCTGGAATTGTCGACCCTCTGTTCGTCCCTTTCTTCAAAAAGCCGAACCGAGTCTCAGGGGATACTATCTATACACTGGTGTATGATTATACAGGCAAAAGCGACCACATATATTACATCACATACCTCAAAACCTGTTAGCAGGCTAGTGAATGCTTCATTCAGTCCGCTTTTGGCGGAATGAACCTTTTCAACCACCGTACCCATCAGGGCACGGTGCTCATCCACGATGGAAGCACGGTAAAGTGCTTCCCTCAATGTATCCGGCGCCTCCAGATTGATGGAGGTCGTTGGTGGAGTCGGCACTCCCCCCCTCTTTCGAAGGGGGCTGATCGCTCGGGTCCGGAGCCGTGTGGGACTCCTAAGCAATATTCGGCTAGGGGCCGGACTGGCCAAGGCCCCCACCATCAATCTCCATGGGGATTACGCCCCCATATCTCCGGCCGCCAAGACATTGCCCTCTGGTACCGTTTCAGCAGCCCTCAGCACTTCTCCCTGGCCCGGAGAGGCCCTTTGGGATAACACATCGGTGTCATCCATGGCATGTGGCGGGGAGGCTCGTGGAGGCAACTCGCTCTCCATCATCTCCGACGCCATAGAATTCCCCGAAGACAATGATTGCTGGGGGAGATCACAGGCCAGACTGGAAAACATAGATGATACATCACCCTATAATTTATAAAAAGCCAGACATATGCATTATCTTTGAATACTTACGATTCGGCCAGGGGCTTCGCCCTGGGGTTCCACTCGTGGACGGCTTCGACGTCCGATTCCAAATCATTCGAAAGGGAGGGTTTCCCCTTCCTGGACGCCTCCGCTTCTAGGTCTGTGGAAGCCCCCCCTTTTCTTCTTTCCTCCCTTAAGGGGAGAATTGCTCTCCTCCTCTCCCGCTTCATCTTCGTCTCCCTCGTGGGAGGAGGGAGCTTCGGTATCTTCAGACGTTATGTCCGAAGTACCTTTATGGCGAAGGCCACTTCTAACCTCCTTGCCCTTCTTCTTGGCCTTCTTCTCCGGCGCCTGGTACGGCGCTAGAACCAGCATCTTCGTCAAAAGAGGAATAGATAGGTTTTCGGGCAGTGGAGCCAGACACCGGATCTCCTCCGCCTTCTTGGTCCAGCCCTGAAGTATAAGTGGAAGGCTTAGTATGCTCCGTGGACTTACAAGTTGAGGATATGTTTGGAAATCTAAAAAACTTATTGGAGTAGCCGGATGAGCGCGGTTGAGGCCTAGGTCTTCGGTCGTGTTCGGCCATGACTTCCGGGCCTTGAAAAGTGATGTCTACTACACAATCTTGTTCTTGTAGATGTTGTTGGGCCTCCAAGTGCAGAGGTTTGTAGGACAGTAGCAAATTTCCCTCAAGTGGATGACCTAAGGTTTATCAATCCATGGGAGGCGTGGGATGAAGATGGTCTCTCTCAAACAACCCTGCAACCAAATAACAAAGAGTCTCTTGTGTCCCCAACACACCCAATACAATGGTAAATTGTGTAGGTGCACTAGTTCGGTGAAGAGATGGTGATACAAGTGCAATATGGATGGTAGATAGAGGCTTTTGTAATCTGAAAATATAAAAACAGCAAGGTAACTAATGATAAAAGTGAGCGAAAACGGTATTGCAATGCTAAGAAACAAGGCCTAGGGTTCATAGTTTCACTAGTGCAAGTTCTCTCAACAATAATAACATAATTGGTCATATAACTATCCCTCAACATGCAACAAAGAGTCAGTCCAAAGTCACTAATAGCGGAGAACAAATGAAGAGATTATTGTAGGGTACGAAACCACCTCAAAGTTATTCTTTCTGATTGATCTATTCAAGAGTCCGTAGTAAAATAACACGAAGCTATTCTTTCCGTTCAATCTATCATAGACTTCGTACTAGAATAACACCTTAAGATACAAATCAACCAAAACCTGAATGTCACCTAGATACTCCAATGTCACCTCAAGTATCCGTGGATATGATTATACGATATGCATCACACAATCTCAGATTCATCTATTCAACCAACACAAAGAACTTCAAAGAGTGCCCCAAAGTTTCTACCAGAGAGTCAAGACGAAAACGTGTGCCAACCCCTATGCATAAGTTCACGAGGTCACGGAACTCACAAGTTGATCACCAAAACAAACATCAAGTGGATCACGTGATATCCCATTGTCACCACAGATAAGCACATGCAAGACATACATCAAGTGTTCTCAAATCCTTAAAGACTCAATCCGATAAGATAACTTCAAAGGGAAAACTCAATCCATTACAAGAGAGTAGAGGGGGAGAAACATCATAAGATCCAACTATAATAGCAAAGCTCGCGATACATCAAGATCGTGCCGAATCAAGAACACGAGACAGAGAGAGATCAAACACATAGCTACTGGTACATACCCTCAGCCCCGAGGGTGAACTACTCCCTCCTTCTCATGGAGAGCGCCGGGATGATGTAGATGGCCACAGGTGATGGATCCCCCCTCCGGCAGGGTGCCAGAACAGGGTCCCGATTGGTTTTTGGTGGCTACAGAGGCTTGCGGCGGTGGAACTCCCGATCCAGGTTTCTTTCTGGAAGTTTGGTTATATATAAGAGGTGTTGGAGTTGGGAACAAGTCAGGGGGTCCCTGAGGCGGCCACGAGGTAGGGGGCGCGCCCAGGGGGGTAGGGCGCGCCCCCACCCTCGTGGGTGCCTCGAGACTCTTCTGGCCCATCTCCGATACTCCGTGGGCTTCTTCTGGTCCAAAAGTAGTCTCCGTGAAATTTCAGGTCAATTGGACTCCGTTTGGTTTTCCTTTTCTGTGATACTCAAAAACAAGGAAAAACAGAAACTGGCACTGGGCTCTAGGTTAATAGGTCAGTCCCAAAAATCATATAAAATAGCATATCAATGCATATAAAACATCCTAGATGGATAATATAATAGCATGGAATAATCAAAAATTATAGATACATTGGAGACGTATCAAGCATCCCCAAGCTTAACTCCTGCTCGTCCTCGAGTGGGTAAATGATAAATACAGAATTTTTGATGTGGAATGCTACCTAACATATTTATCCATGTAATTCTCTTTATTGTGGCAAGAATATTCAGATCCGAATGATTCAAGACAAAATTTTAATATTGACATTAAAATAATAATACTTCAAGCATACTAACAAAGTAATCATGTCTTCTCAAAATAACATGGCCAAAGAAAGCTATCCCTACAAAATCATATAGTCTGGCTATGCTCTATCTTCATCACACAAAATATTTAAATCATGCAGAACCCTCATGAAAAGCCAAGCAAGTGTTTCATACTTTTGATGTTCTCAAACTTTTTCAATCTTCACTCAATACATGAGCGTGAGCCATAGACATAGCACTATAGGTGGAATAGAATGGTGGTTGTGGAGAAGACAAAAAGGAGAAGATAGTCTCACATCAACTAGGCGTATCAATGGGCTATGGAGATGCCCATCAATAGATATCAATGTGAATGATTAAGGATTGCCATGCAACGGATGCACTAGAGCTATAAGTGTGTGAAAGCTCAAAAGGAAACTAAGTGGGTTTGCATCCAGCTCGCTTGCTCACGAAGACCTAGGGCACTTTGAGGAAGCCCATCATCGGAATATACAAGGCAAGTTCTATAATGAAAAATTCCCACTAGTATATGAAAGTTACAACATAGGAGACTCTTTATCATGAAGATTGTGGTGCTACTTTGGAGCACAAGTGTGGTAAAAGGATAGTAGCATTTCCCCTTCTCTCTTTTTCTCTCATTTTTTTGTTTTTTTGTTTTTTGGGACTTCTCTCTTTTTTTATGGCCTCATTTTTTTCTTTTTTGTCCGGAGTCTCATCCCGACTTGTGGGGGTCATAGCCTCCATCATCCTTTCCTTACTGGGACAATGCTCTAATAGTGATTATCATCACACTTTTATTTACTTACAACTCAAGAATTAAAACTCAATACTTAGAACAAAATATGAATCTATGTGAATGCCTCCGGTGGTGTACTGGGATGTGCAATGATTCAAGAGTGACATGTATGAAATTATGAACGGTAGCTTTTCCACAAATACGATGTCAAATACATGATCGTGCAAAGCAATATGACAATGATGAAGCGTGTCATAATAATGGAATGGTGGAAAGTTGCATGGCAATATATCTCGGAATGGCTATGGAAATGCCATAATAGGTAGGTATGGTGGCTGTTCTGAGGAAGGTAAATGGTGGGTTTATGGTACCGGCAAAAGCTGTGCGGTACCAGAGAGGCTAGCAATGGTGGAAGGGTGAGAGTGTTTATAATCCATGGACTCAACATTAGTCATAAAGAACTCGCATACTTATTGCAAAAATCTATTAGTTATCAAAACGAAGTACTACGCACATGCTCCTAGGGGGATAGATTGGTAGGAAAAGACCAAATCTCGTCCCCGACCGCCACTCATAAGGAAGACAATCAATAAATAAATCATGCTCCGACTTCATCACATAACGGTTCACCATACGTGCATGCTACGGGAATCACAAACTTTAACACAAGTATCTCTCAAATTCACAACTACTCAACTAGCATGACTCTAATATCACCATCTTCATATCTCAAAACAATCATCAAGTAATCAAACTTCTCATAGTATTCAATGCACTTTATATGAAAGTTTTTATTATACCCATCTTGGATGCCTATCATATTAGGACTAATTTTATAACCCAAGCAAATAATCATGCTGTTCTAAAGACTCTCAAAATAATATAAGTAAAGCATGAGAGTTCATCTATTTCTTCAAAATAAAACCACCGCCGTGCTCTAAAAAAATATAATGAAGCACTAGAGCAAATGAAAAACTACTCCAAAAGATATAAGTGAAGATCAATGAGTAGTCGAATAATTATGCAACTATGTGAAGACTCTCTAACATTTAAGAATTTCAGATCTTGGTATATTATTCAAGCAGCAAGCAAAACAAAAGAAAATAAAATTATGCTCCAAGCAAAACACATATCATGTGGTGAATAAAAATATAGCTCCAAGTAAAGTTACCGATGAACGAAGACGAAAGAGGGGATGTCATACGGGGCATACCCAAGCTTAGGCTCTTGGTTTTACTTGAATATTACCTTGGGGTGCCTTGGGAATCCCCAAGCTTAGGCTCTTTCCACTCCTTGTTCCATAGTGCATCGAATCTTTACCCAAAACTTGAAAACTTCACAACACGAAACTCAACAGAAAACTCGTAAGCTCCGTTAGTATAAGAAAATAAATCACCACTTTTGGTACTATTGTGAATTCATTCTAATTCATATTGGTGTAATATCTAATGTATTCCAACTTCTCTATGGTTCATACCCTCTGATACTACTCATGCATTCATCAAAATAAGCAAACAACACATAGAAAATAGAATTTGTCAAAAACAGAACAATCTGTAGTCATCTTTATAATTCGAATACTTATGTCACTCCAAAAATTCTGAAATAAATTGGTGGACCTGAGGAATTTGTCTATTAATCATCTGCAAAAAGAATCAACCTAAACGCACTCTCCAGTAAAAAATGACAGCTAATCTCGTGAGCGCAAAAGTTTCTGTTTTTTACAGCAAGACCACAAAGACTTCACCCAAGTCTTCCCAAAGGTTCTACTCGGCACAAACACTAATTAAAACATAAAACCACATCTAAACAGAGGATATATGAATTATTTATTACTAAACAGGAGCAAAAAGCAAAGAACAAAAGTAAAATTCGGTTGCCTCCCAACAAGCGCTATCGTTTAACGCCCCTAGCTAGGCATGATGATTTCAATGATGCTCACATAAAAGATAAGAATTGAAACATAAATAGAGCATCATGAAGAATATGACTAGCACATTTAAGTCTAACCCACTTCCTATGCATAATAATTTTGTGAGAAAACAACTTGTGGGAACAAGGATCAACTTGCATAGGAAGGTAAAGGAAGCATAACTTCAAGATTTTCAACATGTAAAGAGGAAACTTGATATTATTGAGATACGTAGAAGCATATGTTCCTCTCTCATAATAATTTTCAGTAGCATCATGAATGAATTCAACAATATAGCTATCACATAAAGCATTATTTTCATGATGCATAAGCATAGAAATTTTATTACTCTCCACATAAGCAAATTTATTGTCATGGATAATAGTGGGAGCAAACTCAGCAAAATAACTATCATGTCAGGCATAATCCAATTGAAAATTAAAATCAAGATGACAAGTTTCATGGTTATCATTACTAGTCGTTAACCTGTGCTACTGCACGGGCTAGTGATTCTAAACCAATTTTGTTATATTATCCTAATGCTTGATAAAATATTGTTTTTATGTTTTCATACTATCATAGAAGCATACATCTAGTTTTGTCGATCGATTTGGGGAGATATGGATTCATGAAATACTATTGCCGCTTGCTTAAGATTTTATTGTAGAAGGAAGATCGCTATATTATTTACCAATATAAGCTGCATGGGTAGCTATCCCAAACATCATAAATCCCATATCAATGTAATAGATAAAATAAAAAGGAATAGTTTACTTACATAAGTCAATCTTTATACATTTGAAAATTTGGAATTTTTCATCAAAAATTTAGTTAGATTTTACTTGGAACCTTTCCTCAAAAAATTAGATAGATTAATTAGCCGATAGGCAACCTGGGAAAAGAAAAAGATAGCACCAGAGAAAGAAGTATTTCCATCACCTCTTACAGTAATAGATGAACTCTTGCCAACTCATCGACTGCTCAATATTGGACAACTGATATTTTCATCTGAACATATGTAACCTTGAATAATTTATTTGTGCACTTATAGTCAGTACATTGTTTAACGGTCGATTAGCAGAGTATTCATGGTATCAATCACATTACCAATGCACAAATGCTATCAATGTGTAACTTCTCATAGAGATCTACTTGCTTAGAATCTGAACTGCAGCTTATTTTACAGTATCTAGCAACATAATCGTGCGAAAATTAAATAGGAAATAACGTTCCTAAATGACTGAGTGATGTCACCTATTCCAGAATTAAAACATGGAACCAGAGGAAATGAAAAGAACACATTTCTTACTTGAGATCAGTAAAACTTCCTTCAGATCGGAGTACAGGATTCCGACCAACATTAAGGAAGATGGCTGCGCAAACCTAACCATCGCGGCTATGTGCTATGGAGCCGTGGAGCCTCAAAATCTTCTATGTGATCTGGCGGAGAGGCCATGGGGATGCACATGCAGTGGCCGCACCGTTCATGCACTGGCTATGTCAACCGGGTGCATGTCAACAAAGGAGAGGACGCCGACGCTGAGGATTGCCTCATATATACAATCAAGCCGGAGAGGATTGTATTTTCATGTTTTTTGTTTCTATGCCTTGTGTACGTCAAATCTAGGAGAGACTCAGATTTTTTTTCTTTTTTATTCAAATGAAGATAGAGTCCTAGTGGAGTACGCTTGGGAAAGGAGAGCCTCACGTTTATTATTCAAGGGAAAGAGAGAGAGAGTCCTTGTTTTTTTTGCGCTAAAGAGGTATATACGTGGGAGATTGGCCTTGGTTCTTTTTTCTCTAAAAAGAGGTAAACGTGGGATAGCAGCCCTGTTTTTTCTCTCTATATAAAAAGGAGGTATACACGTGGGATAGAAGCCAAGGACTCCTAAGGAACCTCATCCGACGGTTATAGATGATTAATTTGGAGATCGTACGGACATTTTATTTAGTTTTGAGGATTAACGTAGAGCCTCGTATGGTGCCTCAAATTAGTAAATATAAGATTCTTCATAGCATACATGTCATCACAATAATCATCATAGATAGCAACTTTGTTCACATAATCAATTGGAACCTCTTTCGAAATAGTGGATTCGTCACTAAATAAAGTCATGACCTCTCCAAATTCACTTTCATAATTACCACAATAAGATTAAACACCCTCCAAAATAGTGGGATCATTATTTCCTAAAGTTGACACTCTTCCAAACCCACCTTCATCAATATAATCATCATAAATAGGAGGCATGCTATCATCGTAATAAATTTGCTCATCAAAACTTGGGGGACAAAAAATATCATCTTCATCAAACATAGCATCCCTAAGATTGTGGCTTTGCATATCATTAGTGCCATGGATATTCAAAGAATCCATACTAACAACACTGCAATCATGCTCATCATCCAAAGATTTAGTGCCAAATATTTTAATACATTCTTCTTCTAACACTTTGGCACAATTATCAGAATCCTTATTTTCATGAAAGACATTAAAAAGATGAAGCATATGAGGTATCATTAATTCCATTTTTTGTAGTTTTCTTTTATAGACTAAACTAGTGATAAAACAAGAAATTAAAAGATTTGATTGCAAGATCTAAAGATATACCTTCAAGCACTAACCTCCCTGGCATCGGTGCCAGAAAAGAGCTTGATGTCTACTACACAACCTTCTTCTTGTAGACGTTGTTGGGCCTCCAAGTGCAGAGGTTTGTAGCACGGTAGCAAATTTCCCTCAAGTGGATGACCTAAGGTTTATCAATCCGGGGGAGGCGTGGGATGAAGATGGTCTCTCTCAAGCAACCCTGCAACCAAATAACAAAGAGTCTCTTGTGTCCCCAACACACCCAATACAATGGTAAATTGTATAGGTGCACTAGTTCGGTGAAGAGATGGTGATACAAGTGCAATATGGATGGTAGATATAGGTTTTTGTAATCTGAAAATATAAAAATAGAAAGGTAACTAATGATAAAAGTGAGCGAAAACGGTATTACAATCCTAAGAAACAAGGCGTAGGGTTCATACTTTCACTACTGTAAGTTCTCTCAACAATAATAACATAATTGGATCATATAACTATCCCTCAACATGCAACAAAGAGTCATTCCAAAGTCACTAATAGCAGAGAACAAACGAAGAGATTATTGTAGGGTACGAAACCACTTCAAAGTTATTCTTTCTGATCGATCTATTCAAGAGTCTGTAGTAAAATAACACGAAGCTATTCTTTCCGTTCAATCTATCATAGAGTTCATACTAGAATAGCACCTTAAGATACAAATCAACTAAAACCCTAATGTCACCTAGATACTCCAATGTCACCTCAAGTATCCGTGGGTATGATTATACGATATGCATCACACAATCTCAGATTCATCTATTCAACCAACACAAAGAACTTCAAAGAGTGCCCCAAAGTTTCTACCGAAGAGTTAAGACGAAAACGTGTGCCAACCCCTATGCATAAGTTCACGAGGTCACGGAACTCGCAAGTTGATCACCAAAACATACATCAAGTGGATCACGTGATATCCCATTGTCACCATAGATAAGCACATGCAAGACATACATCAAGTGTTCTCAAATCCTTAAAGACTCAATCTGATAAGATAACTTCAAAGGGAAAACTCAATCCATTACAAGAGAGTAGAGGGGGAGAAACATCATAAGATCCAACTATAATAGCAAAGCTCGTGATACATCAAGATCGTGCCGAATCAAGAACACAAGAGAGAGAGAGAGATCAAACACATAACTACTGGTACATACTGAGGGAGTCCTAGATTAGGGGGTCCTCGGATTGCTGGACTATATAATTTGGCCGGACCGTTGGACTATGAAGATACAAGATTGAAGACGTCGTCCCGTGTCCAGGTGGGACTGTCCTTGGCGTGGAAGGCAAGCTTGGCAATTCTGATATGTAGATCTCCTCCCTTGTAACCGACTCTCTGTAACCCTAGCCCCCTCCGGTGTCTATATAAACCAGAGGGTTTAGTCCATTGGACAACAACAATCATAATCATAGGCTAGCTTCTAGGGTTTAGCCTCTACGATCTCGTGGTAGATCAACTCGTGTAATACTTATATCATCAAGATCAATCAAGCAGGAAGTAGGGTATTACCTCCATCGAGAGGGCCCGAACCTGGGTAAACATTGTGTCCCCCGCCTCCTGTTACCATCTGCCTTAAACGCACAGTTCGGGACCCCCTACCCGAGATCCGCCGGTTTGACACCGACATTGGTGCTTTCATTGAGAGTTCCATTGTGTCGTCACCATAAGGTTTGATGGCTCCTTCGATCATCGGCAACGATGCAATCCAGGGTGAGGTTTTTCTCCCTGAACAGATCTTTGTATTCAGAGGCTTCGTACTGCGGGCCAACTCACTTGGCCATGTGGAGCAGATCGAGAGCTACGCCCCTGGCCATCAGGTCAGGTTTGGAAGTTTGAACTATACTGCCGACATCCGCAGAGACTTGATATTCGACAGATTCGAGCCCATGTCAGGTGCGCCGCACAGTCATGATGAGCATGACTTAGCTCTGCCGCTGGATGGTGTTCGGGAGATCACACCTGTGGCTACTCCGGCCCTTAATCCGGAGCAGATCGTGCCATCCGAGGATGGGTGGATGGACCCCGCCACGGAGGCCGCACACTTCGCGGCGATAGAGCCAAATACTGGCTTCACCCCCTGTGAGACCTGTGTTGCAGGACCCTTGGATTCGTCCCCGGCCGTAGGCTCCGAACCGCCTGCGTCCGTGCCTATAGAATCTGATTGGGCACCGATCATGGAGTTTACCTCCGCGGATATATTTCAACACTCGCCCTTGGGCGACGTGCTAAATTCATTGAGGTGTCTCTCCTTGTCAAGAGACCCTTGGCCGAACTGTGTCCGGCTTGACTAGGAAGCGGCTGGCGAAGAAATTTGTCCCCACCCACCACCCACTTAATAGCCACTGTTGACGACTTAACCGACATGCTTGATTTCGGCTCCGAAGACATCGATGGTATGGACGACGATGTAGGAGAAGAACAGGAACCACCGCCCACAGGGCGCTGGACTGCCACCTCATCATATGATATATACATGGTGGACACCCCCAAAGAAAGCGATGGCAATAAGGCAACAGAGGATAATGCCCCCGAGAAGCAATCTAAGCACCAGCGTCAACGGCGCCGCTCTAAGCCCCGCCATAGAAAAAATGGCGATACCGGCACACGAGACAATAACACTGCGGATAGCGCCGAAGACGAAGACAATCCCCTCCAGCCAGGCCTCGAGCGGGAGGATGGGCAAGCTAGCCCTAAGGAACAGGCAGTAGACAGAGAATCAGAGGATGACAATAACATGCCTCTCTCCAAAGGCGAGGTGAGCCTCGACGACGAAGAATTTATCGTGCCTGAGGATCCCGCCGAACAGAAGCGCTTCAAGCGCCGGCTTATAGCCACAGCAAAAAGCCTGAAGAAAAAGCAACAACAACTTCAAGCTGACCAAGATCTGCTAACGGATAGATGGACTGAGGTCCTGGCGGCCGAGGAATACGAACTCGAGCGCCCAACCAAAATTTACCCAAAACGCAGGTTGCTACCCCAACACGAGGAGGAAGCATTAAAGCCTACGCTCCCAGCGTATGATGCGGCTGACCGACCACCTCGTGGCCGAGACAAAGCGGCATATCAGGCCGAAGTCCAGCCCACACCCCATCGCCAGTCAAACAAAAATACCAAGGCCCGGGGCAACACGCAGGACCTGCGAGACGTATTGGAAAACAAAGCAAGACATACAAGATCGATCTACGGATCGCGGGGGCGTGCCCCAACGCGTGACGACGACCGTCGCGCCGGATATACTAAAAGCAAATCTGGCCAGGCCGAATACAGCAGACAAGACTCGTATGAACTGCGTCATGACATAGCCCGGCACAGAGGCGCCGCACACCCGCTATGCTTCACCGATGAAGTAATGGATCACAAATTCCCAGAAGGGTTTAAACCCGTGAACATCGAATCATATGATGGTACGACAGACCCCGTGGTATGGATTGAAGAGCCTCCTCCACATCCACATGACCCGCGGTGACGATCTACATGCCATCAAGTACCTCCCACTAAAACTCAAAAGGTCGGCTCGGCATTGGCTAAATAGCCTGCCGGAAAACTCCATTGGCAGTTGGGAGAACTTGGAAGACGCATTCCTTGATAACTTCCAGGGCACTTATGTGTGACCACCGGATGCTGATGACTTGAGTCACATAACCCAACATCCAGGGGAATCAGCCAGGAAATTTTGGACTCGGTTCCTAACTAAAAAGAACCAAATTGTCGATTGTCCAGATGCCGAGGCCTTAGCGGCATTTAAGCATAACATCCGCGATGAGTGGCTCGCCCGACACCTCGGCCAAGAAAAGCCAAAGTCCATGGTAGCCCTCATGACACTCATGACCCGCTTTTGTGCGGGCGAGGACAGCTGGCTAGCTCGCAGCAACAACACATCAAGAAATCCTGGCAATTCAGATGTCAAAGATAGCAACGGCAAGCCACGTCGTAACAGACACAAGCGCCGCAACAACGGCGACAACACTGAAGACACGACAGTTAATGCCGGACTCAGTGGCTCTAAATCCGGTCAGCGGAAAAAGCCGTTCAAGAGAAGCAATCCGGGCCCGTCCAGCTTGGACTGCATACTTGATCGTTTGTGTCAAATTCACGGCACCCCCGATAAACCAGCTAACCACACCAACAGAGAATGCTGGGTGTTCAAACAGGCCGGCAAGTTGAATGCCGAA
Organism: Triticum urartu; assembly: GCF_056163025.1. Lineage (NCBI taxonomy): Eukaryota > Viridiplantae > Streptophyta > Magnoliopsida > Poales > Poaceae > Triticum > Triticum urartu. The sequence goes on from NC_141879.1 coordinate 175,355,957, forward strand.
AACAAGGAAAAGGGGCTGCATAGCGACGACGACGAGGAGCCCCGACCGCCAAACACAGGAGGACAGAAGAAATTTCCTCCCCACGTGAAAACGGTAAACATGATATACGCAACCCATATCCCCAAGCGGGAATGGAAGCGTGCACTGAGGGACGTCTACGTGATGGAGCCAGTCACCCCAAAGTTCAACCCATGGTCTTCTTGTCCGATCACCTTCGTTTGCAGGGACCACCCCACCAGTATCCGTCATGGCATTTCTGCTGCATTGGTCCTTGACCCATCATTGACGGATTTCACCTCACTCGAGTCCTTATGGACGGTGGCAGCAGCCTGAACCTACTCTATCAGGATACAGTGCGCAAAATGGGGTATAGACCCCTCAAGGGTCAAACCCACCAAAACCACCTTTAAAGGTGTCATCCCAGGTGTAGAGGCCTGTTGTATGGGCTCAATCACACTGGAAGTGGTTTTTGGATCTCCGGACAACTTCCGAAGCGAGGAGCTAATCTTCGATATCGTCCCCTTCCGCAGTGGCTATCACGCACTACTCGGACGAACCGCATTTGCCAGATTCAATGTGGTACCAAATTATGCATAGCTCAAGCTCAAAATGCCAGGACCTCGCGGGGTCATAACAGTTAATGGAAACACAGAGCGCTCGCTCCGCACGGAGGAGCACACTGCGGCCCTCGCAGCAGAGGCGCAAAGCAGCCTTATGAGGCAAACCGCCAATTCGGCGAAAAAGACCCCGGACACCTTCAAGCGAATCCGGAGTACCCTGCAAGAGGATCGCCAGGCACATTTAGATCTCGCCTAGCAATTCAGCCTCCGTCCTAGTCCCAGTCAAGCGGCAAAATTTGTACCGCGCATACATAATTACGCACTCAAGATACCATGGGCATAGGCGGAGGCATGGCCATGGCACGGCCCACAATGCGGCTCAACCGCTTCAGGAACTGTATACCTTTAACATTTTCTTCCTTTCAGGACCTATTCTCTGAAGGCCCTCTCCGATCGTCTGATTATCGGACCCGTCATGGGAAGGAAACACCAAGGAAGCAATAAGCTTTGACATACAAGGGAATCCCCAGGTGGTCTCTGATAACGATCGCTGAGGGAGTCCTGGATTAGGGGGTGTTCGGATGGCCGAACTATACCTTCAGCCGAACTCCTAGACTATGAAGATACAAGATTGAAGACTCCGTCTCGTGTCCGGAAGGGACTTTCCTTGGCGTGGAAGGCAAGCTTGAAGATACGGATGATCAGATCTCCTACCATTGTAACCGAGTCTATGTAACCCTAACCCTCTCCGGTGTCTATATAAACCGGAGGGTTTTAGTCCGTAGGACAACATACACATCAACAATCATACCATAGGCTAGCTTCTAGGGTTTAGCCTCTCTGATCTCGTGGTAGATCAACTCTTGTAATACCCATACCATCAATATTAATCAAGCAGGACGTAGGGTTTTACCTCCATCGAGAGGGCCCGAACCTGGGTAAAACTTCGTGTCCCCTGCCTCCTGTTACCATCCAGCCTAGACGCACAGTTCGGGACCCCCTACCCGAGATCCGCCGGTTTTGACACCGACATTGGTGCTTTCATTGAGAGTTCCTCTGTGTCGTCACCATCAGGAAGGATGCCTCGCCCCGTCTTTAAAGACGGCGCCATTGCTAAAGGAGCTTTGGCTGTCGGCCAAACCCTCCGGCTAGGTGGTTTTCTTATGACCAACTGTTCGGCTTCTACGCCGACGATGACCTCTCGAGCCATCGAAAACAATCTTCATGTCAACTCGGAACTTGCCGAGCAGTTAGATCCAATAGAGCTTTCCTCTATAAACGAGCTCTTGGATCGCTTCGCCGCCCTGGGAGTCGCTACGAATTACGACCAGATTGGGCCTAAAACCGATCTGAGAGAGATTAACTCTCCCCAAGCCACCCACCATGTTGCCGTGGTAGAGGTCAGTGCGGCGACCCTTCATCTATCCTAAGGACTCGCTACGTCCAGATTCCCGATCCCTCCAAGCCGGACGTCCGCGGAGGGGAGGATATCACTCAAGACCTGAACCTAGAATCAGGCGACGGACTGGATTCATTGGACGACATCCAGGAATCCAAATTTTCGAGTTTGGAAATTCCTCGGCCTCTGAGCCTCAGAAGGGGTAAGGCTTCGGATTCAATTCCACCCACCCACCCAAACATTAGCGATCTATCCCAAATCAGGCAAGAGCCCAAAGAAACAGTACATCATTACTGGGCCAGATTCCTCCTGGTTATGCACGGGATAAAGGGCTGCCGCGAGGAAGACGCAATTCTATCCTTCTGCAATAATTGCACGGACAAGGGAATACTCAACGCCATAAGTCGCCATGATATTACACGCTTCGTTGACTTAGCGTCCATAGTACAAAAGTACCGTGCGATGGAAAGTGCCCGGAAAACTGAAACAAAATTTTGGGACAGTCCAGCCCTTAATGCAAGCCCAGTCCGAAATAAAAGGGTGCATCATCGCCAGACACCCGGGTCAAACACCAAAAGGCAAAAACCCTCTACAGGGCATGGAACCGTACTGGAAGGATGGCTTAACGGACCTTGTAAAATGCATAGTACAGAGGACGCCACACCAACTCACAGCCTTAGAGCATGTTGGATACTCCGGCAGGTGGCTAAAATTGGCGAAAACCTCCTAATCCCGGAAGCCACAGAAAGCCACCCCAGAGACACCAATAAGGTATTAACAGTCTTCGAGACCTTCGCATCAAATAACATGCGAAAAAGGACACTCCGCAGCCTTGCCGAAGTCTACCAAGTAGCAACAATAAACCCATGGAGTGACACGGCCATTACCTTCAATGCCAGTGATGAACCTAAATTCCGAACAGCCCGAGCACCAGCCACATTGGTCCTCAGTCCAATAGTGGACGAATTTCGTCTCACCAAGGTACTCATGGACGGCGGCAGTGGATTGAACCTCATTTATGAGGAAACCCTCCAAAAAATGGATATAGACTGGAACCGCATCACGCGAAGCAGCACAACCTTTAGAGGAATAATCCCCAGACAGGAAGCGCGCTGTACAGGAAAAATCACACTAGATGTGGCGTTCGGCACGCCGGACAATTACAGGTCCGAAGAAGTCACGTTCCACGTGGCCCTGTTCAGCAATGGTTATCACGCTTTGCTAGGGCGGGAAGCATTCACTATCTTCCAAGCAATACCCCATTACGGGTACATGAAGCTCAAGATGCCCGGGCCTAACGAGATCATCACTCTCGCTAGTGATCCGGATATAGCACTCCGCACCGAAAACAAGACACCCGCACTGGCCCTCGAGGCACTATCCGAAGCCCTAGCGGCCGAGGAACTGACTGCGCTGCGCTCTACCATGAATAGGGACGACGTGGTACTCGACAAAAGATCCAAATCACTACTGGAATCAGCTAGTTTGCCATCTGCCAGTTCTTTGCCGTCCGCTAGAGGACGGCAAAGAAGCTCTTTGCCATCAGCTTCCAAAAAGCAAACGGCAAAGAACTGGCTGATGGCAAAGACAAAGTTTGCCATCAGCCAGTTCTTTGCCGTCTGCTAGCGGACGGCAAAGATTCTTTGCCGTCGGCTAGCGGACGGCAAAGAGGGAGGGGCCCCACTGACGAGCTGCAAAAAAAAAACCTGACGGGCCCCCCTCTTTGCCGTCCGCTAGCGGACGGCAAAGAGCAAGGAGGCGGACGGCAAAGGTTGGCGGACGGCAAAGAGGGAGGCCCCACGTAACGTTAACGGGGCCGCGCCCCACACCCTCCTCTCTCTCTCCCACCTCCACCGCCCCGTCGCACCACGCCCCGCCGCCGCCCCAGCGCCCCCCGCCGCCGCCCCGGCGCCCCCCCCGCCCCACCGCCGCCCCAGCGCCCCCCGCCGCCGCCCCGTCGCCCCCCCCGCCCCAGCGCCTCCCGCCGCCGCCCCGGCGCCCCCCCCCGCCCCAGCGCCCCCCCCCCCCGCCGCCCCAGTGCCCCCCGCCGCCGCCCCAGGCCGCCCCGCCCCCCTCCTCCACCCTGCAGGTGAGGCCTTCTTCTTCCTTTTTTTCTTTTTCCTTTTTTCTGTTTTTTTAGTTTTAGGTTTATGTTTAGTTTAGATTTAGTTTTAGTTTTAGGATTAGTTTTAGGTTTATATATTTAGTTTTAGTTTAGTTTTAGGTTTAGATTTAGTTTTTTTCTTTTTCTTTTTCTGTTTTTTTAGTTTTAGTTTTAGGTTTAGTTTAGTTTTAGGAAAGAAGAAAAAGAGAAAAAGATGAGATCAGGAGAAGAAGAAGAAGAGGAGGAGGAGAAGAAAAAAGAAGAAGAGGAAGAAGAAGAAGAAAAAAGAGGAGAGGAGGAGAAGAAGAAGAGGAAAAAGGAAAGGAGGAAGAAGAAGAAGAAAAAAGAGGAGAGGAGGAGAAGAAGAAGAAAAAAGAGGAGAGGAGGAGAAGAAGAAGAGGAAAAAGGAAAGGAGGAGGAGGAAGAAGAAGAAGACCCCGACCCCGACACTCCAAGCCTGACCCGACACCCCGACCCCGACACCCCGACCCAGACCCGACACGGTACCCAGACCCTGACCCGGCACCCCGACACGACACCCCGACCCCGAGACCCCGACCCCGACCCCGAGACCCCGACCCCGACACCCCGACCCCGACCCCGACCCCGACCCCGACCCCGACACCCCGACCCTGACCCCGACACCCCAAGCCTGACCCGACACGCCGACCCCGACACCCCGACCCCCCGAGCCTGACCCGACACCCCGACCCCGAGCCTGACCCGACACCCTGACCCCGACACCACACCCCGACCCCGAAACAACACCCCGACACCGACACGGCACTACCCCGACATCGACACGACACCCCGACCCCCCGACCCCGAAACAGCACCCTGACCCCGACACGGCACCCCGACACCGACAGGACACCCCGACCACCGACACCTCCCGTAAAGGTGTTCTTTGGCCTTCCAGAGGCCGACGGGGTCATATATTTGTGAATTATTAGTTAGGTCATATATTTTTCGATTTTGTTATGAAAAACTAAGGGGTTTGTGCAAGCCGCATATGCTTTGCTCCGGATCCGACGCATATATTTCGTCAGTGCCTCCCCTGTTGTTCTCCGGGTACACATCCTCTCTGTTTATTGCAGAGACGTGTATCAGGAGAACAGCGGGGAGGTGCTGCCGAAATTTTGCGTCGGATCCGGAGCATAGCATGGGAAAATAAACCCAATCTACACATACACGGGTGGGATTAGGACCTATCATTACCTATTAGAGTGTAGGTTGCATGGACGTAATAAAATTGACAAAGTAGATCAACTGATGAATATATACATGGTGAATTACATATATAATTGTTGTGTGTCCAGTAGCTCTGAAAGTCAAGATGAGTGACCGTGCTTGGATGTATACCGGTCACACTGGTCAGAACAAATGGAGCGCTGAATGGTTCACAAAAACTAAGGGGTTTGTGCAAGCCGCATTTGCAAATGGCCAAAAGAAAACCTGGTGCCCCTGTTTCCGGTGCGGCAATTGGGAAAAGAAGACAGAGGCTGAAATGGGCAAACACCTGCAGAAGAGTGGTTTTACGCCCGATTATGTGGTGTGGACATTTCATGGTGAGTCTGCCCAACGTGACCGAGCTGAGGTGGATCGTCGTCGCACCGACGAGCATGGTACCGGGATGGAAAACATGGTGCAAGGCTATGATGATGCTCGGGATTCGGACGAGGAGATGGAGGAATCTGCAAAGGCCTTCAATGAAATGTTGGAGTCTTCGAAACGTCCGCTCCACGAGCACACTGAGCTTTGTCAGTTGGATGCCATCTCACAAGTTATGGCTCTGAAGGCTCAGTTCAACTTGGGCAGAAAATGCTATGACGCAATTATGACAGTATTTGGACGCTTTCTACCCAAAGGCCATGTAATGCCTGCAAACCTGTACCAGTCGGACAAAATCCTCCGTGCACTGAAGATGCCCTATGAGAAGATACATGCCTGTGAGAAAGGATGTGCCTTATTTAGGCTTGACTATGCGGACTTGAACTATTGTCCCATTTGCAAGTCTTCCAGGTATATTGTGGTAGACAACGGTATGGGTGAGAAGACACAGACCAAAATCCCTGTTACTGTTCTTCGGTATATGCCAATCGTACCAAGACTTCAACGTCTTTTCATGGTCGAAGAGACGGCCAGACAGATGACATGGCACAAAACAGGCAAAAGAACCGAACTAGATGCAGATGGGAATCTGATGATGGTACACACATCGGATGGTGTTGCGTGGAAAAAGTTTAATGAATTACATGCTGACAAAGCGGCAGATCCGAGGCATCCTCGAGTCGGCATCAGCACGGATGGGTTTAGTGTGTTTGGTATGACGGCAGCCCAATACAGTTGTTGGCCCGTATTTGTCTTTCCACTCAATCTCCCCCCCCGGACAGATTATGCAAAGAAAGAACATTTTCCTGACGTTGATAATTCCAGGACCCAACTATCCGGGCAAAAATATGAATGTGTACATGCAGCCGCTTAAGGACGAATTGCAAGAAGCCTGGGATAATGGGTTCAAGACATATGACGCCTTTAGCAAACGGAACTTCATAATGCGTGTCTGGTACATGTACTCGACGCATAACTTGCCGGCGTATGCGCTATTCGTTGGCTGGTGTGTGCATGGAAGGTTCCCGTGCCCCACATGCAAGGGAGCTCTTGAGTTTCGTTGGCTTCAGGCCGGTCGCAAGTTTTCTTGCTTCGACATGCATAGACAGTTCCTGGATCCTCGCCATAAGTTCAGGAAAGACAAGAAGAACTTCATCAGGGGTAGAGTTGTCAAAAACTCTGCACCACCTGCATTGACAGGCCAACAGACCCTGGATCAGTTAAACGCTCTCGAGCCAGATCCACAACGTCCAGGGTACTTCAAGGGGTATAATACTAAGCATGCGTGGACTCACAAAACATGCTTATGGGATCTGCCTTACTTCAAAGACCTCCTTTGCCCACACAACATCGACGTGATGCACACTGAGAAGAATATCGCCGAGGCACTTTTTGGTACATTGTTCGGCATAGATGGGAAGTCAAAGGATAATACTAAGGCTAGAGTCGATCTGGAGGCGCTATGTGATAGGCCATTACAAAACATGAAAGAACTGAAAGGAAAGCAGAACTGGACGAAGCCAAAGGCATGGTTCAATCTTGGAAGGCCAGCTATGAGGGAAATTCTCTTGTGGGTGCAACAGCAGTTGATGTTCCCCGATGGGTATGCAGCGAATCTAAAGAGGGGAGCGAATCTTGATAAACTGAAGATATTTGGTCTCAAGAGTCATGATTGGCACATATGGATTGAGCGGGTAATGCCGGTGATGTTGCGTGGCTTCATCCCTGAGGATGAATGGCTAGTACTGGCAGAACTCAGCTATTTCTTCCGTGTTCTTTATGCGAAAGAACTATCGCCTGGCGTGCTAGAAGAAATGGAAGAGTTGGCGCCGGAGTTGATCTGCAAGTTAGAGAAGATCTTTCCACCGGGCTTCTTTAATCCAATGCAGCATTTGATTTTGCATCTCCCGACCGAGGCAAGATTGGGGGGGCCCGTGCAAAATCGTTGGTGCTACCCAACTGAGAGGATGCAGAAGACGCTTCGAGAAAAATGTAAAAATAAACCTAGAATTGAAGCATCGATGGCTGAGGCATTCATCACAGAGGAGGCGGCAAACTTCGTAACAGCGCACTACGAAGCCAAAAATCGTCATTTGCATAATCCGAAGCCTCGGTACAATGCTGACGAGCCTAAAAAGGGTGGATCCAACCTCAGCCTATTCAAAGGGAATCTCGCACCAGCTAGTGTTTCACATCCAGTATTTTTGGATAACGAAGAATGGCGGACCATTTCGTTGTATATCTTCAACAACCTGATAGAAGTGCGGCCGTACATCGAGTAAGTTCTCGGTACATTGTTTCACAACTTCTATTTCCTTTGAACTACTCTTATTCCTGGATATGTCATACAGTCGATACGTCACCATATTCTCGTATGGAGCGGAGATCCAAAAGGATTCCGTCGAAGAGTATGAGCTTCTCGCAAAGCAAGGAGGTGGCTATCCCGGTTTCATCTCTTCGTTCAAACAAACGGTAATTTCTATTAGACAATTTCATATCATTCGCTAATTTGTGCATAATGCAACAATCCTTTCATATTAAACTTGTAGGCTAATTCAGAGTCTATGGACGCCGAATTGAGACAAGTCGCTAATGGTTTTGACTATAAGGTCCGTTCATTTGACAAGTACGACATCAACGGGTATCGCTTTCGTACCTATGGCAAAGAGCTATCTATGGCCGACCGAAAGTCAACAAATTGTTGTGTATCTGCTATCGGCGAAGGAGGTACCGAGTATTATGGGAGAGTTGAAGCAATTTATGAACTTCTGTTCTATGGTGAAAATCCACCGAATGTCGTAGTCTTCAAATGTTATTGGTTTCAGCCGAAGGAGACTAGAAGGACTCATGAACATGTAGGGCTAGTTGAAATCAACCAAAGCACTCATTTAGATGTTCCTGATGTCTATATTATGGCTCAACAGGCGACCCAAGTATTCTATCTACCGTGGGCCTGCCAAACTAATCCAAATCTGAAAGGTTGGGATGTCGTTTATGAAGTGCCGCCACGTGCTAGACTTTCTCCCCCAAAGGAAGAGGATTATGAACCTCACATTAACCCAGACACATATGAAGGAGAATTCTTCCAAGAGACACGTCTTTCCAAAAAGCGTTTCAAGAACCGCTATACTTCACCCCAAAACATTGAAGTAGACAGCGACAATGAATCCGACATCACCCCAGAGGAGGAACAAGAAGAGCCGGAACAAGAAGAGGTTACTGCTGCGGATGACCTGTCAATGCTTGACCGATTACGTCAAGGTGGCCTTACACATGTTGATGCCAATGAACCCTATGAGCCCGTCATTGATTATAGTGATGATGATGATTATGCATTTATTGATGATACTGATCGAGATTATTAGTAGTGTCAGGTATTACATTTTTTTATGTTGTACTTGATGATGATACACTTAAGTGATACACATATTATTATTCATGTCGGTCTTTTTTTATGTTGTACTAATTTCTTTTACTGTTTGTCATGGCAGGCGTTGAAAGATGGTGGGCGCTGGTCGGGAGCGTGGTCTGAGGTCTTCCATTCCAGACGCACCTCTCCGCCGAGCGTTGCTGGACAGTATGGCCACACCGCCGGGCCCTTCTTCGTCGACCGCGGTGCCCAGCAGGGGACGAGCTCGAGGTAGGAAGAGAGGAGGTGGGGCACGTGGTCATGGGAGAGGAGGTAGGGCTACGGCGCCTTCCTCGCCGCCACCCCCGGCTGTTTCACCCGAGCACATGACTGCTAGGGTGGACTCGTCCGAGGAGGAGGCTACACGGACTCCGGTCCACGAGCCTTCGGTCCACGGGTCTTGGGCCCACGAGCCTCGGGTCGACTGGCCTTCGGCCCACGAGAGTTCGGCCCACGTGACCCCGGAGGAGCACACGTCCGGATGGGGTACCTGGCCGGATCAGCCCGAGGAGTCGAGTGGCCATGCTGATGATGGTGGGGAGCCGACTGATCTTGAGGAGGAGGGGGGCACCGTCTACCAGCGTGGTGCTACACGGCTCCCGTCCGTGCCGGTGACCCGCGAGCAGAGGTGGTTGATTTTCCCTGATGGGGAGAGGTACGTAAGTGCATTCAATATTTTTGTACCTTGTGCATTCACGTTTTTTCAAATAACTAATGCGTTGGCCTTGTCATGCTGCAGGGGTTGGGACCACCATCATAGTGTCCGCCGGCCCAACTCCGTCCTTGGAGTTCTTTGCCGGCAAAACTTCCCGGGGTTTGTCACGTTGCCTGGTGAGGGTCGGCTTCCAGAGCTTAGATTGAGCTGGGAGCACTACGTGGCTGCCCCGGCCCCGCCGGATGAGATTATCGACGGTGTCATGTGCGACACGAGGGCAGACATGGTGATCAGAAAGTTTTGGGTAATTTCTCCTTTACACATTTAAAAATCTTCAACTAGCTAGTTATTAATTGTACTAATCAATATTGTCTCATTTGATTGCAGACATTCTACAGGTGTGAGGAGGGATACGAGGAGGACGCGGCACACGTTATCGAGAACGTCTGCAAGCGCTTACTCCAGAACTTACGGCACGAGGCTCGGGTGCAGGCTGTTCGAGACTACTACGCCTTGCGTGGTATCAAGAAGACCAAGCCGGCGTGCCGCGATAAGTTCCTGAGTAAGGAGCAGTACATGAAGGTAATTCTTAAGGCCTTCTCTACTTAAGTTCCTTCATTTAGTAATTCTTAGCCATAGCACTCAAGTTTCTATTTGCTAACTTAGGCGCCTCCGAGATGGTGTGCGGATCGGATGGATTGTTGGGAGGTGTTGGTCGATGAGTGGTGCTCTCCACAATGGCTAGCCCTCCACAACGAGGCCAAGGACAAACGTGCCCAAATGGAAGGTGTGCCACACCATCAAGGCAGCTCCAACTTATATCAGTTCGGGCGCAACTGGGTATGTGGTTTGCTTCATGATTCATGCAATTCATTCATCATGCTAGCTTGAGCCCTTTAATTACTAATTTTCATTGTTTCTTTCTTTCAGGCACGCTACAATAAGGCGGATAAGGTGCCAGAGGTGTACGACCTGTATGCCATGGCCCACACTGCCTCTTTCAAGAAAGTCAAGGCTTTCTCTCAGTCTGACCTCGATGATGCAAACAAATTCACCAACATCTCCTCCCACAACAAGCTCGTGAGATATAGAGATGAGGGGAAGGCGAGGAAAGGGGAGGACTTTAACCCGAGCCAGGGTCCCATTGATCCAGAGCTGTTGATGATATCTGGTGGCGGGAGGTCCCATGGCTCCATAGCCATTGGAGATGGACTTATCCGTTGTCCTAGCACTCTCCCAGAGATCAAGGTGCGCCAGTCGAGCTCCGCTCCTGAGATAAGGCCTCGTGAACGGCCAGTGCAACTCGCCATCAAGGTTAGTGATACGTACTCAGTTATCTTTCTCCATTACATTCTGTGCGCTTCCATCAATGATTACAAATGGTCATGTGAGTGGTGTTGCAGGCTGCTATACAGAGTGAGAGAGATAGAACGGAGAAACTTCTGGCGGAGGCGGCGGAGAGGCAGCGGGAGTTGGAGGAGAGGACGACAAAGATGATGGAGGAGGAGAGGGCACGGAATGACATGCAGGCAAGGGCCATGTACGAGCTCCTTGTGGTAAGTTTCTTCTGCAGATTAGCCAAAACATTCATGTAGTGTTTGTCTCATTACTAACTAGTATGACTGAGTCGTCAAAACCAAATGTGCAGTCTGTGTGCGAGAAGACAGGTCAGACCGCTCCGCCGATGCCAGTGATTGCTCCTGGGACCACGGTGAGTTTTATTGAATGGACATTACTTGCTAGTCTTAACATTTGAGTGTCATCATGCTAACAAGACATTGGAAATGATCTTTGGTGCAGCGTAACTCCAGACAAGCATCGCATGATCCTTCTCCAGCTACCGACACGAGCCACCCCGCTCCTACACCTCCTACATCTTGGTAAGTTTATCTAGTGTTTTTCTTAACACATGCATAAAGACCTAGACTTAGCTTTATTTCCTCCAATGCTTACCATAATGACCTAGACTTAGCTTCTTCACCTCCAAAATGACTTAATAAGCTTACTGACCTCCAAAACCATCCATTTTACCTAAGTTAGCTCTAAAACGATCTGTACTTAGCTTTGTTTCCTCCAAAATGACCAAAGTTAGCTCTAATATGCTTAGTTAACTAGGTTTGCTCAATAATGACATGTACTTAGCTTACTTATGTCAAAAATGGCATAATTAGCTTAGTTAGCTCATAAACGATCCATTTTACCTAAGTTAGTTCTAAAATGATCCATTTTACCTTACTTAGCTCATAAACGATCCATTTTACCTACGTTAGCTCTAAAATGACCCATTTAACCTTACTTTGCTCATAAATGATCCATTCTACCCAAGTTAGCTCTAAAATGACCCATTTTACCTAGGTTAGCTCCAAAATGATCCATCTTACCTAGGTTACCTCTAAAATGATGCATTTTACCTAAGTTTGCTCATAAGCGATCCATTGCACCTAGGTTAGCTCATAAACGATCCATTTCACCTAAGTTAGCTCACAAATGATCAATTTCACCTAAATTAGCTCATAAATGTCATATATTCTTCTTCTTCTTCATTTTCTTCTTCTTCTTCTTCTTCTTCTAATCTTCTTCTTCTTCTTCTAATCTTCTTCTTCTAACTTTCTTATTTCCCATTTTGCAGAATTCATTCACTTCACGGAAGCTTGCATAGATGGAGTGCTTGTTTGGATGAACTATGTTTCCTTTGTATCTATGAACTATGCATGTATGGTAGGATGACACTATTGTAATATGTATGGTTGGATGCATGTATGGTTGATGGAACTATGCATGTATGATGAATTATATGTGTTGGATATCTCATATGTTTGCTGTGAACTTGCCATGTGAAAAATATATATGTATCATCTATTTGCTGTGAAAATGGTTGGGTACATGAAAAAACAGAGGCAATGCAGGCTCTTTGCCGTCTGCCACTGACGGCAACCGGCTCTTTGCCGTCTGCCGCGGACGGCAAAGAAGCCACGTGGCATCCAGCTGTGCTTCCTGGGAGCTGACCCATTTGGTCAGTTTGCCTACAGTGGCAGACGGCAAAGACTTTGCCGTCAGTGGCGGACGGCAAAGAACCTGCCATGTAGTGACGTGTAGATGACATCACACAGCGGACGGCAAAGACCCTAGAAATTTTGCCGTCAGCGGCGGACGGCAAAGGCCTTCCGTTAGCCACTTAACGGACTGACAGCGCAATTATTGCCGTCCGCTCTCTTTGCTGTCCGCCGCGCTCTCTTTGCCGTCTGCCGCGGACGGCAAAGACTTTGCCGTCAGTAGCAGACGGCAAAGTAGCTGTTTACCGAAGCCTACTTTGCCGGAGCCTTTTGCCGTCCGTGGCTGACGGCAAAGGCCTTTGCCGTCCGCCGTTCAGGCCTTTGCCGTCTGCCGTGGCAGACGGCAAAGTAGCTGATTCCTGTAGTGAATCCACCTCCTTTAAACCAGCGGACGAAATAGTCAAATTCCAAGTCCATCCAACGGACCCCAATAAAACAGCTTCCATCGGGGCACAGTTAACCCTGATATCGACGCCGCATTGCGAGAGTTCCTACGAGAGAACTGGGACATTTTTTCCTGGCACCCTTCAGACATGCCAGGAATCCCACGCAGGCTGGCGGAGCACAGCTTAAATATCCAAACAGGATTCAAACCTGTCAAACAGGCTCTCCGGCGTTTTTCTGAACCTAAGAGACAGGCTATGGGAGAGGAGCTAGCAAAGCTATTAGAGGCTGGATTCATCAGAGATATAAAACATCCGGACTGGCTAGCAAACCTGGTGATGGTACCAAAGAAGGACAAATCCTGGCGCCTGTGTGTTGATTTTAAAGACCTTAACAAGGCTTGCCCAAAGGATCCCTTCCCCTCTCCCGCATCGATCAAATTGTTGATGCAACCGCAGGACACGATTCGTTGTGTTTCCTCGACGCATATTCTGGCTATCATCAAATCAAGATGGCAGAACCAGACCAAGCCGCAACGACACTTATCACTCCATACGGGCCATTCTGCTTCAACATGATGCCCTTCGGGCTCAAAAACGCCGGCGCAACATATCAGCGCATGATTCAGACATGTTTGGCAAGCCAGATCGGTAAAACAGTGGAGGCATACGTAGATGATGTGGTCGTCAAAACAAGACATGTTGAATCTCTAGTAGACGACTTGAGGCTCACATTTGATAATCTCCGAACATACAACATCAAGCTCAATCCGGAAAAATGCGTTTTCGGCGTTCCAGCCGGATAGCTCTTGGGCTTCATTCTATCCAGCAGAGGAATTGAAGCAAATCCAGCCAAGATCCAAGCTCTGTCGCAACTAGATATCCCAAAGGACCTCAAACAAATAAAAAATTTAACCGGATGCGTGGCGGCTCTAAGCCGCTTTATCTCCCGCTTGGGAGAAAAGGCCCCCCCCTTTACCGTCTCCTTCGGCGCACCGAACACTTAAAATGGACGAACGCAGCCACGGCCGGACTCGATGAAATAAAAGCCATACTGGCAACAAACCCAGTCCTGGCTGCGCCAAACACCGGCGAACCACTGCTATTGTACATCACAGCAACACATCAGGTTGTAAGCGCAGTGCTCGTCGTCGAACGAGAAGCGGACGGACACAAATTCCCCCTTCAAAGGCCGGTCTATTACATGTCCACTGTCCTCACTCCCTGCAAATCACGGTACCCGCATTATCAAAAGATTACGTACGCGGTATTCATGGCATCCCAGAAGCTACGACACTACTTTCAAGAGTGTTCAATAACAGTAGCCTCGAAGTACCACTTAACGACATTATAAACAACCGTGACGCAACGGGCCGGATTGCGAAATGGGCCATCGAGCTCCTCCCGTTCGACATAACTTATAAGCCATGACGAGCCATCAAGTCACAAGTTTTGGCCGACTTCGTCGCAGAATGGATGGAGGCCGAACTCCCTAGAGAGTACATCACATATTCAAATTGGATCATGCATTTCGACGGCTCCAAAATGTTGGCTGGACTGGGGGCTGGCGTCGTTTTGACGTCCCCCACCGGAGACATAGTTCAATACGTACTACAGATTCTGTACATGGACTCCGATAATGCAGCCGAATATGAGGCCCTTCTACATGGTCTCCGGATGGCAGTATCCATGGGCATCCAACGCCTAGAGGTGCGCGGGGACTCGAACCTCGCAATCTCCCAAATAAATGGAGACTTCTATGCCAAGGATCCAAAAATGGAAGCTTACCGAAACATTGTCCTAAAAATGTCAGCTCGGTTCGAGGGACTTGAATTTCACGATATAGCCCGGGAAAATAATCAGGCGGCGGACGTCCTGGCACGCATCGGCGCAAAACGCGATATAGTCCCCCCCAACATCTTCTTGGAAAGGCTTTCAAGCCATCCGTGGCATGGGAAGGGGAGCCAAACAATAACAGCCCGGACCCAACTACACTGCCCGACACCGAACATTCTGACACAATCGGAGGCTCTGCCACTGAAATAACACCCTCAGCCCATGTAATAATGGTCGTCATCGCCCCGTGGACAGAACCATTCCTTGCCTACCTTACTAGAAAAGCACTACCGGAGTCCTTCAAAGGTGCATCTCCGAAGAGGAAGGGCGGAACCTCCTGGCTGAAATTCATGCCGGACTCGGTGGTCATCACGCTACAGCTCGGTCCCTAGTAAGCAAGGCCTTCCATACAGGCTTTTATTGGCCGACAGCCCGGGCAGACGCCCAGGACTTAGTCCAAAAATGCACCGGTTGCCAGCTCTTTGCAAACCAAAGCCATATGCCACCTACTGCCCTCCAAACCATCCCCATCACTTGGCCTTTCGTGGTCTGGGGGCTTGACATGGTTGGACCCCTTAAAGGCGGAACCCACAAACACAAATACTTACTGGTCATGGTGGATAAGTTCACCAAATGGATAGAAGCCAAGCCTGTTAAGACGGCCGAATCCGGACCTGTGATAGAATTTATATCCGGGGTTGTACA
Source organism: Triticum urartu (assembly GCF_056163025.1). NCBI lineage: Eukaryota > Viridiplantae > Streptophyta > Magnoliopsida > Poales > Poaceae > Triticum > Triticum urartu. Next base: position 175,371,672 of record NC_141879.1, read on the forward strand.
CCGTTACGGTGTCCCCCACAGCATCATCACTGATAATGGCATGAACTTCACGGCCGACGAGGTAAAACTCTGGTGCAAAAACATGGGCATCAAGCTCGATTATGCTTCCGTCTATCATCCACAAACTAACGGCCAGGTCGAACGTGCAAATGGTCTTATCATGAGCGGCATTAAACCCAGATTAGTGCGGTCCCTCACGGAATCCAACACGCACTGGGTAGAGGAGCTCGACTCCGTACTCTGGGGGCTGCGGACCACGCCGAACCGCACCACCGGATACACACCATTTTTTATGGTGTACGGCGCAGAGGCAGTTTTACCTTGCGACATAATTCATGACTCACCTCGGGTGCGCATGTACGAAGAAAGAGAAGCCGAGCTCGATCGGCAGGACAGTTTGGACGCATTGGAGGAAGAGTGTGACGTGGCAAAAGCCCGTTCCGCATTCTACCAACAACAGGCTCGACGATACCAAAGCAGAGAAGTACGGGCCAAAAATTACAACGTTGGCGAATAGTTCTACGCCTGCCGGACAAGAAAAAGGACAAACTCAAGCCAAAGTGGGAAGGTCCCTTCATAATTGACCGAGTTCTGATTGGTGGAGCGTACCGCCTGCGAAATGCATCGGATAACCGACTCGAGCCGAACCCATGGAACACAGCTCGTCTCCGAAGATTTTATGCCTAGCGCTGGACTCAGTGTTCGTCTCCTTCCTTTGTCCATTTTTTATATATTTTCTGTCTTACATTCCTCTTCTTCTCTCTCAATCTCTTATAGCCTTTAAAAGCTCATAAAGTGACACGCTATCCGCACTCATCAGACCTGGGGGCTTCTTTAAACAGAAGCTTATTTATACTGGCTTCATGCCCCACACATGTGTCACACTTCCGCATGTACCTTTTATTCACCATTATATGCATCGATATGACTTAAGTTTTGGTCAAGCTGGGTTGCCTAGCTCCTGTGCTTACCCCTACGTTCCCGATTGTTCGGCTAGGTGGTAATGGGAGCACCTCTGCGATTGTTACTGCCGGGTCAGCCGGACGTGTACCTCAGACTGGGTGAAGCCAAAAGCTAGCGTTCTTAAGGGAATATTCAGTCGGTGAACTAAAGATGATCTTTTTTATTTTTATGCCCCCAGATGTTTTTCCTGTGTTTCTTTTCACAGCATGGACATGCACTTTAGGGCATGCCTCCCAGGGAAAGGAACCCCTAACGGCACTATTCTCCCTGGAAGATGTTTCTTACAAACCATGTAATATAACATAACTAGTCGGGCACTTGTATGTTAACGCCATAATGACCCCTATGCCTGGTCTCCACGCATTCCCCGATTCCTATATAACCGCATGGGAATTCGGACACACTCCGGACCGTCAGGCCCCGAGGTTGAAGCGAAAAGGTCGGCCATGACAAATGATATACAATCCGGCTAGAAGGCATTATAAATGTCAATTCGATTACATAGTCATTTTGACTGACTGAACTCCTCTTCAATACCATCTAACAAGCTGTCCAATTTACAGTCCTGCTGTGAATACTTTGCGGCCAACTCTACTTGGCCGTATACTAAGCTCACAGGGATCTCCTTCCCATCGGGCCCTATAGGTCCAACCTCGGCCATATGGTTGGGGTCGGCCTGTGAATACCGCGTCTTCACCATGGCCCAGGCCTCCCTAGCGCCTTGACGACAGGCTGATATCTTCCACAACTGGAAGCGCCGTCGTGCTCCTCTCAGCTTCTCCGCAAGCTCTCCCAGACCTTCGGGCATGGAGACGGATGGCCACAGGACCTGGGCGACGCCTCGCATCGCCTGCCGAACTCGATCGAGCAATTGCAAGAGCTCGGGAAGAAGGTCACCCGTAGAACTAGGCATCTCTTCTGCAGGACGACCTGTTAACATACCTACGGATATCTCTCTGTTAATCAACGGCACCGCCGAACTTTCTTTTAAAAAAGTTCGTTCAAGCACTTACTAAATATGCCACGCCGAAGCCGCCGATTCTCCTTCACGGAGTCTGACAGCTGGGCACGAACATCTTTTAGCTCGACGCCCAGCCAGGTGTTGGCATCTTGGAGAACGTTCTTCTCCCCCATCACCTCTAACAGCACCCTCTCACCAGCCTTTAGTTGGCGTTCGAGTTGTTGCCTTTCCGGATTCAATCCGGCGCCATCTGCAATTTTTTTTGTCAGATTCACACACAAACCGTGCTTCACCACATACTTATCTTTCAAAATATATATTACCGGAGGGGGTCTCCTTAGGCTCCCCTACCGCGGCTAGTGCGGCCTCCTGTTGGGCTTTGCACTCTTCCAGCTCCTGGGACAGTAGGGAATTCTTTTGTGTAAGTACCTGCATTTCAAATGATCCTTAAACCAGTTATTCTAACTGTTTTCAGTCTCGGGGGCTACTGCTACATATATACCAAAGTTTTCTTACCCGTATGTCTTCTACATATTCCTCCGTGGCTCTGGCTAGACCATTTTGAGCGGCACGGAGGTACGCATCTCCCGAATTGAAGGCATCTAACGCCCCTTGGGAGAAACAAGCGTCGGGAAGAATTGTCTGGCGGCGCCTGTGGTTCATGGCACTCTCCACCTCAGAGTTGGTGGCAGACAACCCGTCTGCTTCCTCCGTCGGAGGAGCGTCTGGCACGTGCCTTGCGTTCGCCTCTACCTCCGGAACAGGCTTTGGAGCCTGGCTGGTGGAGGCACGATTGACAGCATCTCCAGATATAGTCCGGCGAGGTCTCTTTGTCCTAAAGAAAGCAAGTGTCAGATGTGCCTCGAAGGTATAACACCTAGGATGGGGAGGTGCACCATACCTTTGCACTGATGCCTCGGTCCGGACCGCACTTCTTTTCTGCCCACGGGGCCCTGCGGCCCCTCGTTGGCTTGTTGCCGCAGGTTCGGCCTCCCGCCTCAAGAACCTCCCCTGCAAAGTTTGGTTGTAATCAGGAAACTGAAAACACGAGAGGGCGGACACCTATTCGGGGTACTGGGACTTTGATCTCAGTTACCTGGGAGGCCGGAATTAGCCCTGGGTAATCAGCCGTAATGGCCACCAAGGCGTTGTCCATACTCAATTGATGGAACACTCCATCAATTAGCTCCATAGATATGTCCGGATCCTCTTGAGAGGCCGGGTCGAGGGACCGTTCTGGGTCCTCGGGTTGTGGAGAAGGGCTTCTTATTTCCTTAACAGCCCGGCGCAGTTCCTGCGTTGAAGTAGTCAGACTGAATATTTAACAATGGGAATACGAAACGGGTGAGCAATTAAAGGCAACCACTTACCCAGCTTGGGGGGTTGAGCATAGAGAATCCACCCTGTGGGTTGACGCAGAGAAATTCCTCCTCTTCTCCCTTGTACAAAGTGGACAAGATCTTTAGTAGAGCGGCAGCCAAATCCGGCCCCTTACGGCCGCAGCGGGTGGCGTCGTCCTCCCCGTTGAAGTCCCACATGGGGTGGCTTCTATACTGAAGCGGCTGCACCCCCCGCATGATGCATTCGGCCATAACCCCAATCATGGTTAGTCCGGAATGGGCCAACAGTCTTATTCGGCCCATCAGGTAAATGATGTCCCTGTCACTTTCCCTCTGAGGGCTCCGCGGATGCCAGCTTATGCGCTTCTTTAAGGGAGCACCGTCGAATTCAGGGAGGCCGACCCGGACAGGATCCGGCAGCGGGACATATTCTATATAGAACCATTCTGAGGGCCAGTCTTCGGACGCCTTCTTTGGGGTTCCGGACAGATATCCAGTCCTGGCGATGCACCATACTTCGTCTCCGCCCACTTGATACATTGACCCCTCCTTAGAGCGGGGCACAAGGCAGAATAACCTTTTCCATAGCCCGAAATGAGCCTCCACTCCCAAATATAGCTCGTAGAGGGCTACGAAGCCTGCGATATGCAATACGGAGGCTGGCGTGAGATTGTGTAGTTGGAGACCGTAGAACTCCAGCAGCCCCCGGAGAAATGGGTGGATTGGAAACCCGAGCCCCCTTATTAAATAAGGGGCAAGGCATACGAGCTCTCCTTTGGAGGGATTGGGGGCATCCTCCGCTTGCTTTCCGCCCTTATAGATGGCAAGACCGGCTCGAACCAGGACCATGTAGGCCGGGGGGAGAAATCCCTTGGTCTGGAGCTTCACCAGCTCGCTATGCGGGATGGAGGATCTCTCCCAGTACCCGGGCTGAGGGCTGGAAGGGCGAGGGGAAGAGTTGTGATGACTGGCCATGGTGGAATGGACCTTCGTCGGATGTGCTCTGATGAACACTTGCGAAGGAAGGAAGATGTGGTTTGGATCTAAATCCTCGTCCCCCTAAATAGGGTAGCTCATTTACGCGGCTAGGGGTGTGAATGTAAAAGCGCTCAGACTTTTCATATTCATTTGGCACGTGGGAAGCGGCCATTATTGGGCGTAGAAGCCAAGGAGCGCAACATCTACAAGAAACCGGACTTTATTCAACAGGTACACGGAATTTGGGGTAGAACCCGCCTTGCAATGCCGAAGACACTCTGCGCGCCGGACTTATCGTCATTGAAGCCTGGTTCGGGGGCTACTGAGGGAGTCCTGGATTAGGGGTTGTTCGTATAGCCGAACTATACCTTCAGCCGAACTCCTGGACTATGAAGATACAAGATTGAAGACTCCGTCCCGTGTCCGGAAGGGACTTTCCTTGGCGTGGAAGGCAAGCTTGAAGATACGGATGATCAGATCTCCTACCATTGTAACCGACTCTATGTAACCCTAATCCTCTCCGGTGTCTATATAAACCGGAGGGTTTTAGTCCGTAGGACAACATACACATCAACAATCATACCATAGGCTAGCTTCTAGGGTTTAGCCTCTCTGATCTCGTGGTAGATCAACTCTTGTAATACCCATACCATCAATATTAATCAAGCAGGACGTAGGGTTTTACCTCCATCGAGAGGGCCCGAACCTGGGTAAAACTTCGTTTCCCCTGCCTCCTGTTACCATCCGGCCTAGACGCACAGTTCGGGACCCCCTACCCGAGATCCGCCGGTTTTGACACCGACAATCGCTATACTTGTTTTACATACCCACACGCAGCTTGCCCTTTGATAGGACATGTCAAATAGTCCTATTTTTGCTTATGCACTACTTGTATACATATGCTTTTGACGTATCACTTAAATAACAATGTACATCGTTAGCTTATTATTGCATTTCTTCATATTTTTTCCCTGTCTGCTTATTTACGACAAATTGCACCCATACATTCTGGTACGTCTAGTGCGCCAGGGGCTTCAGTGTACCCCATAACACGACATGAAAAGTCTGAACACTTTCGACAGTGCGGCACCCCGAACTTATAGCATTATATGCATCCGCTCCGAATCATGTCTTGGGTCAATAGTTGGGTTTGCCCGGCTCCCATGTTTTGGTACCTTACATTCCGTTATATCGGCTAAGGTAGCACTAGGAGAACTACTGCGATTATGTCCCGGTTCTTCCGGACGAGCAACTCAGTAGAGAAAGCCAAAAACTGACTGTCATGATGCGGCGAGAGCTGGTCGCTGTTCGAGAGGTCTCAAATCCTTAAAGATATTTTCTGCTTCGGGCGAGGAGTCGGCCTTGTCCGATTTAGGCGTACATAGCGCCCCAAGTTCGGCCTTCCGAATACTAGGGGCTTCACCAAAATTTAAAATTGTAGACTTCTATGGCTAAGTGATAGTGATAAAGCTTTATAGTCTGATTGCCTGGTTCATTGTGCTGAACACCTCCTTTGAAGGACCCAAAACTGGGATAAAGAGTGATCAGGTTTATCCCGAACACCTCAGTACTAGTTACATGGGAGCAGAAGCCGAAGACTGGCCAACTCTCAAATTTTATAAACGGCCGCACAGAAGGTAATATTTTAAATTAACAAATGTTACATAGCGCACATGAACTCGTTTCACATTACAGGATCACATGAGTACATTCATCCAAATATTACATCCTTAGCACATTCCTCTGCCACAAGGAAAGTACCCTTCAGGACACTGTCATGATACTTTTCGGGGTGGCGATGCTCCTTGCCCTCCGGCGGCCCCTCCTTCACCAGCTTTTCGGTGTCCATCTTCGCCCAGTGCACTTTCGCCCGGGCAAAAGCCCTGCGCGCACCCTCAATGCAGACGGACCGCTTTATGACTTCAAACCGGGGGCATGCATTCACAAACCGCCTTACCAGGACGAAATAGCTGCCAGGCAGGGGCTCGCCAGGCCACATCCCGACTATGAGGCTCTTCATGGCCAGTTCGGTCGTCTTGTGAAGCTCGACCAGTTGCTTCAACTGGTCGCTCAAGGGCATCGGATGTTTGGTCCCAGTATACTGATACTAGAACAACTCTTCCGTCGAGCTCCCTTCCTCGGCCCGGTAGAACTCCGCGGCATCCGACACACTGCTGGGTAGATCTGCGAACACTCCTGGAGAACTCCGAATTCGGGTAAGTAAAAGGAAAGTTTCCTTCACATGCTTGCTTTGCATAAAGAATGCCTTACCCGCCGCTATCTTCTTGACCGCCTCAATTTCCTGGAGGGCCTTTTGGGCTTTGGCCTTGGCCTTTTGTGCATTCTCGAGGGCCTTCGCAAGCTCGGACCCTTGCGTCTTAGAGTCACGCTCCAAGAACTCATACTTCTTGACAAACTCCTGGAGCTCTTGCTGAACCTCGCCGACTCAGGCCTCTTGCTTCTCACGCTCGACATTCTCCTTGGCCGCTTTGCCTTCGGCCTCGGACAGCGCCTTCTTCAGGGCCGCCACTTCGGTCGTGGCCCCTAGCAAAATTCATGACGATCGTGTGATCTAACAACTAGTTTCCTTTTTCTTGATCAATAAACAGACAAGGTATTGCTTACCTTTGTTCTCTTCGAGCTGCCTCTTGGTAAGGCCGAGCTCTTCTTTGGACCGCTCAAGGTCCCGCTTCAGTGCGGAGACCTCCGCCGTGTGAGCGGCAGCGGCCAGCAGTGAAGCATGCTTATTCACATAGACATATTTTGATTAGACTCATGTGATTATTATTTGATCCTCTGTTCGGCCTTTCTTTGCGAACACCAAACAGAGCATCAGGGGCTACTGTCTATGTTGTAACATTTTCTCATAATTTGATTACTTACCTCAAAGCCTATTAGGAGGCTGGCACAGGCTTCAGTCAGTCCGCTTTTGGCGAACCAAACCTTCTTGACCACTGCACTCATGATAGTGCGCTGCTCTTCATCAATGGAAGCGCCGCAAAGCGCTTCCAGCAAATTGTCTGATGCCTCTGGATGGACAGAGGCCATCGGCACAGACGGCCTGCCCCCCTTGGCAAGGGATCGCTTGACAGAATCCAAAACCACTGGAGGTTCCGGCGCAGTATTCGGCTGGGGGCTAGACTTGCTGCCCCCGACATTAGAGCCCATGGGGGTCTTGCCCCTCGTGCGCCCAGCGTCCGTAATATCGCCTTGGGGTGCCTCCGGAACTGTCTCCCCTTGGTTCCATACCCTTTGAGACAACACCTCGACGTCGTCCGTAGGGCGGGGGGAGGAGGCGGTCGGGAGTGAATTGATGTTCATCTCCGACAGGCCCAAAGACTCCTCCGAAGAGGATATGTCGATATGGGCTTTGGATGGGCTGCATGATCATGTTCGGCATGATAAGAAGCAATAAAATATAACATACCAAGAAGTATTATGGTATCCGGATACTTACAACTTCGCCAGGGGCTTGTCCCTGGGTAACCACTCCTCGTCGCTAAAAGCGGCCGCCATGAGCAGTCCAGAAGGAGAGTCCTTCCCTTCTTGGACCCTTCGGCCTCCCCTGACGGGGCGGCCTTCCTTTTCTTGTCTCCCCCGACTTGGGGGGGGTGAAGAACTTTCCTGTTCCTCCTCCTTGTTTTCGTGGGGGGAGGGCACCTCGGTGTTATCTGACGATGAGTCCGATATGACCTTGCGCCGGAGACCTTTCCTGGTCCCCGTGGCCTTCTTCTTGGCCTTCTTCTCCGGTGCCTCACATGGCGCCGGAACCAGCATCTCCGTTAAGAGAGCCCTTGCTGGATCCTCGGGTAGTGGGGCCGGACAATCGATCCGCTCCGCTGTCGTGACCCACTCCTATTAAACGGCGTGGAGGTTTAGATCCCCCACATGATTATACTGGGTAAAGGAACGTCTTATGAGATATAAAAAGCTTACCAGATTGGCAGGGCGCTTTGCGCTGAGTCCGCGATCCTCGGTAAGGGGAGGAGGTACCTCGGCGGCCTTGAACAGCACCCTCCAGACGTCTTGGTGTGTCATGTCGAAGAGCTCTCGCAGCGTCTGGTGCTTGGCCGGGTCGAACTCCCACATATTGAATGCCCGTCTTTGACACGGAAGGATCCGGCGGAAGAGCATGACCTGGACCACATTGACGAGCTTGATTTTCTTACTTATCATATTTCTAACATAGTTCTGGACTCCGGTCAGCTCTATCGATGAACCCCATGATAGGCCCTTCTCTTTCCAAGAGGTGAGCTGCATGGGGATGCTGGATCGAAATTCAGGGACTGCCGCCCAGTTGGTGTCGTGCGGCTTAGTGATGTAGAACCACCCCGATTGCCACCCCTTCACGGTCTCCACATAGGAGCCTTCGAGCTAGGTGATGTTGGGCATTTTGCCCACCATGGAGCCTCCGCACTCCGCTTGCTGGCCAACCACCACCTTCGGTTTCACGTTGAAGGTCTTCAGCCACAGGCCGAAGTGGGGCTTGATGCGGAGGAAGGCCTCGCACACGATGATAAACGCCGAGATGTTGAGGATGAAATTGGGGGCCAGATCATGGAAGTCCAGCCCATAGTAGAACATGAGCCCGCGGATAAATGGGTGGAGAGGAAATCCCAGCCCACAGACGAAGTGGATGAGGAATACAACCCTTTCGTGGGGTTCAGGGGTATGGACGATCTGCCCCGCGTCTGGGAGCCGGTGCGCGATATCTGCCGCCAGGTATCCGGCTTCCCAGAGCTTCGTAATGTTCTCCTCCGTAACACAGGAGACCATCCACTTGCCTCCTGCTCCAGACATGTTTGGAGTGGTTTTGCGGAGGAAATGCGAACTTGGGCGCTGGAGCTCGAGTGCGCGAGAATGGATGGGCAGGGAAGAATAAGGCGTGGGTAAAAAGGAGGAGTCCTTGTCCCTTTATAAGGGCGGAAGAAACTATGCGCCTCCCCACCTGCCTGGTAAACTCACTTATTCCCCAAGCGCCGTGATTGATGGCATGGTTGGGTTACCCACACCCGTATTGATGAGAATCCTATTATAAGGGGACACGATCTCTGCTTCGACAAGACGTGCCAAGAAAACCGCCTCGCAATATGTGCAGTAGCTGGTTAAGAAAAACAGTTCAAATAATGACTGGGTCATGGCGTGATGTCATGTCATGAAAAGTTGTCAGCATATTAGATTTGTGGAAATATTATACTCTCTACGATGGTATGTGGAATTTGTTTTGCAGAGCCGGACACTATCCTTGTGTTCGAAATCTTCTATGGAGTATTCGATGGAGGAACCTGCCTTGCAATGCCGAATGCGCGCTGGACTCATCGTCATTGACGCTTGGTTTAGGGGCTACTGAGGGAGCCCTGGATTAGGGGGTCCTCGGACTGCCGGACTATATAATTTGGCCGGACTGTTGGACTATGAAGATACAAGATTGAAGACTTCGTCCCGTGTCTAGGTGGGACTCTCCTTGGCGTGGAAGGCAAGCTTGGAAATTCGGATATGTAGATCTCCTCCCTTGTAACCGACTCTGTGTAACCCTAGCCCCCTCCGATGTCTATATAAACCGGAGGGTTTAGTCCGTAGGACAACAACAATCATAATCATAGGCTAGCTTCTAGGGTATAGCCTCTACGATCTCGTGGTAGATCAACTCTTGTAATACTTATATCATCAAGATCAATCAAGCAGGAAGTAGGGTATTACCTCCATCGAGAGGGCCCGAACCTGGGTAAACATTGTGTCCCCCGCCTCATGTTACCATTTGCCTTAGACGCACAGTTCGGGACCCCCTACCCGAGATCCGCCGGTTTTGACACCGACACATACCCTCAGCCCCGAGGGTGAACTACTGCCTCCTTGTCATGGAGAGAGTCGGGATGATGAAGATGGCCACCGGTGATGGATCCCCCCTCCGGCAGGGTGCCGGAATAGGGTCCCGATTGGTTTTTGGTGGCTACAGAGGCTTGCGTCGGCGGAACTCCTGATCTAGGTTTCTTTTTGGAAGTTTGGGTATATATAAGAGGTGTTGGAGTCGGGAACAAGTCAGCGGGGTCCCCGAGGCGTCCATGAGGTAGGGGGCACACCCAGGGGGGTAGGGCGCGCCCCCACCCTCGTGGGTGCCTCAAGACTCTTCTGGCCCATCTCTGATACTCCGTGGGCTTCTTCTGGTCAAAAAATAATCTCTGTGAAATTTCAGGTCAATTGGACTCCATTTGGTTTTCCTTTTCTACGATACTCAAAAATAAGGAAAAACATAAACTGGCACTGGGCTCTAGGTTAATAGGTTAGTCCCAAAAATCATATAAAATAGCATATAAATGCATATGAAACTTCCTAGATGGATAATATAATAGCATGGAACGATAAAAAATTATAGATACATTGGAGACATATCAAAAAGTAGCTTCCATATATCTTCGTGCATTGTGCTGAAGAACCGCTGCAAGGTCCGGGGACTGGCCGGATCAAACTCCCACATATGGAGAGTCCGGTGCCGGCAGGGGAGAATCCGGCGAAAAAGCATCATCTGGATCACGTTGGCAAGGTTGGTGTTCTTCTCTCTCATGCTTTAAACCCGATTCTGCAGCGTCATCACCTCATCGGACGACGCCCAGTACAGGCCCTTTTTGATCCATGATGTAAGCCACATTGGAGGGCCGGATTTGAATTCAAGGGTGGTGGCTCATGTGGTGTCACAGGGTTCCGTGATGTAGAACCACTCATGTTGTCATTCCTTCACGGTTTCTACGAAGGTCCCCTTGGGCCAGGTGACGTTAGGGAGCTTGCTCACCATGGCGCCGCCACACTCCGCGTGTTGACCCTCAACCACTTTTGGCTTCACATTGAAGACCTTGAGCCACAGGCCGAAGTGAGGGGAATGCAGAGAAACGCCTCGCACACGATGATAAACGCTGAAATGTTGATGAATGAATTCGGGGCTAGATCGTGGAAATCTAGCCCGTAGTAGAACATGAGCCCGCGGACGAAAGGGTGGAGTGGAAACCCTAGCCCGCGAAGAAAGTGGGGGATGAATACTACCCTCTCTTTGGGCTCCGGGGTGGGGATGATCTGCTTCTTGGCAGGGAGCCGATGGGCGATTTCTTTGGCTAAGTACCCCGCTTCCCGGAGTTCCTTGATGTTCTCCTCCGTGACGGAGGAGGCCATCCACTTGCCCTGCGCTCCAGAACCGGACATGGCTAGAGTGTCAGCTGGGGGCGGAAGGGGTTGAAGCTGTGGCGCTAGAGCTCGAGGACAGATGGGCTGAGGAGGAAGAAGGCGTGGGGTAAAAAGGTGGATCCTTATCTTCTTATAAAGGCAGAGAATATCGAGCGTCCCCCATGAGCCTTAAAACTCGCCTATTCCCCAAGGGTCCCGCGAACAGCACGGTTGGATTACCCAAACCCGTATTGATGAGAATCCCACAATAAGGGGACACGATCTCCGCTTTGACGGGACGTGTCAATGAAGACCGCGTCTTGAAACGCGAAGTGGGAGGCTGAAAAATAGTATGAAATAATAATATGGCCAGAACACAACGCCTCGACGAAAAAGTTGTTAGAAGACATGACCTATTTTTGTTTAAGTAGTTTGCCCTTTTGGTTCAAGGTTGTAACTATTGTACAAGGCCGGATATAGTTCTTTTGATCAACTACTTTGGAGTGTTCGGAGGAGGAACCCGCCTTACAATGCCGAAGACAATCTGCACGCCAGACACATCGTCATTGAAGCCTGGTTCAAGGGCTAATGAGGGAGTCCTAGATTAGGGGGTCCCCGGGCGTCCGGGCTGTGTGATGTGGGCCGGACTAGTGGGCCGTGAAAATACAAGATAGAAGGCTTCCCCCGTGTCCGGATGAGGCTCTCCTTTGCGTGGATGGCAAGCTTGGCCTTCGGATATGAAGATTCCTTTCTCTGTAAACCGACTCTATATAACCCTAGGCCCCTCCGGTGTCTATATAAACCGGAGGCTTTAGTCCTTAGAGACGATCACAATCATACAGGCTAGACATCTAGGGTTTAGCCAGTACGATCTCGAGGTAGATCAACTCTTGTAACCCCTATACTCATCAAAGTCAATCAGGCAGGATGTAGGGTATTACCTTCATCAAGAGGGCCCGAACCCGGGTAAACATCGTTTCCCCCGCCTCCTGTTACCTTCGATCCTCAAATGCACAGTTCGGGACCCCCTACCCAAGATCGGCCGGTTTTGACACCGACAATGGCCTCGGAGCACGAGAGACCGAAAGGTCGAACATGAGTCGTATAGTAGATGCGATCAACATGGAGATGTTCACCATTGATGACTAGTCCGTCTCACGTGATGATCATACACGGCCTAGTTGATTTGGATCATGTATCACTTAGATGACCAAAGGGATGTCTATCTGAGTCGGGGTTCGTTAAATAATTTGATTAGATGAACTTAATTATCATGAACTTAGTGTAAAATTGTCTTTACAATCTATCCTATAGATCCAATGGCCCACGCTAATGTTTCCCTCAACTTCAACGCGTTCCTAGAGAAAACCAAGCTGAAATAAGATGGAAGCAACTATACGGACTGGGTCCGTAACTTGAGGATCATCCACATAGCTTCCAAGAAAGCATATGTCCTTGAAGCATCGGTAGGTGACGCACCCATTTTCCCAGCAACTCAAGACGTTATGAACTCCTGGCAGCCCTGTAGTGATGATTACTTCCTAGTTCAGTGTGGCATGCTTTTGTAACAGCCTGATTTTTGGCCCTTTCTATTTCTTTTGATTTTTCTGAGGTTTTTGCCTGAGTTTTCTTTTTCCGTGGCTATGTGGTCTGGAAACTGAAGAAGATGAACTCTTCTTTGCTTCTAGAGTGGCTTGTCATACCCAAATACTTCCCTAGACCTTTCCATGTTCGTCCTAGCCCAAATCCCAATAGTCTTTTTATTGGGGTTATTCCTTTTCTATTAAAGGGATAACTCAGTTTTCCCTAGGTTGTGAAGCAACCTATATTTCCATCACTACTAAAATTCCCAAATAATTCTCATAAATTGTTTGGGTCATATATTTCTCAAATATGGCAAAATATTTCATTGGCCATGTTTCCCATGATCCTCAAATAATTCTTTTCATATTCTGTCCTAAATGGCAGATTGTGAAACAAGTGATATTTATCATTGCCCAATTGACTCCAAACATCTTGGACATATTTTCATGTCCAAATAATTGCCTCGTGAAAAATTTCAACTTAATTTGCCTAGTAAATATTCCTAAGAAATTTTTCAAAGTTCCTGTCTAAGGGAATTGGTTGTGAAGGAAGTACTAGCTAGATTAATCCAATTGAGTTAAATTCTTGCAAGGTCTTTCATATCATCAAATAAAGTCTCTCCACAAGATTTGAGCTCATTCCATGCCTCCATGAGAGCACAACTTCAAATCTTTGTTTTTGTCCAAACTTTCAGTTAAGGAAGCAAGTATGTTTTATCTTGCTCCATTATGGCTGTAAATTCTCATAGGCCTTCTATTATCCATATAACCTATCTCCACCCAATTTGGGCACATTCCATCTAGCCAATTTTCCTCTAGAATTTTTGCAAGTTTCTGATCAGTAGAAATGCTTGTGAAGCAAGTGCCATTTTGGTTGATCCAATTGGTACGAAACCTTTTGCAGAATCTTCATATGACCAAATAACTCAGCCTTGCCCGAGTTGAGCTCAAGTGGATACCCCATGTGAGAGGATCATCATGATCAAGTTTCTGGACCTAATCTAAGGTTACAAAGCAACCATGTTGTTTTGTGATCCATTTCCCCTACAACTTAATAGGATCGTAGTCCTTCCTTATCTAAACACCCCAGACAACACCATTTGACCCAATCAAGTTCTTGTTCATCAGCAATGCACGTCCAAGTTTGATGTAGCAAACTTGCAGCGATGCCACACTCCTCTCCTTTGCTCCTTTTGTCGATCCATCAACTCCCTCGGCCTCTATTTTGCAGGGACTAGTCACTTGACAACTCCTCGCAGCCTCCCTTGTCCTCTTCGTGCCAGTACTAGTGGTGACCACCGTTTTTGCATGCTATGGCCGCGTCCAGAGCATCGTTTTGCCTCGGCCCTGCTCATGCTCATCATCTTCGCGCGCGTGAACCTGTCTAGCGCCTTCCCCGTGATCGAATGCATCTCACTGAGCCTATGCCCCCTCCGTCTTCTTCCCCGGTGATCCGTCCCCGTCGCCGAACAGTGAGCATCCACGGGATCGTTGTAGCCGACCGGCTCTGTCCGCGCCTTGGCCGCTTCCTCCCCGTGCTCCCTTGGCCGCCTCGTCCCGTGAGACTCTCCCATGTATCCCCCCGTCGTCTACCTTTGAGCTCATGCGCATGCACACACGTCCGCGGTGCCGGACATGCGTCCGTGGCGACACACGCTCGGCCTCCTCCTCCCTCTGCCTATATAAGGCCACCCGAGCCTCGCCCGACCACTCCATCGCCCGCCCCCTCACTCCCAGAACCCCTCCCAGCCTCTCGCCTGAGCCCCGGAGCCACCACACCTCGCCCATGGCCGCCGTGTCCACCGTCGGGCCATGCTCAAATTCGAGGAACCCCGAGCTCGTCCACTCCTCCTTCCACCACCAGAGGACTACACCACCCTTTCAGAGCCACACCAGTACCCCTCCCTCTCCTCCTATGGCCTCTGGTCGCGACGCCCGACGTGCTTAAAATCTTTGTTTCTGTCAAAATTTTCAGTTAAGGAAGCAAGTATATTTTATCTTGCTCCATTATGGCTGTAAATTTTCCTAGGCCTTCTCTCATCCATATAACCTATCTCCACCCAATTTGGGCATATTCCATCTAGCCAATTTTCCTCTAGAATTTTTCCAAGTTTCTAGTCAGTAGAAATGCTTGTGAAGCAAGTGCCATTTTGGTTGATCCAATTTGTATGAAACCTTTTGCAGCATCTTCATATGACCAAATAACTCACCCTTGACCAAGTTGAGCTCAAGTGGATACCCCATGTGAGAGCATCATCATGATCAAGTTTCTGGACCTAATTTGAGGTTAGAAAGCAACCTTGTTGATTTGTGATCCATTTCCCCTCACTTAACAGGATCGTAGTCCTTCCTTATCTAAACACCCCAGACAACACCATTTGACCCAATCAAGTTCCTGTTGATCAGCAGTGCACGTCCAAGTTTGATGCAGCAAACTGGCAGTGATGCCACACTCCTCTCCTTGGCTCCTTTTGTTGATCCGTCAACTCCCTCGACCTCTATTATGCAGGGACTAGTCACTTGACAACTCCTCGCGGCATCCCTTGTCCTCTTCGTGCCAGTACTAGTGGTGACCACCGTTTTGGCATGATATGGCCGTGTCCAGAGCATCGTTTTTCCTCGGCTCTGCTCGTGCTCGTCGTCTTCGCGCGCGTGAACCTGTCTAGCGCCTTCCCCGTTATCGACTGCGTCTCCCTGAGCCCATGCCCCCTCCGTCTTCTTCCCCGGTGAGCCATGTTGTTGCCGTGGCTATGCCCTAGCTCTCCCTCTACCCTAGCTCTCTCTCTCTCTCTGTCACCTCGCCTTAGACCAAACCGAAGCAAGGAAGAAGAAGGCACAAGGAGAAGGGGGACACGGTGGAGTTCCGGCACACGAACGCCTTTGTTTTTCCCTCGAGCACGAACTCGAGCTCACTCCACGCCACTTACAAGCAGTACACCAGGAGTCTTTATACGACGTGCACATACAACAGCCGCATCCACTCCTGCCCACGCACCCGCATGCAGCGCCTGCACCCACGACTATACGCGCCCGGGACGGCTTGACTCCGCATGCAATTCTTGTGCCACGATCTGCATCCCTGGCCCGGCCGCGTGCTCGCAACAGTTTCCACGCCCACCGCAGCCCTGCTGCACACTTCGCCATGCCCCGCGCTCCATAGTTTCCGCGCCCGCCGTGCACGCACGCAACGGGACGCGACCAGGTCCAGCGCCCGGCGCGGCCACACCCTCGTGCAGCTGACTAAGCAACCTACACACGCTACACAGACACCACGCTGCTGCGTCCCGCACGTCCCGTCTGTCCCGCGCGTCACCGACGCGCCCGACGAGCCCGACGGCACCAATGTGTCCCGCCCGTCCCATGCGCATCCATCACGCCCGACGAGCCCGACCACACACGCCGTGGATTATTCCAACACACACCCCCTAAGCCACAACCTAGAGGAGTCCGTCGTCGTCGACATTGTAGCCACCACCGCCCTGATGTCGCTGCCAAGCCTGCCACTGTGCCGCCGTGCCCTTCACGCGCAGTCCCCACGTCCCCGCGCTCCCGCCGCGCACGAACGCGATCTGCGCAACCAGGTCCAGTGCCTCGACTCGGTCCACTCCCGCGGTCCCGACACGCCCGACGCGTCTAGTGCGCACCCATAAGACGCACCAGTCGCGCCCGGCTCTCCGCCGCACTTATTGCCCTGCACCGCTGCGCCGTCAACCGCAGCGCAGCCCCTCCACGGTCATCGCGCCAAGCCGCCGCGGCCTCTGTGACACCACGCAGGTCCTCCGCGACCTCCTCGTCTCCGCGACCGCCGCTGCTCGTCGCGCGCACGGCATCACACCACACCGCCATGGACTCATCGCGCGTTGCCGACGCCACGCGCCCAGCATCACGCCACACCGCCGTGGACTCGCCGCACGTTGCCGACGCCACGCACACGCCGCGCGCCGTTGCCAAGACCTTCATGTCCGCCGCGCACCGCAGGCACCGCGGACGCCGCCGCGTGCCATGGCGGCCCCTCGAATCTAGCTCTATGCCCTAGCTCTCCCTCTACCCTAGCTCTCTCTCTCTCTCTCTCTGTCACCTCGCCTTAGACCAAACCGAAGCAAGGAAGAAGAAGACACAAGGAGAAGGGGGACAAGGTGGAGTTCCGGCATACGAATGCCTTTGTTTTTCCCTCGAGCACGAACTCGAGCTCACTCTACGCCACTTACAAGAAGTACACCAGGAGTCTTTATACGACGTGCACATACAACGGCCGCATCCACTCCTGCCCACGCACCCGCACGCAGCGCCTGCACCCACGACTATACACGCCCGGGACGGCTTGACTCCGCATGCAATTCTTGTGCCACGATCTGCATGCCTGGCCCGGCCGCGTGCTCGCAACAGTTTCCACGCCCGCCGAAGCCCTGCTGCACACTTCGCCACGCCCCGCGCTCCATAGTTTCTGCGCCCGCCGCGCACGCACGCAACGGGACGCGACCAGGTCCAGTGCCTGGCACGGCCACACCCTCGTGCAGCTGACTAAGCAACCTACACACGCTACACACACACCACGCAGCTGCGTCCCGCACGTCCCGTCTGTCCCGCGCGTCACCGACGCGCCCGACGAGCCCGACGAGCCCGACGGCACCAATGTGTCCAGCCCGTCCCGCGCGCATCCATCACGCCCGACGAGCCCGACCACACACGCCGTGGCTTATTCCAACACACACCCCCTAAGCCACAACCTAGAGGAGTCCGTCGTCGTCGACATTGTAGCCGCCACAGCCCCGATGTCGCTGCCAAGCCTGCCACCGTGCCGTCGTGCCCTTCGCGCGCAGTCCCCACGTCCCCGCGCTCCCGCCGCGCACGAACGCGATCTGCGCTACCAGGTCCAGCGCCTCGACGCGGTCCACTCCCGCGGTCCCGACGCGCCCGACGCGTCTGGTGCGCACCCATAACACGCACCGGTCACGCCCGGCTCGCTGCCGCGCTTATTGCCCTGCACCGCTGCGCCGTCAACCGCAGCGCAGCCCCTCCACGGTCATCGCGCCGAGCCGCCGCGGCCTCTGTGACACCACGCAGGTCCTCCGCGACCTCCTCATCTCCGCGACCGCCGCTGCTCGTCGCGCGCACGGCATCACGCCACACCGCCGTGGACTCATCGCGCGTTGCCGACGCCACGCGCCCGGCATCACGCCACACCACCATGGACTCGCCGCGCGTTGCCGACGCCACGCGCTCGCCGCGCGCCATTGCCAAGACCTTCATGTCCGCCGCGCACCGCGGGCACCGCGGACGCCGCCGCGCGCCATGGCAGCCCCTCGAATCTGGCTCTATATACCAATTGTTGTTGCCGTGGCTATGCCCTCGCTCTCCCTCTACCCTAGCTCTCTCTCTCTCTGTCACCTCGCCTTAGACCAAACCGAAGCAAGGAAGAAGAAGACACAAGGAGAAGGGGGACACGGTGGAGTTCTGGCGTACGAACGCCTTTGTTTTTCCCTCGAGCACGAACTCGAGCTCACTCCACGCCACTTACAAGCAGTACACCAGGAGTCTTTATACGACGTGCACATACAACGACCGCATCCACTCCTGCCCACGCACCCGCATGCAGCGCCTGCACCCACGACTATACGCGCCCGGGACGGCTTGACTCCGCATGCAATTCTTGTGCCACGATCTGCATGCCTGGCCGGCCGCGTGCTCGCAACAGTTTCCACGCCCGCCGCAGCCCTGCTGCACACTTCGCCACGCACCGCGCTCCATAGTTTCCACGCATGCACGCAACGGGACGCGACCAGGTCCAGCGCCGGCGCGGCCACACCCTCGTGCAGCTGACTAGGCAACCTACACACGCTACACACACACACCACGCTGCAGCGTCCCGCACGTCCCGTCTGTCCCGCGCGTCACCGACGCGCCCGACGAGCCGGATGGCACCAATGTGTCCCGCCCGTCCCGCGCGCATCCATCACGCCCGACGAGCCCGACCACACACGCCGTGGCTTATTCCAACACACACCCCCTAAGCCACAACCTAGATGAGTCCGTCGTCGTCGACATTGTAGCCGCCACCGCCCTGATGTCGCTGCCAAGCCTGCCACCGTGCCGCCGTGCCCTTCGCGCGCAGTCCCCACGTCCCCGCGCTCCCACCGCGCACGAACGCGATCTGAGCAACCAGGTCCAGCGCCTCGACGCGGTCCACTCCCGCGGTCCCGACGCGCCCGAAGCGTCCGGTGCGCACCCATAACACGCATCGGTCGCGCCCGGCTCGCCGCCGCGCTTATTGCCCTGCACCGCTGCGCCGTCAACCGCAGCGCAGCCCCTCCACGGTCATCGCGCCGAGCCGCCGCGGCCTCTGTGACACCACGCAGGTCCTCCGCGACCTCCTCGTCTCCGCGACCACCGCTGCTCGTCGTGCGCACGGCATCACGCCACACCGTCGTGGACTCCTCGCGCGTTGCCGATGTCACGCGCCCGGCATCACGCCACACCGCCGTGGACTCGCCGCGCGTTGCCGACGCCACGCACTCGCCGCGCGCCGTTGCCAAGACCTTCATGTCCGCCGCGCACCGCGGGCACCGCGGACGCCGCCGCGTGCCATGGTGGCCCCTCGAATCTGGCTCTATATACCAATGGTTGTTGCCATGGCTATGCCCTAGCTCTCCCTCTACCCTAGCTCTCTCTCTCTGTCACCTCGCCTTAGACCAAACCGAAGCAAGGAAGAAGAAGACACAAGGAGAAGGGGGACACGGTGGAGTTCCGGCATACGAACGCCTTTGTTTTTCCCTCAAGCACGAACTTGAGCTCACTCCACGCCACTTACAAGCAGTACACCAGCAGTCTTTATACAACATGCGCATACAACGGCCGCATCCACTCCTGCCCACGCACCCGCATGCAGCGCCTACACCCACGACTATACGCGCCCGGGACGGCTTGACTCCGCATGCAATTCTTGTTCCACGATCTGCATGCCTGGCCCGGCCGTGCGCTCGCAACAGTTTCCACGCCCGCCGCAGCCCTGCTGCACACTTCGCCACGCCCCGCGCTCCATAGTTTCTGCGCCCGCCGCGCACGCACGCAACGGGACGCGACCAGGTCCAGCGCCCGGCGCGGCCACACCCTCGTGCAGCTGACTAAGCAACCTACACACGCTACACACACACCACGCTGCTGCGTCCCGCACGTCCCGTCTGTCCCGCGCGTCACCGACGCGCCCGACGAGCCCGACGGCACCAATGTGTCCCGCCCGTCCCGCCCGCATCCGTCACGCCCGACGAGCCCGACCACACACGCCGTGGCTTATTCCAACAAGCCATCCCCGTCGCCGAACAGTGAGCGCCCACGGGAGCGCTGTAGCCGACCGGCTCTGTCCGCGCCTCGGCCGCTTCCTCCCCATGCTCCCTTAGCCGCCTCTGCCCCGTGAGACTCTCCCCTGTATCCCCCCGTCGTCTACCTTCGAGCTCATGCGCGTGCACACGTGTCCGCGGCGCCGGAAACGCGTCCTCGGCGACACACGCTCGGCCTCCTCCTCCCTCTGCCTATATAAGGCCACCCGAGCCTCGCCCGACCACTCCATCGCCTCCCCCTCACTCCCAGAACCCCTCCCAGCCTCTCGCCTGAGCCCCGGAGCCACCACACCTCGCCCATGGCCGGCGTGTGCACCCTCGGGCCTCGCTCAAATTCGAGCAACCCCGATCTCGTCCACTCCTCCTTCCACCACCAGAGGACTCCACTACCCCTTCAAAGCCACACAAGCAGCCCTCCCTCTCCTCCTATGGCCTCTGGCCGCGACGCCCATCATCGCCCGACGTGCCCTGCGACCGCGGTCGATGCTTCTCTCATTCCAGCCCTCCCCGGTACCCCCAAGATGCATGGACGGGTGCGACTCCTTCCCCTCACCTCGCCGGTGGCCGGAGCCTCGCCGGAGGTGGCCTGTGCCGCCGGGGATCGCCGGCGCACGCGCGGCCTCGCCCTTTGTCTCCTCCCCGTCACGAGCTAGAAGAAGGCATGAGGGAGAGAGAAAGAGACAACATGGGCCCCGTCCGTCAGTGACCCAGGAGCCCGGCCCCTCCCCTCGCTGACGTGGATAAGTGTAAGCGCATTCACGCGAATGCGTTTTCCCTTTCTGAAGGCGTATTTCATAGCGGCTTATGCGAGGAATGCGCTTTCCTCTCTGCAAAGCGTATTTTCTCAAAACCGCTTCTGTCTTATCCACTCAGGGACCCGGCTGTGAATATTATTTTACAGAAAAGTCCCTGATCTTCGTCTCGTCGAGCCGGAACTTTTGGTACCATTTTCACTATGGTTTTGACATACTGGAAATGACCATCTTGCCCTTGCCCCTAATCAGCCCCCTCCGAGAGAGAATCTTTTCCGGCGAATCTTTCCACGGCTTCACCGCACTTCTCCCCGGAGCCTTCTTCATCCCCAGGCAAGCCACAACCACCATTTGCATGATAGCCATGCAGAAGCATTGGTTTTCAACTTGAATCTTTAATAACTGCCTGCTTGTTTTGCTACTACGGTCGGTATTTCGGTTATGCTTATGGATCGGTGTTTACCGTCATGCTATGTTTTCATGCACTCTATTATTATGTTCTTCATGCTAGTATTACTTCAATATTTGCAATGTTTGGTAGTAGTACATGTTGGTGATGGTTGATACATCTCCAACGTCTCTATAATTTTTGATTGTTCCATGATATTATATTATCAGCCTTGGATGTTTTATATGCATTTATATGCTATTTTATATGATTTTTGGGACTAACCTATTAATCTAGAGCCCAGTGCCAGTTTATGTTTTTCCTTGTTTTTGAGTATTGCAGAAAAGGAAAACCAAACGGAGTCCAATTGACCTGAAATTTCACAGAGATTATTTTTGGACCAGAAGAAGGACACGGAGTAAAAGAGTTGGGCCAAAAGAGTCATGGGCTGCCCACGAGGGTGGGGGGCGCCCACCCCCTGGGCGCGCCCCCTGCCTCGTGGACAGCCCGGAGACCCCCTGCCTTGTTCCCGACTCCAACACCTCTTATATAACCCAAAACTTCCAAAAATAAACCTAGATCGGAAGTTCCGCCGCCAGAAGCCTCCGTAGCCACCGAAAACCAATCTAGACACTTCCGGCACCCTACCGGAGGGGGGATCCCTCTCCGGAGGCCATCTTCATCATCCCGGTGCTCTCCATGACGAGGAGGGAGTAGTTCACCATCGGGGCTGAGGGTATGTACCAGTAGCTATCTGTTTGATCTCTCTCTCTCTCGTGTTCTTGAGTTGGCATGATCTTGATGTATTGCGAGCTGTGCTATTATAGTTGGATCCTATGATGTTTCTCCCCCTCTACTCTCTTGTGATGAATTGAGTTTTCCCTTTGAAGTTATCTTATCGGATTGAGTCTTTAAGGATTTGAGAACACTTGACGTATGTCTTGCATGTGCTTATCTGTGGTGACAATGGGATATCACATGATCCACTTGATGTATGTTTTGGTGATCAACTTGCGAGTCCCGTGACCTCGTGAACTTATGCATAGGGGTTGGCACACGGTTTCGTCTTGACTCTCCAGTAGAAACTTTGGGGAACTCTTTGAAGTTCTTTGTGTTGGTTGAATAGATGAATCTGAGATTGTGTGATGCTTATCGTATAATCATACCCACGGATACTTGAGGTGACATTGGAGTATCTAGGTGACATTAGGGTTTTGGTTGATTTGTGTCTTAAGGTGTTATTCTAGTACGAACTCTATGATAGATTGAATGGGAAGAATAGCTTCGTGTTATTTTACTACGGACTCTTGAATAGATTGATCAGAAAGGATAACTTTGAGGTGGTTTCATTCCCTACAATAATCTCTTCGTTTGTTCTCCGCTATTAGTGACTTTGGAGTGCTCTTTGTTGCATGTTGAGGGATAGTTATATGATCCAATTATGTTATTATTGTTGAGAGAACTTGAACTAGTGAAAGTATGAACCCTAGGCCTTGTTTCAATGCATTGCAGTACCCAACTCCAGTGTGGTGGTGTGGATTGCCTCTTGGGCTGATGAACAATACAAGGGAAGAACAACGTCCTGAGGTTGAGGCATTCTTGAGCTCGGTGAGCTTGTGTGTGTGGGGGGGTGTTGGTCTCTCTCTCTCCCTCTTCTAAGGTGGTGGCTAGTCCTATTTATAGAGGCCCTGGTCCTCTTCCCAAATATCGAGCGGGAAGGGAGCCAACATGTAACGCCCTCGATGTGGCTATATCTCCCACATGTCGAAGCACGACTTAGAGGCATAACCGCATTGAATGCAATGTCGCAAGTGAGGTAATCTTCGCAAACAACCCATGTAATACAATAGGGGAAAAGATACATAGTTGGCTTACAATCGCCACTTCACACAATACATGAATAAAGCATTACATCAACCACATACAATCAAGGTCCGACTACGGAACCAAAATAAAAGAAGAATCCCCAAATGCGACAAGGTCC
Organism: Triticum urartu; assembly: GCF_056163025.1. Classification (NCBI taxonomy): domain Eukaryota; kingdom Viridiplantae; phylum Streptophyta; class Magnoliopsida; order Poales; family Poaceae; genus Triticum; species Triticum urartu. The sequence continues at coordinate 175,395,107 of NC_141879.1, forward strand.
CCGATCGACCCCAACTGGGCTCCACTATTGATCAACTAGAACGGAACAACACAAAGGACAAGATCTTCATCAAGCTCCTCCTGAGCTTGATTGCGTCATCTGCACGGACTCATCGGCACCTGCAAGCTGGTTTTGGAAGTATCTGTGAGTCATGGGGACTCAGCAATCTTGCACCCTCGCGATCAAGACTATTTAAGCTTATGGGTAAGGTAAAGGTATGAGGTGGAGCTGCAGCAAGCGACTAGCATATATGGTGGCTAACATACGCAAATGAGAGCGAGAAGAGAAGGCAAAGCACGGTCGATAAAAGTATGATCAAGAAGTGATCCTAGACAACCTACGTCAAGCATAACTCCAACACCGTGTTCACTTCCCGGACTCCGCCGAAAAGAGATCATCACGGTTACACACGCGGTTGATGCATTTTAATTAAGGTCAACTTCAGGTTTTCTACAACCGGACATTAACAAATTCCCATCTGCCCATAACCGCGGGCACGGCTTTTGAAAGTTCAAATCCCTGCAGGGGTGTCCCAACTTAGCCCATCACAAGCTCTCACGGTCAACGAAGGATATTCCTTCTAGCGGGAAGACCCGATCAGACTCGGAATCCCGGTTACAAGACATTTCGACAATGGTAAAACTAAACCAGCAACACCGCCCGAATGTGCCGACAAATCCCGATAGGAGCTGCACATATCTCGTTCTCAGGGCACACTCAGATGAGCGCTCCATACAACTAAAACCAAACCTTGAGTTTCCCCGAGGGGGCGCTGCACAGGACTCTAGTTTGGACCAACACTCAGAGGAGCACTGGCCCGGGGGGTAAAATAATGATGACCCTCAGGAGCGCGGCTCCCAAGGGAAAAGAAAAGGCTAGGTGGCAAATGGTAAAACCAATGTTGGGCATTGCTGGAGGAGTTTTATTCAAGGCGAACTGTCAAGGGGTTCCCATTATTACCCAACCACGTAAGGAACGCAAAATCCGGGAACATAACACCGATATGACGGAAACTAGGGCGGCAAGAGTGGAACAAAACACCAGGCATAAGGCCGAGCCTTCCACCCTTTACCAACTATATAGATGCATTAATTAAATAAGATAAATTGTGATATCCCAACAAGTAAACATGTTCCAACAAGGAACAACATCTCCATGTTCCAACAAGGAACAAACTTCAATCTTCACCTGCAACTAACAATGCTATAAGAGGGGATGAGCAAAGCGGTAACATAGCCAAACAACGGTTTGCTAGGACAAGGTGGGTTAGAAGCTTGGTTCAACAATATAGGAGGCATGATAAGCAAGTGGTAGGTAGCGCAGCATAGGCATAGCAAAAGAGCGAGCATCTAGCAAGCAAAGATAGAAGTGATTTCGAGGGTATGATCATCTTGCCTGAAATCCCGCAAGGAAGAAGAACGAGTCCATGAAGAAGACAAACGGACGTAGTCGAGCGGGTCCTCACAAACGCGATGTTACCGGACCAACCCGAAGAAGCAACACCGGAAGAGAGCAAACAACATAGTAAACAACCACCACATAATCATGGCATGACGCACAATCAAGTATGATGCATGTCTGGTTTAATGATTCATGGCATGGCATGGCAAAATGCAACAAACAACACTACAAGTTAAGTGGAGCTCAATATGCAACTCCGTTGCATATTGACGAAACACCAGGTGACTTATCTAGTTCGATCTTGTTTATGTACCCAACAATATTAAATATTGTTAAACATGGAAAGAGGGGAAGCATGATGAAACTATCTAATCTAGGCAATTTTAAATGAGGCCGGAACAACAAAACAACAAGTCCGGAAACTCCTCATATGCATGTATTAGGTTTGATACTGTTCTGCCCTAAACATAATTTTAGAGTTGTTAAACATGCAAAGTAAAGCCATCATGATAATCTAGGCATTTTTCTACCCCATTTACATATAAAATTTATTAAATTTGGAGCTACGGTTATTAAGTTATGAAATAAAACATTTTAGCATGGCATTATGTGAAGTACACACAAACATCATTTTAAACTTTCTAAACATGGATGAAAGTTATATATTATTAAACTAGACAAAATTCTAAGCAAGTTTCATATATGATTTATTTTAATATGATGCGCCGTTTGTGAGTTGTTAAATGCATGATCTAGAGGCACTTTTCTGCAAAACATGAATTCGCTGGAAAAAGAAGAAAAATGTTCAGGCAGGAAAAAAATAGAACTGGGCCGAATCTGGTGCGCTGCTCACATTGGGCCCAGAGGAGAAGATGGGCCGGCTCGGTTTGGTGGAGGGAGAGGCTGGAAGAGGCACTGGGCCTACGCGCTGCAGTCCATCGATGACAAGTCAACAGGGAAGGAACGGGCGAGCGGGCAAGCGGGCACCTTGCCCTGTTCTCGTCAGAAAACAGAGCCACGGCAGGGACTCGACGACGGCGGCACGACGAAGGACTTGCACGGGCGAGGGCGAGCAGGAACCGGCCGGATCTGAGGCTTGGTGGCGGTGGAGCTCCGTTCTGAGGGCAGCCCGCAGCAGATCGGCGCGCAGACGAGGCGGGGCTTGCCGTCTTCGACAGTCATAACAACGGCAGCAGCAGGGAAGCAGGAGATCAACCGGGCGGTCTCCTCGCTCGCTCGAACTGGAGCAAGGGAGGCAGAGGATAGCGACGCGAGCAGGGGCGGTCTCCGGCCTGTGCCCACCAGATCCGGCGATGACGGCGCAGGGACGAAGAACTTGGCGCGGGCTTCGGCAGAGACGCAGGGTCGCGGAGGAGACCGGCGGGAGGAAGAGCTTCTCAGGGGCTCTCGGGGTTGAGCTCGCGCACGAGGCCCTCGGGCACGAGGAGCTGGGTACGCTGCAGGCTCGGGGAGGCACCGGAGGATCGGTCGGAGGAGGCCATGGCGCTCCCTGTGAATCAGCAACATGAAGAGAGGGTGTGGTCAGCAGAGAGAAGCACCAGGGCAAGGAAGGGAAAGGAAAATGAGGGGCGCTCATCTCTCTAACTGAAGGTTCGGTCGCCGGCGACAGACGGGAACGGCGGCTCCCTGGGGCTCGGGGACGAGCTCGCCTCGATCTGGATCGGGGCCAGCTGCGGGGCATGTGGCGTTGGGGAAACTGGGGTGCAAGGGAGGCCGTTGGATCAAAGATCTGACGGCCAGGGATGGTGGAGGCTGCAGGATTGGATGCATGGTGGGTGCGAGCTGGCGGCGGGAGGATCCCGAGGTGGATCTGGTCTGGCGGCGGGGTGGAGGGATTTTAGGGAGTTGGTCTAGGGTTTGTCCAAATAGGCATGTGGGTGGACTATTTATATAGGGAAGGGAGAGAGTTTGGACCTTCCGATCAAAAACTGACGGATGAGAATAAAGAGGCTAGGGAGTCCAATAAATAAAACGATGATATTTTGTAGATGTTCGGGGATGTTCCGGATCCAACGGTGGCGACAGTCTGGGTCGGGTTCGGGACAACTTTCGGACGCGCGCGAGGGGCCGATGCACTGTGCAAGGAGAGGGTTTCGAGGCCTGGGGGGTTGGTAGCGGACTGTGTAGAAAGCTCGAGCTGAGAGAAGAGAAGAGATAAGAGAAGAGAGAGAGACCCGGCGACTGTTTCCGGAGACTGAAAACGTCCGACGTGTGCCCGGCTATAATGCCGCTATAGTTTAATGGTTGAGCTATCGAACGAACTCCGAATGCGATGAAACTTGACAGGCGGTCTATCTACACTATAATAAGACCACACGTCAACTCTCGTCCCATTCCGAGAACATTTTCCGGCCACTTATAAAACACTATTTCGGACATGCCGCGGGCGCATGCAAGTGTGGTTGGGCTCACAACGGACAACGGGCGGAACTAGGGGAACCTGGACGGATGCAAGTTTTGAAAACATGATGATGCAATGCACATGATGACATGATATGAAATGCATGACACGCAAGCAAAGACAAGGCAACAACAGCGAATAACTGGAGGACACCTGGCACATCGGTCTCGGGGCGTCACGCAACAATGGCGGGCTAATTTGAAGGGGGGCAGCTAGTACAAGCTATCCTGACAAAAGTAGTCTTCGTCTAGACAAAGTTCTGGTGGTGACGCTTTTCTGGGCTCCATGATGACCTCCGTCTTGCAGTCCGTGGTCTTGGTCTTGTTGCACCAAAATGGCAACCTTTGCCTGAGGCTTCGGTTCTCCGCGGCTGCGCTTGCCCCCTTTGCACCAAAGAGGAAACAAGGACGCTGCGCGCGCTGGCGCCCGCCTGGTGTCGATCGTCATGGCTCACGTCACGAGAGCCTCGTGAGGTTTGCCTCGCCTTGATATCTCCGCTCCTCATGAGCCTGCCTAGCTAGGCCACTCCAGAGGAGGTCTTGCATCGTCCACCTCGCGAGGGTCTTGGGTGCTTTGTTGGTGAAGATGGGACGTATGGCCTGCTGGCTCAGCCACACCGCAGGCCGCAGGCAGGCAAGTCTGGGAACCCCCGTTCCCAGGACGCCGACAAGTAAGGATCCCACTATTTTGGAGGATGTTGAATCTTATTGTGATAATTATGAAAGTGGATTTGGAGAGGTCATGACTTTATTTAGTAATGATTCCACTATCTTGGAAGAGGTTTCAATTGATTATGATGAGAACAAAGTTGCTTCCTATGATGATTATTGTGATGAAACTTATGCTATAAAAAGTAGTGATGGTTATATTTATAAAACTTGTCATGATTATGATTACCCCTTTTCTGAACATTACTCTTTTAATGTGGAAACAATTTATAGTATTCGAGTCTCTTATGATACTCCCACTATTCTGAATGAGAAGAATTTTGCTTATGTGGAGAGTAATAAAATTTCTATGCTTGTAGATCATGAAAATAATGCTTTAGGTGCTGGTTATATTGTTGAATTCATTCATGATGCTACTGAAAATTACTATGAGGGAGGAACATATTCTTGTAGGAATTGCAATAATATCAAGTTTCCTCTCTATGTTCTTAAAGTTTTGAAGTTATGTTTGTTTTGCCCTCCTATGCTAGTTGATTATGGTTCCCACAAATTGTTTCCCACAAATTATGATTCTCTCTTTATGTTACAATTCTTATATTTTATGCGAGCATCATTGAAATCATCATGCCTAGCTAGGGGCGTTAAACGATAAAGCTTGTTGGGAGGCAACTCAATTTTATTCTTGTCCTTTGATTTTTGCTCCTGTTTAGTAATAAATAATTCATCTAGACTCTGTTTATATGTGGTTTTCTATTTTAATTAGTGTTTGTGCCAAGTAGAACCTTTGGGAAGACTTGGGGAAAGTCTGTGCGATCTTGCTGTAAAAGACAGAAACGTTAGCGCTCACGAGTTTTGCTGCCATTATTTACTGGAGAGTGCGATTAGGTTGATTATTTTTGAAGATGATTAATAGACAAATTCCTCACGTCCAGAAATTTATTTTAGAATTTTTGGGGTTCCAGAAGTATACATTTGATCCAGATTACTACAGACTGTTCTGTTTTCTATGTGTTGTTTCATTATTTTGATGAATCTATGAGTAGTATCGGAGGGTATGAACCATAGAGAAGTTGGAATACAGTAGATATTACACCAATATAAATAAAGAATGAGTTCACAACAGTACCTAAGTGGTGATTTATTTTCTTATACTAACGGAGCTTACGAGTTTTCTGTTAAGTTTTGTGTTGTGAAGTTTTCAAGTTTTGGGTAAAGATTCGATGGACTATGGAATAAGGAGTGGCAAGAGCCTAAGCTTGGGGATTACCAAGGCACCCCAAGGTAATATTCAAGGACAACCAAGAGCCTAAGCTTGGGGTTGCCCCGGAAGGCATCCCCTCTTTCGTCTTCGTTCATTGGTAACTTTACTTGGAGCTATATTTTTATTCACCACATGATATGTGTTTTGCTTGGAGCGTCATTTTATTTTATTTTGTTTTTATTGCTATTTGAATAAAATACCAAGACCTGAAATTCTTAAATGTTAGAGAGTCTTCACATAGTTGCATAATTATTCAACTACTCATTGATCTTCACTTATATCTTTCGGAGTAGTTTGTCATTTGCTCTAGTGATTCACTTATATCCTTTTAGAGCACGGCAGTGGTTTTATTTTGAAGAAATAGATGAACTCTCATGCTTCACTTATATTATTTTGAGAGTATTTAGAACAGCTTGGTAGTTTGCTTTGGTTATGAATCTAGTCCTAATATGATGGGCATCCAAGATGTGTATAATAAAAACTTTCATATAAAATGCATTGAATACTATGAGAAGTTTGATACTTGATGATCGTTTTGAGATATGAAGATGGTGATATTAGAGTCATGCTAGTGAGTAATTGTGAATTTGATAAATACTTGTGTTAAAGTTTGTGATTCACGTAGCATGCACGTATGGTGAACCGTTATGTGATGAAGTCGGAGCATGATTTATTTTTTGAGTGTCTTCATTATGAGTGGCGGTCAGGGACAAGCGATGGTCTTTTCCTACCAATCTATCCCCCTAGGAGCATGAGCGTAGTACTTTGTTTCGATGACTAATAGATTTTTGCAATAAGTATGTGAGTTCTTTATGACTAATGTTGAGTCCATGGATTATACGCACTCTAACCTTTCCGCCATTGCTAGCTTCTCTAGTGCCGCGCAACTTTCGCTGGTACCATAAACCCACCACATATCCTTCGTCAAAACAGCCACCATACCTACCTATTATGGCATTTCCATAGCCATTCCAAGATATATTGCCATGCAACTTTCCACCGTTCCGTTTATTATGACATGCTCCATCATTGTCATATTGCTTTGCATGATCATGTAGTTGACATCGTATTTGTGGCAAAGCCACCGTTCATAATTCTTTCATACATGTCACTCATTGGTCATTGCACATCCCGGTACACCACCGGAGGCATTCATGTAGAGTCATATTTTGTTCTAAGTATCGATTTGTTATTTTTGAGTTGTAAGTAAATAAATGTGTGATGATCATCATTATTAGAGCATTGTCCCATGTGAGGAAAGGATGATGGAGACTATGATTCCCCCACAAGTCGGGATGAGACTCCGGACGAAAAAAAAGAGAAAAGAGGCCATAAAAAATAGAAGGCCCAAAAAACAAAAAAAAACAAAAAAAATGAGAGAAAAAGAGAGAAGGGACAATGTTACTATCCTTTTACCACACTTGTGCTTCAAAGTAGCACCATGATCTTCATGATAGAGAGTCTCCTATGTTGTCACTTACATATACTAGTGGGAATCTTTCATTATAGAACTTGGCTAGTATATTCCAATGATGGGCTTACTCAAAATGCCCTAGGTCTTCGTGAGCAAGTAAGTTGGATGCACCCCCACATAGTTTCTTTTGTTGAGCTTTCATGCACTTATAGCTCTAGTGCATCCGTTGCATGGCAATCCCTACTCAGTCACATTGATATCTATTGATGGGCTTCTCCATAGCCCGTTGATACGCCTAGTTGATGTGAGACTATCTTCTCCTTTTTGTCTTCTCCACAACCACCATTCTATTCCACTTATAGTGCTATGTCCATGGCTCACGCTCATGTATTGCGTGAAGATTGAAAAAGTTTGAGAGCATCAATAGTATGAAACAATTGCTTGGCTTGTCATCGGGGTTGTGCATGATTTAAATATTTTGTGTGATGAAGATAGAGCATAGCCAGACTATATAATTTTGTAGGGATAGCTTTCTTTGGCCATGTTATTTTGAGAAGACATGATTACTTTGTTAGTATGCTTGAAGTATTATTATTTTTATGTCAATATTAAACTTTTGTCTAGAATCTTTCGTATCTGAATATTCTTTCCACGATAAATAGAATTACATGGATAAATATGTTACGTAGCATTCCATATCAAAAATTTTGTTTTTATCATTTACCTACTCGAGGACGAGCAGGAATTAAGCTTGGGGATGCTTGATACGTCTCCAACGTATCTACAATTTTTTATTGTTCCATGCTATTATATTATCAACCTTGGATGTTTTATATGCATTTATATGCTATTTTATATGATTTTTGGGACAAACCTATTAACCTAGAGTCCAGTGCCAGTTTCTGTTTTTCCTTATTTTTGAGTATCGCAGAAAAGGAAAACCAAACAGAGTCCAATTGACCTGAAACTTCACGGTACTTACTTTTGGACCAAAAGAAGGATACGGAGTAAAAGAGTTGGGCCAGAAGAGTCCTAGGCTGCCCACGAGGGTGGGGGCACGTCCCCCCTGCCTCGTGGACAGCTCGGAGACCCCCCTGCCTTGTTCCCAACTCCAACACCTCATATATAACCCAAAACTTCCAGAAAGAAACCTAGATCGGGAGTTCCGCCGCCAGAAGCCTCTGTAGCCACCGAAAACCAATCTAGACCCGTTCCGGCACCCTGCCGAAGGGGGGGAATCCCTCTCTGATGGCCATCTTCATCATCCCGGCGCTCTCCATGATGAGGAGGGAGTAGTTCACCCTTGGGTATGAGGGTATGTACCAGTAGCTATGTGTTTGATCTCTCTCTCTCTCTCTCGTGTTCTTGAGTCGGCACGATCTTGATGTATCGCGAGCTTTGCTATTATAGTTGGATCCTATGATGTTTCTCCCCCTCTACTATCTTGTGATGAATTGAGTTTTACCTTTGAAGCTATCTTTTCGGATTGAGTCTCTAAGTATTTGAGAACACTTGATGTATGTCTTGAATGTGCTTATCTATGGTGACAATGGGATATCACGTGATCCACTTGATGTATGTTTCGGTGATCAACTTGCGAGTTCCGTGACCTCATGAACTTATGCATAGGGGTTGGCACACGTTTTCGTCTTGACTCTCCGGTAGAAACTTTGGGGCACTCTTTGACGTTCTTTGTGTTGGTTGAATAGATGAATCTGAGATTGTGTGATGCTTATCCTATAATCATACCCACGGATACTTGAGGTGACATTGGAGTATCTAGGTGACATTAGGGTTTTGGTTGATTTGTGTCTTAAGGTGTTATTCTAGTACAAGTTCTATGATAGATTGACCGGAAAGAATAGCTTCGTGTTATTTTACTACTGACTCTTGAATAGATCGATCAGAAAGGATAACTTTGAGGTGGTTTCATTCCCTACAATAATCTCTTTATTTGTTCTCTTGCGTGTTGAGGGATAGTTATATGATCCAATTATGTTTTATTGTTGAGAGAACTTGCACTAGTGAAAGTATGAACCCTAGGCCTTGTTTCAACACATTGCAATACCGTTTCTGCTCACTTTTATCACTTGCTACCTTGCTGTTTTTATATTTTCATATTACAAAAACATTTATCTACCATCCATATTGCACTTGTATCACCATCTCTTCGCCGAACTAGTGAACCTATACAATTTACCATTGTATTGGGTGTGTTGGGGACACAAGAGACTCTTTGTTATTTGGTTGCGGGGTTGTTTGAGAGAGACCATCTTCATCCTACGCCTCCCACGGATTGATAAACCTTAGGTCATCCACTTGGGGGAAATTTGCTACTGTCCTACAAACCTCTGCACTTGGAGGCCCAACAACTTCTACAAGAAGAAGGTTGTGTAGTAGACATCAAGCTCTTTTCTGGCGCCGTTGCTGGGGAGGTTAGCGCTTGAAGGTATATCTTTATATCTTGCAATCAAATCTTTTAGTTTCTTGATTTATCACTAGTTTAGTTTATAAAAGAAAATTACAAAAAATGGAATTGAGTTTGCCTCATACGCTTCATCTTTTTAATATTTTTCGTGAGAACGATTGTCGGTGTCAAAACCGGCGGATCTCGGGTAGGTGGTCCCGAACTGTGCGTCTAGGCCGGATGGTAACAGGAGACAAGGGACACGAAGTTTTACCCAGGTTCGGGCCCTCTCAATGGAGGTAAAACCCTACGTCCTGCTTGATTAATATTGATGATATGGGTAGTACAAGAGTAGATCTACCACGAGATCGAGGAGGCTAAACCCTAGAAGCTAGCCTATGGTATGATTGTTGATGTGTATGTTGTCCTACGGACTAAAACCCTCCGGTTTATATAGACACCGGATAGGGTTAGGGTTACATAGAGTCGGTTACAATGGTAGGAGATCTTCATATCCGTATCGCCAAGCTTGCCTTCCACGCCAAGGAAAGTCCCTTCCAGACGCGGGACGGAGTCTTCAATCTTGTATCTTCATAATCTAGGAGTCTGGTTGAAGGTATAGTCTGGCTATCCGAACACCCCCTAATCTAGGACTCCCTCAGTAGCCCCCGAACCAGGCTTCAATGACGATGAGTCCGGCACGCAGATTGTCTTCGGCATTGCAAGGCGGGTTCTCCTCCAAATTCCGTGTACCTGTTTGAATAAAGTCCAGTTTCTTTTAGATGTTGCGCTCCTTGGCTTCTACGCCCAATAATGGCCGCTTCCCACGTGTCAAACGAATATGAAAAGTCTGAGTGTTTTTACATTCACACCCATAGCCGCGTAAATGAGCTGCCCTATTTATCAGAGCACATCCGACAAAGGTCCATTCACACCTTCTCCCCTCTACGAGTGTTCATCAGAGCACATCCGACAAAGGTCCATTCCACCATGGCCAGCCGTCGCAACTCCTCCCCTCGCCCTTCCAACCCTAAGCCTGGACATTGGAGAGATGTTCCACCCCACATAGCGAGCTAGTGATGCTCCAGACCAAGGGATTTCTCCCCCCGGCCTATATGGTCCTGGTTCGAGCCGGTCTTGCCGTCTACAACAGCGGAGAGCAAGCAGAGAATGCCCCTAATCCCTCCAAAGGAGAGCGGGTGTGCCTTGTCCCTTACTTAATAAGGGGGCTCGGATTTACAATCCACCCATTTCTCCGGGGGCTGCTGGAGTTCTACGGCCTTCAGCTACACCATCTCACGCCTGCCTCAGTATTGCATATCGCGGGCTTTGTAGCCCTCTACGAGCTGTTCTTAGGTGTTGAAGCTCACTTCGGACTATGGAAGGAGCTATTTTGCCTCGTGCCCCATTCCAAGAAGGGGTCAATGTATCAAGTGGGCGGAGCCGAAGTGTGGCGCATCGCCGGGACCGGATATCTGTCCGGAACCCCAAAGGCGTCCGAAGACTGGCCCTCGGAATGGTTCTATATAGAAGACGTCCCGCTGCCGGATCCTGCCCGGATCGGCCTCCCTGAATTCAACAGTGCTCCCTTAAAGAAGCGCCTAAGCTGGCGCCCACAGAGCCCCCCAGAGGGAAATTGACAGGGACATCATTTACCTGATGGGCCGAATAAGATTGTTAGCCCATTCCGGACTAACCATGATCGGGGTTATGGACGAATGCATTATGCGGTGGGTGCAGCCGCTTCAGTATAGAAGCCACCCCATGTGGGACTTCAACGGGGAGGACGACGCCACTCGCTACGGTTGTAAGGGGCCGGATTCAGCTGCCGCTCTACTAAAGATCTTGTCCACTTTGTATAAGGGAGAAGAGGAGGAATTTCTCCGCGTCAACCCTCAGGGTGGATTCTCCATGCATAATCCCCCGAGCTGGGTAAGCGGCCGTATTTACTTGTCCATCCATTTTGTATTCCCATTGTTAAATATTCAGTCTGACGACTTTAACGCAGGAACTGCACCGGACTGTTAAGGAAATAAGCAGCCCTCCTCCACAACTCGAGGACCCAGGACGGTCCCTCGACCCGGCCTCTCAAGAGGATCCGGACATATTTGTGGAGCTGATTGATGGAGTGTTCCATCAATTGAGCAAGGACAATGCCTTGGTGGCCATTATGGCCGATTACCCAGGGCTAATCCTAACGCCCCAGGTACCTGAGATCGAAGTCTCAGTACCCCGAATAGGTGTCCGCCCACTCGTGTTCTGTTTCCTGATTGCAACCGAACTTTGCAGGGGATGTTTTTAAGGCGGAAGGCCGAACCTGCGGCGACAAGCAACGAGGGGCCGTAGGGCCCCGTGGGCCAAAAAGAAGTGCAGTCTGGACCGAGGCGTCAGTGCAAAGGTATGGCGCGCCCCCTTATCCTAGGTGTTATACCTTCGAGGCACATTGGCACACGTGCCCTCCTCAGGACAAAGAGACCTCGCCGGACTATACCCAGAGAGGCTGCCAATCGCGCCTCCACCAGCCAGGCTCCAAGGCCTGGTCCGGAGGCAGAGGCGAACGCAAGGAGCGCGCCAGACGCTCCTCCGATGGAGGATGTGGACGGGTTGTCTGCCACCAAGTCTGAGGTGGAGAGTGCCATGAACCACAGGTGTCGCCGGATAATTCTTTGCGACGCTTGTTTCTCCCAAGGGGCGTTAGATGCCTTCAACTCGGGAGATGCGCACCTCCGTGCCGCTCAAAATGGTCTAGCCAGAGCCACGGAGCAATATGTAAAAGACATACGGGTAAGAAAATTTTGGTAATTATATATATAGCAGTAGCCCCCGAGACTTGAAACAGTTAGACTAACTGATTTAAGGATCATTTGATATGCAGGTTCTTACAGAAAAGAATTCCCTACTGTCCAAGGAGCTGGAAGAGTGCAAAGCCCAACTGGAGGCCGCACTAGCCACGACAGGGGAGCCTAAGGAGACCCCCTCTGGTAATATACACTTTGAAAGATAAGTATTTTGCGAAGCACGGCTTTGGTGCGAATCTGACACATGAAATTGCAGATGGCGCCGGATTGAATCCGAAAAGGCAACACCTCCTACGCCAGCTAAGGGCTGGTGAGAGGGTGCTATTAAAGGTGATGGGGGAGAAGAACGATCTCCAAGATGCCAACACCAGGCTGGGTGTCGAGCTGAAAGATGTTCGTGCCCAGCTGTCAGACTCCGTGAAGGAGAATCAGCGGCTTCGGCGCGGCATATTTAGTAAGTGCTTGAACGAACCTTTTGAAAGAAAGTTCGGCGGGGAAGTCGACTAACAGAGCAATGTCTGTAGGTGTGCTAACAGGTCGTCCTGCGGAAGAGATGCCCGGTTCTACGGGTGACCTTCTTCCCGAGCTCTTGCAACTGCTCGATCGAGTTCGGCAGGCGATGCGAGGCGTCGTCCAGGACCTGTGGCCATCCGTCTCCATAGCCGAAGGTCTTGGAGAGCTTGCGAAAAAGCTAAAGGGAGCACGATGGTGCTTTCAATTTTGGAAGATATCAGCCTGCCGTCAAGGCTCTAGGGAGGCCTGGGCCATGGTGAAGACGCGGTACGCAAAGGCTGACCCCAACCACATGGCCGAGGTCGGTCTTGTAGGGCCCGATGGGAAGGAGATCCCTGTAAGCTTAGTATACGGCCAAGTAGAGTTGGCCGCAAAATATTCCTAGCAGGACTGTAAATTAGACAGCCTAGTAGATGGTATTGAAGAGGAATACAACCAGTCAAAATGACTATGTAATTTAATTGACATTTATAATGCCTTCTAGCCGGATTGTAGATCATTTGTCATGGCCGACCTTTTCGCTTCAGCCTCGGGACCTGACGGTACGGAGTGTGTTCGAATTCCCATGCGGTTATATAGGAACCGGGGAATGCATGGAGACCAGGCGTAGGGGTCATTAGGGCATGAACAGACAAGTGCCCGACTAGGTATGTTATATTACATGGTTAGTAAGAAACATCTTCCAGGGAGAATAGTTTCGTTAGGGGTTCCTTTCCCTGGGAGGCATGCCCTAAGGTGCATGTCCATGCTGCGAAAAGAAACGCAGGAAAAACATCTAGGGGCGTATAGATAAAAATAAAAAAAGATCATCTTTAGTTCACCGACCGAATATTCCCTTAAGAACGCTAGCTTTCGGCTTCACCCTGTCTGAGGTACATGTCCGGCTGACCCGGCAGTAACAATCGCAGAGGTGCTCCCTTTACCACCTAGCCGAACAATCGGGAATGTAGGGGTAAGCACAGGAGCCAGGCAACCCAGCTTGGCCAAAACTTAAGTCATATCAATGCATATAATGGTGAATAAAAGGTACACGCGGAAGTGTGACACATGTGTTGGGCATGAAGCCTATATGAATAAGCTTCTGTTTAAAGAAGCCCCCGGGTTTAATGAGCGCGGATGGCGCGTCACTTTATAAGCCTTTAAAGGTTATAGGGGAGATAGAGAGAGAAGAAGAGAAATGTAAGACAGAAAATACATAAAAAATGGAAAGAGGAAGGAGACGAACATAGAGTCCGGTGCTAGTCATAGAATCTTCGTAGACGGGCTGCATTCCATGGGTTTGGCTCGAGTCGGTTATCCGATGCATCCCGCAGGCGGTACACTCCACCAGTCAAGACTTTGTCAATTATGAAGGGACCTTCCCACTTGGGCTTGAGTTTGTCCTTTTTCTTGTCCGGTAGTCGTAGAACTAATTCGCCAACGTTGTAATTTTTGGCTCGTACTTCTCTGCTTTGGTATCTTTGAGCCTGCTGTTGATAGAATGCGGAACGGGCTTTTTCCACGTCACGCTCCTCCTCCAATGCGTCCAAACTGTCCTACCGATCGAGCTCGGCTTCTCTTTCTTCGTACATGCACACTCGAGGTGAGTCATGAATTATGTCGCAAGGCAGAACTGCCTCTGCGCCGTACACCATAAAGAATGGTGTGTATCCGGTGGTGCGATTCGGCGTGGTCCACAGCCCCCGGAGTACGGAGTCGAGCTCCTCTACCCAGTGCGTGTTAGATTCCTTGAGGGACCGCACTAATCTGGGTTTGATGCCGCTCATGATAAGACCATTTGCACGTTCGACCTGGCCGTTAGTTTGTGGGTGATAGACGGAAGCATAATCGAGCTTGATGCCCATGTTTTTGCACCAGAGTTTTACCTCGTCGGCCGTGAAGTTCGTGCCGTTATCAGTGATGATGCTGTGGGGGACGCCGTAACATTGTACAACCCCAGATATAAAGTCTATCACCGGTCTGGATTCGGCCGTCTTAACAGGCTTGGCTTCTATCCATTTGGTGAACTTATCCACCATGACCAGTAAGTATTTTTGCTTGTGGGTTCCGCCTTTAAGGGGTCCAACCATGTCAAGCCCCCAGACCGCGAAGGGCCAAGTAATGGGGATAGTTTAGAGGGCGGTGGGTGGCATATGGCTTTGGTTTGCGAAGAGCTGGCAACCGGTGCATCGTTGGACTACGTCCTGAGCGTCTGCCCGGGCCGTCGGCCAATAAAATCCTGTACGGAAGGCCTTGCTTACAAGGGACCGGGCTGCCGCGTGATGACCGCCAAGTCCGGCATGAATTTCAGCCAGGACGTTCCGTCCCTCCTCTTCGGAGATGCACCTTTGAAGGACTCCGGTAGTGCTTTTCTTATAAAGCTCTCCCTCGTGGACTCTGTAGGCTTTGGTTCACCGCACTATGCGGCATGCTTCATTTTGGTCCTCGGGGAGTTCCTGCCTAGTAAGGTAGGCGAGGAATGGTTCTGTCCATGGGGCGATAACGGCCATTATTATGTGGGCTGAAGGTGTTGTGTCATTGGCAGAGCCTCCGATTGTGTCAGAATGTTCGGTGTCAGGCAGTGCGGTTGGGTCCGGGCTGTTATTGTTCGGCTCCCCTTCCCATACTGCGAATGGCTTGAACAACCTTTCCAAGAAGATGTTGGGGGGGGGGGGGACAACATCGCGTTTTGCGCCTGTCACACCCTAGCTAGTTCAAGCATTAGAGTGTGCATCATGTTTAATTTCCTTTTAAGTTTGAAATGAGGATGACAGAACCGCCAACACCCCCCTGGAAACAAATAGGGTTTACTAAAATTATTTTCAATGAACCTGAAATGCCCTTCTAAAAAAAGTTCACTCTCTTTGTCTTGGGTTGGAACCTTTGGCAAAATTGGTGCACAATTTTCTAGGTCATCAGAAGGTCATTGAATTAAATCATAAGTATTTGATTTTGGGCATTTAAATGCTATAAATAATTTAAATGCTCAAACAATTCTGGAAATAAATGTTTGTTGTTGGAAATATTCTAAACAGAGCCCGCAATTATTTTCAGGATTTTTGGAAACGTTTTAGTATTTTTAATAAAGCCCAACAGTTGCAGAAAAAAATAGAAAACAAAAACAAATAAGAAAAAGAGAGAGAGGGAAACCCACCTGGGCCTCACCTGTGCTGGCCAGCCCACCTGGCTCGGCCCAGCCGACTGGCCTTGCTAGTCGTCCTCCTCCTCCCGCCAGGAGGACGAGGAGCGCGTGGCCGGCGCCCGCGGCCACACGCCGGCCACCTCCTGCTTCTGCCGACGCCCTGGAGGCGTCTAGGGGTGCCACGCCGACCCCCACGTCCTCCTCTCTCCCTCCCTCACTCTCCCACTCGTCTCCCTTACCCTCTCCCGTGATGGCCGAGCGCGATCCTCACCGCCGTTCGCCGTAGTCGTCACCAGAGCCACCCCTCACCTCTCCGACAAGCCCTTAGCTCCGCGCTGCCGTCCTTGACCTCCTCATCGACTCACGCGACGCCGGACGCCTCCAAGCACCTCCCCGACGTCTTCTTCTTCCTCGGTCCGCCGAGATCGCCGGCAACGCCCCGACGACATCCGACCTCCCCCGAGCCCGCTGAGACGCGTTCCGCAACCACTGTGAGCCCATCTTTCTTCCGCCCCTCTCCCCGCGCTCGTCCGCGTCCTCCAAACCCCTCTGCCATCAAGGCCGAGAGCTCGGCTCCGCCGGCCATGTCGCCGCCGTGGCCACAGGCGCGTAAGCTCGAATCCGGGCACGCCTTCGTCTTCCACGCGCTCCCAGGAGCCTGTAGCACCATTCCACGCGCCTCGCCGTGCCCCGCAGCCTCGGTTTCGGCCTCGCCCGAACTCCGGCGGCCGCCAAGGTCGTCGCCGGTGACGTTTCCGGCCACCCTAGCTCCACCCACTGCCACCACTCGATGCGGTTTGCTCCCAGCTATGCGTAGATGTTCTCCGCCGTCGTTTTGGTTGCCGGAGCACGAAACCCGCAGCCCTCTGCCGCGTCTGGCCTCACCGGCGGCTAAACGCCGGCGAGTTTGACTCAGTTTGACCCCTGTGTGGGCCCAGGTAGACCCCCCTGAGTCTATGATAGGTGGGACCGGTCTGCTAATAGGTTAGGACTAGTTTTAACTAAGTTTAGTTAATTCAGTCACTGACATGTGGGCCCAGGCCCCATTGACAGCTAATTAGTGTTAATCTAATTCTGTTAACTAGTTATGACACTAACAGAGAGGGCCCACCAGTCAGGTTTGACCTGGCCGACCCAGTTGACCCGCTGACGTCACATCTATGTCATGCTGACACATTAATTCAATTACTGGATTTGTTCTTTAATAGGAAATTCCAGAAAATAGTCAAAACTTCTAAAAATCATAGAAAATCAACCATAGCTCCAAATGCAAAGATTTATATATGAAAAATGATCAGAAAAATTCAATCTATCCATCTGTAATGGTTTCATGCATGACAAAACAAGTTAACCTTTCTGTTTAAGCAGAATAAGGTGATGCTCTAATAAGGCCATGTTTAATGAGCTAATATTTGAATCTTTGATTCAAATGAGTTCATCCCCTTCTGTTTTAGCTTGCATTAGGCCAAGACACTTTCATATTGCCATGTAATAGCATGCATCTTATTGTTGCATATTGCCATGTGTTGATTATGCTTCGGTGTGTCTTTCGTGGTAGGTTCTACATCCGAGGATAACCCCGAGTATCCGTCTGAAGGGTAGTACCCTACTACCACTACAATGGGCAAGCAACCCATTGATCATTCCGATACAAACCCATGTTCTCACTTCTGCTCTTGTTTACTGCATTAAGACAACGCGATTCAAATTGCTGTGTGCTATGGTAGTTGAACCCTTATCCTCTGCATGAACTGTCATTGCCACAGTAACTAGATGAAACCCACTAGCATGTGTAGGAGTTGATTGAGCCATGTATGTGATTCCTACCTTGCTATGCCTGCTATGCTTAGAGTTGTGTCAGGTCTGGTTCATCTGGGTGATGGGCTAGAGTGATATGATTATGTCGGTAATATGAGGGATGTGTTGAACATGTTTTGGTAAAGGTATCGATGAGAGGCCATGTAGGAGTACATGGTGGGTTGTTTCATTGAGACCGTCCATAAGAACTGAGATCTGTATGTGTGATTTAAGATGCAGTTACTACCATACATTGGGCCCGAAACCAATGGACCCTCTCGGCTTCTTAAATACCTTAGTACTCTGTCCAGGAGTTGCAAATAGTTTCTGGTGTTTGTAGGTTATGTGTTGGCGGCCGTGCGTAGCGTTGACCCTAGGGGTGGGCTATGTTGCGGTAGACACACCGTAGCACGGTGTACCAAGTCACCCGTTTGGTGTCTCGGGAACCCTGTTCACATCGTTCGGGGCCGTATGTAGAAACCTCGGCCGGACTCCCTGCGGATGGAACCTGGATAGGCGATACACCTGGACCAGAGACTTAAGTGTTTAGGTAGGCCGTGGCCGACACCCTCGCTGGGCTTCCGCTTGAAGGTTGCCGAGTACATGTCGTGTAAACGTCGGTAAGTGGTGAAAGCATGTATGAAGAAGTATACCCCTGCAGGGTTAACATCATCTATTTGAATAGCCGCGTGCACGGTAAAGGACTACTTGGTTTCCTATATAGTTCATAGACAAGTTAATGGCCACTACTAAAATACTCAAGATAAGTGTGAGTACGGAGGATGGCCCTCTCGTAGGATGACGAGAGAGGATCCCCGGTGGAGTATTGTGTTGGTGAGTAGTGGACTCGTGTGCGAAAACTATTTTACTAGTGGAGTACCGTAGGATAGCTTAGCCAAGAGTCAAAGCTGGCTTGCTGCAATAATCCCACCACCTTCTTGAGAATGAGCATGTATATTAGGTTCTGATGTAAGACTTGCTGAGTACCTTTGTACTCATGTTTGCTCAATTACTGTTTTCAGACGACAACACCGCCCCCTCCGATGGGTTCTACGTAGACCTTGACGTCGACGAGTGACTAGCCACCCAGGTGGTGATCCTGGCCATGGAGGGCCCCATGTAGATAGACAGGCTTCGAGAAGCCTTCTTTCTTTCTAGTGTCTGTACTCAGACTAGTTGCTTCCGCATGTGCTTGTATGATTGTATGACTTGAGTGTCGGGTCATGTGACCCCTATCTGTATGAACTTGTTATGTATGGCTCTCTGGAGCCTTTAAATAAAGTACTTAAGTTGTAGAGTTTTGTTGTGATGCCATGTTGTATGTACTCATATCGGGCATATTGTGTGTATGATTGAAATGCTTGGTATGAGTGGGATCCGACAATCTAGTTGTTTATCCTTGGCAGCCTTTCTTATGGGGAAATGTAGTCTAGTGTTCCTCGAGCCATAGTAGTCCGCTATAGCACGGTTCACCTGAGTCCTGCTAGCCCAGCACTACTGCTCAGGACACTTGACTGGCCGGCATGTGTTTCACGTCGTTCCTATGTCTGTCCTTTCGGGGAAATGTCACGCGGTGACATCCGGAGTCCTGCCTAGCCTGCTACAGCCCGGGTTCCACGGAGTCCTGTTAGCCCAGTGCTACAGCCCGGAATCACTCGCTGATGACCGACATGCTCGATGTGATTCATGTATGCCTGTCTCCATAGGTCTGTGCCGCTTTGGGTTCACGACTAGCCATGTCGGCCCGGGTTCTCTGTCATATGGATGCTAGCGACACTATCATATACGTGAGCCAAAAGGCGCAAACGGTCCCGGGCCACGGTAAGGCGACACCCGTGGGATACCGTGCGTGAGGCCGCAAAGTGATATGAGGTGTTACCGGCTAGATCGATGTGGCTTGCAATCGGGGTCCTGACAGCGCCGATGCGTGCCAGGACATCTGCCGCCTGATTATTTTCCCGGGCTATATGGTGAAATTCAAGCCCCTCGAACCGAGCTGACATCTTTAGGACAACATTGCGGTAAGCTGCCATTTTTGGATCCTTGGCATCGAAGTCTCCATTTATTTGGGATATTGTGAGGTTCGAGTCCCCGCGCACCTCTAGGCGTTGGATGCCCATGGATACTGCCATCCGGAGACCATGTAAAAGGGCCTCTTATTCGGCTGCGTTGTTGGAGTCCGTGTACATAATCTGTAGTACGTATTGAACTGTGTCTCCTGTGGGGGACGTCAAAACGATGCCATCCCCCAGTCCGGCCAACATCTTGGAGCCGTCGAAATGCATGATCCAATTTGAATATGTGCCATACTCTTTAGGGAGTTCGGCCTCCGTCCATTCTGCGACGAAGTCGGCCAAAACTTGTGACTTGATGGCTCGTCGTGGCTTATAAGTTATGTCGAACAGGAGGAGCTCGATGGCCCATTTTGCAATCCGGCCCGTTGCGTCACGGTTGTTTATAATGTCGTTAAGTGGTACTTCTGAGGCTACTGTTATTGAACACTCTTGAAAGTAGTGTCGTAGCTTCCGGGATGCCATGAATACCGCGTACGCAATCTTTTGATAATGCGGGTACCGTGATTTCTAGGGAGTGAGGACAGTGGACACATAATAGACCAGCTTTTGATGGGGGAATTTGTGTCCGTCCGCTTCTCGTTCAACGACGAGCACTGCGCTTACAACCTGATGTGTTGCTGCAATGTATAATAGCATTGGTTCGCCAATGTTTGGCACGGCCAGGACTGGGTTTGTTGCTAGTATGGCTTTTATTTCATCGAGTCCGGCCGTGGCTGCGTCCGTCCATTTGAAGTGTTCGGTGCGCCGAAGGAGGCGGTAAAGGGGTAGGGCCTTTTCTCCCAAGCGGGAGATGAAGCGGCTTAGAGCCGCCACGCATCCGGTTAACTTTTGTATTTGTTTGAGGTCCTTTGGGATATCCAGTTGCGACAGAGCTAGGATCTTGGCTGGATTTGCTTCAATTCCTCTACCGGATACAATGAAGCCCAAGAGCTTTCCGGCTGGAATGCCGAAAATGCATTTTTCTGTGTTGAGCTTGATGTCGTATGTTCGGAGGTTATCAAATGTGAGCCTCAAATCGTCTACTAGAGATTCAACGTGTCTTGTTTTGACGACCACATCATCTACATATACCTGCACTGTTTTGTCGATCTGGCTTGCCAGACATGTCTGAATCATGCGCTGATATGTTGCGCCGGCGTTTTTTAGCCTGAAGGGCTCGTGTTGAAGCAGAATGGCCCGTATGGTGTGATAAATGCCGTTGCGTCTTGGTCTGGTTCTGCCATCTTGATTTGATGGTAGCTAGAATATGCATCGAGGAAACACAACGAATCGTGTCCTGCGGTAGCGTTGATAATTTGATCGATGCGGGGGAGGGGGAAGGGATCCTTTGGGCAAGCCTTGTTAAGGTCTTTAAAATCAACACACAGGCGCCAGGATTTGTCCTTCTTTCGTACCATCACCAGGTTTGCTAGCCAGTCCGGATGTTTTATATCTCTGATGAATCCGGCCTCCAATAGCTTTGCTAGCTCCTCTCCCATGGCCTGTCTCTTAGGTTCGGAAAAATGCCGAAGAGCCTGTTTGACGGGTTTGAATCCTGTTTGGGTATTTAAGCTGTGCTCGGCCAGCCTGCGTGGGATTCCTGGCATGTCTGAAGGGTGCCAGGCGAAAATGTCCCAGTTCTCTCGTACAAACTCTCGCAATGCGGCGTCGACATCAGGGTTTAACTGTGCCCCGATGGAAGCTGTTTTATTGGGGTCTGTTGGATGGACCTGGAATTTGACTATTTCGTCCGCCGGTTTAAAGGAGGTGGACTTGGATCTTTCGTCGAGTACCACATCGTCCCTATTCACCGTAGAGCGCAGCGCAGTCAGCTCCTCAGCCGCTAGGGCTTCGGATAGTGCCTCAAGGGCCAGTGCGGCTGTCTTGTTGTCGGCGCGGAGTGCTATGTCCGGATCACTAGCGAGAGTGATGATCCCATTAGGCCCGGGCATCTTGAGCTTCATGTACCCATAATGGGGTATTTCTTGGAAGATTGTAAATGCTTCTCGCCCTAGCAGAGCGTGATAACCGCTGCTGAACGGAGCCACCTGGAACATGACCTCTTCGGACCTGTAATTATCCGGCGTGCCGAACAACACATCTAGTGTGATTTTTCCTGTATAGCGCGCTTCCCGACTAGGGATTATTCCTCTAAAGGTTGTGCTGCTTCACTCAATGCGGTTCCAGTCTATTTCCATTTTTTGAAGAGTCTCCTCGTAAATGAGGTTCAATCCGCTGCCGCCATCCATGAGTACCTTGGTAAGACGAAAGCCGTCCACTATTGGACTAAGGACCAATGCGGCTGGTGCTCGGGCTGTTCGGAATTTAGGTTCATCACTGGCATTAAAGGTAATAGCCGTGTCACTCCATGGGTTTATTTTTGCTACTTGGTAGACTTCGGCAAGGCTGCGGAGTGTCCTTTTTTGCATATTATTTGATGCAAAAGTCTCAAAGACTGTTAATACCGTATTGGTGTCTCTGGGGTGGCTTTCTGTGGCCTCCGGAATTAGGAGATTTTCACCAATTTTGGCCACCTGCCGGAGTATCCAACATGCTCTGAGGCTGTGAGTTGGTGTGGCGTCCTCTGTACTGTGAATTTTACAGGGTCCATTAAGCCACCCTTCCAGTATGGTTCCATGCCCTGTAGAGGGTTTTTGCTTTTTAGTGCTTGACCCGGGTGACTGGTGATGATGCACCCTTTTATTTCGGACTGGGTTTGTATTTAGGGCCGGATTGTCCCAAAATTTTATTTCGGTTTTCCAGGCGCTTTCCATCGCACAGTACTTTCGTACAATGGACGCCAAGTCAGCGAAGCGTGTAATATCACGGCGACTTATGGCGTTGAGTATTCCCTTGTCCGTGCAATTATTGCAGAAGATTGAGATTGCGTCTTCCTCGCAGCGGGCCCTTAGCCTGTTCTTAACCAGGAGGAATCTGGCCCAGTAATGATGTACAGTTTCATCGGGTTCTTGCCTGATTTTGGATAGATCGCTTATGTTGGGGTGGGTGGGTGGAATTAAATCCGAAGCCTCACCCCATCTAAGGCTCAGAGGCCGAGGAATTTCTGAACTCGAAAATTTGGATTCCTAGATGTTGTCTAATGAATCCAACCCGTCGCCTGACTCTAAGTTTAGGTGTTGAGTGATATCCTCCCCTCCGCGGGTATCCGGCTTGGAGGGATCGGTAATCCGGACGTAGCGAGTCCTTAAGATAGATGAAGGGTCACCACACTGTCCCTCTACCACGGCAACATGATGGGTGACTTGGGGAGAGTTAATCTCTCTCAGATCGGTTTTAGGCCCAATCTAGTCGTAATCCGTAGCGACTCCTATGGCGGCGAAGAGATCCAAGAGCTCATTTATGGAGTAAAGCTCCATTGGATCTAACTGCTCAGCGAGTTCCGAGCTGACATGAAGATTGCTTTCGATGGCTCGAGAGGTCATCGTCGGCGCAGAAGCCGAACAGGTGGTCATGAGAAAGCCACCTAACCGGAGGGTTTGGCCGACAGCCAAAGCTCCCTTAGCAATGGTGCCGTCTTTAAAGACGGGGCGAGGCATCCTTCCTGATGGCGATGACACAGAGGAACTCTCAATGAAAGCACCAATGTCGGTGTCAAAACCAGCGGATCTCGGGTAGGTGGTCCCGAACTGTGCGTCTAGGCCGGATGGTAACAGGAGACAAGGGACACGAAGTTTTACCCAGGTTCGGGCCCTCTCGATGGAGGTAAAACCCTACGTCCTGCTTGACTAATATTGATGATATGGGTAGTACAAGAGTAGATCTACCACGAGATCGAGGAGGCTAAACCCTGGAAGCTAGCCTATGGTATGATTATTGATGTGTATGTTGTCCTACGGACTAAAACCCTCCGGTTTATATGGACACCAGATAGGGTTAGGGTTACATAGAGTCGGTTACAATGGTAGGAGATCTTCATATCCGGATCGCCAAGCTTGCCTTCCACGCCAAGGAAAGTCCCTTCCGGACGCGGGACAGAGTCTTCAATCTTGTATCTTCATAATCCAGGAGTCCGGCTGAAGGTATACTCTGGCTATCCGAACACCCCCTAATCCAGGACTCCCTCAATGATGGAAAGGAAAATTGTGCTCAAGTGCTAGAAGAAGAAGTCTATAAAATGTTTGGCACTAAACCTTTGAATGATGAGCATGATTGCAATGTTGTTAGTATGAACTCCTTGAATATCCATAGTACTAATGATGATTGCACTAGTCATGATGAAAATGTCTCTTATAAGCATGTGAAATTTTGTGGAATACATAGAGCTTGCAAGTACACACCAATTAGGGAAAATAGATTTTGCAAGAGGCATAAGTATTTGGAAACTAAATGGTTGCAATAGAGGCGAGATGTTTGTGCTGAAAATTTAAAATTTCTTCACCATACTTGTGAACTTTGCAATGAACATGGTCATTTAAATCTCCAATGCAAATTGTTTCATGATCGTATCGTGTCCAAAAATTGTGATGATTTGATTTCCCTTGCACATCATAATGAACTTAGTTTGCTTTTGGGTTATGAAGAAATGAAACGTATAACTAAGCATAATCCAGAATATAACCTTGAGAAATTCCTCGATATTGATCTAGAAGAAATTTTTATGTATTGTGCGGTGAATTGCATTGAAAACCCTTATATTGCCAATTACATAAAGAAAACAAAACAAATAGAGGATGAAAAGAATACTAATGAAAGGGAAGAGGCTTCCCAATATCCTCCTATTATTTCTTATGATGAATCGGGTAACGAGGAGGAGCCTTCTATTCAACCGATCTCATCAATAAGGAGCTCCAAAAAGAGGATTGAACCCACACATAATGTGAAGAAGAAAAATAAAATACATTGAAGTAAAGGCGAAAAGGTATGCCTCCCAAATGATGTTTCCCCTATTACTCATTGTGATGATGATAATTGTTATACTATTGGTGCTATCCATACTATTAATGATGAGAGTGATTATGCTTATGATAAGAAAAGGCCCAAGCTTGGGGATGCTATGTTTGATGAGAATGACATGTTTGAGAATGTATTTGCTGCAATTAATGTTTGTCCCAAGCTTGGGGATGCTATGTTTAATGAAGATGATATTTGTAGTCTCCCAAGTTTTGGTATGCAAATTTATTATGATGATAGCATGGCTCCTACTTATGATGATTATATTGATGAAAGTGGGTTTGGAAGAGTGTCAACTTTAGGAAGTAATGTCGGGATGCGGGGTTCCGGCAAACCCTTAAGGTTCGAACACTGGGGTGCGCACGAGTCTTTCCCTCCAACCGATCTATGCTCTAGCTCACTAGGATCTTGCGGACGAACTCGACAAACTCACAACACGGAAAGACACGGGGTTTATACTGGTTCGGGCCACCGTTGTGGTGTAATACCCTACTCCAGTGTGGTGGTGGTGGATTGCCTCTTGGGCTGATGAACAATACAAGGGAAGAACAGCCTCCTAAGGTTGAGGCGTTCTTGAGCTCGGTGAGCTTGTGTGTGGGGGGTTGGTCTCTCTCACTCCCTCTTCTAAGGTGGTGGCTAGTCCTATTTATAGAGGCCCTGGTCCTCTTCCCAAATATCGAGCGGGAAGGGAGCCAACAATGGCGGGCTAATTTGAAGGGGGGCAACTAGTACAAGCTATCCTGACAAAAGTAGTCTTCGCCTGCACAAAGTTCTGGTGGTGATGCTGTTCTGGGCTCCACGATGACCTCCGTCTTGCAGTACGTGGTCTTGGTCTTGTTGCACCGAAATGGCAACCTTTGCCTGAGGCTTCGGTACTCCACGGCTGCGCTTGCCCCCTTTGCACCAAAGAGGAAACAAGGACGATGCGCGCGCTGGCACCCGCCTGGCGCCCGCCTGGTGTCGATCGTCATGGCTCACATCGCGAGAGCCTCGTGAGGTTCGCCTCGCCTTGATATCTACGCTCCTCGTGAGCCTGCCTAGCTTGGCCACTCCAGAGGAGGTCTTGTGTCGTTCGCCTCGTGAGGCTTGGCCCCTCGCGAGGGTCTTAGGTGCTTTGTTGGTGAAGATGGGCCGTACGGCCTACTGGCTCAGCCACGCCGCGGCCCGCAGGCAGGCAAGTATGGGGACCCCCGTTCCCAGGACGCCGACAGTAGCCCCCGGGCCCAAGGTGTGCTCGGGCTTGGCTTCGCGGCAAAGCCAAGGGTCAAGTTCGGAGCACCGCGGGCCCCCAAAAGCATGCGCCCTCTGTTGATGTGTGGCGGTTGATTGGACGTGGGCGTCTCCTCTTCCCCACGTTGTTTCGGCAACTACACGACTTGACAAGTCCTTGAGACATGCAAGGGAAACCATCATTACCTTCGATCATGGGAGACACAGGTTGGCCTTCTCTTTCTATAAATGGGGAGGGGGGCGGAGCTCCCGTTGCCCATCTCTTCCTTGCTTGCTTCCTCATTCTTGCTCCACTGCTTGCTCCAATGGCGCCCATCAGAAGGTTCTCCACCGAGGAGAAGGGGAAAGCCCCCCGGGATGCCCTGGAGCCACTCCCGCCGAAGAAGTGGTCGATCCATCGCCGTGATGAAGCAACGATGCAGATGGTGGCATGGCCTTTGTGCGAGCGGCCTCCACCAGGGTACCCACTACCGTTGTACGCCCAAGCCGTAGGCTCGGGAGGATGAAGTGGCGAGCAGCGTCACCCATGCCGCACCTGGGGTCGCCGCGCCACGGTGACGTGGGCCATCCACGCCGCGGACTCCTCGCGCGAGCTGGTGCTGTGGGCGCCGATGCCTCCGAACTCCTGGATCCGCTTCCCATGGTTCTTCTTCGATGTGATTCCGCCGAGGGGGCCTCTCGAGCTCTGGCTGCAGCATGCCGATTGTGGCGCTCCGGTGATCAGAGCGAAGACCGAAGCGGTCCCCATCGACAAGATCTTCATGACTTGCGGCTAGGGCGAGATCGTACGGATCTGTGGCACGAGGGGCGGCCTCGTGATCCACTTAGAGTACGACGGCGCCTCCACGCTTCTCTTCAAGGTCTTCGACGCCGAGGGCCGCCGCCTGGAGTGCTGCTCTGGAGAGGAGCACGAGGCTGATGCGCGCTCCGCCTGCGACTACTCTAGCAGCAGCAGCCCTTGGGAGTCCAGCAGCTCTCCCGAGCTCTACGAGACTCCGGAGACGAGCGACGACAGCTACGCCCCCGAGCTCTCGCCATGCTCGAAGCAGGGCTGCGCCGTCCAGCCGCCGCCGCCGCTGATCTGGATGGGGTTGGCGCCGGCCTCCCGTGGCCCGCTGTTGATGATGGCATCCGCCACGGGAGGATGTAGATAGGATCCCCCTTAGCATTAGCTTTTGTTGCCTGCAAAGAATTATGAGTCACCCCGTGGGGGCATGTAAGGATCTACAATGCCTTTGTACTTACTTTCCTTGTTATGAAGATTTGATGAACGCGTGTCCCGTTAAGGCTCGGCCTCCCCTTTCTTTCCTCGCGATAGCTTGTTGCTCTACGCTGACGGGTCCCGGTCCCAAGGCGGCTACAACCGTCGCTGGTATGCTAGGTCGCGATGCCATGGTCCAGGCCAGGAGGTGCGCGGCCCGAGGTCCAGTAAGAGCCCCTGAGGCGCGATGCTCAGGAGGTCCCCCTTAGCACCCAAGCGGCCATGGTAAGGGAAGAAAGGAGGATGACTTGGCCGCAATGGGGTTGCGGCATGGTGCGAGCGACTATTAATCCCAAATATTTAGCCAATCCGAGGGCGAGACTTATCTTGATGACTTCGCGGTGACTCCTAATCTTGCGCTAGGGCTACGCGCCAACTTACGCGACATAGCTAGGCCGGTCCGTACGAGTTTTCCCTCTCCCGAGCTCTTCCTAATGCTCTACGTCCTTAGGTCCCGACCCTCGAGCGAGCTCAGCCGCCGCTGGTATGCCAGGCCGCGATGCCGTGGTCTAGGCCAGGGGGTGAGGGCTGGAGAGCCAGTAAGAGCTCCTGAGTCGCGATGCTCAGGAGCCCCCCTTTTAACGCGCAAGCGAATCACACGAGAGGAAAGGAGGCTCACGGTGCCGCTTGTTGTCCTTCCCGCAAGGTTCCTGTGGACAGGCACAAGAAGAAACATGGTTTGCCGTCACTGCCGCCTGCCTGCCGTTGGTTGGTCCGGATGAAGTGAAGGCATTGAGGGCTTGGTGAGGTGACGTGCGCGGCGCGTGCCGCGAGCCAGAGCTCGACCACTCAGATTTGTCGGTCGTGGTAGGGACGGACCCATGCACTGGCGTCATGCCTGTGTTGAGGCCCCGAGGGAGGCGATGCTTGAGCAGGTGATAGCAGTTGGCAGGCTCAACATGAAGAGCAGATCGACTGGGATAAATGCAGGAAGATACATGCCACTGGGTCTGGCCCGAGCGGCGTGGGGATGATGTAGCCCGAGGGGCGCCCCCAACAAGGTAAGCTAGAGACATAAGAAGAAGGGATACCTGCCATAGGGACGGACCCACGTGGCCTGGGAATAGTGCAGCCCGAGGGGCGCTCCCAGCTTAAATGAACTTGGAAGATGTCACCTGGTTCTGTAGACGAAGTAGAGCTAGTGCAGCTGAAGCCACGCGTTGAAGGAATGACTCCTCACGAGCCACAGGGACCCTGAGCCTCGGGAGGCTCTGGGAGCTCAGGAGGTTTCCTGAAGACCGTCGCCATCTCCTCCTGAACGGCGTGGAACCTGGCCTCCTGAGCCGCCAGGACTTGCCGCACATTGTGCTGATGGGCCGACGCAACGCTCGGCAAGCTAAAGGGCATGCGAACGAAGTTGTGTGGTGGACCCTCACAGAGGCCCGTGCTTGACGACCAGAGGCTTTCCTGAGATGCGGCCCTGTTGAGCCCTGGGATGTCGACGCAGGCGCGCAGCTCAGCACCCTCGCCTGGGTGGTGAGCCACCCTCTGTGAGCGGTTGTCGCCATGCATGGCTCTTGCGTCTTGTAGCTCTTGGGTGGTCTTGGTGATGAACTCCTGGGTGGTGGGCATTCCTTGCCCCATGCTCTCCTGAGGAACATGTGCCGTGAAGCACGCTTCCAAGTGGTGCGCAAACGCCTCCCTTGTGAGATTGGCATGGTCTGAGGCCCTCCAGAAGAAAGCCCCCGAGCCTTGCCTGAGGAGGGCGCCAAGCGCGCTTTCCTATGCGGTGGAGGGAGGCGCCCCTGGAGTGGGCGTTGATCCTGGCGAGGCTCCTGATGCGACGCCATCTTCTTGGGGTCCTGCACGGCGCGGTAGCTTCCTCTTGGGGATGGTCTCCGGAGGGCCTTCACTTCTGCTGTCAGGGTTGTCGATTGCCGCGGCTTGGAAGGCGCGCTCAAGGGAGCACACCGCATCCCTTTCTTCACATGGGACTGTGATGATCCCCCCGCTTCCTGGCATCTTGAGAACGTTGTAGCCATGGTGAGTGACTACCATGAACTTGGCCAGGGCTAGATACTCGAGGATGGCATTGTACGGCAGGAGGATGTGCGCGACGTCGAAGTCGATGAGCTCGGTGCGGTAATTCTTGCGCTCCCCGAAGGTGACAGGCAGGCGGACTTGCCCTATTGGTGTGGTGGAACCGTCAGTCACTCCTGAGAAAGGCTTGGTTGGCTGGAGCTGCTCATAGGGCACTTGGAGGTTGTCGAACGTGTCGGCGGATAGGACGTTGAGCCCTGCGCCGCCGTCGATGAGAGTCTTGGTGACTTGCACATTGCTGATGACTGGGGAGCACAGCATAGGGAGTGTGCTACGGTGGCTGCGCACTTGAGCTGGTCGGCCGAGCTGAAGGTGATGACGCATTGGGACCACCGGAGCGGGCCCGTGGCCTCGAGCTTTGGGAGCGCCGCGTTCACCTCGTGAGCGAACTATTTGAAGATGCGCTGAGAGGCTGGGGCCTGAGCGCCACCCAAGACGCAAGCGACCACGCGCGGCTCCTGGAAGCCCCCAGCCCCCTCATCCTGGTGGTGGTTGTCGTTCCTCCTTGGCGGTGGCAATGGGGGAAGACCAGCATTGCCCTGGGGGCGATCCTCACGAGGCTTGGTGTCGGGCACTGCTGCGAGCACTACTGCCTCTTTGCGCTTCACGTCCTTGGCCTTGGCCTTCTTTTCCTCCACTCCTGCAGCTGGAAGCTTAAGGAGAGGGAGGCGCCCCTCCTCAGCTCTTGCGCACCTGGTCGCCAGGTTGAACAGCTCCTGAGATGTGCAAAGCTCCTCATGGATAGCCAGCTCTTCCTTCATCTTGACGTCGCGGACGCCGTCGGAAAACGCGGAGATGATGGCCTCGTCCATGACCTTGGGGATCTTTAGGCGGGTTCTGTTGAAACGTTGGATGTACTTCTGGAGGGTCTCTCCTGGCTGTTGCTTGATGCGGCGTAGGTCTCCCGCGACCGGTGGGCGGTCACGAGTGCCCTGGAAGTTGGCGACGAAGCGTTCGCGCATCTCGTCCCAGGAGGAGATCGAGCCGTGCTGCAGGTTCAGGAGCCAGGAGCGGGCCCCGTCCTTGAGAGCCATGGGAAACCAGTTCGCCATGAATTTTTCATCGCTGTTGGCCGCTTCGATGCTCAACTCATAGAGCTGCAGGAACTCCGTGGGTCGGCGGTGCCATCGTACCGAGGGGGCAGATCTGGACAAACTTGCCTGGCCAGGCAATGCTACGCAGCTCGGGGGTGAAGGCGGGGCAGCCTGCCATGGTTGTCGGGGCCTGCTTCGGAGGCGGAGCTTGGTCTTGGCGAGGTCCGCGCTGTGCCACTACAGGCGGCGCGCGATCTTGACGAGGTGGCGCGGGGAGCGCTGGTGCAGCTTCTCGTGGCCGCGGGATTTCTTGGCAGCTCCTTTCTTCACACGCGAGCGCCGGGCGCGGCTGATGACGCCGCGGAGGCGTGCGCCTTGGCGCCAAGGCATCGTCTTGGGGTCGAGGCGGTGGAGGTACGCCATGAGCCCCGTTGCCCGCGGTCTGCTGAGGGGGAGGTAGAGAGTGGGACGGCGCCAGAGAGCCCCCCGCAGCACGGACGAGCTCGAGCCACTCTTCATAGACGTCGCCGACGGTGCGGTAACGCAGGAGCTCGTTCGCCGCAATGAGCGCGGCCCATGCCTCCATGGGAGCGTGCTGCGCGTGAGACGAAGAACCAGCAGGGGTGAGTGATGGAGTAGCGGTGCGGCCATCCTGCCACACCCAAGGATGTTGCGAGGACGTCTGATGCTCATTTCCCACCGGGCCGGTGGCAGCGTTGGCGGCGGGGGACGGATAACGACGAGGCGGCCCATCGACGGGAGCCGTCTGAGCGACGCGGGCAGCGAGGGCGGCCCGACGCTCAGCTCGAGCGCGGCGAGTGTCCGACATGGAGATGACAAAGCGACAGAGCGACGAGCTGATGGAAGGGAAGCTACGGCGCACCCCTACCTGGCGCGCCAAATGTCGGGGTGTGGGGTTTTGGCAAACCCTTAAGGTTCGAACACTGGGGTGCGCGCGAAGTTTTTCCCTCCAACCGATCTACGCTCTAGCTCACTAGGATCTTGCGGACGAACTCGACGAACTCACAACACAGAAAGACACGGGGTTTATACTGGTTCAGGCCACTGTTGTGGTGTAATACCCTACTCAAGTGTGGTGGTGTGGATTGCCTCTTGGGCTGATGAACAATACAAGGGAAGAGCAGCCTCCTGAGGTTGAGGCGTTCTTGAGCTCGGTGAGCTTGTGTGGGGGAGGGGGTTGGTCTCTCTCTCCCTCTTCTAAGGTGGTGGCTAGTCCTATTTATAGAGGCCCTCGTCCTCTTCCCAAATATCGAGCGGGAAGGGAACCAACAATGGCGGGCTAATTCCAAGGGGGACAACTAGTACAAGCTATCCTGACAAAAGTAGTCTTCGTCTGCACAAAGTTCTGGTGGTGACGCTGTTCTAGGCTCCACGATGAACTCCGTCTTGTAGTCCGTGGTCTTGGTCTTGTTGCACCGAAATGGCAACCTTTGCCTGAGGCCTCGGTACTCCGCGGCTGCGCTTGCCCCCTTTGCACCAAAGAGGAAACAAGGACGATGCGCACGCTGGCGCCCGCCTGGTGTCGATCGTCATGGCTCACGTCACGAGAGCCTCATGAGGTTCGCCTCGCCTTGATATCTCCGCTCGTCATGAGCCTGCCTAGCTAGGCCACTCCAGAGGAGGTCTTGCATCGTCCACCTCATGAGGGTCTTGGGTGCTTTGTTGGTGAAGATGGGCCGTACGGCCTGCTGGCTCAACCACGTCGCGGGCCGGAGGCAGGCAAGTCTGGGGACCCCCGTTCCCAGGACGCCGACAAGTAATGATCCCACTATTTTGGAGGATGTTGAATCTTATTGTGATAATTATGAAAGTGGATTTGAAGAGGTTATGACTTTATTTAGTAATGATTCCACTATCTTGGAAGAGGTTTCAATTGATTATGCTGAGAACAAAGTTGCTACCTATGATGATTATTGTGATGACACTTATGCTATAAAAAGTAGTGATGATTATATTTATAAAACTTGTCATGATTATGATTACCCCTTTTCCGAACATTACTCTTTTAATGTGGAAACAGTTTATAGTATTTGAGTCTCTTATGATACTCCCACTATTCCGAATGAGAAGAATTTTGCTTATGTGGAGAGTAATTAAATTTCTATGCTTGTAGATCATGAAAAGAATGCTTTAGGTGCTGGTTATATTGTTGAATTCATTCATGATGCTACTGAAAATTACTAGGAGGGAGGAACATATTCTTGTAGGAATTGCAATAATATCAAGTTTCCTCTCTATGTGCTTAAAGTTTTGAAGTTATGCTTGTTTTGCCCTCCTATGCTAGTTGATTATGGTTCCCACAAGTTGTTTGCTCACAAAATCCCTATGCATATGAAGTGGGTTAGACTTAAATGTGCTAGTCATATTCTTCATGATGCTCTCTTTATGTTACAATTCTTATCTTTTATGTGAGCATCATTGAAATCATCATGCCTAGCTAGGGGCGTTAAACGATACCACTTGTTGGGAGGCAACTCAATTTTATTCTTGTTCTTTGCTTTTGGCTAATGTTTAGTAATAAATAATTCATCTAGCCTCTGTTTAGATGTGGTTTTCTGTTTTAATTAGTGTTTGTGCCAAGTAGAACCTTTGGGAAGACTTGGGGAAAGTCTTTGCGATCTTGCTGTAAAAAACAGAAACTTTAGCGCTCACGAGTTTTGCTGCCATTTTTTACTGAAGAGTGCGATTAGGTTGATTCTTTTTGAAGATGATTAATAGACAAATTACTCACGTCCATAAATTTATTTTAGAATTTTAGGGGTTCCATAAGTATACGTTTGATCCAGATTACTACAGACTGTTCTGTTTTTGACAGATTCTGTTTTCTATGTGTTGTTTGCTTATTTTGATGAATCTATGAGTAGTATCGGAGGGTATGAACCATAGAGAAGTTGGAATACAGTAGATATTACACCAATATAAATAAAGAATGAGTTCACAACAGAACCTAAGTGGTGATTTATTTTCTTATACTAACGGAGCTTACGAGTTTTCTGTTAAGTTTTGTGTTGTGAAGTTTTCAAGTTTTGGGTAAAGATTCGATGGGATATGGAATAAGGAGTGGCAAGAGCCTAAGATTGGGGATGCCCAAGGAACCCCAAGGTAATATTCAAGGACAACCAAGAGCCTAAGCTTGGGGATGCCCCGGAAGGCATCCCCTCTTTCGTCTTCGTTCATCGGAACTTTACTTGGAGCTATATTTTTATTCACCACGTGATATGTGTTTTGCTTGGAGCGTCATTTTATTTTATTTTGTTTTGCTTGCTGTTTTAATAAAATACCAAGACCTGAAATTCTTAAATGTTAGAGAGTCTTCACATAGTTGCATAATTATTCAACTACTCATTGATCTTCACTTATATCTTTCGGAGTAGTTTGTCATTTGCTCCAGTGCTTCACTTATATCCTTTTAGAGCATGGCGGTGGTTTTATTCTAAAGAAATAGATGAACTCTGGTGCTTCACTTATATTATTTTTAGAGTCTTTAGAACAGCATGGTAGTTTGCTTTGGTTATGAATCTAGTCCTAATATGATGGGCATCCAAGATGGGTATAATAAAAACTTTCATATAGAGTGCATTGAATACTATGAGAAGTTTGATACTTGATGATTGTTTTGAGATATGAAGATGGTGATATTAGAGTCATGCTATTGAGTAGTTGTGAATTTGAGAAATACTTGTGTTAAAGTTTGTGATTCCCGTGGCATGCACGTATGGTGAACCTTTATGTGATGAAGTCAGAGCATGATTTATTTTTTGATTGTCTTCCTTATGAGTGGCGGTCGAGGACGAGCGATGGTCTTTTCCTACCAATCTATCCCCCTAGGAGCATGCAAATAGTAGAGTTCTTTATGACTAATGTTGAGTCCATGGATTATACGCACTCTCACCTTTCCGCCATTCCTAGCTTCTCTAGTACCGCGCAACTTTGGCCGATACCATAAATCCACCACATATCCTTCCTCAAAACAGCCACCATACCTACCTATTATGGCATTTCCATAGCCATTCCAAGATATATTGCCATGCAACTTTCCACCGTTCCGTTTATTATGACATGCTCCATCATTGTCATATTGCTTTGCATGATCATGTAGTTGACATCGTATTTGTGGCAAAGCCACCGTTCATAATTCTTTCATACATGTCACTCATTGGTCATTGCACATCCCGGTACACCACCAGAGGTATTCATATAGAGTCATATTTTGTTCTAAGTATCGAGTTGTAATTTTTGAGTTGTAAGTAAATAAAAGTGTGATGATCATCATTATTAGAGCATTGTCCCATGTGAGGAAAGGATGATGGAGACTATGTTTCCCCCACAAGTCGGGATGAGACTCCGGACGAAAAAAAGAGAAAAAAGAGGCCATAAAAAAAGAAGGCCAAAAAAACAAAAAATGAGAGAAAAAGAGAGAAGGGACAATGTTACTATCCTTTTACCACACTTGTGCTTCAAAGTAGCACCATGATCTTCATGATAGAGAGTCTCCTATGTTGTCACTTACATATACTAGTGGGAATCTTTCATTATAGAACTTGGCTTGTATATTCCAATGATGGGCTTCCTCAAAATGCCCTAGGTCTTCGTGATCAAGCAAGTTGGATGCACCCCCACTTAGTTTCTTTTGTTGAGATTTCATACACTTATAGCTCTAGTGCATCTGTTGCATGGCAATCCCTACTCACTCACATTGATATCTATTGATGGGAATCTCCATAGCCCGTGGATATGCCTAGTTGATGTGAGACTATCTTCTCCTTTTTGTCTTCTCCACAACTACCATTCTATTCCACTTATAGTGATATGTCCATGGCTCACGCTCATGTATTGCGTGAAGATTGAAAAAGTTTGAGAACATCAAAAGTATGAAACAATTGCTTGGCTTGTCATCGGGGTTGTGCATGATTTAAATATTTTGTGTGATGAAGATAGAGCATAGCCAGACTAT
Organism: Triticum urartu; assembly: GCF_056163025.1. Classification (NCBI taxonomy): domain Eukaryota; kingdom Viridiplantae; phylum Streptophyta; class Magnoliopsida; order Poales; family Poaceae; genus Triticum; species Triticum urartu. Next base: position 175,430,414 of record NC_141879.1, read on the forward strand.
TTGATTTTTTAGGGATAGATTTCTTTGGCCATGTTATTTTGAGAAGACATGATTACTTTGTTAGTATGCTTGAAGTATTATTATTTTTATGTCAATATTAAACTTTTATCTTGAATCTTTCGGATCCGAATATTCTTTCCACGATACATAGAATTACATGGATAAATATGTTAGGTAGCATTCCACATCAAAAATCTGTTTTTATCATTTACCTACTCGAGGACGAGCAGGAATTAAGCTTGGGGATGCTTGATACGTCTCCAACGTATCTATAATTTTTTAATGTTCCATGCTATTATATTATCAACATTGGATGTTTTATATGCATTTATATGCTATTTTATATGATTTTTGGGACTAACCTATTAACCTAGAGCCCAGTGCCAGTTTCTGTTTTTTCCTTGTTTTTGAGTATCGCAGAAAAGGAAAACCAACGGAGTCCAATTGATCTGAAACCTCACGGAACTTATTTTTGGACCAGAAGAAGGACACGGAGTAAAAGAGTTGGGCCAGAAGAGTCCCGGGCTGCCCACGAGGGTGGGGGTGCGCCCACCCAGCCTGGGCGCACCCCCTGCCTCGTGGACAGCCCGGAGACCCCCTACCTTGTTCCCGACTCCAACACCTCTTATATAACCCAAAACTTCCAGAACGAAACCTTGATCGGGAGTTTCGTAGCCACCGAAAAGCAATCTAGACCCGTTACGGCACCCTACTGGAGGGGGGAATCCCTCTCCGGTGGCCATCTTCATCATCCCGATGCTCTCCATGACGAGGAGGGAGTAGTTCACCCTCAGGGCTGAGGGTATGTACCAGTAGCTATGTGTTTGATCTCTCTCTCTCTCTCTCTCTCGTGTTATTGAGTCGGCACGATCTTGATGTATCGCGAGCTTTGCTATTATAGTTGGATCCTATGATGTTTCTCCCCCTCTACTCTCTTGTGATGAATTGAGTTTTCCCTTTGAAGTTATCTTATCGGATTGAGTCTTTAAGGATTTGAGAATTCTTGATGTATGTCTTTCATGTGCTTATCTGTGGTGACAATGGGATATCACGTGATCCACTTGATGTATGTTTTGGTGATCAACTTGCGAGTTCCGTGACCTCGTGAACTTATGCATAGGGGTTGGCACACTTTTTCGTCTTGACTCTCTAGTAGAAACTTTGGGGCACTCTTTGAAGTTCTTTGTGTTGGTTGAATAGATGAATCTGAGATGGTGTGATGCTTATCGTATAATCATACCCACGAATACTTGAGGTGACATTGGAGTATCTAGGTGACATTAGGGTTTTGGTTGATTTGTGTCTTAAGGTGTTATTCTAGTACAAACTCTATGATAGATTGAATGGAAAGAATAGCTTTGTGTTGTTTTACTACGGACTCTTGAATAGATCGATCAGAAGGATAACTTTGAGGTGGTTTCGTACCCTACAATAATCTCTTTGTTTGTTCTCCTCTATTAGTGACTTCGGAGTGACTCTTTGTTGCATGTTGAGGGATAATTATATGATGCAATTATGTTATTATTGTTGAGAGAACTTGCACTAGTGAAAGTATGAACCCTAGGCCTTGTTTCAATGCATTGCAATTCCGTTTGTGCTCACTTTTATCACTTGCTACCTTGCTGTTTTTATATTTTCAGATTACAAAAACCTTTATCTACCATCCATATTGCACTTGTATCACCATCTCTTCGCCGAACTGGTGCACCTATACAATTTACCATTGTATTGGGTGTGTTGGGGACACAAGAGACTCTTTGTTATTTGGTTGCAGGGTTGTTTAAGAGAGACCATGCATCTTCATCCTACGCCTCCCACGGATTGATAACCCTTAGGTCATCCACTTGAGGAAAATTTTCTACTGTCCTACAAACCTCTGCACTTGGAGGCCCAACAACGTCTACAAGAAGAAGGTTGTGTAGTAGACATCAATGGTCTTCGGTGCTTGACTATCGTCTGTTTCGAGTACCGTTGTTATGCATGCTCCTTTGCATACAGTTGATTAAATACTTGCATGGTAGTTTCATTGTTAGGTTATTGCATGGTATTTATTGCTGATGCTAGTGGTCATGTTATGCTTTGAGTAGTTTTCTAGTTGTGATATCCATGCTCGTCAGTATGCCATGCTCATCTGGATAAATGGGTAAATGTTGTTGTTATGCTCGTTGATTGGGATGCACCCTCATGCTTATGTTAATATCATGTTCATGCATTGTAGTTGCATCATGCTATTTTTATCATGAATTCGCATATTGCATTCAAGTTTAACTGGATTAAATTGAACTTGAACACCTGTTGGCTGAGTCATGGTGCCACCATATCGAGCTGACCAGTGCAACCACGCTTACCTTATGGGGGGGGTCCTAACTGGGTCTATTGTCATGCCTCTCACCGGTGCCTCCCGCGAGGGAAGGTTATGCGCGGGCGCTACCTTGGCTAGGTAGGATGGCATAAGCCTTGTGTGCCCGTTGTTTTTGTAAGGATCCTTGTCCCCGATTGGGACCGTTTTGCCACGACGGTGGCCGTTGGTGCCTTTGGTAGGCACGGGGCCACCCAGGACTTAGCCCAAAGGGTAGTTGGTCAGAGTGGCCGGGAGAGTGTCATGGCAGTATGCCGGTTTTGTCGGAATGTCGTTGGTCCACCCGAATGGGAGTGCGAGGCCATGAGTTCCGTGGTGTGGGTATAGTGTGCTAACCTCTGCAGAGTGTGTGTGTTAAATCTATCGATAGCCGCGCCTGCGGAAATGGGCCCAGTTCATGTCGGTCACACTATGGGTCAACAGTAATAATAATGATGTGCTTAATAACAACCCTGGTTCGATGATGAAATAAGTTGGTTGATATTTATGTGATCGATAGAGGATCATTGTGGTATCGTGAGTACCAACTTGTTTGATATTTGGGATGTTTTGCGAAAGTCAAGGGTAAAGGTCAAGCTCCTTGTGGTCATAAATGATTACTACGGTATTGTTAATACCAAGCTTGATTGGATCATGAGATGATCGTGTGATGTCCGTGATGGTAAGTGATGCATGTGATGGTTACAAGGTAACCCGAGCAGAGTAAGTTGGTGCATGTAAGTTTCATCATGTTGCATGCTAGTCTCATCATGTTCATATGTTTATGCCATGCTCGTATTGTTCTAGCTGTATTATGTTGTACATGCCATGTTGTACTAACAGTATTATGTTCATTATTGCTTAATAATCCGTAATTGCCATGCTATTGTTTGTCTTGATTGCTTTGGTTGCTGTGAGCTTGCAAGTACATTCAATGTACTAACCTGGCGTGTCATGCTAGTTTTCAGGTCATGCCAGATTTGATTGCTTGTTTGCCATGGATTCCTTGTTTGTGAGCTAGGATAAGCGTTCCAGCCAGAGTCCCTGCAGAGTGGAGTTCACCACCGCCGACGTTGGTCCGCTGCCAGGAGTTATTCCGTTGCATCGTGTTGTTCTACTGCTTGCATGGAGCAACCGTTGCAGGCGTAGTATCGTCGTGCCGATGTAATCCCCTTGTACCCATATAGATTGAAATAAAGAGCTGAGTTGTTCTATGCTAAGCAGTGCCGTATTCCAGAAGACTTCTCCTCGATCTCTGGGCTGGAATACGGGGCGTTCCGGTTTCTCTGAGCTACGGTGCCACAGCTTTACAGCTTAGAGTCGGGGCTCCAAAAGTGTTTTGAGCAACCCGGAGCATATGAGATGTTCCAAGAGCTGAAAATGGTTTTCCAAGCTCATGCCCGGGTCGAGAGATATGAAGTCTTTGACAAGTTGTATAGTTGTAAGATGGAGGAAAACAGTTCTGTCAGCGAGCATATACTCAAAATTTCTGGGTTGCACAACCGCTTGTCTCAGCTGGGAGTTAATCTTCCAGATGACCCAGTCATTGATAGAATCCTCCAGTCGCTCCCACCTAGCTACAAGAGCTTTGTGATGAACTACAATATGAAAGGGATGGAGAAGTCCATTCCTGAGTTATATTCGATGCTGAAATCAGCGGAGGTGGAGATCAAAAAGGACCATCAAGTGTTGATGGTGAATAAGACCACTAGTTTCAAGAAAGGCAAGGGTAAGAAGAACTTCAAGAAGGACAACAAGGGAGTTGTCATGCCCGGTAAGTCAGTTGTCAAGAAGAAGCCAAAGAATGGACCCCAAGCCTAAGACTGAGTGCTTTTATTGCAAGGGAAATGGTCACTAGAAGCGGAACTGCCCCAAGTACTTAGCGGATAAGAAGGCCAGCAACGCCGAAGGTATATATGATATACATGTTATTGATGTGTACCTTACCAGCGCTCATAGTAGCTCATGGGTATTTGATACCGGTGTGGTTGCTCATATTTGTAACTCAAAACAGGAGTTGCGGAATAAGCGGAGACTGGCGAAGGACGAGGTGACGATGCACGTCAGGAATGGTTCCAAGGTCGATGTGATCGCCGTCGGCACGCTACCTCTACGTCTACCATTGGGATTAGTTTTGAACCTCAATAATTGTTATTTAGTGCCAGCTTTGAGCATGAACATTGTATCTGGATGTCGTTTGATGCAAGATGGCTACTCATTTAAATCCGAGAATAATGGTTGTTCTATTTATATGAGAGATATGTTTTATGGTCATGCCCCATTGGTCAGTGGTTTATTTTTATTGAATCTCGAACATGATGTTACACATATTCATAGTGTGAATGCCAAAAGATGTAAGGTTGATAATGATAGTCCCACATACTTGTGGCACTGCCGCCTTGGTCATATTGGTGTCAAACGCATGAAGAAACTCCACACAGATGAACTTTTGGATTCTCTTGATTATGAATCATTTAACACGTGCGAACCATGCCTCATGGGCAAAATGACCAAGACTCCGTTCTCCGGAACAATGGAGCGAGCAATCAACTTGTTGGAAATAATACATACTAATGTATGCGGACCAATGAGAGTTAGGCTCGCGGTGGCTATCGTTATGTTCTCACCCTCATTGATGACTTGAGTAGATATGGTTGTCTACTTAATGAAATACAAGTCTGAGACCTTTGAAAAGTTCAAGGAATTTCATAGTGAGGTAGAGAATCAAAGTGACAGGAAAATAAAGTTCTTACGATCAGATCATGGAGGAGAATATTTGAGTCACGAGTTTGGCACGCACTTAAGGAAATGTGGAATTATTTCACAACTCACGCCACATGGAACACCTTAGTGTAATGGTGTGTCCGAACATCGTAATCGCACTCTATTGGATATGGTGTGATCTATGATGTCTCTTACCGATCTACCGCTATCATTTTGGTGTTATGCATTAAAGACTGTCGCATTCACTTTAAATAGGGCCTCGTCAAAATCCGTTGAGACAACAATGTATGAATTATGGTTTGGGAAGAAACCTAAGCTGTCGTTCCTAAAAGTTTGGGGATGCAAAGCTTATGTCAAGAAACTTCAACCTGAAAAGCTCGAACCCAAATCTGAAAAATGCGTCTTCATAGGACACCCTAAGGAAACTATTGGGTATACCTTCTACCTCAGATCCGAAGGCAAGATCTTTGTTGCCAAGAATGGATCCTTTCTAGAGAAAGAGTTTGTCACAGCCCCAGTTCAGGCCTTGCCTGCCTTTGCATTAGCCTCCATGCATCATGTCTAAATTCTGTTAATTTTGAAATGGGGACTGATAAACCCTAGCAGCAAGTGAAATACAACTAGGGTCAAATTAAATCTTTTCCATCTACCCAAAATGGCTTTTAGAAAAGTTCATCAATTTTGGAATGGGTGAAAACTTCTTCCAAAAATGATGCACACATTTCTAGGACATTTCTGGATTTTGGAGTTAATTCATACGTATCTGCATTTGGAGAATTAAATGCTATATAATATATTAAATGTCCAAATAATTCTGAACTTAAGTGAGGGCTGTTGGAAATATTCCATACAGAGCCCACAATTATTTTCAGGGTTTTAGAAAATGCCTTAGCATTTTAATTAAGTCAAAACAATTACAGAAAAATAGAAAACAGAAACTAAATAAAAGAGAGAGAGAGAGAAGGAACAAACCTGGGCCACCCCTGTGCTAGGCCCAGCCACCTGGCAGCCCAGCCACCTGACCGGCCCACCGAGGGCAGGGGCGTCTTCTTCCTCCTACCAGAAGGCAGAGGAGAAGACAGCCACGGCGCCGCGGCGTGCTACGCCGGCAGCTGCCTGCTTGGCTGCCCCCTCGTCGTCCTGGACTCCCTCTGCGATGCCACGCTACCCCCTGGACCCCCTTGACGCTCTCGCTCTCTCCCTGCCTCGCTCTCTCTCGCTCTCTCTCCCAAAGCCGAGCGGCGCCATCGCCGCCGCTCGTCATTGCCGTGTCCACTGCCTCCCCCTCGCTTCCCCGACCAGTCCAGGCGCTCCACCACATCGTCCCCGACCTCTCCGCCAAGTCAAGCAAGCCGGGACGCACCGCAGCACCGCCATCGCCGTCTTCTTCAACCTCGGTCCGCCGAGATCGCCGGTGACCGTGCGCCCGCTCTGTTGCTTCCCCGAGCTCCCCAAGACCACCGCTGCACTCCCCGTGAGCTTCTCCTCCGATCCCCACTTCCCCCCTGCTCGTTTGCACCGTGTAGTCGCCGCCCTCTTCGAGCCCGAGAGCATCTCGCCGTCGGCCATGGCGTAGCCGTGGCCACACCCGCGCAAGCTCGCAACCGAGCACTTCACCGCACTCGTTGTGTCCCCAGGAGCCCGCAGCACCCCTCCGCACCTCCTGCTGTGCCTCCTAGCGACGACCCCGAGCTCGCTCGAGCTCCGGCAGCCGCCAACATCGTCGTCGACGTCTTTTCCGGCCACCCCAGGCCCGGCAACTGCCACCAGGCGATGCGCTGCAACGCCAGCTACCCGTAGAGACCAATCGCGGCTCAAACCGCGGCCTGTACGCGAAACCCGAGCAACTCCGTCGAGTTGCCGCTACGGTTTTGGTCACCGCTGGCTGAACTCCGGTGACTTCGACGTGGCACACTTAGTTAACACTAATGACGCCATTAGCTAATCACTATGCCACTAACGGATGGGCCCCACGCGCTAATTAACCCCAGGATTTATTCCCTGTTTAACTTAGACTAAACCACCGGGCCCACACGTCAGGTTGACTTTGCTGACGTGATTTTTGACCGGTCCCACCTATCATTGACTCGAGCCAGCACTGTGTCACTGACCAGTAGGCCCCACTGGTCAGGTTTGACCTGGCCAGCCACAGTTGACCTGATGACGTCACTCTTACATCATGCTGACGCAGTACAACCTTTTCTGCATTTTAAATAAATCTAAATGATTTATTTATTTCAGAAAATATCCAAAACTTTGAAAAATCATAGAAAATAATCTATAACTCATATTGAAAAGATTTCTATATGAAAAATTATCAGAAAAATTCAAGGATTTATGGCATTTTCATGCATGCTTGAACAATGTTTGTCCTCTGTTTTGGACAAAACAAATAAATGGCATTTAACTAATCATATATGGAGTTTGAATTTGAACCTAGGGTTCAAACCAACTTCATTTAATATGGTTGCTAGTTGCATTAGTTTAATCAACAGCATATTGCCATGTCATGGGATGCATCATATTGTTGCATTGCATTGATTGTGTTTCTTCCTTGCTTGCCGGTTTTGTCCCCTCTCGATAAACGTGGTTCCGACGATGAGTTCGATGACACCGATGAAGAGCTATTTCTATCTTCAGAATGCCAGGCAAGCACAACCCCCTTGTTCATGCTGATACAAGCCCACTCTCTCGCACCTGCTCTCTTTTACTGCATTAGGACAACAACAATTTATCTGTTACTTGTTGCGGTAGTTGAACCCCTTATCCTCTGCATGACCTATCATTGCCACAGTAAATAGATGAAACCCACTAGCATGAGTAGGAGTTGTTTGAGCCCTGATGTGCCTACTCATTCATGCTTGTTTGTCATGCCTGCTATTGCATAAAGTTGTGTCAGGTCTGATTCATCGGGAATGAATTGGAATGGTGATGAACATGTCCTACCGGTGAGAGCTAAGTGTGTGAACACAATTTGGTAAAGGTAGCGGTGAGAGGCCATGTAGGAGTACATGGTGGGTTGTCTCATTGAAGCCGTCCTCAGGAACTGAGTTCTGTGTCTGTGATCCATGAACAGCTACTACCACTCATTGGGATCCTTAATTGACCCTCTCGTCTTCTTAATCACCCTAGTACTCTGTCCAGGAGTTGCAACTAGTTTCTGGTGTTTGTAGGTTATGTGTTGGCGGCCGTGCGTAGCGCTGACCCTAGGGGTGGGCTATGTTGCGGTAGATACACTATGGCACGGTGTACCAGGCGCTCGTTTGGTGTCTCGGGAACCCTGTTCACATCGTTCGGGGCCGTATGTGGAAACCTCGGCCGGAATCCCTGTGGATGGAACCTGGATAGGCGATAAACCTGGACTAGAGACTTAAGTGTTTAGGTAGGCCGTGGCCGACACCCTCGCCAGGCTTCCGCTTGAAGGTTGCCGAGATACATGACGTGTATATGGTGGTAAGTGGTTGGAGCGTGTGTGAAGAAGTACACCCCTGCAGGGTTATCATTATCTATTCGAATAGCCGGATTCCTCGGATATGGAAACTTGGACCCCTTGCATAGTTCATAGACAAGTGAAAGTGGATACTCTAAAACTCGCAAGATAAGTGTGAGTGCTATGGATGGCGTTCTCGTAGGGAGACGGGAGCGGTTCCATAGTGGTGTATTGATATGGTGAATTTGTGGACTCGTGTGCGCCACCTCAAAAGAGTTGCTTGCAGTCGTAGTTCAGGTTAGCCACTGAGTCAAAGCTGGCTTGCTGCAGTTAAACTCCACCACCCCCGCCCCTTTGTTGATACCGATGCATATGTAGCTAGTTCTGATGTAAGTCTTGCTGAGTACTTTTGTACTCACATTTGCTTAATTTATGTTTTGCAGAGAGAGAGACTTCCGTCTCGCTAGTAGTTCCGCATGGACTTCGACATTTAGCTTGATACCTCAGCTACGATCTTGTGCCCTTGGAAGGATCTGGTAGATAGTCAGGCTTCTCAGCCTTCTTCATTTGTAGTTGTCTGTAGTCGGACAAGTTAAGCTTCTGCATGTGCTTGTTGCTTGTATGCTCTGTATGTTGGGTCATAAGACCCATGTTTGTAATATCTCGCTCCTCGGAGCCTAATGAATAAATACTTTGAGTCGTAGAGTTATGTTGTGATGCCATGTTGTATTTACACATATCGAGCATATTGTGTGTATGATTGAAATGCTTGGTATGTGTGGTATCCGACAATCTAGTTGTTTATCCTTGGCAGCCTCTCTTATGGGGAAATGTAGTCCAGTGCTTCCTTGAGCCATAGTAGTCCGCTACAGCCCGGTTCACCAGAGTCCTGCTAGCCCAGCACTACTACTCAGATCACTTGACTGGCTGGCATGTGTTTCACTTAGTTCCTGTGTCTGTCCCTTCAGGGAAATGTCACGCGGTGACATCCGAAGTCCTGCCTAGCCTGCTACAGCCCGGGTTCCCGAAGTCCTGTTAGCCCAGTGCTACAGCCCGGAATCACTCGTTGATGACCGACATGCTCGATGTGATTCATGTATGCCTGTCTCCATAGTTCTGTGCCACTTTGGGTTCACGACTAGCCATGTCGGCCCGAGTTCTCTGTCATATGGATGCTAGCGACGCTATCATATACGTGAGCCAAAAGGCGCAAACGGTCCCGGGCCATGGTAAGGCGACACCCGTGGGATACCGTGCGTGAGGCCGCAAAGTGATATGAGGTGTTACCGGCTAGATCGATGTGACTTGGAATCAGGATCCTGATAGCTTTGGTATCAGAGCCTGACTGCCTGTAGGATTACCAAGCCAAACCGGTCGAAGTTGTGTCTAGAAATGCTTTAGTTATGTAGGGGAATTGATTGTGGTAGGGAACGTAAGGCTCTTTTTACTCCTTATATCTTATGCCCTTCTGATCTGAGTCATCCTCTTCTCTTCTATAGGTATTAAGAACTAGGCTTCTCATCTTTCTATCAGGATGACGTGTTACTAATCCATAGACTTATAGAATTGATAGTTTCAAGCCTCAGTTCTGTTCCTACTACTTCCGTATGTTGTCAGTTGATCTCGGAACCTTGATATTGTTGTTGAGTGGCTATGCCACCATTTTTGCAGGTTGTCTCAAATCTTTTGAGCAATTACAGCCGTTATGCTGTCCGAGTCATCCCAGGTTTCTAAATAGTCTGATGCATTTGCAAACCCTTTCCCCTGTTCCTGATGTCCATTTGGGCCAGATTAATCACACTAACCGGCGAGTTGAGGTACTCTATTGCCTCGACATATATGCTGGAGCTATTACTATGACCCTAGGTGTTTTAGGGAGTCACCTAGTGATCTAGCCATGTTTTGTATCCCCAATGTGTGATTCTGGCCATTATTCTCAAAAGCATCCCGTGATGCCATTTAGTTAGTAGGTATTCTACTACTGGGTTTTGAACCCGAGATTCACCCTACTTACCTCATGTTGATAGTGTTGCTAGTTCCTTCAGGATATTAGTAACCTTTGCATTAGTCCTCGAGGTCCATGGTATATCCTTCTTCCAAATACTATGAACCGCCTATGGCAGAAGTTCTTTGAACCATAAGATCACAACCAGAGTGCTCTTGATGAGTTCTCCATTGTTCATTGTGAATCTACCAGTCCTACCATTCTGCATGGGTTGTCCGAAAGAAATGTTGAGCTATGCTCGACATACTAATCTATGCATCCACAACTCAGAAAATTATATGTTCCTCGAGTTGTTCCTCTTCAATTGTATTCCGACCATCTTCTATCAGTTGATAGCCAAGAGTATGTGTGCATTTGTGTTCATCGATGCCTATAATTCTTGTGGTTCGTCAAGCCATTCTATTCCAGAATGACTAGGAGAAACAAACTCCAGTACCTCATCCATATCCAGGATTCGGTCGAAGCAGTTGTATTCCGCAGATCAAAATGTAATCCAGCTTTTGCTCTGTTCTACCCTGGAGTATTACCCCCTTTATGTCAGGATTGTCATGAGAATTGCACCCTCTCTCATGAATTCTTGACGCAGTGATACTTATTACCATCATTTTTCATTCCTCGGTCCCGTGTTGTCGCAGCCGGAATGCCGGCAAGTGAACCGTGATGTGTGAAAGCGATATTCCTAGCAACTCCGTTGCTTGGTAGTTAATGGACAATACTCTCATTCTTAGCGTGCTGGTAATTAAATCATCATTCTAAGATTGACGTGCTACCTAGTCCATATTTCCAGGTGCACTCATCGACCAATGAGTTAGGACCGTGATAATCCCTCGCTCCTTGATCATATCGTCTTGCCCTGAAAAGCAAGATTCTTCTCGAGCTTAATAACATATCGGTGGTTCGTGATTTTCCGAATATCTTCTCGGAGGTATCACCAGGCCGTCACCTGATCGCTATGTTGAGCTCGTGATCAAGTTGGTTTCTTGTAGCCACCCTCTTCTCCAGGAATCTATGTTGGATACCCTGAGCTAGTTGGTTAAGCTAGACAACAACTTGGAGAGTTGGAAGATGAAAACTTGTCCGACTTAGTTCATCACTAAGGGATATCCTTGTGTGTGTGTGTGTGTGTTGAAGAAAGATGATATCTTCATCGACTGATCCCCGTGATCAGCTATTGAATCTATTATCTTGTCCAAACCTTGATTTGAGTGTGGGCTATCGTCAAATCAAATCAGAACCAACGATGTTCGTAATGTTGTCTTACTTGCGGTTGTCCCTCGAGCATACACCATTATATCTTTGGTCTGACCAATACTATCACATTGTTCACATAGTGGTGGAAGTCCAGTGATATGGAGATTCCGATGAGTTGCTGCTAAGCCCATCAGCAGCATTTTGTCTCCCCCATGATTCACGTTGAACATTACACTAGTGTTGGAAACTTTATAAGCATTGCCCTCATGTCCCGATCATGAAGCATATGTCCGGTTGAAAGAAGTGACTTCCTTTGATTCACGTGCATTTGATGTAAGTTGCCGTCGTGAATTCAGGAAAGTTTGTTTTTGCTTCCTCTGGAATCATCCCAAGTCAGTCATGCATGTGCGAAGTATTCTATGGTCTGATAGACTGATCATCTACATTCTATATGTATCCCTAGCACAGCAAGCCACTGATTGATTTGTTCAAGGAGAAGAAGTTTCTTCTTAAGAGTTAGACCTACGCAAGGACTTCGATATCCTCATTGATGGTTCCCCCTGAACTCGGTAGTGTTTCATTTTAAGACTACCAGGTGACCATGCTTGTCTAGGACAACGTGTTCACATGCTTGTAGCAGAACCGGCTCATGTTTTGGAGCTTACTACCATAGTTCATTCCCCGAGAATCTCGCAACGTCGTCTCGTCGATTTGTGTTGCAAACCTTCATTTTCCTTTCTAGACTCGATGAGTCTGGAATATCCTGACACCAACCAGATCTGAATCTCAGGCAGATATGATGGTTGGAGCATTTTCCAAGAACTATAATATTGGTCTCTCGATAACCGGTAAAGTGGATGTCGTGGCCAACACATCCAGCCGGAAGACCTATTATTGTAGTATCTCGATTGAAGAAAGTTGGCCACCTTCCCATGAGGATTTCGTAGGATTTACCTCTGTAGTTAATCCTTATGGATTCTTGTGCTCCCGAAGTCCGACCTTTCACTTGATGTCCTAGATACCAAACCATATCAATAAATGAGTTATCCTAGCACATCAAGGAGAGCATTAGAAGCGCAGTGCTAAATGCCTCTCGGTCGATTATCCAGATTCTGTTCCCTTAGCCTCGCTAAGGGAAGATCTGAGAAGGTGTTATCTTCCTTTGTATCCGCATCATCCATCACTAGTCATCATGGTAGTATGTCGTGTTGCCAGGATCCTTGCCACGGATGTTGGTAGAACCTTGATGAATATGGAAATGCTCAAGTTCTTGAGAGCACGCGTAAGCAAAATCATCCCTTGCGTTGTCTTCAACAAGGTAGTCCACATCATCTATTCTAGTCAGGGTATGCCATTTCTTCGAGCTATTTCAAACGATCAATTGTAAATTTCCTTAAGCTGGTATGAAGAGTTTCAATGATTTATGGATGAAAAGTAATTCTTTTTGCCACTTAAGGGAATAATTCTTCGAGTCACCTTCCCCGAGGTGCCCCGTTTTGGAATCATGGCAATTTCCCTCACTACTTTGAAACCCTCGTCAAATTTTTTCTTCTATCGCTCCTGATGCAAGTTTTGCCTCTCAGCTCCAGAGATGTTTCAACGTCTCACTCCATGAGTTGATCCTGAATTGTTCGATCTTCAAGAAGATCAATCCTTCTAGAGTTTTCCATTCCCTCTCGTTGTCATGTTGGTTGGAGTTCTCAGAGCAAGACATCGAGACAATGATGGTGATCAAATCAACAACCTTATGAGGTGCAACCTGGATCATGAAGATTATGTTAGTTTGTGTTCCCCCTTCATCTTACCCTACACCTGAATCTCGGGGCGAGATTCTTGTTTAGTGGGGGTGAGCTGTCACAGCCCCAGTTCAGGCCTTGCCTGCCTTTGCATTAGCCTCCATGCATCATGTCTAAATTATATTAATTTTGAAATGGGGACTGATAAACCCTAGCAGCAAGTGAAATACAACTAGGGTCAAATTAAATCTTTTCCATCTACCCAAAATGGCTTTTAGAAAAGTTCATCAATTTTGGAATGGGTGAAAACTTCTTCCAAAAATGATGCACACATTTCTTGGACATTTCTGGATTTTGGAGTTAATTCATAAGTATCAGCATTTGGACAATTAAATGCTATATAATATATTAAATGTCCAAATAATTCTGAACTTAAGTGAGGGCTGTTGGAAATATTCCATACAGAGCCCAAAATTATTTTCAGGGTTTTAGAAAATGCTTTAGCATTTTAATTAAGTCAAAACAATTACAGAAAAATAGAAAACAGAAACTAAATAAAAGAGAGAGAGAGAAGGAACAAACCTGGGCCACCCCTGTGCTAGGCCCAGCCACCTGGCCGGCCCACCGAGGGCAGGGGCGTCTTCTTCCTCCTGCCATAAGGCAGAGGAGAAGACAGCCACGGCGCCGCGGCGTGCCACGCTGGCAGCTGCCTGCCTGGCTGCCCCCTCGTCGCCCTGGACTCCCTCTGCGATGCCATGCTACCCCCCTGGACCCCCTTGACGCTCTCTCTCTCCCTGCCTCGCTCTCTCTCGCTCTCTCTCCCAAAGCCGAGCGGAGCCATCGCCGCCGCTCGTCGTTGCTGTGTCCACCGCCTCCCCCTCGCTTCCCCGACTAGTCCAGGCGCTCCGCCACATCGTCCCCGACCTCTCCGCCAAGTCAAGCAAGCTAGGACGCACCGCAGCACCGCCATCGCCATCTTCTTCAACCTCGGTCCGCCGAGATCGCCGGTGACCGTGCGCCCGCTCCGTTGCTTCCCCGAGCTCCCCAAGACCACCGTTGCACTCCCCGTGAGCTTCTCCTTCGATCACTTCCCCCCTTCTCGTTTGCGCCATGTAGTCGCCGCCCTCTTCGAGCCTGAGAGCATCTCGCCGCCGGCCATGGCGTAGCCGTGGCCACACCAGCGCAAGCTCGCAACCGAGCACTTCACCGCACTCGCTGTGTCCCCAGGAGCCCGCAGCACCCCTCCGCACCTCCTGCTGTGCCTCCTAGCGACGACCCCGAGCTCGCCCGAGCTCCGGCAGCCGCCAACATCGTCGTCGGCGTCTTTTCCGGCCACCCCAGGCCCGGCAACTGCCACCAGGCGACGCGCTGCAACGCCAGCTACCTGTAGAGACCAATCGCGGCTCAAACCGCGGCCTGTACGCGAAACCCGAGCAACTCCGTCGAGTTGCCGCTACGGTTTTGGTCACCGCTGGCTGAACTCCGGTGACTTCGACGTGGCACACTTAGTTAACACTAATGACGCCATTAGCTAATCACTATGCCACTAACGGATGGGCCCCACGCGCTAATTAACCCCAGGATTTATTCCCTGTTTAACTTAGACTAAACCACCGGGCCCACACGTCAGGTTGACTTTGCTGACGTGATTTTTGACCGGTCCCACCTATCATTGACTCGAGCCAGCACTGTGTCACTGACCAGTAGGCCCCACTGGTCAGGTTTGACCTGGCCAGCCACAGTTGACCTGATGACATCACTCTTACGTCATGCTGACGCAGTAAAACCTTTTCTGCATTTTAAATAAATCTAAATGATTTATTTATTTCAGAAAATATCCAAAACTTTGAAAAATCATAGAAAATAATCTATAACTCAGATTGAAAAGATTTATATATGAAAAATTATCAAAAAAATTCAAGGATTTATGGCATTTTCATGCATGTTTGAACAATGTTTGTCCTCTGTTTTGGACAAAACAAATAAATGGCATTTAACTAATCATATATGGAGTTTGAATTTGAACCTAGGGTTCAAACCAACTTCATTTAATATGGTTGCTAGTTGCATTAGTTTAATCAACAGCATATTGCCATGTCATGGGCATGCATCATATTGTTGCATTGCATTGATTGTGTTTCTTCCTTGTTTGCCGGTTTTGTCCCCTCTCGGTAAACGTGGTTCCGACGATGAGTTCGATGACACCGATGAAGAGCTATTGCTATCTTCAGAAGTGGTAGGCAAGCACAACCCCCTTGTTCATTCCGATACAAGCCCACTCTCTCGCACCTGCTCTCTTTTACTGCATTAGGACAACAACAATTTATCTGTTACTTGTTGCGGTAGTTGAACCCCTTATCCTCTGCATGACCTGTCATTGCCACAGTAAATAGATGAAACCCACTAGCATGAGTAGGAGTTGTTTGAGGCCTGATGTGCCCACTCATTCATGCTTGTTTGTCATGCCTGCTATTGCATAAAGTTGTGTCGGGTCTGATTCATCGGGAATGAATTGGAATGGTGATGAACATGTCCTACCGGTGAGAGCTAAGTGTGTGAACACGATTTGGTAAAGGTAGCGGTGAGAGGCCATGTAGGAGTAGATGGTGGGTTGTCTCATTGAAACCATCCTCAGGAACTGAGTTCTATGTCTGTGATCCATGAACAGCTACTACCACTCATTGGGATCCTTAATTGACCCTCTCGGCTTCTTAATCACCCTAGTACTCTGTCCAGGAGTTGCAACTAGTTTCTGGTGTTTGTAGGTTATGTGTTGGCGGCCGTGCTTAGCGCTGACCCTAGGGGTGGGCTATGTTGCGGTAGATACACTGTGGCACGGTGTACCAGGCGCCCGTTTGGTGTCTCGGGAACCCTGTTCACATCGTTCGGGGCCGTATGTGGAAACCTCGGCCGGAATCCCTGTGGATGGAACCTGGATAGGCGATAAACCTGGACTAGAGACTTAAGTGTTTAGGTAGGCCGTGGCCGACACCCTCGCCAGGCTTCCGCTTGAAGATTGCCGAGATACATGACGTGTATATGGTGGTAAGTGGTGGGAGCGTGTGTGAAGAAGTACACCCCTGCAGGGTTATCATTATCTATTCGAATAGCCGGATTCCTCGGATATGGAAACTTGGACCCCTTGCATAGTTCATAGACAAGTGAAAGTGGATACTCTAAAACTCGCAAGATAAGTGTGAGTGCTATGGATGGCGTTCTCGTAGGGAGACGGGAGGGGTTCCATAGTGGTGTATTGATATGGTGAATTTGTGGACTCGTGTGCGCCACCTCAAAAGAGTTGCTTGCAGTCGTAGTTCAGGTTAGCCACTGAGTCAAAGCTGGCTTGCTACAGTTAAACTCCACCCCCCTTTGTTGATACCGATGCATATGTAGCTAGTTCTGATGTAAGTCTTGCTGAGTACTTTTGTACTCACGTTTGGTTAATTTATGTTTTGCAGAGAGAGAGACTTCCGTCTCGCTAGTAGTTCTGCATGGACTTCGATGTTTAGCTTGATACCTCAGCTATGATCTTGTGCCCTTGGCAGGATCTGGTAGATAGTCAGGCTTCTCAGCCTTCTTCATTTGTAGTTGTCTGTACTCAGACAAGTTAAGCTTCCGCATGTGCTTGTTGCTTGTATGCTCTGTATGTTGGGTCATAAGACCCATGTTTTTAATATCTCGCTCCTCGGAGCCTAATGAATAAATACTTTGAGTCGTAGAGTTATGTTGTGATGCCATGTTGTATTTACACATATCGAGCATATTGTGTGTATGATTGAAATGCTTGGTATGTGTGGGATCCGACAATCTAGTTGTTTATCCTTGGCAGCCTCTCTTATGGGGAAATGTAGTCCAGTGCTTCCTTGAGCCATAGTAGTCCGCTACAGCCCAGTTCACCGGAGTCCTGCTAGCCCAGCACTACTGCTCAGATCACTTGACTGGCCGGCATGTGTTTCACTTCGTTCCTGTGTCTGTCCCTTCAGGGAAATGTCACGCGGTGACATCCGGAGTCCTGCCTAGCCTACTACAGCCCAGGTTCCCGGAGTCCTGTTAGCCCAGTGCTACAGCCCGGAATCACTCGCTGATGACCGACATGCGCGATGTGATTCATGTATGCCTGTCTCCATAGGTCTGTGCCGCTTTGGGTTCACGACTAGCCATGTCGGCCCGGGTTCTCTGTCATATGGATGCTAGCGACGCTATCATATACGTGAGCCAAAAGGCGCAAACGGTCCCGGGCCATGGTAAGGCGACACCCGTGGGATACCGTGCGTGACACCGCAAAGTGATATGAGGTGTTACCGGCTAGATCGATGTGACTTGGAATCGGGGTCCTGACAGAGTTTCTCTCGAAAGAAGTAAGTGGAAGGAAAGTAGAACTTGATGAGGTAACCCCTCTTGAACCGAAGAGTAGTACATCACAGAAAGATGTTTCTGTAGTGCCTGCACCAACTAGAGAGGAAGTTAATGATGATGATCATGAAACTTCGGATCAAGTTGCTACTGAACTTCGTAGGTCCACGAGGACACGTTCCGCACTAGAATGGTACGGCAACCCCGTCCTGGAAATCATGTTGTTAGACAACGGTGAACCTTCGAACTATGAAGAAGCGATGGCAGGCCTGGATTCCAACAAATGGCTTGAAGCCATGAAATCTGAGATAGGATCCATGTATGAGAACAAAGTATGGACTTTGGTGGAATTGCCCGATGATCGGTGTGCCATAGAGAATAACCGGATCTTTAAGAAGAAGACTGACACGGATGGTAATGTGACTATCTATAAGGCTCGGCTTGTCGCTAAGGGTTATCGACAAGTTCAAGGAGTTGACTACGATGAGACTTTCTCACCCGTAGCGAAGCTGAAGTCCGTCTGAATCATGTTAGCAATTGTCGCATTCTATGATTATGAGATCTGGCAAATGGACGTCAAAACGACATTCCTTAACGATTTCCTTGAGGAAGAATTGTATATGATGCAGCCGGAAGGCTTTGTCGATCCTAAGAATGCTGACAAGGTATGCAAGCTCCAGCGCTCCATCTATGGGCTGGTGCAAGCATCTCGGAGTTGGAACATTCGCTTTGATGAAATGATTGTCGATGTCCTGGGAACGGGGGTCCCCAGACTTGCTTGCATACGGCCCATGGCGTGGCTCCGTCAGCAGCCCCGTACGGCCCATCTTCACCAGAAAACACTCAAGACCCTCGCGAGGGGCCGAGCCTCGCGAGGCGAACGACACAAGACCTCCTCTGGGGCGGCCTCACCAGGATGGCTCGCGAGAGGTGGAGAGATCAAGGCAAGAGACACCTCGCGAGGTTCCTGTGACGCAAGCCATGACAACCAAGGCCAGGCGGGCGCCAGCGTACACAGTGTCCTCATTTCCTCTTTGGTGCTAAAAGGCAAGCGCAGGCGAGGAGTCCTGAGGCGTCAGGCAAAGGTTTCCATATCGGTGCAACGAGACCAAGACCAGTAGGACGAAGGTCACTGTGGACCCCACGACGGCGTCACCACCAGAGCCTTTAGCAGGCGAAGACCATCTTTTGTCAGGATAGCTTGTACTAGCTATCCCCCTTCAAATTGGCCGTTGTGGGATCCATTCCTGCCTAATATTTGGGAAGAGGACCCGGGCCTCTCTATATAGGACTAGCCACCACCGTAGGGAGATCTCTCATCTTGGACCGGATCCATTCCACCAAGGCCACCACACTCACCAAGCACAAGAGCACCTCTCCTCAGGAGGCTGTTCTTCTCTTGTAATAGTCCATCCACAGCCCAAGAGGCAATCCACCACACCACACTTGAGTAGGGTATTACACCACATCGGTGGTCCGAACCAGTATAAATCTTGTGTCCCTTTGTTCTGCGAGTTCAACGCGCCGAGCCTTGAGATCACGGTGAGGGCGTGAGCTAGAGGGAGGAGAGATCTTCGTACGCACCCTAGTGTTCGAACCTCAAGGGTTTTGCTGGAACCCGAAATCTGACATTTGGCGCGCCAGGTAGGGGTGCGCTGAAGCTCTCCTTCCGTTGATCCGTGTTCCACCGCTCCACCGCATCCATGTCAGATGCGCGTCGAGCCCGCGCCAAGCACCGGGCCACCCTCGCCGCCTGTGTCGCTCAGACAGCCCCTGCCGGCGGGCCTCCCCGTCATTCTCCATCTCCTGTTGCCAACGCCGCTACCGGCCCAGCAGCAAAAGAGCAGCAAGCATCCACGCTGCACCCCTTCGTGCGGCGGGACGGCCGCATCGCCACCATGTCGCTGACTCTGGCCGGCTCATCGTCTCACGCTCGCCGCGCACCCATGGAGACGCAGGCTGCGCTGCTCATGGCACGCGAGTTCCTGCGCCACCGCCCGGTCGACGACCTCTATGAGGACTGGTTAGACCGCATTGCCGAGCTTGTCAGAGCCGCTGGGGGCTCTCCTGGACCATCACTCTCGCTGCCTCGCCCACCTCCAGCCGCGGGTGATGTAGCTCACAGAGCGCCTCCTCCGCCTCCGCATCAAGACGATGCCCTTGCGCCGAGACACGCAGCTCACGGAGCGCCACCACCCCCTCTACGTCAAGATGGTGTCCTCGCCCCAAGACGCACGGTCCCGTGGTGTGATCTGCCACGCCGTGTGCCCGCGCACGAAGAAGGAAGCTGCCAAGAGGTTCCCCGACCGCAAGAAAATGCTCCAGCGCTCCTGGTGCTACGATAAGACCGCGTGCCGCCTACGGCGGCGGTGCGCGGACATCAAGGGCAGGCTCCACCGCTGCAGAGGGCCCCGGTGGCCACCGCAGGCTGCTGCACCTTCGCTCCCGAGCTGCGCACCGTTGTTTGGCCAGGCAAGTTCAAGCCGGACCTGCCTCCGCGGTACGACGGCACCCCCGACCCTGTAGAGTTCCTGTAGCTCTACGAGCTGAGCATCGAGGCGGCCAACAGCAACAAAAAGGTCATGGCGAACTGGTTTCCCATGGCTCTCAAGGATGGCGCCCGCTCATGGCTCCTGAACCTGCCCGCGGGATCGATCTCCTCCTGGGGTGAGATGCGCAACCGCTTCATCGCCAACTTCCAGGGTACTCGTGACCGTCCTCCGGCCGCGGGTGACCTATGCCGCATCAAGAAACAGCCGGGAGAGACCCTGCAGAAGTACATCCAGCGCTTCAACAACGTTTGCCTCAAGATCCCCAAGGTGATGGATGAAGCCATCGTCTCAGCGTTTTCCGATGGCGTCCGCGACATCAAGATGAAGGAGGAGCTCGCCATCCACGAGGAGCTGTGCATGACTCTGGAGCTGTTCAACATAGAGACCAAGTGCGCAAGAGCTGAGGAAGGGCGTCTCTCCCTCCTCGAGCTCCCTGCTGCCGACCCAGAGGAGAAGAAGACCAAGGTCAAAGATGTGAAGCGCAAGAGAGTGGCCGTACTCATGGCAGAGCCGGACATGAAGCGCGGCCGGGACCACCCGAGTCATCCAAGGGCAACCGTCCGTTATGCGCCTTCCACAACCTACACAACCACAACACCAACGATTGTCAAGAGCTCAGGGCCATCCGAGATGGATGCTTCAGCCGACGCCCCGAGCGCAACGATCGGGGCTACGACCGAGAAGGAGGACGAGGTGGAGGACGCTGGGACAACCGCGGTCCCCGCCAAGAGTGGCGCGACCGGCCTCGTGAGGACCACTGACAAGAGCAGCCTCGTGAGGGCACCTGGCGCGGCTAGCCTCGCGAGGACCGTCCTCAGGGCAATCCTGGCCTCCCTCTGTTGCCGCCACCACCAAGAAGGAACGACCACCAACAGGACGAGGGGGCTGGGGGCTTCCAGGAACCGTGCGCCATCGCTTGCAACTTGGGTGGTGCTTAGGCCCCGACTTCCAAGCACATCTTCAAGTAGTTCTCTCGCGAGGTGAATGCAGCCCTCCCCAGGCTCGAGGCCACGCGCCCGCTCAGGTGGTCCAAGTATGCCATCACCTTCAGCTCGGCGGACCAACTCAAGTGTGCGGCGAGCGCCGGCGGCCTCCCGATGCTCTGTTCACCCGTCATCAGCAATGTCCAAGTCACCAAGACCCTCATCGACGGCGGCGCGGGGCTCAGTGTCATGTCCGTCGAGACGTTCGATAGCCTCCAAGTGCCATACGATCAGCTTCAGCCCACCAAGCCTTTCTCAGAAGTGATCGACGTCTCCACCATCCCGATAGGGCAAGTTCGTCTCCCTGTCACCTTCGGTCGGCGCGACAACTACCACACTGAGCTCGTTGATACGTCTCTGTCATATCTACTTTTCCAAACACTTTTGCCCTTGTTTTGGACCCTAACTTGTATGATTTGAATGGAACTAACCCGGACTGACGCTGTTTTCAGCAGAATTGCCATGATGTTGTTTTATGTGCAGAAAACAAAAGTTCTCGGAATGACCTGAAACTCCACGGAATATCTTACAATAAATAATAAAAAATCCTCGCCAAATATGAAGACCAGGGGGCCCACACCCTTGCCATGAGGGTGGGGGGCGCCCCCCCTAGGGCGCGCCCCCTACCTCATGGGCCCCCTGGAGACCTCCCGACTCCAACTCCAACTCTATATAACTGCTTTCGGGGAGAAAAAAAATAAAAGAGAAGATTTCATCGTGTTTTACGATACGGAGCCATCGCCAAGCCCTAAAACCTCCCGGGAGGGCTGATCTGGAGTCCGTCCGGGGCTCCGGAGAGGGGGATTCGTCGCCGTCGTCATCATGAACCATCCTCCATCACCAATTTCATGATGCTCACCGCCGTGCGTGAGTAATTCCATCGTAGGATTGCTGGATGGTGATAGGTTGGATGAGATTTATCATGTAATCGAGTTAGTTTTGTTAGGATTTGATCCCTAGTATCTACTATGTTCTGAGATTGATGTTGCTATGACTTTGCTATGCTTAATGCTTGTCACTAGGGCCCGAGTGCCATGATTTCAGATCTGAACCTAGTATGTTTTCATCAATATATGAGAGTTCTTGATCCTATCTTGCAAGTCTATAGTCACCTATTATGTGTTATGATCCGTTAACCCCGAAGTGACAATAATCGGGATACTTACTGGTGATGACCGTAGTTTGAGGAGTTCATGTATTCACTATGTGCTAATGCTTTGTTCCGGTTGTCTATTAAAAGGAGGCCTTAATATCCCTTAGTTTCCGTTAGGACCCTACTACCACGGGAGGGTAGGACAAAAGATGTCATGCAAGTTCTTTTCCATAAGCATGTATGACTATATTCAGAATACATGCCTACATTACATTGACGAATTGGAGCTAGTTCTGTGCCACCCTATGTTATGACTGTTACATAATGAACCACATCCGGCATAATTATCCATCACTGATCCGATGCCTACGAGCTTTCCATATACTAGTTTACACTTATTTACTTTCCCGTTGCTATTGTTACAATCACTAAAAAATTCCAAAAACATTACTTTGCTTTCGTTACTCTTTTGTTACCGTTACCATCACTATCGTATTACTTTGCTACTAAACACTCTGCTGCAGATACTAAGTTTCCAGGTGTGGTTGAATTGACAACTCAGCTGCTAATACTTGAGAATATTCTTTGGCTCCCCTTGTGTTGAATCAATAAATTTGGGTTGAATACTCTACCCTCGAAAGCTGTTGCGATCCCCTATACTTGTGGGTTATCAAGACTAATTTCTGGCGCCGTTGCCGGGGAGCATAGCTCTATTCTTTGAGTCACTTGGGATTTATATCTGCAGGACACTATGAAGAATTTGAAAGACGCTAAGACAACAATTTATCCCTCAACTACAAGGGGAGGTAAGGAACTGCCATCTAGCTCTGCACTTGATTCACCTTCTGTTATGAGTAAGCTTGCAACACCTAAACCTGCTTCTGCTATTCGTTCTGATATGTCGCATTTTACTGATGATGCCACTTCTGCTATACATGATACTTATGATGAAACTACCTCTATGCCTGATACTACTATGCCACTTAGTGATTTTCTTGAGGAACGACTTGCTAGGGCTAGAGAGATTGAAAATATTGAATCTGATTATGAGGATGAAAGTGATGATGAATAATCACTTGTTATTCCTGAAGGTTATTTATTTGATCAAGAAGCTTCTTTAGCTATTTTAGCTTGCAAAGATAGATATGAACTCAAAAGGTTATTACCTAAATGGAATAAGCAATCTCTAAATGCAAGGATGAGACCTGACCCTCCTTTTGCTACTTCACCTATCTGTGTTACTGATAAGGATTATGAATTCTCTGTTGATCCTGATATAATTAATTTGGTAGAATTTGATCCTTTTCATGGCTATGAATTTGAAACTGTTGTGGCACATCTTACTAAATTAAATGATATAGCCACCCTGTTCACTAATGATGAGAGATCTCGCTACTTTTATATCCTTAAAATATTTCCGTTCTCATTAAAGGGTGATGCTAAGATATGGTTTAATTCTCTTGATCCTGGTTGTGTGCGTAGTCCCCAGGATATGATTTACTACTTCTCTGCTAAATATTTCCCTGCTCATAAGAAACAAGCTGCTTTAAAGGAAATATACAACTTTGTGCAAATTAAAGAAGAGAGTCTCCCACAAGCTTGGGGGAGGCTTCTCAATTTACTTAATGCTTTGCCGGATCATCCTCTTAAGAAAAATGAAACACTTGATATCTTTTATAATGGACTAACCGATGCTTCCAGAGATTACCTGGATAGTTGTGCTGGTTCTCTTTTCAGGGAAAGAACACCGGATGAAGCTAAAATCTTATTGAATAATATGTTGACAAATGAAAATAATTGGGCACCTCCTGAGCCAGCTCCTGCTCCAATTAATGATCCTATTCCTAAACCAACTCCGAAGAAGAGAGGTGTTCTATTTCTCAGTCCTGAAGATATGCAAGAGGCAAAGAAATCTATGAAAGAAAAAGGTATTAAAGCTGAAGATGTTAAGAATTTACCTCCTATTGAAGAAATACATGGTCTTAATTTACCGCCTATTGAAGAAACATATGATCTTAATCCTTTATTTATCGAGGAACCTCCAGACCCCGATAACCCGACACAGGTAGTAAAGGTAAATTCTCTCTATAGAAATGATAAAGCTGAAATCCCTCCTACTAAAATTGCTAGTCAATGCTTGGATGAGTTTGATAATTTTATGTTTAAGCAAGAAGACTTTAATTCTTATTTTGGTAGACAATTAAAACAAGATGTTGATATGATTAAATACTTGGGTGATTATATGGCTAATATTAGAGGTGAACTTAAACTTGTTAGCAAACATGCTTCTATGGTTACCACTCAAGTAGAACAAGTACTTAAAGCTCAAAAGGAATTGCTCAATGAGATGAATAGTAAGAAAAATGATTATGCTGTTAAAGTGGCTACTAGAACTGGTAGAATGACTCAGGAACCTTTGTATCCTGAAGGCCACCCTTAGAGAATTGAGCAAGATTCTCAGAGAAATAAAATTGATGCACCTAGTTCTTCTAAAAAGAAGAAAAAGAAAAATGATAGAACTATGCAAACTTCTAGTGAACCTATTGCTGAACCACCTGATAATCCAAATGATATCTCTATGTCCGATGCTGAAACACAATCTGGCAATGAACATGAACCTAATGAAAATGTTAATGATGATGTTCATAATGATTCTCAACCTAGTAATGATAATGATGTAGAAATTGAACCTGCTGTTGATCTTGATAACCCACAATCAAAGAATCAACGTTATGATAAGAAAGACTTTGTTGCTAGGAAACATTGTAAAGAAAAAGAGCCTTGGGTTCAGAAACCCATGCCTTTTCCTCCCAAACCATCTAAGAAAAAGGATGATGATGATTTCGAGCGCATTGCTAAAATGATTAGACCTATATTTTTGCGTATGCGATTGACTGATATGCTCAAAATGAATCCTTATGCTAAATACATGAAAGATATTGTTACAAATAAAAGAAAGATACCAGAGGATGAAATTTCCACGATGCTTGCTAATTATACTTTTAAGGGTGGAATACCAAAGAAACTTGGAGATCCAGGAGTACCCACTATACCATGCTCCATTAAAAGAAACTATGTTAAAACTGCTTTATGTGATCTTGGAGCCGGTGTTAGTGTTATGCCTCTCTCTTTATATTGTAGACTTGACTTCAATAAGTTGACACCTACTGAAATATCTTTGCAAATGGCTGATAAATCAACTGCTATACCTGTCGGTATTTGTGAGGATGTGCCTGTTGTGGTTGCAAACGTTACTATTTTAACGGACTTTGTTATTCTTGATATTCCCGAGGACGATAGTATGTCTATTATTCTTGGAAGACCTTTTCTTAATACTGCCGGGGCTGTTATTGATTGCAACAAAGGCAATGTCGCTTTTCATGTTAATGGTAATGCGCATACGGTACACTTTCCGAGGAAACAACCTCAAGTTCATAGTATCAATTCTATCGGAAAAATTCCATCGATTATATTTGGAGGGTTTGAATTTCCTCTTCCTACTGTCAAGAAGAAATATGATATACTTATTATTGGGGATGTGCATATCCCCGTTGAGGTAACCTAGTGTTATTCGAAATTTCTCCGGTTTCATGTTAATCGGAATGAGTTTGTTAACAAGACTTGATCAACCTTGTTAGTGGATTCCTTTTGATGAGCATGAGATGGATGAAACTAGAAGCACAACCTTCTGTACCTCTCTATACTTTCTGTTATTTAGTTGAAATAAAATGAAAATAAATATTTGTCTGTCTGTTATCTGATTATCCGTGCAATATAAAAATACCTCGAAAATAAAAGTTCTCCAAATGCCCTGAAAATTAAATATGATTTTTCTAGAATATTTGAGGATTTATGGAACAAAGAACACACCAGGGGGGCCAACCACCTTGCCACGAGGGTGGAGGGCGCGCCCACTCCCCTAGGGTGTGCCCCTGCCTCGTGGGCCCACGGTGGCCCTCCTCCACTTATTACTGCACCCATTCTCTTCTTCTTCCTCCCACAAACACGAAAAACCAACTCAAGCACGAGTTCCAGCCCTCTTTGCTGCCATTTTCGATCTCCTTGCTCAAAGCACCTCCCACAAAACTGCTTGGGGAGATTGTTCCTTGGTATGTGACTCCTCCATTGGTCCAACTAGTTTTTGTTCCAGTGCTTTATTCATTGCAACTTTTTGCTGCTTAGGTGACCCTGTTCTTGAGCTTGCATGTCAAATTTATTTGGTCAAAAGTAGTTTTGATGCATGATATAGGCCCTAGGCACTTGTAGGAGTAGTTGCTATCAATATTATTGAGTTTTGTTTACTTTTATTTTGAAGTTACTAAAAATTTTCAGAATTTTTCAGAGGAAGATTTAGGAAAATGTTCCAAGGTGGTTCTTCAAGGAAGCAAGGACCCAGGCTTGCAATGCGTGATGCTGATGAAGAGCCACCAAGAGACGCTCCAGTGCGTCCTTGTGAGTGGCCTTCTGAAAATTTTATGGATCGAGCGGGAATTAAAGAAGAATTTAATGCATATTTGCGTAATGCCGGTCTTGAGGACTTTGAGGCAAACAATTGCCCCCAGTATCATGATCTCACAAGCTCTTTTGTGAGGAGGTTTGAGTATTCATCTTCGCGTAATTCTCCTTCAGTCATGTTTGACCTATATGAAAAATCTTATACCATGGACATAGAGGATTTCACTTTTTCTTGCAAACTTCCACAATGGGGTAGTGTTAGGGATCCCCCTAAATCTGAATTTCGAAACTTTTTTGCTAGTATAACTATAGGGGAATTTAGAGATATAACGCAAGCTACCATAGGGAGCATTCACTTTCCTGCTATACATTATTTTTCTCTCTCCATAGGTAGGTGCATAAATGCTAAGGATGAAGCATGTCACATGTGTGTCCCTGACCTTAGCATTCTCAGGAGTGCTATGTCAGGAGACCAATCTTATCATATGGGAGCCATTGTAGCTCGTAGGTTGCATCATAATAGATAATGGAGATTTCTTTGGAGGAATTTATGCAACCCGCTTAGCTAAATTTCTTGAGATAAATGTTCATGAAGGAGACATGGAGTTGCCTCCTGCTTATTTGGATTTTGATTCTATGGTTTCTCACCATTTTGTCGAGAGGAACAAATCGCCTCTCCAGTACTGACTAATCTTTGACAGACGCCGTGATGTTCGTATTACTCTCCCTGCTCCTGCTTTCTTTAATTATCAGGAAAGAGGAGGATATACTATTACCAGAGAGGAGGCATATGAGTACGAGAGGAGAGCGGAGGCCGCTCGTCGCCGCACTGCAGCTCAGGAGGCGATAGCCACTGCATCGCGGTACGACCCCAACTATTATTATGGATATCAGCCAGGCCAGCCGTGGCCATAGACCAACTTAGGCCAAAAGCCTAAGCTTAGGGGAGTACGTATTTCTCACCGACATTACATTTATGCTCACACACACTCATTGCTAGATGTCGATGCTCATACTTTTTCATTGTATCATCCATGCTAGTTTATTTCCTTTTATGCTTTCTTCTTGTGTGTTTAATAAACCTTAAGAAAAAAACAAAAAAATTAGTTGTAGCCTTTAATTAATTTACTTTCCATGCTTGTAGTAGTAATTAAAAGAAAACCCAAAAATATTTCTTGTTCTTCTTTTGCTTGTTGGGAGCTTTCCCATGTAAATAGTTTTATTTCTTTTCTTTTCTTTGGGGGTCAGTAGGAGAAGACCATGATTAAACTGTTGAAGTGGCTCTTATATGCTTTATTGTTGATTTAACCAAGAGCCCATATTGCTTTGTCTTCTCCTGTTTATTGAATGCTCGCAGATTCCAGCATAGTCCAATGCACGCGCACTCTTATTATTATTCACATCGCTCGGTCGTGCAAGTGAAAGGCAATTATGATGATATGTGATGGACTGACTGAGATGAGAAAAGCTGGTATGAACTCGACCTCTTTTGTTTTTTGTAAATATGATGAGTTCATCGTTCTTGATTCAGCTTGTTATGAATAAACATGTTTGCAATGACAATTAGAGATCATAGTTGCTTGTGCCATGCTTGATTAGCTATGAGTTATAATGGTTTACCTTGCGTGCCAACATGCTATTAAAATGGTTATGATGTGGTATGATAGGGTGGTATCCTCCTCTGAATGATTTAAGTGACTTGACTTGGCACATGTTCACGCATGTAGTTGAAACAAATCAACATAGCCTTCACGATATTTATGTTCATGGTGGATTATATCCTACTCATGCTTGCATCCAATGTTTATTAATTTTAATGCATGTACATGGTTGTTGTCGCTCTCTAGTTGGTCGCTACCCAGTCTTTTGCTAGCCTTCACTTGTACTAAGCGGGAATACTGCTTGTGCATCCAACTCCTTAAACCCCAAAGTTATTCCAGATGAGTCCACTATACCTTCCTATATGCGGTATCTACCTACCGTTCCAAGTAAATTTGTATGTGCCAAACTCTAAACCTTTAAATAATCATCCTATTGTGTATGCTCGAATAGCTCATGTATCAACTAGGGATGTCTGTATCTTCCATGTTAGGCGGGTTATTCTCAAGAGGAGTGGACTCCGCTCCTCACTCACGAGATAAATGGCTGGTCACCGGGATGCCCAGTCCCATGCTTTATGCAAACTAAATCAAAATAATTGCAAACAAAACTCCCCCTGGGACCTGATGTATGTTGGAGGCACTCGTTGTTTCGAGCAAGCCATGGATTGATGTTTGTTGGTGGAGGGGGAGTATAAACTTTACCATTCTGTTTGGGAACCGCCTATAATGTGTGTAGCATGGAAGATATCGCCATCTCTTGGTTGTTATGTTGACAATGAAAGTATACCTCTCAAAATATTATTCACCTCTATTTCAAAACCGAGCTCTGGCACCTCTACAAATCCCTGCTTCCCTCTGTGAAGGGCCTATCTATTTACTTTTATGTTGAGTCATCATCCTCTTATTGAAAAGCACTAGCTGGAGAGCGCAGCTGTCATTTGCATTCATTACTGTTAATTTATATTGGGTATGACTATGATTGGATCTCTTTTACCATGAATTACAATGTCTAGTCAGTCCTTGATCTTTAAAGGTGCTCTGCATTTATGTTTTGCGGTCTCAGAAATAGCAAGATACCATCTGTTATATCATATTATGATTGTTTTGAGAAAGTGTTGTCATCCGAGATTTATTATTATGGCTTGCTAGTTCATTATGCTATTGATATGGGTAATCATGAGACCTGAGAATTATTGCAAATGTGGTTAGTTATAATCTTTGCTGAAAACTTGAATTCTAGCTTGATATATTTATAACAACAAGAGCAAACAGAGTTTGTAAAAGTTTTTCTTTATTTCTTTCAGTTTGTCAACTGAATTGCTTGAGGACAAGCAAGGGTTTAAGCTTGGGGGAGTTGATACGTCTCCGTCGTATCTACTTTTCCAAACACTTTTGCCCTTGTTTTGGACTCTAACTTGTATGATTTGAATGGAACTAACCCGGACTGATGCTGTTTTCAGCAGAATTGCCATGATGTTGTTTTATGTGCAGAAAACAAAAGTTCTCGGAATGACCTGAAACTCCACGGAATATCTTACAATAAATAAAATCCTCGCCAAAGATGAAGACTAGGGGGCCCACACCCTTGCCACGAGGGTGGGGGGCGCGCCCTCCCTAGGGTGCGCCCCCTACCTCGTGGGCCCCCTGGAGACCTCCCGACTCCAACTCCAACTCTATATAACTGCTTTCGGGGAGAAAAAAAATAAAAGAGAAGATTCCATTGCGTTTTACGATACGGAGCTGCCGCCAAGCCCTAAAACCTCTCGGGAGGGCTGATCTGGAGTGCGTCCGGGGCTCCGGAGAGGGGGATTCGTCGCCGTCGTCATCATCAACCATCCTCCATCACCAATTTCATGATGCTCACCGCCGTGCGTGCGTAATTCCATCGTAGGCTTGTTGGACGGTGATGGGTTGGGTGAGATTTATCATGTAATTGAGTTAGTTTTGTTAGGGTTTGATCCCTAGTATCCACTATGTTCTGAGATTGACGTTGCTATGACTTTGCTATGCTTAATGCTTGTCACTAGGGCCCGAGTGCCATGATTTCAGATCTGAACCTATTATGTTTTCATCAATATATGAGAGTTCTTGATCCTATCTTGCAAGTCTGTAGTCACCTATTATGTGTTATGATCCGGTAACCCCGAAGTGACAATAATTGGGATACTTACCGGTGATGACCATAGTTTGAGGAGTTCATGTATTCACTATGTGCTAATGCTTTGTTCCGGTTCTCTATTAAAAGGAGGCCTTAATATCCCTTAGTTTCCATTAGGACCCCGCTGCCACGGGAGGGTAGGACAAAAGATGTCATGCAAGTTCTTTTCCATAAGCACGTATGACTATATTCGGAATACATGCCTACATTACATTGATGAATTGGAGCTAGTTCTGTGTCACCCTATGTTATGACTGTTACATGATGAACCACATCCAGCATAATTATCCATCACTGATCCGATGCCTACGAGCTTTCCATATACTGGTTTACGCTTATTTACTTTCCCGTTGCTATTGTTACAATCACTACAAAATACCAAAAACATTACTTTGCTTTCGTTACTCTTTTGTTACCGTTACCATCACTATCGTATTACTTTGCTACTAAACACTCTACTGCAGATACTAAGTTTCCAGGTGTGGTTGAATTGACAACTCAGCTGCTAATACTTGAGAATATTCTTTGGCTCCCCTTGTGTCGTATCAATAAATTTGGGTTGAATACTCTACCCTCGAAAGCTGTTGCGATCCCCTATACTTGTGGGTTATCACTCATCGACTTCGACGTCACCCACATCCGTCTGTCGTACAATGCCATCCTCGGGTACCCAGCATTAGCCAAATTCATGGCAGTGACCCACCATGGCTACAACGTCCTCAAGATGCCAGGAAGCGGCGGAATCATCATGTCCCCTGCGAAGAAAGAGATGCGGTGTTCTCCCTCGAGCACGCCTTCCAAGCCACAACAATCGAAGACCCTGACAGCGAGGGCACGCAGTACCCTCCTGAGGCCACTCCCAAGAAGAAGAAGCAACTACACCGCATAGGGCCTTAGGGGAATGGCGCCTCTAGCGTGGCCACATCAGGATCGGCGCCCACACCTGGGGCGCTTCTCTCCCTCGCATAGGAAGGCGCGCCTAGCGCCCTCATCGGGCAGGGCTCGAGGGCACTCTTCTGGAGGGCCTCAGACCTGGCCAACATCACGAGGGAGGCGCTCGGGCACCACGTGGAGGCGTGCTTCGCGGCACGTTTCCCTCAGGAGGGCACCGAGCGAGGAGCGCCCGGCGCTCAGGAGTTCATCGTCAAGGCCACCCAGGAGCTTCAGGAAGCAAGGGTAATACGCGGCGACCGCCGCCTACCTGGTGCAGCTCCCCATCCAGGCGAGGGTGGCGAGCTGCGCGTCTGCATTGACATCCCAAGGCTCAATAGGGCCGCATCTCAGGAGCGCTTCTAGCCTTCGCACACTGGCCAGTGCGGGGGTCCACCTCACCGCTATGTTCGCATGCCATTTGGCCTGCCGAGCGTGGCAGCTGCCTTCCAGCGCAACCTACAGAGCATCCTGGCAACCCAGGAGGCCAGGCATCACGCGGTCCCCGGGGAGATGGAGATGGTCCTAAGGGAGCCACCTGAGCCCCTAGAGCCTCCCGGGGCTCAGGGTCTTGGCGGCTCATGAGGAGCGGCTTCTTCAGCGCGTGTCTTCAGCTACCCCAACGCTCCTTCGACAACAAAACCAGGTGACATCTTCCAAGTTCATTCAGCTGGGAGCACCCCTCGGGCTGCATTATTCCCAGGTCGCGTGGGCCTGTCCCTGCGGCATGTATCCTTTTTACGTCTTTAGCTTACTTTACTGGGGGCGCCCCTCGGGCTGCATCATCCCCAGGCTGCTCGGGTCCATCCCAGCGGCATGTATCGTTCTCGCATCTATCTAAGCTATCTGGTTCCCATGCATGAGTTATCTATAGTCATCGCCTGCTTGACTGCCACCCATCATGGGAGCCGCGCGCCGATCGTTTTTCTTTAGGATCCTTCGCATGAGAAGACTAGGCACGGCACCTGTGCTCGGGTCCGTCCCTACAGCGTCGATAAACCCAACAGCTGAGCTCTGTTTGGCGGGCCGGCCCCGTTCACGTCACCTCCTGGGGTCATTGGTGCTTGGTCTCCTCATGCGATAGCCTCAGGAGATCTGCTCGACGCAGGTTGCCTAACCATCTCGTAGGACCACCACATCCATCAAGAGCCAAAACTAGGCGCAACCCGCCTTGAGGTAGGGCCTCGTGAGTCCCGTGCTGGCTCACGAGTGCCCAGACACACCTCGTCTAGCCCTGCCGTGCAAGCCACATGTCTTGGCGGGGCTGTACACGCCCCGGGGGCTCCACTCAGAGGGAGCCCTCACCCACGCACTAGTGGAAGCACCATGCTCTGTGTTGGCAGTCGACACTGCCGAGGAGCGGCTATGCCCATGCAAGTGCGGAAGCGCTATGCTCCGCGATGGTGATAAACAACTGAGGGCTGCCTCGTGTCCGTATCAACCTCACGAAGCCTCCGAGCTCAGTGTCTGGCCTCATCACAACACCTCCCCTCGGGAGAGTCGTGCGAGGGGGCTGGACACGGGGGCTGCGCTCGGGTCACGCCTGAGCGTATGCCACCCTGCCAGGTCCCTCGGACCTGGTCGTCGCGTGCCCTCCCAAGTGGAGCCAAGGTATGAAGGTCATTTGGACGTCAAGGGGGACTCCTGAGCATCGCGACTCAGGAGCCTAACTGGCCAAGTAGCCCCTCACTCCTTGGTCCGTCCTAGTGATCCGGATGGTCCAACGGTGGCTTAGGTATGCGCAGGGTCGGGCCCTGCCGACGTAGAACACTAGGCCTACTCTCGCATTTCCTTTCTACAAGATGTTTGTGCGTCAAGCGGGACTCCTAAGCATCGCGACTCAGGAGCCTAACTGGCCACGTAGCTCCTCACTCCTTG
Source organism: Triticum urartu (assembly GCF_056163025.1). Taxonomy (NCBI): domain Eukaryota; kingdom Viridiplantae; phylum Streptophyta; class Magnoliopsida; order Poales; family Poaceae; genus Triticum; species Triticum urartu. The sequence continues at coordinate 175,463,841 of NC_141879.1, forward strand.
GTCCGTCCTGGTGATCTGGATGGCCCAATGGTGGCTGAGGTATGCGCGGGGTCGGGCCCTGCCGACGCAGAACACCAAAGCAAACGGAAAGGAAATCACGGAATTTCAAACAAATATTACAAGACATACTATTTCTTGAATACCAAGCACAAGTTTAAATGCCTCCACGAGGCATGGTTCATGTTGCAGAAGCAAAGTAGGAAAAGGAGCCATCGGCAAGTCATCCCATCCTCCCTGGACGCAGCCATCGCTTGCAAGAGGCGCCCCTTCGACGCTGATGCCGCCCTCACCTGAGCCGCCAGCTGGAGTTGCAGGTTCAGCAGCATCACCAGTTGGGGGCGCAGGGTCGAAGGCGTGGAACTTCCTCAGCAGAGCCTCCACCTGGCCCTTCACAGCTTCGGCAGCGGCTGCGCAGTGCTCGTCGTCCACATGCTCTAGCAGTCCAGCAGCTCATCGACATTGGCGGCAGGGTCACGAAGATGGAGGTGGCTGAAGACGCGTGTCAGTGCGGCTGAGGAAAGTATGCGGGCTTCTCCTTCTACCAAGGGGCCGATTCCGTCCACGACCTCCTCAAGTGCCCCAACCAGATGAGGAAGCAGCTGGGTGGGGCCCTCGTCGATGGTGGCTAGCGTCTCCTCCAAGCCCTTCTCGTAGAGTGCATGCAATGCCACGCGGGACCTCTCCTCGAGGGACATGAAGGCCGCACGGTCCTCGGCCAGGACTGTCATCTTGGCGTCAAGCTCGGCTTTCTGCGCTTCCATCTTCCGCTTTAGCATCTCCAGCCGGCTACGCTCCACGGCAAGCGCCTTCCCCAACTGCTCCAGCTCAGCGTCACGACCCCTGACGGCATCCTCCCAGGCCTTCATCTTCTCCTCCTCTGCCTTGCGGCCTCGCGCCTCGGCCGCACGCTCGTTGCGCATTGTCGCTAGCTCGGCTTTCAGCGACCGACAACGATCTTAGGCGGCCCGGGCATCTTTCAGCGCCACCTCGCGAGCGGTCGCGGCCTGGGCGGCAGCCTACTTGTCCTTCTTGGAGGTTGCTGCCGACTGGCTCAGCGCCGCCCGAACGGACACGTCTGAGTGAAGCCAACCAGAGACCAGCTCCAGGCGCCCAGCTACCAGGTGGGGGTCGGTGCCTTGAAGATCTTCTCGCAGCAGGGTCATTGCAAAAAGAGCGCGCTCCAGGACGTTAGGGGAGGCAGAAGGATCTGATGTCAGTAGTGCGGCGGGTGGAGGAGGAGTCAGCGTCGCCACCTTGGCTTGGGAGGCTGGGGGCTCCTAAGCCTTGGGGACCCCAGCAACCAAGCTGGGCGTTAGCACCTCCGGAGCCGATGGGGCAGCAGGGGCCACCTCCTCTCGAGGACGCTCCCCCAAGCCTCGCGAGGACGATCGGGCCGGAGAAACGCAAGCTTTGTCACTGCCCTTCTCCACGGAGAGGGGCGAAGCCGCCGCAGGCGATGGGGTCCCGAGCAATACCACCACTTCCTCCTTCCTCCTCTTCACCGTGGGTGTAGGCCTGCTGGCACAGCAGAGAAGTATTAAGAGTCAATAGTAGAAGCAGAAACAAGACAGGACAAGAGCACTTACTGGTCCGCCTTAGTGTAATCTCTCTGCTTCCTAAGCTTGAAGCTTGAAAGCTTTGCGGCCTGAGACGCGGGTGCGCGAGCACCAAGAATAGAAGAAGAAGCAGCAGGTGGGTTGGAGGCAGCTCTGGGCAGCATCAGAACAGGGGCGTCGTCTCAGGAAATCAGCGTCAACCTCCCACTCGTCGGAATCGCAGCCGAGGACCTCCTTCGAGGACTGGCCTTGGACCTTGAGGAGCCACCGGCCGCATGCAGCTCCCTACTTTCCAGAAGGGCATCGGCCTCATCATCATCATCAGGCAGGGTGCGGAGGATGTTGGCCTTGCGCAAAGGGGAGGTCTCCCCCGCCCCTTCGCGGGTCGCCTCCGAGTCGCGCTCCTCCTCCTCCCCTTCTTCCTCCTCTTCCTCCACCTGAGACTCATCAGGAGACACGTCCACCTGAGTCGTCGTCACAGGGACGTTCGAGGGCACAGGCAGCACAAGCCCACGCTCGTCGAAGACAGGCAGAGCGGCGACAACCTTCGCCCCATCCGAGCGGCGGTACAAGGGAACGAAGGAGTCCGACGGGTACCCTTTGTCGTCCCTAACCAAGGAGTGGAGGGTCGAGCGCAGCTCCTCGTCAGAAAGGGCCTCCGAGCGTAGGCGGAGGCCATCCCCTTCGTCTCCAAGCTTCCACAAGGGGCGCGGGCGCGACTGGAGGGGAGCCACGCGCTTCTTCATGAATTCTTTGATGATCATGGCCCCCGTCAACTTCGTCGCCCTTGAATCACCAGGCCTCAGGTCAGCGGTCATCCTCTCCAACACCTCGCAGCCCGGGCGTAGGTGAGCTTCGCATGAAGCCACCCCATGTCGGACACAGGCATCTCCTTCGGCAGCACCAGCCGGGGGTGGACGCGCTTGGCGTCCATCAGGACCCACTTGCCCCTGAAGCCATCGGCATTCTTCCCGACCTTCGAGATGGCATTGGTCTTGTTGGCTGCCACGAAGCCAACGCACCCGGAGCAGTGGCCCTCTTTGAAGTGGCGCAGCAGCACCACGGGCGGCATCACCCCGACATACGCCTCGCAGTATAAGGCGAAGATCAATGATGACCCACAAGTATATGGGATCTATCGTAGTCCTTTCGATAAGTAAGAGTGTCGAACCCAACGAGGAGCAGAAGGAAATGATAAGCGATTTCCAGCAAGGTATTCTCTGCAAGTACTGAAATAAATGGTAATAGATAGTTTTGTGATAAGATAATTTGTGACGAGCAACAAGTAACAAAAGTAAATTAAGTGCAGCAAGGTGGCCCAATCCTTTTTGTAGCAAAGGACAAGCCTGGACAAACTCTTATATGATGTAAAGCGCTCCCGAGGACACATGGGAATATCGTCAAGCTAGTTTTCATCACGCTCATATGATTCGCGTTCGGTACTTTGATAATTTGGTATGTGGGTGGACCGGTGCTTGGGTACTGCCCTTACTTGGACAAGCATCCCACTTATGATTAACCTCTATTGCAAGCATCCGCAACTACAACAAAAGTATTAAGGTAAACCTAACCATAGCATGAAACATATGGATCCAAATCAGCCCCTTACGAAGCAACGCATAAACTAGGGTTTAAGCTTCTGTCACTCTAGCAACCCATCATCTACTTATTACTTCCCAATGCCTTCCTCTAGGCCCAAATAATGGTGAAGTGTCATGTAGTCCACGTTCAGATAACACCACTAGAGGAGAGACAACATACATCTCATCAAAATATCGAACGAATACCAAATTCACATGACTACTAATAGCAAGACTTCTCCCATGTCCTCAGGAACAAAAGTAACTACTCACGAAGCATAAACATGTTCATAATCAGAGGGGTATTAATTTGCATATAGGATCTGAACATATGATCTTCCACCAATCAAACCAACTAGCATCAACTACAAGGAGTAATTAACACTACTAGCAACCTACTAGCACCAATCCCGGACTTGGAGACAAGAATTGGATACAAGAGATGAACTAGGGTTTTGAGATGAGATGGTGCTGATGAAGATGTTGATGGAGAATGCCCTCTCCCGATGAGAGGAGCGCTGGTGATGATGATGGCGATGATTTCCCCCTCCGGGAGGGAAGTTTCCCTGACAGAACAGCTCCGCCAGAGCCCTAGATTGGTTCCGCCAAGGTTCTGCCTCGTGGTGGCGGAGTTTCGTCCGAGAAGATGGCTTATGATTTTTTCCCATCGAAAGACTCCATATAGCAGAAGATGGTCACCGGAGGGCCACCAGGGGGCCCACGAGGTAGGGGGCGCACCCAGGGGGTAGGGCGCGCCCCACCCTCGTGGGCAGGGTGTGGCCCCCCTTGGTGAAGTTCTTGCTCTCAGTATTTTTTATATATTTGGAAAACATCTTCCGTGAAGTTTCAGGACTTCTGGAGTTGTGCAGAATAGGTCTCTAATATTTGCTCCTTTTCCAGCCCAGAATCCCAGCTGCCGGCATTCTCCCTCTTTATGTAAACCTTGTAAAATAAGAGAGAGTAGGTGAGGGAGTCCTGGATTAGGGGGTGTTCGGGTAGCCGGACTATACCTTCAGCCGGACTCCAGGATTATGAAGATACAAGATTGAAGACTTCGTCCCGTGTCCGGATGGGACTTTCCTTGGCGTGGAAGGCAAGCTTGGCGATGCAGATATTCAAGATCTCCTACCATTGTAACCGACTCTATGTAACCCTAACCCTATCCGGTGTCTATATAAACCGGAGGGTTGTAGTCCGTAGGGAATCAACTCCATATACAACAATCATACCATAGGCTAGCTTCTAGGGTTTAGCCTCCTTGATCTTGTGGTAGATCTACTCTTGTACTACCCATATCATCAATATTAATCAAGCAGGAGTAGGGTTTTACCTCCATCGAGAGGGCCCGAACCTGGGTAAAAAACATCATGTTCCCTGCCTCCTATTACCATCCGGCCTAGACGCACAGTTCGGGACCCCCTACCCGAGATCCACCGGTTTTGACACCGACATTGGTGCTTTCATTGAGAGTTCCTCTGTGCCGTCACAATCAGGAAGGATGCCTCCTCCCGTCTTTAAAGACGGCGCCGTTGCTAAGGGAGCCTTGGCTGTCGGCCAAACCCTCCGGCTAGGTGGTTTCCTCATGACCGCCTGTTCGGCTGTTGCACCGACGGTGACCTCTCGGGTCATCAAAAGCAACCTACACGTCAGCTCGGAGCTCGTCGAGAAGCTAGATCCAATGGAGCTCTCTTCCGTAAATGAGCTCTTGGATCGCATCGCCGCCCTGGGGGTCGCTACGGATTACGACCAGGTTGGGCTTAAACCCGATCTAAGAGAAATTAACTCTCCCCAAGTCACCCACCACGTTGCCGTGGTAGAGACGCTGTGCGGCGACCCTTCATCTATTTTAAGGACTAGCTACATCCGAATTCCCGACCCCTCCAAGCCGGATACCTGCGGACGGGGAGATATAACTCAAGACCTGAGCTTAGGATCAGGCAACGGGCCAGATTCACTGGTCAACATCCAAGAATCCGAACTTGAGAGTTCGGAAACTCTTCGGCCTTCGAATCTTGGATGGGGTGAGGTTTCAGATTCAACGACACCCGCCCACCCAATCATAAGCTATCTCTCCCAAATCAGGCAGAGGCCCGAGGAAACAGTACATCATTACTGGGCCAGATTCCTCCTGGTTATGAACATGATAAAGGATTGCCACGAGGAAGACGCAATCTCAATTTTTTGCGGTAATTGCACGGACAAGGGAATCCTTAACGCCGTAATTCGTCGTGATATCACACGCTTCGCTGACTTGGCGTCCATATTACAAAAATACTGTGCGATGGAAAGCGCCTGGAAAACCGAAATAAATTTTTGGGATAATCCAGCCTTGAATAGTAATCCCGTCCGAACTAAGAGGGTGCATCATCACAGGACACCCGAGATAAACACCAAAAAGCCAAAACCCTCTACAGGGCATGGAACCGTACTGGAAAGATGGCTTGATGGACCCTGTAGAATTCACAGTACAGAGGACGCCACACCAACTCACAGCCTTAGAGCATGTTGGATACTCCGGCAGGTGGCCAAAATCGGCGAGGACCTCTTAATTCCGGAGGCCGCAGAAAGCCAGCCCAAGGACACCAGTACCGTTCTCACAGTCTTCGAGACTTTCGTATCAAACAATGGGCGAAAAAGAACACTCCGCAGCCTCGCCGAAGTCTATCAAGTTGCAACAATAAATCCATGGAGCGACACTGCCATTACCTTCAACGCAAGTGATGAACCTAGATTCTGAACAGCCCGAGCACCAGCCGCATTGGTCCTCAGTCCCATAGTGGACGGCTTTCGCCTCACCAAGGTGCTCATGGATGGAGGCAGCGGACTGAACCTCATTTATGAGGAAACCCTTCAAAAAATGGAAATAGACTGGAACCGCGTCGAGCGAAGCAGCACAACCTTTAGAGGAATAATCCCCAGTCGGGAAGCCCGCTGCACAGGAAAAATCACACTAGATGTGGTGTTCGGCACGCCGGATAATTACAGGTCCGAAGAAGTCATGTTTCAGGTGGCCCCGTTTAAGAGCGGATATCACGCTTTACTAGGGCGGGAAGCATTCACAATCTTCCAAGCAATACCCCATTACGGGTACATGAAGCTTAAGATGCCCGGGCCGAATGGAATTATCACTCTAGCTAGTGATCCAGACATAGCACTCCGCGCCAAAAACAAGACGGTCGCATTAGCCCTTGAGGCACTATCCGAAGCCTTAGCGGTCGAGGAACTGACTCCGCTGCGCTCCACGGTTAACAGGGATGATGTGATACTCGACAAGAGATCCAAATTCACATCCTTCAAGCCAGCTGACGAAATAGTCAAATTCCATGTCCATCCAACGGACCCCAATAAAACAGCTTCCATCGGGGCACGACTGAACCCTGATGTAGACGCCGCACTGCGAGAGTTCCTACGAGAGAACTGGGACATTTTCGCCTGGTACCCTTCAGACATGCCAGGGATCCCATGCAGGCTGGCCGAACATAGCTTAAATATCCTAAAAGGATTCAAACCTGTCAAACAAGCCCTTCGGCGTTTTTTCGAACCCAAGAGACAGGCTATGGGAGAGGAGCTAGCCAAGCTATTGGAGGCCGGATTCATTAGAGACATAAAACATCCGGACTGGCTAGCAAACCTGGTGATGGTACCAAAGAAGGACAAATCCTGGCACCTGTGTGTCGATTTTAAAGACCTTAACAAGGCTTGCCCAAAGGATCCCTTCCCCCTCCCCCATATCGATCAAATTATCGATGCCACCGCAGGACACGATTCGCTGTGTTTCCTCGACGCATACTCCGGTTACCATCAAATCAAGATGGCAGAATCAGACCAAGCCGCAACAGCATTCATCACACCATACGGCCCATTCTGCTTCAACACAATGCCCTTCGGGCTGAAAAATGCCGGCGCAACATATCAGCGCATGATCCAGACATGTTTGGCAAACCAGATCGGCAAAATAGTGGAGGCGTATGTGGATGATGTGGTCGTCAAATCAAGACATGTCGAATCTCTAGTAGACGACTTGAGGCGTACATTCGATAACCTCCGACGATATGACATCAAGCTCAACCCAGAAAAATGCGTCTTCGGCGTTCCAGCTGGAAAGCTCTTGGGCTTCATTGTATCTGGTAGAGGAATTGAAGCAAACCCAGTCAAGATCCGAGCTTTGTCACAATTGGATGTCCCAAAGGACCCTAAACAAATACAAAAATTAACCAGGTGCGTGGCGGCTTTAAGCCGCTTCATCTCCCGCTTGGGAGAAAAGGCACTACCCCTTTATCGCCTCCTTCGGCGCACCGAACACTTCGAGTGGACGGATGCCGCCACGGCCGGACTTGATGAAATAAAAGCCACATTGGCAACAAACCCAGTCCTGGCCGCGCCAATCACCGGCGAACCAATGTTATTGTACATTGCAGCAACACACCAAGTTGTCAGCGCAGTGCTCGTTGTCGAGCGGGAAACGGACGGACACAAATTCCCCCTTCAAAGGCCGGTCTACTACGTGTCCACTGTCCTCACTCCATGCAAATCACGGTACCCGTATTATCAAAAGATTGCATACGCGGTATTCATGGCATCCCGGAAGCTACGACACTACTTTCAAGAGTGTTCCATAACAGTAGCCTCGGAAGTGCCACTAAACGATATTATTAACAACCGCGATGCAACGGGCCGGATTGCAAAATGGGCCATCGAGCTTCTCCCGTTCGATATAACCTATAAGCCACGATGAGCTATTAAATCGCAAGTTTTGGCCGACTTCGTCGCAGAATGGACGGAGGACGAGCTCCTTAAAGAGTACGGCACATATTCAAATTGGATTATGCATTTCGACGGCTCTAAAATGTTGGCCGGACTGGGGGCCGGCATCGTCCTGACGTCCCCCACAGGAGACACAGTCCAATATGTGCTCCAAATCATGTACACGGATTCCAACAATGCAGCCGAATATGAGGCCCTCCTACATGGTCTCCGGATAGCAGTATCCATGGGTATCCAGAGCCTAGAGGTACGCGGGGATTCAAACCTCGCAATATCCCAAATAAATGGAGACTTCGACGCCAAGGACCCAAAATGGCAGCTTACCACAACGCCGTCCTAAAAATGGCAGCTCAGTTCGAGGGGCTGGAGTTTCACCATATAGCCCAAGAAAACAATCAAGCAGCGGACGTCCTGGCACGCATCGGAGCAAAACGCGATGCAGTTCCCCCCAACATCTTTTTGGAAAGATTGTTCAAGCCATCCGTAGCATGGGAGGGGGAACCCGCAAATAACAGCCCGGACCTAGCCGCACCACTCGACGCCGAACAATCTGACACAATTGGAGGCTCTGCCAACGAAATTACACCTTCAGCCCCTGTAATAATGGCGGTTATCGCCCCGTGGACAGAACCATTCCTAGCCTACCTTACTAGGCAGGAACTCCCGGAGGACCAAAACGAGGCCCGCTGCATAGTGCAGCGATCTAAAGCCTATAGAGTCCATGAGGGAGAGCTTTATAAGAAAAGCACTACCGGAGTCCTTCAAAGGTGCATCTCCGAAGAGGAAGGGCGGAACCTTTTGGCTGAAATTCATGCCGGACTCAGTGGTCACCATGCCGCTGCTCGGTCCCTTGTTAGCAAGGCTTTCCGTACAGGCTTTTATTGGCCGACGGCCCGGGTAGACGCTCAGGACCTAGTCCAACGATGCGCTGGTTGCCAACTTTTTGCCAACCAAAGCCATATGCCACCCACCGCACTCCAAACTATACCCATCACCTGGCCTTTTGTGGTCTGGGGGCTTGACATGGTCGGACCCCTTAAAGGTGGGACCGATAGGAAAAAATACTTACTGGTCATGGTGGATAAGTTCACCAAATGGATAGAAGCCAAGCCTGTTAAAACGGCCGAATCTGGACTTGTGATAGACTTCATATCCGGGGTTGTACACCGTTATGGCATCCCCCACAGCATCATAACCGATAACGGTACAAACTTTACCGCCGACGAGGTAAAACTCTGGTGCAAAAACATGGGCATCAAGCTCGATTATGCTTCCGTCTATCAACCACAAACCAACGGCCAGGTCGAACGCGCAAATGGTCTTATCATGAGCGGCATTAAAACCAGACTGGTGCGGTCCCTCAAGGAATCTAACAAGCACTGGGTAGAGGAGCTCGACTCCGTGCTATGGGGGCTGCGGACCACGCCAAATCTCACCACCGGATACACACCGTTTTTTATGGTGTACGGCGTAGAGGCAGTTCTGCCTTGCGACATAATTCATGACTCACCTAGAGTGCGCATGTACGAAGAAAGAGAAGCCGAGCTCGATGGCAGGACAACTTGGATGCCTTGGAGGAGGAGCGTGACATGGCAAAAGCCCGTTCCACATTTTATCAACAGCAGGCCCGAAGATATCAAAGCAGAGAAGTACGGGCCAAAAATTACAATGTTGGCGAACTAGTTCTACGCCTGCCGGATGAGAAAAAGGACAAACTCAAGCCCAAGTGGGAAGGTCCATTCATAATCGACCAAGTCCTGACTGGTGGGGTGTACCGCCTGCGAGATGCGTCGGATAACCGACTCGAGCCGAACCCGTGGAACGCCACCCGTCTCCGAAGATTCTATGCCTAGCGCTGGACTCTATGTTCGTCTCCTTCCTCTATCCATTTTTTGCATTTTTTGTCTTACATTTCTCTCCTTCCCCTCTTTTCTTTTATAGCCCTTAAAGGCTCATCTAGTGATGCACCACTCGCGCTCATTAAACCTGGGGGCTTCTTTAACAGAAGCTTATTTATACGGGCTTCACGCCCAACACATGCGTCAAAGTTCTGCATGTACCTTTTTCTTCACCATTATATGCATCGATATGACTTATGTTTTGGCCAAGCTGGGTTGCCTGGCTCCTGTGCTTACCCCTACATTCCCGATTGTTCGGCTAGGCGGTAAAGGGAGCACCTCTGCGATTGTTAGTGTCGGGTCAGCCGGATGTGTACCTCAGACTGGGTGAAGCCGAAAGCTAGCGTTCTTAAGAGAATATTCGGTCGGTGAAATAAAAGATGATCTTTTTACTCATTTTATGTGCCCCCAGATGCTTTTTCTGCGTCTTTTCATGCAGTCCGGACATGCACTTTAGGGCATGCCTCCCAGCGAAAGGAACCCTTAACGGAACTATTCTCTCTGGAAGATGTTTCTTACTAACCATGTAATATAACATAACTAGTTGGGCACTTGTCTGATAAAGCACTAATGACCCCTACGCCTGATCTCCACGCATACCCCAGTTCTTATATAACCGCTATGGTATTCGGACACACTCCGGACCGTCAGGTCCCGAGATTGAAGCGAAAAGGTCGGCAACGACAAACGATCTACAATCTGGCTAGAAGGCATTACACATGTCAATTCAAAATTACATAGTCATTCTGACTGATTGTATTCCTCTTCTATACCATCTAATAGGCTGTCTAATTTACAGTCCTGCTGGGAATACTTCGCGGTTAACTCTACTTGGCCGTATACTAAGCTTACAGGGATCTCCTTCCCGTCAGGCCCCACTGGTCCGACCTCGGCCATGTGGTTTGGGTCAGACTTCATAAAACGGGTCTTCACCATGGCCCAGGCCTCCCTAGCGCCTTGTCGGCAGGCCGATATCTTCCACAACCGGAAGTGCCGCCGAGCTCCCTTCAGCTTCTCCGCAAGCTCTCCAAGGTCCTCAGGCATGGAGTGGGCAGGCCATAAGGCTTGGGCAACGCCTCGCATCGCCTGCCGAATTCTCTCGTGCAGTTGCATGAGTTCGGGAAGAAGGTCACCCGTAGAACTGGGCATCTCCTCTGCAGGACGACCTGTGAGCATACCTACAGACATTACTCTGTTAGTCGACTTCCTCGTCGAACTCTTTTTTCAAAGTTCGTTCAAGCACTTACTAAATATGTCGCGTCGAAGCCGCTGATTCTCCTTCATGGAGTCCGACAGCTGGCCACGAACATCTTTAAGTTCGACGTCCAGCCTGGTGTTGGCATCCTAAAGATCATTCTTCTCTCACCTCACCTTTGTCAACGTACTCTCACCGGCCTTTAGACGGCGTAAGAGTTGTTGCTTTTCCGGATCGAGTCCGGCGCCATCTGCAATATGATTTGTCAGATTTGCACCCACACCGTACAATACTAATCTTTCGAAGTGTATTTTACCTGAGGGGGTCTCTTTGGGCTCCCCTGCTGCGGCTAGTGCGGCCTCTAGTTGGGCCTTGCACTTTTCCAGCTCCTGGGACAGTACGGTATTCTTCTATGTAAGAAGCTGCATATTAAATGATCCTTAAATCAGTTGCTCTAACTGCTTCAAGTCTCGGGGGCTACTGGCATATATATATATATATTTAACCAAAATTTTCTTACCCGTATGTCTTTTGCATACTGCTCCGTGGCTCTGGCTAAACCATTTTGAGCGGCACGGAGGTACGCATCTCCCGAATTAAAGGCATCTAAAGCCTCTTGGGAGAAACAAGCGTCGCGCAGAACTGTCCGGCGATGCCTGTGGTTCATGGCACTCTCCACTTCATAATTTGTGGCAGACAGCCTGTCCGCATCCTCTGTCGGAGGAGCGTCCCGTGCGCGCCTTGTGCTCGCCTCCGCTTCCTGGCCAGGCGTTGGAGCCTGGCTGGTGGAGGCGCGATTGGCAACCTCTCCGGATGTAGTTCGGCGAGGTCTCTTCGTTCTGAAGATAGCACAAACATTAATATGCCCTGACAGAATAACACCAGGGAAACAGAGGGTGTGCTATACCTTTGCACCAGCATCTCAGTCCGGACTACATTCCTTTTTGCCCCACGGGGCCCTGTGGCCCCTCGTTGGCTAGCCGCCGCAGGTTCGGCCTCCTGCCTCGGAAATCTCCCCTACAAAACACGGTTGTCATCAGAAACACCGGAATACGTGAGAGTGGAATCTCTCTCAAGGGAATGAGACTCCGGTTTCTGTCACCTGGGAGGCCGGGATTAACCCTGGGTAATCAGCCGTGATGGCTACCAAGGTATTGTCCTTGCTTAGCTGATCGAACACCCCGTCGATAAGCTCCACTGATATGTCCGGATCCTCTTCGGAGTCCGGATCGAGGGACCGTTCTGGGTCCTCGGGCTGTGGAGGGCGGCTGTTTATATCCTTTACCACCTGTCGCATTTCCTGCATTGAAGTCGTTAGACTACATATCTAACCGTGGGAGTATAAAACAAACGGGCAAGCGCAGTTGTTCACTTACCCAACTTGGAGGATCGTACATAGTAAATCCGGCCTGCAGGTTGACGCGGAGGAATTCCTCCTTTTCTCCCTTGTACAAAGAGGATAAGATCTTTACTAAGGCGGCGGCTGAGGCCGGCCCCTTACGACCGTAACGTGTGGCGTCATCCTCCCCGTTGAAATCCCACATGGGGTGGCCTCTATATTGAAGCGGCTGCACCCCCCGCATAATGCATGCGGCCATGACTCCAATCATGGTTAGTCCGGAATGAGCCAACAGTCTTATCCGGCCCATCAGGTAAAGGACGTCTCTGTCACTTTCTCTCTGAGAGCTCCGCGGACGCCAGCTCAAGCGTTTCTTCAATGGAGCACTGTTGAACTCAGGGAGACCGACCCGGATAGGGTCCGGTAGCGGGACGTCATCTATATAAAACCATTCCGAAGGCCAGTCCTCGGACGCCTTCTTTGGGGTTCCGGATAGGTATCCGGTCCCGGCGATGCGCCATACTTCGGCTCCGCCCACTTGGTATATAGACCCCTCTTTAGAACGGGGCACCAGGCAGAATAACCTCTTCCACAGCGCGAAATGAGCCTCAACGCCTAAAAATAGCTCGCAAAGGGCGACGAAACCCGCAATATGCAATACGGAGGCGGGCGTGAGATTGTGCAGCCGGAGGCCGTAGAACTCCAGAAGCCCGCGGAGAAATGGGTGAATTGGAAATCCCAGTCCCCTTATTAGATAGGGGACGAGGCACACCCGCTCTCCTTTAGAAGGATTGGGGGTGCTCTCCGCTTGTTTTCCGCCTTTGTAGGTGGCGAGACCGGCTCGGACCGGGACCATGTATGCCTAAGGGAGAAATCCCTTGGCCTGAAGCGACGCTAACTCGCTATGCAGGATGGTTTAACTCTCCCAGTCCCTGGGTTTGGGACCGGAGGGGCGAGGGGAGGAGCTGCGACGGCTGGTCATGTTGGAATGGACCTTTGCTGGAAGCGCTCTGATGATAACTCGCGGAAAGGAGAATATGTGGTTTGGACCTAAATCCCCATCCCGTTAAATAGGTGGCTCGTTTATATGGCTAGGGGTGTGGATGTAAAAACGCCCCAGCTTTTCACATACGTTTGACACGTGGAAGACGGCCATTATTGGGCGTGGAAGCCGAGGAGCACTACATTACAAAAATCAGACATTATTCCTACAGGTACACAAGATTTGGAGAAGAACCCGCCTTGCAATGCCGAACAATCTGCGCGCCGGACTCGTCGTCATTGAAGCCTGGTTCGGGGGCTACTAAGAGAGTCCTGGATTAGGGGGTCTTCGGGTAGCCGGACTATACCTTTAGCCGGACTCCAGGATTATGAAGATACAAGATTGAAGACTTCATCCCGTGTCCGGATGGGACTTTCCTTGGCGTGGAAGGCAAGCTTGGCGATGCGGATATTCAATATCTCCTACCATTCTAACCGACTCTATGTAACCCTAACCCTATCCGGTGTCTATATAAACCGGAGGGTTGTAGTCCGTAGGGAATCAACTCCATATACAACAATCATACCATAGGCTAGCTTCTAGGGTTTAGCCTCCTTGATCTCGTGGTAGATCTACTCTTGTACTACCCATATCATCAATATTAATCAAGCAGGAGTAGGGTTTTACCTCCATCAAGAGGGCCCGAACCTGGGTAAAAAACATCGTGTTCCCTGCCTCCTGTTACCATCCGGCCTAGACGCACAGTTCGGGACCCCCTACCCGAGATCCGCCGGTTTTGACACCGACAGTAGGCATAAGTATTGTGACATAATGTGTAATAACAACCCATAATGCAATAAATATTGATATAAAATCATGATGCAAAATGGACGTATCAACTCCCCCAAGCTTAGACCTCGCTTGTCCTCAAGCGAAAAGTCGAAATTGAAAAATATGTCCACATGTTTAGAGATAGAGGTGTCAATAAAAATAAAATACGGACATGAGGGCATCTTGATCATTCTTAGAATAGCAACTCATATAATTATTTGTCATATAATCTCTAATGCTAGAGTAATAATTCAATCACAATATCAAGTATGAATCGTAAACTTCATTGAAAACTAACAAACTACAATCTCAGTCACTGAAGCAATTGCAATTTATCATAACATAGGAAAGAGTGAATGTATAAGAGCTTTTCAGCAAGTCCACATACTCAACTATCATATAATCTTTCACAATTGCTGACACTCATGCAATACTTATGGGTATGGAGTTTTAATCGGACACAGAGAAAGATAGGGGCTTATAGTTTTGCCTCCCAACGTTTTACCTCAAGGGTAATGTCAACAGTAATAGTTCATGAAAACTCACATCCAATTAGTCATATATACCAGATCTTTCCAACATACTGTGCTTGACAACGGATAAAATGTAAAAAGGAAGGGTGAATATCACCATGACTCTTATGCAAGGTAGGAGATAAAATTAAAAGGTAGGCCCTTCGCAGAGGGAAGCAGAGGTTGTCATGCGCTTTTATGGTTGGATGCACAAAATCTTAATGCGAAAGAACATCACTTTATATTGCCACTTGTGATATGGACCTTTATTATGCAGTATGTCGCTTTTATTACTTCCATATCACACGATCGTATAAAGCTTATTTCCTCCACACCAATCAATCATACATATTTAAAGAGCAATTTTTATTGTTTGCACCGATGACAACTTACTTGATGGATCTTACTCAATACATAGGTAGATATGGTGGAATCTTATGGCAATATTGGTTTAAGGGTATTTGGAAGCACAAGTAGTATCTCTACTTGGTGCAATGAATTTGGCTAGCATGAGGGGGAAAGTCAAGCTCATCATGTTGGAAGATCCAAGACAATATAATTCATCTCATATGTAAGAAAACATAACCCATCATGTTGTCTTTCTTTTCCAATGTCAACTCTTTAGCATGTCATATTTTAATGAGTGCTCACAATCATAAAATATGTCCAAGATAGTATATTTGAATGTGAAGACCTCTCTTTCTTTATTACTTCCTATTAATTGCAACGATGACCAAAACTGTGTTTGTCAACCCTCAACAACGTTTATTCATCATACTCTTTCATGTGAGCTCATTACTCTCCATAAGACTCACATGATCTCTTTGTTTCTTTTTATTTCTTTCTCTTTTCTTTTATTCACTTAGGATCATGGCAAAATAATCAAGCCCTTGACTCAACACTAATCTTTATTATATAGCTCACGGACTCGATTACATAGAAGGATAATAAACCAAAACTCACGACTAAATCATACTAAGAACTTTTATTCTACTAGATCAAGATATTACCAAAAGGATCGAACTAAGAAAAAGGGTAAAGATAAAGTGATGGTGATACGATACCGGGGCACTCCCCCAAGCTTGCTAGTTGCCAAGTGGAGTGCCCATACCCATGTGATTATGCCTCTCTTTTCAGGGATGGTGATGTGATGTTCTTGGCGATGATGCCCCTCAAGATACGATTCTCCTCCTCAAGCTTGTTGACTTGCTGCTTGAGATCCATTATTTCCTTTCGGAGTTTTCCTGTAATAGCCAAAGCTCCCTGCACCCAAGGGTGCTGCATAGCTGTGGGAGAACCAGTGACACTCCTTTGCATATTCTCATAAGAAAGAAATCCAACATTGGAAGGGATAACCGAGTTTGGAATAGCTAAGCTCTAGAGTTCTCCCATTGTGAATCTAGCTTGGAGGCGGGAAGTGACTTCTTGATCTTCTTCCATGGCATCTATCCTCTTCAAATCAGCCTCCATCTCTTCCTCCATTGCTGGCCCAAAGGGGTCGACATGATTGTTTGTCGTTGATCTCGGTGCCGGATGAGACACCCGGCTCTCCCCGACTGACTCTTGCGAAGACATCCTGCTCTAATCTACAGCAGCAGCAACAGCTCGAAACAAAGACAAGAGATTTTTGCGTGATACGGGAGTCAAAACCCCCGAGAGATTATATAATGAATTTTTACTGACCAAAATACGTGTCGTGTACGAAAACGCAGTCCGGAGAGCACACGAGGTGCCCACGAGGTAGGGGGATGCGCCCAGTAGGGTAGGGCGCACCCTCCACCCTCGTGGAGCCCTGGTGTCCTTCCCGGACTACTGCTTATTTTTCTATTTTTCTAAATATTCCAAAACGGAGAAATATTGCCTTAAAAACTGTTTTGGAGTCGGTTTACTTACCGTACCACGTACCTATTCCTTTTCAGAGTCTGAAACATTCCGGAAAGTGTCCCTTATGTATTCCTCCGGGGTTACGGTTTCAATAACATTGGTTTCAACATTTATGGGATTACCTGAGATATAGTGTTTGATTCTTTGACGTTCACCACCTTCGGATTTGTGCCTTCAAAGTTGTTGATTTTTATGGCACCGGAACAGTGAGGCAATGCTACGCAGCTCGGGGGTGAAGGCGGGGCAGCCTGCCATGGTTGCCGGGGCCTGCTTCGGAGGCGGAGCTTGGTCTTGGCGAGGTCCGCGCTGTGCCACTACAGGCGGCACGCGATCTTGACGAGGTGGCGCGGGGAGCGCTGGTGCAGCTTCTCGTGGCCGCGGGATTTCTTGGCAGCTCCTTTCTTCACACGCGAGCACCGGGCGTGGCTGATGACGCCGCGGAGGCGTGCGCCTTGGCGCCAAGGCATCGTCTTGGGGTCGAGGCGGTGGAGGTACGCCATGAGCCCCGTTGCCCGCGGTCTGCTGAGGGGGAGGTAGAGAGTGGGACGGCGCCAGAGAGCCCCCCGCAGCACGGACGAGCTCGAGCCACTCTTCATAGACGTCGCCGACGGTGCGGTAACGCAGGAGCTCGTTCGCCGCAATGAGTGCGGCCCATGCCTCCATGGGAGCGTGCTGCGCGTGAGACGAAGAACCAGCAGGGGTGAGTGATGGAGTAGCGGTGCGGCCATCCTGCCACACCCAAGGATGTTGCGAGGACGCCTGATGCTCATTTCCCACTGGGCCGGTGGCAGCGTTGGCGGCGGGGGACGGATAACGATGAGGCGGCCCATCGACGGGAGCCGTCTGAGCGACGCGGGCAGCGAGGGCGGCCCGACGCTCAGCTCGAGCGCGGCGAGTGTCCGACATGGAGATGACGAAGCGACAAAGCGACGAGCTGATGGAAGGGAAGCTATGGCGCACCCCTACCTGGCGCGCCAAATGTCGGGGTGTGGGGTTTTGGCAAACCCTTAAGGTTCGAACACTGGGGTGCGCGCGAAGTTTTTCCCTCCAACCGATCTACGCTCTAGCTCACTAGGATCTTGCGGACGAACTCGACGAACTCACAACACAGAAAGACACGGGGTTTATACTGGTTCAGGCCACTGTTGTGGTGTAATACCCTACTCAAGTGTGGTGGTGTGGATTGCCTCTTGGGCTGATGAACAATACAAGGGAAGAACAGCCTCCTGAGGTTGAGGCGTTCTTGAGCTCGGTGAGCTTGTGTGGGGGAGGGGGTTGGTCTCTCTCTCTCCCTCTTCTAAGGTGGTGGCTAGTCCTATTTATAGAGGCCCTCGTCCTCTTCCCAAATATCGAGCGGGAAGGGAACCAACAATGGCGGGCTAATTCCATGGGGGACAACTAGTACAAGCTATCCTGACAAAAGTAGTCTTCGTCTGCACAAAGTTCTGGTGGTGACGCTGTTCTAGGCTCCACGATGACCTCCGTCTTGTAGTCCGTGGTCTTGGTCTTGTTGCACCGAAATGGCAACCTTTGCCTGAGGCCTCGGTACTCCGCGGCTGCGCTTGCCCCCTTTGCACCAAAGAGGAAACAAGGACGATGCGCACGCTGGCGCCCGCCTGGTGTCGATCGTCATGGCTCACGTCACGAGAGCCTCATGAGGTTCGCCTCGCCTTGATATCTCCCCTCGTCATGAGCCTGCCTAGCTAGGCCACTCCAGAGGAGGTCTTGCATCGTCCACCTCATGAGGGTCTTGGGTGCTTTGTTGGTGAAGATGGGCCGTACGGCCTGCTGGCTCAACCACGTCGCGGGCCGGAGGCAGGCAAGTCTGGGGACCCCCGTTCCCAGGACGCCGACAAGTAATGATCCCACTATTTTGGAGGATGTTGAATCTTATTGTGATAATTATGAAAGTGGATTTGAAGAGGTTATGACTTTATTTAGTAATGATTCCACTATCTTGGAAGAGGTTTCAATTGATTATGCTGAGAACAAAGTTGCTACCTATGATGATTATTGTGATGACACTTATGCTATAAAAAGTAGTGATGATTATATTTATAAAACTTGTCATGATTATGATTACCCCTTTTCCGAACATTACTCTTTTAATGTGGAAACAGTTTATAGTATTTGAGTCTCTTATGATACTCCCACTATTCCGAATGAGAAGAATTTTGCTTATGTGGAGAGTAATTAAATTTCTATGCTTGTAGATCATGAAAAGAATGCTTTAGGTTCTGGTTATATTGTTGAATTCATTCATGATGCTACTGAAAATTACTAGGAGGGAGGAACATATTCTTTTAGGAATTGCAATAATATCAAGTTTCCTCTCTATGTGCTTAAAGTTTTGAAGTTATGCTTGTTTTGCCCTCCTATGCTAGTTGATTATGGTTCCCACAAGTTGTTTGCTCACAAAATCCCTATGCATAGGAAGTGGGTTAGACTTAAATGTGCTAGTCATATTCTTCATGATGCTCTCTTTATGTTACAATTCTTATCTTTTATGTGAGCATCATTGAAATCATCATGCCTAGCTAGGGGCGTTAAACGATACCACTTGTTGGGAGGAAACTCAATTTAATTCTTGTTCTTTGATTTTGGCTAATGTTTAGTAATAAATAATTCATCTAGCCTCTGTTTAGATGTGGTTTTCTGTTTTAATTAGTGTTTGTGCCAAGTAGAACCTTTGGGAAGACTTGGGGAAAGTCTTTGCGATCTTGCTGTAAAAAACAGAAACTTTAGCGCTCACGAGTTTTGCTGCCATTTTTTACTGAAGAGTGCGATTAGGTTGATTCTTTTTGCAGATGATTAATAGACAAATTACTCACGTCCATAAATTTATTTTAGAATTTTAGGGGTTCCATAAGTATACGTTTGATCCAGATTACTACAGACTGTTCTGTTTTTGACAGATTCTGTTTTCTATGTGTTGTTTGCTTATTTTGATGAATCTATGAGTAGTATCGGAGGGTATGAACCATAGAGAAGTTGGAATACAGTAGATATTACACCAATATAAATAAATAATGAGTTCACAACAGAACCTAAGTGGTGATTTATTTTCTTATACTAACGGAGCTTACGAGTTTTCTGTTAAGTTTTGTGTTGTGAAGTTTTCAAGTTTTGGGTAAAGATTCGATGGGATATGGAATAAGGAGTGGCAAGAGCCTAAGATTGGGGATGCCCAAGGAACCCCAAGGTAATATTCAAGGACAACCAAGAGCCTAAGCTTGGGGATGCCCCGGAAGGCATCCCCTCTTTCGTCTTCGTTCATCGGAACTTTACTTGGAGCTATATTTTTATTCACCACGTGATATGTGTTTTGCTTGGAGCGTCATTTTATTTTATTTTGTTTTGCTTGCTGTTTTAATAAAATACCAAGACCTGAAATTCTTAAATGTTAGAGAGTCTTCACATAGTTGCATAATTATTCAACTACTCATTGATCTTCACTTATATCTTTCGGAGTAGTTTGTCATTTGCTCCAGTGCTTCACTTATATCCTTTTAGAGCATGGCGGTGGTTTTATTCTAAAGAAATAGATGAACTCTGGTGCTTCACTTATATTATTTTTAGAGTCTTTAGAACAGCATGGTAGTTTGCTTTGGTTATGAATCTAGTCCTAATATGATGGGCATCCAAGATGGGTATAATAAAAACTTTCATATAGAGTGCATTGAATACTATGAGAAGTTTGATACTTGATGATTGTTTTGAGATATGAAGATGGTGATATTAGAGTCATGCTATTGAGTAGTTGTGAATTTGAGAAATACTTGTGTTAAAGTTTGTGATTCCCGTGGCATGCACGTATGGTGAACCTTTATGTCATGAAGTCAGAGCATGATTTATTTTTTGATTGTCTTCCTTATGAGTGGCGGTCGAGGACGAGCGATGGTCTTTTCCTACCAATCTATCCCCCTAGGAGCATGCAAATAGTAGAGTTCTTTATGACTAATGTTGAGTCCATGGATTATACGCACTCTCACCTTTCCGCCATTCCTAGCTTCTCTAGTACCGCGCAACTTTCGCCGATACCATAAACCCACCACATATCCTTCCTCAAAACAGCCACCATACCTACCTATTATGGCATTTCCATAGCCATTCCAAGATATATTGCCATGCAACTTTCCACCGTTCCGTTTATTATGACATGCTCCATCATTGTCATATTGCTTTGCATGATCATGTAGTTGACATCGTATTTGTGGCAAAGCAACCGTTCATAATTCTTTCATACATGTCACTCATTGGTCATTGCACATCCCGGTACACCACCAGAGGTATTCATATAGAGTCATATTTTGTTCTAAGTATCGAGTTGTAATTTTTGAGTTGTAAGTAAATAAAAGTGTGATGATCATCATTATTAGAGCATTGTCCCATGTGAGGAAAGGATGATGGAGACTATGATTCCCCCACAAGTCGGGATGAGACTCCGGACGAAAAAAAGAGAAAAAAGAGGCCATAAAAAAAGAAGGCCAAAAAAACAAAAAATGAGAGAAAAAGAGAGAAGGGACAATGTTACTATCCTTTTACCACACTTGTGCTTCAAAGTAGCACCATGATCTTCATGATAGAGAGTCTCCTATGTTGTCACTTACATATACTAGTGGGAATCTTTCATTATAGAACTTGGCTTGTATATTCCAATGATGGGCTTCCTCAAAATGCCCTAGGTCTTCGTGATCAAGCAAGTTGGATGCACCCCCACTTAGTTTCTTTTGTTGAGCTTTCATACACTTATAGCTCTAGTGCATATGTTGCATGGCAATCCCTACTCACTCACATTGATATCTATTGATGGGAATCTCCATAGCCCGTGGATATGCCTAGTTGATGTGAGACTATCTTCTCCTTTTTGTCTTCTCCACAACTACCATTCTATTCCACTTATAGTGATATGTCCATGGCTCACGCTCATGTATTGCGTGAAGATTGAAAAAGTTTGAGAACATCAAAAGTATGAAACAATTGCTTGGCTTGTCATCGGGGTTGTGCATGATTTAAATATTTTGTGTGATGAAGATAGAGCATAGCCAGACTATATGATTTTTTAGGGATAGATTTCTTTGGCCATGTTATTTTGAGAAGACATGATTACTTTGTTAGTATGCTTGAAGTATTATTATTTTTATGTCAATATTAAACTTTTATCTTGAATCTTTCGGATCCGAATATTCTTGCCACGATACAGAGAATTACATGGATAAATATGTTAGGTAGCATTCCACATCAAAAATCTGTTTTTATCATTTACCTACTCGAGGACGAGCAGGAATTAAGCTTGGGGATGCTTGATACGTCTCCAACGTATCTATAATTTTTTAATGTTCCATGCTATTATATTATCAACATTGGATGTTTTATATGCATTTATATGCTATTTTATATGATTTTTGGGACTAACCTATTAACCTAGAGCCCAGTGCCAGTTTCTGTTTTTTCCTTGTTTTTGAGTATCGCAGAAAAGGAAAACCAACGGAGTCCAATTGATCTGAAACCTCACGGAACTTATTTTTGGACCAGAAGAAGGACACGGAGTAAAAGAGTTGGGCCAGAAGAGTCCCGGGCTGCCCACGAGGGTGGGGGTGCGCCCACCCAGCCTGGGCGCACCCCCTGCCTCGTGGACAGCCCGGAGACCCCCTACCTTGTTCCTGACTCCAACACCTCTTATATAACCCAAAACTTCTAGAACGAAACCTTGATCGGGAGTTTCGTAGCCACCGAAAAGCAATCTAGACCCGTTACGGCACCCTACTGGAGGGGGGAATCCCTCTCCGGTGGCCATCTTCATCATCCCGATGCTCTCCATGACGAGGAGGGAGTAGTTCACCCTCAGGGCTGAGGGTATGTACCAGTAGCTATGTGTTTGATCTCTCTCTCTCTCTCTCGTGTTATTGAGTCGGCACGATCTTGATGTATCGCGAGCTTTGCTATTATAGTTGGATCCTATGATGTTTCCCCCCCTCTACTCTCTTGTGATGAATTGAGTTTTCCCTTTGAAGTTATCTTATCGGATTGAGTCTTTAAGGATTTGAGAATACTTGATGTATGTCTTTCATGTGCTTATCTGTGGTGACAATGGGATATCACGTGATCCACTTGATGTATGTTTTGGTGATCAACTTGCGAGTTCCGTGACCTCGTGAACTTATGCATAGGGGTTGGCACACTTTTTCGTCTTGACTCTCTAGTAGAAACTTTGGGGCACTCTTTGAAGTTCTTTGTGTTGGTTGAATAGATGAATCTGAGATGGTGTGATGCTTATCGTATAATCATACCCACGAATACTTGAGGTGACATTGGAGTATCTAGGTGACATTAGGGTTTTGGTTGATTTGTGTCTTAAGGTGTTATTCTAGTACAAACTCTATGATAGATTGAACGGAAAGAATAGCTTTGTGTTGTTTTACTACGGACTCTTGAATAGATCGATCAGAAAGGATAACTTTGAGGTGGTTTCGTACCCTACAATAATCTCTTTGTTTGTTCTCCTCTATTAGTGACTTCGGAGTGACTCTTTGTTGCATGTTGAGGGATAATTATATGATGCAATTATGTTATTATTGTTGAGAGAACTTGCACTAGTGAAAGTATGAACCCTAGGCCTTGTTTCAATGCATTGCAATTCCATTTGTGCTCACTTTTATCACTTGCTACCTTGCTGTTTTTATATTTTCAGATTACAAAAACCTTTATCTACCATCCATATTGCACTTGTATCACCATCTCTTCGCCGAACTGGTGCACCTATACAATTTACCATTGTATTGGGTGTGTTGGGGACACAAGAGACTCTTTGTTATTTGGTTGCAGGGTTGTTTAAGAGAGACCATGCATCTTCATCCTACGCCTCCCACGGATTGATAACCCTTAGGTCATCCACTTGAGGAAAATTTTCTACTGTCCTACAAACCTCTGCACTTGGAGGCCCAACAACGTCTACAAGAAGAAGGTTGTGTAGTAGACATCAATGGTCTTCGGTGCTTGACTATCGTCTGTTTCGAGTACCGTTGTTATGCATGCTCCTTTGCATACAGTTGATTAAATACTTGCATGGTAGTTTCATTGTTAGGTTATTGCATGGTATTTATTGCTGATGCTAGTGGTCATGTTATGCTTTGAGTAGTTTTCTAGTTGTGATATCCATGCTCATCAGTATGCCATGCTCATCTGGATAAATGGGTAAATGTTGTTGTTATGCTCGTTGATTGGGATGCACCCTCATGCTTATGTTAATATCATGTTCATGCATTGTAGTTGCATCATGCTATTTTTATCATGAATTCGCATATTGCATTCAAGTTTAACTGGATTAAATTGAACTTGAACACCTGTTGGCTGAGTCATGGTGCCACCATATCGAGCTGACCAGTGCAACCACGCTTACCTTATGGGGGGGGGGGGGGTCCTAACTGGGTCTATTGTCATGCCTCTCGCCGGTGCCTCCCGCGAGGGAAGGTTATGCGCGGGCGCTACCTTGGCTAGGTAGGATGGCATAAGCCTTGTGTGCCCGTTGTTTTTGTAAGGATCCTTGTCCCCGATTGGGACCGTTTTGCCACGACGGTGGCCGTTGGTGCCTTTGGTAGGCACGGGGCCACCCAGGACTTAGCCCAAAGGGTAGTTGGTCAGAGTGGCCGGGAGAGTGTCATGGCAGTATGCCGGTTTTGTCGGAATGTCGTTGGTCCACCCGAATGGGAGTGCGAGGCCATGAGTTCCGTGGTGTGGGTATAGTGTGCTAACCTCTGCAGAGTGTGTGTGTTAAATCTATCGATAGCCGCGCCTGCGGAAATGGGCCCAGTTCATGTCGGTCACACTATGGGTCAACAGTAATAATAATGATGTGCTTAATAACAACCCTGGTTCGATGATGAAAGAAGTTGGTTGATATTTATGTGATCGATAGAGGATCATTGTGGTATCGTGAGTACCAACTTGTTTGATATTTGGGATGTTTTGCGAAAGTCAAGGGTAAAGGTCAAGCTCCTTGTGGTCATAAATGATTACTACGGTATTGTTAATACCAAGCTTGATTGGATCATGAGATGATCGTGTGATGTCCGTGATGGTAAGTGATGCATGTGATGGTTACAAGGTAACCCGAGCAGAGTAAGTTGGTGCATGTAAGTTTCATCATGTTGCATGCTAGTCTCATCATGTTCATATGTTTATGCCATGCTCGTATTGTTCTAGCTGTATTATGTTGTACATGCCATGTTGTACTGATAGTATTATGTTCATTATTGCTTAATAATCCGTAATTGCCATGCTATTGTTTGTCTTGATTGCTTTGGTTGCTGTGAGCTTGCAAGTACATTCAATGTACTAACCTGGCGTGTCATGCTAGTTTTCAGGTCATGCCAGATTTGATTGCTTGTTTGCCGTGGATTCCTTGTTTGTGAGCTAGGATAAGCGTTCCAGCCAGAGTCCCTGCAGAGTGGAGTTCACCACCGCCGACGTTGGTCTGCTGCCAGGAGTTATTCCGTTGCATCGTGTTGTTCTACTGCTTGCATGGAGCAACCGTTGCAGGCGTAGTATCGTCGTGCCGATGTAATCCCCTTGTACCCATATAGATTGAAATAAAGAGCTGAGTTGTTCTATGCTAAGCAGTGCCGTATTCCAGAAGACTTCTCCTCGATCTCTGGGCTGGAATACGGGGCGTTCCGGTTTCTCTGAGCTAGGGTGCCACAGCTTTACAGCTTAGAGTCGGGGCTCCAAAAGTGTTTTGAGCAACCCGGAGCATATGAGATGTTCCAAGAGCTGAAAATGGTTTTCCAAGCTCATGCCCGGGTCGAGAGATATGAAGTCTTTGACAAGTTGTATAGTTGTAAGATGGAGGAAAACAGTTCTGTCAGCGAGCATATACTCAAAATTTCTGGGTTGCACAACCGCTTGTCTCAGCTGGGAGTTAATCTTCCAGATGACCCAGTCATTGATAGAATCCTCCAGTCGCTCCCACCTAGCTACAAGAGCTTTGTGATGAACTACAATATGAAAGGGATGGAGAAGTCCATTCCTGAGTTATATTCGATGCTGAAATCAGCGGAGGTGGAGATCAAAAAGGACCATCAAGTGTTGATGGTGAATAAGACCACTAGTTTCAAGAAAGGCAAGGGTAAGAAGAACTTCAAGAAGGACAACAAGGGAGTTGTCATGCCCGGTAAGTCAGTTGTCAAGAAGAAGCCAAAGAATGGACCCCAAGCCTAAGACTGAGTGCTTTTATTGCAAGGGAAATGGTCACTAGAAGCGGAACTGCCCCAAGTACTTAGCGGATAAGAAGGCCAGCAACGCCGAAGGTATATATGATATACATGTTATTGATGTGTACCTTACCAGCGCTCATAGTAGCTCATGGGTATTTGATACCGGTGTGGTTGCTCATATTTGTAACTCAAAACAGGAGTTGCGGAATAAGCGGAGACTGGCGAAGGACGAGGTGACGATGCACGTCAGGAATGGTTCCAAGGTCGATGTGATCGCCGTCGGCACGCTACCTCTACGTCTACCATTGGGATTAGTTTTGAACCTCAATAATTGTTATTTAGTGCCAGCTTTGAGCATGAACATTGTATCTGGATGTCGTTTGATGCAAGATGGCTACTCATTTAAATCCGAGAATAATGGTTGTTCTATTTATATGAGAGATATGTTTTATGGTCATGCCCCACTGGTCAGTGGTTTATTTTTATTGAATCTCGAACATGATGTTACACATATTCATAGTGTGAATGCCAAAAGATGTAAGGTTGATAATGATAGTCCCACATACTTGTGGCACTGCCGCCTTGGTCATATTGGTGTCAAACGCATGAAGAAACTCCACACAGATGAACTTTTGGATTCTCTTGATTATGAATCATTTAACACGTGCGAACCATGCCTCATGGGCAAAATGACCAAGACTCCGTTCTCCGGAACAATGGAGCGAGCAATCAACTTGTTGGAAATAATACATACTAATGTATGCGGACCAATGAGAGTTAGGCTCGCGGTGGCTATCGTTATGTTCTCACCCTCATTGATGACTTGAGTAGATATGGTTGTCTACTTAATGAAATACAAGTCTGAGACCTTTGAAAAGTTCAAGGAATTTCATAGTGAGGTAGAGAATCAAAGTGACAGGAAAATAAAGTTCTTACGATCAGATCATGGAGGAGAATATTTGAGTCACGAGTTTGGCACGCACTTAAGGAAATGTGGAATTATTTCACAACTCACGCCACATGGAACACCTTAGTGTAATGGTGTGTCCGAACATCGTAATCGCACTCTATTGGATATGGTGTGATCTATGATGTCTCTTACCGATCTACCGCTATCATTTTGGTGTTATGCATTAAAGACTGTCGCATTCACTTTAAATAGGGCCTCGTCAAAATCCGTTGAGACAACAATGTATGAATTATGGTTTGGGAAGAAACCTAAGCTGTCGTTCCTAAAAGTTTGGGGATGCAAAGCTTATGTCAAGAAACTTCAACCTGAAAAGCTCGAACCCAAATCTGAAAAATGCGTCTTCATAGGACACCCTAAGGAAACTATTGGGTATACCTTCTACCTCAGATCCGAAGGCAAGATCTTTGTTGCCAAGAATGGATCCTTTCTAGAGAAAGAGTTTGTCACAGCCCCAGTTCAGGCCTTGCCTGCCTTTGCATTAGCCTCCATGCATCATGTCTAAATTCTGTTAATTTTGAAATGGGGACTGATAAACCCTAGCAGCAAGTGAAATACAACTAGGGTCAAATTAAATCTTTTCCATCTACCCAAAATGGCTTTTAGAAAAGTTCATCAATTTTGGAATGGGTGAAAACTTCTTCCAAAAATGATGCACACATTTCTAGGACATTTCTGGATTTTGGAGTTAATTCATACGTATCTGCATTTGGAGAATTAAATGCTATATAATATATTAAATGTCCAAATAATTCTGAACTTAAGTGAGGGCTGTTGGAAATATTCCATACAGAGCCCACAATTATTTTCAGGGTTTTAGAAAATGCCTTAGCATTTTAATTAAGTCAAAACAATTACAGAAAAATAGAAAACAGAAACTAAATAAAAGAGAGAGAGAGAGAAGGAACAAACCTGGGCCACCCCTGTGCTAGGCCCAGCCACCTGGCAGCCCAGCCACCTGGCCGGCCCACCGAGGGCAGGGGCGTCTTCTTCCTCCTGCCAGAAGGCAGAGGAGAAGACAGCCACGGCGCCGCGGCGTGCTACGCCGGCAGCTGCCTGCCTGGCTGCCCCCTCGTCACCCTGGACTCCCTCTGCGATGCCACGCTACCCCCTGGACCCCCTTGACGCTCTCGCTCTCTCCCTGCCTCGCTCTCTCTCGCTCTCTCTCCCAAAGCCGAGCGGAGCCATCGCCGCCGCTCGTCATTGCCGTGTCCACCGCCTCCCCCTCGCTTCCCCGACCAGTCCAGGCGCTCCACCACATCGTCCCCGACCTCTCCGCCAAGTCAAGCAAGCCGGGACGCACCGCAGCACCGCCATCGCCGTCTTCTTCAACCTCGGTCCGCCGAGATCGCCGGTGACCGTGCGCCCGCTCCGTTGCTTCCCCGAGCTACCCAAGACCACCGCTGCACTCCCCGTGAGCTTCTCCTTCGATCCCCACTTCCCCCCTGCTCGTTTGCGCCGTGTAGTCGCCGCCCTCTTCGAGCCCGAGAGCATCTCGCCGTCGGCCATGGCGTAGCCGTGGCCACACCCGCGCAAGCTCGCAACCGAGCACTTCACCGCACTCGTTGTGTCCCCAGGAGCCCGCAGCACCCCTCCGCACCTCCTGCTGTGCCTCCTAGCGACGACCCCGAGCTCGCTCGAGCTCCGGCAGCCGCCAACGTCGTCGTCGACGTCTTTTCCGGCCACCCCAGGCCCGGCTACTGCCACCAGGCGACGCGCTGCAACGCCAGCTACCCGTAGAGACCAATCGCGGCTCAAACCGCGGCCTGTACGCGAAACCCGAGCAACTCCGTTGAGTTGCCGCTACGGTTTTGGTCACCGCTGGCTGAACTCCGGTGACTCCGACGTGGCACACTTAGTTAACACTAATGACGCCATTAGCTAATCACTGTGCCACTGACGGATGGGCCCCACGCGCTAATTAACCCCAGGATTTATTCCCTGTTTAACTTAGACTAAACCACTGGGCCCACACGTCAGGTTGACTTTGCTGACGTGATTTTTGACCGGTCCCACCTATCATTGACTCGAGCTAGCACTGTGTCACTGACCAGTACGCCCCACTGGTCAGGTTTGACCTGGCGAGCCACAGTTGACCTGATGACGTCACTCTTACATCATGCTGACACAGTAAAACCTTTTCTGCATTTTAAATAAATCTAAATGATTTATTTATTTCAGAAAATATCCAAAACTTTGAAAAATCATAGAAAATAATCTATAACTCATATTGAAAAGATTTCTATATGAAAAATTATCAGAAAAATTCAAGGATTTATGGCATTTTCATGCATGTTTGAACAATGTTTGTCCTCTGTTTTGGACAAAACAAATAAATGGCATTTAACTAATCATATATGGAGTTTGAATTTGAACCTAGGGTTCAAACCAACTTCATTTAATATGGTTGCTAGTTGCATTAGTTTAATCAACAGCATATTGCCATGTCATGGGCATGCATCATATTGTTGCATTGCATTGATTGTGTTTCTTCCTTGTTTGCCGGTTTTGTCCCCTCTCGGTAAACGTGGTTCCGACGATGAGTTCGATGACACCGATGAAGAGCTATTTCTATCTTCAGAATGCCAGGCAAGCACAACCCCCTTGTTCATTCTGATACAAGCCCACTCTCTCGCACCTGCTCTCTTTTACTGCATTAGGACAACAACAATTCATCTGTTACTTGTTGCGGTAGTTGAACCCCTTATCCTCTGCATGACCTCTCATTGCCACAGTAAATAGATGAAACCCACTAGCATGAGTAGGAGTTGTTTGAGCCCTGATGTGCCTACTCATTCATGCTTGTTTGTCATGCCTGCTATTGCATAAAGTTGTGTCGGGTCTGATTCATCGGGAATGAATTGGAATGGTGATGAACATGTCCTACCGGTGAGAGCTAAGTGTGTGAACACAATTTGGTAAAGGTAGCGGTGAGAGGCCATGTAGGAGTACATGGTGGGCTGTCTCATTGAAACCGTCCTCAGGAACTGAGTTCTGTGTCTGTGATCCATGAACAGCTACTACCACTCATTGGGATCCTTAATTGACCCTCTCGTCTTCTTAATCACCCTAGTACTCTGTCCAGGAGTTGCAACTAGTTTCTGGTGTTTGTAGGTTATGTGTTGGCGGCCGTGCGTAGCGCTGACCCTAGGGATGGGCTATGTTGCGGTAGATACACTGTGGCACGGTGTACCAGGCACCCGTTTGGTGTCTCGGGAACCCTGTTCACATCGTTCGGGGCCGTATGTGGAAACCTCGGCCGGACTCCCTGCGGATGGAACCTGGATAGGCGATAAACCTGGACTAGAGACTTAAGTGTTTAGGTAGGCCGTGGCCGACACCCTCGCCAGGCTTCCGCTTGAAGGTTGCCGAGATACATGACGTGTATATGGTGGTAAGTGGTTGGAGCGTGTGTGAAGAAGTACACCCCTGCAGGGTTATCATTATCTATTCGAATAGCCGGATTCCTCGGATATGGAAACTTGGACCCCTTGCATAGTTCATAGACAAGTGAAAGTGGATACTCTAAAACTCGCAAGATAAGTGTGAGTGCTATGGATGGCGTTCTCGTAGGGAGACGGGAGCGGTTCCATAGTGGTGTATTGATATGGTGAATTTGTGGACTCGTGTGCGCCACCTCAAAAGAGTTGCTTGCAGTCGTAGTTCAGGTTAGCCACTGAGTCAAAGCTGGCTTGCTGCAGTTAAACTCCACCACCCCCGCCCCTTTGTTGATACCGATGCATATGTAGCTAGTTCTGATGTAAGTCTTGCTGAGTACTTTTGTACTCACATTTGCTTAATTTATGTTTTGTAGAGAGAGAGACTTCCGTCTCGCTAGTAGTTCCGCATGGACTTC
Source organism: Triticum urartu (assembly GCF_056163025.1). NCBI lineage: Eukaryota > Viridiplantae > Streptophyta > Magnoliopsida > Poales > Poaceae > Triticum > Triticum urartu. The sequence goes on from NC_141879.1 coordinate 175,494,417, forward strand.
GACATTTAGCTTGATACCTCAGCTACGATCTTGTGCCCTTGGCAGGATCTGATAGATAGTCAGGCTTCTCAGCCTTCTTCATTTGTAGTTGTCTGTACTCGGACAAGTTAAGCTTCCGCATGTGCTTGTTGCTTGTATGCTCTGTATGTTGGGTCATAAGACCCATGTTTGTAATATCTCGCTCCTTGGAGCCTAATGAATAAATACTTTGAGTCGTAGAGTTATGTTGTGATGCCATGTTGTATTTACACATATCGAGCATATTGTGTGTATGATTGAAATGCTTGGTATGTGTGGTATCCGACAATCTAGTTGTTTATCCTTGGCAGCCTCTCTTATGGGGAAATGTAGTCCAGTGCTTCCTTGAGCCATAGTAGTCCGCTACAGCCCGGTTCACCAGAGTCCTGCTAGCCCAGCACTACTGCTCAGATCACTTGACTGGCCGGCATGTGTTTCACTTCGTTCCTGTGTCTATCCCTTCAGGGAAATGTCACGCAGTGACATCCGAAGTCCTACCTAGCCTGCTACAGCCCGGGTTCCCGAAGTCCTGTTAGCCCAGTGCTACAGCCCGGAATCACTCGCTGATGACCGACATGCTCGATGTGATTCATGTATGCCTGTCTCCATAGGTCTGTGCCGCTTTGGGTTCACGACTAGCCATGTCGGCCCGAGTTCTCTGTCATATGGATGCTAGCGACGCTATCATATACGTGAGCCAAAAGGCGCAAACGGTCCCGGGCCATGGTAAGGCGACACCCGTGGGATACCGTGCGTGAGGCCGCAAAGTGATATGAGGTGTTACCGGCTAGATCGATGTGACTTGGAATCGGGATCCTGATAGCTTTGGTATCAGAGCCTGACTGCCTGTAGGATTACCAAGCCAAACCGGTCGAAGTTGTGTCTAGAAATGCTTTAGTTATGTAGGGGAATTGATTGTGGTAGGGAACGTAAGGCTCTTTTTACTCCTTATATCTTATGCCCTTCTGATCTGAGTCATCCTCTTCTCTTCTATAGGTATTAAGAACTAGGCTTCTCATCTTTCTATCAGGATGACGTGTTACTAATCCATAGACTTATAGAATTGATAGTTTCAAGCCTCAGTTCTGTTCCTACTACTTCCGTATGTTGTCAGTTGATCTCGGAACCTTGATATTGTTGTTGAGTGGCTATGCCACCATTTTTGCAGGTTGTCTCAAATCTTTTGAGCAATTACAGCCGTTATGCTGTCCGAGTCATCCCAGGTTTCTAAATAGTCTGATGCATTTGCAAACCCTTTCCCCTGTTCCTGATGTCCATTTGGGCCAGATTAATCACACTAACCGGCCAGTTGAGGTACTCTATTGCCTCGACATATATGCTGGAGCTATTACTATGACCCTAGGTGTTTTAGGGAGTCACCTAGTGATCTAGCCATGTTTTGTATCCCCAATGTGTGATTCTGGCCATTATTCTCAAAAGCATCCCGTGATGCCATTTAGTTAGCAGGTATTCTACTACTGGGTTTTGAACCCGAGATTCACCCTACTTACCTCATGTTGATAGTGTTGCTAGTTCCTTTAGGATATTAGTAACCTTTGCATTAGTCCTCGAGGTCCATGGTATATCCTTCTTCCAAATACTATGAATCGCCTATGGCAGAAGTTCTTTGAACCATAAGATCACAACCAGAGTGCTCTTGATGAGTTCTCCATTGTTCATTGTGAATCTGCCAGTCCTACCATTCTGCATGGGTTGTCCGAAAGAAATGTTGAGCTATGCTCGACATACTAATCTATGCATCCACAACTCAGAAAATTATATGTTCCTCGAGTTGTTCCTCTTCAGTTGTATTCCGACCATCTTCTATCAGTTGATAGCCAAGAGTATGTGTGCATTTGTGTTCATCGATGCCTATAATTCTTGTGGTTCATCAAGCCATTCTATTCCAGAATGACTAGGAGAAACAAACTCCAGTACCTCATCCATATCCAGGATTCGGTCAAAGCAGTTGTATTCCGCAGATCAAAATGTAATCCAGCTTTTGCTCTGTTCTACCCTGGAGTATTACCCCCTTTATGTCAGGATTGTCATGAGAATTGCACCCTCTCTCATGAATTCTTGACGCAGTGATACTTATTACCATCATTTTTCATTCCTCGGTCCCGTGTTGTCGCAGCCGGAATGCCGGCAAGTGAACCGTGATGTGTGAAAGCGATATTCCTAGCAACTCCGTTGCTTGGTAGTTAATGGACAATACTCTCATTCTTAGCGTGCTGGTAATTAAATCATCATTCTAAGATTGACGTGCTACCTAGTCCATATTTCCGGGTGCACTCATCGACCAATGAGTTAGGAATGTGATAATCCCTCGCTCCTTGATCATATCGTCTTGCCCTGAAAAGCAAGATTCTTCTCGAGCTTAATAACATATCGGTGGTTCGTGATTTTCCGAATATCTTCTCGGAGGTATCACCAGGCTGTCACCTGATCGCTATGTTGAGCTCGTGATCAAGTTGGTTTCTTGTAGCCACCCTCTTCTCCAGGAATCTATGTTGGATACCCTGAGCTAGTTGATTAAGCTAGACAACAACTTGGAGAGTTGGAAGATGAAAACTTGTCCGACTTAGTTCATCACTAAGGGATATCCTTGTGTGTGTGTGTGTGTTGAAGAAAGATGATATCTTCATCGACTGATCCCCGTGATCAGCTATTGAATCTATTATCTTGTCCAAACCTTGATTTGAGTGTGGGCTATCGTCAAATCAAATCAGAACCAACGATGTTCGTAATGTTGTCTTACTTGCGGTTGTCCCTCGAGCATACACCATTATATCTTTGGTCTGACCAATACTATCACATTGTTCACATAGTGGTGGAAGTCTAGTGATATGGAGATTCCAATGAGTTGCTGCTAAGCCCATCAGCAGCATTTTGTCTCCCCCATGATTCACGTTGAACATTACACTAGTGTTGGAAACTTTATAAGCATTGCCCTCATGTCCCGATCATGAAGCATATGTCCGGTTGAAAGAAGTGACTTCCTTTGATTCACGTGCATTTGATGTAAGTTGCCGTCGTGAATTCAGGAAAGTTTGTTTTTGCTTCCTCTGGAATCATCCCAAGTCAGTCATGCATGTGCGAAGTATTCTATGGTCTGATAGACTGATCATCTACATTCTATATGTATCCCTAGCACAGCAAGCCACTGATTGATTTGTTCAAGGAGAAGAAGTTTCTTCTTAAGAGTTAGACCTATGCAAGGACTTCGATATCCTCGTTGATGGTTCCCCCTGAACTCGGTAGTGTTTCATTTTAAGACTACCAGGTGACCATGCTTGTCTAGGACAACGTGTCACATGCTTGTAGCAGAACCGGCTCATGTTTTGGAGCTTACTACCATAGTTCATTCCCCGAGAATCTCGCAACGTCGTCTCGTAGATTTGTGTTGCAAACCTTCATTTTCCTTTCTAGACTCGATGAGTCTGGAATATCCTGACACCAACCAGATCTGAATCTCAGGCAGATATGATGGTTGGAGCATTTTCCAAGAACTATAATATTGGTCTCTCGATAACCGGTAAAGTGGATGTCGTGGCCAACACATCCAGCCGGAAGACCTATTATTGTAGTATCTCGATTGAAGAAAGTTGGCCACCTTCCCATGAGGATTTCGTAGGATTTACCTCTATAGTTAATCCTTACGGATTCTTGTGCTCCCGAAGTCCGACCTTTCACTTGATGTCCTAGATACCAAACCATATCAATAAATGAGTTATCCTAGCACATCAAGGAGAGCATTAGAAGCGGAGTGCTAAATGTCTCTCGGTCGATTATCCAGATTCTGTTCCCTTAGCCTCGCTAAGGGAAGATCTGAGAAGGTGTTATCTTCCTTTGTATCCGCATCATCCATCACTAGTCATCATGGTAGTATGTCGTGTTGCCAGGATCCTTGCCACGGATGTTGGTAGAACCTTGATGAATATGGAAATGCTCAAGTTCTTGAGAGCACGCGTAAGCAAAATCATCCCTTGCGTTGTCTTCAACAAGGTAGTCCACATCATCTATTCTAGTCAGGGTATGCCATTTCTTCGAGCTATTTCAAACGATCAATTGTAAATTGCCTTAAGCTGGTATGAAGAGTTTCAATGATTTATGGATCAAAAGTAATTCTTTTTGCCACTTAAGGGAATAATTCTTCGAGTCACCTTCCCCGAGGTGCCCCGTTTTGGAATCATGGCAATTTCCCTCGCTACTTTGAAACCCTCGTAAAAATTTTTCTTCTATCGCTCCTGATGCAAGTTTTGCCTCTCAGCTCCAGAGATGTTTCAACGTCTCACTCCATGAGTTGATCCTGAATTGTTCGATCTTCGAGAAGATCAATCCTTCTAGAGTTTTCCATTCCCTCTCGTTGTCATGTTTGTTGGAGTTCTCAGAGCAAGACATCGAGACAATGATGGTGATCGAATCAACAACCTTATGAGGTGCAACCTGGACCGTAAAGATTATGTTAGTTTGTGTTCCCCCTTCATCTTACCCTACACCTGAATCTCGGGGCGAGATTCTTGTTTAGTGGGGGTGAGCTGTCACAGCCCCAGTTCAGGCCTTGCCTGCCTTTGCATTAGCCTCCATGCATCATGTCTAAATTATATTAATTTTGAAATGGGGACTGATAAACCCTAGCAGCAAGTGAAATACAACTAGGGTCAAATTAAATCTTTTCCATCTACCCAAAATGGCTTTTAGAAAAGTTCATCAATTTTGGAATGGGTGAAAACTTCTTCCAAAAATGATGCACACATTTCTTGGACATTTCTGGATTTTGGAGTTAATTCATAAGTATCAGCATTTGGACAATTAAATGCTATATAATATATTAAATGTCCAAATAATTCTGAACTTAAGTGAGGGCTGTTGGAAATATTCCATACAGAGCCCAAAATTATTTTCAGGGTTTTAGAAAATGCTTTAGCATTTTAATTAAGTCAAAACAATTACAGAAAAATAGAAAACAGAAACTAAATAAAAGAGAGAGAGAGAAGGAACAAACCTGGGCCACCCCTGTGCTAGGCCCAGCCACCTGGCCGGCCCACCGAGGGCAGGGGCGTCTTCTTCCTCCTGCCAGAAGGCAGAGGAGAAGACAGCCACGGCGCCGCGGCGTGCCATGCTAGCAGCTGCCTGCCTGGCTGCCCCCTCGTCGCCCTGGACTCCCTCTGCGATGCCATGCTACCCCCCTGGACCCCCTTGACGCTCTCTCTCTCCCTGCCTCGCTCTCTCTCGCTCTCTCTCCCAAAGCCGAGCGGAGCCATCGCCGCCGCTCGTCGTTGCTGTGTCCACCGCCTCCCCCTCGCTTCCCCGACTAGTCCAGGCGCTCCGCCACATCGTCCCCGACCTCTCCGCCAAGTCAAGCAAGCCAGGACGCACCGCAGCACCGCCATCGCCGTCTTCTTCAACCTCGGTCCGCCGAGATCGCCGGTGACCGTGCGCCCGCTCCGTTGCTTCCCCGAGCTCCCCAAGACCACCGTTGCACTCCCCGTGAGCTTCTCCTTCGATCACTTCCCCCCTTCTCGTTTGCGCCATGTAGTCGCCGCCCTCTTCGAGCCTGAGAGCATCTCGCCGCCGGCCATGGCGTAGCCGTGGCCACACCAGCGCAAGCTCGCAACCGAGCACTTCACCGCACTCGCTGTGTCCCCAGGAGCCCGCAGCACCCCTCCGCACCTCCTGCTGTGCCTCCTAGCGACGACCCCAAGCTCGCCCGAGCTCCGGCAGCCGCCAACATCGTCGTCGGCGTCTTTTCCGGCCACCCCAGGCCCGGCTACTGCCACCAGGCGACGCGCTGCAACGCTAGCTACCCGTAGAGACCAACCGCGGCTCAAACCGCGGCCTGTACGCGAAACCCGAGCAACTCCGGCGAGTTGCCGCCACGGTTTTGGTCGCCGCTGGCTGAACTCCGGTGACTCCGACGTGGCACACTTAGTTAACACTAATGACGCCATTAGCTAATCACTGTGCCACTAACGGATGTGCCCCACACGCTAATTAACCCCAGGATTTATTCCCTGTTTAACTTAGACTAAACCACCGGGCCCACACGTCAGGTTGACTTTGCTGACGTGGCCTTTGACCGGTCCCACCTGTCATTGACTCGAGCCAGCACTGTGTCACTGACCAGTAGGCCCCACTGGTCAGGTTTGACCTGGCCAGCCACAGTTGACCTGATGACATCACTCTTACGTCATGCTGACGCAGTAAAACCTTTTCTGCATTTTAAATAAATCTAAATGATTTATTTATTTCAGAAAATATCCAAAACTTTGAAAAATCATAGAAAATAATCTATAACTCAGATTGAAAAGATTTATATATGAAAAATTATCAGAAAAATTCAAGGATTTATGGCATTTTCATGCATGTTTGAACAATGTTTGTCCTCTGTTTTGGACAAAACAAATAAATGGCATTTAACTAATCATATATGGAGTTTGAATTTGAACCTAGGGTTCAAACCAACTTCATTTAATATGGTTGCTAGTTGCATTAGTTTAATCAACAGCATATTGCCATGTCATGGGCATGCATCATATTGTTGCATTGCATTGATTGTGTTTCTTCCTTGTTTGCCGGTTTTGTCCCCTCTCGGTAAACGTGGTTCCGACGATGAGTTCGATGACACCGATGAAGAGCTATTGCTATCTTCAGAAGTGGCAGGCAAGCACAACCCCCTTGTTCATTCTGATACAAGCCCACTCTCTCGCACCTGCTCTCTTTTACTGCATTAGGACAACAACAATTCATCTGTTACTTGTTGCGGTAGTTGAACCCCTTATCCTCTGCATGACCTGTCATTGCCACAGTAAATAGATGAAACCCACTAGCATGAGTAGGAGTTGTTTGAGCCCTGATGTGCCTACTCATTCATGCTTGTTTTTCATGCCTGCTATTGCATAAAGTTGTGTCGGGTCTGATTCATCGGGAATGAATTGGAATGGTGACGAACATGTCCTACCGGTGAGAGCTAAGTGTGTGAACACGATTTGGTAAAGGTAGCGGTGAGAGGCCATTTGGGAGTAGATGGTGGGTTGTCTCATTGAAACCTTCCTCAGGAACTGAGTTCTATGTCTGTGATCCATGAACAGCTACTACCACTCATTGGGATCCTTATTGACCCTCTCGGCTTCTTAATCACCCTAGTACTCTGTCCAGGAGTTGCAACTAGTTTCTGCTGTTTGTAGGTTATGTGTTGGCGGCCGTGCTTAGCGCTGACCCTAGGGGTGGGCTATGTTGCGGTAGATACACTGTGGCACGGTGTACCGGGCGCCCGTTTGGTGTCTCGGGAACCCTGTTCACATCGTTCAGGGCCGTATGTGGAAACCTCGGCCGGACTCCCTGCGGATGGAACCTGGATAGGCGATAAACCTGGACTAGAGACTTAAGTGTTTAGGTAGGCCGTGGCCGACACCCTCGCCAGGCTTCCGCTTGAAGATTGCCGAGATACATGACGTGTATATGGTGGTAAGTGGTGGGAGCGTGTGTGAAGAAGTACACCCCTGCAGGGTTATCATTATCTATTCGAATAGCCGGATTCCTCGGATATGGAAACTTGGACCCCTTGCATAGTTCATAGACAAGTGAAAGTGGATACTCTAAAACTCGCAAGATAAGTGTGAGTGCTATGGATGGCGTTCTCGTAGGGAGACGGGAGCGGTTCCATAGTGGTGTATTGATATGGTGAATTTGTGGACTCGTGTGCGCCACCTCAAAAGAGTTGCTTGCAGTCGTAGTTCAGGTTAGCCACTGAGTCAAAGCTGGCTTGCTACAGTTAAACTCCACCCCCATTTGTTGATACCGATGCATATGTAGCTAGTTCTGATGTAAGTCTTGCTGAGTACTTTTGTACTCACGTTTGCTTAATTTATGTTTTGTAGAGAGAGAGACTTCCGTCTCGCTAGTAGTTCCGCATGGACTTCGATGTTTAGCTTGATACCTCAGCTATGATCTTGTGCCCTTGGCAGGATCTGGTAGATAGTCAGGCTTCTTAGCCTTCTTCATTTGTAGTTGTCTGTACTCAGACAAGTTAAGCTTCCGCATGTGCTTGTTGCTTGTATGCTCTGTATGTTGGGTCATAAGACCCATGTTTTTAATATCTCGCTCCTCGGAGCCTAATGAATAAATACTTTGAGTCGTAGAGTTATGTTGTGATGCCATGTTGTATTTACACATATCGAGCATATTGTGTGTATGATTGAAATGCTTGGTATGTGTGGGATCCGACAATCTAGTTGTTTATCCTTGGCAGCCTCTCTTATGGGGAAATGTAGTCTAGTGCTTCCTTGAGCCATAGTAGTCCGCTACAGCCCAGTTCACCGGAGTCCTGCTAGCCCAGCACTACTGCTCAGATCACTTGACTGGCCGGCATGTGTTTCACTTCGTTCCTGTGTCTGTCCCTTCGGGGAAATGTCACGCGGTGACATCCGGAGTCCTGCCTAGCCTACTACAGCCCGGGTTCCCGGAGTCCTGTTAGCCCAGTGCTACAGCCCGGAATCACTCGCTGATGACCGACATGCGCGATGTGATTCATGTATGCCTGTCTCCATAGGTCTGTGCCGCTTTGGGTTCACGACTAGCCATGTCGGCCCGGGTTCTCTGTCATATGGATGCTAGCGACGCTATCATATACGTGAGCCAAAAGGCGCAAACGGTCCCGGGCCATGGTAAGGCGACACCCGTGGGATACCGTGTGTGAGGCCGCAAAGTGATATGAGGTGTTACCGGCTAGATCGATGTGACTTGGAATCGGGGTCCTGACAGAGTTTCTCTCGAAAGAAGTAAGTGGAAGGAAAGTAGAACTTGATGAGGTAACCCCTCTTGAACTCAAGAGTAGTACATCACAGAAAGATGTTTCTGTAGTGCCTGCACCAACTAGAGAGGAAGTTAATGATGATGATCATGAAACTTCGGATCAAGTTGCTACTGAACTTCGTAGGTCCACGAGGACACGTTCCACACTAGAATGGTACGGCAACCTCGTCCTGGAAATCATGTTGTTAGACAACGGTTAACCTTCGAACTATGAAGAAGCGATGGCAGGCCCGGATTCCAACAAATGGCTTGAAGCCATGAAATCTGAGATAGGATCCATGTATGAGAACAAAGTATGGACTTTGGTGGAATTGCCCGATGATCGGTGTGCCATAGAGAATAACCGGATCTTTAAGAAGAAGACTGACTCGGATGGTAATGTGACTATCTATAAGGCTCGGCTTGTCGCTAAGGGTTATCGACAAGTTCAAGGAGTTGACTACGATGAGACTTTCTCACCCGTAGCGAAGCTGAAGTACGTCTGAATCATGTTAGCAATTGTCGCATTCTATGATTATGAGATCTGGCAAATGGACGTCAAAACGACATTCCTTAACGATTTCCTTGAGGAAGAATTGTATATGATGCAGCCGGAAGGCTTTGTCGATCCTAAGAATGCTGACAAGGTATGCAAGCTCCAGCGCTCCATCTATGGGCTGGTGCAAGCATCTCGGAGTTGGAACATTCGCTTTGATGAAATGATTGTCGATGTCCTGGGAACGGGGGTCCCCAGACTTGCTTGCATACGGCCCATGGCGTGGCTCCGTCAGCAGCCCCGTACGGCCCATCTTCACCAGAAAACACTCAAGACCCTCGCGAGGGGCCGAGCCTCGTGAGGCGGACGACACAAGACCTCCTCTGGGGCGGCCTCACCAGGCTGGCTCGCGAGGGGTGGAGAGATCAAGGCAAGAGACACCTCGCGAGGTTCCTGTGAGGCAAGCCATGACAACCAAGGCCAGGCGGGCGCCAGCGTACACAGTGTCCTCATTTCCTCTTTGGTGCTAAAGAGGCAAGCGCAGGCGAGGAGTCCTGAGGCGTCAGGCAAAGGTTTCCATATCGGTGCAACGAGACCAAGACCAGTAGGACGAAGGTCACTGTGGACCCCACGACGGCGTCACCACCAGAGCCTTTGGCAGGCGAAGACCATCTTTTGTCAGGATAGCTTGTACTAGCTGTCCCCCTTCAAATTGGCCGTTGTGGGATCCATTCCTGCCTAATATTTGGGAAGAGGACCCGGGCCTCTCTATATAGGACTAGCCACCACCGTAGGGAGATCTCTCATCTTGGACCGGATCCATTCCACCAAGGCCACCACACTCACCAAGCACAAGAGCACCTCTCCTCAGGAGGCTGTTCTTCTCTTGTAATAGTCCATCCACAGCCCAAGAGGCAATCCACCACACCACACTTGAGTAGGGTATTACACCACATCGGTGGTCCGAACCAGTATAAATCTTGTGTCCCTTTGTTCTGCGAGTTCAACGCGCCGAGCCTTGAGATCACGGTGAGGGCGTGAGCTAGAGGGAGGAGAGATCTTCGTACGCACCCTAGTGTTCGAACCTCAAGGGTTTTGCTGGAACCCGAAATCTGACATTTGGCGCGCCAGGTAGGGGTGCGCTGAAGCTCTCCTTCCGTTGATCCGTGTTCCACCGCTCCACCGCATCCATGTCAGATGCGCGTCGAGCCCGCGCCAAGCACCGGGCCACCCTCGCCGCCTGTGTCGCTCAGACAGCCCCTGCCGGCGGGCCTCCCCGTCATTCTCCATCTCCTGTTGCCAACGCCGCTACCGGCCCAGCAGCAAAAGAGCAGCAAGCATCCACGCTGCACCCCTTCGTGCGGCGGGACGGCCGCATCGCCACCATGTCGCTGACTCTGGCCGGCTCATCGTCTCACGCTCGCCGCGCACCCATGGAGACGCAGGCTGCGCTGCTCATGGCACGCGAGTTCCTGCGCCACCGCCCGGTCGACGACCTCTATGAGGACTGGTTAGACCGCATTGCCGAGCTCGTCAGAGCCGCTGGGGGCTCTCCTGGACCATCACTCTCGCTGCCTCGCCCACCTCCAGCCGCGGGTGATGTAGCTCACAGAGCGCCTCCTCCGCCTCCGCATCAAGACGATGCCCTTGCGCCGAGACACGCAGCTCACGGAGCGCCACCACCCCCTCTACGTCAAGATGGTGTCCTCGCCCCAAGACGCACGGTCCCGTGGTGTGATCTGCCACGCCGTGTGCCCGCGCACGAAGAAGGAAGCTGCCAAGAGGTTCCCCGACCGCAAGAAAATGCTCCAGCGCTCCTGGTGCTACGATAAGACCGCGTGCCGCCTACGGCGGCGGTGCGCGGACATCAAGGGCAGGCTCCACCGCTGCAGAGGGCCCCGGTGGCCACCGCAGGCTGCTGCACCTTCGCTCCCGAGCTGCGCACCGTTGTTTGGCCAGGCAAGTTCAAGCCGGACCTGCCTCCGCGGTACGACGGCACCCCCGACCCTGTAGAGTTCCTGTAGCTCTACGAGCTGAGCATCGAGGCGGCCAACAGCAACAAAAAGGTCATGGCGAACTGGTTTCCCATGGCTCTCAAGGATGGCGCCCGCTCATGGCTCCTGAACCTGCCCGCGGGATCGATCTCCTCCTGGGGTGAGATGCGCAACCGCTTCATCGCCAACTTCCAGGGTACTCGTGACCGTCCTCCGGCCGCGGGTGACCTATGCCGCATCAAGAAACAGCCGGGAGAGACCCTGCAGAAGTACATCCAGCGCTTCAACAACGTTTGCCTCAAGATCCCCAAGGTGATGGATGAAGCCATCGTCTCAGCGTTTTCCGATGGCGTCCGCGACATCAAGATGAAGGAGGAGCTCGCCATCCACGAGGAGCTGTGCATGACTCTGGAGCTGTTCAACATAGAGACCAAGTGCGCAAGAGCTGAGGAAGGGCGTCTCTCCCTCCTCGAGCTCCCTGCTGCCGACCCAGAGGAGAAGAAGACCAAGGTCAAAGATGTGAAGCGCAAGAGAGTGGCCGTACTCATGGCAGAGCCGGACATGAAGCGCGGCCGGGACCACCCGAGTCATCCAAGGGCAACCGTCCGTTATGCGCCTTCCACAACCTACACAACCACAACACCAACGATTGTCAAGAGCTCAGGGCCATCCGAGATGGATGCTTCAGCCGACGCCCCGAGCGCAACGATCGGGGCTACGACCGAGAAGGAGGACGAGGTGGAGGACGCTGGGACAACCGCGGTCCCCGCCAAGAGTGGCGCGACCGGCCTCGTGAGGACCACTGACAAGAGCAGCCTCGTGAGGGCACCTGGCGCGGCCAGCCTCGCGAGGACCGTCCTCAGGGCAATCCTGGCCTCCCTCTGTTGCCACCACCACCAAGAAGGAACGACCACCAACAGGACGAGGGGGCTGGGGGCTTCCAGGAACCGTGCGCCATCGCTTGCAACTTGGGTGGTGCTTAGGCCCCGACTTCCAAGCACATCTTCAAGTAGTTCTCTCGCGAGGTGAATGCAGCCCTCCCCAGGCTCGAGGCCACGCGCCCGCTCAGGTGGTCCAAGTATGCCATCACCTTCAGCTCGGCGGACCAACTCAAGTGTGCGGCGAGCGCCGGCGGCCTCCCGATGCTCTGTTCACCCGTCATCAGCAATGTCCAAGTCACCAAGACCCTCATCGACGGCGGCGCGGGGCTCAGTGTCATGTCCGTCGAGACGTTCGATAGCCTCCAAGTGCCATACGATCAGCTTCAGCCCACCAAGCCTTTCTCAGAAGTGATCGACGTCTCCACCATCCCGATAGGGCAAGTTCGTCTCCCTGTCACCTTCGGTCGGCGCGACAACTACCACACTGAGCTCGTTGATACGTCTCTGTCATATCTACTTTTCCAAACACTTTTGCCCTTGTTTTGGACCCTAACTTGTATGATTTGAATGGAACTAACCCGGACTGACGCTGTTTTCAGCAGAATTGCCATGATGTTGTTTTATGTGCAGAAAACAAAAGTTCTCGGAATGACCTGAAACTCCACGGAATATCTTACAATAAATAATAAAAAATCCTCGCCAAAGATGAAGACCAGGGGGCCCACACCCTTGCCATGAGGGTGGGGGGCGCCCCCCCTAGGGCGCGCCCCCTACCTCGTGGGCCCCCTGGAGACCTCCCGACTCCAACTCCAACTCTATATAACTGCTTTCGGGGAGAAAAAAAAATAAAAGAGAAGATTTCATCGCGTTTTACGATACGGAGCCATCGCCAAGCCCTAAAACCTCCCGGGAGGGCTGATCTGGAGTCCGTCCGGGGCTCCGGAGAGGGGGATTCGTCGCCGTCGTCATCATGAACCATCCTCCATCACCAATTTCATGATGCTCACCGCCGTGCGTGAGTAATTCCATCGTAGGATTGCTGGATGGTGATGGGTTGGATGAGATTTATCATGTAATCGAGTTAGTTTTGTTAGGATTTGATCCCTAGTATCTACTATGTTCTGAGATTGATGTTGCTATGACTTTGCTATGCTTAATGCTTGTCACTAGGGCCCGAGTGCCATGATTTCAGATCTGAACCTAGTATGTTTTCATCAATATATGAGAGTTCTTGATCCTATCTTGCAAGTCTATAGTCACCTATTATGTGTTATGATCCGTTAACCCCGAAGTGACAATAATCGGGATACTTACTGGTGATGACCGTAGTTTGAGGAGTTCATGTATTCACTATGTGCTAATGCTTTGTTCCGGTTGTCTATTAAAAGGAGGCCTTAATATCCCTTAGTTTCCGTTAGGACCCTACTACCACGGGAGGGTAGGACGAAAGATGTCATGCAAGTTCTTTTCCATAAGCATGTATGACTATATTCAGAATACATGCCTACATTACATTGACGAATTGGAGCTAGTTCTGTGCCACCCTATGTTATGACTGTTACATAATGAACCACATCCGGCATAATTATCCATCACTGATCCGATGCCTACGAGCTTTCCATATACTAGTTTACACTTATTTACTTTCCCGTTGCTATTGTTACAATCACTAAAAAATTCCAAAAACATTACTTTGCTTTCGTTACTCTTTTGTTACCGTTACCATCACTATCGTATTACTTTGCTACTAAACACTCTGCTGCAGATACTAAGTTTCCAGGTGTGGTTGAATTGACAACTCAGCTGCTAATACTTGAGAATATTCTTTGGCTCCCCTTGTGTTGAATCAATAAATTTGGGTTGAATACTCTACCCTCGAAAGCTGTTGCGATCCCCTATACTTGTGGGTTATCAAGACTAATTTCTGGCGCCGTTGCCGGGGAGCATAGCTCTATTCTTTGAGTCACTTGGGATTTATATCTGCAGGACACTATGAAGAATTTGAAAGACGCTAAGACAACAATTTATCCCTCAACTACAAGGGGAGGTAAGGAACCGCCATCTAGCTCTGCACTTGATTCACCTTCTGTTATGAGTAAGCTTGCAACACCTAAACCTGCTTCTGCTATTCGTTCTGATATGTCGCATGTTACTGATGATGCCACTTCTGCTATACATGATACTTATGATGAAACTACCTCTATGCCTGATACTACTATGCCACTTAGTGATTTTCTTGAGGAACGACTTGCTAGGGCTAGAGAGATTGAAAATATTGAATCTGATTATGAGGATGAAAGTGATGATGAATAATCACTTGTTATTCCTGAAGGTTATTTATTTGATCAAGAAGCTTCTTTAGCTATTTTAGCTTGCAAAGATAGATATGAACTCAAAAGGTTATTACCTAAATGGAATAAGCAATCTCTAAATGCAAGGATGAGACCTGACCCTCCTTTTGCTACTTCACCTATCTGTGTTACTGATAAGGATTATGAATTCTCTGTTGATCCTGATATAATTAATTTGGTAGAATTTGATCCTTTTCATGGCTATGAATCTGAAACTGTTGTGGCACATCTTACTAAATTAAATGATATAGCCACCCTGTTCACTAATGATGAGAGATCTCGCTACTTTTATATCCTTAAAATATTTCCGTTCTCATTAAAGGGTGATGCTAAGATATGGTTTAATTCTCTTGATCCTGGTTGTGTGCGTAGTCCCCAGGATATGATTTACTACTTCTCTGCTAAATATTTCCCTGCTCATAAGAAACAAGCTGCTTTAAAGGAAATATACAACTTTGTGCAAATTAAAGAAGAGAGTCTCCCACAAGCTTGGGGGAGGCTTCTCAATTTACTTAATGCTTTGCCGGATCATCCTCTTAAGAAAAATGAAACACTTGATATCTTTTATAATGGACTAACCGATGCTTCCAGAGATTACCTGGATAGTTGTGCTGGTTCTCTTTTCAGGGAAAGAACACTGGATGAAGCTGAAATCTTATTGAATAATATGTTGACAAATGAAAATAATTGGGCACCTCCTGAGCCAGCTCCTGCTCCAATTAATGATCCTATTCCTAAACCAACTCCGAAGAAGAGAGGTGTTCTATTTCTCAGTCCTGAAGATATGCAAGAGGCAAAGAAATCTATGAAAGAAAAAGGTATTAAAGCTGAAGATGTTAAGAATTTACCTCCTATTGAAGAAATACATGGTCTTAATTTACCGCCTATTGAAGAAACATATGATCTTAATCCTTTATTTATCGAGGAACCTCCAGACCCCGATAACCCGACACAGGTAGTAAAGGTAAATTCTCTCTATAGAAATGATAAAGCTGAAATCCCTCCTACTAAAATTGCTAGTCAATGCTTGGATGAGTTTGATAATTTTATGTTTAAGCAAGAAGACTTTAATGCTTATTATGGTAGACAATTAAAACAAGATGTTGATATGATTAAATACTTGGGTGATTATATGGCTAATATTAGAGGTGAACTTAAACTTGTTAGCAAACATGCTTCTATGGTTACCACTCAAGTAGAACAAGTACTTAAAGCTCAAAAGGAATTGCTCAATGAGATGAATAGTAAGAAAAATGATTATGCTGTTAAAGTGGCTACTAGAACTGGTAGAATGACTCAGGAACCTTTGTATCCTGAAGGCCACCCTAAGAGAATTGAGCAAGATTCTCAGAGAAATAAAATTGATGCACCTAGTTCTTCTAAAAAGAAGAAAAAGAAAAATGATAGAACTATGCAAACTTCTAGTGAACCTATTGCTGAACCACCTGATAATCCAAATGATATCTCTATGTCCGATGCTGAAACACAATCTGGCAATGAACATGAACCTAATGAAAATGTTAATGATGATTTTCATAATGATTCTCAACCTAGTAATGATAATGATGTAGAAATTGAACCTGCTGTTGATCTTGATAACCCACAATCAAAGAATCAACGTTATGATAAGAAAGACTTTGTTGCTAGGAAACATTGTAAAGAAAAAGAGCCTTGGGTTCAGAAACCCATGCCTTTTCCTCCCAAACCATCTAAGAAAAAGGATGATGATGATTTCGAGCGCATTGCTAAAATGATTAGACCTATATTTTTGCGTATGCGATTGACTGATATGCTCAAAATGAATCCTTATGCTAAATACATGAAAGATATTGTTACAAATAAAAGAAAGA
Source organism: Triticum urartu (assembly GCF_056163025.1). Lineage (NCBI taxonomy): Eukaryota > Viridiplantae > Streptophyta > Magnoliopsida > Poales > Poaceae > Triticum > Triticum urartu. Next base: position 175,510,803 of record NC_141879.1, read on the forward strand.
TACCAGAGGATGAAATTTCCACGATGCTTGCTAATTATACTTTTAAGGTTGGAATACCAAAGAAACTTGGAGATCCAGGAGTACCCACTATACCATGCTCCATTAAAAGAAACTATGTTAAAACTACTTTATGTGATCTTGGAGCCGGTGTTAGTGTTATGCCTCTCTCTTTATATTGTAGACTTGACTTCAATAAGTTGACACCTACTGAAATATCTTTGCAAATGGCTGATAAATCAACTGCTATACCTGTCGGTATTTGTGAGGATGTGCCTGTTGTGGTTGCAAACGTTACTATTTTAACGGACTTTGTTATTCTTGATATTCCCGAGGACGATAGTATGTCTATTATTCTTGGAAGACCTTTTCTTAATACTGCCGGGGCTGTTATTGATTGCAACAAAGGCAATGTCGCTTTTCATGTTAATGGTAATGCGCATACGGTACACTTTCCGAGGAAACAACCTCAAGTTCATAGTATCAATTCTATCGGAAAAATTCCATCGATTATATTTGGAGGGTTTGAATTTCCTCTTCCTACTGTCAAGAAGAAATATGATATACTTATTATTGGGGATGTGCATATCCCCGTTGAGGTAACCTAGTGTTATTCGAAATTTCTCCGGTTTCATGTTAATCGGAATGAGTTTGTTAACAAGACTTGATCAACCTTGTTAGTGGATTCCTTTTGATGAGCATGAGATGGATGAAACTAGAAGCACAACCTTCTGTACCTCTCTATACTTTCTGTTATTTAGTTGAAATAAAATGAAAATAAATATTTGTCTGTCTGTTATCTGATTATCCGTGCAATATAAAAATACCTCGAAAATAAAAGTTCTCCAAATGCCCTGAAAATTAAATATGATTTTTCTAGAATATTTGAGGATTTATGGAACAAAGAACACACCAGGGGGGCCAACCACCTTGCCACGAGGGTGGAGGGCGCGCCCACTCCCCTAGGGTGTGCCCCTGCCTCGTGGGCCCATGGTGGCCCTCCTCCACTTATTACTGCACCCATTCTCTTCTTCTTCCTCCCACAAACACGAAAAACCAACTCAAGCACGAGTTCCAGCCCTCTTTGCTGCCATTTTCGATCTCCTTGCTCAAAGCACCTCCCACAAAACTGCTTGGGGAGATTGTTCCTTGGTATGTGACTCCTCCATTGGTCCAACTAGTTTTTGTTCCAGTGCTTTATTCATTGCAACTTTTTGCTGCTTAGGTGACCCTGTTCTTGAGCTTGCATGTCAAATTTATATGGTCAAAAGTAGTTTTGATGCATGATATAGGCCCTAGGCACTTGTAGGAGTAGTTGCTATCAATATTATTGAGTTTTGTTTACTTTTATTTTGAAGTTACTAAAAATTTTCAGAATTTTTCAGAGGAAGATTTAGGAAAATGTTCCAAGGTGGTTCTTTAAGGAAGCAAGGACCCAGGCTTGCAATGCGTGATGCTGATGAAGAGCCACCAAGAGACGCTCCAGTGCGTCCTTGTGAGTGGCCTTCTGAAAATTTTATGGATCGAGCGGGAATTAAAGAAGAATTTAATGCATATTTGCGTAATGCCGGTCTTGAGGACTTTGAGGCAAACAATTGCCCCCAGTATCATGATCTCACAAGCTCTTTTGTGAGGAGGTTTGAGTATTCATCTTCGCGTAATTCCCCTTCAGTCATGTTTGACCTATATGAAAAATCTTATACCATGGACATAGAGGATTTCACTTTTTCTTGCAAACTTCCACAATGGGGTAGTGTTAGGGATCCCCCTAAATCTGAATTTCGAAACTTTTTTGCTAGTATAACTATAGGGGAATCTAGAGATATAACGCAAGCTACCATAGGGAGCATTCACTTTCCTGCTATACATTATTTTTCTCTCTCCATAGGTAGGTGCATAAATGCTAAGGATGAAGCATGTCACATGTGTGTCCCTGACCTTAGCATTCTCAGGAGTGCTATGTCAGGAGACCAATCTTATCATATGGGAGCCATTGTAGCTCGTAGGTTGCATCATAATAGATAATGGAGATTTCTTTGGAGGAATTTATGCAACCCGCTTAGCTAAATTTCTTGAGATAAACGTTCATGAAGGAGACATGGAGTTGCCTCCTGCTTATTTGGATTTTGATTCTATGGTTTCTCACCATTTTGTCGAGAGGAACAAATCGCCTCTCCAGTACTGACTAATCTTTGACAGACGCCGTGATGTTCGTATTACTCTCCCTGCTCCTGCTTTCTTTAATTATCAGGAAAGAGGAGGATATACTATTACCAGAGAGGAGGCATATGAGTACGAGAGGAGAGCGGAGGCCGCTCGTCGCCGCACTGCAGCTCAGGAGGCGATAGCCACTGCATCGCGGTACGACCCCAACTATTATTATGGATATCAGCCAGGCCAGCCGTGGCCATAGACCAACTTAGGCCAAAAGCCTAAGCTTAGGGGAGTACGTATTTCTCACCGACATTACATTTATGCTCACACACACTCATTGCTAGATGTCGATGCTCATACTTTTTCATTGTATCATCCATGCTAGTTTATTTCCTTTTATTCTTTCTTCTTGTGTGTTTAATAAACCTTAAGAAAAAAAAAAAAATTAGTTGTAGCTTTTAATTAATTTACTTTCCATGCTTGTAGTAGTAATTAAAAGAAAACCCAAAAATATTTCTTGTTCTTCTTTTGCTTGTTGGGAGCTTTCCCATGTAAATAGTTTTATTTCTTTTCTTTTCTTTGGGGGTCAGTAGGAGAAGACCATGATTAAATTGTTGAAGTGGCTCTTATATGCTTTATTGTTGATTTAACCAAGAGCCCATATTGCTTTGTCTTCTCCTGTTTATTGAATGCTCGCAGATTCCAGCTTAGTCCAATGCACGCGCACTCTTATTATTATTCACATCGCTCGGTCGTGCAAGTGAAAGGCAATTATGATGATATGTGATGGACTGACTGAGATGAGAAAAGCTGGTATGAACTCGACCTCTTTTGTTTTTTGTAAATATGATGAGTTCATCGTTCTTGATTCAGCTTGTTATGAATAAACATGTTTGCAATGACAATTAGAGATCATAGTTGCTTGTGCCATGCTTGATTAGCTATGAGTTATAATGGTTTACCTTGCGTGCCAACATGCTATTAAAATGGTTATGATGTGGTATGATAGGGTGGTATCCTCCTCTGAATGATTTAAGTGACTTGACTTGGCACATGTTCACGCATGTAGTTGAAACAAATCAACATAGCCTTCACGATATTTATGTTCATGGTGGATTATATCCTACTCATGCTTGCATCCAATGTTTATTAATTTTAATGCATGTACATGGTTGTTGTCGCTCTCTAGTTGGTCGCTACCCAGTCTTTTGCTAGCCTTCACTTGTACTAAGCGGGAATACTGCTTGTGCATCCAACTCCTTAAACCCCAAAGTTATTCCAGATGAGTCCACTATACCTTCCTATATGCGGTATCTACCTACCGTTCCAAGTAAATTTGTATGTGCCAAACTCTAAACCTTTAAATAATCATCCTATTGTGTATGCTCGAATAGCTCATGTATCAACTAGGGATGTCTGTATCTTCCATGTTAGGCGGGTTATTCTCAAGAGGAGTGGACTCCGCTCCTCACTCACGAGATAAATGGCTGGTCACCAGGATGCCCAGTCCCATGCTTTATGCAAACTAAATCAAAATAATTGCAAACAAAACTCCCCCTGGGACCTGATGTATGTTGGAGGCACTGGTTGTTTCGAGCAAGCCATGGATTGATGTTTGTTGGTGGAGGGGGAGTATAAACTTTACCATTCTGTTTGGGAACCGCCTATAATGTGTGTAGCATGGAAGATATCGCCATCTCTTGGTTGTTATGTTGACAATGAAAGTATACCTCTCAAAATATTATTCACCTCTATTTCAAAACCGAGCTCTGGCACCTCTACAAATCCCTGCTTCCCTCTGCGAAGGGCCTATCTATTTACTTTTATGTTGAGTCATCATCCTCTTATTGAAAAGCACTAGCTGGAGAGCGCAGCTGTCATTTGCATTCATTACTGTTAATTTATATTGGGTATGACTATGATTGGATCTCTTTTACCATGAATTACAATGTCTAGTCAGTCCTTGATCTTTAAAGGTGCTCTGCATTTATGTTTTGCGGTCTCAGAAATAGCAAGATACCATCTGTTATATCATATTATGATTGTTTTGAGAAAGTGTTGTCATCCGAGATTTATTATTATGGCTTGCTAGTTCATTATGCTATTGATATGGGTAATCATGAGACCTGAGAATTATTGCAAATGTGGTTAGTTATAATCTTTGCTGAAAACTTGAATTCTAGCTTGATATATTTATAACAACAAGAGCAAACAGAGTTTGTAAAAGTTTTTCTTTATTTCTTTCAGTTTGTCAACTGAATTGCTTGAGGACAAGCAAGGGTTTAAGCTTGGGGGAGTTGATACGTCTCCGTCGTATCTACTTTTCCAAACACTTTTGCCCTTGTTTTGGACTCTCACTTGTATGATTTGAATGGAACTAACCCGGACTGATGCTATTTTCAGCAGAATTGCCGTGATGTTGTTTTATGTGCAGAAAACAAAAGTTCTCGGAATGACCTGAAACTCCACGGAATATCTTACAATAAATAATAAAAAATCCTCGCCAAAGATGAAGACTAGGGGGCCCACACCCTTGCCACGAGGGTGGGGGGCGCGCCCTCCCTAGGGTGTGCCCCCTACCTCGTGGGCCCCCTGGAGACCTCCCGACTCCAACTCCAACTCTATATAACTGCTTTCGGGGAGAAAAAAAATAAAAGAGAAGATTCCATTGCGTTTTACGATACGGAGCTGCCGCCAAGCCCTAAAACCTCTCGGGAGGGCTGATCTGGAGTGCGTCCGGGGCTCCGGAGAGGGGGATTCGTCGCCGTCGTCATCATCAACCATCCTCCATCACCAATTTCATGATGCTCACCGCCGTGCGTGAGTAATTCCATCGTAGGCTTGCTGGACGGTGATGGGTTGGGTGAGATTTATCATGTAATCGAGTTAGTTTTGTTAGGGTTTGATCCCTAGTATCCACTATGTTCTGAGATTGACGTTGCTATGACTTTGCTATGCTTAATGCTTGTCACTAGGGCCCGAGTGCCATGATTTCAGATCTGAACCTATTATGTTTTCATCAATATATGAGAGTTCTTGATCCTATCTTGCAAGTCTGTAGTCACCTATTATGTGTTATGATCCGTTAACCCCGAAGTGACAATAATTGGGATACTTACCGGTGATGACCATAGTTTGAGGAGTTCATGTATTCACTATGTGCTAATGCTTTGTTCCGGTTCTCTATTAAAAGGAGGCCTTAATATCCCTTAGTTTCCATTAGGACCCCGCTGCCACGGGAGGGTAGGACAAAAGATGGCATGCAAGTTCTTTTCCATAAGCACGTATGACTATATTCGGAATACATGCCTACATTACATTGATGAATTGGAGCTAGTTCTGTGTCACCCTATGTTATGACTGTTACATGATGAACCACATCTAGCATAATTATCCATCACTGATCCGATGCCTACGAGCTTTCCATATACTGGTTTACGCTTATTTACTTTCCCGTTGCTATTGTTACAATCACTACAAAATACCAAAAACATTACTTTGCTTTCGTTACTCTTTTGTTACCGTTACCATCACTATCGTATTACTTTGCTACTAAACACTCTACTGCAGATACTAAGTTTCCAGGTGTGGTTGAATTGACAACTCAGCTGCTAATACTTGAGAATATTCTTTGGCTCCCCTTGTGTCGTATCAATAAATTTGGGTTGAATACTCTACCCTCGAAAGCTATTGCGATCCCCTATACTTGTGGGTTATCACTCATCGACTTCGACGTCGCCCACATCCGTCTGTCGTACAATGCCATCCTCGGGTACCCAGCATTAGCCAAATTCATGGCAGTGATCCCACCATGGCTACAACGTCCTCAAGATGCCAGGAAGCGGCGGAATCATCATGTCCCCTGCGAAGAAAGAGATGCGGTGTGCTCCCTCGAGCACGCCTTCCAAGCCACAACAATCGAAGACCCTGACAGCGAGGGCACGCAGTACCCTCCTGAGGCCACTCCCAAGAAGAAGAAGCAACTACACCGCATAGGGCCTTAGGGGAATGGCGCCTCTAGCGTGGCCACATCAGGATCGGCGCCCACACCTGGGGCGCTTCTCTCCCTCGCATAGGAAGGCGCGCCTAGCGCCCTCGTCGGGCAGGGCTCGAGGACACTATTCTGGAGGGCCTCAGACCTGGCCAACATCACGAGGGAGGCGCTCGGGCACCACGTGGAGGCGTGCTTCGCGGCACGTTTCCCTCAGGAGGGCACCGAGCGAGGAGCGCCCAGCGCTCAGGAGTTCATCGTCAAGGCCACCCAGGAGCTTCAGGAAGCAAGGGCAATACGCGGCGACCGCCGCCTACCTGGTGCAGCTCCCCATCCAGGCGAGGGTGGCGAGCTGCGCGTCTGCATTGACATCCCAAGGCTCAATAGGGCCGCATCTCAGGAGCGCTTCTAGCCTTCGCACACTGGCCAGTGCGGGGGTCCACCTCACCGCTATGTTCGCATGCCATTTGGCCTGCCGAGCGTGGCAGCTGCCTTCCAGCGCAACCTACAGAGCATCCTGGCAACCCAGGAGGCCAGGCATCACGCGGTCCCCGGGGAGATGGAGATGGTCCTAAGGGAGCCACCTGAGCCCCCAGAGCCTCCCGGGGCTCAGGGTCTTGGCGGCTCATGAGGAGCGGCTTCTTCAGCGCGCGTCTTCAGCTACCCCAACGCTCCTTCGACAACAAAACCAGGTGACATCTTCCAAGTTCATTCAGCTGGGAGCACCCCTCGGGCTGCATTATTCCCAGGTCGCGTGGGCCTGTCCCTGCGGCATGTATCCTTTTTACGTCTTTAGCTTACTTTACTGGGGGCGCCCCTCGGGCTGCATCATCCCCAGGCTGCTCGGGTCCATCCCAGCGGCATGTATCGTTCTCGCATCTATCTAAGCTATCTGGTTCCCATGCATGAGTTATCTATAGTCATCGCCTGCTTGACTGCCACCCATCATGGGAGCCGCGCGCCGATCGTTTTTCTTTAGGATCCTTCGCATGAGAAGACTAGGCACGGCACCTGTGCTCGGGTCCGTCCCTACAGCGTCGATAAACCCAACGGCTGAGCTCTGTTTGGCGGGCCGGCCCCGTTCACGTCACCTCCTGGGGTCATTGGTGCTTGGTCTCCTCATGCGATAGCCTCAGGAGATCTGCTCGACGCAGGTTGCCTAACCATCTCGTAGGACCACCACATCCATCAAAAGCCAAAACCAGGCGCAACCCGCCTTGAGGTAGGGCCTCGTGAGTCCCGCGCTGGCTCACGAGTGCCCAGACACACCTCGTCTAGCCCTGCCGTGCAAGCCACATGTCTTGGCGGGGCTGTACACGCCCCGGGGGCTCCACTCAGAGGGAGCCCTCACCCACGCACTAGTGGAAGCACCATGCTCTGTGTTGGCAGTCGACACTGCCGAGGAGAGGCTATGCCCATGCAAGTGCGGAAGCGCTATGCTCCGCGATGGTGATAAACAACTGAGGGCTGCCTCGTGGCCGTATCAACCTCACGGAGCCTCTGAGCTCAGTGTCTGGCCTCATCACAACACCTCCCCTCGGGAGAGTCGTGCGAGGGGGCTGGACACGGGGGCTGCGCTCGGGTCACGCCTGAGCGTATGCCACCCTGCCAGGTCCCTCGGACCTGGTCGTCGCGCGCCCTCCCAAGTGGAGCCAAGGTATGAAGGTCATTTGGACGTCAAGGGGGACTCCTGAGCATCGCGACTCAGGAGCCTAACTGGCCAAGTAGCCCCTCACTCCTTGGTCCGTCCTAGTGATCCGGATGGTCCAACGGTGGCTTAGGTATGCGCGGGGTCGGGCCCTGCTGACGTAGAACACTAGGCCTACTCTCGCATTTCCTTTCTACAAGATGTTTGTGCGTCAAGCGGGACTCCTAAGCATCGCGACTCAGGAGCCTAACTGGCCACGTAGCTCCTCACTCCTTGGTCTGTCCTGGTGATCTGGATGGCCCAATGGCGGCTGAGGTATGCGCGGGGTCGGGCCCTGCCAACGCAGAACACCAAAGCAAACGGAAAGGAAATCACGGAATTTCAAACAAATATTACAAGACATACTATTTCTTGAATACCAAGCACAAGTTTAAATGCCTCCACGAGGCATGGTTCATGTTGCAGAAGCAAAGCAGGAAAAGGAGCCGTCGGCAAGTCATCCCATCATCCCTGGACGCCGCCATCGCTTGCAAGAGGCGCCCCTTCGACGCTGATGCCGCCCTCACCTGAGCCGCCAGCTGGAGTTGCAGGTTCAGCAGCATCACCAGTTGGGGGCGCAGGGTCGAAGGCGTGGAACTTCCTCAGCAGAGCCTCCACCTGGCCCTTCACAGCTTCGGCAGCGGCTGCGCAGCGCTCGTCGTCCACATGCTCTAGCAGTCCAGCAGCTCATCGACATTGGCGGCAGGGTCACGAAGATGGAGGTGGCTGAAGACGCGTGTCAGTGCGGCTGAGGAAAGTATGCGGGCTTCTCCTTCTACCAAGGGGCCGATTCCGTCCACGACCTCCTCAAGTGCCCCAACCAGATGAGGAAGCAGCTGGGTGGGGCCCTCGTCGATGGTGGCTAGCGTCTCCTCCAAGCCCTTCTCGTAGAGTGCATGCAATGCCACGCGGGACCTCTCCTCGAGGGACATGAAGGCCGCACGGTCCTCGGCCAGGACTGTCATCTTGGCGTCAATCTCGGCTTTCTGCGCTTCCATCTTCCGCTTTAGCATCTCCAGCCGGCTACGCTCCACGGCAAGCGCCTTCCCCAACTGCTCCAGCTCAGCGTCACGACCCCTGACGGCATCCTCCCGGGCCTTCATCTTCTCCTCCTCTGCCTTGCGGCCTCGCGCCTCGGCCGCACGCTCGTTGCGCATTGTCGCTAGCTCGGCTTTCAGCGACCGACAACGATCATAGGCGGCCCCGGCATCTTTCAGCGCCACCTCGCGAGCGGTCGCGGCCTGGGCGGCAGCCTACTTGTCCTTCTTGGAGGTTGCTGCCGACTGGCTCAGCGCCGCCCGAACGGACACGTCTGAGTGAAGCCAACCAGAGACCAGCTCCAGGCGCCCAGCTACCAGGTGGGGGTCGGTGCCTTGAAGATCTTCTCGCAGCAGGGTCATTGCAAAAAGAGCGCGCTCCAGGACGTTAGGGGAGGCAGAAGGATCTGATGTCAGTAGTGCGGCGGGTGGAGGAGGAGTCAGCGTCGCCACCTTGGCTTGGGAGGCTAGGGGCTCCTAAGCCTTGGGGACCCCAGCAACCAAGCTGGGCGTTAGCACCTCCGGAGCCGATGGGGCAGCAGGGGCCACCTCCTCTCGAGGACGCTCCCCCAAGCCTCGCGAGGATGATCGGGCCGGAGAAACGCAAGCGTTGTCACTGCCCTTCTCCACGGAGAGGGGCGAAGCAGCCGCAGGCGATGGGGTCCCGAGCAATACCACCACTTCCTCCTTCCTCCTCTTCACCGTGGGTGTAGGCCTGCTGGCACAGCAGAGAAGTATTAAGAGTCAATAGTAGAAGCAGAAACAAGACAGGACAAGAGCACTTACTGGTCCGCCTTAGTGTAATCTCTCTGCTTCCTAAGCTTGAAGCTTGAAAGCTTTGCGGCCTGAGACGCGGGTGCGCGAGCACCAAGAATAGAAGAAGAAGCAGCAGGTGGGTTGGAGGCAGCTCTGGGCAGCATCAGAACAGGGGCGTCGTCTCAGGAAATCAGCATCAACCTCCCACTCGTCGGAATCGCAGCCGAGGACCTCCTTCGAGGACTGGCCTTGGACCTTGAGGAGCCACCGGCCGCATGCAGCTCCCTACTTTCCAGAAGGGCATCGGCCTCATCATCATCATCAGGCAGGGTGCGGAGGATGTCGGCCTTGCACAAAGGGGAGGTCTCCCCCGCCCCTTCGCGGGTCGCCTCCGAGTCGCGCTCCTCCTCCTCCCCTTCTTCCTCCTCTTCCTCCACCTGAGACTCATCAGGAGACACGTCCACCTGAGTCGTCGTCACAGGGACGTTCGAGGGCACAGGCAGCACAAGCCCACGCTCGTCGAAGACAGGCAGAGCGGCGACAACCTTCGCCCCATCCGAGCGGCGGTACAAGGGAACGAAGGAGTCCGACGGGTACCCTTTGTCGTCCCTAACCAAGGAGTGGAGGGTCGAGCGCAGCTCCTCGTCAGAAAGGGCCTCCGAGCGTAGGCGGAGGCCATCCCCTTCGTCTCCAAGCTTCCACAAGGGGCGCGGGCGCGACTGGAGGGGAGCCACGCGCTTCTTCATGAATTCTTTGATGATCATGGCCCCCGTCAACTTCGTCGCCCTTGAATCACCAGGCCTCAGGTCAGCGGTCATCCTCTCCAACACCTCGCAGCCCGGGCGTAGGTGAGCTTCGCATGAAGCCACCCCATGTGGGACACAGGCATCTCCTTCGGCAGCACCAGCCGGGGGTGGACGCGCTTGGCGTCCATCAGGACCCACTTGCCCCTGAAGCCATCGGCATTCTTCCCGACCTTCGAGATGGCATTGGTCTTGTTGGCTGCCACGAAGCCAACGCACCCGGAGCAGTGGCCCTCTTTGAAGTGGCGCAGCAGCACCACGGACGGCATCACCCCGACATACGCCTCGCAGTAGAAGGCGAAGATCAATGATGACCCACAAGTATATGGGATCTATCGTAGTCCTTCCGATAAGTAAGAGTGTCGAACCCAACGAGGAGCAGAAGGAAATGATAAGCGATTTCCAGCAAGGTATTCTCTGCAAGTACTGAAATAAATGGTAATAGATAGTTTTGTGATAAGATAATTTGTGACGAGCAACAAGTAACAAAAGTAAATTAAGTGCAGCAAGGTGGCCCAATCCTTTTTGTAGCAAAGGACAAGCCTGGACAAACTCTTATATGATGTAAAGCGCTCCCGAGGACACATGGGAATATCGTCAAGCTAGTTTTCATCACGCTCATATGATTCGCGTTCGGTACTTTGATAATTTGGTATGTGGGTGGACCGGTGCTTGGGTACTGCCCTTACTTGGACAAGCATCCCACTTATGATTAACCTCTATTGCAAGCATCCGCAACTACAACAAAAGTATTAAGGTAAACCTAACCATAGCATGAAACATATGGATCCAAATCAGCCCCTTACGAAGCAACGCATAAACTAGGGTTTAAGCTTCTGTCACTCTAGCAACCCATCATCTACTTATTACTTCCCAATGCCTTCCTCTAGGCCCAAATAATGGTGAAGTGTCATGTAGTCCATGTTCAGATAACACCACTAGAGGAGAGACAACATACATCTCATCAAAATATTGAACGAATACCAAATTCACATGACTACTAATAGCAAGACTTCTCCCATGTCCTCGGGAACAAAAGTAACTACTCACAAAGCATAAACATGTTCATAATCAGAGGGGTATTAATTTGCATATAGGATCTGAACATATGATCTTCCACCAATCAAACCAACTAGCATCAACTACAAGGAGTAATTAACACTACTAGCAACCTACTAGCACCAATCCCGGACTTGGAGACAAGAATTGGATACAAGAGATGAACTAGGGTTTTGAGATGAGATGGTGCTGATGAAGATGTTGATGGAGAATGCCCTCTCCCGATGAGAGGAGCGCTGGTGATGATGATGGCGATGATTTCCCCCTCCGGGAGGGAAGTTTCCCCGACAGAACAGCTCTGCCAGAGCCCTAGATTGGTTCCGCCAAGGTTCTGCCTCGTGGTGGCGGAGTTTCGTCCGAGAAGATGGCTTATGATTTTTTCCCATCGAAAGACTCCATATAGCAGAAGATGGTCACCGGAGGGCCACCAGGGGGCCCACGAGGTAGGGGGCGCACCCAGGGGGTAGGGCGCGCCCCACCCTCGTGGGCAGGGTGTGGCCCCCCTTGGTGAAGTTCTTGCTCTCAGTATTTTTTTTATATTTGGAAAACATCTTCCGTGAAGTTTCAGGACTTCTGGAGTTGTGCAGAATAGGTCTCTAATATTTGCTCCTTTTCCAGCCCAGAATCCCAGCTGCCGGCATTCTCCCTCTTTATGTAAACCTTGTAAAATAAGAGAGAGTAGGTGAGGGAGTCCTGGATTAGGGGGTGTTCGGGTAGCCGGACTATACCTTCAGCCGGACTCCAGGATTATGAAGATACAAGATTGAAGACTTCGTCCCGTGTCCGGATGGGACTTTCCTTGGCGTGGAAGGCAAGCTTGGCGATGCAGATATTCAAGATCTCCTACCATTGTAACCGACTCTATGTAACCCTAACCCTATCCGGTGTCCATATAAACCGGAGGGTTGTAGTCCGTAGGGAATCAACTCCATATACAACAATCATACCATAGGCTAGCTTCTAGGGTTTAGCCTCCTTGATCTTGTGGTAGATCTACTCTTGTACTACCCATATCATCAATATTAATCAAGCAGGAGTAGGGTTTTACCTCCATCGAGAGGGCCCGAACCTGGGTAAAAAACATCATGTTCCCTGCCTCCTGTTACCATCCGGCCTAGACGCACAGTTCGGGACCCCCTACCCGAGATCCACCGGTTTTGACACCGACATTGGTGCTTTCATTGAGAGTTCCTCTGTGCCGTCACAATCAGGAAGGATGCCTCCTCCCGTCTTTAAAGACGGCGCCGTTGCTAAGGGAGCCTTGGCTGTCGGCCAAACCCTCCGGCTAGGTGGTTTCCTCATGACCGCCTGTTCGGCTGTTGCGCCGACGGTGACCTCTCGGGTCATCAAAAGCAACCTACACGTCAGCTCGGAGCTCGTCGAGAAGCTAGATCCAATGGAGATCTCTTCCGTAAACGAGCTCTTGGATCGCATCGCCGCCCTGGGGGTCGCTACGGATTACGACCAGGTTGGGCTTAAACCCGATCTAAGAGAAATTAACTCTCCCCAAGTCACCCACCACGTTGCCGTGGTAGAGACGCTGTGCGGCGACCCTTCATCTATTTTAAGGACTAGCTACATCCGAATTCCCGACCCCTCCAAGCCGGATACCTGCGGACGGGGAGATATAACTCAAGACCTGAGCTTAGGATCAGGCAACGGGCCAGATTCACTGGTCAACATCCAAGAATCCGAACTTGAGAGTTCAGAAACTCTTCGGCCTTCGAATCTTGGATGGGGTGAGGTTTCAGATTCAACGACACCCGCCCACCCAATCATAAGCTATCTCTCCCAAATCAGGCAGAGGCCCGAGGAAACAGTACATCATTACTGGGCCAGATTCCTCCTGGTTATGAACATGATAAAGGATTGCCGCGAGGAAGACGCAATCTCAATTTTTTGCGGTAATTGCACAGACAAGGGAATCCTTAATGCCGTAATTCGTCGTGATATCACACATTTCGCTGACTTGGCGTCCATAGTACAAAAATACTGTGCGATGGAAAGCGCCTGGAAAACCGAAATAAATTTTTGGGATAATCCGGCCTTGAATAGTAATCCCGTCCGAACTAAGAGGGTGCATCATCACAGGACACCCGAGATAAACACCAAAAAGCCAAAACCCTCTACAGGGCATGGAACCGTACTGGAAAGATAGCTTGATGGACCCTGTAGAATTCACAGTACAGAGGACGCCACACCAACTCACAGCCTTAGAGCATGTTGGATACTCCGGCAGGTGGCCAAAATCGGCGAGGACCTCTTAATTCCGGAGGCCGCAGAAAGCCAGCCCAAGGACACCAGTACCGTTCTCACAGTCTTCGAGACTTTCACATCAAACAATGGGCGAAAAAGAACACTCCGCAGCCTCGCCGAAGTCTATCAAGTTGCAACAATAAATCCATGGAGCGACACTGCCATTACCTTCAACGCAAGTGATGAACCTAGATTCTGAACAGCCCGAGCACCAGCCGCATTGGTCCTCAGTCCCATAGTGGACGGCTTTCGCCTCACCAAGGTGCTCATGGATGGAGGCAGCGGACTGAACCTCATTTATGAGGAAACCCTTCAAAAAATGGAAATAGACTGGAACCGCGTCGAGCGAAGCAGCACAACCTTTAGAGGAATAATCCCCATTCGGGAAGCCCGCTGCACAAGAAAAATCACACTAGATGTGGTGTTCGGCACGCCGGATAATTACAGGTCCGAAGAAGTCATGTTTCAGGTGGCCCCGTTTAAGAGCGGATATCACGCTTTACTAGGGCGGGAAGCATTCACAATCTTCCAAGCAATACCCCATTACGGGTACATGAAGCTTAAGATGCCCGGGCCGAATGGAATTATCACTCTAGCTAGTGATCCGGACATAGCACTCCGCGCCGAAAACAAGACAGTCGCATTAGCCCTTGAGGCACTATCCGAAGCCTTAGCGGTCGAGGAACTGACTCCGCTGCGCTCCACGGTTAACAGGGATGATGTGATACTCGACAAGAGATCCAAATCCACATCCTTCAAGCCAGCTGACGAAATAGTCAAATTCCATGTCCATCCAACGGACCCCAATAAAACAGCTTCCATCGGGGCACGACTGAACCCTGATGTAGACGCCGCACTGCGAGAGTTCCTATGAGAGAACTGGGACATTTTCGCCTGGTACCCTTCAGACATGCCAGGGATCCCATGCAGGCTGGCCGAACATAGCTTAAATATCCTAAAAGGATTCAAACCTGTCAAACAAGCCCTTCGGTGTTTTTCCGAACCCAAGAGACAGGCTATGGGAGAGGAGCTAGCCAAGCTATTGGAGGCCGGATTCATTAGAGACATAAAACATCCGGACTGGCTAGCAAACCTGGTGATGGTACCAAAGAAGGACAAATCCTGGCACCTGTGTGTCGATTTTAAAGACCTTAACAAGGCTTGCCCAAAGGATCCCTTCCCCCTCCCCCATATCGATCAAATTATCGATGCCACCGCAGGACACGATTCGTTGTGTTTCCTCGACGCATACTCCGGTTACCATCAAATCAAGATGGCAGAATCAGACCAAGCCGCAACAGCATTCATCACACCATACGGCCCATTCTGCTTCAACACAATGCCCTTCGGGCTGAAAAACGCCGGCGCAACATATCAGCGCATGATCCAGACATGTCTGGCAAACCAGATCGGCAAAATAGTGGAGGCGTATGTGGATGATGTGGTCGTCAAATCAAGACATGTCGAATCTCTAGTAGACGACTTGAGGCGTACATTCGATAACCTCCGACGATATGACATCAAGCTCAACCCAGAAAAATGCGTCTTCGGCATTCCAGCTGGAAAGCTCTTGGGCTTCATTGTATCCGGTAGAGGAATTGAAGCAAACCCAGTCAAGATCCGAGCTTTGTCACAATTGGATGTCCCAAAGGACCCTAAACAAATACAAAAATTAATTAGGTGCATGGCGGCTTTAAGCCGCTTCATCTCCCGCTTGGGAGAAAAGGCACTACCCCTTTATCGCCTCCTTCGGCGCACCGAACACTTCGAGTGGACGGATGCCGCCACGGCCGGACTTGATGAAATAAAAGCCACATTGGCAACAAACCCAGTCCTGGCCGCGCCAATCACCGGCGAACCAATGTTATTGTACATTGCAGCAACACACCAAGTTGTCAGCGCAGTGCTCGTTGTCGAGCGGGAAACGGACGGACACAAATTCCCCCTTCAAAGGCCGGTCTACTACGTGTCCACTGTCCTCACTCCATGCAAATCACGGTACCCGTATTATCAAAAGATTGCATACGCGGTATTCATGGCATCCCGGAAGCTACGACACTACTTTCAAGAGTGTTCCATAACAGTAGCCTCGGAAGTGCCACTAAACGATATTATTAACAACCGCGATGCAACGGGCCGGATTGCAAAATGGGCCATCGAGCTTCTCCCGTTCGATATAACCTATAAGCCACGATGAGCTATTAAATCGCAAGTTTTGGCCGACTTCGTCGCAGAATGGACGGAGGACGAGCTCCTTAAAGAGTACGGCACATATTCAAATTGGATTATGCATTTCGACGGCTCCAAAATGTTGGCCGGACTGGGGGCCGGCATCGTCCTGACGTCCCCCACAGGAGACACAGTCCAATATGTGCTCCAAATCATGTACACGGATTCCAACAATGCAGCCGAATATGAGGCCCTCCTACATGGTCTCCGGATAGCAGTATCCATGGGTATCCAGCGCCTAGAGGTACGCGGGGATTCAAACCTCGCAATATCCCAAATAAATGGAGACTTCGACGCCAAGGACCCAAAAATGGCAGCTTACCACAACGCCGTCCTAAAAATGGCAGCTCAGTTCGAGGGGCTGGAGTTTCACCATATAGCCCGAGAAAACAATCAAGCAGCGGACGTCCTGGCACGCATCGGAGCAAAACGCGATGCAGTTCCCCCCAACATCTTTTTGGAAAGATTGTTCAAGCCATCCGTAGCATGGGAGGGGGAACCCGCAAATAACAGCCCGGACCCAGCCGCACCACTCGACGCCGAACAATCTGACACAATTGGAGGCTCTGCCAACGAAATTACACCTTCAGCCCCTGTAATAATGGCGGTTATCGCCCCGTGGACAGAACCATTCCTAGCCTAACTTACTAGGTAGGAACTCCCGGAGGACCAAAACGAGGCCCGCTGCATAGTGCAGCGATCTAAAGCGTATAGAGTCCATGAGGGAGAGCTTTATAAGAAAAGCACTACCGGAGTCCTTCAAAGGTGCATCTCCGAAGAGGAAGGGCGGAACCTTTTGGCTGAAATTCATGCCGGACTCGATGGTCACCACGCCGCTGCTCGGTCCCTTGTTAGCAAGGCTTTCCGTACAGGCTTTTATTGGCCGACGGCCCGGGTAGACGCTCAGGACCTAGTCCAACGATGCGCTGGTTGCCAACCAAAGCCATATGCCACCCACCGCACTCCAAACTATACCCATCACCTGGCCTTTTGCGGTCTGGGGGCTTGACATGGTCGGACCCCTTAAAGGTGGGACCGATAGGAAAAAATACTTACTGGTCATGGTGGATAAGTTCACCAAATGGATAGAAGCCAAGCCTGTTAAAACGGCCGAATCCGGACTTGTGATAGACTTCATATCCGGGGTTGTACACCGTTATGGCATCCCCCACAGCATCATAACCGATAACGGTACAAACTTTACCGCCGACGAGGTAAAACTCTGGTGCAAAAACATGGGCATCAAGCTCGATTATGCTTCCGTCTATCAACCACAAACCAACGGCCAGGTCGAACGCGCAAATGGTCTTATCATGAGCGGCATTAAACCTAGACTGGTGCGGTCCCTCAAGGAATCTAACAAGCACTGGGTAGAGGAGCTCGACTCCGTGCTATGGGGGCTGCGGACCACGCCAAATCGCACCACCGGATACACACCGTTTTTTATGGTGTACGGCGCAGAGGCAGTTCTGCCTTGCGACATAATTCATGACTCACCTAGAGTGCGCATGTATGAAGAAAGAGAAGCCGAGCTCGATCGGCAGGACAACTTGGATGCCTTGGAGGAGGAGCGTGACATGGCAAAAGCCCGTTCCGCATTTTATCAACAGCAGGCCCGAAGATATCAAAGCAGAGAAGTACGGGCCAAAAATTACAATGTTGGCGAACTAGTTCTACGCCTGCCGGATGAGAAAAAGGACAAACTCAAGCCCAAGTGGGAAGGTCCATTCATAATCGACCAAGTCCTGACTGGTGGGGTGTACCGCCTGCGAGATGCGTCGGATAACCGACTCGAGCCGAACCCGTGGAATGCCACCCGTCTCCGAAGATTCTATGCCTAGCGCTGGACTCTGTGTTCATCTCCTTCCTCTATCCATTTTTTGCATTTTTTGTCTTACATTTCTCTCCTTCCCCTCTTTTCTTTTATAGCCCTTAAAGGCTCATCTAGTGACGCACCACTCGCGCTCATTAAACCTGGGGGCTTCTTTAATAGAAGCTTATTTATACGGGCTTCACGCCCAACACATGCGTCAAAGTTCTGCATGTACCTTTTTCTTCACCATTATATGCATCGATATGACTTATGTTTTGGCCAAGCTGGCTTGCCTGGCTCCTGTGCTTACCCCTACGTTCCCGATTGTTCGGCTAGGCGGTAAAGGGAGCACCTCTGCGATTGTTAGTGTCGGGTCAGCCGGATGTGTACCTCAGACTGGGTGAAGCCGAAAGCTAGCGTTCTTAAGAGAATATTCGGTCGGTGAAATAAAAGATGATCTTTTTACTCATTTTATGTGCCCCCAGATGCTTTTTCTGCGTCTTTTCATGCAGTCCGGACATGCACTTTAGGGCATGCCTCCCAGCGAAAGGAACCCTTAACGGAACTATTCTCTCTGGAAGATGTTTCTTACTAACCATGTAATATAACATAACTAGTTGGGCACTTGTCTGATAAAGCACTAATGACCCCTACGCCTGATCTCCACGCATACCCCAGTTCTTATATAACTGCTATGGTATTCGGACACACTCCGGACCGTCAGGTCCCGAGATTGAAGCGAAAAGGTCGGCAACGACAAACGATCTACAATCCGGCTAGAAGGCATTACACATGTCAATTCAAAATTACATAGTCATTCTGACTGATTGTATTCCTCTTCTATACCATCTAACAGGCTGTCTAATTTACAGTCCTGCTGGGAATACTTCGCGGTTAACTCTACTTGGCCGTATACTAAGCTTACAGGGATCTCCTTCCCGTCAGGCCCCACTGGTCCGACCTCGGCCATGTGGTTTGGGTCAGACTTCATAAAACGGGTCTTCACCATGGCCCAGGCCTCCCTAGCGCCTTGTCGGCAGGCCGATATCTTCCACAACCGGAAGTGCCGCCGAGCTCCCTTCAGCTTCTCCGCAAGCTCTCCAAGGTCCTCAGGCATGGAGTGGGCAGGCCATAAGGCTTGGGCAACGCCTCGCATCGCCTGCCGAATTCTCTCGTGCAGTTGCATGAGTTCGGGAAGAAGGTCACCCGTAGAACTGGGCATCTCCTCTGCAGGACGACCTGTGAGCATACCTACAGACATTACTCTGTTAGTCAACTTCCTCGTCGAACTCTTTTTTCAAAGTTCGTTCAAGCACTTACTAAATATGTCGCGTCGAAGCCGCTGATTCTCCTTCTTGGAGTCCGACAGCTGGCCACGAACATCTTTAAGTTCGACGTCCAGCCTGGTGTTGGCATCCTAAAGATCATTCTTCTCTCACCTCACCTTTGTCAACGTACTCTCACCGGCCTTTAGCCGGCGTAAGAGTTGTTGCTTTTCCGGATCGAGTCCGGGGCCATCTGCAATATGATTTGTCAGATTTGCACCCACACCGTACAATACTAATCTTTCGAAGTGTATTTTACCTGAGGGGGTCTCTTTGGGCTCCCCTGCTGCGGCTAGTGCGGCCTCTAGTTGGGCCTTGCACTTTTCCAGCTCCTGGGACAGTACGGTATTCTTCTCTGTAAGAAGCTGCATATTAAATGATCCTTAAATCAGTTGCTCTAACTGCTTCAAGTCTCGGGGGCTACTGGCATATATATATATATATATATATATATATATATATATATATATATATATATATATATATATATATATTTAACCAAAATTTTCTTACCCGTATGTCTTTTACATACTGCTCCGTGGCTCTGGCTAAACCATTTTGAGCGGCACGGAGGTACGCATCTCCTGAATTAAAGGCATCTAAAGCCTCTTGGGAGAAACAAGCGTCGCGCAGAACTGTCCGGCGATGCCTGTGGTTCATGGCACTCTCCACTTCATAATTTGTGGCAGACAGCCTGTCCGCATCCTCTGTCGGAGGAGCGTCCGGTGCGCGCCTTGTGCTCGCCTCCGCTTCCTGGCCAGGCGTTGGAGCCTGGCTGGTGGAGGCGCGATTGGCAACCTCTCCGGATGTAGTTCGGCGAGGTCTCTTCGTTCTGAAGATAGCACAAACGTTAATATGCCCTGACAGAATAACACCAGGGAAACAGAGGGTGTGCTATACCTTTGCACCGGAATCTCAGTCCGGACTACATTCCTTTTTGCCCCACGGGGCCCTGTGGCCCCTCGTTGGCTAGCCGCCGCAGGTTCGGCCTCCTGCCTCGGAAATCTCCCCTACAAAACACGGTTGTCTTCAGAAACACCGGGATACGTGAGAGTGGAATCTCTCTCAAGGGAATGAGACTCCGGTTTCTGTCACCTGGGAGGCCGGGATTAACCCTGGGTAATCAGCCGTGATGGCTACCAAGGTATTGTCCTTGCTTAGCTGATCGAACACCCCGTCGATAAGCTCCACTGATATGTCCGGATCCTCTTCGGAGTCCGGATCGAGGGACCGTTCTGGGTCCTCGGGCTGTGGAGGGCGGCTGTTTATATCCTTTACCACCTGTCGCAGTTCCTGCATTGAAGTCGTTAGACTACATATCTAACCGTGGGAGTATAAAACAAACGGGCAAGCGCAGTTGTTCACTTACCCAACTTGGAGGATCGTACATAGTAAATCCGGCCTGCGGGTTGACGCGGAGGAATTCCTCCTTTTCTCCCTTGTACAAAGAGGATAAGATCTTTACTAAGGCGGCGGCTGAGGCCGGCCCCTTACGACCGTAACGTGTGGCATCATCCTCCCCGTTGAAATCCCACATGGGGTGGCCTCTATATTGAAGTGGCTGCACCCCCCGCATAATGCATGCGGCCATGACTCCAATCATGGTTAGTCCGGAATGAGCCAACAGTCTTATCCGGCCCATCAGGTAAAGGACGTCTCTGTCACTTTCTCTCTGAGAGCTCCGCGGACGCCAGCTCAAGCGTTTCTTCAATGGAGCACTGTTGAACTCAGGGAGACCGACCCGGATAGGCTCCGGTAGCGGGACGTCCTCTATATAAAACCATTCCGAAGGCCAGTCCTCGGACGCCTTCTTTGGGGTTCTGGATAGGTATCCGGTCCCGGCGATGCGCCATACTTCGGCTCCGCCCACTTGGTATATAGACCCCTCTTTAGAACGGGGCACCAGGCAGAATAACCTCTTCCACAGCGCGAAATGAGCCTCAACGCCTAAAAATAGCTCGCAAAGGGCGACGAAACCCGCAATATGCAATACGGAGGCGGGCGTGAGATTGTGCAGCTGGAGGCTGTAGAACTCCAGAAGCCCGCGGAGAAATGGGTGAATTGGAAATCCCAGTCCCCTTATTAGATAGGGGACGAGGCACACCCGCTCTCCTTTAGAAGGATTGGGGGTGCTCTCCGCTTGTTTTCCGCCTTTGTAGGTGGCGAGACCGGCTCGGACCGGGACCATGTATGCCTAAGGGAGAAATCCCTTGGCCTGAAGCGACGCTAACTCGCTATGCGGGATGGTTTAACTCTCCCAGTCCCTGGGTTTGGGACCGGAGGGGCGAGGGGAGGAGCTGCGACGGCTGGTCATGTTGGAATGGACCTTTGCTGGAAGCGCTCTGATGATAACTCGCGGAAAGGAGAATATGTGGTTTGGACCTAAATCCCCATCCCGTTAAATAGGTGGCTCGTTTATACGGCTAGGGGTGTGGATGTAAAAACGCCCCAGCTTTTCACATACGTTTGACACGTGGAAGACGGCCATTATTGGGCGTGGAAGCCGAGGAGCACTACATTACAAAAATCGGACATTATTCCTACAGGTGCACAAGATTTGGAGAAGAACCCGCCTTGCAATGCCGAACAATCTGCGCGCCGGACTCGTCGTCATTGAAGCCTGGTTCGGGGGCTACTAAGGGAGTCCTGGATTAGGGGGTCTTCGGGTAGCCGGACTATACCTTCAGCCGGACTCCAGGATTATGAAGATACAAGATTGAAGACTTCATCCCGTGTCCGGATGGGACTTTCCTTGGCGTGGAAGGCAAGCTTGGCGATGCGGATATTCAAGATCTCCTACCATTGTAACCGACTCTATGTAACCCTAACCCTATCCGGTGTCTATATAAACCGGAGGGTTGTAGTCCGTAGGGAATCAACTCCATATACAACAATCATACCATAGGCTAGCTTCTAGGGTTTAGCCTCCTTGATCTCGTGGTAGATCTACTCTTGTACTACCCATATCATCAATATTAATCAAGCAGGAGTAGGGTTTTACCTCCATCAAGAGGGCCCGAACCTGGGTAAAAAACATCGTGTTCCCTGCCTCCTGTTACCATCCGGCCTAGACGCACAGTTCGGGACCCCCTACCCGAGATCCGCCGGTTTTGACACCGACAGTAGGCATAAGTATTGTGACATAATGTGTAATAACAACCCATAATGCAATAAATATTGATATAAAAGCATGATGCAAAATGGACGTATCAACTCCCCCAAGCTTAGACCTCACTTGTCCTCAAGCGAAAAGTCGAAATTGAAAAATATGTCCACATGTTTAGAGATAGAGGTGTCAATAAAAATAAAATACGGACATGAGGGCATCTTGATCATTCTTAGAATAGCAACTCATATAATTATTTGTCATATAATCTCTAATGCTAGAGTAATAATTCAATCACAATATCAAGTATGAATCGTAAACTTCATTGAAAACTAACAAACTACAATCTCAGTCACTGAAGCAATTGCAATTTATCATAACATAGCAAAGAGTGAATGTATAAGAGCTTTTCAGCAAGTCCACATACTCAACTATCATATAATCTTTCACAATTGCTGACACTCATGCAATACTTATGGGTATGGAGTTTTAATCGGACACAGAGAAAGATAGGGGCTTATAGTTTTGCCTCCCAACGTTTTACCTCAAGGGTAATGTCAACAGTAATAGTTCATGAAAACTCACATCCAATTAGTCATATATACCAGATCTTTCCAACATACTGTGCTTGACAACGGATAAAATGTAAAAAGGAAGGGTAAATATCACCATGACTCTTATGCAAGGTAGGAGATAAAATTAAAAGGTAGGCCCTTCGCAGAGGGAAGCAGAGGTTGTCATGCGCTTTTATGGTTGGATGCACAAAATCTTAATGCGAAAGAACATCACTTTATATTGCCACTTGTGATATGGACCTTTATTATGCAGTATGTCGCTTTTATTACTTCCATATCACACGATCGTATAAAGCTTATTTCCTCCACACCAATCAATCATACATATTTAAAGAGCAATTTTTATTGTTTGCACCGATGACAACTTACTTGATGGATCTTACTCAATACATAGGTAGATATGGTGGAATCTTATGGCAATATTGGTTTAAGGGTATTTGGAAGCACAAGTAGTATCTCTACTTGGTGCAATGAATTTGTCTAGCATGAGGGGGAAAGTCAAGCTCATCATGTTGGAAGATCCAAGACAATATAATTCATCTCATATGTAAGAAAACATAACCCATCATGTTGTCTTTCTTTTCCAATGTCAACTCTTTAGCATGTCATATTTTAATGAGTGCTCACAATCATAAAATATGTCCAAGATAGTATATTTGAATGTGAAGACCTCTCTTTCTTTATTACTTCCTATTAATTGCAACGATGACCAAAACTGTGTTTGTCAACCCTCAACAACGTTTATTCATCATACTCTTTCATGTGAGCTCATTACTCTCCATAAGACTCACATGATCTCTTTGTTTCTTTTTATTTCTTTCTCTTTTCTTTTATTCACTTAGGATCATGGCAAAATAATCAAGCCCTTGACTCAACACTAATCTTTATTATATAGCTCACGGACTCGATTACATAGAAGGATAATAAACCAAAACTCACGACTAAATCATACTAAGAACTTTTATTCTACTAGATCAAGATATTACCAAAAGGATCGAACTAAGAAAAAGGGTAAAGATAAAGTGATGGTGATACGATACCGGGGCACTCCCCCAAGCTTGCTAGTTGCCAAGTGGAGTGCCCATACCCATGTGATTATGCCTCTCTTTTCAGGGATGGTGATGTGATGTTCTTGGCGATGATGCCCCTCAAGATACGATTCTCCTCCTCAAGCTTGTTGACTTGCTGCTTGAGATCCATTATTTCCTTTCGGAGTTTTCCTGTAATAGCCAAAGCTCCCTGCACCCAAGGGTGATGCATAGCTGCGGGAGAACCAGTGACACTCCTTTTCATATTCTCATAAGAAAGAAATCCAACATTGGAAGGGATAACCGAGTTTGGAATAGCTAAGCTCTAGAGTTCTCCCATTGTGAATCTAGCTTGGAGGCGGGAAGTGACTTCTTGATCTTCTTCCATGGCATCTATCCTCTTCAAATCAGCCTCCATCTCTTCCTCCATTGCTGGCCCAAAGGGGTCGACATGATTGTTTGTCGTTAATCTCGGTGCCGGATGAGACACCCGGCTCTCCCCGACTGACTCTTGCGAAGACATCCTGCTCTAATCTGCAGCAGCAACAACAGCTCGAAACAAAGACAAGAGATTTTTGCGTGATATGGGAGTCAAAACCCCCGTGAGATTATATAATGAATTTTTACTGACCAAAATACGTGTCTTGTACGAAAACGCAGTCCGGAGAGCACACGAGGTGCCCACGAGGTAGGGGGATGCGCCCAGTAGGGTAGGGCGCACCCTCCACCCTCGTGGAGCCCTGGTGTCCTTCCCGGACTACTGCTTATTTTTCTATTTTTCTAAATATTCCAAAACGGAGAAATATTGCCTTAAAAACTGTTTTGGAGTCGGTTTACTTACCGTACCACGTACCTATTCCTTTTCGGAGTCTGAAACATTCCGGAAAGTGTCCCTTATGTATTCCTCCGGGGTTACGGTTTCAATAACATTGGTTTCAACATTTATGGGATTACCTGAGATATAGTGTTTGATTCTTTGACGTTCACCACCTTCGGATTTGTGCCTTCAAAGTTGTTGATTTTTATGGCACCGGAACAGTAGACCTCCTCGGTAAAGTAAGGACCTTCCCATTTAGAGAGAAGTTTTCCTGCAAAAAATCTTAAATGAGAGTTGTATAGCAATACATAATCACCAACATTAAACTCACGCTTTTGTATCCTTTTCTCATGCCATCTTTTAACTTTTTATTTAAACAACTTGCATTTTCCTAGGCTTGGGTTCTCCATTCATCAAGTGAGCTAATATCAAATAACCTCTTTTCACCGGCAAGTTTAAAATCATAGTTAAGTTCTTTAATAGCCCAATAAGCCTTGTGTTCTAGTTCGAGAGGTAAGTGACATGCTTTTCCATAGACCATTTTATACGGAGACATACCCATAGGATTTTTATATGCAGTTCTATAGGCCCATAATGCATCATCAAGTTTCTTGGACCAGTTCTTTCTAGACCTATTAACAGTCTTTTGCAAAATTAATTTGACTTCTCTATTACTCAATTCTACTTGACCACTAGAATGAGGGTCATAAGGAGATGCAATTCTATGATTAACATCATATTTAGCAAGCATTTTACAGAAAGCACCATGAATAAAATGTGAAACACCATCAGTCATTAAATATCTAGGGACTCCAAATCTTGGAAAAATAACTTCTTTAAGCATTTTAATAGAAGTGTTATGATCAGCGCTACTAGTTGGAATGGCTTCTACCCACTTAGTAACGTAATCGACAACAACTAAAATATGTGTATAACCCTTAGAGGAAGGAAAAGGTCCCATATAGTCAAAGCCCCAAACATCAAATGGTTCAATAACAAGTGAATAATTCATAGGCATTTCTTGACGTCTACTACTATTACCAATTTTTGACATTCATCACAAGATAAGACAAACTAACGGGCATCCTTGAAGAGAGTATGCCAATAAAAACCAGATTGCAGTACCTTGTGCGCAGTTCTATCTCTAGCATGGTGTCCTCCATAAGCTTCGGAGTGACACTTGCATAGGATCTGTTCCTGTTCATGCTCGGATACACAACGTCTAATAACACCATCTACTCCTTCTCTATAAAGATGTGGGTCATCCCAAAAGTAATGCCTCAAATCATAGAAGAACTTTTTCTTTTGCTGGTATGTGAAACTAGGTGGTATAAACTTACGAACAATGTAATTAGCATAATCAGCATACCATGGAGCAGTATGAGAAGCATTTATGACATTTAATTGCTCATCCGGAAAGCTATCATCAATAGGTAGTGGGCCATAAAGCACATTTTGTAACCTAGACAAGTTGTCTACAACGGGGTTCTCAGCTCCTTTTCTATCAACAATATGCAAATCAAATTCTTGTAGCACAAAAACCCATCTAATAAGTCTAGATTTAGCATCTTTCTTTTCCATAAGATATTTAATAGTAGCATGATCACTGTGAATAGTTACTTTAGAATCAACAATATAAGGTCTAAACTTATCACAAGCAAATACAACTGCTAAGAATTCCTTTTCAGCAGTAGCATAATTTATTTGAGCATTGTCTAGAGTTTTACTAGTATATTGAATAACATTTAGTTTCTTATCAACTCTTTGTCCTAGAACAGCACCTACAACATAATCACTAGCATCACACATAATTTCAAAGGGTAAATTCCAATCAGGTAGCTGAACAGTAGGTGCAGAGATCAATGCTTTCTTAAGTATTTCAAATGCTTCTACACAATCATCATCAAAGACAAATGGTATATCTTTTTGTAATAAATTAGTCAGAGGCCGAGAGATTTTTGAGAAGTCCTTAATGAACCTCCTATAAAAACCGGCATGACCAAGGAAACTTCTTATACCTTTGATGTCCTTGGGACATGGCATATTTTCAATAGCATCAACCTTGGCTTTATCAACTTCAATACCTCTTTCAAAAACCTTATGCCCCAAGACAATACCTTCATTAACCATAAAGTGACACTTTTCCCAATTGAAGACAAGATTAGTGTCTTCACATCTCTGCAAAACTCGATCAAGGTTTCTCAAGCAATCATCAAAAGAAGATCCATAGACGGAGAAGTCATCCATGAAAACCTCACAAATCTTTTCACAAAAGTCAGAGAATATAGCCATCATGCATCTTTGAAAGGTAGCGGGTGCATTACATAAACCAAAAGGCATACGTCTATAAGCAAAAGTACCAAAAGGGCATGTAAAAGTAGTCTTTGATTGATCTTTGGCTGACACATGTACTTGAGAGAAACCAGAATAACCATCTAGAAAGCAAAAACGTGTATGTTTGGACAATCTTTCTAGCATTTGATCAATAAAAGGTAAGGGGTAATGATCCTTTTTAGTAGCCTTATTTAATTTGTGGAAATCAATTACCATCCTATAACCTGTAATAATTCTTTGAGGAATCAATTCATCTTTATCATTAGGAACAACAGTAATACCTCCCTTTTTAGGGACACAATGGACATGGCTTACCCATTGACTATCAGCAACGGGATAAATTATACCTACCTCAAGGAGCTTTAGTATGTCCTTTCTTACCACTTCTTTCATTTTAGGATTCAACCGGCGTTGATGATCATGAACTGGTTTAGCATCTTCTTCCAAATTAATTTTATGTTGACATAGAGTGGGACTAATGCCCTTAAGATCATCAAGAGTATACCCAATAGCAGCGCGGTGCTTCTTCGTAGTTTTCAATAATCTCTCCTCCTCATGCACTGAAAGGTTAGCACTAATAATAACAGGATATATCTTTTTCTCATCAAGATAAGCATATTTAAGAGTATCAGGTAACTGTTTAAGCTCAAACATGGGATCACCCTTGGGTGGAGGAGGATCCCCTAGGATTTCAACAGGTAAATTATTTTTCAGAATAGGTTCCTGTTTAAAGAATACTTCATCTAATTCCCTTCTTTCATTCATAAACATGTCATTTGCATGGTCTAGCAAATATTGTTCTAAAGAATCACTAGGAGGTACGGCAATAGAAGCAAGACCAATAATTTCATCCTTACTAGGTAATTCTTCTTCACGGTGTTGTCTACTAAATTTGGAAAAATTAAATTCATGAGTCATATCATCTAAACTGATAGTAACAACATCTCTTTTGCAATCTATGGTAGCATTAACAGTATTTAAGAAGGGTGTACCAAATATAATGGGACAAAAGCTATCTTGTGGGGAACTAAGAACAAGAAAATCAGCAGGATATTTAGTTTTCCCACACAAGACTTGAACATCTCTAACAATTCCCATTGGTGAAATAGTATCTCTATTGGCAAGTTTAATTGTGACATCAATATCTTCTAACTCAATAGGTGCAATATCATGCATAATTTCTCTATAAAGGCTAATAGGTATTGCACTAGCACTGGCACCCATATCACATAAGCCATGATAACAATGATCTCCTATTTTAATAGAAATAACAGGCTGTAACATCCCAAATTTTCAATTTGGAATGTTATACACTAGATGATCATTGCATATCATAATTATTGCATTTTGGTTGATCCTAGAAATTTCACGTGACTCAAGGACCCTCGGAGAGAGTTGGGGATTTCGTTATTTTCATATTTGAGTTGTCTCAAATTTTGAAAATAGGATCATTTGATTTTATTTATGTTATCTTCAATTATTTCTTTTATAAAAAAATTGAGAGAGGGAATAAAATGACTTTCCCAAAATAAAGAAATACTCAGGATTTAATAAAAAATCAAATAAGATTTTATTGGGTTTTATTTGCTATTTTATTTGAATTTAAGAAAAATGTGCGTTTTTCAAAATTGCATTTAGGCCCCAAATAAATGTTCATCATGTGCGGCTTGATTTTAGAAGCCGGGGAAAATTTATTTCGGGATTTTTGGAGTCCGTTTAGTAGTCCTTTTGTTTTTTTCTGAGTGTAACTATTTATATAAAAAAGCGCAACCTACCTACGTGCCGTGTCCGACCCAGACACTAAGGACTGTCCAGCTTTAAAAGCCGGGGAGGCCCAGCCGGAAGCCCCACCCCCCAAACCCTAGCCGCGCCGTGCCACCCTAGCCCCGCGCCGCCGCCGCCTTCGCCGCGCCGCCGCCGCCTTCGCCCCGCCGCCGCCGGACCCACCGCCCGAGGTTTACCTCGATCCCGCCGCCGTTTTTTTAGAAATACCGTTCAGTTTTCCGACAGTTTTGTCGTTTTTTTAGTTTCGGTTTTTTTAAATAGATCAGTTTTCCGGTTTATTTAAATAGTGAGCATTCGTCAGTTCGTTCGTTTTAACGAACGTTCGTCGTTTTTCTTTTTCTCGGATTAAATCCGCCATTTTTCTGATCGCGATTTCTGATCCGATTTTCGTTTTAGTATATCTTTTCGCTCGTTTATCGGAATCAGGCGATTCAAGCGCCTGGAGTTTCGTCTCGAAACCCTCTTTCTGTTTAACCAACTTAAACAAGTTTTTTCCACTGTAAAAATTGCCTTAGATCCAGAATAGTAAACGAAGCATGTTTCTTTTGTCGTTTGACTTTCGTTGCTTCGTTCGATTTGATTCTTTTTGCCAACCGGAGTTCTTAAATTGAACTTTCTGGTTAGATCTCTTATTTGAGTTTTACTCGGAGTGCGCTGCTTGTTACTTCAAATCGCTAGGTTTCGCGGATCATCAGCAAGGCAAGTAACACTTTGATCTTACCTCCTACCACCCAGTTTTATTGCATTAGATCAATCCTCACACCTTGCATGTTTTAGGATCTAATTAAATTGTGGGTTTGGGAAGTAGTTGAGGTAGAACCTATTACCTGTTTATTATCAAACCTTTGGGAGTTACTTTACGTTTGCTTATTATTGCTATGCTAGTAGACGTGGATTGGGTGAGTGTATCCATGACAGATGTGAGCTTTGTTAATTAATGGTTTACTTAAGGTGGCAACCTAACACACATCTGGGTGCATTGAGGCACCTGGGTATTCCAGGATTTGCCTGTTTTCTTTTGGACCGCCACCCAGGCTCAAAGGGATCATGAGATTATTCATGCTAGAAACTTCCGTGTGCAGGCACAAGCTATTATGGGCTCTAGCATAGTTGACTAAGTCATGCGAACTCTTACAGTGGTAGACTAGCAGATGTAGGGGATGTAGGTGGTACGGTCTACCCATCGTAAGGTGCTAGTGCTTCTGAAAGACTATGTCTCAGTCATCCGTTTCTCAAACACCATGTAGTGCGAGAAATCCAACGGAGGAGATCGAGTCTTGTGGGGAAAAGTGTGCAAACCTCTGCAGAGTGTATAAACTAATCATGGTTAGCCGTGTCCCCGGTTATGGACATCTTGAGTATCTAGTACCTTTATTATCATGTGAATCTCAGCATATTACTCTAAAAATTAATTTTGCTGGGTTTGTTTAATGATGATGTTTAATTAGGACTGAGAATGCTGTCAACCATTCTCAATGTTTAACAACCACCATGATAGTTAAATAAAATTATTCCTTTGCAATAGGGAAAAATTGGCTTTACGCAAAACTATAACCATAGAGCTTTCCACCAGCCAAATATACATATAGAATAGCTATTTCATTCCATTACTCTCTATGTGTTACATTGCGAGCATATTCCATGTGCTAACCCGTTTTCGGGCTGCAACGTTAATGTTGCAGACTTTTCAGACGATGATTAAGGAGTTTTAGGTCGTGGTTCTATACTCAGTGATGCCGTTGGAGTTGATGGACTCACTTATCTTCCAAGCCTTCCGCTGTTATCATTATTAGATGGCCTTAAGCCATATTTATTGTAATAAGTTCTCTTTTGAGACACTCGATGTAATAAGTGTGTGATTGCTACTCTGTTATAAATCCTTCAAGTACTGTGTGGTGTCAGGATTACTGATCCAGGGATGACACCTGAGCACAGAGATTGGACCGTTTGAGGTCTGGTCGCTACAAGATGGTATCAGAGCACACGCTGACTGTAGGACACGACCACTAAGCTAAAGACCTAGATCACTACTCACTCTCTTCTCTTCTGACCTCTTATCTTTTCTACTCTTTTAGGATGGCGGATGCAAGGAACAAGTTCACTCAACCGGATGAAGATACACCTTTGGACGTCACTTGAAGGAAGTCACTAGATACCTGAACATAGGAGTACCAAGCTTCACCGGAACCTACAACGCCACTCTACCTGAAGAAGAGCGCTGGATGATTCAAGTTCAAGTTCCAGGAAGGACGTTCATGCCAGTCACTGAGCCCATAGAGTTTTCTTTTGATGCACCAACTTGGAATCTAGGAAAGAGCATGGCAGCTCACATCGCCATGGGACGCATTGGAGAAGTCTACCGCAATGATCTCAAGGATACTATCTACCAGATTTGTGGGCGCCGAGATGAGCACTAGGAGATGAGCAACACCAGAAAGGATAGATCCATTGCAGCTTTTATCCAGGAGTTAAACCAGCACATTCGACGTCAGGAGAACCAGATGTGCGCCGACATGATAGACCTGAAGAAGGCAAAGACAAGAATCAAGGAACTGGAGGAAGAACTCAAGGCTACACGTGACGATTTTGAAGAAGAAATTGAAGTATTAGTGGAAAAGAATGACGATCTGATCAAGAAGATTGGAATATTTATGGCAGGCCCTACACCAGTAGAAGAAGACGAAGAACCCAAGGAGATTCGCCCGGAAGACTACATCATCATCGACGACACCGACTCGGATCCAGATGATAGCGATGATGACTATGTTGATGAAGCTGGAGCAGATATCATGGAGTCTGCAACCGAATAATATTTCTAGTAGACCACCCCAACAGTAGTAGTAGTCCACCATGTAAATATAGTAGTCTGAGCACTTTTGCGATAGTTAGATCGATTGTATGCCCTTGTTTGATTGATTGAATGAAGTGAATTGTTTGCTTTTCCCTCATGTGCATATGGGTAGTGTTTTCTCTTTAGACCCCCTCTACTCTTAAATTTCATCTTTTCTAAACCCTCAGATGCCTCCGAGACGTGACCCCGGATTTACCTTTCCACCGGAGCTCACTCAGTTGATCCAGCAGTAGAACACATTGATGCAGTTACTAGTCCAGAATCAGAACCAGGGGAACAACAACAACAATAACAACCCACCACCACCACCTGTTGACCACTTAGCCCGTTTTCTTAGGCTGAATCCGCCGGTGTTTTCCAGTAGCACCGAGCCGATAGTAGCAGATGATTGGCTCCACAAGACAGCTAGAGAGTTGACCACAGCAGGATGCACGGATGCGGAGAAGGTGAAGTTTGCCGCACATCAGCTTGAAGGACCCGCAGCATCATGGTGGGAGAATTTCATAGCCACTTTCCCTGTCGATAGTTGGCCAGTATGTGGAGGACTTTAGTAAATTAGCACGTTATGCCCCAGATGACGTTGCTACGGATGCAGCAAAGTAGGAGAAGTTTCTGGAAGGACTGAATGATGAGTTGAGCATGCAGCTGATGGTAGCAACCTTCAACAACTACCAGGAGTTGGTAGATCGTGCTCTTATGATTGAATGGAAACAGCAGCAAATTGAGAATCGCAAGAGGAAGTATGCACAAGGAAAGTACAATTCAGGAGCTCAGTAGAAGCCACGATTTACCCCTAGGCCGGGAGGACATTTTCAGCATACCCATGGAGGAGGAAGCTCGCACAATCACAATGGCCCCAGGAATGGGAATGGAGGAAGCAACGGCCAGAACCGCACCAACCCATCAACCCCAGCCAAGAAAGACCTGAGCCAAGTCACTTGTTTTAAGTGCCAGAAGATCGGACATTATGCCAATGAATGTCTTGAATCCCAGAATGGAAATGGAAATGGAAGCTCTGGGAAGAAGCCGAACCCTTTCAATAGGGGACAGGTGAACCACGTTAATGTGGAGGAGGTTGAAGAGCAGCCGGATGCAGTAATCGGTAAGTTTTTGGTTAAGTCATTTACTGCACTCGTCCTTTTAGATACTGGTGCATCGCATTCATACATATCAAGGGGATTTGTGGATAAGTATAAACTGCCAACCCAAGCCCTTAGGTCACCCATGTTAGTAACTTCGCCTGGAGCAGAATATATGGCTAGTCTATGGTGTGATCGGTTACCATTAAGAATTGGTAACTATGTTTTTCCCTCAGACCTAATAGTGTTGGAATCCCAAGGATTGGATGCGATATTAGGCATGGATTGGTTGTCAAAGTATGAAGGGAATATTGAATGTGCCAGTAAGTCAATTTTACTTACCACCCCAGAAGGGAGAAGGATCAAGTATGTATCCCGACATGTGCCAAAGAGGACTCAAGTAAATTGTTTAACCGGAGTTGTGCAGGAGGAAGTACCAGCAGTAAAGGATTTTCCTGAAGTATTTCCAGAAGAGTTGCCAGGCATGCCACCGGATAGAGATATTGAGTTTTTGATTGAGCTTTTGCCAGGCACAGGGCCAATATCAAAGAGACCATATAGGATGCCTGCAAAGGATTTGATGGAAATTAAGAAGCAGATTAAGGAGTTACTGGATAAAGGTTATATTCGCCCAAGTTCATCGCCTTGGGATCGCCAGTACTTCTAGTAGAGAAGAAGGATGGATCGTTAAGGATGGTTGTCGATTATCGAGGATTGAATGAAGTAACCATCAAGAACAAGTACCCACTACCGATGATCAATGATTTGTTTGATTGATTGCAAGGAGCTAAGGTATTTTCCAAGATCGATCTGCAATCAGGATACCACTAGTTGAAGATTCGGGAACAGGATATACCCAAGACGGCTTTTACCACGAGGTATGGGCTGTACGAGTATACCGTTATGTCATTTGGTTTGACAAATGCACCTGCATATTTCATGAACATGATGAACAAGGTGTTTATGGAGTTCTTGGATAATTTCATCGTAGTGTTCATTGATGATATCCTGGTTTACTCGAAGAATGAAGAGGAGCATAAGGAACATTTGCGTTTGGTTCTTGGAAAGCTCAGAGAACATCAATTATATGCCAAGTTTAGCAAATGTGAGTTTTGGTTGAAGGAAGTTGGATTTTTCGGACACGTTATATCCGGAGAAGGTATAGCAGTAGATCCCACTAAAGTTGATACCGTGACCAAGTGGGAAGCACCAACCACCGTGGGAGAGATCCGGAGTTTTCTTGGACTCGCAGGATACTACCGGAGGTTTATTGAGAACTTCTCAAAGATTGTGAAGCCTATGACGGAGTTGTTGAAGAAGGATACCAAGTTCATATGGACGGAGGAATGTGAGGCTAGTTTTCAGGAGTTGAAGAAACGTTTGGTTACCTCACCCGTGTTGATTTTACCGGATCAGGCCAAGGATTATGAGGTGTATTGCGATGCTTCACGTCGAGGACTTGGAGCAGTGCTTATGCAGGAAGGCAGAGTTGTTTCATATGCCTCATGACAGCTTAAGCCTCATGAGTTGAATTATGCTACGCATGATTTGGAGTTATCAGCCGTAGTGCATGCATTGAAGACTTGGAGACATTTTCTGATTGGAAACCATTGTGAGGTGTACACGGATCACAAGAGTTTGAAGTATATTTTCACACAGAAGGAGTTGAACCTCAGACAAAGGAGATGGTTGGAGCTCATCAAGGATTATGATATGAAATTGCATTATCACCCCGGAAAGGCTAACGTAGTAGCTGACGCATTAAGTCGTAAGAGCCATGTCAACACCCTAATGACGGGAGATTTACCAGGGGAGTTAGCCAAAAATCTACGAGAGCTATGTTTGGAAATAGTTCCAAGAGGCTATGTAGCAGCATTGGCGATTTAGTCTACTTTGATGGATAAGATCAGAAAAGCTGAAAGGACTGACAAGGAAATTGCTTCTATTAAGGAGAAAATGAGCAAAGGAAAAGCTAAGGGATTTCATGAGGATGAGCATGATACCTTATGGTTTGAAGACCATGTCTATGTACCAAATGATCCGGAGATTAGGAAGCTAATTCTGCAAGAGGCCCATGACTCACCATACTTGATTCACCCAGGAATACCAAGATGTATTTGGACTTGAAGGATATTTTCTAGTGGACCGGAATGAAGAAGGATATTGCGGAATATGTAGCAGTTTGTGATGTATGTCAGAGAGTGAAGGCAGAGCATCAGAAGCCAGCAGGATTGCTACATCCATTGCCGATACCCGAATGGAAGTGGGATAAGCTAGGCATGGATTTTATTACAGGATTGCCCAGAACACGTTCAGGCTATGACTCGATATGGGTTGTAGTCGATCGTTTGACAAAGGTAGCTCATTTCATTCTAGTGAAGACTACCTATACCAGTGCAAAGTTGGCAAAGATATACAGGACCAGGATCGTATGTCTGCATGGAGTTCCAAGGAGCATTGTATCAGATAGAGGAACCCAGTTTACCTCAAAGTTCTGGAATCAGTTGCATGAGACTTTGGGAACCAGACTGGAGTTTAGCACAGCTTTCCACCCGCACACAGATGGACAGACCGAGAGAGTCAATCAGATTTTGGAGGATATGCTAAGAGCTTGTGCGCTAGATTATGGATCCAGTTGGGATGAGAATTTGCCATATGCAGAGTTCTCTTACAACAACAGCTATCAAACCAGTTTGAAGATGGCCCCTTTCGAAGCCTTGTACGGAAGGAGGTGCAGGACCCCATTGTCTTGGGATGAAGTTGGAGACCGCCAGTTGTTTGGACCGGATCTGATAAAGGAGTCTGAACAGAAAGTGAAATTGATTCGCCATAGGCTGAAGGTAGCTCAGTCCAGGCAGAAGATTTATGCAGATTCTAAACGCAAGGAGACAGTTTACAAAGTAGGAGACCGAGTTTATCTTCGAGTATCTCCACTTCGAGGAGTTAAGCACTTTGGAGTTAAGGGAAAACTAGCGCCACGTTTTGTAGGCCCATACAAAGTTTTGGAGCGTATGGGAGAAGTAGCCTACAAGTTGGAATTACCCGAAGGACCGTCAGGAGTTCACGACGTGTTTCATGTATCCCAGTTGAAGAAGTGCCACGCAGAAATGGCTGACATACCGCTGAGGGATATGGTACCACTGGAAGCAATTCAGTTGGACAGTGATTTGACCTATGAGGAGAAACCAGTTAAGATTCTAGAGTATGCCAGTCGAGTCACCCGTAGCAAGGTTATCAAGTTTTGAAAGGTTCAGTGGAGCCACCACACGGAGGATGAAGCCACCTGGGAACGAGAGGAAGATTTGCTGAAAGACCACCCTCACCTATTTTCTAGCCAACCCGAATCTCGAGGGCGAGATTCATCTTAAGGGGGTAGGTTTGTAACATCCCAAATTTTCAATTTGGAATGTTATACACTAGATCATCATTTCATATCATAATTATTGCATTTTGGTTGATCCTAGAAATTTCACGCAACTCAAGGACCCTCGGAGAGAGTTGGGGATTTCGTTATTTTCATATTTGAGTTGTCTCAAATTTTGAAAATAGGATCATTTGATTTTATTTATTTTATCTTCAATTATTTCTTTTATAAAAAATTTGAGAGAGGGAATAAAATGACTTTCCCAAAATAAAGAAATATTGAGGATTTAATAAAAAATCAAATAAGATTTTATTGGGTTTTATTTGCTATTTTATTTGAATTTAGGAAAAATGTGTGTTTTTCAAAATTGCATTTAGGCCCCAAATAAATGTTCATCCTGTGCGGCTTGATTTTAGAAGCCGGCGAAAATTTATTTCGGGATTTTTGGAGTCTGTTTAGTAGTCCTCTTGTTTTTTTTCTGAGTGTAACTATTTATATAAAAAAAACATGCAACCGACCTATGGGCCGTGTCCGACCCGGACACTAAGGCCCGTCCGGCTTTAAAAGCCGGGGAGGCCCAGCCGAAAGCCCCCCCCCAAACCCTAGCCGCGCCGCACAGCCCTAGCCCCGCGCTGCCGCCGCCTTCGCCCCACCGCCGGAGCCGCCGCCGCCGCCACCAGACCCGCCGCCCGAGGTTTACCTCGATCCCGCCGCCGTTTTTTAGAAAAACCATTCGGTTTTCCAACGGTTTTGTCATTTTTTTAGTTTCGGTTTTTTTAAATAGATCGGTTTTCTGGTTTATTTAAATAGTGAGCGTTCATCAGTTCGTTCGATTTAACGAACGTTTGTCATTTTTCTTTTTCTCGGATTAAATCCACGATTTTTCTGATCGCGATTTCTGATCTGATTTTCGTTTTAGTATATCTTTTCGCTCGTTTATCGGAATCAGGTGATTCAAGCGCTTGGAGTTTCGTCTCGAAACCCTCTTTCCGTTTAACCAACTTAAACAAGTTTTTGCCATTGTAACAATTGCCTTAGATCCAAAATAGTAAACGAAGCCTGTTTCTTTTGCCGTTTGTCTTTCGTTGCTTCGTTTGATTTGATTCTTTTTGCCAACCGAAGTTCTTAAATTGAACTTTCTGGTTAGATCTTATT
This sequence comes from Triticum urartu, assembly GCF_056163025.1. Taxonomy (NCBI): domain Eukaryota; kingdom Viridiplantae; phylum Streptophyta; class Magnoliopsida; order Poales; family Poaceae; genus Triticum; species Triticum urartu. The sequence continues at coordinate 175,548,004 of NC_141879.1, forward strand.
TGACTTTTACCTGTGCATTAATCGAGTACTTATTGTGTGCTTGTTTGTTTGCGATAGAGTACCTGGAGTGCGCCGCTTGTTACTTCGAATCGCTAGGTTTCGCGGATCATCAGCAAGGCAAGTAACACTATGATCATACCTCCTACTACCCAGTTTTATTGCATTAGATCAATCCTCACACCTTGCATGTTTTAGGATCTAATTAAATTGTGGGTCTGGGAAGTAGTTGAGGTAGAACCTATTACCTGTTTATTATCAAACCTTTGGGAGTTACTCTATGTTTGCTTATTATTGCTATGCTAGTAGACGTGTTTTGGGTGAGTGTATCCATGACAGATGTGAGCTTTGTTAATTAATGGTTTACTTAAGGTGGCAACCTAACACACATCTGGGTGGATTGAGGCACCTGGGTATTCCAGGATTTGCCTATTTTCTTTTGGACCGCCACCCAGGCTCAAAGGGATCATGAGATTATTCATGCTAGAAACTTCCGTGTGCAGCCACAAGCTATTATGAGCTCTAGCATAGTTGACTAAGTCATGCGAACTCTTACAGTGGTAGACTAGCAAATGTAGGGGATGTAGGTGGTACGGTCTACCCATCGTAAGGTGCTAGTGCTTCTGAAAGACTATGTCTCGGTCATCCGTTTCTCAAACACCATGTAGTGTGAGAAATCCAACGGAGGAGATCGAGTCTTGTGGGGAAAAGTGCGCAAACCTCTGCAGAGTGTATTAACTAATCATGGTTAGCTGTGTCCCTGGTTATGGACATCTTGAGTATCTAGTACCTGGATTATCATGTGAATCTCAGCATGTTACTCTAAAAATTAATTTTGCTGGGTTTGTTTAATGATGATGTTGAATTGGGATTGAGAATGCTGTCAACCATTCTCAATGTTTAACAACCACCATGATAGTTAAATAAATTTATTCCTTTGCAGTAGGGAAAAAATGGCTTTACGCAAAACTATAACCATAGAGCTTTCCACCAGCCAAATATGCATATAGAATAGCTGTTTCATTCCATTACTCTCTATGTGTTACATTGCCAGCATATTCCATGTGCTGACCCATTTTCGGGCTGCAACGTTAATGTTGCAGACTTTTCAGGCGACGATTAAGGAGTTTTAGGTCGTGGTTCTATACTCAGTGATGCCGTTGGAGTTGATGGACTCACTTATCTTCCAAGCCTTTCGCTGTTATCGTTATTAGATGGCCTTAAGCCATATTTATTGTAATAAATTCTCCTTTGAGACACTCGATGTAATAAGTGTGTGATTGCTACTCTGTTATAAATCCTTCAAGTATTGTGTGGTGTCAGCATTACTGATCCAGGGATGACACCTGAGCACAGAGATTGGACCATTTGAGGTCTGGTCGCTACACAGGCATGCCTACCACAGGTCTAGGTTTATCTTTATCACGAGGTTTAGGAATTCTAGCAGTTTCATCACAAAAATAAATAACATGCCCATCAATATTATCAGACAAGAGATCTTTAACGATAGCAATATTAGGTTCAACTTTAACTTGCTCAGGAGGTGTATATGTTTTAATATTGCTTTTATGAACTACAGTTGAAGCTTTAGCATGATCCTTTATCCTAACAGGGAAAGGTGGTTTCTCAACATAAGAAGTAGGAACAATAGGATCATTATAAGTGATAGTCTTTTCTTCAACTTTAATAGGTGCAGCTACTTTTACTTCTATGGGAGGATGATATTTAAACCACTTCTCCTTGGGGATATCAACATAGGCAGCAAAAGATTCACAGAAAGAAGCTACTATCTCAGAGTCAAGTCCATATTTAGTGCTAAATTTACGAAAAATATCGGTATCCACAAATGATTTAACACAATCAAAACTAGGTGTCATACCTGACTCCTTACCATTGTCGAGGTCCCAATCTTCAGAGTTGCGTTTAATTCTTTCCAATAAATCCCATTTGAATTCAATAGTCTTCATCATAAAAGAGCCAGCACAAGAAGTATCAAGCATGGTGCGATTGTTACCAGAAAGCCGAGTATAAAAATTTTGAATAATCATTTCTCTTGAGAGCTCATGATTGGGGCATGAATATAACATTGATTTAAGCCTCCCCCAAGCTTGAGCGATGCTTTCTCCTTCGCGAGGCCAAAAATTATATATATAATTGCGATCACGATGAACAAGATGCATAGGATAAAACTTCTGATGAAATTCCAATTTCAATCGTTTGTAATTCCAAGACCTCATATCATCACATAGCCTATACCATGTCGATCATCTCCCCTCAAATATAAAGGGAAGACCTTCTTCTTAACAACATCTCCAGGTACACCTACAAGCTTAAATAATCCACAAACTTCATCCACATATATCAGATGTTCATCAGGATGTTTTGTTCCATCTCCTAGAAAAGGATTAGCTAGCAGTTTTTCTATCATACCCGAAGGAACTTCAAAGAAGCATTTTCATTTTAATTTTCATTTTCAGTGGGTTCAGTAGGTTGAGGAGCAACTCTTTGCTCTACTGGTCGGGGTGAAGATACCCCAAACAAGCCCCTCAGAGGATTACTTTCCATGGTAACAAGTGACAGTAAATTTCAGCACACTATATAAATTTTTCCTTACCAAATTCCACCTACCAAAGGCGCTTCACTCCCCGGCAACGGCGCCAGAAAAGAGTCTTGATGACCCACAAGTATAGGGGATCTATCATAGTCCTTTCGATAAGTAAGAGTGTAGAACCCAACGAGGAGCAGAAGGAAATGATAGGCGGTTTCCAGCAAGGTATTCTCTGCAAGTACTGAAATAAATGGTAACAGATAGTTTTGTGATAAGATAATTTGTAACGAGCAACAAGTAACAAGAGTAAATAAAGTGCAGCAAGGTGGCCAAATCCTTTTTGTATCAAAGAACAAGCCTGGACAAACTCTTATATGATGTAAAGCACTCCCGAGGACACATGGGAATATCGTCAAGCTAGTTTTCATCACGCTCATATGATTCGCGTTCGGTACTTTGATAATTTGGTATGTGGGTGGACCGGTGCTTGGGTACTGCCCTTACTTGGACAAGCATCCCACTTATGATTAACCTCTATTGCAATCATCCGCAACTACAACAAAAGTATTAAGGTAAACCTAACCATAGCATGAAACATATGGATCCAAATCAGCCCCTTACGAAGCAACGCATAAACTAGGGTTTAAGCATCTGTCACACTAGCAACCCATCATCTACTTATTAGTTCCCAATGCCTTCCTCTAGGCCCAAATAATGGTGAAGTGACATGTAGTCGACGTTCACATAACACCACTAGAGGAGATACAACATACATCTCATCAAAATATCGAACGAATACCAAATTCACATGACTACTAATAGCAAGACTTCTCCCATGTCCTCAGGAACAAAAGTAACTACTCACAAAGCATAAACATGTTTGTCGGTGTCAAAACCGGTGGATCTCGGGTAGGGGGTCCCGAACTGTGCGTCTAAGGCGGATGGTAACAGGAGGCGGGGGACACGATGTTTTACCCAGGTTCGGGTGTAAGTGCATCTAGTGCTACCCCTAGTTGGTTTTGGAGTATTGACGACAAACCTAGTTGAGGGACTAATGTGTTTGTGAGAATTGCAGGATAACACAGCTAGAAGTCCATCATTGATTCGGTTTTCCTACCAGAGATGACCCCTAAAAATGTATGAATACATTGAAGTCAGAGGTGGTATGTGAAGACATTCACATTGAAGACTATGATAAGACAAGACATCGCGTGAAGACTATGGAGCGTGAAGACTTAGCAGTTTCGTCGTTCTGTGTTTTTCTTTGTTGAGTCATAGGAACCACCGTACTGTTAAGTGGGGTCCAAGAGAACCAGTCAGAATGACTGAAGTGATGCTTAACCAAAATCCTATGTCTTCGAGTGAAGACTATGAGAGCAAATCTTGTCCAGAGTTGGATAAGTCAGCTTTTCTTGTAGTCCAAGTAAAGTTGCCGTGTGTGTTTGAAATCTGACCGTTGGAACACGTGTCAGTTCCTTAGTGACCAAGAGTCATTTCGGACAAACCAGGTCGGGTTGCCCAGTGGCTATAAATAGCCCACGCCCTACAACCATAAATGGTTGGCTGCTCAGAGTTAGAGTACGGCTTTTGTCGTTTGAGAGCAACCCACCTCGAAGCCTTTGAGAGAGAATTCCTTGCGAGGATAAAGCCCTAAACACCCAGAGCCAAAGAGTGTTAGGCATCACTTAAGTCTTCCTGTCTGTGTGATCTGAAGACTTATTACACTTGAGGACTGTGAATCCTCCAGTCGGTTAGGCGTCGCGTTCTGAGCATCCAAGAGTCATTATGGATCGCCGGTGAACGAAGTCTGTGAAGGTTTGGAAGTCTACCTTGAAGACTTACCAGAGTGATTGGGCGAGGACTGGGTGTCCTTAGCTCAAGGGGAATAAGGTGAAGACGAGGTCTTCTGAGTTGAATCTCAGCCTCCCTAACCAGACGTACAGTTGTCACAGCAACTGGAACTAGTCCAACAAATCATTGTCTTCAACGAGTCACTGGTTTCATCCTTCCCTTCCCTTTACTTACTGTTGGTCCTTGTGAAGTCATTGTATGATTGCATTATCTTTTGTCTTCACTGAGTGACTGCTTGTTCTGATTGGCTTCACAATATCTTCCTACCTGATCTTTACTGCCTAGCTGCTATTAGTCATTGTGCTTTCACTTCATTGAATACCTGACTATGGTTTGCCTAGTGTAGTCTACCTTCCGCTGCATGGTAATAGGTTTATTTCTATTGTTTGTCTTCGAAACTTCCATGTTTTGAATACTTTCATAAAAATCGCCTATTCACCCCCCCTCTAGTCGATCACTAGCACTTTCAATTGGTATCAGAGCAAGGTACTCCCTTGTTCTGTGTGATTCGGTTTAACCACCTGGAGTTTTAGCTATGTCGACTGCAGGGATAATTAAAGTCTCCGCTGCATGCCCTGTCTTCGATGGAACTGAATATCCCTACTGGAAGAATAAGATGCGCATGCATCTTGAATCCATTGATGTCGACCTATGGTATGTTGTCAAGAATGGCGTTCCCAAAGCTGGTGAAGGTGTCACCGCTGCTGATGTCAAGAAGTTCGTTCAACTGGACTCCACTGCCAAGAACATCATCTGTGGTCATCTGACCAAAGGACAGTATGGCCGCGTGAGTGCTTTGGAAACATCTAAGCTAGTCTGGGACTGGCTCTCCAAGGTCTATGAAGGTGTCTCAACCCAGAGAGATCATAGAATCAGTGTCCTTCGCAACCTCTTCAACCGCTTCAAGAGAAATGACAATGAGAATGTCCAGCTCACGTTTGATTGACTCATTGACATCACAAATGAGCTTCAAGCTCTCGGCACCACTGAGATCACCAAGCATGAAGTCGTCAAGACACTCCTGAGATCACTTGATAGCTCGTTTGACACCCTAGCCCTGATGATTCAAGAACGTCTTGACTTCAAGACACTCGATCCGTCTGACATACTTGTGAGGCTCAACACACATGAGTTTTAGCTTTCTGAGAGAAGAGACATCTACGGTCCCAACTATGGGCAAACTCGTGCCTTGAAGGCAAAAGTTGTCTCCTCATCTGAAGAAGAATCTGATAGCAGTTCTGATGATCCTGAAGACATTGGAAAGGAGCTTGTTATGGTTGTGAAGAAGTTCCAAAAATTCACCAAGAAGAAAGGCTTCAGAAAGTCTTCACGATCAAGCTCAAGGAATGATGAAGCTTCTGCTCATGACTACAAGAAGAGAACATGCCACAAATGCAAGAAACCTGGCCACTACATCTATGAGTGTCCGCAGTGGGACAATGAGAACAAGAAGAAGAAGAAGAGCAAGGAGTATGACTCTAACGACAAGAGAAGAAGAAATACTCAAAGTCTTCTTCCAAGTCTTCCTCAAAGTCTTCATCACACAAGAAGAGCTCATCTGGCAAGGCACGTGCGTTTGTTGGCAAGGAAATGGATTCAGAGGAGGAGTCTGCTTCTGAGGAGGCGGAGGTGGAGTCTGAGGAGGAGTCCGATTCTGGCGTTGCGAGTCTGGCTACGGCATACGTTGCCAAGTCCATCTTCAACACTGAAGACAATGACTCCATCACCGACACCGATGCAAATGACAAGGACTACTCCGCTCCTACCTACTGCTTCATGGCACGCGGTGCCAAGGTAAACACACGCACTACTCATTATCAAACATCTAGTGAAGATGACTATGATTGTGGTTCCAAACCCAGCTACAAAACACTTGCTAAAATTGCAACTGAACAACAAAAAGCTATGGAACATATTCAAAAACTGTTAGACAAAAGCGATGATCTGTTAGACGCTGAAATGACTCGATCTCAGTCCTTAATTGAAGACATAAAAAATCTTCATGTTAAGTATGAGGAACTTGAAAGTCGTCATGAAACGCTCTCAACAACTCATGAAAAGCTTTCCTATGATTATCTTCAAAGGAAGCAAGACCTTGAGAAATTGAGAGCGGCTCATGAAGATCTTCAAAAGGAAAACGAGTCACTTCACGCCAAACAGATCAGTTCAGCTCAGGAAGGATTTGAACCACCATGTCTTAAATGCATCGAGCGTGAAAACACTACTTCTGTTGCTGGGTGTTCTACTACTGCTACTATTGCAATATCTTCAACTATTGATGTGGTAACTAACCCCTCTGCTGAGGATACCACTGCTATTGCTGATGAGAATGCCAGGTTGAAGACATTGCTTGAAACAGGGATGTACAAAAGTCTCAAAGGGCATCATACACTATGTGATGTCCTCAAAAGGCAGATCCTGAACCGAACCCTAGGAAAGAGGGTGTTGGGTTCGAAAGGAAAATGAATGCTGATGGCTCTTACTGGAAACCTGAGCAGTACCCCAAAACCACATGGGTTGCTGCAAAGGAACCTTCAGCGGATCCATCCACCCTATCTGGCTTCACTTGTGCTAATCCCATTGTTATTGATGAATCCTTTGATGCAAACTATAAACTGTTTAAGAATCAGAATGGTGAAGTGTTTGCCAGGTATATTGGTAGTAACTGCAGGAATGGGCCGCCTATGAAGAAAGTCTGGGTGCCGAAAAGGTGTTTGGAGAATATTCCTGTGAATGTCGTCATGACACCACAAGTGAAGAAGACAAACCCAGACCATAGGCTTCATATGGTCCAAAGGCTTCATACAGACAGAGGACTCACCTGAGTCGCACTAACGCAAATGTTTTGCAGGGAAACCTTACTCAGGCCTATGAATATGAGCGTGTTTCATCAAACCGCCATGTTCATAAGACCAAAAACTATTCTGCTTATTCTTATGAGTACAATTGTCCACCTACAAGACTTTTTGCTAGGGCTCCAAAGCCAAAGTTCTCAGATGCTGCACTTAGACTCATTGCTTCGAAGCCACCCTTGAAGATGTGGGTGGCTAAGAAAGCTTAACTATCTTTTGCAGGGAAAGGTCTCTAGCCGAAAACCAAAATCGTCTGAGGCCATTGCTGGGGACCTTAAACATCTTGTAGGGCGCAAGATCAAATGCCCAAATGGTCTTATTATGTATTTTGTTCCTGGGTCGCTTGCCACTTGCCCTATTAGTCCTAACCTCGATCTAAGCTTTAATAATCCACTTGCTCGTCAAATGTTTATGCTTCACAATTCTCTTCATGAAGCCTATCCCCCTAACTGCATTGTAGGGTACGACACCAGCTCCTTTAGAATGGATTATTGATAGTGGGTGTACTAATCACATGACTGGCAAGCGAAGCCTTCTCATGGACTCAACCTTATGTCCATCTGACAAAAGTCACATCACATTTGCTGACACTGGTAAAAGCAAGGTATTGGGTCTAGGTAGAGTTGCAATCTCAAAGGATCAACACATGGATAAAGTCATGCTTATTGAATCCCTTGGTTTCAACTTAATGTCTGTCTCAATGCTTTGCAATTTAAACATGATTGTGCTGTTTGGAAAATATCGTTGCCTTGTTCTAATGGAATCTGACAAGTCTCTAGTGTTTGAAGGGTATCGGAAAGATGATTTGTACGTGGTAGATTTCTCAGCAGGACCACAACTTACCGTATGTCTTCTAGCAAAAGCTTCTGAATGCTGGCTCTGGCATCGGAGGCTAGGGCATGCTGGCATGAGGAACCTCCACACCCTTGCAAGGAAGAAGCATGTCATAGGCATCGAGGGCGTCAAGTTCAAGAAGGATCACTTATGCGGTGCCTGTGAAGCGGGAAATATGACGAGGGCCAAGCATCCCTCGAAGACAATCATGACAATGACTCAACCCTTCTAACTGATCCACATGGACTGTCGGTGTCAAAACCGGCGGCTCTCGGGTAGGGGGTCCCGAACTGTGCGTCTAGGCCGGATGGTAATAGGAGGCAAGGGACACGAAGTTTTACCCAGGTTCGGGCCCTCTCGATGGAGGTAAAACCCTACGTCCTGCTTGATTAATATTGATGATATGGGTAGTACAAGAGTAGATCTACCACGAGATCGGAGAGGCTAAACCCTAGAAGCTAGCCTATGGTATGATTGTTCTTGTGTATGTTGTCCTACAGACTAAAACCCTCCGGTTTATATAGACATCGGAGAGGGTTAGGGTTACACAAAGTCGGTTACAATGGTAGGAGATCTGCATATCCGTATCGCCAAGCTTGCCTTCCACGCCAAGGAAAGTCCCTTCCGGACATGGGACGAAGTCTTCAATCTTATATCTTCATAATCCAGGAGTCCGGCTGAAGGTATAGTCCGGCCATCCGGACACCCCCTAATCCAGGACTCCCTCAGTAGCCCCTGAACCAGGCTTCAATGACGACGAGTCCGGCGCACAGATTGTCTTCGGCATTGCAAGGCGGGTTCCTCCTCCAAGTACTTCATAGAAGATTTTGAACACCAAGATAGTGTCCGGCTCTACAATACAAGTTTCCACATATTGCCATAGAGAGAATAATACTTACACAAATCTAATCTGCTGACGTATTCCGTAGTGTGACACACCACGGCCAAGCCTTTATCCGAGTCGTTTCATTATCCCACCTCAGCGCGTCATGCGAGGCGGTTTCCTTGGCACGTCTTGTTAAAGCAGAGATCTTGTCCCCTTATTCCGGGATTCTCATCAATACGGGCCTGGGTAACCCAACCGCTTCTAGGACTCCTAGATTATAGGCAAGTCCAAACGGACACGGAGAGGACGCTTGATATTCACCCTCTTTATAAAGGGACAAGGCTTTTATTTTTCCCTCCCGTGCTCAATCGAATCCTTCCCCCACCTCAAGCTCAAGCGCCCAAAGTTTAGGTCAGGTGCTCCGAACCTTCAGTCATGTCCGGATCTAGCCTTCAAGGCTGATGGGTGCCTTCCTCCGTCACGGAAGAAGACATCAAAAAGTTGAGGGAGGCCAGATATCTGACCGCCGAAATTTTGCATCGGCTGCCTCCCCAAGGGCATGCCGTCCCCACCCCCGAACCCAACAAGAACGTCGTGCTCGTCTCCCACTTCCTTCGAGGTCTAGGCCTTGCTCTGGATCCTTTCGTCAGGGGTTTGATGTTTTACTACGGGCTAGACTTCCATGATCTAGCTCCGGACTCCTTTCTACATATCACGACATTTATCGTCATGTGCGAGGCCTTCCTCCGGGTTACCCCTCACTTTGGCCTATGGCTCAAGACCTTTGAAGTGAAGCCGAAGATGATCGAGGGGCAACATGCAGCGTGTGGAGGTGCCTCAATACGCAAGATGACGGGAGCTTCGTGGCCCAAAGGTTCCATCCCAGAGGTGTCTGAATTGTGGCAGCAGGAGTGGTTCTACATCACGGCTCCTAGAAGTGCCAAGTAGGCGGCCCCCCCTGTTTTCCGCTCGGGCCCTCCACCACAGCCGATGTCATGGATCAGCAGAGGTCTGAGCTGGGGTCCAGCCAAGGACGTGCCTATACTGCAAAGCCGCATTCGAGATCTCTTCAATGGAGATTTCAGTTTGGTTGCGGTAATGCAAGTTATGCTGGTTCGTCAAGTCCAGCCTTGCAAACGCCGGCCTCTTCGCCTGTGGGAGTTCAATCCCGAGGGACCATGTGTCATTCAAAATTTTCTCGGCCTGACGCACGAGGAGATGTACAAGTCATTCTTCGGACCTCAGGTGGAGTGTCCGGAAATCACCGAGGACGTGGGCCTGAGTATTAACCGCGCCACCGAACAGGTAAGGCATCTTCTGGCCGAACATACTATCTCTCCTTTGCTACAAAGTTATTTCTGAGAGTTTGCTTTTTGACCAGGACTGGCTAACAAAGGCGAAGTTGATTCGGTGTTTGGCCCCCTCCCTGAGGGTTTGGAAAATTCAGTATTGGAAAAGATGCTCCAGACCGCACCTTGCCCGGAGCCCTTGAAGGAAGATACTGTGGAGGATAATGCCGGCGGACGCGGGCCCCTAACGCTGCCCATTCTAGCCGAGGGAGCGAGCGTCTCCATGAAGGAAGACGACCAGAAGAGGAAAAGGACTGCGCCCGGGATTCGGAAGCCGAAGCTTCCAAACGGGAGAAGAAGTCTCCCACAGAGGGTCCTACCTTGGGGGGCGTTATTGCCGCACAAAGTCCGCGGGGGGATCAATTCTCCCGCGAGTCGTAAGTGACCCGAAATACTTTAATAGTACAGATATGCCATCTTTTTCCTCTGAGAAAATAACCACCACATATATTTTTGCAGTTCAAGCCTTAGCCCCTCTCAAATGAGCTCGTCTTCGGGGGATCTTCTTCCAGAGATGATGGAGAGCGAAACGCCTCCTCCGGACTCCTCCGCTCCGGAAGCGGGCGACCCTGAAGTGTCATCATGGAGGGCCTCTCCGAGTCTGGTGAGGCCAGAAGATAATCCCATTGACCCTCGAAGCTCCTAGTGTCCGGCTCCCGAAGAGAGCAGACAAAAGAGTCCGGCACCGTCTAGTGTGCGATCGTATGTTCTGAGGGAGTTGGTGGGGCGAGCGGCCCTCTCAGATGAACACCGTGTGCTGATGAATACGGTGATGGAGAGAATATCGTCCGCCGAAAGCGGATTGCATGAAGCTTTTATGAGTCTACTGACAGGCTTTGAGGTACGTAAAAGAATGTATGATAGTCTTGCACATGCTAGGTGTGCCCTGTGTAGATAGTAGCCCTTGAGACTCTGGTTGTTGTCGGAAACGACGACGAACAGAGGATCATATTCCCAGGTAATAACCATACTGCCTCTATGTGCAGGTGATGGAAGCTCCGGTGGCTAACCGGACTAGCGAGTTTGCCCATTTAGAACGGCAGTTGGATGCGGCAGACGCCGACATCGAGCTTGCTAACAAAAGGCTTGACGAGGCACAAGGTAAGTATCATTATCTGGTAAACGCCACATAGGAAGAGCAGCATGATGCCAGTATCTTTAATATGCTGTGACTGCAGATGGAGCTGCCACTGTTGAAGCCTTGCGGGCAGAACTTGCCCGAGCCAAGGAACAAGCGAGGTTGGGTAATGCGGCTGCTTTGAAGGCGGCCGAAGAGTTGCAAGCCGAGAAGGCCGCGCATGGCGAGAGTCGAGACAAGATGGCCAAGATGGCCATAGAATTAAAAGCCGCCGCCGACCGTTGCCGGGTTCTTGAAAAGGAAAACCAAGCGAAGGCATCGGACCTTGAGAAGGCTGCTACAACGAAAAAGGACCTCCGCTCTGCTATGAGGGCAAAGAAGGAGGAGCTGTGGGAAGTCGGGGATATTGTAGCTGGGAAATCCTTTATGTTGCGGAGGAAGTTCGGAGATCCACAGTATGTCCCTCTGGATCGGCTGTGGAGTTCGGAGGATGTATATATGGATTTGGCGGCAAGCGCTGCCGATGCGGCCAAGTATTTCCAGGGTCAGACGGACCGTGAAGTAGACCAGCTGTTTTGGAGACAATTCCATTCTCCCGAGCGTCCGCTTTCATTGACTGACCAATTAGCCGAATGGGCCGAACTAAATAGGTTGTCCGGACTCTCCATGAGGTCTGTTGTGGATCAGCTGTGGCCGGAAAGGTCAAAACCGAACAGCTATTTCAGCTTGGTGCAGCAGTTCCTTGACGTGGTTCCGCGCATTAATGCGATGAAGAGGTCGGCGTGCATAGAGGGCGCACGGATGGCCTTTTCCCGTGTTAAAGCATACTGGGCGGAGATGGATGCTACCACTGTTGCAGCGCGAGATTCGGCCATAGGTCGAAGGGCTGCTGAGCACTACTTTGAAGAAGTTCTTGAGGGTGCTCGTTTGATAGAGACCTAGTGCTCAAAAAATATTATGTTTGAGTGATATGTAATCTCATTGTAAGCTAAATGCCTTTATAAATTTTTATAAGGCTATTTTTATACTTTTTCCTGAAAGTAATATGATGCCTCCTGGGCGGCCGTTTATGTATACATGTGTATAACCTGAAAGATTGCAGCCGTCGGCTTCAACCCTCACGCATATAATGCGGAGGTGCTCGCAAAAACACGCGTCCACACTTAACCCAACGTCTTGGTCCTATTAAGGAGGTGATAGCGGAGCGAGCGAGGCAACCAGACTATAATGCTTTAGCACTTTCACTTAGCCAGAGGAGTTTGACAGTGGGGCTACTAAATAGCCCCTGGTGGCTCCGCACTTTCCCGATCCCGGGGTGCGTACATGCCTGGCCGGAAAACGGCCCTTCGTTAAGGCGGAGGAATTCTAACATTCCAATAGGTCATCGAGTGGTTGACCTGTCTCACGCTATATCATGATAGTCAGTTTTCGGCTTTCTCTACTGAGGTGCTCGTCCGGATGAACCAGGGCACAATCGCAGTAGTTCTCCTGGTGCTACCTTAGCTGGTAAAGCGGAATGTAAGGCACCAAAACACAGGAGCCGGGCAAACCCAACATTTGACCAAAGACAATGATTCGGAGCTGATGCATATAGGGCCAAACTCGCGACGCCGAACACTCCCTAAGGTATTCGGTCTTTGTGGTATAAACCGGGCCAAAATAATGGCCTTTGTAAGAAGCCCCTTGTGTCCAGGTACGTGCATTATTCTGGCATGGCGACATGCCAAAACGTCAGCATCCTTCTCAACGGTGGATATGTATCAGCAAGAGACAGTAAGAAAGGTTTATGCAGGGTCTTAATCTAAAAAGAATCCTTGGAGCGGGTCCCTGCTACACGTCTGTGCATGTGTCTCCGTTGTGCCGTGTCCTGGACGGGTGTGGCACGATGATCGTCTGTAAAAGAGAGAAATTTAGGTGAAAAAGTTGTCGTGCAATAATATAGTTTGTTAAAGAAACCATGTATAATTCAAGATGAGAAGAAATTGCCACTCGTCTGCGCGTGTTGAGCCCCTTGTATTGACAAATAGGGGTGTGACCATTTATTCGGTATAAGTAGCGGCGCCGAACTCGATTAGTTGTATCTGAGGTCTTGACGACCTATTGGATGCTTTCGCTTGTCCGGGCGCCTTTAGTGTGCGGCTCCCATGGCAGCCTCACTCTCTTCGGCGCGCAGAGAGCGCTTGATATTTCCGTGCACTATAATGATGCCACGTGGACCGGGCATCTTAAGTGTGAGGGAGGCGTAGTGTGGTATTGCATTAAAGCGAGCAAAAGCTTCGCGTCCGAGCAGTGCTTGATAGCCACTTTGAAACGGAGCGATGTGGAAAGTTAAATGCTCACGACGGAAGTTATCGGGGGAGCCGAATATAACTTGTAGTAGGAGGGAGCCTGTACAACGAGCCCCTGGGCCAGGCGTTACTCCTTTAATGGTAGTATTGCTATGGCGAATTTGTGTTGGGTCTAACCCCATCCCGCGGATTGTATCCTGATATATTAGGTTTAGACTACTGCCGCCGTCCATCAAGACTCTTGTGAAGTGATATCCGCCAATTACTGGGTCTAATACCAGGGCAGCCCATCCTGCGTGTCGTATACTTGCTGAGTAATTGCAATGGCCGAAAGTGATCGGTTGAGATGACCAGTGGCAGGACTTCGTGGTGACAGGCACTTGAGTATGTTTTCCTGGGAGTGCTGCATTGTTTTTTCCCTTGATTACGTGTAACACGTTTACTGTTTTTTACTTCTGCTGGAAATTTCTTTTGTTCCCCCGTGTCTTGCTTGGGGGGCTCGTCCTCGTCTTCACTTGGTGTATCCACCCCCTTGTGTACGGCGTTGAGCTTGCTGGACTGCTTGAAGACCCAACATTCTCTGTGGGTATGATTAGCAGGTTTACCAGGGGTACTATGAATCTGACATACTTGGTCCAGGATTTTGTTGAGGCTGGACAGTTCATCCCTGGTGCCTTTAGGGGGCGGCTTTTGACCTGGCCGAGAGCTTTTGAATCCGGCATTTACTGTCGTGCCCTTCGTGCCGTCTTCTTTATTCCGGCGTTTGTTATTGCTGTTGCGCCATGATTTCCCGTTTCCATCTCTAACTTCAGATGTACTGGGGTCGCTGGTGTTGCATCTGGCTAGCCAGCTGTCCTCACCCGCGCAAAAGCGAGTCATGAGGTTTGTTAATGCGGCCATCGTTCTCGGCTTATTTTGGCCGAGGTGTCTGGCGAGCCATTCGTCACGGACGCTATGCTTGAAAGCTTCCAAGGCTTCAGTGTCCGGGCAGTCGACAATCTGGTTCTTTTTAGTAAGAAACATGTTCCAAAGCTTTCGGGCTGACTCTCCGGGTTGTTGAGTTGTATGACTCAAATCGTCTGCATCCGGAGGTCGGACATAAGTCCCTTGAAAATTTGCCCAAAAGGCGTCTTCGAGCTCTTCCCAACTTCCAATGGAGCTTTCGGGGAGGCCTTTGAGCCAGTGACGAGCTGACCCTTTGAGCTTGAGGGGTAGGTACTTGATGGCGTGGAGATCATCTCCTCGAGCCATATGGATATGAAGGATGTAGTCCTCAATCCAGACCCCAGGGTCCGTTGTTCCGTCGTATGCCTCTATGTTTACGGGCTTGAATCCCTCTGGAAATTCGTAGTCCAGCACCTCATCGATGAAACATAGGGGGTGTGCGGCACCCCTGTAGCTGGGTGTACCGCGTTGTTCGGATGTTTGTTGTGTTGCATTGTATGCTGGGGCGCGCTTGCGTGGTCCATAGATGGATCTTGTTGCGCCGTCCTTTGGGTGTGAGCCCTCGCATGAGTCGCGTATTGTATAGTGACCGGCGTTGTATGCCGCTCTGTGTTGGTAGAGGGGTCGTCTATTCGACCAGGTGGCTGCTTTGATATTTGGTTGTGGGGGTTCTGAGGCCTCCTCATCGAATTAGGGTAGCAGCTTCCGCTTTGGGTAGCTCTTGGAGGGGCGATTGTCGCCGTACCTTGCTGCAGTGTTGAGTATTTTACTCCATCTGATTTGGAGTGTGTCTTGCGCGGCCTTGAGCCTTTGCTTCTGCTTTTTCAGACTCCTCGCGGTGGCAACAAGCCTTTTACGGGCAGTCTGCTGCTCCGGTGTTATGTCATCCGGACCATTATCCTTGATAGGATTTGTTTGTTCGGTTTGATTATCCGGATTGCCGTTGTCCGGCAGCGGTTTGCCCTGCTCCAGCGCTGGGTCTGTGTGATCACTATTTCTGTCGAGGCAGGATTTTGGGCGGCGCTTGCATCGCCGCTTTGACTGCTTTTCGAGGGAATAAGCCTTCGGTGCGTCCTTCTGCTCCTCGTCGTCATCTTTTGGTGCGTCCACCATGTATACGTCATATGATGAGGTGGCATTCCAGGGCCCAATAGGCATTGGTTCTTCATCGTCTCCTTCATCAGCGTCCATACCGTCAATGTCTTCGGAGTTGAAGTCGAGCATGTCGGTTAATTCGTCGACAGTGGCTACAAAGTGGGTGGTGGGTGGGCTTTGAATTTCTTCATCGTCCGCATCCCAATCTCGCTGACTGTAGTCCGGCCAGGGCTCTCCTGACAAAGAGAGAGACTTTAGTGATTTTACAATATCGCCAAAGGGCGAGTGCTGAAAGATGTCCGCGGCAGTAAACCCCATGATCGGCGCCCAATCGGATTCGATCGGTAGAGGCGTGAATGGTTCGGAGTCCGGAGACGAGTCCGGCTCCTTGGAATCATGAGTCTCGCGGAGTGCAGAGCTGGTATTCGGCTCGATCGCCATTAGGATCGCAGCCCCCGAGGCGGCGTCCAACCACCCATCCTCGGTCGATGCGGTGGGCTCCGAATCAAGGGTCGAAGCCGCTGCGGGTGCGGCCTTCAGGGCACTGTTAGGCGGCAGAGATAGATCATGCTCGTCGTGGCAGTGCGGCGCGCTCGGCAGTGGCTCGAATCCATCGAAGATCAAGCCCCCGCGGATGTCAGCCGTGTAGTTTAAACTTCTAAATCTGACCTGACGGCCAGGGGCATAGCTTTCGATCTGCTCCAGATGGCCAAGTGAATTGGCCCGCAGTGCAAAGCCGCCGAAGACAGAGATCTGTCCGGGGAGACAAGTTTCACCCTGGACCGCATCACTATTAATGATCGTAGGAGCCATCAAGCCTAACGGCGACGACATAGAGGAACTCTCAATGAAAGCACCAATGTTGGTGTCAAAACCGGCGGAGCTCGGGTAGGGGGTCCCGAACTGTGCGTCTAGGCCGGATGGTAACAGGAGGCAAGGGACACGAAGTTTTACCCAGGTTCGGGCCCTCTCGATGGAGGTAAAACCCTACGTCCTGCTTGATTAATATTGATGATATGGGTAGTACAAGAGTAGATCTACCACGAGATCGGAGAGGCTAAACCCTAGAAGCTAGCCTATGGTATGATTGTTCTTGTGTATGTTGTCCTACGGACTAAAACCCTCCGGTTTATATAGACACCGGAGAGGGTTAGAGTTACACAAAGTCGGTTACAATGGTAGGAGATCTGCATATCCGTATCGCCAAGCTTGCCTTCCACGCCAAGGAAAGTCCCTTCCGGACACGGGACGAAGTCTTCAATCTTATATCTTCATAATCTAGGAGTCCGGCTCAAGGTATAGTCCGGCCATCCGGACACCCCCTAATCCAGGACTCCCTCATGGACCTTTTTGGTCCCACTCATTACTCAACTCTTACTACTACTGCTTGTCTCTATGGCTTATTCAAGATATATATACTTGGGTGCATATAATCCTCTACAAGACTGAAGTGCAGGATGTCTTCAGACGCTTCGCCAATCGAGCCATGAACAACTATGGCGTCAAGATCAAGCACATCAGAAGTGACAATGGCACTGAATTCAAGAACACTGGTCTAGACACTTATCTTGATACTTTGGGCATTACACATGAATTCTCAGCTCCGTACACACCGCAGGAGAATGGCGTCGTGGAACGCAAGAACAGAACACTTATTGAGATGGCCCGGACGATGCTTGATGAATACAAGACTCCAAGAAAGTTCTGGCCTGAAGCCATTGATACCGCATGCCATATCATCAACCGTGTTTATCTTCACAAGCTTCTCAACAAGACATCCTATGAGCTCCTTACTGGCAAGAAGCCAAATGTCAGTTACTTCAGAGTATTTGGTGTCAGGTGCTGGATCAAGGATCCACATCACACTTCAAAATTTGCACCAAAAGCACATGAGGGTTTTATTCTTGGATATGGAAAGGATTCGCACTCCTACAGAGTCTTCAACCTTTTTCACTATAAAGTGGTTGAAACAGTGGATGTGCGGTTCGATGAGACTAATGACTCACAAAGAGAGCACCTGCCAAACGTGCTAGATGAAGTTCCATCCAGTGAATCAATCAAACTTATGGGAACTGGAGAAATCATACCATCTAAATCTCAGCCTAAAGAGGAACTTGTCATCTCCGCACCTGATCAAACTGAAGACAATACTCATCCTGAAGACAATCCTTCTAACGATGACAATGATCAGCAAGAGCAAAATCTTCGTCCTGTACATCCTCATGTTGCAAATGAAGTACAGATTGAGAGAATAATTGATAGCATCAATGCACCAGGTCCACTCACTCGTTCGAGGGCAACACAACTAGCAAATTTCTGTGGGCACTTCGCATTCGTCTCAATATCTGAACCCAAGAAAGTTGAAGAAGCCTTCATGGAACCTGAATGGATTCAAGCTATGCAAGAAGAGCTTCAACAGTTTGAGCTGAATAATGTATGGGAACTGGTTAGGCGTCCTGATCCTCGCAAGCACAATATAATAGGCACCAAATGGATATATCGCAACAAGCAAGATGATCATGGTCAAGTTGTCAGAAACAAAGCTTGTCTTGTTGCTCAAGGGTACACTCAAGTTGAAGGGATTGACTTCGATGAAACATTTGCTCCTGTGGCTATACTTGAAGCCATACGCATACTGCTGGCCTATGCAAATCATCATAACATTCTTCTATATCAAATGGATGTGAAGAGCGCTTTTCTCAATGGCAAGATTGAAGAAGAAGTGTATGTTGCACAACCGCCTGGCTTTGAAGATCCAAAACATCCTGACATGGTGTACAAGCTCAACAAGGCACTGTATGGCCTCAAACAAGCCCCTCGGGCTTGGTATGACACACTCAAAGACTTCCTGAAGAGCAAAGGCTTCAAACCTGGTTCCCTCGACCCCACTCTCTTCACGAAGACATATGATGGTGAACTGTTTGTGTGCCAAATATATGTGGATGACATTATCTTCGGCTGCACCAATCAGAAATACAGTGAAGAGTTTGGATATATGATGCAAGAGCAATATCAGATGTCCATGATGGGTGAGCTGAAGTTCTTCCTTGGTCTTCAAATACGTCAGCAACGCAATGGCATCTTCATATCTCAGAGTTTGATCTAGTTGGATTCTTGGATGCTGATTATGCTGGTGACAAGGTGGATTGCAAGTCTACATCAGGCACATGTCATTTTCTGGGATGATCACTTGTATGTTGGTCTTCAAAGAAGCAGAACTGTGTATCTCTCTCCACTGCTAAATCTGAATACATTGCTGCTGGATCTTGCTGCGCTCATCTTCTATGGATGAAGCAAACACTCAAAGACTATGGCATTCATGTGAAGCAAGTGCCACTCTACTGCGACAACGAAAGCGCCATCAAGATTGCCAACAACCCAGTTCAGCACTCGAAGACAAAGCACATTGAAATTTGTCATCACTTTCTCAGAGATCATGTTGTGAAGGAAGATATTGATATCATACACGTCAACACTGAAGAGCAATTGGCAGATATCTTCACCAAGCCCTTGGATGAGAAGAGGTTTTGCAAGTTACGGTGTGAGCTAAATATCTTGGAATCCTCAAATGTCCTGTGATCAGGCACACATCCTAACACTTATGCATATTGATGGCTTAGATGTGCAACACACGAAGTAAAGTATATCTTCAATCAATGAAGACTTACATTCTAAGTGTGAATAAATTAATGTGGAATTTGACTTCGGAGCGCCACGATAATTGTGCGCCGTGTCTGGGTCTAATACTTCCTATACGGTGGGTAACGCCACCACCAATTTTTTCTGTTTGAAGTGTTTCACTCATGGTGTTACATTTGGTATGTCTTCACATTTGGTTTGGCTTCAATCTCAACTTGTCTTCATGATTATCTTCACTATGTTGATTTGATTGTCTTTCTCATATATATATATATACTAGTGTTCTGTCCTCTACATCATTCACTTATAGCTATGTCTTCTTGTTGAATCTTTTGAACTAAGTGAATGTGATCGGACCCTAACCTTTCTATGCTTTCTATCTCAAACTCTATCTGTCCAAATCATATGCATTCTATTCAAACTGTCGAATGTCTTCTCTACGTCCCTGTCAACAGAAGATACAGAGACAAACATTAAGTCCATTTTCAATGCTAAATCCTTTCACCTGAAACCTGGAGAAGTGGGAACGACCACCTGACAATCCAGGCGTGCGTGGGAACGTGGAACAACCTCCGATATGTTGCATGATAGCCACGTGCCCTTCAGATGTGAATCGCCAGGGGCACCTGTGTAATAACATTGTGCCGTCCCTGTCCCTATAAATACACGCCTCACCACAGTCATTATCCTTTCTTCCACTCTCGCACAAACCCTAGCGCCACCGCTAGCCCTCGACGATGCCGGCGACGAAGCGCTTATCTGCCGCGACCTCACCAACACTGTCTTCACGCCGACCGCGGACATCGTCTTCTCCGCCGTCGCTGTAGGTGTCCTCCGTCGCCAAGTTAGGGCACGAACGATCGAACTGCTCGACCTCCTCTCCCACTCCGTCTAGCAGTTCTTCGTGTGGTAAATAAAACTTCCTTTTTATGGCCCCTTTGATCCTATAGATTCATCACTTTCTACCAGAAGCAGTTTATGTTCACACAAGTTGGATCTATTTCATACTGCATCTCATAATATGCCTAGTATGTTCACTTATGCTTCACAAAATAGTTAGATTCGTCACTTGTACTTATTCGTGGATCCGTACAAATCTGGAACCAACTCTCTATCTATGAGTGAATATCTTCGCACTATGAGGTCAATGTCTTCTAAACTGATTTATCTTCAAAATCTTGTGAGAATGCATATGACCTCTTCCCCTTCCCTCGCACCTTAATGCTGTCACAGGTACATGTCCGTGGGAGAATCCCTTGGTTCTCATAGTCTGCATTCATTTGCAGAATTCTTACAGCATCATATAAATTCTCCCAAAGCCAGTTCCTGTTTAACCCGCAGGCGGAAGCCTTTAAAACCTTTGAACGTGTTGAAGCCATTTAGTTTGAAATTCATGGCTACAGAGAAATCAGCAAGGAAGGGTGGCAGACAGCGTCGAGGGGGAACATCAAGAGATCTGCCTGATGACCTCTCAGAGCTGTACAAGACAGATCCAGAAGAGGATTACAATCAGCGCAAGACACGAATCCAATGGATTCGAAGATACTGGGCCGAGCAATGGTTCAAGTACAGGTTTGTGACCCAGGAATATGCTGAGAAGAATGCCATCAAGCGACCATGGGGAGACATCCTATACAGAAATCTTCAACCCAGGTCCAGAGATGAAGCCATTGAACAAGGCTTCTATCCCTGCATGGTCCGTGGACCACAGCCTGCGGATGCAGACCCATCGTCATTGCTATGGTGTCGTGACGACAATCTGTTCAAGCGCAACTTCCAGTTTGCCAAGAATTTGGCTAAGGAAAACAAGAAGTCACTGGGACTAGACTTCAACCCTGGTCCCTCTGCTCCCCGTGCCGATGGCACCCGCGAAGCTGAACCCAATCTTGTTGGGCCCTTCTACAACCTGGAAGGTCTCATCACTCATATCATGGTTCAAGGGACAGCCATGGATGAGCCTGCAGATGATGCTGAATCTGATGAAGCGCCTGCACCGCCGAAGCCAAAGAAACTAAAGAAGCCTAAAGCTTCAAAGTCTGCCTCAGCACCAAAAATCTTACGGGTGAAGCCACTGGCTACTGCACCTCCTGAAGACAGTGTGCAGTCTGAAGATCTATCATGTATCTCCAAGAAGTCTGAGATGAGAAAGAATACTGATCAGGCACTGACTGCTGCTCCTATTCTGCGCAATGACGCCATTGATCTGTCCAGCGATGAAGATCTTGCAGATGATGCTCTTGAGCAACTGATCAAGAGCAAGGAAGAAGCAGAGATCTTCAATGATTTTCCTCTCTTTGATGTGGCAATCATCCATAACTTCATTGATGAGTGGTTTGACACTCCCAACCTCAGCTTTGAAGATCTGCAACTTCCAATTGGCCTCAGTGTCACCTTCTCTGGCGCCATTGCTTCTGAGCTAGCTCTAGCTCAGCACATCATTGAACTGAAGCAAAAGATCGACTATGAGAAAGCTCAGTTCAAGAAGCACATGGCCAAGCTCAGCGTGCAAGATGTAAAAAACTTCAAGATTATGCTGCATGAGCTCAAGGAAGCCTTTCTCAAGAAGCGTGAAGAAGCTAAAGGTTCTCGTGAGCGCATGAAGAGCCTGGCTGACGAGTGTGTGCAAGCCTACAATGAGGCTGAGAAGCGCAAGGCTCTTGGCCGTCCTGGCATCGACCCAAGAATGGCTGCAAAGAAGAAGAAGCCATCAATAGACCAATCTACACCTTCAAGGCGGGAAGAGCCACGCATAGTCTTTCCAAGCAGCATGACTGGCTCGAAGCCAAAGGTCCGGTCAACCGCTTCAGAACTGAAGAAGACGAGGACTGCCGAGGCTGAAGCCAGAAAGAGGAAAAATCCTGATGCTTCTAATGTTGCTCCCTCCAAGAAGAAGCGCGGAACCAAGAAAGATCAGGGCTGCTCCCACAGAGCCCCTTGTTGTAGAACCCATCTCTGTTGCTCGCCCTGATTCCTCGCATCAAGAACGACCGATAGTAGTTCATGAGCCTGCTTCCACAGAGGCTCCTGAAGCTGAAGACATTCCAGCAGTTGACCCCACCGCTGCTGAAGACATTGGTCACCATGACAATGTTGAAGATGATGAAGTCTTTCCTCAGATCGAGCACCAACTGGTATCATCGCATGTGCTCACGCACAGCGAACTCATCAGCATTGGTCGTCCTCTGACGCCAACTGATAAGGATGCATCGTGGGCTGATCACCCACAAAGACAAGACACTCCAAGCTCTCCCCAACCGCAAGTAACCCCATCAGTGCAAGAAGAGGATGACTTTGAGGCCCAGCCAACTCCATCTTCACAGGCGTCTCCAGCATTACGCAGGCTTCGCAAAGGACCAAGGCCCCAAGTCCCTCTTTCGAACGTTTCAGAAGGAGAAGTGCACCACCTATCTGTTGCACGTCAGGTGTTCCCCGAAGCCACTCCTACTGTGACTGTCTCTGAATCCGAAGCCAAAATGGCTGAAGATGTTCCGGTTGCATCAGCCGATGAAGAAGAAGCCCCAAGAGTTGCTACACCCCCGTATCACCAAGATGTTGTTCAATCTGAAGTGGAGGTTGAGAATCGTGAGGCTGCCACCACTAACACCACTGAAGCCAATGACGTGGTCATGGCTGAAGACATTGTGGAGCCTGCACCTAACACTGTGCCAGAGGCCAATGAAGCCAATGATGCACCTGCAATAGATGTGCAACCTGACGCCTCTGTTGATGCCACTGCTCCTGTTCCGCCACCAAGGCCACACACTATCGAGCAAGCATTCAACAATGGCCAACTTATCACTGTCAAATGGCCTTTTCTGACTCCTCCGCCTGCTGCTGGTCCTCAGTTTGACTATCACGTTGAGCACAGGCCTCAGGTTCAGAAGCCAATGCCAAGGTTGCCCAGGTTTCCAGGTACTGCATCTGCACCCGGATCCTTTAATATCAATGGCTTCAAGGCACACAACACCTTCTTTGATAGGGCCAAGAACCCCTACACCAAGGCAAGAATATATTCTGATCGGTTTTGGAGCTATCAGCAGCGCAGTTCTGTACAATCAAGGTCGCATTTTCCCACATATGCGTCTTGACACTGAAGCCATAACTGGTCTGCCTTGTTTGGAAGAAGCTCTGGATTGCTTCAGAGAGTCTGGCTTGCTGCAGTTCGTCACTGATAAGGAGCACTGGAATGAAGAATTGCTGCTCCAATTCTATGACACTCTTCATATCCGTGGCTACAATAGGGATCTGAAGACTTGGGTCCTTGAGTGGATGACAGGCAATGTTCATCACGAAGCCAAAGTGTTTGATATAATTGAGCTTACTGGCCTGCCCACTCCAGGAGATCTGTATGAACCTGGTTGTCAGCTTCATAGTGCTGCTATGGAAAGCATCTTCCACAAGCCTGAGCCCAATATGAGTCAGATGCTTAGCATGATGAAGCCTTTGCCTCCAGATGCTGCATATCCTAAGGAGTTCTTTGTTGAAGACCTTGAGTATCTGCCATGCACTATCTATCACATTATAAGGCGAACTCTCTAGCCCATCAAAGGACATTCTCCACATGCAAAGCTGGAAGGTGCAATGAAGACTTTAGTCTTCCATATTCTTCATGGCAAATGCGTCAATGCACAAGACTTCTTCATCCACCAACTTGCTGCATCAGGATCTGATCTCTTTGGCTTGAAGTTTTATGCTCCATGGATTATGCGGCTGATCAAACTACACTCAAACTACACTCAGCTGTCACCTATCAGCCCTCTGCTCGCAATCATCGGATATTTATGCCTGACGTCGATCTGTCTGTTGAAGTCATATATCCTGAGCCTGCCAAGGAGCCTCTTAGTCTTCAGAATGTTGACCATCAAAGCTTCACGCAAAACATCGAAGGAGTTCAAGCTGTCACTCGCGTCTATCCATTGGCTGGAATCACTCGCTTGCCTCACCGTGCACAGACCGAAGCTACTGATAGCACCATTGCCCAAAGGCCTCGCAAGCGCTCTTGTGTTTTGAATGACCGAGAACTTCTTATGGCACTGCATCAGAAACAAGATAGGCATCATGACTGGCTCAAACGACAGATGCAAAGTCTATTGGTGGACGTCAATCGCATTCGCAATCTTGCCACCAAAAATGCTTTTGTCACTCATGAGACCTGTCGTCGATCATGGAAGAGTTTGACCCTGCTCAGTGCTAAAGCAGATCTTCAAGACGATGGCTTCACTGAAAAATTCAAGTTTGACTCCACTCCTCCACGGAATGCTATCCTACGTCGAACTCCATCCCTTGAAGACTCTGACTATTCTTCCTCCGCGGCAACTGTGAATGCCAGAGTGATCGATGATGAAGACGATGCTACTTCACCGCCCCCTACTTCTGCACGCATCGACACTGCCCCGAGTTCGTCTGCACCGCCTAACAACACCGACGACCCTGCTGCTTCACCTACTCCTCATGGGGACGAGTAGATGCTCTATGTCTTCAAACCTTTTTGGTCCTTACTGACAAAAGGGGGAGAAGCATATGAGTTTGATAGTCTTCGAGCGGGTCCATATGGGCGGTTGCTTTATATTTTGCCTAGTGTTTACAACTCTCGTTTTGATGCATTTGGTTCTTTGAGTTGTAACACTTAAACTCGATGGTCGTCTACTACTTATTTGCTATTTTGTGATGCGATGATAAATTCCGCATGTGCGACGATAAATTCCGCACATAGATCATTTTGCAGACGTCCATTTTTCATTATGCATGTCATCTTCACATACTTCTCATGCATGATGAATTGTCATCATAAGTTGAAGAGGATCTCCGCAAGTACAACCTGCCATGTGCATTTGCATACAAAAAGCAAATTACTTATATGCACATCTTCAGGGGGAGCCTTTGCCACTTATGAAGACAATAACCTATCCTTTACAATTTCACATATTATATTCCTCGTTGAAAACTTCAACTAGTTTGTCATCAATCACCAAAAATGGGGAGATTGTAAGTGCATCTAGTGCCACCCCAAGTTGGTTTTGGAGTATTGACGACAAACCTAGTTGAGGGACTAATGTGTTTGTGAGAATTGCAGGATAACACAGGTAGAAGTCCCTCATTGATTCGGTTTTCCTACCAGAGATGACCCCTAAAAATGTATGAAGACATTGAAGTCAGAGGTGGTATGTGAAGACATTCACATTGAAGACTATGATAAGAGAAGACATCACGTGAAGACTATGGAGCGCGAAGACTTAGTAGTTTTGTCGTTCTGTGTTTTTCTTTGTTGAGTCATAGGAACCACCGTACTGTTAAGTGGGGTCCAAGAGAACCAGTCAGAATGACACAAGTGATGCTTAACCAAAATCCCATGTCTTCGAGTGAAGACTATGAGAGCAAATCTTGTCCAGAGTTGGATAAGTCATCTTTGCTTGTAGTCCAAGTAAAGTTGTCGTGTGTGTTTGAAATCTGACCGTTGGAACACATGTCAGTTCCTTAGTGACCAAGGGTCATTTCGGACAAACCAGGTCGGGTTGCCCAGTGGCTATAAATAGCCCACCCCCTACAACCATAAACGGTTGGCTGCTTAGAGTTAGAGTACGGCTTTTGTCGTTTGAGAGCAACCCACCTCGAAGCCTTTGAGAGAGAATTCCTTGCGAGGATGAAGCCCTAAACACCCAGAGCCAAAGAGTGTTAGGCATCACTTAAGTCTTCCTGTCTGTGTGATCTGAAGACTTATTACACTTGAGGACTGTGAATCCTCCAGCCGGTTAGGCGTCGTGTTCTGAGCATCCAAGAGTCATTGTGGATCACCGGTGAACGAAGTCTGTGAAGGTTTGGAAGTCTACCTTGAAGACTTAACAGAGTGATTGGGCGAGGACTGGGTGTCCTTAGCTCAAGGGGAATAAGGTGAAGACGAGGTCTTCTAAGTTGAATCTCAGCCTCCCTAACCAGACGTACAGTTGTCACAGCAACTGGAACTGGTCCAACAAATCATTGTCTTCAACGAGTCACTGGTTTCATCCTTCCCTTCCCTTTACTTATTGTTGGTCCTTGTGAAGTCATTGTATGATTGCATTATCTTTTGTCTTCACTGAGTGACTGCTTTTTCTAATTGGCTTCACAATATCTTCCTACCTGATCTTTACTGCCTAGCTGCTATTAGTCATTGTGCTTTCACTTCATTGAATACTTGACTATGGTTTGCCTAGTGTAGTCTACCTTCCGCTGCATGGTAATAGGTTTATTTCTATCGTTTGTCTTCGAAACTTCCATGTTTTGAAGACTTTCATAAAAATCGCGTATTCACCCCCCCTCTAGTCGATCACTAGCACTTTCAATTCGGGCCCTCTTGATGGAGGTAAAACCGTACGTCCTGCTTGATTTATTCTTGATGATATGAGTATTACAAGAGTTGATCTAACACGAGATCGGAGAGGCTAAACCCTAGAAGCTAGGCTATGGTATGATTGTATGTCGTCCTATGGACTAAAACCCTCCGGTTTATATAGACACCGGAGGGTTAGGGTTACACAAGGTCGGTTACAAAGGAGGAGATATCCATATCCGTACTGCCTAGCTTTCCTTCCACGCCAAGTAGAGTCCCATCCGGACACGAGATGAAGTCTTCAATCTTGTACCTTCATAGTCCAACAGTCCGGCCAAAGGATATAGTTCGGCTGTCCGGAGACCCCCTAATCCAGGACTCCCTCAGTAGCCCCTGAACCGGGCTTCAATGTAGATGAGTCCGGCATGCAGTGTTGTCTTCGGCATTGCAAGGCGGGTTCCTCCTCCGAATACACCACGGAACAATTTTAATACAAGTATAGTGTCCGATCCTGCAAAATAAGTTCCACATACCACCGTAGAGAGAATAATATTTCCACAAATCTAATCTTCTGACTTGTTTTGGCAACTTGACATTAAGCCATGGACCGGTGATTATTCGAACCGTTTCCTTTAACTAGCCCAGCACATAACGCGAGGCAGTTTTTTGACATGTCTTGTCGAAGCAGAGATTGTGTCCCCCTTATTACGGGATTCTCATCAATACGGGCGTGGGTAACCCAACTGCACCATCGATTACGGCGCTTGGGGGATAAGCGAGTTTTACCAGGCTAGTGGCGATGCATAGTTTCGTCCGCCCATATAAAGGGACAAGGATTCACCTTTTCATCCACGCCTTCTTCCTCCTTTGCTCATCCATTTTCGCACACTCGAGCTCCAGCGCCCAAGTCCGCATTTCCCACCTCAACCTTCTCCAACCATGTCCGGAGCGGGAGGCAGGTGGATGGTCTCCTCCGTCACGGAGGGACACATCAAGAAGCTGAGGAGAGCCGGATACCTGCCCGACGACATCGCGCACCGGCTCCCAGATGAGGGGCAGCTCATCCCCACCCCCAGGCCCCACGAGAGGGTAGTGTTCCTTACCCATTTCCTCCGCGGACTGGGATTTCCTCTCCACCCATTCGTCCGGGGGCTCATGTTCTACTACGGCCTGGATTTCCACGATTTGGCCCCGAACTTCATCCTCAACATCCCGGCGTTTATCGTCGTGTGCGAGTCCTTCCTCAGCATCAAGCCCCACTTCGGCTTATGGCTGAAGACCTTCAATGTCAAGCCGAAGGTAGTGAGCGGCCGCCAGGCGGAGTGCAGAGGCGCCATGGTTGCCAAGATGCCCAATGTCACATGGCTCGAGGGCTCCTTCGTGGAGACCATAAAGGGGTGGCAATCGGGGTGGTTCTACATCACCGAGCCGCGTGACCCTGCATGGGCAGCGGCCCCCGAGTTCCGATCTGGCATCCGCACGCGGCTCACCTCCTGGCAAGAGAAGGGCCTGTCCTGGGGTAGTTTGGGAGAGCTGACCGGACTCCAAACATGTATCCAAAACATGGTGAGCAAGAAGCTCAAACTCGTCAACGTAGTCCAGGTCATGGTCATCCGCCAGATCCTCCCGTGTCAACAACGGGCTTTCAACTTGTGGGAGTTCAACCCGGCCCAACACCAAACTCTAAACATGCTCTTCGACACAACACACGAGGATGCTTGGAAGGTGCTATTCAAGGGCGCCGAGGTTCCCCCTCCCACTACTGAGGATCGCGGATTCTGCGCAAAACGCCAAGCCAGCGCGGTAAGCTGTTTTACCTCTTACAGGATACTTGTTTTTCATAGTTTGACTCTATGCGGGATCTAAGCTCTCGTACCTTTGACAGTACTGGCAGGAGATGGCAGGACAGATCGACTGTCCGGCTCCTTTGCCCGAAGGCCCAGCAGAGGCTCTCCTGACGGAGATGCTGACTCCGGCTCCTTACAAGGTGCCGGAGAAGACCAAGAAGGCCAAGGGAACCCGAAAGAGCTCCCGGCGCCAGGTGTTATCGGACTCATCGTCCGGTAACTCCGCGACGCACTCCTCCCCCAAAGACGAGGAGGAAGATGAAGATGTTCCCCCTCCAGTCGGGGGAGACAAGAAAAGGAAGGCCGCCCCTACTGGGGGGCCGAAGGGTCCAAGAAGGGAAGGACTCTCCTTCCGGACTACTCCACCACCGCCGGCGAAGGCGAAGACGAGTGGCTGCTCAGGGCCAAGCCCTGGTGAAGTCGTAAGTATTCGGATACCAGAGTAACTCATAGCATTCCTTTGTTGCACTGCTTCTCCTAACGCCGAATTATGATTGTGCAGACCGCCCCAAACCCGTATCGACGTATCCTCATCGGATGGCTCCCTGGGCTTGTCGGATATGGATAGCGATCCGCTTCCGACCGCCACCTCCCCTTGCCCTACGGACAACGCCGAGGTGTTGTCTCAAGAGGAACTGGGTTGAGGGGAGACAATCCCGGAGGTTCCTCAAAGCGGCCTTCCGGACTCCGGGAGCAGGGGGAGCAAAGCCCCCGAGGGCTCCGAGTTTGGCCCTAAGCTGAACACCATGCCGGAACCTCCAGTGGTTCCAGACTCGGGCGGGTGGCCTCCTTCCAAAAGGGGCAAGACGCCTATGCGGGTGACCTCTATCCATCCAGAGGCACCGGACAATCTGCTGGGAGTGCTTCGCAGTGCTTCCATCGACGAAGGGCACCGCACTATTATGAGTGCGGTGATCCAGAAGGTTCAGTCCGCCAAGAGCGGACTGACCGAAGCCTGTGCCAGCCTTCTGATAGTCTTTGAGGTAAGTATTTGAAATATAGGGAAAATATTACCGCATAGACAGTAGCCCCTGATGCTCTGTTCGGTGTTCACAAAGAAAAGCCGAATAGAGGATCAAACAATATCGTAGGAGTCTAATATAAGTATGTCAATATGCGTATGTAGGCTCCGCTGCTGGCATCTGCCGCATTGACTGCGGAGGTCGCCGCACTGAAGCAGGACCTTAAGGGGTCCAATGACGAGCTCGGCCTTGCCAAGAGGCAGCTCGAGGAGAACAAAGGTAAGTAGTACCTAGTCTATGGATATGCATAAAAAGAATGCGATTGTAAAATGACAGGATCATCGTAAATTTGTCAGGGGCCACGACCGAGGTGGTGACCCTGAAGTAAGCACTATCCAAGGCCGAAAACAAAGCGGCCAAGGAGCGCACCGAGCGGGAAAGGCAGGAGGCTTGGGTGGGCGAGGTGCAGCAAGAGCTCCAAGCTCTCGTGACAAAGCACGAGGCGTTGGAGCTTGACTCGAAGACGCGAGAGTCTGAGCTTGCCGCGGCCCTCGAGAGCGCAAAGAATGCCAAGGCTGAAGCCCAAAAGGTCCTCCAGGAGATTGATGCGATGAAGAAGATAGCGGTGGGTAAGGCATTCTATATGCGAAACAAGCATGTGGAGGTAAATTACTTGTTACTTACCCGAATCCGGAGCTCTCTAGGAGCATTCGCAGATTTTCCCCGCAGTGTGTCAGATGCCGCAGCGTTTTACCAGGCCGAGGAGGGAAGCTCAATGGAGAAGTTGTTCTGGGCCCAATATACTAGGACCGAACACCCGGTGCCTATGAGCGACCAGCTAAAGCAGCTGGTCGAGCTACACAAGGCGGCCGAACCGGCCATGAAGGGCTTTATAGTCTGGCTGTGGCCTGGCGACGCCCTTCTGAACAGCTGCTTCGGCCTGGTGAGGCGGCTTGTGGATGCCTGCCCATGGCTAGAAGTCGTCAAGCGGTCCGTCTGCATCGAAGGTGCACGCCGGGCTTTTGCACGTGTGAAGGTGCAATGGGCCAAGCTAGACGCCGTGAAGCTGATCAAAGAAGGGCCGCCGAAGGGCAAGGAGCATCACCACCCCGAGATGTACTATGAGGGTGTCCTGAAGGGCGCTCGTCTCGTAGCGGACGAGTGTACGAAAGATATAATATTTGAGTAAACTCGCTCGTGTAATCCAGTAGTTATGAAAACTTGTTCATATGCGCTATGCAACGCTTATTTGAATTTAAAATATTACCTTCTGGTTGGCTGTTTATCAAATCTGAGAGATGGCTAGTCGTCGGCTTCTGCCCCCATGCCATGAGTGCTGGGGTGTTCGGGATAAACCTGAGCACTCTTGTTCCCATTGTTGGGTCCTTCGAGGGAGGTGCTCAGCACAACGAACAAGGCAATCGGACTATAATGTGTTATCACTCTCACTTAGCCATAGAATTCTATAATTTTAAATTTCGGCGAAGCCCCTAGTATTTGGAAGGCCGAATTCGGGGCGCGATACACGCCTTAAGCCGGACAGGGCCGACTCCTCGCTCTAAGCGGCATAAGTCTTTAGGGACTCGAAAACCTCTCGAACAGTGACCAGTCTCTCGCCTTATCATGACAGTCAGTTTTATCTTTCTCTACTGAGGTGCTTAGCCCAGCTGAACCGGGGCACAATCGTAGTAGTTCTCCCAGTGCTACCTTAGCCGATATAGCGGAACGTAAGGTACCAAAACATGGGAGCCGGGCAAACCCAACTATTGACCAAAGACATGATTCGAAGCTGATGCATATAATGCTATAAGTTCGGGGTGCCGCACTTGTGAAAGTGTTCGGACTTCTCATGCCGTATTATGGGGTATGCTTAAGCCCCTAGCGTATTGGCCGTACCAGAGTGTACGGGTGCTGGATGTCATGAATGAACATATATATATATATATATATATATATATATAAAAGAAGAATGCAATAGTATTCTTAATGCTATGCATTGTTTATTCAAAAAGGTGCGTTAAAGCAGAATGATACATGCGGTGCAATAAGCAAAAAGTAGGACTATGTCCCCTCCAAGGGCAAGCTAAGGAATAATATTAAAGCAAGTATTTCACTCGTGATCGTAATCCACCTGGGAGTTCCGTGGTGTGATGTAGCTTTCTGCCTCCTTGGTTGCTGCATCATGTGTTCGGCAATCATGCTACCAGACAGGGTTTCCAGAGATTAATGTCCTGAAAGAGAGAAAAATAACAAAGCGGGAAGCCCCTAGTGCGGTTTAAGCCGCATCTTGGGGCGTGCCGTAGTTGTGCCCCCCTCCTCACATGTGCCCATGGTATTTTTAATGCATAATTATATACGCGTGGCACGAATTTCGCCGTTTGGTTGGGGCCGGGGTGGGGGGCGCACTGCTATGCGAGCTCGGGACGTGCCAGGCGGTCCAGTTGCCGATTACTCTGGGCGCGCTTGAAGTTGTCTGGGTCCTTAATCACCGAACTAGCGGATTGCCTTAAGAGGCTGCTTTGTGCTTCTACTGCGAGGGCTGCAGTGTGCTCCTCCGTGCGGAGAGAGCACTCTGTGTTTCCATTGACTGTGATGACCCCCCGAGGTCCTGGCATCTTGAGCTTGAGGTATGCATAATGCGGTACCGCATTGAATCTTGCAAATGTGGTTTGCCCGAGCAGTGCATGATAACCACTGCGGAATGGGACTATATCAAAGATTAACTCTTCGCTTCGGAAGTTATCCGGGGATCCGAAGACCACTTCCAGTGTGACTGAGCCTGTGCAATGGGCCTCTACACCCGGTATGACGCCTTTAAAGGTCGTTTTTGTGTGTTTAATCCTTGAGGGGTCTATACCCATTTTGCGCACCGTGTCCTGGTAAAGCAGGTTCAGGCTGCTGCCGCCATCCATAAGGACTCGAGTGAGGTGAAATCAGTCAATAATTAGGTCTAAGACCAGTCAGCGAATCCGCCATGAGGGATACTAGTGGGGTGGTCCCTGCGATCGAAGGTGATCGGACAGGAGGACCATGGGTTGAACTTTGGGGCGACTGGCTCCAACGCATATACGTCCCTGAGCACACGCTTCCGCTCCCTCTTGGGGATGTGGGTTGTGTATATCATGTTCACCGTCCGCACTTGTGGGGGGAACCTCTTCTGTCCTCCAGTATTCGGCTGCCGGGGCTCCTCCTCGTCATCGCTATGTGGCCCCTTATCTTTGTTTTCGGCAATTAACTTGCCGGCCTACTTGTACACCCAACAATCCCTATTGGTGTGGTTGGCTGGCTTGTCGGGGGTGCCGTGTATTTGACACGAGCGATCGAGTATACGGTCCAAACTGGACGGTCCCAGAGTGCTTCTTTTGAATGGCTTTTTCCGCTGACCGGGTTTAGAGCCTTTGAATCCTGAATTGACTGTCGTATCCTCGGTATTGTCGCTGTTAATGCAGCATTTATGTTTGTTGCGATGTGACCTGCTACTGCCTTCCTTGGTATCCGAAGTACCATGGTTCGTTGATATGTTGTTACTGCGAGCCAGCCAACTGTCTTCTCCCGCACAAAAGCGGGTCATGAGTGTCGTGAGGGCTGCCATAGATTTCGGCTTTTCCTGACCAAGGTGCCGGGCTAGCCACTCGTCGCGGATGTTGTGCTTGAAAGCTGCTAGAGCCTCTGCATCCGGACAGTCGACGAATTGATTTTTCTTTGTTAGGAATCGTGTCCAGAATTGCCTGGCCGATTCCTATGGCTGCTGAATTATGTGGCTCAAGTCATCGGCATCTGGTGGTCGCACATAAGTGCCCTGAAAATTGTCGAGGAATGCGGCTTCCAGATCCTCCCAACAGCCAATGGACTCCGCTGGCAAGCTATTGAGCCAATGCTGAGCTGGCCCTTTGAGTTTGAGTGGGAGGTATTTAATGGCGTGTAGATCATCACCGCGTGCCATGTGGATATGCAGGAGGAAATCCTCGATCCATACCACAGGATCTGTTGTGCCGTCGTATGATTCTATATTTACGGGTTTGAAACCCTCTGGGATTTGATGATCCATTACTTCGTCTGTGAAGCATAAGGGGTGTGCGGTGCCTCTGTACTGGGCTATATCGCGATGCAGCTCCAATGAGTCTTGCCCGCTGTGTTCGGCCTGGCCGGATTTACTTTTACTGTATCCAGCGTGACGTTTATCATCTCACGTAGTGGCGCGCCCTCGTGATCCGTAGATCGATCTTGCATGTTTTGCTTTGTCCTCCAATATGTCTCGCAGGTCTGGCGTATTTCCCCATGCCTTATTATTTGAATGGCGTCGGGGCGCAGGCTGAGCTTTTGGCTGGAATGCCTCTCTGTTGCGGCCACGAGGTGGCCGGTCAGCCGCGTCGTACACTTCTTCCTCCAGTCGGGGTAGCAACCTGCATTTTGGGTAACTCTTGGAGGGGCGTTCAAGTTTATATTCCTTGGCCGCCAGGACTTCAGTCCATCTGTCAGCTAGCAGATCTTGATCAGCTTGAAGCTGCTGCTGCTTTTTCTTAAGGCTATTTGTCGTGGCTATAAGCCGGCGCTGGAAGCGCTCTTGTTCGACGGGATCCTCTGGCACGATGAATTCGTCATCGTCGAGGCTTGCCTCGTCTTCGGAGGAGGGCATGTAATTATCATCCTCCGCCTCTCTATATGCCGCTCTCTTTGGAGGGCTGGCCTCTCCATCATCCTGCCCTAAATCGTGCTGGAGGGGATTATCTCCTGTGCCGGAATCACCACTTTTGCTTTGGCGGGACTTAGAGCGGCGCCGCTGACGTCGGCGCTTGTGTTGCTTCTTGGAGGGGTCATCCTCCGCTGTCTCGTCGCCATTGCCTTCTTTGGGTGTGTCCACCATGTATATATCATATGATAAGGTGGCTGTCTAGTGCCCTGTGGGCAGTGGTTCCTCTTCGTCTCCCGCATCGTCGTCCATATCGTCGATGTCTTCGGAGTCGAAGTCGAGCATGTCGGTTAAGTCGTCGACAGTGGCTACTAAGTGGGTGGTGGGTGGGTAATGAATTTCTTCGTCATCCGCATCCCAATCCTGCCGGACATAGTTCGTCCAGGATCCTCCTGACAAGGAGAGATACCTTAATGAGTTCAGTATGTCGCCAAAGGGCGAGTGCTGAAAAATATCCGTGGAGGTAAACTCCATGATCGACGCCCAATCAGATTCGCTAGGAACGGGCGCATGCGGTTCGGAGTCCGTGGCCGGAGAAGGATCCAGCAGTTTGACAACACGGCTCTCGTGCAGGGTAAGGTCGATGTTCGGCTCGATCGCCGCTGAGGATAAGGCCTCCGTGGCGGGGTCCATCCACTCGTCCATGGACGGCGCAACTGGCTCCGAATTGATGGTCGGAGCGGCTGCCGGTGCGATCTCCTGAACACTGTCCGATGGTAGAGCTAAATCGTACTCATCGTGATTGTGTGACGCACAAGGCAGGGGCTCGAATCTGTCGAAGATCAAGTCTCCGCAGATATCGGCCGTGTAGTTTAAGCTTCCAAACCTGACCTGGTGGCCAGGGGCGTAACTTTCGATCTGCTCCAGATGGCCAAGCGAGTTGGCCCGCAGTGTGAAGCCCCCGAACACAAAGATCTGTCCGGGAAGAAAAGTCTCACCCTGGACTGCATCGCTATCGATGATCATAGGAGCCATCAAGCCTAACGGCGACGACACAGAGGAACTCTCAATGAAAGCACCAATATCGGTGTCAAAACCAGCGGATCTCTAGTAGGGGGTCCCGAACTGTGCGTCTAAGGCGGATGGTAACAGGAGGCAGGGGACATGATGTTTTACCCAGGTTCGGGCCCTCTTGATGGAGGTAAAACCCTACGTCCTGCTTGATTTATTCTTGATGATATGAGTATTACAAGAGTTGATCTACCACGAGATCGGAGAGGCTAGACCCTAGAAGCTAGCCTATGGTATGATTGTATGTCGTCCTACGGACTAAAACCCTCCGGTTTATATAGACACTGGAGAGGGTTAGGGTTACACAAGGTCGGTTACAAAGGAGGAGATATCCATATCCGTACTACCTAGCTTGCCCTCCATGCCAAGTAGAGTCCCATCCGGACACGAGACAAAGTCTTCGATCTTGTACGTTCATAGTCCAACAGTCCGGCCAAAGGTTATAGTCCGGCTGTCCGAAGACCCCCTAATCCAGGACTCCCTCAATGTTCATAATCAGAGGGGTATTAATTTGCATATAGGATCCGAACATATGATCTTCCACCAATTAAACCAACTAGCATCAACTACAAGGAGTAATTAACACTACTAGCAACCTACTAGCACCAATCCCGTACTTGGAGACAAGAATTGGATACAAGAGATGAACTAGGGTTTTGAGATGAGATGGTGCTGATGAAGATGTTGATGGAGATTGCCCTCTCTCGATGAGAGGAGCATTGGTGATGACGATGGCGATGATTTCCCCCTCTGGGAGGGAAGTTTCCCCGGCAGAACAGCTCCGCCAGAGCCCTAGAATGGTTTCACCAAGGTTTCGCCTCGTGGCGGCGGAGTTTCGTCCGAGAAGATGGCTTATGATTTTTTTCCCATCGAAAGACTCCATATAGCAGAAGATGGTCACCGGAGGGCCACCAGGGGGCCCATGAGGTAGGGGGCGCGCCCCCCACCCTCGTGGGCAGGGTGTGGCCCCCCTGGTGAAGTTCTTGCTGTCAGTATTTTTTATATATTTTGAAAACATCTTCCGTGAAGTTTCAGGACTTTTGGAGTTGTGCAGAATATGTCTCTAATATTTGCTCCTTTTCTAGCCCAGAATCCCAGCTGCCGGCATTCTCCCTCTTTATGTAAACCTTGTAAAATAAGAGAGAATAGGCATAAGTATTGTGACATAATGTGTAATAACAGCCCATAATGCAATAAATATCAATATAAAAACATGATGCAAAATGGATGTATCAATCAACAGGAGGAGGATGGAGTTGGGATGAAGATGGACAGTGTGGATTTTGTAATGGCTAAGGACGGAGTAGAAGAAGTCGGAGAAGGGGGGAACCAGCCCGGCGATGATGCTGCTCATGAAGAAGGGGTAGAAGGTGCTGCTTGAGGCCTCCGGCTCATCGAAGCCCGCCCGGAGCACAGTCTTCCTCTTCTTATCACCATCCGCTGTCATTAGAAGCATGCTGGCAAGGTTCTCCTCCAAAACGCTCGGCGCGTCAAGCGCCGGCTCGTACCAAGACGACGAGGAAGTGGCCCGGGCTTTCTTGGGCACCATCTACGGCAAGCTCGAAGGAGGATCTAGGCGGATCTGGAGTCTCTGGAAGAGAAGGGCAAGAAAGGGGATCTGGACCAAGACGAAGGAAAGCAATGAAGGCAAATGCAGCCCGCGCCAGCCTTTTGTCAGTCGGGCAGTTGCCGAGGCAGCATGGGAAAGCGGAGACGCCCACGTCCCATCAATCGCCACACGTCAGCCAAGGCCGCAGGGTGTTAGGGACCGCGGCGCTCCGCACTTGCCCCTTGGCTTCGCCTCGAAGCCATGTCCGAGCGCGCCTTGGGCCCGGGGGCTACTATCGGCGTCCTGGGAATGGGGGTCCCCAGACTTGCCTGCCTGCGGCCCATGACGTGGTTCTGTGAGAGGCCCCGTACGGACCATCTTCACCAGCAAACACTCAACACCTCGCGAGGGGCCGAGCCTCACAAGGCGGATGACGCAAGACCTCCTTGAGGGCGGCCTCACCAGCCTGGCTCGTGAGGGGCGGAGAGATCAAGGCAAGGGACACCTCACGACGTTCCTGTGACACAAGCCATGACGACCAACGCCAGGCGGGTGCCAGGCGAGCGCCAGCGTGCACAGTGTCCTTGTTTTCTCTTTGGTGCTAAAGAGGCAAGCACAGGCGAGGAGTCCCGAGGCATCAGGCAAAGGTTTCCATATCGATGCAACGAGACCAAGACCAGCAGGATGGCAGGACGGAGGTCACCGTGTGATACGTCCATTTTGTATCATGTTTTTATATTGATATTTATTGCATTATGGGCTGTTATTACACATTATGCCACAATACTTATGCCTATTCTCTCTTATTTTACAAGGTTTACATAAAGAGGGAGAATGCCGGCAGCTGGGATTCTGGGGTGGAAAAGGAGCAAATATTAGAGACCTATTATGCACAGCTCCAAAAGTCATGAAACTCCACGGAAGATGTTTTCCAAATATATAAAAAATACTGAGAGCAAGAACTTCACCAGGGGGGCCACACCCTGCCCACGAGGGTGGGGGCGCGCCCCCCTACCTCTTGGGCCCCCTGGTGGCCCTCCGGTGACCATCTTCTGCTATATGAAGTCTTTTAATGGGAAAAATAAGAAGCCATCTTCTCGGACGAAACTCCGCCGCCACGAGGCGGAACCTTGGCGGAACCAATCTAGGGCTCTGGGGGAGCTATTCTGTTGGGGAAAGTTCTGTCACATCGCTAGTTCTGGTATGACCTAGGCTAGCCTTCATGTGTGCATCATGTTTAAATTTCATTTAATTTTGAAATGGGGATTTGTGAAACCCTCAGAAATTATTTCTGGAAATAACCTAGATAAAAGTTGCTCCAAAAAGGTCCAAGAAAATGTTCATGTTACTCTCTGAAAATATTGGTCAGAGGTAAAAATCAAACCAATATTTTAAGGAACTCATAAATATTTATTTTGGACACTTGGAGTTAATCCAGTAATTATTTGTGTTGGATAAATATTTTTATATATAAAATATTGTCCAATAATTCTGAATTTTGGTGAGGGGCTTTGGAGTGGTCCAACTAGTCCCTACTAAAATTTACAGAATAAAATAAAATGATTTAGTATTTTTATTAAATCAAAACAAATGTCAGAAAATAGAAAACAAAAACAAAATAGAAGCAAAAGGGAAGAAAACCCACCTGCACTTACCTCCCTGTGCAGCCTGGCCTGGCCCAGTGGCCAACAGGCCGGCCCAGCCGACTGGCAGTGCCAGTCGTCCCCTTCCTCGCGCCAGGAGGACAGGGGCACGCGCCCGGCGCGCGCGGCCACGCATCCGGCCACGCCACCTGCCTGCCTGGCCTCTCCCCCGACGCCCTGGCCGTCCCGAACGTCGCCACGCGCCGCCCCGGACCTCTCGCTCTCCCTCCTCCCCTGGATCTCTCCCTCTCCCCGCGCCCAAAGCGCTGCCGTCGCCACCGGCCACCGTTGCCGTAGCCACCGCCTCCCCCTCGCCCTCTCCCCGTGCTCAGAACCTTCGCCACGTCGCCTGCTACCTCCTCGTCAAGCCACGCACCTCCGGACGGCCTCCATCGTAGCCACCGTCGTCTCCTTCACCGCCGGCCGCCGTGGATCCCAATCACTGCCCCGTCGACCACAGCGCATCCCCGAGCTCGACGTCAAGCCCATCGAGATTGCCATGAGCTGCTCCTCCTCCTCCCCCTCTCCGTTCTCGCCCTCGCACACCGCAGCCGTATCCCCGCTCGCGCCCGAACACCGGCCGCCGCCGCGAGTTTCGCTCCAGTGAGGTCCACCGCCCCCGCAGCCTCCCGACTGCTCCACTGGATGCGCGCGAGCACTAGCTCCTTGGGGATGGCCTCCGCCGCCCAAATGGTCGCCGGAACGGCGATCCCGAGCCCCTCCGCCGCATTCGGCCTCGCCGGCGGCTAAATGCCGGTGCGGTTGACCGGGTCTAACCCCCCCAGTTGACCCAGGTTTGACCCGTGTGGTTCAGTGACAAATGGGCCCCAGCGCCCCCTAATTTGTAGTTAGGATTAATTAACCCTCTGTTAATTAACCATGACACTGACGTGTGGCCCCCACATGTCAGATTTGACCTGGACAGCCACGTTGACCCGCTGATGTAGTGATGACGTCATGCTGACGCAGTTATTCTTTTTATGGAATTTTTTTTAAACAGGAAATTCCAGAAAATGTTCAAAACTTCAAAAATTCATATAAATTCAACCGTAGCTCAGATTGAAATAAATTATATATGAAAAATTATCAGAAAAATTCAATATATCCATCTGTACTAGTTTCATCCATGGAAAACCAACCTATACATGGTGTATATATGAAAACTTATTAATGGCATATTTAAGAGCTTATTTTGGAGTTGCATTTGAACCCTTGGTTCAAATGGACCTCAACTAAATAAATGCTAGATGCATTAACTCAAACAACATCACATACTCATGCCATGTTCATGCATCATATTGTTGCATATGCTTGTGTTTGATTTTCCGACACCGTTCCTTCCCGATAGGTCCTGCTCCAGAGAGTGTTCGAGAGTACCTGTCTGAGGAGCAGTGCCCCCTCTGTTGATCTACCAGGCAAGCAACCCCGCCTTGTTCATTCCGATAAAATCCTACTCTCTTGCTCCTGCTCTCATTTATTGCATTAGGACAACAACGATTCAACTGCTACTTTATGCTACGGTAGTTGAACCCATTCCTCTGCATGACCTGTCATTGCCACAGTAAATAGTTGAAACCCACTAGCATGTGTAGGAGTTGTTTGAGCCATGTTGTGCTTCTACCATGCCATGCCTGCTATTGCTTAGAGTTGTGTCAGGTCTGATTCATCGGGAATGAATTGGAGTGTTATGATATGTTCTGTTGCTGAGAGTTAAGCGTGTGAACATGATTTGGTAAAGGTAGCGGTGAGAGGCCATGTAGGAGTACATGGTGGGTTGTCTCATTGGGACCGTCCTTAAGAACTGAGTTCTGTGCAAGTTGTCCAATGACTAGCTACTACCACACATTGGGCTCCGGGCGCTCCAAGCTCTCTCGGCTTATTAACCGCCTTGATCTCTATCCAGGAGTTGCAAATAGTTTCTGGTGTTTGTAGGTAGTGCTATTTTTCTACCGAGTGGCACCCGGCAGGGTGGGCTCGGGACAGACTAGGCACAGG
This sequence comes from Triticum urartu, assembly GCF_056163025.1. Taxonomy (NCBI): domain Eukaryota; kingdom Viridiplantae; phylum Streptophyta; class Magnoliopsida; order Poales; family Poaceae; genus Triticum; species Triticum urartu. The sequence continues at coordinate 175,588,309 of NC_141879.1, forward strand.
TGGCACGATGTACCAAGTGGCACCCGGATGGTGGGCTTGGGAACCCTGCTCACATCGTTTGGGGCCGTGAGCGACACCCCGGCCAAATCTCCTTGCAGATGGAACCCAAATAGGTGATAAACCTGGATTAGAGTCTTGCGTGGTTAGTCAGGTCGTGGCCGACACCCTCGCCAGGCTTCCGCTTGAAGGTTGCCGAGATACATGACGGGTGAGGGAGTCCTGGATTAGGGGGTGTTCGGGTAGCCGGACTATACCTTCAACCGGACTCCAGGACTATGAAGATACAAGATTGAAGACTTTGTCACGTGTCCGGATGGGACTTTCCTTGGCGTGGAAGGCAAGCTTGGCGATGTGGATATTCAAGATATCCTACCATTGTAACCGACTCTGTGTAACCCTAACCCTATCCAGTGTCTATATAAACCGGAGGGTTGTAGTCCGTAGGCAATCAACTCCATATACAACAACCATACCATAGGCTAGCTTCTAGGGTTTAGCCTCCTTGATCTCGTGGTAGATCTACTCTTGTACTACCCATATCATCAATATTAATCAAGCAGGAGTAGGGTATTACCTCCATCGAGAGGGCCCGAACCTGGGTAGAAAACATCGTGTCCCTTGTCTCCTGTTACCATCCGGCCTAGACGCACAGTTCAGGACCCCCTACCCGAGATCCGCCGGTTTTGACACCGACGTTGGTGCTTTCATTGAGAGTTCCTCTGTGCCGTCACAATCAGGAAGGATGCCTTCTCCCATCTTTAAAGACGGCGCCGTTGCTAAGGGAGCCTTGGTTGTCGGCCAAACCCTCCGGCTAGGTGGTTTCCTCATGACCGCCTGTTCGGCTGTTGCGCCAACGGTGACCTCTTGGGTCATCAAAAGCAACCTACACGTCAGCTCGGAGCTCGTCGAGCAGCTAGATCCAATGGAGCTCTCTTCCGTAAACGAGCTCTTGGATCGCATCGCCGCCCTGGGGGTCGCTACGGATTACGACCAGGTTGGGCTTAAACCTGATCTAAGAGAAATTAACTCTCCCCAAGTCACCCACCACGTTGCCGTGGTGGAGGCGCAGTGTGGCGACCCTTCATCTATTTTAAGGACTAGCTACGTCCGAATTCCCGACCCCTCCAAGCCGGATACCCGCGGAGAGGAGGATGTAACTCAAGACCTGAGCTTAGGATCAGGCAACGGGATAGATTCGTTGGACAACATCCAAGAATCCGAACTTCAGAGTTCGGAAACTCTTCGGCCTCCGAATCTTGGATTGGGCGAGGTTTCAGATTCAATGACACCCGCCCACCCGAACATAAGCGATCTCTCCCAAATCAGGCAGAGGCCCGAGGAAACAGTACATCATTACTGGGCCAGATTCCTCCTGGTTATGAACAGGATAAAGGATTTCCGCGAGGGAGACGCGATCTCAATTTTCTGCAGTAATTGCACGGACGAGGGAATCCTTAACGCCGTAAGTCGTTGTGATATTACACGCTTCACTGACTTGGCGTCCATAGTACAAAAATACTGTGCGATGGAAAGCGCCTGGAAAACCGAAATAAAATTTTGGGATAATCCGGCCTTGAATAGTAATCCCGTCCGAACTAAGAGGGTGCATCATCATAGGACACCCGGGATAAACACCAAAAAGCCAAAACCCTCTACAGGGCACGGAACCGTACTGGAAAGGTGGCTTGATGGACCCTGTAGAATTCACAGTACAGAGGACGCCACACCAACTCATAGCCTTAGAGCATGTTGGATACTCCGGCAGGTGGCCAAAATTGGCGAGGACCTCTTAATTCTGGAGGCCGCAGAAATCCAGCCCGAGGACACCAGTACCGTTCTCACAGTCTTCGAGACTTTTGCATCAAATAATATGCAAAAAAACACTCTGCAGCCTCGCCAAAGTCTATCAAGTTGCAACAATAAATCCATGGAGCGACACTGCTATTACCTTCAACGCAAGTGATGAACCTAGATTCCGAACAGCCCGAGCACCAGCCGCATTGGTCCTCAGTCCCATAGTGGATGGCTTTCGCCTCACCAAGGTGCTCATGGATGGAGGCAGCGGACTGAACCTCATTTATGCGGAAACCCTTCAAAAAATGGAAATAGACTGGAACCGCGTCGAGCGAAGCAGCACAACCTTTAGAGGAATAATCCCCAGTTGGGAAGCGCGTTGCACAGGAAAAATCACACTAGATGTGGTGTTCGGCACGCCGGATAATTACAGGTACGAAGAAGTCACGTTTCAGGTGGCCCCGTTTAAGAGCGGACATGACGCTTTACTAGGGCGGGAAGCATTCACAATCTTCCAAGCAATACCCCATTACGGGTACATGAAGCTTAAGATGCCCGGGCCGAATGGAATTATCACTCTAGCTAGTGATCCGGACATAGCACTCCGCGCCGAAAACAAGACGGACGCATTAGCCCTTGAGGCACTATCCGAAGCCTTAGCGGCCGAGGAACTGACTGCGCTGCGTTCCACGGTTAACAGGGATGATGTGATACTCGATAAGAGATCCAAATCCACATCCTTCAAGCCAGCTGACGAAATAGTCAAACTCCAGGTCCATCCAACGGACCCCAATAAAACAGCTTCCATCGGGGCACGACTGAACCCTGATGTAGACGCCGCACTGCGAGAGTTCCTATGAGAGAACTGGGCCATTTTCGCCTGGCACCCTTCAGACATGCCAGGGATCCCACACAGGCTGGCCGAACACAGCTTAAATATCCTAAAAGGATTCAAACCTGTCAAACAAGCCCTTCGGCGTTTTTCCGTACCCAAGAGACAGGCTATGGGAGAGGAGCTAGCCAAGCTATTGGAGGCCGGATTCATTAGAGACATAAAACATCCGGACTGGCTAGCAAACCTGGTGATGGTACCAAAGAAGGACAAATCCTGGCGCCTGTGTGTCGATTTTAAAGACCTTAACAAGGCTTGCCCAAAGGATCCCTTCCCCCTCCCCCGTATCGATCAAATTATCGATGCCACTGCAGGACACGATTCGTTGTGTTTCCTCGACGCATACTCTGGTTACCATCAAATCAAGATGGCAGAATCAGACCAAGCCGCAACAGCATTCATCACACCATACGGCCCATTCTGCTTCAACACAATGCCCTTCGGGCTGAAAAACGCCGGCGCAACATATCAGCGCATGATCCAGACATGTCTGGCAAACCAGATCGGCAAAACAGTGGAGGCGTATGTGGATGATGTGGTCGTCAAATCAAGACATGTTGAATCTCTAGTAGACGACTTGAGGCTTGCATTCGACAACCTCCGAAAATATGACATCAAGCTCAACCCAGAAAAATGCGTCTTCGGCGTTCCAGCCAGAAAGCTCTTGGGCTTCATTGTATCCGGCGGAGGAATTGAAGCAAATCCAGCCAAGATCCGAGCTTTTTCACAATTGGATATCCCAAAGGACCTCAAACAAATACAAAAATTAACCGAATGTGTGGCGGCTTTAAGCCGCTTCATCTCCCGCTTGGGAGAAAAGGCACTACCCCTCTATCGCCTCCTTCGGCGCACCGAACACTTTGAGTGGACGGATGCCGCCACGGCTGGACTTGATGAAATAAAAGCCATATTGGCAGCAAACCCAGTCCTGGCCGCACCGAACATCGGCGAACCAATGTTATTGTACATTGCAGCAACACATCAAGTTGTCAGCGCAGTGCTCGTTGTCGAGCGGGAAACGGACGGACACAAATTCCCTCTTCAAAGGCCGGTCTATTACGTGTCCACTGTCCTCATCCATGCAAATCACGGTACCCGCATTATCAAAAGATTGCATACGCGGTATTCATGGCATCCCGGAAGCTACGACACTATTTTCAAGAGTGTTCCATAACAGTAGCCTCGGAAGTACCACTCAACAATATTATCAACAACCGCGATGCAACGAGCCGGATTGCAAAATGGGCCATCGAGCTTCTCTCGTTCGATATAACCTATAAGCCACGGCGAGCTATTAAATCGCAAGTTTTGGCTGACTTCGTCGCAGAATGGACGGAGGCCGAGCTCCCTAAAGAGTACGGCACATATTCAAACTGGATTATGCATTTCGGCGGCTCCAAAATGTTGGCCGAACTGGGGGCTGGCGTCGTCCTGACGTCCCCCACAGGAGACACAGTCCAATATGTGCTCCAGATCATGTACACGGATTCCAACAATGCAGCCGAATATGAGGCCCTCCTACATGGTCTCCGGATAGCAGTATCCATGGGTATCCAGCGCCTAGAGGTACGCGGGGATTCAAACCTCGCGATATCCCAAATAAATGGAGACTTCGACGCCAAGGACCCAAAAATGGCAGCTTACCGCAACGCCGTCCTAAAAATGGCAGCTCGGTTCGAAGGGCTGGAATTTCACCATATAGCCCGAGAAAACAATCAAGCAGCAGACGTCTTGGCACGCATCGGAGCAAAACGCGATGCAGTTCCCCCCAACATCTTTTTGGAAAGATTGTTCAAGCCATCTGTAGCATGGGAGGGGGAACCCGCAAATAACAGCCCGGACCCAGCCGCACCACTCGACGCCGAACAATCTGACACAATTGGAGGCTCTGCCAATGAAATTACACCTTCAGCCCACGTAATAATGGCGGTTATCGCCCCGTGGACAGAACCATTCCTAGCCTACCTTACTAGGCAGGAACTCCCGGAGGACCAAAACGAGGCCCGCTGCATAGTGCGGCGATCTAAAGCCTATAGAGTCCATGAGGGGGAGCTTTATAAGAAAAGCACTACCGGAGTCCTTCAAAGGTGCATCTCCGAAGAGGAAGGGCGGAACCTTCTGGCTGAAATTCATGCCGGACCCGGTGGTCACCACGCCGCTGCTCGGTCCCTTGTTAGCAAGGCTTTCCGTACAGGCTTTTATTGGCCGACGGCCCAGGCAGACGCTCAGGACCTAGTCCAATGATGCGCTGGTTGCCAACTTTTTGCCAACCAAAGCCATATGCCACCCACCGCACTCCAAACTATACCCATCACCTGGCCTTTTGCGGTCTGGGGGCTTGACATGGTCGGACCCCTTAAAGGTGGGACCGATAGGAAAAAATACTTACTGGTCATGGTGGATAAGTTCACCAAATGGATAGAAGCCAAGCCTGTTAAAACGGCTGAATCCGGACCTGTGATAGACTTCATATCCGGGGTTGTACACCATTATGGCATCCCCCACAGCATCATAACCGATAACGGTACAAACTTTACCGCCGACGAGGTAAAACTCTGGTGCAAAAACATGGGCATCAAGCTAGATTATGCTTCCGTCTATCACCCACAAACCAACGGCCAGGTCGAACATGCAAATGGTCTTATTATGAGCGGCATTAAACCCAGACTGGTGCGGTCCCTCAAGGAATCTAACACGCACTGGGTAGAGGAGCTTGACTCCGTGCTATGGGGGCTGCGGACCACGCCAAATCGCACCACCGGATACACACCATTTTTTATAGTGTATGGTGCAGAGGCAGTTCTGCCCTGCGACATAATTCATGACTCACCTAGTGTGCGCATGTACGAAGAAAGAGAAGCCGAGCTCGATCGGCAGGACAACTTGGATGCCCTGGAGGAGGAGCGTGATGTGGCAAAGCCCGTTCCACATTTTATCAACAGCAGGCCCGAAGATATCAAAACAGAGAAGTACGGGCCAAAAATTACAATGTTGTCGAACTAGTTCTATGCCTGCCGGATAAGAAAAAGGACAAACTCAAGCCCAAGTGGGAAGGTCCATTCATAATTGACCAAGTCCTGACTGGCGGGGCGTACCGCCTGTGAGATGTGTCGGATAACCGACTCGAGCCGAACCCGTGGAACGCCACCCGTCTCCGAAGATTCTATGCCTAGCGCCGGACTCTGTGTTCGTCTCCTTCCTCTGTCCATTTTTTGCATTTTTCTGTCTTACATTTCTCTCCTTCCCCTCTTTTCTTTTATAGCCCTTAAAGGCTCATCTAGTGACGCGCCACTCGCGCTCATTAAACCTGGGGGCTTCTTTAACAGAAGCTTATTTATACGGGCTTCATGCCCAACACATGCGTTAAACTTCCGCATGTACCTTTTTCTTCACCATTATATGCATCGATATGACTTAAGTTTTGGCCAAGCTGGGTTGCCTGGCTCCTGTGCTTACCCCTACGTTCCCGATTGTTTGGCTAGGCGGTAAAGGGAGCACCTCTGCGATTGTTACCGCCGGGTCAGCCGGATGTGTACCTCAGACTGGGTGAAGCCGAAAGCTAGCGTTCTTAAGGGAATATTCGGTCGGTGAGATAAAAGATAATCTTTTTACTCATTTTATGCGCCCCCAGATGCTTTTTTCTGCGTCTTTTTACGCAGTCCGGACATGCACTTTAGGGCATGCCTCCCAGCGAAAGGAACCCCTAACGGAACTATTCTCTCTGGAAGATGTTTCTTACTAACCATGTAATATAACATAACTAGTTGGGCACTTGTCTGATAAAGCACTAATGACCCCTACGCCTGGTCTCCACGCATACCACGGTTCTTATATAACCGCTATGGTATTCGGACACACTCCGGACCGTCAGGTCCCGAGGTTGAAGCAAAAAGGTCGGCAACGACAAACGATCTACAATTCAGCTAGAAGGCATTACACATGTCAATTCAAAATTACATAGTCATTCTGACTGATTGTATTCCTCTTCTATACCATCTAACAGGATGTCTAATTTACAGTCCTGCTGGGAATACTTCGCGGCCAACTCTACTTGGCCGTATACTAAGCTCACAGGGATCTCCTTCCCGTCAGGCCCCACTGGTCCGACCTCGGCCATGTGGTTTGGGTCAGACTTCGTAAAATGGGTCTTCACCATGGCCCAGGCTTCCCTAGCGCCTTGTCGGCAGGCCGATATCTTCCACAACCAGAAGCGCCACCGAGCTCCCTTCAGCTTCTCCGCAAGCTCTCCAAGGCCCTCGGGCATGGAGTGGGCAGGCCATAAGGCTTGGGCAACACCTCGCATCGCCTGCCGAATTCGCTCGTGCAATTGCATGAATTCGGGAAGAAGGTCACCCGTAGAACCGGGCATCTCCTCTGCAAGACGACCTGTGAGCATACCTACAGACATTACTATGTTAGTCGAGTTCCTCGCCGAACTCTCTTTTCAAAGTTTGTTCAAGCACTTACTAAATATGCCGCGTCGAAGCCGCTGATTCTCCTTCGTGGAGTCCGACAGCTGACCATGAACATCTTTAAGTTCGACGTCCAGCCTGGTGTTGGCATCCTGAAGATCATTCTTCTCTCGCCTCACCTTTGTCAACGTACTCTCACCGGCCTTTAGCCGGCATAAGAGTTGTTGCTTTTCTGGATCGAGTCCGGCACCATCTGCAACATGATTTGTCATATTTGCACCCACACCGCACAATACTAATCTTTCGAAGTGTATCTTACCTGAGGGGGTCTTTTGGGCTCCCCTGCTGCGGCTAGTGCGGCCTCTAGTTGGGCCTTGCACTTATCCAGCTCCTGGGACAGTACAGTATTCTTCTCTGTAAGAACCTGGATATTAAATGATCCTTAAATCAGTTGCTCTAACTGTTTCAAGTCTCGGGGGCTACTGGTATATATATATTTGACCAAAATTTTCTTACCCGTATGTCTTTTACATACTGCTCCGTGGCTCTGGCTAAACCATTTTGAGCGGCACGGAGGTACGCATCTCCCGAATTAAAGGCATCTAAAGCCTCTTGGGAGAAACAAGCGTCGCGTAGAACTGTCCGGCGACGCGTGTGGTTCATGGCACTCTCCACCTCAGAATTTGTGGCAGACAGCCTGTCCGCATCCTCTGTCGGAGGAGCGTCCGGTGCGCGCCTTGTGCTCGCCTCCGCTTCCTGGCCAGACGTTGGAGCCTGGCTGGTGGAGGCGCGATTGGCAACCTCTCCGGATGTAGTCCGGCGAGGTCTCTTCGTTCTAAAGATAGCACGAACGTTAATATGCCCTGACAGAATAACACCAGGGAAACAGAGGGTGCGCTATACTTTTGCGCCGGCATCTCAGTCCGAACTACATTCCTTTTTGCCCCACGGGGCCCTGCGGCCCCTCGTTGGCTAGCCGCCGTAGGTTCGGCCTCCTGCCTCGAAAATCTCCCCTGCAAAACATGGTTGTCGTCAGAAACACCGGAATACGTGAGAGTGGAATCTCTCTCAAGGGAATGAGACTCCGGTTTCTGTCACCTGGGAGGCCGGGATTAACCCTGGGTAATCAGCCGTGATGGCTACCAAGGTATTGTCCTTGCTTAGCTGATGGAACACCCCGTCAATAAGCTCCACCGATATGTCCGGATCCTCTTCAGAGTCTGGATCGAGGGACCATTCTGGGTCCTAGGGCTGTGGAGGGCGGTTGTTTATATCCTTTACCACCTGTCACAGTTCCTGCATTGAAGTCGTTAGACTACATATCTAACCGTGGGAGTATAAAACAAACGGGCAAGCGCAGTTGTTCACTTACCCAACTTGGAGGATCGTACATAGTAAATCCGGCCTGCGGGTTGGCGCGGAGGAATTCCTCCTTTTCTCCCTTGTACAAAGAGGATAAGATCTTTACTAGAGCGGCAGCTGAGGCCGGCCCCTTACGACCGTAACGGGTGGCGTCATCCTCCCCGTTGAAATCCCACATGGGGTGGCCTCTATATTGAAGCGGCTGCACCCCTCGCATAATGCATGCGGCCATGACTCCAATCATGGTTAGTCCGGAATGAGCCAACAGTCTTATCTGGCCCATCAGGTAAAGGACGTCTCTGTCGCTTTCTCTCTGAGAGCTCCGCGAACGCCAGCTCAAGCGTTTCTTCAATGGAGCACTGTTGAACTCAAGGAGACCGACCCGGATAGGGTCCGGTAGCGGGACGTCATCTATATAAAACCATTCCGAAGGCCAGTCCTCGGACGCCTTCTTTGGGGTTCCGGGTAGGTATCCGGTCCCGGCGATGCGCCATACTTCGGCTCCGCCCACTTGGTATATAGACCCCTCTTTAGAACGGGGCACCAGGCAGAATAACCTCTTCCACAGCGCGAAATGAGCCTCAACGCCTAAAAATAGCTCGCAAAGGGCGACGAAACCCGCAATATGCAATATGGAGGCGGGCATGAGATTGTGCAGCTGGAGGCCGTAGAACTCCAGAAGCCCGCGGAGAAATGGGTGAATTGGAAATCCCAGTCCCCTTATTAGATAGGGGACGAGGCACACCCGCTCTCCTTTAGAAGGATTGGGGGTGCTCTCCGCTTGTTTTCCACCATTGTAGGTGGCGAGACCGGCTCGGACCGGGACCATGTATGCCTGAGGGAGAAATCCCTTGGCCTGAAGCAACGCTAACTCACTATGCGGGATGGTGCAACTCTCCCAGTCCCCGGGTTTGGGACCGGAGGGGCAAGGGGAGGAGCTGCGACGGCTGGTCATGTTGGAATGGACCTTTGCTAGAAGCGCTCCGATGATAACTCGCGGAAAGGAGAAGATGTGGTTTGGACCTAAATCCCCATCCCGTTAAATAGGCGGCTCGTTTATACGGCTAAGGGTGTGGATGTAAAAACACCCCGGCTTTTCGCATTCGTTTAACACGTGGAAGACGGCCATTATTGGGCGGGGAAGCCGAGGAGCACTACATTACAAAAATCGGACATTATTCCTACAGGTACACAAGATTTGGAGAAGAACCCGCCTTGCAATGCCGAACAGTCTGCGTGCCGGACTCGTCGTCATTGAAGCCTGGTTCGGGGGCTACTGAGGGAGTCCTGGATTAGGGGGTGTTCGGGTAGCCGGACTATACCTTCAGCCGGACTCCAGGACTATGAAGATACGAGATTGAAGACTTCGTCCCGTGTCCGGATGGGACTTTCCTTGGCGTGGAAGGCAAGCTTGGCGATGCGTATATTCAAGATCTCCTACCATTGTAACCGACTCTGTGTAACCCTAATCCTATCCGGTGTCTGTATAAACCGGAGTTTGTAGTCCGTAGGCAATCAACTCCATATACAACAACCATACCATAGGCTAGCTTCTAGGGTTTAGCCTCCTTGATCTCGTGGTAGATCTACTCTTGTACTACCCATATCATCAATATTAAGCAAGCAGGAGTAGGGTATTACCTCCATCGAGAGGGCCCGAACCTGGGTAAAAAACATCGTGTCCCTTGTCTCCTGTTACCATCCGGCCTAGACGCATAGTTCGGGACCCCCTACCCGAGATCCGCCGGTTTTGACACCGACAACGGGTATACGGTGATAAGTGGTGAGAGCGTGTGTGATGAAGTACACCCCTGCAGGGTTATCATGATCTATTCGAATAGCTGTGTCCTCGGTTATGGACTTCTTGGATGCTTACGTGGTACCTAGACAACTTAAAGTGGATACTCTAAAATGCTCAAGACAAGTGTGAGTGCTATGGATGGCCTTCTCATAGGAGAGACGGGGATGAATCCATAGTAGTGTATTGATGTGGTGATTAGTGGACTCGTGTGCGCTGCCTCACCTCAAAGAAGTTTCTCATTGTCTTAGAACGGGATAGCCACTGAGTCAAAGCTGGCTTGCTGCAACTAAACCCCACATTATCTTCTTGATACAAATGCGCGTATGATAGGATCTGACGTAAGTCTTGCTGAGTACCTTCGTCCTCACGTTTGCTTTATTGATGTTTTGCAGATGAGACATCTGTCTCACTAGTAGTACCGCTTGGACTTCGACGAATAGCTTGTTACCTCAGCTACGATCTTGTACCTTGGAGGGACTTGTAGATAGTCAGGCTTCTCGGCCTTTTTTGTTTGTAGTTGTCTGTACTCAGACATGTAATGCTTCTGTTGCTTGTATGCTCTGAATGATGGGTCATGTGACCCTTGTTTGTATTTATGCTATGTGGCTCTTCTGAGCCTTTATCTATATGAGTTGCATTATGTTGTGATGCCATGTTGTACATCACATACTTGCATGTTATGCGTACGTGTGACGTGTATTGCTATGTGTGGGATCCGACAATCTAGTTGTTTGTCCTTGGCAGCCTCTCTTATGGGGAAATGTAGTCTAGTGCTTCCTTGAGCCATAGTAGTCCGCTACAGCCTGGTTCACCGGAGTCCTGCTAGCCCAGCACTACTGCTCAGAACACTTGACTGGCCGACATGTGTTCCACTTCGTTCCTATGTCTGTCCCTTCGGGGAAATGTCACGCGATGACTTCCAGAGTCCTGTTAGCCCAGTGCTACAGCCCGGATTCATACGCTGTTGACCGACATGCTCGATGTGATTCATGTGTGCCTGTCTGCATAGGTCTGTGCCGCTTTGGGTTCACGACTAGCCATGTCGGCCCGGGTTCTCTGTCATACGGATGCTAGCGACACTATCATATACGTGAGCCAAAAGGCGCAAACGGTTCCGGGCCATGGTAAGGCGACACCCATGGGGATACCGTGCGTGAGGCCGCAAAGTGATATGAGGTGTTACATGCTAGATCGGTGTGACTTAGAATCGGGGTCCCGACAGATTTGGTATCAGAGCCTGACTGCCTGTAGGATTACCAAGCCAACCTGGTCGAAGTTGAGTCTAGAAATTCTTTAGCTATATAGGGGAATTGATTGTGGAAGGGAACGTAAGGCTCTTTTTACTCCTTATGCCTCATGCCTTCTGATCTGAGTCATCCTATCTTTCCTACGGGGTTAAGGAACTAGGCTTTCTCTTCCGTCTATCAGGATCACGTGTTACTACTCCATAGTCTCTTAGGGTTGGTTGATCAGAGTCATATCCCAGTTCGAGTACCTCCGGTGTAGTCTATTTAGTAATATCTCAGAACCTTGGGTGATGATGTTGAGTTTGATGCTACCCCATCATTTGCAGGATGTCTCATTTTTAGCATTTTACTGCCGTCATGCTGCCAGAATTTATCCTAGGAGTTTGAGAGATACTAAATTCTTGTGCTACCTTCTGCATCCTATAGTTGATGCTGATTCCATCCTTGTTTTCCTTGGTTTCGTTCTTCAAGATGTTGCCGGTTAACTGAAGTTCTGTTGCTCGTAGCCGGAACCACGGAGATGGTAGGGATGAGGATCCTCCCGACCAGTCTTCGTTGGCAGAGTTCATGTTAGAGGTTGAGAGGAACAAGCGTGAGTCTAACCGCTTGCTAGCATGTATTGAGGAGAACACCTCCCATCAGCACAAAGAGTTTGTGTCCATCCATGACTTCATCGATCTGAAACCACCTACCTTCCATCATTCCATTGAACCACTCGATGCAGATGACTGGCTACGTAGTATCACACACAAGCTGCGTTCAGCGAACGTAGCTGAAAGTAACAAGGTCACCTACGTTGCTTATCATCTGGAAGGTCCTGCTAGTATTTGGTGGCAGGACTATGAGGCTATGCTTCCAGCTGGCCAGAAAACCACCTGGAGAGATTTCACCGAGGCTTTTCGCGAGCATCACATTCCTCAGGCTCTCATTGATCGCAAGAGAGAAGAGTTTTGTAGTTTCACCCCGAGTAAGATGGCTAGTGATGCTTACAGTAGAGAGTTTGAGAACCTCGCCCGCTATGCTACAGAAGAAGTGTCCATGGATGCCAAGAAGCAGGCTAGGTTCCGGAAGGGTCTCAACCCCAAGTTGCGTCGTGATCTCCACTTGCATCATTGCAATACATTCCAGGCTCTTGTGAACAAGGCTATTAATGTAGAAACAGCTCAACTCACTTACGAGGAGTCTCGTAAGCACAACCGTGATTTGGTTTCTTCCTCCGGTTCTACTTCGCAGAAGCGCCGAATTTGGATTCCAAACTCTACTCTTCCACCCGGTTATACACCGAGGCCCTCTTCTGTGGCGCCTCACCCAGTTCAGTCATATGCTCCACCCAGACCTATTGGTAGACCGCTTGTCAATGTGGGCCCACGTTCTACTTCAGGGACTTGCTTCACATGCGGAGAGCCAGGACACTATGCACGTGACTGCTCTCAAACCAACTATGCTCCACCCCAGCCTGAGAAGTCTGTTGGCCGTGGTAAGCCATCACGCAAGATGATTAGTGTCAAGTCAGCTCCCACTGAACGTGGATGTGTGCATCACGTCTCAGCTAAAGACACTCATGATGATCCGGATGTCGTTCTTGGTACACTCCTTGTCAACTGTCATCTAGCTTCGGTTCTATTTGATACCGGAGCATCTCATTCCTTCATTTCCGAAAGTTATGCCAGCTTGCACAACATATCCTTTTGTGATATGCCCTCTCCACTAGTAATTCAAACTCCTGGATCCAAATGGCAAACTTCTAGTGTAAGCCATGGTAATGAAATCCTTGTTGACAGACTTGTATTCCTTGCATCACTTATAGCCCTCAAGTCTACAGATATTAACATCATCTTGGGTATGGACTGGATGAAAGCTCTTTATGCCAAGATTGATTGTTACACTAGGTCTGTTCAGCTTACACACCCATCTGGCAAGATAGTCACCGTCTCCACCAGAGTTGCAAAGCGTCAACTCTATTCTCTTAATGCCAGCCCTCTTCCTGACCTTGAAGATATCCTGGTAGTCCGTGACTTTCCGGATGTCTTTCCAGAGGAACTGCCAGGTATTCCACCTGACAGAGATGTAGAATTTGTCATAGATCTTGTCCCAGGAACCGCTCCAATCTCTAGGAGACCTTACAAGATGGCACCCTTAGAACTAGCCGAGCTTAAGAAACAACTTGATGAGTCCTTGCAAAAGGGTTTCATCCGTCCTAGTTCTTCTCCCTGGGCTTGCCCCGTCCTCTTCGTCAAGAAGAAGGATGGTACGGACCGGATGGTTGTAGATTATCGTCCCGTTAATTTGGTCACGATAAAGAACAAGTATCCGCTCCCCAGGATCAACGATTTGTATGATCAGCTCGCTAGATCCTCAGTCTTTTCAAAGATGGATTTGAGGTTAGGCTACCACCAAATCAAGATCAGAAATGGGGACATTCCTAAGACGGCTTTTGTCACTCGTTATGGTCAGTATGAGTACACTGTCATGTCCTTTGGTCTAACCAACGCTCCAGCTACTTTCTCTCGCTTGATGAACTCGATCTTCATGGAGTACTTAGATAAGTTCGTCGTGGTTTACCTCGATGTTATCCTTATTTACTTGAAGAATGAGGAAGAGCATGCCGAACATCTTAGACTTGTGCTAGGAAAACTCAGAGAGCACCGCCTTTATGCCAAGTTCTCCAAGTGCGAATTTTGGTTGCCAGAAGTGACCTATCTCGGCCACGTAATCTCTAGTACGGGCATTGCTGTCAATCCCGAAAGAGTTCAGGCCGTTCTTGATTGGACTCCGCCTGAAACAGTTAAGCAAGTTAGGAGTTTCCTTGGTCTAGCCAGTTATTGTCGCCGATTCGTTGAGAACTTCTCCAAAGTGGCCAAACCTCTCACGGAACTTCTCAAGAAAGATAAAAAGTTTGAGTGGTCCCCACAGTGTGAGCACAGTTTTCAGGAACTGAAAAGATGCCTGACTTCTGCTCCCATACTTGTGCCACCGGATTTCACTAAGGACTTTGTTATCTACTGCGACGCCTCACGACAGGGACTAGGTTGCATTCTTATGCAAGATCGCCATGTGATTGCCTATGCATCTCGACAGTTGCATCCACATGAGGAGAATTATCCTACGCATGATCTAGAGCTTGTAGCCGTAGTCTATGCACTTAAGACCTGGCGACATTACCTTCTTGGTAAACGTTGCGAGATTTACACCGATAACCAGAGTCTCAAATATATCTTCACCCAACCAGATTTGAACCTTAGGCAAAGACGTTGGCTGGAGTTGATCTCAGATTACGACTTAGGGATTACCTACACCCCAGGCAAGGGGAATGTCATGGCTGATGCGCTAAGTCGTAAGTCCTATTGCAACAATCTCATGTTGCAGCAGGGCCAACCACTTCTCCATGAGGAATTATGTAAGCTTAACCTCCACCTTGCTCCTCACGGATTCCTTTCTACCTTGGTGGCGAAACCTACTCTTGTGGATCAAATCATCTCTGCTCAGAAGCAGGATACGGGAATTTCCCGGATCAAGAGAAACATTAACAAAGGAGTTGGTGGTAGTTTCTCTATAGATGATCGTGGTGTTGTTTTCTTTGAGAGTCGCTTGGTGGTTCCCAAGAATCAACATCTTCGACAATTAATCCTTAAGGAGGCGCATGAATCTCCTCTCACGATTCATCCCAGTAGTACTAAGATGTATCAGGACCTACGCCAGAGGTTCTGGTGGACTAGGATGAAGAGAGAAATTTCTCAATTTATTGCTAATTGTGACATTTGTCGTCGCGTGAAGGCAGAGCATCAGAGACCTGCTGGCACCCTTCAACCTTTAGCTATTCCTGAGTGGAAATGGGATAAAGTTGGTATGGACTTCATCACCGGCTTTCCCAGGACCAAGAGAGGGAATAATGCTATCTTTGTAGTCATTGATCGTCTTTCCAAAGTGGCTCACTTCCTACCTGTTCGAGAGAGTATCACTGCTAGTCAGCTCGCTGACTTATATATTTCTCGAATAGTGTCACTTCATGGTGTTCCACTAGAGATCAATTCAGACCGTGGTAGTCTTTTCACTTCTCATTTCTGGGAGAGCTTCCAAACTGCCATGGGCACCCATCTTTCCTTCAGTACCGCTTTCCACCCTCAATCAAGTGGTCAAGTGGAAAGGGTCAACCAGATTCTTGAAGACATGCTTAGAGCTTGTGTTATCTCATTCGGTATGGATTGGGAGAAGTGTCTTTCCTTCGCCGAGTTTGCTTATAACAACAGCTACCAATCCAGCCTCAAGAAAGCTCCTTTTGAGGTTCTGTATGGATGAAGATGTCAAACACCTTTGAACCGGTCAGAAACCGGTGAAAGACAATTCTTTGGCCCTGATATGATCCAGGAGGCAGAAGAGCAAGTTCGCATCATTCATGAGAATTTGAAAACAGCCCAATCTCGTCAAAAGAGCCAGTATGACCGTAGTCATAAGGAAGTGGCTTATGAAATTGGCGACAAAGCTTACCTTCGGGTTACCCCTTTGAAGGGTACCCATTGATTCAGTATCAAGGGCAAGTTGGCTCCTCGTTACATTGGTCCCTTTCTCATTCTTGCTAAACGAGGAGAGGTTGCCTACCAGTTGGAACTACCACTACATCTTTCTCGAGTTCATGATGTCTTCCACGTCTCTCAACTCAGGCGTTGCTTCTCGGATCCCATCCGCGGAGTGGACCACGAAACGCTTGATCTCCAAGATAACCTCACTTATCGAGAGTACCCTGTCTGCATCCTTGATCAAGCAGAGCGTGTCACCCGACGTCATAACATCAAGTTTCTCAAGGTTCAGTGGTCTCATCATTCCGAGAGAGAAGCTACCTGGGAGCATGAAGATCGTTTTCGACTTGAGTACCCCGCTTTCTTTCCGCCAACCCCTGAATCTCGGGACGAGATTCTTCCGAGTGGGGGCGAGTTGTCACATCCCTAGTTCTGGTATGACCTAGGCTAGCCTTCATGTGTGCATCATGTTTAAATTTCATTTAATTTTGAAATGGGGATTTGTGAAACCCTCAGAAATTATTTCTGGAAATAACCCAGATAAAAATTGCTCCAAAAAGGTCCAAGAAAATGTTCATGTTACTCTCTGAAAATATTGGTCAGAGGTAAAAATCAAACCAATATTTTAAGGAACTCATAAATATTTATTTTGGACACTTGGAGTTAATCCAGTAATTATTTGCGTTGGATAAATATATTTATATATAAAATATTGTCCAATAATTCTGAATTTTGGTGAGGGGCTTTGGAGTGGTCCAACTAGTCCCTACTAAAATTTACAGAATAAAATAAAATGATTTAGTATTTTTATTAAATCAAAACAAATGTCAGAAAATAGAAAACAAAAACAAAATAGAAGCAAAAGGGAAGAAAACCCACCTGCACTTACCTCCCTGTGCAGCCTGGCCTGGCCCAGTGGCCAACAGGCCGGCCCAGCCGACTGGCAGTGCCTGTCGTCCCCTTCCTCGCGCCAGGAGGACAGGGGCACGCGCCCGGCGCACGCGGCCACGCGTCCGGCCACGCCACCTGCCTGCCTGGCCTCTCCCCCGACGCCCTGGCCATCCCGAACGTCGCCACGCGCCGCCCCGGACCTCTCGCACTCTCTCTCGCTCTCCCTCCTCCCCTGGATCTCTCCCTCTCCCCGCGCCCAAAGCGCTGCCGTCGCCACCGGCCACCGTTGCCGTAGCCACCGCCTCCCCCTCGCCCTCTCCCCGTGCTCAGAACCTTCGCCACGTCGCCTGCTACCTCCTCGTCGAGCCACGCACCTCCGGACGGCCTCCATCGTCGCCACCATCGTCTCCTTCACCGCCGGCCGCCGTGGATCCCCATCGCCGCCCCGTCGACCACAGCGCGTCCCCGAGCTCGCCGTCAAGCCCATCGAGATCGCCGTGAGCTCCTCCTCCTCCCCCCCCCTCTCTGTTCTCGCCCTCGCACACCGCAGCCGTATCCCCGCTCGTGCCCGAACACCGGCAGCCGCCGCGAGTTTCGCTCTGGCGAGCTCCGCCGCCCCCGCAGCCTCCAGACTGCTCCACTAGATGCGCGCGAGCACCAGCTCCTCGGGGATGGCCTCCGCCGCCCAAATGGTCGCCGGAACGGCGATCCCGAGTCCCTCCACCGCGTTCGGCCTCGCCGGCGGCTAAACGCCTGTGGGGTTGACCGGGTCTAACCCCCCCCCCCCAGTTGACCCAGGTTTGACCCGTGTGGGTCAGTGACAGATGGGCCCCGGCGCCCCCTAATTTGTAGTTAGGATTAATTAACCCTCTGTTAATTAACCATGACACTGACGTGTGGCCCCCACATGTCAGATTTGACCTGGACAGCCACGTTGACCCGCTAATGTAGTGATGACGTCATGCTGACGCAGTTATTCTTTTTATGGAATTTTTTTAAACAGGAAATTCCAGAAAATGTTCAAAACTTCAAAAATTCATATAAATTCAACCGTAGCTCAGATTGAAATAAATTATATATGAAAAATTATCAGAAAAATTCAATATATCCATCTGTACCAGTTTCATCCATGGAAAACCAACCTATACATGGTGTATATATGAAAACTTATTAATGGCATATTTAAGAGCTTATTTTGGAGTTGCATTTGAACCCTTGGTTCAAATGGACCTCAACTAAATAAATGCTAGATGCATTAACTCAAACAACATCACATACTCATGCCATTTTCATGCATCATATTGTTGCATATGCTTGTGTTTGATTTTCCGACACCGTTCCTTCCCGATAGGTCCTGCTCTGGAGAGTGTTCGAGAGTACCTGTCTAAGGAGCAGTGCCCCCTATTAATCTACCAGGCAAGCAACCCTCCCTTGTTCATTTCCGATAAAATCCTACTCTCTCGCTCCTGCTCTCATTTATTGCATTAGGACAACAATGATTCAACTGCTACTTTATGCTACGGTAGTTGAACCCATTCCTCTGCATGACCTGTCATTGCCACAGTAAATAGTTGAAACCCACTAGCATGTGTAGGAGTTGTTTGAGCCATGTTGTGCTTCTACCATGCCATGCCTGCTATTGCTTAGAGTTGTGTCAGGTCTGATTCATCGGGAATGAATTGGAGTGTTATGATATGTTTTGGTGCTGAGAGTTAAGCGTGTGAACACGATTTGGTAAAGGTAGCGGTGAGAGTCCATGTAGGAGTACATGGTGGGTTGTCTCATTGGGACCGTCCTTAAGAACTGAGTTCTGTGCAAGTTGTCCAATGACTAGCTAGTACCACACATTGGGCTCCGGGCGCTCCAAGCTCTCTCGGCTTATTAACCGCCTTGATCTCTGTCCAGGAGTTGCAAATAGTTTCTGGTGTTTGTAGGTAGTGCTATTTTTCTACCGAGTGGCACCCGGCAGGGTGGGCTCGGGACAGACTAGGCACAGGTGGCACGATGTACCAAGTGGCACCCGGATGGTGGGCTTGGGAACCCTGCTCACATCGTTTGGGGCCGTGAGCGACACCCCGGCCGAATCTCCTTGCGGATGGAACCCAAATAGGTGATAAACCTGGATTAGAGTCTTGCGTGGTTAGTCAGGTCGTGGCCGACACCCTCGCCAGGCTTCCGCTTGAAGGTTGCCGAGATACATGACGGGTGAGGGAGTCCTGGATTAGGGGGTGTTCGGGTAGCCGGACTATACCTTCAGCCGGACTCCAGGACTATGAAGATACAAGATTGAAGACTTCGTCCCGTGTCCGGATGGGACTTTCCTTGGCGTGGAAGGCAAGCTTGGCGATGCGGATATTCAAGATCTCCTACCATTGTAACCGACTCTGTGTAACCCTAACCCTATCCGGTGTCTATATAAACCGGAGGGTTGTAGTCCGTAGGCAATCAACTCCATATACAACAACCATACCATAGGCTAGCTTCTAGGGTTTAGCCTCCTTGATCTCGTGGTAGATCTACTCTTGTACTACCCATATCATCAATATTAATCAAGCAGGAGTAGGGTATTACCTCCATCGAGAGGGCCCGAACCTGGGTAAAAAACATCGTGTCCCTTGTCTCCTGTTACCATCCGGCCTAGACGCACAGTTCGGGACCCCCTACCCGAGATCCGCCGGTTTTGACACCGACAACGGGTATATGGTGATAAGTGGTGAGAGCGTGTGTGATGAAGTACACCCTTGCAGGGTTATCATGATCTATTCGAATAGCCGTGTCCTCGGTTATGGACTTCTTGGATGCTTACGTGGTACCTAGACAACTTAAAGTGGATACTCTAAAATGCTCAAGACAAGTGTGAGTGCTATGGATGGCCTTCTCGTAGGAGAGACGGGGATGAATCCATAGTAGTGTATTGATGTGGTGATTAGTGGACTCGTGTGCGCTGCCTCACCTCAAAGAAGTTTCTCATTGTTGTAGAACAGGATAGCCACTGAGTCAAAGCTGGCTCGCTGCAACTAAACCCCACATTACCTTCTTGATACAAATGCATGTATGATAGGATCTGACGTAAGTCTTGCTGAGTACCTTCGTACTCACGTTTGCTTTATTTATGTTTTGCAGATGAGACATCTGTCTCACTAGTAGTACCGCTTGGACTTCGACGAATAGCTTGTTACCTCAGCTACGATCTTGTACCTTGGAGGGACTTGTAGATAGTCAGGCTTCTCGGCCTTTTTCTTTTGTAATTGTCTGTACTCAGACATGTAATGCTTCTGTTGCTTGTATGCTCTGAATGATGGGTCATGTGACCCTTGTTTGTATTTATGCTATGTGGCTCTTCTGAGCCTTTATCTATATGAGTTGCATTATGTTGTGATGCCATGTTGTACATCACATACTTGCATGTTATGCGTACATGTGACGTGTATTGCTATGTGTGGGATCCGACAATCTAGTTGTTTGTCCTTGGCAGCCTCTCTTATGGGTGACCGACATGCTCGATGTGATTCATGTATGCCTGTCTCCATAGGTCTATGCCGCTTTGGGTTCACGACTAGGCATGTCGGCCCGGGTTCTCTGTCATACGGATGCTAGCGACACTATCATATATGAGAGCCAAAAGGCGCAAACGGTTCCGGGCCATGGTAAGGCGACACCTGTGGGGATACCGTGCGTGAGGCCGCAAAGTGATATGAGGTGTTACATGCTAGATTGGTGTGACTTAGAATCAGGGTCCCGACAAGTTCCCTCTCGGAGGGGGAAATCATCGCCATTGTCATCACCAACGCTCCTCTCATCGGGAGAGGGCAATCTCCATCAACATCTTCATCAGCACCATCTCCTTTCAAAACCCTAGTTCATCTCTTGTATCCAATTCTTGTATCCAAGTATGGGATTGGTGCTAGTAGGTTGCTAGTAGTGTTAATTACTCCTTGTAGTTGATGCTAGTTGGTTTAATTGGTGGAAGATCATATGTTCAAATCCTATATGCATATTAATACCCCTCTGATTATGAACATGTTTATGCTTTGTGAGTAGTTACTTTTGTTCCTGAGGACATGGGAGAAGTCTTGCTATTATTAGTCATGTGAATTTGGTATTCGTTCGATATTTTGATATGACGTATGTTGTCTCTCCTCTAGTGGTGTTATGTGAACGTCGACTACATGACACTTCACCAATGTTTGGGCCTAGAGGAAGGCATTGGGGAGTAATAAGTAGATGATGGGTTGCTAGAGTGACAGAAGCTTAAACCCTAGTTTATGCGTTGCTTCGTAAGGGGCTGATTTGGATCCATATGTTTCATGCAATGGTTAGGTTTACCTTAATACTTTTGTTGTAGTTGCGGATGCTTGCAATATAGGTTAATCATAAGTGGTATGCTTGTCCAAGTAAGGGCAGTACCCAAGCACCGGTCCACCCACATACCAGATTATCAAAGTACCGAACGCGAATCATATGATCATGATGAAAACTAGCTTGACGATATTCCCATGTGTCCTCGGGAGCGCTTTTCTCTATATAAGAGTTTGTCCAGGCTTGTCCTTTGCTACAAAAAGGATTGGGCCACCTTGCTGCACTTTATTTAATTTTGTTACTTGTTGCTCGTTACAACTTATCCTATCACAAAACTATTTGTTACCACTTATTTCAGTACTTGCAGAGAATACCTTGCTGGAAACCGCTTATCATTTCCTTCCCCTCCTCGTTGGGTTCGACACTCTTACTTATCGAAAGGAATACGATAGATCCCCTATACTTATGGGTCATCAAGAATCTTTTCTGGCGCCGTTGCCGGGGAGTGAAGCTCCTTTGGTAGGTGGAATTTGGTAAGGAAAAATTTATATAGTGTGCTGAAATTTACTGTCACTTGTTATTATGGAAAGTAATCCTCTAAGGGGCTTGTTCGGGGTATATTCACCCCGACCAGTAGAGCAAAGAGTTGCTCCTCAACCTACTGAACCTACTGAAAATGAAAATGACTGCTTTGAAATTCCTTCGGGTATGATAGAAAAACTGCTAGCTAATCCCTTTTTAGGAGATGGAACAAAACATCCTCATGAGAATCTAATATATGTGGATGAAGTTTGTGGACTATTTAAGCTTGTAGGTGTACCCAGAGATGTTGTTAAGAAGAAGGTCTTCCCTTTATCTTTGAAGGGAGACACATCGACATGGTATAGGCTATGTGATGATATGGGGTCTTGGATTTACAAACGATTGAAACTGGAATTTCATCAGAAGTTTTATCCTATGCATCTTGTTCATCGTGATCGCAATTACATATATAATTTTTGGCCTCGCAAAGGAGAAAGCATTGCTCAAGCTTGGGGGGCTTAAATCAATGTTATATTCGTGCCCCAATCATGAGCTCTCGAGAAAAATGATTATTCAAAATTTCTATGCTCGTCTTCCTGATAAAAATCGCACCATGCTTGACACTTCTTGTGCTTGCTCTTTTATGATGAAGACTATTGAATTCGAATGGGATTTACTGGAAAGAATTAAACGCAACTCTAAAGATTGGGACCTAAAAAAAGGTAAGGAGTTAGGTATAACACCTAGTTTTGATTGTGTTAAATCTTTTATGGATACCGATATTTTTCATAAATTTAGCACTAAATATGGACTTGACTCTGAGATAGTAGCTTCATTCTGTGAATCTTTTGCTACTTATGTTGATCTCCCCAAGGAGAAGTGGTTTAAATATCATCCTCCCATAGAAGTAAAAGTAGCTGCACCTATTAAAGTTGAAGAAAAGATTGTCACTTATAATGATCCTATTGTTCCTACTTCTTATGTTGAGAAACCACCTTTCCCTGTTAGGATAAAGGATCATGCTAAAGCTTCAACTGTAGTTCGTAAAAGCAATATTAAAATATATACACCTCCTGAGCAAGTTAAAGTTGAACCTAATATTGCTATTGTTAAAGATCTCTTGTCCGATAATATTGATGGGCATGTTATTTATTTCTGTGATGAAACTGCTAGAATTGCTAAACCCTATGCTAAAGATAAACCAAGACCTATGGTAGGCATGCCTGTTATTTCTGTTAAAATAGGAGATCATTGTTATCATGGCTTATGTGATATGGGTGCCAGTGCTAGCGCAATACCTCATTCCTTATACAAAGAAATTATGCATGAGATTACACCTGCTGAAATAGAAGATATTGATGTCACAATTAAACTTGCCAATAGAGATACTATTTAACCAATGGGAATTGTTAGAGATGTTGAAGTCTTGTGTGGGAAAACTAAAAATCCTGCTGATTTTCTTGTTCTTGGTTCCCCACAAGATAGCTTTTGTCCCATTATATTTGGTAGACCCTTCTTGAACACTGTTAATGCTACCATAGATTGCAAAAGGGATGTTGTTACTATCGGTTTAGATGATATGACTCATGAATTTAATTTCTCTAAATTTAGTAGACAACACCGTGAAGAAGAATTACCTAGTAAGGATGAAATTATTGGTCTTTCTTCTATTGGCGTACCTCCTAGTTATACTTTAGAACATTATTTGCTAGACCATGAAAATGATATGTTTATGAATGAAAGAATGGAATTAGATGAGGTATTCTTTAAATAGGAACCTATTCTGAAAAATAATTTACCTGTTGAAATCCTAGGGGATCCTCCTCCACCCAAGGGTGATCCCGTGTTTGAGCTTAAACCATTACCTGATACTCTTAAATATGCTTATCTTGATGAGAAAAAGATATATCCTGTTATTATTAGTGCTAACCTTTCAGAGCATGAGGAAGAGAGATTATTGAAAACTCTGAAGAAGCACCATGCTGCTATTGGGTATACTCTTGATGGTCTTAAGGGCATTAGTCCCACTCTATGTCAACATAAAATTAATTTGGAAGAAGATGCTAACCCAGTTTGTGATCATCAACGCCGGCTGAATCCTAAAATGAAAGAAGTGGTAAGAAAGGAAATACTAAAGCTCTTTGAGGTAGGTATAATCTAACCCGTTGTTGATAGTCAGTGGGTAAGTCATGTCCATTGTGTCCCTAAGAAGGGAGGTATTACTGTTGTTCCTAATGATAAAGATGAATTGATTCCTCAAAGAATTATTACAGGTTATAGGATGGTAATTGATTTCCGCAAATTAAATAAGGCAACTAAAAAGGATCATTACCCCTTACCTTTTATCAATCAAATGCTAGAAAGATTATCCAAACATACACATTTTTGCTTTCTAGATGGTTATTCTGGTTTCTCTCAAATACCTGTGTCAGCCAAAGATCAATCAAAGACTACTTTTACATGCCCTTTTGGTACTTTTGCTTATAGACGTATGCCTTTTGGTTTATTAATGCACCTGGTACCTTTCAAAGATGCATGATGGCTATATTCCCTGACTTTTGTGAAAAGATTTGTGAGGTTTTCATGGACGACTTTTCCGTCTATGGATCTTCTTTTGATGATTTCTTAAGCAACCTTAATCGAGTTTTGCAGAGATGTGAAGAAACTAATCTTGTCTTGAATTGGGAAAAGTGCCACTTTATGGTCAATGAAGGTATTGTCTTGGGGCATAAAGTTTCTGAAAGAGGTATTGAAGTTGATAAAGCCAAGGTTGATGCTATTGAAAAGATGCCATGTCCCAAGGACATCAAAGGTATAAGAAGTTTCCTTGGTCACGCCGGATTTTATAGGAGGTTCATTAAGGACTTCTCAAAAATTTCTTGGCCTCTGAATAATTTATTACAAAAAGATATACCATTTGTTTTTGATGATGATTGTGTAGAAGCATTTGAAATACTTAAGAAAGCATTGATTTCTGCACCTATTGTTTAGCCACCTGATTGGAATTTACCCTTTGAAATTATGTGTGATGCTAGTGATTATGATGTAGGTGCTGTTCTACAAAGAGTTGATAAGAAATTAAATGTTATTCAATATGCTAGTAAAACCCTAGACAATGCTCAAAGAAATTATGCTACCACTGAAAAAGAATTATTAGCAGTTGTATTTGCTTGTGATAAGTTCAGACCTTATATTGTTGATTCTAAAGTAACTATTCACACTGATCACGCTGCTATTAAATATCTCATGGAAAAGAAAGATGCTAAACCTGGACTTATTAGATGGGTTCTCTTGCTACAAGAATTTGATTTACATATTGTTGATAGAAAAGGAGCTGAGAACCCCGTTGCAGACAACTTGTCTAGGTTAGAAAATGTGCTTGATGACCCACTTCCTATTGATGATAGCTTTCCGGATGAGCAATTAAATGTCATAAATGCTTCTCATACTGCTCCATGGTATGCTGATTATGCTAATTACATTGTTGCTAAGTTTATACCACCTGGTTTCACATACCAGCAAAAGAAAAAGTTCTTCTATGATTTGAGGCATTACTTTTGGGATGACCCACATCTTTATAAAGGAGTAGATGGTGTTATTAGATGTTGTGTACCTGAGCATGAACAAGAATAGATCCTACGCAAGTGTCACTCCGAAGCTTATGGAGGACACCATGCTGGAGATAGAACTGCACATAAGGTATTGCAATCTGGTTTTTATTGGCCTACTCTCTTCAAGGATGCCCGTAAGTTCGTCTTATCTTGTGATGAATGTCAAAGAATTGGTAATATTAGTAGACGTCAAGAAATGCCTATGAACTATTCACTCGTTATTGAACCATTTGATGTTTGGGGCTTTGACTATATGGGACCCTTTCCTTCCTCTAATGGATATACACATATTTTAGTTGTTATTGATTACGTTACTAAGTGGGTATAAGCTATTCCAACTAGTAGTGCTGATCATAACACTTCTATTAAAATGCTTAAAGAAGTTATTTTTCCCAGATTCGGTGTCCCTAGATATTTTTATGACTGATGGTGGTTCACATTTTATTCATGGTGCTTTCCGTAAAATGCTTGCTAAATATGATGTTAATCATAGAATTGCATCTCCTTATCACCCACAGTCTAGTGGTCAAGTAGAATTGAGTAATAGAGAGCTCAAATTAATTTTGCAAAAGACTGTTAATAGATCTAGAAAGAATTGGTCCAAGAAACTTGATGATGCATTATGGGCCTATAGAACTGCATATAAAAATCCTATGGGTATGTCTCCGTATAAAATGGTTTATGGAAAAGCATGTCACTTACCTCTCGAACTAGAACACAAGGCATATTGGGCTATTAAAGAGCTCAATTATGATTTTCAAACTTGCCGGTGAGAAGAGCCTATTTGATATTAGCTCACTTGATGAATGGAGAACCCAAGCCTATGAAAATGCCAAGTTGTTTAAAGAAAAAGTTAAAAGATGGCATGACAAAAGAATATAAAAGCGTGAGTTTAATGTAGGTGATTATGTATTGCTATACAACTCTCGTTTAAGATTTTTTGCAGGAAAATTTCTCTCTAAATGGGAAGGTCCTTACGTTATCGAGGAGGTCTATCGTTCCGGTGCCATAAAAATCAACAACTTCGAAGGCACAAATCCGAAGGTGGTGAACGGTCAAAGAATCAAACATTATATCTCAGGTAATCCCATAAATATTGAAACCAATATTGTTGAAACCGTAACCCTGGAGGAATACATAAGGGACACTTTCTGGAACATTTCAGACTCCGAAAAGGAATAGGTATGTGGTACAGTAAGTAAACCGACTCCAAAATAGTTTTTAAGGCAATATTTCTCCGTTTTGGAATATTTAGAAAAATAGAAAAATAAGTAGCAGTCCGGGAAGGACACGAGGGCTCCACGAGGGTGGATGGTGCGCCCTACCCTCCTGGGCGCGCCCCCTACCCCGTGGGCACCTCATGTGCTCTCCGGACTCTGTTTTCGTACACGACACGTATTTTGGTCGGTAAAAATTCATTATATAATCTCCCAGGGGTTTTGACTCCCGTATCACGCAAAAACCTCTTATCTTTGTTTCGAGCTGTTTTTCTGACAGATCTAGATTATCATGACGTCTCCAAGTGCTCCCAAGGACAAGTTCTTCGAGAAGGTCATCAACCCTTACCTCGCGGAGGTGCAGCGACACCCTCAAACCATTGAGATGCGTGATGGGTTGCTGCACATCTGTGATGCTGAGGGACCGAAGGGGACCGGAAGCGTGGAGACGAGGCTCGAAGCAATGGAGCAACAAATTTTCAAGTGTCAGGGGATGGTGGAGCGTGGACTCAACTCCAACCACATGATGATCGCAGAGTTCACCAACAAACACAAGCTGGATGCCGACAACATCGGGGAGACCATCTTCAAGCTTCACAAGAAAATCGAGCACCTTCAAGCTCAAATCTATGACCTGCAAAAGCAAAACTGTGAGTATGAATATAGATTCAAAAGGATGAGTTTGGCTGTAGATTTGAGGATCCCGGAGACTCGGTCATCCTTCTATGATGGTGAGCCTATGCCTTGGAAGAAGGACGACAAGCCTACGCCATCAACAAAGTCACCACCGTCTCCACCAACAAAGAAGAATTGAGTATCTGGTATGGGCACTCCACTTGGCAACTGCCAAGCTTGGGGGAGTGCCCCGGTATCGTATCACCATCACTTTTATATTTACCGTTTTTCTTAGTTCGATCCTTTTGGTAATATCTTGATCTAGTAGAATAAAAGTTCTTAGTATGATCTAGTTGTGAGTTTTGCTTTATTATCCTTCTATGTAATTGAGTCCGTGAGCTATATATAATAAAAATTAGTGTTGAGTTAAGGGCTTGATTATTTTGCCATGATCCTAAGTGAATAAAAGAAAAGAGAAAGAAATAAAAAGAAACAAAGAGATCATATGGATCTTATGGAGAGTAATGAGCTCACATAGAAAAAGTATGATGAATAAAAGTTGTTGAGAGTTGACAAAGATAGTTTTGGTCATTGTTGAAATTAATAGGAAGTAATAAAGAAAGAGAGGTCTTCACATATAAATATACTATCTTGGACATCTTTTATGATTGTGAGCACTCATTAAAATATGACATGTTAAAGAGTTGACGTTGGACAAGGAAGACAACGTAATGGGTTATATTTTCTTACATCTGTGATAAATTATATTGTCTTCGATCCTCCAACATGTTGAGCTTGCCTTTCCCCCTCATGCTAGCCAAATTCATCGCACCAAGTAGAGATACTACTTGTGCTTCGAAACAACCTTAAACCAGTCTTGCCATGAGAGTCCACCGCACCTACCTATGGATTGAGTAAGGTCCTCCAAGTAAGTTGTCATCGATGCAAGCAATAAAAATTGCTCTCTAAATATGTATGACTTATTAGTGTGGGAGAAAATAAGCTTTATACGATCGTGTGATATGGAAGAAATAAAAGCGACAGACTGCATAATAAAGGTCCATATCACAGGTGGCAATATTAAGTGACGTTCTTTCGCATTAAGATTTTGTGCATCCAACCATAAAAGTGCATGACAACCTCTGCTTCCCTCTGCGAAGGGCCTATCTTTTACTTTTATCTCCTACCTTGCATAAGAGTCATGGTGATCTTCACCCTTCCTTTTTACATTTTATCCTTTGGCAAGCACAGTATGTTGGAAAGATCCTGGTATATATGGCTAATTGGATGTGAGTTTTCATGAACTATTATTATTGACATCACCCTTGAGGTAAAACATTGGGAGGCAAAACTATAAGCCCCTATCTTTCTCTATGTCCGATTAAAACTCCATACCCATAAGTATTGCGCGAATGTCAGCAATTGTGAAAGACTATATGATAGTTGAGTATGTGGACTTGCTGAAAAGCTCTTATATGTTGACTCTTTCCTATGTTATGATAAATTGCAATTGCTCCAATGACTGAGATTATAGTTTGTTAGTTTTCAATGAAGTTTACGATTCATACTTGAAATTGTGATTTAATTATTACTCTAGCATAAGAAATCATATGACAAGAATTATATAAGTTGATGTTCTAAGAATGATCATGATTCCCTCATGTCCATATTTTATTTTTATCGACACCTCTATCTCTAAACATGTGGACATATTTTCGATTTCGGCTTTTCGCTTTAGGACAAGCGAGGTCGAAGCTTGGGGGAGTTGATACATCCATTTTGCATCATGCTTTTATATCGATATTTATTGCATTATGGGCTGTTATTACACATTATTTCACAATACTTATGCCTATTCTCTCTTATTTTACAAGGTTTACATAAAGAGGGAGAATGCTGGCAGCTGGGATTCGGGGCTGGAAAAGGAGCAAATATTAGAGACCTATTCTGCACAGCTCCAAAAGTCCTGAAACTCCACGGAAGACGTTTTCCAAATATATAAAAAATACTGAGAGCAAGAACTTCACCAGGGGGCCACACCCTGCCCATGAGGGTGGGGGCGCGCCCTACCCCGCTGGGCGCGCCCCCTACCTCATGGGCCCCCTGGTGGCCCTCTGGTGACCATCTTCTGCTATATGAAGTCTTTCGATGGAAAAATAATAATAAGCCATCTTCTCGGACGAAACTCCGCCGCCACGGGGAGGAACCTTGGCGGAACCAATCTAGGGCTGTGGCGGAGCTGTTCTGCTGGGGAAACTTCCCTGCCGGAGGGGGAAATCATCGCCATTGTCATCACCAACGCTCCTCTCATTGGGAGAGGGCAATCTCCATCAACATATTCATCAACACCATCTCCTCTCAAAACCCTAGTTCATCTCTTGTATCCAATTCTTGTCTCCATGTCCGGGATTGGTGCTAGTAGGTTGCTAGTAGTGTTAATTACTCCTTGTAGTTGATGCTAGTTGGTTTAATTGGTGGAAGATCATATGTTCAGATCCTATATGCATATTAATACCCCTATGATTATGAACATGTTTATGCTTTGTGAGTAGTTACTTTTGTTCCTGAGGGCATGGGAGAAGTCTTGCTATTAGTAGCCATGTGAATTTGGTATTCGTTCGATATTTTGATGAGATGTATGTTGTCTCTCCTCTAGTGGTGTTATGTGAACATCGACTACATGACACTTCACCATTGTTTGGGCCTAGAGGAAGGCATTGGGGAGTAATAAGTAGATGATGGGTTGCTAGAGTGACAGAAGCTTAAACCCTAGTTTATGCGTTGCTTCGTAAGGGGCTGATTTGGATCCATATGTTTCATGCTATGGTTAGGTTTACCTTAATACTTTTGTTGTAGTTGCGGATGCTTGCAATAGAGGTTAATCATAAGTGGGATGCTTGTCCAAGTAAGGGCAGTACCCAAGCACCGGTCCACCCACATACCAAATTATCAAAGTACCGAACGTGAATCATATGAGCATGATGAAAACTAGCTTGACAATATTCCCATGTGTCCTCGGGAGCGCTTTTCTCTATATAAGAGTTTGTCCAGGCTTGTCCTTTGCTACAAGAAGGATTGGGCCACCTTGCTGCACTTTATTTACTTTTGTTACTTGTTGGTCGTTACAACTTATCCTATCACAAAACTATCTGTTACCACTTATTTCAGTACTTGCAGAGAATACCTTGCTGGAAACCGCTTATCATTTCCTTCTGCTCCTCGTTGGGTTCGACACTCTTACTTATTGAAAGGACTACGATAGATCCCCTATACTTGTGGGTCATCACCATGGAGCCCAGGACGGCATCACCACCAGAGCCTTTGGCGGGCGAAGACCATCTTTTGTCAGTATAGCTTGTACTAGTTGTCCCCCTTCAAATTGGCCGTTGTGGGATCCCTTCCCGCCTAATATTTGGGAAGAGGACCCGGGCCTCTATATATAGGACTAGCCACCACCGTAGGGAGATCTCTCATCTTGAACCGGATCCATTCCACCAAGGCCACCACACTCACCAAGCACAAGAGCACCTCTCCTCAAGAGGTTGTTCTTCCCTTGTAATAGTTCATCCACAGCCCAAGAGGCAATCCACCACACCACACTGGAGTAGGGTATTACACCACATCGGTGGCCCCAACCAGTATAAATCTTGTGTCCCTTTGTTCTGCAAGTTCGACGTGCTGAGCCTCGAGATCGCGATGATGGCATGAGCTAGAGGAGGAGAGATCTTCGTGTGCACCCCAATGTTCGAACCTCAAGGGTTTTGCCAGAACCTGAAATCCGATAATGATCAAAGCGTTTGGGTTTATACAGACTTATGGAGAAGCATGTATTTACAAGAAAGTGAGTGGGAGCTCTGTAGCATTTCTCATATTATATGTGTATGACATACTATTGATGGGAAATGATATAGAACTTTTGGAAAGAATAAAGGCCTACTTGAATAAGTGTTTTTCAATGAAGGACCTTGGAGAAGTTGCTTACATATTAGGCATCAAGATCTATAGAGATAGATCGAGACGTCTCATTGGTCTTTCACAAAGCACATACCTTGACAAGATATTGAAGAAGTTCAATATGGATCAGTCCAAGAAGGGGTTCTTGTCTGTATTGCAAGGTGTGAGATTGAGCACAGCTCAATGCTCGACCTTGGCAGAAGATAGAGAAAAGATGAGTGTCATCCTCTATGCCTCGGCCATAGGCTCTATTATGTATGCCATGTTGTGTACCAGACCTTATGTGAACCTTTCCATAAGTTTGGTAGGGAGTTACCAAAGTGATCCTGGAATGGAACACTGGACAGCGGTCAAGAATATCCTGAAGTACCTGAAAAGTACTAAGGATATGTTTCTCGTTTATGGAGGTGCCGAAGAGCTAGTCGTAAAGGGTTACGTCGATGCTTGTTTTGACACAGATCTGGATGACTCCAAGTCACAAACCGGATACGTGTATATTTTGAATGGTGGGGCAGTCAGCTGGTGCAGTTGCAAGCAAAGCGTCGTGGCAGGATCTACATGTGAAGTGGAGTATGTCGGTGTCAAAACCGGCGGATCTCATGTAGGGGGTCCCGAACTGTGCGTCTAAGGCGGATGGTAATAGGAGGCAGGGGACATGATGTTTACCCAGGTTCGGGCCCTCTCGATGGAGGTAATACCCTATGTCCTGCTTGATTGATCTTGATGATATGAATATTACAAGAGTTGATCTACCACGAGATCGTAGAGGCTAAACCCTAGAAGCTAGCCTATGGTATGATTGTATGTTGTCCTACGGACTAAACCCTCCGGTTTATATAGACACCGGAGGGGGCTAGGGTTACACAAAGTCGGTTACAAGGGAGGAGATCAACATATCTGTATTGCCAAGCTTGCCTTCCACGCCAAGGAGAGTCCCATACGGACACGGGACGAAGTCTTCAATCTTGTATCTTCATAGTCCAATAGTCCGGCCAAAGGATATAGTCCAGCTGTCCGGAGACCCCCTAATCCAGGACTCCCTCAGTAGCCCATGAACCAGGCTTCAATGACGATGAGTCCGGCACGCAAATTCATCTTTGACATTGCAAGGCGGGTTCCTCCTCCGAATACTCCATAGAAGATTTTGAACACAAGGATAGTGTCCGGCTCTGCAAAACAAGTTCCACATACCACCATAGAGAGAATAATATTTCCACAAATCTAATCTGCTAACATGTTTAGCAACATGACATCATGCCATGGCCCGGTCTTTATTCGAACCGTTTTTCTCAACCAGCACTGCACATATCGCGAGGCGTTTTCGTGACACGTCTTGTCAAAGCAGAGATCGTGTCCCCCTTATTACGGGATTCTCATCAATACGGATGTGGGTAACCCAATCATGCCTATTGGTATGACTCCTTGATTTTAGGCAAGTCCCAAATGGCCACGAGGATGACGCTTGATATTCACCCTCTTTATAAAGAGGCCAAGGCCTGTCCTTTTTTCCCTCTCGTGCTCAATCGAATCCTTCCCCCGCCTCGAGTTCCAACACCCAAGGCTCAGGTCAGGCGCTTCAGACCTTCAACCATGTCCGGATCCAACCTCCAAGGTCGATGGATGCCTTCCTCTGTCACAGAGGGGGACATCAAGAAGCTGAGAGAGGCCAGGTATCTGACCGCTGAAATCTCGCACAGGCTGCCTGCCCAAGGGCAGGTCATCCCCACTCCCGAACCCAAAGAGAGTGTTGTGTTCATCTCTCACTTCCTCCGAGGGCTGGGCCTCGCTCTGGATCCCTTTGTTAGGGGGATCATGTTCTATTATGGGCTGGATTTCCATGATATGCCCCTGGATTCCCTCCTTCACATCTCGTCATTCATTGTCATGTGTGAGGCCTTCCTTCGCATTACCCCACACTTCGGCATGTGGCTCAAGACTTTCAATGTGAAGCCGAAGATGATCGAGGGGCGTCACGCAGAGTGCGGAGGTGCCGCAATAAGCAAAAGTGCTGATGTTCCGTGGCCAGAGGGTTCCTTCCCAGAGGTGTCCGGTTTATGGCAACGGGAGTGGTTTTATATCACAGCTCCCCGAAGTGCCAAGTGGGTAGCCGCCCCTGCCTTTCGCTCGGGCCCTCCACCACAACTGACGTCATGGATCGACAAGGGGATGAACTGGGGGGACAGTAAATGATGTGCCGATATTGCAGAGTCGCATCTGAGATCTCCTTGAGAGAGATATCAGCATGGTCATGGTAATGCAAGTCATGCTAGTTCATCGAGTCCAGCCTTGCAAACGTCGACCCCTCCGTATGTGGGAATTCAACCCGGAAGGACCGCGAACTATTCAGCACTTCCTCCGCATGATGCTCGAAGAGATGTAAAAATTTGTTCTTCGGACCCCAAATAGAGTGTCCGGACACCACCGAGGATGTGGGTCTGAGCTGTAATCGCCCCGATACCCAAGTAAGTAATCCCATGGCTGAACATGATGTCTTTCTATTTATCATAACATCATTATGAAAAGTCGCTCTTTGACCAGGACTAGATAACAAAGGCGAAGATGATCAGGTGTTTGGCCCCCCTTCCCGAAGGCTCGGCCAATCCAGTACTAGACAGAATGCTCGAGCTGGCGCCTTATCAGGCGCCCTCAGAGGAAGATAAAGGGGGGGAATAAAGAGGCTGAAAGCGGGCCTCACTCACTATTCGTCCAAACCGGGGGAGTTAGCACCTCCGCGAAGAAGGATAGCCAGGGAGAAGAATCTGAAATTCCCTCTCCTCAAGGAAGGAAGAGGACTACCTCGGAAGACCCGGAAACAAAGGTTTCCAAACGGGGGAAGAAATCTCCACCAGAGGGTCCTGCCTCGGAGGGTACTCTTGCCGCACAGTGTCCGCAAGGGGATCAGCCCTCTACCGAGCTGTAAGTAAACAAAAAGTACTTAATAGTAAAAGTATCTTACATTACTTCTGAAGATAATAACTGAATCATATATCTTGCAGTTCGGATCGTAGCCCTTCTTGACAGAGTTCGTCTTCGGGAGATCTTCTTCCGGAGATGATGGAGAGCGAAACACCTCCCCCTGCCATCACGCCTCATGAGGCGGGCGACCCTGAAGTGTCGTCGCGGAGGGTTTCTCCTGATCCGCCAAGGCCAGAGGGTAATCCTTTGGCCACCTGAAGTCCCCAGTATTTGGCTCCTAAAGAGAGCAACATAAATAGTCTGGAACCATACAGTGTGCGGTCAGACGCACTAAAGGATCTTCTGGAGCAAGCGGCCATCTCAGAAGCGCATCGTACGCTAATGGGTACGGTGATTTAAAGGATTTCATCCGCCGAAAGCGGGTTGCATGAAGCTTTTATGAGTCTACTGAAAGGCTTTGAGGTACGTGAAATAGTGTATGTTTTTTAAAGTACCGCACACATTAGGTGTGCCCTATGCAGATAGTAGCCCCTGAGACTCTAGTTGCCATCGAGAACGGCGGCAAACAGA
The DNA here is from genome assembly GCF_056163025.1 of Triticum urartu. Lineage (NCBI taxonomy): Eukaryota > Viridiplantae > Streptophyta > Magnoliopsida > Poales > Poaceae > Triticum > Triticum urartu. Next base: position 175,622,926 of record NC_141879.1, read on the forward strand.
GGATCATAGTCCCAGGTAATAATCAGACTGCCTTCATGTGCAGGTGGCTGAAGGTCTGGTGGCTAGCCGGACTGATGAGTTTGCTGAGCTAAAGCGGCAACTTGATGCGACAGATGCTGACATCCTGCTTGTCAACAAGCGGCTTGACGAGGCACAGGGTATGTGATTTCTCCGGTGATCAACACATAGTAAGAGGAGCATGATGCCAGTATCTTTAATATGTTGTGACTGCAGATGGAGCTGCCACCGTGGAGACCCTTCGGGCGGAACTTGCCCGAGCCAAAGAACAAGCCAGAAATAGCGATGCGGCCGCTCTAAAGGCAGTCGAAGAGCTGAGGGCCGAATAGGCCGCGCATTGCCAAAGCAAGGAAAGAATAGCCAAGATGGCCGTTGAGTTGAAAGATGCCGCTGACCGTTACCAGCTTCTTGAGAAAGAAAGCCGAGTGAAGGCGACGGACTTGGAGAAGGCCATGGTGGCAGCCAAGGAAGCCCGCTCCAAAATCAGAGCGACAAAGGAGGAGCTGCGTCAAGCTGGAGATATCGTGGCTGGGAAGCCCTTTTTGTTGCAGACTAAGTTCGGAGATCCGAAGTATGCCCCTCTTGATCAACTATGGAGTTCTGCAGATGCATACGTGGATTTGGCAGCAAGTGTTGCTGATGCGGCTGAGTACTTCAAGGATCAAAAAGATCGTGAAGTGGAAAAGCTGTTCTAGTCACAGTTCCATGCTCCAGTGTGTCCGCTGCTGTTAAATGAGCGAATGGCCGAGTGGGCCGAGGTCCATAGGTTTTCCGGACTTGCCATGAGGTTTGTTGTGGATCATTTGTGGCCTGAAGGGCCAAGGCCGAATAGTTACTTTAGTTTAGTGCAACAATTCCTTGGTGCTATGCCGCACATCGACGCTATGAAGAGGTCGGCGTGCATAGAGGGTGTGCGGATGGCACTTGCCCGTGTCAAGACATACTGGGCAGAGATGGAGGCCGCGACTATTGCAACACAGGGTTCGGCCGTGGGCCGAGTAGCTGCCGAGCACTACTTTGAAGAAGTCCTTGAAGGCGCTCGTTTGATAGAGGCTCAGTGCTCGAATAATATTATGTTCTAGTGACATGTATTCCCATTGTAAAAAAATGTTTTATTGAATTATAAAGGTTGTTTTTATACTTTTGCCTGAAAGTATTATGATGCCTCCTGTGCGGCCATTTATTTATATATGAATATAATCTGAAAGTTTGCAGTCGTCGGCTTCAGCCCCCACGCATATAATGCGGGGGTGTTCGCAAAAAACGCGTATTCACACTTGATCCAACGTCTTGGTCCATAAAGAAGGTGGTAGTGCAGCGAACGAGCCAATCGGACTACATTGCTTTAATACTTTCACTTAGCCATAGGAGTTTGACGGCGGGACTACTAGATAGCCCCTGGTACCTCCGCGCTCGTCCGAATACGGGGCGCGTACGTACATGACCGGGGAACAGCCCTTCATTAATGCGGAGGAATCCCGAAGATTCCGCTAAGTCATCGAGTGGTTGACCAGTCTCGCGCTTTATCATGACAGTCAGTTTTCGGCTTTCTCTACTGAGGTGCTCATCTGGATTAATCAGGGCACAATCGCAGTAGTTCTCCCAGTGCTACCTTAGCCGATATAGCGGAACGTAAGGTACCAAAACATGGGAGCCGGGCAAACCCAACATTTAACCAAAGACATGATTCGGAGCTGATGCACATAAGGCCAAACTCGCGACGCCGAACACTCCCTAAGGTATTCGGTCTTTATAACATATGCTGGGCTGAACAATGCCCTTAATAATAAACCTGAGTGTCCAAGTACGTGCAATATCCTGACGTGGCAACATGCCAATAACGTCAGCATCCTTCTCAATTGTATTGAGTATCTGGAGGATGTGAACAACAAGAGACAGTAAAAAAGGTTTACGCAGGGTCTTAATCTGAAAAGAAACCTTTGAGCGGGTCCCTGCTATACGTCTGCGCATGTGTCTCTGTTGTGCCGTGTCCTGGAACGGGTGTAGCACGATTGTCATCTGTAAAAGAGAAGAACTTAGGTGAAAGTTGTCGTGCCAGAAAATTGGTTATTATCAATAAACCATTGAAATTCAAGATAAGTCAAGTTGAGCCGAACTAGCCCTGATTACACACGGGAAGCCCCTGGTACCGTCTATGAGGGTTTAACCATCATACCAATCTCATGTATATGTAGTGATGCGCCGGACTTGTCTAACCGTGTTTGTGGTCTTGACGACCTGTCATTTATTCTGGTTGGTGAGGCCGTCTAGTGCACGGCTGTTAAGGCCGCCGCACATTCTTCCGCGCGTAGAGAACGCTCAATATTTCCACTAACTGTGATGGTGCCACATGGACCGGGCATCTTAAGCTTGAGAGGAAGCGTAGTCGGTGCTGCATTAAAAAGAGCGAAAGCCGCTCTTCCGAGTAGTGCTTGATAGCCACTTCGGAATGGAGCGATGTAGAAAGTTAACTTTTCGCTTCAGAAGTTGTCGGGAGAACCGAATACAACCTCTAGTAATAGAGAGCCCGTACAGCGGGCCTCTGGGCCTGGTATTACTCCCTTGAAGGTAGTATTACTGTGGCTTATTTTTGTCAGGTCTATCCCCATTTTGCGGACTGTGTCCTGATATATCAGATTTAGACCACTGCCGCCGTCCATGAGGACTCGTGTGAGGTGGTATCCGTTTATTATTGGCTCTAACACCAAGGCAGCCAATCCTTCATGCCGGATGCTTGTCGCTTGATCCCCGTGATCAAAAGTGATCGGGCAGGCAAACCAGGGGTTGAACTTAGGGGTGACGGGCTCTATGGCGCGTATGCCTCGGAGTGCATGTTTGCTTCTCCTCTTCGTCACATGGATCATGTTTACTGTTTTAACCTCTGGTGGGAATTTTTTCTGTCCTCCAGTGCTTTGCTGGCGAGGTTCGTCCTCGTCTTCGCTTGGTGTCTCCCCCCCTTGTGTTTGGCGTTTAGCTTACCGGCCTGCTTGAAGACCCAGCATTCTCTGTGGGTGTGATTTGCAGGTTTATCGGGGGTGCCATGAATCTGACATAGGTTGTCGAGAATCTTGTTTAGGCTAGACGGTCCATCTCTGCTGCCTTTGAAAGGCTTTTTCCGTTGACCTGGTCGAGAGCCCATGAATCCGGCGTTGACCGCCGTATTATCTGGGCTGTCTTCTTTATTTCGATGCTTGTTTTTACTGCGTCGTGGTTTTCCATTGCCATCCCTGACTTTGGATGTGCTTGGGTCGCTGGTGCTACTGCGGGCTAACCAGCTATCTTCGCCGCGCAAAAGCGGGTCATGAGGCTTGTCAGGGCTGCCATTGTTCTCGGTTTTTCTTGGCCGAGATGTCTGGCGAGCCATTCGTCTCGGACGTTGTGCTTGAAAGCTGCTAAGGCTTCGGCGTCCGGACAATCGATGATTTGGTTCTTCTTAGTGAGAAGCATGTTCCAAAGCTTTCGGGCTGACTCTCTAAGCTGTTGAATTATATGACTTAAATCATCTGCATCCGGAGGTCAGACATAGGTCCCTTGAAAATTAGCCCGAAAAGCGTCCTCGAGCTCCTCCCAACTTCCAATTGAGTTTTCGGGGAGGCTTTTTAGCCAGTGCCAAGCTGGTCCTTTAAGCTTGAGGGGCAAGTACTTGATGGCATGGAGATCGTCTCCATGAGCCATATGGATATGGAGGATAAAGTCCTCAATCCAGACCCGAGGGTCTGTGGTCCCGTCGTACGCCTCTATGTTCACTGGTTTGAATCCTTCTGGGAATTCGTGGTCCAGCACCTCATCGGTGAAACATAGGAGGGGCTGCGGCACCCCTGTATTTGGATGTATCATGGTGTTCGGATGGTTGTAGTATTCGGTTTTAATTTTGTGTCGGAGCACGCTTCCTAGATCCATAGATGGATCTGGTCATACTAGATTTTTGCGCTAGTCCTCACGTAGATCGTGTGTTCACTTATGTGTGACCTTGTTAGCCGCTCTATCGCGGTCCCAAGGTGGTTGATCCGGCCGGTTGGCCGTTTTATTTTTCGGCTATATGGGGTCTAAGGCCTCATCGTCGAATTCGGGTAATAGCTTGCGCTTTGGATAGCTCTTTGTGTGGTAACCTCCACCATACTTTTCTTCATTGTCGAGCACGTTGTTCCACCTATTGTTGAGCGTATTTTGTTCGGCCTTAAGCCTTTGCTTCTGATTCTTCAGACTCCTCACTGTGGCAATAAGCCTTCTGTGGAGGTTCTCTTGCTCCAAGTGCGTTTCCGGGATGATGTGTGCATCTTTGTCCGGACTGTTTTCCTCCCCGGAGGGGGTTTGATGAGGTTTATCCTCGGCGTCGCCGTGTTCGGACGTCAGATCCGTACTATGTTCGCCGTTTGCAGCTTCATCGTGCTCTGCCGCTGGGGCAATGTGGTCGTTGTTTCCTCTGGAGTCGACTGGAGTGTTATTTTCTCTTGCGCTGTTATTGCTGTTTTTGCCGAGGCGGGATTTGGAGCGGCGCCTACGCCAACGCTTTGTTTGCTTCTTGGAGGGGTCATCCTCCGCTGTCTCCTCCCGTTCCTCGTCATCGTTTTCTTTGGGTGTATCCACCATGTATATGTCATGTGATGAATAGGTTGTCTAGTGTCCTGTGGGCACTAGTTCATGTTCCTCTCCTGCATCGTCGTCCATGCCGTCGATGTTTGCGGAGTCGAAATCGAGCATGTCGGTTAAATCATCGACATAGGCTACTAAGTGGGTGGTGGGTGGGCAGCGAATTTCTTCGTCATCCACATCCCATTCTAGCCGGACATAGTTCGGTGAAGGATCTCCTGACAAGGAGAGAGACCTTAATGAATTTAGCATGTCGCCGAAAGGTGAGTGCTGAAAGATATCCGCGGAGGTGAACTCCATGATCGGCGCCCAATTGGATTCGATAGGCACGGATGCAGGTGGCTCGGAGTCTGTGGCCGGAGACGAATCTAGTGGTTCGGCAACACGGCTCTCGTAAGGGGTGAAGTCAGTATACGGCTCCATCGCCACTGAGAGTGCGGCCTCCGTGGCGGGGTTTATCCCTCCGTCCTCGGATGGCGCAATTTGCTTCGGATTGAAGCGCGGAGTAGTTGTAGGTGTGATCTCCCGAACACTGTCCGACGGCAGAGTTTAATCATGCTCGTCGTGATCGTGCGGCGCACCTGACATGGGCTCGGATCCATCGAAGATCAAGTCTCTGCGGATGTCGGCAGTGTATTTTAGGTTTCTGAACCTGACCTGATGGCCAGGGGCATAGCTCTTGATCTGCACCAGATGGCCAAGCGAGTTGGCCCGCAGTGCGAAGCCACCGAATATGAAGATCTGTCCGGGGAGGAAAACCTCACCCTGGACCGCATCATTGCCGATGATCGAAGGAGCCATCAAGCCTTACGGTGACGGCACAGTGGAACTCTTAATGAAAGCACCAATGTCGGTGTCAAAACCAGTGGATCTTGGGCAGGGGGTCCCGAACTGTGCGTCTAAGGCGGATGGTAACAGGAGGCAGGGGACACGATGTTTACCCAGGTTCGGGCCCTCTCGATGGAGGTAATACCCTACGTCCTGCTTGATTGATCTTGATGATATGAGTATTACAAGAGTTGATCTACCACGAGATCATAGAGGCTAAACCCTAGAAGCTAGCCTATGGTATGATTGTATGTTGTCCTATGGACTAAACCCTCCGGTTTATATAGACACGGAGGGAGCTAGGGTTACACAAAGTCGGTTACAAGGGAGGAGATCTACATATCCGTATTGCCAAGCTTGCCTTCCACGCCAAGGAGAGTCCCATCCGGACATGGGGCGAAGTCTTCAATCTTGTATCTTCATAGTCCAATAGTATGGCCAAAGGATATAGTCCGGCTGTCCGGAGACTCCCTAATCCAGGACTCCCTCGGAGTACATAGCTGCTTCGGAAGCAGCACGGGAAGGAGTCTAGATGAAGGAGTTTAGCACTGACCTAGGAGTGATACCCAATGCGTCGGGCTTGATGACTCTCTTCTATGACAACACTGGAGCTATTGCCATTGCCAAGGAGCCGAGGTTTCACAAGAAGACCAAGCACATCAAGCGCTGCTTCAACTCCATTCGTAAATATATTCAAAATGGAGACATATATATTTGTAAAGTACATATGGATATGAATGTCGCAGATCCGTCGACGAAACCTCTTCCACGAGCAAAGCATGATCAGCACCAGAACTCTATGGGTGTTCAATTCATCACAATGTAACTAGATTATTGACTCTAGTGCAAGTGGGAGACTGTTGGAAATATGCCCTAGAGGCAATAATAAAATATTATTATTATATTTCCTTGTCATGATAATTGTCTATCATTTAGTTGAAGCGGATTCAAAGAGCTCTATCGAGCAAGGAAGGAGTATACTATACTGTAGCTGGATAAGCTAGATACCAAAACTTTGATAAAGATTGAGGCAACCCATTTGAGGAAGAACCGGACGGACCCCTGTGGAGATGGCATAAACAATCCTTTGACGAACTTTCTGGTTGTTTGTTCATGCTATAATTGTATTAACTGGAAACCGTAATACATGTGTGAATACATAGACCACAACATGTCCCTAGTGAGCCTCTAGTTGACTAGCTCGTTGATCAATAGATGGTTATGGTTTCCTGACCATGGACATTGGATGTCATTGATAACGGGATCACATCATGAGGAGAATGATGTGATGGACAAGACCCAATCCTAAGCATAGCACAAGATCGTGTAGTTCGTTTGCTAGAGCTTTTCTAATGTCAAGTATCATTTCCTTAGACCATGAGATTGTGCAACTCCCGGATTCCATAGGAATGCTTTGGGTGTATCAAACGTCACAACGTAACAGGGTGACTATAAAGGTGCACTACAGGTATCTCCGAAAGTGTCTGTTGGGTTGGCACGAATCGAGACTGGGATTTGTCACTCCGTATGACGGATAGGTATCTCTGGGCCCACTCGGTAATGCATCATCATAATGAGCTCAATGTGACTAAGGAGTTAGTCACAGGATCATGTATTACGAAACGAGTAAAGAGACTTGCTGGTAACGAGATTGAACAAGGTATAGGGATACCGACAATCGAATCTCGGGCAAGTAACATACCGATGGACAAAGGGAATTGTATACGGGATTGATTGAATCCCCGACATCGTGGTTCATCTGATGAGATCATCGTGGAACATGTGGGAGCCAATATGGGTATCCAGATCCCGCTATTGGTTATTGGCCGGAGAGACGTCTCGGTCATGTCTGCATGGTTCCCGAACCCGTAGGGTCTACACACTTAAGGTTCGTTGACGCTAGGGAAATTGTATGTGGTTACCGAAAGTTGTTCGGAGTCTCGGATGAGATCCCGGACGTCACGAGGAGTTCTGAAATGGTCCGGAGGTGAAGATTTATATATGGGAAGTCCAACTTCAGTCGCCGGAAGGTTTTGGGGGTTATCGGTATTGTACCCGGACCAGCGAAAGGTGTCCGGGGGTCCACTGTGTGGGGCCACCTATCCCAGGAGACCAAGTGGGTTGAATATTGGTGGGGACCAGCCCCTTAGTGGGCTGGTGCGCCCCCCCCCCCAATGGCCCAAGGCGCCTAGGGTTGGAAACCCTAGGGGGTGGGGCGCCTCCCACCTGCTTGGGGGGCAAGTCTCCCCCCTGCCCCCCATCTAGATGCATCTAGGGGGCCAGCCCCCTCTCCTCTTCACCCTATAAATAGTGGAGGTGGGAGGGCAGACGCACCCTTCCCCTGGTGCAGCCCTCCCTCCTTCCAACTCCTCCTCCGTAGTGCTTAGCGAAGCTCTGCCGGAGAACCATGAGCTCCACCACCACGTTGTCGTGCTGCCGGAGTTCTCCCTCAACTTCTCCTATCCCCTTGCTAGATCAAGAAGGAGGAGACATACTCAGGCTGTACGTGTTGAACGCGGAGGCGCCGTCCGTTCGGCGCTTGGATCGGATCTTCCGCGATTTGAATCGCTGCGAGTACGACTCCATCAACCGCGTTCTTGTAATGCTTCCGCTTAGCAATCTTCAAGGGTATGAAGATGCACTCCCTCTCTCTCGTTGCTAGCATCTCCTAGATTGATCTTGGTGACACGTAGGAATTTTTTTGAATTATTACTACGTTCCCCAACAGACACAAACGTGGACGCCTCCTACTGTGGAGGTGACCACCCAGGCCATGTGGCTGATGCCGGGCTAGGGGCGGAAGGAGGTCGCTTCTGTTCCTTCCACTGCGGCTAGGCGTTGTGAAGTCGACGGTTGGCAGTGACTCGGGACATGGATGCCGGGGCGGCGGCCCCGGATGGCGGTCCATATTGTGGCTTTCCGGCAGGTCCCATGGCATCGGTGGTGGCCACGCTCCTTGGCCGTCCGGACGGCAAGGGGTGTTGCGGTGGGTGGTTCGGGCACACTTTCTGCCCTTGGCAGTGGTGTTACCCAGATCCGGACATGGAGACCGGTTCTCGCCACGACTGGTCTGGGTGCCTCATGGTGCCACAGTGAGATGTCGAGCGAAAGCTCCGCGCTTTGGCGCGGATGGCGACGACATATGCGGGTGCCGTTATCTTCTTGAAGACGCTGTTGTGGTTCTCCTCTCTGTGGCAAGTCCCCGGGTGAAAACAATAGTCCTTTTGGGCTCGGCAGCGGCATGTGCGTTCCCCTCCTGAGGGCGTTGTCGTGGAGGCTAGGGGAACATTTGGATCCCTCGCCAGATTGCCTCGCTAGGCAAAGCCAGCCTTGCCGACGGAGGCGAGCCAAATCGGCTCGCTCGCTCCAACACGGAAAAACCTAGAAACCGCTGGCAATGAGGCAGGCTTGCCTAGTAACCAAATACTTCGCTTCCTTGCTGGGCCAGGCTAAGCAAGCGCTAGCACGAGAACCAAATGCTCCCTAGGTGTCTAGGTCATGTCGTGGCGTTGTATTCTGATCGTCCTGTGCTTAGTGGGTCGGCATCATGGTCTTGTGTGGTTATGGTGGCCGGTGATGTAGGGATCTGCTGTGTTAGAGGGCCACCTCACCACTTGTATCTTGGATGTTATTGCTTTATATATAAAAAGCGGGGCGCGAACCTATTTCGAGAAGGTGAGATTTGGTGGTCTTTGGGATATACTATGAATGTCTCCATGCATATGATGTTAATTCCTGGATATGAAGAAAAGAACAGGTGGATGGCATTAGTGACAAAGATATCAGTGGATACCAAAGATTTAAATGGTGTGAGTAATAAGTTGTTGCCAAGGACATAGAAATTATCAAATTAGGGTAGCAGATCAATCGGGAGTGTACGCACCAAATCTTGCAGGATAGTAATAGAGACCACAATTCAAGCGGAAGTAATCCTATACGACAATGAAGTATGGAACTGTTGTCAGGACGACATGTGACAGCCATAAAAGAAAGAAACAGTAAACTGAAACTGTTGACGAAAATCTAATCAGTGTGCTGAACGTGTTAAGATGATTATCTATGAAAAATGGAAAACGTGAAAAAAAAACAAAGAAACGCGGTTCAACACAGATGGGCTGGTCCAGCCGCGTGCGAGGCCAAGACCTCATTTCTTTCTTTTTCTTTCATATTTTTCATTTCGTTTTTATTTCTCTCTTTTACTTCTGTTTATACTTCCAAATATTTTAAATAAATATATTACAAAAACATTACATAAAACATTTGAAAAAAATATTAACCTAGCATTTGAAAAATACTGAATGTCTATAGAGAAAAAATGTTTCACATGTGTATGTAAAATGTATACAAAAACTATACAATGTGTGTGAAAAAAGTTGATCATGTGTTTAAATAATGTTAATCAGTTATTTGAAAAAAAATGTTAAACAACAACAACAAAGCCTTTAGTCCCAAACAAGTTGGGGTAGGCTAGAGGTGAAACCCATAAGATCTCGCAACCAACTCATGGCTTTGGTATATGGATAGCAAGCTTCCACGCACCCCTTGTCCATAGCTAGCTCTTTGGTGATATTCCAATCCTTCAGGTCTCTCTTAACTGACTCCTCCCTTATCAAATTCGGTCTACCCCGCCCTCTCTTGACATTCTCCGCACGCTTTAGCCGTCCGCTATGCACTGGAACTTCTGAAGGCCTACGTTGAATATGCCCAAACCATCTCATACGATGTTGGACTTTTGGGGTATAGGAGAAATGTTAATCAAGCATTTTATAAATATTAAATATGTATAGAAAAAATAATGAATTTGTATTGAAAAAAAATCTTGTGTTGTACTTAAAAAATGTTAAACTTGTATTTGAAAAAATGCTAATCAACCATTTGAAAATGTTAAATGTATATAGAAAAATGTTGACCATGTATTTAAAAAATGTTAAAGTTGCATTTGAAAAAATGTTAATCAAACACTTTTGCAGAACAAATGTTGGCCATGTGTTCAACAAATGGTAATCTTGCATTTGAAAAATGTTAAAAGTGTGCATAGGAGAAATGTTGACCATGTGTTAAAAAATGAAAATCTTGTATTTGAAAAATATTAATCAAGCATTTGAAAAATATTTAAATTGTGTATAGAGAAATGTTGACCATGTATCCAAATAAATATTAATCTTGTATTTGAAATTGTTAATCAAGCATTCGAAAAATATTTAAAATGTGTATAGAAAAACGTTGACCATGTATTCGAAAAAATATTATATTTGTATTTGAAAAATGTTAACTGAGCATTTGAAAAAATATTTAAAATGTGTATAGACAAAATGTTAACCATGTATTAAAAAATGTTTAATTTGTATTTGGAAAATGTTAATCAAGCATTTAAAAATGTAAAAAATGTGTATAAAAAGTTGACCATGAATTCAAAAAATGTTAAATTTATATTGGAAAATTTTTAAACATATATTAGAAAATAATTCTTGGCATATACAAAAATATAGAATGAAAACTGAAAGAAACAACGGGAAACCAAAAAATACCAAAGAAAATGAAAATAAAACCGAAGAAAAAATAAAATAATGCAAAAAGAATGGAAAATCGGTAAAAAAACAAAGAAGAACAAAAATGTTGAAAGCCAAGAAAGAAAAAAGGCAAAATGACTACGAAAAGAAAAACCGATAAAAACAATGAAAGAAACAAAGAAAACCGAAATAAATAAATAAATAACAAAGAAGAAATAAGAAAACCAAACCAAAAATAAAAAAATTGGAGAAACCGAATAAAAATGAAGAAAAAAGAAAGAAAAAAAAGAAAAACCCAGCAAATAGGGAAACCGGGAAAAAACAATGGAAACTAGGCTCGTTTCACCTCAAGTAGGTCGCGCCCTACTACTTCATCAGGAACCCGATGCTAGCCTGGCGGCTAGCACCGCCGATAACTATCCAGGAGACTAGGGATTGAATCCCCCGCGCGCTCCCTTTTTCCATATCTCTTTTAAGTGTTCGTAAGTGGGCCGACCCATTACTGTTGATGCTTCACGCGACGGATCCTTCTGTGTCACGTGAAGCGAGATATAGCCTTTGCGCAGCATAAAGCGTGCATAGGGAAGATGAAGATGCAATGGGGAATGTACTTCGATTTTGAGAATGTGTCCAAATCCCCACTAACGACCAGCCTAGCCTGTGTATGCTCCGATAGCTCAGGAAGAGAAGGCAATGTGGACGACGGTTATGGATTGCTAAGATATAGTTCACCAAGGGCTAGAATAATTAAAGTGGCGTGGCTCGCCGACGTTGCGTGAAAATCAGGTAGTGTGGAGCTACTATTTAGATATAGTAGATGAAGTTTGAGGTATCTGGATCCAACGGACGAACGTATATGGGGGGGGAGGGGGGGATTTGCTATATGTGGATGTATATGCTCTTTTTTTAATACAGTACAGATGCAAGCTCATATACATGCGCATACACTCACCCCTATGAATGCACACACGCACACCCTACCGCTATGAGCTCCTCCGAAAGACTAGGCCGGGGTTGTATATGCTCTTAAATGTGTGTCTGTGTTGGTCCGCTCATCAGTCCGACCGATGGCACAAACTGAAAAGCAAAAGTTATTTGCCGCACATCAAGAAGGGGGTAAGGAAGGATGTGGAACGCGCATTTGGTGTGCTCTAGGCACGATGGACCATTCTACACCGTCCAACTCGTTTATATGAACGGGGCGATATCCAGTGAAGGAGCTTGGGCCAAATCTTTGAAGGGGCAATGGGCTAAGGGGGCATAATTATGAGGTTTAGCATGTTTTTACTGAACTTGCATCACAGAAACTAACTAGTAGTAGGTGATTTTTTTTTCTTGGGCTGGGGGGGGGGGGGGGGGGGAGGGGGCACTGCCCAGGCTGGCCCCCATGAAGCTCCACCACTGGCGATATCTGACAGCTTGCATCATTCTACACAACATGATAGTCGATGATGAAAAAGAAGAGGCGGACAATATTATTGATTTGAACGAGCAAGCAAGCTAATCTATTGTCTTTGCATCAATATTTGTTCACGGTGACATGCCTGTATTTGCCCAGGTGCTTAAAGAGATGCTAGAATTGTCCAACACATAGAGCTCTAAAAATTGATTTGATTGAGCATATATGGAAAAAGTTTGGGCACGGTAGATTATTTGGTTGTCTTGGTCCATGTAATGCTAAAATGTTTTATATATTTTAATACTATTATATTGGCACTGTGACGCCCCCGATTTGACCGTACACTAATCATACACGCAAACGTGTACGATCAAAATCAGAGACTCACGGGAAGATATCATAACTCAACTCTACAAATAAAATAAGTCATACAAGCATCATATTACAAGCCAGGGGCCTCGAGGGCTCGAATACAAGAGCTCGATCATAGACGAGTCAACGGAAGCAACAATATCTGAGTACAGACATAAGTTAAACAAGTCTGCCTTAAGAAGGCTAGCACAAACTGGGATACAGATCGAAAGAGGCACATGCCTCCTGCCTGGGATCCTCCTAAACTACTCCCGGTCGTCGTCAGCGGGCTGCACGTAGTAGTAGGCACCTCCCGAGTTGTAGTAGTCGTCATGATCGACAGTGGCGTCTGGCTCCTGGGCTCTATCGTCTGGTTGCAGCAATCGGGTATAGAAAGCGGGAAAAGAGGGAGCAAAGCAACCGTGAGTACTCATCCAAAGTACTCGCAAGCAAGGAGCTACACTACATATGTATGCATTGGTATCAAATGGAAAAGGCTATCATATGTGGAATGAACTGCAGAATGCCGGAATAAGAGGGGTATAGCTAGTCCTATCGAAGACTACGCTTCTGGTAACCTCCATCTTGCAGCAGGAGAAGAGAGTAGATGGTAAGTTCACCAAGTATCATTGCATAGCATAATCCTAACCGATAATCCTTCCCTCGTCGCCCTGTGAGAGAGCGATCACCGGTTGTATCTGGCACTTGGAAGGGTGTGCTTTATTAAGTATCCGGTTCTAGTTGTCATGAGGTCAAGGTACAACTCCGGGTCGTCCTTTTACCGAGAGATACGGCTATTCGAATAGATCAACTTCCCTGCAGGGGTGCACCACATTTCCCTACACGCTCGATCGTCTTTGCCCGGACACACTTTTCTGGGTCATGCCCGGCCTCGGAGGATCAACACGTCGCAGCCCTACCTAGGCACAACAGAGAGGTCAGTACGCCGGTCTAACTCCTATGGCACAGGGGTCTGGGCCCATCGCCCATTGCACACCTGCACGTTGCGAACGCGGCCGGTGAGCAGATCTAGCAACCTCCATTACAAAGGAAGTTGCGTTATGCGGTCCAACCCGGCGCGCGCCGCTCAGTCGCTGACGTCAAGAAGGCTCCGGATGATACCACGACGTCGAGTGCCCATAACTGTCCCCGCGTAGATGGTTAGTGCATATAGGCCAGTGGCCAGACTCAGATCAAATACCAAGATCTCGTTAAGCGTGTTAAGTATTCGCGAACGCCGACCAGGGCCAGGCCCACCTCTCTCCTAGGTGGTCTCAACCTGCCCTGTCGCTCCGCCACAAAGTAACAGTCGGGGGCCGTCGGGAACTCAGGCCCACCACTACCTGGATGGAGCCACCTGCCCCTTCAGCCCCCATCTCCAAACAGTATCACTGGTAATGTAACAGTGTAAGTATATAGTATATGCCCGTGATCACCTCCCGAAGTGATCACGGCCCAGTAGTATAGCTTGGCAGACGGATAAGAGTGTAGGGCCGCTGATGGAACACTAGCATCCTATACTAAGCAGTAGGATAGCAGGTAAAGGTAACAACAGTAGTAGCAAGGACAGGCTATGCAGCAGTATAGGATTAACTGAAAGCAGTAACACGCTACACTAATCTAATGCAAGCAGTATAGAGAAGAATAGGCAATATCTGGTAATCCAGGGGGGCTTGCCTGGTTGCTCTGGCAAGAAGGAGGGGTCATCTTCGATGTGGTCGAACACACGAATATCGGCAGCGGTCTCGGAGTCTACCGGAAAGAAGTAACGAAGGGGAAACAAATAAATAACAGAGCAATCAATAGCATCACAAAATATAACAAGGCAATACGCGGTGCCAGGGGTGAGCTAACGCAGGGATAGGTGATACTGACGAAGGGGGAAAACATCCGGGAAAGTATCCCCGGAGTTTCGCATTTCGAATAGATGAACCGGAGGTGAAAAGTTGCGTGTTTTCTATGCTAGGGATGTGTAGCGGACGAACGGGTTGCGTATTCGGATTCGTCTCATCGTTCTGAGCAACTTTCATGTACAAAGTATTTTCATCCTAATTATAGATTATTTTATATTGATTTTCAAAGTTTTATTCCTTTTCTGGAAATTCCTGGATTAAAGTTAATTCGAAAATATACATGAAATGCTAGGTGCACCCAGTCCAGTGCACCCGGCAATGCACCAGATGCTGACAGTGGGGCCAGGTCAATGGCCCAGTCAGCAGTTGACTGGTCAGTTTAACCAGTCAGAGGGGTCTAGTGGGACCTTCCTGTCAATGACTAGGCTAGTCCAGTCAGTAGTTTGACTTGGTCAAACTGGACAGGGGTCCACCTGTCATAGGCTGATATTTAACTTAGTTTTTTAGCTAGTTTAATTAACAGTGAAGGCCCACATGTCATGCACTGATTAGCTAGGGGGGTTAGTGCATTAATCCCGTTTAGGCCCTAATTGAAATTTAGGCCGGCCTCAGATCCACAGAGTCTGATGGCCTCTTTGGTCGGGCTGCACGCTCGCGCGGGAGGGCGCCGGCGGCCAGTGGGTGGCCGGGGTGCTGGGAGGCGGGGCGGCGGCGACCCTGGCCGGCGCGGCCAGGCGCCGGCGACGCGGACAGGCGGCTAAGGCGATGGGGTGCGGGACAGCGACCATCGGGGCTCGGCAGCGGGCGCGTGGGGCCTGGCGGCTGCAGCGGCAAAGCAACACGAAGCAGCAGCAGCGGAGCAACACGAAGCAGCAGCGGGCAAGAGCGGCTGCGGGCGCGAGGAGCGGCGGTCGGAAGCGGCAGAGGTCGTAGCAAGCAGCAGCAGTGCGGGGTTGGGCAAGAGCGGGCGCACGCATGCGGGTGGGCGCGGCTGTTCTGGGGGCGCGGCGGATGGGGGGTGAGCGCGAGCTCGAGCAATGGCTGCTACGGCGGTGGATCAACGGGAAAAGGAGGGGAATCGGCCCGGGGCTCACAGAGGTGGTCGGTGGCGAGGTCGGGGAGGCCGGGGGAGGTCGGGACACGACGAATCCGCCGCCGAACAGGGGCGGCCGGGCTTGAGGACGACGTCCGTTGGCGACGAGCGGGGGCCTTCAGCTCGAACTTGCCCTCGCAGGTGAAGTGGACGACGGAGGCGCGTCTCCTGGAGACCTTGGAACGGCGAACGCTGTCCGATGGACACAGTGACGACGAAGACGACGATGAGCGCGTTGACAGTAGCTCGGGCGCGAGGAAAATCGAGAGGGAGAGGGGCGAGAGCTGGGAGGGGAGGTGATCTAGGGTTCAGGGCGCCGCGGGGCAGGTCTTGTAGGCGTCGGGGAGCTGCCGGATGGCCGCCCCGTGGCCATCGGCGCCGTGGACGGATGCTCTGCATCCACGGGGGATGCGTGAACAGGGAGGAAGGGGATGAAGGGGTGTGGGCTAGCCTTCGGGTGATCGAGGCCTAGGTGAGGGGGGTTGGGGCCTTTGTTTCTTTTGCTCTATCTGGCTTTTCTCTTTTCTTATTTTTCTTTCCTGTTTTATTTCTAGTTTCATCTCATTTTAGTTTTATAAAAATATAAAAGCTGTACCTAAATTAGTATCACTAATTATACCTTTGCTACAAAAAGTTCAAACCCCTAAATAAGTAGTTTAACATTTTATAATTAATAAAAGGCATTTATTAAATTGGTTATGCAGTTGTTTTATTCATGTTAGAGTTTTTAAGCATTTTATAAATGTGTGGTTCCTCCACCATAATTACCTATGCAATATCTGGTTCACTCCGAACATTTTGGTTTTAATATTTGAAAACTTTTATTGTTTGCTGGATTTTGAATTTAAATTTGAATGGATTTCGAACTAACGCGAGATTAGCAACAGAAATCGAAGTGACGTGACATCATTAGCAGAGGTTCACTGTAGCTTAATTATCCGGGCGTCACAGGCACTTTATTATTTATTATGGATCAATTATATGTTGTGTTCATGTATTTACACAAACAAGCAAAAAAATAGTTTTTTTGCGGGGATTAAAAATTTAGATTGATACATGCCCCATGCCACACAGAGACCACAATGTTGAAGTTCTACTATATATCCTACAAAATAATAAATGAGGATCCCGATGTTACCACACCTATGACACCATCCACTATGAAGATAATAACATGGAGTAGTAACATATGCATGTAATCCCTATATTACTGAAAAATACACAGAACCTCCTGGGTACTTCACACCCCTATACGGATATTAAATGTAAAAAATACTAAAAATTCAAAAAGATCTAAAATTTGGGGGGATATCAAATCTGGGTTCTCAATCTACTGATGTGCAAAATTTTGTGAAAAAAAAATACTAGGAAACGTGTCCGTGGCGAAGGAAATATTGTTCGAACAAACATCCATCCAAACAGTTTTTTTCTATACACAAGAAATTTTTGTTTTTTTGCCACGAATATGTTTCCTCCTATTTTTCACGAAATTTCACAAGGGAGTAGATCGGGAACCCAGGTTTGATATCCCAAAATCTTGGAGGGTTTTTCCAATTTCTTGGTATTTTTTCTGAATTTAATGTTTGTATAGGGGTGTGGAGCACCCGAGTGCTACAAATCCGCTTCTCTATGTTACTACTCTAAGTTACTTCTCACTATGACTAGCCTAATGTCATGCATGTGACACTGTTCTATATTACTACCTTCATAGTGGGGAGTGGGGAGTGTCATAGGTGGTTGTATTTATTATAAGAACCAGGAACAATAAAAGAAATAAGGAAGGAAAGCTATCTAATTGAAACGGAATTATACGGAACGCATAAAAAATGCCGATCATCCGTTAAATATTTAGCACATAATCAAATTATCACTTGGGCCATATTTATTACTCTCTCCCATCCAAAACATATTATTTTCGTGAATACGTTGAGCGGCGTATCATTTCATTGATAGGTGGAAAAGAGAATGCATGGTGCCGCCCTCACGAACGTGCACGCAACGGCGTCCGAGAGAGTGCAAAGTGAGCAACGGAGGAGGGTGCTCAGCCTCCAAACGGTACGGTCAGGTTACAAGAATAATTCTATCTAATCCTCCATCGCCGGCCTTGGCCCACCGGCACGCGTTGTCCTTGTTCAGCTGTACAAGGTCATTGGTGGAGGGTTGGACACCGTCGAAAATGGCTGCATTCCGGTGCTTCCAGATAGCCCATGCGGCGAAAGCGATGATGGAGTTGAGGCCTTTCCTAAGACTTTCCAGAGATGCCGCCATGGCCTGAAGCCACCAGTCGAAGAAGTTGGTCAAGCCAAGCATGGGTGGTGCAACCAGCCGACACGATGAAAGAATTTCATGCCTAGTGATCCGCGAGAAGACACAATCAGCGAGGAGATGGTCGATAGTCTTGAGCTCCTGGGAATAGGAGATGCACTCTGGATCATGCGCGAGGCCGTGACGCGCACGACTATCCAGCACCAATCAAGAGAAGCCAGCCATAGAAAGAATCTGTTGCTAAGGGGGGTCAACCTCCCCATCCAAAACATATGAGTATGAGGAATTTTTATCCCATTGTAACACACCATTTTCACAAAGCTTTAGAAGTGCGATGATTTTTTATCTGTTGTAATGCACGGGTGTGCGGCATACTGGGCGAGAAGACGAGGACGGATAAAAATGTATGACTCTTCTATTTTTTTCTCAGGAAGACTACATTTGTGCTAGTAGCACCAATAAAAAACATGAGAAACCTGCATAAACCCAACGGAAATGGAAAAGGCCCCGTTTGAAACGCACGGGGTTGGGCGAACTCTTAGGCCCTGTTCGGAAGTTCCAAAAAAGAGACAGCTTCCTAAAATCGTTTCGAGAAGCTGGCCCGAACGGTTCTGCTCCAAGACTCGGAGACGAGGAACAGCGTCGGCCTAGCTTCACAAAAATCAGAAATTGGAGTTCCTCGATATTACAGCAAGAACTAGAAGTTGACGCGCGCTTTGCCGCGCCGCTTTTTCATTGTATCGCTGTAAAATTGATTAGTTTGGGGATGCTTAGTTCATGTGTTTCTTTCATGAGAAATACAAAATCCTAGCCTCCTATAAAGAAACAGGCAATGAGCGATCAAGAACAGAGCAAATGTAATAATTGTTGTCAGCTAACTAAATTGTAGTTTGGCAAAACGATGCTAAATCATTGCTCATCGTATCGTTCTCCTCCTGTAGGTTTTGCATCAAAGGGTAGCCAAGGCTATGAGATGAACGTCGACAACATCGTGTGATTAGCAACATCAAACATTGCTCAAATCTCATCTCATAAATCACAGAGGTCTGAAGATTCCAAAAGGTGAACAAATAAAGTAAATTATTAAATATGAATTGTATTTCAAATCTAAACCTGTGTAACCATTTTTTTTCTTGCCATCAGGATGATCAGGTAAATACTAAAGAATATAGAAGAAGCAAACTTAGTGAAATCGTTCAATCAAAATTACATAATCAGTTCAAATAGTAAATCTGCTACAACGCTACCGCTAAGCAGGTCCTTTCACGGTAAATATCATCTACAGAACATCTCTAGAATGTTTAATCTGCAAATAAATGAAGTGAAACCATATATTTAGCTACTTATGATACTACCACATGGCAACTATCCACAAAACAAAATGACTTGATAATGTGATGCCAAACCGAAATCACAGTGATGTTTGGTTCTTTCATACCTCGACATGAGATGGTAATAATCTAGTTAGCATATACAGGTAGCACAAAGCAACCTCGGTTTAACTTACTACTGACTCTGGCACCAAAAGTACTCTCTACAGTTCATACGTGCCAATTCTGGATGTTTGCACTAAACATTGAACAACGCCAACAAGGAAGCAGATGTGAAAGAATGAATCATACCAATGAGTAGACTAAATTAAGATAATCTTGTGTTTGAAGCCAAAATAATGTTTCTAGAATATTTATACTTTGGAAGCCTGGATCAGAATGAACAACACTGAAGAAACAACAATTAGAGATAGCAGGTACCTTAATCTATGTTGAGATGCACAATATTTCCTCTTGCCGGCTCAATTTCTTCATTGACCGAAAAAAATTGAAGTACCACGACTGATCGATTTGTTGTCTAGCTTGTTGCATTATAAGAAGGGTAAATCCTTCTATAAACAAAAGTAAACATTCTTTATAACAGCACATAACAAGTTGCTTCTCATGATTATTATTTTGAAAGAACAGTAACAAGGCAATTTTCAAAAACATATGCTTAAAGGTCAAAAAAGGAAATAAGAAAGTGGATCAACAAGTTCCTTTTAAGTATCTCATTCATATTCAAGATTCGCAACTAAGAATCTTCATATTCAAGCAAACCCTCTCAACCTTGTAATAAATAAGCAATATATCTGAGAAGGAGAATTTAAGGTGCTGGCCTATTAATCTGAACAGAACCAGACATATTGCAGATTTCAGGGAACTCAATCTCGAGACAGCACAACTAGGCAGTTCTATATATATTTCCACTTGCAAGTCCAGACGCTACAATCTGCTCTAACAAATATGCTGAGTAGTATGTTATCGCCTGTCCCGCCAATGAAAATTAACTAATGATGCAATAAAAATCTAATGGTGCAGCAGTGGGCATGCTTATTACATATTTGAAATACAATGAAATTTGATTTGTCATGTCATAGATAATTAAATGCCATGGGGAAAAATCCATAGAAAGAATGTTACCTTGTCTAGCTTTGCTTTGAGATAATGTGCCTACCAGAGAAGGATGTACTTCCTTTTTCACGGTTCTTATTAGAAAGAGAGGAAATGGTCATTTTGTGATGGTTGAGTTCACATTCTTTATTATTTTCTTATGTTTTCATTGCAGCTTGCTAGCATGTGTGCCCTTTTGCATTTTAGTTTCTCAGAGCAGTGGCAGTGATCTACCGAGTTCATTTTGGGACCATGGTACTTTTAAATTTTTAGATCAATTATGTTCTCTATGGTTCAAATACAAATACACATGAAATTCGCATAGTTCAAGCTAGGAGATACGTCCATTTTGCATCATGTTTTCCTACTGTTATTTATGTTGTTTTTATGCATAATAATGCTTTTTAGAGTAATTCTAATGCCTTTTTCTCATAATTTTAAAGGTACACACAAAGAGAGAGAATTCCGGTAGCTGGAAATCTAGACCTGGAAAAGCTACGTCAGGCTACCTATTCTGCACAACTCCAAACAAGCTGAAACTTCACGAAGATTTTTTATGAAATAAATGAAGAATATAGGAGCAAATAAGTACCAGAGGGGGCCACCAGGTGGGCACAACCCCCTTGGGCGAGCGAGGGAGCCCAGGCGCGCCCTGGTGGGTTGTGCTCACCCAGGCCCACCTCCGGTGCCCATCTTCTACTATATAAGTCATTTTTACCTAGAAAAAAAATAAGGGGAGGACTTTCAGGACGGAGCGCCGCCGTCTCGAGGCGGAACTTGGGCAGGAGCACTTTTGCCCTCCGGTAGAGCGATTCCGCCGGGGGAACTGCCCTCTGATAACCCACAAGTATAGGGGATCGCAACACCTTTCGTGGGTAGAGTATTCAAGCCAAATTTATTGATTCGACACAAGGGGAGCCAAAGAATATTCTCAAGTATTAGCAGCTGAGTTGTCAATTCAACCACACCTGGAAACTTAGTATCTGCAGCAGAGTGTTTAGTAGCAAAGTAATACAATAGTGATGGTAACGGTAACAAAAGAGTAATGAAAGCAAAGTAATGTTTTTGGTATTTTGTAGTGATTGTAACAATAGCAACGGGAAAATAAATAAGCGTAAACCAGTAGATGGAAAGCTCGTAGGCATCGAATCAATGATGGATAATTATGCCGGATGTGGTTCATCATGTAACAGTCATAACATAGGGTGACACAGAACTAGCTCCAATTCGTCAATGTAATGTAGGCATGTATTCCGAATATATTCATACGTGCTTATGGAAAAGAACTTGCATGACATCTTTTGTCCTACCCTCCCGTGGCAGCGGGGTCCAAATGGAAACTAAGGGATATTAAGGCCTCCTTTTAATAGAGAACCGGAACAAAGCATTAGCACATACTGAATACATGAACTCCTCAAACTACGGTCATCACCGGTAAGTATCCCGATTATTGTCACTTCGGGGTTAACGAGTCATAACACATAACAGGTGACTATAGACTTGCAAGATAGGATCAAGAACTCTCATATATTGACGAAAACATAATAGGTTCAGATCTGAAATCATGGCACTCGGGCCCTAGTGACAAGCATTAAGCATAGCAAAGTCATACCAACATCAATCTCAGAACATAGTGGATACTAGGGATCAAACCCTAACAAAACTAACTCGATTACATGATAAATCTCATCCAACCCATCACCGTCCAGCAAGCCTATGATGGAATTACTCACGCACTGCGGTGAGCATCATGAAATTGGTGATGGAGGATGGTTGATGATGACGACGGCGATGAATCCCCCTCTCCGGAGCCCCGAACGGACTCCAGATCAGCCCTCCCGAGAGGTTTTAGGGCTAGGCGGCAGCTCCATATCGTAAAATGCGATGAAATCTTCTCTTCTATTTTTTTCTCCCCAAAAGCAGTTATATAGAGTTGGAGTTGGAGTCGGGAGGTCTCCAGGGGGGCCACGAGGTAGGGGGCGCGCCCTAGGGGGGGCGCCCCCCACCCTCGTGGCAAGGGTGTGGCCCCCTGGTCTTCATCTTTGGCGAGGATTTTTTATTATTTATTGTAAGATATTCCATGGAGTTTCAGGTCATTCCGAGAACTTTTGTTTTCTGCACATAAAACAATATCATGGCAATTCTGCTGAAAACAGCGTCAGTCCGGGTTAGTTCCATTCAAATCATACAAGTTAGAGTCCAAAACAAGGGCAAAAGTGTTTGGAAAAGTAGATACGATGGAGACGTATCAACTCCCCCAAGCTTAAACCCTTGCTTGTCCTCAAGCAATTCAGTTGACAAACTGAAAGAAATAAAGAAAAACTTTTACAAACTCTGTTTGCTCTTGTTGTTGTAAATATGTCAATCTAGCATTCAAGTTTTCAGCAAAGATTATAACTAACCACATTTGCAATAATTCTCAGGTCTCATGATTACCCATATCAATAGCATAATCAACTAGCAAGCCATAATAATAAATCTCGGATGACAACACTTTCTCAAAACAAATCATAATATGATATAAAAAGATGGTATCTCGCTAGCCCTTTCTGAGACCGCAAAACATAAATGCAGAGCACCTTTAAAGATCAAGGACTCACTAGACATTGTAATTCATGGTAAAAGAGATCCAATCATAGTCACACCCAATATAAATAAACAGTAATAAATGCAAATGACAGCTGCGCTCTCCAGCTAGTGCTTTTTAATAAGAGGATGATGACTCAACATAAAAGTAAATAGATAGGCCCTTCACAGAGGGAAGCCAGGATTTGTAGAGGTGCCAGAGCTCGGTTTTGAAATAGAGATGAATAATATTTTGAGCAGTATACTTTCATTGTCAACATAACAACCAAGAGATGACAATATCTTCCATGCTACACACATTATAGGCGGTTCCCGAACAGAATGGTAAAGTTTATACTCCCCCTCCACCAACAAACATCAATCCATGGCTTGATCGAAACAACGAGTGCCTCCAACATACATCAGGTCCCGGGGGAGTTTCATTTTGCAATTATTTTTGATTTAGTTTGCATAAAGCATGGGATTGGGCATCCCGGTGACCAGCCATTTATCTCGTGAGTGAGGAGCGGAGTCCACTCCTCTTGAGAATAACCCACCTAACATGGAAGATACAGACAGTCCTAGTTGATACATGAGCTATTCGAGCATACAAAACAGGATGATTATTTGAAGGTTTAGAGTTTGGCACATACAAATTTACTTGGAATGGCAAGTAGATACCGCATATAGGAAGGTATAGTGGACTCATCTGGAATAACTTGGGGGTTTAAGGGATTGGATGCACAAGTAGTATTCCCGCTTAGTACAGGTGAAGGCTAGCAAGAGACTGGGAAGCGACCAACTAGAGAGCGACAACAGCCATGTACATGCATTAAAATTAATAAACATTGGATGCAAGCATGAGTAGGATATAATCCACCATGAACATAAATATCGTGAAGGCTACGTTGATTTGTTTCAACTACATGCGCGAACATGTGCCAAGTCAAGTCACTTAAATCATTCAAAGGAGGATACCACCCCATCATACCACATCATAACCATTTTAATAGCATGTTGGCACGCAAGGTAAACCATTATAACTCATAGCTAATCAAGCATGGCACACGCAACTATGATCTCTAATTGTCATTGCAAGCATGTTTATTCATAACAAGCTGAATCAAGAATGATGAACTCATCATATTTACAAAAACAAAAGAGGTCGAGTTCATACCAGCTTTTCTCATCTCAGTCAGTCCATCATATATCATCATAATTGCCTTTCACTTGCACGACCGAACGATGTGAATAACAATAAGAGTGCGCGTGCATTGGACTAAGCCGGAATCTGCGAGCATTTAATAAACAGGAGAAGACAAAGCAATATGGGCTCTTGGTTAAATCAACAATAAAGCATATAAGAGCCACTTCAACAATTTAATCATGGTCTTCTCCTACTGACCCCCAAAGAAAAGAAAAGAAATAAAACTATTTACACGGGAAAGCTCCCAACAAGCAAAAGAAGAACAGGAAATATTTTTGGGTTTTCTTTTTAATTACTACTACAAGCATGGAAAGTAAATTAATTAAAATCTACAACTAATTTTTTGGTTTTTTCTTAAGGTTTATTAAACACACAAGAAGAAAGCATAAAAGAAAATAAACTAGCATGGATGATACAGTGAAAAGGTATGAGCACCGACATCTAGCAATGAGTGTGTGTGAACATAAATGTAATGTCGGTGAGAAATACGTACTCCCCCAAGCTTAGGCTTTTGGCCTAAGTTGGTCTATGGCCACGGCTGGCCTGACTGATATCCATAATAATAGTTGGGGTCGTACTGCGATGCAGCGGCTATCGCCTCTTGAGCTGCAGTGTGGCGACGAGCGGCCTCCGCTCTCCTCTCGTACTCATCTGCCTCCTCTAGTAATAGTATATCCTCCTCTTGCCTGATAATCAAAGAAAGCAGGAGCAGGGAGAGTAATACGGACAGCACGGCGTCTGTCAAAGATTAGTCAGTACTGGAGAGGCGATTCATTCCTCTCGACAAAATGGTGAGAAACCATAGAATCAAAATCTAAATAAGCAGGAGGCAACTCCATGTCTCCTTCACGAACGTCTATCTCAAGAAATTTAGCTAAGCGGGTTGCATAAATTCCTCCAAAGAAATCTCCATTATATCTATTATGATGCAACCTACGAGCTACAATGGCTCCCATATGATAAGATTGGTCTCCTGACACAGCACTCCTGAGAATGCTAAGGTCAGGGACACACATGTGACATGCTTCATCCTTAGCATTTATGCACCTACCTATGAAGAGAGCAAAATAATGTATAGCAGGAAAGTGAATGCTCCCTATGGTAGCTTGCGTTATATCTCTAGATTCCCCTACAGTTATACTAGCGAGAAAGTTTCTAAATTCAGATTTAGGGGGATCCCTAACACTACCCCATTGTGGAAGTTTGCAAGCAAAAGTGAAATCCTCTAAGTCCATCGTATAAGATTTGTCATAAAGATCAAACATGACTGAAGGAGAATTACGCGAAGATGAATACTCAAACCTCCTCACAAAAGAGCTTGTGAGATCATGATACTAGGGGCAATTGTCTGCCTCAAAGTCCTCAAGACCGGCACTATGCAAATATGCGTTAAATTCTTCTTTAATTCCCACTCGATCCATAAAATTTTCAGAAGGCCACTCACAAGGACGCATTGGAGCGTCTCTTGGTGGCTCTTCATCAGTGCAGCGACCAGACCTCAAACAGTCTGATCTCTGTGCTTTAGTGTCATCCCTGGATCAGTAATGCTGACACGCACAGTACTTGAAGGATTAATAACAGAGTACCAATCACACACTTATTACATCGAATGTCTCAAAAGAGAGCTTATTACAATAAATATGGCTTAAGGCCATCTAATAACGATAACAGCGGAAGGCCTGGAAGATAAGTGAGTCCATCAACTCCAACGGCATCACTGAGTATAGAACCATGACCTAAAGGCACCTTACTCATCGTCTGAAAAGTCTGCAACATGAACGTTGCAGCCCGAAAATGGGTCAGCACATGGAATATGCTGGCAATGTAACACATAGAGAGTAATGGAAGAATAAAGCTATACTACATGCATATATGGCTGGTGGAAAGCTCTATGGTTACAGTTTTGCGTAAAGCCAATTTGTCCCTACTACAAAGGAATAAATTTTATTTAACTATCATGGTAGTTGTTAAACATTGAGAATGTAGACACCCTCTCAATCCCAATTTAGTATCATCATTAAAACCCAACAATATTAATTTAAAGTAACATGATGAGATTCACATGATAATCCAAGTACTAGATACTCAAGACGTCCATAACCGGGGACACGGCTAACCATGATTAGTTTATACACTTTGCAGAGGTTTGCGCACTTTTCCCCACAAGACTCGATCTCCTCCGTTAGGATTCTCGCACTACATGGTGTTTGAGAAACGGATGACCGAGACATAGTCTTTCAGAAGTGCTAGCACCTTACGATCGGGTACACAGTACCAACCTACATCCCCTACATCTGCTAGTCTACCACTGTAAAAGTTCGCACGGCTTAATCGGCTATCCTAGAGCCCATAGTAGCTTGTGGCTGCACACGGAAGTTTCTAGTATGAATAAATCTCATGATCCCTTTGAGCCTGGGTGGCGGTCCATAGAGAAAAACAGGCAATCGCTGGAATACCCAGGTGCCTCAATCCACCCAGATGTGTGTTTAAGTTGCCACCTTAAATAAACCATTAATTTATCAATCTCACATCTGTCATGGATACACTCTCCCAATCCATGTCTACTAGCATAGCATGGCATAATAAGCAAATGTAGAAGTAACTCCCAAGGGTTGATAATAAAACAGGTAATAGGTTCTACCTCATCTACTTCCCAAAACCACATATTAATCAGATCCTAATCATGCAATTGTTTGAGGATTGATCTAATGCAATAAAACTGGGTAGTAAAGAGGTATGATCAAAGTGTTACTTACCTTGCTGATGATCTGTGAAACCTAGAGATTCGAAGTAGCAAGCGGCGCACTCCGGGTACTCTATCGCAAACAAACAAGCATACAATAAGTACTCATCTAATGAACGGATAAAACTCAAATAAGAAAACTAACCAGAAAGTTCAACTTAAGAACTCTGGTTTGCAAAAAGAACCAAATCGAACGAAGCAACGAAAGTCAAACGGCGAAAGAAACAAACTTCGTTTACTAATCTGGATCTAAGTCAAATTTTACAGATGCAAAAACTTGTTTGAGTTGGTCAAACGGAAAGAGGGTTTCGAGACGAAACTCCAGGCGCTTGAATCGCCTGATTCTGATAAACGAGCGAAAAGTTATACTAGAACGAAAATCGGATCAGAAATCGCGATCAGAAATAACCGCGGAAAAATCCGAGAAAAAGAAAAACTGACGAACAGATTAACGAACGAACGTTCGTTAATTGAAACTAACGACGAATTCGTTCGTTAAAACGAATGAACGGGCGAACGCTTGCTAAATAAATAAATCGGAAAATTAAACCGATCTATTTATCAAAAAACGAATCTAGGGTTTTCTAAAAAAACCGGATCGGTTTCTTTAGAAAAACCGGGGTGACGGGCGGCTACCTCGACTCGGGCTCCGGCGAGGTCCGGCGGGGTTCCAGCGGGGCTCGGGTGGCGGTGGGCGGCGTGGGGTGGCGGGGCGGCGGCTCCTGGCGGTGGCGGCGCAAGGCGGGGGGGCGGCGGCTCATTTTATTCCCTCTCTCATATTTTTATTATAGAAATAATTGAAGATAGAATAAATAAGATCAATCAACCTATTTTCAAAATTTGAGAAAAACCCAAATATGAAAATAACGAAATCCCCAACTCTCTGTGGGTCCTTGAGTTGCGTAGAATTTCTGGATCAGGCCAAAAGCAAATAAAATATGATATGTAGTGATGACCTAATGTATAGCATTCCAAATTGAAAATTTGGGATGTTACAAACCTACCCCCCTTAAGATGAATCTCGCCCTCGAGATTCGGGTTGGCTAGAAAATAGGTGAGGGTTGTCCTTCAGCAGTTCTTCCTCTCGCTCCCAGGTGGCTTCATCCTCGGTGTGGTGGCTCCACTGAACTTTGGAAAACTTGATAACCTTGCTGCGGGTGACTCGGCTGGCATACTCAAGAGTCTTGACTGGTTTCTCCTCATAGGTCAAATCACTATCCAACCGAAGTGCTTCCAGCGGCACTGTATCTCTCAGCGGTATGTCCGCCAACTCTGCGTGGCACTTCTTCAACTGGGAGACGTGGAACACGTCGTGAACTCCCGACAATCCTTTGGGAAACTCCAACTTGTAGGCAACTTCTCCCATATGCTCCAAAACTTTGTATGGTCCCACAAAACGTGGCGCTAACTTTCCTTTAACTCCAAAGCGCTTAACTCCTGAAGTGGAGATACTCGAAGATAAACTCGGTCTCCGACTTCGTAAACTGTCTCCTTGCGTTTAGAATCCGCATAACTCTTCTGCCTGGACTGGGCTACCTTGAGCCTATCGCGAATCAATTTCACTTTTTGTTCAGACTCCTTAATCAAATCCGGTCCAAACAACTGGACGCCTCCAACTTCATCCCACGACAATGGTGTTCTGCACCTTCTTCCGTACAAGGCTTCGAAAGGGGTCATCTTCAAACTAGATTGATAACTGTTGTTGTAGGAGAACTCTGCATATGGCAAATTGTCATCCCAACTAGATCCATAATCTAGCGCACAAGCTCTCAGCATATCCTCCAAAATCTGATTGACTCTCTCGGTTTGTCCATCTGTCTGCGGATGAAAAGCTGTACTGAACTCTAGCCTGGTACCCAAAGTTTCGTGCAATTGATTCCAGAACTTTGAGGTAAACTGGGTTCCTCTATCTGATACAATGCTCCTCGGAACTCCATGCAGACATACGATCCTGGTCATGTATATCTTTGCCAACTTAGCACTGGTGTAGGTGGTCTTTACTGGGATGAAATGAGCTACCTTCGTCAAGCGATCGACTACAACCCATATCGAGTCATAGCCTGAACGGGTCCTGGGTAATCCCGTGATGAAATCCATGCCTAGCTTATCCCACTTCCATTCGGGTATCGGCAATGGTTGTAGCAATCCTGCTGGCTTCTGATGCTCTGCCTTTACTCTCTGACATACATCACAAACTGCTACATACTCCACAATATCCTTCTTCATTCCGGTCCACCAGAAAGTACCCTTCAAATCCAAATACATCTTGGTATTTCCTGGGTCAATCGAATATGGTGAATCATGGGCCTCCTGTAGAATCAACTTCCTGATCTCCAGGTCGTTAGGCACATAAACACGATCTTCAAACCATAGGGTATCGTGCTCATCCTCACGAAATCCTTTAACTTTACCCTTGCTCATCTTCTCCTTTATAGAGGCAACCTCCTTGTTAGTTTTCTGAGCTTCTCTGACCTTATCCATCAAAGTAGACTGAATCTCCAATGCTGCTAGATAGCCTTTCGGAACTATCTCCAAACATAGCTCACAAAGGTCTTCGGCTAACACCTTCGGTAAATCTCCCGTCATTAATGTGTTGACATGGCTCTTATGGCTCAGCGCATCGGCTACTACGTTAGCCTTTCCGGGATGATAATGCAATCTCATATCATAATCCTTGATGAGCTCCAACCATCTCCTTTGCCTGAGATTTAGCCCCTTCTGCGTGAAAATATACATCAAACTCTTGTGATCCATGTATACTTCACAATGGTTTCCAATGAGAAAATGTCTCAAAGTCTTCAATGCATGCACTACGGCTGCTAACTCCAAATCATGCGTGGCATAATTCAACTCACGAGGTTTCAGCTATCGTGAAGCATACGAAACAACTCTTCCCTCCTACATAAGCACTGCTCCAAGTCCTCGATGTGAAGTGTCGCAATACACCTCATAATCCTTGCTCTGATCTGGCAGAATCAATACTGGTGATGTAACCAAACATTTCTTCAACTCCTGGAAACTGGCCTCACATTCCTCAGTCCATTTGAACTTGGTATCCTTCTTCAACAACTCCGTCATAGGCTTCGCAATTTTTGGAGAAATTCTTAATGAATCTCCGGTAGTATCCTGCAAGTCCAAGAAAACTCCGGATCTCTCCAACTGTTGTTGGTGCTTCCCAATTTGTCACAGTGACAACCTTGGTGGGATCTACTGCTACACCATCTCCGGATATAACGTGTCCGAGGAATCCAACTTCCTTCAACCAAAACTCACATTTACTGAACTTGGCATATAATTGATGTTCTCTGAGCTTCTCAAGTACTAAACACAAATGCTCCTTATGCTCCTCTTCATTCTTTGAGTAGACCAAAATATCATCAATGAACACCACGACGAACTTATCCAAAAACTCCATAAACACCTTGTTCATCATGTTCATGAAATATGCAGGTGCGTTAGTCAGACCAAATGACATAACAGTATACTCGTACAGCTCATACCTGGTGGTAAAAGCCGTCTTAGGTATATCCTGCTCTCGAATCTTCAACTGATGGTATCCTCATCACAGATCGATCTTGGAAAATACCTTAGCTCCTTGCAATCGATCAAACAGATCATTGATCATCGGCAGTGGGTACTTGTTCTTGATTGTTACTTCGTTCAATCCTCGATAATCAACAACCATCCTTAACGATCCATCCTTCTTCTCCACTAGAAGTACTAGCGATCCCCAAGGTGAAGAACTTGGGCGAATATAACCTTTATCTAGTAACTCCTTAATCTGCTTCTTAATCTCCTCCAAATCTTTTGCGGGCATCCTGTATGGTCTCTTAGATATGGGTCCTGTGCCTGTCAAAAGCTCAATCAAAAACTCAATATCTCTATCCGGTGGCATGCCTGGCAACTCCTCCGGAAATACGTCAGGGAAATCCTTCACCACTGGTACTTCCTCCTGCACAAATCCTGATAAGGAATTTACTTGAGTCCTCTTCGGCACATGCCGAGATACATACTTGATCCTTCTTCCTTCTGGCATTGTAAGCAAAATTGACTTACTGGCGCATTCAATGTTCCCTCCATACTTCGATAACCAATCCATGCCTAATATCACATCTAATCCTTGAGATTCCAATACTATTAGGTCCAAGGGAAATACATAGTTACCAATCCTTAATGGTAACCGATCACACCATAGATTAGCCATATACTCTGCTCCAGGCGAGGTTACTAACATGGGTGACCTAGGGGCTTGGGTTGGCAGTTTATACTTATCCACAAATCCCCTTGAGATGTATGAATGCGATGCACCAGTATCGAAAAGAACAAGTGCAGTAAATGTCTTAAGCAAAAACTTACCTATTACTGCATCTGACTGAGCTTTAACCTCCTCCACGTTAACGTGGTTCACCTGTCCCCTATTGAAAGGGTTCGGCTTCTTCCCAGAGCTTACATTGCCATTTCCACTCTGGGCTTCAGGACATTCATTGGCGTAATGTCCAGTCTTCTGGCACTTATAGCAAGTGACTTGGCTCAGGTCTCTCTTGGCTGGCGTCGATGGGTTGGTACGGTTCTGGCCGTTGCTTCCTCCATTCCCGTTACCATTCTTGGGGCCATTATGATTGTGCGAGCTGCCTCCTCCATGGGTATGCTGAAAATGTCCTCCCGGTTTAGGGGTAAAACGTGGCTTCTGCTGAGCTCCGAAATTGTACTTCCCTTGTCCATACTTCCTCTTGCGGTTTTCAATCTGCTGTTGCTTCCCTTCAACCATAAGAGCGCGATCTACCAACTCCTGGTAGTTGTTGAAGCTTGCTACCATCAACTGCATGCTCAACTCATCATCCAGTCCTTCCAGAAACTTCTCCTGCTTAGCTGCATCCGTAGCAACGTCATCTGGGGCATAACGTGCTAGCTTACTAAAGTCATCCACATACTGGCCAACTGTCCGTCCTCCTTGGTGCAAGTTGCGAAACTCACGCTTCTTCATGGCCATAGCTCCTGCTGACACATGGGCAGTACGGAAAGCCTGCTGAAATTGGTCCCATGATGCTGCTGGTCCATCCAACTGATGTGCGGCAAAGCGCACCTTCTCAGCATCAGTACATCCTGTAGTGGTTAACTCCCTTCCAATCTTGTGGAGCCAACCATCTGCTACTATAGGCTCGGTGCTACTAGAGAACACCGGCGGATTCAGCCTAAGAAAACGGGTTAAGTGATCCACAGGTGGTGGCGGTGGTGGGTTGTTGTTGTTGTTGTTCCCCTTATTCTGATTCTGGACTAGCAACTGCATCAACATATTCTGCTGCTGGATCAACTGAGTGAGCTCCGGTGGGAAAGCAAATCCATTGTCACGTCTCGGAGGCATCTGGGGGGTTTAGAAAAGAGGAGAATATAGAATAGAATGATGTCTAGAGGGAAAACACTACCCATATGCACATGAGGCAAATGCAAACAAAATCACTTCATTCAATCAAACAAGGGCATACAACGGTCTATCTATCGTTAGAAAAGTGCTCGGGCTATACTAGATACATGGGGAAATACTACTACTTATATGGGGGTCGACTAGAAAAACTGCTCCGATGAATACTCCATGATATCTGCTCCGGCTTCATCAACATAGTCATCATCGCTATCGTCTGGGTCCGAGTCGGTGTCGTCGATGATGATGTAGTTCTCTGGACAAGTGCAATCTTCGTCTTCTCCTCCAGTTGCGGGAAATCCCATAAATATTTTTAGCTTCTTCTTTAGATCATCGTTCTTCTCCATGAGTGTTGCTATTTCCTCCTCATATCCATCGCGTGTAGACTTGAGTTCTTCTTCCAGCTCCGTGATCTTGGTCATGGCCTTCTTCAGGTCTATCATGCCTGCGCACATCTGGTTCTCCTGACGTCGAATGTGCTGGTTTAACTCCTGGATGAAAGATTCAATTGATCTATCCTTCCTGGTGCTGATCATCTCCCATTGCTCATCTCGCCGCCCACAAATCTGGTAGATAGTATCCTTGAGATCCTTGTGGTAGACTTTTCCAATGCGTCCCATCGTGATGTGGGCTGCCATGCTCTTTCCTAGACTCCAGGTTGGTGCATCAAAGGAAAACTCTATGGGCTCAGTGACGGGCATGAACGTCCTTCCTGGAACTTGAACTTGAATCATCCAGCGCTCCTCTTCAGGTAAAGTAGCATTGTAGGTTCCGGTGAAGCTTGGTACTCCGATGTTCAGGTATCTAGTGACTTCCTTCAAGTGACGTCCAAAGGGTGTATCTTCATCCGGTTGCGTGAACTTGTTCCTTGCATCCGCCATCCTAAAAGAGTAGAAAAGATGAGGAGTCAGAAATGAGAAGACGGAGTATTGATCTAGGGCTTTGGCTTAGTGGTCGTGTCCTACAGTCAGCGTGTGCTCTGATACCATCTTGTAGCGACCAGACCTCAAACAGTCTGATCTCTGTGCTTTAGTGTCATCCCTGGATCAGTAATGCTGACACGCACAATACTTGAAGGATTTATAACAGAGTAGCAATCACACACTTATTACATTGAATGTCTCAAAAGAGAACTTATTACAATAAATATGGCTTAAGGCCATCTAATAACGATAACAGCGGAAGGCTTGGAAGATAAGTGAATCCATCAACTCCAACGGCATCACTGAGTATAGAACCACGACCTAAAGGCACCTTACTCGTCGTCTGAAAAGTCTGCAACATGAATGTTGCAGCCCGGAAACGGGTCAGCACATGGAATATGCTGGCAATGTAATACATAGAGAGTAATGGAAGAATAAAGCTATACTACATGCATATATGGCTGGTGGAAAGCTCTATGGTTATAGTTTTGCGTAAAGGCAATTTTTCCCTACTGCAAAGGAATAAATTTTATTTAACTATCATGGTAGTTGTTAAACATTGAGAGTGTAGACACCCTCTCAATCCCAATTTTGTATCATCATTAAAACCCAACAGTATTAATTTAAAGTAACATGATGAGATTCACATGATAATCCAAGTACTAGATACTCAAGACGTCCATACCGGGGACACGGCTAACCATGATTAGTTTATACACTCTGCCGAGGTTTGCGCACTTTTCCCCACAAGACTCGATCTCCTCCGTTGGGATTCTCGCACTACATGGTGTTTGAGAACCGGATGACCGAGACATAGTCTTTCAGAAGCGCTAGCACCTTACGATCGGGTAGACAGTACCAACCTACATCCCCTACATCTGCTAGTCTACCACTCTAAGAGTTCGCATGGCTTAATCGCCTATGCTAGAGCCCATAGTAGCTTGTGGCTGCACACGGAAGTTTCTAGTATGAATAAATCTCATGATCCCTTTGAGCCTGGGTGGCGGTCCATAAAGAAAAACAGGCAATTGCTGGAATACCCAGGTGCCTCAATCCACCCAGATGTGTGTTTAAGTTTCCACCTTAAATAAACCATTAATTTATCAATCTCACATCTGTCATGGATACACTCTCCCAATCCACGTCTACTAGCATAGCATGGCATAATAAGCAAACGTAGAAGTAACTCCCAAGGGTTGATAATAAAACAGGTAATAGGTTCTACCTCATCTACTTCCCAAAACCACATATTAATCAGATCCTAATTGTGCAATTGTTTGAGGATTGATCTAATGCAATAAAACTGAGTAGTAAAGAGGTATGATCAAAGTGTTACTTGCCTTGCTGATGATCCGTGAAACCTAGAGATTTGAAGTAGCAAGCGGCGCACTCCGGGTACTCTATCGCAAACAAACAAGCATACAATAAGTACTCGTCTAATGCACGGGTAAAACTCAAGTAAGAAAACTAACCATAAAGTTCAACTTAAGAACTCTGGTTTGCAAAAAGAACCAAATCGAACGAAGCTACGAAAGTCAAACGGCGAAAGAAACAAACTTCGTTTACTAATCTAGATCTAAGTCAAATTTTACAGATGCAAAAACTTGTTTGAGTTGGTTAAATGGAAAGAGGATTTCGAGATGAAACTCCAGGCGCTTGAATCGCCTGATTCCGATAAACGAGCGAAAAGTTATACTAGAACGAAAATCGGATCAGAAATCGCGATCGGAAATAACCGCGGAAAAATCCGAGAAAAAGAAAAACTGATGAACAGATTAACGAACGAACGTTCGTTAACTGAAACTAAACGACGAATTCGTCCATTAAAATGAACGGGTGAACGCTCGCTAAATAAATAAACCGGAAAATAAAACCGATCTATTTGTAAAAAACGAATCTAGGGTTTTCTGAAAAAAGCAGATCGGTTTCTTTAGAAAAACCGGGGTGGCGGGCGGCTACCTCGGCTCGGGCTCCGACGAGGTCCGATGGGGTTACGGCAGGGCTCCGGTGGCGGTGTGCGGCGTGGGGTGGTGGGGCGGCGGCTTCTGGCGGCGGCGGGGCAAGGCGGCGGGGAGGCGGTTGCTTGCGGTGGCGGCGCAAGGCAGCGGGGTGGCGGCAAGCGGCGGCGCGGGCGGCGAGGGGCTGCGGCTGCGGCGACTTGGGGCTCCAAGGGGGCCCGGGGTGGTATTTAAAGGGGGAGAGGCGGCGGCGGCTCCGACTTGGGGAGGGGGTCGGGCGGCGGCTTGGACTCTCCCGAGTCCGGCGGCGGCACGGGACGGGGAGGCGGTGGCGCGGGCGGGCCGGCCTGGCTCGGCTGGGCTTCGGCCCAGTCGGGCGCAGGAGGTTTTTTTTTAATAAAATCCCGCCGAACTAAGAAAAAACCTAGAAAATAAATAAAAATCTAAAAATGCCAAAACAAATTTTCACCGTCTAAATAAAATATTTAGAACAGGATGAACATTTTCTTGGCCCTAAAATGCAGTTTTGAAAACGTGCATTTTTTCCTAAATTCAAATAAAATAGCGAGAAAACTCCGAAATAAAATCTTACTTGATTTTTTTTATTAAATCTTCAATATTTATTTATTTTGGGAAAGTCATTTTATTCCCTGTCTCATATTTTTATTATAGAAATAATTGAAGATAGAATAAATAAAATCAATGATCCTATTTTCAAATTTTGAGAAAAACCCAAATATGAAAATAACGAAATCCCCAACTCTCTGTGTGGGTCCTTGAGTTGCGTAGAATTTCTGGATCAGGCCAAAAGCAAATAAAATATGATATGCAGTGATGACCTAATGTATAACATTCCAAATTGAAAATTTGGGATGTTACAATCAGCATCACGCATTGCAAGCCTGGGTCCTTGCTTCCTTGAAGAACCACCTTGTAACATTTTCCTAAACATATTTCTTCCTCTGAAAATTTTTAGTAACTTCAAAATAAAAGTAAACCAAACTCAATAATATTGATAGCAACTACTCCTACAAGTGCCTAGGGCCTATATCATGCATCAAAACTACTTTTGACCATATAAATTTGACATGTAAGCTCAAGAACAGGGTCACCTAAGCAGAAAAAATTTGCAATGAATAAAGCACTGGAACAAAAACTAATTGGACCAATGGAGGAGTCACATACCAAGGAACAATCTCCCCAAGCAGTTTTGTGGGAGGTTCTTTGAGCAAGGAGATCGAAAATGGCAGCAAAGAGAGCTGGAACTCGTGCTTGAGTTGGTTTTTCGTGTTTGTGGGAGGAAGAAGAAGAGAATGGGTGCAGGAATAACTGGAGGAGGGCCACCATGGGCCCACGAGGCAGGGGGGCGCGCCCTCCACCCTCGTGGCAAGGTGGTTGGCCCCCCTGGTGTGTTCTTTGTTCCATAAATCCTCAAATATTCTAGAAAAAATCATATTTAATTTTCAGGGCATTTGGAGAACTTTTATTTTCGAGGTATTTTTATATTGCACGGATAATCAGATAACAGACAGACAAATATTTATTTTTATTTTATTTCAACTAAATAACAGAAAGTATAGAGAGGGTACAGAAGGTTGTGCTTCTAGTTTCATCCATCTCATGCTCATCAAAAGGAATCCACTAACAAGGTTGATCAAGTCTTGTTAACAAACTCATTCCGATTAACATGAAACCGGAGAAATTTCAAATAACACTAGGTTACCTCAACGGGGATATGCACATCCCCAATAATAAGTATATCATATTTCTTCTTGACAGTAGGAAGAGGAAATTCAAAACCTCCAAATATAATCGATGGAATTTTTTCGATAGAATTTATACTATGAACTTGAGGTTGTTTCCTCGGAAAGTGTACCGTATGCTCATTACCATTAACACGAAGAGTGACATTGCCTTTGTTGCAATCAATAACAGCCCCTACAGTATTAAGAAAAGGTCTTCCAAGAATAATAGACATACTATCGTCCTCGGGAATATCAAGAATAACAAAGTCCGTTAAAATAGTAACGTTTGCAACCACAACATGCACATCCTCACAAATATCGACAGGTATAGCAGTTGATTTATCAGCCATTTGCAAAGATATTTCAGTAGGTGTCAACTTATTCAAGTCAAGTCTACGATATAAAGAGAGAGGCATAACACTAACACCGCCTCCAAGATCACATAAAGCAGTTTTAACATAGTTTCTTTTAATGGAGCATGGTATAGTAGGTACTCCTGGATCTCCAAGTTTCTTTGGTATTCCACCCTTAAAAGTATAATTAGCAACCATGGTGAAAATTTCAGCTTCCGGTATCTTTCTTTTATTTGTAATAATATCTTTCATGTACTTAGCATAAGGATTAATTTTAAGCATATCAGTCAATCGCATACGCAAAAAGATAGGTCTAATCATTTCAGCAAAGCGCTCAAAATCCTCATCATCCTTTTTCTTGGATGGTTTGGGAGGAAAAGGCATGGGTTTCTGAACCCATGGCTCTCTTTCTTTACCATGTTTCCTAGCGACAAAGTCTTTCTTATCATAATGTTGATTCTTTGATTGTGGGTTATCAAGATCAACAGCAGGTTCAATTTCTACATCATTATCATTACTAGGTTGAGCATCATTATGAACATCATCATTAACATTTTCATTAGGTTCATGTTCATTGCCAGATTGTGTTTCAGCATCAGACATAGAGATATCATTTGGATTATCAGGTGGTTCAGCAATAGGTTCACTAGAAGTTTGCACAGTTCTATCATTTTTTTTCTTTTTCTTCTTTTTAGAAGAACTAGGTGCATCAATTTTATTTCTCTGAGAATCTTGCTCAATTCTCTTAGGGTGGCCTTCAGGATACAAAGGTTCCTGAGTCATTCTACCAGTTCTAGTAGCCACTTTAACAGCATAATCATTTTTCTTACTATTCATCTCATTGAGCAATTCCTTTTGAGCTTTAAGTACTTGTTCTACTTGAGTGGTAACCATAGAAGCATGTTTGCTAACAAGTTTAAGTTCACCTCTAATATTAGCCATATAATCACCCAAGTATTTAATCATATCAGCATCTTGTTTTAGTTGTCTACCAAAATAAGCATTGAAGTCTTCTTGCTTAAACATAAAATTATCAAACTCATCCAAGCATTGACTAGCAATTTTAGTAGGAGGGATTTCAGCTTTATCATATCTATAGAGAGAATTTACCTTTACTACCTGTGTCGGGTTATCGGGGTCTGGAGGTTCCTTGATAAATAAAGGATTAAGATCATATGTTTCTTCAATAGGCGGTAAATTAAGACCATGTATTTCTTCAATAGGAGGTAAATTCTTAACATCTTCAGCTTTAATACCTTTTTCTTTCATAGATTTATTTGCCTCTTGCATATCTTCAGGACTAAGAAATAGAACACCTCTCTTCTTCGGAGTTGGTTTAGGAATAGGATCATTAATTGGAGCAGGAGCTGGCTCAGGAGCTGGCTCAGGAGGTGCCCAATTATTTTCATTTGTCGACATATTATTCAATAAGATTTCAGCTTCACCTGGTGTTCTTTCCCTGAAAAGAGAACCAGCACAACTATCCAGGTAATCTCTGGAAGCATTGGTTAGTCCATTATAAAAGATATCAAGCATTTCATTTTTCTTAAGAGGATGATCAGGCAAAGCATTAAGTAACTTGAGAAGCCTCCCCCAAGCTTGTGGGAGACTCTCTTCTTTAATTTGCACAAAGTTGTATATTTCCTTTAAAGCAGCTTGTTTCTTATGAGCAGGGAAATATTTAGCAGAGAAGTAGTAAATCATATCCTGGGGACTACGCACACAACCAGGATAAAGAGAATTAAACCATATCTTAGCATCACCCTTTAATGAGAACGGAAATATTTTAAGGATATAAAAGTAGCGAGATCTCTCATCATTAGTGAACAGGGTGGCTATATCATTTAATTTAGTAAGATGTGCCATAAAAGTTTCAGATTCATAGCCATGAAAAGGATCAGATTCAACCAAAGTAATTATATCAGGATCAACAGAGAATTCATAATCCTTATCAGTAACACAGATAGGTGAAGTAGCAAAAGCAGGGTCAAGTCTCATCCTAGCATTTGGAGATTGCTTATTCCATTTAGCTAATAACCTTTTGAGTTCATATCTATCGTTGCAAGCTAAAATAGCTAAAGAAGCTTCTTGATCAAATAAATAACCCTCAGGAATAACAAGTGATTCTTCATCATCACTTTCATCCTCATAATCAGATTCAATATTTTCAATCTCTCTAGCCCTAGCAAGTCGTTCCTCGAGAAAATCACTAAGTGGCATAGTAGTATCAAGCATAGAGGTAGTTTCATCATAAGTATCATGTATAGTAGAAGTGGCATCATCAATAACATGTGACATATCAGAACGAATAGCAGAAGCAGGTTTAGGTGTCGCAAGCTTACTCATAACAGAAGGTGAATCAAGTGCAGAGCTGGATGGCAGTTCCTTACCTCCCCACGTAGTTGACGGATAAATTATTGTCTTAGCGTCTTTCAAATTCTTCATAGTGTCCAGCAGATATAAATCCCAAATGACTCAAAGAATAGAGCTATGCTCCCCGGCAATGGCGCCAGAAATTAGTCTTGATAACCCACAAGTATAGGGGATCGCAACAACTTTCGAGGGTAGAGTATTCAACCCAAATTTATTGATTCGACACAAAGGGAGCCAAAGAATATTCTCAAGTATTAGCAGCTGAGTTGTCAATTCAACCACACCTGGAAACTTAGTATCTGCAGCAGAGTGTTTAGTAGCAAGGTAATACGATAGTGATGGTAACGGTAACAAAAGAGTAATCAAAGCAAAGTAATGTTTTTGGTATTTTGTAGTGATTGTAACAATAGCAACGGGAAAGTAAATAAGCGTAAAGCAGTATATGGAAAGCTCGTAGGCATCGGATCAATGATGGATAATTATGCCGGATGTGGTTCATCATGTAGCAGTCATAACATAGGGTGACACAGAACTAGCTCCAATTCGTCAATGTAATGTAGGCATGTATTCCGAATATAGTCATACGTGCTTATGGAAAAGAACTTGCATGACATCTTTTGTCCTACCCTCCTGTGGCAGCGGGGTCCTAATGGAAACTAAGGGATATTAAGGCCTCCTTTTAATAGAGAACCGGAACAAAGCATTAGCACATAGTGAATACATGAACTCCTCAAACTACGGTCATCACTGGTAAGTATCCCGATTATTGTCACTTCGGGGTTAACGGATCATAACACATAATAGGTGACTATAGACTTGCAAGATATGATCAAGAACTCTCATATATTGATGAAAACATAATAGGTTCAGATATGAAATCATGGCACTCGGGCCCTAGTGACAAGCATTAAGCATAGCAAAGTCATACCAACATCAATCTCAGAACATAGTGGATACTAGGGATCAAACCCTAACAAAACTAACTCGATTACATGATAAATCTCATCCAAACCATCACCGTCCAGCAAGCCTACGATGGAATTACTCACGCACGGCGGTGAGCATCATGAAATTGGTGATTGAGGATGGTTGATGATGACGATGGCGACGAATCCCCCTCTCCGGAGCCCCGAACGGACTCCAGATCAGCCCTCCCGAGAGGTTTTAGGGCTTGGCGGTGGCTCCGTATCGTAAAACGTGATGAAATCTTCTCTTTTATTTTTTCTCCCCGAAAGCAGTTATATAGAGTTGGAGTTGGAGTCGGGAGGTCTCCAGGGGGCCCATGAGGTAGGAGGGCGCACCCTAGGGGGGCGCCCCCCATCCTCGTGGCAAGGGTGTGGGCCCGTGGTATTCATCTTTGGCGAGGATTTTTTTTAATTTATTGTAAGATATTCCGTGGAGTTTCAGGTCATTCCGAGAACTTTTGTTTTCTGCACATAAAACAACATCATGGCAATTCTGCTGAAAACAGCGTCAGTCCGGGTTAGTTCCATTCAAATCATACAAGTTAGAGTCCAAAACAAGGGCAAAAGTGTTTGGAAAAGTAGATACGATGGAGACGTATCACCCTCCCAGAGGGGGAAATCATCGTCATCATCATCACCAACAACTCTCCCATCTTGGGGAGGGCAATCTCCATCAACATCTTCAACATCACCATCTCATCTCAAACCCTAGTTCATCTCTTGTGTTCAAT
The DNA here is from genome assembly GCF_056163025.1 of Triticum urartu. NCBI lineage: Eukaryota > Viridiplantae > Streptophyta > Magnoliopsida > Poales > Poaceae > Triticum > Triticum urartu. The sequence goes on from NC_141879.1 coordinate 175,664,238, forward strand.
CTTGTTACCGGAACAATAGATTGGTGCTTGTGGGTGACTAGTAGTGTTGATTACATTTTGTAGTTGATTACTATATGGTTTATTTGGTGGAAGATTATATGTTCAGATCCATTATGCTATTTAATACCCCTATGATCGTGAGTATGTTTATCACTTGTGAGTAGTTACTTTTGTTCTTGAGGTCACAGGAGAAATCATGTTGCAAGTAATCATGTGAAGTTGATATGTGTTCGATATTTTGATAGTACGTATGTTGTGATTCCCTTAGTGGTGTCATGTGAACGTCGACTACATGACACTTCACCATATTTGGGCCTAAGGGAATGCGTTGTGGAGTAGTTATTAGATGATGGGTTGCGAGAGTGACAGAAGCTTAAACCCTAGTTTATGCGCTATTCCGTAAGGGACCGATTGGATCCAAAAGGTTAATGTTATGGTTAGAATTTGTTCTTAATACTTTTCTCGTAGTTGAAGATGCTTGCGGGAGGGTTAATCATAAGTAGGAGGTTTGTTCAAGTAAGAATAACACCTAAGCACCGGTCCACCCACATATCAAATTATCAAAGTAGCGAACACGAATCGAATCAATGTGATGAAAGTGACTAGATGAAATTCCCATGTACCCTCAAGAACGCTTTGCTTATTATAAGAGACTGTTTTGGCCTGTCCTTTGCCTCAAAAGTATTGGGCTACCTTGCTGCATTTTTGTTACTATTATCATTACTTGCTCGTTACAAAATATCTTGCCATCAAACTACTCTGTTACTTACAATTTCAGCACTTGCAGACATTACCTTGCTGAAAAACCACTTGTCATTTTCTTCTGCTCCTCGTTGGGTTCGACACTCTTACTTATCGAAAAGAGCTACAATTTATCCCCTATACTTGTGGTTCATCACTAGGGTGCACATAGAGGTAAAACAGAAATTAGATATTGATCAGACTGTATTTTTTCTGAACTAAGGGTGAAGTACCTAGACAGAAATAAAATAGAGTCTATCAGATAATAGCCCGAGACTACCAACAACATAACCATAATAAATGAATGATATAAGAGGGTTTGAGAGTACTCAACTCCCGCAATTTATTAGTCATACAACAGCAATTTCTGTTCAGGATCCTAACTTTCGCAATCCACAAAACATGTAATAATATGCTTATCTGCAAGACCGTAAATTCTTGGGTTTCTTAAGCCTCTACATAGCATGAAAGGATCCCAAAAATCACAATGAACAAGAACAATAATGCAAGAAATAAATAGGTTATTTTTAACACACCACCAAATTCCCAACATATGAGGAATGTAAGTCAATTTAGTACATCGAAATCCCAAACCCAGACCATGACCAATAAGATCAAGATTTCCTAACTCATTAGGAAGATGTGATTATGGCATGAAAATAAAGAGATCGCGGACAACGTGCATGGTGTAAGTTTTGTATCTCAATTTAGGGGAGTTTAGATGCCCTTGTGCGGTGTGTTGGAGGCCATGCATGTCCTCCACGGGCAGCTGATGAACAACCGGGATCTCTGTGATGATGAGGCTCAATGGGTTTCATCTCAAAGGGAGTCAGTTGGCCTTCATGTTGATCCATCTTGTCGGCATGTTCTTTGCCTGGGTGACGGGTATAGGGCACGCGGGGCTTAGTGGTCTAGGAGATCAACATGTGTGGTACTTCTTTCGCACAAGGGCATATGAGGAATTAATGTGAGCAGGTGATGAATGCTACCTCTTGAGCATGCATTGGTTTTCCCTTCAAGAGGAAAGGGTGATGTAGCAAAGTAGCGTAAGTATTTCCCTCAGTTTTTGAGAACCAAGGTATCAATCCAGTAGGAGATAACATGCAAGTCACCTAGTACCTGCACAAACAATCAAGAACCTCGCAACTAACATGATAAAGGGGTTGTCAATCCCTTCACGGTTACTTACGAAAGTGAGATCTGATAGAGATAGTAATATAAATATTTCTGGTATTTTTCTTGTATAGATGGGAAAGTAAAGATTGCAAAATAGTAAATGAGATGCGAGAATAAAAAGAGATGCAATATGATAAGTAAGAGACTCAGGGGCCATAGGTTTCACTAGTGGCTTCTCTCATGATAGCGTGTATTACGGTGGGTGAACAAATTACTGTCGAGCAATTGATAGAAGAGCGCAAAGTTATGAGAATATCTAGGCAATGATTATGAAATAAAGGCATCACGTCCGTGTTAAGTTGTAGGATCGAAAGTATGTCTAGAGGGGGGTGATTAGACTACTCGACCAATGAAAAATCTATCCTTTTCCCAATTTTAGTCTTTGGTAGATTTTAGCTATCTTAGCACAAGTCAAGCAATCTTAACACAATTCAAGCAAGCATGCAAAGAGTCTATGAGCAGCGGAAAGTAAAGCATGCAACTTGCAAGAATGTAAAGGGAAGGGTTTGGAGAAGTCAAACGCAATTGGAGACACAGATGTTTTTTTCGTGGTTCCGATAGGTGGTGCTATCGTACATCCACGTTGATGGAGACTTCAACCCACGAAGGGTAACGGTTGCGCGAGTCCACGGAGGGCTCCACCCACGAAGGGTCCACGAAGAAGCAACCTTGTCTATCCAATCATGGCCATCGCCCATGAAGGACTTGCCTCACTAGCAGTAGATCTTCACGAAGTAGGCGATCTCCTTGCCCTTACAAACTCCTTGGCTCAACTCCACAATATTGTCGGAGGCTCCCAAGTGACACCTAGCCAATCTAGGAGACACCACTCTCCAAGAATTAACAAATGGTGTGTTGACGATGAACTCCTTGCTCTTGTGCTTCAAATGATAGTCTCCCCAACACTCAACTCTCTCTCTCTCTCACAGGATTTGGATTTGGTGGAAAGAAGATTTGAGTGGAAAGCAACTTGGGGGAGGCTAGAGATCAAGATTCATATGGTGGGAATGGAATATCTTGGCCTCAACACATGAGTAGGTGGTTCTCTCTCAGAAAATGTGTATTGGAAGTGTAGGTATGTTCTGATGGATCTCTCCATGAATGAAGAGTGGGTGGAGGGGTATATATAGCCTCCACACAAAAACTAACTGTTACACACAATTTACCAATCTCGGTGAGACCAAATTGAGAAACTCGGTCGGACCGATTTAGCAAACCTAGTGACCGTTAGGATTTCCGGTGGGACTGAGATGCAACTTGGTAGGACCGATATGGTTAGTGTTAGGGCATAACGTAATCTCGGTGTGACCGATTACACAAACTCGGCGGGACCGATTTTGTAATAAGCTAACCAGAGAGTTGGTCAGGTATTGCTCATTTCGGTGGGACCGAAATGTTATAAAAGGGAAACAGAGAGTTTACATTGCAATCTCGGTGGGACCGATCGCTCATCTCGGTAGGACCAAAATGTTACGAAGGGAAACAGAGAGATTACAACCCCATCTTGGTGTGACCGAGATCCCTATTAGTGAGACCGATTTGCCTAGGGTTTGTGGCAGTGGCTATGACATCTGAACTCGGTGGCGCCGGATAGAAATAATTGGTGCGGCCGAGTTTGACTTTTGGTTTAGGTCATATGTGGATGTGGGAAGGTAGTTGAGGGTTTTGGAGCATATCACTAAGCACTATGAAGCAAGAACCTCATCAAGCAACACCTCATCCATCCTTGATAGTATTGGCTTTTCCTATAGACTCAATGTGATCTTGGATCACTAAAATATAAAATGTAGAGTCTTGAGCTTTGAGCTTGAGCCAATCTTTTTGTCCTTAGTATTTTGAGGGGTCCACTTTCCTCATCCATGCCATGCCATTCATTGAGCTTTTCCTGAAATATTAATCTTGGAATAGCATTAGCTCAATGAGCTATATGTTGTTAGGAATTACCAAAACCACCCAGAGATAGTTGCACTTTCAATCTCCCCCTTTTTGGTAATTGATGACAACATATAGATCAAAGCTTCGACGAATGATAATAAGAGCGAAAAACATTGTCGCTTTGAGAAGTATGTGAAAAGCAAGAGCTCCCCCTAAAAATTTGTGCATAGTTTATGATTTGCTTTGGACTGCAAATGCACAGAGAGTTAGGCTAATGGGTTACTCTTCCATGTAACATACATCTTGGTGGAGCGCTCAAAATGATAATAATTAAATACATGCACTCATCACCAAGCAAAGTGAATGATCATATAGGGATAAAATGATAATGTCATCCAACAAGCATTAATGTTGCATATGATCAAACACACATGATCATCCAAGTATCACACAGGCAGAAAGTATCTCAAACAAGCAAATAAAGTTCAACCACCAAAGCAAGAGAGAATAAAAAAGCAACACTCTCTCTCGAAGCCTATGATCTATACATTTTTCTCCCCCTTTGCCAACAAGTTACCAAAAAGTTCATAGAAGATGCATAGCACTAAATCGTCTCTCAGGCTTGGTCTTCAGGTGGTGGTGTCCGGATAACTCCAAGAACGAAGGCTTCAGTCGATCTAGATGGAGCTGATGGAGTAGGTGCTGGAGCTGGTGGCACTGAAGCTGTAGCTGGTGCAGATGAAGTTGCTCTGGTGTCTGGAACAAGCATTGCAGCAGATCTCTGAGCTCTAGGCACTCTGGCAAATGCATCAGTGGTTGTCTTGCCCTTCCTCTCCTGCATATCATCCTGAAGTTGCTCCACAACAGACTGGATCTCAGTTACCTTCACATCCATGTCATAGAACTTCTGCTCCACGATCATTTCCAAGCTCTCCTGGTTTTAAGTTAGGGTGGCCAGCCCTTTCTCAATCCTTAGAGTGGATGCAATCAAGTATCCAAGTTGATCTTGCTTGCTCTTCAGAAGATACTGAGATGCCTCTTCCATGGTTGGCATCTTTGCATCTTTCTCAGCCTTTGCCTTCTCCCTCTTTGCTTGAACGTGCACAGAAGATGGTTCATCCTCATTCATAACCACTTGGTTGTCCTCAAAGTCTGGATAGATAGGCATGTGCTCCTTGTCCAACAAGTATGTGCCAGTGCCCATCTTGGAGTTAATCAACTCCTGGATCTGTGGTGCATACCCACAGCTTCTCTTTTGGTCAGCAACTGTCCTCTTGATAGTTTCAACTATAAGACTCATGACCTTGAACTTTTGTGGCACATCAAATATATGTAGCAGATTGATGGAGTGGCCTCTGATCATTCTGTGATCACCAGACTTGGGCAGAAGAGTGTGCCTGAGGATCCAATTGATAGTAGGCAGTCCTGACAGCAGGTGTTTCACTGATCCAAATTGGTGAGTCTCAAGATCTGCATCAGGAATCTCCTTGTACATGCTAGCCATGGAGTTGTGATCCTTCTTCTTCTTGGCATAGACATCCAAGTCATCTTCATTCTCCTCAGGAGCATTGATCAATTGAGCCCATTCTGCTACTGTTGACTGGTATCTAGTGCCTTCAGACATCCAGACTATTTTGCCATCTAGGTAGAAGTGAGCTGTGGAGTAGAACTGCATGATAAGCTCATCATTCCACTTTGTGATCTTCTGAGCCATAAACTCATCAACTCCACAAGCCTTGAAACTGTCATATACTCCTGGATAGTTTTCTTCATTCTCCTTGATGTACTCCCAGTTGACCCATCTCATGTCACATACTATTGGTTTCTTGTCAAGCAACATTGTCTCATAAAAATCCTGCTGTTCTTTAGTATGGAACCTGTAGTCCACAGCAGTTCTCCTTCTGGTGGCATATGGATCTGACTCTCTCCATAGCCTCAATCCTGAGTCCTTCCTGATCTTCATGTTTTCTGCTACAGGATGAGCATCATTATGATCTGGAATTTTTGGCTTTAACTTCCTCAAAACATGTGTCTCATCATCTTCTTCTTCAGCAACAGTTTCAGGCACTGGGTCCTTGTTTTTCTAAGCAGCTGGAATGTTCCTGGTACTCCTCTTTGGTGCAGTTTTGGGTTTTGGAGTAGCTAGCGTAGAAGTTCCTTTGGGCTTAGATGGAGCAGCCCCTGATCTTATGGCATCTCCCATAAGCTTTTGTGTTTTGGGTGCTGGTGTTGCATCCTCTTCCTCTTCCTCTTCCTCTTCTTCAGAGTCTTTCATGATTGAAGATCTCCCAAGCACTCTGGCAGTGGTCTTTTTGACCCTTTCCTTCCTTTTCTTTTCTGCCACAACCTGCTCTTTGGGTGCAGATCCCAAAGTCTCTTGAGTGGATGCTCTGGCTTTAGACATTGGAGCTCTCTTGGCAGGAACCTTTTGCTTCATTCCTGGCTTGGTGGCAGCAGTTGTGCCATATTCCTTCTTCAGGACTTTCCTCTTTGAGGTGGTTTCTTCTTCCTCAGCCACATAGTCCTCATCCTCTGACTCTGAGGTTCTTTTCTTGCTGGCCCTGGTGGCAGCCTTTGGCAGATTGCTTGGTGTGCTCCTGTTGCCATCATCTGAGCTGCTAGAGGGACTAGTGCCCTCACTCAAGTGAACCTACTCCTCTGACTTGTTCTGACTGTCACTCTGATCTAACATGATGCAAACACTGACAGCAGACCCTATGAATAGATTATAGATGAGGTAGAGTGGATGAGCATCACAAAGTACAGAGGTTTTTGCAAAAGAATGAATTAAAAACTTAGTTTTAGTTTTCCACAGAAAGCATTTTGGATCTACCAATTTGCAAACTCGGTGATAACGAAGCAGCTTTTGGAACCTAAACTAGTGAACTCAGTCAGACCGAGTCACAGTTTGGTGGCACCGAGACTGCTAGGGTTTCACAAAGTGCTGAACTCGGTCACACCGATTTGCAATTCTCGGTCAGACCGAGAATCACATGTGCAATGGCCTGAGCCAAATCGGTGGAACCGATTTCATCAACTCGGTCGGTCCGAGATGGTTTCGACGGAAACCTAACCCTAAATTTTCAATTCACGACTAAACTACGAAGTGTTTTTGATGGATAGAATGATCTCAATCGTGGCAAGATACATGGCAAAACAATGTGCTGGGGAATCGGAGTTAGAACAACACAAAGTTCAAGTCCATACCCTAGTTCGGCGATGAACTTGCTACGACGGCAACGGCGGAGATGATCCCGTTGACGGTGGCGGAGACCAGCGACAGGAGGCGGCTGGCGACGAGGAGGATGATCCGGAGACACAGGGAGGCAGAGCAGGCTAAGCGCGGGTGAGGAGGTTCGGGAAGTTTTCCAAAATTTGACCCGTGGATATATATAGCCTGACCCTGTCGGTGTAACCGAGTGGAACAACTCGGTGGCACCGAGATTCATAACTGCAAGCAGTTACTGAAACTTGGTGTGACCGAAAAGTTCGAACCGGTTGCACCGAGATTGAAAACCTAGATCGACTTAGTGATCTCGGTATGACCGAAATGGATGAATCGGTCAGACCGAAACACACAAAGAAGTTTTGGAAGTTTAAGTCTATGACGAATCGGGGACTCCGAGTGCTCCTCACACAGAGTGGTTCGAATCTGACTTGATCAAACTTTGTGATGCAACATGAATACAGTTTGAGACGAGAAAAGCATAGATAGCTAGAGAAGGTTCTTAGGCATTCTTGTCCATCCACTTGGCCAAAAGAAAAGGAAACCAATCAATCAAAACAACAAGTGTATGTCCTCGAATGAGTAAATTATGCAACCAACATGCTCACACAATAAAATGACAAATGAAATATGTGGCAAAGCATGCACAAACAATTCTAGCATCTATCAAGCAATTGGCGATGACTAGGTCATCTATATATGAGTATATTGACTTAGGAGTTAAATGAGAACATTTGATCATAGGTCATACTCATCGTTTAAGCACAAGTGGGGTTGCCACTTTTACATAAAGCGTTGTTGTGTTCACACCATTAGAGTTGCTTTAACTCAATTGTTAGAGTAAAGCTCCCCCTAGATGTGAGATCCCCCCTAAGAGGGATGAACTAACCTTGGGTTTTGTCGATGATGACTTCATGTAGATGTTGAAGATGTGGATGCTCAATGTTGATGTAGATCATTTGCAGCTATCCTTTGGAGTGAGTTGCACTTTCAATACCTACACGGGTTAGTCCCACAAGGAACAAACAAGGATATCCATAGACATAGAGTGATGCACACACAAGATGATGTCTATGAGAGCATTAGGTTACCTTGTCCCTTGTCTTACCAACAAGAGGGTTTGTGACTCCTTGAACTAGTGCAAGATGTGGAAGTTGATTGCACTTGTTCTTGCCAAAATGATAAGAGTGAAGTATGTTGGCGGAGTCACCCTCAAGAACTCTCTAGTTCTTCTTCTTCGGGATCCACACCATCTTGATGGGAATCCTCGGAGTTGTAGTTGTACTTGATGAAGTGGAACTTGATGTAGTCTTGGCAACCCACTTGACCAAGGCCTTAGGAGCTTCTTCAAATGCATCAATTTCCTCTTGAAGCTTGTCCTTGCCTTTTTGCTTGTGGTCCTGTGGTGGAAGATCATCTTGAGCTTGTGTCCCTTTGGAAGAAGTAGGATCATACTTCTCTTGTTGAGGAATAAACTTCGTCTTGGGGTATTGATCTTCTTCCCACTCAACTCCATTAGAATTGAACTTTTGTTCAAAACCAATACCTTGATTCTTCCGGTGCCTTCCTTGCTTGCGTACAATTTCCTTGAATTGCTTACTCCCAGCAAGGCTCTTGTAAACACCTTTCTCTATGATTCCCTTCAATAAGCTATTTTCTTGCTCAAGTGTAACTTGGCTAAGAGAATCATTAGTGGAATCAAGAGAACTACTAGAATCAACAATATTGGATTTAGCATGATTATTGTTACTACTAGAAGAAGAATCCTTCTTGTTCTTGTTACTAGACTTGACTTGAGGCATGTAAGTGGATAAGAGTAAACGCTTGGCAATGTAAGAAGAACTTTTCTTGCGAAGATCATCATTGATTGCCTTTAAGAACTCATGCTCTTGCTCAAGATTGAGCTTCTCAAAACGTAATTTCTCATGAGTCCTTAAAAGTTCTCGATGATCTCCTAAGATAGTTTCATGAGCTAACTTAAGAGTGTTTAGTTCTTTAGTTAGAGACTCAATCTTTTCCTTATCATTGTCATTCATTTCATCTTGATTAGCATGATTAATTGATGTTTCATCATAGTATTCATCACTATAGTTGTCAACAAGTAAATCATCATCACCTAACAAGTCATCTTCATCACTATTGAAATCAACATACTCGGGGTGTGATACCTTTGGACCTTTGGCCATGAAGCATCTTCCAATTCCTTCATTTGGTGAATCAAATATGTCATAGGAGTTGGTTGACACAAGTGCTAGACCGGCAACACCTTCATCTTGAGTATATTCGGAGTCGGAGTGATAGCTTCTCTCGGAGTCATTGTCAGAGTCGGAGCCGGATACCCATTCACCAACATGAGCTTGATGTCTTCGTTTTGTGTAGCTCCTTGATGACTTGTCCTTCCTTTCCGAATCCTTGCTTCTCCGAGTGGGTCTTCGTTCATATCGATCATCCCTACTCCTTCTCTCCCTTGATGGTGATTCTTCTCTTCTACTTCTTCTTTTGGGAGAATCTTCTCTTCTCTTGTGGGGAGCCATACACTCATTGGAGTAGTGTCCGGGTCTTCCACAATTGTAGCAGTTTCGCTCTCGACTAGAAGATCTTTTGTCATTGTAGGACCTTGACTTGGAACTTCTCTCTTTGCTTCTATTCTTGTAGAACTTGTTGAAGTTCTTCACCATTAGGCTCAATTATTCATTGAAGGTTTGTTTCTCACTTGATGATGTGGGAGCTTCCCATGAGGCTTTGTAAGCACCACTTGACTTGTTATGGAGCTCCTCCTTATCCTTGAGCGACATCTCATGAGCAACAATTCTTCTAGTGACTTCCGTTGGCATGAGATCTTTGTAATTTGGCATCATTTGGATCAATGTGCATACGGTATCGTATTTTCCATCCAAGGCTCTTAGGATCTTCTTGATGATGAATTTGTCGGTCATCTCTTCACTTCCTAAGCCGGCAATCTCATTGTGATAAGAGCAAGCCTAGAGTACATTTCAGCGACACCTTCACCATCCTTCATTTTGAACTTGTCAAGTTGACTTTGAAGCACATCCAACTTGGATTCCTTGACGGAGTCGGTACCCTCGTGCATATCAATCAAAGTATCCCAAATTTCCTTTGCATTCTCAAGACGGTTGATTTTGTTGAATTCTTCGGGGCACAATCCATTGAAGAGGATATCACAAGCTTGACCATTGTATTGTAGCATCTTCAACTCTTCTGCGGTAGCTTCACGATTCGGTTCTCTCCCATCAAAGAATTCACCTTGCAAGCCAACACACACGATAGCCCAAACGGCGGGGTTATGTCCAAGAATATGCATTTTCATCTTATGCTTCCAACTAGCAAAATTAGTACCATCAAAGTAAGGACCTCTACGGTGGTAATTTCCCTCGCTAGACACCATACTCTCCTAGGTTGTGAAACCAAGGCTATGACTTCCAAAAGCTATGAAAATCAAGGCAAATGGAGACCAAAGCTTTGATACCACTTGTAGGATCGAAAGTATGTCTAAAGGGGGGGTGATTAGACTACTTGACCAATTAAAAATCTATCCTTTTCCCAATTTTAGTCTTTGGCAGATTTTAGCTATCTTAGCACAAGTCAAGCAATCTTAACACAATTCAAGCAAGCATGCAAAGAGTCTATGAGCAGCGGAAAGTAAAGCATGCAACTTGCAAGAATGTAAAGGGAAGGGTTTGGAGAATTCAAACGCAATTGGAGACACGGATGTTTTTTTCGTGGTTCCAATAGGTGGTGCTATCGTACATCCACGTTGATGGAGACTTCAACCCACGAAGGGTAACGGTTGCGCGAGTCCACGGAGGGCTCCACCCACGAAGGGTCCACGAAGAATCAACCTTGTCTATCCAATCATGGCCATCGCCCACGAAGGACTTGCCTCACTAGCGATAGATCTTCACGAAGTAGGCGATCTCCTTGCCCTTACAAACTCCTTGGTTCAACTCCACTATATTGTCGGAGGCTCCCAAGTGACACCTAGCCAATCTAGGAGACACCACTCTCCAAGAAGTAACAAATGGTGTGTTGATGATGAACTCCTTTCTCTTGTGCTTCAAATGATAGTATCCCCAACACTCAACTCTCTCTCTCTCACAGGATTTGGATTTGGTGGAAAGAAGATTTGAGTGGAAAGCAACTTGGGGAAGGCTAGATATCAAGATTCATATGGTGGGAATGGAATATCTTGGCCTCAACACATGAGTAGGTGGTTCTCTCTCAGAAAATGTGTATTGGAAGTGTAGGTATGTTCTGATGGCTCTCTCCACGAATGAAGAGTGGGTGGAGGAGTATATATAGCCTCCACACAAAAACTAACTGTTACACACAATTTACCAATCTCAGTGAGACCGAATTGAGAAACTCGGTTGGGCCGATTTAGCAAACCTAGTAACCGTTAGGATTTTCGATGGGACTGAGATGCAACTGGGTAGGACCGATATGGTTAGGGTTAGGGCATAACGTAATCTCGGTGTGACCGATTACACAAACTCGGTGGGACCGATTTTGGTAATAAGCTAACCAGAGAGTTGGTCAGGTAAACTCGGTGGGACCAATTTGCTCATTTCGGTGGGACCGAAATGTTACAAAAGGGAAACAGAGAGTTTACATTGCAATCTCGGTGGGACCGATCGCTCATCTCGGTAGGACCGAAACGTTACGAAGGGAAACAGAGAGATTACAACCCCATCTCGGTGTGACCGAGATCCCTATCGGTGAGACCGATTTGCCTAGGGTTTGTGGCAGTGGCTATGACATCTGAACTCGGTGGCGCCGGATAGAAAGAATCGGTGGGGCCGAGTTTGACTTTTGGTTTAGGTCATATGTGGATGTGGGAAGGTAGTTGAGGGTTTTGGAGCATATCACTAAGCACTATGAAGCAAGAACCTCATCAAGCAACACCTCATCCCTCCTTGATAGTATTGGCTTTTCCTATAGACTCAATGTGATCTTGGATCACTAAAATATAAAATGTAGAGTCTTGAGCTTTGAGCTTGAGCCAATCTTTTTGTCCTTAGTATTTTGAGGGGTCCACTTTCCTCATCCATGCCATGCCATTCATTGAGCTTTTCCTGAAATATTAATCTTGGAATAGCATTAGCTCAATGAGCTATATGTTGTTAGGAATTACCAAAACCACCCAGGGATAGTTGCACTTTCATAAGTAGACCGAAATGATTCCGCATCTACTACTATTACTCCACACATCAACCGCTATGCAGAATGCATCTAGAGTATTAAGTTCATAAGAACAGAGTAATGATTTAGGCAAGATGACATGATGTAGAGGGATAAACTCAAGCAATATGATATAAACCTCATCTTTTTATCCTCGATGGCGACAATACAATACGTGCCTTGCTGCCCCTACTGTCACTGGGAGAGGAGACCACAAGATTGAATCCAAAGCTAATCACTTCTCCCATTGCAAGAAAGATCAATCTAGTAGGCCAAACTAAACCGATAATTCGAAGAGACTTGCAAAGATATCAATCTAGTACGCATCGTTGGACTAAGTCCTGGGCGCCTGCCCGGGCCGTCGGCCAATAAAAGCCTGTATGGAATGCCTTGCTTACAAGGGACCGAGCTGCAGCGTGATGTCCGCCGAGTCCGGCATGAATTTCAGCCAGGAGGTTCCGCCCTTCCTCTTTGGAGATGCACCTTTGAAGGACTCCGGTAGTGCTTTTCTTATAAAGCTCTCCCTCATGGACTTTATAGGCTTTAGATCGCCGCACTATGCAGCGTGCCTCATTTTGGTCCTCAGGGAGTTCCTGCCTGGTAAGGTAGGCGAGGAATGGTTCTGTCCACGGGGCGATGATGGCCATTATTACGTGGGCTAAAGGTGTTATTTCATTGGCAGAGCCTCCAATTGTGTCAGAGTGTTCGGTGTCGGGCAGTGCGGTTGGGTCCGGGCTGCTATTGCCAGGTTCCCCTTCCCATACTACGGACGGCTTGAACAGCCTTTCCAAGAAGATGTTGGGGGGACTACATCGTGTTTTGCGCCGATGCGTGCAGGACATCTGCCGCCTGATTATTTTCCGGGGCTATATGGTGAAATTCAAGCCCTTCGAACCGAGCTGACATTTTTAGGACGGCGTTGCGATAAGCTGCCATTTTTGGATCCTTGGCATCAAAGTCTCCATTTATTTGGGATATTACGAGGTTCGAGTCCCCGCGCACCTCTAGGTGGAGTCTGTGTACATTATCTGGAGTACATATTGAACTGTGTCTCCTGTGGGAGACGTCAAAACGATGCCAGCCCCTAGACCGGCCAACATTTTGGAGCCGTCGAAGTGCATGACCCAGTTTGAATATGTGCCGTACTCTTTAGGGAGTTCGGCCTCCGTCCATTCTGCGACGAAGTCAGCCAAAACTTGCGACTTGATAGCTCGCCGTGGCTTGTAAGTTATGTCAAATGGGAGGAGCTCAATGGCCCATTTTGCAATCCGGCCCGTCGCTTCGCGGTTATTTATAATATCGTTAAGTGGCACTTCCGAGGCTACTGTTATTGAACACTCTTAAAAGTAGTGTCGCAGCTTCCGGGATGCCATAAATACCGCGTACGCAATCTTTTGATAGTGCAGGTACCGTGACTTGCACAGAGTAAGGATAGTGGACACATAATAGACTGGCTTTTGAAGGGGGAATTTGTGTCCGTCCGTTTCTCGTTCGACGACGAGCACTGCGCTTACGACCTGATGGGTTGCTGCAATGTATAATAGCATTGGTTCGCCAATGTTTGGCGCGGCCAGGACTGGGTTTGTTGCCAAGATGGCTTTTATTTCGTCGAGTCCGGCCGTGGCTGCATCCGTCCACTCGAAGTGTTCGGTGCGCCGAAGGAGGCGGTAAAGGGTTAGGGGCTTTTCTCCTAAGCGGGAGATAAAGCGGCTTAGAGCCGCCACGCATCCGGTTAATTTTTGTATTTGTTTGAGGTCCTTCGGGATATCCAATTGTGATAGAGCTCGGATCTTGGCTGGATTTGCTTCAATTCTTCTACCGGATACAATGAAGCCCAAGAGCTTTCCGGCTGGAACGCCGAAGACGCATTTTTCCGGGTTGAGCTTGATGTCGTATGTTCGGAGGTTATCGACTGTTAGCCTCAAGTCATCTACTAGAGATTCGACATGTCTTGTTTTAATGACCACATCATCTACGTATGCCTCCACTGTTTTGCCGATCTGGTTTGCCAGACATGTCTGAATCATGCGCTGATATGTTGCGCTGGCGTTTTTGAGCCCGAAGGGCATTGTGTTGAAGCAGAATGGGCCGTATGGTGTGATGAATGTCGTTGTGGCTTGGTCTGACTCTTCCATCTTTATTTGATGGTAGCCGGAGTATGCGTTGAGGAAACACAACGAATCGTGTCCTATGGTAGCATCGATAATTTGATCGATGCGGGGGAGAGGGAAGGGATCCTTTGGGCAAGCCTTGTTAAGGTCTTTGAAATCAACGCACAGGCGCCAGGATTTGTCCTTCTTTGGTACCATCACCAGGTTTGCTAGCCAGTCCGGATGTTTGATATCTTTGATGAATCCGGCCTCCAATAGCTTGGCTAGTTCCTCTCCCATGGCCTATCTCTTAGGTTCGGAAAAACGCCGAAGAGCCTGTTTGACTGCCTTAAATCCTTTTAGGATATTTAAGCTGTGTTTGGCCAGCCTGTGTGGGATTCCTGGCATGTCTGAAGGGTGCCAGGCGAAAATGTCCCAGTTCTCTCGTAGGAACTCTCGCAGTGCGGCGTCTACATCAGGGTTTAACTGTGCCCCGATGGAAGCTGTTTTATTGGGGTCCGTTGGATGGACCTGGAATTTGACTATTTCGTCCGCCGGTTTAAAGGAGGTGGACTTGGATCTTTTATCGAGTATCACATCGTCCCTATTCACCATGGAGCGCAGCGCAGTCAGTTCCTCAGCCGCTAGGGCTTCGGATAGCGCCTCGAGGGCCAGTGCGGCTGTCTTGTTTTCGGCGCGGAGTGCTATGTCCGGATCACTAACAAGAGTGATGATTCCGTTAGGCCCGGGCATCTTGAGCTTCATGTACCCGTAATGGGGTATTGCTTGGAAGACTGTAAACACTTCCCGCCCTAGCAGAGCGTGATATCCGCTACTGAACGGGGCCACCTGGAACGTGACCTCTTCAGACCTGTAATTATCCGGCGTGCCGAACACCACATCTAGTGTGATTTTTCATGTACAGCGCGCTTCCCGACTGGGGATTATTCCTCTAAAGGTTGTGCTGCTTCGCTCAATGCGGTTCCAGTGTATTTCCATTTTTTGAAGGGTTTCCTCATAAATGAGGTTCAATCCGCTGCCGCCATCCATGAGTACCTTGGTAAGACGAAAGCCGTCCACTATTGGACCGAGGACCAATGCGGCTGGTGCTCGGGCTGTTTAGAATTTAGGTTCGTCACTGGCGTTAAAAGTAATAGACATGTCACTCCATGGGTTTATTGTTGCTACTTGGTAGACTTCGGCAAGGCCGCGGAGTGTTCTTTTTCGCATATTATTTGATGCAAAAGTCTCGAAGACTGTTAATACCGTACTGGTTTCTCTGGGGTGGCTTTCTGTGGCTTTTGGAATTAGAAGATCTTCGCCAATTTTTGCCACCTGCCGGAGTATCCAACATGCTCTAAGGCTGTGAGTTGGTGTGGTGCCTTCTGCACTGTGAATTTTACAGGGTCCATCAAGCCATCCTTCTAGTACAGTTTCGTGCCCTGTAGAGGGCTTTTGCTTTTTGGTATTGAACCCGGGTGTCTGACGATGATGCACCCTTTTATTTCGGACCGGGTTTGTATTCAAGGTCGGATTGTCCCAAAATTTTGTTTCGGTTTTCCAGGCGCTTTCCATCGCATAGTACTTTCGTACTATGGACGCCAAGTCAGCAAAGCGCGTAATATCACGGTGACTTATGGCGTTGAGGATTCCCTTGTCCGTGCAATTATTGCAAAAGAATGAAATTGCGTCTTCCTTGCAGCAGTCCTTTATCTTGTTCATAACCAGGAGGAATCTGGCCCAGTAATGATGTACTGTTTCTTCGGGCTCTTGCCTAATTTGGGATAGATCGCTTATGTACGGGTGGGTGGGTGGAATCAAAGCCGAAACCTCACCCAATCTGAGACCCAGGGGCCAAGGAGTTTCCGAACTCGGACGTTGGGATTCTTGGATGCGGCCCAATGAATCTAGTCCGTCGCCTTACTTTAAGTTCAGGTCTTGAGTGATATCCTCCCCTCCGCGGGTATCCATCTTGGAGGGATCGGGAATCCAGACATAGCTAGTCCTTAAGATAGATGAAGGGTCGTCGCACTGTCCCTCTACCACGGTAACGTGATGGGTGACCTGGGGAGAGTTAATCTCTCTCAGATCAGGTTTAGTCCCAATCTGGTCGTAATCCGTAGCGACTCCCAGGGCGGCGATGCGATCCAAGAGCTCGTTTAGGGAAGAGAGCTCCATTGGATCTAGCTGCTCGGTGAATTCCAAGCTGACGTGAAGATTGCTTTCGATGACCCGAGAGGTCATCGTCGGTGCAGCAGCCGAACAGGCGGTCATAAGGAAACCGCCTAGCCGGAGAGTTTGGCCGACAGCCAAAGCTCCCTTAACAACGGTGCCGTCTTTAAAGATGGGATGAGGCATCCTTCCTGAGGGCGACGGCACAGAGGAACTCTCAATGAAAGCACCAATGTCGGTGTCAAAACCGGCGGATCTCGGGTAGGGGGTCCCGAACTGTGCGTCTAGGCCGGATGGTAATAGGAGGCAGGGGACACGATGTTTTACCCAAGTTCGGGCCCTCTTGATGGAGGTAAAACCCTATGTCCTTCTTGATTAATATTGATGATATGGGTAGTACAAGAGTAGATCTACCACGAGATCAGAGAGGCTAAACCCTAGAAGCTAGCCGATGGTATGATTGTTGTTCTCTCTATGGACTAAACCTCTCTGATTTATATAGACACCGGAGAGGGCTAGGGTTACACAGAGTCGGTTACAATGGTAGGAGATCTACATATCCGTATCGCCAAGCTTGGCTTCCACGCCAAGGAAAGTCCCTTCCGGACATGGGACGAAGTCTTCAATCTTGTATCTTCATAGTCCAGGAGTCCAGCCGAAGGTATAGTCTGGCCATCCGGACACCCCCTAATCCAGGACTCCCTCACTAAGCACTTCTCCCATTGCAAGAAAGATCAATCTAGTAGGCCAAACTAAACCGATAATTCGAAGAGACTTGCAAAGATATCAAATCATGCATATAAGAATTCAAAGAAGAACCAAATATTGTTCATAGATAAACTTGATCATAAATCCACAATTCATTGGATCTCGGCAAACACACCGCAAAAAGTATTACATCGAATAGATCTCCAAGAGCAACGAGGAGAACTTTGTATTGAGAACCAAAGAGAGAGAAGAAGCCATCTAGCTAATAACTATGGACCCGAAGGTCTGTGTTAAACTACTCACACATCACCGGAGAGGCTATGGTGTTGATGTAGAAGCCCTCCGTGATCGAATCACCCTCCGGCAGATCGCCGAAAAAGGCCCCAGATGGGATCTCACGGGTACAGAAGGTTGCGGCGGTCGAAAAGTGGTTTCGTGGCTCCCCTGATGTTTTTAGGGTATAAGAGTATATATAGGCGAAAGAAGTACGTCGGTGGAGCTCTGTGGGGCCCACAAGGGTGGGGGCACGGCTACCCCCTGGACGTGCCCTCCTACCTCGTGGAAGCTTCACAGAGTTCCAGACGTCCACTCCAAGTCTCCTGGTTTGCGTTTGTTCCAAGAAAGATCCTCGCGAAGGTTTCGTTCCGTTTGATATTCCTTTTCAACGAAACACTAAAATAGGCAAAAAAACAGAAACTGGCACTGGGCCTCCGGTTAATAGGTTAGTCCCAAAAATAATATAAAAGTGCATATTAAAGCCCATTAAACATCCAAAACAGATAATATAATAGCATGGAACAATCAAAAATTATAGATACGTTGGAGACATATCAAGCATCCCCAAGCTTAATTCCTGCCCGTCCTCGAGTAGGTAAATGATAAAAACAGAATTTTTGATGTGGAATTCTACCTGACATAATTTTCAATGTAATTTCCTTTATTGTGGCATGAATGTTCAGATCCAAAAGATTCAAGACAAAAGTTTAATATTGACATAAAAAATAATACTTCAAGCATACTAACCAAGCAATTATGTCTTCTCAAAATAACATAGCCAAAGAAAGCTCATCCCTACAAAATCATATAGTTTGACCATGCTTCATTTCTGTCACACAAAATGCTCCCATCATACACAACCCCGATGACAAGCCAAGCAATTGTTTCATACTTAGCCTTTTCAAACTTTTTCAACTTCTACGCAATATATGAGCATGAGCCATGGACATAGCACTATGGGTGGAATAGAATGGTGGTTGTGGAGAACACAAAAGGCAGAAGACAGTCTCACATCAACTAGGCGTATCAATGGGCTATGGAGATGCCCATCGATAGATATCAATGTGAGTGAGTAGGGATTGCCATGCAACGGATGCACTAGAGCTATAAGTGTATGAAAGCTCAACAAAAGCAACTAAGTGGGTGTGCATCCAACTTGCTTGCTCACGAAGACCTAGGGCAATTTGAGGAAGCCCATCATTGCAATATACAAGCCAAGTTCTATAATGAAAAATTCCCACTAGTATATGAAAGTGACAACATAAGAGACTCTCTATCATGAAGATCATGGTGCTACTTTGAAGCACAAGTGTGGAAAAAGGATAGTAACATTGCCCCTTCTCTCTTTTTCTCTCATTTTTTTTGTTTGGGCCTTCTCTTTTTTTATGGCCTCTTTTTTTATCCGGAGTCTCATCCCAACTTGTGGGGGAATCATAGTCTCCATCATCCTTTCCTCACATGGGACAATGCTCTAATAATGAAGATCATCACACTTTTATTTACTTACAACTCAAGAATTACAACTCGATACTTAGAACAAAATATGACTCTATGTGAATGCTTCCCGTGGTGTACCGGGATGTGCAATGAATCAAGAGTGACATGTATAAAAAATTATGAATGGTGGCCACAAATACGATGTCAGCTACATGATCATGCAAAGCAATATGACTATGATGAAGCATGTCATAATAAACAGAACGGTGGAAAGTTGCATGGCAATATATCTCGGAATGGCTATGGAAATGCCATAATAGGTAGGTATGGTGGATGTTTTTAGGAAGGTAAATGGTGGGTTTATGGTACCGGCGAAAGTTACGCGGCACAAGAGAGGCTAGCAATGGTGGAAGGGTGAGAGTGCATATAATCCATGAACTCAACATTAGTCATAAAGAACTCACATACTTATTGCAAAAATCTAGAAGTCATCAAAACCAAGCACTACACGCATGCTCCTAGGGGGATAGATTGGTAGGAAAATACCATCGCTCGTCCCCGGCCGCCACTCATAAGGAAGGCACTCAAAGAACACTTCATGCTTCAAATTTGTCACACAACGGTTACCATATGTGCATGCTACGGGACTTGCCAACCTCAACACAAGTATTTCTCAATTTCACAATTACTCAACTAGCACGACTCTAATATCACCATCTTTATATCTCAAAACAATTATCAAGTATTAAACTATTCCATGCACTCTATATGAAAGTTTTTATTATACCCATCTTGGATGCCCATCATATTAGGACTAATTTCATAACCAAAGCAAATTACCATGCTGTTCTAAAAGACTCTCAAAATAATATAAGTGAAGCATGAGAGATCAATAATTTCTATAAAATAAAACCACCACCGTGCTCCAAAAAGATATAAGTGGAGCACTAGAGCAAAATTATCTAGCTCAAAAGATATAAGTGAAGCACATAGAGTATTCTAATAAATTCCGATTCATGTGTGTCTCTCCCAAAAGGTGTGTACAGTAAGGATTATTGTGGTAAGCTAAATAGCAAAGACTCAAATCATACAAGACGCTCTAATACGTCTTTGTCGTATCTGTAATTTTTATTGTTCCATGCCAATATTCTACAACTTTCATATACTTTTGGCAACTTTTTACTATTTTTGGGACTAACATATTGATCCAGTGCCCAGTGCCAGTTCCTGTTTGTTGCATGATTTTTGTTTCACAGTAAATCCATATCAAACGGAGTCCAAACAGGATAAAAACTGACGAAGATTTTTTTTGGAATATATATGATTTTTGGGAAGAAAAATCTACGCGAGACGATGCCCGAGGGGGCCACAAGGCAGGGGGTGCGCCCCAGGGGGTCAGGCGCGCCCTGGGCTCTCGTGGCCACCACGTAAGGCGGTTGATGCCCTTCTTTCGCTGCAAGAAAGCTAATATCCGGATAGAGATCGTGTTAAAATTTCAGCCCAACCGGAGTTAAGGATCTCCGGGAATATAAGTAACGGTGAAAGGGCAGAATCTAAGAACGCAGAAACAGAGAGAGACAGAGAGACAGATCCAATCTCGAAGGGGCTCTCTCCCCTCCGCCTCCATGGAGGCCATGGACCAGAGGGGAAACCCTTCTACCATTTAGGGAGAAGGTCAAGGAAGAAGAAGAAGAAGAAGGGGGCTCTCTCCCCCTCGCTTCCGGTGGCGCCGGAACGCCGCCGGGGCCATCATCATCACCGCAATCTACACCAACACCTCCGCCATCTTCACCAACATATCCATCACCTTCGTCCCTCTATCTACAGTGGTCCACTCTCCCGCAACCCGCTGTACCCTCTACTTGAACATGGTGCTTTATGCTTCATATTATTATCCAATGATGTGTTGCCATCCTATGATGTCTGAGTAGATTTTCGTTGTCCTAACGGTGGTTGATGAATTGCTATGATTGATTTAATTTGCTTGTGGTTATGTTGCTGTCCTTTGGTGCCCATCATATAAGCGCGTGCATGGATCGCACCATAGGGTTAGTTGTATGTTGATAGGACTATGTATTGGAGGGCAAGAGTGACAGAAGCTTCAACCTAGCATAGAAATTGATGCATACGGGATTGAAGGGGGGCCAATATATCTTAATGCTATGGTTGGGTTTTACCTTAATGAACGCTAGTAGTTGCGGATGCTTGCTAATAGTTCCAATCATTAGTGCATAGAATTCCAAGTCAGGGATGACATGCTAGCAGTGGCCTCTCCCACATAAAAACTTGCTATCGGTCTAGTAACGTAGTCAATTGCTTAGGGGCAATTTCGCAACTCCTACCACCACTTTTCCACACTCGCTATACTAACTTTATTGCTTCTTTACCTAAACAGCCCCTACTTTTTATTTACGTGCACTTTATATTCTTGCAAACCTATCCAAAAACTCCTACAAAGTACTTCTAGTTTCATACTTGTTCTAGGTAAAGCGAACGTTAAGCGTGCGTAGAGTTGTATTGGTGGTCGATAGAACTTCAGGGAATATTTGTTCTACCTTTAGCTCCTCGTTGGGTTCGACACTCTTACTTATCGAAAGAGGCTACAATTGATCCCCTATACTTGTGGGTTATCAAGACCCTTTTCTGGCGCCATTGCCGGGGAGCCATAGCGTGGGGTGAATATTCTCGTGTGTGCTTGTTTGCTTTATCACTAAGTAATTTTTATTTGCTATTCTAGGTTGTTCTCTATCTTTAGTTATGGATATGGAACACGAAATACTAAAAAAAGTGGGTGTACCTGCTACTCATGGAGATGGGGAACCTCCTAAAACCCTCGATGCTGGTTATGTGAAAAATATTATGTACTACTTTGATAATCCTGAGAAAACCCCATTCAATTATGTAATGGGAGACACGTTGGGTCAATGTGAATACTTTAGGGATTATCGCTTGACTCAAAAAGGGAAACTATTATGTGGTCAAATTCATATGTTGCATTGGTATGCTCGGGAACTATGCTTGAGATATGACTATACTTGTTGCTCTAGGATGAAGGCTCCACACCTTCCCTTTTCATGCAAATTTAATGATGATAAAACCTTGGCATCTTATGCTAATGGCATATATGATTACTATGATGTGGAACAAATAGAAGAATTTGTTGCTTTTATGGGTGCTTATGAAATTGAATCTTTGTTTAAAGAGTGTGAAAATTTTGATGATTCAGTTTATAGACCTGAAAATTTAGCTATCCTTAAATATTGCTATGAGAAATATGAATTCAATTCTGATATTGATGATTTTATTGAGAGAGTCTCCGCTGTCCAAGAAGAGACTAATATTTTGCAGGAGTCAATGGAAGAAGAAATTGATGAAATTGTGAGCTCATTGGACGAAAAAGATGAGGAGGAGAGCGAAGGACAAAAGGAGGAAAAGTGGATTGATCACCCATTCCCACCTTCTAATGAGAGAAACTCTTCAACTCATACATTGTTTAATTTCCCTTCGTGCTTACCAAAGGATGATTGCCATGATGATTGTTATGATCCCGTTGATTCTTTTGGAATATCCCTTTTTGATGATGCTTGCTATGCTTGTGGCCAAGATGCCAATATGAATTATGCTTATGGAGATGAACTTGCTATAGTTCCTTATGTTAAACATGAAATTGTTGCTATTGCACCCACGCATGACAGTCCTATTATCTTTTTGAATTCTCCCAACTACACTATATCGAAGAAGTTTACCCTTATTAAGGATTATATTGATAGGTTGCGTTTTACTATTACACATGATGATTTTGATAGATATGATATGCATGTGCTTGCTGCTCCTACTCGCAATTATTATGAGAGAGGAACTACATCTCCGCCTCTATATGTTTCCAACACGAAAAAATTGCAAGAAACTGTTTATACTATGCATTGGCCTTTACTATGTGTGCATGAATTGTTCTTTTATAACATGCCGATGCATAGGAAAAGAGTTAGACTTCGTCATTGCTTGATATATGTTGCTTTGTGCTCACTACTAAATGCCAAATCATTGCTAATTCAAATTGGCTTTGATATACCTTGGGATCCGGGTGGATCCATTACTTGAGCACTATCTGCCTAGCTTAATGGCTTAAAAGAAAGCGCTGCCAGGGAGACAACCCGGAAGTTTTAGAGAGTCATTTAATTCTGTTGTGTGCTTTTATAAGGTTTAAAAATAAAAATAATGTGCCAAGATTTGCCTTTAGGATGTTTACTTTGCATGTTGGTTTGTACGGTGCAGGACAGAAACTTTAGCTGTAGGTGCGCGATTTTATATTTTTTACTGGAACGTGAAACAGTTCTGAAACTTTTTTGCAATGTCTTTCTATACAAATTGTTTATTGTTCCTAATTTTGGTAGAATTTTTGGAGTAACAGAGGTATGGTGAATGTTCAGATTATTACAGACTGTTCTGTTTTAGACAGATTCTGTTTTTGATGCATAGTTTGCTTGTTTTGATGAAACTATCGATTTCTATCAGTGCATTAAGCCATGGAAAAGTTATATTACAGTAGCTACAATGAAAAAACAAAATATGAATTGGTTTGCAACAGTACTTAAAGTAGTGTTTTGCTTTATTGTACTAACGGATCTTACCGAGTTTTCTGTTGAAGTTTTGTGTGGATGAAGTGTTCGAAGATCGAGGAGGTCTCGATATGAGGATAAGGAGGAGAGACAAGAGCTCAAGCTTGGGGATTCCCAAGGCACCCCAAGTAAATATTCAAGGATACTCAAGCGTCTAAGCTTGAGGATGCCCCGGAAGGCATCCCATCTTTCTTCAACAAGTATCGGTATGTTTTCGGATTCGTTTCATTCATGCGATATGTGCAAATCTTGGAGCGTCTTTTGCATTTAGTTTTCACTTTTCTTTTATGCACCATGCTGGTATGAGATAGTACTTGGTTGATTTATAGAATGCTCATTGCACTTCACTTATATCTTTTGAGTATGGCTTTATAGAATGCTTCATGTGCTTCGCTTATATCATTTGAAGTCTGGATTGTCTGTTTCTCTTCACATAGAAAACCACCATTTGTAGAAAGCTCTTTTGCTTCACTTATATTTTTAGAGCGTGGGCATATCCTTTGTAGAAATAATTAAACTCTCTTGCTTCACTTATATCTATTTAGAGAGTTTACAGGAATTGGTCATTCACATGATTAGTCATAAAATCCTACATAAAACTTGTAGATCACTGAATATGATATGTTTGATTCCTTGCAATAGTTTTGCGATATAAAGGTGGTGATATTAGAGTCATGCTAGTTGAGTAATTGTGAAATTGAGAAATACTTGTTTTGAGGTTTGCAAGTCCCGTAGCATGCACGTATGGTGAACCGTTATGTAACGAAGTTGGAGCATGAGGTATTTATTGATTGTCTTCCTTATGAGTGGCGGTCGGGGACGAGCGATGGTCTTTTCCTACCAATCTATCCCCCTAGGGGCATGCGTAGTAGTACTTTGCTTCGAGGGCTAATAAACTTTTGCAATAAGTATATGAGTTCTTTATGACTAATGTGAGTCCATGGATTATACGCACTCTCACCCTTCCATCAGTGCTAGCCTCTTCGGTACCGTGCATTGCCCTTTCTCACCTCGAGAGTTGGTGCAAACTTTGCCGGTGCATCCAAACCCCGTGATACGGTACGCTCTATCACACATAAACCTCCTTATATCTTCCTCAAAACAGCCACCATACCTACCTACCTATCATGGCATTTCCATAGCCATTCCGAGATATATTGCCATGAAACTTCCATCATCATCATATACATGACTTAAGCATTTATCGTCAATTGCTTTGCATGATCGTAATATAGCTAGCATTATGTTTTCATGGCTTGTCCGTTTTTTTGATGTCATTGCTACGCTAGATCATTACACATCCCGGTAGACCGCCGGGGGCATTCATATAGAGTCATATCTTTGTTCTAGCATCGAGTTGTAATATTGAGTTGTAAGTAAATAAAAGTGTGATGATCATCATTATTAGAGCATTGTCCCAGTGAGGAAAGGATGATGGAGACTATGATTCCCCCACAAGTCAGGATGAGACCCTAGACGAAAAAATAAAAAAATAAAAAAGAGAAAGGCCAAAAAAAAGGGGAGGCCCAAAAAAAACAAAAAATGAGAGAAAAAGAGAGAAGGGACAATGTTACTATCCTTTTACCACACTTGTGCTTCAGAGTAGCACCATGTTCCTCATATAGAGAGTCTCTTGAGTTATCACTTTCATATACTAGTGGGAATTTCATTATAGAACTTGGCTTGTATATTTCGATGATGGGCTTCCTCAAATGCCCAAAGTCTTCATGAGCAAGAAAGTTGGATGCACACCCACTTAGTTTCCAGTTTGAGCTTTCATACACTTATAGCTCTAGTGCAACCGTTGCATGGCAATCCCTACTCCCCGCATTGACATCAATTGATGGGCATCTCCATAGGCCGTTGATTAGCCGCGTCGATGTGAGACTTTCTTCCTTTTGTCTTCTCCACACAACCTCCATCATCATATTATATTTCACCCATAGTGCTATGTCCATGGCTTGCGCTCATGTATTGCGTGAGGGTTGAAAAGGCTGAAGCGCGTTAAAAAGTATGAACCAATTGCTCGGCTTGTCATTGGGGTTGTGCATGATTTGAATGCTTTGTGTGGTGAAGATGGAGCATAGCCAGACTATATGATTTTGTAGGGATGAGCTTTCTTTGGCTATGTTATTTTGATAAGACATAATTGCTTGGTTAGTATGCTTGAAGTATTATTGTCTTAATTTCAAATGATAGACTATTGCTTTGAATCACTCGTGTCTTAATATTCATGCCATGATTAGATATACTCCCTCTGTCCCAGAATATAAGAACTTTTTTGATACTATGCTATTGTTAAAAACGTTCTTATATTTTGGGACGGAGGGAGTATGATCAAGAGTATGCTTGATAGCATTCCACATCAAAAATTATCTTTTTTATCATTTACCTACTCGAGGACGAGCAGGAATTAGGCTTGGGGATGCTGATACGTCTTCATTGTATCTATAATTTTTTATTGTTCCATGCCAATATTCTACAACTTTCATATACTTTTGGCAACTTTTTATACTAGTTTTGGGTCTAACATATTGATCCAGTGCCCAGTGCCAGTTCCTGGTTGTTGAATATTTTTTGTTTCGCAGTAAATCCATATCAAACGGAGTCCAAGCGGGATAAAAACTGACGGAGATTTTTTTTGGAATATATGTGATTTTTGCACTACAAAAAAAGACACATCCGTGACATTTTGGGCCGAACGAAATTTTTTTGTCATACATATGACACTTCTATGACGATAATTGTGACAAAACCCAGTATCATCATAGATGTGGTGGGCTCCTACTTCTATGACAAAAAATCATGACAGAAAATGGGCTTTTTGTCCTGGCGGGCCGGAGACGCAGTTGCATGACATTCTTTGGGCCGTCCATGACCGAAAAAATCGTGGTAGAAGCGAGGGGGAGGAAAATTTCAGGGAGTTCCCGGTTACGGTGGGAGGTCAGGGGCCGAGCGATGCGCGTTTCTCTCATACACGTACGCGCGTGTGTGCGAGGCGTTGGCTCTAACTGAACCCGAGCGAGGCGTTGGGCTCTAACTGAACACGAGTGATTGCACTGCAGGCTACGCATTACTGAACCCGAGCAATCGATCGATGGCTGTTAACTGAACCCGATCGAGCGATTCCTTCGCTACTGCTGCTAACTGAAGCCGATCGATGCTGCCTCCGGGATGAACAGTGAGCATTGCGGGGGGGTTGGATGAACAGTGAGCGGTGGCGTTGCCTCTGGATGAACAAGACCCCATGGTCTGGTGGAGGGCTGGATGAACAGTAGATGGTGGAGGGGTGCCCGTGGAGGGTTGGTTGAACAGGACCCTGTGGTGTGGAGGGCTGGATGAACAGTAGACGGTGGAGGGGTGGTTGAACAGTAGCCGATGGAGTAGCGCGCGGTGGAGGCTGGATGAATAGGAGCCCGTGGAGGCTGGAGGAGGTCGACGGTAGCCCGTGGAGGCTGGAGGAGGTCGATGGTGGAGATGAACAGTATCCCGTGGAGTCCCGTTTTGCGGTATGCCACACCCTTCCTGATGAACAGGACCCCCGTTTCGACCGTAGGAGGTCCGTTTCATCCGTTTTGTGGTACGCCACACCCCTCCCGATCAACAGGACCCTGTTTCGACCGTAGGAGGTCTGTTTCCTCCATTTTGCGGTACGCCACACCCCTCCCGATCAACAGGACCCCCGTTTCGACCGTAGGAGGTCCGTTTCCTCAGTTTTGCGGTACGCCAGACCCCTCCCGATCAACAGGACCCCGTTCCAAACGTAGGAGGTCCGTTTCCTCCGTTGTGCGGTACGCCAGGCCTCGTTTCCATCGCTTGTTCCGTCCAAGCCCTCCCGATGAACACGACCACGCATTCCGTTCCAACCCAGCCGGTTGGCTCCCACGCATTTCGTTGCCTCCCGATGAACACGACGCATTCTGTTGCCTCCCCATGAACACGACGCATCCCGTTGCCTCCCCATGAACACGACGACGATGATGTTTCTCTGTTCCGACCCAACCATGTACACGAGCCCTGGCCATACGTATGCGCGAGTAGGCGTTCGAGACCCCGCCCGTATGTACACATACGTGGCCGTATTTTCTTTCTTGCACCCTGGCCGCTGTACGTACGTGTACATGCTACGTGTGCGCCTCTACTACGACACGTACGTGCCTCTACTACGACACGTGCGCGCCTCTACATCCACCAGTATATATGTACGTACACGTTCGCGGCCAAAATGACAACGCTACGTATGCTTCGACCAGGTGGGTCTCGACTGTCAGGCACTTCCTTGCCTGCAAAGATGTAGCTGGTGGGTCCCAGCAGTCAGGGGGGTGAATTGGTTTTTTTGCCCGGACGCACTTCCTTGCGTGCGAAGATGTAGCTGGTAGGTCCCAGCAGTCAGGGGCAAACGTTTTTTTTTGCGAAATACAATGGCCCGTCCGGTGGGTCCCCGCTGTCAGGTGGAGGAATAATTATTTTGCACGTAATAAGGAGGCACTTCCTTGCTGCGGCTGTGGACCCAGCTGTCAGCCTCTCCATGTACAGTCCACGTCCGATGGAAGCCATTCCTTGACCACGTTGACCACGCCGCGCCGAGAGCACCAGGGCGGTGGACGACGGCGAGGCCTAGGAAGGGGACGACGCGGAGCCGGGGAAGACGCGGCAGTGGATGCCCACGCATAGAGGAGTACGAGGGTTCACTGGTTTGCTGCGGTGTGAGGCTGTCGTCGCCGCAGAATAACAGGGGGTGTGGGTGAGTAGAGGGATGGCCTGGACAACGGTGGGAGTAGTAGGGGGCGGTGAGGCCTCTGCCGCATCGCAGCCGGCCACAGGAGGCAGGAGCACGAGGCATGACCGGCGCTGATTTGGGCGGCTGGAGCAAGAAGACCAGAGGTTGAAGAAGCACTACGGCTGTTGGATGGACATCGTACGGTCACTGGAGCTAGAATCGTTCATATTGACTAAAGTTGACAAAGGCCCCCGTCCTAGTCAACTTAGTAGGCCCACAAGTCAGCCTCCCACCATGGTGGGTCCCAGCTAGCAGGGGGAGTATTCATTTTTTTGTGCGTAATAAGGAGGCACTTCCGGTGGGTCCGAGCTGACAGCGGGGAGAACGTTTTTTTGCGAAATATGCTGGCCCGTCCGGTGGGTCCCAGCAGTCAGGGGGGAAACGTTTTTTCGTGAAATAAGGTGGCCCATCCGGTGGGTCCCTGCTGTCAGGTGGAGGAATAATTATTTTGCGCGTAATAAGGAGGCACTTCCTTGCGGCCGCCTGGACCCAGCTGTCAGCCTCTCCACGTACAGTACTATTCCGATGGAAGTCGGTCGTTGACCACGTTGACCATGCCGCGTCGAGAGCACCAGGGCGGTGGTCTGGACGATGGCGAGGCCTAGGAAGGGGACGACGCGGAGCCGGGGAAGACGCAACAGTGGAAGCCCGCGCGGAGAGGAGTACGAGGGTTCACTGGTTCGGCTGCGGTGTGAGGTTGCCGTCGCCGCAGAATAACAGGGGGTGTGGGTGAGTAGAGGGATGGACTGGCCAGCGGTGGGAGTAGTACAGGACGGTGAGGCCTCCGCGGCATCACAGACGGCCACGGGAGGCAGGAGCACGCGACACAACCGGTGCTGCTTTGGGCGGCTGGAGCAAGAAGACTAGAGGTTGAAGAAGCACTACGGCCATTAGATGGACATCGTACGATCACTGCAGCTAGAATCGTTTATATTGACTAAGTTGACAAAGCCCTTGGTACACGTCAACTTAGTAGGACCACAGCTCGGATTTGGCAGAGAACATATAGCCCATTTGCAATTTGTAAGAATGTACAACCCATTTTTTAATTTTAATGGAATTTACTACAGTCCATTTACAGTTTGTTAAAAGTACAACCCAACTTCTAGCTAGGACAACGATTAATAATTTCAAACAACCGCTCAAAACACAATTCAAAAAAATCCTACATTTTGATGGGATCCGAAATATTTTTATCCGAAATTTCTAGCCAGGTCAAATATAATTTCAAAATAAAGTTGTATTACGTTAAAATCCAACGAAATATTGCGCGCGCAACAAGTAATGAAATTAAAATTTTCAAATTCCAAAAATAATATATTTTTCAAACTAATTACGTGTTTGGTGCATAGTAACTGTCCAGTTATTATAATTACATCCCATTTATTATTTCTTAAAGTCCATTTTCTTGTTAAGCCTAATGCATACCTCCTAGGAAAGTTTGCAGCCCAGTGGGGCGGAGAATAACAAGTTGACCCGGATATTGTGTACAACTGTCGGCCCAGTTGCATTGCTGATGTTGAAAAAAAGGCATGTGTAGTACAGTACAAGCTAACATGGTTACTCAGCCCACATTCAGCGATGCCGGAAAGGCCCAAACAAGGCTTCTGTACAACTTTTTCAAGTCACTGAGCTCAATTAATAACTTAAGAAAAAAGTTAGATTACAGTGGAACCTAATTAAAAGCTGTCACGAGCAAATAAATAATTCAACGGGTCCCACTTGTGCGTCTGCGTGTGTGTGTGTGTGTGTGAGAGAGAGAGAGAGAGAGAGAGAGAGACACCCATCGGTCGATGCTCATAAATACATCTTTCAGCCATATGCATTGTTGATGCTCAGTAAAGCTTATATAGTTGACACAATCATATAGAACATCATAGCACACTGAACTTGCATACAAAAATTTCACGCAGGCGGCACAATCAGGATGGAAGCAGTGGATCGCTACGGGAAGGGCTATGTTGAAACCAACAAAGTCGTACATAACGGTTCGTCATCTTTATCAATGACGGGGAAATATCTTGAATGTTGTGTAAAGAAAACAGACAGACAACACAATAAGTTCTGCTAGCACATTAAGTTGACGTACAACCCTTTCTAAAAAAAGTTCAGGTACAAAATTAGAACAGGTCATAATCAAATGTACTGGCATATCAGTGCTTCACACCCATAGCTCGGATTTAACTAGTACTCCCTCCGTCCGGGAAAAGTTGTCCACAGGGCAGTGTATTTGTTTTTTGCAAAAAAACCCACAGAGTTTTAAACACGTCACAAAGAAGTCCATCTCCTTCCTTCCTCCTCCCCCGTCGCCCGCGCCTTGCAGCCATCGCCGGCTACCCACCTGCGCCGCCGCCCACCTGGATCTGCGCTGCGACCAACACCAGAACCGTGGCCTAGCCCGCGACCAACAACAGCACCGCCGCCCGCTTGCACCTGTGCCGCGGCTTACCACCTGCACCGCCCGCCGTGAAGGCGACCTGCGACGGCGCCCTCCTCGAGCTACGCCGCCGGCCCCGTTGAAGGTCGCCGCCCACGTTCGCCCACCTTCTCCGCCCACCTGCGCCTCCGATTTCGTCCACTTCGGTCGCCGGTGCCATGGACAATTTCGGCCACTCCCGCCTCTCATGCTGCTACTGGTGGACGACGCCGGCGCCGTGGACCTGTGATGCTGCTTTTGCCTTTTCCCCTGCCTCGCCTCTGCTGCCACTCCCGCCTATGCTGGCGAGTCTGCCCCGCCCGCCTCTGCTACTGCTGCTGTTCAATTTGTTGATGTGAGTCTGAATTTGCTGTTCTCAGTACAGGCGGAGAAAATTCAGTCAGGGGATACAAAGCTAGAGAAATAATCCAGGACAAAGGATGTACACTACTGCTAAATGATGAACAGATTATAGTGAAAATTTAGTTTGGTGCCATCAAATTCATTGAGTAATACTCTTGGCATTCTTGGAGATCTGCTAGTTTTTGGAAGTTTTTCTTGCTACAGTTAATTGAAAATGTTCAGTGTTCCAATACTGTAGAGAAACTACAGTGCCTGTAATTCAGTTATGACTCCTTTACTGAAATTGTAGTGTTTGCTAAAACCGAGATGTAAACTAAAGGAGTTTGTGATTTGCAGAAGCTGTAGCATACTCCAACAAGTGATAAATGCACTCAAAAGTTCACTGAGAAAATGCAGAGGCTTCTCCCTTGTTACTGAAAGTTTTCTGGAGTGATAAATGCACGCAAAATAAGTTCAGTTAACTGTTACTATTGCTGTATGAATTCCAACCAGGTCAATTTGTTGTCAATTACTCTATAATACTCAACCAGGTTTATGCAAAATGAAGATCAACCATGTTTATTTGGATTTATTTGAATCATTTGAATTTATTTGTTTTATTTGGATTTATACACCATTTGTCCAATTGCAAACATACCTAAAGTTTCCAATTGTCCAATTTCAGTCATTCATTTTACAGACAGCTAAGCATAGCTATGACTCTTCCCTAAATATTCCTGTAGAATCAATTCAAGCAGCACAAAACTGAAAACTGCCACAACCCCTTAACTAAGAGTTGAGAAAAACATGTCCCTGAAATTGGAATTATTTGAATTAGCTAGGTTTATTCTTCTTCATATACAGAAAAAGATGAATATTGTTCGTCTACTAGTTACTTAAAATTTAGAACTGAATAAACACTTGTCATCTTCAGTAAACACTTGTAAATCTAGAGTGGTTTTAAACTTAGAATGCACCAAGTACTAATATCCTTTGCCAGGCTACACACCATCTACTTGGAGTAGACAGCAAGATTCACAAAGACATGCACGCTTCAATAGGCTTGTGAATGTTAGCAAAGTGATAAGTAAAAACTTGGATGTTCTCAGAAATATAGCACCAGAGGACATTAAGTGAACTGGCCTGTATGCTAAAGGCAAGGAAATGCCACCTTCTTTTATTCTTCGAGCAGTTGATGAATTGGCCTGTATGCTGCAGCTACACATAGGTTCTATAGAAAATGCACCAAAAGAGTTACACACAGGTGAAGTAAGTGGAAAGCAACATTTAATCTCCACTTCTTTTCTTTTTGTAGTGAAATTCAATCTGAATTTTGTAAGCACAGAAAATGCACCAATACTGAACATTTATTCCCACCTCCACCACCATCTTGTCAGTTTCGACAATGTGTGTATGGAGTAGTTTTGACGGTAGTATAATTGTGCATCATGTAAACATTATGAGAATGATTAAGGGTTCAACAATCAGATTATAATTATGACCAGAACAGAGGAACAAATATCATGGTTAGTTTTATGTAAAAAAAATCAGAAATGGAGTTACTCACTTGAACTTAGTGTAGTAGTGGCCAAAATTCAGAAAAGTTACTAAACAACAGAAGTAGTGGCCAAAATTCAAAGTACTAAAAAGATTCTACACTAAGTATACAGTGTTATCCATGTTCTGTATCCAGGACATTTGAATTATTCAGAGAAGGATAATGCAAACTGAAAAGTGTTACGCAAACTGAAAACTGATCCATGTTCTGTATCTAGGACACAAATTTTTTACATTTGGAGCTACATTTCAATTGTTATGCCTCTGTCAATTATTGAATTATTCAGAATATTTAAATTATTCAGAGATCCATGTTCTATATCCAGGATAATGGAAACTGAAAAATGTTAAAAAGACCATGTGTTTTTGGGGTCAAAATCTACTTGTAAAACTGAAAAGTGAAAATAAAAATGGAGAATGTTGTGTCTCCCACTCACGCGCTCAAAAAAAACTACGACACATTTTTTATCTGTTTGCATAGGTCCCACCTATCAGGAAGGATGGGCACGTACATGAATAGGTACGACTCATCAGTCTACCCGCATAGCCTTTTCGTTTAGTCTACCTAGCCGTCTAATCAACTGCCTACACGCCACTTCTCCCATTTACTTCTCCATCAGGAACCGATTCTCCTCGGCTTCTTCACCTCCCCTTCGTCTTCATTTGCATCCAAACCCCACTGCGTTCACATTGTTTTAACCTCTTTAAATAATCATCTACTACTTCAGTTAGACTAGCCATCTAATCCTAATTCTCCAAACCGTAGCCCTCCGTTCCAGTGGTTCCAAATGGCGGAAGAGATCGAGATGCGGGTTTTTAGCGTCCAACATGTCCTCGTCGAAGGCTCTATGCGCATAGTTGCCACCGTCACCGTCCACCCAAGGGTTGTTCGGCGGTGGATCAACAATGTATCCAACTCCCTTGAAAAGGTAGAGACGAGGGTCATCGGTCTCGGCGTAGAGTACACGGAGCGTGCCCCTAGGAAGATCCAGCGCGCCGCCGTCCTTCAGCTGTGCCATGAAGATGATGTTTTGGTGTACCACATCATACACTCGCCCTCCATACCACGTGAGCTTCACGATTTCTTGTCTCGGGAGGACGTATACTTCTGTGGGGCAGCCATCGAAGGGGACAAACAGAAGCTGGAGCCATACAACCTTGATTTGAAAAGCATCGCTGGCCTACAAACCAGAATCAAAATTCCTGTAGAAGATTGTGATAAATAGACACCATCCCTATTCGACGTAGCAATTTTTGTGCTCGGTACAAATCTTCAAAAGGGTGACGAGATGGTGGCATTAAGGTCGTCTGGATGGGAGAATTATCCCTTGACGTACGAGCGGATAAAATATGCTGCCCTCGATGCCCGTGTGAGTTTCGAGATAGCTGCAAGGTCCAAAGAGCTTGTTGCGAAGCCGTCTCCCACAAAGAATGAGAAGAAGAAGAAGGAGAAGAAGAAGAAGAAGAAGAAGAAGAAGAAGAAGAAGAAGAAGAAGAAGAAGAAGAAAAGGCTGCACCAGCAGGAGGGCATTATGGATGGATGAACTATTTCCTCTCTTGTAAAAAAAATTATTCCCTCTCGGTGTATATTGATATAGATGGACTATTTCCATGGTGTGCATGTCTTTGGAACAGAGTAGTAGCGTTGGTCCGCTTGACTATAAGGAACTATTTATCCGCATATATAGCTTTCTCTGCTACTCCTTCCAGTGATCATATGCAGTGCATGTGTCCGTAGACATGACAGCTTGTGTGCATGACATGTGGGCCACCTAAAATGCGGCGAGCATCAAGTTTCTACCACAGCCACCCATGATTCCCATGACGCCGCTCGAACCCATGAAACCACACGTCCCCCGACCTACGGCTCACCCCTCTTGGCCCCACCGCCCCTCTGTCTACGGGAGCATTACATGTGGACCAGTCACCTATCGGGTCCACATGTTATTGACTCAAAGGTAGGTGTAGTAAGGCGCTGAAGCTTAATCCCGATGGCCCTGAGAGGGAAATGTAACTCCTGCGCCAGGGCTTGTGGTTCTCCCGCAGCACGAACTCGTGCCAAACTCGAGATTTGTTTCTTTACTATACATGCACGCAACGATTTAATGGACATTGTAATCTCAACATGTGATGGGGAGCTATAAATTTGAATTTGAAACTTATAAAACGAAAAGATTCAAAACAAATAAACTGGGAGAGAGGGAGTATATCTTAGGATGTGTCCCATACAAAAAAGTCCCCTGGTTTATCACCGTGAAGATGTGGTTAGAAAGGAGCACAGCATCTTCCTACTCGTACGGCAACAAATCGGCCACAGACAGCATGGTCCGCCTTTGACCGCCATGTGCAAGGTTCGTGCTATCTTATTCAATCTCACCGTGGTTCCATCGTACCAATTCATGTGGTGGCCTGTTGCATGGCTGATCCCAATGTTGGACAAAGGTTCTACGGGAACGGTGTCACCGTTGTAAATGTTGTGCAAATTGATGTTGGTACCCTCCTGTACATATGCAAGCCAATCTCCACTCGCACGGAGCCTAACCTGTGAAACAGTGGGCAGGGGGAGAATTAGGAAATGGACACAGAAGTAGTCTTTAGAATGCATTTACTACGTGATCAAACTCATCTTACCTGCTCATCAGAGGAAATCCGAGTGCCCCTCAACGTCGGCATCTCAAGGGGCGTCAACTTGCAACTACAGCCACGCCGTGCTGGAGAGACCCCCAAGGAAACATCCTCGTGCATTCCACGGAACATCTAGATGCATTTGTATGAGTAGTTTATCTTGTGAGAGAAAAATATGAACGAGGGACGGCCTCTAGAGATAGAGATGGACACTACTACTACCAATGTGCTGGCCCATGCGTTGCAATGGATCCAAAGTAGTAGAATAATACTTGTTCACATGCTTGAAATATAAACACTCTAGTTTTGATATACATGTGTTAGCAGACATGACAGCTTGTCCATGGAAGTTGAACCACGGCGACCATCACGTTTCTTATTTCTACCACTGCCACACCCACACGTGATTCCCACGACGCCCCTCCAACCCACTGCATGACGTCCCCCGACGTGGACATGGATCCTCTAATGTGGCTATCACTGCCTTGCCCTGCCTTTCCTTCGCTGACAGGTGGGACCCACGCTTATGGGTTCGACATGTCAGTGACAGAATGGTAGGATTGTTCGCGTCAGGGAATCCTCATCCCCCCGACGTGCCCCTCATCCCTGTCGGCCCCACCACTCCTCTGCCTTTGTGTGCATGACATGCGGGCCAGCTGAACTGCGGCGACCATCAACTTTCTACCACAGACACACCCGATTGGACGCGGTTTGCCTGCTCCGCTGCTGTGCTCCGATCCGTACTCCCGCACCATCGAATTTTCATCCAGCGGCTGTGACACATTTCGTCCCGGGCATCAATCCTCAGCTGGAGTACTTATGTACTCTCTCCGGTCCTTTTTACTCTGCACATTGGATTTGCCAAAAGTCAAACTTTGCTAAGTTTGACCAAATTTATATTAGAAATTATTAGCATCTATAATATCTAATAAATATAATTATTCCAAGATGATCTAATGATATTGGTGTTGTTATGTGAAGGTCTATAATTTTTTATATAAACTTGGTCAAAGTTGGATGAGATTGACTTCGGATAAACCTAATATGCAGAGTAAAAAGGACCGAAGGGAGTACTACAGGTAGTACCCGCCGGTGTGGCCATCTACGCCTCGTAACACCCCGACGCCCAGCTGTGGCACCCTCGCCACGGCCACGCCACCACCGGTCGGTTCATCTCGAACGAGTGAGTCGCGAACCACGCCACCACCATGAGAATGACATGTGGGCCAGCCGCATTTAAGGTCCGCATGTCATTGACTCATAGGTCGGGCACTAAGCCATTGAAGTTCGGTCCCATGGGCCCTGAGAGGGAAATGTAACTCCTGCGGCAGGCCTTGTGGTGCTCCCGCAGTACGAGCTCGTGCCAAAACTAGAATTTGTTTCTTACTACTACCAACTAGTACTAGTAAGGTACACGTGCATTGCACGCATGAGATTCTGGTGGTTTGTGCATTATGCTTCTACATGTGGAGCTTTCTGGATTCTAACATGTGGCAAAATCTGGTGGAATATAAGGTTAGGCAAGTTTGATTAACTTACGTGAGTGTTTGGTTCAAGCCACACCTTAGGCAAGCCACACTAAGGCCCCACGTGACATACACACAAAAAATGTGGCAAGATTCCCTTAGGCTTGCCAACTTGTTTTCTCATTTTGAAGAACTAATAACTTTGCCTAAGCTTAGTTGTGGCAAAGTTAGTCATGAATTAAGTTCAACCATGGAGTCTTCTAGATTATACATGTGGCAGAATCTGGTGGATGATATCCAACAGCCAGTAGTGCTCGGATTTGCCATCTTTGTACCGTCGGATTGGCTTCATCCAACGGCCTACTTTCAAAGTTTTTCACACACTATATAGGGGGTATAGATATAGATGTACCAGTCCATTGCAATGGATCCAAAGTATATATATCTATTTAGTGGAGTGCACTCTAAACACATTATCTATTTATTTTTCGCTAACCTTCCGTAGCCATGCAACCAAGCCAAATAAGCTTCATGGGTGCCCCCCACATCATATTATTCATACTACGTTGATTGAAAAAAAGATAAATCACCCAAAACAAGATCTTCCCGTTTTTTGTTCCTACGATGTTGTGCCGTGCACGTACCTACTAGTTGTATAGTGGTAGTACTAGTAATATAGTATTAGGAGTACAAACTTGGTACTAGTAGGAGTAGTACTAATACGGAATGCTCCTACTCTACCAACAAGCCCCGTCTGACACCAAATTTCTTGGCTTCCGTGCTACAGCTAGATCTTCCCCTCGTTTCTGTTTTCCAACCCGGCGGCGGGCGGGGTGTCGGTTTGCTCAACGGCGGTCCCACATGAAAGTGAAAATGCTAGGCAACACGCCTTCCCTAAGCTATGTGTCATGCCGGACGGGCCGTGCTGTACTCCCAATTCCTGGGCGTGTGGGGGTGCGACGCGAACGCGGCAGGCCTTTTCCTTTTACCAGCAATGTGCCCATGCGTTGCGACGGATCTAAAGTAGTAGAATAGTAGTATTTGTTCACAAACTTGAAAGAAATCACTATTGTTTTGATATACTCCTAATATATTACTCCCTCCGTACCTAAATATTTGTCTTTTTGAGATTTCAAATGGACTATCACATACGGATTATATAGACATATTCTGGTGTTTCTAGCAAGATGCCCGCGCGTTGCACGAAGTTGATGGAAAAGGTAAGCACAACATATAAATTGACGGATGGAGTACTAGTTACAGTGATGCATATAATTAAGCAAAGGGATCGCACATGTCGGTATTTACTGGAACGAGAATGCAATAGCACAATAAGAATTAAGGCCACGATGATGCGATCGCAGTGGTGGTTACAGAAGGCAAGAAGAAAGATGGATCCACGAATGTATGACCTCCTCCTCCTCAACTTAGTGTGCCGGGCCACCGACCGGCGGCTAAGGAGCGGCGGCTTTTGTGGTGAGGTCGAGGTGCTTCTCAGCAAAGGCATCCAAGGCTTCCAGCCGGTTGAGGAAGGCCAACGTCGTAGCATCCTCACTGGCCTTGTAGATACCTATGTACATGATTTCCTCGTACATGTGGATGTGTAGGTCGATGAATTCTTGCAGGGCGAGGCGCCTCGCGGCGAGCGCAACCTCCAGGTGGACATTCTTCATGGCGTCGGCGGGCAGTCGCAGGGCCACCAGTGCTTGAAAGAGGTTCCGGCCATGGAGGCCGATTAGGGTGGCAGGCAATGAGGAGCCCAGGCGCGCGGGCTGGAGGAGTACGACAATGCCATCCGCGAGCTTCTTGAGGACGGTGAACTTGTTGCTGGTGGCAACGATCATCTGGTCCAACTAAGAGTCGTAGTTGGCGTCGAAGGCGGCCATCCACCAGCCGGTCTCCAACACCGTCTGGAAACGATCCTCGGCACCATGCCGCAGGCAGCCGTCGTGGACCATCTGGCGCAGCCGCTGGCCGCTCACGTGCATCGCCGCCATGGGTCTGGAGTGAGCTCTTTTGTGCTTAATGTAGGTGCTTAGGCAAATGCTTAGGTGCGTACGATGTGGTAGATGCATTGGAATGGAGGGGCGCCTTTATATGAGGGCAATGAGGGAAAACTGCGTTGCATTCACATCGTGCGGCCTCTTTTCCCGGACTTCCTCCCATTACTTCCCGCATGCATTAATTGAAGGAGGATGCATTGGCCGTTCAACATATCGGGAACCGCTACTCCCTCCCTCATCTGCATTAAAGCCGTATCGGGAACTGCGTCGCCCGCTGTCAAATCGAATACTCCCTCCGTCTAGGTGAGTATTAAGTCATCTTACGAAAACCAAATAGTAAACACATAGGCGTGGTGCATTAACTCTCACGTTGTTTCTTATTTTTTGACATAAATAGAGGAATCAACCAAGAAGAGATGTGGGGCTTGTATGCTTTTAATGACTTGAGACTATCAAACATGACATGCAGTGGTCAGTTCGTTGCACAAGAACAAATACAACCCACGTCAGCACACACTCATCTTATATAGCATCACATCCAATGGCTATAAAAGATGAACGAGACCAAATTATATCTCATCTAGATGAGTTCTAGCAAAACTGTATTAATAATACTTAGTACTCCTGCGCCATGTATCATATATTAGTATCATGTAGTACTTTATTTACTTATGAGGTATCCAGATGGCACTGCACCGCCAAGAAAAGAGGGTAACATCAAAATTATGGACTACTTTTTTGAGTATGTCGGTAAGGTCCGGTCATAGTCACTTGTTGAAATCTCTAAAAAGACAAATACTCCCTCCGTCCGGAAATACTTGTCATCAAAATGGATAAAAGGAAATGTATCTAGACGTATTTTAGTTTTAGATACATCTCTTTTTATCCATTTTGATGACAAGTATTTTCAGACGGAGGGAGTAGAAAACAGAGTTGGTGATGATGGTGTGCGTGCCATCCTGCAATATAGGCCGTCGGATTTATATCTAACGGATAGGAAAGAAACTATGGCAATTTTGCAAAAATATACCCACACGTCTCTCCACGTTCGCAAATAAGGCCTTCCCTCGTTCAACCTTTTCTCTCACAAGATAAACTACTCATACAAATGCATCTTGAGGTGTACATAGAATCGAAGAGAGGGGTGATGTGTGTGTGTGTGCGCGCGCGCGATCGATAAAGAGTGCCATCGAATTTGTGTGTGCCCACGTCAAAGATATAGAGTGGCTGGCCTACTAGAATGTGAGATGGGACATGTGCAGTTTGTCTCTGTGGCATGGATACCTACCTGCAGCGCTCGACTATCGGTGTGTGGTGGGGGAAGAGGGAGGCCCAATTAACTATAGAGGTACAATGGCTAGTATATGTGTGGAGGAGGAGAGAGGCCTACCTCATGTATTAAGGAGATCCATCTGCCTCATGTATTAAGGGAGATCGATTGGCATCCATGCATATGTGCAGGAGAGGAATAAGGTTGGGAGAGAGACAGAACTAGAGTGTTGGAGGGGGTGGTAGTGGAGTTGTTTCTAACAAATGGTGGGATAGGCTTGCTAGACAAACGGAGGGCACGCCCGCAATATCAATAAGAGAGGAGATGGTTGCTTGTTGTCTGTGCACGTGCGTGTGAGAGACGGGTCGGGAGGCATGCACGAATGATGAGGGGGGACGATGTGGCTATGGTAAGCAGACGTAACTACATAGGAAGATCAATCGCCCTTTGTTAGAGAAAGGAGAGACATAACTTGTGAGGTACGTTGATCGATGGGGGGGTAGTTAAAGTCGATCTAGGTATATGTTGGGAGATCGATCGGTATACATGCATGTGTGTGTTAGAAGCAAATGAGGCACGAGGAGAAGGATAGAGAGAGAGGGATGCATGTAGGAGGTGGTACGAGAGTCATACTATATCAAGGGGGAGGAGTGTGCGAGTACGAGAACGATGAAAAGGGTGGTGGGAGTGAGACATGGATGGTGACAAGAGAATAGGGGAAGCTTGTGTTTGTGCTAGGCACACCTGGCTAGAGAGGCATATCGATCGATGTGTGCCGTAAAGAAGGAGTTGGGGGCCTACACACACCGTGGGTGAACGACCTAAAGTGAAAAGACGAATTTGCACGATGGAGCTAGAGAATGCTGAGGAGGGTGAGAGGGATGCGGGCGTGTGCATGCACAAGAGAAAGTTAGCGCTAGCTACAAAGATAAGAGGGTTGTGTGGGTGTAAAAGACGAATAGAGATCATATATACTTCATTATAAAAAGTGAATTCGGATATTTGAAGAATTTATCATAGTGTTTCAAACCGAAGCATGTGTGAATATATATAACGATGATACACGTGGTTATGAACATGTTATACTACATTTAATATATTTTATCTCCACTCTTATAAAAACGGAGTTGTTGATGATGGTGTGCCTGCCATCCTGCATTATAGGCCGTCTGATTTATATCTGGCGGATAGCAAGGAAACTATGATGGTTGAAGTTGGCAACAATCATGATTGTAGATTCTTATTGAAATAGAGAAATCAATTCAAATTTAGTTCGAATTGCAGCGGTAGTATAGACATTTGGAATGCACTAAAATGTTGGTATGAGTAGGTTACATGCATTATACAACAAGCGAAAAATTTTAATCGGACATAACATGGATTCATACTCCCTCCTTCCATCTATATAGGGCGTAATGAGATTTTTAAGACCGCCTTTGACTATTGACAAGATTAATAGTACATGACATGCACAATGTGAAAATTATATCATTGAAAGAACCTTTCACAGACGAATTTAACGGTGTGCTTTGTGTAAGTTGCATGTCATATATCATTGCTCTAATATGTGGTCAAAGTTAGCATCGAAAAACGCATTAGGCCCTATGTAGATGGAAGGAGGGAGTAGCTTTGAATAGCATTTGTATAGTAAAACGGGGTAAGACTCTCTCTTTGTGTGGTGTGAATAGTTTTATTTTTTTCGTTTTCTTTTTGGTTGAGGGAAGTGCGAAATGATTTGGTACGTACAAGTACAATATTACTACACGTTAGGCTTGTCCCTAAACTTCAACCCGCGTCTTGTTATAT
This sequence comes from Triticum urartu, assembly GCF_056163025.1. Classification (NCBI taxonomy): domain Eukaryota; kingdom Viridiplantae; phylum Streptophyta; class Magnoliopsida; order Poales; family Poaceae; genus Triticum; species Triticum urartu. The sequence goes on from NC_141879.1 coordinate 175,706,022, forward strand.
CCCAAAAATTCAGATATCATGCTCCCAAAACTGGCGCCTTCACAACTCGCACCTTGCTATCTCGAAATTACAACGCGCGCGAAAACTCCCTCCAGCTGCCAAATCCCGACACACGAAATCCCCCTTCTAACCCTAAGCCAAAAGGGCCGCTAGTTCAAATCGGTGGGGGGTACTTTTGTAACACATCCTACATTTTGGACAAGCGCGTCCCTAAGTCATGCTTCACCCCCTCCCATCGCCCCCTTTTCGCCATTCAAAATCCCAGGCCGCCATAACCTTCCGCTCCAGCCGCAAAACCCCACCCTCCTCCGTCCGCCACGTCACCGCTGCCCAGCCGGAGCCTCTTCCCCGACGACGTCGTCCACCGCAACAGCTCGACGTCCCTCGTCCACCTCCCTGGATGAGGATCCGTCGTCCATCTCGCCATCCCTCCGGTTCAGCTGCCCCGTCCTCCACCTCCAAGGAGCTGCTCCGATGATCGCCTCGTCTATCGCAGCTGCTCCATCCCCACAACGCCGCCTTAACCTGCACCACCGGAACCGCAGCATCCTCACCGACTCCTTGGACGAAGCCGAGGCCTACTCGGCGCCACCAAAGAGGTTGTACACTCATCGCATCGCACCTTCTCCTTAACTCGACCTCCCGGCGCCGACGGTGCTCCATCCCGCACCCCCATGGAGCGACTACCTTGAAGCCGGTGCCGCGGCGACATCTCCACGGCGGATCTCCCCTAGTGCGAGGCCCCTTCGACGGCGGCGTCCATACCAGCCGGATCTGCTGCTGCTGCTCCGGCTCTCGCTCGCTCACTCGCGCTGCTGCTCCGGCTCTCGCTCGATCGCTCGCTCGCCCAGCTGCTGCTGCTGCTCTCCCCCTTGCTCGTGCTGCTGCTCTGCTCCGATTAAGCCACACTTCAGTCAACTGAATTGACTTTTGGGTCAGTCGATTTTCAGGAGTTGGGGGGCTCACCGGAGTTAAGGAAGAACCACCCGCAGCGGGGACGGGGGCTCGCCGGAGAGGTACCCCACTATCTATCTTAGGGTTCAGGGTGGGGGCGGGGGGCCTAGAGGGCTGGCCGGGGCGGCAGTGGCGAGTTGTTTCGGGGCGGCGAGGCGGCGCTGGGGCCGGCGGTTCGGCCGGTGGTGGCTTGTGGCTCAGGGGGGTGCAGGTTGAAGATGAACTGCAGGCCCTCCCTAAACTACATGTCAAGTGCCTCTCTGCTACCATTGTGTTCAGTTTCGACAGTAGCATTCAGATTCCACAGTAAATTTCAGTTTCGACAGTTAAGTTCAGAGTCGATAGTTTTTACCTCATCTGTTGTAGTCAGGTGGTTTTTGGTGATGTTAATTTTACATCCATTTTACATCATCTATTGGAGATGCTATTAGAATCCCACTTGAGATTAACGATGTCTGTCTTGTGCTGCTTCAGCCTTGACGTCTTACGGCTCACCGGAGCTGCTCCAACGACAGAACGATCCATCACAACAGAGCAGTGCCCTGGACGCCGTCTACAGATTCCTCAGATCTTCCTCCACACCTCCGACAGCCACCTCTGCCTCAACTGCTTCAGCGACCAACCCAATGATGCTGAGGTCGACACGGCTACGGCAAAGAGGTTGTACACTTGTTGCATCACTTATTACTATACATTCACGTCGATCCATTAGGTCTATTTTGGTTCAACGGAAAAACGTCGATCCACTAGTTGTTACCATCACTCTAAATTTCTGCATGCTCTCCTTACATAACCTCACCATATTTTTTTCGTATGCATGTCAGATATTGTACACAGTCATGTTGAACATGTAGAGAAAAAGAGAAGAGTTTTGCGCGGCAATACAATGTCATGCAGACATCGCTCCATGGTGGGTTCAATGGCAAACCCTCCCCACCCCTCTCCAGATTGTAATCTAGAGGAAGATATATGTTCTAAGGCGGATTCAGACGCCGCTGACCACTCCTATTTACCCCCCAAGGTGTTTGCTCTACCTTGGCATGATGATGTTAGTCATATCATGCATATGTTGCCTTGCAGTGCCTACTTTTGACATCATATATGTCATCTGCTTAGTTTAGACATGTTCTGTACTGCCACCTGTTTAGTTTCTATATCATATATGGGAATTATGCAGTCTCATGTCTTTTAGCTAGCCATAATAAATGTGAAATGTGTAATGCCATCCTGTTTAACCAGGCATCATATATTTGAATGATATCTTGCCCATCCTTTTCTTCATTACATTTCCATTTGTCGACAATGTTTGTACATTAAACTACTCTTCCTGTGAATCTGCCATTTGGGTGGGAGATGGAAAAATCTGGAGTGAAAACAAGGCCATCAGAGCAGACAGTGCTACCTGTCGAAGCAGATCTCTTGTTGGGTCCCGATAGCTCCTCAGAGATGGATTCAGAGATAGATGACCAGTCCTATTCCCCCACTGAGGTGTATGCTCTAACTTGGCACGGTTATACTGCTCATATCATGCATACGGTGTCTTCCATTGCATAGTTTAGACATCATATACACAATATTCAACACCATGTTCTTAGTTTAGACATCATAACGAATGCCCTCTGTTTAGCATATAAATCACATATGTGAATTAAATGATGCGATCCTGAATACTTAGATAACATGTAGGTGAATTATGACATGCGATCCTGTTTAGTTATTCATCATATCTTTGAATTATGTTATGCTATGCTATCCAGTTTAGATAGACATCATATATGTGAAATTATGTCATGCTATCTGTTTTAGTTAAACAATATACATGTCAACTATTTCATGCCCTCTTTTTTCCACACTATCTATTGCATTTGTCTCTCATACAATGTCTGTACATTCAACTATGTTTCCTGTTTATCAGCCATTTGAATTGGAGCGGGTGATGCCAGTATCTAGCGGACTAAAAACACGGTCTTTAAATAAAACAGTGCTACCTCTTGGTGGAGATAGCACCCCGGTTGTACATGCACAAGAACCAGCCCTACCACACATAACCCAAACTCTCACAGATTGTACCCCTACTATGATGGAGAGAGAACCAGCTTCACCCAATCTAACCCCAACCCCAGCCGATAGTAACCCAGTTCCTGTTGACACAGCACCACCTCCACCACAGAGCTCCCAAACAAGAGCAGTTAGTAAGGCAGCTCCAGTGCCCAAAGGGTCAGTACTATCACGGCGAACCCCAACTCCACCAGTTAGTACGCCTATTCCTGTGGAGGAAGCACAACCAGCTAGTCGTAGTTTAGCATCTATCGCATTTGATGTTGTTAAATCGTATGTGCGTATCTTCCCATCTTGGAAATATTATACTGAAGATGAAGGAAAATGCCAGTTGCAGGTGTTTGTCCAGGAGTTATGTGTAAGTAATGTTATTCATGGAAATTACTTTGCTTCGTCCCATACATCCTACCTCCATGATGGTTATAGTACAGTAAATTTTCCCATTTTTCTCTATAGAGAAGGACCAATTTGGAAACTCAGGATGAGGTAACCTGTGCTAATACATCTGCTATCTTCAAGAATGCTTGGTGGCAGTATCGGAATTACTTGAAGAAAACGTACTTCACCGGCAAAGAAACTCATCAAATTCCCTTACGTTCTCCTGAGACACATTTACTGGACGATGACTGGGAATGCCTTGTTTTGTACTGGTCCTGAACCAAGAATGTGGTAAGGTCTATGAGCTCATTTTCTATTTTAAGTATTGTATTCTTGCGTCTTACTATACTCTGTTCATGTACAACAAGTGCCTAAACCTGAAGAACAACTATTCTAATTTAAGATTCCATTGCTATCATAGTTCATAAAAGCGCTAGGCGTTAATTGTGCATTTTGCCACCACCTTGCGCTTTACTGACCAAAGCGCATGCTTATGCGCAGTTATGCATAGATTATGCGTAGTTATGCGCAATGCGTTTTGCCAATGCCTAGAGCCTAGGCGCGCTTAAGCGCTCGCTTAGGCGCGCCTTTTTTAACTATGATTGTTTTGCTCTTGTATCACTGTATTTACTCATACAAACTTATTTTTAAATTGAAGGATCCAATCTAAACTCCAATGGCACAGCAGGTATGTTCACGCATGTTTCTTTAACAGGTTTGCTCTTATCAATAGCTCTGTTGATTTCAATTTCAATTGTGTATACAGTTGACTTTCATATCATGCACATTACTAGCATCACAACAGAGCCAATAGTGTTGTTGTACATGTAGACCCGTGGTACCCATCTGAAATCTTGTTGTGCCGTGTAGTTTCCCACACTTTGTATTCTTTCACTACTGCTTTGTCTTGAACTGATATGATTTGAACCGTGTCTCTATTTTGATTTGGCGAGGCAATGCAGTGACCATAGGACATAGATATATGTTTGTTTGATGCTTTTATTATGTACTAGTACTTGGCAATAGAAGACTTGGTAGTTTAATCCTGTCCACCTTACTAATGAACTGGTTCACCGAAATGAGTTTCATATACTAGTACATGCTAAACTTGTTCTGTGTCTACTTGTTTCTTCATTTAGAATGCTGACAGAATATTGGGGAAGAGTGCCTTATTAAGCAATGGTAAAGGAAGTAATGCAGATAAGGTTCAGGATAGTGACACATCCTTGTTGGTCTCCAACAAAGCTGATAAAACAGCTAAGGAATACTATCTTGAAGACAGCGAGACAACCCCAAAGTCCTGTCTTGGTTTAGTGTTCGAGTTACTGGCCGCTACCGCTTGCACAAGCTATTCAAACTCACTGTCTGAATCAGTTCGGTTTCTTAAGTCTCAACTACAAGTTGAAAGACATCGATCAGCTGTGCTACGACAAGAAGCGGAAGGACTGCAGAAGTCTCTGGAGCATTCATATGCATACTTTCTAGTGCAACAGCAAGCGTTGGAGGATTTTAGTGCCAAACAGGACAAAGCTAATCAGCTTGCTAAGCTTATTGCCAGCATGGTGGATACCCAGGATAACGTTTCTTGAGCTCTTCTGAAGTTGTTTCAGTTATGCTCTTGTTTTGCTGTCGCGTTTATTTGCACTGGTGGCCAATTTTGACGGCCATATTTACACTGGTGGCGAACTTTGATGCCCAGTGGATGTAATATGTGTAATAGCGGTAATAGGCTAGTGTTAATTGCTTGCTTATTTATTTCCTTATTGTCTTGTTTAGTTGTTTGCTTGTAGTCACTGCAGTTCTTTTTCTGTTTTTTTCTAGTGGCCACAATAGCCTATTTTTTGTAACTAGGCCAAAATAATCATGGCAACACACAGACTGTTGTAACCATGGGCCTCCTGCAGGCCGTATGATCCATGGGCCTTCGTCCGGCCGTAGGATCCATCGGCCTTCTATATGGGCCTTAGGGTCCATGGGCCTTCTACGGGCCGTAGGGTCCATGGGCCTTCTACGGGCCATACGATCCATGGGCCTTCTACGGGCCGTACTATCCATGGGCCTCATATGGGCCGTAGGATCCATGGGCCTTCTACGGGGCGTATCATCATTTCGCCAATCATGGGCCGTACTATTCGTGGACCATAACGGGTCATTAATAGGCCATATTTGATAACTCTATGAAAACAGCCCAACGGGTTTTTTTACATGAAAACGGCCCAACGTATTAACGGTCGCAAACGGGCCGACTGTAACGACGGGCTGAATTTGGCCCACAAGCAGAAAATGACAGTAACGGGCCGTATGTAACCGAATGCTGCAAATGAGCCCAAGAATCAATGGGCCCTGAGAAGGCTGAAAGATAACTTGGGTTGGAAACGGCCCAATGGAATAACGGGCCGTTAATGGGTATAAAGTGATACACTGTTCATTACGGGCCAGTTTTACCACGGGCCGTTAATGGGCCAAGAGTTACAAAGGTCCTCATATGGGCCGAAAGAAGTCATGGGCCACACATGGGCTAGAAGTTAAAACGGGCTGAATCATATTGGACGGCCCAGATGACGCTACTGGGCCTAATTCGGATAGGGCGTAACGGGCCCTGGGTTAGCGGGTTGTAAATGGGCTATATGCGAACAGGCCGTTAATAGGCCTTCCGTGGGCCGGCCTGCCACCTTTTGAACAAGTCAAACGGGTCGGCCTTTTCGCAGGAATGGGCCTCTATTGGGCCGTGCCACGTGTCGCCATATCATAGCGCCTTCGGTCCAATGAGCCGATGACATCTGTCCCAACGGTGAGCCGACACGTGTTTCCTCCAGCCAATGATGATTTTACACGTGGAAAATCCCCATTGGTCGAGGCTGTTAACGGGTTATCGGATCCAAAACTCGACAAGATAGCTTAACGGCGTTCCGTTACGGTGGATGCCACATGTCGGTCACCCTTGACAAAATCACTTCTGTGACGCGCGATTTATCGTCATGGAAGTGGACACTTCCGTGATGATAATTTTGGTAATGTCATGGTACACTTCTACGACAGCACAGGTATGACTATCTTGATTCTGTCATAAAATCGTCATGGATGTACATGCATGACAAAAAACGCGATCTACTGTGACAAACACGTATCATCATGGAAGTGTATTTTTTTGTAGTGTTGGGAAGAAAAATCAACGCGAGACGATGCCCGAGGGGGCCACGAGGCAGGGGGCGCGCCCCAGGGGGTCAGGCGCGCCCTGGGCCCTTGTGGCCACCCCGTAAGGCGGTTGATGCCCTTCTTTCGCCGCAAGAAAGCTAATATCCGGATAGAGATTGTGTTAAAATTTCATCCCAATCGGTTACGGATCTCCGGGAATATAAGAAACGATGAAAGGGTAGAATCTAAGAACGCAGAAACAGAGAGAGACAGAGAGACATATCCAATCTCGGAGGGGCTCTCGCCCCTCTGCCTCCATGGAGGCCATGGACCAAAGGGGAAACCCTTCTCCCATCTAGGGCGAAGGTCAAGGAAGAAGAAGAAGAAGGGGGCTCTCTCCCCCTCGCTTCCGATGGCGCCGAAACACCGCCGGGCCATCATCATCACCGCAATCTACACCAACACCTCCGCCATCTTTACCAACATCTCCATCACCTTCCTCCCTCTATCTACAGCGTTCCACTTCTACCTCTTGAGCACTGCGTTGGTTTCCCTTGAAGAGGAAAGGGTGATGCAGTAAAGTAGCGTAAGTATTTCCCTCAGTTTTTGAGAACCAAGGTATCAATCCAGTAGGAGATCACGCTCAAGTCCCACGCACCTACACAAACAAATAAGAACCTCGCAACCAACGCGATAAAGGGGTTGTCAATCCCTTAACGATCACTTACGAGAGTGAGATCTGATGGATATGATAAGATAATATTTTTGGTATTTTTATGATAAAGAGAAATAAAGATGCGAAGTAAAATAAAGGGCAATAGGAATAACTAAGTATTGGAAGATTAATATGATGGAAGATAGACCCGAGGGCCATAGGTTTCACTAGTGGCTTCTCTCAAGAGCATAAGTATTACGGTGGGTAAACGAATTACTATCGAGCAATTGATAGAATTGAGCATAGTTATGAAAATATCTAGGTATGATCATGTATATAGGCATCACGTCCGAGACAAGTAGACCGAAACGATTCTGCATCTACTACTATTACTCCACACATCGACCGCTATCCAGCATGCATCTAGAGTATTAAGTTCAAGAGAACAGAGTAATGCTTTAAGGAAGATGACATGATGTAGAGGGGTAAACTCATGCAATATGATATAAACCTCATCTTTTTATCCTCGATGGCAATAATACAATACATATCGGTTCCCTTTCTGTCACTGGGATCGAACACCGCAAGATTGAACCCAAAGCTAAGCACTTCTCCCATTGCAAGAAAGATCAATCTAGTAGGCCAAACCAAACTGATAATTCAAAGAGACTTGCAAAGATAAACCAATCATACATAAAAGAATTCAGAGGAGAATCAAATATTGTTCATAGATAAACTGGATCATAAACCCACAATTCATCGGATCTTGACAAACACACCGCAAAAGAAGATTACATCAAATAGATCTCCAAGAGAATCGAGGAGAACTTTGTATTGAGATCCAAAGAGAGAGAAGAAGCCATCTAGCTAATAACTATGGACCCGAAGGTCTGAAGTAAACTACTCACACATCACCGGAGAGGCCATGGAGTTGATGTAGAGGCCCTCCGTGATCAATGCCCCCTCGATGGAGCTCCGGAAAAGGCCCCGAGATGGGATCTCTCGAGTACAGAAGGTTGCGGCGGTGGAATTAGGTTTTCGTGGTGCTCCTGGATGTTTGGGGGTACGTGGATATATATAGGAGGAAGTACGTCGGTGGAGAAACGGAGGGCCCACGAGGGTGGAGGGCACGCCCAGGGGGTAGGCGCGCCCCCTGCCTCGTGCCTTCCTCCCTTGTTTCTTGACGGCCACTCCAAGTCTCATGGATCACGTTTGTTGAGAAAATCAAGTTCCCGAAGGTTTCATTCTGTTTGGACTCCTTTTGATATTCATTTTCCTCGAAACCCTAAAATAGGCAAAAAAGATAGCAATTTGGGCTGGGCCTCCGGTTAGTAGGTTAGTCCCAAAAATGATATAAAAGTGTAAAATAAAGCCCATTAACATCCAAAATAGATAATATAATAGCATGGAGCAATCAAAAATTATAGATATGTTGGAGACGTATCATCCACTCTCGCGCAACCCGTTGTGCCCTCTACTTGAACATGGTGCTTTATGCTTCATATTATTATCCAATGATGTGTTTCCATCCAATGATGTCTGAGTAGATTTTCGTTGTCCTAACGGTGGTTGATGAATTTCTATGATTGATTTAATTTGCTTGTGGTTATGTTGTTGTCCTTTGGTGCCCATCATATGAGAGCGCGCATGGATCACACCATAGGGTTAGTTGTATGTTGATAGGACTATGTATTGGAGGGCAAGAGTGATAGAAGCTTCAACCTAGCATAGAAATTGATGCATACGGGATTGAAGGGGGACCAATATATCTTAATGCTATGGTTGGGTTTTACCTTAATGAACGTTAGTAGTTGCGGATGCTTGCTAATAGTTCCAATCATTAGTGCATAGAATTCCAAGTCAGGGATGACATGCTAGCAGTGGCCTCTCCCACATAAAAACTTGTTATCGGTCTAGTAACGTAGTCAATTGCTTAGGGGCAATTTGGAAACTCCTACCACCACTTTTCCACACTCGCTATACTAACTTTATTGCTTCTTTACCTAAAAATCCCCTAATTTTTATTTACGTGCACTTTATATTCTTGCAAACCTATCCAAAAACTCCTACAAAGTACTTCTAGTTTCATACTTGTTCTAGGTAAAGCGAACGTTAAGCGTGCATAGAGTTGTATCGGTGGTCGATAGAACTTGAGGGAATATTTGTTCTACCTTTAGCTCTTTGTTGGGTTCGACACTCTTACTTATTGAAAGATGCTACAATTGATCCCCTATACTTGTGGGTTATCACGCTCCAAGCAAAACACATATCATGCGGTGAATAAAAATATAGCCTCAAGTAAAGTTACCGATAGATGAAGACGAAAGAGGGGATGCCTTCCGGGGCATCCCCAAGCTTAGGCTTTTGGTTGTCCTTGAATTTTATCTTGGGGTTCCTTGGGCATCCCCAAGCTTATGCTCTTGCCACTCCTTGTTCCAAAATCCATCAAATCTTTACCCAAAAACTTGAAAACTTCACAACACAAAACTCAACAAAAAATCTCATGAGCTCCGTTAGTATAAGAAAGCAAACCACCACTTTAATGTACTGTAATTAACTCATTCTTTATTTATATTGGTGTTAAACCTACTATATTCCAACTTCTCTATGGTTCATACCCCCCAATACTAGCCATAGTTTCATCAAAATAAGCAAACAACACACAAAAAACAGAATCTGTCAAAACAAAACAGTCTGTAGCAATCTGGAGGTTTCGAATACTTCTGTAAATCCAAAAATTCTGAAAAATTAGGAAGACCTAAATAATTCGTATATTGATCTACTGAAGAATTGGTATTTTATTACTCTATGGTAAAAAATGAAAATTATTCTCGTGAGCGCATACTTTTTGTTTTTTCAGCAAGATCAAACAACAATCACCCAAGAATATCCTAAAGGCTTTACTTGGCACAAACACTAATTAAAACATAAAAACACAATCATAACAGAGGCTAGATAAACAAGTGCTATCGTTTAACGCCCCTAGCTAGGCATAAAAGCAAGAATAGATCTAGGTATTGACATCTCTGGTGTGCAATTCTTCAATTGAAAACTCATAACCCTTAGGACGTTCTTTGTATTTGCTAATGATCAAACCCCTCGGCAAGAAATCAAGAAATTTATTGGTAGCCAAAGGTTCCTTAATGATATTGAAAAATTTGGGGTGAACACTTATTGATTTGAGATCCTCATTTTTACTAGAAGTTTCACCCTTATTTTTAGGAATATAAATAAACTTGGCAACTTTGGTAGGAGAAGGGTTTGAGGTATTTTTAACGGCAGAAAAAGCAGACCCCAAGTTGGTAATAATATCTTCGAGTTTATCAATTCTAGTGGAATCTTGATCTATCTTATCATTGACTATGTGTTCCTTTTCCTTAAGATTTTTCAGAGTAACTCCTACCTTAGATCCATATTGAGTAATTTGGTTGTGGATCTTTTTATCCAAATTTTCGATTAACTCTACAGTGGCAATTTTATTTCAATAATATCAAGCCTTTGCATCACATGTTCCAAGGTTAAAATAGTTCCATTGACCAAAAGAGGTGGTGGGCCTAATAAATCTATCATAGCATTATAAGAATCAAAAGTATGGCTACCCAAGAAATTCCCTCCGGTAATGGTATCAAGAATATATCTATTCCAAGGGGTGATGCCAACATAAAAATTGCGAAGAAGAACGGAAGTAGATTTCTTTCTAGTGGATCTGGTTTGAGCATTGCAAATTCTATACCAAGCATCTTTTAGATTTTCTCCCTCCCTTTGTTTAAAATTAAGAACTTCATTATCGGGAGTATTAACAATGATAGAAGGACTAGCCATGACAGTCGAACTAACACACGGACACAGAAGAAGAGAGACGAATGAAAAAAGGGGCGAATAAAACGGCAAAGGTGAAGTGGGGGAGAGGAAAACGAGAGGCAAATGGAAAATAATGTAATGAGAGGGAGAAGAGTTTGTGATGGGTACTTGGTATGTCCTAACTTGAGCGTAGATCTCCCCGACAACGGCGCCAGAAATCCTTCTTGCTACCTCTTGAGTATGCGTTGGTTTTCTCTTGAAGAGGAAAGGGTGATGCAGCAAAGTAGCATAAGTATTTCCCTCAGTTTTTGAGAACCAATGTATCAATCCAGTAGGAGATAACACGCAAGTCACCTAGTACCTGCACAAACAATCAAGAACCTCACAACGAACGCGATAAAGGGGTTGTCAATCCCTTCACGGTCACTTGCGAAAGTGAGATCTGATAGAGATAGTGATATAAATATTTTTGGTATTTTTGTTGTATAGATGGGAAAGTAAAGATTGCAAACTATTAAACAAGATGCGATAATAAAAAGAGGTGCAATATGATAAGTAAGAGAACCGGGGGCCATAGGTTTCACTAGTGGCTTCTCTCATGATAGCATGTATTACGGTGGGTGAACAAATTACTGCTGAGCAATTGATAGAAGAGGGCATAGTTATGAGAATATCTAGGCAATGATTATGAAATATAGGCATCACATCCGTGTTAAGTAGACCGAAACGATTTTGCATCTACTACTATTACTCCACACATCGATTGCTATCCAGCATGCATCTAGAGTATTAAGTTCATAAGAACAGAGTAATGCTTTAGGCAAGATGACATGATGTAGAGGGATAAACTCAAGCAATATGATATAAACCCCATCTTTTTATCCTTGATGGCGACAATATAATACGTGCCTTGCTACCCCTACTGTCACTGGGAAAGGACACCATAAGATTGAACCCAAAGCTAAGCACTTCTCCCATTGCAAGAAAGATCAATCTAGTAGGCCAAACTAAACCGATAATTCGAAGAGACTTGCAAACATATCAAATCATGCACATAAGAATTCAGAGAAGAACCAAATATTCTTTAGAGATAAACTTGATCATAAATCCACAATTCATCGGATCTCGGCAAACACACCGCAAAAAGTATTACATTGAATAGATCTCCAAGAACGTCGAGGAGAACTTTGTATTGAGAACCAAAGAGAGAGAAGAAGCCATCTAGCTAATAACTATGGACCCGAAGGTCTGTGGTAAACTACTCACACATCATCAGAGAGGCTATGGTGTTGATGTAGAAGCCCTCCGTGATCGAATCCCCCTCCGGCAGATTGCTGGAAAAGGCCCTAGATGGGATCTCACGGGTATAGAAGGTTGCGGCAGTGGAAAAGTGGTTTCGTGGCTCCTCCTGATGTTTTTAGGGTATAAGAGTATATATAGGCGAAAGAAGTACGTCGGTGGAGCTCCGTGGGGCCCACGAGGGTGGGGGCGCGCCTACCCCCCTGGGCGCACCCTCCTGCCTCGTGGAAGCTTCACGGAGTTCCAGACGTCCACTCCAAGTTTCCTGGTTTGCGTTTGTTCTAAGAAATATCCTTGCGAAGGTTTCGTTCCGTTTGGATTCCGTTTGATATTCCTTTCCTGTGAAACACTAAAATAGGCAAAAAAAATAGAAACTGGCACTGGGCCTCCGGTTAATAGGTTAGTCCCAAAAATAATATAAAAGTGCATATTAAAGCCCATTAAACATCCAAAACAGATAATATAATAGCATGGAACAATCAAAAATTATAGATATGTTGGAGACGTATCAATGAATCAACGCATTCTTACCAAGAACACAAGTGGAAGCGTGTTTGGCGGCAATGCGTCAATGTTCACACCGGAACTTGATCCAGGAACACACATCCACCGAGCATTCCAGTGACACAAACCCCGCCACCCCCTTCCCCAAAAATCAGAATCCCTTTTACCCACAAAAACTCATGCCTGCAATCCCATACTTGATTACACAATCGACGCTACAATTCAAGACATAAGGAAACAAGAACAGAGAAGAACGAAATCAAACCCTCAGATGTAGCTCAGAAATCAGCCTGACAAAGCTCCGCGGTCGTACATCACCGTGAACAGATCCGGTGACCCAGCAGATCGGATGAGAGCAATGCAGAAGAGCAAGCCCCGGGCGGTAGTGTGGCACAACTAGCCACCTTCTCGAGAAAACAATAGGCGGCAGGCGCAGGTAACACCGAGCCGAGGCCCGTACAACCGCCACGACTCAAAGCAGGCCCATATACAGCTAGTCCAACACGATTCACCAGCCTCACAAACTGACTCCAAAGCCATGATTCACCAGGGGCTCTCAATTCCTGGGAGCTTAGTAAGAGGAGCAGCGTCGGCCTAGCTTCACAAAAATCGAAAGTTGGAGTTCCTCGATATTACAACTAGAACTAGAAGTTGACGCGCGCTTTGTCGCGCCGCTTTTTCATCGTATCGCTGTAAAATTGATTAGTTTTGGGATGCTTAGTTCATGTATTCCTTTCATGAGAAATACAAAATCCTAGCCTCCTGTAAAAGTAACAGGCAATGATCGATCAAGAACAGAGCAAATGTAAAAATTGTTGTCAGCCAACTCAATTGTAGTTTGGCAAAACGATGCTAAATCATTGTTCGTCGTGTCGTTCTTCTCCCTTAGGTTTTGTTTCAAAGGGTAGCCAAGGCTATGAGATGAACATCGCGCGATCGACAACATCGTGTGATTAGCAACATCAAACATTGCTCAAATCTCATCTCATAAATCACATAGGTCTGAAGATTCCAAAAGGTGAACAAATAAAGTAAATATTAAATATGAATTGTATTTCAAATCTGAACCTATGTAATCATTTTTTCTTTCCATCAGGACAATCAAATAAATACTAAAGAATATAGAAGAAGCAAGCTTAGTGAAATTGTTCAATCAAAATTACATAATCAGTTCAAACAGTAAATTTGCTACAACGCTACCGCTAAGCAAGCCCTTTCATCGGTAAATTTCATCTACAAAACATCTCCAGAATGTTTAATCTGCAAACAAATGAAGTGAAACCATATATTTAGCTACTTATGATACTACCACATGGCAACTATCCGCAAAACAAAATGACTTGATAAGGTGATGCCAAACCGAAATCACAGTGATGTTTGGTTCTTTGATACCTCGACATGAGATGGTAATAATCTAGTTAGCGTATACATGTAGCAAAAAGCAACCTCGGTTTAACTTACTACTGACTCTGGCACCAAAAGTACTCTCTATAGTTCATATGTGCCAATTCTGGATGTTTGCACTAAACATTAAACACCGCCAACAAGGAAGCACATGTGAAAGAATGAATCATACCAATGAGTAGACTGAATTAAGATAATCTTGTGTTTAAAGCCAAAATAATGTTTCTAGAATATTTATACTTTGGGAGCCTGGATCAGAATGAACAACACTGAAGAAAGAACAATTAGAGATAGCAGGTACCTTAATCTATGTTGAGATGCACAATATTTCCTCTTGCCAGCTCGATTTCTTCATTAACCAAAAATAATTGAACTACCTAGACTGATAGATTTATTGTCCAGCTTGTTGCATTATAAGAATGGTAAATCCTTCTATAAACAGGAGTAAACATTATTTTTAACAATAGATAACAAGTTGCTTCTCATGATTATTATTTTGAAAGAACAGTAACAAGGCAATTTTCAAAAACATATGCTTAAAGGTCAAAAAAGGAAATAATAAAGTGGATTGACAAGTTCCTTTTAAGTATCTCATTCATATTCAAGAGCTGCAACTAAGAATCTTCATATTCAAACAAACCCTGTCAACTCCACAATATTACTTGTAATAAATAAGCAATATATCTGAGGAGAATTTAAGGTGCTGACTTATTAATTTGAACAGATCCAGACATATTGTAGATTTCAAGGAACTCAATCTCGAGACAGCACAACTGGGCAGTTCTATATATATATATTCACTTGTCAAGGCCAGACGCTACAATCTGCTCTAACAAATAGGCTGAGTAGTATGCTATTGCCTCTCCCGCCAATGAAAATTAACTAATGATGCAATAACAATCTAATGGTGTATCAGTGAACATGCTTATTACATATTCCCTCTGTTCCTAAATATAAGTCTTTTTAGGCATTTCAAATGGACTACAACATAAGGATGCATGTAGACATATTTTAGAGTGTAGATTCACTCATTTTGCTCCGTATGTAGTCACTTGTTACAATCTCTAGAAAGACTTATATTTGGGAATGGAGGGAGTATTTGATATACAATAAAATTTGATTTGGCATGTCATAGATAATTAAATGCCATGGGGGAAAATAAATTCTATAGAAAGAATGTTACCTTCTCTATCTTTGCTTTGAGATATTGTGCCTACCAAACAAGGATGTACTACCTTTTTCACGGTTCTTATTAGAAAGAGAGGAAATGGTCATTTTGTGATGGTTGAGTTCGCATTCTTTATTATTTTCTTATGTTTTCATTGTAGCTTGCTAGCATGTGTGCCCTTTTGCATTTTAGTTTCTCAGAGCAGTGGCACTGATCTATCGAGTTCATTTTGGGACCATGGTACTTTTTAATTTTTAGAACAATTATGTTCTCTTTGGTTCAAATACAAATACACATGAAATTATCTTAGTTCAAGCTAGGGTGCACATAGAGGTAAAACAGTAATAAGATATTGATCACACTGTATTTTTTTCTGAACCATGGGTGAAGTACCTAGACAGAAATAAAATAGGTTCTATCAGATAATAGCCCGAGACTACCAACAACACAACCATAATAAATAATTGATATAAGATGGTTTGAGAGTACTAAACTCCCGCAATTTATTAGTCATACAATAGCAATTTCTGTTCAGGATCCTAACTTTCGCAATCCACAAAAACATGTAATAACATGCTTATCTACAAGACCCTAAATTCTTGGGTTTCTTAAGCCTCTACATAGCATGAAAGGGTCCCAAAAATCACAATGAACAAGAACAATAATGAAAGAAATAAATAGGTTATTTTTAACACGCCACCAAATTCCCAACATATGAGGAATGTAAGTCGATTCAGTACATCGAAATCCCCAACCTAGACCAAAACCAATAAGATCAAGATTTCCTAGCTCATCAGGAAAATGTGTTTATGGCATGAAAATAAAGAGATCATGGACGACGTGCATGGTGTAAGTTCTGTATCTCAATTTAGGGGAGTTTAGATGCCCTTGTGCGATGTGTTGGAGGTCATGCATGTCCTCCACGGACAGCTGATGAAAAACCGAGATCTCCATGGTGATGAGGCTCAATGGGGTTCATCTCAAAGGGAGTCAGTTGGCCTTCATGCTGATGCATCTGGTCGGCATGCTGTTCGCCTGGGCGACGGGTACAGGGCATGTGAGGCGTAGTGGTCCAGGAGCTCAACCTGCATGGTACTTCTTTGGCACAAGGGCATATGAGGAATCAATGTGAGCAGGTGATGAATCAACGCATCCTTACCAAGAACATAGGAGGAAGCGCGTTTGGCAGCAGTGCATCAATGTTCACACCGGAACTTGATCTAGGAACACACATCCACTGATCATTCTGGTGACACAAACCCCGCCACCCCCTTCCCCAAAAATCAGAATCCCTTTGACCCACAAAAACTTCACGCCTGCAATCCCATACTCAATTACACAATTGATGCCACAATTCAAGACACAAGGAAACAAGAACGGAGAAGAACGAAATCAAACCCTCAGATGCAGCTTAGAAATCAGCCTGATGAAGCTCCGCGATCGGACATCGCCGTGAACAGCTCCGGCGACCCAGCAGATCGGATGAGAGCGATGCAGAAGAGCAAGCCCAGGCGGTAGTGCGGCACAACTAGCCCCCTTCTCGAGAAAACAACAGGCGTCGGGTGCAGGGAACACTGAGCCCTCTCTATGAACCGAGACACAACTATTGTCCACAAAACAAATCGAGAAGCGAGGAGCCGCGCGCAGCTGCGGACACATAAGTAAAGAGGCCCGTACAACCGCCATGACTCAAAGCAGGGCCATATACAGCTTGTCCAAAGACCACGACTCACCAGCCTCACAAACCAACTCTAAAGCCACGATTCATCAGGAGCTCTCAATTCCTGGGAGCTTAGTAACTTTACATATGCCACCCTGAAGTAGTCATGGTCATGGGCAGTCCGGCCTGAATGGCCCAACTCGACCTGGCCCGAAAAAGCCCGACCCGACCTTGCCCACGTACCGGCCCTGAGCCTAGATTTCGAGCCCAACAATTGGGCCAGGCTGGGCCCGGGTTTTTGCTGTTTAAGGAAGAGGCCCAGCAGGCTTTTAGTGTGATGGGTCGAGCTCGGGCCTGATTTTTAGGCCCGATGTCCGGGCCGGGCCAGGCTCGGGCCTGGGTTTTTTGGATTGGGCTTTGGTAGGCCTGGCCTAACAGATGGTCAGGTATCCCCTGAAGTACCGCAAGACGAATCATTTCCCTCGCTGAAAGCCCAACCCAGCCCAGCAGAAACAACGTGCAAACTCCTCTGCTCTCGCAACCCTAGGCAGTCGCCGCTTCATCGCCGGCCGGCCAACCGCCGCACTACCGCTGCCCCTCGAATATCTGCCTCATCCCGCGGGTCCCAATCCATCACCGCTCGGAGCAGTCGCCCGAAGTCCCCGTGCGGTCATCTCCTCCATCTACCACCAGTTCCTAGGCTACCAACCCACTGCGTGGACGAACGGGAGTTAGGAGCCGCAGCAGCCAGTCGAACGCCTCCTGCTCCTTCGTGAAGCTGGCTAGCTAGATGTCAGGACTGATCTAGACCTATGCGAATTTAGCAAGCAAATCAAAGGAATTTGGGAGTGGGAAAATCTCAGATCTGAATGTATTTGCTATTGATTTAACTTCGAAGTATCATGTAAGTCATCGAGGCGAATTCTGGAAGAGAAAAGATAGATCACACGCAAGCCACATCCCGGCTGGTTACATAGGCGAAAGTGACTGAAAAGGTGAAAAAATAACAATAACTATTATATAACGGTACATTTAGGAAATCAACGGCTCTCGACGAAGCGGTAGGGCAAGGAGGCATCTCAGTCGTTGGATAACTGAATCTCATCGACACTTGCAGGTTCAGGCCTGACACTAGATTAGGAGCGGGAGCTAGCATTTTCTGGAAGCCATACTTTGTTAGATGGACTCTACTTTGTTGTTGCAAATTTTACGTGGCTGCTACGGGCTTCTAGCAAGAACAGTTCTTACCTACGCATCAAAACCACAACAATTTTTCATCAAGTATGTTGTTTTAACCTTCAACAAGGACCGGGCGTAGTCAAACTCAATTCAACTAAAGTTGGAGAAACATACACCCGCCAGCCACCTGTGTGCAAAGCATATCGGTAGAACCAGTCTCATGAACGCGGTCATGTAATGTCGGTCCGGGCCGCTTCATCCAACAATACCGCCAAATCAAAGTAAGACATTGCTGGTAAGCAGTATGACTATTATCGCCCATGATACGTCTCCAACGTATCTGTAATTTTTGATTGCTCCATGCTATATTATCTACTATTTTGGACTATATTGGGCTTTATTTTCCACTTTTACATTATTTTTGGGACTAACCTATAAACCGAAGGCCCAGCCCAGAATTGCTGTTTTTTGCATATTTCAGTGTTTCAGATAAACGGAATATCAAACGGAGTCCAAACGGAATAAAATCTTCGGGAACGTGATTTTCTCACCGAACGTGATCCAGGAGACTTGGACCCTACTGCAAGGAAGCAAAGAGGTGTTCACGAGGGTGGGGGCGCCCCCCCTAGGGCCCACCCCCTGCCTCGTGGGCCCCTCGGTGCTCCACCGACGTACTCCTTCCTCCTATATATACACACGTACCCCCAAACGATCAGAACAGGAGCCAAAAATCTAATTCCACCGCCGCAACTTTCTGTATCCACGAGATCCCATCTTGGGGCCTGTTCCGGAGCTCCGCCGGAACAGGGCCGTCATCACAGAGGGCTTCTACATCATCATAGCCTCTCCGATGAAGTGTGAGTAGTTTACCTCAGACCTTCGGGTCCATAGTTAGTAGCTGGATGGCTTGTTCTCTCTCTTTGAATCTCAATACAAAGTTCTCCCCCTCTCTTGTGGAGATCTATTCGATGTAATCTTCTTTTTGTGGTGTGTTTGTTGAGACCGATGAATTGTGGGTTTATGATCAATTCTATCTATGAATAATATTTGAATCTTCTCTGAATCCTTTTATGCATGATTGGTTATCTTTGCAAGTCTCTTCGAATTATCCGTTTGGTTTGGCCAACTAGATTGGTAGTTCTTGCCATGGGAGAAGTGCTTAGCTTTGGGTTCGATCTTGCGGTGTCCTTACCCAGTGACAGAAGGGGCAGCAAGGCACGTATTGTATCGTTGCCATCGAGGATAACAAGATGGGGTTTATTTCATATTGCATGAATTTATCTCTCTACATCATGTCATCTTGCTTAAGGCGTTACTCTGTTTTTAACTTAATACTCTAGATGCATGCTGGATAGCGGTCGATGAGTGGAGTAATAGTAGTAGATGCAGAATCGTTTCGATCTACTTGTCACGGACGTGATGCCTATATACATGATCATGCCTAGATATTCTCATAATTATGCTCAATTCTATCAATTGCTCAACAGTAATTTGTTCACCCACCGTAGAATACTTATGCTCTTGAGAGAAGCCACTAGTGAAACCTATGGCCCCTGGGTCTATTCTCATCATATCAATCTCCATCACTTTTATATTGTTTTGCTATTTACTTTGCTTTTACTTTTTACTTTGCATCTTTATATCAAAAATACAAAAATATTCTATCTATCAGATCTCACTCTCGTAAGTGACCGTGAAGGGCTTGACAACCCCTAATCGCGTTGGTTGCGAGTAGCTATCGCTTTGTGCAGGTACGAGGGACTTGAGCGTGGGCTCCTACTGGATTGATACCTTGGTTCTCAAAAACTGAGGGAAATACTTACGCTACTCTGCTGCATCATCCCTTCCTCTTCGGGGAAAACCAACGCAAGCTCAAGACATAGCAAGAAGGAT
Organism: Triticum urartu; assembly: GCF_056163025.1. Lineage (NCBI taxonomy): Eukaryota > Viridiplantae > Streptophyta > Magnoliopsida > Poales > Poaceae > Triticum > Triticum urartu. The sequence continues at coordinate 175,726,110 of NC_141879.1, forward strand.
TTCTGGCGCCGTTGCCGGGGAGTCTATGCAAAAAGTCAATATACCAAGTACCCATCACAATCCCTATCTCTCGCATTACATTATTTGCCATTTGCCTCTCGTTTTCCTCTCACCCCAATTCACCCTTGCCGTTTTATTCGCCCTCTCTCTCTCTATCCTCCCTCTCTGTTTGCCTCTTTTGTCTGCTTGCTTTTTGTTTGCTCGTGTGTTAGATTGCTTGTTTGTCGCGATGGCTCAAGATACTATTAAATTGTGTGACTTCACCAATACCAATAATAATGATTTCCTTAGCACTCCGATTGCTCCTCTTACCGATGCTGAATCTTGTGAAATTGATACTGCTTTGTTGAATCTTGTTATGAAAGATCAATTCGCCGTCCTTCCTAGTGAAGATGCCGCTACTCATCTGAATAGCTTCGTTAATTTATGTGATATGCAAAATAAAAAAGATGTCAATAATGATGTCGTTAAATTGAAGCTATTTCCTTTTTCGCTTAGAGATCGTGCTAAAGCTTGGTTTTCGTATTTGCCTAAGAATAGTATAGATTCATGGAACAAGTGCAAAGATGCTTTTATCTCTAAGTATTTTCCTCCCGCTAAGATCATCTCTCTTAGAAACGATATAATGAACTTTAAACGACTTGATCATGAACATGTTGCACAAGCTTGGGAGAGAATGAAATTAATGATACGTAATTGCCCTACTCATGGTTTGAATTTGTGGATGATTATACAAAAAATTTATGCCGGATTGAATTTTGCTTCTAGAAATCTTTTAGTTTCGGCCGCGAGAGGCACTTTTATGGAAATCACTTTAGGAGATGCTACTAAACTCCTAGATAATATTATGGTTAATTATTCTCAATGGCATACTGAAAGAACTTCTAATAAAAAAGTGCATGCGATAGAAGAAATTAATGTGTTGAGTGGAAAGATGGATGAACTTATGAAATTATTTGCTACTAAGAGTGTTTCTTCTGATCCTAATGATATGCCTTTGTCTACTTTGATTGAGAATAATAATGAATCTATGGATGTGAATTTTGTTGGTAGGAATAATTTTGGTAACAACGCTTATAGAGGGAATTTTAATCCTAGGCCATATCCTAGTAATCCTTCTAATAATTATGGGAATTCCTACAACAACTCTTATGGAAATTATAATAAGATGCCCTCTGATTTTGAATCTAATATTAAAGAATTTATTTCTTCGCAAAAGAATTTTAATGCTATGATTGAAGAAAAATTGCTTAAGATTGATGATTTGGCTAGCGATCCAGTCCCGACCGCCACCTCCCCTCATCCTGCCGATGACGCCGAGGTGTTGTCTCAAGAGGCACCGGACCGAGGGGAGACAGTCCCGGAGGTGCCTCAAGGTGACCTTCCGGACTCCGGGAGCCGAGGGGACGGGGCCCCTGAGAGCTCCGAGTTCGGCCCTCAGCCGAACACCGCGCGGAACCTCCAGCGGTTCCAGGCTCGGGCAGGCGACCTCCTTCTAAGAGTTGCAAGACGCCTGTGTCGGTGACCTCTGTCCATCTAGAGGCACCGGACAATCTGCTAGAAGCGCTTCGCAGCGCTTCCATCGACGAGGAGCACCGTACTGTTATGAGTGCGGTGGTCCAGAAGGTTCAGTCCGCCAAGAGCGGGTTGACTGAAGCATGTGCCAGCCTTCTAACAGGCTTTGAGGTAAGTGTTTTAAAATGTAGTAGAAATATTACCGCATAGACAGTAGCCCCTGATGCTTTGTTCGGTGTTCACAAAGAAAAGTCGAACAGAGGATCAAATAATATCGCAGGAGTCTAATATAAGTGTGTCAATATGCATATGCAGGCTTTGCTGCTGGTGTTCGCCACACTGACTGCGGAGGTCGCCGTACTGAAGCGGGACCTCGAGGGGTCCAGGAAAGAGCTCGCCCTTGCCAAGAGGCAGCTCGAGGAGAACAAGGGTAAGTAATACCCTGTCTATAGATATGTATAGATAAAAGAAGATGCGATTGCAAAATGACAGGATCATCGTATATTTGCCAGGGGCCACGACTGAGGTGGCGACCCTGAAGCAAGCGCTAACCAAGGCCGAAGATAAAGTGGCCAAGGAGCGCGCCGAGCGAGAGAAGCACGAGGCTCGGGTGGGCGAGGTGCAGCAAGAGCTCCAGGCTCTCGTGGCGAAGCATGAGGCATTGGAGCTTGACTCAAAGACGCGGGAGTCTGAGCTTGCCGCGGCCCTCGAGAGCGCAAAAAGTGCCAAGGCCAAAGCCCAAAAGGCTCTCCAAGAGATCGACGCGATGAAGAAGATAGCGGCGGGTAAGGCTTTCTATATGGAAAGCAAGCATGTAAAAGTAAATTACCGATTACTTACCCGAATCCGGAGCTCTCTAGGAGCATTCGCAGATTTGCCCCGCAGCGTGTCTGATGCCGCACAATTTTACCAGGCCGAGGATGGAAACTCAATGGAGAAGCTGTTCTGGTCTCAGTATGCTGAGGCCGAACACCCGGTGCCAATCAGCGACCAGCTGAAGCAGATGGTCGAGCTACATAGGGCGGCCGATCGGGCCATGAAGAGCTTTATAGTCCAGCTGTGGCCTAGCGACGCCCTTCCGAACAGCTTCTTCGGCCTGGTGAGGCGGCTTGTGGATGCCTGCCCGCAGCTGGAGGTCGTCAAGCGATCTGTCTGCATTGAAGGTGCACGCCGGGCTTTCGCCCATGTGAAATTGCAGTGGGTCAAGCTAGACGCCGTGAAGCTGATCAAGGAGGGGCCGCCGGAGGGCAAGGAGCACCGCCACCCCGAGATGTACTATGAGGGTGTTCTGCCGGGTGCTCGTCTCATCGCGGATGAGTGTTCAAAAGATGTAATATTTGAATGAGACTTGCTCGTTTTATCCTGTATTTATGAAAACTTGTTTCATATGTGCTATGCAACGCTTGTTTGAATTTAAAATATTACCTTCTGTTTGGCTATTTATCCAATCTAAGAGATGGCTAGTCCTCGGCTTCTGCCCCCATGCCACGAGTACTGGGGTGTTCGGGATAAACCTGAGCACTCTTGTTCCCATGTTTGGGTCCTTCGAGGGAGGTGCTCAGCATAGCGAATAAGGCAACCAGACTAATAATGCTTTATCACTCTCGCTTAGCCATAGAATTCTATAATTTTAAATTTCGGCGAAGCCCCTGGTATTCGGAAGGCCGAATTCGGGGCGCGATACACGCCTTTAAGCCGGACAGGGCCAGCCCCTCGCTCTAAGCGGCATAAGTCTTTAGGGACTTGAAAACCTCGCCGAACAGCGAACAGTCTCTCGCCTTATCATGACAGTCAGTTTCAGCTTTCTCTACTAAGGTGCTGAACCCAGCAGAACCGGGGCACAATCGCAGTAGTTCTTCTAGCGCTACCTTAGCCGATAGAGCGGAACGTAAGGTACCAAAACATAGGAGCCGGGCAAACCCAACATTTGACCAAAGACATGATTCGGAGCTGATGCATATAATGCTATAAGTTCGGGGTGCCGCACTTGTGAAAGTGTTCAGACTTTTCACACCGTATTGTGAGGTACGTAAGCCCCTGGTGTATTAGCCGTACCAAGGTGTACAGTTGCAAGGCGTCATTAATGAACACATAGATATATATATAACAAGAATGCAATAATAGTCGTAATGTCATGCATTGTTTATTAAAAAATTGCGTTAAAGCAGAGTGATACAGATAGTGCGATAAGCAAAGAGTAAGACTATGTCCCTTCCAAGGGCAAGCTGAGGAATGATATTAAATCGAATATTTCGCTCGTTACTGTAATCAACCTGGGAATTTCGTGGTATGACGTAGCTGTCTGCCTCCTTGGTTGCTGCATCATGTGTTCGGCAATAGTGTTGCCGGATAGTGTTTCCAGAGATTAAGGTCCTGAAAAAAAAGAAAAATAACCAAACGGGAAGCCCCTAGTGCGGTTTAAGCCGCGTCTTGGGGCGTGCCGCAGTTGTGCCCCCCTCCCCACCTGTGCCCATGGTATTTTTAATGCGTAATTATGTACGCGCGGCATGAGTTTCGCCGTTGGGCTGGGATTGGGGTGGCCGCCATATTGCTACGCGAGCTCAGATCGCGCCAGGCGGTCTATTTGCCGATTGCCCCGAGCGCGCTTGAAGGTGTGCGGGCTTTGAAGCGCCGAACTGGTTGATTGCCTTGAGAGGCTGCTTTGCACTTCTGCTGTGAGGGCCGCGGTGTGCTCCTCTGTTCGGAGAGAGCGCTCTGTGTTTCCATTGACTGTAATAACTACGCGAGGTCCTGGCATCTTGAGCTTGAGGTATGCATAATGCGGTACCGCATTGAATCTAGCAAATGCGGTTCGCCCGAGCAGCGCGTGGTAACCACTGCGGAACGGGACTATATCAAAGATTAAATCTTCGCTTCGGAAATTATCCAGGGATCCGAAGACCACTTCCAGTGTAATTGAGCCTGTGCAATGGGCCTCCACACCTGGAATGACGCCTTTAAAGGTCGTTTTTGTGGGTTTGATCCTTGAGGGGTCTATACCCATTTTGCGCACGGTGTCCTGATAAAGCAGGTTCAGGCTGCTGCCGTCATCCATAAGGACTCGAGTGAGGTGGAATCCGTTAATGATTGGGTCTAGGACCAGTGCGGCAAATCCGCCATGACGGATACTAGTGGGATGGTCCCTGCGATCGAAGGTGATCGGATAGGAGGACCAAGGGTTGAATTTTGGGGCTACTGGCTCCAACGCATATACGTCCCTGAGCACACGCTTCCGCTCCCTCTTGGGGATGTGGGTTGCGTATATCATGTTCACCGTCCGCACTTGTGGGGGAACCTCTTCTGTCCTCCGGTGTGCGGCTGCCGGGGCTCCTCCTCGTCATCGCTATGCGGCCCCTTGTCCTTGTTTTCGGCAATTAACTTGCCGGCCTGCTTGAACACCCAACAATCCCTGTTGGTGTGATTGGCTGGTTTGTCTGGGGTTCCGTGTATTTGACACGAGCGATCGAGTATACGGTCCAAGCTGGACGGACCCGGCGTACTTTGTTTGAATGGCTTTTTCCGCTGACCAGGTTTAGAGCCTTTGAATCCGGCATTGACTGCCGTATCCTCGGTATTTTCGCTGTTAATGCGGCACTTATGTTTGTTGCGACATGGCCTGCTATTTCCGTCCTTGGTATCCAGGGTACCATGGTTCTTTGATATGTTATTACTGCGAGCCAGCCAGCTGTCTTCTCCCGCACAAAAGCGGGTCATGAGCGTTGTGAGAGCTGCCATAGATTTCGGCTTTTCCTGACCAAGGTGCCGGGCTAGCCACTCGTCTCGGATGTTGTGTTTGAAATCCTCTAAGGCCTCTGCATCTGGACAATCGACAATCTGATTTTTCTTTGTAAGGAACCGAGTCCAGAATTGCCTCGCCGACTCTTCTGGTTGCTGAATTATGTGGCTCAAGTCATCGGCGTCTGGTGGTCGCACATAAGTGCCCTGAAAGTTGTCGAGGAATGCGGCTTCCAGATCTTCCCAACAGCTAATGGAGTCCACTGGCAAGCTGTTAAGCCAATGCCGCGCTGGTCCTTTGAGCTTTAGTGGGAGGTATTTGATGGCGTGTAAGTCATCACCACGGGCCATGTGGATGTGGAGGAGGAAATCCTCGATCCATACTGCGGGATCTGTTGTGCTGTCGTATGATTCAATATTTACAGGTTTGAAACCTTCTGGGAATTGATGTTCCATTACTTCGTCTGTGAAGCATAAGGGGTGTGCGACGCCTCTGTATTGGGCTATATCGCGATGCAGCTTAAAAGGGTCTTGCCCGCTGTGTTCGGCCCGGCCGGATTTGCTTTTACTATATCCGGCGTGACGTTTATCGTCTCGCAGAGTAGTGCGCCCTCGTGATCCGTAGATCGATCTTGCATGCTTTGCTTTGTCCTCCAATATGTCTCGTAGATCTGGCGTATCTCCCCATGCCTTTTTATTTGAATGGCATCGGGGTGGAGGCTGAGCTTTTGGCTGGAATGCCTCTCTATTGCAGCCACGAGGCGACCGATCAGCCGTATCATACGCTTCCTCCTCTAGTCGGGGTAGTAACCTGCACTTTGGGTAATTCTTGGAGGGGCGCTCGAGTTTATATTCCTCGGCCGCGAGGACTTCAGTCCATCTGTCAGCTAGCAGATCTTGATCAGCTTGAAGCTGCTGCTGCTTTTTCTTCAGGCTATTTGCCGTGGCCATAAGCCGGCGCTTGAAGCACTCTTGTTCGACGGGATCCTCTGGTATGGCGAATTCATCGTCGCTGAGGCTTGCCTCGTCTTCGGAGGGGGGCATGTAATTGTCATCCTCCTCCTCTCCATCTGCCGCTCTCTCAGGAGAGCTGGCTCCTCCATCCTCCTGCTCTGAATCTTGCTGGAGGGGAATGTTGTTGTCTTTGGCACTATCCGGAGTTTTATTATCTCCTGTGTCGGTATCACCACTTTTGCTTTGGTGGGACCAAGAGCGGCGCCGCTGACGTCGGCGCTTGGGTTGCTTCTTGGAGGGGTCATCCTCCGCTATCTCATCGCCATTGCCTTCTTTAGGTATATCCACCATGTATATGTCATATGCCGAGGTGGCTTTCCAGTGCCCTATAGGCGCTGGTTCATGTTCGTCTCCTACATCGTCGTCCATACCGTCGATGTCTTCAGAGTCGAAGTCGAGCATGTCGGTTAAATCATCGACAGTGGCTACGAAGTGGGTGGTGGGTGGGCGTCGAATTTCTTCGTCGTCCGCATCCCAATCCTATTGGCCATAGTCCGGCAAGGGCTCTCCTGACAAAGAGAGAGACCTTAGTGAATTCAGAATGTCGCCGAAGGGCGAGTGCTGAAAGATATCCGCGGCAGTGAATTCCATGATCGGCGCCCAATCGGATTCGATTGGCAGGGGCCCGGACGGTTCGGAGTCCGGAAAAGAGTCTGGCACCTTGGAGTCATGGGCTTCGCAGAGGATTAGGCTGGTGTTCGGCTCGATCGCCGTTGAGACTGCAGCCCCTGAGGCGGTGTCTAACCACCCGTCCTCGATTGGCGAAGTTGGCTCCGAGCTAAGGTTCAGAGCTGATGCGGGCGCGGCCTCTGGGTTTTGTTCGGCGGCAGAGCTAGGTCATACCTATCGTGACAGTGCGGAGCGCCCGGCTGTGGCTCGAATCCGTCGAAGATCAAGTCTCCGCGGATGTCGGCCGTGTAGTTCAAACTTCCAAATCTGACCTGACGGCCAGGGGCGTAGCTTTCAATCTGCTCCAGATGGCCAAGTGAATTAGCCCGCAGTGCAAAGCCGCCGAATACGAAGATCTGTCCGGGGAGAAAAGTCTCGCCCTGGACCGCATTGCTATCGATGATAGTAGGAGCCATCAAGCCTAAGGGCGACGACACAGAGGAACTCTCAATGAAAGCACCAATGTCGGTGTCAAAACTGGCGGATCTCGGGTAGGGGGTCCCGAACTGTGCGTCTAGGCCGGATGGTAACAGGAGGCAGGGGACATGATGTTTTACCCAGGTTCGGGCCCTCTTGATGGAGGTAAAACCCTCCGTCCTGCTTGATTAATATTGATGATATGGGTAGTACAAGAGTAGATCTACCACGAGATCGGAGAGGCTAAACCCTAGAAGCTAGCCTATGGTCTGATTGTATGTTGTGGTTGTTGTCCTACGGACTAAAACCCTTCGGTTTATATAGACACCGGAGAGGGTTAGGGTTACACAAGGTCGGTTACAAAGGAGGAGATATCCATATCCGTATTGCCTAGCTTGCCTTCCACGCCAAGTAGAGTCCCATCCGGACACAAGACGAAGTCTTCAATCTTGTATCTTCATAGTCTAACAGTCCGGCCAATAGAGATAGTCCGGCTGTCCGGAGACCCCCTAATCCAGGACTCCCTCAGCCCAAATAAAAAATAAAAAAATGAGAGAAAAAGAGAGAAGGGACAATGCTACTATCCTTTTACCACACTTGTGCTTCAAAGTAGCACCATGATCTTCATAGTAGAGAGTCTCTCATGTTATCACTTTCATATACTAGTGGGAATTTTACATTATAAAACTTGGCTTGTATATTTCAATGATGGGCTTCCTCAAATTGCCCTAGGTCTTCATGAGCAAGCAAGTTGGATGCACACCCACTTAGTTTCTTTTTGAGCTTTCATATACTTATAGCTCTAGTGCATCCGTTGCGTGGCAATCCCTACTCACTCACATTGATATCTATTGATGGGCATCTCCATAGCCCGTTGATACGCCTAGTTGATGTGAGACTATCTTCTCCTTTTTTGTCTTCTCCACAACCACCATTCTATTCCACCTATAGTGCTATATCCATGGCTCACGCTCATGTATTGCGTGAAGATTGAAAAAGTTTTGAAAAAGTTAGAGTATGAAACAATTGCTTGGCTTGTCATCGGGGTTGTGCATGATTTAAATACTTTGTGTGGGGAAGATGGAGCATAGCCAGACTATATGATTTTGTAGGGATAACTTTCTTTGGCCATGTTATTTTGAGAAGACATAATTGCTTTGTTAGTATGCTTGAAGTATTATTATTTTCTATGTCAATATAAACTTTTGTCTTGAATCTTTCTAATCTGAATATTCATACCACAATTAATAAGATTTACATTGAAATTATGCCAAGTAGCACTCCGCATCAAAAATTCTCTTTTTATCATTTACCTACTCGAGGACGAGCGGGAATTAAGCTTGGGGATGCCTGATACGTCTCCAACGTATCTATAATTTTTGATTGCTCCATGCTATATTATCTACTATTTTGGACTATATTGGGCTTTATTTTCCACTTTTATATTATTTTTGGGACTAACCTATTAGCCGGAGGCCCAGCCCGGAATTGCTGTTTTTTGCCTATTTCAGTGTTTCAGATAAACGAAATATCAAAAGGAGTCCAAACGGAATAAAATCTTCGGGAACGTGATTTTCTCACCGAACGTGATCTAGGAGACTTGGACCCTACTGCAAGGAAGCAAAGAGGTGTTCATGAGGGTGGGGGGCGCCCCCCCCTAGGGCGCGCCCCCCTGCCTTGTGGGCCCCTCGGTGCTCCACCGACGTACTCCTTCCTCCTATATATACCCACGTACCCCCAAACGATCAGAACAGGAGCCAAAAATCTAATTCCACCGCCGCAACTTTCTGTATCCACGAGATCCCATCTTGGGGCCTGTTTCGGAGCTCCACCGAAAGAGGGCCGTCATCACGGAGGGCTTCTACATCATCATAGCCTCTCCGATGAAGTGTGAGTAGTTTACCTCAGACCTTCGGGTCCATAGTTAGTAGCTGGATGGCTTGTTCTCTCTCTTTGAATCTCAATACAAAGTTCTCCCCCTCTCTTGTGGAGATCTATTCGATGTAATCTTCTTTTTGTGGTGTGTTTGTTGAGACCGATGAATTGTGGGTTTATGATCAATTCTATCTATGAATAATATTTGAATCTTCTCTGAATCCTTTTATGCATGATTGGTTATCTTTGCAAGTCTCTTCGAATTATCCGTTTGGTTTGGCCAACTAGATTGGTAGTTCTTGCCATGGGAGAAGTGCTTAGCTTTGGGTTCGATCTTGCGGTGTCCTTACCCAGTGACAGAAGGGGCAGCAAGGCACGTATTGTATCGTTGCCATCGAGGATAACAAGATGGGGTTTATTTCATATTGCATGAATTTATCTCTCTACATCATGTCATCTTGCTTAAGGCGTTACTCTGTTTTTAACTTAATACTCTAGATGCATGCTGGATAGCGGTCGATGAGTGGAGTAATAGTAGTAGATGCAGAATCGTTTCGATCTACTTGTCACGGACGTGATGCCTATATACATGATCATGCCTAGATATTCTCATAATTATGCTCAATTCTATCAATTGCTCAACAGTAATTTGTTCACCCACCGTAGAATACTTATGCTCTTGAGAGAAGCCACTAGTGAAACCTATGGCCCCCGGGTCTATTCTCATCATATCAATCTCCATCACTTTTATATTGTTTTGCTATTTACTTTGCTTTTACTTTTTACTTTGCATCTTTATATCAAAAATACCAAAAATATTCTATCTATCAGATCTCACTCTCGTAAGTGACCGTGAAGGGCTTGACAACCCCTAATCGCGTTGGTTGCGAGTAGCTATCGCTTTGTGCAGGTACGGGGGACTTGAGCGTGGGCTCCTACTGGATTGATACCTTGGTTCTCAAAAACTGAGGGAAATACTTACGCTACTCTGCTGCATCATCCCTTCCTCTTCGGGGAAAACCAACGCAAGCTCAAGACGTAGCAGCCCACAACTCATTGTGTTCTACTCGTGCATATAACATCTACGCATAGACCTGGCTCGGATGCCACTGTTGGGGAATGCAGTATTTCAAAAAAAATCCTACGAACATGCAAGATCTATCTAGGAGATGCATAGAAACGAGACGGGAGAGTGTGTCCATGTACCCTCATAGACCGAAAGCGGAAGCGTTTAGTAACGCAGTTGATGTAGTTGAACGTCTTCACGATCCAACCAATCCAAGTACCGAACATACGGCACCTCCGTGTTCAGCACACGTTCAGCTCGATGACGTCCCTCGAGCTCTTGATCCGGTTGAGGACGAGGGAGAGTTTCGTCAGCATGATGGCGTGGCGACGGTGATGATGAAGTTACCGGTGCAGGGCTTCACCTAAGCACTACGATGATATGACCGAGGTGTGTAACTGTGGAGGGGGGCACCGCACACGACTAAGAGAAGACTTGGTGTGACTTTTGGGTGCCCCCTCCCACGTATATAAAGGAGGGGGAAGAGGAGGCCGGCCCTAGAGGGGGCGCGCCAAGGGGAGAGTCCTACTTGGACTCCCGGTCCAAGTAGGATTCGCCCCCCCCCCTTCCTATTCCAACTAGGAGGAGGGAAGGGGGAAGAGGGGAGAAGGAAGGAGGGGGGCGCCGCCCCCTCCTAGTCCAATTAGAACCAGCCCATGGGGGGGCACGGCCACCCCTTGAGGCCCTTCTCTCCTTTACCCTAAAGCCCATTAAGGCCCATTACTCTCCCGGGGAATTCCCATAACTCTCCAGTACTCCGAAAAATACCTGAATCACTCGGAGCCATTCCGATGTCCGAATATAGCCTTCCAATATATCGATCTTTACCTCTCAACCATTTTGAGACTCCTCGTCATGTCTGCGATCTCATCCGGGACTCCGAACAAACTTCGGTCATCAAATCTCATAACTCATAATATAAATCGTCATCGAACGTTAAGCGTGCGGACCCTATGAGTTCGAGAACTATGTAGACATGACCGAGGCACATCTCCGGTCAATAACCAATAGCGGAACCTGGATGCTCATATTGGTTCCTACATATTCTACAAAGATCTTTATCGGTCAAACTGCAATAACAACATACGTTATTCCCTTTGTCATCGGTATGTTACTTGCCCGAGATTCGATCATTGGTATCATCATACCTAGTTCAATATCGTTACCGGCAATTCTCTTTACTTGTTCTGTAATGCATCATCCCGTAACTAACTCTTTAGTCACATTGCTTTCAAGGCTTATAGTGATGTGCATTGTCGAGAGGGCCCAGATATACCTCTCTGATACTCGGAGTGACAAATCATAATCTTGATCTATGCCAACCCAACAAACACCTTCGGAGACACCTGTAGAGCATCTTTATAATCACCCAATTACATTGTGATGTTTGATAGCACACAAGGTGTTCCTCCGGTATTCGGGAGTTGCATAATCTCGTAGTCAGAGGAATATGTATAAGTCATGAATAAAGCAATAGCAATAAAACTTAATGATCATTATGCTAAGCTAACAGATGGGTCTTGTCGGGGATATACCCCACGGTGTAACCCATCTAGATGTATGACCCGGATGGATCTTGGCGACTCACTGGTGACCCGCCTGATCTTGGCGACTCATTAGTAAACTGGTGAGCGGGTCAGACGGATGACAAGGCCCAAGGCCCAGTATGCCGGTTCGTATGATGGTGGGACGGTTTAATAGGAAAGCATAAGGAATATTCCCTTACAAAGGAAGCAAGACTAGGACTCCACTTGTAATAGAGTAATCCTAATCCTAATAGGACTAGTCATGTAAGCCGCCCCTTCAACATATATAAGGAGGGGCAGGGCTCCCCAAGAGGGACAAATTTCACAAGTTAGGTTTAGATAGACAAGTCAATAGCTCTCGAGAAAGAGCACCCTTGTAATCGTGATCATCATCATCAATGTCAATGAAGCAGGATGTAGGCTTTTACCTCCACTGTGAGGGGCCGAACCTGGGCAAAAGCCTCGCGTCTCTCGCCCCGTTCAACCCCTCTCAAGCTACCACATAGATGTGTTGGCCTCACGACTAAATCCTCACACTAGGACATCTGCCGTGACGATTCCACGACAGGTCTTGTCCATCACATCATTCTCCTAATGATGTGATCCCATTCATCAAATGACAACACATGTCTATGGTCAGAAAACTTAACCATCTTTGATTAACGAGCTAGTCAAGTAGAGGCATACTGCACACTTTGTTTTGTCTATGTATTCACACATGTATCAAGTTTCCGGTTAATACAATTCTAGCATGAATAATAAACATTTATCATGATATAAGGAAATATAAATAACATCTTTATTATTGCCTCTAGGGCATATTTCCTTCAGTCTCCCACTTGCACTAGAGTCAATAATCTAGTTCACATCGCCATGTGATTTAACACCAATAGTTCACATCGTCATGTGATTTAACACTCTATAGTTCACATCTCCAAGTGACCAACACCCAAAGGGTTTACTAGAGTCAATAATCTAGTTCACATCGCCATGTGATTAACACCCAAAGTGTACTAAGGTGTGATCATGTTTTGCTTGTGAGAGAAGTTTAGTCAACGGGTCTGCCACATTCAGATCCATATGTATTTTGCAAATTTCTATGTATACAATGCTCTGCATGGAGCTACTCTAGCTAATAGCTCCCACTTTCAATATGTATCCAGATTGAGACTTAGAGTCATCCGGATCAGTGTCAAAGCTTGCATCGATGTAACTTGTCGGTGTCAAAACCGGCAGATCTCGGGTAGGGGGTCCCGAACTGTACGTCTAAGGCGGATGGTAACAGGAGACATGGGACACGATGTTTACCCAGGTTCGGGCCCTCTTGAAGCAGGTAATACCCTACGTCCTGCTTGATTGTTCTTGATGATATGAGTATTACAAGAGTTGATCTACCATGAGATCGTAGAGGCTAAACCCTAGAAGCTAGCCTATGGTATGATTGTATGTTGTCCTACGGACTAAACCCTCCGGTTTATATAGACACCGGAGGGGGCTAGGGTTACATAGAGTCGGTTATAAGGGAGGAGATCCACATATCCGTATTGCCTAGCTTGCCTTCCACGCCAAGGAGAGTCCCATCCGGACACGGGACGAAGTATTCAATCTTGTATCTTCATAGTCCAACAGTCCGGCCAAAGGATATAGTCCGGCTGTCCGAAGACCCCCTAATCTAGGACTCCCTCAGTAGCCCCTGAACCAGGCTTCAATGACGATGAGTCCGGCGCGCAGTATTGTCTTCGGCATTGCAAGGCGGTTCTTCCTCCGAATACTCCATAGAAGATTTTGAACACCAGAATAGTGTCCGGCTCTGCAAAACAAGTTCCACATACTACCGCAGAGAGAATAATATTTCCAAAAATCTAATCTGCTGACGCGTTCTGACAGCACGACGTCATGTCACGGCTCGGTCATTATTCGAACCGTTTTTCTCAACCAGCACTGCACATAACATGGGGCGGTTTTCTCGACACGTCTTGTCAAAGCAGAGATCGTGTCCCCCTTATTACGGGATTCTCATCAATACGGACGTGGGTAACCCAACCGTGCCATCAATTACGGCGCCTAGGGAATAAGCGGTTTTACCAGGCAAGTGGGGAGACGCATCGCCTCTTTTGCCCATATAAAGGGACAAGGATTTACTCTTTTCCCCCACGCCTTCTTCCTCCTTGCTTACCCATTCCCGCACACTCAAGCTCTAGCACCCAAGCTCGCGTTCTTCTTCTCAAACCACTCCAAGCATGTCCGGAGCAGGAGGCAATTGGATGGTCTCCTCCATCACAGAGGAGAACATCAAAAAGTTACGGGAAGCCGGATATCTGGCCACGGATATCGCGCACCGGCTGCCAGATGCGGGGCAGATCATCCCAACGCCCGAACCCCATGAGAGGGTAGTTTTTCTTACCCATTTTGTCCGCGGACTGGGATTTCCCCTCCACCCGTTTGTCCGCGGGCTCATGTTCTACTATGGGCTGGATTTTCATGATCTGGCTCCCAATTTCATCATCAACATCTCGGCGTTTATCGTCCTGTGCGAGGCCTTCCTCCGCATCAAGCCCCATTTTGGCCTGTGGCTGAGGACCTTCAATGTCAAACCGAAGGTGGTGGTCGGATAGCAAGCGGAGTGCGGAGGCGCCATGGTGGGCAAGATGCCTAATGTCACCTGGCTTGAAGGCTCCTATGTGGAGACCATAAAGGGGTGGCAATCGGGGTGGTTCTACATCACCGAGCCGCGCGACAACAACTGGGTGGCGGCCCCTGAATTCTGATTCGGAATCCCCACACGGCTCACCTCCTGGAAAGAGAAGGGCCTGTCCTGGGGTTCCTCGGTAGAGCTGACCGGACTCCAGACCTGCATCAAGAACATGATGAGCAAGAAAATTAAGCTCATCAGCGTGGTCTAGGTCATGCTCTTCCGCCGGATTCTCCCGTGTCAACAACGGGTATTCAACTTGTGGGAGTTTGACCCGGCCAAGCACCAGACACTGCAAGAGCTCTATGGCACGACGCACGAGGACATCTAGAGGGTGTTGTTTAAGGGCGTCGAGGTACCTCCTTCCCTCACCAAGGACTGCGGACTCAGTGCAAAGCGTCGCGCCAATCCGGTAAGTTTTTATATTTCACAAGGTGTCTATTTGCCCCAGTTTAATCATGTGCGAGATCTAAGCCTTCCATGCCTTTAACAGGACTGGGTGAAGACAGCGGAGCAGATCGATTGCCCCGCCCCCCTGCCGAAAGATCCTGCAGATGCTCTCCTGACGGAGATGCTGGTTCCGGCACCTTACGAGGTGCCGGTGAAGAAGGCCAAGAAGAAGGCCGCGGGGACCCGAAAGGGTCTCCGGTGCAAGGTTGTATCAGACTCATCGTCCGACAACTCTGACACGCCCTCCTCCCACAAAAACGAGAAGGAGGAAGAGGAAAGTTCTCCCCCCAGCCGAGGGAGACAAGAAAAGGAAGGCTGACCCAACCGGGGAGGCCGAAGGGTACAAGAAGGGCAAGACCCTCCCTCCGGACTACTCCACGACGGCCGCCTACAGCGGCGACGACTGGCTACCCAGGGTCAAGCCCCTGGCGAAGTCGTAAGTATCCGGACACCATAGTAATTTGTTGTATGTTTTACTGCACTGCTTCTTCTCATGCCAAACATGATTATGCAGTCCGTCCTGAGCTCATCTCGACGTAACTTCGTCGAGCGGTTCGTTGGACTCGTCGGATATGAATAGCGGTTCTCTTCCGACCGCCTCCACTCCTTGCCCTGCGGATGACGTCGAGGTTTTGTCTCAACAGACACCGGGCCAAGGGGAGGCAGTCCTGGGGCGCCTCGAGGCGACCTTCCGGACCCTGGGCGCAAAGGGAGCCGGACTCCCATGGGCTCCAGGTTCGGCCCCCAGCCGAACACTACACCGGAATCTTCGGTGATTCCGGAATCCGGCGGGCGACCCCCCGTTAAGGGGGGCAAGCCGCCCGTGCTGATGTCCTCTGTCTATCCAGAGGCACCGGACAACTTGCTGGAAGCGCTTCGCGGCACTTCCATCGACGAAGAGCACCGTACTATCATGAGTGCGGTGATCGAGAAAGTTCAGTCCGCCAAAAACGGACTGACTGAAGCTTACGCCAGCCTCCTAACAGGCTTTGAGGTAAGCAATGAAGATATAGGAAAATATGCCCACATGGATACTAGCCCCTGATGCTCTGTTCGGCATTCGGAAAGAAAGGCCGGATAGAGGATCAAATGATAACTCAGGAGTCTAATCAGAAAAATGTCTATGTGTATGTGCAGGCTTCACTGCTGGTCGCTGCCGCACGTACTGCGGAGGTCTCTGCACTGAAGCAGGACCTGGAGCGGTCCGAGGATGATCTCGGCCTTACCAAGAGGCAGCTCGAGGAGAGCAAAGGTAAGCAATACCCCTGTCTATATATTTAAAAAGAAAGTTTGGGTGTAAAGTAATAGGATCATCATGGATTTGCCAGGGGCCACGACCAAAGTGGCAACCCTGAGGAAGGCGTTGTCCGAGGCCGAAGACAAAGCGGCCAAGGAGCGCATTGAACGGGAGAAGAAAGAAGCCCGAGTAGGCGAGGTGCGGTAAGAGCTCGAGGCTCTCGCCAAAAAACACGAGTCCTTGGAGCTTGACTCTAAGACGCAAGAGTCCGAGCTCGCGCAGGCGCTTGAAAGCGCCCGGAGCGCCAAGGCTGAAGCCCACAAGGCCCTCCAGGATATTGATGCGATGAAGAAGATAGCAGCAGGTAAGGCATTCATTATGCAAAGCAAGCACATGAAGGAGACTTTCCTTTTACTTACCCGAGTTCGGAGCTCTCCAAGAGCGTTTGCAGATCTTCCCTGCAGTGTACTGGTGGCCGTGGAGTTTTACCGAGCTGAGGAGGGGAGCTCGACGGAGAAGTTGTTCTGGTCTCAGTATACTCGGACCGAACACCCCATGCCCTTGAGCGACCAGCTGAAGCAGTTGGTCGAGCTTCACAAGGCGATCGAATAAGCCATGAGGGACCTTATAGTTCGGATGTGGCCTGGCGAGCCCCTGTCCGGCAGCTACTTCGGTCTGGTAAGGCGGCTTGTCAACGCCTGCCCACGGCTTGAAGTCATAAAGTGGTCTGTCTGCATCGAGGGTGCGCGCAGGGCTTTTGCCCGGGCGAAGGTGCACTGGGCGAAGCTGGACGCCGTGAAGCTGGTGAAGGAGGGGCCGCCGGAGGGCAAGGAGCATCGCTGCCCCGAGATGTACTATGAGAGTGTCCTGAAGGGTTCCCGCCTTGTGGCGGATGAGTGTGCCAAGGATGTAATTTTTGAATGAACATGCTCATGTGATCATGTAATATGAAACGAGTTCATTTGCGCCATGCGACACTTTTTTAATTTAAAATGTTACCTTCTGTGCGGCCGTTTATAAAATCTAAGGGTTGGCCAGTCATCGGCTTGTGCCCCCATGTAACTAGTACTGGGGTGTTCGGGATAAACCTGAGCACTCTTTACCCCAATTTTGGGTCCTTCAAGGGAGGTGTTCAGTGCAACGAACCAGGCAATCGGACTATAATGCTTTATCACTCTCACTTAGCCATAGAAGTCTACAATTTTAAATTTTGGCGAAGCCCCTGGTATTCGGAAGGCCAAATTTGGGGCGCTATACATGCCTAAGCCAGACAAGGCCGACTCCTCGCCCGAAGCGGAACAAGTCTTTAAGGACTTGAGACCTCTCGAACAGCAACCAGTCTCTTGCCTTATCATGACAGTCAGTTTTCGGCTTTCTCTAATGAGGTGCTCATCTGGAAGAACCGGGACACAATCGCAGTAGTTCTCCCACCACTACCTTAGCCGATATAGCGGAACGTAAGGTACCAAAGCATGGGAGCCGGGAAACCCAACTATTGACCCCAAGACATGATTCGGAGCTGATGCATATAATGTTATAAGTTCGGGGTGCCGCGCTGTCGAAAGTGTTCGGACTTCTCGCGCTGTATTATGGGGTAAACGAAAGCCCCTGGCGTACTGACCATACCCGAATTTACGGGTGCGAATTCTCGTAAATGGACATAAAGGAAAAAAAGAATGAAAAATGCAATAATAGACTAATGCTATGCATTGTTATTTAAATAATACGTCGAAGCGTACTGGTACAGGTAGTGCAATAAGCAGAAAGTAGGACTATTCGAAATGTCCTATCCAAGGGTAAGTTGCGTATGGATAGTAGAAAGCGGGTATTATTATTAGAGACCACCTGGGGGTTCCTGTGTACATCTTAGCTTCTTGCCGCCTTGGTTGTTCCTTCCCGTAATGTGTCCGGCAATCATACTGCCGAAAAGGGCTTCCAGAGAGTTAGGCCCTGAAAGAGAAAAGAAATGATAAAGATATACAGCCCCTAGGACGGGTAAGCCACATTGCGGGACGTGCCCTGATCGTGCCCCCGCCTATGTCCATGGTATTTTCAGTGCGTAATTATGTACGTGCGGCACGGATTTTGTCGCTTGACTGGGACTGGGATGGGTGCCGAATTGCTAGGCGAGCTCTGAACGTGCCAGGCGATCCTGTTGCAGTTTACTCCGGACACGCTTGAAGGTGTTCGAGGGCTGTATCGCCGAATTAGTGGTTTGCCTTGAAAGGCTGCTTTGTGCTTCTGCTGCGAGGGCTGCAGTGTGCTCTTCCGTGCGGAGCGAGCGTTCTGTGTTTCCATTCACTGTTATGACCCCCCCTAGGTCCTGGCATCTTGAGCTTGAGGTATGCGTAATGCGGTACTGCATTGAATTTTGCAAATGCAGTTCGTCCGAGTAGTGCATGATAGCCACTGCGAAACGGGATGATGTCGAAGATTAACTCCTCGCTTCGGAAGTTGTCCGGTGATCCGAAGACTACTTCCAGTGTGATTGAGCTTGTGCAATGGGCCTCTACACCTGGGATGACGCCCTTAAAGGTGGTTTTGGTGGGTTTGATCCTCAAGGGATCGATACCCATTTTTCGCATTGTATCCTGATAGAGCAGGTTCAGGCTGTTGCCGCCGTCCATAAGGACTCGAGTGAGATGAAATCCGTCGATGATGAGGTCTAGGACCAGTGTGGAGGATCCGCCATGATGGATACTAGTGGGGTGATCCCTGCGATCAAAGGTGATCGGGCAAGTAGACCATGGGTTGAACTTTGGGGCGACGAGCTCCATCGCATAGATATCCCTTAGTGCATGCTTCCGCTCCCTCTTGGGAATGTGGGTTGCGTATATCATGTTCACCGTATTCACTTGTGGGGGGAACCCCTTCTGTCCTCCCGTGTTCGGCAACCGGGGCTCCTCCTCGTCATCACTATGCAGCCCCTTGTCCTTGTTTTCGGCATTTAACTTGCCGGCCTGCTTGAACACCCAGCATTCTCTGTTGGTGTGATTGGCTGGCTTGTCGGGGGTGCCGTGGATTTGACACGAGCGATCCAGTATGCGATCCAAACTGGATGGAGCCGGAGTACTTATTTTAAATGGCTTTTTCCACTGACCAGATCTAGAGCCTCTGAATCTGGCATTGACTGCCGTATCCTCGATGTTATCGCCGTTATTGCGGCGCTTTGGTCTATTACGACATTGTCTGTCGTTGGCATCTTTGGTATCCGAAGTGCCCGGATTCCTTGATGTGTTATTGCTGCGAGCCAGCCAGCTATCCACGCCCGCGCAAAAGCGGGTCATTAGTGTCGTGAGGGCTACCATAGACTTCGGCTTCTCCTGGCCAAGGTGGCGGGCAAGCCACTCGTCACGGATGTTGTGCTTGAATACCGCGAGGGCCTCTGCATCCGGACAGTCGACAATTTGGTTTTTCTTAGTCAGGAACCGAGTCCAGAATTGTCTAGCTGATTCCCCTGGCTGCTGAGTTATATGGCTCAATTCATCAGCATCCGGTGGTCGCACATAAGTGCCTTGAAAGTTGTCAAGGAATGCGCCTTCCAGATCCTCCCAACTGCCGACGGAGTCTGCTGGCAAGCTGTTCAGCCAATGCCGAGATGGTCCTTTGAGTTTTAGTGGGAGGTACTTGATGGTGTGTAGATCATCACCGCGAGCCATGTGGATGTGAAGGAGGAAATCCTCAATCCATACAGCGGGATCTGTTGTACCATCATATGATTCGATATTTACGGGTTTGAAACCCTCCGGGAATTCGTGATCCATAACTTCATTAGTGAAGCATAGGGGGTGTGCGGTGCCTCTGTGCCGGGCTATATTCCGATGCAGTTCGTATGAGTCTTGTCTGCTGTATTCGGCCCGGCCGGATTTGCTTTTGGCATATCCGGCGCGACGATCATCGTCCCGTGTTGGCGCGCGTGCTCGTGACCCGTATATTGACCTTGCAAGTTTTTCCTTACTATCCAATACGTCTCGCAGGTCCCATGTGTTGCCCCCAGCCTTGGTATTTTGGATTGAGTGGCGGCGGGGTGCAGGCCGAACTTCAGGCTGAAACGCCTCTTTGGCTCGGCCACGTAGTGGCCGGTCAGCCGCATCGTACACTGGTGCGTGGGGTTTCAATGCTTCTTCCTCGAGGTGAGGTAGCAACCTGCGTTTTGGGTAACTCTTGGAGGGGAGCTCGAGTTCGTATTCCTCGGCCGCAAGGACTTCGGTCCATCTGTCTGCTAGCAAGTCTTAATCAGCTTGAAGCTGTTGTTGCTTTTTCTTCAGGCTATTTGTTGTGGCCATAAGCCGGTGCTTGAAGCGCTCCTGTTCAACGGGGTCATCAGGCACGATAAATTCTTCGTCGCCGAGGCTCGCCTCGTCTTCGGAGAGAGGCATGCAATTGTCCTCCTCTAGTTCTCCATCTGCTGCCTGCTCTGGAGGGCTGGCTTGTTCATCCTCCGGCTCTACATCATGCTGGAGGGGATTGTGGTTTTCTTCGGCACTATCCGGAGTGTTATGATCTCCTGTGTCGGTATCACTACTTTTGCTGTGGCGGGACTTAGAGCGGCGCCGCTGACGTTGGCACTTGGGTTGCTTCTTGGAGGGGTCATCCTCCGCTGTCTCGTCACCATTGCCTTCTTTAGGGGTGTCCACCATATATATGTCGTATGATGAGGTAGCGGTCCAGCGTCCTGTGGGCGGTGGTTCCTGCTCGTCTCCTGCATCGTCGTCCATACCGTCGATGTCTTCGGAGTCCAAGTCGAGCATGTCGGTTAAATCGTCGACAGTGGCTACTAAGTGGGTGGTGGGTGGGCAGAGAATTTCTTCATCGTCTGCATCCCATTCTAGCCGGACATAGTTCGGTTAAGGTTCTCCTGACAGGGAGAGGGACCTCAATGAATTTAGCACATCGCCGAAGGGCGAGTGCTGAAAGATATCTGCGGAGGTGAACTCCATGATCGGCGCCCAGTCGGATTCGACGGGCACGGATGTAAGCGGCTCGGAGTCCGTGGCCGGAGGTGAATCCAGTGGTTCGGCGACACGGCTCTCGTAAGGGGTGAAGTCAGTATCCGGCTCCATCGCCACTAAGAGTGCGGTCTCCATAGCGGGGTCTATCCCTCCACTCTCAGATGGCGTGATTTGCTCCGGATTGACGGCCGGAGTAGTTGCAGATGCGATCTCCCGAACACTGTCCGACGGCAGAGTTACGTCGTGCTCATCGTGACTGTGCGGCGCACCTGACACGGGCTCGAATCCATCGAAGATCAAGTCTCCACGGACGTCGGCAGTGTAGTTTAAGTTTCCGAATCTGACCTGATGGCCAGGGGCGTAGCTCTCGATCTGCTCCAGATGGCCAAGCAAGTTGGCCCGCAGTGCGAAGCCGCCGAATACAAAGATCTGTCCGGGGAGGAAAACCTCACCCTGGACCGCATCGCTACCGATGATCGAAGGAGCCATCAAGCCTTATTGTGACAACACAGTGGAACTCTCAATGAAAGCACCAATGTCGGTGTCAAAACCGGCGGATCTCGGGTAGGGGGTCCCGAACTGTGCGTCTAAGGCGGATGGTAACAGGAGACAAGGGACACGATGTTTACCCAGGTTCAGGCCCTCTTAAAGGAGGTAATACCCCCGTCCCGCTTGATTGTTCTTGATGATATGAGTATTACAAGAGTTGATCTACCACGAGATCGTAGAGGCTAAACCCTAGAAGCTAGCCTATGGTATGATTGTATGTTGTCCTACGGACTAAACCCTCCGGTTTATATAGACACTGGAGGGGGCTAGGGTTACACAAAGTCGGTTACAAGGGAGGATATCTACATATCCGTATTGCCTAGCTTTCCTTCCATGCCAAGGAGAGTCCCATCCGGACATGGGACGAAGTCTTCAATCTTGTATCTTCATAGTCCAACAGTCCGGCCGAAGGATATAGTCCGGCTGTCTGGAGACCCCCTAATCCAGGACTCCCTCATAACCCTTTACGACGAACTTTTTGTCACCTCCATAATCGAGAAACATATCCTTATTCCACTAAGGATAACTTTGACCGTTGTCCAGTGATCCACTCCTGGATCACTATTGTACCCTCTTGCCAAACTCATGGTGAGGTACACAATAGGTCTAGTACACAGCATGGCATACTTTTTGTAGAACCTATGACTGAGGCATAGGGAATGACTTTTCATTCTCTTTCTATTTTCTGTCATGGTCGGGTTTTGAGTCTTCACTCAACTTCACACCTTGCAACACAGTCAAGAACTCCTTCTTCAACTGTTCCATTTTGAACTACTTCAAAATCTTGTCAAGGTATGTACTCATTGAAAAAAAATTATCAAACGTCTTGATCTATCTCTGTAGATCTTGATGCTCAATATGTAAGCAGCTTCACCGAGGCCTTTCTTTGAAAAACTCCTTTCAAACACTCCTTTATGCTTTCCAGAAAATTCTACATCATTTCCCGATCAACAATATGTCATTCACATATACTTATCAGAAAGGCTGTAGTGCTCCCACTCACTTTCTTGTAAATACATGCTTCACAATAAGTCTGTATAAAACCATATGCTTTGATCACTTTATCAAAGCGTATATTCCAACTCCGAGATGCTTGCACCAGTCCGTAGATGGATCGCTGGAGTTTGCACACTTTGTTAGCACCTTTAGGATCGACAAAACCTTCTGGTTGCATCATATACAACTCTTCTTTAAGAAATCCATTAAGGAATGCAGTTTTGACATCCATTTGCCAGATTTCATAAAATGTGGCAATTGCTAACATGATTCGGACAGACTTAAGCATCGCTATGAGTGAGAAAATCTCATCGTAGTCAACACCTTGAACTTGTCAAAAAAAATTCGACAAGTCGAGCTTTGTAGATAGTAACACTACTATCAGCGTCCGTCTTCCTCTTGAAGATCCATTTATTCTCTATGGCTTGCCGATCATTGGGCAAGTCAACCAAAGTCCACACTTTGTTCTCATACATGGATCCCATCTCAGATTTCATGGCTTCAAGCCATTTCGTGGAATCCGGGCTCATCATCGCTTCCTCATAGCTCTTAGGTTCATCATGGTCAAGTAGCATGACCTCCAGAACAGGATTACCATACCACTCTAGTGCGGATCATACTCTGGTTGACCTACGAGGTTCGGTGGTAACTTGATCTAAAGTTTCATGATCATCATCATTAGCTTCCTCACTAATTGGTGTAGGAATCACTGGAACTGATTTTTGTGATGAACTACTTTCCAATTCGGGAGAAGGTACAATTACCTCATCAAGTTCTACTTTCCTCCCACTCACTTCTTTCGAGAGAAACTCCTTCTCTATAAAGGATCCATTCTTAGCAACAAATATCTTGCCTTTGTATCTGTGATAGAAGGTGTGACCAACAGTTTCGTTTGGGTATCCTATGAAGACGCATTTCTCCGATTTGGGTTCGAGCTTATCAGGTTGAAGTTTTTTCACATAAGCATCGGAGCCCCAAACTTTAAGAAATGACAGCTTAGGTTTCTTGCCAAACCACAGTTCATACGGTGTCGTCTCAACGGATTTAGATGGTTCCCTATTTAACGTGAATGCAGATGTCTCTAATGCATAACCCAAAACGATAGTGGTAAATCGGTAAGAGACATCATAGATCGCACCATATCTAATAAAGTACGGTTACGACATTCGGACACACCATTACGCTGTAGTGTTCCAGGTGGTGTGAGTTGTGAAACTATTCCACATTGTTTTAAATGAAGGCCAAACTCGTAACTCAAATATTCGCCTCCCCGATCAGATTGTAGAAACTTTATTTTCTTGTTACGATGATTCTCAAGTTTACTTTGATTTTTTTGAACTTTTCAAATGTTTCAGACTTGTGTTTCATTAAGTAGATATATCTATATCTCCTCAAATCATCTGTGATGGTCAGAAAATAATGATACCCGCCACGAGCCTCAACACTCATCGGACCACTTACATCAGTATGTATTATTTCCAATAAGTCAGTGGCTCACTCCATTGTTCCGGAGAATGGAGTTTTAGTCATCTTGCCCATGAGGCATGGTTCGCAAGCATCAAGTGATTCATAATCAAGTGATTCCAAAAGCCCATCAGCATGGAGTTTCTTCATGCGCTTTACACCAATATGACCTAAACGGCAGTGCCACAAATAAGTTGCACTATCATTATTAACTTTGCATCTTTTGGCATCAATATTATGTGTATCACTGTGATCGAGATTCAGTAAACCATTTACATTGGATGTAAGACCATAGAAGGTTTTATTCATGTAAACATAACAACAATTATTCTCTGACTTTAAATGAATAACGGTATCGCAATAAACATGATCCAATCATATTTATGCTCAACGCAAACACCAAATAACATTTATTTAGTTCCAATACTAATCTCGAAGGTAGAGGGAGTATGCGACGGTGATCTTATCAACCTTGGAATCATTACCCAACACACATCGTCACCTCAACCTCAACTAGTCTTTGTTCATTTTGTAACTCCTATTTTGAGTTACTAATCATAGCAACTAAACCGGTATCAAATACCCAGGGGCTACTATGAACACTAGTAAAGTACACATCAATAACATGTATATCATATATACTTTTGTCCACTTTGCCATCCTTATTATCCGCCAAGTATTTGGGGCAGTTCCGCTTCCAATGACCATTTCCTTTGTAGTAGAAGCACTCAGTTTCAGGCTTGGGTCTAGCTTTGGGCTTCTTCATGGGAGTGGCAACTTGCTTGCCATTCTTCTTGAAGTTCCCTTTCTTTCCCTTGCCATTTTACTTGAAACTAGTGGTCTTGTCAACCATCAACATTTGATGCTTTTCTTGATTTCTACCTTCGCCGATTTCAGCATCACGAAGAGCTCGAGAATTGTTTTCGTCATCCCTTGCATATTATAGTTCATCACGAAGTTCCAGTAACTTGGTGATAGTGACTAGAGAACTCTGTCAATCACTATTTTATCTGGAAGATTAACTCCCACTTGATTCAAGCGATTGTAGTACTCAGACATTCTGAGCACATGCTCACTAGTTGAGCTATTCTCCTCCATCTTGTAGGCAAAATACTTGTCAAAGGTCTCATACCTCTTAACACGGGCATGAGTCTGAAATACCAATTTCAACTCTTGGAACATCTCATATGCTCCATGTTGTTCAAAACATTTTTGAAGTCCCGGTTCTAAGCCGAAAAGCATGGTGCACTAAACTATCAAGTAGTCATCATACCGAGCTTACCATAATGTCTGCATCAGCTCCTGCAAAAGGTCCGTCACCTAGCGGTGCATCAAGGACATAATTCTTCTGTGCAGCAATGAGGATAATCCTCAGATCACGGATCCAGTCCGCATCATTGCTTCTATCATCTTTCAACTTATTTTTCTCTAGGAACATATCAAAAATAAACTGGGAGCTATAACGCGAGCTATTAATCTACAACATAATTTGCAAATACTATCAGGACTAAGTTCATGATAAATTAAAGTCCAATTAAATCATATTACTTAAGAACTCCCACTTAGATAGACATCCGGCCCTCTAGTCATCTAAATGATCACGTGATCCATATCAACTAAACCATGTCCGATGATCACGTGAGATGGAGTCGTTTTCGCTGGTGAACATCACTATGTTGATCATATCTACTATATGATTCACGTTTGACCTTTCGGTCTCAGTGTTCCGAGGCCATATCTGCATATGCTAGGCTCGTCAAGTTTAACCTGAGTATTCTTCACGTGCAAAACTGGCTTGCACCCGTTGTATGTGAACATAGAGCTTATCACACCCGATCATCACGTGGTGTCTCGGCACCACGAACTATAGCAACGGTGCATACTCAGGGAGAACACTTGTACCTTGAAATTTAGTGAGGGATCATCTTATAATGCTACCGCCGTACTAAGCAAAATAAGATGCATAAAGGATAAACATCACATGCAATCAGAATAAGTGATATGATATGGCCATCATCATCTTGTGCCTTTGATCTCCATCTCCAAAGCACTGTCATGATCACCATCGTCACCGGCTTGACACCTTGATCTCCATCGTAGCATCGTTGTCGTCTCGCCAACTATTGCTTCTACAACTATCGCTACCGCTTAGTGATAAAGTAAAGCAATTACATGGCGATTGCATTTCGTACAATAAAGCGACAACCAGGAGGAGGAGAGAAAAGTCATGGTGGGCCCCGCTTGTCAGCCCCTCAGCGCTGACCCGGGCTGCCCGTTGACTGAACCCGCCGGCCGAAGCGGCTAAATTGCGAACGTTCACTGTTTAAGCCACTTTTCTGCCTAAAAAGTGAACGGCCACAACTTTGCAACTGTGACTCCGATTGAGGTGATTCCAATGCTCACATTCTCTGTTCGTTGAGCTCTTTTTGATGGGCCTATTTTATTTATGTTTGCACATTCTGAAAATGCCTATTTTCCCTTGCCCGTAAACAGCCCCCTCCGAGAGAGAACTGTTTCCGGCAACTCTTTCCGCGATTGTTTCACACTTCTTCCCGAAGTATTTGTCGACCCCCAGGCAAGCCAACCTCTTATCATGAGCCCCGAACTTGCATGTTTATTTTGCTGGTACCTCGTGTGTGTGATTAGTTGCAGTAGTTTTTGTCTATTTCGTCTACCGTTAGTTCAGTTGTGCTATATGTTAGTACTTCTTGCCACATCATGCTTGATTTTCATGATAGCATTTGCCATGCTAGTTATATTGTTGTTGATAATGTCATACCTGTGTTTTGGTTAGTTTCATGCCAGTAGTATTGATGCTATGATGATTTTGTTACACCATCGATAAGCTAGTACCCAGTATTGTCATGTTTCATAGGATTTATCTGTTCACTTGAGGAACTTGATATTTGTTAATGCATTTGCATGTTGCATGCTCATTGTTGCATCTTTGTTAAATATGATCATACTATTAATGATGGTGGAGAAGTTAATAACATGACTTCATAATAAAACTCCTCCGTCATCGATGGGATCGAGTCATAATGCCACCAAATCGAGCTTTCTCTAGTGCAGCCACACTTGCCTTTATGGGAGGCCCTAGCTGGGTCTGTTGTCATGCCTCTCGCAGGTGCCTCCAACTAGGAAAGGTTATGGGTGCGCGCTACCCTGATCAGGTAGGCGGACATAAGCCTTGTGAGCCCGAGTTTAGTTGTGTGCACATGTCCCTGTTTGGGACCGTTTTTGCCACGACGGTGGCCGTAGGTGCCTTTGGTAGGCACGGGGCCACCCATGACTTAGCCCAAATGGGAGTTGGTCGGAGTGGCCGGGAGAGTGTCATGGCAGTAGGACAGCTTTGTCAGAATGCCGTTGGTCCACCCGAATGGGAGTGCGAGGCCACGGATTATGTGGTGTGGGTACAGTGCGCTACCTTTGCAGAGTGTATATTAAGTCTATCGATAGCAGCACAGTTCGTAGTAGGTCACACTATCGGGTCTTGGTCGAAATGGAGGATAAACCTGCTAATAACTTATGTGATAAACAATGTGGTGACTTGGACTATGAGAAAATCGTGAGAAGTCATGATGATGTGTTGATATGACCCCGAGACGAGGTCTCGGTAAGTCATGAGTTTGCTCCGAGGAGCCGTGGCAGAGTAAGTGATTGTTGCATAAGGTTAATACAATCTGTCTTCACGGGAGGTAACTAGTAGTTTATTTTCAGCACAGTTTCATGATGCCATGCCATGTTTGGATATGCTATGTTTTGCGGTTGCTATGTTAGAAGTAAGTTTGATATGTCCTGTTATTGCCATGCTAGTAGATGCTATGATGTTGTTCATGATTTATGATTCTAGTTAATATCATGCCATGCTTAGTAGTGGTGCTAAAGTAGACTGTTGCATATGCTTGGTTCTTACTTTGTCATCTGCTCGTTTGGTTGCTATGTATTTGGTTGTCTTGCAAGTACATTCAATGTACTGACCTGGCGTGTCATGCTAGTTTTGTAGGTCGTGCCCAGGTTATTCGCTTGTTCCGTCGTGCTAGACCGTAATCTTGTCAGTCATGTGAGTTATGGAGCTCAGCCAGAGCGATATGCTGCCAAACCAAGACTTCCGTCGCCAGTTAAATAGACTTCCGCCACCATTTAAATAGCCTTAGGGCTATGCCACATAATTGTATTCATCAATGATGTAATCTTATACACATGTATTTGATGAATATTCTTGTACCTGGAATGCTGTATCATGGACCTGTCGTGCGTTAGGTGTTATCCTGGGCTCACGTGCGAAGGCCCCATGCTCCAAGTGGATCGGGGTGCCACACTCTCCTAGCTCAGGATTTTCTTCTTGTACTTCTGCCATCAAATCCTCAAATTCCTTAGTATAAGCTGTTACTATACTGTTGAGCTGTTTCAGACTGGTAAACTTCTCTGTTAGATCATAAGTACCCTGTTCAGGAAACCTTTTCACCACTTCAGCTCCAAATTGCTTCCAGTTAAACTGTTTCTTTAATAAACCAGACCTTCTCAACCAAGTATCTGCTTTATCAATAATGTACATTTGGGCTAGAGATACTTTATATTCTTCAGGTGCCCCAGACATTTGAAAATATTTGTTACATTGCCTTATCCACCCCACAGGGTCTGTGCCGGAAAATCTAGGGAAATCCAACTTGGGTCCTCTAGTATAGATTTCATGAACTGTGCTTGCATGTCATGTTCATATGTTTTATAATACCCCTGCCATAACTGCCTATCTCTATTCTGCTGATATATTTGATTGAATGCAGGAGTATACTCTTTGTTTCCGCCAGTTACTGAAGTTCCCATCTGACTAGCTGCATCTTGCCTGCCCTGGTTATGAAATCCAGGAGGAGCTGCTGGTCTACTAGTCCTGATAGGTGGTAAGTTGTGTAGCCGCATGTCTTCTAACTGCTTTGATTTCTCCTTTTATGCTGCTAGCTGTTTCCTTGTTCCGCTGTGCCCACTGTTTTTGCAATTTTCTCCTTGCTTAGAGCCAATGGACTGCACCTCGTCTTGCAACTTGGACACCTGAACTTGCATCTCCATGCTATCCTTCTCTAAGACTGCAAAATCTTCACGAATTGCCAGCATCTCTTGCAGATCCGCATCATCATTGCCTTTGCTCGCCCCATCTCCTTGATTCGAGGTGTGGGTACAAAATTTTACCTCTGGATCACCAGGAACCCTTCCCAAACCTCGAATCATGCCGCCGTTGCGATCCACGCCTCCCTAGCACACGGATCAATGCTGGAACACGGAATTTTACTGCTCGAGCAGTGTGCTCGAACAACCGTTTTCGCTCGGCTAATCTGTGCCAACCAACCGCTCCCCACTACCAATGCCACCGGAAAATCCTACCGCCGTCGTTGCTCACGGAGAAGGGTGGGAATCGCCGATCTGGAATTTTTTCCCCATCGGAGCGTGTTTCTGCCGAAGAACTATGGCTCATGATACCATTTGTCAGGACCGATCTAGACTTATGCGAATTTAGCAAGCAAATCAAAGAAATTTGGGAGCGGGGAAATCTCAGATCTGGATGTATTTGCTATTGATTTAACTTTGAAGTATCCCGTAAGCCATCGACGCGAATTCTGTAAGAGAAAAGACAGATCACACGCCAGCCACATCCCGGCTGGTTATATAGGCGAAAGTGATTGACAAAGTGAAAAGTAACAGTAACTACTACTGTATAACGGTACATTTAGGAAATCAACGGCTCTCGACGAAGCGGTAAGGCGTGGAGGCATCTCAGTCGTTGGATAACTGAATCTCATCGACACCTGCAGGTTCAGGCCTGACACTAGATTAGGAGCGGGAGCCAGCGTTTTCTGGAAGCCAGATAACCCTAGCGCCGGCCGCCGCCGTCCCTACCCCGTCAGGTTGTCTCGCAGCCGCGCCGCCTCCTCTCTCCCCTCTCGGCCATCGACCCGCCGTCTCCCCGTCGTTTCCGGCGCCCCCCGGCTGCCTCCATCTGCACCTGGTGTGCCGAACGGGGCCCAGCTCCTCGCGAGAAGCTATCGCGCGGAGTGCGGCGCTGGAGCCACAGATTGCACCAAGCCGTGCGGCCTCCGAACAGGGCGTCTCGCGGTAGCGTCTCCGCTCCTCCCGGCCGCGCTCGCGTCTCTCCTCCGCCCGCGCAGCTCACCTTGCGGCCGTCGCGGTGAGCCTCCGCCTCATGCTATGGCGCGGCTGCCGCTGTCGCCATCTCCACCGGCTTTCACCCCCGTCAAGGAAGATCCCGACGTCGGCACCACCGCTGCCGCTCGCACTTCGCGCCCACCGCCCCGCAAGAAGCGCCGCCGGGACCACCTTCCGGTAACCCCAAGCCAGCCGCTGCTCACGCCCCAAACTATTCTGTCCGGGATTTCGAAAACCGATTCCTTCGATGTCAAGCGGTGCGGGGAGCTGGACCTAACGCCGATGACCGTGCCCACCTCCATAAAGAGCGAGCCTGACGCCGACGACGGGGCTGGCAAGAATGCAGGAGGGGAAACATTGCGCGCACAACCGCACAAGAAGCGCAGCCGGCACTGCCTGCCGGCAACCCCAATCCAGCAGCCCCTTTTCACTCCCCAAGCTACCCCGCCGGGCATTTCAAGGGCCGATTCCTCTGTGGATAAGTGGAGCGAGCAGCCCAGCGCAACGCCGACTACCACTGTCAAGCGTGAGCTCGATGCAGACGCTGGCAAGGACACGGGAGGGAAGGTGGTCCGGAGACGACGCCCCTACCCTCAGAGGCCCATTACAGAGCAAGCCCCCACCATGTGGGCTAATCGTGGACGCCTTGGCCGTCTCCTCCACAGTCATGTTCGCACGCACCAATGGCGAGATGCTGCAGGGGTCTTCTCCGTGCTCCTACCTGGCATCCAGCGCCCTGACTCCTTCGAGGAGGTCCGCAGCATTTTAGTGGTAAGCAGAACATGCAGGGTGTAATTACTAATTTTTATAGCAGCTCATGGTTTTGGTAAAGTTAGTGTTTTCTAATGAAGGCTAGTTGCTCGATTGAAGGATGCGATGGATATTCATAGACGCCTTGTTCAGGATAGTGGCAACCATGGGAGGAGAACCTACTACCACCGGACGCAGAAGGTTTTTGATGTTTGGATACAACGGCTAATGTGGTTGCCTACTTCTGCAAAAGTAAGTTCCTAATTTGTTGTCAACTTTTAGACTAATACAATGTTAAATTAGTTAATTATCTTATTCTTATATATACCATGAGTAAATTTGTTAATACAACCATATCTGAACAAACACCTGAAAATGGAACCAGGGTTTTGTTATAATCCGTATTGTTACCAATCAGTACTATTCAGAGCCTAATTGGATAAAAAATGTTTCCGGGAACAACATTGAATTCCAAATCCAACAGGAATTAGGACTGTTCATTTGTTTGGATATAAGCATAGTAGCATACACATGAAAGTTCCTTATTATTGTACCTTTCGTTGTATTTTTGTATGAACTTTATGGGGAAAGGGCATTTGCTGTGAAGTCTGGTCAGCAATCTTCTGCTAACTTGTGTCTATAGGAGTGATACCGTTGCTATAGTAGAGATTATTGAAGCCCATCTGGCATGTGCGCATTGCCCTGTAGCCCGCACAACTGTGAGCTCTGCCTTCTGATGCACCTATATTTTGTTGCTACCTGAACTGTCTGCAGTTGCTCAACACCAGCTGTATTTGGTAAAACCATGGGTGGTCCTTCATCAGTAGAACAACATGAACTTAGGGTGAGGTAAAAGCTGACACAGGGCAGAGGATCAAAGTGTATTGTAGTACTCCTGTTTATGTTCTTCAAAAGTATCCTACATCTGTTCTTTTGTTTTGGGATTCTTATATTCCAAACGGCCTATTTTTTAAGGCGACGCCTTACCGCCTTAGGGAGGGGGGGCGCTTTGGCGCCTAGGCGACGCCTAGGCGCCCAAAGCGGTCGATTTTCCAAAGCGGAGGGGGAGCGCTTCGACGCCTAGGCGTCGCCTTAGGGACGCTTTAAAAACATAGCAAATGGCCCTCTTTTTGTTGAGTTCGAAATCACAATATGCAGTTTTGTGCACGTGTGTTTTTATTCTGTTGTGGCTTGCTAGTATTTTATAGTTAGGTTGGTTGCAATTTAAACTTCTGCATGCCATGGCAAAATTGGATTCAGTTGATCGGAAACATTGAGTCATAACTTCGTATGTTCATAGACTCACCTGAATACTAAGGTCATGGGATTAGCTTAATAAAAAGATCATGTTGTACATCATAGTCTTCAGTTCTAATTGTGTTCTGTTTTCTGTATTACCTCTGATCTAATCCTTTTTATTATACGGTAATAGATGTACAAACATCATGCTCCTTTGTATTTGCTAAACCCTGTTAATTTGTTTGGCAGAAACACATGGTTAAACTCGAACTGGCTCTATTTTATCTTTCACAAGGCAAGATCGACGATGCACACAATGCAACAAGAGTGTGAGTTACCGGCACAGTCTGTTAGTGTTTACATCTGCCATGTCTTGTACACATTTTTTGATATGCCTTTTCTTGGGAATACACTGATCTGTGATAGGCTTATAGCCATGTCATCTTGTTTGTTGTTACAATTTACATGCCTAATTCATTTACTTCCTTAATGAAACCAAGTATAAGTCTATCATGTTAAATCCAAAGAAATTGTTTTTTCACATGTTATCAGGCAAGGACTGTATTGCCTGCGAGGTACTAGGTAACTTCTCATTAAGGATACAATCCATTTTGGTCCAGGTATTTGTTACATAGTAACAGGTTGAACCACCTTTTTGTTTTTGCTCAAAACATTCCACTTTGAACCACATTTAACCATTTCAGATTTTGAAGTGGTTCTGACATGATTGCCCCATTTGTCTGGGTAGTGTGTCACTCGCAACTTGACACATTGCAGGCCAATTGGGACATGCATCTCACAGATACTCTCTGACATGGCATAGGCTAGCCGGCGATATGACAGAGGCTAGCTAGAGATGCGATGTCCATCGTGGCAGAGGCTAGCTGGACTGTCCAACGTAGCAGAACTTGGGTTACCAGAGAGCAGTAATAGCTAGCAGAGAGCGGCTGTTGGACCTTCGGTTAGCCTCTGCCACATCGGATGCATGTTTGCAAAATGTACGCCACAGTTAGTCTTGCGATGTGTCAAGCAATAGGTGACTGTTACATCACCCTGATGAGTGTGACCATCACATCAGAACTAATTCAAATGCTAAAGTGTTTTTCAGAGTGGAATAATTTGTGCAAAATCTGCTTCAAAGTGTCACCGAAAACTAAATGTGGTTCAAACTGTCACGTATCACAAATATCTGGTCGAATGTGGAATTTATTCTTTCATTAACAGAAGTAGGCACCCAAATTCAAGTACATGGTTGGTGGTGTACACTCTCACCTCCAGCCAACTGAGTGGCTCACGACACATTTGTGTGGTATTCATATGCGTCAATCTAGGAAATTTTTTATGATGATGAAAGGAATCTACAGATAGTACAAAAGTATGCATTTGTTAAATGCATACATTGTGTTAAGATATGTGTAGCATCTTAATTCTGGTAACTAGAGTACTTTTCAAGTGTTGAAGCTTTTGGATGATTTAGTTTCTTGTTTTAATTTTCTCTTCCACAGACATGTCTTGTCAGCACTGAGATAAAAGAATTGAGAGCTTCTATTCCTTTTTTCAGCCTCATCGCGAAGGATGGACTACAGAAGGAACCAACTCTAAATCTGATACATGGCTTGATATCATATGATAAATGGTACTCTGGCTTGCCCAAAGATATGCAACTTGAGAGATTTGATGTGTACAATGAATCATGCAAAATTTCTATGTCATCCAATACCTGTGGAGAAAATGGTCTTCAGGATAGTTCAGATGACAATTGCAGCATTGATGTTGATGATGCCAGTTTTCCTGCTTGCTCTTCAGAAAGTTCTATCAATAATGGGAATATAGACAAAAAATGCAAGATTCCCAAGAAATCTCGTTCTGTTTATCCTGTTAAGGAAAACGATTCAGTAGATTCACAAGTGAAAGAGGAAGTGGTTTCTGCAGATTTTCGAAGCGTATTTTTTAATACCTCTGATGCCCCTACCTGTGGTTAGTGACTTTCCATCTACTTCTTCAAGATGTTCATCTGTTTTTTCCCTTCCACTAAGTACTAGGTAGTTTCGAGTTCTGGGGATCTGTAGAAAAATGACACTGAGTGATTACATTACTGGAACATCTAGAGCAATCATAAAGAACCACTGGTTTGATGTCATATACCTTCTAATACATTTTGTTTTTCGACCATCCACTTCTATTTGATAGCAATACTGCAACCAGTTTTAGCCTTTATTTACTTTTATTTGATGCATCTGGATCCAAAATATGAGAGTATGACATGAATTTTCAAAGAGGTATATAAACAATGCTTGACAACTCTTAAGGTTTGTTACTTCTTTTTGCATCCGGCAAGTCAGAAACAGATTTTGATGAATGCGCTGGAAGCATCGTGTAGATTTATCCTTCTTTTTGTTAGAGTTGGATCGATCCTTCATCGTTGGTAGTAATGTATTGCATGTACATTATAGCTTCGTGGCTGTCCCTCATCAGATCAACTAGCCTCATTAATCTGAGCAACCGTTTGTCCATTACTTTTGTTATCTTTATCAAGCTTGTTTTATAGCTCCGCATAATTATGTATTAACATGTTAGATGTTATTATGGTACTTGAAGGGTTGGAACAAAGCTTGTTGCCACTATGTCTAAAGCATGCTGCTGGGACTTCAAGTGATTGCTTTGATTCGTACTGGAAGTACAAGTCAACACCTAATGCCTTCTACGCAGATGCAGAAAGATGTCTAAAAGTGGCTCTTCATTCGTCACCACCAGTAATGGCAGCCTTATTGCCATTAATACAGGTACTTGTCTATCAAACCAGTACCCCATGTTTTGCATATAACCATACAATTTCTTGTATGGATTTTGTTTTCATCTGTAGACCCATTTTAGCTACCTTTACTATGGTGTAGATTCTCCTGCTTGGTGATAAACTGAAAGATGCACTTTGTGAACTTGAGAAGACCTGCCGCAGTTCTACTACAGCGCTTCCTTTCAGGTTGTCAAGCCATCATGTCGTTGGTTATCATTTAAAGCAATTTGTTATCTTAAATCTCATCTCTCATTTTATGTTTCTAAAACATCTTTTGACTATGGTAGTTTCTGTTTTTTTGTTCCTTGTCTGTACTGATATAAGCTGTTGTGAGCTAAGTGGCTGAAGTTTAGTTTTTGTAATGCAGATTGCGAGGCAGACTGCTAGAGTATTTTGACCAAAATCAAGTATCAACTATATCTTCTTGCTATGAGGAAGCTTTGCAGAGAGATCCTACATGTAGCTACTCGGTTGAGAGGCTAACTGAAATGCACAGAAAAGGTTTTGGCTGAAGACTTTTTCTCCCATGGTGCTCTACTATTTGATCAATTCTAGTTTAGTAGTCGACTCCTTACATTGGTACTGCTACATACATTCTAGAAGAAAAAAAAATTGGTATCAGCAAAACTGGACTGAAGTAATGAACTATTTCTAAAGTCCATATTTCCCCTGCAGTTAGGCCATTTGTCACGGAATAAGATAAACAAATGGACTATTGAGGAAAGAAGTGTTAAATCGATGTGTTGCTATTACTCCAATACCTACCTTTGACATCACTGAAACCTGCTGTATGGGAATTATAGTGGTTTACGCTAAGGTGTTTACTTGGACTGGTTTCATCAATTGGAAGGTCTAAAGCAAAGGGTTTTAGAAGTTAGTGGTGGCTGGTTGGCACTATAACTACTAACCTTCTCTTGTGGCACTAAATTCGGTATAGAGAGTGGAAATATTGCTATCTTGTAACTATGCTCTTGATTTCATCACTGGAAAAGTAACTCGAAACTACAATCCCGAAGAAACCGAATTATTCTTGCTTGTTGCATGTCAAGTATTCTAGTCTCAAGCAATCCATACAATTATTACTGATACTGGTCATTTTATTAGTAAAGTAGAAATGTCATTAGATTGTTACATCAAAACAGAATAGTAGAGAAGATCGTGCATGAAGTATTTTACAGGACATCGTAGAATGTAAGCATGTTGATCTTTCTATGAAGCCATTTTTGTGATCATCAAAACAGAATATTAGTAGTGATATCACTATCAGAAGAAAAAATGAACTTCAATGCTACTCGTGGTTTCCCAGTTTCTAAAGTTTATTACATTGCTTATCTATGCGAACTTCAGAAATGTTAACGATTTGATTATTTTGCTAGTGGCAATGGTTACATTTTCTTAACCTGTTGTTGGTTCCCCAGGATATTATAATACCACCCGACTACTTGAGAGAATTGTTTTGCATCTAGACTGTGTGAACGGGAAGCCTTCCATCTGGGAGGAGCTTGTATCATGCTTCCTTCGGCTTTTTTCTGATCGTACTACTGACTACGAGGATTGTATTTCATGTAATGTTGAAGGAGATGCATCGATTGATGCTTTTAGTAGTCTTTCTTCAGTCTTCTTTGAGCAACATACGAGGGAATCATGGAAGCTCCGATGCAAATGGTGGATGAACCGTCATTTCAGCCAAAACATCTATATGTCAGAAACTGCAAAAGGTAACTGCTTGTCCCTCTCTAACTCAATTATTGCTGAAATGCAATCACGTGGTGCTCCCCTTCATTTGATCAACTTTGTCAGATAGTAAATGCTAAGACTACATTGATATAGGGCAATCTCTAGTCCATTGGCATTTAAACTCGTGGTTTTCTTGGCAGCCCATGTTTAAAAAAAGTTGACGGGTATCTGTATAACGTGGACCCTGGCTGGCCCAGTTTGATATTAGATTTTGTTGGTTTATAGAACTGGCATACCTTATTACAGCAGGATAAGGCTATCACTTGTTAAAATATTTTTTAGGTAGCTGTTAGTAATTGCCAGGCGTATGGTGCAATGCCTTCACCTTGAAACGATCATGGCATCACGGGGTTCTCCTGTATGGGACAAGACAATGCTATGGAGTTAAACGTACTAAATTTGGCCCTTTGTGTTTTCCATACCGATAAAGAGCTGACTACAGATATTAATAACTGTAATAAAATATCTATTGTGCAATATAGAAAATGAATATATGTCAGCTACACCAGACTATTCTGTGCGCACTAAATTCTAGGCATTCATGATTTCTTTCTCTTTTTGCAACTTCCATTTTACTCTCAGATGCATGTCCCCCACTTGGCACGATTCCAGTTGCACTGCTGTGTTGTGATCACAGATAATGACGTCTTCCGTGTTGTTACAGGTGATTGCAAGCTCCTCGCTTCCAAGGCATCTTGTGCTTCTCACATGCTTGGGCCTGGATTCCCATATGTCAAAGCAGCCAAGAGCTATCTTTCCAAGCAAGAGGCTAAGCATGAATCCGGATTCTTGTCCAGTAACATGGAAAATTCTGTCAAGTTATTACAAAGTTTGGAGAAACTAACGTGATGACTCCGTTTAGTTCAATCTTTTCTTTTTGATAGGGTAGTTTATGTTGTTGTATAATTTTGACATATAGTTTTAGCGTCCTTTGCGAGGTTAGTTTCTGTAGAGCGGGAGATCTACATCAGTGCATCCCAATATTTTGTGTATCTGGCGATTGTGAGAAATATCAGGATCAACAGCGGTGTGTCCCAATATATAGTGTACTACTAGTATTTGGCACTTGTTAGCCACTGGTCAACAACTTCTGTTGTCCCCGGTGCCCTATTTGGACAAGTAGCAAACGAAGTCGATTTCACTCCCAAGGCTTAAGAGAATGTAAGAGCAGAGCAACACAGTAGAAAATGTTGGGGGTGAATGTGGAGTTGGCAGCGATGGAAAGCCTCACCCTAGACCTGCATTGGTCACTCCTTCCATTGACGATGGAGACCGACTGTTCTGAAGCGGTATCCATCAACGCCTAACACGTCGCAGTATTCATCCAGGGTTCAGATATTCATGAATTTGTTGAGGAAAGGAATGTATCTATTGTTAAGATAAAGGGTGTGTCTGGCACATCTAGATATGTTCTAATTATTGCACATCTAGATGTGCTCTAGTTATTGCACATCTGAGTGAATCAAATATAAAGAGAAAAAGAAAAAAGAGAAAGAAAATATTGGGTGTGTCTAGGGCACATCTAGATGTGCTCTAGTTATTGCACATCTAAGTGAGTGAATCAAGCATAAAGAGAAAAGAAAAAAGAGAAAGAAAATATTCACACGAATCTCAATGTAAAATCAATGACATATGACTTAGATGTGCAATACTTATGGCACATCTAGATGTGCTTTAGCAAAACTGGAAAATATTCACACGAATTTCAATGTAAGATCAATGGCATACGACTTAGATGTGCAATACTTATGACACATCTAGATGTGCTTTAGCAAAACTGTAAGATAAACCACAAAGCCAATTCTGCGAGTCATGGCCTAGTAAGGCTATGTACTTCCTCCGTCCAGAAATACTTGTCATCAAAATGAATAAAAAGAAATGTAACAGAGAACATCTCTTTTTATTCATTTTGATGACAAATATTTCCGAACGGAGGGAGTAGGTGAAAGCAGCAGTGTGGATTCATAACTTTCCACCGGAAATTGCCCCTGCTATGATCTCTGATTGCGTCTACTGGAGTATTTTTGCTAGCTAATAGAAATACTCTTTCCCTGCAAAAAAAACAAAAAAAAAGAGAAAACACAGAGGATTTTGTGCTTGACCAATTTTAGTCAAGAGTGCTCGTAAACCGTTCAGATCACAATACCGGACAGTGACAGCAAAGAAACAGATACAAGACGTGTATTCGTACTGATCACTGAAAATTTTACGACTGTGTCCCAGCGGTTTCGACAGGCACTGCAGGTCAGGTAATGCAACGACAAGAGCTAACCGCTCGCCAAAGTACAGCCGGCTAATCTAGGGGGGTTTTATCGTCCACAAACAATCTGATCCGTGTCACTGATTTACTGGGAACTCATACCAGGTACCAGCCCTGCCGATTCGCAGCTACCAGCGTGCTCTCTACTTCTCTAGTTAGTTTGCCACCGCCGCTGCCGGTGCTGCCTCCTCCTCCGGCGCCATGTTGTTGGTTCCGCAGCCAGGGCATATGTAGCGCTTCTGGAGCTCCTCAGCGAGTGAATGGTGCACATTCTCCAGTTCAGACACGCGCTTGCGTCGAGTCAAGGAAAGCTTCCGCAAACACACACGGATGAAGAAGCGGCAGGAACATATGTACATATAAATAATAGTTGCGCAAACAAAGTGATTTTTAGACAGGTGAAAAGGATATCCTCCGAGCTCCTGCAACTTCTTCGTCTCTTTCATCACAGCCTCCATAAGAGCTCTCTTTGCTCGCACATCAGCCAGTTCATGACGCAGCTGTAAAACAAGGCAACAGTCTTGAGAGAGCTGTTAAAATTTATGTCCATATAAAACGTCAGACAATGCGCATTCCTGCAAAAGCAGCGAACTGAATACATAAAAAAAGCAAGTACTGCTATATTCTTGTTAAAATTATGAGAATCGCTATAGCTTGGAAGTTGGAACTATAGTTCTCACAATGCAGCAGCAGCATGTGAAAAAAACCCGCAGCAGCAGCATCTGCCTCAGTACGTGCATGTTAGCCCCGTACGGTTGGAATTATGGTGGTCCTAGTGTTTATCATACAAATGTCTTTGGAAACATTTAGCACAACAAATATTTATCAGCATAAACTACTATATTTCGCACCGTGACGAATAGCATTGGCATTATTTTCTTTGACTTTTGAAAAGGATAATGCAGATAATACACACATGTCTAGCACATTAGTTCACAGCATGTAAAACTAGTTGAGTGATACACGGAGAAAACCAAACAAGTGTATCACATCCATTGAATAGTTGAATAGTTAATAAATAACACAATATTGGGTGAAAGAATGGAGAGAAGAACCTTTTCAAGTTCAAGCAGGTCCTTTTGATACTCTACCTCCAATACATGCACCTCAGCATTCATCTTGTTCATCTGATCAACCGAATCTGTCAACATACCTTCTGAGTCCATAGTTTCATTCATGTCGCTCACATTTTGACCTGCCAAGGTGAACATTTCAGTCCAAGAGGAAACAAGTAGCAATATAGAGCACAGTACTTTAGACAGGAGATTCATAAGGGCAAATGAGAGAAGTATCATGCAGCTCATACCCTTAGCACATTGCAGAGCACATAATTAACAAAATGATCGCAGAAAAACAAAGCCAACAATAGCTTGCCTTACAATAACAGAAATTATATCTGTAAGTATATGTACAACACAGAATGAAACACATTTCCAGCTTACACAACACCGAATGGAACACATTTCAAGATTCTTTATCTTATTAAGCAATCACATATTTATCTTATTATGGAGGATAGAATACAAGAGCAGCTTATCAGCCATTACATTATTATGTGCACCCTTACTCTTCTACGCCACAACAAAGACATAGATTGATCTAGCTAAAAATAACAAGCTTTTGGGTACAGACATAATAAAGAACAGCACAGAAGTACAACTTATAATTCCGGTTACCCTTCAAACTATGCAAAATGAATCAAACAGAAACAATATGGGAACTGCAAAATTACAGGAACCCTTCTTAAGGTATTCAGGAACCGAAAGTGTTATGTATGCACTGCGAGTTGGCGTCCTTACCCTCTGCTGACTTGCCTTGCTTACCATCTGCTGATGGCGGTCCAGAGCACCTCTCTGCTAATTCTGCAGAAGCCTTCTGTTGAAACTGCCTGCAGAGGAGGAATGAAGTTTATCTCGAGATAATTAGCAAATAAGAAACTTCTAATGCAAGTTTCAGCTAGCAGGCAAAGAAAATATACCAAGTAGACATAATAAAAAAAGAAAAGGTAGAAAAGTGATTCTGTTCGACTATTCTGAAGAATTAAACAAAACTTAGTAGTATCCCTTGACACTATCTTCATAAGGTTATAGCAAAGGATCTTAATAATGCTGTCCAAAATATCACATGATTACCCTTACTGCAGGTTAATGTGTTAAAACATATTCAATGTTCTATTTCACGGATCACTGTAATTTCGAGATCCACATATATATCCCTATTCGATCCCTCACTGTAGTTTGAACATAGGCGAAGTACTATGCCAGACAATGGCATGGTCGTTTATATATAGTACCAAAGCAAACAAGAGATGCAGCCCAAGCCACAGCTGAATAGCTGATTGCATATCCAGGGAACGACATGTAGTCAGTGCCGGCAAACCAAAAGAATAACACATACCTTATCCTTGCATTCATTTCAAGCATCTGTCTCAAGAACTCCTCTCTGAAACAACCAGCGCAGGCGCATGTGTAAATTAGTTGATATGTACTGGAGCACAACAGAAACAGCACGATAGACAGAGTCCATCCCACTCACCTCTCGATGTCCTCCGTGCTCTTTGGAGCCATTTCATCGAGCACCAAAAGCGCAGCCCCGCCAGTTCCAATTCCAATCACACACACACACACACACACACA
Organism: Triticum urartu; assembly: GCF_056163025.1. Taxonomy (NCBI): domain Eukaryota; kingdom Viridiplantae; phylum Streptophyta; class Magnoliopsida; order Poales; family Poaceae; genus Triticum; species Triticum urartu. The sequence goes on from NC_141879.1 coordinate 175,767,842, forward strand.
CACACACAACACCAACACACAAAGCGCGTCATATTTAAGCAACAACAGGCCAGGATCCTAACTGAACCCGCTTCGATTATCGAGATTTCTGACCTTAAGCGCCTCCAGTTCAGAGCCCAGCTTCGCGATCTCCTCCTGGAGACGAGAGATCGTCGCCTAAACGCACCACGACAACACGTCGAACCAAATCAGGCGAACTGGCACTGAACGGAGGCACGATTCACACGTTTCGGGGCGAGGGAGATGGGGAGATACCTCGAGCGCCTGTATCGACGCGTCTGCGATGGATGCCTGCACCTCGCTCCCGCGCAGCTCCGTCTCTGCCGCCTCCCGCGCGCGCTTCGCGGCCTCGAGCTCCGCCGTGGCCGCGTCGGACGCTGAGACCACGTCGTCGAGGCGGCGCTTCAGGCCCGACACCGTGCGCTCTGCACTCGAAGCGGCGGCGGGCTTGGGTTAGCCGAGGACGCGAAACCCTACGGTGCTACAGGGGTGGATGCGGCGAGGCCGCGGGGAGGGGGACGCTTACCGCCGTGGGACTTCTCGGCCGCGAAGTCGCGGATGATGGATAGGAACTGCTTCTGGGGCTCGCCGCCCGCCGCCGACGCCGACGCGGCCATGGGGAGGAGAGGAGGAGAGGGCGACGATTGCGGGACGTTCTTCTGGAAGGTTCTGGAACTCGAGAGGGTTTTGAGGGGGGCGGGAATGGAGCTGGCGACTGGTCGTGTTGGACAGCTGGAGCTTATAAGACTACCCACGGTAGGAGTAACATGGCTAGTAACACTACACATATCTACTCTCTCCGTTTCATATTAGTTGTCACTGAAACGGATGTATACTAATATGAAACGAAGAAAGTAGATAAAATAGATGATGTAGCAATCAATAAATAAAGAAAGAGAGGCATGTGGTAACATAGCTAGTTACTACTAGTATGAGTAACATCACACATATTAAGACCCTATTTGGTTCATAAGTCCTAGGACTTTTTCTAGTCCCAATTAAAAAGTCCCTAGTCCCTAAAAAGTCCCTCCCTGTTTGTTTTCAGAGACTAAAAAGTTCCTAGTCCCTTCCTAAAAGTTATTAAATGACCATGTTGCCCTTACTATATAGAAAAATAACAATCAAACAACATCATGGGATGGCGGGCCAATGGATGCATGGAGGGACATTGTTGGAAAAGTCCCAAAAAAGACTCTTCTTGATTTAGTCCCAAATGCCTAGTTTAGTTCCTAAAAAGTCCCTCCCGTTTGGTAAAAAAGTCTCTGAGAGGGACTTTTTCTAGTCCCTACACAAAAAAGTCTCTGGAAACAAACACCCCCTAAGGCAATATGAGTCTATATCCTAATAAATGAAGTGTTGCATGTTACCACACATATGTTACTCCTCACTATAGATGTAGTAACATGGCCATGTTACTACTATATGTTACTACCGATTGTGGCTAGTCTAAACCCTCGGCAACCACTCTATTTTGTTTTTCCTAAAATCCAAAAGTGCGCGCGCGCGATTTCGACTTGCCGAGCGGCCGAGCGTGGACCGTCTGATGTGATCTTACGACAGAGTCTAGGGTAAGTTTTTGTCAGATTGTGTCGTGTGTACCGGTCCAACCCAAACCAGTCTCATCTTCCTCCTCTGTTTCCCCCGCCACCACACACAGGCAGGGAGGTGCGGACGCGCGTGTCCACTACTTCCGGCGACCGGCCACCGGAGTGTGCCGCCGTCCCCCGCCCCTCTCCCGCAGAGGTCGACAATTTCTCCCCCGACTTGTGGCGCCCCATGGGGACCTGCAGGTAGGTGGTCACCTCCCTCCGAATCCATCGATCCAGAAGGCTGGGAGTGAAGGAGAAGGGCAGGGCGGCCGGATCTGTCGTGGCTGTGGGTGGAGGACACGCGGTGGTGTGCATGCATCATTGTAGACAGGAAGAAGGGAGCACAGATGAATGCATCACGGTGGTCTACACGCGGCTATGTGTTCGTGGTGGTCTGCATGCAGCTGTGTGTTCGTCCATCTAGACTCTTCCTGGATGGGTCAACCAGGGCTCGATAGTGGATCAAAGCAGCAGAAAATATTCCTGCAACAGGCTATAGTTAATTTTGCTTTGAATTAAATCAATCTGGTTGGGCGAGTCTGAATAGTTTGGTCCATCGCCAGATGGCAGAAATCACCGCTAGTATATGTTTCGATGATTATATGTTGCAATAGTCACATTTTTTTTGCATCGCAGTAGTTATAATTGCACACATACGACCAAGGCGTTGCACACGTGCAGTGGCATAGTCGCATGCACAAGACCAAGAAGATGCACACTTTCGTCGGCATAGTAGCTCATGCACGACCGTGGAGTGATACGTCCATTTTGCATCATGCTTTTATATCGATATTTATTGCATTATGGACTGTTACTACACATTATGTCACAATACTTATGCCTTTTCTCTCTTATTTTACAAGGTTTACATGAAAAGGGAGAATGTCGGCAGCTGGAATTCTGGGCTGGAAAAGGAGAAAATGTTAGAGACCTATTCCGCACAACTCCAAAAGTCTTGAAACTGCACGGAGGCACTTTTTGGAATTAATAAAAAATACTGGCGAAAGAATCAACCAGAGGGGTCCCACACCCTGGCCACGAGGGTGGGGGCGCGCCCTACCCCCCTGGGTGCGCCCCCTGCCTCGTGGGCCACCTGGCAGGCCTCCGGTGCCCATCTTTTGCTATATGAAGTCTTTCGCCCTGGAAAAAAAATAAGAAGGAAGCTTTCGGGATGAAGCGCCGCCATCTCGAGGCGGAACCTTGGCGGAACCAATCTAGGGCTCCGGCGGAGCTGTTCTGCCTGAGAAACATCCCTCCGGAGGGGGAAATCGCCACCATCGTCATCACCATCGATCCTCTCGTCGGGAGGGGGTCAATCTTCATCAACATCTTCACCAGCACCATCTCCTCTCAAACCCTAGTTCATCTCTTGTATCCGATCTTTGTCTCAAAACCTCAGATTGGTACATGTGGGTTGCTAGTAGTGTTGATTACTCCTTGTAGTTGATGCTAGTCGGTTTATTCAGTGGAAGATCATATGTTCAGATCCTTTATGCATATTAATACCCCTCTGATTATGAACATGAATATGATTTGTGAGTAGTTACGTTTGTTTCTGAGGACATGGGAGAAGTCTTGTTATAAGTAGTCATGTGAATTTGGTATTCGTTCGATATTTTGATGAGATGTATGTTGTCTTTCCTCTAGTGGTGATATGTGAACGTCGACTACATGACACTTCACCATTGTTTGGGCCTAGGGGAAGGCATTGGGAAGTAATAAGTAGATGATGGGTTGCTAGAGTGACAGAAGTTTAAACCCTAATTTATGCATTGCTTCGTAAGGGGCTGATTTGGATCCATATGTTTCATGCTATGGTTAGGTTTACCTTAATTCTTCTTTCGTACTTGCGGATGCTTGCGAGAGTAGTTAATCATAAGTGGGATGCTTGTCCAAGGAAGGGCAGCACCCAAGCACCGGTCCACCCACATATCAAATTATCAAAGTAACGAACGCGAATCATAGGAGCATGATGAAAACTAGCTTGACGATAATTCCCATGTGTCCTCGGGAGCGTTTTCCTTTATATAAGAGTTTGTACAGGCTTGTCCTTTGCTAAAAAAAGGATTGGGCCACCTTGTTGCACTTTATTTACTTTGGTTACTTGTTACCCGTTACGAATTACCTCATCACAAAACTATCTGTTACCGCTAATTTTAGTGCTTGCAGAGAATACCTTACTGAAAATTGCTTGTCATTTCCTTCTGCTCCTCGTTGGGTTCGACACTCTTACTTATCGAAAGGACTACGATAGATCCCCTATACTTGTGGGTCATCAAGACTTTTTTCTGGCGCTGTTGCCGGGGAGTGAAGCGCCTTTGGTAGGTGGAATTCGGTAAGGAAAATTTTATATAGTGTGCTGAAATTTACTGTCACTTGTTACTATGGAAAATAATCCTTTGAGGGGCTTGTTCGGGGTATTTTCACCCCGACCAGTAGAGCAAAGAGTTGCTCCTCAACCTACTGAACCTACTGAAAATGTTTACTTTGAAATTCCTTCGGGTATGTTAGAGAAACTGCTAGCTAATCCTTTTACAGGAGATGGAACATTCCATGCCGATATGCACCTAATCTATGTGGATGAAGTTTGTGGACTATTTAAGCTTGCAGGTATGCCCGAGGATGTTATCAAGAAGAAGGTCTTCCCTTTATCTTTGAAGGAAAAGGCATTGACATGGTTTAGGCTATGTGATGATATTGGATCATGGAACTACAACCGGTTGAAATTGGAATTTCATCAGAAGTTTTATCCTATGCATTTGGTTCATCGTGATCGTAATTATATATATAATTTTTGGCCCCGTGAAGGAGAAAGTATCGCTCAAGCTTGGGGGAGGCTTAAGTCAATGTTATATTCATGCCCCACTCATGAGCTCTCAAGATAAATTTTTATTCAAAAAAATTTATGCTCAGGTTTCTCTCAACAATCGCTCCATGCTCGATACTTCTTGTACTGATTCTTTTATGATGAAGACTATTGAATTCAGATGAGATTTATTGGAAAGAATTAAACGCAACTCTGAAGATTGGGATCTCGACGAAGGTAAGGAGTCAGGTAGAACACCTAAGTTTGATTGTGTTAAATCTTTTATGGATACCGATGCTTTTCGTGAATTTAGCACTAAATATGGACTTGACTCTGAGATAGTAGCTTCTTTCTGTGAATCATACTCATGTTGATCTCCCTAAGGAGAAGTGGTTTAAATATCATCCTCCCATTAAAGTAAAAGTGGTTGAACCTATCAAAGTTGAAGAAAAGGCTATCACTTATAATGTTGATCCTATTGTTCCTACCGCTTATATTGAGAAACCACCTTACCCTGTTAGAATAAAGGATCATGCTAAAGCTTCAATTGTGGTCAACAAAAGTAATATTAAAACACCCGAACTCCCTGAGCAAATTAAAGTTGAACCTACTATTGCTATGGTTAAAGATCTCTTGGTTGATAATATTGATGGTCATGTTATTTACTTCTGTGATGAAGCTGCTAGAATTGCTAAACCTGATACTAAAGATAAACATAGACTTGTTGTTGGCATGCCTATTGTTTCAGTTAAAATAGGAGATCACTATTATCACGTCTTATGTGATATGGGTGCTAGTGTCAGTGCAATACCTTATACCTTATATAAATAAATTATGCATGATATTGCACCTGCTGAGATAGAAGATATTGATGTTACTATTAAGCTTGCCAATAGAGATACTATCTCACCGATTGGGATTGTTAGAGATGTTGAAGTCTTGTGTGGGAAAATTAAATATCCTATTGATTTTCTTGTTCTTGCTTCCCCACAAGATAACGTTTGTCCCATAATCTTTGGTAGACCCTTCTTGAATACTATTAATGCTACGATAGACTGCAAAAAGGATATCATTTCTGTTGGTTTAGGGGTCTGTCTCGTGATTTTAATTTTGCTAAATTTCGTAGACAACCCCATGATAAAGAATTACCTAGTAAGGATGAAATTATTGGTCTTGCTTCTATTGCTGTGCCTCCTAATGATCCTTTAGAATAATATTTGTTAGACCATGAAAATGATATGTTTATGAATGAAATAAGGGAAATAGATGAAGTATTCTTTAAACAGGGACCTATTTTGAAACACAACTTGCCTGTTGAAATCCTAGGGGATCCTCCTCCACCCAAGGGTGATCCCGTGTTTGAGCTTAAACCATTGCCTGATACTCTTAAATATGCTTATCTTGATGAAAAGAAGATATATCCTGTTATTATTAGTGCTAACCTTTCAGAGCAGGAAGAAGATAAATTATTGAAAACTCTGAAGAAGCGTCGTGCTACTATTGGATATACTCTTGATGATCTTAAGGGCATTAGTCCCACTCTATGTCAGCACAAAATAAAATTGGAGAAAGACGCTAAACTGGTTGTTGATCACCAACGACGGTTAAATCCTAAGATGAAAGAAGTGGTAAGAAATGAAATACTGAAGCTTCTGGAGGCAGGTATAATTTATCCTGTTGCTGATAGTCAGTGGGTAAGTCCTGTCCGTTGTGTCCCTAAGAAGGGAGGTATTACTGTTGTTCCTAATGATAACGATGAATTGATCCCACAAAGAATTGTTACAGGTTATAGAATGGTAATTGATTTCCTCAAATTAAATAAAGCTACTAGAAAGGATCATTACCCTTTACCTTGTATTGATCAAATGCTAGAAAGATTATCCAAACATACACATTTTTGCTTTCTAGATGGTTATTCTGGTTTCTCTCAAATACCTGTGTCAAAAGAGGATCAGGAAAAGACCACTTTTACTTGCCCTTTCAGTACCTTTTCTTATAGACGTATGCCTTTTGGTCTATGTAATGCACCTGCTACCTTTCAAAGATGTATGGTGGCTATATTCTCTGACTTTTGTGAAAAGATTGTTGAGGTTTTAATGGATGATTTATCCGTGTGTGGAACTTCTTTTGATGATTGCTTAAGCAACCTTGAGAGAGTTTTGCAGAGATGTGAAGAAACTAATCTTGTCTTGAATTGGGAGAAGTGCCACTTTATGGTTAATGAAGGTATTGTCTTGGGGCATAAAATTTCTAAAAGAGGTATTGAAGTTGATAAAGCTAAAGTTGATGCTATTGAAAAGATGACATGTCCTAAGGACATTAAAGGTATAAGAAGTTTACTTGGTCATGCCGGTTTTTATAGGAGGTTTATTAAAGACTTCTCAAAAATTTCTAGGCCTCTGACTAATCTCTTACAAAAAGATGTTCCTTTTGTCTTTGATGATGATTGTGTAGAAGCATTTGAAATACTTAAGAAAGCCTTGATTTCTGCACCCATTGTTCAGCCACCTGATTGGAATTTACCCTTTTAAATTATGTGTGATGCTAGTGATTATGTTGTAGGTGTTGTTCGAGGACAAAGAGTTGATAAGAAATTAAATGCTATCCAATATGCTAGTAAAAATCTAGCTAGTGCCCAGAGAAATTATGCTACTACTGAAAAAGAATTTTTAGCAGTTGTATTTGCTTGTGATAAGTTCAGACCCTATATTGTTGATTCTAAAGTAATTGTTCACACCGATCATGCTGCTATTAAATATTTTATGGAAAATAAAGATGCTAAACCTAGACTTATTAGATGGGTTCTCTTGCTACAAGAATTTGATTTGCATATTATTGATAGAAAGGGAGCTGAGAACCCCTTTCCAGACAACTTATCTAGGTTAGAGAATGTTCTTGATGACCCACTCCCTATTGATGATAGCTTTCCTGATGAACAATTAGCTGTCACAAATGCTTCTCATACTGCTCCATGGTATGCTGATTATGCTAATTACATTGTTCCTAAATATATACCACCTAGTTTCACATACCAGCAAAAGAAAAAGTTTTTCTATGATTTAAGACATTACTTCTCGGATGATCCACACCTTTATAAAGGAGTAGATGATGTTATTAGACGTTGTGTACCTGAGCATGAACAGGAACAGATCCTATGCAAGTGTCACTCTGAAGCTTATGGAGGACACCACGCTGGAGATAGAACTGCACATAAGGTATTGCAATCTGGTTTTTATTGGCCTACTCTCTTCAAAGATGCTCGTAAGTTTGTCTTGTCTTGCGATGAATGTCAAAGAATTGGTAATATTAGTAGACGTCAAGAAATGCCTATGAACTATTCACTTGTTATTGAACCATTTGATGTTTGGGGCTTTGATTATATGGGACCGTTTCCTTCCTCTAATGGGTATACACACATTTTAGTTGCTATTGATTACGTTACTAAGTGGGTAGAAGCTATTCCAACTAGTAGTGCTGATCATATGTGACGCCTGTTGGGGAACGTAGTAGAAATTCAAAATATTCTACGCATCACCAAGATCAATCTATGGAGATACTAGCAACGAGAGAGAGGGGAGTGCATCTTCATACCCTTAAAGATCGCGATGCGGAAGCGTTACAAGAACGCGGTCGGTGGAGTCGTTCATGACGCAATTCAGATCGCGGCCGAATCCGATCTAAGCACCGAACAACGGTGCCTCCGCGTTCAACACACGTACAGCCCGGGGACGTCTCCTCCTTCTTGATCCAGCAAGGGGAGAGGAGAAGTTGAGGGAAAACTCCGACAGCACGACGGCATGGTGGTGATGGAGCTCGTGGTTCTCCGGCAGGGCTTCGCCAAGCACTACGGAGGAGGAGGAGGTGTTGGAGGAGGGAGAGGGCCGCGCCAGGGGAAGGGTGTGGCTGCCCTCTCTCTCCCTCACTATATATAGGGGAAGGGAGGAGGGGGAGGCGCCCTAGGGTTCCCTAGGGAAGGGGCGGCGGCCACAGGGGAAACCCTAGATGGGTTTGGGCACCCCCACCCCCTAGGAAACTTGCCCCCAAAGCCGGGAGGGGCGGCTGCCCTAGGGGTGGTGCCCCCATCTCTCCTGGTTATGTGAGATGGGGTGGGAGGGGCGCTCAGCCCCTTAGTGGGCTGATGTGCCCTCTCCCCTTGGCCCATAAGGCCCCCCAACACTTGTCGGGGCCTCCGAAACCCCTTTCGGACACGCTGGTCATCACCTGGTACCCCCGGAACAATTCCGGACTCCAATACCCTTCGTCCAATATACCGATCTTCACCTCCGGACCATTCCGGAGCTCCTCGTCATGTCCGGGATCTCATCCGGGACTCCGAACAACCTTCGGTAACCACATACTATTTCCCATAACAACTCTAGCGTCACCGAACCTTAAGTGTGTAGACCCTACGGGTTCGGGAACCATGCAGACATGACCGAGATGTTCTCCGGTCAATAACCAACAGCGGGATCTGGATACCCATGTTGGCTCCCACATGTTCCACGATGATCTCATCGGATGAACCACGATGTCAAGGATTCAAGCAATCCCGCATGCAATTCCCTTTGTTAATCGGTATGTTACTTGCCCAAGATTCGATCGTCGGTATCCCAATACCTCGTTCAATCTCGTTATCGGCAATTCACTTTACTCGTTCCATAATGCATGATCCCGTGACTAACTACTTAGTCACATTGAGCTCATTATGATGATGCATTACCGAGTGGGCCCAGAGATACCTCTCCGTCATACGGAGTGACAAATCGCAGTCTCGATTCGTGCCAACCCAACAGAAACTTTTGGAGATACCCGTAGTGCACCTTTATAGCCACCCAGTTACGTTGTGACGTTTGGTACACCCAAAGCACTCCTACGGTATCAGGGAGTTACACAATCTCATGGTCTAAGGAAATGATACTTGACATTAGAAAAGCTTTAGCAAACGAACTACACGATCTTGTGCTATGCTTAGGATTGGGTCTCGTCCATCACATCATTCTCCTAATGATGTGATCCCGTTATCAATGACATCCAATGTCCATGGTCAGGAAACCAATGACCATCTGTTGATCAACGAGCTAGTCAACTAGAGGCTCACTAGGGATATGTTGTGGTCTATGTATTCACACATGTATTACAGTTTCCAGTTAATACAATTATAGCATGAACAATAGATAATTGTCATGAACAAGGAAATACAATAATAACCATTTTATTATTGCCTCTAGGGCATATTTCCAACAGTCTCCCACTTGCACTAGAGTCAATAATCTAGTTCACATCACTATGTGATTGTAATGAATTCAACACCCATGGGGTTTGATCATATCTCGCTTGTGAGAGAGGTTATTAGTCAACGGGTCTGAATCTTTTAGATCCGTGTGTGCTTTACAAATCTCTATGTCATCTCCTAGATGCAGCTACCACGCTCTATTTGGAGCTATTCCAAATAACTGTTCTACTATACGATTCCGGTTTACTACTCAGAATAATCCGGATTAGTGTCAAAGTTCACATCGGCGTAACCCTTTACGACAAACTCTTTTACCACCTCCATAATCGAGAAAATTCCTTAGTCCACTAGTTACTAAGGATATGTTTGACCGTTGTCTTATTATCCATTCCTGGATCATTCTTGTACCCCTTGACTAACTCATGGCAAGGCACACTTCAGGTGCGGTACATAGCATAGCATACTGTAGAGCCTATGTCTGAAGCATAAGGGACGACCTTCGTCCATTCTCTCTCTTCTGCCGAGGTCATGTCTTGAGTCTTACTCAATACTCACACCTTATAACACAGCCAAGAACTCCTTCGCCGATCTATTTTGAACTTCTTCAAAATCTTGTCACGACATGTATTCATTTGAAAGTATTATTGAGCGTTTTTGATCTATCCTTATAGATCTTGATGCTCAATGTTCAAGTAGCTTAATCCAGGTTTTCCATTGAAAAACACTTTTCAAACAACCCTATATGCTTTCCAGAAATTCTACATCATTTCCGATCAACAATATGTCAACAACATATACTCATCAGAAATTCTATAGTGCTCCCACTCACTTCTTTGGAAATACAAGTTTCTCATAAACTTTGTATAAACCCAGAATCTTTGATCATCATCAAAGCATATATTCCAACTCCGAGATGCTTACTCCAGTCCTTAGAAGGATTGCTGGAGCTTTGCATACTTGTTAGCATCTTTCAGGATTGTCAAAACCTTCTGGTTGTATCACATACAACCTTTCCTCAAGAAAAACGTGAGGAAACAATGTTTTGACATCCTATCTGCAAGATTTCATAAATAATGCAGTAACTGCTAATATAATTCCAACAGACTCTTAGCACCGCTACGAGTGAGAAAGTCTCATCGTAGTCAACTCCTTGAACTTGTCGGAGAACATCTTAACGACAAGTCGAGCTTTCTTAATGGTGACACTTACCATCATTGTCCGTCTTCCTTTTAAAATCCATCTGTACCCAACAGCCTTACGACCATCAAGTAGTTCTTCCAAAGTCTACACTTTGTTTTATACATGGATCCTCTCTCAGATTTTATGGCCTCGAGCCATTCATCGGAATCCTGGCCCACCATCGCTTCTCCATAGCTCGTAGGTTCATTGTTGTCTAGCAACATGACCTCCAAGACAGGATTACGTACCATTCTGAACTAGTACGCATCCTTGTCGACCTACGAGGTTTGGTAGTGACTTGATTCGAAGTTTCATGATCACTATCATAAGCTTCCACTTCAATTGGTGTAGGTGCCACAGGAACAACTTCCTGTGCCCTGCTACACACTAGTTGAAGTGACGGTTCAATAACCTCATCAAGTCTCCACCATCCTCCCACTCAATTCTTTCGAGAGAAACCTTTCCTTGAGAAAGGACCCATTTCTAGAAACAATCACTTTTGCTTCTGGATCTGAAATAGGAGGTATACCCAACTGTTTTGGGTGTCCTATGAAGATGTATTTATCTGCTTTGGGCTTGAGCTTATCAGGATGAAACTTTTTCACATAAGCATCGCAGCCCGAAACTTTCAAGAAACGACAGCTTATGTTTCTCTAAACCATAGTTCATACGGTGTCATCTCAACGGAATTACGTGGTGCCCTATTTAAAGTGAATGCGGTTGTCTCTAATGCCTAACCCATGAACGATAATGGTAATTCGATAAGAGACATCAAGGTATGCCCCATATCCAATAGGGTGCATCTATGATGTTCGGAAACACCATCACAGTATGGTGTTCCAGGCGGTGTTAGTTGTGAAACAATTTCCACAATGTCTCAATTGTGTACCAAACTCGCAACTCAAATATTCATCTCTATGATCATATCATAGACATTTTATCCTCTTGTCACGAAGATCTTCAACTTCACTCTGAAATTACTCAATAATTCAGACTTGTGTTTCATCAAGTAAATATACTCAACATCCACTCAAATCATATGTGAAGTAAGAACATAACGATATCCACTGCATGCCTCAGCACTCATTGGACTGCACAAATCAAAATGTGTTACTTCCAACAAGTTGCTTTCTTGTTCCATCTTACTGAAAACGAGGCTTTTCAGTCATCTTGCCCATGTGGTATGATTTGCATGTCTCAAGTGATTTAAAATCAAGTGAGTCCAAACGATCCATCTGTATGGAGTTTCTTCATGCATATCTACCAATAGACATGGTTCGCATATCTCAATCTTTTCAAAATGAGTGAGTCCAAAGATCCATCACCATGGAGCTTTTTCATGCGTTTTATACCAATATGACTCAAATGGCAGTGCCACAAGTATGTGGTACTATCATTACTATCTTATATCTTTTGGCATGAACATGTGTATCACTACGATCGAGATTCAGTAAACCATTCATTTTAGGTGCAAGACCATTGAAGGTATTATTCAAATAAACAGAGTAACCATTATTCTCCTTAAATGAATAGCCGTATTGCGATAAACATAATCCAATCATGTCTATGCTCAACGCAAACACCAAATAACAATTATCTAGGTTTAACACCAATCCCGATGGTAGAGGGAGCGTGTGATGTTTGATCACATCAACCTTGGAAATACTTCCAACACATATCGTCACCTCGCCTTTAGCTAGTCTCCGTTTATTCGTAGCCTTTTATTTCGAGTTGCTAACACTTAGCAACCGAACCGGTATCTATTACCCTGGTGCTACTAGGAGTAGAGTACACATTAATATAATGTATATCCAATATACTTTTGTCGACCTTGCCTGCCTTCTTATCTACCAAGTATCTAGGGTAATTCTGCTCCAGTGACCGTTCCCCTTATTATAGAAGCACTCAGTCTCGGGTTTGGGTTCAACCTTGGGTTTCTTCACTAGAGCAGCAACTGATTTGCCGTTTCATGAAGTATCCCTTCTTTCCCTTGCCCTTCTTGAAACTAGTGGTTTTACTAACCATCAACAATTGATGCTCCTACTTGATTTCTACTTTCGCGGTGTCAAACATCGCGAATTGCTCAAGGATCATCATGTCTATACCTGATATGTTATAGTTCATCACGAAGCTCTAGTAGCTTGGTGGCAGTGACTTTGGAGAAACATCACTATCTCATCTGGTGTTGGGGAACGTTGCAGAAAACAAAAATTTTCCTACTCGTTTCACCAAGATCATCTAGGAGTTCATCTAGCAACGAGTCATTGGATGCATCCACATACCTTTGTAGATCGCGCACGGAAGCGTTCAAAAGAACGGTGATGATGTAGTCGTACTCGACGTGATCCAAATCACCGATGACCAGCGCCGAACGGACGGCACCTCCGCGTTCAACACACGTACGGGACGGGAGACGTCTCCTCCTTCTTGATCCAGCAAGGGAGAAGGAGAGGTTGATGAAGATCCAGCAACACGACGGCGTGGTGGTGGATGCAGGGCGTCACAGTAGCAGGGCTTCGCCTATGCTACAAGAGGGAGAGACGTAACGGGGAGAGATGGAGGCGCCAGGGGCTGGGGTGAAATCCCTCCTCTCTCCCCCCACTATATATAGGGGTGCCAAGGGGGGTTGGTGCGCAGCCTAGGAGATCCAATCTCCTATGGCCGGCGGCCAAGGGGAGGTTTCCCTCCCCCCCAAGGCACCTAGGGGTGCCTTCCACCACTTGGACTCTTCCTTGGTGGAAACCCTAGGCGCATGGGCCTAGTAGGGCTGGTGCCCTTGGCCCATGTAGGCCAAGGCGCACCCCCTACAGCCCATGTGGCCCCCCGGGATAGGTGGCCCCACCCGGTGGGCCCACGGGACCCCTCCGGTGGTCCCGGTACAATACCGATAACCCCGAAACTTGTCCCGATGGCCGAAACAGCATTTCCTATATATAATTCTTTACCTCCGGACCATTCCGGAACTCCTCGTGATGTCCGGGATCTCATCCGGGACTCCGAACAACATTCGGATTTCTGCATATACATATCTTCACAACCCTAGCGTCACCGAACCTTAAGTGTGTAGACCCTACGGGTTCGGGAGACAAGCAGACATGACCGAGACGACTCTACGGTCAATAACCAACAGCGGGATCTGGATACCCATGTTGGCTTCCACATGCTCCACGATGATCTCATCGGATGAACCACGATGTCGAGGATTCAATCAACCCCGTATGCAATTCCCTTTGTCAATCGATATGTTACTTGCCCGAGATTCGATCGTCGGTATCCCAATACCTCGTTCAATCTCGTTACCGGCAAGTCACTTTACTCGTACCGTAATGCATGATCCCGTAACCAGACACTTGGTCACTTTGAGCTCATTATGATGATGCATTACCGAGTGGGCCCAGTGATACCTCTCCGTCACACGGAGTGACAAATCCCAGTCTTGATCCATGTCACCCAACAGACACTTTCGGAGATACCCGTAGTCTACCTTTATAGTCACCCAGTTACGTTGTGACGTTTGGCATACCCAAAGCACTCCTACGGTATCCGGGAGTTACACGATCTCATGGTCTAAGGAAAAGATACTTGACATAGCAAAACTCTAGCAAACGAACTATACGATCTTGTGCTATGTTTAGGATTGGGTCTTGTCCATCACATCATTCTCCTAATGATGTGATCTCATTATCAATGACATCCAATGTCCATAGTCAGGAAACCATGACTATCTGTTGATCAACGAGCTAGTCAACTAGAGGCTCACTAGGGACATGTTGGTGTCTGTTATTCACACATGTATTACGATTTCCGGATAACACAATTATAGCATGAATAAAGACAATTATCATGAACAAGGAAATATAATAATAAGGCTTTTATTATTGCCTCTAGGGCATATTTCCAACATCTGGAAGATTAACTCCCACTCGATTCAAGTGATTGTTGTACCCAGACAATCTGAGTACAAGCTCAACGATTGAGTTTTTCTCCCTTAGTTTGTAGGCTAAGAAACTCGTCGGAGGTCTCATACCTCTTGACGTGGGCACGAGCCTGAAATCCCAATTCAGCCCTTGGAACATCTCATATGTTCCGCGACGTTTCAAAACGTCTTCGGTGCCTCAATTCTAAACCGTTTAACATTACTGAACTATCACGTAGTCATCAAAACGTGTATGTCAGATGTTCGCAACATCCATAGACAACGTTCAAGGTTCTGCACACCGAGCGGTGCATTAAGGACACAAGCCTTCTGCGCAGCAATGAGGACAATCCTCAGTTTACGGACCCGGTCCACATATTTGCTACTATCAACTTTCAACTATATTTTCTCTAGGAACATATCTAAACAGTAGAACTAAAACACGAGCTTATGACATAATTTGTAAAGACCTTTTTGACTATGTTCATGATAATTAAGTTCATCTAATCACATTATTTGATGAACTCCCACTCAGATAGACATCCCTCTAGTCATCTAAGTGATACATGATCCGAGTCAACTAGGCCGTGTCCGATCATCACGTGAGACGGACTAGTCATCATCGGTGAACATCTTCATGTTGATCGTATCTACTATACGACTCATGTTCGACCTTTCAGTCTCTTGTGTTCCGAGGCCATGTCTGTACATGCTAGGCTCGTCAAGTCAACCTAAGTGTTTTGCATGTGTAAATCTGGCTTACACCCATTGTATGTGAATGTTAGAATCTATCACACCCGATCATCACGTGGTGCTTCGAAACAACGAACTTTCGCAACGATGCACAGTTAGGGGGAACACTTTCTTGAAATTATTATGAGGGATCATCTTATTTACTACCATCGTTATAAGCAAATAAGATGCATAAACATGATAAACATCACATGCAATCAAATAGTGACATGATGTGGCCAATATCATTTTGCTCCTTTTGATCTCCATCTTCGAGGCTCCATGATCATCATCGTCACCGGCATGACACCATGATCTCCATCATCATGATCTCCATCATCGTGTCTCCATTAAGTTGTCTCGCCAACTGATTACTTCTACTACTATAGCTAACGGTTTAGCAATGAAGTAAAGTAATTACATGGCGTTATTCAGTGACACGCAGGTCATACAATAATTAAAGACAACTCCTATGGCTCCTGCCGGTTGTCATACTCATTGACATGCAAGTCGTGATTCCTATTACAAGAATATGATCAATCTCATACATCACATATATTTCATTCATCACATCCTTCTTGGCCGTATCACATCACACGGCATATGCTGCAAAAACAAGTTAGACGTCCTCTAATTGTTGTTGCAAGTTTTTACGTGGCTGCTATAGGTTTCTAGCAAGAACGTTTCTTACCTACGCCAAAACCACAACGTGATATGCCAATTGCTATTTACCCTTCATAAGGACCCTTTTCATCGAATCCGATCCGACTAAAGTGGGAGAGACTGGCACCCACAAGCCACCTTATGCAACAAGTCCATGTCAGTCGGTGGAACCTGTCTCACGTAAGTGTACGTGTAAGGTCGGTCCGGGCCGCTTCATCCCACAATACCATCGAAACAAGATAGGACTAGTAACGGTAAGCATATTGAACAAAACCAACGCCCACAACTACTTGTGTTCTACTCATGCATAGAATCTACGCAATAGACCTAGCTCGGATACCACTATTGGGGAACGTAGCAAAAATTCTAAAATATTCTACGCATCACCAAGATCAATCTATGGAGATACTAGCAACGAGAGAGAGAGGAGTGCATCTTCATACCCTTAAAGATGGCGATGCGGAAGCGTTACAAGAACGCGGTCGGTGGAGTCGTTCATGAAGCGATTCAGATCGCGGCCGAATCCGATCTAAGCACCGAACAATGGTGCCTCCGCGTTCAACACACGTACAACCCGGGGACGTCTCCTCCTTCTTGATCCAGCAAGGGGAGAGGAGAAGTTGAGGTAAAACTCCGACAGCACGACGGCATGGTGGTGATGGAGCTCGTGGTTCTCCGGCAGGGCTTCGCCAAGCACTACGGAGGAGGAGGAGGTGTTGGAGGAGGGAGAGGGCTGCGCCAGGGGAAGGGTGTGGCTGCCCTCTCTCCCCCTCACTATATATAGGGGGAAGGGAGGAGGGGGAGGCGCCCTAGGGTTCCCTAGGGAAGGGGCGGCGGCCACAGGGGAAACCCTAGATGGGTTTGGGCACCCCCACCCCCTAGGAAACTTGCCCCCCAAGCCAGGAGGGGTGGCTGCCCTAGGGGTGGCGCCCCCATCTCTCCTGGTTACGTGAGATGGGGTGGGAGGGGCGCTCAGCCCCTTAGTGGGCTGATGTGCCCTCTCCCCTTGGCCCATAAGGCCCCCAAACGCTTGTCGGGGCCTCCGAAACCCCTTTCGGACACGCTGGTCATCACCTGGTACCCCCGGAACAATTCCGGACTCCAATACCCTTCGTCCAATATACCGATCTTCACCTCCGAACCATTCCGGAGCTCCTCGTCATGTCCGGGATCTCATCCGGGACTCCGAACAACCTTCGGTAACCACATACTATTTCCCATAACAACTCTAGCGTCACCGAACCTTAAGTGTGTAGACCCTACGGGTTCGGGAACCATGCAGACATGACCGACATGTTCTCCGGTCAATAACCAATAGCGGGATCTGGATACCCATGTTGGCTCCCACATGTTCCACGATGATCTCATCGGATGAACCACGATGTCAAGGATTCAAGCAATCCCGCATGCAATTCCCTTTGTCAATCGGTATGTTACTTGCCCGAGATTCGATCGTCGGTATCCCAATACCTCGTTCAATCTCGTTACCGGCAATTCACTTTACTCGTTCCATAATGCATGATCCCGTGACTAACTACTTAGTCACATTGAGCTCATTATGATGATGCATTACCGAGTGGGCCCAGAGATACCTCTCCGTCATACAGAGTGACAAATCCCAGTCTCGATTCGTGCCAACCCAACAGACACTTTCAGAGATACCCGTAGTGCACCTTTATAGCCACCCAGTTACGTTGTGACGTTTGGTACACCCAAAGCACTCCTACGATATCAGGGAGTTACACAATCTCATGGTCTAAGGAAATGATACTTGACATTAGAAAAGCTTTAGCAAACGAACTACACGATCTTGTGCTATGCTTAGGATTGGGTCTCATCCATCACATCATTCTCCTAATGATGCGATCCTGTTATGAATGACATCCAATGTCCATGGTCAGGAAACCATGACCATTTGTTGATCAACGAGCTAGTCAACTAGAGGCTCACTAGGGACATGTTGTGGTCTATGTATTCACACATGTATTACGGTTTCCAGTTAATACAATTATAGCATGAACAATAGACAAATGTCATGAATAAGGAAATACAATAATAACCATTTTATTATTGCCTCTAGGGCATATTTCCAACAACGCCCCCGATTCAATCGTACACTAATCATACAGGCAAATGTGTACGATCAAGATCAGGGACTCACAGGAAGATATCACAACACAACTCTAAAAATAAAATAAGTCATGCAAGCATCATAATACAAGCCAGGGGCCTCGAGGGCTCGAATACAAGTGCTCGATCATAGACGAGTCAGCGGAAGCAACAATATCTGAGTACAGACATAAGTTAAGCAAGTTTGCCTTAAGAAGGCTAGCACAAACTGGGATACAGATCGAAAGAGACGCAGGTCTCCTACCTGGGATCCTCCTAACTACTCCTGGTCGTCGTCAGCGGGCTGCACGCAGTAGTAGGCATCTCCGGTGTAGTAGGAGTCGTCATCAACGGTGGCGTCTGGATCCTGGGCTCCAGCATCTGGTTGCGACAAACCAAAAAGAAAGGAAAGGGGGAAAAAGGGGGAGAAAAGCAACCGTGAGTACTCATCCAAAGTACTCGCAAGCAAGGAGCTACACTACATATGCATGGGTATATGTGTAAAGGGCCATATCAGTGGACTGAACTGTAGAATGCCAGAATAAGAGGGGAATAACTAATCATGTCGAAGACTACGCTTCTGGCAGCCTCCGTCTTGTATCATGTAGAAGAGAGTAGACTGAAGTCCTCCAAGTAGCATCGCATAGCATAATCCTACCCGGCAATCCCCTCCTCGTCGCCCTGTTAGAGAGCGATCACCGGGTTGTATCTGGCACTTGGAAGGGTGTGTTTTATTAAGTATCCGGTTCTAGTTGTCATAAGGTCAAGGTACAACTCCAAGTCGTCCTGTTACCGAAGATCACAGCTATTCGAATAGATAAACTTCCCTGCAGGGGTGCACCACATAACCCAACACGCTCGATCCCATTTGGTCGGACACGCTTTCCTGGGTCATGCCCGGCCTCCGAAGATCAACACGTCGCAGCCCCACCTAGGCCAACAGAGAGGTCAACACGCCGGTCTAAACCTAAGCGCACGGGGGTCTGGGCCCATCGCCCTTAGCACACCTGCACGTTGCGTGGGCAGCCGGAAGCAGAACTAGCCCCCTTAATACAAGAGCAGGCTTACGTTCCAATCCGGCGCGCGCGCCGCTCAGTCGCTGACGTCACGAAGGCTTCGGCTCATACCACGACATCGAGTGCCCATAACTGTTCCCGCGTAGTTGGTTAGTGCGTATAGGCCAGTGGCCAGACTTAGATCAAATATCAAGATCTCGTTAAGCGTGTTAAGTATCCGCGAATGCCGACCAGGGCCAGACCCACCTCTCTCCTAGGTGGTCTCAACCTGCCCTGTCGCTCCGCCACAAAGTAACAGTCGGGGGCCGTCGGGAACCCAGGCCCACCTCTACCGGGATGGAGCCACCTGTCCCTTCAGCCCCCTCATCAGAATCACTTGCGGGTACTCAACGAGCTGACCCGACTTTAGTCACCACATGTATCATGTATATAAAGTATATAGTATATACCCGAGATCACCTCCCGAAGTGATCACGGCCCAGTAGTATAGCATGGTAGACGGACAAGAGTGTAGGGCCACTGATGGAACACTAGCATCCTATACTAAGCATTAGGATAGCAGGTAAAGGTATCAACAATTGTAGCAACAATGACAGGCTATGCAGCAGAATAGGATTAACCAAAAGTAGTAACATGCTACACTACTCTAATGCAAGCAGTAGAGAGAGAATAGGCGATATCCGGTGATCAAAGGGGGGGCTTGCCTGGTTGCTCCGGCAAGAAGGAGGGGTCGTCAACTCCGTAGTCGTACTGGGGGTCGTCGGCAGTCTCGGGGTCTACCGGAAAGAAGTAACAGAGGGGGAACATAATAAATAATAGAGCAATCAAAGCATCACAAAACATAACGAGGTAATACACGGTGCCAGGGGTGATCAATCGCAGGGATAGGTGATACCGGCGAAGGGGGGAAACATCCGGGAAAGTATTCCCGGTGTTTCGCGTTTTCGGACAGATGAACTGGAGGTGAAATGTTGCATGTTCGCTATGCTAGGGATGTGTGGCGGACAAATGGACTGCGTATTCAGATTCGTCTCGTTGATTTGAGCAACTTTCATGTACAAAGTTTTCCCATCCGAGTTACGGATTATTTAATATTAATTTTCAAAGTTTTAATTCATTTTTAGAATTAACAGAATTAATTTAATTAGGAAATGCCATTATGACATCAGGGTGATGTCAGCAGTCAACAGTCAGTTGACTTGGTCAAACTGACGCGTGGGTCCCAATTGTCATTGTCCAAGACTAACTAATCAGGTTTAGTTAGTCTAACTAAAATGATTAGGATTATTAACTACAATTAATTAGGTTAACTAATTTAATTAATTAACTAATTAATTAAACTATTAATTAATTCTTTTTTATTCTTTTTGTTTTTTTTCTAGAAGGTTCCAAGGGTGGGGCCTAGTGGCCAGTGGGTCAAAATGCTAACAGATTATATTAGAGTTAAGCCTAATCGCTATAGATGCATGGCCCACCGTTAGTGGCCATCAAGATTAATTTAATTAGCCTGCTAATTATGCCCATGATTAATTAGGTGCGGGTCCCGTTTGTCATTTTCACATGGGTGGTGGATTAGAGTCTAGCTTAGCGGCTAATCCCGCTGGGTCCACTTGTCGGTGGCCCACGTGACAATTCGAATGGCCGCCACGCCGGTGAGGCAGAACACGGCGGCGCCACGTGGGACCTCACCGGAATCGCCCCTCCGGCCATGAACGGCCCCGAGGTTGGGCGCGTCCGACAGCGCGAGAGATGGCGCGTTGGACGGTGGTCGTGACAGTCGCGTGAGAGGCCGGGAACGCTGTCGACGCTGACGGCAGGCGGCGGCCGGAGCTCAACCTCGCGGCAAACGACGCTAGGTATGGCCAAAACGAGCAGGGGGAGGGGGAAAACGGACGACGGCTCATAGTGGAGCTGTAGGGATGGCAGCGGGCTCGTGGTGGTGCTTGAGGCAGCGAGGCCAGGGCCGAAATGGCGACGACGACGCGAATCCCGACGAGGTAGGGGAGGCGGCAGTAGCTTCGTGCTCCTCGGGCAGCGAGGCGGCACAAGAGGACGGACTTGGCGCCGGGGACGACGTGGATGCAGCCGGATCCGTCCGGGAACGGGAAGGGGCGGCGGAGGCCGGTCGGACTTGCTCGTTGGTGCGGCGGAGGTCGGGGCCGAAGGACGTGGAGGCGTGAGATCCAGCCAGGTCCTGGGTGAGGACGACGACGCAAGGACGGAGAGAGGAGTTGCGAGCGGAGGTGGCAGTCCTCGGGCGCGGGCACGCTCCAGATCTGGTGAGGGAGCGAAAGAAGGGGATCGGGGCGAGTGGGGAGAGCGACGGGGACCGAGCGCCCTCTCCTGTGACGGCGCTGGAGGGAGAGGGTGGAGATCGTGGTGGGGGTGGGGTTGGTTCTAGGGTTTGGTTGGGGGGAGTGGCCTAATAGGCCAGGGGCAAAGTGGCCGGCTGGGCCGGCCGGCTGGCTAGCTGGGCCGGTTGGCCCAGCGTGGGGAGGGGGTTGTTTCTTTTCCTTTTTCTTTTACTTTTCTGCTTATTCAGTTCACCACTGTTTGACATTTTACTTTATTACCAAATGAGTTTTCTTCAACATGAAACTTGTCACATAGATAGTGGTCATTATTTTTGAGAGGCCCACAAAGTTTCAAGTGGTTTGGGAAAGGTAAGACTACTTGTTGAAATTTTAAACGACCAAATTAAATGTTGCTGATCCACCAAAATATTGCTAGGGCCAAAATAAAATTCCAATTTGTTTTGATTTCTTAATGAGAATTACTCAAGGGTGATTTGAAATATCTCGAACATTTTTGTCTCAATATTTGAAAACTTTTTTATGTTTGCCTCTATTTTGAATTTTGAATTTGAATCCGTTTTCGAACTAACGTGAACTTAGCAACAGTAATCGAGGTGATGTGGCATCATTAGTAGAGGTTACTGTAGCTTAATTACCCGGGCGTCACAATTCTCCTCCACTACAAGAAATCTCGTCCCGAGATTTAAGAGGTAGTGAAAGGGGGAAAGGTTTTGGTTACGGATCTAGCGGGTCTTCTTGATATTGGCTGCTCTTCTCGAAGAGATCGATCCATTACATTGATGTCTTCATTCCACTGCTTTAGGTCATCATTATGAAGTCGTCATCCTTTCTTTGGGGGTTCCATCGTACTTACGAATAGGTAATGGGGCAGATCGGCAACGACAGAATGCTATAAGGGTAATAATCTGGGATTAACCCATGAATGAGCCTATGAGTACCTCTCGAGTTGAACAAATAAAACACCTCGAGAGTAAAGTTCGAATGTACAATAAGAAGTTTCAAGTAGCCAGGCAATCGTTCAATGCCTAGTCAGAAGGTGAAATAGCTTCAGGGTAACGTGAATAAATATTGCGTCTGATACCAGAATAGATCACTAGGAATGTGGCTCGTGAATTGCATACGAAGCCAAGTGCGAGGAGTAACTTTGGAAACAGGGTGTACAGGAGAGTCAGGTTTCGATCCTGTGGAACTGTGGGTTATGGCCCACCATGTGGATTAACAGTAGGAAGGGCGGTGACGTCTTGCACGACCATGCAAGCATGGCAAGTCATAGGATAGTCTGTCGGTTATGTCGGCAACAACATCGGTACCAAGGGCGAGGGACGAAGAGAACCATTTTCCTGCTCGTTGAACGAGGCGGACCTGTAGGCAAAGTTCTCGTCCATCTGTGGTTACCGAAATGTCATCAACAATAGTAACAGGGTCTTACTGACTAGGTTGTACACCGAGGTGTTTACGTAAGAAGGAGAATATTACTGCTTAGATCATATAGATCACAAGAAAGGTTAAACCAAACAATGGAAAGGAAAATATGATTATCAGATTAAACAGAACAATGGAAAGGAAAATGTGTTTAAACACATATTTCAAGGGTATATCCTTCCCAAGGACAAGCAAAACATGGCATACAGGGTAGGAGAGCAAGTACCCAACCATTCAGATAAGAGGCAAGGATTAATCAAGATGTTACCCATACAACGGTGTTTGGATAGCTGGCCAAGAAACATTTAGCATTGCGCCTCCAATGTTCTTGTTGAAGAGCGGATTATCATAGTCATGCTTCGAGGTAGCAATGATATGGTGTTTCAATCAAGGGCCAGACTCTGGATACACAAATGATCCATCAGGAGCAACTTATAAAATAGGTCTTACAATTTCCTCCAGGAAGAATGGTTATCCTTACAAAAGAAATTATAATGATAGGTCCTCCAGCCATGGGGGGGTGCTAGGCATGAAATCATGTTACCGGGTCATCAAAGGACCAACATCATAACTCTTGGAAAGTTGTCCCAACCATCATATCTGACCGAGATTCAGATCTGATTGGTTTCAGGATACCTCAGACTCAGGGAATGAACTATGGGAGTGGGTTCCTGAAACAATAGTTCATCATTAAACCAAGGAGGGGATGAGAAGGTGGCTGATGGGCTCAGCGACAATTCATCGAGAATTCCAAACGGATGGCTTTCCACAATAATGTGAACAAGAAGATGACACTTGTCAATTCAAATGATATAATGTTGTATGCTCTAGGAAATCATACACCATCAATCATTAGTTGAAAGGTGTGCCCGAAGTATGACCTTAGGCAGCAAGATCAATGTTAGAGTGACGATTCAATAACCAACAGTCTAAGAACGAACTGTCGATCGTTAACTTCAAAGCAATAGGGTTGCTAGAAGTACAGAACTCAAACAGCATTGTTAGCATATTGGTATCCTGGTTAAAAACAACACGGGGACCAAGGAAGAATGGTGATGGTGCGAAGTATCATCATACCGAGAATTTCTAAGAGGTGGAGCAATCCCCACAACATTCTTGACAGAAAAGACAGTAATACTTCAAGGCGGAACACAACACTAGTTGGAGAGCAAGTTTTATTCATAATGTGGACAAGTTCGCGATGAAAGGAAGTCAAGGGCGTTGTTGATGATAATAAAATCATCAAGGGCAAGGAGGGTATTTCTCATCACGAACATAGTTGACATCTCGGAAGAAGTCAAAGTGTTGAAGGTGATCCGACACATTTGCCGGGAGATTTCAAGATGATGCAATGAAACAACAACGGCAACAAGCAAGGAAATGACGAAGTGGCAAGTTATAGGATCAATATATAAGATGCAAGCTCGAGACCAAAGTTGGCTTTCAAGACAAGCAACATGGTGTTGAAAGCTCGATGTAAGTCGTGCTCACACACTAAAGAATTCATGCCCCAGAGAAGGACGCGGTAGCATAGTCAAAAGTAGAAAGACCAGGATGCAGCCGATAGTCTAGGAATGACCAGATTGGGTTCAGAATTTCCTAGTAAAAATACTAGGGGTATTTGATTTGTAGTGCGGAATAATTTCACTAGTCGGTGCCCTCGGTTGACAACAACCCAGAACCCGTAGAGTGATTACGACAAGGAAAGACATTACTTCAACAAAGTTAGTAAGATGTGGTGCAATGGCAAGGCATCTCCGAGATACCAGGGGGTAATACTCGAAGGTAGAACATGATAGAAGTAGAACCGGGTCATTGACCTATGACAGTAGATACTCCAACCTTGCCAAAAATAGACGAGGCACTGGAATGAATTCCCATCAGATATATCAGATCAGGACAGCATGTTCGGAACCATAACTGTAAGGAATCAATTTCAAAAATACCGAAAGAATCATATAGCTGGATAATCATTTTGCAAGAAGCTTCCAAGATGGTCTACATCATTTTCATGGGCATGAACACAAAGTTCAAGGTCGACTCCCACTTCTTTAATGCATAACATTTCATTCACCTGTCGCTTTGATAAAACTGTAGTGTTGGAATTTATCTGGTAGAACACCGGAAGAGTATGACTTGTGAAAACCTTCGGGTTCTCACGGATTAGGGGAAGACATAGGTTCAACCCATCAAACATCTTTGTAACATATACCACAAGTTTCAAAAGTAAATACACAAGCTCGAAAACAGAGCATGGTTGGCCAAGCAGAGGATACAATTTACCAAAGGCATTATGTATCAGGGGAAGGACTCGCAAGGTGATTGAATATGAAGGACACTGTCAGATAACAATCCAACAATGGATCGGGCGATCCGCAACGGAGCTGATGTGAGTATCGGTACTCACTCAGAGGAATAAAGAATGCAGAGGCATCAGATTCAAGAATCACCGGATTAGTCTGATGCTTAAGTAGAAGAAATTATGGTTTCCTAATCGAAGGATGAGAAGCAAACGCTCTGATCAAGGATGGATAAGTTGAAAACACTTAGTTGGGCAATCAATAAAGGTTTGAATTGCCGAGAACCAACTCATGTCCGGAATGACGCCTGAGTCGGAAAGATAATGTTTAAAAAGGATAACCTGATGACTGCGTGCGTATGCAGACATTGGATCAATAGTCTCAAAATGACTAAGACAAGGGATGTTAACGAGAACTACTAGTCATATGGAATTAACCATAATGCAAGCAGGCAAGAGTTTCAAGAGTAACAGGCTGCAGAGGATTTTCAAAAGATCGAAAAGTATTCCGAAGAATTATGTGAGACACATGAACAATTGAGAAGAACGGATCCTCGATAAATGTGAGGAAAAACCCGTAAGGGTTTTCATGCGAAATAAAACTGCAATACAATA
Source organism: Triticum urartu (assembly GCF_056163025.1). Lineage (NCBI taxonomy): Eukaryota > Viridiplantae > Streptophyta > Magnoliopsida > Poales > Poaceae > Triticum > Triticum urartu. The sequence goes on from NC_141879.1 coordinate 175,793,736, forward strand.
AACTCAAAGGATTCTCGGGACAACGACGAATATTTCAAGGCATCTTGTAACAACAAGAGCGACGAGGAATGATCAAGAGAATGACAAGTGCATACAGATATCCATAGGGATATATCAGTGATAGTGGATTGCAAAGGCGATGAACACAAGGGTCTCGGGAAATTATCGAGGGATATCCTCAGAATCTTCTGACGAAGCAGGTGATCTTCCGGAATGAGGGCTCTCCGGGAGAAATAGTTACGAGAACCTAGAGTTAGAGTTAGCAACATCATTTACCCCGAATAGAAGAGAGATCAGAGTCCCAGAGTATAGACGAGGAGTAAAAGATCCTAGTACCACCCAATGGCGACGTGGGCCCGTAAGGCACACAACCATGTTAGTAAAAGTTTTGTAATGTCTAGACTCGACTTCGGCTAAGGAGTGTGGAAGGGGGATTCCTACAGGCAGTTGGCTCTGATACCAACTTGTGACGCCCCCGATTCAATCGTACACTAATCATACACGCAAATGTGTACGATCAAGATCAGGGACTCACGGGAAGATATCACAATACAACTCTAAAAATAAAATAAGTCATACAAGCATCATAATACAAGCAAGGGGCCTCGAGGGCTCGAATACAAGTGCTCGATCATAGACGAGTCAGCGGAAGCAACAATATCTGAGTACAGACATAAGTTAAACAAGTTTGCCTTAAGAAGGCTAGCACAAACTGGGATACATATCGAAAGAGGCGTAGGTCTCCTACCTGGGATCCTCCTAACTACTCCTGGTCGTCGTCAGCGGGCTGCATGTAGTAGTAGGCACCTCCGGTGTAGTAGGAGTCGTCGTCAATGGTGGCGTATGGATCCTGGGCTCCAGCATCTGGTTGTGACAACCAGAAAGAAAGGAAAGGGGGAAAAAGGGGGAGAAAAGCAACCGTGAGTACTCATCCAAAGTACTCGCAAGCAAGGAGCTACACTACATATGCATGGGTATATGTGTAAAGGGCCATATCAGTGGACTGAACTGCAGAATGCCAGAATAAGAGGGGGATATCTAATCCTGTCGAAGACTATGCTTCTGGCAGCCTCCGTCTTGTAGCATGTAGATGAGAGTAGACTGAAGTACTCCAAGTAGCATCCCATAGCATAATCCTACCCGGCAATCCCCTCCTCGTCGCCCTATTAGAGAGCGATCACCGGGTTGTATCTGGTACTTGGAAGGGTGTGTTTTATTAAGTATCCGGTTCTAGTTGTCATAAGGTCAAGGTACAACTCCAAGTCGTCCTATTACCGAAGATCACGGCTATTCGAATAGATAAACTTCCCTGCAGGGGTGCACCACATAACCCAACACGCTCGATCCCATTTGGCCGGACACACTTTCCTGGGTCATGCCCGGCCTCGGAAGATCAACACGTCGCAGCCCCACCTAGGCCAACAGAGAGGTCAGCACGCTGGTCTAAACCTAAGTGCACAGGGGTCTGGGCCCATCGCCCTTAGCACACCTGCACGTTGCGTGGGCGACCGGAAGCAAAACTAGCCCCCTTAATACAAGAGCAGGCTTAGTTCCAATCCGGCGCGCGCCGCTCAGTCGCTGACGTCACGAAGGCTTTGGCTGATACCACGACGTCGAGTGCCCATAACTGTTCCCGCGTAGTTGGTTAGTGCGTGTAGGCCAGTGGCCAGACTCAGATCAAATATACCAAGATCTCGTTAAGCGTGTTAAGTATCCGCGAATGTCGACCAGGGCCAGACCCACCTCTCTCCTAGGTGGTCTCAACCTGCCCTGTCGCTCCGCCACAAAGTAACAGTCGGGGGCCATCGGGAACCCAGACCCACCTCTACCGGTATGGAGCCACCTGTCCCTTCAGCCCCCTCATCAGAATCACTTGCGGGTACTCAACGAGCTGACCCGACTTTAGTCACCACATGTATCATGTATATAAAGTATATAGTATATACCCGTGATCACCTCTCGAAGTGATCACAGCCCAGTAGTATAGCATGGCAGATGGACAAGAGTGTAGGGCCACTGATGGAACACTAGCATCCTATACTAAGCATTAGGATAGCAGGTAAAGGTATCAACAATTGTAGAAATAATGACAGGCTATGCAGCAGAATAGGATTAACCAAAAGTAGTAACATGCTACACTACTCTAATGCAAGCAGTAGAGAGAGAATAGGCGATATTTGGTGATCAAAGGGGGGGCTTGCCTGGTTGCTCCGGCAAGAAGGAGGGGTCGTCAACTCCGTAGTCGTACTGGGGGTCGTCGGCAGTCTCGGGGTCTACCGGAAAGAAGTAACGGAGGGGGAACACAATAAATAACAGAGCAATCAAAGTATCACAAAACATAACGAGGTAATACGCGGTGCCAGGGGTGATCAATCGCAGGGATAGGTGATACCGGCGAAGGAGGGAAACATCCGGGAAAGTATTCCCGGTGTTTCGCGTTTTCAGACAAATGAACCGGAGGTGAAATGTTGCATGTTCGCTATGCTAGGGATGTGTGGCGGACAAATGGACTGCGTATTCAAATTCGTCTCGTCGATTTGAGCAACTCTCATGTACAAAGTTTTCCCATCCGAGTTACAGATTATTTAATATTAATTTTCAAAGTTTTAATTCATTTTTAGAATTAATAGAATTAATTTAATTAGGAAATGCCATTATGACGTCAGGGTGACGTCAGGGTGATGTCAACAGTCAGTTGACTTGGTCTAACTGACGCGTGGGTCCCGGTTATCATTGTCTAAGACTAACTAATCAGGTTTAGTTAGTCTAACTAAAATGATTAGGATTATTAACTACAATTAATTAGGTTAACTAATTTAATTAATTAACTAATTAATTAAATTATTAATTAATTCTTTATTATTATTATTTATCTTCTTTTTTTCTAAAAGGTTCCACGGGTGGGGCCTAGTGGCGAGTGGGTCAAAATGCTAACAGATTATATTAGAGTTAAGCCTAATCGCTACAGTTGCATGGCCCATCGTCAGTGGCCATCAGGATTAATTTAATTAGCCTGCTAATTATTCCCATGATTAAATAGGTGCGGGTCCCATTTGTCATTTTCACATGGGTGGTGGATTAGAGTCTAGCTTAGCGGCTAATCCCGCTGGGTCCACTTGTCGGTGGCCCACGTGACAGTTCGAATGGCCGCCACGCCGATGAGGCAGAACACGGCGGCGCCATGCGGGACCTCAGCAGAATCGCCCCTCCGGCCATGAACAGGCACGAGGTTGGGCGCGTCCGATAGCGCGAGAGATGGCGCGTTGGACGGTGGTCATGACAGTCGCGTGAGAGGCCGGGAACGCTGTCGGCGCTGACGGCAGGCGGCGGCCGGAGCTCAACCTCGCGGCAAACAACGCTAGGGACGGCCAAAACAAGCAGGGGGAGGGGGAAAATGGACGGCGGCTCACAGTGGAGCTGTAGGGATGGCAGCGGGCTCGTGGTGGTGCTTGAGGCAGCGAGGCCAGGGCCGAAATGGCGACGATGACGCGAATCCCGACGAGGTAGGGGAGGCGGCAGCAGCTTGGTGCTCCTCGGGCAGCGAGGCGGCACAAGAGGACGGACTTGGCGCCGGGGACGACGTGGATGCAGCCGGATCCGTCCGGGAACGGGAAGGGGCGGCGGAGGCCGGTCGGACTTGCTCGTTGGTGCGGCGGAGGTTGGGGCCGAAGGACATGGAGGCGTGAGATCCAGCCAGGTCCTGGGTGAGGACGACGACGCAAGGACGGAGAGAGGAGTTGCGAGTGGAGGTGGCAGTCCTCGGGCGCGGGCACGCTCCAGATCTGGTGAGGGAGTGAAAGAAGGGGATCAGGGCGAGTGGGGAGAGCGACGGGGACCGAGCGCCCTCTCCTGTGACGGCGCTGGAGGGAGAGGGTGGAGATCGTGGTGGGAGTGGGGTTGGTTCTAGGGTTTGGTTGGGGGGAGTGGCCTAATAGCACTACAAAAAAATACACTTCCATGATGATACGTGTTTGTCACAGTAGGTCACGTTTTTTGTCATGCATCTACATCCATGACAAATTTATGACAGAATCAAGATAGTCATACCGGTGCTGTCGTTGAAGTGTTCCATGACATTACCAAAATTATCATCACGGAAGTGTCCACTTCCATGACGATAAATCGCACGTAACAGAAGTGCTTTCGTCAAGGGTGACCGACACGTGGCATCCACCGTAATGGAACGCCGTTAAGCTATCGGGTCGGGTTTGGATCCGATAACCCGTTAACAGCCCCGACCAATGGGGATTTTCCACGTGTAAAATCATCATTGGCTGGAGGAAACATGTGTCGGCTCATTGTCGGGACAGATGTCATCCACTCATTGGACAGAAGGCGCCTATGATACGTTGACACGTGGCACGGCCCAACAGAGGCCCATTCCTGTGAAAAGGGCGGCCCGTTTGACTTGGTCAAAAGGTGGCGGGCCGGCCCATGGAAAGCCTGTTAACGGCCTGTTCGCATATAGCCCATTTACAGCCCGCTAACCCAAGGCCCGTTACGCCCTATCCGAATTAGGCCCAGTAGCGTCATCTGGGCCATCCAATATGATTCTAGCCCGTTTTCACTTCTGGCCCATGTATGGCCCATGACGTCTTTCGGCCCATATGAGGCCCTATGTAACTCTTGGCCTATTAACAACCCGTGGTGAAACTGGCCCGTAATGAACAGTGTATCACTTTACACCCATTAACGGCCCATGGTGAAACTGGACCGTAATGAACAGTGTATCACTTTATACCCATTAACGGCCCGTTATTCCGTTGGGCCGTTTCCAGCCCATGTTATCTTTCGGCCTTCTCAGAGCCCATTTATTCTTGGGCTCATTTCCAGCATTCGTTTACTTACGGCCCGTTACTGTCATTTTCCGCTTGTGGGCCAAATTCAGCCAGTGGTTACAGTCGGCCCGTTTGTGGTCCGTTAATACGTTGGGCTATTTTCATAGCATCATCAAATATGGCCTATTAATGATGGCCTGTTATGGTCGGCCCATGAACGGACGATTCCAAATCTAGCCCGTTTACGGCCAGAATGCGGTCTGTTTGGTCCATGTTTGGCCAATCGATCATATGGCCCGTATAAGGCCCATTGATGATACGGCCCGTAGAAGGCCCATTGATGATATGACCCGTAGAAGGCCCATTGTTTCTACGGCCTGTAGAAGGCCCACTGTTTCTATGGCCCGTAGAAGGCCCATTGTTTCTATGGCCTGTAGAAGGCCCACTGTTTCTACGGCCCGTAGGAGGCCCAGTGTCACTACAGTAAATATTAGCCCATGGTTATTGTGGCCTAGTTTTAAAAAATAGGTTATTGCAGCCACTAGCAAACCGCAGAAAAAGAACTGCACTGACTACAAGCAAACAAATAAACAAGACAACAAGGAAATAAATAAGCAAGCAACTTACACTAGGCTATCACGGCTATTACACATATTACATCCACTGGGCATCAAAGTTCGCCACCAGTGCAAATATAGGGAACACAGCAACATATAAACGCCGCAGCAAAACAAGTCCAGAACTGAAACCACTTCAGAAGAGCTCAAGAAACAATATCCTGGGTACCCATAATGCTAGCAAGATGCTTAGCAAGCTTATTAACTTTCTCTTGTTTGGCGCTTAAGTCCTCTAGCGCTTGCTGTTGCACCAGAAAGTATGCATCTGAATTCTGCAGGGACTTCCTCAGTCCTTCGGCTTCCTGTCGCATAACATCTAATCGATGTCTTTCAACTTGAAGTAGAGACTCAAGAAGCCGAACTGATTCAGGCAATGAGTTCGAAGAGCTGGTGCCAGCAGTGGTAGCCAGTAACTCGAACACTACATCAAGACAGGACTTTGGGTTGTCTCAGTGTCTTCAATATAGTTTTTATCAGCTTTCTTGGAGACCAACAGGGATGTATCACTATCTTGAACCTTATCTGCATTACTTCCTTTACCATTGCATAACAGGGTACTCTTCTCCAATATTTTATCCGCGTTCTAAAAGAGAAACAAACAAACACTTCTCAGGTTTACAATGTAGTATATGAAACTCATTTTGGTAAACCAGTTCAGTAGTAAGGTGGACAGGATAACAGCATGAAACAAACATATATCTATGTAGTATGGTCACTGTATGGTCTATATCATTCTAGTTTATGTTGCCAAATCAAGATAGATACAGTTCGAATCATATCTATTTAAGACAAAGCAGCATAGACAGAATATAAGTGTGGGAAACTACACTGCAATAACAACACTTGTAATGTGCATGGCATGAGAACATAACCGTTTATTCAATTGAAACTGAAATCAACATAGAGCAAGTTACAACAGCAAACAGCCAAACACGTTGAAGAAACAGGTCTAAAACATACCTGTTGCGCCATTGGAGTTTCAATTGCGTCCCTCAAATTTGAAATTAGTTGGTATCAGTAAATACAGTGATGCAAGAGCAAAGTAGTATGAACCATAGCTACGGAACCTGACCTGAGAACAATTCTTCTTCTGCTTTAAGCGTTGACTTCGGGTTCGGAGTGGTGGTCCTCATGATTTGGGCACTGCAGTTGCCTTACTAACTGCTCGTGTTTGGGTGCTCTGTGGTGGAGACGGCGCTGTGTCAACGGGAATTGGGTGTCTATCTGCTGGGGTTGGGGTTAGAAGGGGTGTAGCTGGTTCTCTGTCCAACTGGGTAGGGGTACAATCTGCATGAGTGTGGGTTATGTGTGGTGGGGCTGGTTCTTGGGCAAGTACAACCGTGGTTCTATCTGCATCGACATGTAGCATGATCTTTTCTGAAGACCGTGTTTTTACTCCCACAGATACTTCCATCACTCCCTCCAATTGAAATGGCTGATAAACAAGAAAAGTAATTGAATGTATAGACATTGTAAGATAGACAGGTGCAATGGATAGTAGGGAAGAAAACAGGGCATGCAATAATTCACATTTATGTTGTCTAAGCAAGCAGAATAGCAGGACATAATTTCACATATATGATGGATAATTAAACATGATAGCATGACACAATTTCACATGTATGATGGCTAACTAAACATGATAGAATGACATACTTCAAAATATGATGACTATGTAAACAGGATGACATGATATAACTATACGATGTGTTTATTAAAGTGGTTGGCATGCCATAAATCACAAACATGCCGTCGATGGAAACATGATGGCATGATATAATTCACGGATAGAATGACATAATTTAAATATGATGACTATGTAAACAGGATGAGATGATATAACTCTATTATGTCTTTAGAAAATGGGTTGGCATGCCATAATTCAGATACATGCTGTCTATGTAAACATCATGGCATGACATAATTCAAATATATGATTTATATACTAAGGAAGTGAGCAGAGGGCAAACGCATATATGATGTGTCAACTAAGGAGATGGCATTCAATATTGTGTATATGATGTAAAAACTAAGCAGTGCAATACAACATCTGCATTATATGAGTAATATAACCCTGCCAAGTTTGAGCATACACCTCAGGGGGATAATAGGACTGGTCATCTGCCTCTGAATCCTCCTCTGAAGAGCTATCTGTAACCAGCAACATATCTGCTTCAGCAGGTAGCATTGTTTGCTCTGAAGACCTTGTTTTCACTCCAGATTTCTCCATCACCAATTCAAATGGCTGATATACAGGAAGAGCAGTTGAATATACAAACATTGTCGACAAAAGCAATGAGAAATACAAAAAAAGGATGGCATGATATAATTCACATATATGACGCTTGCCTAAACAACATGGCATAGCATAATTCACATACATAATGCCTTGCAACAAGATAACATTGCATAATTCACATATATAATGTCTTGCAACAAGATGGCATTGCATAATTCACATATATGGTAATTAGACACTAAACAGGTGGCATTCACACAAAGCATGTCTAAACTAAGAAAATGACATAGCAATGCAAGATACCATACACACGATATGAGCAACATAACCCTACCAAGTTAGGGCATGCACCTCGGGGGGGGGGGGGGAATCTGTCTCTGAATCCTCCTCTGAGGAGCTATTGGTAACCAGCAAGACATGCGCTTCGTCAGATAGCATTGCCTGCTCTGAAGACCTTGTTTCCACTCCAGATTTTTCCATGACCGTGCCAAATGGCTGATGCACAGGAAGAGTAATTTAATGTACTAAATTTTTTGACAAATTTAACACGTAATAAAAAAAATGATGGCATGATATAATTCACATATAAGATGACTGGCTAACCAGGGTGGCATTGCAAAATTCACATATATGATGCCTGGCTAGACAAGATGGCATTGCATGATTCACATATACGATAAAGAAGCTAAACAGATGGCATTGACACAAAGCATGTCTAAACTAAGCAAATGACATCTTTAATGTATACAGTAAGCAATGCAAGGCACCATATGCATGATATTACCAACATCAGCATGCCAAGTTAGAGCAAATACCTCATAGGGTAAATAGTAGTGGTCTTCTCCTTCTGAATCCCCCTCATAACAGTTATCTTCCTCTTGATTACGATCCAAAATGGGTGGAGGGGGGGCTGCCTTTGCGCCCACCATGGAATGACGTCTGCATGAAATTTTATTGCCACGCAAGGCTCGTCTCTTTTGCTCTACATGATCAGTTCCATTGTGTACAATAACTGGCATGCATAGGAATAAAACATAGTGAGATTATGTAAGGAGTGCATGCACAAATCCAGAGTGATGGTAGCAAACTGTGGATAGACCCAAAACCAATGATAGCAGGCAGATAATAGCTTTAGTTAAAAAATACAGATAATGGCTCCTTTAATGTTTGTTTGCACCCAACATGAAACTCATAGTAGACACCAGAGATTAACCAGATAGTAGACAGATAGTACTGATTGCTGCCCCAATATGTACCCCACAACCATTTAAAAACTCAAGTTTCAGCATTAGTTTGGACCTGACTCGGAGTCTAATAGGTGAACACGATGATAATGTAGCATGTCATCATATTAAGCGATGCATAACGTAAGCAGACACGGAAGAGTGCGACCTCTCTTGCGGACCCGTGTAGTCCTCAAGGTCATCTGCTCAGTTGATGATGGTAATGCAGTTGCTGTGGCTGCCGGCGGTGGGGAAGAAGATCTGAGGCGGCGAAAGACAGTTTGGAGAGCGGATCCCTGTTGTGGTGAACCCTTCCGTCGTTGGAGCGGCTGAGCTGGGGTGGAACACAGCCGCGCAGGAGCAGCACAAACCACACAAGGTTTTCTTTGACACATATCTGTAACAGAAGTAATTGAGTAAGGGTTTGTTTCGATTTGAGGATTCTAACAATGCAGGGATAGGAAATAGACAGGAATAGGATAGGAATGCACGTGCAAAACAGAGAATTTAAAAACACAGGATTTCTGCCAATCTGGGTGTTTGATTCACAACAATTGGAAGATCACAGGATGCAAAAAAGCATGGTGAGATTAAGTCAAACCACAAGAAAATGTACGGTTATAATGCTATTATGCTACTATCTCTTAGTCTTGTGCTTGATGAATAGGAATATGGAAAGGAGGAGAAGTGGAAATTAGAATTCCTACGGTTTTTCTTTCAAGGAGACACTAAAGGAACAAATCCTACAGTTTTCCTTTGCTCCATTCCTCTGCACCAAATTCATGAAAAGTAGTACCATAGGAAACTTTCCAATTCCGATGTTTTTCATTCACTTTTCCTTTCAAGCACTAGCGATTCTAGTAGGCAGGCTTGAGCAAGGAAAATCCTACACTAAAAAAATGTTTTTGTGCTACTTCTATTACTTTGGACCCAGGCCACTGCCATACTAGCTCAACCCCCAGGCCCATCGACAAATGCACAACTCAAACACGCAGAGATAAATAATGATGGCGTTCAAGAGAGTCCATCACGGATAGCTAAGTTGCCTGGTACCTCACTGCTTGTCATATAGTAGGATAAAATAATCGTATTTCCCGTTACTACGAGTGCTCAGTGGACAATATATATAACATGTAGAGTAAAAAAGAGATGCAATAAGTGTACAACCTCTTTGGCGAAGCCATGTCAATCTCAGCGTGATTGGGTTGGCCGGTGAGGATGCTCCAGCTGACTTGGCTGTCGGAGGAGGGGAAGAAGATCTTAGGCATCTGGAGATGGAGCCCGAGGTACTGCTCCGCTGTGATGGAGGGTTTCATCATTGGAGCAGCTTCGGTGAGTTGTACGACGCCGAGGCTGAAGCAGGACAAGAGAGACAACGAACAACATTAACCTAAGTGGAATTCTAATAGCATCTCCAATACATGACGTAAAATACATAACCACAAAAGTGCTAGATGTAAAATACATCAGCCGCTCATCTCTGAACTTAACTGTCGAAACTGAATTTAACTATCGAAATTGAACTTAACTGTGGAAACTGAACTTAACTGTCGAAACTAAACTTAACTGTTGAAACTGAATTTTGCTGTCGAAACTGAATTTTGCTGTCGAAACTGAACGCACTAGCAAGGTGAGGCTACACGTCGGTCGACTGACTTTTTCATCTCTGGTCAGTCAATTTTACAGCCGTTGGATACGAAATCAAGGGCCTGCTGTTCATCTTCAACCTCCACCCCCCTGAGCCAGCCAAACAGCAGCCCCCCGCCGCTCGCGGCCGGCGGTGCGCCGCCCCGCCCGCCCCGAAAACACTCCCCACCACAAGTCCATCGCCGTCCCGGCCATCCCTCTAGGCCCCCCCATGCCGAGCTTTTTCTCCCGCGATCCCCACGCCACCGCCCCGCCACTGCCCCGCCACCGCCGGCGACCACCGCCCCCATCCTAAACCCTAAGATAGATAGTGGGGTACCTCTCTGGCGAGCCCCCCTCCCCGCTGCGGCTGGTTCTTCCTTCACCCCGGCGGCATCAGAGTGAAGTGTAGCTAAATCGGAGCAGCATCGCAAGCAAGAGCAAGAGCGAGAGCAGCAGCGCGAGCAAGAGCAATAGCAAGAGCAGACCAGGCAGGGGACCGAGAGCAAGAGCAGAGCAGCAGCGCGAGCGAGAGCTAAAGTAGCAGCAGGTCCTACTGATGTGGACCTCGCCGCCGAGGGAGTGACGCCGTGGAGGAAGTGGCCGGCGACGCCGCCGTGGATGGAGCCGCGCCGTGTCGGCTCGGGACCGAGCGTCGGCAGCACTGTGAGATCGAATCAAGAAGAAAATGCGGCGATTAGTGTACAACCTCTTTGGTGGCGCCGATTAGGCCGCAGCTTCATCCGAGGAAACGGTGATGATGATGCTCTTCCGGTGGTGCAGGTGAAGACGGCGGTGTGGGAATGGAGGTGGCGCGAAAGACGAGGGGAACGTCGGGGCAGCTCCTTGGAGGTGGAGGACGGGGTGGCTGAACCGGCGGGACGATGAGATCGACGACAGATCCTCATCCGGTACGGTGGATGAGGGACGTCGAGGTGTTGCTGTGGACGACGTCGTCGGGGAAGAGGCTCCGGCTGGGTGGCGGACGGAGTAGGGTGTGGGGTTTCGTTGCAGGTTTTCGTGGCCTCGGTGTACGAATGGGTGGGCGGATGGGATGGCAGTGGGGAACCATGGCTTAGAGACGCGCTTGTCCGAAATGTGGGGTAAGTTACGAAAGTACCCCCACCGATTTGAGGCGGTTCTTTCGGTTCAGGGGTACCACGGGCATTTCGTGTGTCGGGATTTCACAGGAGGTGGGAGTTTTTGCGTGCGTTGTAATTTTGGAATAGCAAGGCGCGGGTTGAGATGGAGGGAGTTGTCAGAGCACAACGAGACAAAAATATATCTTAAATATTTCGGGCTAACAAGGCGCGGGTTGAAGAGGCGGGAGTTTCGCAGCACGATAGACAGAGACGCTAGCTTGAATTTTCGGCATAACAAGGCGCGACTTGAAATTTCGGAAGAACAAGCTTAACGTGTACCCAAAAAAAAGACAATTTGCGCCTCAACACGCACAACACACACACAAACACCATTTAGACTAGAGTAAGGTACACGTGCATTGCACGCATGAGATTTGGCAACCAAATTATGAATAAATACCACATTATAGCATGCAAGCTTTGAGTTATATATGCATGATGTAGATGTTCGTTTGATTCTTATAGTTCATTTCATTCAAAATCATCTAGTTTTTATAAGAAAGCTAATCTATTTTAAGATTCATGGAATTGTGCGTCGTAAGACATAAAGTAAAAACAAATAATGACAAATCATGTAGAAAAACATTTGGGCAATTCTGATACGGAAGATTCTAGAAGAAATAAGAAGAGCTTGTGTTTTGATGTTTGTGCATTATGCTTAAGTTCAACCATGGAGTCTTCTAGATTATACATGTGGCGAAATCTGGTGGAATCTAGATGATATCCAACGGCCAGTAGTTCTCAAATTTGTCATCTTTGGACCATCGGATTCGCCTCATCCAACGACCATCTTTCAAAGTTAAAGTCACCCGCACACAATATAAAAAAATATAATATATAATATATATAGGGGTATAGATATGGATATGTGATGCAAAAGCCGCCCATCATCTCCAATTAGAATAGTGTGTCCATGCACGGATGCGACGTGGCCAAATGATGTCTGCCATCAGTATCTCAAATTCAAATCAGTCTGACCTTGTTCAATGTGTATACATTACAACATGCTCGTTTCCAAACCACACCGGGCAGATCTCCGTTATATTCATGCATGCATGGGTTTCAAACATCAGGATCTCTTATTCAAATATTTGAATTCAACTTTACATTGATTGTGACCTCACCTATTCAGCTATTCTTTTACACCCACACAGTAGTCTTCTCTTTATAATTGTACCACTAACTTTCTCTCGTGCATGCATGCACACACACTACCAGTCGGCATTATCCATCGCACGCATGCAATCTTTTTCTTCAGGTCGGTCTCCCATGAAGGCACACACCAACACACATCCCCCTCTCCATCACATCGGGCATTCTTTATCTCTCATGCGTGCATGCACAACGATCGATGTTCCTCTATGTATGTGTGTATATAGCTAGGTCTTTCATAGTTTTCCACACAAACCGATCAATCAATATATCCAGTGAGGTCTCACCCTCTTTCCCACGTCCACATCGATCAATCTATACCTCTCTATATAGGATTAACATATATAGCTAATACACCCACATTAATTATGTATCCAACGTCCCCCTCTCATCATCCATGCCTTCCGCTTCATCTCTCAGACGCGTGCACAATGGCGAAGACAGGGGGCAGTAAGGGCCCTGCCCCCTCCCCCCTAACATCACTATATATCAATGCTAATATGAATGTGATCATTAGACAATTGCTGCTAAAAATGGTTTAAGTTCATGAATTGACCCTCCTCGTAAAGGATTAGCAATGCTTGGCCCCCTAGCTCATTTATTTTTCATGGCTCCGCCACTGCGCGCATCAGCGCACGTGTTCGCCCCCTCTCTCTAAATATCGATCTCGCACTTGTGCATTCCTTCATAGTCTCCCTCCACTCGGCCCCTCGCACCATCTTCTAGCCCCCCACCGGATTTTGACACATGTACAATCTAGCAGACTCCATGGTTGAACTTAAGCTTAATGCACAAACCTCAAAACAACAGTGGTTCTCTTTTGTTCTAGAATCTTCCGTATCATAACTGCCCAAACTTTTTTTCTAGTTGAATTGCCACTATTTGTTTTTACTTTATGCTTTACAGCGCACAATTCCATGAATCATAAAATAGATTAAGGGCTTCTTTGATTCAAAGGATTCTCAAAGGAATTTTGGAGGATTCTAATCATTAGGAATTTTTCCTATCTTGGTTGTTTGATTCGTAGGATTGTAAACCATAGGAATTTTTCCATATGATTCATTTGCACTAGATTTCATAGGAAACATCCCATCCACTCAAACCTCTTTGAAAGAATTCTGCATTTTTTCTATGCACAATCAAACACTCGTACAATCCTGTAGGATTCAAGACGACATTCCACTATAATCCCATGTTTTTCCTATTCCCGCGTTCTTAGCTTTTTTTATAAAAAATAATTGATTTTGAATGAGATGAACTATAAGAATTAAATGAAGGTCTACATCAGGCATATATGACTCAGAGCTTACATGCTATAGTGTGGTATTTATTCATAATTTGGTTGCAAAATCTGATGCGTGCAATGCACGTGTACCTTACTAGTACTTCGAGTGCAAAACACGTAAATTAGCATACCAATGGCACGCTACACAGTGTCTCTCTTACAGTTCATGAAGCCACATGGCACATGTGTAGGCGTTGTCGCGACCTCCTTGCGTGGATTGATCACAGTGACGTGCTGCTGGTTCCAGAAGAATGTACTCGTCCTCCCTGAGCCATACTGGCGGTACATGCACGAAGCGAAGATGTGCACGCACGCCACGCACACACTCATTCCTCGCACGCACACGCGGGTACACGGGCGAACGCAATTTTGTACCAAGATCCACCCCATGGGATAATTTGACGCGTGTAAAGTCGTTCACTTCATTGATGGTCAATTAATACAACTCATGCAAATTGAGTGGACGTGAGGGCGGAAGGAAGACATTATTACTCCACTGCGCGCATGCGAGTAGTTAAATCGTGGGTTGCTAGTAGTACTTCCATTGGTCTCCTTCATATTTTGTGCCAATTTTTGACAGTAACATAATATTTACGCATTTGAGCAGTGTAGTACTTGAAATTTATGTTCCGCTAAACTCATCGGGAGCCGTTTCGGGCCTTGAAACCAAAACCATCAATTAATCTTTACCTTGTTCCCATCATGTTCGAAAGCCTGCTCACACCTACTAGTAGTACGTACCAAACCTGAACGTGTTCCCACTATGCAGGTATTAGTACTAGTGCTAGTACTTAGGTTATAATAAGGGGAACTACCTAACCGAAAATCACTCTACCTTTCCTCCTCATAAGTGCTTCTTCTTCGTCCATCGTTGCCATGGCCGGTGAGCAGAGCTCTAGGTCGAGAACTACTCGTAACAAGGGAGCGGCAACCAAGGCTGCGAAAAAAAGAGAGGGATCGCCGCCACGCAGAGACCTCGAAAGATCTCTCACGGGCAGGCGATGGCTCCCAAGAACGCCTTAGCCGTGGAGGCGAACATGCCAAGCCGGCGGAGCTGGAGTCGTTATCCCTCAACGGCATGCCCGATCAGCTCAATAAGCAGAAGGAGTTCATCCAAGGCTTGATGGAGTTGCTGAAGGAGAGCCTCGACGACATGCCCGCTAAGCTCAATCAACAGGGGGAGTTGACCATCGGCTTGGTGATGCTGCTGAAGAAGAGCATTGCCTCGGAGAAGAAGGCGACCGGCGAAATCCTGCAACTTTGGGAGGACAATGCAAAGCTCTGGCACGAGATTGACCTGTTGAAGGAGAAGAACGCCAGCTGGAAGAAGCTGCATGAGAATAGTAGTTCCTTGATGAAGATGCTGCAGGCCCTCGCCATGGAATAGAAGGAAGAGTTGGCGAAGCTCCGCATCGAGCACCCGACTGCTGCCAAGGTACGTAATATGGCCGTGGAACAGATGATGAAGGCTCGCGTCGAGAAATGCCGCGTCATGGACACAATGATGAAGATGGCGGAGGAGACGCGCAAGGATATGGAGGTCGTGGAGGCGATGAAGAAGCAGTTACGACTCCGCGGCGAATTAGATCATTTGGGGTGATAATCTTCCTTCTTCTTTTGCTCCTGTGTTTCATCTTTTGCTTCAGGTGTTTCGCCGCACGTGTCACGTTCTCTGCGAGGCATGAATAGAACAATGTTTTTTTGAGGGAATGAATAGAACAATGCTAACAATGAGATGACTAGCAAATTAGATCATTTTTATCGCCATATGGCACTGGGCTGCCGTGTTTCGTGCTCCTCCGTCGCAGTACTACTCCAATGGAAAACTTGAGTATACCGCACGGTTCTTTGCTCCTCCTCGATCAGGTCGTCGGCGCATTTATACGAGCAGTTAAATCACAAGGCCCCGCCTTCCAGCAGTAATGAGTTGTCAAATCACAAAGGCCCTCCCCTCTCGTGAAACCGACCAAGCTAGACTGCCCCGCCCTCTAGCCTTTTAAAAAATGTATACTTTTGTACAGCAGTAGTACCGATGGATTGCGCCATGGAGCAAAACTTGAAATTAAAAAAAGGTGGTACATATATAGAGCTCTCGTCGCCAAATTATGCATATAGTACTATTAAAAAGGCTAGTCACAATAATGGTGTCCAGCACAACCCACCCCTCAAATAAAACTAAGAGGGTGCTTGGATACGTTTTAGTCGCATGACTAAAAGTAGTGGGACTAAAACATGCTAGACTCACCCATGCCTGGATCCAAATACTAAAAAGGCTAAAATCAAGTTAATGAGCATTTATTATCCTCCAAACCCTCCAATCCAGAACTCGCCTGTGTTAAAGGAGAGGAGTTAAATGAGTAGAGAGAGGACTAATCCATATTTTAGTAGGGGTACCCCTGACTAAAAAATTTTAGTCTCAAGACTAGTTTTAGCCCCTCTTTAGTCAGGGGTGCTTGGAACTTTAGCCTCTTAAAGAGACTATTTTTAGTCAGACTAAAATAAGTCCCTTGGATCCAAGCACCCTCTAAGCATCCTGGAATTCTTTGACAAAACTAAGCACCCTGAAATTCTTTGACAACTAAACTACTGGCTATATGATGTTGGCCATATATATTGTACGTATATAATGTGAAGAAACGAGTGGTAGTACTATATCAGCTAAAAGATGAAATGTAACAAATACTAGTATGTACGTACTGAAGAGTTAAAGTAACGAGAAGAAACATAACATAGTTCTGCTGGGGGCTCAGCACAACACACCCCTCAAATTAAATTAAGCACATCTGAAATTAAACTTTGCAACTATTCCGGTAGACACTGCATTAGAACCACCATGAGCAACGACACCGCCACCTTACTCGGAGTCCTCGTCCACGTCCTCGACTTCGTCCTTGTCCCTCTTCCTCTTGGCCGATACTTCTTTGCTTGAACCGCACACTTGGCTGTTGCTCTTCATCCAACCCTTGTAGATATTGAAGCAAAGGTAGCCATCCATTGCAGCGTAGTGGATGTGCTCTATATCTAGTACATTCCGCTGCCATGCATGACGATGAAACGTGTAATGAGGTTTCTCCAGTTTACTGTACGAAGGATGAACCATGGTTCCTGCCAGGGTCAGCATTGAAGGATGACGAGAGGACATCAGCTGATTCTTCTGGAGGTCAAAGGTGTTGCCTACAACAAGGCCTATCTGACGCAGGACTTCTTTGTCGTTACCAAAGTCTACAGTAACGAATTTGACTAGGTTGCTCTCGAGGAAGTTCTTAAAATCCTGGCACTCAACGTCGGCATGGCATATGTAGACCAAGCAAACATTATGTACGCAAACCTGGATCACGGCAGGCTTCTTCCTCTCTTCGTCCTTTAGATCCTTCTCTCGTCCCAGGACTGTGGTGTACTCAACATCTAGCCCAGCGACCCACTCATCATCTGAGTTTTTGAACATGTGTCTGAAGCGAGAAAGGCATCCTTTCACCATCGCAGAAGAACGGGTGTAGATGACGTCGAACTCATCGCGGGTGATGGTTCTAACCTTGTACTCACCACCGATCGTGGAGATTTGGGACGCCATGGATTTGGGAGGAGGGTTAGGATTAGTGGAACTGCCGTAATGTGAATGGACGGGACGACTAGGAGCGAACCTCCATAGTATTGAAGGACTACGGGGACGAGTAGGAGTGAACTGCCAGCGTGCGAACGGCAGGGTAGTGGATTTCCATTCTCCCATGATACGGGCTTCCGAGAGCCCTTGGATCTGAGATCGAACGGTTGCATGGCGTGATTCTAGACCTATGGGTGAATATCCTATCCTGGAGGGTTATTCTGCAAATTTTCAGCAACTTAGCATGCGACTGTTTGATCTCAGATCCAAGGGCTGCCAGCAGCCTGTATCATGGTCGCGCCTACCACGACCGTCGCGTCGCTCGCGCGGTCTCGCCCTTGGAGGTTTAACACGGTGCGTTAGGCTATCTGATGTTGGCATGTCATACATAGTTATCACTTAGTCACTCATACTACAACAAGGTTGGCTATAAGTGTATTTTTTTACTCCTCTCTATCTCTTTCTTCGTACTCAAGGAAGAAACGGTGCTAAGCGCGTGTATTTATTGCATTTGCCAATGAGTGACCTCTTCCAATGAAATGGTGTTGCTAAGTTTGCTTCATTTAATTAGCTATAGACTCAAAATTGTCTTTTCACCTAGGTACACGCGCTTAGCACCGTTTCTTCCTTGGGTCACCAAACTAGTCTCTCTCTCTTCTTGATTAACTTGCCACATCAGACTTTATGCCTATGTGGCAAGCTTAAGCACCTGTAGGAGCAAGTAAAAGTAAGTACAATAGTGCACTTTACATGGCATTTTTGCACATGTGGAGGAAAGAGAGGCAAGGAAAAAGTGGAGAAGTGGGCTCTCATGCAAGAGCCAGCCTCTACTACATGGTGGAGCATTGGGAGAGGCACCTGTATGGAGGTGGTCAAGAATCTGGGAGACTCACGCCGGTCGTAGCACCGCAGTTAAAATGATAATGGCAAGTCAAATCACGGGGCCCCACCTGTCCAACAGTAACTCGCTGTCAAATCACACAGCCCTACGTTTGCAGCAGCCTACTCCCTCGTCTTCTCGTGTCTCTATTGAACCGACTAGGCGGAACTGCCCCGCCGCCTACCGCGCAGGAAAAGCCCCGCCCTCGACTTTTAAATAGTATATAGTATACTAATTTTGTATCCATGGATTGCGCCCGCGCCATGGAGCAAAGCATCTAGAAAACGGAGGAGAGACGGTGGTATTGCAATAGAGAAGAGGGAGAGGCGAGATGGTGGTTTTGGAATGGAGATGATGGAGAGGAGAGGAGGTGGTTTTGCAATGGAGAAGAGGGAGAGGAGCATGTGGCAGCGATTTAGGATTGGACGAGAGGGCCGGCACGCTCTGACTGGATCAAAATCAAAATCAATTTACCCTTCAATTAAGAAAGCGACCCCACATTAACTAGTCTCCCTTTTATTCCGGGTCATAATTGACCATGATGTTCGCACATAAAATATATGTTATACGTTGTATACAAGGCCACTATCAAAATTACAATTTGCAACTATACAAGGCCACTAACATTAATCGAGGCAAAATTGATGGCGTTTGCCTCGTACTAGCACCCGAGGACATTAATATCCCTTGTGTGCATGCGGGAGTGAGAAGGTTAGCTTGCATTCCCAACATTAATCAACCAATGAGGAGTAAGAGGGTTGACTTGTTGTGCTTGGGAGAGAAAGACCACATTAATTAACACGAAAATCAAGGTGACAAGCTAGCTTGCAACATTGACTTAAACATAGCATTGATTTTTACCTTGGTACCTGTAATATGAGTTTGTGGCCTTGTATACAAAAATGAAGGGAGTATAATTTGAAAGTACATTCAGATACGAACCAAACGATACAATTTTTGGTGACATGCATTCACATTTTGCTTGTCAAATACAGTACGTGGTCAAACTTTGACCCAAAATATGCGAAACAACAAAAAAATACTTCCAAGACTAGCGCCGCTCTTCTCCTCTTAAACCACCGCCGCTCCTCTCATGTTCCAATCTAAATGCAGCGCCGCTCCTCTCCTCTTCCATTTCAAAACCACCGCCCCTCCTCTCCTGTTCTAGTCCAAAACCAGCATTGCTCCTCTCCCATTATAATCCAAAACCAGTGCTGCTCCTCTCCTCTTCCATTCAAAAACCACCGCCGACGAGTGAAGGTGCTGTGGAGAAGTAGATTGATGGAGGAGTACAACCGATACGTGAGGATCGCAGACGGCGACCCTATGAAGCTAGCTAGGATGTTGGAGATACAGTCTTGGTTTGACAACAAGGACCAACTAGCGGTGATGGCGACATCCATGGCCAAATATCTGCAACAGAGCGAAAAGGCGGCGATACTCCCGGAGGGAGTCGCGCCGGAGTACATAGAGCTGCTCCTCTGGGCCATGGAGCAAACAGATTCACCGAATCCGATCGTGAGGGAGCGGTGGTGGGAGTATCGATCCCAGATGGAGCATCCACCAGAGATTGAAGGATCGAGCATCTACAGGGTGCCGTTTGTGAGGGTGTCCTGCCAGAGCGAGCCGGTGGAGTCTTCATCGACCGAACCCAACTGCAAGAGGAGAAAAGCAGTTGGCCCGACGATGCTTCCCCACCATCGTCTCCCTCACCGTTCACATCATCTCACGGGGTGGCTGTCTGCCGCCGAGAAATAGGAGGGGGCTTCCCCCCTGCCCAATAGTTGGGCAGGTTGTGAATTGTCAGGAGGAGCTTAGGGTTGTCAGTATTTGCAGGTTGTGAATTGTGTTTTGTGTTGTGTATTTTGAGAGTACTTTCAGATATGAATGTCTTTTGAATTTCAGATTTGCAGTATTGAGCATATAAAGTATTTTATGAATTCTAGAGATCTATTTTTAGCACTTAAAAAATGTAGTTTCATAGGAGTATAAAAGTGCAGACAATGTGATTCTCAGAGAAGAAACTGCAAGTTTAAGTTTCAGATAATAAACTACAAGTTCAGTTTCAGATAAGAAACTGCAACTTTCAGAGGCAGAGCATTTATATTAACACGGCCTTTTCAAACAGGGTTAACATCATGTTGGAAGTTTTATTCATGGTCGAAAATGGAACTACCAGCCAGTTAACATCATGCTGATCAACATTCATGCATAGCACATCTTCATATGATGCACAGTCAAAATGCCCACACAATGTCGAGTGTGCGAAACACAAAGAAAATGAGGGACGAAGTTTTGGCAAGTGTTGGACATGGTTTTGGGCTGCCCCGTCTAGGCTTTCATTTTTAACATGCGCAGCCCACGACCTCGGATGGGAGGTCCATAGGCCTGTTTGTATTTTCTTAGGGCCGTCATGTATCGACCGGCCTATGGACCTCCCATCCGAGGTTTTATTTTTGGCAGCCGAATTTATGTATTTTTTTGAAGAAAACGCAGAGGTCTGTTCTATTTTTCTATATAAGAATAGGAACGCCAGGTCCAACTTATGTTTCCCTTCTAACTATATTATATATATTTAAATTATTTTATATGTTGATTGTTTAGTTCACATACTCCCCCTTTTCGGTTTATAGGGCTTATCTCAAAATTTTAGTTTTTCCATTTTATAAGGCTCAATTTGGTTGTTTTCCATCACATGTTCAGATTCCAAGGTGCATTAAATCATTGCATGCAAGTATTAAGAGAAAATTGACCAATACATGTACTTTATGCATGCATGCATTGCAATTTATGCATTGATAAACATAATTTTTTGAGGAAAACAAGTGCATTAATTAGGTGCTTTTGAAAACTACAAAAAGTATTCCACCATTCATCATCTACCTTGGTTGGTGAGATTTTTGAATTGAGCCCTATAAACCGAAAAGGAGGGAGTAATTGGCAAATAGATGACCGCTCTTGCGATCCCCTTCACCCCCGCCACCACCTCCACCCTCGCCGCCGCTCCCGCCACTACCTCCACCCTCGCCGCCGCCATAGATCTCGCCGCCACCCCCCGCCTCCTGACTCTGGGCGCGCCTGCCCCCCTCAGTAAGTCTGCTCGCGCGCCCCATGGAGTCGCCGGCCATATCCACGGGGGAATGGCTGGAAGATAGGCATATGTACAAGATGCATCTCCCACATGTCTACAAAGCCTTCCCGCGGATGCTCCAGCCGCTCGACTCCGTCGCGCCGGCGGTGCTGCGGGAGACTCGAGGGAGGAGATGGAGGGAGCGGGAGATGCGGATCCGCGACGACGCTCTCTCCTGGACCCAGTGCACGCGCAAATGGAGGGAAGCAGAGGAGGAAGTTGCGAGGGAGGAAGCCGAGGAGGGACCGAATCCGTTCTCTCACTCGCGCAGGTATGCTCGGGTGTGCAAGGATCATGTGGATTGGGAGCTGCTTAATCTAGCCCTGCGGATCTACTTCGAAGGAGATTTCTCGGAGAAGCACAGGATGCCCCACCCCAGTGAGCCGCCGATTGCGTTCGTTCGATGGGCAAAAGGAGAAGTGAATTCAGGAGATCCATGCCGTGCTGCGAGATGGGAATGCTTGACTGGACTCCTGCCCACCAGCACGCCACCAGAGCTGGAGCAGGTGGATCCCCTACCTTACCTCTCCCCTAAACCTATAGAAGGTTGAAATTAGGCTTGCAATCTACTTCAATTGAGCTGTCTGGTGGTTATTTCTGCTTCCTGAGAGACAACATCTGGCTGAAGGATGAGAAGGAACCAGGAACTCCGATGAATTTCCCCTATCACAATGGGTGGGAGCGCTGGTTGGCCAGTGGTACGGCCCACCTCCGCCCCAAATGGGGGCACAATATGGGCAGGCTCCTATAATTGCCCAAGATCAATCTGCTGGTGGTTCTGACTCTCAGATCAGTGGGAAATCTCAAGGCAAGAATCAGCAAAAGAAGATATAGGACATCCAGAAAACTCCTCCTGCCCTTGCTTGGCCTTATGGCATACTCTGAGGTGATCTGCTACAACTGTGGGGAACCAGGGCATCATTTGGATAAATGTGTCAAGCCCAAGAGTTGTTTTATCTGCAAAATGGTTACCCATAAAGTTGAGAATTGCCCTGTCAGAAGGAAAGCCCACAGTTCTGCTAGAGATGTTGGAAGTGCTGCTCCAGGATTATGTCCACCATTGACAGAATTTTCTGTGACACAGAATTAGATAGTTTCTTTCCCCTTTCTAGTTGTAGAGCTCTGCCCAGATGTGGTAGTGACCACACTCCTTTGCTCTGGGACTCTGGTCTTAACCAAACTCCAAAGAGCAATAGTTTTAAATTTGAAAAGTGGTGGTTGCTTAGAGAAGATTTTACTGAGCTAGTCAGGAAAATCTGGAATGAGCCTACTGGGAGCAGTTGCCCCCTAGAAAATTGGCAGATCAAAATCAGGAGATTTAGAAGAACTACCAAAGGGTGGAACTCCAATGAGGAAGCTAATCTTAGAAGATACAAAAGGCTTCTCCTCATTGAGTTTGATTCTCTAGATATTAAGGTAGAAACCACTGACCTCTCTGAGGCTGAGACTAATAGATTAAACTTTGTCCATGGAGAGCTCAAGAAAATTTGGCTTCAAGAAGAAATCAAAGCCAAACAAAGATAGGAACATTAAGGAGGGTGATAGAAATACTACTTACTTCCATGCAGTAGCTAACCAGAGGAGGAGGAAAACCCTCATTCACTCCCTTGATGGCCCTAATGGCCCTGTTACTAAGGTAGATGAGATGCTGAAAGTGGCTAGTGACTTCTACAAAGACCTGTTTAAGAAAGAAAACCCTTCTGGGTTCTCTCTACAAAACAATTTTTTTCTCTGCTTCTGAGAAAGTCTCTCCTGTTGAAAATGAGCTGTTAGAAGCCCCTTTTTCAGAGACAGAGGTGAAGGAAGCCATTTTTAGCTCTTATCCTGATGGGGCTCCTGGTCCTGATGGGATTCCCTTCTTGTTTTACTAGCATTTTTGGGACTTGGTGAAAAATGATCTCTTAGATCTTTTCCAAGCCTTTCATAGAGGAGAGTTGGATCCAGCAACTTACTCATGGGGGTTCTGTTAGGGTCAAGTTAAATAACTATGAAAGTGATTTTTTCCTTGCTGGTAAAGGCCTTAGGCAAGGTGACCCCATCTCCCCGCTTTTGTTTAATTTAGTAGTGGACGTTCTTACTAAAATGCTGAGCAAAGCTGCTGATCATAGTCTGATTGCAGGGCTCTGTCCTAAGGTCTGCCCTCGTGGCATCATCTACCTTCAATATGCAGATGATACCATCCTTTTCTTATACAATGACTCCACACATGCTAGCAATCTGAAAACTATTCTAACCTGGTTTGAACAAGTCTCAGGCATGAGAATCAACTACTCTAAAAGTGAACTAATCCCTATCAACATGGATGATCAGGAGTTAGCTGACTTCCTCTCTATTCTAGTCTGTAATAAAGGTAACTTCCCCATTAAGTACCTAGGTATCCCTCTCCACTATGATAAACTGAGGAGAGAGGATATCCAACCCCTTCTGGATGAAATCATTAAAAGGATTGCTGGGTGAAGGGGCAAACTTCTCTCTTATAGAGGTAGATTGATCCTCATACAAGCTTGTTTGGCTAGCATTCCAGTGTATCTCCTCTCCTTCTTCAAGTTCCCTAAATGGGCAGTGAACCTCATCAATTCTCAGATGTCTCATTGCTTGTGGAATGATTTTGAGGGAAATAGGAAGCTACACCTTGCTAATTGGGCCCTAGTCTATATGAAAAAGATTTTGGAGGCCTAGGCATACCTAACCTCCAAGAAATTAACATCTGTCTTCTAGGGTCTTGGATTAAAAGATTCTATGAGGAAGATCTGAAACCCTGGAAGCTTCTTATTGCCCATAAATACCTAGGAAATAAACCTAATATTTTTGTCCCTTCCTCCAACCCTAAGACCTCTAGATTCTGGAAAGGATTAAAATCTATTATGCATGCTGTGAAATTTGGCTACAGATGGAACATAGGGGATGGGAGCAGAACCAGGTTCTGGGAAGATACTTGGTTTGGCACATCCCCCCTAGCAGTCCAATTTTGGCCTATTTACTCTGTCCGCAATGAGCTTAACAAAAGTGTCAATGAATTTTGGGACGGTTAATGCCTAAAACTCTCTTTTAGAAGGAACTTTAGTGATAGTCTCATGGAACAATGGTTCCAGTTGGAGGAAATTGCCAAAAGCATTACCTTTACTGCCGAGCCGGATGCCCTGATTTGGCAGCTGGACAATAAGGGGAAGTATTCCTTTAGCTCCCTCTATCATGTTATCAACTTTAGAGGGGTTCAACCCGTGTTTATCCCTGCTGTCTGGAAATTGAGAGTTCCCCCTAAAATTCATGTATTTCTCTGGCTTCTCTCCAAAAACAAATTGATGACTAGGGATAACCTTAGGAAGAGACACATCAGCAAACCCCTTGATTGTGTTTACTGCTTGGAACAAGAGTCTTGTTCTCACCTATTTTTTGAATGTATAGTTGCTAAACATCTCTGGGCCCACATTGAGAAATATTTCTCTAGTCAGATTGGCCCATCCTTCGAATCTGTCGCCAGATTCTGGATTGCTACCAAAAAGTGCTTAATTTTAAACACTATTAGCTCAGCTGTCCTTTGGTGCCTCTGGAAATATAGAAATGCTATGATTTTCAGTAACACCTCCTGGATT
The DNA here is from genome assembly GCF_056163025.1 of Triticum urartu. Classification (NCBI taxonomy): domain Eukaryota; kingdom Viridiplantae; phylum Streptophyta; class Magnoliopsida; order Poales; family Poaceae; genus Triticum; species Triticum urartu. Next base: position 175,819,002 of record NC_141879.1, read on the forward strand.
TCCATTCTGCAGGTCTTGAGGTTGATCAGGAACATGGTGAGGAACTGGGCGATTCTCTCCTCCGGATCGGACAAGGACAAGTTGATGAGATTCGTGGAAACCCTAACAAGATCCCTCCAGAAACCGTTGGCGATCACTTGTGGCTGAACAAGGCTCGACCTGCTCTGGGGCTGGACCCGTGGGCTCGTCTCAAGATCTCTGATGAAGATGATGGGAACCTGACGCCGAAAAAGAGGGACATCCACCATGCTACGCCTTCCAGCCCGGTGTCTCCGCTTGCTTACTGGTCGCCGCAGGCTGACACGGCCCCTCTGCTAAAGACCATGAAGGCTTCGCTGGACCCTCCTTATGTCATTTGAGTGCTCTATCCGCTCTGCCTTTGGCACCGCTCGGGTGATTTGTGTTATTCAGAGAACTTGTTCATCCACCCCCCTAGTTTGTAGCTTTTCTACCTTTGCTTTCGAACTGCTCTTTGAGCTGCTGTATCAGAATATGTTGTGGTTTCGTTCTCAGCAATGGAACCGAGGAGATGCTCCCTGTTTAATTTTTTTATTATATATGTTATTATATATTATTTTTATTGTCATCATATATTTAACAGATACTTACATATGTAAGAAAACAATATCTCACATCTTATTAACTTATAAAAATAATTTCTTAACAAATAAAATCCTGGATTGTTTTGGCACAAAAATCCTAGTGATTGTGTACAAAAGCTTGGTAAGATTTAAGGATGAATGTAATAATATCACTTATTATTTAAATATATTTATAACAAAATGCTCAACCCCTTTTTATTTTTTGATAACATTGCTAGCCCAACCCAACATTATAATTAGAATCAGCCCAGCAAAATCGTGTATTTCGAGAAAGTGCAAATGGCCTGTAATTTTTTAGGAAATAAAATAAACAGGCCGCATGGACGCTACATTATTTGTTCACCCAGCCCAGCTAATGGCTGTAATTCAAAAAAAAAAGATCAAATTGACTGTAAATTCTACCGCACAAAAAAAAGACTGTAAATTCTGAAAAAATGGGTTGAATACGTGCCACATTTTTGGAGGCTGAAATGTGGGCCAATAGGTCGAAGCCAATGCAAGTCGTTGTCAATTTAGTCAACAAATGATTCTGACATGTTAGACGTTGGATTTACATCCAACGATCGGCATCCATCTTCAATCTCTCGTCTTCTTCCTCCAGCGTCGCCGGGACCACCTCCCGCCTCCTGCTGCTAGCAGCTCTGCTTAGCACGCTTCGCTATGAAGCGCCACTCCACCGTTGGCCAGGCCATCCCTCCACCCCTCCACACCTCCTGTTCTTCTCCACCGACTGCCGAACCACACTGCACTAGAACCAGTTAACCCTCATACACATCTCTGTCTGCGACTCTACTCCCGCGTCTTCCCATCTCCGGCTCGTTGCTGTCCGGGGCCTCGCCGTCGTCCACCACCTTGGATGCGCTCGGCACGGCGTGGTCAATGTGGTCAATGAACGACACCATCGGAAGTAGACTGTGCGTGGAGAGGCTGACAGCTGGGTCCATGGCCGCACACAAGGAAATGCCTCCTTATTACGCGCAAAATAATGATTCCTCCTCCTGACATTTGGGACCCACCGGAAGGGCCTCTGTACTTCGTGAAATAAAGTGCCCCCCGCTAACATGTCGGACCCACCAGCTATCTTCGCACGCAAGGAAGTGCCTCCTTATTACACAAAAAAATGAATATTCCCCCTGCTAGCTGGAACCCAGCATAGTGGGAGGCTGACTTGTGGGCCTACCAAGTTGACGGGGACGGAGGGCTTTGTCAACTTAGTCAATATAAACGATTCTAGCTCATGTTACCGTACAATGTTCATCCAACGGTCATAGTGCTTCTTCTACCTCTGGTCTTCTTGCTCCAGCCGCCCAAACCAGCGCCGGTCGTGCCGCGTGCTCCTGCCTCCCGTGGCCGGCTGTGATGCCGCGGAGGCCTCACCGCCCCCTACTACTCCCATCGCTGTCCAGGCCATCCCTCTACTCACCCACACCCCCTGTTATTCTGCGGCGACAACAGCCTCACACCGCAGCCGAACCAGTGAACCCTCGTACTCCTCTTCGCGTGGGCATCCACTGCTGCATCTTCCCCGGCTCCGAGTCGTCCCTTTCCTAGTCCTCGCCGTCGTCCACTGCCCTGGTGCTCTCGGCGCGGCGTGGTCAACATGGTCAACGACCGACTTCCATCGGAAGAGTACTGTACGTGGAGAGGCTGACAGCTGGGTCCAGGCGGCCGCAAGGAAGTGCCTCCTTATTATGCGCAAAATAATTATTCCTCCACCTGACAGCAGGGACCCACTGGATGGGCTAGCGTATTTCGCGAAAAAAAGTTCCCCCCGCTGTCAGCTCGGACCCACCGGAAGTGCCTCCTTACGCACAAAAAAATGAATACTCCCCTGCTAGCTGGGACCCACCATGGCGAGAGGCTGACTTGTGGGCCTACTAAGTTGACTGGGACGGGGGCCTTTGTCAACTTTAGTCAATATGAACGATTCTAGCTCGAGTGACCGTACGATGTCCATCCAACGGCTGTAGTGCTTCTTCAACCTCTGGTCTTCTTGCTCCAGCTTCCCAAAGCAGCGTCGGTCGTGCCGCATGCTCTTGCCTCCCGTGGCCGGCTGTGCTGCCGCGGAGGCCTCACCGCCCCCTACTATTCCCACCGCTGGCCAGGCCCTGCGGCGACAGCAGCCTCACACCGCAGCCAAACTAGTGAACCCTTATACTCTTCTCCACGCGGGCTTCCACTGCCGCGTCTTCTCCGGCTCCCCATCGTCCCGTTCCTAGGCCTCGCCGTCGTCCACCGCCCTGGTGCTCTCGGCGCGGCGCGGTCAACGTGGTCAAGGAACGATTTCCATCGGACGTGGACTGTACGTGGAGAGGCTGACAGCTGGGTCCATGGCCGCAGTAAGGGAGTGCCTCCTTATTACACGGAAAATAATGATTCCTCCACCTGACAGTTGGGACCCACCGGACGAGCCACTGTATTTCACGAAAAAAACCCCTGACTGCTGGGACCCACCAGCTACATCTTCGCACGCAAGGAAGTGCCTGACAGTTGGGACCCACCTGGTCAAAGCGTACGTAGCATTGTCATTCTGGTCGCGAACGTGTATGTACATATATACTGGTCGATGTAGGGGCGCGCACGTGTCGTAGTAGAGGCGCGCACATAGCATGTACACGTACGTACAATAGCCAGGGTGCAAGAAAGAAAATACGGCCACGTATGTGTACATACGGGCGGGGTCTCGAACGCCTACTCGCGCATACGTACAGCCAGGGCTCGTGTACATGGCTGGGTCGGAACGGAGAAATAGCGCCGTCGTCGTGTTCATGGGGAGGCAACGGAATGCGTGGTCGTGTTCATCGGGAGGGCTTGGACGGAACAGGCGATGGAAACGAGGCCCGGCGTACCGCAGAACGGAGGAAACAACCTTGTGTTCGACCGGCCACGTTCGAAACGGGATCCTGTTCATCGGGAGGGGTCTGGCGTACCGCAAAACGGAGGAAACGGACCTCCTATGGTCGAAAAGGGGGTCCTGTTGATCGGCCGGGGTGTGGCGAACCGCAAAACGGAGGAAACAGACTTGTGTTGGAGCGCTACGGCCGAAACGGGGTCCTGTTCATCGGGAGGGGTGTGGCGTACCGCAAAAGGGGACTCCATGGGATACTGTTCATCTCCATCGTCGACCCCCTCCAGCCTCCACGGGCTACTGTTCATCCACCGTCGACCTCCTCCAGCCTCCACCCACGACTGTTCATCCACGGGCTCCTGTTCATCCAGCCTCCACCGCGCGCTACTCCACTGGCTACTGTTCAACCAGCCCTCTCCACGGGCTCCTGTTCAACCACCCCTCCACGGGCTACTGTTCATCCTGCCCTCCACGGGGTGGTCCTGTTCATCCAGCCCTCCACGGGGTCCTGTTCATCCAGCCCCAACCGGCTCGATCGATCGGGGTACTGTTCATCCAGAGGCAACACCACGGGGTCCTGTTCATCCACCCCCACCGGGAACTGTTCATCCAAAACCCCCCGCAACGCTCACTGTTCATCCAGAGGCAGCATCAATCGGCTTCAGTTAGCAGCAGTAGCGAAGGATCGCTCGATCGGGTTCAGTTAACAGCCATCGATCGATCGCTCGGGTTCAGTAACGCGTAGCCTGCAGTGCAATCGCTCGGGTTCAGTTAGAGCCCAACGCCTTGCTCGGGTTCAGTTAGAGCCAACGCCTCACACACACGCGCGTACGTGTACGAGAGAAACGCGCATCGCTCGGCCCCCGACCTCCCACCGTAACCGGGAACTCCTCGAAATTTTCCTCGCCCTCGCTTCTACCACGGTTTTTTCCGTCATGGACGGCCCAAAGAATGTCATGCAGCTGCGTCTCCGGCCCGCCCAGGACGAAAAACCTATTTTCTGTCATGATTTTTTGTCATAGAAGTAGGAGCCCATCACATCTATGATGATACCGGGTTTTGTCACAATTATCATCATAGAAGTGTCATATGTATGACAGAATTTTTTTTCGTTCGGCCCAAAATGTCACGGATGTCTTTTTTTTGTAGTGTAGGCCAGGGGCAAAGTGGCCGACTGGGCAGGCCGGCTGGCTAGCTGGGCCGGTTGGCCCAGCGTGGGGAGGGGGGTTGTTTCTTTTCCTTTTTCTTTTACTTGTCTGCTTATTCAGTTCACCACTGTTTGACATTTTACTTTATTAAATGAGTTTTCTTCAACATGAAACTTGTCACATAGATAGTGGTCATTATTTTTGAGAGGCCCACAAAGTTTCAAGTGGTTTGGGAAAGGTAAGACTACTTGTTGAAATTTTAAACAACCAAATTAAATGTTGCTGATCCACCAAAATATTGCTAGGGCCAAAATAAAATTCCAATTTGATTTGATTTCTTCATGAGAATTACTCAAGGGTGATTTGCAATAACTCGAACATTTTTGTCTCAATATTTGAAAACTTTTTTATGTTTGCCTCTATTTTGAATTTTGAATTTGAATCGGTTTTCGAACTAACGCGAACTTAGCAACAGTAATCGAGGTGATGTTGCATCATTAGTAGAGGTTACTATAGCTTAATTACCCGGGCGTCACATCATAACACCTCTATTAAGATGCTTAAAGAAGTTATTTTCCGAGGTTTGGAGTCCCTAGATACTTAATGACTGATGGCGGTTCACATTTTATTCATGGTGCTTTTCGTAAAATGCTTGCTAAGTATGATGTTAATCATAGAATTGCATCTCCATATCACCCCCAGTCTAGTGGTCAAGTAGAACTGATTAATAGAGAGCTCAAATTAATCTTGCAAAAGACTGTTAATAGATCTAGAAAGAATTGGTCCAAGAAACTTGATGATGCATTATGGGCCTATAGAACTGCATATTAAAATCCTATGGGTATGTCTCCGTATAAAATGGTTTATGGAAAAGCATGTCACTTACTCTCGAACTAGAACATAAGGCATATTGGGCCATTAAAGAGCTCAATTATGATTTCAAACTTGCCGGTGAGAAGAGACTATTTGATATTAGCTCACTTGATGAGTGGAGAACCCAGGCTTATGAGAATGCCAAGCTGTTTAAAGAAAAAGTTAAAAGATGGCATGACAGAAGGATACAAAAGCGTGAGTTTAATGTAGGTGATTATGTTTTGCTATACAACTCTCGTTTAAGATTTTTTGCAGGAAAACTCCTCTCTAAATGGAAAGGTCCTTACGTTATCGAGGAGGTCTACCGTTCCGGTGCCATAAAAATCAACAACTTCGAAGGCACAAATCCGAAGGTGGTGAACGGTTAAAGAATCAAACATTATATCTCAGGTAATCCCATAAATGTTAAAACCAATGTTATTAACACCGTAACCCCAGAGGAGTACATAAGGGACACTTTCCAGAACGTTTTAGACTCCAAAAAGGAATAGGTATGTGGTACGGTAAGTAAACTGAGTCCAAAACAGTTCTAATAGCAATTTTTCTCTGCTTTGGAATATTTAAGAAAATAGGAAAATAAGAAGTAGTCCGGGAAGGACACGAGGCATCCACGAGGGTGGAGGGCGCGCCCTACCCCCTGGGCACGCCCCTTGCCTCGTGGGCACCTCGTGTACCTTCCGGACTCCGTTTTCTTGCACGGTACTTCTTTTGGTCGATAAAAATTCATTATATAATCTCCTGAAGGTTTTGACCACCGTACCACGACGAAATCCTCTGTTTTTTGTTTTGAGCTGTTTTCTACCAGATTTTCTCAAGGTCAGGCATCATGTCGTCCCCCTCCTCCAACAACATGGGCGACGATGCTTGGCTAATGAAGATAGAGATGAAGCGAGAAGAAATCGGGGAAGTCAAGGGGGGCGACAAGATCAAGGAAGCCGCAGAGGAGCAAGTCCCGGCAGTAGAAGAAGAAGGCTTCTTTCAACCCCACTTCAATCATCTCACCCCTACTGAAATTGAAGCTTTCAAGATGATTGAGTTAGCTCGCATACAAAACAAGTATCTCACACATGAAAATATTTTGTTGCAAGAGCATATCACCGCACTCAAGGGCATTATCCGCAAGTTGGAGGATCTCCTACGCTCGATGTGCGACACCCCGTCATCAACGACTCCATCATCACCACCTCCAAAGAAAGAGACATAAACACATGGGTATGGGCACTCCCCTTGGCAACTGCCAAGCATGGGGGAGGTGCCCCGGTATCGTATCACCATCACACTTCTATCTTTACCGTTCTTCTTAGTTCGATTCTTTTGGTTATATCTTGATCTAGCAGAATAAAGTTTTAGTATGATTTAGTTTTGAGTTTTGCTTTATGATCCTTCTATGTGATCGAGTCCGTGAGCTATATATAATAAAGGTTAGTCTTGAGTTGAGGGCTTGGTTATCTTGCTATGATCTTGAGGGAATAATAAGAAAAAGAAAGAATAAAAAGAATTGAAGAGATCATATTGATCTTATGGAGAGTAATGACTTGACATATAAAGAGTATGATGAATAAAGTTGTTGAGAGTTGACAAACATAGTTTTGTTCATCGTTGCAATTAATAGGAAGTAATAAAGAAAGAGAGGTTTTCACATATAAATATACTATCTTGGACATCTTTTATGATTGTGAGCACTCATTAAAATATGACATGCTAAAAAGTTGATGTTGGACAAGGAAGACAACGTAATGGGTTATGTTTTCTTATATCCGAAATAAATTATATTGTCATGGATCATCCAACATGTTGAGCTTGCCTTTCCCTCTCATGCTAGCCAAGTTCTTTGGTAGCGGCCTGACCCGAATGGATCAAGTCTCTGTGCTTAAGTGTCATCCCTGGATCGGTATGCTGACACACACAGTACTCGAAGGATTTATAACAGAGGTAAATCACATGTATAAAGTAACGTAAATACTATTACCTCAATCCATATAGCGGAAGCAACAAGGTTGTGGATTCCCATCAACACCAATGGCAAAGTTGAGTGTAGAAATCGTAACCCTAACGTATCACTTACTCGTCGTAAGAAACCTGCAACATGAGACGTTGCAGCCCGAAACGGGTCAGTACATTGAATGTACTGGCAAATTCACACCATAGAGAATGATGAACAATGGCTATCACTACATGCATATATGGCTGGTGGAAAAGCTCTATGGTTATAATGTTTTTGCGAAAAGCCAATTTTTTCCCTACTACAAAGGAATAAATTTTATTTAACTATCATGGTGGTTGTTAAACATTGAGAATGGTTGACAGCATTCTCAATCCCAATTAAGCATCATCATTAAAACCCAACAAAATTAATTAAAGTAACATGATGAGATCAACAGGATAATCCAAGAACTAGATACTCAAAATTGTCCATAACCAGGGACACGGCTAATCATGATTAGTTTGTACACTCTGCAAAGGTTTGCGCACTTTTCCCAACAAGACTCGATCTCCTCCATTGGATTTCTCGCACTACATGGTGTTTGAGAAACGGATGACCTAGACATAGTCTTTCAGAAGCGTTTGCACCTTACGATGGGTAGACCGTACCACCTACAACCCCTACATCTGCTAGTCTACCACTGTAAGAGTTCACACTACTTAATCAACTATGCTAGAGCCCATAATAGCTTGTGGCTGCACACAGAAGTTTCTAGGATGAATAATCTTATGATCCCTTTGAGCCTGGGTGGCGGTCCATAAAAAACAGGCAATCCTGGTCTACCCAGGTGCCTAGACAGGCAATCCTGGAAAAACCAGGTGCCTCAATCCACCCAGATGTGTGTTTAAGTTGCCACCTTAAGTAAACCATTAATTAACAATCTCACATCTGCCCAGTCAAAAAAAAAACAATCTCACATCTGTCATGGATACTCTCAAAACCCAATCCACGTCTACGAGCATAGCATGGCATGATAAGCAAATGTAGAAGTAACTCCCAAAGGTTTGAAAGTAAACAGGTAATAGGTACTACCTCAACTACTTCCCATCCCATAATTTAATTAGATCCTAATCATGCAATGTTTGAGGATTGATCTAATGTAATAAAACTGGGTATGAAAGGGATATGATCAAAGTGTGAACTTGCCTGCAATGTTGATGAAGATGATTCGCACTCAAAACTCTTGATAGTTCTACTCGTCACACTCTGGTCAATCTATCGTAAGCAATCAATAGTAACCACACATAAGCAATCACTCAAAAGATCAGAGAGAACGAATAAGACGATTCAGAAAACATCAAAACCGAGAAAAAATAACTCTTGCACATAAAACAATTTCTAACAGTACCAAAATTATGTGAATTTGGCCTTATCAGAAAGTTTAGGTCAAGAGCTTTAATTTGCAAAAAGAATCAACTCAAACGGAGCTACGAAACTCAAATTATGATCAAACGAAGTTCAAATACAAATTTATTTGAATTCAAATTTTAAAACTTTCAAAAACATGTTCAAGTTGTTTTACTGGATAGATGGGATCATAACGAAGAAGTGGGCGTTGGTTTCGTTGAATTTGGACTAACGACTAAAAAGTAGTGATCGTTTGAAAACCAGGGGCTGATCTATAAATAAAATCATCACAGATAGGTCCCTGGCCGAAATTGAAAAGAAAAAGAAAAATCCTATCGAACGAGCGTTCGCTTCAGAAGCATACGTGACGAAAACCGTTCACTACCGAACCTAATCTGATGAACACTCACTAAACAAACCAAACTAAATAATAAACCGGAAACGAAAAAAAAACAAAACCGGTGAACCGGGGCGGTTCGGTTTAACTAAACCCTAAGAAATACTAAACCGATCTGTTCTAATAAACCTAACACTATGTTGACAGAGATAAAAAGAAACGAACGGAGGGAGGCGCTTACAGAGGGCATGGTTGCCGGCTCAGGCGACGACTCCAGCAAGGCAGGCGAAGGCAGGGAGGGGCGGCGGGTCGCGAGGCGAGGGGCGGCGGCTCTGGCATGGGGTCGGGCGGCGCTGGATGACGGGGTCGGGCAGGAGGCGACGCTGGTGGGGTTCAGGCGAACCGTGGCTCCAGCGAGGTAGCTTCGGTCATGCACGACGGTGACGAGACGGTGGCTCCGGTGGTCCTCCGTCTCGTACGAGAGCACGGGGAGGTGCGGCGCGGCAACGCGGACGTGATGGTGGTGGCAGAGGTGATCGGAAGGGGAGGGTGGAGGTGCGGCAAGGCGGCGGAGCTCGGTGAAGCTTCATGAACTCCGGCGAGATCGGAATGACTCCTTAGGCCACGAGAGATCGAGGTTTTCGCAAAAATCGGACGAGGAGGAGTTGCTGAGTATTTATAGGGGAGTTTCATGGGCGAGGGGCAAGGCAGCGAGCGAATCCCGCAAGAGAAATCGGTCGGCGAGGCGTGCGGGGGGCGGCCTCTGTCCCTGGCGTGGAGAAGACGATGATGACAAGTGGGGTCCATGGGTCGGAGAGAGAGGGAGATGGGAAACGGATCGGATGACCGATCCGATGGGTTTCGGTGAGGCGCGTGTGGGGACTGGGCCGTGGCCTGGTTGGAGCTGGGCCGGCCCAGTCGGCGGAGAAGTTGTTTTTTTTACATTTTCTTTTCCAGGAAATAAAATAAAACCAAGATAAAAATAAAACACAAAATAGTCATATAATATATCAAAATTTTCAGAAAAAGATTTCCTACAGCATGAACATTTTTCTAGAGTCAGATAAAATTCCCACAAATTCCAATAAAGCAAAGAGTGCTACTGCCCTACTAAAATCCAATAAAAACATTTTTTAAAAATACCAAAATTAATTCAAATTTATTTCTCTCCAATTTTCTGATGTAGGGAATCGTGTTACCCTATTTTCCATATATTTTTATTTTGGAGAAAAATAATTTGAATAAAATACAAATAACTCCAAATTGAAAATAAATTCAAAAGAACTTTGAATTTAATTCTTTGAAACTCCCAACTCATATTTCATATAATTTGAAGAAGTCATTTTATCTTCTCTCATGAAAATCATTGAGTTGCATGAAGTTTATGAATTGAAATATTTCCAAATGAAATTCAAATATTTTCAAATACCCTTTCATTTAATTAAATGGAAGAAGTCATATCATCTTCGCTCAAGGGTTTTGTATTTGAAAAGAATTTGAATTCACAGAGATAAAAAATGCAAAATGAAAGTTTGGGAAAGTCCTTTTATTCCCTCTCATTTAATTTTCAAAAGTTTCGAATTCACTCACTTTCAGTCAATCAATCAAATCTATCTATTTATTATAACATTCCAAAATTTAGAATTTTGGGATGTTTCAAACCTACCACCCTTAAAATGAATCTCGTCCTCGAGATTCGGAGAGGCTAGAAAGAAATAGGTTAGGTTTGGGGGTCTTCTCAAAATCCATCGTTCATCACAGGGAGTCTGGGGTGCTACCACCCTTAGAAGCATTGTTATGGTTCCATCCAAACTCATATACTCTATCCTTATTCTTGACAGTGTCGGTCTTCTCAGATCTTCAGTATAATTCCTTTTCTGGCTCTTCCAGTAGCGGCATAACCTTTTCCTCAATTCTTCTGTCCTTTCCTCTTGGTAAGGTTATTCCGAGACTGGGTCTTCTTATCTGACGGGTCTGGCGCCAATACTAAACAACTATCGATATCTTATGGCGGTCATCAATTTATGGTTTCTCCTGCAGGAAATGGGTCCGGTTGATCCTCACCGTATAACCTACGGTTGGCAAAAGCTGCCTTGTACAAGGGGAAAAATTCTTATACCATTCTAAGGTTTAAACAAGGTTTAATATCGTCGTCTCTCTACTATAGGTAAGTCACTCAGATTTACCATCCCACATATCAAGGCGAATAATAAGAGTAAGTCGGTATGGTGATCAATCCATCCCGCACCCAAATCATTACCTTGTATACGGTTTAGCGAATCTCGCATACTAACACTCGGTCATCCTCACAAGCATTGCATAATTTCTCTTGTCGATGAACTGGGTTCGGATAAATCCATTGATTCTGCAAGCCAAACAAACATCTTTCGTTCCTTCACAACTCTCAGGTTTTGTGTAAACTCCTATAAAATCGTCTGTCGATAAAATCGTAACTTCTTCCAGGGTTTTTCCTTCAGCAAGAGTGTGCTTGCTTCTTGGCAGGTCCTGGGGCCTGCGGGTTATGGCCCATCTCATCACTTGCGAACCTTGAACTTATCATCAGGGCAACGGATCTTTAATCCAACTTCCAGCTTCCTAGCATACTTAAAATCCATCCAATTGTATTGTCCTTCTTCCTTCTATTGGTTCCAAACTAAGACATGATTACTCAGACTCATCATGGAATTTCCATTGATCCATATTTCCAACATCATACCTCCTTTATATCCAATAGTAATTCATCTCTTCATCCTCGTGGACTATCCCACATACCGAGACAAGACTCATTCTTATTTTGTCAAAAATCCACTTCGTGGTATATCATTCTCCTTTCCATGGGTCAAGTGTCCTCACAGGGTACTACCACCCTTAAAATGACACAAACTCATCCATAGACCATATTTCTCATATCCTCGAAAACGGTCAAAATCTTCCTTCACAGAGTAACAACTCATAAGATCCAATCAGTACTAAGGATGCTAACTTTATTGGTCCTCATTACTACAATCTCCTGTATAGCACTTCTTCAACTGGGAAATGTGAAACATATCATGAACTCCTGACAGTCCTTCGGGTGACTCCAACTTGTTGGCCACTTCTCCCATACGCTCCAAAACTCGGTATGGTCCTACAAATCTCGGGGCTAACTTTCCCTTAACTCCCAATTTTTTAACACCTCGCAGAGGGGACACACGAAGACATGCTCTATCTCCAATTTCATAGACTACCTCCTTGCGTTTTTGAGTCTGCATAACTCTTCTGTCTGGACTGAGCTACCTTCAGTCTATCTCGAATCAACTTATCATTCTCTTCTAACTCCTTGATCACATTTGGTCCAAACAACTGACGGTCTCCAACTTCATCCCACATAAATGGTGTCTGGCTCCTTCTCCCATACAAAGCTCCAAAAGGGGCCATCTTCAAACTGGCTTGGTAGCTGTTGTTGTATGAGAACTCCTCGTAAGGTAGATTATCATTCCTACTAGATCCATAATCTAGCGCACACGCTCTCAACATGTTCTCCAGAATCTAATTGACTCACTCGGTCTATCCATCTGTCTGCGGATGAAAGGCTGTACTGAACTCTAGCCTAGTACCCAAAGTCTGGTGGAGCTGATTCCAACTTTGAGGTAAACTGTGTTCCTCTATCTGATACAATGGTCCTCGGAACTCCATGCAGACATACGATTCTGGTCAAATATTTCTTGGCCAACTTCGCACTTGTATAAGTGGTTTTCACTGGGATAAAGTGAGACACCTTGGTCAAGCGAGTAAACTACTACCTAGATAGAATCATATCCCAATTCGGGTTCTGGGAAATCCGGTAATGAAATCCATGCCAAGTTTATCCCACTTCCATTTGGGTATCGGCATAGGCTGTATTAATCCCGCTGGCTTCTGATGATCTGCCTTTACTCTCTGGCATACATCAACTACGTCTACATACTCTGCAATATCGTTCTTCTTACCAGTCCACCAGAAACACTCCTTCAAATCCAAATACATCTTGGTGTTTCCAGGGCAAATCGAGTATGGTGAGTCATGAGCCTCCTGAAGTATTAACTTCCTGATCTTTGCGTTATTGGGCACATATACACGGTCCTCGAACCATAAGGTGTCGTGCTCATCCTTAAGAAAACCTTTGGCCTTTCCTTTGCTCATCCTCTCTTTTACCTCAGCAATTTCTTTGTCATCCTTCTGAGCTCCACGGATCTTTCACAACAATGTAGACTGAACTTCCATTGCTGCAACAAAACCTTTGGGAATAATCTCCAACTGAAGTTCCCTGAGATCCTCGGCTAACTCCTTTGGTAATCCTCCGCTTATGAGGGTATTCGTCCTTGTTTTGTTTATGGTTGTCTCCTATTTCTCCACAAAGCTTGTATGCACAAGGTTTCTTCATCTCCTTTCCATAAGGCCTCAATTTCTGGGACACAAGCCAAGACTTTAACAAAGTTCACTTAGATTCCTTCCAAGTGGTTACACCTTGCCATCCATTAATGGTTTGGTACATACTCCTCCAAGTAGCAGCAACTCTTACAAAGCACTGAAGAGCATGCTAGGCCATATCCTTTTCGGCTACAGAGTTATTCTCCATTTAATCCTCCATGTTCTCAATCCATCGGTCTGTCTCCAATTGACTCATCGGTCCAGAAAATACAAGCTCATCTCCATTCATCCTCTATTGGGTCCATGGGTTTGGGGTGGGATAAGAGAGAGAGAGGGATGCACACAATACAAACAATGGTTTTGAAAAGACAGATTTTTATTGTGGCTGTCGGAAAACATCAAACAAAAGACAGCTCACAATCGTCGCATGTAACATGGGTATATAACATGGGTTTGGTCTTCTAAAGGTTAATAAATCTTCAAAGTCATCAAACTCTTCAAGTCTTGTTCATGTCTCCAATGGCTTCTTCCGATTCGTGTTTTGTCCTTCTCAAATTCTTTTGCCAAATCCTCTCTGTTGACAAAAAGTTTCTTGTGACGTCCTTTAATATTCTGTAATTGCGTTCCAAATTTCTGGGTTTCAACATCCTTGGCATGAACCATGGTCCTACTATCCTTCAGTTCCTGAAAAATCTCTGGTATCTCGAGGTTTTGCTCCTCGGCTACTTTCAGCTTCTGGATCCTGATTTCTTCACGAAATGCTCCTTGTCAAACATAGCTTCCTAAAGGTCCATCTTAAAATTCTTGATGTAACACTCCAGATCCTGGTGATACACTAGCTAAGGTTAAAACTTCGTCTTGCTGATTGGTGCTCCATCAGCCTTCTACCATCCAATCCTTCCATGCATATGCATGCTTTAACTTAGCACGGTGACAATAGCATAAGCGGGCGATAACATCATGGATAGCTGTGTTTCTGCTCTTGTCATTTCCATGAGCTATCATTCCATAGTTGATATCTCCTGCCTTAGGGTTTTCCTTGACAAAACTTTGAGTTCTATAGCTCCATGTTCCGGTCTTTCTCCGATACACCTTGATCTCGGGTATTGACAACTTCCATAGTCTGCCAAATTCCATAAGGGTAGCCTTCCTAGGTCATACAAATCTGGGAATTCTTCAGAGCCTTCAAATTCTCCTAGTCTTCAGAATTCTTCAACTGTTGTAGTTTCCATTATCATAATGTATGGTAAAATCCTCTTCATTCTGAATGGTCTTAGTTGTCCGATATCTTGTACTTCTTGAAATGGTCTCATTCGTCGAATCTTCGTGTGGTCAAAAGGGAAAGGGGTATGGTCCCACTAAATGGGAATATTGGAATAAGATCAGAAGAGAAGAGAGGTAAAAGATCCTTTTGAAAAGAAAATTTTTAGAGAAAATCTTTCATATGGGCTTGCCAATTTCTAGGGTCACGTCCTAGAGTCAACATGTGCTCTGATACCATCTTGTAGTGACCTGACCCGAATGGATCAAGTCTCTGTGCTTAAGTGTCATCCCTGGATCGGTATGCTGACACACACAGTACTCGAAGGATTTATAACAGAGGTAAATCACATGTATAAAGTAACGTAAATACTATTACCTCAATCCATATAGCGGAAGCAACAAGGTTGTGGATTCCCATCAACACCAACGGCAAAGTTGAGTGTAGAAATCGTAACCCTAACATATTACTTACTCGTCGTAAGAAACCTGCAACATGAGACGTTGCAGCCCGAAACGGGTCAGTACATTGAATGTACTGGCAAATTCACACCATAGAGAATGATGAACAATGGCTATCACTACATGCATATATGGCTGGTGGAAAAGCTCTATGGCTATAATGTTTTTGCGAAAAGCCAATTTTTTCCCTACTACAAAGGAATAAATTTTATTTAACTATCATGGTGGTTGTTAAACATTGAGAATGGTTGACAGCATTCTCAATCCCAATTAAGCATCATCATTAAAACCCAACAAAATTAATTAAAGTAACATGATGAGATCAACAAGATAATCCAAGAACTAGATACTCAAAATTGTCCATAACCGGGGACACGGCTAATCATGATTAGTTTGTACACTCTGCAGAGGTTTGCGCACTTTTCCCCACAAGACTCGATCTCCTCCGTTGGATTTCTCGCACTACATGGTGTTTGAGAAACGGGTGACCCAGACATAGTCTTTCAGAAGCGTTTGCACCTTACGATGGGTAGACCGTACCACCTACAACCCCTACATCTGCTAGTCTACCACTGTAAGAGTTCACACTACTTAATCAACTATGCTAGAGCCCATAATAGCTTGTGGCTGCACACGGAAGTTTCTAGCATGAATAATCTTATGATCCCTTTGAGCCTGGGTGGCGGTCCATAAAAAACAGGAAATCCTGGTCTACCCAGGTGCCTAGACAGGCAATCCTGGAATAACCAGGTGCCTCAGTCCACCCAGATGT
Source organism: Triticum urartu (assembly GCF_056163025.1). NCBI lineage: Eukaryota > Viridiplantae > Streptophyta > Magnoliopsida > Poales > Poaceae > Triticum > Triticum urartu. Next base: position 175,835,024 of record NC_141879.1, read on the forward strand.
GTGTTTAAGTTGCCACCTTAAGTAAACCATTAATTAACAATCTCACATCTGTCATGGATACTCTCAAAACCCAATCCACGTCTACGAGCATAGCATGGCATGATAAGCAAACGTAGAAGTAACTCCCAAAGGTTTGAAAGTAAACAGGTAATAGGTACTACCTCAACTACTTCCCATCCCATAATTTAATTAGATCCTAATCATGCAATGTTTGAGGATTGATCTAATGTAATAAAACTGGGTATGAAAGGGATATGATCAAAGTGTGAACTTGCCTGCAATGTTGATAAAGATGCTTCACACTCAAAACTCTTGATAGTTCTACTCGTCACACTCCAGTCAATCTATCATAAGCAATCAATAGTAACCACACATAAGCAATCACTCAAAAGATCAGAGAGAACGAATAAGACGATTCAGAAAACATCAAAACTGAGCAAAAATAACTCTTGCACATAAAACAATTTCTAACAGTACCAAAATTATGTGAATTTGGCCTTATCAGAAATTTTAGGTCAAGAGCTTTAATTTGCAAAAAGAATCAACTCAAACGGAGCTACGAAACTCAAATTATGATCAAACGAAGTTCAAATACATATTTATTTGAATTCAAATTTTAAAACTTTAAAAAACATGTTCAAGTTGTTTTACTGGATAGATGGGATCATAACGAAGAAGTGGGCGTTGGTTTCGTTGAATTTGGACTAACGACTAAAAAGTAGTGATCGTTTGAAAACCAGGGGCTGATCTATAAATAAAATCATCACAGATAGGTCCCTGGCCAAAATTGAAAAGAAAAAGAAAAATCCTATCGAACGAACGTTCGCTTCAGAAGCATACGTGACGAAAACCGTTCACTACCGAACCTAATCTGATGAACGCTCACTAAACAAACCAAACTAAATAATAAACCGGAAACGAAAAAAAACAAAACTGGCGAACTGGGGCGGTTCGGTTTAACTAAACCCTAAGAAATACTAAACCGATCTGTTCTAATAAACCTAACACTACGATGACAGAGATAAAAAGAAACGAACGGAGGGAGGCGCTTACAGAGGGCATGGTCGCCGGCTCAGGCGACGACTCCGGCAAGGCAGACGAAGGCAGGGAGGGGCGGCGGCTCTGGCGTGGGGTCGGGCGGCGCTGGATGACGGGGTCGGGCAGGTGGCGACGCTAGTGGGGTTCAGGCGAACCGTGGCTCCAGCGAGGTAGCTTCGGTCATGCACGACGGTGACGAGGCGGTGGCTCCGGTGGTCCTCCGTCTCGTACGAGAGCACGGGGAGGTGCGGCGCGGCAACGCGGACGTGATGGTGGTGGCGGAGGTTGTTGGAAGGGGAGGGTGGAGGCGCGGCAAGGCGGCGGAGCTCGGTGAAGCTTCACGAACTCCGGCGAGATCGGAATGACTCCTTAGGGCACGGGAGATCGAGGTTTTCGCGAAAATCGGACGAGGAGGAGTTGCTGAGTATTTATAGTGGAGTTTCGTGGGCGAGGGGCAAGGCAGCGAGCGAATCCCGCAAGAGAAATCGGTCGGCGAGGCGTGCGAGGGGCGGCCTCTGTCCCTGGCGTGGAGAAGACGATGATGACATGTGGGGTCCATGGGTCGGAGAGAGAGGGAGATGGGAAACGGATCGGATGACCGATCCGATGGGTTTCGGTGAGGCGTGTGTGGGGACTGGGCCGTGGCCTGGTTGGAGCTGGGCCGGCCCAGTCGGCGGAGAAGTTGTTTTTTTTACATTTTCTTTTCCAGGAAATAAAATAAAACCAAGATAAAAATAAAACACAAAATAGTCATATAATATATCAAAATTTCCAGAAAAAGATTTCCTACAGCATGAACATTTTTCTAGAGTCAGATAAAATTCCCACAAATTCCAATAAAGCAAAGAGTGCTACTGCCCTACTAAAATCCAATAAAAACATTTTTTAAAAATACCAAAATTAATTCAAATTTATTTCTCTCCAGTTTTCTGATGTAGGGAATCATGTTACCCTATTTTCCATATATTTTTATTTTGGAGAAAAATAATTTGAATAAAATCCAAATAACTCCAAATTGAAAATAAATTCAAAAGAACTTTGAATTTAATTCTTTGAAACTCCCAACTCATATTTCATATAATTTGAAGAAGTCATTTTATCTTCTCTCATGAAAATCATTGAGTTGCATGAAGTTTATGAATTGAAATATTTCCAAATGAAATTCAAATATTTTCAAATACCCTTTCATTTAATTAAATGGAAGAAGTCATATCATCTTCGCTCAAGGGTTTTGTATTTGAAAAGAATTTGAATTCACAGAGATAAAAAATGCAAAATGAAAGTTTGGGAAAGTCCTTTTATTCCCTCTCATTTAATTTTCAGAAGTTTCGAATTCACTCACTTTCAGTCAATCAATCAAATCTATCTATTTATTATAACATTCCAAAATTTAGAATTTTGGGATGTTACATCTTTGCACCAAGTAGAGATACTACTTGTGATTCCAAATATCCTTAAACCCAGTTTTGCCATGAGAGTCCACCATATCTACCTATGGATTGAGTAAGATCCTTCAAGTAAGTTGTCATTGTTGCAAGCAATAAAAATTGCTCCCTAAATATGTGTGATTTATTAGTGTGGAGAAAATAAGCTTTATACGAGCTTGTGATATGGAAGAAATAAAAGCGATAGACTGCATAATAAAGGTGCCTATCACAAGTGGCAATATAAAGTGACGTTCTTTTGTATTAAGATTTTGTGCATCCAACCCTAAAAACACATGAAAACCTGTGCTTCCCTCTGCGAAGGGCCTATCTTTTATTTTTGTCTTATGCCTTATGCAAGAATCGCGGTGATCTTAACCTTTCCTTTTTACACTTTATCCTTTGGCAAGCACATTGTGTTAGAAAGATCCTGATATATATATATCCAATTGGATGTAAGTTATCATGAACTATTACTATTGACATTACCCTTGAGGTAAAAGGTTGGGAGGCAAACTATAAGCCCCTATCTTTCTCTGTGTCCGATTAAGACTTCATACCCATAAGTATTGCGTGAGTGTTAGCAATTGTGAAAGACTAAATGATAGTTGAGTATGTGGACTTGCTGAAAAGCTCTTATATTGACTCTTTCCGATGTTATGATAAATCGCAATTGCTTCAATGACTGAGATTATAGTTTTCTAGTTTTCAATGAAGTTTCTGATTCATACTTGACATTGTGAATAGATTGTTGCTTTAGCATAAGAAATCATATGATAATATATATATGTTGCTGTTATAAGAATGATCATGATGTCCTCATGTCCGTATTTTATTTTATTGACACCTCTATCTCTAAACATGTGGACATATTTTTCGATATCGGCTTCCGCTTGAGGACAAGCGAGGTCTAAGCTTGGGGGAGTTGATACGTCCATTTTGCATCATGCTTTTATATCGATATCTATTGCATTATGGGTTGTTACTACACATTATGTCACAATACTTATGCCTTTTCTCTCTTATTTTACAAGGTTTACATGAAGAGGGAGAATGCCGGCAGTGCTACCTCTTGAGCACTGCGTTGGTTTTCCCTAGAAGAGGAAAGGGTGATGCAGTAAAGCAGCGTAAGTATTTCCCTCAGTTTTTGAGAACCAAGGTATCAATCCAGTAGGAGGCCACGCACGAGTCCCTCGCACCTACACAAAAAAATAAGATCCTCGCAACCAACACGATAAAGGGGTTGTCAATCCCTTCACGGTCACTTACGAAAGTGAGATCTGATAGAAATGATAAGATAATATTTTTGGTATTTTATGATAAAGATGCAAAGTAAAATAAAAGGCAAGAAAAATAACTAAGTATTGGAAGATTAATATGATGGAAAATAGACCCCGGGGACATAGGTTTCACTAGTGGCTTCTCTCGAGAGCATAAGTATTATGGTGGGTGAACAAATTATTGTTAAGCAATTGATAGAATTGAGCATAGTTATGAGAATATCTAGGTATGATCATGTATATAGGCATCACGTCCGAAACAAGTAGACCGACTCCTGCCTGCATCTACTACTATTACTCCACACATCGACCGCTATCCAGCATGCATCTAGAGTATTAAGTTCATAAGAACAGAGTAACGCTTTAAGTAAGATGACATGATGTAGAGTGATAAACTCATGCAATATGATATAAACCCCATCTTGTTATCCTCGATGGCAACAATACAATACGTGCCTTGCTGCTCCTACTGTCACTGGGAAAGGACACCGCAAGATTGAACCCAAAGCTAAGCACTTCTCCCATTGCAAGAAAGATCAATCTAGTAGGCCAAACCAAATTGATAATTCGAAGAGACTTGCAAAGATAACCAATCATACATAAAAAAATTCAGAGAAGATTCAAATATTGTTCATAGATAAACTTGATCATAAACCCACAATTCATCGGTCTCAACAAACACACCGCAAAAGAAGATTACATCGAATAGATACCCACAAGAGAGGGGGAGAACATTGTATTGAGATCCAAAAAGAGAGAAGAAGCCATCTAGCTAATAACTATGGACCCAAAGGTCTGAGGTAAACTACTCACACATCATCGGAGAGGCTATGGTGTTGATGTAGAAGCCCTCTGTGATCGATGCCCCCTCTGACGGAGCTCCGGAAAAGGCCCCAAGATGCGATCTCACGGGTACAGGAGGTTGCGGCGGTGGAATTAGGTTTTTGGATCCGTATCTGGTAGTTTGGGGGTACGTAGGTATATATAGGAGGAAGAAGTACGTCAGTGGAGCAACGTGGGGCCCACGAGGGTGGAGGGCGCGCCTGGGGGGGGGGGGGGGGGTAGGCGCGCCCCTACCTCGTGCCTTCCTTGTTGATGTATTGACGTAGGCTCCAAGTCCTCTGGATCACGTTCATTCCGAAAATCACGTTCCTGAAGGTTTCATTCCGTTTGGACTCCGTTTGATATTCTTTTTCTGCGAAACTCTAAAATAGGAAAAACCAGCAATTCTGGGCTGGGCCTCCGGTTAATAGGTTAGTCCCAAAAATAATATAAAAGTGTATAATAAAGCCCATTAAACATCCAAAACAGAATATAATATAACATGGAACAATAAAAAATTATAGATACGTTGGAGACGTATCAAGCATCCCCAAGCTTAATTCCTGCTCGTCCTCGAGTAGGTAAATGATAAAAAGAGAATTTTTGATGTGGAATGCTACTTAGCATAATTTCAATGTAATTCTTCTTATTGTGGCACGAATGTTCAGATTTGATATGATTCAAGATAAAAGTTTAATGTTGACATAAAAACAATAATACTTCAAGCATGCTAACCAAGCAATTATGTCTTATCAAAATAACATAGCGAAAGCAAGTTATCCCTACAAAATCATATAGTCTGGCTATGCTCCATCTTCCCCACACAAAATATTCATATCATGTACAACCCCGGTTTTAGCCAAGCAATTGGTTCATACTTTTTAACACGCTTCGGCCTTTTCAACTCTTACGCAATACATGAGCACAAGCCATGGATATAACACTATGGTGGAATAAGGTATAATGGTAGGGGTTATGTGGGAAGACAAAAAAGGAGAAAGTCTCACATCAACGAGGCTAATCAACGGGCTATGGAGATGCCCATCAATTGATGTTAATGCAAGGAGTAGGGATTGCCATGCAACGGATGCACTTAGAGCTATAAGTGTATGAAAGCTCAAACAAAAGAAACTAAGTGGGTGTGCATCCAACTTGCTTGCTCACGAAGACCTTGGGCATTTGAGGAAGCCCATCATTGGAATATACAAGCCAAGTTCTATAATGAAATTTCCCACTAGTATATGAAAGTGACAAAATGAGAGACTCTCTATCATGAAGATCATGGTGCTACTTTGAAGCACAAGTGTGGTAAAAGGATAGTAACATTGTCCTTTCTCTCTTTTTCTCTCATTTTTTTATTTGGGACTTTTTTTATGGCCTCTTCTTTTTATTTAGTCTAGAGTCTCATCCCGACTTGTGGGGGAATCATAGTCTCCATCATCCTTTCCTCACTTGGGACAATGCTCTAATAATGATGATCATCACACTTTTATTTACTTACAACTCATGAATTACAACTCAATACTTAGAACAAAATATGACTCTATGTGATGCCTCCGGCGGTGTACCGGGATATGCAATGAATCAAGAGCGACATGTAGGAAAGAATTATGAATGGTGGCTTTTCCACAAATACAATATCAACTACATGATCATGCAAAGCAATATGACAATGATGGAGCGTGTCATGATAAACGAAATGATGGAAAGTTGCATGGCAATATATCTCGGAATGGCTATGGAAATGCCATAATAGGTAGGTATGGTGGCTGTTTTGAGGAAGATATAAGGAGGTTTATGTGTGATAGAGCGTATCATATCACGGGGTTTGGATGCACCGACGAAGTTTGCTTCTCAAGGTGAGAAAGGGCAATGCACGGTACCGAAGAGGCAAGAAAATTGCGGAAAATTAAGTGTGCGTATAATCCATGGACTCACGTTAGTCATAAAGAACTCATATACTTATTACAAAAATTTATTAGCCCTCGAAGCAAAGTACTACTACGCATGCTCCTAGGGGAAGGGTTGGTAGGAGTTAACCATCGCGCGATCCCGACCGCCACACAAAGGATGACAATCAATAAATACCTCATGCTCCGACTTTGTTACATAACGGTTCACCATACGTGCATGTTACGGGAATCACAAACTCTAACACATGTATTCTTAATTCCACAATTACTCAACTAGCACAACTATGATATTACCACCTTTATATCTCAAAACAATTATCAAGCATAAAATTTCTCATGATATTATAATTAAAGCAAATTGCCATGCTTATTTTAAGATTTCTCAAAATAATATAAGTGAAGCATGAGAGATTAATAGTTTCTATAAAACAAATCCACCGCCGTGCTCTAAAAGATATAAGTGAAGCACTAGAGCAAAAACTATATAGCTAAAAAGATATAAGTGAAGCACATAGAGAATTCTAACAATTTCCGAATCAAGTGTGACTCTCTCAAAAGGTGTGTATAGCAAGGATGATTGTGGCAAACAAACAAATAAAGACTCAAATAATACAAGACGCTCCAAGCAAAACACATATCATGTGGTGAATAAAAATATAGCTCCAAGTAAAGTTACTGATGGAAGTAGACGAAAGAGGGGATGCCTTCCGGGGCATCCCCAAGCTTTGGCTTTTAGGTGTCCTTAGATTATCTTGGGGGTGCCATGGGCATCCCCAAGCTTTGGCTTTTAGGTGTCCTTAGATTATCTTGGGGTTCCATGGGCATCCCCAAGCTTAGGCTCTTGCCACTCCTTGTTCCATAATCCATCAAATCTTTCACCCAAAACTTGAAAACTTCACATCACAAAACTCAGCAGAAAATCTCATGAGCTCCGTTAGCAAAAGAAAACAAAACACCACTTCAAGGTACTGTAATGAACTCATTCTTAATTTATATTGGTGTTAAACCTACTGTATTCCAACTTCTCTATGGTTTATAAACTATTTTACTAGCCATAGATTCATCAAAATAAGCAAACAACACACGAAAAACAGAATCTGTCAAAAACAAAACAGTCTGTAGTAATCTGCAACTAACGCAAACTTCTGGAACTCAAAAAAAATCTACAAAAATAGGAAGACCTAGATAATTTGTTTATTGATCAGCAGCAATTGGAATCAATATTTTATCACGTTCTGGTGATTTTTAACAATTATTTTCATGAACAGAAAGTTTCTGGAATTTTCAGCAAGATCAAATAACTATCATCCAAGAAGATTCTATAGGTTAAACTTGGCACAAACACTAATTAAAACATAAAAACACATATAACCAGAGGCTAGACCAAATATTTATGCCTAAACAGAAGCAAAAAGAAAAAAAAACTAAAAAAAATTGGGTTGCCTCCCAACAAGCGCTATCGTTTAACGCCCCTAGCTAGGCATAATAGCAAGGATAGATCTAGGTATTGCCATCTTTGGTAGGCAATCCATAAGTGGCTCTCATAATAGATTCATAAGGTAATTTTATTTTCTTTCTAGGGAAGTGTTCCATGCCTTTCCTTAACGGAAATTGGAATCTAATATTCCCTTCCTTCATATCAATAATTGTGCCAATCGTTCTAAGGAAAGGTCTACCAAGAATAATAGGACATGAAGGATTGCAATCTATATCAAGAACAATAAAATCTATGGGCACATAATTCCTATTTGCAACAATGGGAACATCATTGATTCTTCCCATAGGTTTCTTAATGGTGGAATCCGCAAGGTGCAAGTTTAGAGAGCAATCATCAAAATCACGGAAACCTAGCAAATCGCACAAAGTCTTTGGAATCGTGAAAACACTAGCACCCAAATCACACAAAGCATAGCATTCATGATCTTTAATTTTAATTTTAGTAGTAGGTTCCCACTCATCATAAAGTTTTCTAGGGATAGAAACTTCCAACTCAAGTTTTTCTTCATAAGATTGCATCAAAGCATCAACAATATGTTTGGTAAAGGCTTTATTTTGACTATAAGCATGTGGAGAATTTAGCACGGATTGCACCAAGGAAATACATTCTATCAAAGAGCAATTATCATAATTAAATTCCTTGAAATCCAAAATAGTGGTTTCATTAATATCTAGAGTTTTGATCTCTTCAATCCCACTTTTATCAATTTTAGCATCAAGATCTGAAAAACACCAAATTTTTGGAACGCCTTCTAGGTAAAGGTGGATCATATTCAGTCCCATCATTATCAAGATTCATATTGCAAAACAAAGATTTAATAGGGGACACATTAATAACTTTTAGATCTTCATCTTTATTTTCATAAAAAAATTCCGGCTTAGCGGCCATCTTATTAACTAAGGTGGCCTGCTTATTCGAAACTTCAGCTATTAATTTCTCAAGATGAGAAATCTGAGATTTCAAACCATCAAATTCTTTAGACATATCATCGAGCTCTTTATTCATATAGCCCGTAAAGCTTTTTTGTTCCTTGAGCTCGTTTCTAAAGAAATTATTATGCTCAAATTGTAAGACCATAAAACTCCTGACGTTGCTTTCGATATCTTCTAACCTTTTAAGGTGAATATCACCAAATCTAGGTAGAGCCATCATGACAAGCAGGCAATCCAACACACGAGCAAATAAGAAGCGAGCGAAAAAGAGGCGAACGGAAAAGAGAGGGCGAATAAAACGGCAAGGGTGAAGTGGGGGAGAGGAAAATGAGAGGCAAATGACAAATAATGTAATGCGGGAGATAAGGGTTTGTGATGGGTACTTGGTATGTTGACTTTTGCGTAGACTCCCCGACAACGGCGCCAGAAATCCTTCTTGCTACCTCTTGAGAACTGCGTTGGTTTCCCCTTGAAGAGGAAATGGTGATGCAGTAAAGCAGCGTAAGTATTTCCCTCAGTTTTTGAGAACCAAGGTATCAATCCAGTAGGAGGCCACGCACGAGTCCGTCGCACCTACACAAACAAATAAAATCCTCGCAACCAACGCGATAAAGGGGTTGTCAATCCCTCCACGATAACTTACGAAAGTGAGATCTGATAGAAATGATAAGATACTATTTTTGGTATTTTTATGATAAAGATGCAAAGGAAAATAAAAGGAAATAAAAATAACTAAGTATTGGAAGATTAATATGATGGAAAATAGACCCGGGGGCCATGGGTTTCACTAGTGTCTTCTCTCGAGAGCATAAGTATTATGGTGGGTGAACAAATTACTGTTGAGCAATTGATAGAATTGAGCATAGTTATGAGAATATCTAGGTATGATCATGTATATAGGCATCACGTCCGAAACAAATAGACCGACTCCTGCCTGCATCTACTGATATTACTCCACACATCGACCGCTATCCAACATGCATCTAGAGTATTAAGTTCATAAGAACAGAGTAATGCTTTAAGTAAGATGACATGATCTAGAGGGATAAACTCATGCAATATGATATAAACCCCATCTTGTTATCCTCGATGGCAACAATACAATATGTGCCTTGCTACCCCTACTGTCACTGGGAAAGGACACCGCAAGATTGAACCCAAAGCTAAGCACTTCTCCCATTGCAAGAAAGATCAATATAGTAGGCCAAACCAAACTGATAATTCGAAGAGACTTGCAAAGATAACCAATCATACATAAAAAATTCAGAGAAGATTCAAATATTGTTCATAGATAAACTTGATCATAAACCCACAATTCATCGGTCTCAACAAACACATCGCAAAACAAGATTACATCGAATAGATCTCCACAAGAGAGGGGGAGAACATTGTATTGAGATCCAAAAAGAGAGAATAAGCCATCTAGCTAATAACTATGGACCCAAAGGTCTGAGGTAAACTACTCACACATCATCGGAGAGGCTATGGTGTTGATGTAGAAGCCCTCCATGATTGATGCCCCCTCCGGCGGAGCTCCAGAAAAGGCCCCAAGATGGGATCTCATGGGTACAGAAGGTTGCGGCGGTGGAATTAGGTTTTTGGCTCCGTATCTGGTAGTTTGGGGGTACGTAGGTATATATAGGAGGAAGAAGTACATCGGTGGAGAAACATGGGGCCCACGAGGGTGGAGGGTGATAACCCACAAGTATAGGGGATCGCAACAGTTTTCGATAAGTAAGAGTGTCGAACCCAATGAGGAGCTAAAGGTAGAACAAATATTCCCTCGAGTTCTATCGACCACCGATACAACTCTACGCACGCTTAACGTTTACTTTACCTAGAACAAGTATGAAACTAGAAGTACTTTGTAGGTGTTTTTGGATAGGTTTGCAAGAATATAAAGAGCGTGTAAATAAAAAGTAGGGGCTGTTAAGGTAAAGAAGCAATAAAGTAAATATAGCGAGTGTGGAAAAGTGGTGGTAGGAGTTGCGAAATTGTCCCTTAAGCAATTGACTACTTTACTAGACCAATAGCAAGTATCATGTGGGAGAGGCCACTGCTAGCATGTCATCCCTGACTTGGAATTCTATGCACTTATGATTGGAACTATTAGCAAGCGTCCGCAACTACTAACGTTCATTAAGGTAAAACCCAACCATAGCATTAAGATATATTGGTCCCCCTTCAATCCCGTCTGCATCAATTTCTATGCTAGGCTGAAGCTTCTGTCACCCTTGCCCTCCAATACATAGTCCTATCAACATACAAATAACCCTACGGTGTGATCCATGCGTGTGCTCATATGATGGGCACCAAAGGATAGCAACATAACCACAAGCAAATTAAATCAATCATAGCAATTCATCAACCACCGATAGGACAACGAAAATCTACTCAGACATCATAGGATGGCAACACATCATTGGATAATAATATGAAGCATAAAGCACCATGTTCAAGTAGAGGGTACAGCGGGTTGCGGGAGAGTGGACCGCTGTAGATAGAGGGGGGAAGGTGATGGAGATGTTGGTGAAGATGGCGAAGGTGTTGGTGAAGATCGCGGTGATGATGATGGCCCCCGGCGGCGTTCCGGTGCCACCGGAAGCGAGGGGGAGAGAGCCCCCTCCTTCTTCTTCTTCCTTGACCTTCTCCCTAGATGGGAGAAGGGTTTCTCCTCTGGTCCATGGTCTCCATGGTGTGGGAGGGTGAGAGCCCCTCCGAGATTGGATCTGTCTGTCTCTCTCTCCCTGTTTCTGCGTTCTCTGTGCTGCCCTTTCACTGTTTCTTTTATATCCGAAGATCCGTAACTCCGATCGAGTTGAATCTTTCGCCCAGATCTTTTTCCAAAAATTAGCTTTCTTTTAGCCAAAGTAGAGCAGCAACCGCCTTACGGGTGTCCCATGAGGGTCAGGGGCGCGCCTGCCTGGAGTGGGTGTGGGCCCCACCACTACAAAAAAATACACTTCCGTGATGATACATGTTTGTCACAGTAGGTCGCATTTTTTGTCATGCATGTACATCCATGACAAATTTATGATAGAATCAAGATAGTCATACCTGTGCTGTCGTAGAAGTGTTCCATGACATTACCAAAATTATCATCACGAAAGTGTCCACTTCCATGACGATAAATCATGCGTCACAGAAGTGCTTTCGTCAAGGGTGACTGACACGTGGCATCCACCGTAACGGAACGTCGTTAAGCTATCGGGTCGGGTTTTGGATCCGATAACCCGTTAACAGCCCCGACCAATGGGGATTTTCCACGTGTAAAATCATCATTGGCTGGAGGAAACATGTGTCGGCTCATCGTTGAGACAGATGTCATCCACTCATTGGACGGAAGGCGCCTATGATACGTCGACACGTGGCACGACCCAACAGAGGCCCATTCCTATGAAAAGGCCGGCCCATTTGACTTGGTCAAAAGGTGGCGGGCCGGCCCATGGAAAGCCTGTTAACGGCATGTTCGCATATAGCCCATTTACAGCCCGCTAACCCAAGGCCCGTTACGCCCTATCCGAATTAGGCCCAGTAGCGTCATCTGGGCCATCCAATATGATTCCAGCCCGTTTTCACTTCTGGCCCATGTATGGCCCATGACGTCTTTCGGCCCATATGAGGCCCTATGTAACTCTTGGCCTATTAACGGCCCGTGGTGAAACTGGCCCGTAATGAATAGTGTATCACTTTACACCCATTAACGGCCTGTGGTGAAACTGGCCCGTAATGAACAGTGTATCACTTTATACCCATTAATGGCCCGTTATTCCGTTGGGCCGTATCTAGCCCATGTTATCTTTCGGCCTTCTCAGATCCCATTTAATCTTGGGCTCATTTCCAGCATTCGTTTACTTACGGCCCGTTACTGTCATTTTCTGCTTGTGGGCCAAATTCAGCCCGTGGTTACAGTCGGCCCGTTTGTGGTCCGTTAATACGTTGGGCCGTTTTCATAGCGTCATCAAATACGGCCTATTAATGATGGCCCGTTATGGTCGGCCCATGAACGAACGATTCCAACTCTAGCCCATTTACGGCCACAATGCGGCCTGTTATTGGCCCATGTTTGGCCAATCGATCATGCGGCCCGTATAAGGCCCATTGATGATACGGCCCGCAGAAGGCCCATCGTTTCTACGGCCCGTAGAAGGCCCATTGTTTCTACGACCCGTAGAAGGCCCACTGTTTCTACGGCCAGTAGGAGGCCCAGTGTCACTACAGTAAATATTAGCCCATGGTTATTGTGGCCTAGTTTTAAAAAATAGGTTACTGCAGCCACTAGCTAACCGCGGAAAAAGAACTGCAATGACTACAAGAAAACAAATAAACAAGACAACAAGGAAATAAATTAGCAAGCAACTAACGCTAGGCTATCACGGCTATTACACATATTACATCCACTAAGCATCAAAGTTCGCCACCAGTGCAAATATAGGGAACAAAGCAGCATATCATATACACTGGTTGTCAAAGTTGGCGACCAACGCAAATAAATGCCGCAGCAAAACAAATCCAGAACTGAAACCACTTCAGAAGATCTCAAGAAACAATATCCTGGGTACCCATAATGCTGGCAAGATGCTTAGCAAGCTTATTAACTTTCTCTTGTTTGGCGCTTAAATCCTCTAGCGCTTGCTATTACACCAGAAAATATGCATCTAAATTCTGCAGGGACTTCTTCAGTCCTTTAGCTTCCTGTCGCAGCACATCTGATCGATGTCTTTCAACTTGAAGTTGAGACTCAAGAAGACGAACTGATTCAGGCAGTGAGTTCGAAGAGCTTGTGCCAGCAGTAGTGGCCAGAAACTCGAACACTACATCAAGACAGGACTTTTGGGTTCCCTCAGTGTCGTCAAGATAGTTTTTATCAGCTTTCTTGGAGACCAACAGGGATGTCTCACTATCTTGAACCTTATCTGCATTACTTCCTTTACCATTGGATAACGCGGTACTGTTCTCCAATATTTTGTCTGCATTCTAAAAGAGAAACAAGCATACACATCACATGTTTACCATGTTGTATATGAAACTCATTTTGGTAAATGAGTTCAGTAGTAAAGTGGACAGGATAACAACATGAAACAAACATATATCTATGTACCATGGTCACTTTATGGTCTATATCATTCTAGTTTTTGTTGCCAAATCAAGATAGAGACACAGTTCAAATAATATTTGTTCAAGACAAAGCAGAATAGACAGAATATAAGTGTGGGTAACTATAGAGCAATAACAACACTTGTAATGTGCATGCCATGAGAACATAACTATTTATTCAATTGAAACTGAAATCAACATAGAGCAGGTTACAACAGCAAACCAGTTAAAGAAACAGGTTTAAAACATACCTGTTGCGCCATTGGAGTTTTAATTCCATCCTTCAAATTTAAAAATAGTTGGTATGAGTAAATACAGTAATGCAAGAGCAAAGGAGTATGAACCATAGCTATAGAACCTGATCTGAGAACAAATCTTCTTCTCCTTTAAGCGTTGAGTTGGGATTTGGAGTGGTGGTCCTCGTGCTCTGGGCACTGCAGTTCCCTTACTAACTGCTCGTGTTTGTGTGCTCTGTGGTTGAGACGGTGCTGTGTCAACTAGAACTAGGTTACTATCTGCCGGGGTTGGGGTTAGAAGGGGTGTAGCTGGTTCTCTGTCCAATTGGGCAGGGGTACAATCTGCGAGAGTCTGGGTTATGTGTGGTGGATCTGGTCCTTGGGCAAGTACAACCGTGGTTCTATCTGCATCAACTTGTAGCACTATCTTTTTTGAAGACCGTGTTGTTACTCCCTTAGATACTGCCATCACGCTCTCCAATTCAAATGGCTGATAAACAAGAAAAGTAATTGAAAGTATAGACATTGTATGATAGACAGGTGCAATGGATAGTGGGGAATAAAAGAGGGCATGAAATAATTCATATTTATGTTGTCTAACCAAACAGGATATCATGACACAATTTCACATATATGATGGCTAACTAAACAGGATAGCATGACACAATTTCACATTATGATGGCTAACTAAAAAAGATGGAAAGACATAGTTCAAAATATGAGACTATGTAAACAGGATGACATGACATAACTATATAATGTGTTTATTAAATAGGTTGGCATGCCATAATTCACATACATTCATGGATAGAATGCCATAATTCAAAATATGATGACTGTAAACACTAAACAGGATGAGATGATATAACTATATGATGTCTTTATTAAATGGGTTGCCATGCCATAATTCAGATAGATGATGTGTATGTACTATGTAAACATGATGGCATGATATAATTCAAATATATGATTTATATAGTAAGCAAGTAAGCAGATGGCAATCCATATATGATGTAAAAACTAAGCAATGCAAGACAACATGCATGACATGGGTAATATAACCCTGCCAAGTTTGAGCATGGACCTCAGGGGGGAAATAGGACTGGTCATCAGTCTCTGAATCCTCCTCTAAGGAGCTCTCTGTAACCAGCAAGATGTCTGCTTCAGCAGGTAGCATTGTCTGCTCTGAATACCTTGTTTTCACTCCAGATACTTCCATCACCGCTTCAAATGGTTGATGCACAGGAAGAGTAGTTGAATATACAAACATTGTCAACAAATGGAACACGTAATACAAAAAAATGATAGCATGATATAATTCACATACATGATGATTGGCTAAACAGCATGGCATTGCATAATTCACATATATAATGCCTTTGCAACAATATAGCATTGTATAATTCACATATATAACGTCTTGCAACAAGATGGCAATGCATAATTCACATATATGGTAATTAGACACTGAACAGGTGGCATTCACACAAAGCATGTCTAAACTAATCAAATGACATAGCAATGCGAGACACCACACGCACGATATGAGCAACATAACCCTGCCAAGTTAGAGCATACACCTCGGGGGGGGATAGGACTGGTCATCTGTCTTTGAATCCTCCTCTGAGGAGCTATCCGTAACCAGCGAGATATGCGCTTCGTCAGATAGCATAGTCTGCTTTGAAGACCTTGTTTTCACTCCAGAATTTGCCATCACCGTGTCAAATGGCTGATGCACACGAAGAGCAGTTGAATGTACTAACATTGTTGACAAATGTAATATGTAACGAAAAAAAGGATGGCCTGATATAATTTACATATAAGATGACTGGCTAAGTAGGATGGCATTGCAAAATTCACATATATGATGCCTGGCTAAACAAGATAGCGTTGCATAATTCACATAAACGATGAATAAACTAAACAGATGGCATTTGCACAAAGGATGTCTAAACTAAGCAGATGACATATTTGATGTATAAAGTAAGCAATGCAAGACACCATATGCATGATATAACCAACATCAGCATGCCAAGTTAGAGCAAAGACCTCAGGGGGTAAATAGGAGTTGTCTTCTCCTTGTGAATCCCCCTCAGAACAGATATCTTAGTCTCGATTACAATCCGAAATGCATGGAGGGGGGGCTGCCTTTGTGCCTACCATGGGGCGACGTCTGCATGAAATTTTATTGCCACACAAGGCTCGTCTCTTTTGCTCTACATGTTCAGTTCCATTGTTTACAATAACTGTCATGCATAGGAATAAAACATAGTGAGATTATGTAAGGAGTTCACATAAACAATGAATAAACTAAACAGATGGCATTCGCACAAAGGATGTCTAAACTAAGCAGATGACATATTTGATGTATAAAGTAAGCAATGCGAGACACCATATGCATGATATAACCAACATCAGCATGCCAAGTTAGAGCGAAGACCTCAGGGGGTAAATAGGAGTTGTCTTCTCCTTCTGAACCCCCCTCAGAACAGACATCTTCCTCTCGATTACAATCTGAAATGCGTGGAGGGGGGGCTGCCTTTGCGCCTACCGTGGAGCAACGTATGCATGAAATTTTATTGCCACGCAAGGCTCGTCTCTTTTGCTCTACATGTTCAGTTCCATTGTTTACAATAACTGTCATGCATAGGAATAAAACATAGTGAGATTATGTAAGGAGTGCATGCAGAAATCCAGAGTGATGGTAGCAACCTGTGGATAGACCCAAAACCAATAATAGCAGGCATATAATGGCTTTAGTTAAAAAATACAGATAATGGCTTCTTTACTGTTTGTTTCCCACCCAACATGAAACTCATAGTAGACACCGGAGATTAACCAGATAGTAGATAGATACTATTGATAGCGGCCCCGATATGTACCACACAACCATTTAAAAACTCAAGTTTGACCATTAGTTTGGAGCTGACTCAGAGTCTAATCGGTGAACAGGACGATAAAGTAGCATGTAATATTAAGCGATGCATAACGTAAGCAGACACGAAAGAGTGTGACCTCTCTTGCGGAACCGTGTAGTCCTCGAGGTCATCTGCTCGGTTGATGATGGTAGTGCAGTTTTCATGGCTACCAGCGGCGGGGAAGAAGATCTGAGGCGGCGAAAGATAGTCTGGAGGCCGGATCCCTGCTGTGCTGGACCCTTCTGTCGTTGGAGCAGCTGAGCTGGGGTGGACGACGGCGCAGCAGGAGCGGGACAAACCACGCAAGGTTTTCTTTGACAACTATCTGTAAGAGAAGTAATTCTGTAAGGGCTCGTTTGTATTGGAGGATTCCAACAATGCAGGGATAGGAAATAGACAGGAATAGGATAGGAATGCACGTGCAAAACAGAGAATTTAAAAACACAGGATTTCTGCCAATCTGGGTGTTTGATTCACAACAATTGGAAGATCACAGGATGCAAAGAAGCATGGTGAGATTAAGTCAAACCACAAGAAAATGTACGGTTATAATGCTATTATGCTACTATCTCTTAGTCTTGTGCTTCATGAATAGGAATTTGAAAAGGAGGACAAGTGAAAATTAAAATTCCTACGTTTTTTCTTTCAAGGAGACACTAAAGGAAAAAATCCGTGTGCTGAGTGGACAATATATATAACATGTGGAGTAAAAAAGAGATTCAATAAGTGTACAACCTCTTTGGCGAAGCCATGTCGATCTCAGCATGATTGGGTTGGCCGGTGAGGATGCTCCGGCTGACTTTGCTGTCGGAGGAGGGGAAGAAGATCTTAGGCGTCTGGAGATGGAGCCCGAGGTACTGCTCTGTTGATGGAGGGTTTCGTCATAGGAGTAGCTCCGGTGAGTTATACGACGCCGAGGCTGAAGCAGGACAAGAGAGACAACGAACAACGTTAACCTGAGTGGAATTCTAATAGCATCTCCAATACATGACGTAAAATACATAACCACAAAGTGCTAGATGTAAAATACATCAGCCGCTCATCTCTGAACTTAACTGTCGAAACTGAACTTAACGGTCGAAACTGAACTTAACTGTCGAAATTGAATTTTGCTGTCGAAACTGAATTTTGCTGTCGAAACTGAACGCACTAGCAAGGTGAGGCTACACGTCGGTCGACTGACTTTTTCATCTTTGGTCAGTCGATTTTGCAGCCGTTGGATACGAAATCAAGGGCCTGCGGTTCATCTTCAACATCCACCCCCCTGAGCCGCCAGCCACCACCGGCCAAACAGCAGCCCCCCGCCGCCCGCGGCCGGCGGTGCGCCGCCCCGCCCGCCCCGAAAACACTCCCCACCGCCGGTCCGCCGCCGCCCCGGCCATCCCTCTAGGACCCCCGTGCCGAGCATTTTCTCCGGCGATCCCCATGCTACCGCCCCGCCAATGCTCCGCCATCGCGGGTGACCACCGCCCCCATCCTGAACCCTAAGATAGATAGTGGGGTACCTCTCCGGCGAGCCCCCCTCCCCACTGCGTCTGGTTCTTCCTTCACCCCGGCAAGCCCCCCCACCCCCTGAAAATCGACTGACCAAAAAGTCGATTCATTCGACTGAAGTGTAGCTAAATCGGAGCAGCATCGCAAGCAAGAGCAAGAGCGAGAGCAGCAGGGCGAGCAAGAGCAATAGCAAGAGCAGACCAGGCAGGTGACCGAGAGCAAGAGCAGAGCAGCAGCGCGAGCGAGTGCTAAAGCAGCAGCAGCTCCTACTGATGTGGACATCGCCGCCGAGGGAGCGACGCCGTGGAGGAAGTGGCCGATGACGCCGCCGTGGATGGAGCCGCGCCGTGTCGGCTCGGGACCGAGCGCCGGCAGCACCGTGAGATCGAATCAAGAAGAAAATGCGGCAATTAGTGTACAACCTCTTTGGTGGCACCGATTAGGCCGCAACTTCATCCGAGGAAACGGTGATGATAATGCTCTTCCGGTGGTGCAGGTGAAGACGGCGGTGTGGGAATGGAGGTGGCGCGAAAGACAAGGGGAACGTCGGGGCAGCTCCTTGGAGGGGGAGGACGGGGTGGCTGAACCGGCGGGACGATGAGATCAACGACGGATCCTCATCCGGTACGGTGGATGAGGGACGTCAAGGTGTTGCTGTGGACGACATCGTCGGGGAAGAGGCTCCGGCTGGGTGGCGGATGGAGCTGGGTGTGGGGTTTCGTCGCGGGTTTTCGCGGCCTCGGTGTACGAATGGGTGGGCGGATGGGATGGAAGTGGGGAACCATGGCTTAGAGACGCGCTTGTCCGAAATGTGGGGTAAGTTACAAAAGTACCCCCACCGATTTGAGGCGGTTCTTTCAGTTCAGGGGTACCACGGGCATTTCACGTGTCGGGATTTCACAGGAGGTGGGAGTTTTCGCGTGCGTTGTAATTTCGGAATAGCAAGGCGCGGGTTGAGATGGAGGGAGTTGTCGGAGCACAATGAGACAAAGATATATCTTAAATATTTCGGGTTAACAAGGCGCGGGTTGAAATTTCCGGACTAGCCTAACGTGTACTATTTCACACACATTCAAAACTTTGAATTCATGTTATGTTCAATTAAAATATTTCGCTACGTGTATAATACATGCAACCTACTACTCAAATGAACGTTTTAGTGCATTCCAAACGTATATACTACCGCTTCAGTATGAACTAAATTTGAATTCGTTTCTCTATTTGAATAAGATCTACAGTAATGATTGTTGTGAAGTCAAAGCATTTGAATTCGTTTCTCTGTTTTAGTAAGATCTACAATCATAATTATTGTCAAGTTAAACCATCGTTTGTGTATTATCTTCACAGCACACCACATGATTAGTCTCGAGTTACATATGAACTATGTGTACTATATGAACTCGAACTAGATTTTTTGAATCCACTTTATTTTGATTTCAAATCACATTACATTTCTAGCTCTAGCTAGATCTTCGTAATCTAAACCATGTCTCATATGTATAATGTGTTTATCACATTATGTATGCTGCCCCGCCCCCTACGCCTACAAGTATTTAGATGTGAGTTGCAAACACCACGCATTCCCACAAATTCAAATAAAATGTGAGAATGTTCGATATATAGTATTGTTTAGATTGTTTGATATTTAGTTGTAAGGTGCAAACGCCACACATTATCACAAATTCAATATAAAATGTGAGATTGTTTGATGTATAGTATGGTTTAGATTGTTCAGCATTTAGCTGTGAGTTGCAAACGCCATGCATTATCACATTATGGTATAACATGTGCACAACACGTGTATCACCGCTATATTCATGCATGCAATGTTTAGAACACTATGATCTACTATTCAAATATATGAATCCGCTTTCATATCAAATTATGATCTTTGTTAGTCTCTTACACCCACACAATCCTCTAACCTTTGTAGCTACCACTAACTTTCTCTTGTGCATGCACACGCCCTCCTCGCCCTCCCCCTCCCATCGGCATTCTATCCACTGGGCACATTCATTTTTTTCTTTAGGTCGTTCTCCCAGAGTCTCCACAACTCCTTTCCGACACACACCGATCGATAAAGCTCTCCAGCGATGCCTGCCTACAACATACACACAGACCTTCAATCTCCTCCTTTATGTGTCCTTGCCTCATGTCTCTCATACGGTCAGACACACGTGTAAACTCTCGCCCCTCTTTTCATCGATCTCACAACCGCACACTCCTCCCCCTATCTAGCTAGTAGTTGGGCCTCTCGCACCACCTTCTAGCTCCATTCTCTCTGTCTATCCGTCTCGCTGGGCCTTATTTGCCTCTAACAAATGGACGTACACCGACCGATCTCTCGCTATACATATAGCTAGCTAGGTCCTTATAACTCGTTTTTACCCACACGTAAATCGATCTACCTCATTAGTTGTGTCTCTCCCTTCCTCCGACAAACAAAAATTGATCTACGGATCTAGTTAGGCTTGCTTACCAAACACATGGTTCCCCTTCATCATCCATGGATGCGTCCCGACAGATCTATCACGCACAGGCACACACAGAAACACATCCCCCACTCTTATTGATAACATTGCAGTTCCACCCTCAGTTTGTCTAGTAGGCCTCTCCCACCATCTTCGAGAAGCAACTCCATCACCCATCCAGCACTCTACCCCTCTCCCTCCCTCTCTCTCTCCTCTCTCTCTGTCCCATCATATTTCCCGTCCTTCAGTTATGTATGGATGTCGACCGATCTTCCTCAAGACATAGCTGGGTCTCTCCTTCTCAACACATATACGAGTCGTTCTACCTCTATAGTTAGGCCTCTGCCTACCCCTCCCCCCACCCCCTTCCCCCCACACACACCGATACATCGAGCGCTCTAGTCATGTCTCCCTGCCACACACAAACTTGACATGTGCCCTCTAATGTTCCGATAGGCCAGTCACCCTATATCTTTGACTTGCACACACACACGCACACACAATTTCGATGGCTCTCTTCATCGATCTCGCACGCACCCACTTGAAACTCTCTTCGACTCTATCGATAGCTATGATCCCTCCCTCTCTTCTCGTGGATTGCCCGACCCTCTATGTATGATATGGATAGGCCTCCATTTCACACACATTGCATGCAAAAAATTGTTTGAGATGTCATCGACACATATTCCCACAAATAATTCACGAAATCAACCCCCATCCCAAAACAAAAAACACTCACGAACATGGTTTGTATCTCTCACACACACCCACGTAGGTGGGGGACGTGCACGAAGAGAATAGGTGCATGCACGGTGCACGTACTCCCGTCTCTTTCCCAACCACACCCGCGCGGGTACACGGTGGAGCTCATTTCTGTACGAAAAAGGCAGCCCACGTGGTAATTTGGCACGTGTACTGGTTGTCCACTTGGTGGAGGGAGGATCGTCTACCACGGGTGAAGAAACAAATTGCGACTTGACGTGTTATGTTAAAAAAAGAGGCAAACCATGTGGGGCCTACCTTAGAGGCAAGGCTCTATACACTGGAGTACTTTTGATGTGTCCCGTCAACTCGCAGAACAAGGAGAAGCTTGCTTAGTACGCCGTCTCCCCCGCTCACGGGCGCGGTGGTTCACAGGATGAGGTGAAGCTTGCTTTGCCTTACGCCCGCTCCCTCGCCCATGCGCGCGGTGGCTCGTAGGACGAGGAGAAAAATTTACTACTCCCTTCGTTTACTCCTCGTCCCTACTACCTTGGTTATAGAGATTATATCATATTGTTTGGAATATATATGTCCTTTAGTAGATTTCAATATGAACTACTAGTACATACTCCAAACACTGATGTATATAGACGTATTTTAGAGTGTAGATTCACTCATTTTGCTCCGTATGTAGCACTCTCCCTCGCCCCTCGACCCTCGCCCACGTGGTGGACGTGTAGCAATTCATTCGGTCTCATATAGCCAGAACGATATATACTGCACTACCATTATTGCTCGACTTCCCGAAGAGGCGAAGAGCCAATCGCAAGGTTAATAGTATTTTGGAGATGCCAAGTGCAAGGTTATAGGAGAACGAGTAGTAGGTGCCGCGTCATTTATAAATAAAGTTTTTTTTCTTCAGTGGCACGTACGCATTATGATAGGTTCATATGGAGAGAAAAGGAAACCGCTCCACTATATACATAGTCAGGATGGGCCAGCCTACACAGTTGCTTGCTGGGGTTGCTCTCTTCACACTCTCTCGCACAAAACGACTGTGGCCACATCTCTAACATCCCGACAGATCACGTCCGCTTGGGGAAGGGGTGGATGCTTAGTGTAGATGCGGTGGCCGTCGCCGACGGCGAAAACCCACTGTCGGCACGTCCCGATCAGGGGTCCCCGGCGTTCTCTCTCACAAAGCCGGTGAGGTTGCCTTCGTCCCTTGCCCACTGCCACGACATCGGCAGTTGCCGCCCTCCTCAAGGTTGAGCTACGTCCCTCAAGTACAACTCCCTTTACAGCTGGCTTGCACCACTGCTCCAGATGCCCACATCACTCCCTGTGGATATTTCTCTACTTCTTTGCCCCGCACATAGCTCTATTGGCTTCTACGTACTGTATTTGTGATGAGTTTATGTCTCATCAACTAGTCCCAGTAATCTTATTCTAATCACGCTTCTTCAATTTCTTTGCCACAGGGATGCTCATCTCGATTTTGGTGAAACTGCACAAAATGATCCGATGGTCAAAAGGTTGCAAACTTCATTTCTTAGGAAGCGCCATGTTGCCAGCAAATTAAAGCCTGGTTAGGGTTTACGGTTCAAGGGCTAGGGACTGCATGGATCGTTTTTTCTTTAGCTGTCTCTGTTCCAAAATAAGTGTCAACTTTAGTAGTAGTACAACTTTGTACTAAAGTTTGCACAAAGTTGAGACATTTATTTTGGAACGGAGGGAGTACATATTTTCTATGATCTGTCAACCATTGAGATGCAATAGCATGCATGTTAGTCTCCTTTGTATTTAATGAAATGTTGCAACGGGCAACCTTGGACGCAAGATACATGTAACAGAAGCTGGAAGCTTCATAGCATTGTACAAATTTATCTCGCTGATAAATTACAGTACGTACTATACTAGTACTTCCTCCGTTCCTAAATATAAGTCTTTGTAGAGATTTCACCATGAACCACATGCGGATGTATATAGATGCATTTTAAGTGTAGATTCATTCATTTTGTTCCGTATGTAGTGGGATCTCTACAAAGACTTATCTACTAGTAATAGCTAGCCCCCAATACTAGGATTTCTCTATCCTCTCATTGAGCCACATCATCAAAATTGATGTAGCCGTTAGATGAAGTAAATCAGTCCATAATAGCTGTCTGATCTAGACGTTGAGAGGCTCCGCACTAAGCCACATGCAAGCATGTAGAAATACCGTGGCACATGCATGTGAGTGGGTTTTAAATCACATCAACATGTCTGCATGCAAGCATGCACCGGTAGCATGCATGTAAGTGAGCTTTTAAGTCCCATTAACATGTCAAAAAGAAAAATATAATCCCATTATGCAGTAGGAGTTGGCTGATCTTTTTTCCTTACGTGGGATGATCTAAATGATGATGGGAGTTTATTTAGTTTTGCTACCACATTTGTCATGCGGTTATAGAGTTTTTTTTAGTTCTATGAAATCGATAATTTTGCGCAGAGAGATAAACCGCTGTTCCACGGTAACGCGCGGGGACTCATCTAGTAATATTTAGGAATGGAGGGAGTACTATGTAAAGAGTTAGGTGTCGCACTGTGATAGTGTGAGGTGGGCCATGTAATCACTAAGCCTGCGTGTTTTCACTGCTCTTGCATGCCTCCGCTGTAAGAATGGAGAAAATTGTAATCTAGTAGTAGTACCTCCTTTCGCCGAAAGCGTGAGACATCCAGCAGGCCTACCACCTCAGTAATAAAGACCAATGAGCCATCAAATCACATAGACCCAGCAGTAAGTTGGACGGACGAAGCAACCATCACTCTTGCGCCAGTGAGAGGTCGCGTCCGCTCTGCCCGGGCATGAATGCGGCACCAATTCTTTGGAGCGGCGCTGGGGCGGGAAGCGCACGCGGGCGATGGAGGGGCTTTGGGTGGGCCAGGCTGGTCAGGAGCGGGCGTGGCAGCTGTCCGCATGTCCCTACCGGACACGCCCGGAAACGAGAGGATGCACCGACTCTCGTGGCTAAAATCGTACACTACACAACATCTCTTTGTAGGAGTAGGTCGATCTGTCGCTCTCTCTAACACACACATGCTGTTAAACACACACACACACACACACATGCACGCACCTTGGTCCCGTTGCACCTTCTAACGTGACTTATTACACCTAGACGGAGGGAGTAGTAAGTATACGAGATACGGTGGCACACTGACTTAAGTCAAATACTGCTACCTCTTGAGCTTGCGTTGGTTTTTCCCGAAGAGGAGAGGATGATGCAGCAGAGTAGCGTAAGTATTTCCCTCAGTTTTTGAGAAACAAGGTATCAATCCAGTAGGAGGCCACGCTCAAGTCCCTCGTACCTCCACAAAACGATAACTACTCGCAACCAACGCGATTAGGGGTTGTCAATCCCTTCATGGTCACTTACGAGAGTGAGATCTGATAGATAGTGTTTTTGGTATTTTTGGTATAGAGATGCAAAGTGAAAAGTAAAAGGCAAAGTAAAAAGCAAAGCAAGATTAAAGTGATGGAGATTGATATGATGAGAATAGACCCGGGGCCATAGGTTTCACTAGTGGCTTCTCTCAAGAGCATAAGTATTTTACGGTGGGTGAACAAATTACTGTTGAGCAATTGACAGAATTGAGCATAGTTATGAGAATATCTAGGCATGATCATGTATATAGGCATCACGTCCGTGACAAGTAGATCGAAACGATTCTGCATCTACTACTATTACTCCACTCATCGACCGCTATCCAGCATGCATCTAGAGTATTAAGTTAAAAAGAGAGTAACGCTTTAAGCAAGATGACATGATGTAGAGAGATAAATTCATGCAATATGAAATAAACCCCATCTTGTTATCCTCGATGGCAACGATACAATACATGCCTTGCTGCCCCTTCTGTCACTGGGAAAGGACACCGCAAGATCGAACCCAAAGCTAAGCACTTCTCCCATGGCAAGAACTACCAATCTAGTTGGCCAAACCAAACGGATAATTCGAAGAGACTTGCAAAGATAACCAATCATACATAAAAGAATTCAGAGAAGATTCAAATATTGTTCATAGGTAGACTTGATCATAAACCCAAAATTCATCGGTCTCAACAAACACACCGCAAAAAGAAGAAGATTACATCGAATAGATCTCCACAAGAGAGGGGGAGAACATTGTATTGAGATCCAAAAAGAGAGAAGAAGCCATCTATCTAATAACTATGGACCCGAAGGTCTGAGGCAAACTACTCACACTTCATCGGAGAGGCTATGATGATGTAGAAGCCCTCCGTGATGACGGCCCTCTCCGGCGGAGCTCCAGAATAGGCCCCAAGATGGGATCTCGTTGATACAGAAAGTTGCGGCGGTGGAATTAGGTTTTTGGTTCCGTATCTGTTCATTTGGGGGTACGTGGGTATATATAGGAGGAAGAAGTACGTCGGTGGAGCTTCAGTGGGCCCACGAGGGTGGGGGCGCGCCTGGGGTTGTAAGGCGCGCCCCCTACCTCGTGCCCACCTCGAAGCTTCCTTGGCGTAG
Organism: Triticum urartu; assembly: GCF_056163025.1. Lineage (NCBI taxonomy): Eukaryota > Viridiplantae > Streptophyta > Magnoliopsida > Poales > Poaceae > Triticum > Triticum urartu. The sequence continues at coordinate 175,861,380 of NC_141879.1, forward strand.
GGTCCAAGTCTCCTGGGTCATATTTGGGAAGAAAATCATGTTCCAGAAAGGATTATTCCGTTTGGACTCCGTTTGATATTCCGTTTCTTTGAAACACTGAAATACGCAAAAAACAGCAATTTTGGGCTGGGCCTCCGGTTAATAGGTTAGTCCCAAAAATAATATAAAAGTGGAAAATAAAGCCCAATATAGTCCAAAATAGTAGATAATATAGCATGGAGCAATCAAAAATTATAGATATGTTGGAGACGTATCAGGCATCCCCAAGCTTAATTCCTGCTCGTCCTCGAGTAGGTAAATGATAAAAAGAGAATTTTTGATGCAGAGTGCTACTTGGCATAATTTCAATGCAAAATCTTCTTAATTGTGGTATGAATATTCAGATTAGAAAGATTCAAGACAAAACTTCATATTGACATAGAGAATAATAATACTTCAAGCAAACCAACAAAGCAATTATCTTTTCTCAAAGTAACATGGCCAAAGAAAGTTCATCCCTAGAAAATTATATAGTTTAATCATGCTCCATTTTCGTCACACAAGAATGCTCTCATCATGCACAACCCCGATGACAAGCCAAGCAATTGTTTCATTCCTTAATAATTTCATACTCATAAACTTTCACGCAATACATGAGCGTGAGCCATGGATATAGCACTATGGGTGGAATAGAATATAATGATGGGGGTTATGTGGAGAAGACAAAAAAGGAGAAAGTCTCACATCAACGAGGCTAATCAATGGGCTATGGAGATGCCCATCGATTGATGTTAATGCAAGGAGTAGGGATTGCCATGCAACGGATGCACTAGAGCTATAAATATATGAAAGCTCAACAAAAGAAACTAAGTGGGTGTGCATCCATCTTGCTTGCTCACGAAGACCTAGGGCACTTGAGGAGGCCCATTGTTGGAATATACAAGCCAAGTTCTATAATGAAAAATTCCCACTAGTATATGAAAGTGACAACATATGAGACTCTCTATATTAAGAACATGGTGCTACTTTGAAGCACAATATATGAGACTCGCTATATCATGGTGCTACTTTGAAGCACAAGTGTGGAAAAAAGGATATTAGCATTGCCCCTTTTTATTTATTCTCTTTTTTGGGGCCTTCTCTCTTTTTTGGCCTTTATTTTTTTATTGGGACAATGCTCTATTGAATGATGATCATCACACTTCTATTTATTTACAACTCAATGATTACAACTCGATACTAGAACAAAGTATGACTCTATATGAATGCCTCCGGCGGTGCACCGGGATATGCAATGAATCAAGAGTGACAAGTATGAAAGAATTATGAATGGTGGCTTTGCCACAAATACTATGTCAACTACATGATCATGCTAAGCAATATGACAATGATGAATGTGTCATGATAAACTGGATGGTGGAAAGTTGCATGGCAATATATCTCGGAATGGCTATGGAAATGCCATAGTAGGTAGGTATGGTGGCTGTTTTGAGGAAGATATAAGGAGGTTTATGTGTGAAAGAGCGTATCATATCACGGGGTTTGGATGCACCGGCGAAGTTTGCACCAACTCTCGATGTGAGAAAGGGCAATGCACGGTACCGAAGAGGCTAGCAATGATGGATGGGTGAGAGTGCGTATAATCCATGGACTCAACATTAGTCATAAAGAACTCATATACTTATTGCAAAATTTTACAAGCCATCAAAAAACAAAGTATTACGCACATGCTCCTAGGGGGATAGATTGGTAGGAAAAGACCATCGCTCGTCCCCGACCGCCACTCATAAGGAGGACAATCAAATAACACCTCATGTTTCAAATTTGTTGCATAACGTTTACCATACGTGCATGCTACGGGACTTGCAAACTTTAACTCAAGCACTTCTCAAATTCACGATTACTCTACTAGCATGACTTTGATATTACTACCTCCATATCTCAAAACAATTATCAAGTATCCTACTTTTCTTAGTATTCAACGCACTCAAAAGAAAGTTTCACAAATCTTGAATACCAAGCATGTTATTATGAAGCAAATTACCATGCTATTAAGACTCTCAAAATAATTTAAGTGAAGCATGAGAGATCAATAGTTTCTTTAAAACAAATCCACCACCGTGCTCTAAAAGATCTAAGTTAAGCACATAGAGCAAAATTATAACGCTCAAAAGATATAAGTGAAGCACATAGAGCAAAACTACATAGCTCAAAAGATATAAGTGAAGCACATAGAGTATTCTATCAAATTCCAACTCATGTATGTCTCTCTAAAAAGGTGTGTACAGCAAGGATTATTGTGGCACACTAACAAACAAATACACAAATAATACAAGACGCTCCAAGCAAAACACATATCATGTTGGTGAATAAAAATATAGCTCCAAGTAAATTACCGATGGAAGTGGACGAAAGAGGGGATGCCTTCCGGGGCATCCCCAAGCTTTGACTTTTTGGTGTCCTTGGATTATATTGGGGGTGCCATGGGCATACCCAAGCTTAGGCTCTTGCCATTCCTTGTTCCATAATCCATCAAAAGAATTCACCCAAAACTTGAAAACTTCACAACACAAAACTCAATAGAAATCTCGTGAGCTCCGTTAGAGAAAGAAAACAAAAGACCACTTCAAAGTACTGTAATAAACTCATTCTTTATTTATATTGGTATTAAACCTACTGTATTACAACTTCTCTATGAATTATAAACTATTTTACTAACCATAGATTCATCAAAATAAGCAAACAACACACGAAAAAACAGAATCTGTCAAAAACAGAACAGTCTGTAGTAATCTGTAACTAACGCAAACTTCTGGAACTCCAAAACATCTACCAAAATTAGACGACCTAGACAATTTGTTTATTGATCAGAAGCAATTGGAATCAGTATTTTATCACGTTCTGATGATTTTTAATAATTCGGGCACTGAATGCAAAGTTTCTGGAAATTACAGCAAGATCAAATAACTATCATCCAAGAAGATCCAATAGGTCTAACTTGGCACAAACACTAATTAAAACACAAAACCACATCCAAACAGAAGGTAGATGGGTTATTTATTCCCTAACAGAAGAAAGACACAAAAAACTAAAAATAAAAATGGGTTGCCTCCCAACAAGCGCTATCCTTTAACGCCCCTAGCTAGGCATAAAAGCGAGGATAGATCTAGGTATTGCCATCTTTGGAAGACAATCCATAAGTGGCTCTCATGATAGTTTCATATGGCAATTTTATTTTCTTTCTTGGAAAGTGTTCCATGGCCTTTTTTAATGGAAATTGAAATCTAATATTCCCTTCCTTCATATCAATAATCGCACCAACCGTTCTAAGGAAAGGTCTACCAAGAATAATAGGGCAAGAAGGATTGCAATCTATATCAAGAACAATGAAATCTACGGGCACATAATTCCTATTTGCAACAATAAGAACATCATTAATCCTTCCCATAGGTTTCTTAATAGTAGAATCCGCGAGATGTAAGTTTAAAGAGCAATCATCAAGATCGCGGAAATCTAGCAAATCACACAAGGTTTTGGGGATAGTGGAGACACTAGCACCCAAATCACACAAAGCATAAAACTCATGATCTTTAATTTTAATTTTAATAGTTGGTTCCCACTCATCATAGAGTTTTCTAGGGATAGAAACTTTCAACTCAAGTTTTTCTTCATAAGATTGTATCAAGGCATCAACAATATGTTCGGTGAAGGCTTTCTTTTGACTATAAGCATGTGGAGAATTTAGCACGGATTGCAACAAGGAAACACAATCAATCAAAGAGCAACTTTCATAATTAAATTCCTTGAAATCCAATATAGTGGGTTTAGAAACATCTAGATTTTTATTTCTTTCAATCCCACTTTCATCAATTTCATCATAAAGATCTAAATACTCCGAATTTTTGGAAGGCCTTCTAGGTAAAGGAAGATCATATTCAGTTTCATCAAGATTCATATTGCAAAACAAAGATTTGATAGGGGACACATCAATAACTTTTAGATCTTCATCTTGATTTTTATAGGAATTGGAAGAACATGCTTTAATAAAGGAATCTTTGGAAGCACGCATCCTAGCGGTTCTTTCCTTGCACTCATCAATGGAAATTCTCATGGCTTTGAGAGACTCATTGATATCATGCTTAGGAGGAATAGATCTAAGCTTTAAAGAATCAACCTCAAGAGAAATTCTATCAACGTTCCTAGCCAAATCATCAACTTTAAGCAATTTCTCTTCAAGCAAAGCATTAAAATTCTTTTGTGAATTCATAAACTCTTTAACACTATTCTCAAATTTAGAGGGCATCTTATTATAATTTCCATAAGAGTTGTTGTAGGAATTTCCATAATTATTAGAAGGATTACTAGGATATGGCCTAGGATTAAAATTCCCTCTATACGCGTTGTTACCCAAATTATTTCTACCAACAAAATTCACATCCATAGATTCATTGTTATTCTCAATCAAAGTAGAAAAAGGCATATCATTAGGATCAGAAGAAACACTCTTATTAGCAAATAATTTCATAAGTTCATCCATCTTTCCACTCAAAACATTGATTTCTTCTATCGCATGCACTTTTTTATTAGAAGATCTTTCAGTATGCCATTGAGAATAATTAACCATAATATTATCTTGGAGTTTAGTAGCATCTCCTAAAGTGATTTCCATAAAAGTGCCTCCCGCGGCCGAATCTAAAAGATTTCTAGAAGCAAAATTCAATCCGGCATAAATTTTTTGTATAATCATCCACAAATTCAAACCATGAGTAGGGCAATTACGTATCATTAATTTCATTCTCTCCCAAGCTTGTGCAACATGTTCATGATCAAGTTGCTTAAAATTCATAATATCGTTTCTAAGAGAGATGATCTTAGCAGGAGGAAAATACTTAGAGATAAAAGCATCTTTGCACTTGTTCCAAGAATCAATACTATTTTTAGGCAAAGACGAAAACCAAGCTTTAGCACGATCTCTAAGCGAAAAAGGAAATAGCTTCAATTTAACGACATCATTATCGACATCTTTTTTCTTTTGCATATCACATAAATCAACGAAGCTATTTAGATGAGTAGCGGCATCTTCACTAGGAAGGCCGGCGAATTGATCTTTCATAACAAGATTCAACAAAGCAGTATTGATTTCACAAGATTCAGTGTTGGCAAGAGGAGCAATCGGAGTGCTAAGGAAATCATTATTGTTGGTATTGGTGAAGTCACACAATTTGGTAGTATCTTGAGCCATCGCGACAAACAAGAAATCCAACACACGAGCAAACAAAAGGCAAGCAAGAAAAAGGCAAACGGAGAAGGAAAAGGAGAAGGAGAAGGAGAAGGAGAAGGAGAAGGAGAAGGAGAAGGAGAAGGAGAAGGAGAAGGAAAAAGAGAGGGCGAATAAAACGGCAAGGGTGAAGTGGGGGAGAGGAAAACGAGAGGCAAATGGCAACTAATGTAATGCGAGAGATAGGGATTGTGATGGGTACTTGGTATGTTGACTTTTTGCGTAGACTCCCCGACAACGGCGCCAGAAATTCTTCTTGCTACCTCCTGAGCTTGTGTTGGTTTTCCCCGAAGAGGAGAGGATGATGCAGCAGAGTAGCGTATGTATTTCCCTCAGTTTTTGAGAACCAAGGTATCAATCCAGTAGGAGGCCGCGCTCAAGTCCCTCATACCTGCACAAAACGATACCTACTCGCAACCAACGCGATTAGGGGTTGTCAATCCCTTCACAGTCACTTACGAGAGTGAGATCTGATAGATAGTGTTTTTGGTATAGAGATGCAAAGTGAAAAGTAAAAGGCAAAGTAAAAAAGCAAAGCAAGATTAAAGTGATGGAGATTGATATGATGAGAATAGACCCGCGGGCCATAAGTTTCACTAGTGGCTTCTCTCAAGAGCATAAGTATTCTACGGTGGGTGAACAAATTATAGTTGAGCAATTGACAGAATTGAGCAAAGTTATGAGAATATCTAGGCATGATCATGTATATAGGCATCACGTCCATGACAAGTAGATCAAAATGATTCTGCATCTACTACTATTACTCCACTCATCGACCGCTATCCAGCATGCATCTAGAGTATTAAGTTAAAAGCAGAGTAACGCTTTAAGCAAGATGACTTGATGTAGAGAGATAAATTCATGCAATATGAAATAAGCCTCATCTAGTTATCCTCGATGGCAACGATACAATACGTGCCTTGCTGCCCCTTCTGTCACTGGGAAAGGACACCGCAAGATCGAACCCAAAGCTAAGCACTTCTCCCATGGCAAGAACTACCAATCTAGTTGGCCAAACCAAATGGATAATTCAAAGAGACTTGCAAAGATAACCAATCATACATAAAAGAATTCAGAGAATATTCAAATATTGTTCATAGATAGACTTGATCATAAACCCACAATTCATTGGTCTCAACAAACACACCACAAAAAGAAGAAGATTACATCGAATAGATCTCCACAAGAGAGGGGGAGAACATTGTATTGAGATCCAAAAAGAGAGAAGAAGCCATCTAGCTAATAACTATGGACCCGAAGGTCTGAGGTAAACTACTCACACTTCATCGGAGAGGCTATGATGATGTAGAAGCCCTCCGTGATGACGGCCCTCTCCGGTGGAGCTCCGAAACAGGCCCCAAGATGGGATCTCGTGGATACAGAAAGTTGCGGCGGTGGAATTAGGTTTTTGGCTCCATATCTGTTCGTTTGGGGGTACATGGGTATATATAGGAGGAAGAAGTACGTCGGTGGAGCTTCGGTGGGCCCACGAGGGTGGGGGGCACGCCTAGCGATGTAGGGCGTGCCCCCTACCTCATGCCCACCTCAAAGCTTCCTTGGCGTAGGGTCCAAGTCTCCTGGGTCATATTCGGGAAGAAAATCACGTTCCAGAAAGGATTATTCCATTTGGACTCCGTTTGATATTCCGTTTCTTCGAAACACTGAAATAGGCAAAAAAAAACAGCAATTCTGGGCTGGGCCTCCGGTTAATAGGTTAGTCTCAAAAATAATATAAAGGTGGAAAATAAAGCCCAATATAGTCCAAAACAGTAGATAATATAGCATGGAGCAATCAAAAATTATAGATATGTTGGAGACGTATCAAATACAAGTGCCCAAAATTTGTGTGCATGTTATAATAAGGATTCACTTAAAATAGTACATGAGCGAACAGAGGGATCAATTGGACAGTGTTCCCGAGCAGTAGCGAGATGTGTGAGGTAAGATACACCGCTGGCGCTTTTAATTTTTCTTATTAATTTGTTTGTTTCACCCTGTGACTGGTGGGACCCAACATACTACGTGGAGAGAGGTAAGGTGACTAAGGCTGCATTATTTCTGCACCACTGTGGATAGTCTTACCACCAAAGCCACATGACACGATTATGATTGAAATCCCAATGACTCCCACACACACAAAAAAACACGGCATGCTTGTCACACGAATGCAGGAATGTATAAAAGGTTATTTCCTTCTCGTTGAACATAAGCGGAGGGTTGTGTAGCTGGTTAGCCTGTTCGCTCATCAAACTTGAGGTCTCGGGTTCGATAACTACACTTGAGCATAATTTGTGCCAGGAGGATTCTTTGACTGGTCAAAATGTTTTCTAGGGTTTGCACGCTGCACACTCTCTCTCCACTCTATATATACACGCTGGAGCCTCAGCGCTTGTAGTTTCTCTCTTCACACTCTCTCGCCCTCTCCCGCTGGAGTCTCAGCGCTTGTAGTTGCTCTCTTCACACTCTCTCGCCCTCTCCAGATATAAACAAGACTTCCTTGGCCTCTCTCTCCCCTCACTGCTGCTCAAAGAGCCGACAGGATCCGTCCGCCGGGAAGGGAAGGAGGCTTAACGTTGTTGCTGTCGGCGAGGGACTACCGGCGCAGCTGTTCACTTTCCACCCAGCGGCGGCGCGGGAGGGCCTCCAACCCCTTCTTCTTCGCCGTCGTCCCGTCGCCCACCGAACCACGCCCCAAGAACCTTAAGGTATAATTTACTTACTCCACATGCATTGCTCTAGCTGCATGTATACCATGAATCTAGGACATGGTTCAAAGAGGAAAGGAGTGGGGGAAAGTAGTGGGAAAAGTTGTATATAGCATGAATCTAGGACGTGGTTCAAAAAAGAAATGAAGGGGGAAAGTTGTATAGCATGAATCTAGGACGTGGTTCAAAGAGGAAAGGAATGGGGGAAAGTAGTGGGGAAAGTTGTATCGCATAAATCTAGGATGTGGTTCAAAGAGGAAAGGAAGGGGCGAAAGTACTAGTTCAAAAAGGAAAGGAAGGGACAAGGTTGTAGAGTTTGAGCAGGACTAGATTTGCTGCGCTCACATAGGGAAAGGTGTCTAAAGATAACAAAACTGGGACCAACACAAATATGCTCCTTGGTTGTTTGTTCTTTGTTGCAACAGACTGTGCATGACCACAGTACATCGGTAGATGCACATGGTGCTGGTGCGTCCACTATCCCGTGCAACTCATTAGTTGTTGTTAATCTAAGGCCTTGTTTGGTTAAAAACTCCCTAGTCCCTACCTGCTTGGTTCCAGGGACTAAACATGGACTAGAGGTTATTAAATGACATGCTAAAAGACCATGTTACCCCTAGTAATGAACTAATAGAGACAAGGTGCGATGCGTGGCAGGGGCAACTATTGGAAAAAGTCCCAAAAAGACTCCCTCAGGGTCTTCTTTCTTTAGTCCCAAATGCCCACTTTTAGTCCCTAAAAGTCCCTCCTGTTTGGTTTAGATGGGACTGACACGGAGTTTTTTAGTCCCTACACCAAAATTTCCCTATAAACAAACACCCTCTAATAATTCCGCTGGAAAATTGATGCAATACCACAGTTAAAAGCAAATTACATGTTTTACAAATTTTATTGTTAATATAATCTCTATGTTAATGTTAATCAATGCCACCGTATGAGAAATGCTACTGTCTTGCTTTCATTCCCATTTAGATAAGGTAGATGCTTCTTTTTGTTGGCTTCTGTGTCATCCACCATTATTGACCACTAATTGTTTCCTTTGCACCTCTGTGTAAACAACGTTATCTACTTCACCTCGTTGCCATTGTGACCTTTTGTTGCACTGCACAAAACACTTTTGTTTTAAGAGTGTTTTGTGCAGTTCAACCAAAATGTCACACCGACAACGTTGCTTGATTGCTTGATCTTAGTGGAACTGCACAAGGGGAGATCTTACTTCCTATCCGTTAAGGCGAATTTGGTTAAGATCTTCTTCTTGTGAGTTTTTTGAATTCCACATCATGAGAGGTCAGTACTAGCCTTCTTTCACATGATTCTGCAGTGTGCTTTCATATGTTGTGCTACTTGTACGATGATGTTTCTTGATTTTAGTGAACTGCACTAATGGAGACAAGACCTCCAATCTGTATGTGCACCGTAATATCCCATTGAGGTAAGATAAGGATATTTCACAACTGCTGGCCAGTATTTTGCAACTTTCATAAGAAAATTAAGTTTAGTACTATACTTGTGCTCCCTAATTGACATGCCAAATCTTACATTGAAGGCGAAGCTTGTCTGTTATTGAACAAAGCGATGAAGTGGAAGAACAAGCGGAAGAAAAACAAAAATCAACTCCCGGTGCTGTAACGAAGCACTGGAACTGTGATGACACAAGTAATGATATAGTTTTGCATCTTAATTTATTGCTATGGCTGGAACGAGCAATTGTTTTGCCACTGATTTGATGCCACTCTTAATATAATATGTAATTATCTCTACTTGTGCAAACAGGGATCTTCTTTGAAGATACCATATATTTTAGTGGAACTGCACAAGAAGATGTTGGAAACATTAAACTAATCGAGGAGTATATAGTAAGCATGGCCACCACCGTAGATAGCAACAGATGGTTCCGGAGAAGTGCTTCATCTGTATGCTCTACACAATAAGCCTCCTGACAAAGGTTGGTACTCGCCCACTGATATCATCCATATGATTGAGCTTTGTCATCTCTATTGGTGTTGTGCTACTGTTTAGATACTGTCATGAAAAAGTGGTATTGTCCTTGAGAAGTGCTTCATCTGTGCTGTTTTAAATATTTCCTTTCCTTTTTTTCGAGCAAACAGGGATGCTAGCATTTAGTAGTCCTCTTGTCTTTGCACAACAGGATCATCTTCCTCTGAAGAAGAATATGGAGTACGTGAAGTGACTTGTTCCGATTATGCCAGGATGAAGAAGCCCTGTCTATCTTCTCATCAGAAGGAGCAGTTGAAGGATGGTTACATTACTCCCCACAAGACCAAACTAACTTCAGCTCAGAAGGACTGACAAATCTCCATTTTTTTGCTGTGATACGCGAGTACAATGTTGTTCTAGGATTCTTTCTGGTGAGTTCCATTTTTCTAAAAGTGTGCTCTACATGGACCATGTATGTGCCTGTTGAAATTGTCAATTCATAGTACAGTTTGCTTTATACTAATCACTTTTTTGTATTTGTGCAAACATGGGTGCTCAGCTACATTTTAATGGGAACTGCACAAAATGTTCATGAATACATTGAATCATTCATTTCCACCACAAGAACGGAGGTGCCGATAAGTTCAAGGCGTTGCAACATATAAGGGCGAAATCATACAAGCTACACGCGAATTTGGTTGATTTTGGTGGAACTGCACAAAAAGAACAGCTGGTTTATTTAGCACGAGGTGCCATGTCAATGTCCGAACTGATGGCAAACCCTGCCCATTCCACAATCGTAGGCATTTGATATTTTGGAATGGGACAACCTTGTCAAATTTTGCTCATTGATTTTAGCAAGACATGCGTTTGATATTTTCGAATGGGACGCCCTTTGCTGTCAGCAGCGTCGATCAATTTTTTATTTATTCTTTAGTTGTGAAGTAAATATTGCCTCTGACATGTGAGTCGCTGAGATGCATAATCATCGATTGTTTTGAATGTTCTCTATGAATTGTCAGGCCTGTGTGTTTGATTGAAATGAACAGAAACGCTAAAAAGCTGCTCAAACTCTTTGTACTCCTTCTATTCCTTTTTACTTCGCACATTGTGAAAGTGCATACTTTTTTGTATAAGATTGGTCAAAGTAGAGATACTTTGACTGCAGACAAAACTTGTATGCAGACTAGAAAGGACCGGAGGGAGTACATGTGAAACTGCTGCAAACGAGGTGATCACCCTGGGAATAATGCTAGTACGCATTGTTTTGCATGTTCATCCAATGCCAGTGATACAGGAATTCGAACTAATCGAAATAAATTCATTCATACACGGTCGGATTTCATAAACATGCCGGATTTCATTACATTTCATACATTCTTCAACTAAAAAGGGGTGCGCTGGAGGTATAATTAATTAACCAAAGCTACCCACCTGTGTCCCGCTGAGCCGAACAGAAGCTTTAGTGACTTAACTGCGGGCGCAGTTGTGTAACTGACATGTGGCCTATTGGGCCCACGTGCCAGTCAGCCAACTGCACCAGCAGTTAAGGAGAAGCAGCGTTCTTCTCCAGCGCAGCTCTCCGACTCCACGTCGCCGCCAAGAAGCTAACCGGCCATCAATGGTCAACCCGCCTAGCTTGGCTTCAACCAGAGGGTAGCAGCGGTGGCCTTACTTGGACCCGAGCGGTGGCGACCTACCGTGTTCTACTCTTCCTCGTTTTCTATGTGGCGCGGCCTCGTTGGCAGCGGGGCGGGGCCTCGGCGGAGCCGGCGATGTCCTCTGTCTCGTTGCCGGCGGGCGGTGCCTCAGCGAAGCGGTGGAAATCCTCCCCCGCGTTGCCGGCAGGGTGGGGCCTCGGCTGAGTCGGCGATGTCCTCTGCCTCGTTGTTGGCGGGGCGGGGCCTCGGCGGAGCCGGCGGTGTCCTCTGCCTCGTTGTTGGCGCCGCGGGGCCTCGGCGGAGCAGGGCCTCGTCGACACCAGCGGAGCGGGGACTCGTCGGAGCCGGCATTGTCCTCTGCCTCGTCCTCGGTCTCGCCAAACAGCGCCTTGCTTGCTTCATCGCCCTCTTTGCTAGCCTATTTGTAGGCGGCCGCAGCCTCCGCCACCCGCATGCGGTACCGCCAGCGCTCGAGGCGGCCCTTGCGGGCGGAGCGGTACGAGTCGAGCAGCGCCTCCTGCTCCGCCCACTCCGCGGCGATCTGCTCCTCCGCCTGCAGGTGCTCCTGGAGGAGATGGTGGTTGTAGGCGGCGTCAGCCTGCGCCTCCCGGAACTGCTCCTGACGCATCTGCCTCACATTGTCCATATATTGGGCACGGGCCTCGCCCATGGTCATGGTGCAATGCACCAGCGAGGATGGCGCGGAGGAGGGGGTTGGCGCCGGATTGTCGACTACCATGTTCTCCATTGGGACGTCGTCGTCCTCCGGCTGCCTGCCGGCCAGCCGGTCGGAAGCAATGGCTGCCATCTCCTTGTGGTCCGTCGTCCGCCCGTCCCGAAGAGCGCAGGAGCGTGAGGAAGCCATGGTGGGCAGTAGTGGTGTGGACAGGAGAAAGGGAACGGACGCGGATGACTGCGGCTATGGCCGGCGCAGCAGTTTATATAGCAATGGTGGGCGGGCGGAGGGACGGACGTGTGGCGCCGGAGTAGCCGCCTCGGCAACCACGTATCATTAATGTGGGTGGCAGATGGACGGACGGACGACACTTGTGTCGTTTAAAGGCGGAGCAATCGCCTGCACCGGGAAGCGGGGCGGGCGGCGCTGACTGTTTCAGGCGGAAAGAGCGCGCGGGCGAGGAGATGACTTTACTTGGAGAGGATGACAATGGGGACCAGGTCCATAGCCTCACGTACGCAAGTGCCTCCTTATTATATATATATAACTATAATTTATTTTGCTTCCTCCTGGTTTCCTGACATCACAGTCCCACACCATTGTCAACCTATGTAGTAGTCAATAAACGAGAGAATTGCACAAGAAGCGGCCGACAGCTGGGACCAAGCAGCTCGAGCAGTATTTGTGTTTTTGAGGTGTGAGCACTGGAGAGTTTTTCGATGTTTAGCCTAGATATTATTTTTTTCTCCTCTGAACAACAACGAAAACATCGCTGCAGGTATTAACTGGGCGAGCTATGGCCCGTCTAGCCCAGGCCAGATATCCAGCCCAGATATTAATTTTTTGGGTTAATTAGATAAATGCCACTCCAATTATGGTGAGTCATAAAAATGCCACTGCAATTTCCAGACTTTGAAAAATGCCATTGCAATTTTTGCAAACTTTGAAAAACCCCAGTGCAGACTTCGAAAAATGCCACTAGAAATGGTATGAAATGTCATTTTTCGAAGTTTGGAAATTGCAGTGGCATTTCTCGGAATCGCTAAATTTGGAGTGGCATTTGTCAAATTAAACCATTTTTTTCAAGCTGAAAATGGCTAGCCCAGCTATACTTTTTTTAGGAATACCCAGGCAAGGTCAAGTTGTTATTCTCCGCCCCGCTGGGCTGCAAATCTTTCCTAGGAGGGATGCATTAGGCTTAACAAGAAAATGGGCTTTAAGAAATAATAAATGGGATGTAATTAAAAAAACTGGACAGTAACTATAAAAAATGCACCTAACACGTGATTACTTTAGAAAATATTATTTTTAGATATTGAAAATTTTAATTTCATTAATTGTTGCGAGCGCAATGTTTCGTTGGATTTTTACATAATATAAATTTATATTGAAATTGTATTTAATCTGACTAGAAATTTCGGGATAAAAATATTCCGGATCCCATCAAAATGTGGGAAATTTTATTGAATTCTGTTTTGAACGCTTGGTTGAAATGGGCTGTACTTTTAACAAACTGTAAATGGGCTGTAGTAAATTTCATTAGAATTCAAAAATGGGCTACACATTCTTACAAATCTTAAATGGGCTATAAGTTCTCTGCCACACACTTCTGGCCTTACTAAGTTGACGCGTCCCCTAAAAAATCAGAGTTGACGCGTATGCAAGGCTTTGTCAACTTATAGTCAACACACGGTTCTAGCAGCAGTGGCCGTTGGATGTCCATCCAATGGATGTCGTGCTTCTTCTTCAATCTCGGATATTCTAGCTTCACCCACCCAAAAAATGATTCCTCCCCACTGGCATCTGGGGCGCACCGTTTCGGAAGCTGACCTATGGGCCTACTAAGTTGACGTACCAAGGGCTTTGTCAACTTAGTCAATATAAACGATTCTAGCTGCAGTGACCGTACGATGTCCATCCAACGGCCGTCGTGCTTCTTCAACCTCTGGTCTTCTTGCTCCAGCCGCCCAAAGCAGCGCCGGTCGTGCCGCCTGCTCCTACCTCCCGTGGCCGGCTGTGCTGCCGCGGAGGCCTCACTGCCCCCTACTACTCCCACCGCTGGCCAGGCCATCCCTCCACTCACCCACACCCCCTGTTATTCTGCGGCGACGGCAACACAACCGAACCAGTGAAACCTCCTACTCCTCTCCGCGTGTGCATCCACTGCCGCGTCTTCCCCGGCTCCGCGTCGTCCCCTTCCTAGGCCTCGCCGTCGTCCACCGCCCTGGTGCTCTCGGCGCGTCGTGGTCAACGTGGTCAAGTAACGACTTCCATCAGACATGGACTGTACGTGGAGAGGCTGACAACTGGGTCCACGGCAGCCCCAAGGAAGTGCCTCCTTATTACGCGCAAAATAATTATTCCTCCACCTGACAGTGGGGACCCACTGGACGGGCCATCGTATTTCGCAAAAAAATGATTCGCCCCCTGACTGCTGGGACCAACGAGCTACATCTTCGCATGCAAGGAAGTGCGTCCGAAAAAAACGATTCGCACCCCGACTGCTGGGACCCACCAGCTACACCTTCAACCGCAAGGAAGTGTGTCCGGGCAAAAAAAGAAAAAACGATTTGCTCCCCTGACTGCTGGGACCCAGCAGCTACACATTCGCACGCAAGGAAGTGCGTCCGGGCAAAAAACAAAACAAAACGATTCGCCCCCCTGACTGCTGGGACCCACCAGCTACATCTTTGCAGGCAAGGAAGTGCCTGACAGTCAGGACCCACCTGGTCAAAGCGTATGTAGCGTTGTCATTCTGGTCGCGAACGTGTACGTACATACTGGTCGATGTAGAGGCGCGCGCGTGTCGTAGTAGAGGCGCGCACGTAGCATGTACACGTACGTACAGCGGCCAGGGTGCAAGAAAGAAAATACGGCCACATATGTGTACATACGGGCGGGGTCTCGAACGCCTACTCGCGCATACGTACGGCGAGGGCTCGTGTACATGGCTGGGTCGGAACGGAGAAACAACGTCATCGTCGTGTTCATGGGTAGGAAACGGAATGCTTCGTGTTCATCGGGAGGCAACGGAACGCGTGGGAGCCAACCGGCTGGGTTGGAACGGAATGCGTGGTCGTGTTCATGGGGAGGGCTTGGACGGAACAGGCGATGGAAACGAGGCCTGGCGTACCGCAGAACGGAGGAAACAACCTTGTGTTCGACCGGCCACGGTCGAAACGGGGGTCCTGTTGATCGGGAGGGGTGTGGCATACCGCAGAACGGAGGAAACGGACCTCCTATGGTCGAAACGGGGGTCCTGTTGATCGGGAGGGGTGTGGCGTACCGCAAAACAGAGAAAACGGACTTGTGTTGGAGCGCTACAGTCGAAACAGGGGTCCTGTTGATCGGGAGGGGTGTGGCGTACCGCAAAACGGGACTCCACGGGATACTGTTCATCTCCACCGTCGACCTCCTCCAGCCTCCACGGGCTACCGTCGACCTCCTCCAGCCTCCACGGGCTCCTGTTCATACAACCTCCACCGCGCGCTACTCCACCGGCTACTGTTCAACTACCCCTCCACCATCTATAGTTCATCCAGCCCTCCACACCACGGGGTCCTGTTCAACCACTCCTCCACGGGCACCCCTCCAACGTCTACTGTTCATCCAGTCCTCCACACCACGGGGTCCTGTTCAACCACCCCTCCATGGGCACCCCTCCACCGTCTACTGTTCACCCAGCCCTCCACCACACCACGGGGTCCTGTTCATCCAGAGGCAACGCCACGGCTCACTGTTCATCCAACCCCCCCCCCCCCCCCCCCCCGCGCAACGCTCACTGTTCATCCCAGAGGCAGCATCGATCGGCTTCAGTTAGCAGCAGTAGCGAAGGAATCGCTCGATCGGATTCAGTTAACAGCCATCGATCGATCGCTTGAGTTCAGTAACGCGTAGCCTGCAGTGCAAGCGCTCGGGTTCAGTTAGAGCCCAACGCCTCGCTCCGGTTCAGTTAGAGCCAACGCCTCACACACATGCGCGTACGTGTACGAGAGAAACGCGCATCGCTCGGCCCCCGACCTCCCACCGTAACCGGGAACTCCCCAAAATTTTCCTCCCCCTCGCTTCTACCACTGTTTTATCCGTCATGGACGGCCCAAAGAATGTCATGCAGCTGCGTCTCCGGCCCGCCCAGGATGAAAAGCCCATTTTCTTTCATGATTTTTTGTCATAGAAGTAGGAGCCCACCACATCTATGATGATACTGGGTTTTGTCACAATTATCGTCATAGAAGTGTCATATGTATGACAGAAAAAAAATTCGTTTGGCCCAAAATGTCACGGATGTGTCTTTTTTTGTAGGGCACCCTCATGGCCACCTCGGGCACCGTCTCGCGTTGATTTTACTTCCCAAAAATCACAAATATTCCAAAATAATTCTCCATCCGTTTTTATCCCGTTTGGACTCCGTTTGATATGGGGTTTCTGCGAAACATAAAACATGCAACAAACAGGAACTGGCACTAGGCACTGGATCAATATGTTAGTCCCAAAAATAATATAAAAAGTTGCCAAAAGTATATGAAAGTTGTATAATATTGGCATGGAACAATCAAAAATTATAGATACGACAGAGACGTATCATCATCCCCAAGCTTAATTCCTGCTCGTCCTCGAGTAGGTAAATGATAAAAAAGATAATTTTTGATGTGGAATGCTACCTAGCATAATCTTGATCATGTATCTAATCATGGCATGAATGTTAAGACACGAGTGATTCAAAGCAATAGTCTATCATTTGACATAAAAACAATAATACTTCAAGCATACCAAACAAGCAATTATGTCTTATCGAAATAACATAGCCAAAGAAAGCTCATCCCTACAAAATCATATAGTCTGGCTATGCTCCATCTTCACCACACAAAGCATTCAAATCATGCACAACCCCGATGACAAGCCGAGCAATTGGTTCATACTTTTTAACGTGCTTCAGCCTTTTCAACCCTCACGCAATACATGAGCGCAAGCCATGGATATAGCACTATAGGTGGAATAGCATATGTTGATGGAGGTTGTGTGGAGAAGACAAAAAAAGGAGAAAGTCTCACATCGATGCGGCTAATCAACAGGCTATGGAGATGCCCATCAATTGATGTCAATGTAAGGAGTAGGGATTGCCATGCAACAGATGCACTAGAGCTATAAGTATATGAAAGCTCAAACTGAAAACTAAGTGGGTGTGCATCCCACTTGGTTGCTCATGAAGACCTCGGGCATTTGAGGAAGCCCATCATCGGAATATACAAGCCAAGTTCTATAATGAAAATTCCCACTAGTATATGAAAGTGATAACTCAAGAGACTCTCTATATGAAGAACATGGTGCTACTTTGAAGCACAAGTGTGGTAAAAGGATAGTAACATTGCCCCTTCTCTCTTTTTCTCTCATTTTTTTATTTTTTTTTTCTCTTTTTTTTCTTTTTTTGGGCCTTCTCTTTTTTGGCCTTTCTCTTTTTTTATTTTTTATTTTTTTCGTATGGAGTCTCAACCCGACTTGTGGGGGAATCATAGTCTCCATCATCCTTTCCTCACTTGGGCAATGCTCTAATAATGATGATCATCACACTTTTATTTACTTACAACTCAATATTACAACTCGATACTAGAACAAAGATATGACTCTATATGAATGCCTCCGGCGGTGTACCGGGATGTGTAATGATCTAGCGTAGCAATGACATCAAAAAAAACGGACAAGCCATGAAAACATCACGCTAGCTATCTTACGATCATGCAAAGCAATATGACAATAAATGCTCAAGTCATGTATATGATGATGATGGAAGCTGCATGGCAATAAATGCTCGGAATGGCTATGGAAATGCCATGATAGGTAGGTATGGTGGCTGTTTTGAGGAAGATATAAGGAGGCTTATGTGTGATAGAGCGTATCGTATCACGGGGTTTGGATGCACCGGCGAAGTTCGCACCAACTCTCGAGGTGAGAAAGGGCAATGCACGGTCCCGAAGAGGCTAGCAATGATGGAAGGGTGAGAGTGCGTATAATCCATGGACTCACATTAGTCATAAAGAACTCATATACTTATTGCAAAAGTTTATTAGACCTCTAAGCAAAGTACTACTACGCATGCCCCTAGGGGGATTGATTGGTAGGAAAAGACCATCGCTCGTCCTCGACCACCACTCATAAGGAAAGCAATGAAAGAACACCTCATGCTCCGACTTCGTTACATAATGGTTCACCATACGTGCATGCTACGGGACTTGCAAACCTCAACACAAGTATTCCTCAATTTCACAATTACTCAACTAGCACGACTCTAATATCACCACCTTTATATCGCAAAACTATTGCAAGGAATCAAACATATCATATTCAATGATCTACAAGTTTTATGTAGGATTTTATGACTAACCATGTGAATGACCAGTTCCTGTCATCTCTCTAAATAGATATAAGTGAAGCAAGAGAGTTTAATTATTTCTACAAAAGATATGCCCATGCTCTAACAAATATAAGTGAAGCAAAAGAGCATTCTACAAATGGCGGTTTTCTATGTAAAGAGAAACAGGCAATCCAAACTTCAAATGATATAAGTGAAGCACATGAAGCATTCTATAAAGCCATACTCAAAAGATATAAGTGAAGTGCATAGAGCATTCTATAAATAAACCAAGGACTATCTCATACCAGCATGGTGCATAAAATAAAAATGAAAACTAAATGCAAAAGACGCTCCAAGATTGCACATATCGCATGAATGAAACGAATCCGAAAACATACTGATACTTGTTGAAGAAAGAGGGGATGCCTTCCGGGGCATCCCCAAGCTTAGACACTTGAGTATCCTTGGATATTTACCTGGGGTGCCTTGGGCATCCCCAAGCTTGAGCTCTTGCCTCTCTTCCTTCTTCTCACATCGAGACCTCCTCGATCATCGAACACTCCATCCACACAAAACTTCAACGGAAAACTAGGTAAGATTCTTTAGTATAATAAAGAAAATCACAACTCTAAGTACTGTTGCAAACCAATTAATATTTTGTTTTTGCATTGTGTCTACTGTAATATAGCTTTTCCATGGCTTAATCCACTGATAGAAATTGATAGTTTCATCAAAACAAGCAAACTATGCATCAAAAACAGAATCTGTCTAAAACAGAACAGTCTGTAACAATCTGAACATTCACCATACTTCTGATACTTGAAAAATCCTGCCAAAATTAGGAAAAATAAAAAAATTGTATAGAAATACAGTGCAAAAAGTTTCAGGACTATTTGACATTCCAGTAAAAAATGTAAAATCGCGCACTACAGACAAATTTTCTGTCCTGCACCGCACAAACCAACAAGCATTGTAAACATCCTAAAGGCAAATCTTGGCACATTATTTTTATAATACAATGGAATTGTACAAGGGGATAATTATTTTTATTGAAAAGTTTCTGTAATCAAGACTCACAAAGTTTCTGTGAGCATGAAAAAAGTTCAAGGAGCTCCCCACTTCAACCATGCTTGTCTCTCTCACTTTCACTTTCCTTTTTGAAAAAGTTTTGGGTTCCCCTCTTTATTTTTTTTGTTTTTAAACTATATGAAAGCACTCAACAGAAATAAATGACTCTCAAAAACTTCCGGGTTGTCTCCCTGGCAGCACTTTCTTTAAAGCCATTAAGCTAGGCATATAGTGCTCAAGTAATGAATCCACCCGGATCCCAAGGTGTATCAAAGCCAATTTTAATTAACAATGATTTGGCATTTAGTAGTGAGCACAAAGTAACATATATCAAGCAATGACGAAGTCTAACTCTCTTCCTATGCATAGGCATGTCATAAAAGAACAATTCATGCACACCCAGTAAAGGCCAATGCATAGTATAAACCGTTTCTTGCAATTTTATCATATTGGAAACATAGAGAGGTGGAGATATAGTTCCTCTCTCATAATAATTGCAAGTAGGATCAGCAAGCACATGCATATTATATTCATCAAAATCATCATGTGTAATGGTAAAAGGCAACCCATCAATATAATCCTTAGTAAGCACAAACTTCTCTGATATAGTGTAGTTTGGAGAATTCAAAAAGATAATAGGACTATCATGCATGGGTACAATAGCAACAATTTCATGTTTAACATAAGGAACTATATCAAGTTCATCTCCATAAGCATAATTCATATTGGCATCTTGGCCACAAGCATAGCAAGCATCAAGTTCATCAAAAAGGGATATTTCAAGAGAATCAACGGGATCATAACAATCATCATAGCAATCATCCTTCGGTAAGCACGAAGGGAAATTAAACAATGTATGAGTTGAAGAGTTACTCTCATTAGAAGGTGGGTACGGGTAGCTAATCCTCTCTTCCTCCTTTTGTTCTTCGCTCTCCTCATCATCTTTTTCATCCAATGAGCTCACAGTTTCATCAACTTCTTCTTCCATAGACTCCTGCAAAATATTAGTCTCTTCTTGGACAGCAGAGTAGTCCTCAATATATGGTTCAACATAGGCATTAGAAGCATAATTATCATAGCAATATTTAAGTATGGCAAATTTTTCAGATTTGTAAAGAGTAGCATCATACTTTTCAATCAAAGAAGAAATTTCATAAGCACCCTTAAAAGCAACAAATTCTTCAATTTGTTGAACATCGTAGTAATTATAAACACCCTTAGCATACGAGGATAAGATTCCATTATCAATAAACTCACATTGGTAGGGAAGGTGTTTCTTAGGGTTTTCAGAACAACAAGTAAAATCATATATATATAACATAAATTCCAAGCATAGCATTGCAAATGATGAATTTGACCCAGTAAAATTTTCCCCTTTTCAGATATACGGTGTCGCACATAACACGCATGCTCATCTAAAGATTTGCCCTCAACTAAGCTAGTTGGGGTTTCAGCACGAGCACATAGGGATCGAAGATGATCCAAGTAATAATCTTCAGCAGTGTGATAGATTTTGAGTGGTTCTTCAACCATTGGTTCAGTAGGTACAACTAATTTTTTTGGTATTTTGCGTTTCCTACCCATAACTAAAGATAGAAAACAACTAAGAACGACAAATAAAAATTATTTAGTGATAAAGCAAACAAGCACACACGAGAATATTCACCCCACGCTATTGCTCCCCGGCAATGGCGCCAGAAAAAGGTCTTGATAACCCACAAGTATAGGGGATCACAACCGTTTTTGATAAGTAAGAGTGTCAAACCCAATGAGGAGCTAAAGGTAGAACAAATATTCCCTCAAGTTCTATCGACTACCAATACAACTCTACGCACGCTTAACGTTTACTTTACCTAGAACAAGTATGAAACTAGAAGTACTTTGTAGGTGTTTTTGGATAGGTTTGCAAGAATATAAAGAGCACGTAAATAAAAAGTAGGGGCTGTTAAGGTAAAGAAGCAATAAAGTAAATATAGCGAGTGTGGAAAAGTGGTGGTAGGAGTTGCAAAATTGTCCCTTAAGCAATTGACTACTTTACTAGACCGATATCAAGTATCATGTGGGAGAGGCCACTGCTAGCATGTCATCCCTGACTTGGAATTCTATGCACTTATGATTGGAACTATTAGCAAGCGTCCGCAACTACTAACGTTCATTAAGGTAAAACCCAACCATAGCATTAAGATATATTGGTCCCCCTTCAATCCCGTATGCATCAATTTCTATGCTAGGCTGAAGCTTCTGTCACCCTTGCCCTCCAATACATAGTCCTATCAACATACAACTAACCCTATGGTGTGATCCACGCGTGCACTCATATGATGGGCACCAAAGGACAGCAACATAACCACAAGCAAATTAAATCAATCATAGCAATTCATCAACCACCGATAGGACAACGAAAATCTACTCAGACGTCATAGGATGGCAACACATCATTGGATAATAATATGAAGCATAAAGCACCATGTTCAAGTAGAGGGTACATCGGGTTGCGGGAGAGTGGACCGCTGTAGATAGAGGGGGGAAGGTGATGGAGATGTTGGTGAATATGGCGGAGGTGTTGGTGAAGATCACGGTGATGATGATGGCCCCCGGCAGCGTTCCGGCGCCACCGGAAGCGAGGGGGAGAGAGCCCCCTCCTTCTACTTCTTCCTTGACCTTCTCCCTAGATGGGAGAAGGGTTTCCCCTCTGGTCCATGGTCTCCATGGCGTGGGAGGGGCGAGAGCCCCTCCGAGATTGGATCTGTCTGTCTGTCTCTCTCTGTTTCTGCGTTCTCTCTGCTGCCCTTTCACCGTTTCTTTTATGTCCGGAGATCCGTAACTACGATTGGGTTGAATCTTTCGCCCAGATCTTTTTCCAAAAATTAGCTTTCTTGCGGCCAAAGTAGAGCAGCAACCGCCTTACGGGTGGCCCACGTGGGTCAGGGGCACGCCTGCCTGGAGTGGCCGTGGGCCCCATCCTTGTGGCCACCTCGGGCACCGTCTCACGTTGATTTTACTTCCCAAAAATCACAAATATTCCAAAATAATTCTCCGTCCGTTTTTATCCTGTTTGGACTCCGTTTGATATGGGGTTTCTGCGAAACATAAAACATGCAACAAACAGGAACTGGCACTGGGCACTGGATCAATATGTTAGTCCCAAAAATAATATAAAAAATTGCCAAAAGTATATGAAAGTTGTATAATATTGTCATGGAACAATCAAAAATTATAGATACGACGGAGACGTATCAGAGGGCACGCCTGGGGGGGTAGGCGCGCCCCCTACCTCGTGCCTTCCTGGTTGATGTCTTGACGTAGGGTCCAAGTCCTCTGGATCACGTTCGTTTCGAAAATCACGTTCCTGAAGGTTTCATTCCGTTTGGACTCCGTTTGATATTCTTTTTCTGCGAAACTCTGAAATAGGCAAAAACAGCGGGCTGGGCCTTCGGTTAATAGGTTAGTCCCAAAAATAATATAAAACTGTATAATAAAGCCCATTAAACATCCAAAATAGAATATAATATAGCATGGAACAATAAAAAATTATAGATACGTTGGAGACGTATCAGGCAGCTAGAATTCTGGGCTGGAAAAGGAGCAAATATTAGAGACCTATTCTGCACAACTCCAAAAGTCCTGAAACTGCACGGAGGCACTTTTTGGAATAATAAAAAATACTGGCGAAAGAATCAACCAGAGGGGGCCCACACCCTGGCCACGAGGGTGGGGGCACGCCCTACCCCCTGGGCGCGCCCCCTGCCTCGTGGGCCACCTGGCAGGCCTCCAGTGCCCATCTTTTGCTATATGAAGTATTTCACCCGGAAAAAATAAGAAGGAAGCTTTCGGGATGAAGCGCCGCCATCTCGAGGCGGAACCTTGGCGGAACCAATCTAGGGCTCCGGCAGAGCTGTTCTGCCTAGGAAACACCCCTCCGGGGGAAATCGTCATCATCGTCATCATCATTGATCCTCTCATCGGGAGGGGGTCAATCTCCATCAACATCTTCACCAGCACCATCTCCTCTAAAACCCTAGTTCATCTCGTGTATCCGATCTTTGTCTCAAAACCTCAGATTGGTACCTGCGGGTTGCTAGTAGTGTTGATTACTCCTTGTAGTTGATGCTAGTCGGTTTATTCGGTGGAAGATCATATGTTCAGATCCTTTATGCATATTAATACCCCTTCTGATTATGAACATGAATATGATTTGTGAGTAGTTACGTTTGTTCCCGTGGACATGGGAGGAGTCTTGTTATAAGTAGTCATGTGAATTTGGTATTCGTTCGATACTTTCCTCTAGTGGTGTTATGTGAATGTTGACTACATGACACTTTACCATTGTTTGGGCCTAGGGGAAGGCATTGGGAAGTAATAAGTAGATGATGGGTTGCTAGAGTGACAGAAGCTTAAACCCTAGTTTATGCGTTGCTTCGTAAGGGGTTGATTTGGATCCATATGTTTCATGCTATGGTTAGGTTTATCTTAATTCTTCTTTCGTAGTTGAAGATGCTTGCGAGAGTAGTTAATCATAAGTGGGATGCTTGTCCAAGGAAGGGCAGCATCGAAGCACCGGTCCACCCACATATCAAATTATCAAAGTAACGAGCGCGAATCATAGGAGCATGATGAAAACTAGCTTGACGATAATTCCCATGTGTCCTCGGGAGTGTTTTCCTTTATATAAGAGTTTGTCCAGGCTTGTCCTTTGATAAAAAAGGATTGGGCCACCTTGTTGCACTTTATTTACTTTTGTTACTTGTTACCCGTTATGAATTACCTCATCACAAAACTATCTGTTACCGATAATTTCAGTGCTTATAGAGAATACCTTACTGAAAACTGCTTGTCATTTCCTTTTGCTCCTCGTTGGGTTCGACACTCTTACTTATCGAAAGGACTATGATAGATCCCCTATACTTGTGGGTCATCATGGAGTTGCACACTCTCGTCCGTACAGTCGCACACGCCCGACCACAGAGTTGCACACTCTTGTTGGCATAGTCGCACATATGCGGCCATGAAGGGGTACACTCTCGTTGACGTAGTTGCTCACACGCGACTGCGAGAGTTGCACACGGGTGGCGGATCGCACACACAGGACCACGGAGCTGCACACTCTCATCGGCGTAGATCTCACACACGACCGCAGAGTTGTGCACTCTCGTCAGCATAGTTGCGCACGCGCAGCCGCAGAGTTGCACACTCGTCTACATAGTCAGACACGCATGACCACAGAGTTGCACACTCTCGTCGTCATAGTCGCACAGGCGCGGACATGATACGTCTCCAACGTATCTATAATTTTTGATTGCTCCATGCTATATTATCTACTGTTTTGGACTATATTGGGCTTTATTTTCCAATTTTATATTATTTTTGGGACTAACCTATTAACCGGAGGCCCAGCCCAGAATTGTTGTTTTTATTATTTTTGGGACTAACCTATTAACCGGAGGCCCAGCCCAGAATTGCTGTTTTTTTGCCTATTTCAGTGTTTCGAAGAAACGGAATATCAAACGGAGTCCAAACGGAATAATCCTTTCTGGAACGTGATTTTCTTCCCGAATATGACCCAGGAGACTTGGACCCTACGCCAAGGAAGCTTTGAGGTGGGCACGAGGTAGGGGGCGCGCCCTACACCCCCAGGCGCGCCCCCCACCCTCATGGGCCCACCGAAGCTCCACCGATGTACTTCTTCCTCCTATATATACCCACGTACCCCCAAACGAACAGATACGGAGCCAAAAACCTAATTCCACCGCCGCAACTTTCTGTATCCACGAGATCCCATCTTGGGGCCTATTCCGGAGCTCCGCCGGAGAGGGCCGTCATCACGGAGGGCTTCTACATCATCATAGCCTCTCCGATGAAGTGTGAGTAGTTTACCTCAGACCTTCGGGTCCATAGTTATTAGCTAGATGGCTTCTTCTCTCTTTTTGGATCTCAATACAATGTTCTCCCCCTCTCTTGTGGAGATCTATTCGATGTAATCTTCTTCTTTTTGCGGTGTGTTTGTTGAGACCGATGAATTGTGGGTTTATGATCAAGTCTATCTACGAACAATATTTGAATCTTCTCTGAATTCTTTTATGTATGATTGGTTATCTTTGCAAGTCTGTTCGAATTATCCGTTTGGTTTGGCCAATTAGATTGGTAGTTCTTGCCATGGGAGAAGTGCTTAGCTTTGGGTTCGATCTTGCGGTGTCCTTTCCCAGTGACAGAAGGGGCAGCAAGGCATGTATTGTATCGTTGCCATCGAGGATAACAAGATGGGGTTTCTTTCATATTGCATGAATTTATCTCTCTACATCATGTCATCTTGCTTAAAGCGTTACTCTGTTTTTAACTTAATACTCTAGATGCATGCTGGATAGCGGTCGATGAGTGGAGTAATAGTAGTAGATGCAGAATCGTTTTGATCTACTTGTCACGGACGTGATGCCTATATACATGATCATGCCTAGATATTCTCATAACTATGCTCAATTCTGTCAATTGCTCAACAGTAATTTGTTCACCCACCGTAGAATACTTATGCTCTTGAGAGAAGCCACTAGTGAAACCTATGGCCCCCGGGTCTATTCTCATCATATCAATCTCCATCACTTTAATCTTGCTTTGCTTTTTTACTTTGCCTTTTACTTTCCACTTTGCATCTCTATACCAAAAATACCAAAAACACTATCTATCATATCTCACTCTCGTAAGTGACCGTGAAGGGATTGACAACCCCTAATCGCAGTGGTTGTGAGTAGCTATCGTTTTGTGCATGTACGAGGGACTTGAGCATGGCCTCCTACTGGATTGATACCTTGGTTCTCAAAAACTGAGGGAAATACTTACGCTACTCTGCTGCATCATCCTCTCCTCTTCGGGGAAAACCAACGCAAGATCAAGAGGTAGCAAGAAGAATTTCTGGCGCAGTTGCCGGGAGTCTACGCAAAAAGTCAACATACCAAGTACCCATCACAATCCCTATCTCTCGCATTACATTAGTTGCCATTTGCCTCTCGTTTTCCTCTCCCCCACTTCACCCTTGCTGTTTTATTCGCCCTCTCCTTCTCCTTCTCCTTCTCCTTCTCCTCCTCCTTTCTCCATTTGGCTTTTTTCTCGCTTGCTTGTCGCTATGTCTGAAATTGTGGAAGTTATCGCCGATATGGGCGATAACAATGTCATAGAAAATTCTGATGCTCCTGCTGAAGAACCCCCTACCTATCATACAAAAAGATTTCGAATCGGTAGTGGTAATATTATTGGAAAAGGAGTTATTCAAGATTTCTTTACTTGTGCCGGTGCTTTGCCCTCTATGAGCGGTTCTATTCTCCATAGAACTAGTAGTCTTGCGGACGCTATTGCCATGCTTATCGTTGAACTTGAAAGGCAATTTATGCATATGCACCCATCTATATAGAGAATTTTCCTAGAATTTTCTAATATCGAGCATTCTTCTGTTAAACGTGCCGCTACTATCTTTTTGGCTCATGAATTCAGATTTATAAGAAAAGAAGCCAAAGAAATCTTTGAGCATTATAGGGTAGACGCTGGTCGTCCTCCCATAGAATCTATCCTCTTTGATCAAGAGGAAATTATGCGTTTTCAATCTCTTGACTATGTTGCTTTCAATGAAAACCTTAGAAAAAAGGTGCCTACCAATATTTTAATTGATAGAATCTCTGAACTTAATGATGATTTGGCTATTCTAAATAATGAGCTAGGATGCTCTCTTGAGTTTAGGCTCACAAGGTTCTGTCAAAAGAATGCTTATAATGATGAATTGGTTGTGCAATACGAAGGGCCGAAAGAGGAACCTATACCTCCTAAAATTGATCTTGGGGACTTCTGTCCTATTAAATTTAGCCCTTTTGATTACTTTTCCTTGCCACAAAGGAAACTTGCTGCCGAACGTAGAGAATATCAAATGAGTTTCACCGATCTATCTTATTACTACGACACAACCTAGATCTATCCTCGCTTTTATGCCTAGCTAGGGCGTTAAACGATAGCGTTTGTTGGGAGGCAACCCAATT
The DNA here is from genome assembly GCF_056163025.1 of Triticum urartu. Lineage (NCBI taxonomy): Eukaryota > Viridiplantae > Streptophyta > Magnoliopsida > Poales > Poaceae > Triticum > Triticum urartu. The sequence continues at coordinate 175,889,049 of NC_141879.1, forward strand.
TTATTTTTAGTTTTTGTGTCTTTCTTATGTTAGGGAATAAATAACCCATCTACCTTCCATTTGGATGTGGTTTTGTGTTTGAATTAGTGTTTGTGCCAAGTTAGACCATTTGGATCTTCTTGGATGATAGTTATTTAATCTTGCTGTAATTTCCAGAAACTTTGCTTTCAGTGCCCGAATTATTAAAAATCATCAGAACATGATAAAATACTGATTCCAATTTCTGCTGATCAATAAACAAATTGTCTAGGTCGTCTAATTTTGGTAGATTTTTTGGAGTTCCAGAAGTTTGCGTTAGTTACAGATTACTACAGACTGTTCTGATTTTGACAGATTCTGTTTTTCGTGTGTTGTTTGCTTATTTTGATGAATCTATGGTTAGTAAAATAGTTTATAATCCATAGAGAAGTTGGAATACAGTAGGTTTAACACCAATATAAATAAAGAATTAGTTTATTACAGTACTTTGAAGTGGTCTTTTGTTTTCTTTCTCTAACGGAGCTCACGAGATTTCTATTGAGTTTTGTGTTGTGAAGTTTTCAAGTTTTGGGTGAATTCTTTTGATGGATTATGGAACAAGGAATGGCAAGAGCCTAATCTTGGGGATGCCCATGGCACCCCCAAGATAATCCAAGGACACCAAAAAGTCAAAGCTTGGGGATGCCCCGGAAGGCATCCCCTCTTTCGTCCACTTCCATCGGTAATTTACTTGGAGCTATATTTTTATTCACCAACATGATATGTGTTTTGCTTGGAGCATCTTGTATTATTTGTGTCTTTGTGTGTTAGTGTGCAACAATCATCCTTGCTGTACACATCTTTTGAGAGAGCCATAGATGAATTGGAATTTGATAGAATACTCTATGTGCTTCACTTATATCTTTTGAGCTATGTAGTTTTGCTCTATGTGCTTCACTTATATCTTTTGAGTTTATAATTTTGCTCTATGTGCTTCACTTAGATCTTTTAGAGCACGGTGGTGGATTTATTTTAAAGAAACTATTGATCTCTCATGCTTCACTTAAATTATTTTGAGAGTCTTAATAGCATGGTAATTTGCTTAATAATAACATGCTTGGTATTCAAGATTTGTGAAACTTTCTTTTGAGTGCGTTGAATACTAAGAAAAGTAGGATACTTGATAATTGTTTTGAGATATGGAGGTAGTAATATCAAAGTCATGCTAGTAGAGTAATCGTGAATTTGAGAAGTGCTTGAGTTAAAGTTTGCAAGTTCCGTAGCATGCACGTATGGTAAACGTTATGCAACAAATTTGAAACATGAGGTGTTATTTGATTGTCCTCCTTATGAGTGGCGGTCGGGGACGAGCGATGGTCTTTTCCTACCAATCTATCCCCCTAGGAGCATGCGCGTAATAGATGCATGCTGGATAGCGGTCGATGAGTGGAGTAATAGTAGTAGATGCAGAATCGTTTCGATCTACTTGTCACGGACGTGATGCCTATATACATGATCATGCCTAGATATTCTCATAACTATGCTCAATTCTGTCAATTGCTCAACAGTAATTTGTTCACCCACCCTAGAATACTTATGCTCTTGAGAGAAGCCACTAGTGAAACCTATGGCCCCCGGGTCTATTCTCATCATATCAATCTCCATCACTTTAATCTTGCTTTGCTTTTTTACTTTGCCTTTTACTTTTCACTTTGCATCTCTATACCAAAAATACCAAAAACACTATCTATCAGATCTCACTCTCATAAGTGACCGTGAAGGGATTGACAACCCCTAATCGCGTTGGTTGCGAGTAGCTATCGTTTTGTGCAGGTACGAGGGACTTGAGCGTGGCCTCCTACTGGATTGATACCTTGGTTCTCAAAAACTGAGGGAAATACTTACGCTACTCTGCTGCATCATCCTCTCCTCTTCGGGGAAAACCAACGCAAGCTCAAGAGGTAGCAGGCCACAGAGGTGCACACTCTCATTGGCTTATTAGCTCATGCACGATTGTGGAGTTGCACACTCTCGTCGGCACAATGACACACGCGTGGACGCGCAGGTGCACACTCTCGTCAGCATAGTAGCTGACACACGACTGCGGGAGTTGCACACGTGCAGCAGCATAATCGCATACACAGGACTATGGAGTTGCACACTCTCGTCGGCGCATTAGCTTACACACCCACACGGCCCTAGAGTTGCACACTATCGGCCGCATAGTTGCACACACACGGCCATGGAGTTGCACATTCTCTCCAACATAGCCACACATGCACGCCCATGGAGGTGCACACTCTCGTCGTCGACATAGTAGCTCACGCACGACTGCGGGAGTTGCACACGCACGGCGGTATAGTTGCATACACATGACCACAGAGCTGCACACTCTCATCGGTTTAGTAGCCCATGCACGGTTGTGGAGTTGCACACTCATGTCAGCATAGTCACACACGCATGGAAGTGAAGTTTGCACAATCTCATCTGCATAGTTGCACACGCACGCCCACAGAGTTGCACATCGACTGCTAGGCAGTTGGCCAAGACAACGAACAGTGAAAATTGCACATCTACGGGTTGAGGGAAAGTTGCACATCGACTTCTATGTAGTTGGCCAAGGCAGCAGTCAAAGTTGCACATCTCACTAGTAGGGTATAGTCCAGGGTGGAGGCGTCATCAATGAAAACATAATGTCCACAGGAACGAGGAAATGTTGCACATCGACTGTAGTTAGTTGCACATCAACTATTAGATAGTTGCACCAAACGAGGAGTAAATTGCACACATAAAAGTTTGTCAAAACATGCTCATGCGGGATCAAGTTCAAAGACCATGTTGCAAGGAATCCAACGGTGAAAGCGGATCTTAATTTTGACGTTTGGTTCAAACAATATGACATTTTTTAGAAAAATAAAACTTGAAATAAATGCTTCACACCTGTTTGAATCACTGAAAATTGTATGTCTACACGTAGAAGGAAAGTTGCACATTGACTGCTATCCAGTTGCACAAAACAGGAAGTAAATTGCACACAAAAAAGTTTGTCAAAACATATCCATGTGGGATCTAGTTTTGAAGGGCACGCCGTGAGGATTCCAACGGTGAAAACGGATCTTAATTCTGATGCCTAGTTCAAAAGTTATGACTTTTAAAAAATTTAGAAATCTGAATTAAATATGTTCACACTTGTTTCATGGGATGTCCAGTACAGAATGAAGGGCCATACGTAATTATTGGCTGGTAATTTCCTTTTTCAGCTATTTTCTCTACAAAAATGACAAGGGACAAAAACTTACCTAAAATGGTAGGCCACTCCGGAGCGCTAGGGAGCAACCGGCCATTCCCTAGACGCGTCCTTTGTTTTTTTGAGGCAATCGACAAGCACTCTATGGACAAAGTGTAAGTGGGCGTTTCCACCCTATGCACGCACCATCGTGTTATTCGGTCTCGCGGCCCATCACAACTTGTAACTCGAAGCAAAAATCCTGGCGGAGCCCCTCAAAACAAAAACGTACATTAAGATTCATGGTAATTTTGTAAGTATGATTTGAAAAAACTTCTTCACATCAGGTTGGAGAGAGGAATACAAATGCTCTTGCGAGGCGTTGTCGGCCTTTTGCCAAGACAGTGAGAGAGTGCAGAGAAGAAACGTTGCATGCATTCTCTCTCCCTGTATAAAAGGTATGCATTTGATTTTAGGACGCGTCTAGCCGGTGGTCATTGGCTGGTTAGCGCTACCGAGCATTAACCCCGACTAGAATACCTTTTGTCTCATGTCATCTAATTACGAAATCCCTCATGACATGAAAAACCGATTTCACCTGGTCCCTTCCACCTCCTTTCATATTAAACGAAGTGCAAGTGTGAAAGCATTAAATTTATACTTCATTTTTTTTGAAAAGTCATAACTTTTCAACCGAATATCGAAATTGAGATCCGCTTTCACCATTGGAATCCTCGCGACATGCTCTGTGAAACTAGACCCCGCATGCTTATGTTTTGACAAACTTTTTTGTGTGCAATTTACTCCCCATTTTGTGCAACTGCCTAGCCATCGATGTGCAACTACCTCGAGTCGACATGCAACTTTTCCCCTACTCATGGACATGGAGTTTTCAGTGATGTGAACAGGTGTGAATGCATTTACTTTGGGTTCTATTTTCCTAAAAATGTCTTAACTTTTGAACCGGATATCGAAATTAAGATATTCTTTCACTCTTGGAATCCTCATGGCATGCTCATCGAGACAAGATCCCACATGGGTATATTTCGACGACCTTTTTTCTATGCAATTTACTGTTCGTTTGGTGCAACTGCCTAGCTATCAATGTGCAACTACCGGCAAGTCAATATGCAACTTTTCCTCATACCTGTGGACATGCAGTTTTCATTGTTGAAGTCTTCATCCTAGACTATCCGCACCAGTGAGATGTGCAACTTCGTCAGCTGCACTTGCCAACTGCCAAGTAGTCGGTGTGCAAACTTTCTCTCTGCCCACGGATTTGCAATTTTCACGGCTTGCTGCCTGGGCCAACTGCCTATCAGTGGATGTGCAACTTCATCTATTGTCCCGGCCAACTACGCCAACGAGAGTGTGCAACTCCGCGACTGTGCACGTGCGACAATGACACCGTGCGTGACAACTCCCGCAACCATGATTTTGCGACTATGACGCCGCGCGTATGAAACTCCCGCAGGCGTGTGTGAACTACTATCCGACGAGAGTGTACAATCCCGCTCTGTTCGTAAGAAACTATGCCGACCAGGGTGTCCAACTCCACAGTCACATGTGAGCAACTACTCTGTCGCGCGTGTGCAACTCCCACAGCTCGTGCATGAGCAACTAGGCCAAGGAGAGTGTGCAACTCCACAACTGTGCTTGTGCGACTATGCCCAAGAGAGTGTGCAACTCCTGTAGCCGTGTGTGAGCAACTATGCCGATGAAAGTTGGCAAATCCAAAATCGTGCTTGAGAAACTATTCGATCAGTGTGCAACTCAACGACCCTGCGTGGGCTACTACCCCGAGGAGAGTGTGCAGCTCTGTGGTCCCGTGTGTGCGACTATGCTGCCACGCGTGTGCAACTCCGGTAGTCGTATGTGAGCTACTATGCCGGCGAGAGTGTGCACCTCCGCGGTGTGTGTGTGTGTGCAACTATACTGTTGATAGTGTGCAACTTTGTGGCCGTGCATGTGCGATTGTGCGGGTGAGAGTGTGCAACTCCGCGGTCGTGCATGTGACTATGCAAAAAAGAGTGTGCAACTCCACTCCCTTGCGTGTGCGACTATGCCGACGAGTGTGTGCGACTCCACGGCTGTGCGTTAGCTACTACGCCGACGAGAGGGTGTAGCTCCGTGGTCGTGCGCGTACGACTATGTCGCCGTACATATGCAACTCCCGTAGTGTGCGTAAGCTACTATGCCGATGAGAGTGTGCACTTCCATGGCCGCTCGTGTGCGACTATGCCGATGAGAGTGTGCAACTCTCTGGTCGTGCGTGTGCAACTATGCGGACGAGTGCACAACTCTGTTGCCATGCATGTGCAACTATCCCAACGAGAGTGTGCAACTTTGAGCCCGTGCGTAAGCTACTACGCCAACGAGAGTGTGCAACTCTTGGTCCTGTGTGTGCGACTATACCACCGCACGTGTGCAACTCCGCAGTCGTGCGTGAAGTACTATCCCGAGAGTGTGCAACTCCTGCAACCAGCGAGAGTGGACGCCTATGCCAACGAGAGTGAGCAACTCCGTGGTCGTGCTTGTGTGACTATACGGACGATAGTGTACAACTCCGCTGTCGCGCATGTGTGACTATGTCTACGAGAGTGTGCAACTCTGCGTCCGTGCGCGAGCTACTACGCCGACGAGAGTGTGCAGCCCGTGGTTATGCGTGTGCAACTTCCGCAGTCGTGCATGAGCTACTATGCCGATGAGAGTGTGCACCTCCGTGGCTGTGCGTGTCCGACTATGCCGACGAGAGTGTCCCAACTCCGCGGCGCATGTGCGACTATGCCGACGAGAGTGTATAACTCCGTGGCCATGCGTGTGCGACTATGCGGACGAGTGTACTCCACTGTCATGCGTGTGCGACTATGCTAACGAGAGTGTGCAGCTCTGCGGTCACGCATGTGCAACTACGCCAACGAGAGTGTGCAACTCCGTGGTCCTATGTGTGCGACTATGCTGCCACATGTGTGCAACTCTGGCAATCATGCTTGAACTATTATGACGATGAGAGTGTTGTGCAACTTTGTCTGCTTTCCGACCAACTGCCTATCAGCCGTTGTGCAACTTCGTCTGCTGTCCCGGCCAACTGCTTAGCAATCAATGTGCAGATTACACCATTTTTAACTACCCCTTGTCGTGTGAGATATACAACTTCGTCTGCTGCCATGTCCCAACTGTCGCAGTTCATGTCTGGCTTTCTTCCCTACCTGTGTGGACACTCCCGTCCCAACTATCCCTACCAGTAGGATGTGCAACTTCGACAGCTACCCCGGCCAACCGTCTGATAGTCCATGTGCAACTCTAAAAACATGATTGTGCAACTTCTTCTGCTTAATCATGAAATGTGTTTACCCATATTAGAGAGAACAACTTTGATGAAAACTAAATCAATTTATTGCTAAAAAACTTAATATCATTCGAATACAAAAAATAGATACACTGACAGAATTTAAGGTACCAAACATTCAATGCAAGCATGACACGTCATCTAGCCAACTTAGTATCACTGTGTGTGAAATCTTTCAATGATCACATGCCGATGAGTGTACAACTTCATGCCCGTGGCCCGTGAGTGTGCAATTATGCAAAAGAGAGTGTGCAACTCTGTCGCCTCAAACTTGTAGCTTGGAAAATTCTGAAATAAAAAGAATTAGACCATAACTTGAGAGAAAATAACTTTACAGCTTCCAAGTTGAGCATTGTCCTTGACTACCTTGCAGCCATTTTTTCCCGCAGAAAAGAAAAATATTGCATGTCAATCTGACACAAGACAGCATGAAACTTCCTTCAGACTTTGAAACGATTCAGTAATCAAGAAGCCAATACTTAATGTGCTTAATGAAAGGGCGTGCCCCAATTAGATCAAGAAAAGAGTGAGGGTCACATCTCACAGTGACTATGAACTCGGTCGACAGCTCTGCCTTTTTTCTTCAGAATTCGATTAGACAGAAAACAAACTCCCCAGTTCTCACATCTCATTTGGCCGCATGCATCATTTTTTTTGAATTTTCACCGGGGGGGAGTTTTCCCCACCTGAATATTTTGTATAGATATGCGGACCAAAGGTCCTGATGAGGCATCGTAGATTCACAAGGTCAAGAGAGAGAGAGAGAGGGGGGGAGGTCAAACCCAGCAGCAGGGGCTTAAACAGGATTGGAAAAATAGGGCAGCCAGGCATCCACCGCATGTTTTAGGGGGGGCAGCCGAACACGCCAGAGCACCACGTCGTCCCTGCATCGGCTGAGGAGCCCGGGGAGCGACAGGGGGGGACCCTCTGGAAGACCACCGCATTCCGGTGCTTCCAAAGTTGCCAGCAGCAGAGCAGCAGGAAGGTGGGCCCCGACCCCGCCGGCACCCGAGGCGGCGGGGTGAGGAGGTGAAGCGAACGGACGGAGGTAGTCTCAAGGGAGCTCTTCCCGACCAAAGTCCAGAAGCGTTGGGCGAACGCACACCCGAAGATGAGGTGATCAGCTGTCTCGAGGGGAGCGGAGCAAAGGGGGCACCCTGCTCCGGCAGCGTCGACGATGTGCTTGCGAAGGAGGACGTCCCTGGTGTGGATCCTGGCCTTCACCAGAAGCCAAGCGAAGGAACAAACCCGGCTAGGGGCGAAGCTGCCCCAGACAAAGGCCTCGAAAGGCACCCCAAGCCCACCGAAGTGGCACGGCTGGTAGACACTGGTCGACGAGAGGAGCGAGCCGTTGGCGCAGCCAGGGCGCAGAGACCATTCATCGGGCGACTCAGAAAGGGTCACGGCACCAACGATCCGAAGCAGCTCGGCACGCTCGCGCCCCCAGCAGGATTTAGGCGCGGACCAGCACCGCGTCGATGCCGAGACGCATGACCTGGGCCACGAAGGCTTCTGGCGCGGTGGTGTGGGAAAACAGCGAAGGCAGCCGCCACACCAGGGCGCCTCCTGGGAGCCAAGCGTCCAACCAGAAGGCAGTGGTGCACCCGTCCCCCAACTGGACCGTGGAGATCGCCCTGTAGGTCGGCATGAGCCCCGCCGGGGAGGCCTAGTGGGAGCCAGGGAGGGTCGACGCCACCATCTGGGTGAGAAGGGAGCGCCCGAGCTCGGACCAAACCCAAGTGGCCCATGGCGAGTCCTGTTGAGAGTGGAGGCGGTGAAGCAGCTTCACAGGAGAGAGCGGTTCTGGACCGGGAGAGCACGCACCCAAGTCCTCCCTCGCTCTTGGGGCGGACCACCCGCTCCCAAGCAACAAGGCACTGGGCCCCCGACGCCCTATCCGCAGCAGCCCACAGGAAGGAGCGCCGAAGAGCATCCAGAGCGCGCAGCACCGATGGCGGCAGCTCCATAGTAGCCATGATGTAGGTGGGCAGCGAGTCGAGGACGGCGTTGAGCAGGACAAGTCGACCCCCAAAGGAGAGGAGTTGCGCCCGCCATCCGGACAGGTAACGCTCGGCCTTGGCGATGAGTGGGAGGAAGTCGTCCATCGTCAGCTTGCGGTTGGAGAGAGGAAGCCCAAGGTAGACCTGAGGAAAACTCCCCAGTTGGCAGCCCAAGACATGAACCATGTCCTGAAGATCATCCTCGGGGACGTGCATGGGTACCACCGTGCTCTTGTGGAAGTTGATGACAAAGCCCAGTTGCCGCCGCAAAATCATCAAGGATGCTTTTCAGCCGCCTCACCGCCTCCAGCTCCGCCCGGAGAACGATGAGGGTGTCGTCGGCGTACTGGAGGACTAGCGGCGGCTTACCAGCCACCAGCGGGTGCGCCATCCCCCCGTCTTGCTGGATCATCCGTTGCAGCACATCCGCCACAAGCAGGAAGAGGTAGGAGGAGATCGGGTCGCCTTGATGCAGCCCTTTCTTGCACGTGATCCAGCACCCGGGCACCCCGTTGAGGAGGACTGCGGACATTGAGGAGTGGAAAATGGCATCCATCCAGTCACACCAGCGAGTGGGGAACCCTCGCACCTCCATGATCCGCCGAAGGCTCTTCCAGCTGATGGAGTCGAAGGCCTTCGCAAAGTCAAGCTTGAGTACGAGAGAGGGTGCCTTCCTAGAGTCACAACATTGCACAATCTCCGCAGCGTAGACGAAGTTCTCGGAGATGCTTCGCCCTTTGATGAAGCCGGACTGGTCGGAGTCAATCAGCCCCGGAATTTGTTATTGAAGTCTGGTAGTCAGGGCTTTGCAGACCAGCTTGACGTCACAGTTCTGAAGCGAGACCGGCCGAAAACCTCCGGGAGTAAGAACACCGTCGCCTTTGGGCAGCAACACAATGTGCGCCCGGTTGATGCAGGAGAGGTCGGCCGACGAGGAGTAGACCCCCTCGAAGAGCCGCATGACATCGCCGGCCACCGTCGCCCAAGCCGCCTGATAGAACGCTGGCCCAAGGCCGTCGGGACCAGGCGCACTTGTCCTGTCAAGGGCGCGGACGGCGGCCTCGACCTCCCGAAGCTGGAACGGGGCTTCCAGCTTGGCGCCGTCCACCAGAGGCGCACCCATGTAGAGAGCGGCTAGGTCAAAACCTCACACGGGCTCCTTGGTCGTGCCTAAAAGGGCGGTGTAGAAGGCGTGCAGGGCCTCTGCTTTGGCAGCATGGCCGGCAACCACCGTGCCGCCGACGTCCAGCTCCCGTATCCAGTTCGCCCGAAACCGATGCGAGGCCTGGGCATGGAAGAACCGGGTGTTCTTGTCCCCCTCGCCCACGCGCCGGAACTTCCCCTGCTGACGCCAGAATGCGGCCTGCTAGCGCACCGAGAGGGCCAGGGCGGCACGAGCGTCCCGCCGGAGATCGCCTTCATCCACTGAAAGCTCACGGTACTCTTCGAAGAAGTCAAAAAGGTCAATAATAAACCTGCAGTTGTTATCGAGTTTAGGGACAAACCGGTGATTAGCTTTCCAAACCTTTGCCGCGTGTCGAAAGGACTTGACCCTAGCCGCGATGTCTCGAGCACCGTCCAAAACACGAGTGGGGTGATCCCAGGAAGGGGTGGTGGAAGAGAGAAAGAGGGGGTCAAGAAGCCACTTGTTTTCAAAATGGAATTGGCGCGAGACGGGGACATGGGTGGAAGCTGTGACCAACAGGGGAAATGATCGGAGGTCACCCGAGGGCGCGACGCCAGCGAGGAGTTGGGAAGGGCAGAGTCCCAGTCGGCGTTGAAGAACGCGCGGTCGAGGCGTGCAAGAGTGGGGGGGGTGCGACGGTCCGTCCAAGTGAATAAGCGATCGAAGAGAGGGAGCTCGAGCCAGGACAAGGAGGCAATGAGGGCATTAAACCTGGAGGAGAGCGAAGCTGAGAAGTTGGCATTGTTTTTCTCCTCTCGGTACCGGATGAGATTAAAATCGCCGATGGATAGCCAAGGACCATGCACCAAGGGCGCGAGGGAGAGCATTTCGTCGACGAACACTTGCATGAGAGAGTGGTCTGACGGCGCGTAGACATTGGAGATAGAGAAGGAGAGGTCTGAAGAGGTCGAGGAGAGGACGGTGGTCAGGGCGAAACATCCGGAGTGAGAAGAAACTAGGGAAAGGGCGTTCGGGTCCCAAGCTATAACAAGTCCCCCGCGAGAGCCGTCAGCCTCCATGCACTCGAAAGTAGCTAGCCTGGGGGGAAGAAAAGTACAGGCCTTGAACAGGGACACCGCGGAGAGTTTTGTTTCCTGGATACAAGCAATCAGGGGGTTTGCATCGCAAATAGCCTTACGCACAAGCACACATTTGTCATCATCCCCCAGCCCCTGGACATTCCAGGACAAGATAGACATGATAGAGCCCACACTATCCATAACCAGAGATAGCACCATGAGCGGGAAGAGAGCACCAACAGAACACACGACTACGCCCGGACGGTCTCTGACGACCAACGCCACACACAGACAACACGAGAGAAAAGAAACAAAAGCAGAACGAGATACAAACGCCGGCCCGGGACAAGGCAGCGGCGCCCGGAGAGAGCACCCAGGGTGCGCTAATCATCGACAGAGGACGGCACCGGTGCAGAAGGGATGGCCGCCGCCATGCGTAACTCGGACACAGCATTCATTCCCAGAGGCTTGAGGACGGCCGAGACGACATTGCTCTTGAGAGCTTTAGCCCGAAACAGGGAGGAGCATCCTTTCAGAGAGTCCTTGAGCTCCCGCTGCTTGATAGCCTTTGCAGTCATGGAGATGTACTGCGCAGGCTCTTTCTGGGCCAGGCGCCGGCTGAAACGAACGGGGGCCTCAACGACAGCAGCTGCCACAGCCTCAGCAGGCTCAGTGCATGGGCCATGCATAGCGGGTTCCGGGTCAGCACCCGCACCCGCTCCCGCAACCGCGGGCTGGACAGCAAACCCTAGAGCTTCAACATCCAGATTTTCATCCCCTCCCGAGCCGCTGTCCTCGACGAGCTTGGAGATGACCACAGACGAGGCAGCAGGCGGGGCGGGAGCGCTTGGCAGAGGCAGAGCCCCATGGAGGCGGAGGGGAAAGGCGAGCCGCGCCCCGGCTCCCCCCTGCCCTGCGGCTGGAAGGCGGATGCTGCCTAGGGGGTTGGGGCCGGCCAACCAAGAGGGTGGCCATGGAGCGGCATCTGCCCGCCGTTGTGAGCGAAAGGCGGCGGAGGTGGAGGGCCGAAGTGTGGCCTGTAGACGCCGTTGGCGTCGTAGGAGTCCTCTTGCGGCCACAAGGCAAGGGTGCGGACGGAGATCACGCGGGAGCCCCACACCCCACAACGAGGCCAAACGTCGCAGGGCACGTCCCGGGCATGCTCGATAAGGAGGACAACCCGCACAGAGGAGAGGTCCTCGCCGGAGAGGACGCGATGGTCGATCTCGACGAGGTCGCCAAAGCTGGAGAACGCCCTTGCAATCCCCACAGAGTTGATGTGCTCTGCCGGGAAGCGAGTGGCGGAGATGAAAGCGTGCGCGCGAGCCCTGGGCGGGACCCTGTCCGCCTCCTCCTCCCGAACAAAGCGGATGCGCGCTCCCTCGAAAGGGATCTCGTGGAGGGCGACACACGCGTCACGGTCATCGGCAGTGTTGAAACGGAGGTACATCGCTCCGATGGAGGAGCCCACGGTGTCGAAGAAAAGCTGGGGGGCCACTTGCAGAAGGGACTCCCGAACGGCAGAAGTAGGGGAGGAAAAGGCTCCTGGAGGGAAGATGTAGACCATGGCAAGGCGCCTGGCCGCCGCGAGGTCTCCCGTAGGCATGAAAACGTCGAGGAAATGAGGCCTCTCCGATTCCACGACGAGGGAAGGGGCCCTCTCCATGGACTCCGCCTCCGAGCCCGCCGAGGCCGACGAGCCCGAGTGGACAAGGCCGCCGTCATTGTCAAAGGCAGGAGGGACACCAGAGCGCTCGGACTCGTCGGAGCCGGACTCCTCAGAGGCCACTCGACGCCGTAGCACGGCGTCCAGCTGGAAGCACACCGGGGAGGGCGGGGAGCGCCGAAAACAAGGCGGGGAGGGGGGTGGAAGCACCCGAGCCGCAGGGGGAGGAGCGGATGGTGAGGAAGCGGAGAGGCGATGGCAAGGGGCGCAACGCGTCGGACCGGAGGAGGCAGAGCGCGTTTGCCGAGGAGATGGCGCCCGACGCAGGGCTCTCCCCGGTGAGACGAGCGGGGGAGAGCCTAGAGGGGGTATCAGCGGGGAGTGGAGGGGTGGGTAGGGCAGAAGAAAACGAAGCGGAGGGGTGACGCTCGTCGACAGGCATGGGAGGAGGCCGGGAAGGCGGGGGGAGGGAGGTGGGACGGGGCCGAGCCATGCACTGGCGGAGGCGGTGCCCGGAGCCGCCGCACCCCCTGCAACAGATGGGGTCCCGGCAGGCAGCGACGCGGCACCGAGAAGAAAGACACCGGAAACACCCAGAGAGAGACCGCAGAGGAGAGGGAGGGGGAGGCGTAGCAGGGGGAGGGGGGCGAGAGGGAGGAGGAGGGCTTGCAGATAAGAGAGGCGGGGGGAGGGGGGGCGTCGTCAATGGGAGCAGCATTGATGGACGCCGCGTGGAGCCGGACGGCGATGGGACTGGAGGGGCTAGGCGCCGCTCCCTCGCCTAGGCCGGTCGCAGTGAGATCGAGGAGGAGAGCTGCACGCCGGGCGTCAGGGGATGGGCAGGGGCTTCCGCAGACGGGGCATCAATGGCCGATGGGATTGTGCTGAGCTGCCCAACAGCAAGAGGGATGGGGAGCAGTCCAGCGCAATTAGTGCGCCCTGGAGGCCACGACGGGGTTTGAATGCAGGGCGCTTCCTCCTCGTCCCCCCTCATGGTCAACGGTCCGAAGACCAGCCGCGGCCATGGACGCAAGCTGGAGCGAGAGATGCGGCCTCAGCTTGATCAAGGCCATCTGAGCAACACCAACAGCAGCGATGAGACGCGCTACATCCGGGCTAGCAAGCTGCGTGTGGAATACGGCCGGAGCAACCTGGATGACCTTGATCTGCTCGGGCAGGGCGCAGAAGAAGTAGTTGACAAGGTCCCGAACACGAGGCGAAGAAAAACAAGGGGACAGGAAAGGTGGGGTGAACCATAGTTCCCCCGGGACAGAGCACGAAGGGAACGAGCGGGGATCGAAGGAAACCCCGGAGTAGAACTGACGAAGGATTCGGGATTGGAAGGCCTCACCTGGGCGGGGGACGGAGACACGGACGGAGCTGGCGGCATCGCAGCTAGGGTCGAGAGCTTCATCCACGGGGTTGCAGGTTGGAGGCGGCTCACCGGGGTCCTCAGCGGGTGGCCGCTGGCGCCGGGAGCGGCGGCAACGCGTGGGGGGGAGGGGGGGGGGCTGGAGGAGAGGGCTGGACGGCGGTCGCCCGCGCGTCGCCAGAGCGGCGGGGTGGCTTATTCATCTCTTCCCCCTGGGGGTGGTCGTATGCATCATTTTGATACAGAGGCCAGAGGACAACCTTCTTTTCGAAAAAAAATTCTTACATCTCATAGATCACCAAAAGACACAAAAGACGCTGACACGGACGGACCAACTTCAGCCCCACACGCAGCAACCAACAACTACAAGGACTCACTCACCACACGTCCTCACCCATGGACAGACACGACACTGCTCATCATCTTCTCCTGAAAATGAAACGAAATTCTTGAGTCGACCTCCTCCATCTTGCTCTCCTCAGCGCCATCCTCGTCGAGCTCTCCGGCATCTTCCGATGGAAGGCGTGCACCAGCACGCCCAACATGTGGTGCACCAGCGCCACCCCGATGCGTGCCCCGCGAACATCCTCCGGCTGGCACCGTGATTCCGTGAACATGTACTGCATTTCTGCGTTTGCTCGTACAGATGCAAATGTGTGATGAACTGATGAATGCGTGTGTGTGTGCGGTTATTTACAGGGAGGGGATCGAGTGGGATACTTGTATGTACGTATCTGAGTAGCACTTTGATGTTGAGGTTCGCGACGCCGTCCTCATGTGCGCCGACATGGTAACGGCCGGCAAGACAAGGTCTGGCAGGTGGCTACTACCTCTTGTGCCTAGTGGTCGAACAACAGCCGGCTCCAGACCATGTCCATCCTCGCCGTCAGCCGGATTAGTTCTGCAAACCCCCTGCTACGGCGGTCTTGTTGAAGATGTGAATCACGCACGGAGATCTTGCGATCCGAGAGATGAGGGCTGGGCAGGTTAGTGCGAAAGAACACCTGAAGCTGGATAAATGGGGCAGAAAGGCGGCGGCGCGTGAAATTTTTGGGGCAGACGATTCGCTAGGCTCGACAGGCGATTTCATTACCTGACATGGGGAGGACCAGGGCGGCGCCATGGGAAGAGGTTGCGGGCTCGATGTCTATCCATGGGGAAGAACGATAGGACAGGGCGGCGCCATGGGAAGAGGTTGGGGGCTCGGTGTCCATCCATGGGGTGGAACGGAAGGAATACTTCTTCGATACAACCCCTTAAACACATCAACGCATGAGATTTTTTTTTTAAATACGTCTTGAACATATATATGGCATGGGAGGCACCCTCGACTGGGCCGGCCCATTGGTGAAGGCTGCAGGGAGTGCGACACGAAATGTAAAAATTCACAAAATACAAGCCCCCTTGCCTCAAAAAAATAAATAAAAATACAAGCCCCCGTTAAGAATCGAACCACAGACCTCTTATACATGTAGTAGAGCCACAGACCTCTTATACATGTAGTAGAGCCACTCACCAATTAGGAGCCTGCAAACTTAGGAATCTCGCCGCCCGGTTTTATTGGGCCCATGAGCCGAAACAGAAAGACCACTAAATACGCACAGGAGAAATCGGAAATAAATCTCTTAGATAATCACCGCTATTAATTAGGCCTATTAACTAACCTGTGCAAGCAATGGCTACTGCCTTATCCAATCAAGAAGACCCATGCGCTAAAGCTAGCCATGATGGCCTTCCTTCAAAAAAAAGAGACCCATGCGCTAGCTTCCATGAAGAGACGAGGGAATAAAGTGACGTGTTTAAATGCAGCAGCCTATTTTTTTCGTTTTTGATATAAAGTTTGCAGCAACCTAGTAAACATGGTAGTACAAGTTTTGGTGGCTCTCAGACCCAATAAACTCGAATGGAGGGAGTAACACCAAGGAAATTCTGTATGAATTTTTAAAAATTGAATAATGTTTCATAATCCAACATTTGTTATTGAACAACTTGAACACATTTTGAAAATGTCATTTTTCATAAAAGCATGAGCATTTTTCAAAAAAATTGAATAACATTTTTTACAAGCATGAACATTTCAAAAAAAATCAGGAGATATGTTAGTTCAAAATGTTAAGAACATTTTTTTCGAGCAACATTTTGAACACTTCTAAAGAAATATGAGGAGTGTGCAAACTTCAGAACTAACATTTTGAACACTTCCTTTCTTTTTAGCTTCTTATGTGGCTAATGTAACTTTCTGATTTTTCAGTAAAAAAAAATCTTGTGTTTTAAAACCAGCTTTTGTTTTGTTTTCTTCTAGGTTTTTTCTTCTCTTTTTTTCAAATGCCAGAAATTTTCAAAATAAAAAAAACAAATTCGCGAACTTTCTCATTTTTTAACTTTTCTCAACTCTTTTTGGGTGATATTTATGAAAATCTGCAAAATAAATAAATTTGTGAACACTTTTTCAACATCGATGAACTTTATTCAAATCTTCGAACTCTTGGGCCGGCCCAACAAGCGCCCGATTGGAGCGATGCCATCGCCTATCAGGGTGGTAGAAACCGAAAATTCGGTTTTTTACCATTCTTTCTTTTTAAATTTTTGGTTAGCAAACCTAAAAACTAAAAATGTTAAACCAATACAATAACTGAAGATGTCGACAAACAACATGCTCCCAGACAGAGCCTTTTGACCTACACGGACACCTTCCGTTGAACATGGTCTAGTTTTGGACATTCTTAAGACCACCACATTTTTTGCTAGGTTTGAACGATTTCCGACACCATACGCAAGTTGCATCACGTTCGATCAATTATCGTCCATTTTTCATCAAGAAAACTCATTAAATTGCAAAAATAACGAAAACTCAAACAACTTGACATGATGCCTTGAATTGGTCATATAAACTCATGAGATTTTTTGGGTCATTTCACAATGCTGATAAAAACGTGCTCTCATACAGACCAATCTCGCCTACCCGAACAACCCCCGTTGAACATAGTCTATTTTTTGGACATGCATGTAATGATCCAACTATTGCCAGTAGGTGGGGTGCCCATGGTTTGAACGAATTTTGACACTATATGCAAGTTGTGTCACGTCCGAGCATGTATCAGCCATTTTTCATCGAGAAAACTCCAGAAAAGTGCAAGAATTGTTAAAAACTCAAACAACTTGGCGGTTAGGTCACGGTGATTGATGTCCTTTGATGGTGTTTGAGGTTCTCATCGCTTTGTAGAGTGCTTATGTTTGCTCTATTTCTAAGGCTGGTCGATGTGTGGCCAAGAGGAGGTGCACTAGTTGTCTTGGTGGAACATTGCCCTTCGGTGGTGTCTGCGGTTCTTGTTGTCGCGATCGTGACCTTGGCGGTTGGCTGCCCTTCAACGACATGCTTGACTCTCCTAGTGTTGTATGGTTAAGAGTGACCGTTGAGTAAGCGGACGACCTTTTCCTCTTCATATTTTCGGCGTCGGGACTCTTTTCGACTGGTCTAAAAGACTCCTCCATGCTCTTCTCGATGTCGGGACTCCTTTTGACTGAACCAACAAGACGCCTCCCTACTCTTCTCGGCCTGTTCTCGATGGGTGCTAAGTATAAAGCCTACTTGGCGTAGCTAGTTTCCAGTTGGTTCTTTGTCTCTGTTTCCTCTGTTCCTTTGTGTGTGAGTGTCGTGTGCATCATGTAGCCGTTGTGTTGTATCTTATCCATACTTTTTATAAAAAAAATGAAAAATGGTTCAGTCTGGCTTTTGCCCTCCGTAGTTGCCCTAATTTTTGTAGGCAAGTTTGATTTAGGACAAAATAGAAATTTCAGTTAAGTTTGAATGGAGAACATTTTTTAATATATTTTTTGTAGAAGCTTACTTTATCTAATCTTAACTTGGAAATGCAACTGTAATCTAATCTACAAGTCTACCCTAGTATATTGGAGCCTGCCAGCCTAGCACTTACGTAGTTCTGAACTTCTGATTGCATATCCATTTACATCTATATAAGAACCAGGAAGCATCCTTATCCCTTAATTTCCTAAGAAGCAGATCCAGCTGGCAGCTTCCGATCGATTTGGCATCCACTGCACCTCCGTGCATTTTACCGCCGTTTGTTTCCTGCTTCGCCGCTGGCCTGCCGCCGCCTGCTCATCTCTCGGTGACAAGGTCGGCTCCTTTCAGGCCTGCAAGCTGCAACACTACTCCTGCCCGGCCGGTATGTCACTATGTACAGCATTACTTGTGAACTGGTAGGAGTACATATGAAGCATGTTTTCAGTTTTAGGTGAGTCAGTTTTACATGTGCTTGAAATTCATATGTTTACGGGAGACTTTTTAGTTTGGGTCTGAAACTAAACCGCGAAAACTCGTCCATTCCAGTCGGCGCAAACAAAGGTGGAGCAATTAACATGGCTGGTGGAGGGCCGCTGGAGCTATGGAACCACCGTTCGATGCAGATCCTGGTCCTCCTCAGCCTCGGGCTCCAGGTCGTCCTCTTCGTCTTCGCCGGGATCCGCCGGCGTGAAGCCTTCCCCGTGCGGAGGCTCCTCCTGTGGTTAGCATACCTCATGGCCGACTCCACGGCCGTGTACGCCGTCGGCCACCTGTCGTTCAGCAGCACCGTGCGAGAGCATCAGCTCGTCGCGTTCTGGGCGCCGTTCCTGCTGCTGCACCTCGGTGGCCCGGACAACATCACCGCCTATGCCCTCCAGGACAACCAGCTCTGGCTTCGCCACCTCCAAATCCTCGTCGTGCAGGTCCTCGGGGCAGCCTACGTCATCCACAAGAACATCGACGGAGGTAGCAGCGGGCGGCTGCTCCGGCTTGCCTCCGGCTTGATGTTCGCCGTTGGATTTGTCAAGTACGGGGAGAGGACGTGGGCGCTCAAGTGTGGCACCCTGGAAAGCATCGGCGCCTCGGTCAAGACGCAGCCGCCCGCCATCCATAAACATTCCCACCGTCAGGACGAAGCGTCGGACGAGGAATTCCTCGTGCGACGAGCCCACTCGCTGTTCCACGTCTGCAAGCGTGCCATTGTTGATTCTTCCGTGATCGAGAAGGACTCCGTGGAGGGGCAGGAACAGTACACCACCAAGATGATGCGCAAAGTGGAGCTATGGGCGCTGATGGAGATCGAGCTCTCCCTCATGTACGACGTACTCTACACCAAGGCGGCCGTGGTCCACACCGCTGCCGGATATCTGGTCCGTGTCGTCTCGCCGCTCACCATTGCCGCCTCGCTGGTGCTGTTCCAGCTCACCCCCAAGGACAGCCACATCGGAGCCGACGTGGCCATCACCTACGTCCTGCTGGGTGGTGCCTTGTTCATGGAGACGACGTCGCTCGTGAACGCGCTAGGATCGTCTTGGACGTTTGCGTTCCTGAGCACCACCAGGTGGCGATGGCTCCGGTACGTAGCCCTGTGCAACGGGAGATGGGACAGTCTCCGGCGTAGGGTTGTGTCTCTTCACCATCTTGTCAAGGGAGGATTTCCTGGTGGTAGCAGCACCAACAGGTACAAATCGAGGAGGTGGTCATACATCATCGGGCAGTACAACATGCTGCACTTGTGCACGCGCCCCGCCGACACACTGCTCACCAGCCCGCTGCTCGGTAGGCTGGCCAGGACGCTGGGACCCAACGGGTGGTGGGACAGGAAGCACTACTCAGGGACCGTCAAGATATCGGTTTCAGTCAAGAAACACATCTCCCTACACATGGGGCGGCTGTACAAACACGGGACGCTCAACTCCCTGGGCATGCTCAGGAAGAAGTGGGGCGAGGAGCCGCTGGACCGTCGAGGGCTGTACGAAGGCATTCTGAAAGACTCCCTGGGTGTGGAGTTCCAGGAGGGCATCATCATCTGGCACATCGCCACCGACATCTTCCTGGCCAAGAGCGAGAGAGCCAAGGCCGAGGACGCGGCGCCACGCGTGGAGGCCATCGTGATGCTGTCCGACTACATGATGTTCCTCATGGTGGATCGCCCCTACATGCTCCCAGGCCAACCCCAAAACAGGTTGTACCAACGTACCTGCGAGAATCTGGTCAGCATGCGGTTGACAGATGATCCTGAGCACCCAAACCGCCGACGCAGAGGTATGATCAAGAATCTGTTCCGCGTGCGTGATGGCCCGGCTTCCGGCACTTCCAGGGCCTCCGAGAGACGTGATCTCGCCAACAGACTGTATGATGAGTATGCGAGCCGAAGGTTCAGCCACGACGCTCCCCGTCTCACGTACGTAGCCCGACTTGCCAAACGGCTGCTACAGAAGGAGAGAGCCGACGGCACGGCCGACTCGTTGGACCTTGTGCTTGAGGTGTGGACGGACATTCTCGTCTACGCGGGCAACAAGTGCAGCAGGGAGTCCCATGCCAAGAAGCTCAACAGTGGCGGCGAGCTCACGACCATCCTGTGGCTCATGGCGGAACACCTCTACCAAGTGTCCCTCGAGGAAGCATCACACGCGCAGAGAGACGATGATGTATCTAACGTACTATAATTCGACCACTAACGTCCCAGTTGTACGTACATGTTGTGTTTTGAAAGTGAATCCGGCCACATGTAAATATATGTACTATGATCTTCTCTTGCGCTTACCAACTGTGTTTCTATGAGTGAACCACCCACAATTTAATTAGTGCGCTGAAGAATCCGATCACAATGGAGTCGACTAGTATTTATTTACCTATCCCTGATTCCTAATTAAATTAGTATTGTCAGGCTACCAAATCATGAGCTGGTCCGCAAGATACAAGCACGTATGGTACGTACCAACCGCAACATGCATATATGCCCAACTGTTGACACATGCGTGATTCCTCGCCATCTGTCTACCTATGTGTTTTTTGTTTCTCTTTATGGCTTCTTCTGGGGAAAAGCCAAAAAAAAACACGACTATGAATACCTTAGCAAATAGGCTGTGAAATACATGCAAATCGAGCAACACTACTTGAGAAATTGCATTGAGCAGGTGAGGTTTGTATGTTGAAATGATACATGCTTTTTTTTCGAGTTGAGGAGGAGAGCTTCCAATTAAATTTCATTCAAAATGAAACTGATAACACAAAGTGTCGATGGGGAGTGAACCCTCAACAAACAAAAGGTTTCGCCAAATAAAATAGCTGACCGCGGATTACTGGAAGGCTAAACTTTGCCTAGTGCATTTCATCGGGTACTAGGCAAATATGACCTTTTTTTCTTCTTTTTTTCAAAAAGGGAAGGACCCCAGAAATATGACCTTTCTTGAGTATTTATTTTGCGTTTGGCAAACTGTTCTTCACCGAGTGCTTTTTTCAGCACTTGGCAAACATTTCTTTGTCAAGTTTTTTTTTTCACTCGTCAAAGAATTCTTTGCCGAGCAACTTTTTTGTGCACTCGGCAAACACTCATTTTTTGTTTTTCCTTCTCCTTTCTCTTATTTCTTTCCGTGTGCATATTATTTGATTTCATTTTTCCCTTTATGCTTTGTTCTTGCCTACAATATTTTCTTTTTTCCATTTTTTCTCCTTGCATTTTCTTTTATATGCACCAAGTGCATTTCTATGCATTTAGTGAATACAATAAACTTTTGAATTGCAAGTGCATGAATTTTTCGGTAGAATTGGGTTAAAATTGCTGAGAGGGCCTCCCTCTCGACCCACCACCCCCAAGCGAAGGTCTAGACTGAAATGGGTAGCTGACTGTGACTTCCTCAACATTGATGATTCTGAAGGAAATATGCCCTAGAGGCAATAATAAAGTTGTTATTTATATTTCCTTATATCATGATAAATGTTTATTATTCATGCTAGAATTGTATTAACCGGAAACTTAGTACATGTGTGAATACATAGACAAATAGAGTGTCACTAGTATGCCTCTACTTGACTAGCTCGTTGAATCAAAGATGGTTAAGCTTCCTAGCCATAGACATGAGTTGTCATTTGATTAACGGGATCACATCATTAGAGAATGATGTGATTGACTTGACCCATTCCGTTAGCCTAGCACTTGATCGTTTAGTTTATTTGCTATTGCTTTCTTCATGACCTATACACGTTCCTATGACTATGAGATTATGCAACTCCTGAATACCGTAGGAACACTTAGTGTGCTACCAAACGTCACAACGTAACTGGGTGGTTATAAAGGTGCTCTATAGGTGTCTCCGATGGTGTTTGTTGAGTTGGCATAGATCGAGATTAGGATTTGTCACTCCGATTGTCGGAGACGTATCTCTGGGCCCTCTCGGTAATGCACATCACTATAAGCCTTGCAAGCAATGTGACTAAGGAGTTAGTTGCGTGATGATGCATTATGGAACAAGTAGTGAGACTTGCCGGTAACGAGATTGAACTAGGTCTGGAGATACCGACGATCGAATCTCGGGCAAGTAACATACCGATGACAAAGGGAACAACGTATGTTGTTATGCGGTTTGACCGATAAAGATCTTCGTAGAATATGTGGGAGCCAATATGAACATCCAGGTTCCGCTATTGGTTGTTGACTGGAGACGTGTCTTGGTCATGTCTACATAGTTCTCGAACCCGTAGGGTCTGCACGCTTAACATTCGGTGACGATCGGTATTATGAGTTTATGTGTTTTGATGTACCGAAGGTAGTTCGGAGTCCCGGATATGATCACGGACATGATGACGAGTCTCGAAATGGTGAAGACATAAAGATCAATATATTGGATGACTATGTTTGGACATCGGAATGGTTTCGGGTGAGTTCGGGCATTTACCGGAGTACCGGGAGGTTACCGGACCCCCCCCCTCCCCCGGAAGTATATGGGCCTTATTGGGCCATAGTGGGAGAGAGGAGAAGGGAGCCTAGGAGGGCGCGCGCCCCCCAAGCCCAATCCGAATTGGGTGGGGGGCCGCCCCCCCCCCTTTCCTTCCTCCTTCCTCCCTCTTCCTTCCTCTCCTGGTCCAACTAGGGAAGGGGGGATACTACTCCCGGTGGGAGTAGGACTCCTCCAGGGCGTGCCATAGAGGGCCGGCCCTCCCCCCTCCACTCCTTTATATACGGGGGAGGGGGCACTGATACGTCTCCAACGTATCTATAATTTTTGATTGTTCCATGCTATTATATTATCTGTTTTGGATGTTTAATGGGCTTTATTATACACTTTTATATTATTTTTGGGACTAACCTACTAACTGGAGGCCCAGTCCAAATTATTGTTTTTTTTGCCTATTTTAGTGTTTCGCAGAAAAGGAATATCAAACGGAATCCAAACGGAATGAAACCTTCGGGAGAGTGATTTTTGGAACAAACGCAATCCAGGAGACTTGGAGTGGACGTCAAGGAAGCAACAAGGCGACCACGAGGTAGGGAGGCGCGCCCAGGGGGGTAGGCACGCCCCCCACCCTCGTGGGCCCCTCGTGGCTCCCCCAACCGACTTCTTTTGCCTATATATACTCATATACCCCGAAAACATCCGAGAGCTCCACGAAACCCTATTTCCACCGTCACAACCTTCTGTACCCGTGAGATCCCATCTTGGGGCCTTTTCCGGCGCTCCGCCAGAGGGGGAATCGATCACGGAGGGCTTCTACATCAACACCATATTCTCTCTGATGATGTGTGAGTAGTTTACCTCAGACCTTCGGGTCCATAGTTATTAGCTAGATGGCTTCTTCTCTCTCTTTGGATCTCAATACAAAGTTCTCCTCGATTCTCTTGGAGATCTATTCGATGTAATTCTTTTGCGGTGTGTTTGTCGAGATCCGATGAATTGTGGGTTTATGATCAAGATTATCTATGAACAATATTTGAATCTCTTTGAATTCCTTTATGTATGATTTGTTATCTTTGCAAGTCTGTTCGAATTATCAGTTTGGTTTGGCCTGCTAGATTGATCTTTCTTGCAATGGGAGAAGTGCTTAGCTTTGGGTTCAATCTTGCGGTGTCCTTTCCCAGTGACAGCAGGGGCAGCAAGGCACGCATTGTATTATTGCCATCGAGGATAAAAAGATGGAGTTTATATCATATTGCTTGAGTTTATCCCTCTACATCATGTCATCTTGCTTAATGCGTTACTCTGTTCTTATGAACTTAATACTCTAGATGCATGCTGGATAGCGGTCGATGTGTGGAGTAATAGGAGTAGATGCATAATCGTTTCGGTCTACTTGTCGCGGACGTGATGCCTATATACATGATCATGCCTAGATATTCTCATAACTATGCACTTTTCTATCAATTGCTCGACAGTAATTTGTTCACCCACCGTAATACTTATGCTATCTTGAGAGAAGCCACTAGTGAAACCTATGGCCCCCGGGTCTATCTTCCATCATATAAGTTTCCGATCTATTTTGTTTTGCAATCTTTACTTTCCAATCTATACAACAAAAATACCAAAAATATTTATCTTATCATCTCTATCAGATCTCACTTTTGCAAGTGGCCGTGAAGGGATTGACAACCCCTTTATCGCGTTGGTTGCAAGGTTCTTATTTGTTTGTGCAGGTACGAGGGATTTGCGTGTAGCCTCCTACTGGATTGATACCTTGGTTCTCAAAAACTGAGGGAAATACTTACGCTACTTTGCTGCATCACCCTTTCCTCTTCAAGGGAAAACCAACGCAGTGCTCAAGAGGTAGCAAGAAGGATTTTTGGCGCCGTTGCCGGGGAGTCTACGCACAAGTCAAGACATACCAAGTACCCATCACAAACTCTTATCCCTCGCATTGCATTATTTGCCATTTGCCTCTCGTTTTCCTCTCCCCCACTTCACCCTTGCCATTTTATTCGCCTTCTTTTTCGTTTGCCTTTTTCTCGCCAGATATATTGTTTGCTTGTGTTACCATGTGCCTTCTATTTGCCTGCATCTTTGCTTGCTAAAAATCTATTGATATGGATCTACTTAAAGTATTCTACTTGGATCATCTTTGATCCTTATGCGCTCGTGCTGAAACCCCAACTAGACTAGTTGATGGGAAATCTTTAGATGAGCATGCTCATTTTGTGCGTCACCGTTTGTCTGAAAAAGGGAGATTCTTATGGGATCAAATAAACAGATTGTTGTGTTATGCTTGGAATCTTTGTGAAATTTATGAGTTTACATGTTGCTCTAAGAACCCTAAAAACACCTTCCCTACCTATGTGAGTTTAATGAAAATGAAATCTTATCTTCTTATGCAAAGGGTGTTTATAGTTACTATGATATCAAACAAATTGAAGAATTTGTTGCTTTTAAGGGTGCTTATGAAGTTGCTTCTTTGATTGAAAAGTATGATATTACTCTCTACGAATCTGAAATTTTTAACATACTTAAATATTGCTATGAAAATTATGCTCATAATGTCTGTCAAAGAATTTATTGAGAGAATGATCATTGCTTTGGAAGAAAATAATGATATGCATTAATCTATAGATAATGATGATTCCGATGATTTGATTGAAATATCCCTTGATGAACATGATGCTTGCTATTCTTGTGGCCATGATGCCAATATTTATGAAGATGAATTTGCTATAGTTCCTTATGTTAAACATGAGATCGTTGCTATTGCACCCATACTTGATAATTCCTTCAACGAAAAGCATGATTGCAATGATGTTATTATAAATTCTCTTAATGTCAATTGTGCTAATAATATGCAAAACCCTAAGCTTGGGGATGCTAGTTTTGCTATGTCTACTACTTATTGCAATGATCATGATTGGGGTGATTCTTTTTATGATCTTGAAAATTTAGTAAAGCCCCATGATGAATATGAGATTAATAATCATGTTTTTAATTTTATTGAAAGTGGGTTTGGAAGAGTGTCAACTTTAGATCCCACATATTTGGAGAATGTTCAATCTTATGAATTTTTTGATAAAAGTGGGTTTGGAGAGGTCATGACTTTAGTTAATATTGATCCCACTATTTTGGAAGAGTGTCAACTTTGCATACATGTGGATCGTGTTAAGAATATGTTTTGTGATAGCTATATTGTTGAATTTGCTTATGATACTACATATAATTATTATGAGAGAGGAAAATATGGTTGTAGAAATTTTCATGTTACTAAATTACCTCTCGTCATGTTGAGATTGCTATCGTCTCTTTCTTCTTCCTTGCATATGCTAGTTTTTGCTTGCCTTGATAATTTGTTTCCTTATAAGATGTCTATGCATAGGAAGTATGTTAGACTTAGATGTGTTTTTCACGTGTTTTATGATGCTCTCTTTGTGCTTCAATTCTTGTCTTTTATATGAGCATCATTTGAATCTTTATGCCTAGCTAGGGCGTTAAACGATAGCACTTTTTGGGAGGCAACCCAATTTTATTTTTGTTCCTTGATTTTTGTTCCTGGTTAGTAATAAATAATTCATCTAGCCTCTGGTTAGATGTGGTTTTGTGTTTAAATTAGTGTTTGTGCCAAGTAAAACCTTTAGGATAACCTACGGTGGTAGTTAATTTGATCTTGCTGAAAAACAGAAACTTTTGCGCGCACAAGATTAGTTTTCATAAATCACAGAAACGTGCTTTTCAGTTGATTATTTTTGCAGAAGATTAATAAAAAAATTACCTAGGACTTCCTAAGTGATCATAATTTTTTAAGTTCCAGAAGTTTGAGTTTGATACAGATTGCTACAGATTGTTCTGTTTTTGACAGATTCTGTTTTTCGTGTGTTGTTTGCTTATTTTGATGAGTCTATGGCTAGTATCGGGGGGTATGAACCATAGAGATGTTGGAATACAGTAGGTTTAACACCAATATAAATAAAAAATGAGTTCATTGCAGTACCTTAAAGTGGTGGTTTGTTTTATTTCGTTAACGGAGCTCATGAGATTTTTTGTTGAGTTTTGTGTTGTGAAGTTTTCAAGTTTTGGGTAAAGATTTGATGGATTATGGAATAAGGAGTGGCAAGAGCCTAAGCTTGGGGATGCCCAAGGCACCCCAAGGTAAAATTCAAGGACAACCAAAAGCCTAAGCTTGGGGATGCCCCAGAAGGCATCCCCTCTTTCGTCTTCGTCCATCGGTAACTTTACTTGATGCTATATTCACCACATGATATGTGTTTTGCTTGGAGCGTCTTGTATGATTTGAGTCTTTGCTTTTTAGTTTACCACAATCATCCTTGCTGTACACACCTTTTGGGAGAGACACACATGAATCGGAATTTATTAGAATACTCTATGTGCTTCACTTATTTCTTTTGAGCTAGATAATTTTGCTCTAGTGCTTCACTTATATCTTTTTAGAGTACGGTGGTGGTTTTATTTTATAGAAATTACTAATCTCTCATGCTTCACTTAAATTATTTTGAGAGTCCTTTAGAACAGCATGGTAATTTGCTTTTGCTATAAAATTAGTCCTAATATGATAGGCATCCAAGATGGATATAATAAAAACTTTCATATAGAGTGCATTGAATACTATGAGAAGTTTGATACTTGATGATTGTTTTGAGATATGAAGATGGTGATATTAAAGTTGTGCTAGTTGAGTAATTGTGAATTTGAGAAATACTTGTGTTGAAGTTTGCAAGTCCCTAAGCATGCACGTATGGTAACCGTTGTGTAACAAATTTGAAACATGAGGTGTTCTTTGATTGTCATCCTTTGTGTGGAGGTCGGGATCGTGCGATGGTTAACTCCTACCAACCCTTCCCCTAGGAGCATGCGTGTAGTGCTTGGTTTTGATGACTTGTAGATTTTTTCAATAAGTATGTGAGTTCTTTATGACTAATGTTGAGTCCATGGATTATACGCACTCTTACCCTTCCATCATTGCTAGCCTCTTTGGTACCGTGCATTGCCCTTTCTCACCTTGAGAGTTGGTGCAAACTTCGCCTGTGCATCCAAACCCCGTGATATGATACGCTCTATCACACATAAACCTCCTTATATCTTCCTCAAAACAGCCACCATACCTACCTATTATGGCATTTCCATAGCCATTCCGAGATATATTGCCATGCAACTTTCCACCGTTTCATTTATTATGACACGCTTCATCATTGTCATATTGCCTTGCATGATCATGTGGTTGACATCGTATTTGTGGCAAAGCCACCATGCATAACTTATCATACATGTCACTCTTGATTCATTGCCCATCCCGGTACACCGCCGGAGGCATTCATATAGAGTCATATTTTGTTCTAGTATCGAGTTGTAACCATTGAGTTGTAAATAAATAGAAGTGTGATGATCATCATTCATAGAGCATTGTCCCCAAAAAAAGAAAGGCCAAATAAAAAAAGAGGCCCAAAAAAAGAAATAAAAAGGGACATTGCTACTATCCTTTTTCCACACTTGTGCTTCAAAGTAGCACCATGATCTTTATGATAGAGAGTCTCTTGTTTTGTCACTTTCATATACTAGTGGGAATTTTTCATTATAGAACTTGGCTTGTATATTCCAACAATGGGCTTCCTCAAATGCCCTAGGTCTTCATGAGAAAGAAAGTTGGATGCACACCCACTTAGTTTATTTTTTGAGCTTTCATACATTTATAGCTCTAGTGCATCCGTTGCATGGCAATCCCTACTCCTTGCATTGACAACAATTGATGGGCATCTCCCTAGCCCGTTGATTAGCCGCGTCAATGTGAGACTTTCTCCTTTTTTGTCTTCTTCGCACAATCCCCATCATCATATTCTATTCCACCCATAGTGCTATGTCCATGGCTCACGCTCATATATTGCGTGAAAGTTGAAAAAGTTTGAAAATTCTAAAGTATGAAACAATTGCTTCGCTGAAACCGGGGTTGTGCATGATTTGAATATTTTGTGTGATGAAGATGGAACATAGCCAAACTATATGATTTTGTAGGGATGAACGTTCTTTGGCCATGTTATTTTGAGAAGACATAATTGCTTAGTTGTTATGCTTGAAGTATTATTATTTTTATGTCAATATTAAACTTTTATCTTGAATCTTTCGGATCTGAATATTCATACCACAATAAAGAAAATTACATTGAAAAATATGCTAGGTAGCATTCCACATCAAAAATTCTGTTTTTATCATTTACCTACTCGAGGACGAGCAGGAATTAAGCTTGGGGATGCTTGATACGTCTCCAATGTATCTATATTTTTTTATTGTTCCATGCTATTATATTATCTGTTGTGGATGTTTAATGGGCTTTATTATACACTTTTATATTATTTTTGGGACTAACCTACTAACCGGAGGCCCAGTCCAAATTGCTGTTTTTTTTACCTATTTCAGTGTTTCGCAGAAAAGGAATATCAAACGGAATCCAAACGGAATGAAACCTTCGGGAGAGTGATTTTTGGAACAAACGAAATCCAGGAGACTTGGAGTGGACGTCAAGGAAGCAACGAGGCGGCCACGAGGTAGGGAGGCGCGCCCAGGGGGTAGGCACCCCCACCCTCGTGGCCCCTCGTGGCTCCCCAACCGACTTCTTTCGCTTATATATACTCATATACCCCGAAAACATCCGAGAGCACCACTAAACCCTATTTCCACTGCCGCAACCTTATGTACCCGTGAGATCCCATCTTGGGGCCTTTTCCGGCGCTCAGCCGGAGGGGGAATCGATCATGGAGGGCTTCTACATCAACACCATAGCCTCTACGATGATGTGTGAGTAGTTTACCTCAGACCTTCGGGTCCATAGTTATTAGCTAGATGGCTTATTCTCTCTCTTTGGATATCAATACAAAGTTCTCCTCTATTCTCTTGGAGATCTATTCGATGTAATTCTTTTGCGGTGTGTTTGTCGAGATCCGATGAATTGTGGGTTTATAATCAAGATTATCTATGAACAATATTTGAATCTCCTCTAAATTCTTTTATGTATGATTTGTTATCTTTGCAAGTCTCTTCGAATTATCAGTTTGGTTTGGCCTAATAGATTGATCTTTCTTGCAATGGGAGAAGTGCTTATCAGTTTGGTTTGGCCTACTAGATTGATCTTTCTTGCAATGGGAGAAGTGCTTAGCTTTGGGTTCAATCTTGCGGTGTCCTTTCCCAGTGACAGCAGGGGCAGCAAGGCACGTATTGTATTGTTGCCATCGAGGGTTTATATCATATTGCTTGAGTTTATCCCTCTACATCATGTCATCTTGCTTAATGCGTTACTCTGTTCTTATGAACTTATTACTCTAGATGCATGCTGGATAGCGGTCGATGTGTGGAGTAATAGTAGTAGATGCAGAATCGTTTCGGTCTACTTGTCGCAGATGTGATGCCTATATACATGATCATGCCTAGATATTCTCATAACTATGAACTTTTCTACCAATTGCTCGACAGTAATTTGTTCACCCACCGTAATACTTATGCTATCTTGAGAGAAGCCACTAGTGAAACCTATGGCCCCGGGTCTATCTTCCATCATATAAGTTTCCGATCTATTTTGTTTTGCAGTCTTTACTTTCCAATCTATACAAAAAAATACCAAAAATATTTATCTTATCATCTCTATCAGATCTCACTTTTGCAAGTGGCCGTGAAGGGATTGACAACCCCTTTATCGCGTTGGTTGCAAGGTTCTTACTTGTTTGTGCAGGTACGAGGGATTTGCGTGTAGCCTCCTACTGGATTGATACCTTGGTTCTCCAAAACTGAGCGAAATACTTACGCTACTTTGTTGCATCACCCTTTCCTCTTCAAGGAAAACCAACGTAGTGCTCAAGAGGTAGCCGACACCCCATAGACACACAAGTTAACATTGTCTTAGCCGTGTGCGGTGCCCCCCTCTACCATAATCCACCTCGGTCATACTGTTGCAGTGCTTAGGCCAAGCCCTGCACCGGTAACTTCATCATCACTGTCATCACGCCGTCGTGCTGATGAAGCTCTCCCTCGACACTCAGCTGGATCGAGAGTTCGCGGGACGTCACCGAGCTGAACGTGTGCAGATCATGGAGGTGCCGTACTTTCGGTACTAGGATCGGTCGGATCGTGAAGACGTACGACTACATCAACCGCGTTGTCATAACACTTCCGCTTTCGGTCTACGAGGGTACGTAGACAACACTCTCCCCTCTCGGTACTATGCATCACCTAGATGGATCTTGCGTGTGCATAGGATTTTTTTTTGAAATTACCGCGTTCCCCAACAGGTTCCTGCCAGGAAAAGTCAACACAAGACACGACCTCCAAGCCAAGTTTACCGGAGGGAACTAAAACAATAGGCCATGGCTCTCTCCTTGCTCCCTCCCACCCCGGGAGCGATGACCACCCTCGCGGTGCCGCCAACTCCGAGCATGCCGGACACCCCCAACTCCCCTACCCCCAAGCACCGCTGGAACCCACGTGGATCTGTTGACTCTGCCGTGACGTGGCTCCGTGCGCTGCACCCATCTCCTCCCACGCTTCCGCCCGCTGGGTCGGTCGATGCCTCGACATCCCTGGCCAAGGGCCATTATGAGGTGGGTGAATCCAGCTGTGCTGGCTCGCTGCGGGCGCCATTACTGCCTGCACCAGCCTTGGGTAGGCGCCTACGGTCTATCATCTGCACTCCCCCAGTGTCTTCAAGTCCACCGCCGGCACCCCACCTTCAATCTCTCATCTGCGCTCTGTGTGAGCTCCTCCTTAACTCCAGGCCAGGCGCCTCAGCTGCTGCGAGGCCTCTGCACAAGGCGAGGGACAACGACACGGACGAGGCCCCAAGTTCCCCTAAATGGCACACGGTTGTTTTGAGGCGCCGGCGGCGTGCACCGCATGTACCGCTTGCGGCGAGCCGTGGTTATGGCCGCCTGCACTCCACAGCCGCCCGCCTCGAGGCTCAGTGTCGCCGGGCCACCTTTTTAAGGAGGTTCAAGGGCTGCTACTTGAGGTGTCTAGCTCCACGCCACCGAGCCACCGACTGTCGCGACCCCGTCCGGTGCGCCGACTGCTGGGTGTTTGGGCACCGAGCTCGCGATTCAATCTGCAAAAAACGCCCCAAAACCCGCGCCCCCACCGCTGCCTGTCGCTACCTCGCCCCCAGCCACCACCACCACCTCCTCCTCCTCGTCTCCACCACCCCCACCGGACCGGCCGCTCCTCCCGCCGCCACCCCCTCCTTTCCACCCGCCACCGCGCCAGCTACCTGCCCCGCTCCTACGCCCCCGGCGTCCTGCTGTGACCATGGCGTACCGCCCCGGAGAAGCCTCGCAGCGTCCTGGTGCCGGCAGCACCTTCACCATTAGCACGCAGGCCATGGAGGATGTGGCATGCAACCTACGCACTTCGGCTGTGCTGGTCACCCTGTCGGAGGCCCGGCACGACATCAACCAGCAGCTGGTGGCCAAGGCGCTGGAGCGCGAGCTCAACATTCCCTGGGACCAGATGCACGTCTCTAAGCATCACCCGGAGGATTTCCTGGTCAGGTTCGGCCACACCCGCCACCGGGACACCGCCGTGGAAGCTGGGGTGGTTCCATGCCAGGGGGTGGCTCTTACGCTGCCCCCCTGGACGCCGGCGGCGCGCTGTCACCAGTGGGTCTCCCGTTTCTACTGCCGCCTGGCGATCGTTCAAGCCTGGCGCAAGGAGGTGGTGCAAGATGCCATCGGCCTCTCCTGCAAGGTCGACCGGCTGGAGCGCCAGTCATCATCCCTCTCCAACACCTCCCTGGAGTATGCGTGGGTGTGGGCTTGGTCGTCGGACGACATCCCCACGGCCAACGGCTTCTCCATCATCGACCGTCCGGCTGCTGATGCGCGTGGCCTCCCTGCGCTCCCTGAAGGCTGCCCGCGCGAAGAAGGCGTCCAAGGGCCGCAATTTCCCATCCTGATCCACCTTGACCAGACCCAGGATTACTCCCCGGTGTCCGAGCGTCCGCTGGGCGCGAGCACCGAATGGCCGCTCGTCAATCGCTTCTGCTAGGAGCGTTTCATCGAGGATGGTCAGGCGGGCACGGTCACCGCCGTGCGGCCCCTGCATGCACGGTGGATAGGCACCGCCGGCGCGATGGCAACGATGAGCACCGCGAGGGCCGTGGCCGCTCCAGGTCGTCTCGGCATGGCAGGCTGTTGGGCTGTCGTTCGGACGGAATGAAGGGCAGCATGCTCCGTAGGCAGTCCAATGGCTCTGCGGGTCAACACAGCAGGCGTCGTAGCACCTCGCCTTGAGATGCCCTGTCGCCTCGCAGTCGCAGCCTGAGCCCTGTCTCTGTGGACTCCGCCAGGCGCAGCCGCTCACGGTCCCGTGAGCGCTTTGGCGGTCTGTCCAGGAACAGCCGCTCACGGTCACCGCGGTCCTGCCTGCCTCTGGGGGGCGTGGCCATGCTGGGCCTGTCCCTGCCTCTGCTGCAGGGCACACCTGCTCCGGAGGGGACGCCATCCGAGGGTGTTCTGCACGGGCTGCCTCTCCTGGCCGAGCCAGACATGCACTCCTTCCATGACGAGGTGGAGGCTGCATGGAACAAGCTCACGCGCGCTGACCCGTTGCTCCTGGAGCTAGATGCTCTATCCTCCTTGCAGCCAGACCATCCCGCTGACCCTCTCCTGTCAGCTGGTGGGGTGTGGCCCTCCTCTACGTCCTTTGGGTCCCCCCTAAGGCCTGGGCCGGCCTGGAGGAGGGCAAGCTGGGCCTCCTTGAGCATGAACAGGAGGGTGGGCTTACCCAGGCCACCGGGCCAGTTTCGCTGTGTGAGGAGCTGGCGCTCAAGCCTTGGCCCAGCCTAGGTTACCTCGTGCCGGCGCCGCCTCCCCAACTACTCACTCCGCCGCCCACTGAAGATCTCTGCTGGCCCTCGGTCCAGGACTACAACAAGAAGGATCGCCTCATGTCCGCTGATCAGTTGGCCATTCAGCTGCAAGGGCTTGAAGTGGACACGACGACTACCTTCCTCCATAAGGTGTTCAAGATGCTGCCTCCATCCATCATGGGCGCGCCGCCGGACGTGTTGCCGCTGGCCACGGCGACAGTGGAGGCGCCACCCTGCATGGTGGCCACTCCAGTCACTCAACGCTACACCAACGCTAGGATCGCCAAGAAGGCGGTCGGCCTTACCCATCTGCAGAAGGCACAGGCGAGGCTAGCCCAGCAGACGTTGTTCACCGATGGCTCTGAAGAGTTCAACTCCACCGTGCGTGCTCGCTATGTGGATCGTTTCAAGGTCCCGCTCGGCAAGCTCACGGCCACCCTCGCCAAGGCCACTGGGGCGCTCTCAAAGACCAAGATCAACCTCCCGGACGAGGACCTCCGCGCCCTTGCCGGTGATGACACGGCTAGAGCGGTCTGATTGCCGCTCTATGTTGTTGCGAGATCCAGTAGTTCTCCATGTTAGCACAACCCATGGCGCGTTTGTTTGTGTTTGTGTATTTCCCAAACCATCATGCCGTCAGCAGACAGTGTCATAGGTCCGCCTTAGTTTGTTGCGACCTCACCGGCGCCCGTTTCGTCCTTCCGGTCGTACCTGTGTAACGATGTTGCTTGCTGATACGTCTCTGTCGTATCTACTTTTCCAAACACTTTTGCCCTTGTTTTGGACTCTAACTTGCATGATTTGAATGGAACTAACCCGGACTGACGCTATTTTCAACAGAATTGCCATGGTGTTATTTATGTGCAGAAACGAAAGTTCTCGGAATGACCTGAAACTTCACGAAGATTATTTTTGGAAAATATAAAAAATACTGGCGAAAGAATCAAGGCCAGGGGTCCCACACCCTTGCCACGAGGGTAGGGGGCGCGCCTGCCCCCCCCCCCCCTGGGCGCGCCCCCCTGCCTCGTGGGCCCCCTAGAGCTCCACCGACCTCAACTCCAACTCCATATATTCGTGTTCGGGGAGAAAAAATCAGAGAGAAAGATTCATCGCGTTTTACGATACAGAGCCGCCGCCAAGCCCTAAACTCTCTCGGGAGGGCTGATCTGGAGTCCGTTCGGGGCTCCGGAGAGGGGAATCCGTCGCCGTCATCATCATCAACCATCCTCCATCAGCAATTTCATGATGCTCACCGCCGTGCGTGAGTAATTCCATCGTAGGCTTGCTGGAAGGTGATGGGTTGGATGAGATTTATCATGTAATTGAGTTAGTTTTGTTAGGGTTTGATCCCTACTATCCACTATGTTCTGAGATGGATGTTGCTATGACTTTGCTATGCTTAATGCTTGTCACTAGGGCCCGAGTGCCATGATTTCAGATCTGAACCTATTATGTTTTCATGAATATATGTGAGTTCTTAATCCTATCTTGCAAGTCTATAGTCACCTACTATGTGTTATGATTCGGCAACCCCGAAGTGACAATAATCGGGACCACTCCCGGTGATGACCGTAGTTTGAGGAGTTCATGTTTTCACTATGTGTTAATGCTTTGGTCTGGTACTCTATTAAAAGGAGGCCTTAATATCCCTTAGTTTCCATTAGGACCCCGCTGCCACGGGAGGGTAGGACAAAAGATGTCATGCAAGTTCCTTTCCATAAGCACGTATGACTATCTTCGGAATACATGCCTATATTACATTGATGAATTGGAGCTAGTTCTATGTCACCCTATGTTATGACTATTACATGATGAACCACATCCGGCATAATTCTCCACCACCGATCCAATGCCTATGAGATTTTCACATATTGTTCTCCGCTTATTTACTTTTCCGTTGCTACTGTTACAATCACTACAAAACCCAAAAATATTACTTTGTTACCGTTACCATTACTTCCATACTACTTTGCTACTAAATATTTTGCTGCAGATACTAAGTTATCCAGGTGCGGTTGAATTGACAACTCAACTCCTAATACTTGAGAATATTGTTTGGCTCCCCTTGTGTCGAATCAATAAATTTGGGTTGAATACTCTACCCTCGAAAACTATTGCGATCCCCTATACTTGTGGGTTATCAAGACTATTTTCTGGCGGCGTTGCTGGGGAGCATAGCTCTATTCTTTGAGTCACTTGGGATTTATATCTGCTGGTCATTATGAAGAACTTGAAAGACGAGAAAACTAAAATTTATCCCTCAACTACGAGGGGAGGTAAGGAACTGCCATCTAGCTCTGCACTTGATTCACCTTCTGTTTTGAGTAAGCTTACGACACCTAAACCTGCTTCTGCTATTAATTCTGATATGTCTCATGTTATTGATGATGCCACTTCTGCTATGCATAATACTTATGATGAAACTACTTCTATGCTTGATACTACTGTGCCACTTGGTGAATTTCTTGATGAACAACTTGCTAGGGCTAGAGAGAATGAAATTATTGAAACTGATAATATTGATGAAAGTGATGATGAAGACTCTTCCCCTAAATATGAATTGCCTGTTGTGCCTGAGGGCTATGTTATGGATGAAGAAACTGCTAAAGACTTTCTTGCTTGCAATGATAGAAGTGATCTTAAGAAATTATTAGCTAAGCTGAAACAAAAAACTCTGAATGCTAGAATGAAATATGATCCTACTTATGCTACTTCACCTATCTTTATTACTGATAAGGATTATGAATTCTCTGTTGATCCTGATATAATTACTTTTGTTGAATCTGATCCTTTCTATGGCTATGAATCTGAAACTGTTGTGGCACATCTTACTAAATTAAATGATATAGCCACCCTATTCACTAATGATGAGAGAACTCACTACTTTTATATCCTTAAAATATTTCCGTTCTCATTAAAGGGTGATGCTAAAATATGGTTTAATTCTCTTGATCCTGGTTGTGTGCGTAGTCCCCAGGACATGATTTATTACTTCTCTGCCAAATATTTCCCTGCTCATAAGAAACAAGCTGCCTTAAGGGAAATACATAATTTTGTGCAAATTGAAGAAGAGAGTCTCCCACAAGCTTAATGCTTTGCTTGATCATCCTCTTAAGAAAAATGAAATACTTGATATCTTTTATAATGGACTAACCGATGCTTCCAGAGACCACCTGGATAGTTGTGCTGGTTGTGTTTTCAGGGAAAGAACTGTTGATCAAGCTGAAATTCTATTGAATAATATGTTGACCAATAAAATAATTGGACACTTCCTGAGCCAACTCCTAAGCCAACTCCGAAAAAAGGGGTGTTCTATTTCTCAGTCCTGAAGATATGCAAGAGGCAAAGAAATCTATGAAAGAAAAAGGTATAAAAGCTGAAGATGTTAAGAATTTACCTCGTATTGAAGAAATACATGGTCTTAATTTACCACCTGTTGAAGAAATATATGATCTTAATCCATTACCTATTGAAGAAACTCATGGTCTTGATAACCCGACACAGATAGTAAAGGTAAATTCTCTCTATAGATTTGATGAAGGTGATATTCCTCACTATAAGTCTGCTAGACAATGCTTAGATGATTTTGACAACTTTATTGTTAAACAAGAAAATTTTAATGCTTATTTTGGTAGACAACTAAAACAAAATGTGTATATGATTGAACACTTGAGTGATTATATGTCTAGAGTTAAAGGTGAACTTAAACTCATTAGTAAACATGCTTCTATGGTTACCACTCAAGTAGAACAAGTACTTAAAGCTCAGAATGATTTGCTCAATGAATTGAACAGTAAGAATAATGATTATGCTGTTAGAGTGGCTACTAGAACTGGTAAAATGACTCAGGAACCTTTGTATCCTGAAGGCCATCCTAATAGAATTGAGCAGGTTTCTCAGAGAAATAATATTGATGCACCTAGTCCTTCTAAAAAGAAGAAAAAGAAAAATGATAGGACTTTGCATGCTTCTAGTGAACCTATTGCTGAAACACATGAGAATCCAAATGATATTTCTATTTCTGATGCTGAAACACAATCTGGTAATGAACATGAACCTAGTGATAATGTTAATGACAATGTTCATGATGATGCTCAACCTAGAAATGATAATGATGTAGAAATTGAACCTACTGTTGATCTTGATAACCCACAATCAAAGAATAAACGTTATGATAAAAGAGACTTTGTTGCTAGGAAACACGGTAAAGAAAGGGAGCCATGGGTTCAGAAACCCATGCCTTTTCCTCCTAAACCATCCAAAAAAAGGATGATGAGGATTTTGAGCGCTTTGCTGAAATGATTAGACTTTTTTTTGCGTATGCGATTAACTGATATGCTTAAAATGAATCCTTATGCTAAATATATGAAGGATATTGTTACAAATAAAAGAAAGATACCGGGAGCTAAAATTTCCACCATGCTTGCTAATTATACTTTTAAGGGTGGAATACCAAAGAAGTTAGGAGATCCAGGAGTACCCACTATACCATGCTCCATTAAAAGAAATTATGTTAGAACTGCTTTATGTGATCTTGGAGCCGGTGTTAGTGTTATGCCTCTCTCTTTATATTGTAGACTTGATTTGAATAAGTTGACACCTACTGAAATATCTTTGCAAATGGCCGATAAATCAACTGCTATACCTGTCGGTATTTGTGAGGATGTGCCTGTTGTGGTTGCAAACGTTACTATTTTAACGGACTTTGTTATTCTTGATATTACCGAGGACGATAGTATGTCTATTATTCTTGGAAGACCCTTTTTGAATACTGCAGGGGCTGTTATTGATTGCAACAAAGGTAATGTCACTTTTCATGTTAATGGTAATGAGCATACGGTACACTTTCCTAGGAAACAACCTCAAGTCCATAGTATCAATTCTATTGGAAAAATTCCATCGATTATTCTTGGAGGTTTTGAATTTCCTCTTCCTACTGTCAAGAAGAAATGTGATATTCTTATTATTGGGGACATGCATATCCCCGTTGAGGTAACATAGTGTTATTCGGAATTTCTCCGGTTCCATGTTATTCGGAATGAGTTTGTTAACAAGACTTGATCAACCTTGTTAGTGGATTCCTTTTGATGAGCATGAGATGGATAAAGTTAGAAATCACAACCTTCTGTACCCTCTCTCTACTTTCTGTTATTTAGTGGAAATAAAGTAAAAATAGTATTTTTCTGTCTGTTTTCTGAATTATCTGTGCAATATAAAAATACCCCAAAAATAAAAGTTCTCCAAATGCCCTGAAATTGAAATATGATTTTTTCTGGAATATTTGAGAATATTTGGCACTGAGAACACCGCAGGGGGAGCAAGCACCTGGGCACGAGGGTCCAGGGCGCGCCCACCCCCCTGGGCGCGCCTCCCTGCCTCGTGGGCCCATGGTGGCTCCCCTCCACTTATTCCAGCCACCACACACTCCTTCCTCCCAAAAAAATCACCAACCAGCTCAACCATGAGTTCTAGCTCATTTTGCTGTGATTTTCGATCTCCTTACTCAAA
This sequence comes from Triticum urartu, assembly GCF_056163025.1. Taxonomy (NCBI): domain Eukaryota; kingdom Viridiplantae; phylum Streptophyta; class Magnoliopsida; order Poales; family Poaceae; genus Triticum; species Triticum urartu. The sequence continues at coordinate 175,927,906 of NC_141879.1, forward strand.
GCACCTCTCACAAAACTGCTTTGGGGGATTGTTCCTTGGTATGTGACTCCTCCAATGGTCCAATTAGTTTTTGTTCTATTGCTTTATTCATTGCAAATTTGTGCCGCCTAGGTGACCATGTTCTTCAGCTTGCATGTCAAATTTATATGGTTCCAAGTAGTTCTAATGCATGATATAGTCTCTAGGCACTTGTAGGAGTAGTTGCTAAATTTTGTTGAGCTTGGTTCACTTTTGTTTGAAGTTACTAAAAATTTCAGAAATTTTTTAGAGGAAGAAATATGTTTAGGAAAATGTACCAAGGTGGTCCTTCAAGGAAGCAAGGACCCAGGCTTGCAATGCGTGATGCTGATGATGAGCCACCAAGGGACGCTCCAGTGCGGGCTTGTGAATGGCCTTCCGAGGACTTCATGGATCAAGCAGGAATCAAGGAAGAATTTAATGCATATATGTATAACGCTGATCTTGTGAGCTTCGAGGCAGATAAGTGCCGTCAGTACCACTATCTCACTAGTTCCTTTGTGAGGAGGTTTAAATTTTCATCTTCACGCAATTCTCAAACTGTCCTGTTTGATCTTTATGAAAATTCTTATACTATGGACTTAGAGGATTTTACCACTGTTTGCAAACTTCCACAATGGGGTAGTACTAGTGAACCTCGCAAATCTGAATTTAGAGATTTTCTTGCTAGTATAACTATGGGGGAATCTAGAGACATAGCACAAGCTACCATAGGGAGCATTCATTTTCCTGCTATACATTATTTTGCTCTCTTCATAGGTAGGTGCATAAATGGTAAGGATGAAGCATGTCACATGTGTGTCCCTGACCTCAGTATTCTCAGGAGTGCTGTGTTAGGAGATAAACATTATAATTTGGGAGACATTGTTGCACGTAGGTTGCATCATAATAGATTTAATGGAGATTTCTTTGGTGGAATTTATGCAACCCGTTTAGCTAATTATCTTGGTGTAACCATACGTGAGGATGATATTGAGTTACCTCCTGCTTATTTAGATTATGAGGCTATGGTTTGTCATCGTTTTGTTGAGAGGAACGATCAGTTCCTCCAGTACCGACTAATCTTTGACAGACGGTGCACCTATCACGTCGCTCTCCCTGCTTCTACCTTCTTTGACTTTTAGACAAAAGGGAGATATTTTATAACCAGAGAGGAGGCGGATGAGTATAAGAGGAGGGTTGAGATAGCTCGCCTCCAAGCTGCAGCCCACGATGCAATGACTGCTGCATCTCAGTACGACCCCAACTACAACTTTGGATATCCGCCAGGCCAGCCGTGGGAATAGACCAACTTAGGCCAAAAGCCTAAGCTTGGGGGAGTACGTATCTCTCACCAACATTACATTTATGTTCACACACTCATTGCTAGATGTCGGTGCTCATACTCTTTCATTGTACTATCCATGCTAGTTTATTTTCTTTTTTTATGCTTTCCTCTTGTGTGTTTGATAAACCTTAAGAAAAAAGAAAAAAATTAGTTGTAGCTTTTAGCTAGTTTACTTTTCCTGCTGTAGTAGTAGTAATTAAAAGAAAACCCAAAAATATTTCATGTTCTTCTTTTGCTTGTTGGGAGCTTTCTCGTGTAAATAGTTTTATTTCTTTTTTTTTCTTTGGGGGTCGATAGGAGAAGACCATGATTAAATTGTTGAAGTGGCTCTTATATGCATTGTTGTTGATTTAACCAAGAGCCCATATTGCCTTGTCTTCTCCTGTTTATTGAATGCTTGCAGATTCTAACTTAGTCCAATGCACGTGCACTATTATTATTATTCACATCGTTCGGTCGTGCAAGTGAAAGGCAATTATGACGATATATGATGGACTGATTGAGATGAGAGAAGCTGGTATGAACTCGACCTCTCTTGTTTCTGTAAATATGATTAGTTCATCGTTCCTGATTCAGCTTATTATGAACAAACATGTTTGCAATGACAATTAAAGATTATAGTTACTTATGCCATGTGTAATTAGCTAGGAGTTTATAATGGTTTACCTTGTGTGCCAACATGCTATTAAAATGGTTGTGATACGGTATGATAGGGTGGTATCCTCCTTTGAATGATTCGAGTGACTTGACTTGGCACATGTTCACGCATGTAGTTGAAACAAAATCAACATAGCCTTCACGATATTTATGTTCATGATGGATTATATCCTACTCATGCTTGCACTCAATGTTTATTAATTTTAATGCATGTTCATGACTGTTGTCGCTCTCTAGTTGGTTGCTTCCCAGTCTTTTGCTAGCCTTCACTTGTACTAAGCGAGAATACTGCTTGTGCATCCAATCCCTTAAACCCCAAAGTTATTCCATATGAGTCCATCATACCTTCCTATATGCGGTATCTACCTGCCGTTCTAAGTAAATTTGTATGTGCCAAACTCTAAACCTTCAAATGAAATTCTGTTTTGTATGCTCGAATAGCTCATGTATCAACTAGGGATGTCCGTATCTTCCATGGTAGGCGGGTTATTCTCAAGAGGAGTGGACTCCGCTCCTCACTCACGAGAAAATGGCTGGTCACCGGGATGCCCAGTCCCATGCTTTATGCAAATCAAATCAAAATAATTGCAAACAAAACTCCCCCATGGCTGTTTCTAGTTGGAGGTACTCGTTGTTTTGAGCAAGCCATGGGTTGATGCTTGTTGGTGGAGGGGGGTATAAACTTTACCATTCTGTTTGGGAACCGCCTATAATGTGTGTAGCATGGAAGATATCGCCATCTCTTGGTTGTTATGTTGACAATGAAGCCGCTCAAAATATTATTTATCTCTGCTTTAAAACTGAGCTCTGGCACCTCTACAAATCCCCGCTTCCCTCTGCGAAGGGCCTATCTATTTACTTTTATGTTGAGTCATCACCCTCTTATTAAAAAGCACCAGCTGGATAGCACCGCTGTCATTTGCATTCATTACTGTTAATTTATATTGGGTATGACTATGACTGCATCTCTTTTACCATGAATTACAATGTTTAGTCAGTCCTTGATCTTTAAAGGTGCTCTGCATTTATGTTTTGCGGTCTCAGAAAGGGCTAGCAAGATACCATCTTGTTATATCATATTATGATTGTTTTGAGAAAGTGTTGTCATCCAAGATTTATTATTATTACTCGCTAGTTGATTATGCCATTGACATGAGTAAACATGAGACCTAAATGTTATTGTGAATATGGTTATTTCATAATCTTTGCTGAAAACTTGAATGCTGGCTTTTCATATTTACAACAACAAGAGCAAACAGAGTTTGTAAAAGTTTTTCTTTATCACTTTCAGTTTATCAACTGAATTGCTTGAGGACAAGCAAAGGTTTAAGCTTGGGGGAGTTGATACGTCTCTGTCGTATCTACTTTTCCAAACACTTTTGCACTTGTTTTGGACTCTAACTTGCATGATTTGAATGGAACTAACCCGGACTGACGCTGTTTTCAGCAGAATTGCCATGGTGTTATTTATGTGCAGAAACAAAAGTTCTCGGAATGACTTGAAACTTCACGGAGATTATTTTTGGAAAATAGAAAAAATACTGGTGAACAAATCAAGGCCAGGGGGCCCACACCCTTGCCACGAGGGTGGGGGCGCGCCTGCCCCCCTGGGCGCGCGCCCTGCCTCGTGGGCCCCCTAGAGCTCCACCGACCTCAACTCCAACTCCATATATTCGTGTTCGGGGAGAAAAAAAACAGAGGGAAAGTTTCATCGTGTTTTATGATACAAAGCCGCCGCCAAGCCCTAATCTCTCTCGGGAGGGCTGATCTGGAGTCCGTTCGGGGCTCCGGAGAGGGGAATTCGTCGTCGTCATCATCATCAACCATCCTCCATCAGCAATTTCATGATGCTCACCGCCGTGCGTGAGTAATTCCATCGTAGGCTTGCTGGACGGTGATGGGTTGGATGAGATTTATCATGTAATCGAGTTAGTTTTGTTAGGGTTTGATCCCTAGTATCCACTATGTTCTGAGATTGATGTTGCTATGACTTTGCTATGCTTAATGCTTGTCACTAGGGCCCGAGTGCCATGATTTCAGATCTGAACCTATTATGTTTTCATGAATATATGTGAGTTCTTGATCCTATCTTGCAAGTCTAGTCACCTAATATGTGTTATGATCCGGCAACCCCGAAGTGACAATAATCGGGACCACTCCCGGTGATGACCATAGTTTGAGGAGTTCATGTATTCACTATGTGTTAATACTTTGGTTCGGTACTCTATTAAAATGAGGCCTTAATATCCCTTAGTTTCCATTAGGACCCCGCTGCTACGGGAGGGTAGGACAAAAGATGTCATGCAAGTTCTTTTCCATAAGCACGTATGACTATATTCGGAATACATGCCTACATTACATTGATGAATTGGAGCTAGTTCTGTGTCACCCTATGTTATGATTGTTACATGATGAACCACATCCGGCATAATTCTCCATCACCGATCCAATGCCTATGAGCTTTTCACATATTGTTCTCCGCTTATTTACTTTTTCGTTGCTACTGTTACAATCACTACAAAACCCAAAAATATTACTTTACTACCGTTACCGTTACTTCCATACTACTTTGCTACTAAATATTTTGCTGCAGATACTAAGTTATCCAAGTGTGGTTGAATTGGCAACTCAACTGCTAATACTTGAGAATATTCTTTGGCTCCCCTTGTGTCGAATCAATAAATTTGGGTTGAATACTCTACCCTCGAAACTGTTGCGATCCCCTATACTTGTGGGTTATCAAGACTATTTTCTGGCGCCGTTGCCGGGTAGCATAGCTCTATTCTTTGAGTCACTTGGGATTTATATCTGCTGGTCATTATGAAGAACTTGAAAGACGAGAAAACTAAAATTTATCCCTCAACTACGAGGGGAGGTAAGGAAATGCCATCTAGCTCTGCACTTGATTCACCTTCTGTTTTGAGTAAGCTTGCGACACCTAAACCTGCTTCTGCTATTAATTCTGATATGTCGCATGTTATTGATGATGCCACTTCTGCTATGCATGATACATATGATGAAACTACTTCTATGCTTGATACTACTGTGCCACTTGGTGAATTTCTTGATGAACAACTTGCTAGGGCTAGAGAGAATGAAATTATTGAAACTGATAATATTGATGAAAGTGATGATGAAGACTCTCCCCCTAAATATGAATTGCCTATTGTGCCTGAGGGCTATGTTATGGATGAAGAAACTGCTAGAGACTTTCTTGCTTGCAATGGTAGAAGTGATCTTAAGAAATTATTAGCTAAGCTGAAACAAAAAACTCTGAATGCTAGAATGAAATATGATCTTACTTATGCTACTTCACCTATCTTTGTTACTGATAAGGATTATGAATTCTCTGTTGATCCTGATATAATTACTTTGGTTGAATCTGATCCTTTCTATGGCTATGAATCTGAAACTGTTGTGGCACATCTTACTAAATTAAATGATATAGCCACCCTATTCACTAATGATGAGAGAACTCGCTACTTTTATATCCTTAAAATATTTCCGTTCTCATTAAAGGGTGATGCTAAAATATGGTTTAATTCTCTTGATCCTGGTTGTGTGCGTAGTCCCTAGGACATGATTTATTACTTCTCTGCTAAATATTTCCCCGCTCATAAGAAACAAGCTGCCTTAAGGGAAATATATAATTTTGTGCAAATTGAAGAAGAGTCTCCCACAAGCTTGGGGGAGGCTTCTCCAATTACTTAATGCTTTGCCTGATCATCCTCTCAAGAAAAATGAAACACTTGATATCTTTTATAATGGACTAACCGATGCTTCTAGAGACCACCTGGATAGTTGTGCTGGTTGTGTTTCAGGGAAAGAACTGCTGATCAAGCTGAAATTCTACTGGGTTCCAAGAAGTGGTGCTGAAAGCTTGGTCACAACCCTGCAGGGCGACGGGCGCCATTAAAACCCATGAGGAGAAGCTCAGGAGAACGGCGCGGGCCCTTCGGCTTTGGCACAAGAATTATATCGGGGACACCAAACTCCAGCTGCTCATGGCCCGGGACACAGTGGCCTTGCTTGATGCGGCGCAAGAAGAGAGGAAGCTAGAGCCCGATGAGCTACATCTTAGGAGAGAGCTTAAATCGCGCATCTTGGGCTTGGCAGTTATTGAGCGCAGCAAAGCTCGTCAGCGAGTGAGGGTTAACTGGTTCCCTGTCGGCGACGCAAACACAAAGTTCTTCCGCATAAAAGTGAATGCTAGAAGGTGGAAGAATTTTATTGCGACGCTCGTGGCAGATGGGGTGATTGCCATTGAGCAGAAGCACAAGGAAGAGGTCGCCGCCCAGTTCTTTCGTTGGCTGCAAGGCACGGCTGTTGGTACGACGTCCGTGTTCAACTGGGACGCGCTAGGCCTCCAGGCCGCTAACCTGCAAGACCTAGAAGCGCATTTCTCCTCGGATGAAATTCTGGCTGCCATTCATGAGCTATCCGGGGACCGTGCTCCGGGCCCCGACGGCTTCTCGGGAGCTTTATTCAAAGCAACGTCGGGCATTATCATTCATGACCTCTTCCTTGCCTTCCAACAGTTGCATGGATGCAATGGTGCTAGGCTGCACTTGATCAATGGCGCTCATATGTTCCTCCTGCCAAAGAAGGATGACCCTGCTACAATGTCTGACTATCGACCCATTAGCCTGCTACATGGTGTTATCAAGATATTCGCCAAAATTTTGGCCTCGCGTCTTGCTAAGCGGCTTGATAGCCTGATCGCGTCAGTGCAAAGCGCCTTCATTAAAGGCAGATGCATTCAGGACAACTTCTTGTTCGTCCAAGGAATGGCAAGGCATTTCCATCGTACCAAGAGACCAATGCTCCTGATCAAGCTCGATATTGCCAAAGCCTTCGACACGGTGTCTTGGACTTGCTCGATATGTTGCGAGCCAGGGGTTTTGGGCAAAGGTGGTGCGACTGGATCGCCTTGCTCCTTGCATCGGCGTCCTCTCGGGTGCTTGTCAACGAGGTAGCAGGCCCAGTGATTCGGCATCGTCCGGGGCTTCGACAGGGGGATCCGCTCTCACCCTTCTTGTTCATCCTTGCCATGGAGCCCCTGCAACAGCTTCTCCTCAATGTTGCGCAAGAAGGAGCATTATCCAAGATGAAAGGCAAGGTGCCGGCATTCCGAACCTCCATGTATGCCGACAACGTTGCAATCTTCCTCAACCCTGTCCAGCAAGAGGTGCTCACCCTACAATCGATACTCCGTGCCTTCGGAGATGCCAAGGGATTGAGAATCAACTTCAGCAAAAGCACGGTTCTAGCCATCAATGGCGCAAGCTTCTCGATTGCAGACATAGCTGGGTCGCTGGGGGCGCCGCATGGGACCTTCCCTTGCAAATTCCTCGGCCTCCCTCTATCTCTTCGCAGCTGTGTAAGATAGATCTTCAGCCGCTCATTGACAAGATCGTGGCAAGGCTAGCGGGCTGGAAATTCAAGTTGCTTGCCGCTGCAGGGCGTCTGGTGCTGCTTAACTCCGTGCTCTCGGCTTTCACGGTATATTGGATGTCTTTACACGAGCTGCCGGCATGGGTGCGTCGTCAGATCGACAAGATCGGGCGTGCCTGGCTTTGGAAGGGCCAGGAGTTCTATCATGGCGGGCATTGCAAGGTGGCGTGGGGACGCATCTGTCGACCGCGCGATCTTGGTGGCCTCGGCATTCTGGATCTACAACGCTTTGGAGTGGCATTAAGATTGCGTTGGCTATGGCTGGAGCACGTGGCCACGTCAAGGCCTTGGATTGGACTGCATGTCCCGTGCTCCACACCTGAGCGGCTTCTCTTCGCGGCTGCCACCACCGCGACTGTCCATGATGGCAAAACCGCGAGCTTTTGGTTCGATAGCTGGTTTCTTGGGGAGGCTCCAATCACCATCGCGCTGGGCATCTTCATGCTCTCATGGCGCAAAAGGCGGTCAGTCCAGGATGCGCTACGGGACGGGAGGTGGGTCAAGGACGTGCAGGGTCGCATCACTCTCGCCCTCCTCCCGGAGTTCGTGGCTTTGTGGTCTAAGGTTGCCGCGGCCGGCCCGCTCTGTGACAGACAAGACGAGTTCTCCTGGAACCTCACAGAATCCCGGAAATTCACTACGGCGTCGGCATATTGCCTGCAGTTCTTGGGCTCTACCAGATCGCCAGTTTTCGAGATCATTTGGAAGGTGTGGGCATCCTTCAAAATTAAGCTATTCGCATGACTTTCTATCAACAAATTGCTCACAGCAGATAGGCTTTTGACACGGCAATGGCCTAATAATTATTTCTGCCCGCTCTGCCGCCGCAACCTGTAAACCAATGTACACCTCTTCAAAGAGTGTCCTTGGTCGAGGCAGCTATGGACGGCGGCGGCGGTGCGCTTCGCTATCCCATCACTGCACCCAGCGACTTGGCCTGCTGATGGGGGTTTCCTTGTGGACTGACTGATGCTGCTTGGCGAGTCGGCTACGCTTGTCAAGCGGTCGCATTCGATCATGCTCCTTATCCTTTGGGGCATTTGGAAGGAACGCAATGACAGGATCTTCAACGACGTGGAGCATGCCCTGTAGACGGTTCTGGAACGAATCGGCGATGAGCTCTACCTGTGGGTTCTGGCCAGGGGTAGTCATCTGATGCCACAAGAGTAGCGCCAGGCCGCCTCTTTTTCGCTTTCTTTTAATTTTGTTTGCCCCGTCCGCGCGACAGGCTAAATTTTTGTACAGTTGACGTTCTTACGTCGTTTTCTCCTGCAATGAGATCGCAGTTCTCCTGCGTTTTCTCAAAAAAAAAACATTGATGGTTCCTGAAACATTTCACTCATCAGGCAATACTTCTTCTAATAGACGTCACAGAGATTCTTGGAAGTAAAAAGCTCTCGCTGAGGGGAGGCTGACTATTGCTTGGCAACCGGATAAATATGGTCAATGTTCGGAGAAGTCTGCTTAATTACATTTTGGCAAGAGAGGAGACAATGCCTCCACAGGGGACGGTGGCGTGCTGTGCTACGTGGAAAATGTTAGAGCATCTCTAACACACTCCTTAAAACGGGGCGGCCTGTAAAAATCTGGTGACTATACGGGTTTGGCCTGTTTTTTGGACCAGACCAGAGCCCCTGTATAGTCGCTTGGCTCGTAAATGTTTTTACGCTGGCTCGTAACCGACCCCTCCCCACGCAATATATCTAAGAGTTTGCGGCTGGAATACGGGTCGGAACACTGCCCACGCACCGTCGCAATTCCCAAATCCCCATCTTGATTTCTCGCCATTGGCGACCTCAATCCCCCTCGATGTGGCGCGGAATGTGGTCGGCGGGCCACGGCGCCGGTGGTGGCAACGACCCCGAGCGGAGGCAGTACGTCACCACAGACGGCCCGAGGAAAAGGGCTGCTCGTAGGTACACAAACCAAGGGCTCTCGCCGCCGCCTTCACTCCTCCGCCGCGAGACAGAGGAGTACGACCGCTGGCAGGCACTCCTCCACCGCGGGCTGTCCTTTGGCTCCTCCATCGCGGGCAGCTCCTCCGCCGGTGCCTCGAGATCCCATACGCCGCTCACCCCGGTGAAAAGGGAGCCGGAGGAGCTCCCGCCGCTCCACGCGGTGAAGATGGAGCTCGAGGCGGAGCCGGAGCGGCGAGGCGGTGGCGTGATCAGGCCGTAGGATTCTCCCCCCGGCGGAGGCGGATGCCATGGAGGTCGTCATCCTCGCGCACAGTGTGCGGGAGGAGGAGGAGGAGGAGGAGGTGGCGCAGCGCTGGCGCTAGGAGGAGGAGCTCAACGACGTCTTGTTCGAGCAAGCCCTCACCAGGGCGCGTAAGTTCGAGGAGAAGGAGGAGGCATGGCGCCGCGAAGCCGAAGCACAGGACGCCAAGTACGTCGACCTCACCTCCGACACCCACGACGAGTGATCGCCGCCACCGCCACACCCGCAGGGCTCACCCGTGAGCCCTATTTTGGCCGGTTTAGGGTTAGGGTAGGCCGACGCGCTTTCCGCCGGCGATGAACTATTTGTATGTATGAATGGTCATCCCTATTATATGTATGTATGAATGATCACCTCTAGTGTTTCTCGTTCATTTCTCGCGCGAAACATTTTTCAAAATTTTATAGTTTTATATATGGTTTCTGGTCGGCCGCAGACAAAATCACTCCTTATATCACCTCGAACGCGAACCGTAAACCCCTGATAAGGACTAGCCTTATAAAGGGTCTGCTAGAGATGCTCTTATGCAACTGTGGGGCGCCACCCAAAGTTTGTGTGCTCGAGTGAAAGCTACGAGAGAAGCACTAGCTACTCTCGTGGGGAAATATCACTAGCTACTCCCTATGCTCCAAATCTAAAACATCAATTTTAAATGTTTCAAAAATTCTGAAAAAAATTCTGAATATTCGCAAGGAATGTGACTATCCCCTAAAAATTCCAGGCCCAAACTCGAAGTGTACATTGAGAAACAAAAAAAGACAAATTCAGATGTAAATAGTGTCAAATGTTGCTTTTGTCTTTTTATAACACTATTTATGCTAGATTTCACATTTTTGTTTTTCAATGTGCATTTAGAGTTTGGACCTGAAATTTTTAAAAGTTGTAGTCACATTCCTTGTAAACATTCATATTTTTTTTAGAATTTTTTGAACCATTTAAAATTGATTTATTTAAAATTAGAGCATGGGGAGTACCCAAGGATGAGAGTACTTGATATTTCCCCTACTCTCGGTAATAAAAAGAGAACCCATGTGGAAGCTGATGGAGTGTGTACCATCTGTGGGCACGAAGAGGGAACTGTACATCATGCGCTTATTCGCTGCCCCCATGCTAGGAACTTGTGGAGTGCTATGCGTGGGGTGTGGAACCTGCCACCAGAGGATGTACCAAGTAAACGAGAACCGGATTGGGTGTTGTTACTCTCAGGTCAACTCCAACCGTCCACCTCAAATAAACGTTCGTTTTGTCCAAATTTTGTCCATTTGAGGCGGTAAAATGGAGGCTCGTGTCCGGTTTGGCCAGCCCGACATGAAAAAGAAGATCGGCCACACATTTAAAAACATAGAAATAAACTTAATTAAACAGTTCTAATTTATTTAAACCATTTAAACAAGTCTCGATCCGCACATTAAACTTAACTTAAAACTTAAAGAACATTAAAAAAACTAGACGCCGCCGCCGCCGTGGCCATCGTCGATGTCTTCGCCACCTTCAGGCGCTGCCATCCTCCTCGTCGTCGTCCCCGGTGAGGTCGACGTACGGCAGTTGGCTGCCAGAGGTGGGCAGACGGCCCCTCCGGTGGCTGCATGGCTGGAGGCGCCTGAACGACCTCTTTCCATGCCAGGGATGGCGACCATGCCTCGACACACACCCACGAGGGCGGCACAGAGACGAACTCTGGCATGCACGGCATCATGTCCATCCAGGACCACGTCTTTCACACCATTGCCGCGAAGGGCGGCTCGACGATGATGGCCTCCTCCTCCTCCTTGACCACCACCTCCTCCTTGACGACGGTGGCCTCTTGTAGCTCTGGGGGATGGCAACGTCGCCCGCGACAGAGAGGGCCATCATCACCTCGAGCCTGTGCCACTGGGCCTCGTCATGGTCGTGGAGGGACTCCTCCATAACCCACCGCACGGGCTCCTCCTCCTCGACGGTCATGGGAGGTGGCGGTGGCGGGGACGGGGACGGGGTGAGCCCGCGGATCCGCGCATGGCCGCGCACCCGTGGCACGCTCGGACCACGAACAACAAAGTACGACTGCTGCCGCAGGTCGTGCTCGTCACGGAACCAGACGCCCCACAGCGGCGAGTCGAACGCGTACCTGGCGTCGTCGAGGAGGTCGGGGGGCAGGAGAACGCGGTGGCGCTGGTCTCCTCGGGATATGTCTCCAACGTATCTATAATTTTTTATTGTTCCATGCTATTATATTATCTGTTTTGGATGTTTTATATGCATTAATATGCTATTTTATATGATTTTTGGGACTAATCTATTAACCTAGAGCTCAGTGTCAGTTCCTGTTTTTTCCTTGTTTTTGAGTTTCGCAGAAAAGGAATACCAAACGGAATAAAACTTTTTTCTTGGATCAGAAGACCCCCAGAAGACTTGGAGTGCAAGTCAGAAGAGCGACGAGGCGGCCACAAGGGTGGAGGGCGCCCCCCCCCCCCCCCGACCTTGTGGGCCCCTCAGTGACCCCCTGACCTAGATCTTCCTCCTATATATACTCAAATACCCTAAAAACTTTCAGGGGAGCCACGAAACCATTTTTTCACTGCGGCAACCTTCTGTACCCATGAGATCCCATCTTGGGACCTTTTATGGCGTCCTGCCGGAGGGGGATTCGATCACGGAGGGCTTCTACATCAACACCATTGCCTCTCCGATGGAGCGTGAGTAGTTTACCACAGACCTATGGGTCCATAGCAAGTAGCTACATGGCTTCTTCTCTTTTTTTGATTCTCAATACAAAGTTCTCCTCGTTGTTCTTGGAGATCTATTCGATGTAATACTCTTTTGCGGTGTGCTTGCCGAGATCTGATGAATTGTGGATTTATGATCCGCTTATCTATGAATATTATTTGAATCTTCTCTGAATTCTTATATGCATGATTTGATATCTTTGCAAGTCTCTTCGAACTATCAATTTGGTTTGCCCAACTAGATTGGTTTTTCTTGCAATGGGAGAAGTGCTTAGCTTTGGATTCAATCTTGCGGTGTCCTTTTCCAGTGACAGTAGGGGCAGCAAGGCACGTATTGTATTATTGCCATCGAGGATAAAAAGATGGGGTTTTCACCATGTTGCTTGAGTTAATTCCTCTACATCATGTCATCTTGCTTAATGTGTTACTCCGTTCTATATGAACTTAATACTTTAGGTGCATGCTGGATAGCGGTCGATGTGTGGAGTAATAGTAGTAGATGCAGAATCGCTTCGGTCTACTTGACACGGACGTGATGCCTATATTCATGATCATTGCCTTAGATATCGTCATAACTTTGCGTTTTTCTATCAATTGCTCGACAGTAATTTGTTCACCCACCGTAATAATTTCTATCTTGAGAGAAGCCTCTAGTGAAACCTATGGCCCCCGGGTCTATTTTACATTTTATTAGTTTCCAGTCAACTTGCTAATTTCTGTCGCCGTTCCTTTATTTTGCAATCTTTTATTTTTCGTTCCATAAACCAAAAATACCAAAAATATTACTTTACCATTTATCCATCTCTATCAGATCTCACTTTGCAAATAACTGTGAAGGGATTGACAACCCCTTTATCGCGTTGGGTGCAAGTTGGTGTTTATTTGTGCAGGTATTCGGTGGCTTGCGCGTTGACTCCTACTGAATTGATACCTTAATTCTCAAAAACTAAAGGAAATACGTACTCCAGTGACGGTGCCAGGATCAAAACCTTGTGATGTCAAGCTTTACTAGTAATAATTTTTTAATCATAAACAGGAATAAAAAACATTGTACTTTATTACAACCCAACATATCATGGCAGTAATGCTTTCGGATCATGCATACTGTGATATGTATGCATAATAGCATCAGTACTAATACACATTAATACGTCGGTTTCAACATAAGTTATGAGACAATGGTACAAGAAATATTCTCCTACGTCCTAAATCCTAATATTGCTAGTGAGAGAAAAAGCGGAAAATAATGAAGTGTATGGCAGTTCTTTCACATAAAGGAAACAAGTAGAATTAGAGAAGTGGAGGGCCTTGCCTTGTGTTGGATCAGATACATACTGCAGACTAGTACAGTAGTATTGATCGATTGATTCAGAGGTTTAGACAGAGAACTCGTGTGCAGCCGCGGGTGCACCGCTCGCAGCTCGCCTGACGGCCCAAGGTGGTCGTTCCTCACATCTCACGCCGGAGTCCTGCCGAAGATCGCCGGCGCTGGAATGGGAAGTCTGAAGACGATGCGCTACGGCGGCCGTCCACGGTCATTGGAGAGGCATGCGTGAAGGAGTCAACGAGATCACGTAATTTGGGGATCAACCGATACAGTGCGATCAGTTTAGGGATTTTGGACTTTCTTCTTGCTATTTGGCCCAGTAGTGGCCCAACTAATTGTTACACGCAGAGAATAAGAGTATAGATGGGCCTATGTAGTTAAATTCCGAATATTGTTGGTTCAACGATGTGGTATGCAAATGTGGGGGTCGATGTCGTACGAAAATCCTGTGTAGTCAAGCGACTACACAAGCGACTACACAGTTATAGCGTGGCTTCGCCACTGACTTACTTTACTTTGCTACATCACCCTTTCATGTTCAAGGGAAAAATCAACGCAAGCTCAAGAGGTAGCACCTCGCAACGGGATCGGCCACCGACCGGGACTGGCGGGACGGGCATGCGGTCCGCCGACAGTGCCAGCTGTCGGGGAGGTGGACGTCGCTCAACAGCAGCAGCGTCCACATCTCCTAGTGGCGCTTGCATATGCCTGCATTCACGTACCGTCGGTTACGAGGGTTGGTCAGCGGCGGGACGATGGAGAAAGATGGAGGAGGAAGAGGGGATGGAGGGGTGGGGTGGATGCAACGGCGGTCGGAGGAGGAACCAGCCTCATGGGTGTGCTTCCCCTTGTGGCTAGGGATCCAATGCCACCCTAATGTCGACGGTGAGGACGGGGTTCAGTAGAGGGGGTGGATCTCCGGCGGCCGGTGGCTAGGGTTTTGCTGTCTCACATTTCGAGGAGTCAGGGGTCGCCGAGAGTGGAAGTATGGACTGGCCGGTCCACGGCTTCCACATTAAAAAGGCCGAGGCCCCATGTGGCTGGGAGGCTGACAGGCGGGGCTGCCGTGCATGCACATTTATTTTGGACAGTGGGAGGTAGGTGGCTAGCCGCCACGTGTCCCCGAGGCGGACGAGAAGTGGGCACATGCGTGTCCATTCGTTGTCCGTCTGGACACAAACCAGGAGCAAGTTTGCTCTGGAAATGTGGCAAGCCGGACGCGAAACGAACATAATTTGCGGATGCGGCCACGTGTTGTACCGTGTGGTATGTCCATTTGTGTCAAAACGGATACACGCGGACCAGATGGGGTCCTGCGTTGGAGTTGGCCTTACATGAACTTGATGAGACTTAGAGGGTCCTAGTTCTCATGGTGCTGTCGCGGGCTTGGCAAATTCATAACGAATTGACTCAGGAAAAGGTGTTGATCCCGGTCAAGGTGTCAAAGAGGTTCTTAGGGCATCTTCAAGTCGGACCCGCAAACCTTCCGCAATCGTTCAGACCGCACTGTTTGTACCACAGAAGCCATCCAACGCGGGCCTGTATCGGTCCGCGACGAGGCCCGAAACCCGATTTCTCTGCAAACCGGAGACAAATGTGGGGGGCTTTTGTGGGAGTCCGGACCGATCCTACACCCTCTTCTGACTGCCCTGGCCCACCAAAACCCCTCTGATACGTGTCCAACTGTGACGCCCCCGATTTGACCGTACACTAATCATACACGCAAACGTGTACGATCAAGATCAGGGACTCACGGGAAGATATCACAACACAACTCTACAAATAAAATAAGTCATACAAGCATCATATTACAAGCCAGGGGCCTCGAGGGCTCGAATACAAGAGCTCGATCATAGACGAGTCAGCGGAAGCAACAATATCTGAGTACAGACATAAGTTAAACAAGTTTGCCTTAAGAAGGCTAGCACAAACTGGGATACAGATCGAAAGAGGCGCAGACCTCCTGCCTGGGATCCTCCTAACTACTCCTGGTCGTCGTCAGCGGGCATCACGTAGTAGTAGGCACCTCCGGTGTAGTAGGGGTCGTCGTCGACGGTGGCGTCTGGCTCCTGGGCTCCAACATCTGGTTGCGACAACCAGGTAGAAGGGATAGAGGGAAAGAAGGAGAAGCAACCGTGAGTACTCATCCAAAGTACTCGCAAGCAAGAAGCTACACTACATATGCATGGGTAAATGTGTAAAGGGCCATATCGGTGGACTGAACTGCAGAAAGCCAGAATAAGAGGGGGATAGCTAATCCTTTCGAAGACTACGCTTCTGGCAGCCTCCGTCTTGCAGCATGTAGAAGGGAGTAGACTGAAGTCCTCCAAGTATCATCGCATAGCATAACCCTAACCGATGATCCTCCCCTCGTCGCCCTGTGAGAGAGCGACCACCGGTTGTATCTGGCACTTGGAAGGGTGTGTTTTATTAAGTATCCGGTTCTAGTTGTCATAAGGTCAAGATACAACTCCAAGTCGTCCTGTTACCGAAGATCACGGCTATTCGAATAGATTAACTTCCCTGCAGGGGTGCACCACATACCCCAACACGCTCGATCCCATTTGGCCGGACACACTTTCCTGGGTCATGCCCGGCCTCGGAAGATCAACACGTCGCAGCCCCACCTAGGCACAACAGAGAGGTCAGCACGCCGGTCTAAACCTAAGCGCACAGGGGTCTGGGCCCATCGCCCTTAGCACACCTGCATGTTGCGTACGCGGCCGGAAGCAGAACTAGCCCCCTTAATACAAGAGCAGGCTTACGTTCCAATCCGGCGCGCGCCACTCAGTCGCTGACGTCACGAAGGCTTCGGCTGATACCACGACGCCGGGATACCCATAACTACTCCCGCGTAGATGGTTAGTGCGTATAGACCAAATGGCCAAACTCAGATCAAATACCCAGATCTTGTTAAGCGTGTTAAGTATCCGCGAACGTCGACCAGGGCCAGGCCCACCTCTCTCCTAGGTGGTCGGAACCTGCCCTGTCGCTCCGCCTCAAAGATCCACTCGCGGGTGCTCCTCAAGCCGACCCGTCTTTAGTCACCACATGTATCATGTATAAAGTATATAGTATATGCCCGTGATCAACTCCCGAGTGATCACGGCCCGATAGTATAGCATGGCAGACGGACAAGGATGTAGGGCCACTGATGAAAAACTAACATCCTATACTAAGCATTAGGATTGCAGGTAAGGTAACAACAGTAGTAGCAAGGACAGGCTACGCATCAGTATAGGATTAGCGGGAAGCAGTAACATGCTACACTACTCTAATGCAAGCAGTATAGAGAAGGGTAGACGATATCTGGTGATCAAAGGGGGGGCTTGCCTGGTTGCTCTGGCAAGAGAGAGGGATCGTCAACTCCGTAGTCGTACTGGGTAGCAGCGGCGTCGGTCTCGGGGTCTAGCGAGAGAAGAGGGGGAAGAAACAATAAATATAATGCAAGCATATGCATAGAGATGCATGACATGACAAGTAACGGCGTCAGAGGTGCCCTAACGCGGTAGTAGGTGATACCGGTGAAGGGGGATGACATCTGGGAAAGTATCCCCGGTGTTTCGCGTTTTCGGACAGATGATCCGGAGGTGAAATGTTGCGTGTTCGCTATGCTAGGGACATGTGGCGGACGAACGGACTGCGTATTCAGATTCGTCTCGTCGTTTTGAGAAACTTTGATGTACAAAGTTTTTCCATCCGAGCTACGGATTATTTTATATTAATTTCCAAATTTTTATTCATTTTCTAAATTTAATTTAGTTCACACAAAAAAAATGTGAATTGCTAGGTGCACCCAGCTCTGGGTACACATAAGTGTACTAGAGGGGCTGACATGTGGGTCCAAGGGGTCCCAGTTGACCAGTCAAACTTTGACTGGTCAACAGGGGGTGGGGCCCCCTTGTCATGCACTGTTTTACTATAACCTAACAGATTAAAAAGACTAATTAGGCTATTAGGTTAACTAACACATGTTAATTAACTTAATTAGCTAACTAAACAGGATTAATTAAGTTAATTATTTAGTTAATCAATTAATTAATTTATTAAATTTTTTTTATTTTGATTTTTTTTGTTCTAAAGGCCAGGGCGCTGGGCCCCAGCAGTCAGTGGCCCGAAGGGAGCCAAAGCGGGCACGGGGCTACGGGCGCTGGGCGCCAGCGGGTGCAGTTGCGGGCGCAACCGAGCCAGTGGCAGAGCGCCGGCACGCCACAGCGGAGGAGGCGACCGGAAGGCGACGGCGCGCGGGACAGGGGTGGCCAGCGGTAGGAGCGGGGCACGGCCACCATAGGGGGGCAGAGAGGGAGCACGAGGCGTGCTCACGTTCGTTGTAGCGAAGAGGGCGGCGTGGCTCGATGGTGTCCGGCGAGGAGGAGGATGGGGACGAGCGACGTAGTCGGGGAGGCGGCACCAACGATGACGGGTGGCGGGGTGGCTCCGGCGTCGGCGCAGGGCGTCAGGGGCGTCGATTGCCCCCGACCGAATCCACGCAAGAGGGAGGTTGTGGAGGTGGGCGACGACGGATGTGGACGAAGGAGAGAACGACGCGGGTGTCCCGCGGGTGGAGCCGGTGGTGCTCCATGGTGGCTCCGATGGCCGACGTGGCGCGGGCCGCCGGCGACGAGGCAGTTGGGCAGGGGCGACGGGAAGGCGCAGAGGAAGGGGAGGAGGACGAGGACGCGAGGCGGATGGCGACGAGGACGGCTCCGGTGAACGGCGGGGTGGCGTCGAGCAGTGGGGATCGGCTCGTGTCGATCCAGATCCAGGTAGGGGGCGGTGCTCGGCGCCGGTGGCGGCCTCTGGGGAGCGGCGGCGGGGCAGCGTCCTATCCCGATCCCGATTGGATCGGGGGGAGAGGGAGAGTGGGTGCGTGGGGTGTGGGGCGACTGGGGAAGTGGGTTAGGGTTAGGTGGGTTGGGGAGGCCATATGGCCAGGGGAGTTGGTGGGCCGGCCGGTTGGCCAGGTGGGCCGGCCTGGCCGGTGAGCTGGGCCGTCTGGCCCAGTTGGCCAGGGGGCCTTTTTTTGTTTGTTTTGTTTTGTCTTTTGCTTTTGTATTTTCTTTTCTTATTTCTTTTCTGTTTTAATTCATTTAAAAGTATTTAGGAATTTTATAAAAATGTGTTTACTTCACCATAATTACCGATGCAATAATTGACATAGCCCGAACATTTTTATTATAATATTTGAAAACTTTTGTCGTTTGACTTATTTAGGATTTAAATTTGAATCGTTTTTTGAACTAACTCGAGTTTATCAACAGTAACCGAGGTGACGTGGCATCCTTAGTAGAGGGTTACTGTAGTTTAATTACCCGGGCGTCACAAATCTCCTCCACTACAAGAAATCTCGTCCCGAGATTTAAGCAGGGGAGTAGGGGGGGAGGTGCTGGTAGCGAGAAACCTAACGAGTCTTCTCGGTCTTGGTTGTCCTTTCGAAGAGGTTGATCCCTTTCGTTGATGTCTTCATTCCTCTGCTCCAATCATCCTGATGAAGTCGTCGTCCTTCCTTCAGGAACTCCATCGTACTTACGAAAGAACAAGGGTGGCTATTTCGGAAGAACAGACCTGCACTGTTAACTATCTGGTAGCTAACATCGTGGAAGGTGGTAGAAAGTAACTCTCGAACTGAAACTTGAGAAAATATCGAGAGCAAAGTAAGAAGGTGTCAAGGGAAGTTTCGAGCGGGCAGGCAAACATTCAATGCCTGAAAACGGGGCGTGAAAGGGGTTCAATCAACGGGGATAAGTATTGTGTCTGATACCAGAATAGATCACTAGGCAGGTGGCCCGTGAATTACATACGAAGTCAAGCGTGAGGAATAACTTTGTCAACAGGGTGTCCAGGAGAGTTAGGTTTCGATCCTGGGACCTGTGGGTTATGGGCCCACCATGTGGGTTAAAAGTAGGAAGGGTGGTGACATCTTGCACGATTATGTAAGCAAGGCATGTCAGAGGATAGCCTGTCGGTTATGTTGGCAATAACGTTGGTACCAAGGGCGAGGGACAAAGAGAACCATTTTCCTGCTCGTTGAACGAGGCGGACCAATAGGCAAAGTTCTCGTCCATCGGTGGTTACCGGAATGCTATCAACAAAAACAACAGGGTCTTGCTGACAGAGTGGTACAACGAAGTGCTTAACTAAGAAGGGAATTATCACTTCTCAGTTAAGTCAGATTACTGGAAAGGTTAAACAAAACAAGGGAAAGGATGGTATGATTATCATATTTAAACAAAACAATGGAAAGGAAAACGTGCTTAAACACATAATTTAGGGGTATATCCTTCCCAAGGACAAGCAAAACATGATATCCATGACAGGATATAATGTAGAAAACTCTTTAGGTAAGGGGAGAGAAATTTCATGACATTACCCATACAACGGTGTTTGGATAATTGAGCAAGAAACATTTAGCATTGGGCTTCAAATGTTCTTGTTGAAAATCGGAGTACCATATACATGCTTCGAGATAGCATTGACATGGTCAACAGGTGAAGATCAGACTTTGGAAACACAAAGGATCCATCAGGAATAACTTGTAGAATAAATCTTACAATTTCCTCATGGAAGAATGGATAGCATTGCTAAAAGGAAAATTATAACAATAGGTCCTCCGGTCATGTGTGTTAGGCATGACACCACCTTACCGGGTCATATAAAGACCAACGTTATAACTCTTGGAAATATGTTCCAAACATCATATCTGACCGAGATTCAGATTTGATTGGTGTCAGGATACCTCAGACTCAGGATGCCTGAGAAGAAAAGGTGCTACACAATTTGACGAGATGACATTTGTGAGATTCTCGGGAATTGAACTGTGGAAGCAAGTTCCGAATCATGAGTTCATTATTAAATCAAGGATAGAATGAGGAGGTGGCTGATGGAATCAGCGACAATTCATCGAGATTAACAAAAGATGGATTTCCACAATTAAGTGAACAAGGAGATAACATTTGTCAGATCAAATGATATAAGGAAGTATGCTCACGGAAAACATACACAATTAAACATTGGTTGAAAGGTGCGCCCAAAATATGGGTTAGGTTGCACGACCAATGTCAGAATGGTGATTGAATAATCAATAGTCTAAGAACGAAAGGCCGACCATTAACTTCAAAGCAATAGGGTTGCTAGAAGTGCAGAACCCAAACAACACCGTTCACTTGTTGGTACCCCGGTTGGAGTCAACACGAGGACCAAGAAAGAATGGTGATGGTGAGAAGTATCACCATACCAAGAATTCTTAAGAGGTGGTGAAATTCTCACAACATTCTTGACATAAAAGATGGTAATACTCCAAGGTAAAGGAGAACAAATGTTGGATAGGAAGGATCTCAAGGTATAACACAAAACACGAACAAGTTTGTGTTGAACGGAAGGCAATCGAGTGGTCGATGATAACACAAATCATCGAGGGCAAGGATGGTATTTCTCATCGGGAATTCAATTGATATCCTTGAGGAGCTCGAAATGTTGATGATGATCATGACAATTTCTGTCGAGAGGTTTCATGGAGATGTAATCGGTTGGCGATGACATCAAGTCAAACGAATGATGAAGCGAAAGGTTATTGGAACCATGGGTACGACACAAACTTGAAATCAAGTTTGTTGTTTGAGGTGAAACAATAAGACAAGGAAGATCGAGGTAAGCTTAGCCCATCGTCGAAATTGTGCTCCGGAAAGAAGGACCAGGTAGCACAGTTAAAATTTGGCACGATAATGATATAGCCGAGTAGGCTCGGAATGACGTGATCGAGTTCAGACTCGTAAGTAATGAAGGTTACCAAGAGTTGTTGAATCGTAGTGCGGACTCAATTCAGTTGTCGGTGTCCTTGAGGGGTTCTAACAACTGAGAACCCGTTGGAAAAATGGAATCGGCAAGAATATTAGTTGATGAAGAACTCATAAGAAGTTATGTATCCCGTGGTATCCTCGAGATACCAGGGGGTAATACTCGACGACAGATCAAAGTAGAGGTTGAAGTGGGGTATTGCTCTGCAGAAGACAAGTGCTTAAACTTGCACGAGAAACGGTACCTAAAAGAGAACATGGTCGAAACCACGATTGCAAAAGGCCAGATCCCAGATATAATATGAACTTATACCAAAGGAATATTTAATTTAAGAGAAGCTTTAATGATAAGATTTACATCGGGTCCATGGGCATGAACACAAAGTTCAAGGTCGACTCCCACTTCTTCAATGCATAACCTTACATTTACCTCCCCTTTTCAAAGTTGTAGTGTTGAAAAGTTATCTGACGAAGCGTCAGCAGGGTATAACCCGCATAACTTTTGAGGTCACACAAGTTAAGGAAGGCATAGGTTCAACCCGTCAGGGTATCGTGGAAACTTATACCACAAGCTTTGAGAGTAATTATTACCAGCTCGAAAGCAGAGCATGGTTGGCAAAAGGAGAGGATACAAATTACCAAAGGCATTATGTATCGGAGAAAGAACTCACAAGGTGATTAATTATGAAGGACATTGTCGGATAATAATCCAACAGTGGATATGGTGATCCACAATGGAGCTGATGTGAGTATCGATACCCAATCAGAGGAAGAAAGAATGCAAATGCATCGTTTTACAGAACATCTGAATAATTCAACGTTTAAATAACAAAGGATTTATGATTTTCAAATCAAGGGATCAGGAGCAAACGCTCTGATCAAGGACGGACAAGTTGAATAGACTTAGGGGTACATTCGATGGCAATCTGATTGGCCGAGGACCAGCTCACGTTTTAAATGACATGTGAGCTAGAAGGATGAATTCTATGATCTGAGTGAGGATTGCGAGCATTCGCAACATATTGAGTCAATGGACTCAAAATGATATTGACAAGGTTGCCAATAAGATTACTATACTTATGGGATTAACCATAATTCAAGCAAGCAAGAATTTCAGGAGCAATAGGTTGCTCAGGATTTTCGGAAGACCGAATGGTATTTCGAAGAATTTTGTGAACTGCATGA
Organism: Triticum urartu; assembly: GCF_056163025.1. Taxonomy (NCBI): domain Eukaryota; kingdom Viridiplantae; phylum Streptophyta; class Magnoliopsida; order Poales; family Poaceae; genus Triticum; species Triticum urartu. The sequence goes on from NC_141879.1 coordinate 175,950,592, forward strand.
ATATCTGGGGATGAGCGGATACTCGATAAATGCGAGTAATTATCCGTAGTGGTATGCATGTGGCAAAGAACTGCAAGGCAGTAGGCACAAAGTATTCTCGGGGTATCTTATAATAACAAGATCGACTGGGAATAAAAGTAAGCATGACAGGTCTAAATACTTACCCATAGGGATATTTCGGTGGTAGGGAATTGCAAAAGCAATGGCATAAGGTTTTGGGAGAACATCGGAGAGTATTGTTAGAACCTTCTGTTGAAGTAGTCGATCATCTATAATGAAGGGGCTCTTCGGCAGGAAGTGGTAACGAGAACCTAGAGTTAGATTTTAGCAAAATCATCTAACCTGAGTAGGAGAGAGTTAGAATCCCAGAGTATAGACGAGGAATAAAAGATCCTAATACCACCCGATGGCGACGTGGGCCCGTAAGGCACACAGCCATGTTAGTAAAAGTTTTGTAATGACTAGACTCAACTTCGGCCAAGGAGTGTGGAAGGGGAATGCCTACAGGCAGTCGGCTCTGATACCAACTTGTGACGCCCCCGATTTGACCGTACACTAATCATACACGCAAACGTGTACGATCAAGATCAGGGACTCACAGGAAGATATCACAACACAACTCTACAAATAAAATAAGTCATACAAGCATCATATTACAAGCCAGGGGCCTCGAGGGCTCGAATACAAGAGCTCGATCATAGACGAGTCAGCGGAAGCAACAATATCTGAGTACAGACATAAGTTAAACAAGTTTGCCTTAAGAAGGCTAGCACAAACTGGGATACAGATCGAAAGAGGCGCAGACCTCCTGCCTGGGATCCTCCTAACTACTCCTGGTCGTCGTCAGCGGGCATCACGTAGTAGTAGGCACCTCCGGTGTAGTAGGGGTCGTCGTCGACGGTGGCGTCTGGCTCCTGGGCTCCAACATCTGGTTGCGACAACCAGGTAGAAGGGATAGAGGGAAAGAAGGAGAAGCAACCGTGAGTACTCATCCAAAGTACTCGCAAGCAAGAAGCTACACTACATATGCATGGGTAAATGTGTAAAGGGCCATATCGGTGGACTGAACTGCAGAAAGCCAGAATAAGAGGGGGATAGCTAATCCTTTCGAAGACTACGCTTCTGGCAGCCTCCGTCTTGCAGCATGTAGAAGGGAGTAGACTGAAGTCCTCCAAGTATCATCGCATAGCACAACCCTAACCGATGATCCTCCCCTCGTCGCCCTGTGAGAGAGCGACCACCGGTTGTATCTGGCACTTGGAAGGGTGTGTTTTATTAAGTATCCGGTTCTAGTTGTCATAAGGTCAAGATACAACTCCAAGTCGTCATGTTACCGAAGATCACGGCTATTCGAATAGATTAACTTCCTTGCAGGGGTGCACCACATACCCCAACACGCTCGATCCCATTTGGCCGGACACACTTTCCTGGGTCATGCCCGGCCTCGGAAGATCAACACGTCGCAGCCCCACCTAGGCACAACAGAGAGGTCAGCACGCCGGTCTAAACCTAAGCGCACAGGGGTCTGGGCCCATCGCCCTTAGCACACCTGCACGTTGCGTACGCGGCCGGAAGCAGAACTAGCCCCCTTAATACAAGAGCAGGCTTACGTTCCAATCCGGCGCGCGCCACTCAGTCGCTGACGTCACGAAGGCTTCGGCTGATACCACGACGCCGGGATACCCATAACTACTCCCGCGTAGATGGTTAGTGCGTATAGACCAAATGGCCAAACTCAGATCAAATACCCAGATCTTGTTAAGCGTGTTAAGTATCCGCGAACGTCGACCAGGGCCAGGCCCACCTCTCTCCTAGGTGGTCGGAACCTGCCCTGTCGCTCCGCCTCAAAGATCCACTCGCGGGTGCTCCTCAAGCCGACCCGTCTTTAGTCACCACATGTATCATGTATAAAGTATATAGTATATGCCCGTGATCAACTCCCGAGTGATCACGGCCCGATAGTATAGCATGGCAGACGGACAAGGATGTAGGGCCACTGATGAAAAACTAACATCCTATACTAAGCATTAGGATTGCAGGTAAGGTAACAACAGTAGTAGCAAGGACAGGCTACACATCAGTATAGGATTAGCGGGAAGCAGTAACATGCTACACTACTCTAATGCAAGCAGTATAGAGAAGGGTAGACGATATCTGGTGATCAAAGGGGGGGCTTGCCTGGTTGCTCTGGCAAGAGAGAGGGATCGTCAACTCCGTAGTCGTACTGGGTAGCAGCGGCGTCGGTCTCGGGGTCTAGCGAGAGAAGAGGGGGAAGAAACAATAAATATAATGCAAGCATATGCATAGAGATGCATGACATGACAAGTAACGGCGTCAGAGGTGCCCTAACGCGGTAGTAGGTGATACCGGTGAAGGGGGATGACATCCGGGAAAGTATCCCCGGTGTTTCGCGTTTTCGGACAGATGATCCGGAGATGAGATGTTGCGTGTTCGCTATGCTAGGGACATGTGGCGGACGAACGGACTGCGTATTCAGATTCGTTTCGTCGTTTTGAGAAACTTTGATGTACAAAGTTTTTCCATCCGAGCTACGGATTATTTTATATTAATTTCCAAATTTTTATTCATTTTCTAAATTTAATTTAGTTCACACAAAAAAAATGTGAATTGCTAGGTGCACCCAGCTCTGGGTACACATAAGTGTACTAGAGGGGCTGACATGTGGGTCCAAGGGGTCCCAGTTGACCAGTCAAACTTTGACTGGTCAACAGGGGGTGGGGCCCCCTTGTCATGCACTGTTTTACTATAACCTAACAGATTAAAAAGACTAATTAGGCTATTAGGTTAACTAACACATGTTAATTAACTTAATTAGCTAACTAAACAGGATTAATTAAGTTAATTATTTAGTTAATCAATTAATTAATTTATTATTAATTTATTAAATTTTTTTTTATTTTGATTTTTTTTGTTCTAAAGGCCAGGGCGCTGGGCCCCAGCAGTCAGTGGCCCGAAGGGAGCCAAAGCGGGCACGGGGCTATGGGCGCTGGGCGCCAGCGGGTGCAGTTGCGGGCGCAACCGAGCCAGTGGCAGAGCGTCGGCACGCCACAAGCAGAGGAGGCGACCGGAAGGCGACGGCGCGCGGGACAGGGGTGGCCAGCGGTAGGAGCGGGGCACGGCCACCATAGGGGGGCAGAGAGGGAGCACGAGGCGTGCTCACGTTCGTTGTAGCGAAGAGGGCGGCGTGGCTCGATGGTGTCCGGCGAGGAGGAGGATGGGGACGAGCGACGTAGTCGGGGAGGCGGCACCAACGATGACGGGTGGCGGGGTGGCTCCGGCGTCGGCGCAGGGCGTCAGGGGCGTCGATTGCCCCCGACCGAATCCACGCAAGAGGGAGGTTGTGGAGGTGGGCGACGACGGATGTGGACGAAGGAGAGAACGACGCGGGTGTCCCGCGGGTGGAGCCGGTGGTGCTCCATGGTGGCTCCGATGGCCGACGCGGCGCGGGCCGCCGGCGACGAGGCAGTTGGGCAGGGGCGACGGGAAGGCGCAGAGGAAGGGGAGGAGGACGAGGACGCGAGGCGGATGGCGACGAGGACGGCTCCGGTGAACGGCGGGGTGGCGTCGAGCAGTGGGGATCGGCTCGTGTCGATCCAGATCCAGGTAGGGGGCGGTGCTCGGCGCCGGTGGCGGCCTCTGGGGAGCGGCGGCGGGGCAGCGTCCTATCCCGATCCCGATTGGATCGGGGGGAGAGGGAGAGTGGGTGCGTGGGGTGTGGGGCGACTGGGGAAGTGGGTTAGGGTTAGGTGGGTTGGGGAGGCCATATGGCCAGGGGAGTTGGTGGGCCGGCCGGTTGGCCAGGTGGGCCGGCCTGGCCGGTGAGCTGGGTCGTCTGGCCCAGTTGGCCAGGGGTAAGAGTGAGGATAGTAATACTCCTAATATGGATACCCCCATGAATTTGGATACTAAAACTTTTGTGACGGGAAGTGGGAATATAATAGGAAAAAAGTATTATTCAAGAGTTTTTCACTTGTACGAGAATATTGGTTTGTAATGATATTCCTATATTTAAAAGAACCAATAGTTATGCCCAAGCTATTTCTGCACTTATTATTAACCTTGAAAAAAGGTTCATGCATACTCATCATAAAGCTAAAAATATAACCACTCTTATTCTCATGAATGAATTTGACTATATAGTGCGAGAAGCTAGAGAAATCTTTGATTCTTACAATGTCAGTTATGAACGTCCTATGATAGACGAAATTTTATATGATAGAGATTATATGAGGACATATATGTCTCATGACCATCATGCTTTTGATGAAAATGCTAAAAAGAAAGTTCCCTATTTACATCAAATCCAACAAGTTTTCAATGGTATTAATCACTAATATTCTTGGAATCAACATGAAGGAAATATGCCCTAGAGGCAATAATAAAGTTATTATTTATTTCCTTATTTCATGATAAATGTTTATTATTCATGCTAGAATTGTATTAACCGGAAACATAATACATGTGTGAATACATAGACAAACAGAGTGTCACTAGTATGCCTCTACTTGACTAGCTCATTAATCAAAGATGGTTATGTTTCCTAACCATAGACAAAGAGTTGTTATTTGATTAATGGGATCACATCATTAGATGAATGATCTGATTGACTTGACCCATTCCGTTAGCTTAGCACTTGATCGTTTAGTTTGTTGCTATTGCTTTCTTCATGACTTATACATATTCCTATGACTATGACATTATGCAACTCCCGTTTACCGGAGGAACACTTTGTGTGCTACCAAACGTCACAACGTTACTGGGTGATTATAAAGGTGCTCTACAGGTGTCTCCGAAGGTACTTGTTGGGTTGGCGTATTTCGAGATTAGGATTTGTCACTCCGATTGTCGGAGAGGTATCTCTGGGCCCTCTCGGTAATGCACATCACATAAGCCTTGCAAGCATTGCAACTAATGAGTTAGTTGTGAGATGATTTTTTAATGAACGAGTAAAGAGACTTGCCGGTAACGAGATTGAACTAGGTATTGAGATACCGACGATCGAATCTCGGGCAAGTAACATACCGATGACAAAGGGAACAACGTATGTTGTTATGCGGCCTGACCGATAAAAGATCTTCGTAGAATATGTAGGAGCCAATATGAGCATCCAGGTTCCGCTATTGGTTATTGACCGGAGACGTGTCTCGGTCATGTCTACATTGTTCTCGAACCCGTAGGGTCCGCACGCTTAAGGTTTCGATGACAGTTATATTATGAGTTTATGAATTTTGATGTACCGAAGTTTGTTCGGAGTCCCGGATGTGATCATGGACATGACGAGGAGTCTCGAAATGGTCGAGACATAAAGATTGATATATTGGAAGCCTATATTTGGATATCGGAAGTGTTCCGGGTGAAATCGGGATTTTACCGGAGTACCGGGAGGTTACCGGAACCCCCCGGGAGGTATATGGGCCTTAGTGGGCTTTAGTGGAAGAGAGGAGAGGTGGCCAGGGCTGGGCCGCGCGGCCCTCCCCCCCCCCTAGTCCGAATAGGACAAGGAGAGGGGGGCGGCGCCCCCCCCTTCCTTCTCTCTCTCCTCTTTCCCCCTCCCGAATCCTATTCCAACTAGGAAAGGGGGAGAATCCTACTCCCACTCCTCCTGGCGCGCCAACCTCCTGGCCGGCCGCACCCCTCCCTTTGATCCTTTATATACGGGGGCAGGGGGCACCCCTAGACACACAAGTTGATCCACGTGATCATATTCTTAGCCGTGTGCGGTGCCCCCTTCCACCATAGTCCTCGATAATATTGTAGCGGTGCTTAGGCGAAGCCCTGCGACGGTAGTACATCAAGATCGTCACCACACCGTCGTGCTGGCGGAACTCTTCCCCGAAACTTTGCTGGATCGGAGTCCAGGGATCGTCATCGAGCTGAACGTGTGCTAGAACTCGGAGGTGCCGTAGTTTCGGTGCTTGATCGGTCGGGCCGTGAAGACGTACGACTACATCAACCGCATTGTGCTAACGCTTCCGCTGTCGGTCTACAAGGGTACGTAGATCACACTCTCCCCTCTCGTTGCTATGCATCACCATGATCTTGCGTGTACGTAGGAAATTTTTTGAAATTACTACGTTCCCCAACACAACAAGGGTTTGAAGAAGGTTGTCTTGAAAATGCTAAGATTTTCGTAGATGATGAGTTCACTATTACTTATGAAAAGCCTCTTGACGACCCCGTGTCTCAAGAAGTTAAAACCAATGATGTGAAAATTACTAAAGATTGCCCCTTCCACCATTGAGTTCTCCTAATAGAAATGTTATGTATGAAAAAGAGAGCTAGTGAGAAGTGTTTATGATTATGCTACGTATGAGGAGATCATGAAAGCTAAGAATGACGACACTTGATACAATGCCTTACGCCTAGCTAGGGGCGTAAAACAATAGCGCTTGTTGAGAGGCAACCCAATAGTTATCTTAAATTCATTGTTTTTCTTTCTGTTATTGAGTGTTAACACAATTATGCTACCGTTATGATTGTATTTTTATATTTTATTTAGTGTTTGTGCCAAGTAAAGCCTTTGGGATGATTTGATTGATAGTTAACTTGATTCTGTAAAAAACCAAAAAATTCTACGCCTAGTACAAAAAGTTTTATAAATCATTGGAACGTGCGTTTTCTCTGAACTTCTTACACAAGATTGATATACAAATTTCCCATGTTTTCCTAATTTTTCAGAATTTTTAGAGTTACAGAAGTATAGTGTTAATTCGGGTCATTACAGATTATTCTGTTTTAGACAGATTCTGTTTTCTATTGCATGGTTATGTTGTTTTGATGATGCTATGGATTATATCGGGGGGCATAAGTCACGGAGAAGTTGGAATACAGTAGCTATAATGCAATAATAAAATATGAGTGGGTTCATAATAGTACTGAAAGTTCATGATTTGTTTGTTATACTAAGGGATCTCATGAGGTTTTTGTTGAATTTTGTGTGCTGAAGTTTTTAAGTTTTGGGTGAGATCAGATAATGGAATAATGAGTGGCAAGACCCTAAGCTTGGGGATGACCAAGGCACCCCAAGGTAATATTCAAGGAATACCCAAGCGTCTAAGCTTGGGGATTCCCCAAATGGCATCCCTCTTTCGGCTAAAAACCATCGGTATATTACTTGGAGCTATATTTTTATTCATCAAATGATATGAATTTTGCTTGGAGCGTCTTGGCATAGTAGTTTTTGCTTTGTTTTCTTTTTAGTTTGCCACAATCATCTTTTTTGGACACACCTTTTGAGAGGCACACACATTTATTCGCGATTTGTTAAAATACTTTATGTGCCTAACTTATATCTTTTGAGCTAGGCTATTGCTCTAGTGCTTCACTTATATCTTTTAGAGCACGACGGTGGTTATATTTTAAAGAAACAGTTGCACCCTCATGCTTAAATTATATCTTTTTGAGAGTCTAATAAATAGTAATGGAAATTTTGCTCGAGTTATAAGACTAGTCCATAAAGAATAGGTGTTCAAGAGGGATATAGTAAAAACTTTCATGTAGATCACTGAATATGAGATGTTTGAGTCCTTGCAATAATTTTGAGATATTAAGATGGTGATATGTGGGATGTACTAGTGACTGATTGTGGTTTAGTAAGAATATTGATGTTAAGGTTTGTGATTCCCGAAGCATGCACGTATAATCTTTAGTTATGCGATGAAGTTGGAGCATGATTTATTATTGATGATCTTCCTTATGAGTGGCAGTCGGGACGAGCGATGGTCTTTTCCTACCAATGTATCTTCCTAGGGGCATGCGTAGTAATGCTTTGCTTCGAGGCCTACAAATCTATCTCCCTAAGGGTATGTGGCAGAATGTCAGATGCACGCACAGGCGGAACTACTATTGGGCCGGCCCATGAAAGCTAGCAACCGACAGCGAACTGGTACTGTAGCGCAAACCTGTAACGCTAAAAAACGTACCCTTGAGAACTTTCGAACCCAAGATCTCCAACTACAGATGCAGTAGTACTACGAGTTGAGCTAGCGACTAAATCTGAGTAAGTAGCAGCACAAAACAGTAAGAATCAACTCTAGATTTCGAAAAGAATTTTTTTTGAAAAAACAACGTGAGTATTTTACGAAAACAGCCACTTTTCAAATTGGTGAACAAATTTCTAGAAACTCACTCATTTATTGAAAAATCATGAACTATTTTCTGAAAGCGCAGACCTTTTTTGAAACTTTTTTTAATGCAATTTTTTTCAAAAACATGAACAATTTTTTCTAAATTACCAAACTAAATTCGGAAAATTCAAATAAATTTGGAACGTGAACCTTTTCTGAAACTGCTGAAACAAAATTTGAAAATATTAACATTTTTTAAAATTTGCAAACAATTTTGAAACGGGAACCTTTTTAAATTACTGAATTATTAAAAACACAAAGATTATAGAATTTTGTGAAATATATTAATATTTTTTGAAACTTTAGAACAAAATTTGAAGACACGAACATTTTTTAAATTTGCGAACAATTTTTGAAATGGAACCATTTTTTAAAATACCGAAATTTCTTTTAAAGGTTGTCAAAAACATTGAACAAAAGCATTCTGAAGAAACTTTCAGAATAATGAACATTCTTTTAAATAACCAAACAATTTTGTAAAAATGCAATCATTTTTCGAATTAAGGGAAAAAATTGAAATAAGAACATTTTCGAAATCCTAAACTTTTTTCTAGAATCTCGAACATTTTTGGAAAAATAAAATAAAAGAAAAAAGAAAAGAAAAAAGAAAAAAACAAAAACGAAAAAATGAAAAAGAAACAGAAAATGATAAAGAAAACCCAAAAAAAGAGGAAATAACAAGAAATATGAAAAGAAACAGAAAACCGGTGAAAAGAAACAAAAATCGGTTTAGGGAATCTTGTGGAAGGTTCCGAAAACCGAATGGGTAGTACTCACGTGATCTACTCAAATCTGCCGGCCCACTTGGGTCGGTCGGCCGCTCGCCTGTTCGTCGCTCTGGCAGCTTGCTGCAACAAGCGGCAAATAGCGAACCTTTTGGTTCTACAGTACACTTCGACGGTTCAGTTTTCGGTCAAAGTTGTCAGAATTCGGCCTAATCGACTTACCCATGTCAGCACTAGTACAAGGGAATTATTACATGATATCTCCACTCCCTCTTTTCTTTTAAAACTGCAGTCACCTCAGCCTCATGTGTACTTCTTTTCACTACAGTCATGTCCAACCCCTTTGATTTTCCAAGCAAATTTCATAACTTTTGGAATTATTACATGACCAACATATGTTGCTCCAGCAATGCTTTGCCTAGTGTCAAATTTGTTCATTATGTATTGCCTTATTTTGTCAAGCAGATCAACAATGTGTAGCCCTTTCGACTTTCTAATCTTTGAATTAAAAGACTCTTCAAGATTATTGCTAACATAATCCAACTTGCAAGTTTCTTGAAAAAGAGCCCTTTCCCATAACTTAGTATGGTGCTCCTCTATGTACTCTTGCACACCTGGCTTGCTGTACAACTGAGTGAGATGGTACTTGTGCCTTTTCAAGTTGTAGGTCAAAGAACAGGGCCACAAGTTCTCATCAAAGAATTTTCTTCTATTTTTTTTTACTAAAATTAGCTGCAAGATGCCTCATGCATTCCCTGTGCTCTACACCTAGGAACACAACTTCTATAGGTGACTCAAGTCCCTTGCAGGCATCAGTGTGAATAACCAATCCCTTTGGGTGGCCTGTTAGGTCTTTCAAGTTCTGGAAAAACAAGTCGAACTCTCAATGTTCTCTATCTCTAGCACTCCATATGCAACTGAAAAGATCTAGTTGCATGCATCTACAACACAAGCACTAACAAGCTCACCTCTAAACCTTCCATTTAATGTTGTTGCATCTACTGCTAGATATGTACTGCAGGCAGCTAGAAAATCTTGCCAAGAGGCCTTAAATGATGCAAAAACTCTCCTAAAGCACTCTTTGTACCTTTTTTGTCCATTGAGTTTAAACTCTACTATGTGTCTATCAATATTAACCACACTACCAGGAGATGCCTTTTCTACTTCAGCTTTGAAAGTATACAAGAGTTGGAATGAATTAGTCCATTTACCATAGATGTTGTCCAAAGCCATGCTTACCATAAAATACTCTCATGTAAGGCAGCTGCACCCCCTACTTTTTCTTCAAATCTGTTTGCAGAGTTGGCACTGAAATATTGGAATTCTCCCCCACCTAGTTCTTCACAGCATTTGCAACCCAACTACTCTTTGCAGAACTGAGCCTTTGCCTCCTGGTAACACTTGGGCATGTGTGAGTTGTCTTGTTCACTTTGACCTCCAGCAAATAAGAGTCAACAATAGATCATACAATTATGAATGCCCAATTATTATTAAAATTTACTATCTACACTAATTATATTAGTCCTATAGACTATTACCTGAAAAAGTGTGTCTTTTCTCATTCTAGAAGCATGCATCCTCCACTTACATCTTTTATAAGCACAGTGAACAGTCAGTCTACTAGGCTCACTCTTGTCAATTATAAATTCACTCTGGATCTTGATAGAAAAGGTGGCAATCTATGACATCTGAAAATATAGTTCCTTCTGGTAAACAAGGATCATCTCTGTTATACTGCACATTAGGCCTACCCTCATCCTCTGTCTCAGATTATCCCATGTCCATGTCCTCCTCTCTCTCATTAGAGTATGTCTCCTCAAATTGTGGGGGTGGAATGTAATGTTCACCATCATCCTCATTGGGTGGTTTCCAAACAACAAACTCTGGGTGCATTCTTTCATCCTCATCATCTGTGGGCACTTCACCATGAAGTTCCTCTATTATTGGATCTGTTGTTTCTTTGCCATACTCAGGACATGGTTGACTAGGCAAGCTAGCATTTGGGGTTCCTGGTTGTTTTATTGTGATGTGAATTCCTTTTCCTCTTCTATCCTGACTGCTTTTAGGCTCTAAAGTTGCAGCTGATGATTTCCTTACTCTAGTTTGACACTTTAGTTTACGAACTACCAGTTGCTTCTTTCCTTCTACTGGTTTGACTGCTTTCTAGGTTGTGAAGGATTGGATGCAGATATTGCTACTCTGCTCTCTGTTTCTCCTCGTTTCCTTTGTATGACATTAATTTCCAGCTATACTGAATTGCTCTCGGCATTTGGGGCAAACATAACTTCAAACTCATCATCATTATGAACTAGCACCCAGACAGTATTCTGCATGTCCTAATATCTAAATTCTAAAGCATAAAGAATACCCCATGGATATTTATCACTTATAGCACCTTTAAATTGGGCATGTTGATGTTTTATCCACCACAAAGGGAAATGTGAAGCCTATACCGGCTCCATTTGTGCCACCATTGCCTATGGTAGTGGTCTCCATTCTACAGTTGAGACCAAAACCTCTCTCTGGTTTCATCCTATGATAATTTCAATAGAAATGCCATTACAAGCACGTAGTAACCATTAAGAGCGCATTCAATCGGGGTAAATCTACCTACAATAACAAAGCAAAGATCTAGGTCAAGATTCAAAGAAACTTACCCTGCTGGAATCTGCATTCGTGGCGTCTGCGTCGTCTGCCAGGATGCTTCATTGCCACCACCGTATCACCGGCGGCTGCCATCTCTTGTAGACACCGCCTCCTCTACCGCCGTAGCAGAGGGAAAATATACGATGCATAATCACCTCCACTCCCACCGCATCCCGATGCCTGCGCCCCTACAGATCCGCCGCGGCTATTGGACCGCCGGAAGGGGATTTAGGGCAAGCTAGGCTTAGGGTTTTGGTCACCAAGAGGGGAATGAGAGAAGAGATTTGTCGCGAGGGAGAAGAGAGTGAGCAAGTGCATAACATTTTGGCGCGGGCCCACATGTAAGAACCAGGGGCTAAAATGTCCGACAGATGCCTAGTTAACGGTCAAAGACCATTAACCCAACGGAAATGACTCGGAGGGGGATTTCAGTAAGGGCCACAGACGGGACATGGGTATTTTTTTAGCATACCTGAAAATTAGGGGCAAATGTCAGGTGGTGGTTCAAGTTAGGGGAGAAGTGTAATTGTCCCTTTCTCTTTTGAGTTATTTGAATATATTTTTCAATATAGTCTCAAATAAAGTTAGGGGAGATAATATGACTTCTCTAACTAAATAAGTTGGAAATGTTTAAAATGATTCTTAATGCATATTTGGTTTGACTAAAACTAATAGTTTTTTTAAAATTTCAAAGAAAAATAAAAGAGAAGAAGATAAAATGAATTCTTCATATAATTGAGTTTTAAGTGCTTTCAATATTATTTTAATGCATTTTGGATCTCAAAAAAAATACTTAAAGGAATTATTAGAACCCCAAAAGAATACTTGGGGAATTAATAAAGCCCATTTAAGCAATGAAAATAAATATGTATTTCAAAATGTGCAAATGGCCTGGAAATACTTTTTCTAGGGTCTATATAACTATTTTTGGATTTTATTTTATTTTATTTTTTTTATATTTTAGAAATTGATTTGGATTTGGATTAGTTTGACACCTAAATAAATTTCCTCATTTTTTTAATTAAACAGGAACACTCTATTCTAACCTGGGCCGCAGCCAGCGCAACCCAGTTCCTAAATGCACCCGGCCCAAGCCTAATAGCGCGGCAGGAGCAACGAACCAGTACGAGACGATTTGGCGCGGCGACTATTTTTCGCTTTAAGCCTGGTCTGCAGGGTGACGCACCGTGCTCCTTCCCACTCGGCTAACATCGCGTTCGTGCTAAGTATGTTAGGTGCACGCTACTTAAGGAGAGAATAGCTGCTTTTCCTAGTTTTTCAATGGGTTTTTCGTTTTCTTTTTCTTCTCCGATTTTTTCGTTCTTTTCTTTTTCTTCTCACTTTTTTATTCTGGATTTTTTCCTTTTTTGTTTTATTTTGTTTGTTTTATTTTTTATTTTCTGTTTTTCTTTCATTCATTTTTGCATTTTTGTTTTTATTTGGTTATTATGATCTTTTTGCATTATTCTATTTTTATTTGATTTTATTTTTTCTTCTCCATTTTTTGTTTGGTTTTCTTTTTTATTCCGCATTTTTATTTTTGTCTTACATTTGCTTTCGTTTTCACTGCATTTTTCTTATATGTCAAAAAACATTTTTTAATAAGTGATCAACATTTTTTGTATACACGTTCGACATTGTCCGAACACATATTCAACAATTTTTACATACTTGTTCAACATTTTAATACTTATTCAACATTTTCCAAATACTCGTTCAACATTTTTAATATTTATTCAACATTTTCAAATACTTCTTCAACATATATAATATACTTATTCAACATTTTCAAATGGAAAATTATAAACAAATCTGGAAATCGAAGATGTCACTAAAGTTAAGATTTTCATGTGGTATCTTTGAAGAGGAGTTATGCTAACTAAAAACAATCTCGCTCGACGCAACTTGAAAGGAAGCAATAAGTGTAGATTTTGTACTCATGACGAGACAATCAAACACCTCCTCTTCCAATGCAAATTTGTGCATTCTACATGGTCAATTATTCAAATAGCGCCAAATTTGTATCCATCAACAAGTGTTGCCAATATATATATCGACATTGGCTTGATGAAGTAACAAATACGTTTAGCATGCTAATATGGGTGAGAGCGTGAGCCTTACTATGGTCGCTTTGGCTGTGTAGAAATGATTGTGTTTTTAATGGCAAAATATATTCTCCTATGCAGGTTATTTATCACTATACGCACTTGCTTCGTGCATGGTCTATTATCCACCGAACAGAGTACCAATCATTGTTTAAGACGGTGTGTATGCGGTTGGAGCGGGTGGCCACAGAGGTTTTTACCCAACATGGGTGGCAGCATAATCTCGAACCGGACCACCTCTCTGTCGACATAGGCATAGTTTTGATCTCATATGGCTTTACTGTTGCCACTTTGTCGTTTTTTATATTTTTTGTCAGACTGTTCTGGGATGCTTGATACGTCTCCAACGTATCTATAATTTTTTATTGTTTCATGCTATTATATTATCTGTTTTGGATGTTTTATATGCATTAATATGTTATTTTATATTACTTTTGAGACTAATTAACCTAGAGTCCAGTGCCAATTTTCTGGTTTTTTCCTTGTTTTTGAGTTTTACAGAAAAAGAATATCGAACGTAATCCAAACGGAATAAAACTTTCACGGTGATGTTTCTTGGGACAGAAGACATCCACGGAGTTTGGAGAGGAAGGTAGAAGAGTCCCGAGGGCTCCACAAGCCCTCAGGGCGCCCCCTGGGGGTGCGCCCCTGGCTTGTGGCCCCCCGGGAGTCCTCTAACCCTAATCTTTGGCCTATAAATTCCCAAATATTCCCAAAGCATCAGAGGCATCCACGAAAATACTTTTCCGCCGCCGCAAGCCTCCGTTCCCATGAGATCCCATCTTGGGGCCTTTTCCGGCACCCTGCCAGAGGGGGAATTCGATCACGGAGGGCATCTACATCAACTCTATTACCCTACCGATGAAGCGTGAGTAGTTTACCACAGACCTACGGGTCCATAGCTAGTAGCTAGATGGCTTCTTCTCTCTCTTTGATCTTCAATACAATGTTCTCCTCGATGTTCTTAGAGTTCTATCCGATGTAATATTATTTTGTGGTGTGTTTGTCGAGATCCGATGAATTGTGGATTTATGATCGGATTATCTATGAATATTATTTGAGGCTTTACTGAATTCTTATATGCATGATTAAATATCTTTGTATTTCTCTTCGAATTATTGGTTTAGTTTGGTCAACTAGATTGATTCTTCTTGCAATGGGAGAGGTGCTTAGTTTTAGGTTCAATCTGTTGGGGAACGTAGCAGAAAACAAAAAAATTTCCTACGGTTTCACCAAGATCCATCTATGAGTTCATCTAGCAACGAGTGATTGGATGCATCTACATACCTTGTAGATCGCGAGCGGAAGCGTTCAAAGAACGGGGATGATGTAGTCGAACACGACGTGATCCAAATCACCAGAGATCCTAGCACTGAACGGACGGCACCTCCGCGTTCAACACACGTACGGTCAGCGTAACGTCTCCTTCTTCTTGATCCAGCAAGGGGAGAGGAGAGGTTGAGGAAGATGGCTCCAGTAGCAGCACGACGGCGTGGTGGTGATGGAGCTGCAGTACTCCAGCATGGCTTCGCTAAGCACTATGGAGGAGGAGGAGGTGTTGGAGAGGGAGAAGGAGGCAACCAAAGGCATAGATCAAAAGCCCTCCTTCCCCCACTATATATAGGAGGGCCAAGGGGGGGCGCCGGCCCTAGGAGATCCAATCTCCTAGGGGGCGGCGGCCAAGGGAGGTTTCCCTCCCCCCCAAGGCACCTAGGGGTGCCTTTCACTAGTGGGACTCCTCCCCTTTGGAAACCCTAGGCGCATGGGCCTATTGGGGCTGGTGCCCTTGGCCCATGTAGGCCAAGGCGCACCCCCTACAGCCCATGTGGCCCCCCCGGGGCAGGTGGCCCCACCCGGTGGGCCCCCGGGACCCTTCCGGTGGTCCTGGTACAATACCGATAACCCCGAAACTTGTCCCGATGGCCGAAATAGCACTTCCTATATATAATTCTTTACCTCCGGACTATTCCGGAACTCCTCGCGACGTCCGGGATCTCATCCGGGACTCCGAACAACATTCGGATTACTGCATATACATATCCCTACAACCCTAGCGTCACCGAACCTTAAGTGTGTGGACCCTACGGGTTCGGGAGATATGTAGACATGACCGAGACGACTCTCCGGTCAATAACCAACAGCGGGATCTGGATACCCATGTTGGCTCCCACATACTCCACGATGATCTCATCGGATGAACCACGATGTCGAGGATTCAAGCAACCCCGTATGCAATTCCCTTTGTCAATCGGTATGTTACTTGCCCAAGATTCGATCGTCGGTATCCCAATACCTCGTTCAATCTCGTTACCGGCAAGTCACTTTACTCGTACCGTAATGCATGATCCCGTGACCAGACACTTGGTCACTTTGAGCTCATTATGATGACGCATTACCGAGTGGGCCCAGTGATACCTCTCCGTCATACGGAGTGACAAATCCCAGTCTCGATCCGTGTCAACCCAACAGACACTTTCGGAGATACCTGTAGTGCACCTTTATAGTCACCCAGTTACGTTGTGACGTTTGGTACACCCAAAGCACTCCTACGGTATCTGGGAGTTACACGATCTCATGGTCAAAGGAAAAGATACTTGACATTGGAAAAGCTCTAGCAAACGAACTACACGATCTTGCGCTATGCTTAGGATTGGGTCTTGTCCATCACATCATTCTCCTAATGATGTGATCCCGTTATCAATGACATCCAATGTCCATAGCCAGGAAACCATGACTATCTGTTGATCAACGAGCTAGTCAACTAGAGGCTTACTAGGGACATATTATGGTCTATGTATTCACACGTGTATTACGATTTCCGGATAATACAGTTATAGCATGAATAAAGACAATTATCACGAACAAAGAAATATAATAATAATACTTTTATTATTGCCTCTAGGGCATATTTCCAACAGTCTCCCACTTGCACTAGAGTTAATAATCTAGTTACATTGTTATGAATCGAACACCCATGGAATTCTGGTGTTGATCATGTTTTGCCCTAGGGAGAGGTTTAGTCAACGGATCTGCTACATTCAGGTCCGTATGTACTTTACAAATCTCTATGTCTCCATCTTGAACATTTTCACGAATGGAGTTGAAGCGACGCTTGATGTGCCTTGTCTTCTTGTGAAACCTGGGCTCCTTGGCAAGTGCAATAGCTCCAGTGTTGTCACAGAAGAGTTTGATTGGCCCCGACGCATTGGGTATGACTCCTGGGTCGGTGATGAACTCCTTCACCCATATTGCTTCATGTGCTGCCTCCGAGGCTGCCATGTACTCCGCTTCACATGTAGATCCCGCCACGACGCTCTGCTTGCAGCTGCACCAGCTCACTGCTCCACCATTCAACATATACACGTATCCGGTTTGTGACTTAGAGTCATCCAGATCTGTGTCGAAGCTAGCGACGACGTAACCCTTTACGACGAGCTCTTCGTCACCTCCATAAACGAGAAACATGTCCTTTGTCCTTTTCAGGTACTTCAGGATATTCTTGACCGCTGTCCAGTGTTCCTTGCCGGGATTACTTTGGTACCTTCCTACCAAACTTACGGCAAGGTTTACATCAGGTCTGGTACACAGCATGGCATACATAATAGATCCTATGGCTGAAGCATAGGGGATGACACTCATCTCTTCTTTATCTCTTGTCGTGGTCGGACATTGAGCTGAGCTCAATTTCATACCTTGCAAAACAGGCAAGAACCCTTTCTTGGACTGATCCATTTTGAACTTCTTCAAAATCTTATCAAGGTATGTGCTTTGTGAAAGACCTATGAGGCGTCTTGATCTATCTCTATAGATCTTGATGCCTAATATATAAGCAGCTTCACCAAGGTCCTTCATTGAAAAACTCTTATTCAAGTAGGCCTTGATGCTGTCCAAGAGTTCTATATCATTTCCCATCAAAAGTATGTCATCTACATATAATATGAGAAATGCTACAGAGCTCCCACTCACTTTATTGTAAACGCAGGCTTCTCCATAAGTCTGCATAAACCCAAACGCTTTGATCATCTCATCAAAGCGAATGTTCCAACTCCGAGATGCTTGCACCAGCCCATAAATCGAGCGTTGGAGCTTGCACACCTTGTCAGCATTCTTAGGATCGACAAAACCTTCCGGCTGCATCATATACAATTCTTCCTTAAGGAAACCATTAAGGAATGCTGTTTTGACATCCATTTGCCATATCTCATAATCGAAGAATGCGGCAACTGCTAACATAATTCGGACGGACTTCAGCTTCGCTACCGGTGAGAAAGTCTCATCGTAGTCAACCCCTTGAACTTGTCGATAACCCTTAGCGACAAGCCGAGCTTTATAGATGGTCACATTACCATCCGCGTCTGTCTTCTTCTTAAAGATCCATTTATTTTCTATAGCTCGCCGTTCAACGGGCAAGTCAGTCAAAGTCCATACTTCGTTTTCATACATGGATCCTATCTCGGATTTCATGGCTTCTAGCCATTTGTCGGAATCTGGGCCCGCCATCGCTTCTTCATAGTTCGAAGGTTCACCGTTGTCTAACAACATGATTTCCAAGACAGGGTTGCCGTACCACTCTGGTGCGGAACGTGTCCTTGTGGACCTTCGAATTTCAGCAGGAGCTTGATCAGAAGTATCATCATTAACTTCCTCTCTAGTCGGTGCAGGCACCTCAGGAACATTTTCTTGAGTTGTGCCCTTTTCCGGTTCAAGAGGTAATACTTCATCAAGTTCTACTTTCCTCCCACTTACTTCTTTCGAGAGAAACTCTTTCTCCAGAAAGAGTCCGTTCTTGGCAACAAAGATCTTGCCTTCGGATCTTAGGTAGAAGGTATACCCAATGGTTTCCTTAGGGTATCCTATGAAGACGCATTTTTCCGACTTGGGTTCGAGCTTCTCAGGTTGAAGTTTCTTGACATAAGCATCGCATCCCCAAACCTTTAGAAACGACAGCTTAGGTTTCTTCCCAAACCATAATTCAAACGGTGTCATCTCAAGGATTTCGACGGAGCCCTATTTAAAGTGAATGCGGCAGTCTCTAAAGCATAGCCCCAAAAAGATAGCGGTAAATCGGCAAAAGACATCATAGATCGCACCATATCTAGTAGAGTGCGATTACGACGTTCGGACACACCATTACGCTGAGGTGTTCCAGGCGGCGTGAGTTGTGAAACTATTCCACATTTTCTTAAGTGTGTGCCAAACTCGTGACTCAAGTATTCTCCTCCACGATCTGATCGCAGAAACTTGATTTTCCTGTCACGTTGATTCTCAGCCTCACTCTGAAATTCCTTGAACTTTTCAAAGGTCTCAGACTTGTGTTTCATTAAGTAGATATACCCATATCTACTTAAGTCATCAGTGAGGGTGAGAACATAACGATAGCCTCCGCGAGCCTCAACGCTCATTGGACCGCACACATCAGTATGTATGATTTCCAACAAGTTGGTTGCTCGCTCCATTGTTCATGAGAATGGAGTCTTGGTCATTTTGCCCATGAGGCATGGCTCGCATGTGTCAAACGATTCATAATCTAGAGACTCTAAAAGTCCATCAGCATGGAGCTTCTTCATGCGCTTGACACCAATGTGACCAAGGCGGCAGTGCCACAAGTATGTGGGACTATCGTTATCAACTTTACATCTTTTGGTATTCACACTATGAATATGTGTAATATTACGTTCGAGATTCATTAAGAATAAACCATTGACCATCGGAGCATGACCATAAAACATATCTCTCATATAAATAGAACAACCATTATTCTCGGATTTAAATGAGTAGCCATCTCGTATTAAACGAGATCCTGATACAATGTTCATGCTCAAACTTGGCACTAAATAACAATTATTGAGGTTTATAACTAATCCCGTAGGTAAATGTAGAGGTAGCGTGCCGACGGCGATCACATCGACCTTGGAACCATTCCCGACGCGCATTGTCACCTCGTCCTTCGCCAGTCTCCGTTTATTCCGCAGCTCCTGCTGTGAGTTACAAATATGAGCAACGGCACCGGTATCAAATACCCAGGAGTTACTACGAGTACTGGTAAGGTACACATCAATTACATGTATATCAAATATACCTTTGGTGTTGCCGGCCTTCTTGTCCGCTAAGTATTTGGGGCAGTTCCGTTTCCAGTGACCCTTCCCTTTGCAATAAAAGCACTCCGTCTCAGGCTTGGGTCCATTCTTTGACTTCTTCCCGGCAGCTTGCTTGCCGGGCGCGGCAACTTCCTTGCCATCCTTCTTGAAGTTCTTTTTACCCTTGCCCTTCTTGAACTTAGTGGTTTTATTCACCATCAACACTTGATGTTCCTTCTTGACTTCTACCTCTGCTGATTTCAGCATAGCAAATACTTCAGGAATGGTCTTTTCCATCCCCTGCATATTGAAGTTCATCACAAAGCTCTTGTAGCTTGGTGGAAGCGACTGGAGGATTCTGTCAATGACCGCATCATCCGGGAGATTAACTCCCAGCTGAGTCAAGCGGTTATGTAACCCAGACATAGTGAGTATGTGCTCACTGGCAGAACTATTTTCCTCCATCTTACAGCTGAAGAATTTGTCGGAGACTTCATATCTCTCGATCCGGGCATGAGCTTGAAAAACCATTTTCAGCTCTTCAAACATCTCATATGCTCCATGTCTCTCAAAACGCTTTTGGAGCCCCGGCTCTAGGCTGTAAAGCATGCCGCACTGAACGAGGGAGTAGTCATCAGCACGTGTCTGCCAAGCGTTCATAACGTCTTGGTTCTGTGGGACGGGTGGATCACCTAGCGGTGCTTGTAGGACATAATCTTTCTTGGCAGCTATGAGGATGATCCTCAGGTTCCGGACCCAGTCCGTGTAGTTGCTGCCATCGTCTTTCGGCTTGGTTTTCTCTAGGAACGCGTTGAAGTTGAGGACTACATTGGCCATTTGATCTACAAGACATATTGTAAAGTTTTTAGACTAAGTTCATGATAATTAAGTTCATCTAATCAAATTATTAATGAACTCCCACTCAGATTAGACATCCCTCTAGTCATCTAAGTGTTACACAATCCGAGTCGACTAGGCCGTGTCCGATCGTCACGTGAGACGGACTAGTCATCATCGGTGAACATCTTCATGTTGATCGTATCTTCCATACGACTCGTGTTCGACCTTTCGGTCTCTGTGTTCCGAGGCCATGTCTGTACATGCTAGGCTCGTCAAGTTAACCCTAAGTGTTTTGCATGTGTAAAACTGTCTTACACCCGTTGTATGTGAACGTAAGGATCTATCACACCCGATCATCACGTGGTGCTTCAAAACGACGAACTTTAGCAACGGTGCACAGTTAGGGGAGAACACTTCTTGAAATTGTTGTAAGGGATCATCTTATTTACTACCGTCGTTCTAAGTAAACAAGATGCAAAACATGATAAACATCACATGCAATCAAATAATAAACGTGACATGATATGGCCAATATCACATAGCTCCTTTGATCTCCATCTTGGGGCTCCATGATCATCTTGTCACCGGCTTGACACCACGATCTCCATCATCATGTCTCCATGAAGTTGCTCGCCAACTATTACTTCTACTACTATGGCTAACGCGTTTAGCAATAAAGTAAAGTAATGCACATGGCGTTTCTCAATGACACGCAGGTCATACAAAAAATAAAGACAACTCCTATGGCTCCTGCCGATTGTCATACTCATCGACATGCAAGTCGTGATTCCTATTACAATAGCATGAACAACTCATACATCACATATAGATCATTCATCATTCATCACAACTTTGGCCATATCATATCACAAAGCACTTGCTGCAAAAACAAGTTAGACGTCTTCTAATTGTTGTTGCAAGTTTTACGTGGCTGAATTAGGGTTCTAGCAAGAACGTTTTCTTACCTACGTGAAAGCCACAACGTGATTTGTCAACTTCTATTTACCCTTCATAAGGACCCTTTTCATCAAATCCGCTCCAACTAAAGTAGGAGAGACAGACACCCGCCAGCCACCTTATGCAACTAGTGCATGTTAGTCGGTGGAACCGGTCTCACGTAAGCATACGTGTAAGGTTGGTCCGGGCCGCTTCATCCCACAATACCGTTGAAGCAAGATAAGACTAGTAGCGGCAAGAAAGTTGACAACATCTACGCCCACAACAAATTGTGTTCTACTCGCGCAAGAAGAACTACGCATAGACCTAGCTCATGATGCCACTGTTGGGGAACGTAGCAGAAAACAAAAATTTTTCCTACGGTTTCACCAAGATCCATCTATGAGTTCATCTAGCAACGAGTGATTGGATGCATCTACATACTTTGTAGATCGCGAGCGGAAGCGTTCAAAGAACGGGGATGATGTAGTCGAACACGACGTGATCCAAATCACCGGAGATCCTAGCACCGAACGGACGGCACCTCCGCGTTCAACACACGTACGGTCAGCGTAACGTCTCCTTCTTCTTGATCCAGCAAGGGGAGATGAGAGGTTGAGGAAGATGGCTCCAGCAGCAGCACGACGGCGTGGTGGTGATGGAGCTGCAGTACTCCGGCATGGCTTCGCTAAGCACTATGGAGGAGGAGGAGGTGTTGGAGAGGGAGAAGGAGGCAACCAAAGGCATAGATCAAAAGCCCTCCTTCCCCCACTACATATAGGAGGGCCAAGGGGGGGCGCCGGCCCTAGGAGATCCAATCTCCTAGGGGGCGGCGGCCAAGGGAGGTTTCCCTCCCCCCAAGGCACCTAGGGGTGCCTTCCACTAGTGGGACTCCTCCCCTTTGGAAACCCTAGGCGCATGGGCCTATTGGGGCTGGTGCCCTTGGCCCATGTAGGCCAAGGCACACCCGCTACAGCTCATGTGGCCCCCGGGGCAGGTGGCCCCACCCGGTGGGCCCCCGGGACCCTTCCGGTGGTCCCGGTACAATACCGATAACCCCGAAACTTGTCCCGATGGCCGAAATAGCACTTCCTATATATAATTCTTTACCTCCGGACTATTCCGGAACTCCTCGCGACGTCCGGGGTCTCATACGGGACTCCGAACAACATTCAGGTTACTGCATATACATATCCCTACAACCCTAGCGTCACCGAACCTTAAGTGTGTAGACCCTACGGGTTCGGGAGATATGTAGACATGACCGAGACGACTCTCCGGTCAATAACCAACAGCGGGATCTGGATACCCATGTTGGCTCCCACATACTCCACGATGATCTCATCGGATGAACCACGATGTCGAGGATTCAAGCAACCCCGTATGCAATTCCCTTTGTCAATCGGTATGTTACTTGCCCGAGATTCGATCGTCAGTATCCCAATACCTCGTTCAATCTCTTTACCGGCAAGTCACTTTACTCGTACCGTAATGCATGATCCCGTGACCAGACACTTGGTCACTTTGAGCTCATTATGATGACGCATTACCGAGTGGGCCCAGTGATACCTCTCCGTCATACGGAGTGACAAATCCCAGTCTCGATCCGTGTCAACCCAACAGACACTTTCGGAGATACCTGTAGTGCACCTTTATAGTCACCCAGTTACGTTGTGACGTTTGATACACCCAAAGCACTCCTACGGTATCCGGGAGTTACACGATCTCATGGTTAAAGGAAAAGATACTTGACATTGGAAAAGCTCTAGCAAACGAACTACACGATCTTGCGCTATGCTTAGGATTGGGTCTTGTCCATCACATCATTCTCCTAATGATGTGATCCCGTTATCAATGACATCCAATGTCCATAGCCAGGAAACCATGACTATCTGTTGATCAACGAGCTAGTCAACTAGAGGCTTACTAGGGACATATTATGGTCTATGTATTCACACGTGTATTACGATTTCCGGATAATACAGTTATAACATGAATAAAGACAATTATCACGAACAAAGAAATATAATAATAATACTTTTATTATTGCCTCTAGGGCATATTTCCAACACAATCTAGCGGTGTCCTCACCCAGTCAGAGAAAGGTTAGCGAGGCACGTACTGTATTGTTGCCATCAAGGGTAAAAAGATGGGGTTTATATCATATTGCTTGAGTATATCCCTCTACATCATGTCATCTTACTTAAGGCGTTACTCCGTTCTTATGAACTTAATACTCTAGATGCATGATGGATAGTGGTCGATGTGTGGAGTAATAATAGTAGATGCAGAATCGTTTCGATCTACTTGACACGGACATGATGCCTATATTCATAATCATTGCCTTGGATATCATCATAACTTTGTGTTTTTCTATCAATTGATTGACAGTAATTTGTTCACCCACCGTATGTTTTCTTTCAAGAGAGAAGCCCTAGTGAAACCTATGGCCACCGGGTCTATTTTTTATCATATATTTTCAGATCTACAAAACCAAAAACCCAAAAATACATTGCTGCAATTTATTTGTTTTTATTTTGTTTTACGTTTTAGTAATCTATTATATCTATCTCTATTAAATCTCATCCTTGCAAGTGACCTGAAGGGATTGGTAACCCCTTTATCGCGTTTGGTGCAAATGTTTGATTTTTTGTGCGGTGCATAGATTCGGGACTTGTTCGTACCTCCTGCTCAATTGATACATTGGTTCTCAAACTGAGAGAAATGCTTATCTCTACTTTGCTGCATCACCTTTTTCTCTTTAAGGTAAAAACCAACACAAGCTCAAGAAGTAGCAATGGTTGTGTGCATCTTAGCTATGCAGAGGACGAGTGGCGCTCCTTATGCTTTGTATCCGCTCCATGCTACATTTTGAGTTAATAACAACGTCCTTTATCAGAAAAAAATCAACATTTTTTAAATACTCGTTCAATATTTTCAAATACACAATCAACAATTTTTAATACTTATTCAACATTTGTCAACTATTTGCTAAACATTTTTAATAGTTATTCAAAAATTTCAAATACTTGTTCAACATTTTTCAAATGCTTGTTCAACATTTTTAATACTTATTCAATATTTTTCTAATTGTTGTTCAATATTTTTCAAATGTTTCTCAACCTTTTTCAAATATGTTTTGTAAGAGTGTTTTTTATATATGTAGAATATTTCAAAGTATAAATAAAAATATAAAATAAAGCAAAAATGAGAACAGAAAACAGAAGGAAAAAATAGGCCGTGGCCTCCTGCACGGCTGGGCCGGCCCATCTGGGCTCGCTGTTTTTCAAGTCTAGTGAATCAAGCGAGAGTACTGGGATTTGGGACCCCCGACGCGAGGCTTCCCCTTGTGCTCGCTTAAAGCGAGACATAGGGGCACCCACGATTTGGTGTGTCTACTTCTTGGGAGCTCTCTTTGCGGCAGAATGTCGGATGCACGCACCAGCGAAACTACGACTGGGCCGGCCCATGAAAGCTAGCGACCGACAGAAAACTGGTACTGTAGCGCGAACCTGTAACGCTAAAAAACATACCCTTGAGAACTTTCGAATCCAGTATCTCCAGCTACAGATGTGGTAGTACTACCAGTTGAGCTAGCGACTAAATCTGAGTAAGTAACAGCACAAAACAATAAGTATCAACTCTAGATTTCGAGGAGAAAACATTAAAAAAAACTGAGTGTTTTATAACAACCACTTTTCAAATTGGTGAACAAATTTCTAGAAACTCACACATTTATTGAAAAATCATGAACTATTTTGTGAAAGCGCAGACCTTTTTGAAACTTGTTTTTTTAATGCAACTTATTTTTCAAAAACATGAACAATTTTTTTCTCAATTACCAAACGAAATTCAGAAAATTCAAATTAATTTTGGAACATGAACCTTTTCTGAAACTATTGAAACAAAATTTGCAAACATTAACATTATTAAAAATTTGCAAACAATTTTGAAACGAGAACCTTTTTAAAATTACTGAATTTTTAAAAACACGAAGATTTTTAGAATTTTATGAAATATATGAATATGTTTTGAAACTCCAGAACAAAATTTGAAGACACGGACATTTTTTAAATTTGCAAACAATTTTTGAAATGGAACCATTTTTTGAATTACCGAAATTTCTTCTAAAGGTTGTCAAAAAAATGGAACAAAAATATTCTGAAGAAATTTTTATAATAACTAATTTTTTTGAAATTACCAAAAAAATTTGTAAAAATGCAAACTTTTTTTGAATTTAGGGGAAAAAATTGAAAACAAGAAATTTTGGGAATCCTGAACATTTTTTAAAATCTTGAACATTTTTTGAAAAGTAAAAATAAAATCTGAAAGGAAATAAAAAAGAAACAAAAACAGAAACGAAAAAATGGAAAAGAAATAGAAAATGATAAAGAAAAACCCAAAAAAGAGAAAAAAAAACAAGAAATAAGAAAAGAAACAGAAAACCGGTGAAAAGAAACAAAAATTGGTTCAGGGAATCTTCTGGAAGGTTCCGAAAACCGGATGGGTAGTACTCACGCTATCTACTCAAATGTGCCGGTCCACTTGGGTCGGTCGGCCGCTCGCCTATTCGTCGCTCTGCCAACTTGCTGCAACAAGCGGCAAATAGCAAACCTTTTGGTTCTCCAGTACATATGGACGGTCCAGTTTTCGGTCAAAGTTGTCAGAACACGGCCCAATTGACATACCCATGACAACACTAGGAGACTTTGCCATTAACCTACCTAGGTTGGGTTAGGGTCTTCGGGTCCGATGAATATAAAAACACTTATCGGAGAGGTTTGCTGGAGTTCCTCGGATATTCGAGGTACATCACTTCTCGGACTAAAGCATGGTTAGAATAGAGGAAGATGCCGAAAGGGATAAGTGAACCAGTTTGCAAGGACTTTGGATCCAAGGGTGAGCTCGAACATGAAATCAACATATGAGCATTAAGTTTGTTGAACTCGCCTACGAAGCCATCGAAGATGAAGCCACTACAAGGAGTTGATCAATGTCCTCGGCTTGTAGACCACTTCACGGGATAATGTCCTGGACTAAGGGGTGCTAGGCAAGTCGGCCTGCCAGTCATGGGCCAGGTCGAGGACCCTTGGACAACCAAAGAATGGGCCATGTTTGCCAAGACCCACGGCATACTCAAGATGGAATACTCCGAAAACTTGACGCATACTTCAAGGCATATTCAAATCATGAGCATATTTATCCCACATGTAGCCCTAGGTACCCCCGTTGTCTATATAAGACGAGGGTTTTTAGACCATAGGGCAAGATTCACACACACACGATCTTGAGGTAGACCATCATGTACTTTGTACTCCATTCAAAATCAATACAATAGAATAAAAACGATACGTAGGATTTTACCTCTTCGAGAGGGAGCCGGATCCCCTGACGTACTGCACCTTGGCGTTGGGCCACTGACATGTTGGCCCGAGTACACATGGCAGTGAGCCAATGGCACGTCAGAGGGGCTGGTCCCTTCGAGAGGGCCCGAACCTGGTTAAACATCGTGTCCCTCTTTGTCCTATTACCATCAAGCTAAGATCACTGGCTCGGGACCCCATACCCGAGATCAGCCGGATTTGACTCCGACACCCACACCAAGAGGCATATCCGCAATGCCATACGAATACATTATATACACATAAAAGGGAAAAGCGAACTCATTCAATACATCAGCGGAACGCAAATCTTGGAGCAGATCAACGACAGAGGATCCGTTTGCCGCCGGACCACGTGCCTTAAATCCTCTCCCAGCAAAATGTGATAATGCAAAGGCCTCGAACCAAATAGCATCTGTAGTCACATACTCACATCCACTTTTAAAATAGAAGCATCAGTTTTCTATTCTGGATGGACTGCTGACTAGTAGCACAACAAGCTTTGGATCTACTTGGGGTTTCCACTTAATAATAAACAATGTACAACTGCTAACATCAATGTCACCCATTTTAGACTCTGCATGCGTTTCAATATTTGAAAATGCATGCCCCATTAATTTTGTAAGTAGCAGTCACCATCTTCATTGATCTTTCTTGTACTAGTATATCCTGACTCCCTACTCTTGGTGCTTTTACTTACCTTGGACTGGAAGCATGCATGCATCCCGACGTTATTTGACTTTAGGAGTTTGCATAATCCCAGATGAAACAACGCATTTCCATAATTATATTTGTATATATATCCAAGCAACATAATCTCATGCACTGCGAAGTTTACAAAGTTTCCCTCTCTACGTTAAATCTACTGAGCGATTAGTAGGAGGAAGCGCTTGTCACCTGTATTGTACATCTCGGAAGACGAGGACCTGCGTGGTGCCAATCCTGAACGCAAACTGCAAACGAGCCATGAGTGCACGTCTGGTTCCGGGGGTTTCTTGAGGTGGTTGCGGAGGTTGACTTGGTTGCGTAGAGGTGCCTCCACCGGCCAAGACCACATAGACGACAACCCAGCCCCTTGAGAAATCCCGTCGAGCGGAGTAGTATATATATAGTATTTTTTAATTTGAGGAAGCTACCTTAACTAAGGAACTAGAGGCTGGGGCGCGCCCTAGCGCGCCTCTTGTGCGATCCTGTGCGCACTTGCCTTGGTGGTGGAGTTGCGAATGTGCATATGCGTTTTAGAGTACCTCAATTGTTAAAATATGAATACAATTAACACAAGCTTAGGAGAAAAGTGTTCGATCATCATACATATAAGAGGTAGTAGGTGCATATTATAAGATAGGGCAGAGTCTTACAAGGTGAATGATAGAGCACAGCATTGAGATAAGCTAAAGACGATAGACGGTTCATACATATCCTGCTGATGACCTTATGCCTAGAGACGATGCGATGGACGGTGAGGGAGAGACGATGTGATGACCTTATGCCTTTCCTTGCGCTTGAAATGGAAGGCGCAGATGTCGCCCTCCTGGATGTTAGCATGGTGACGAAACCATGATCAATCCGTCGTGATGGTGGCCCTCTTGCCGGTTTCAAACATGAAGCGATTGTCGCAGTTCACGGTGGAAGCGATTGTCTGCGAGCTTCAGTGGAAGGGTGTCATCATTTCCGTCAACTTCAGTGGAAGGGTGTCATCATTTCCGTCAATGTACTTCTGCCCTCTGTGTACTCTACCTGAAAATACTATGAAGACAAAGAGAAGCACTTAATTGATGGCAAGACTTCTTCTGAAATATTAGACATGTACAACTCATCTGATCCCCTTTGGCCGGGAGCCATGAGTCAAAGATTTTGAAACTGCAAGAGTACGACACACGATGCAGAGAGCTAGCCATTCATTTAATTAATACTGAAGCGAAAATCTTAATCAATGACCAAACTAAAATAATACTCCCTCCATTCCGAAATATAAGTCTTTTCTGAGATTCCAAATGGGGACTACATACGCAGCAAAATGAGTGAATCTACATTTGACAATATGTCTATATACATCCATGTGTAGTCCTTATTAAAATATCTAAAAAGACTTATATTTAGGGAAGGAGGAGTATAATCTGGACTAATCCAAAAGCCAATGAGATAAATCATAGACTAAATGAAACTAATGATCGAACTACAAAGAGCAAATATGACCTTGTAATGCCTGAAAAGTGTATCTGAATGTTATGATAGAAGTGTCCATGAGAATAGAGTTGAAGCTATACATGATAGGTTGCACCCCCGTTTAGTGTGACTCGAGGTGCAGTAGCGCGTTCCTACCTGCGGCGGGTGCGGTTCTTGCGGATATGGTTGCCACATAGCGCCGCCGACGTGGCCATCTTTTTACATGAGGATTGAGAAAAGGCTTAAAGTTTGGATAAAATAATATTAGTTCATGAAACAATTCTAGATATTAACCACCACAAGCATGTCAAACCTTGACAAAC
Organism: Triticum urartu; assembly: GCF_056163025.1. NCBI lineage: Eukaryota > Viridiplantae > Streptophyta > Magnoliopsida > Poales > Poaceae > Triticum > Triticum urartu. The sequence continues at coordinate 175,979,938 of NC_141879.1, forward strand.
CCAATTGAAACAGCAGTTCTAGATATAGAAAAGGAAAACATCAATGGCATAAAGCGGGCGACCAGAGGAACGCTGAACTGCGCGACATTATAGAAATAGCCATATAATCACCATCCTTGAGTTGGTAAACATAATCAAGTTCTTGAAAAATCTCTTCAATTTGTGTTTGTACCCTGAATCTCTGGTCAAGTCATAATCCAGTGAAACATTTCTAGATCCCCAGAAAGTACTTTTCTTCTAGTATGCTACTATCTTGAATCAGATGGTCTAATTCAGGTGGTATTGATAAACTACAACACATTAATTTCATAATAAGAATGCAACTGATTGTGTAGGAACCGAATTGCAGGAAACGGGAGACAAATCAGAGGAACAAAAATTTATAACAAAACATCAACAAAATTTGTCCGAGAGTCACGAATCAAAGATTTTAAAACAGCAATTCTACACACAAACCAAATTTCTAGATCTCCATGTAATGAACGGATGTAAAGAAAATTGTAAAACACGAGTCTATGCACAACCCATCTCATCCCCTTTGGCCGAGAGGCACGAATCAAAGAACAGTAATGTCAAATATCCCCTCATGTCTGATAATTTTTACTGGCATTGGTGTATGTGTCAATAATACCCTCAATGTTTGCATCATGCAAAAGAACTGCATAATGTGAAGCTAGAATTTGAAATACGAAAAAAATGCATTCTTATAGAGCAGATGTAATTTGAAGCTGGAATGTATAAAAAGTGCACTCAAACAGATTTCATTGCAAATAAAAAAACATGCTTGAGATTTGAACCCTGCCCCGCTATGAATAGGACAAACTACTCAACTCAGTTTCAAGAATTATCATATAAAAATCTCATGCCGGATAAAACAAATCACGCATCATTTTGCTAGCGATAGTTTTGCGTCTCTTTCTTTGGATTGTAATGAACATTATAGTTAACCAATAAAGGTCCCTATTTTCCTTAGAAACATTAGTGCACTGAATAAATGTAGGCAAGAGTAGCTAATACCTGGCTGCAATTGGAGCATCAGTAGTTCCAACTTATCGTGTAGTACCAAGCAGAGGCCATCAATCAGCCATCGCCCATGTGATCGGACTAAGTTTGGAATACCTAGGAAAACATATTGCTTTATGAGTGATGTGATGCCATGTAATTTTAATAGGGAAAAGGCAGAGAAGATATGTTCTCATGTGAAATAGGAATCAGCCTATTGTTGATGGTATTAAATTAGAAACAAGTAAACTACAAATTCCGATACAACAAGAATTTTGGACCTGAACAACAAACGATATAGATGGCATATAATGACATTTTCTTGACATAACATCTAGAGTTCCACAGTAAACAGGAAGTAGAAATCCATGAAATTCAAAATACGAACGAAAGCACGGCCTGCTGCGCGTTGCCCGCAGAAGCGGTGGGCAATTGGAATAGACAGCCAACTTGAATGTCGATAGGATCTAAACAGTATATACATAGGTAACTACATTCATAGGTGATTTTTCTTAACCTGGGTCGTCACAAATCGTAACCGATAAGGAGAGAAGTTGATTGCATACATGTAGGTTCAAAGTGAGATGGATCACAAATTTATTATGATAAGTTCAAATGTTTGGAGAAGTATGTTCTAAACCCATTGGCCCCTTTGCAGCAGCACAAAATCGACGGTAAATCCTCAAGCAGTTTGCACGACTGTAATGACGTCAAGTAGCTACAAGAGTTTTGTTCCCGCAAAAAAAGAGTTGTCATTTGTCAAAGCGTTTAGACACTAACCATGTTATTTGAGATGGGAAATGTCCTTCGTAGGTGTATAGGAAAGGATCTTTGAGAGTACCTGGTAAGGTACAATTTTCTAGAAGCAGAAAGCCGCCAAAGCGGTGGGCAAACAGGATGGATACCGCAATGATGAGTGTCTGGCACTCCGAAATGGGTTGCGTTATAGCATCGATCATTCAATTTTTCAATATCCATCCACACCACAACAAATTAGTATAGCATGCTCAAAATTAATCTATCTGTAGCTGGACTTGAAGAACTGTCGCTGAACTTAAAGAAAAAAATGAATAGAATTAAAAATGTATTAATTCAAAAACGACATGAAACATCATTGATGAACTTTGTATGTACCTAAGGGAAACATAAATGGGTAGTCCAGCAAAGCATAGTGTGGAACTGCAGATTCAGAATATTCAGATCATGTTAAATTAAATACCCGCATATACATGCAAATATATAGCTTTTAGATTTCACCAGTAAGTAATGACAACAGTTTGGCATTAGCAATACTGTAAAAAATAGCAGAAAGCATAGTTAAGCGACATCCAATCACCTGGAAGAGAGTTCTCCACATATGTTTTTGGGAACACCAGGAAATACAACTGAAGCTAGCAGTAATCTGAAAAACAGACCGACAACCATACTCGATTGTAGATAAATACTACAGCAGCACATAATTTTTATAGTATACTGAATTTAGTAACCTGGGTAGGTAGCTACAAATTTGGATTCTGACCTCCCTCAAATTACCATCTCTTATTGTATCATACCAAGGCTTCCTCACATGGCATCACATCTGAAGTGCCCATTACTAACTTGTATACTTTGTCCTGTTTATATATCTCCAGTACCTAAAAATGAGGAAGCCACATATTACAATCTTTTATTGCACCAAACCTTCCTCATACAACATCAAGAATATCAAACCCCGAAAAGTCAAGATAAACGTGCATGTTAGCATGTATTCCAGTTTTCACTGATCATATTTAAGATCATGTGGCATGTCTCACCATTAAGCACAGAAGCTTGAGACACGATGAAATACATTATATAGTAAGACATGATCTACCCCAGCTATGTGATGAGCATAACCACTTCAAAATATAGGAATCTGTTTGAAAAACTTCTAATCTGATTTGGTGGCAACTCTGGCTGCAGCGGCAAGTGCCCATGCACCTGATAAAACATAAACCCTGTAATTAATTTACAGGAAAATATGAAAGGAAGCAAAGAAATTAAGAAGTATACTAAGGGATGCAATAAAACATCAGGCATCTCACGGTCAGATATGAACATAGTGTCAAGTCAACTAATTTTTCAGTCTAGAGAAGTAAAATTCTTGCTAATGAAAAAATTCTGCAATGCACGAGCTGCATGGAAGATGCAAAACACAATTAAGCATAGCTGATAGTTGTGTAAGGAAAGCATTACGCAAAACCTACATATCCAGAGGTAAAAAATAAACCTCAAGTGATGAATTAATTAGTGACCAAACTACATGATGTATCATATCCTCTGCTCTGAAAATATATGGGTGCAACAAGCACTGAAGAGTTATAACATGTACCGCACCTATAATAAGATTAGTAGCTCTCCTTTGCAATTTACAACTGATGTCCACCATGACATGCAAATTATCCGACAATAGCTAATCTTTGGCAAAGAAGAAAATTCTCTTCTGAAATATCAATTGAACCATATGACCTTATTTCAGGATGCGAAAGATCTAGGTAAAACAGAAATTTATGATACAGTCTATAGATAACAATACATATGGCTTTTAGTGCCCTATATACCAGTAGACATGACCATGAGCACAGATTCAAAGCCAAAAGGCATGGAAAGGAGTCAAATATTTACCATAGAAAAACAAAACTGGGAATGTCGAAAAGGCCGTAGACAGAGTATACAGATATAACGACACAGTAAGATCAATAACATGATGTAATAGTGGCTATGATTTGTTCCTGGTAAAACCATCACAGTGAAAAAAAATTGTTGGACAAACAACCCTCTGTTTTTTATGTGTGGCTGGACAAACAACCATATGTTTCCATGTGTAACAATAACACTAATTTCAACTCAAACGTTGAAAATTCAGATCATGGCACCCTTTCATGCACAAAAGAACGAGACCACCAACATTTCGATTCACAAAGGAACAATAATCGTATGCCCTACCTGGATCCAGACAAAAAAACAAAAAGCATAAATTTAACATCCCCGCTAAAAACAAGCCAACATGGATACAAGAGAGCTACGAGAATCCAATGCACAGAGAATAGTACTTTTGGCTTTTACCAAAAAAGAAAGCCCTCATTGGCCAACCTGCACAGCAATACACACAACAACCAGGACAAGCAGAACATACTGAATCCCAAAAACAAATTGCCATACAACTGCACATCCAACTTCAGAATATGAGTGGAAAGGAGGAGGAGAAGAGGGGTTGACCTGTCGATCCATGAACGGAGACGCAGGAGGGTGCTTATAAAGAATGTGCAGGCAGAGATCAAGGGAGGCACATCCAGGGGACCGACCAAGAGGAAGAGAATCCGCTCAAATCGGACCAATCTGTAGGGAAAATGAAAAAAAAATCTCATATGAGTAGCAACCAATGAACAGGAATGTCCAATCACAACTGGGAGCAGCCATCGCATTTGAGGCGAAGACCAACTTCAGAAACAAGGGGGCATCTTCTTCCTCCCCCGTGGCCTCCTGCCCTCTCTCCCACGACCTCCATGGCCTCCTCTTCTTATTCCCCCATGAATTTCATGCCCTCTTCTCCTTCCTCCCCCACGACCTCATCTCCTTCCTGTAAGAGGTTAGGGTTAGTTGTGCGGGTGCGCCTGGGGGCGTACAACAGCGGCTAGGGTGGCAAATCGGTAGAGTGAGGCGAGGAGGAGCCTTGCCTGTTGATGGCGGCGTCGGAGTTGGCCGTGCCCAGGAGGAACGGACGTGGCGGCGGCGGTGGCGGCGGCGGCGGTGGCGGCGGCGGCGATTTGTGGAGAGAGAGGGAGTCGGGAGAGCAGGAGGAGAAAGGGGATGGAGGGAGCTGCCTATCTGAGACTGCGATCGATCTCTTTTAATTTTTTTATCTCTCCCTTCGGCACAGTAAAATGATGACCTGGATAGCCCCAGCGTTCGCTCTTCACGCGACTGTTAATGGGTTTAATTGTCATCAGACCGTGCGTGTAGTCAAGCAAGCAAGTCTTTCCTCTGCGAAAATTAACGACCATGGTTTTTCCCAGAAAAAACAAACCCTCAACAGGTGCCTACCGCTCCCTGAGATGCAGTGAATCTGCTGTGTCCCTAAGCATTATTATCTGCCCATGTAGTTAGCTGACACGATCGCGTGTGCTACTCAAACAAGTTTTCACACAGCTAGAAAAGCAAGGTGAGCAGAAAAAAAAGAGTCTAACCAGGTGCCTCGCCTGCCGCGTAGATGACGCGTCGACACGGTAATCCTCCCCGCCACCGCCAACGGGCTCGTGTCGCCCCTCCCTCAACGCGGCGGCGACTATGGCGACCATGGCGACGTAGGCTACGTTACGGTCGAGTGCGTCGAGCGCTTTGGTGTAGTTAGTTGTTACTACTCCTACCGAATGCTGATGCCAGCAATTAACGCGAGCGCTGACCAGGCTAAATGGCACGCAAATTGTGGTGTGTGTGAATGCTCCGGGGCACGAGGTAATTTGTCAGGTTAGCACCATCCAGGAAGGTTCCCGGGAATCTCCGGGCAGTACAGGGCCAACATAATAACCACGATACGGCTCTGATCTGTGCATCTTCCTCTTTCCCAAGCGTTAGCGTGCCACGGCGCCTTTTCTCCGATCTTCATCCACCCGCCGCACGTCATGCCTTGCCTTCGCCCGCTACCCCGGTCGTCCCGTTGCATGCATGACCATCCGCTGCTCCGGGTCCCACCTCGCCGTCGCCCACCGTGCGCCTGGTCGCCCGCCGTGTCGTCACGTTGCATGCTTGCCTTCGCCCACCCACACCGTCTTGGCCGCCGGCCGCGTGCACGGCCTCGTTATTCCCGTAAACCACGATCACCGTCGTCGTTGACCATTCGTGTTTATGCATGCATAGATTTCTCCTTTTCTTTATCTTGTCGCTATCTCGTACTGCGTCCCAATTCACACGTGGGGCCACCATGTCATCGGCGAGAGCTATCATCAGAGGATAAGAAAAGGAGACCGTTTCTCGATGCGTTGCACCACATGGCAGCATCTAAAGCGTACACATCAGGCGGCCGCCTCGTCAGTACTGTCTTAACTGCCGCCTTCGGACACGCAGAGCACCGGCCAAGAAATCTCTCCCGCACGCGGTCCCGTCTCGCCCTGCTGCACCGGTGCAACCTCGAGCTCCCCCGCCGATCTCTCTGTAAGCCACAAGACCCTCTACTTTTCCTGCGATCCAACCATACTGCTACTACAGGTTGTGTGCTATACCGCGAGAGTACGTAGCGTGGCGGCTGCCGGCCCTCCAGCGCGGAACCAGCGGCGGCGGCGGTGGTGGCGAGCTCCGCACGCGCGCGCGCGAGGGCCTCGGCCAGCACGCGGCGGCGGCGGCGAGCTCCCCACGCCCGTGGGAGCGAGGGCCTCGGCCAGCACGCGGCGGCGGCGGTGAGCTCCCCACGCCCGTGGGAGCGAGGGCCTCGGCCAGCACGCGGCGGCGGCGGTGAGCTCCGCACGCGCGGGCGCGAGGGCCTTGGCCAGCACGCGGCGGTGGCGAGCTCCACACGTGCGCGCGCGAGGGCGGCGGCGGCGGCGGTGTCGAGCTCCGCACGCGCGAGCGCGAGGGCCTCGGCCACTGCACGCACGCGGAGGCGCTACTCGCTAGGCCAGCACCGCACGGAGGTTCTCGGCAAGCACGCAAAGGCGCTAGGCCAGCACGCACGGCTGCACGCACGCGGCGGCAGCACGCAGAGGCGCTAGGCCAGCACGCACGGCTGCACGTACGCGGCGGCAGCACGCACGGCCGGCCCATAGGGGCCGGACACTGTCGGGGTTGTCCGTCTAGACATTTAGGAATAGGGATCCGGATATAGATGCTCCAGGTCGATTTTCACACTGAAACGGTTCTCTCCTAATTTCTTGCTTCTTTGTTTTGTGGATTGTTTATTACTTATCGCCTTTGTATTCGATTCGATCTCACCTTCATCTCATGTTTTGTAAACAGATCCTCCTTGCCGTGCCATGGCACGGCCAGCGTCCCTCGACTGTGATTCTGACGACTATGACTCCGACTCCGGCTATGCTTCCGGTGACGAAACTCGGCCTAATAAGCGTCTTGTGTATGATTCTGATGGAGGATTCTATATTGATGATGATGATGATGATGATGATAATGATGATGACGACGACGACGACGACGAAGATGATGAATAGAAAGCCACATAAGAGCTGGTAATTTTTTGATCTCTGATCATTCCTTCATTTTCTGGAAGTTTGTGTTGGTACTCATCGCTATGCTTATGGACATAATTTGCAGTTTCCTTTGTTCTTCTAAAAAGTTCACATTGGTAGTCTGGTCGCTATGAATATGAAGATAATTTGCAGTTTCCTTTGCTATGAAGATTAATCGATCTTAGTACTGAACTAAAAAAAAATAAAAATTACGTGTCTGTTTCCTTTGAAAGTAAGGGGACTGGTGTGAACTGTGAATATTTTGATGCAGTTTGTCCTTCCGCCTTATTTATTCATCCCGAGGAACCATAGAGTTCTATATACCAGCTAGTTCTGTTTCCTTCATGAGTATTTTTTTCGAATTAAGGAGCTCTCGCCCCTGATTTAATTTAATTGAAAAGGAATCACCTACGTAGTAGTGAGCTGAAGGTGATGTTTCACTTTATTAAAGAGGACAAGATCAACCACGGTCCATGGTACCTTTCTATATAAGGAAAGTGGAGTATCATAAATGGACTGATTAGAGAGGGACATGCACAAGTCATACTTCAAACAAAAGACCTGGTGTTTGGTATGACCAAATATGTAAGTCGCTCGCCCATCATTCCCGCTCTGGGGCGGCCAGCCACTTCTTTAATGGGGCAACCCTTTCGCGGCTTCGTGGACCTCCTGAGATCTTGCGTCCCGTCACTTCGCCTATGCTTTCTTTTCTTCTGGTCTGTTAGGTTATGAATATCAGTTTTGTTTGGCCTGGGGGCTGTTTTGTCTTGCTTGCTTCGGCACATATCTTCTGTTTGGATTTTACTCGCAGCCACGCTTGTGCACTTGCAGTTTAATTTGTGCCTTCTTGGCGATTTCTAGCACGAAACTAGTAGTATTAAACGACACCCATTTTGGTGCTTGTATGGAAGAAAAAAAGAATGCTTTAGAAACTGTATTCTTGAAAATTCCTATGATTCGGCTAGGTGGAAATTCCTCGAGCTTGTCTTCAATTCGCAAGGTTTTAATTTGTTGCTAGTGTATACTGTAAGCGCTGACCATGGTTCTTGTGTTGTGGCAGGGAGACTGGCATGGCATGAAGAGGCCAGCAGAAGCAGTTACGGAGTGCAAGTCTAGCTAGTGGCAGAAATGTTGTTTTTGTAAATATGTTTGCTTGTGTGATGAGACCAAATGTAACTGTATTGATGTGATTGAACTAACTGTTAGCGTTTTACTACATAAGAAGGCACTGTCAGCATTTGATACCCCTCCTTTTTGCTCCAGCTCTTTGCTTAAATCGCTGAACTGTTTGCGTAAGCTATCCTGCAGCGTTTCGTCATTGATATTTCAGAGTTCACTGCTGAGTCGCATAATGTGGAAAGCAGAGATACATTGCAGACAAACAATAGAATGAAAATAGTAGTGACCTTGTTCATGTTCATTCATGCTTCCACATGGCTCTGGCAGCGACGACTCTGATGTGGATGTGCTTGCTCTCCGCATCGCACTGCGCTGATCGCAGCTAGATTGGGGCGACAACAGCGGAAGTAGCTCATGCTCGGACGCGCCGTCCCCCTTCGCCCGGCGTTGCTGTGCGGGCGACGTTGTCGGGTCCTTCCATCCGGCACGCAGGACTGAGGGCAGCTTCGCTTGCTCCGCTCCACTACAGGTACGCCGGCCCCTCCCTTCCTAGCCACCTTCGGAGGGCGTCCACGGGAACAGTTGGATGCTCATGGCCTCGTCGGAGTTGGGCATCAGCCACCTTCGGAGGGCGTCCACGGGAACAGTTGGATGCTCATGGCCTCGTCGGAGTTGGGCCAGTCTCGGATGCCCGAGTCGGAGGCGCGGGCCGCACAGCGCGAGCGACAACGGGCAAGGGAGAGGGCGGCGGCGGGCGAGGCGGCGGTGAGGTGACGTGCAAGCGCGCGCTAGTTGATCCCAAGGAAGCACTCCTCGCGTCCGTCCTCCATCAGTCCTTGACGATGGTGGAGTCGGATGCGCGGCGGCTCCGACACAAGAATGGAGGGCCAAAGCAACACCATCTACTACAAGGGGAAGGGGCTGGCGGTGAAATGGTGATTCCTCAACCTTTTTTCATTCTATTTAGTTTTCTCGTATGTTAAAGTACGGTCCAGCCAATGGAAATTGTTATTTTGGTTGTCCAATGATCCGTTTATCTACGAATTATGCTCGATTTAAGTAGGTTTGTTGCTTGTTCGTTGATCCAGGTAGGTTAATTTCGTACTTTACATTTGTTGCATGGATATGAGGTACATGGCTGCAAACGCAGCATAATGAGGGGTACCCCGTCAGTGCCCGCAGAAGCCGCGCGTCCGCGGGTGTTTGATGGGTTGGATTTGGTGTTCGCGCCCCCTAGGAGGCTAGGACCAACGGCGTGGTCACTGACCGCTCAATATCATGACCCAGGCGGGCTCCTAAAACCGGTCCTGTAAGTTTGGGCTAACCGGCACCCCTCATATCCAATACATTCTGGGGCGTATATGGGGAGGCCAAGTCGCGCACGGGTACGTCTGCCACATCGGACCCAACAAACAGGACCCACCACATTGCATCAAATGCTCCTCCCCATTTTCCTCTCCACCTCCCTCGACCACGCTCGTCATCCCCTAGCTCCCCCGCCATACCGACCCCTCAGCACCCCCAGCACCGCCACAAAACTCATACCAGCCAGTCTCGCCGCCACAGACACTATCGCCGGTTCGGACACCGTCATTGTACGTTGAGCTATTCTCAAACTGCAACTTGCTCTCTATGTGTTCGACACAACCATTTTTCTGTATTTGCTTTGTAGGCAAAATGATGGATTCGAAGGGTTCGCCAGATGAGGAGTGTGGAAACCCGAAGCTTGATGAATTAATTCAAAAGGAGATATTCGATTCGTCGGTATGATTTGTGCATGTATATTGTATACCTCGGCCCACCTCCTAGTCATTGTATAATTGAGGTTGTGGCCCACCTTGTACCCATATATACGTGCGTTATGCACCGATCAATACATCGAGTCGCATTGCCAAAACTCTCGTTTCCAACATGGCATCATACCTCTGATCCTAAACCCTAACCCTCTGCCGTCGCCGCGATCTCCATCACCGCCGCTATCACACCATGCCGCCCCTGCCGCTGCGTCTCCACGTCACCGCCTTGCCGCCCGTGTCTAGCCAACGCCCACACTACTCGCTTCCGCACTTCCCTCCCTAACCCTAACCGCGCCGCCGCCCTAGCAGCGTCGCCCCTCGCCGCGCCGCCTCTTCCTTGCCGCGCCGCCTTCCCCGCGCCGCGCCGCACCACCTCCCCTCCCGGACCCATGGCATCCCCTGGTTCCTCCGGGACCACCCGCACCAACCGCACCAACCCGTTCGTCGGCCCTAACCCCGTCATCATCCGCGATCTCAATATCCTCCGTCGGGTTCCCGTCGTTCTCGATCAACTCACCTCCACCTACTATGCCTGGAAGACGTACTTCTCCCTCGTGTTCCGTGAGTACAATCTCCGGGATCACATTGATGCCTCCGTGGATTCGCGGCTCATGGAGGACGATGAGGAGTGGATGACTATCGACTCCACTCTCATCCGTTGGTTCTACACCACCATCTCGAAGCACCTCTTCCACACGGTGGTCTCTGCCGAGGATGACGCTCACGCCGTCTGGACCAAGCTCAATGGCCTCTTCACCGACAACGCGCTCCAGCACAAGGTTTTCTTGCACGGCGAGTTTTTTGGGTGTCAGCAGCACGACTTGTCCATTGACAATTGTAGCATGCGCCTCAAGAAGCCTGTTGACGAGCTCCGTGACCTCGGTGAGAAGGTCTCTGACGAGCTTCTTCTTAGCACACTCATCACCGGCCTGAACGATGACTTCGGGAACGCCGCCTCCAACATCCCCCTCATCACCGACCCGACTTTCCCCAAGGTCGTGGCGTACCTGAAGCTGGAGGAGAGGAGGATGTGGATGTCGCGCACGCGAGCCACTCACACGGCCCTCATCGCCGGTACCCGCGGCGACGCCCCGCCCACTGCCCCGGCCCCTCAACCATGGCCTGGACCGGGCCCCTTCCAGGCGCCGCCGCCGCCCGGATTCCCCTACCCGCAGCAGCAGCCGGCTCCGCAGCCGCGACCCGCCGAGCGCCGCGGCGGCCGCAAGCAACAGCAGCAACAGTCGGTCGCCCAGGGCGGGGCACCGCGCCGGCCGCAATAGCAGCTCCCGCTGGCGCCCTGGCAGGCCAGCCAGAACCCCTGGACGGGGGTCGTTCACGCATACTCCATGCCCGTCCCACGCGCCCCCGTCCCCGGCTTCTTCGGCGCCCGTCCGACCTCTCATCAGGCTCTTCACGCGGCTCCTCAACCATACACGCCCTTGCTGCCCTATGGCCCCTCCGCGACCTATGGGTTGCCTTTGGTCGGTGGGTACCCACCGCTCCTCGTGGCGGCGCCACCACAGCCGCAGCCGTCAGCTCCGGCACTCCCAAGCTCCTAGCGGCCCTTCACACCGCCCCCACCCCGCAGTAGTACACTGGTGGTGGCACTACAAGAAATATGTCAACTTGTGACCTTCTGTCAGTGACCCTAGAAGAATTGGTCATAAATCTACGACCATTTGAGACCAATTGGCCAAAAGCTGTTCGGGGGGCTCCAAACCCTAAACTATAACGACCATTTTGGTCAGAAAGGTCGTAATTTCCTTACACGGAATGGTCATGAAGCAGACAGCACTAGTCTGCTGCCTTATTTCTAGCTGATCACAACCAATATAGATGGTCATAACCTTGTAAATTGTGATGGATTGCTATGGCAAGGCGTCACCTCATCAGTTTCGCCTATGTGTCATGTCCATGTGTCAATTTTTGCCCTAGGTTGTGAAACAACCTATATTTCTGTCATTCCCAAAATTCCAAAAAAATTGGGCATTCTTTACTATCCAAATCATTGCCTCATGACAATATTCAACTCCATTTGCGTGGTAAATCTTCCTCGGCAAATTTCCAAATTTTTTGTTCAGCTCGAACTGTTGTGAAGGAAGTACTGGCTAGGCATATCCTAATGAGCTGAATTTTTGCCACATCTTCTATATTCCCAAATCATAGCTCTCCACGAAATTTGAGCCCCATCTAACAATACATGTGAGCTCAGCATCCAATCTTTGTTTCTAGTGATATTTTCAGTTTGTGAAGCAACTATTATTTATGTTAATTTATAATTGCTGAAGGCATGACCCTGCCCATAGAACCTCCCTCCACCAAATTTTAGCTAATTTATTCTAGCCAATTTCCCTCAGCATTTTTCCTATTTTTTTGTTCAGTGGAGAGCACTGTGAAGGAAGTACCATTTTTATGTATCCAAATGGTATGAAATTTTTTAAGTGGCTTCACATGCCCAAATTATCATCCTCCTCCAAATTTCAGATCAACCCATTCATTCATTTGAGTCTAGCTTCAACATTCATATTTTTGTCCAGTGTGGTACGTTGCAAAGCAAATGCCACCTAAGCTCCTCCATTTGAGCTGAAAATTTGTGAAGACAGTCTTCTTAGTAGATGATCATCCTCAGCCAAAACTCACACCCATTGGCCATGTCCATTTCCCGTACCACTAATCAAACACTTGGCTGCTAATTCATGTTTGAGCATAGTTCGGTCTCCTCGTTAGATTCTTCTGTTGTCAATTTCTTCCTAGCACCTACCTGGGGAGTTCCCAACCCACTAGACATGCCTATGCCGTCCAGAACGCAGGGCAATGCCACGGTCACACGGTGACCACACGGCGGTCATGCAAATTTACGCGCTCTAGAGTTGGGGCCCTCGGCCACTGTCCAAACCTCGACGTATCGCCACCAAACCATGTATTTATGATTAAATATATACTTATGTATCTAGAAATGATTTTTTGAAAAAATAAAGAGAAAACTATAAGGCAGATGCAGTTCAAATTTGAGCCGCTTCCTCCTGAATCCACGGAAATTTGTCTTTTTCACCAGAGGTGGATCAAAACTTTTGACACCCAACCATTTTGTCAATCGTGAATTAAATATGGCCTAGTATTTTATAAAATTGATTTGGTACAATTTTGCAACAAATATATGGTAGGTCCTTCACAAAAAAATCATTTCGGTCACTAAAAAAATGGAAAATGAATTTTTCGTCCAAAGAAAATGAAAACTCCCTTAGGCAACATTGTTTGGAATTCTAAGATGCACCCTTGTGCACAATATGAGATCATTTGAACAAACTATGCCATGAATGTGGCCATAAGGTTGATCATTTGGCTTGAAAGCCATGAATCTTCACGCATGATAGCTCATTTTTTAGAACACTTCTGTAAAATAATTACTGTATTACAAGTTTACTATTCTTCCTGGAAACTTGGTCACATATAATGACACAATGCGAAGGTTTTCCAATTTTTTGATTTTTTTTTGAATCTTTTAAGCCCATTTCAAAATGCGGTCAAAACGAAGGGCTTGACCATTCCTAGCTAGTGGTTGAATCTTGGAAAAAATTTGATGTTTCTATGATTAAATATATACTTATGTACCTAGAAATAATTTTTGGAAAAAATAAAGAGCAAATTATGAGGCAGCTGTAGTTCAAATTTGACCCGCTTCCAACTGAAATGGCGAAAATTTGTCTATTTCATCAAAGGTGGATCAAAACTTTTGACACCCAACCATTTGGTCAATTGTGAACTAAATATGTACTAGTATTTACAAAATTGATTTGGTCCAATTTTGCAACAAATATATGGTATGTCCTTCACAAAAACAAACTCATTTCGGGCACTCAAAAATGGAAAATGAATTTTCCGTGCAAAGAAAATGAAAACTCCCTTAGGCAACATTGTTTGGAATTCTAAGATGCACCCTTGTGCACAATATGTCATTGAACAAACTATGCCATGAATGTGGCCATAAGGTTGATCATTTGGCTTGAAAACCATGAATCTTCACGCATGATAGCTCATTTCTGAGAATATTTTTTTAAAATAATTGACGTATTACAAGTTTATTATTTTTCCTGGAAACTTGGTCACATATAATGACACAATGCGAAGGTTTTCCAATTTTTTGATTTTTTTTGAATTTTTTAAGCCCGTTTCAAAATGCGGTCAAAACTGTGGGCTTGACCGTTCCTAGCTAGTGGTTGAATCTTGGAAACATTTTGATGTTTATATGATTATACTTATGTACCTAAAAGTGATTTTTGGAAAAATAAAGAGTATAGTATGAGGCAACTGCAGTTCAAATTTGACCCGCTTCTAGCTGAATCGGCGGAAATTTGTCTTTTTCACCAAAGGTGGATCAAAACTTTTGACACCCAACCATTTGGTCAATTGTGAACTAAATATCTCCTAGTATTTTAGAAAATTGATTTGGTCCAATTTTGCAACAAATATATGGTAGGTCCTTCACAAAAAAAACTCATTTCGGGCACTCAAAAAATGGAAAATGAATTTTCCGTGCAAAGAAAATGAAAACTCCCTTAGGCAACATTGTTTGGAATTCCAAGATGCACCCTTGTGCACAATATGAGATCATTTGAACAAACTATGCCATGAATGTGGCCATAAGGTTGATCATTTGGCTTGAAAGCCATGAATCTTCACGCATGATAGCTCATTTCTGAGAACTCTTTTTTAAGATAATTGCCGTATTACAAGTTTACTATTTTTCCTGGAAACTTGGTCACATATAATGACACAATGCGAAGGTTTTCCAATTTATTTATTTTTTTGAATTTTTTAAGCCCGTTTCAAAATGCAGTCAAAACGGTGGGCTTGACCGTTCCTAGCTAGTGGTTGAATCTTGGAAAACTTTTGATGTTTCTCTGATTAAATATATACTTATGTACCTAGAAATGATTTTTGGAAAAAATAAAGAGCAAACTATGAGGCAGCTGCAGTTTAGATTTGACCGGCTTCCAACTGAATCGGCGGAAATTTGTCTTTTTCACTAGAGGTGGATCAAAGCTTTTGACACCCAACCGTTTGGTCAGTTGTAAACTAAATAAGTCCTAGTATTTTAGAAAATTGATTTGGTCCAATTTTGCAACAAATATATGGTAGGTCCTTCACAAAAAAAACTCATTTCAGGCACTTAAAAATGGAAAATGAATTTTCCGTGCAAAGAAAATGAAACTCCCTTAGGCAACATTGTTTGGAATTCCTAGATGCACCCTTGTGATCAATATGAGATCATTTGAACAAACTATGCCATGAATGTGGCCATAAGGTTGATCATTTAGCTTGAAAGCCATGAATCTTCACGCATGATAACTCATTTCTGAGAACACTTTTCTAAAATAATTGCCGTATTACAAGTTTATTATTTTTCCGGGAAACTTGGTCACATATAATGACACAATGTGAAGGCTTTCCAATTTTTTGATTTTTTTAAGCCCGTTTCAAAATGCAGTCAAAACGGCGGGCTTGACCGTTCCTAGCTAGTGGTTGAATGTTGGAAAACTTTTGATGTTTCTCTGATTAAATATATACTTATGTACCTAGAAATGATTTTTGGAAAAAATAAAGATCAAACTATGAGGCAGCTGCAGTTCAAATTTGACCCGCTTCCTCCTCAATCGGCGGAAATTTGTCTTTTTCACCAAAGGTGGATTAAAGGTTCTGACACCCAACCATTTGGTCAATTGTGAACTGAATATGTCCTAGTATTTTATAAAATTGATTTGGTCCAATTTTGCAAAAAAATATGGTAGGTCCTTCACAAAAAAAAACTCATTTCGGGCACTCAAAAAATGGAAAATGAATTTTCCGTGCAAATAAAATGAAAACTCCCTTAGGCAACATTGTTTGGAATTCCAAGATGCACCCTTGTGCAAAATATGAGATCATTTGAACAAACTATGCCATGAATGTGGCCATAAGGTTGATCATTTGGCTTGAAAGCCATGAATCTTCACGCATGATAGCTCATTTCTGAGAACACTTTTTAAAAATAATTGCCGTATTACAAGTTCATTATTTTTCCTGGAAACTTGGTCACATATAATGACACAATGCGAAGGCTTTCCAATTTTTTGATTTTTTTAATTTTTTAAGCCCGTTTCAAAATGCGGTCAAAATGGCGGGCTTGACCTTTCCTAACTAGTGGTTGAATCTTGGAAATCTTTTGATGTTTCTCTGATTAAATATATACTTATGTACCTAGAAATGATTTCTGGAAAAAATAAAGAGACAACTATGAGGCAGCTTCAGTTCAAATTTGACTCGCTTCCTCCTGAATCGACAGAAATTTGTCTTTTTCACCAGAGGTGGATCAAATCGTTTGACACCCAACCATTTGGTCAATTGTGAACTAAATATGTCCTAGCATTTTAGAAAATTGATTTGGTCCAATTTTGCAACAAATATATGTTTGGTCCTTCACAAAAAAACTCATTTCGCGCACTCAAAAAATGGAAAATGAATTTTCCGTGCAAAGAAAATGAAAACTCCCTTAGGCAAAATTGTTTGGAATTGCAAGATGCACCCTTTTGCAAAATATGAGATCATTTGAACAAACTTTGCCATGAATGTGGCCATAAGGTTGATCATTTGGCTTGAAATACATGAATCTTCACGCATGATAGCTCATTTCTGAGAACACTTTTTTAAAATAAGTACCGTATTACAAGTTTATTATTTTTCCTGGAAACTTGGTCACATATAATGACACAATGCGAAGGTTTTCCAATTTTTTGATTTTTTTGTTTGATTTTTCTAAGCCCGTTTCAAAATGCGGTCAAAACGTCGGGCTTGACCGTTTCTAGCTAGTAGTTGAATCTTGGAAAACTTTTGATGTTTCTCTAATTAAATATATACTTATGTACCTAGAAATGATTTTTGGAAAAAATAAAGAGCAAACCATGAGGCAGCTGCAGTTCAAATTTGACCCGCTTCCTCCTGAATCGGCGAAAATTTGTCTTCACCAGAGGTGGATCAAAGCTTTTGACACTCAACCATTTGGCCAATTTTGAACTAAATATGTCCTAGTATTTTAGAAACTTTATTTGGCCCAATTTTGCAACAAATATATGGTAGGTCCTTCACAAAAAAAACTCATTTCGGGCACTCAAAAAATGGAAAGTGAATTTTCCGTGCAAAAAAAATGAAAACTCCCTTAGGTAACATTGTTTGGAATTCCAAGATGCACCCTTGTGCACAATATGAGATCATTTGAACAAACTATGCCATGAATGTGGCCATAAGGTTGATAATTTGGCTTGAAAGCCATGAATCTTCACGCATGATAGCTCATTTCTGAGAACACTTTTTAAAAATAATTGTCGTATTACAAGTTTATTATTTTTCCTGGAAACTTGGTCACACATAATGACACAATGCGATGGTTTTCCATTTTTATTTTATTTTTAAGTTTTTAAGCCCGTTTCAAAATGCGGTCAAAACGGCGGGCTTGACCGTTCCTAGCTAGTGGTTGAATCTTGGAAAACTTTTGATGTTTCTCTGATTAAATATATACTTATGTACCTAGAAATGATTTTTGGAAAAAATAAAGAGCAAACTATGAGGCAGCTGCAGTTCAGATTTGACCGGCTTCCAACTGAATCGGCGGAAATTTGTCTTTTTCACCAGAGGTGGATCAAAGCTTTTGACACCCAACCATTTGGTCAATTGTGAACTAAATATGTCCTAGTATTTTAGAAAATTGATTTGGTCCAATTTTGCAACAAATATATGGTAGGTCCTTCACAAAAAACTAATTTTAGGCACTCAAAAATGGAAAATGAATTTTCTGTGCAAGGAAAATGAAAACTCCCTTAGGCAACATTGTATGGAATTCCAAGATGCACCCTTGTGCACAATATGAGATCATTTGAACAAATTATGCCATGAATGTGGCCATAAGATTGATCATTTGGCTTGAAAGCCATTGATCTCCACACATGATGGCTCGTTTCTGAGAACACATTTTAAGACATTTACTGTAGTTAAAGTTTATTATTTTTCCTCTGAACTAGGTCAGATATAATGCCACAATGCCAAAGTTTTTTTTTCTTTTTTTTTGAATTTCTTTCAAAATGTTGTCAAAACGGCGGGTATGACTACGGGTCTTCGGTCACCGGGAAGGTGACGACGACGAACTCCTCGCTCGCGACCACCTCCTATTCCCTGCTCTTCTACGTGCTGAGGTCCTTGCTGGCGGCCTTGCCGGATAAAAATCCAGAGCTTATTTATTCAGTATTGCCGCCCCCACCCCCGCCCCGAAGTCGAGACGTCGAATGATCCAAAAACCTAATTAAGCTACTAGGACCCTAAAACCTAAAGCTAAAACGATCCACACATGCGGGATCTGACGACCCTCCTCACCGCCGACAGACGGCGCCAAAAGAGTCGGTTCTCTTAGCCAAAGAGATCTGCACTTTATTTTTAGCCGATTACAACCTACTTAGATGGTCATGGATGTCGCACACATGTACTCTGTTTTGATTGGTTCATAGGCATGTCATGCGGATCATGGATCGAGCACCGTCTGATCCACCCGGATCCAACGGCAGCGCTCCCTCCTCACCTTCTTACCCCACCTAGCCCAACAACCCACAGGCCACAGCCCGCACTCCTCCCTCGTCCCCCGCGAACCCTAGCGCTCCCTGATCCCTCCCACCTCCCCTCCCCTTGCCGCCACCCACCCCTCCTCTCGCTCTCCTCCCTCCCTCCCCTCCGGCAAGATCCAGTGCGCTCCAAGATCCCCATGCTCTGCCCCTCCCTCCCTCGCCTTCGACGCGTGGCCTCCCTCTCCTCGATCCAGATCGACAGGTCCACCACCTACACTTTCGGTGACCCCAATCTGGCGACAGAGATGGCCGAGGGAGTCCTGGAATAGGGGGTCCTCGGACAGCCGGACTATATACTTTGTCCAGACTGTTGGGCTATGAAGATACAAGATTGAAGACTTCGTCCTGTGTCCGGATGGGACTCTCCTTGGCGTGGAAGGCAAGCTTGGCAATACGGATATGTAGATCTCCTCCCTTGTAACCGACTCTGTGTAACCCTAGCCACCTCCGGTGTCTATATAAACCGGAGGGTTTAGTCCGTAGGACAACAACAATCATACCATAGGCTAGCTTCTAGGGTTTAGCCTCTACGATCTCGTGGTAGATCAACTCTTGTAATATTCATATCATCAAGATCAATCAAGCAGGAAGTAGGGTATTACCTCCATCGAGAGGGCCCGAACATGGGTAAACATCGTGTCCCCCGCCTCCTGTTACCATCCGCCTTAGACGCACAGTTCGGGACCCCCTACCCGAGATCCGCCGGTTTTGACACCGACATTGGTGCTTTCATTGAGAGTTCCACTGTGCCGTCACCGTAAGGCTAGATGGCTCCTTCGATCATCGGCAATGATGCGATCCGGGGTGAGGTTTTCCTCCCCAGATAGATCTTCGTATCCGGCAGCTTCATACTGCGGGCCAACTCGCTTGGCCATCTGGAGCAGATCGAGAGCTACGTCCCTGGCCATTAGGTCAGGTTTGGAAACTTGAACTATACTGCCGACATCCGCGGAGACTTGATCTTCGACAGATTCAAGCCCATGTCAGGTGCGCCGCACGATCACGACGAGCATGACTTAGCTCTGCCGTCGGACAGTGTTCGGGAGATCACACCTACGACTACTTCGGCCCTCAATCCAGAACAAATTGCGCCATCTGAGGACGGGTGGATGGACCCTGCCACGGAGGCCGCACACTCAGTGGCGATAGAGCCGAATACTGACTTCACCTCCTACGAGACCCGTGTTGCCGAACTGTTGGATTCATCCCCGACCATGGGCTCCGAGCCGCCTGCGTCCGTGCCTATCGAATCCGATTGGGCATCGATCATGGAGTTTACCTCTGCGGATATCTTTCAGCACTCGCCCTTTGGCGACGTGCTAAACTCGTTGAGGTCTCTCTCCCTGTCAGGAGACCCTTGGACGAATTATGTCCGGCTAGAATGGGATGCGGACGAGGAAGAAATTCGCTCCCCACCCACCACCCACTTAGTAGCCACTGTCGACGATTTAACCGACATGCTCGACTTCGGCTCCGAAGACATCGACTGTATGGACGATGATGCAGGAGACGAACAAGAACCACCGCCCACAGGGCGCTGGACTGCCACCTCATCATATGACATATACATGGTGGACACCCCCAAAGAAGGCGATGGCGATAAGACAACGGAGGATAATCCCTCCAAGAAGCAATCCAAGCACCGACGTCAGCGGTGTGGCTCTAAGTCCCAGCATAGCAAAAGCAGCGATACCGGCACAAGAGACAATAACGCTCCGGATAGTGCCAAAGACAACGACAATCCTCTCCAGCCAGACCTAGAGCGGGAGGATGAACAAGCCAGCCCTCCGGAACAGGCAGCAGACGGAGAATCGGAGGATGACAATTACATGCCTCTATCCGAAGACGAGGTGAGCCTCGGTGATGAAGAATTTATCGTGCCTGAGGATCTCATCGAACAGGAGCGCTTCAAGCGCCGGCTTATAGCCACAGCAAACAGCCTGAAGAAAAAGCAACAACAACTTCGAGCTGATCAAGATCTGCTAGCAGACAGATGGACTGAAGTCCTCGCGGCCGAGGAATACGAACTCGAACGCCCAACCAAGAGTTACCCAAAGCGCAGGTTGCTACCCCAACTCAAGGAGGAAGCATTAGAACCTACATTACTAGCGTATGATGCGGCTGACCGACCACCTTGTGGCCGAGACAGAGGGGCATATCAGCCCAAAGTCCAGCCCGCACCCCGTCGCTAGACAAACAAAAACACCAAGGCCCAAGGCAACACGCGGGACCTGCGAGACGTATTGGAAAACAAAGCAGGACATACAAGACCGATCTACGGATCATGGGGTCGCGCCCCAACGCACGACGATGATCGTCACGCCGGATACACTAAAAGCAAATCCGGCTGGGCCGAATACAACAGACAAGACTTGTATGAACTGCCTCGTGACATAGCCCGGCACAGAGGCGCTGCACACCCCCTATGCTTCACTGATGAAGTAATGGATCATGAATTCCCAGAAGGATTCAAACCCGTGAACATTGAGTCATACGATGGCACAACAGACCCCGCGGTATGGATCGAGGATTTCCTCCTCCACATCCACATGGCCCGCGGTGACGATCTACATGCCATCAAGTACCTCACACTAAAACTCAAAGGACCAGCTCGGCATTGGCTGAATAGCCTGCCAGCAAAGTCCATTGGCAGTTCGGAGAATTTGGAAGATGCATTCCTTGACAACTTCCAGGGCACTTATGTGCGACCACCAGATGCTGAGGACTTGAGCCACATAACCCAACAGCCTGGGGAATCGGCCAGGAAATTCTGGACTTGGTTCCTAACTAAAAAGAACCAAATCATCGACTGTCCGGATGCCGAGGCCTTAGCGGCATTTAAACATAACATCCGGGATGAGTGGCTCGCCCGACACCTCGGCCAAGAGAAGCCGAAGTCCATGACAGCCCTCACGACACTCATGACCCGCTTTTGCACGGGCGAGGATAGCTGGCTGGCTCGCAGCAACAACACATCAAGGAATCCTGGCACTTCAGATGCCAAAGATATTAACGGCAGACCACGTCATAACAGACACAAGCGCCGCAACAACGGCGATAACGCCGAAGACACGGCAGTCAATGCCGGATTCAGTGGCTCTAAATTCGGTCAGCGAAAAAAGTCGTTCAAAAGAAGCAATCCGGGCTCGTCCAGTTTGGACCGCATACTCGATCGCTCGTGTCAAATTCACGGCACCCCCGATAAGCCAGCCAATCACACCAACAGAGAATGCTGGGTGTTCAAGCAGGCCGGCAAGTTGAATGCCAAAGCCAAGGACAAGGGGCTGCGTAGCAACGACGAGGAGGAGCCTCGGCCGCCGAACACAGGAGGACAGAAGAGGTTCCCTCCACAAGTGAAAACGGTGAACATGATATACGCAACCCACATTCCCAAGAGGGAACGGAAGCGTGCACTAAGGGACGTCTATGCGATGGAGCCAGTCGCCCCAAAGTTCAACCCATGGTCCTCTTGTCCGATCACCTTCGATCGCAGGGACCACCCCACTAGTATCCGTCATGGCGGATCTGCCACATTGGTCCTTGACCCCATCATCAACGGATTTCACCTCACTCGAGTCCTTATGGACGGTGGCAGCAGCCTGAACCTGCTCTATTAGGATACAGTGCGCAAAATGGGCATAGACCCCTCGAGGATCAAACCCACCAAAACCATCTTTAAAGGTGTAATCCCAGGTGTAGAGGCCTGTTGCACGGGCTCAATCACACTGGAAGTGGTTTTCGGGTCTCCGCATAACTTTTGAAGCGAGGAGTTAATCTTCAATATCGTCCCCTTTCGCAGCGGCTATCACACACTGCTCGGACGAACCGCATTTGCCAGATTCAATGCGGTACCACATTATGCATACCTCAAACTTAAAATGCCAGGACCACGCGGGGTTATAACAGTTAATGGGAACACAGAGCGCTCGCTCCGCACGGAGGAGCACACTGCGGCCCTCGCAGCAGAAGCGCAATGCAGCCTTATTAGGCAAACCGCCAATTCGGCGAAAAAGACCCCAGACACCTTCAAGCAAGTCCGGAGTACTCCGAGGCGGATCGGCAGGCACATTTTGAGCTCGACTAGCAATTCGGCCTCCGTCCTAGTCCCAGTCAAGTGGCGAAATCTGTGCCACGCATACATAACTACGCACTCAAGATACCATGGGCATAGGTGGAGGCACCACTACGGCACGTCCCACAATGCGTCTCAACCGCCCCAGGGGCTGTATACCTTTATCATTTTCTCTCTTTCAGGACCTTACTCTCTGGAAGCCCTTTCCGGCAGTCTAATTGTTGGACTCATCGCGGTAAGGAAATACCAAGGAAGAAAGACGGTCTGACATACAAGGGAATCCCCAGGTGGTCTCTGATAACGATCAAAATACCTGTTGTACATACCCGTACGCAACTTGCCCTTGGATAGGACATGTCAAATGGCCCTATTTTTTGCTTACTGCACTACTTGTATCCGTACGCTTTGACGTATTATTTAATAACAATGCATAGCCTTAGCCTATTATTGCATTCCCCTTCCTTTTTTTCCTTCTTTCTTTTCCTTGTCAGCCTATTTACGACAAATTGCACCCGTACATTCTGGTACGACCAGTGCGCTAGGGGCTTCGGTATACCCCATAACACGGCGTGAGAAGTCCGAACACTTTCGACAGTGCGGCACCGCAAACTTATAGCATTATATGCATTAGCTCCGAATCATGTCTTGGGTCAATAGTTGGGTTTGCCGGGCTCCCATGTTTTGGTACCTTATGTTCCGCAATATCGGCTAAGGTAGCGCTGGGAGAACTACTGCGATTGTGTCCTGGTTCTTCCGGACGAGCACCTCAGTAGAGAAAGCCAAAAACTGACTGTCATGATGAGGCGAGAGCTAGCCGCTGTTCGAGAGGTCTCAAGTCCTTAAAGACTTTTTCCGCTTCGGGTGAGGAGTCGGCCTTGCCCGACTTAGGCATATATAGCGCCCCAAATTCGGCCTTCCAAATACTAGGGGCTTCGCCAAAATTTAAAATTGTAGACTTCTATGGCTAAGTGAGAGTGATAAAGCTTTATAGTCCGATTGCCTGGTTCGCTGTGCTGAACACCTCCTTCGAAGGACCAAAAAATGGGATAAAGAGTGCTTAGGTTTATCCCGAACACCCCAGTACTAGTTACATGGGGGCAGAAGCCGATGACTGGCCAACTCTCAGATTTCATAAACGGCCGCACAGAAGGTAATATTTTAAATTAACAAGCATTGCATAGCGCAAATGAACTCGTTTCAAATTAGAGGATGACATGAGTACATTCATTCGAATATTACATCCTTAGCACATTCCTCCTCCACAAGGCGAGCACCCTTCAGGACCCCGTCATAATACTTTTCGGGGTGGCGATGCTCCTTGCCTTCCGGCGGCCCCTCCTTCACCAGCATTTCGGCGTCCAGCTTCGCCCGGTGCACCTTCGCCCAGGCAAAAGCCTTGCGCGCACTCTCAATGCAGACGGACCGCTTTATGACTTCAAGCCGTGAGCAGGCATTCACAAGCCGCCTCACCAGACCGAAGTAGCTATCAGGCAGGGGCTCGCCAGGCCACATCCGGACTATAAGACCCTTCATGGCCTGTTTGGTCGCCTTGTGGAGCTCGACCAGTTGCTTCAGCTGGTCGCTCAAGGGCATTGGGTGTTCGGTCCCAGTATACTGAGACCAGAACAACTTCTCCGTCGAGCTCCCCTCCTCAGCCCCGTAGAACTCTGCGGCATCCGACATACTGCGGGGTAGATCTGCGAACGCACTTCGAGAGCTCTGAACTCGGGTAAGTAAAAAGAAAGTTTCCTTCACATGCTTGCTTTGCATAATGAATGCCTTACCTGCCGCTATATTCTTAACTGCCTCAATTTCCCGGAGGGCCTTTTGGGCTTCAGCCTTGGCATGTTGTGTGCTTTCGAGGGCCTTCGCAAGCTCGGACCCTTGCGTCTTAGAGTCAAGCTCCAAGGACTCATGTTTTTTGGCGAGAGCCTGGAGCTCTTGCTGCACCTCGCCTACTCGGGCTTCTTGCTTTTCTCGCTCGATGTGCTCCTTGTCCGCTTTGTCTTCGGCCTCGGATAGCGCCTTCTGCAGGGCCGCCACTTCGGTGGTGGCCCCTAGCAAAATTCATGATGATCCTATTATTCTAAAACCATTTTTTTATAATATACAGATGGGGTATCACTTACCTTTGTTCTCTTCGAGTTACCTCTTGGTAAGGCCGAGCTCTTCCTTGGACCGCTCAAGGTCCCGCTTCAGTGTGGTGACCTCCGCAGTATGTGCGGCAGCGGCCAGCAGTGAAGCCTGCATATGCACATAGACATATTCCGATTAGACTCCTGTGGTTATTATTTGATCCTCTATTCGGCCTTTCTTCGCGAATGCCAAATAGAGCATCAGGGGCTACTGTCTATGCGGTAACATTCTCTTATAATCTGGTTACTTACCTCAAAGCTTGTTAGGAGGCTGGCACATGCTTCAGTCAGTCCGCTCTTGGCGGACTAAACCTTCTTGACCACCGCACTCATAATGGTGCGGTGCTCTTCGTCAATGGAAGCGCCGCGAAGCACTTCCAGCAAGTTGTCCGATGCCTCTGGATAAACAGAGGCCATTAGCACAGATGGCTTGCCCCCCTTAGCGAGGGGTTGCCTGATAGAATCCGGAACCACTGGAGGTTCCACTACAAAAAAAGACACATCCGTGACATTTTGGGCCGAACGAAAAAAATTTCTGTCATACATATGACACTTCTATGACAATAATTATGACAAAACCCGGTATCATCATAGATGTGGCGGGCTCCTACTTCTATGATAAAAAATCATGACAGAAAATGGGCTTTTCGTCCTGGCCGGGCCGGAGACGCAGCTGCATGACATTCTTTGGGCCGTCCATGACAGAAAAAACCATGGTAGAAGCGAGGGCGAGGAAAATTTCGGGGAGTTCCCGGTTACGGTGGGAGGTCGGGGGCCGAGCGATGCGCATTTCTCTCGTACACGTACGCGCGTGTGTGCGAGGCGTTGGCTCTAACTGAACCCGAGCGAGGCGTTGGGCTCTAACTGAACCCGAGCGATTGCACTGCAGGCTACGCGTTACTGATCCCGAGCGATCGATCGATGGCTGTTAACTGAACCCAATCGAGCGATTCCTTCGCTACTGCTGCTAACTGAAGCCGGTCGATGGGATGAACAGTGAGCGTTGCGGGGGGGTTTGGATGAACAGTGAGCGGTGGCGTTGCCTCTGGATGAACAGGACCATGTGGTGTGGTGGAGGGCTGGATGAACAGTAGACGGTGGAGGGGTGCCCGTGGAGGGGTGGATGAACATGACCCCATGGTGTGGAGGGCTGGATGAACAGTAGACGATGGAGGGGTGCCCGTGGAGGGGTTGTTGAACAGGACCCCGTGGTGTGGAGGGCTGGATGAACAGTAGACGGTGGAGGGGTGGTTGAACAGTAGCCGGTGGAGTAGCGCACGGTGGAGGCTGGATGAACAGGAGCCCGTGGAGGCTGGATGAACAGGAGCGCGTGGAGTCTGGAGGAGGTCGACGGTGGATATGAACAGTATCCCGTGGAGTCCCGTTTTGCGGTACGCCACACCCCTCCCGATGAACAGGACCCCCGTTTCGACTGTAGCTCTCCAACACAAGTCCGTTTCGTCCGTTTTGCGGTACGCCACACCCTTCCCGATCAACAGGACCCCCGTTTCGACCATAGGAGGTCCGTTTCCTCTGTTTTGCGGTACGCCAGACCCCTCCCGATGAACAGGATCCCGTTTTGAACGTGGCCGGTCGAACAAGGTCGTTTCCTCCGTTCTGCGCTACGCCAGGCCTCGTTTCCATCGCCTATTCCATCCAAGCCCTCCCGATGAACACGACGCATTCCATTGCCTCCCCATGAACACGACGCATTCCGTTACCTCCCCATGCACACGATGACGATGTTGTTTCTCCGTTCCGACCCAGCCATGTACACGAGCCCTCGCCGTACGTATGCGCGAGTAGGCGTTCGAGACCCCGCCCGTATGTACACATACGTGGCCGTATTTTATTTATTGCATCCTGGCCGCTGTACGTACGTGTACATGCTACGTGTGCGCCTCTACTACGACACGTGCGCGCCTCTACATCGACCAGTATGTACGTACATGTTCGCGACCAGAATGACAACGCTACGTACGCTTCGACCAGGTGGGTCCCGACTGTCAGGCACTTCCTTGCGTGCGAAGATGTAGCTGGTGGGTCCCAGCAGTCAGGGGCAAACGTTTTTTTCGCAAAATACGGTGGCCTGTCCGGTGGGTCCCCGCTGTCAGGTGGAGGAATTATTATTTTGCACGTAATAAGGAGACACTTCCTTGCTGCGGCCGTGGACCCAGCTGTCAGCCTCTCCACGTACAGTCCACATCCGATGGAAGCCATTCCTTAACCACGTTGACCACGCCGCGCCGAGAGCACCAGGGCGGTGGATGACGGCGAGGCCTAGGAAGGGGACTACGCAGAGCCGGGGAAGACGCGGCAGTGGATGCCCACGCGTAGAGGAGTACGAGGGTTCACTGGTTCGCTGCGGTGTGAGGCTGCCGTCGCCGCAGAATAACAGGGGGTGTGGGTGAGTAGAGGGATGGCCTGGCCAGCGGTGGGAGTAGTAGGGGGCAGTGAGGCCTCTGCCGCATCGCAGCCGGCCACGGAAGGCAGGAGCACGAGGCACGACCGGCACTGGTTTGGGCGGCTGGAGCAAGAAGACCAGAGGTTGAAGAAGCACTACGGCCGTTGGATGGACATCGTACGGTCACTGGAGCTAGAATTGTGCATATTGACTAAGTTGACAAAGCCCTCCGTCCGCGTCAACTTAGTAGGCCCACAAGTTAGCCTGCCACTATACTGGGTCCTAGCTAACAGGGGGAGTATTCATTTTTTTGTGTGTAATAAGGAGGCACTTCCTTGCGTGCGAAGATATAGCTGGTGGGTCCGAGCTGTCAGCGGCGGTAATGTTTTTTTCGCGAAATACAAAGGCCCTTTCGGTGGGTCCCTGATGTCAGGTGGAGGAATCATTATTTTGCACGTAATAAGGAGGCATTTCCTTGTGTGCGGCCGTGGACCCAACTGTCGGCCTCTCCACGTAAAGTCCACTTCAGATGCATGTCGGTCATTGACCACGTTGACCAGGCAGCGCCGAGTGATGAAGACATGTACCTGGGGTAGGGACACGGACCTGACCAAAGAGTCCTACCCTAGGACATCCCTAGGAGAAGTCACCTTTCAATCGACTTAGAGGTATCCCACTCGAAGGACTCAAGACACTCGACCAGAAAGCTATCACTCGACCATGAAGCCAACCACTCGACCGCCAGGAGACCTACAATCACTCTGCAGGCAAACGGTCAGCTGTTAAGTAGTCTTCATGGTCGTCATAGCACTTTATTAGAGGCGTTACCAGTAATGCCCAACCTTAAATGTACCTTAAACCCTGCGTTACTGAGGGCAGGAGGGGGCCGGCGAACTCTATATAAGCCACCCCCCTCCTCAGTATGAGGGGTTCGCACCCCCTGTTATTCACACGCCAGTAATCCAATCGACCGCCTCCGGGCACCGAGACGTAGGGCTGTTACTTCCTCCGCGAAGGGCCTGAACTCGTACATCTTGGTGTGTTTACAACTTCCCAATAGCTGAGATCTAGCCTCTCCATACTTACCCCCCTACATTACTGTTAGAGTTAGTACCACGACAGTTGGCGCCCACCGTGGGGCAGGAATCTTAGCGCCTAATTGGAGAAGTTGCGATTTTTTCGATCCCTTTGATCATGGTTTCGTGCGGAGTTTTGGTGAAGGGCCGCGAGATCCATCTCGGCGCGCTCACGTTCATCGCCGACGACTCCGCCTGGCTCCAGGAGGCACCACTCGACATCGACGCGCTCCCCGTCCGCGGCGCGACGCATTTCCGCGCATGCGTTCCTGGCGTCCTCCTGCAGCAGCCGTCGACCCAGTATCGGTCGGCCCCCGTATCGTCCCCTCGCTCTGTCTCCCACCGGCGTAAGCGCTCCGGTCGGTCGAGACTTCAGAGGTGGGTGAGCCATGCCGTGGCTTGCCAGTCGGCCACCCCGCAAGTCGCGGCGATCTAGCCCGACGAATCCCTCTGCGGCCTGTTCGACCTGTCGACTGGCTCCGCGGAGACCGCATCCGAGTGCGACAGCAGCGAACCAGCGGCTGAGGTTCTGGCGGTCGATGGGACGCACAGTCCTCCTGGTTTCCCTCGCGCTGACGGAGGCGCGGGTGGGGGCGGCCCGTCGCATCCCCACGATGAGTATCTCCCCGAACCTCTCACGTCATCACAGTGAGAGGAGCTCCGCCGTCGGAACACGGATGCCCTCCGCACCCCTATCGTCGGAGAGTCCCCCGAGGCCCGGGCCTTAGAGGACGCGCGTTTGGCTAATTTGGCCGAGCGCACTCGACTAGAGAATCTCCAACGAGCACTCGACGAGCGAGCGCGTCAGCGGGCTCCCGAGTCTAGTCGACGCCAGCTCTTCCCGCCGACGCAGGTATATCGAACCCCAGTTCAGAATTTGGCCGCTGCGGCCCGTATAGCAGAATCAATTCAGCCCTCCCAGTCGGAGGCTGGCAGGGGCTTGTTACAGATCAGAGCGTTGCTCCGGGCGGCCGGAAACCAGAATTCCGCTGTTTCTCAGTCGTGGAACAGGATCCACAGCCGATCCATCGCAACCGATACAGTCCAGTCGGCTCACAGCCCGCGGTCGCCCCCGAGGCGTGAAGGACGTGGCGACCGGCATGATCAGTATAGAAGGAACGAGCAGTATGATCACCGATCCGATCGTGATGATCGACGTCGAGTGCCAACCCCTTCCCCGAGGAGTGGGTCATATGCGCCTCGACCTCGAGATGATAGGCGCCCTCATAGCGTTGGGCAGACGGTTCCCATCGACCCCAGGGACCCAGGCTTTGACGCGAGATCTGTCCTCGTTCAAGGCTTGGTTGACAGGAACAGGGCTCATCGGGAAGGCCAGAACAGAGATGCGCCCGCCAGCAGCAGAGTACATGCTTCAGGGCTAGAGTGTTTCAGTCGAGCCATCAGAGCCGCAGTGATTCCTCCCAATTTCAGGCTGGCGACTGGAATCAGCAAGTTCACCGGTGAATCTAAGCCTGACACTTGGCTCGAAGATTACCGAGTGGCTGTACAGATTGGCGGTGGCAATGATGAGGTGGCCATGAAGCATTTACCTCTCATGTTAGAGGGCTCAGCCAGAGTGTGGCTAAATCAGTTGGCACCCAGCAGCATTTACACTTGGGAGGATCTCTCCCGAGTGTTTATCACAACTTTTGAAGGAACATGCAAGCGACCTGCAGGCCTTACAGAGTTGCGGTCTTGCGTGCAGAAGCCGAATGAAACCCTGAGGGAGTACATCCAGAGGTGGATCACACTGCATCACTCGGTTGAGAATGTGCCAGACCATCAAGCAGTCTGTGCCTTCAAGGAAGGCGTTAAATACAGAGAGTTGAATCTGAAGTTCGGTCGAACTGGAGAGATGTCTCTGAATCGGATGATGGAGATTGCCACCAAGTACGCTAATGGTGAAGACGAGGACCGACTCCGAAGTGGCAAGCACAAGGCAGTCGCCCAAGAAACCGGAGGAAACTCCAGTCGGAAACAGAAGCAGAAGGCCGAGCCAGCCGCTCCTGGGGAGGCCCTGGCCGTAGCCCAAGGAAACTTCAAGGGAAAACCCAAAGGCACCTGGAAGCCCAAGAAAGTCAAGGATCAGGATGGAAACAATGTTTTGGATCTACCATGTCACATCCACACCAAGAAAGATGAAGAGGGTAATTCTATTTACCCAAAGCATACCACTCGACACTGTCGGCTCCTGATCCAGCAGTTTCAGGGCAAACAGCCCAAGGATAAGGAAAAAGAGTCGGACAGAGTCGGGGACAAGGAAGACAGTGACGATGGATACCCCCAAATCAATTCCACCCTGATGATTTTTGCTGATGTCGAGAGAAAAAGTCGACTGAAAGTCATTAACCGTGAGGTGAACATGGTTGCTCCGGCGACACCCAGTTATCTGAAATGGTCGCAGACTGCCATCACCTTCGACCAGTCCGATCACCCTACGCACATTGCCACCCCTGGGAGGCAAGCTTTGGTGGTCGACCCAGTCGTCGAAGGCACTCGACTGACCAAAGTCCTGATGGATGGTGGCAGCGGCTTGAACATACTATATGCCGAAACATTGAAAGGGATGGGCATTCCGATGTCCAGACTCAGTACCAGTAACATGAGCTTCCACGGAGTCATTCCTGGGAAGAAGGCCGTGTCACTCGGACAGATTGCTCTCGATGTGGTTTTCGGCGATTCAAAGAATTACCGCAAGGAAAAGTTGACATTCGAGGTTGTTGACTTCCAAAGTGCCTATCATGCCATTCTGGGCAGGCCAGCTTACGCACGCTTCATGGCTCGGCCATGTTACGTGTACCTCAAACTGAAGATGCCTGGCCCCAAAGGCGTGATCACCGTTACCGGCAATAGGAAGAAAGCTGAGGAGTGTTTTCAGAAAGGATCGAAGATTGCTGACGCTCAGATGGCAGTTATTGAGCTGCAAGAGTACCAGAAGACTGCTGATCCGAATGAGTTGCTAAGAGCCAAGAAGCCTGCTTCAGAATCTGCTTTTCAGTCGGCCGGTGAAACTAAGACAGCTCACATTCACCCGACCGACCCCAACGCTGCTCTGACTCACATCTCGACGACGCTCGACTCCAAATAGGAAGAAGCGCTCATCCAATTCCTCCGTGAGAACTGGGACGTCTTCGCATGGAAGCCTTCTGACATGCCTGGAGTTCCCAGGGGGCTGGCTGAGCACCGTCTACGAGTCGACCCGAAGTTCAAGCCCGTGAAAGAACATCTTCGACGGTCCGCTGTCCAGAAGAGGAAAGCTATTGGCGAGGAGGTGGCTCGGCTCTTAGCAGCGGAGTTCATCCGAGAGATCTACCATTCCGAGTGGCTCGCCAATGTTGTCATGGTCCCCAAGAAGGACAAGTCACTTCGCATGTGCATTGATTTCAAACATATCAATCGGGCCTGCCCGAAAGATCATTTTCCCCTCCCTCGCATCGACCAAATAATCGACTCGACTACGGGATGCGAGAGATTGTCTTTTCTAGATGCCTATTCCGGGTACCATCAGATCCGTCTGTATGGACCCGACGAGATCAAAACAGCTTTCATCACTCCATTCGGATGCTTCTGTTACGTCACCATGCCGTTCGGCCTCAAGAACGCCGGAGCCACGTTCATGAGAATGATTCAGAAGTGTCTACTCACTCAAATCAGTCGGAATGTGGAGGCATACATGGATGATATTGTTGTTAAGTCACGGAAAGGTTCCGACCTGCGGGCTGACCTTGCTGAAACCTTTGCCAACCTCAGGAGGTATGATATCAAGCTTAACCCATCAAAGTGCATGTTCGGAGTTCCAGGTGGAAAGTTACTCGGTTTTCTCGTTTCCGAACGGGGGATCGATGCCAATCCTGAAAAGGTTGGCACCATACTCCGGATGAAGCATCCTGTACGCGTGCACGATGTCCAAAAGCTTACAGACTGCTTGGCCGCTCTAAGTCGATTCATTTCTCGTCTCGGTGAAAAGGCATTGCCTCTTTACTGACTGATGAAGAAGTCTGACAAGTTCGAGTGGACTCCAGAAGCTGACGCAGCATTTGCAG
The DNA here is from genome assembly GCF_056163025.1 of Triticum urartu. Taxonomy (NCBI): domain Eukaryota; kingdom Viridiplantae; phylum Streptophyta; class Magnoliopsida; order Poales; family Poaceae; genus Triticum; species Triticum urartu. The sequence goes on from NC_141879.1 coordinate 176,012,424, forward strand.
AGCTCAAAGCTCTGCTCACCACCCAGCCGGTGCTCGCTGCCCCAATCAGCAAAGAGCCTCTGCTGCTTTACATTGCAGCCACAGGACAAGTTGTCAGTACAGTACTTACGGTCGAGCGGGAAGAAGAAGGAAAGGCCTTCAGAGTTCAGCGCCCAGTCTATTATCTGTCTGAAGTTTTGACCCCTTCAAAACAAAGATACCCTCACTACTAGAAGCTTGTATATGGGATTTACATGACCACGAAGAAGGTTGCACATTACTTCTCTGACCACTCCATTACAGTCGTCAGCGACGCCCCATTGTCAGAGATTCTGCATAACAGAGATGCAACTAGTCGAGTGGCCAAGTGGGCGATTGAACTCCTTCCCTTAGATATCAAGTTTGAAGCAAATAAGGCTATCAAGTCCCAAGCAATTGCAGATTTCGTCGCCGAGTGGATTGAACAGCAACTTCCGACTCAAGTTCACTCGAAGCACTGGACCATGTTCTTCGATGGATCTAAGATGCTGAATGGTTCCGGTGCTGGGGTAGTTCTAGTCTCCCCCCGAGGAGATAAGCTCAGATATGTTCTCCAGATTCACTTCGATTCCTCCAATAATGAAGCAGAGTATGAAGCACTTTTGTATGGGTTGCGCATGGCCATTTCACTCGGCGTTCATCGCCTCATGGTCTATGGCGACTCAGATTTGGTGGTTAATCAGGTGATGAAGGAGTGGGACGTCAGAAGTCCGGCTATGACTGGTTATTGCAATGCAGTGAGAAAGCTAGAAAAGAAATTCGAGGGATTAGAGCTTCATCACATCCCCCGACTGAAAAATCAAGCAGCTGATGATCTGGCAAAGATAGGCTCCAAGAGAGAAGCCATTCCCAGCAATGTGTTTTTGGAGCACATCCGCTCGCCGTCAGTCCAGGAGGATCCTTTCACAGAAGAAGCCGCACAACCGAAAAGTGCCACAGATCCGACTGAAGTCGAAGTTCCTGCTGTGGTCGACCTAATCATGGAAGTCTTGGCAATCACTCTCGACTGGACGATACCGTACATCGCGTATATCCTAAGGAAAGAGCTCCCAGAGGACGAGGAAGAGGCTCGACAGATCGTCCGCCGATCCAAGGCCTTCACAGTCATAAAGGGGCAGTTGTATAGAGAAAGCGCGACTGGAATCGGTCAGAAGTGCATAACACCAGAAGAAGGTCGGATAATCCTTGACGATATCCACTCGGGGACCTGTGGCCACCATGCGTCCTCTCGGACCATTGTGGCTAAAGCATACTGAGCGGGATTTTACTGGCCTAGAGCAAATGAGATGGCGAAAGAGATAGTCGACAAGTGTGGAGGCTGCCAGTTCTACTCCAACATGTCACACAAGCCTGCATCAGCCCTGAAGACCATTCCACTCGTCTGGCCCTTTGCTGTCTGGGGACTGGACATGGTTGGTCCACTGAGAACAGGCAGGAGCGGATTCACGCATGTGCTTGTGGCAGTCGACAAGTTCACCAAATGGATTGAAGCCAAGCCCATCAAAAATCTTGATGCTAGCACTGCTATCGGTTTCATCAGAGAGTTGATATTCAGGTATGGGGTCCCGCATAGCATCATCACTGACAATGGGTCAAACTTTGATTCAGACAAGTTCAGAGCTTTTTGCGCCTCTCAAGGCACACGAGTCGACTACGCGTCGGTCGCGCATCCTCAGTCGAATGGACAAGCTGAAAGAGCAAATGGTCTGATTCTCAAAGGACTGAAGCCTCGGCTGATGCGTGATCTCAAGCACGCGGCAGGTGCTTGGGTCGACGAGCTTCCGTCAGTTCTGTGGGGATTGAGGACCACCCCTAACCGGTCGACTGGAAGAACTCCATTCTTTCTGGTTTATGGAGCCGAAGCGGTTCTGCCAAGTGATCTTCTTCACAACGCGCCCCGAGTCGAGCTTTACACCGAAGATGAAGCAGAACAGGCCCGACAAGACGTAGTCGACCTCCTAGAAGAAGAGAGGGAGATGGCCATGATCAGATCGACCATCTATCAGCAAGACTTGCGTTGATTCCACTCCCGGAATGTGAAGAGTCGAGCCTTCCAAGAAGGAGATTTGGTCCTCCGAGTGGATCAACAGAAACCACACAAGCTTGCTCCTACTTGGGAAGGCCCCTTCATCATTACCAGAGTCCTTCACAATGGAGCATATCACCTCTACAATGTTGATCACCAGATCGACGAGCCACGAGCTTGGAATGCGGAACTACTCCGCCCCTTTTACACTTGAGTTCTCCCTTGGCAGAGATGTAATAAGAAAAATTTCTGCAGATCATTTTTATCAAAGGCAAGAGTGTTCCAATAATTGTTGTCACTTTTTACATACGAAATCCCCCAGTGGGTGACTTAGCTGCGAATCCGTTTCGCCTAAGTTCAAAAAAAAAATCCTACCGAGTGGAGAGCAAACCTCCCACTCGGGGGCTTAGCTGCAGTCCAGGACTCGCCTAAGTTCTCCCACTAAGAGACTTAGCTGCAGTCAGTGCTCGCCTAAGTATTTAAAAAATCCTACCGAGTGGAGAGCAAACCTCCCACTCGGGGGCTTAGCTGCAGTCCAGGACTCGCCTAAGTTCTCCCACTAAGAGACTTAGCTGCAGTCAGTGCTCGCCTAAGTATTTAAAAAATCCTACCGAGTGGAGAGCAAACCTCCCACTCGGGGGCTTAGCTGCAGTCCAGGACTCACCTAAGTTCTCCCACTAAGAGACTTAGCTGCAGTCAGTGCTCGCCTAAGTGTTTAAAAATCCCACCGAGTGGAGAGCAAACTTCTCACTCGGGGACTTAGCTGCAGCCCAGCGCTCGCCTAAGTGTTCAAAAAATCCCTCCGAGTGGAGAGCAAACCTCCCACTCGGGGACTTAGCTGCAGCCCAGGACTCGCCTAAGTTCTCCCACTAAGAGACTTAGCTGCAGTCAGTGCTCGCCTAAGTGCTTAAAAATCCTACCGAGTGGGGAGCAAACCTCCCACTCGGGGGTTTAGCTGCAGCCCAGGACTCGCCTAAGTTCTCCCACTAAGAGACTTAGCTGCAGTCAGTGCTCGCCTAAGTGTTTAAAAATCCTACCGAGTGGGGAGCAAACCTCCCACTCGGAGGCTTAGCTGCAGTCCAGGACTCGCCTAAGTTCTCCCACTAAGAGACCTAGTTGCAGTCAGTGCTCACCTAAGTGTTTAAAAATCCTACCGAGTGGAGAGCAAACCTCCCACTCGGGGGCTTAGCTGCAGCACGACGCTCGCCTAAGTACAGGACACAGCCCAACTCGCGAATCGACCGCTACCTTCTCCCTCGGAGCTGCGTCGCAAATACAAGATTATTCCAAGTGAAGATCCAGTTCCACTCGACGAATCAAACTGTGAAGATATCCAACGAGAAATCTAGTTCAGAAAAGGCCTAAAAGGTCCCAGACCTCAAAGTACTCGAGCCCTCGGCTCGGCAGAGTTTAAACGGTTACAAATTTGCTCGGCATTCCGAGGTAAATTCAAAGTTTTTTACTCCTCAGGAGGAGGACTGGAAGGGGCGACGAACTCATCCAAGTCGATCCCGTCGGCAATACGGGTGGCAGCGGCGATGAAAGTCTCCATGAAGTCTTGAAAGCTGTGCTTCCTAGTATTGGCAACTTGGATGGCCGCCAGCTTTTCTTCTCGCGCCTCCTTGCAATGGACACGGACCAGAGACAGAGCGACGTCAGCACCACATCTAGCAGAAGATTTCTTCCATTCCGCCACTCGACCTGGGACTTCGTTAAGTCGAGCCATCAGAGACTCGAGGTTGTTCTGAAGCGTCGTCCCAGGCCAGAGTGATGTGTCGATCCGCGACATCGCCACTTTCAGTCGAGCCAGATAGTCAACGACGCTGGCAGTACGAGACTCCAGACGGAGCACGTTCATTGCAGCCTCGTCCTTCACAAGAGAGTAAACAGGGTCCAAGCTTGGCTCCACTCGACTGGTCTCCTCTTCAAAATTCTGGCAAATTTCTGCATACACGATCCAAGGATAAGTCAATTTTCATAGACTGAGTCGACACAAAAACCAGTCGGAACTGAATGTGCACCTTCAAGCTTAAGGTACAACTTCTTGGCAAGGCTCCCCAAGTAGCTCTCCAGGTCGTCCCTCCTGCGAGCGATGCCTTCCAGCTTCTCGCTCAGGGTGAGGTTCTCCTTCTTCCAATGTGAACACTCCCTGTTGGCTTCATTCAGAGCGGTCTTCAGCTTGGTATTCTCTTCTTCTAAGTGGTCGACCGAAGCCAGCTTCTGTGCGGCCAGAGCGGTCTTGTCATCAGCCTCCTTACGGGCAACAGCCAAGTCCTGATCCTTCTTCGCCAGAGCTTCGTTCAGTTTTTCTGCGAAGAAATGATGATTGAATCGGAAATAACAAAAGGGTACTCAAGCCCAAAGACTAATCAATCGACAAAGCCGTCTTACCTGTGGCACCGTCTCTGACCTTCTGCAGCTCTGTTCTGGCCAGCTCCAGATCAAGGTTCAGTTGAATCTTCTGCTTCTCCAACTCAGTATAGCGAGCTACGAGTTCGTAGGATTTCTGTAAAAGCAAAATCAGTCGACAGACGTCCAAGATAAGTTGCTTCCGAGTAACTAAGAGACAATGACGACGTTTCTAAGACCACAGCCGAATCAAAAACATTCGACAGTAGTCTCGGGGACTACACCCAGTGGGTGCACTCAGCGTGCCCCCACTGGTTCGACCAAAAAAAAGAAAGAGAAAAAAAGTCGACTACCCGCAGTCGACCGGATACAGTTCCACTCGACCTGGCCCGACCAGACCGAGTGAAGAAATACAGCTACAGCAAACACAATGAAAATACTACAGCCGACTGCCAGCAGTCCATCGTAGTCTCGGGGACTACACCCAGTGGGTGCACTTAGCGTGCCCCCACTCGTCCAAGGATTGGCAGACACACCCAGTGGGTGTACAGATACAAAAGATCTTCGGAAAAGAGACTCTTCAAACAGCATATCATAACAGACCAAGTGTTGAGTCGACTGACCTGGACGTTGCTCTAAAGAGCCGAACTCGCGTCATAGGCTGCTTGGCTGGCCTCCCGAGCCATCTTCACTTGCTCCATCATGATCCCCGCCTGGCGTATAGCCTCCTTTGCAGCAGCCGCTTGGTCCTCAGGGATGGGGTATGCGGCAAAAAGTGAAGACGGGTCCGCAGTCGACAACAAGGGCCGCGCACTCGCCAGGGGAACGGCGAAGGTCACAGAAGCCCGAGCGGTGTCACCACCATCCCGAGCCACGGCCTCGGACGCCGGAGCGGATTGGGAGGTCTTGTCAGCCGACGCCCTCTTGTGCCTCCTCACTCTCAACGGACCGTTGTCGTCATCATCCGGGAGGTCGATAACATGAGGAGGGGCTGCAAAGGAAAAGTTCAATCGACCAGAGTTGCAGTAAATGATCAGTCGACTCAATACAGAACGTCAGTAATCGTACTAGGGTTGGAGGTAGCAGCATCCTCCATCTCCTGGTCGTCACCCTTGGCGGAGACCTCAGAAGTAGCAGCACTGCAAAACTCGAAAGTCAGTTGGTTGGCTCAGTGAATCGACCAAGGATCTGTCCATGGTCGACGAAGGGAAACAAGTCTTATTATTACCCAGAAATGGTAGGGACAGCTATCTTCATCTTGGGTAGAGCCTTGGGCGGCTTGGACAGCGTCGTGCGTGGGAGCTTGGGGACTTTCCCAGTCGGCGTAGGAGAAGAGGTCCGAGGGCGTTTCGACGACTGCCCAATAGAAGCAGTCGCCTTGCCACATTCCCGCGCTGGGTCGTGTGTGTGCTTGGACCGCCCCTCTGGGCGAGGGGGTTCGGCCTCCTCCTCCTCCTCCTCCTCTTCGCTGGAGTCGACATTGTCGTCTCCCTCTCCTTCACCGTCGGACTCCCACTCGCCTTGGTCATCCCCGCTCTCACCTCTGCTCGCCTCCCCTTCCTCAGTTGGCCCCTGAGCCCCATTGGGCGTCGAGTACATCTCGGTGGTCGCCTAGAAAACAATAGACAAGACAAAAGTCAATCGACCAACTCAAAGAAAACCAATGCAGAAAACAAGATTTCAGTCGGGAGCATTTTCAGTCGGAATGCAAAGAACAAGACGTACCTGGTCCACTTCATACGAGTTGTCGAGTGGAATAACCCTCCTGGCTCCTCGGGGGTTGTCTTTGTTCCCCGTGATGCTCGACAGCCACCCCTCCAGCATCTCGTCGGTGACCTCCTCCGGGTGGATCCGAGTGGTGTCATCAAGACCAGAATACAACCACATCGGGTGGTCACGGGCCTGGAGCGGTTGGATGCGCCTCTGGAGGAAGACCTCCAGTAGGTCCATCCCAGTCACACCCTCACGGACAAGCTCGACCACTCGACCGGCCAGCACTTTGACTTGGGCCCTTTCCTCCGGCGTCACTTTCAAAGAAGCGGGTTTTTCAGCTCGGTCGAGGGAGAAAGGAGGAAGACCAGTCGACTGTCCTGGGGTCGCCTGGTCCTGACAGTAGAACCAGGTCGACTGCCAACCACGGACCGACTCCGGGAAAGTATTGGATGGAAAACAACTCTTCCCCCTTGCCTGGATCGCCAAGCCCCCGCACAACTGGATCACCTGCGTCCTCTCGTCACTCGACTTAGCCTTCTTGACCGATTGAGAACGGCAAGTAAAGATGTGTTTGAAAAGTCCCCAATGGGGGCGGCAACCCAAGAAAGCCTCACACATGGAAATGAAAGCGGCAAGGTAGACAATGGAGTTGGGGGTGAAGTGGTGGAGCTGCGCTCCGAAGAAGTTCAAGAAGCTCCGGAAAAAAGGATGGGGCGGCAGAGAAAACCCTCAGTCGATGTGGGTGGCTAGGAGCACGCACTCACCGTCACGGGGCTGAGGCTCGGTCTCTCCCCCCGGAAGACGCGCAGCTTGGTGAGGAATGACTCCCCCCTCGACCATGTCGTCGAGATCCTCTTGCCGGAGCACTGACGACATCCAGTCGCCCTGGATCCAACCTTTGGGCAGAGCGGTCCTAGAGGAAGATCCGCCCCGGGCCGACCTCTTCCCTTTCCTCGCCACCGCCGCCTTCTTCGCACGCTCCAGGGCGGAGGTCTTGCTCTTCGTCATCGTCGCCGGCGAAGTCTCGCACGGGCCTGCTGCGCTGGGGCGGGAACGGAGGTGGCGGAAGGACTTGCGAAGGGGGAGAGGCGGAAGAAAGGAGGAGAAGAGAGCGCACTGCTTGGAAACCCCGAGCCGGCGATTTATAAGGGACCACTTCCGAGTGGCTGACTGGTAGGCCCAGGCTATCCAGTCAAATCCCGCAGCAGACGCGCATGCAGTACATGGCGAAAAAGGCGACGCGGGGATCGAGGAACTTCCGCTTTATCGCTTCCGATTACTACGGCCGCTCCCGTCCCGCGCGCTTCCCAAAATCCGAATCCCGCGACATCCGCGGGCCACAAAACAACTTGTCAAAATAGAAGACCCCGATCGCGCCGGCGCTCGGTATGTCACAAACAAAGAAATTCACTCGACGAAAGGCCTGGAATGGATCAAGGCGACTGAAAAAGGTTGGCAACGTCATCCGTGACGATTGACCCAAAACGAGGTGCTCACGTAGCCCGAAGAACCAGTCGGAAAGGTCTCCAACTCTTTCCCCACTCTAACCTCGATCCATTTGGGGGCTAATGATGAAGACATGGGCCTCATTCTCCACTAACTTTTGGATTCTCTCCGATCATCTGTTCCGGCGTTCTTTTGGGATCAAGGTAATACCCATCTAGTATGGGTTCACCTGGTGGATCTACCCTTGGCTTGGATTTCTCCAAGGGTAGGGTTTTTGCAGAAGAGGTCTTCAGATCTACTGGACATACGGTCCACCCTGCCGGGCACAGGAGGTCATTCATCTTAGGCCTCCTTTGGTTTAGAGGAATTTCATAGGAATTCTAGAGGATAGGATTTTTATAGGATTTTTTCCTTTAGAGCCATTTGGTTCATAGGAATGGATTCCTATTCCTACATAGGATTGGTTCCTATCCTCCACATTTCATAGGAAAATAAAAAAGAGCCTAGACTCAATGGAAAATTTCCTTTGGTGTCAACCAAATGACATCTTGTTTCCTATTCCTACTCATAGGATTTGAGATACATGTCATCTCATTTCCTACAAGATTCCTATTCCTATGATAATCCTATCCTATGAACCAAAAGAGGCCTTAGTGGTTTCATTTAGCCGCCATGCTTTTCGTCTCTCGGAGGATTCTGTGGCCGCGGTTTTGGAGGCAGTAATTGGAGGTTCGGCAATTGATCTTCAGGTTCGTCACATCAAGGATAAGGTTTACTCCTTTCATGTCTCTTGCAAGCAAGTTGGTTTTCTTATTATGGATCTCCGTTCCTATGCATGCGATCTGTTCAAATGCTATTTTCATCTGTGGGGAAATGGGGGGCCTAATTGGATTAGAGAGCTCCGGATCTGGAGGAAGGAATGTGACGCCGAATGGATTCTAGTTAGTCCTACTAAGCGTCGTTCATCTTTAGGTCTTTTGGCCATGAATAAGCCTCCGGTTAGATCAGCTCTTAAGACTGCTCCATCTGCTCATAAAAAGCTTTCTTTTGCCACGTTTGAGCGATACTCTGCTTGCAAGGGATATAGATATCCGGCTACGCAAGAGTGCATTGATTTCATGACAGATGCGGGGTATAATCTTCCTGCACATGAACGTGTAGTCATACATCCATCGCCACCCATGGACTTGTGTTGGACGGTGGCACATCCACCTATCGTTTTTGGAACAGTTACTCCCTTGCCGGCGTTGAGCCGGCCGGAATCTGCTTCACCGGTAATTGATCCGGTTTTGGAGGACCCTTCCCCTGTGCATGCAGAATTCTCGCTCGACAGTTGCGTAGAGGCGGGATTGTCGCCAGTTCAAAACATTTGCCCGGATTCTGGCCCAGAGGCTTTGGAGGCCCGTCGGGATTCTACCTCACCTTCAATACTTTGCCCATCTGCCTCTGGGCCTTCGAGCCCATCTCCTTCTCACCGTCCGGATATCCCCTCATCTCAGGAGGCAGCCAGACAGTTTGATGCCATGGTCGATGACATGGTGGACCGTGTGGTCACCTATACTATTTGCTCTCAGAAGGGCCACATGTCAACGACTTGTGGAAGGCGAGTAGTCTGCACGGCTTGCTCCCGTCCTGGTCACTCTAGCCAGACCTGTAATGATTTCACGCGCTCCAATGGATTTGTTTGGAGGCCAATTTCGGTTCAACAAAAAACGAGTTTATTGGAATCTGCTGCTACTCATGGGAACAGAGCCGGAGTTATTGGGATAGACTGTCCAGTCCCATCGCCGCCGCCTCCATTGCATCTTCCCTTACCCCAAACCAACGAAAACCCCCGACAAGCTCCTGGCTCTTCTATGGCGAACTACGAGCTCGACCCACAGCGCTTTGTGCCCCCTGGACATCTCATCATCGATGGCGGCGATCGTTGGCTTCCACGCACCTTCTTCACGCCCGCAACGCATCCGCCCTGCCGGCATGAGGACTACATGGTTGCAGAGGTGATGCCGGCGCCGGAGGGGCCGTTCGGCCCGGTGCGGAACGAAGTCATCCAGTTTCTGCAGAATAGAGGTATTATGGTTCGATCTGCTCAGCCGTGGTTTCATGGGATAGGTCTGTTTCAAGTCAGGGATCCGACTGTTAGATATACCCTGGTTCAGCATGCACCTTTTCCTTTGGGCAATGACCGTTTTGTCAGATTTATGAAGCATGATGAGGGAGATAATTTCAAAGGAACACACGGTTTTCGTAAGGGTTGGTTAATGTTCATTGGGATTCCCCTGGATTACCGCACCACTGAATACATCTCGCAGGCTGTAGGCACTTTTGGAAAGTTTATTTCTTGGGGCAGTGAAGATCCTTATCTTGTCCGGACTTTGGTTGAAGCTAGTTTCCCAGATACGCCTTTGGTTCCAAGGGATGTGGTTTTTGGTGATTATGCAGAGTATGGAGGTGCTCAAGTATCTTGGACGGCCGCTTGCTATGTTCTTGGCGCAGATTTTGCAGACCAGATGCCAAATGACGAAGACCCTATGCCTCTCGATGGAAACCCTCACCCTTTGCCTGGCAATCTGGTGCCTGATAATTTGATGTTTGCCTTACCTCCATACCCAATGCTGGGTTGGAATGATGCACCTCTCGCTCCACCGCCTCCACTGGTCAATAACGAAGCGCCTGCACCTGGTTGGGGCAATGCCCTGTGGGGAGATGAAGCTGACAATGGACAGGCACTGCCACCTGCTGCTCCCGAACAGGATCAAGTTTCAATAGTAATTGATCAGCCAGAAGGGTCTGTTTCTGTAGAGCAGCAAGAACAAGAAGGTGAAATCCAGCAACAACATGATTTGCCCCTTCACCCTGTCCTTGAGGAGAATCAGCTTGCCATTGTGCCCTACCATCCCCCTATGATTCAGCAGCATCAGATTTTTATTGGCATGGCACATATTGTGGCAGGACCTCCTCTTCCCCCAGAGATGATTTGGCAAAGGTCTTTCCAAAACCTTATGTTTGATTTCTCTGTCAAGGCAGTGCCAAGATCTATCTTCCCCAAGCCGATGGGCAAAATCATCTACTCCAAGAGGTCGTGGTCCATTGCCTTTGATGAATCAAGGATGATTAGTTGTTTGACTGCTTCACTGCCTCTTGTTCCTGTTGTCAGAAAACCTGTCATGTAGAAGCGCCCTGTGGCCAAAGCTTTATTTGAGGCGGTGCCTGCTGTTTCGGAGTCTGTTTCTGAAGAAATTGAGTCTGCTAGTTCTGCTCTTCCAGTATCAGTTCAATCAACACCTTTGTTCTCTGTGGAGCAATCCTCTGCTCGTAAGCGGCGAGACAAGAAGAAGACTCCTGTTGTTGATACGTCACTAAGGCGTTGCACTCGGAGCGCGGCAAAGTTAGATGGGTACAAAAACGTGGTCTTTGAGCAACTTTCTCTGCAGCCATCTAAAAAGCGCCCCCGTGCAAAGCCCATGGAGGACAAGGCCCAGCCCACTTCTGCGGATGATACTGAAGACGCTCGGCCCACTGCACCACCTCACACCCCGCTTCATGTTCTCCAAGCTGTGGGGGCGCAGTTGGAGGTTGATCCTGCGCTCCTAACGGTGGACAAGCTTATGGCTAATCCACAGGAGAACTCATCTGCATCTTCCAATTAGTTTTTATGTTACTTTATATGCCAAGTCTGATGGTGCTGGCTGTGTCTGTTTTTATTACTGTTGAACTAAGTCCGGGCTGGGAGGTGGCACTCTGGGGTACTGAATTTAGCTTTATTTTGGAGGGTGTGGCATTATGTGCCACACTTTTATTACTTCTATACGCAATGGTTATCCATGAATCGTGTCACAACGCGTAGTTGGAAAGTTTTATGCTGGAATGTTCGTGGTCTGAATTCAGATGCTAGGCAGCACTCTGTCAGGGAGAAAGTGATAGAGAGTCAGTGCTCAGTGCTTTGTTTGCAGGAAACTAAGTTATCCTCTTGCTCGCGCTCTATCATGAAAAGCATTTGTCCTCAAGGGTTTGATCAATTTGTTGAGTCTCCCTCTAGCGGAGCATCTGGGGGCCTCTTAACAGCGTGGCGATCTGATATGTTCCGTGGCACCCTTCTCACAGTTAAACCATACGCTATTGTTATGCATTTTACCTTGGTCCATAATAATGAACAATGGTTTCTGGTTAATGTGTATGGTCCATGCCAGGGTGAGTTGCGAGATGAGTTTGTCTCTTGGATTTACAATTTGGACATTGATCCGAATGAGATGTGGTTGTTAATGGGGGACTTCAACTTCATCCGTTCCATTGATAATAGAAATCTCCCCGGGGTTATATTAATGATATGTTCATTTTCAATGAAATATTTGGCCATTTGGGATTGTTAGAACTTCCTCTAAAAGGACGTAAATTCACATGGTCTAACATGCAAGACAGGCCACTCCTGGAACAGTTGGACTGGGTTTTTACTTCTGCAAGTTGGATTAACATATATCCCATGACCCAACTGACCCCTTTGGCAAAGACTGCGTCTGATCATGTTCCTTGTCTGGTGGCCATCAGTATAGCAATTCCCAAAGCACATATCTTCAGGTTTGAAAACTTTTGGATTCATCAGGCAGGCTTTATGGAATGTGTGCAGGAGGTGTGGGCTCGCCCCAGTCGTAAGACCCATATTTCGGCAATAATTGTGGACAAACTGAAAGCTTTGAGGTTTGCTCTCAAGAAATGGCAGAAAGGTTTATCACACATCAAAAGGTTGATTGAGAAGTGTAACTGGGTAATTCTTTGGTTGGACAATCTTGAAGATAAGAGATCTTTATCTAGGCCTGAGTTTAATTTCAGGAAAATAATTAAAATGCACCATGAACACCTGCTTCACATGCAATACTTGTACTGGAGGAAAAGATGTACAATTAGGTATATCAAAGTGGGAGAGGAAAACTCCAAATTCTTTCAGGCCATGGCAACTGAAAGATTTAGAAAAAACTCTGTGGCAAGCTTGTTGCTGTCAGATGGAACAGTAACATCTAACCATGAGGAAATGGCGAGAGAATTCCTGACAACCTTCAAAAGCAGAATGGGGACAGTTAAGTCAATTTCTTTGGATGCAACCATATTGTCTCTAATACCCAGGGTCCAGGGTTTGGAGGTGCTCACAAAACCTTTTGAATTAAAAGAAATTGAGCAGGTTATCAAGGACTTGCCTATTGATAAGGCCCCTGGACCTGATGGCTTTAACGGGCTCTTTTTTAAAAAGTGTTGGCATATAATTTCTGCTGATTTTATACAGCTGGTTACGGAGTTTCATGCTGGAACAGTGCAATTAGAAAATTTGAATGATGCATTCATTACCCTAGTCCCAAAGAAGCAGACACCTGAGGGTGTGGGAGATTTTCGACCAATCTCTCTAACCTCTGTTGGCCTAAAGTTTCTTACAAAGCTTGCTGCTAACAGATTCCAACTGGAGATCACCAAATGTGTGCATAAAAACCAATATGGTTTCATCAAATCAAGAACAATCCAGGATTGTCTTGCTTGGACATTTGAGTGTATCCATCAGTGCAATCAGTCTAAAAGGCCCATCCTTTTTCTTAAGTTGGACTTTGAAAAGGCTTTTGACTCTATCCAGCATGAGGCAATCATAAAGATCTTAATTGCAAAAGGTTTTGATGAAAGGTGGATTGTTTGGATTAAGCAGTTGCTGTCTTCTGGCACTTCTTCTGTACTACTGAATGGAGTCCCTGGTAATCATTTCAAATGCAAATGTGGAGTCAAGCAAGGGGACCCAATTTCTCCCTTACTATTTGTTATTGCGGCTGATCTTTTAAAGACTTTAGTGAACAATCTTCTCCAACAAGGTTTAATAAGCAGGCCCCTGCTTACCCATGATCCAGATTTCCCAGTGGTCCAATATGCAGATGACACACTGCTATTCCTAAATGCTGATCTAAGTCAATTGAGGGCTCTGAAATCAGTTTTGCATTCCTTCTCACAGGCAACTGGACTGCAGATCAATTTCCATAAATCCTCCATGTATCCTATCAATGTAGATGGGCAGGATGCTTCTGACCTGGCTGCCTTTTTTGATTGCAAATTAGGCACTATGCCTTTTACATATCTGGGGCTGCCAGTGGGTACCACCAGGCCTAAAATAGTTGACCTCCTTCCTCTTGTGGATTGTATGGAGAGAAGATTGACAGCAAGTTCATGGTTCTTGCCACAAGGGAGCAGACTGTAATTAGTCAATTCTGTGATCTCTTCCTTGCCTATCTTTTTCCTTTGTAGCTTGTCCATTCCTCAGGGTATTTTAAAACAATTGGAAATAATCCAAAGGCAGTGTTTATGGAGGAAATATGGTCAGGAAAAGGGTCACTCACTGGCGGCTTGGCAACTTGTTTGTAGACCTAAGTCAAAGGGGGGGCTTGGGATTTTAAACCTTGGACTGCAGAATGATGCTCTCTCATTGAAACACCTCAGCAAATTTTATAATAAGATGGATGTGCCCTGGGTGCAATTAGTTTGGGATTCTTACTACTTTGAAAGGATTCCACATGATACTGTTCTCTGTGGCTCCTTTTGGTGGAAAGATGTATGCAAGTTGATGGATAATTTCAGAGCCGTTACGTCGGTTGATGTTCATAGTGGAGATACAGTGCAGTTCTGGTCAGACTACTGGCAAATTGGGAACAGTTCGATTCCTTTGCAAGAGCGATTTCCTAGGCTATTTTCTTTTTGTCTCCACAAAAACCTCTCAGTCAAGGAAGTTTTTCAGGCTAGTTCTTTTCAGGAGCTTTTCTACTTGCCTATGACTGAACAAGCCTTCCAAGAAATGCAACAGCTCTCCTCATTAATGGGGTCTTTCCATTTGGATAATCAATCTAATGACCACTGGGGATGGAGGCATGTCAAGAAATCAGAGTATACAGCAAAAAAGTTTTATGATTTTGTCTATCAGCCAATGGTCTCAAACCCCATCCTGGGGTGGATATGGAGAAGTTGCTGCACTATGTCGATCAAGATGTTTGCTTGGCTTGTCATCATGGACAGGATTAACACCAAGGACATGATTCAGAGGAGACATTGGAGAATTAATGAAGGGCCTGAATGTGTTCTTTGTCTGACTGGAGCTCTGGAGGACAGAAATCACCTGTTCTTCCTGTGCAATTTTAGTGCTCGAGTCTGGAACTACCTACAAATTGAATGGAAAAATGGTGACGATATGGTGGAAATTTCTCATCATGCAAGGAAGGATTTCAACAAACCTTTTTTTGGGGAGGTGGTTTTCTTGGCCTGGTGGAATATTTGGAAGATCAGGAATGATAGAACTTTCAGGAACATTCAACCCTCTTTCAGGGCATGGAGGAATAGCTTCATTCATGACATCACTCTGCTCTCCCACCGAATAAGACAGAAATTTAGAGACGCCCTTCTTAAGTGGATTGATTTTCTTCCTCCTTGAGGAGAGTTCCTGTTTGTCTCCTTTGTTTATTTGTAATTTATAGGTATAGTGCTCCCCTACCCTGTATAGTTTTTCTTCCTCTTTCTTTCTTTTTTCTTTGTTATTTTTTTCTTTCCTCACCTTGAGGAAACCCTGTATGTGTTTGCTTTATTTTTAATAAAATGCTGTGGGGTGTAAGCCCTGCAGTCTTCATGGTCAAAAAAATGATGAAGGCATGTACCTGGGGTAGGGACACGGACCTGACCAAAGAGTCCTACCCTAGGACATCCCTAGGAGAAGTCACCTTTCAATCGACTTAGAGGTATCCCACTCGACGGACTCAAGACACTCGACCAGAAAGCTATCACTCGACCATGAAGCCAACCACTCGATCGCCAGGAGACCTACAATCACTCCGCAGGCAAACGGTCAGCTGTTAAGTAGTCTTCATGGTCGTCATAGCACTTTATTAGGGGCGTTACCAGTAACGCCCAACCTTAAATGTACCTTAAACCCTGCGTTACTGAGGGCAGGAGGGGGCCGGCAAACTCTATATAAGCCACCCCCCTCCTCAGTATGAGGGGTTCGCACCCCCTGTTATTCACACGCCAGTAATCCAATCGACCGCCTCCGGGCACCGAGACGTAGGGCTGTTACTTCCTCCGCGAAGGGCCTGAACTCATACATCTTGGTGTGTTTACAACTTCCCAATAGCTGAGATCTAGCCTCTCCATACTTACCCCCCTACATTACTGTCAGAGTTAGTACCATGACACCGAGAGCACCAGGGCGGTGGACGACGGCGAGGCCTAGGAAGGGAACGACACGGAGGCAGGGAAGACTCGGCAGTTGTTTCCCACGCGGAGGGGAGTACGACTGTACGAGGGTTTACTGGTTCGTCTGCCGTCGCCGGAGAATAACAGCAGGTGTGGGTGAGTAGAGGGATGGCTAGGCCAGCGATGGGAGTACGGTGGGGCGGTGAGGCCTGCACGGTAGCAGAGCCGGCCGCGGGGATGAGGGAGCAGGCAGTCCCGCCGGCGCCTGTTTGAGCGGCTGGAGCAGGAAGAGCAGATATTGAAGAAGCACGACGGCCGTTGGATGGCCATCCAACAGTCAATGCTTGTGCGTCAACCTTTTTTGGAAAGCCTCAAATCTGTGGAAAACAGCATACAGCCCATCTGCCATTATTTCTAATAATTTACAGCCCATTTGCTAATTATTAAGGTTTTTTTGGAGCCCATATTCTTTTTGTTAGCATTAAAGCCCATATTGTGGCCACGGTTAAAAAATTATACGAAATTTTGCATATTTCGGTGCGGTCCGAACTGTTTTTAATCCCGAAATTTCGACTCACATTCAAACTGATTTTAAAAATAAATATATATCAATATAAAATCCAACAAATTCTCCACGCATAAAAGTTAATGTAATTTAAAATCTAAAAAAAAGATATTTGAAACTAATTGCCGGTTTGATGTGTTTTAAAAATGTACAGCCCATTTCTCATTACTGATGGGCCATTTTCTCGGCCAGCCAAATGAAGCCCAACAGGCCAGACAAAGCGACTTACTTGGCAAATCTCAAAAAAACTGGGATGTGGCCATGGACCCAGCTGTCAGCCTCTCCACGTACAGTACTCTTCCGATGGAAGTCGGTCGTTGACCACATTGACCACGCCGCGCCGAGAGCACCAAGGCGGTGGACGACGGCGAGGCCTAGGAAGGGGACGACACGGAGCTGGGGAAGACGCGACAGTGGATGCCCACGCGGAGAGGAGTACGAGGGTTCACTGGTTCGGCTGCGGCGTGAGGCTGCCGTCGCCGCAGAATAACAGGGGGTGTGGGTGAGTAGAGGGATACCCTGAGCCAGCGGTGGGAGTAGTAGGGGGCGGTGAGGCCTCCGCTGCATCACAGCCGGCCACGAGAGACAGGAGCATGCGACACGACCGGCGCTGCTTTGGGCGGCTGGAGCAAGAAGACCAGAGGTTGAAGAAGCACTATGGCCGTTGGATGGACATCGTACGGTCACTGGAGCTAGAATCGTTCATATTGACTAAGTTGACAAAGCTCTCCATCCTCGTCAACTTAGTAGGCCCACAAGTCAGCCTCCCACCATGGTGGGTCCCAGCTAGCAGGGGGAGTATTCATTTTTCTATGCGTAATAAGGAGGCACTTCCGGTGGGTCCGAGCTGACAGCGGGGGGGGGGGGGAACATTTTTTTCACGAAATACGATGGTCCGTCCGGTGGGTCCCAGCAGTGAGGGGCAAACGTTTTTTTCACGAAATACGGTGGCCCGTCCGATGGGTCCCTGCTGTCAGGTGGAGGAATAATTATTTTGCGCGTAATAAGGAGGCACTTCCTTGCGGCTGCTGTGGACCCAGCTGTCAGCCTCTCCACGTACAGTACTCTTCCGATGGAAGTCAGTCGTTGACCACATTGACCACGCCGCGCCGAGAGCACTACGGCGGTGGACGACGGCGAGGCCTAGGAAGGGGATGACACGGAGCCGGGGAAGACGCAGCAGTGGATGCCCACGCGAAGAGGAGTACGAGGGTTCACTGGTTCGGCTGCGGTGTGAGGCTGTCGTCACCGCAGAATAATAGGGGGAGTGCGTGAGTGGAGGGATGGCCTGGCCAGCGGTGGGAGTAGTATGGGGACGGTGAGGCCTCCGCGGCAGCACAACCGGCCATGGGAGGCAGGAGCATGCGGCACGACCGGCGTTGCTTTGGGCGGCTGGGGCAAGAAGACCAGAGGTTGAAGAAGCACTACGGCTGTTGGATGGGCATCGTTGACCACGCCGCGCTGAGAGCACCAGGGCGGTGGACGACGGCGAGGCCTACGAAGGGAACGACACGGACGGGGGAAGACATGGCAGTGGCTGCCCACGCGGTGGAGAGTACGAGGGTTGACTGGTTCAGCTGCCATCGCCGGAAAATAGCAGGAGGTGTGGGTGAGTAGAGGGATAGACAGGCCAGGGATGTGAGTATGATGGGGACGTGAGGCCTTCTCGGTAGCACTGCTGGCCACGGGAGGCGGGAGCAGGCGGTTCCGACGGCGCTGGTTTGGGCGGCTGGGGCAGGAAGATCAGAGACTGAAGAAGCACGATTGCCGTTACATTGACATCTAACGGTCTGACGCTGGTAGAGTCGATTGTTGACTAAGTTTCTTTTTTGAGAAACCTTATGTACGCATGAACTTAGTAGGCCCACAAGTCAGCCTCCAAATCTATGGCAGACAACATAAAGCCCATTTGCTATTTTTTATAATTTGCAGCCCATTTTCTGCCTAGGACCACGGTCAAAAAGTTCAACCTTATTTTGCATATTTCAGTGGAGTCTGAACTGTTGTAATCCCGAAATGATAAACATTTTTTAAGAACTTATTGATTTTCCAAAAAATTGTTTTGTTTTTGTAAGGAAATAAGATGTGGGACAATTGAGTTGGTTTAAGGGAAAACCAGTGGTAAAAAAATCAGCGCTGGGTGAGAAAAACAACAAAAATAAGGATGTAAATATGAAAAGGGAATTTTATGTGTTTTCAATATAATGATACGTGTATATGAACTAGTAAAACTATAGGTAGAGTTTAGAAAACGGATATAGGACATGCGTTTCAAGAGGAAAATAGAACTGGGTTGTGTGTTTGATTCAGTAAAAAAACTGCCTGCGGATGTTGTAAGACAAAATATAACTAACGCTGGCGGGCCAGAGGCTAGTAGATACCTGCTGGATCTTTGTGCCCCGTTGTCGTCATGGGCTGGGCCTGTTAAAAACAAAACCAACCCTGGGCAATCTACAGCCCAGTTGAAACATGCTCGACCTAAAAAAAAATATACGTGCTCAATAAACGAGAGAATTCTGCAAGTACAGACTAATAACTGGGATGCAACACGGATATTTTTTTATCGTGATAATAAGTGCATGCACTTGTTTCAAAAAAATTGGAGAACTGGGAATTCGAACAACGGGTGCTTATGCTACCCATCAAATAAAAATCAAGTGCCTGAAAATTTGTTTCGAAACAAATGATTCAGCTTTATATCCACGTCGACCCTCGTCATGATGGTTGGAAGCAAATGCAAGTTCATACCAAAAGATCGTTAACAACAATACCAAACTAACTTATAATCTTTTTACTACTAGCCCTAGTGTTCGTCTGGTAGAAAATCTTGCAGAGGACCAGCTCCCGCTCCTTCTCTTGCTCCAGGTCCCCGAGGTGGTACTGGTGCTCACCCAGTTTGCAGCACCAGAACCTTTTTTGCTGCCCGTCTGCCGGCTGTTGACCATCACCGGTAAGGTATTGCCGGTCTTGTGCCACATCGCGTGCATGCCGCACTCCGATTGTATCTTGCGACGCGTCCATGTGCCCCTTTTGAACGCCCTGGAATTGTGCTGGAAGAAATGCTTCCTTAGGCCACTCAGTGTGATACCCGCAGTATTGTGGAATACAGGTTTTAGTGTACCTAGTTGGCATTTTCATAACATCTTTGGCATGTTGCAGTCACTTGTTTCACTTTTTATTAACTGTCAAATTGTAATTGCTTCACCAGGTCTGTGTCTAAAAAAAAATATAGCTATAAACAAAGGAATATGTTTGTGCAAGTAGACGACCGATCGGTGTCTTACCTGGAAGTTTCTCAAGTTGGGTGTAGCATATGCCGTGCTCGCTGTTGATGGTTGGTATGAACAAATCAATGAGAGACTGAAATCTTGCGCTGTCAGCACTCACTTTGGCCTCAAGGTGCTCGATCAGCTCCTAATCCGTGGGATCGAACTTGACGCCAGCCGGCAGCACCGGCCAATCCTTCTTCGACTTGCATCGGTAATTCCAGTTATATGGTACTCAATGTATGATCAATCGACTGTTTTAAGTGAATGATGAAAGATTTTGACAGATAAGTGGTACTCCAAATCTGAAGTCCAGAATACCCGAATACGCCGCCGGGATTCTTGTGTCACCTCACCCGCAGCGTGTTGTCACGTCAATTTAATGTGTGGACATGATGAATAATTTGACCGACGTATACTAGTACTACTACTGTACTGAAGGAAATATGCCCTAGAGGCAATAATAATGTTATTATTTTATTTCCTTATATCATGATAAATGTTTATTATTCATGCTAGAATTGTATTATCCGGAAACATAATACTTGTGTGAATACATAGACAAACCAAACGTCACTAGTATGCCTCTACTTGACTAGCTCGTTAATGGAAGATGGTTATGTTTCCTAACCATAGACATGTATTGTCATTTGATTAATGGGATCACATCATTAGGAGAATGATATGATTGACATGACCCATTCCATTAGCTTAGCACCCGATCGTTTAGTATGTTGCTATTGCTTTCTTCATGACTTATACATGTTCCTATGACTATGAGATTATGCAACTCCCGTTTGCCGGAGGAACACTTTGTGTGCTACCAAACGTCACAACGTAACTGGGTGATTATAAAGGAGCTCTACAAGTGTCTCCAAAGGTACATGTTGGGTTGGCGTATTTCGAGATTAGGATTTGTCACTCTGATTGTCGAAGAGGTATCTCTGGGCCCTCTCGGTAATGCACATCACATAAGCCTTGCAAGCATTACAACTAATGAGTTAGTTGCAAGATGATGTATTACGAAACGAGTAAAGAGACTTGCCGATAACGAGATTGAACTAGGTATTGAGATACCGACGATCGAATCTCGGGCAAGTAACATACCGATGACAAAGGGAACAACGTATGTTGTTATGCGGTCTGACCGATAAAGATCTTCGTAGAATATGTGGGAGCCAATATGAGCATCCAGGTTCCGCTATTGGTTATTGATCGGAGACGTGTCTCGGTCATGTCTACATTGTTCTCGAACCCGTAGGGTCCGCACGCTTAAGGTTTTTGATGATAGTTATATTATGAGTTTATGCATTTTGATGTACCGAAGTTTGTTTGGAGTCCTGGATGTGATCACGGACATGACGAGGAGTCTCAAAATGGTCGAGACATAAAGATTGATATATTGGAAGCCTATATTTAGATATCGGAAGTGTTCCGAGTGAAATCGGGATTTTACTGGAGTACCGGGAGGTTACTGGAACCCCCCGGGAGGTATATGGGCCTTAGTGGGCTTTAGTGGAAGAGAGGAGAGATGGCCTGGGCTGGACGAGTAGAACACAAGTGAGTTGTGGGTGATATAAGTCATACTGCTTACCAGCATGTCATACTTTGGTTCGGCGGTATTGTTGGACGAAGCGGCCCGGACCGACATTACGCGTACGCTTACGCGAGACCGGTTCTCCCGACGTGCTTTGCACAAAGGTGGCTAGCGGGTGACAGTTTCTCCAACTTTAGTTGAACCGAGTGTGGCTACGCCCGGTCCTTGCGAAGGTTAAAACAGCACCAACTTGACAAACTATCGTTGTGGTTTTGATGCGTAGGTAAGATTGGTTCTTGCTTAAGCCCGTAGCAGCCACGTAAAACTTACAACAACAAAGTAGAGGACGTCTAACTTGTTTTTGCAGGGCATGTTGTGATGTGATATGGTCAAGACATGATGCTAAATTTTATTGTATGAGATGATCATGTTTTGTAACCGAGTTATCGGCAACTGGCAGGAGCCATATGGTTGTCGCTTTATTGTATGCAATGCAATCACGCTGTAATGCTTTACTTTATCACTAAGCAGTAGCGATAGTCGTGGAAGCATAAAATTGGCGAGACGACAACAATGCTATGATGGAGATCAAGGTGTCGCGCCGGTGACGATGGTGATCATGACGGTGCTTCGAAGATGGAGATCACAAGCACAAGATGATGATGGCCATATCATATCACTTATATTGATTGCATGTGATGTTTATCTTTTATGCATCTTATCTTGCTTTGATTGACGGTAGCATTATAAGATGATCTCTCACTAATTATCAAGAAGTGTTCTCCCTGAGTATGCACCGTTGCGAAAGTTCTTCGTGCTGAGACACCACGTGATGATCGGGTGTGATAGGCTCTACGTTCAAATACAACGGGTGCAAAATAGTTGCACACGCGTATTCCTCAGGTTATACTTGACGAGCCAAGCATATACAGATATGGCCTCGGAACACGGAGACCGAAAGGTCGAGCGTGAATCATATAGTAGATATGATCAACATAGTGATGCTCACCAATGAAACTACTCCATCTCACGTGATGATCGGACATGGTTTAGTTGATTTGGATCACGTAATCACTTAGAGGATTAGAGGGATGTCTATCTAAGTGGGAGTTCTTTAAGTAATATGATTAATTGAACCTAAATTTATCATGAAACTTAGTACCTGATAGTATCTTGCTTGTATATGTTTGATTGTAGATAGATGGCCCGTGTTGTTGTTCCGTTGAATTTTAATGCGTTCCTTGAGAAAGCAAAGTTGAAAGATGATGGTAGCAATTACACGGACTGGGCCCGTAACTTGAGGATTATCCTCATTGCTGCACAGAAGAATTACATCCTGGAAGCACCGCTAGGTGCCAGGCCTGCTGCTGGAGCAACACTAGATGTTATGAACGTCTGGCAGAGCAAAGCTGATGACTACTTGATAGTTTAGTGTGCCATGCTTTACGGCTTAGAATCGGGACTTCAACGACATTTTGAACATCATGGAGCATATGAGATGTTCCAGGAGTTGAAGTTAATATTTCAAGCAAATGCCCGGATTGAGAGATATGAAGTCTCCAATAAGTTCTATAGCTGCAAGATGGAGGAGAACAGTTCTATCAGTGAGCATATACTCAAAATGTCTGGGTATAATAATCACTTGATTCAATTGGGAGTTAATCTTCCAGATGATTGCGTCATTGACAGAATTCTCCAATCACTGCCACCAAGATACAAAAGCTTCGTGATGAACTATAATATGCAAGGGATGAATAAGACTATTCCCGAGCTCTTCGCAATGCTGAAAGCTGCGGAGGTAGAAATCAAGAAGGAGCATCAAGTGTTGATGGTCAACAAGACCACTAGTTTCAAGAAAAAGGGCAAAGGGAAGAAGAAGGGGAACTTCAAAAAGAACAACAAGCAAGTTGCTACTCAAGAGAAGAAACCCAAACCTGGACCTAAGCCTGAAACTGAGTGCTTCTACTGCAAGCGGACTGGTCACTGGAAGCGGAACTTCCCCAAGTATTTGGCGGATAAGAAGGATGGCAAGGTGAACAAAGGTATATGTGATATACATGTTATTGATGTGTACCTTACTAATGCTCGCAGTAGCACCTGGGTATTTGATACTGGTTCTGTTGCTAATATTTGCAACTCGAAATAGGGACTACGGAGTAAGCGAAGATTGGCTAAGGACGAGGTGACGATGCGCGTGGGAAATGGTTCCAAAGTCGATGTGATCGCAGTCGGCACGCTACCTCTACATCTACCTTCGGGATTAGTATTAGACCTAAATAATTGTTATTTGGTGCCAGCGTTAAGCACGAACATTATATCTGGATCTTGTTTGATGCGAGACGGTTATTCATTTAAATCAGAGAATAATGGTTGTTCTATTTACATGAGTAATATCTTTTATGGTCATGCACCCTTAAAGAGTGGTCTATTCTTATTAAATCTCGATAGTAGTGACACACATATTCATAGTGTTGAAACCAAAAGATGCCGAGTTGATAATGATAGTGCAACTTATTTGTGGCACTGCCGTTTGGGTCATATCGGTATAAAGCGCATGAAGAAACTCCATACTGATGGGCTTTTGGAACCACTTGATTATGAATCACTTGGTACTTGCGAACCGTGCCTTATGGGTAAGATGACAAAAACACCGTTCTCCGGTACTATGGAGAGAGCAACAGATTTATTGGCAATCATACATACAGATGTATGTGGTCCGATGAATGTTGAGGCTCGTGGCGGATATCGTTATTTTCTCACCTTCACAGATGACTTAAGCAGATATGGGCATATCTACTTAATAAAACATAAGTCTGAAACATTTGAAAAGTTCAAAGAATTTCAGAGTGAAATTGAAAATCATCGTAACAAGAAAATAAAATTCCTACGATCTGATCGTGGAGGAGAATATTTGAGTTACGAGTTTGGTGTACATTTAAAACAATGTGGAATAGTTTCGCAACTCACGCCACCCGGAACACCACAGCGTAATGGTGTGTCTGAACGTCGTAATCATACTTTACTAGATATGGTGCGATCTATGATGTCTCTTACTGATTTACCGCTATCGTTTTGGGGATATGCTCTAGAGACGGCCGCATTCACGTTAAATAGGGCACCATCAAAATACGCTGAGACGACACCATATGAACTGTGGTTTGGCAAGAAACCAAAGTTGTCGTTTCTGAAAGTTTGGGGCTGCGATGCTTATGTGAAAAAACTTCAACCTGATAAGCTCAAACCCAAATCGGAGAAATGTGTCTTCATAGGATATCCAAAGGAAACTATTGGATACACCTTCTATCACAGATCCGAAGGCAAGACCTTTGTTGCTAAATTCGGAAACTTTCTAGAGAAGGAGTTTCTCTCAAAAGAAGTGAGTGGGAGGAAAGTAGAACTTGACGAGGTAACTGTACCTGCTCCCTTATTGGAAAGTAGTACATCACAGAAACCAGTTTCTGTGACACCTACACCAATTAGTGAGGAAGCTAATGGTAATGATCATGATGCTTCAGAACAAGATACTACTGAACCTCGTAGATCAACCAGAGTAAGATCCGCGCCAGAGTGGTACGGTAATCCTGTTCTAGAAGTCATGCTGCTAGATCATGATGAACCTACGAACTATGAAGAAGCGATGGTGAGCCCAGATTCCGCAAAATGGCTTGAAGCCATGAAATCTGAGATGGGATCCATGTATGAGAACAAAGTATGGACTTTGGTTGACTTGCCCAATGATCGGCAAGCAATTGAGAATAAATGGATCTTCAAGAAGAAGACTGACGCTGACGGTAATATTACTGTCTACAAAGCTCAACTTGTCCCAAAAGGTTTTCGGCAAGTTCAAGGGATTGACTACGATGAGACCTTCTCACCCGTAGCGATGCTTAAGTCTGTCCAAATCATGTTAGCAATTGCCGCATTTTATGATTATGAAATTTGGCAAATGGATGTCAAAACTGCATTCCTGAATGGATTTCTGCAAGAAGAGTTGTATATGATGCAGCTGGAAGGTTTTATCGATCCAAAGGGAGCTAACAAAGTGTGCAAGCTTCAGCGATCCATTTATGGACTGGTGCAAGCCTCTCGGAGTTGGAATAAACGCTTTGATAGTGTGATCAAAGCATTTGGTTTTGTACAGACTTTTGGAGAAGCCTGTATTTACAAGAAAGTGAGTGGGAGCTCTGTAGCATTTCTGATATTATATGTAGATGACATATTACTAATCGGAAATGATATAGAATTTCTGGATAGCATAAAAGGATACTTGAATAAGAGTTTTTCAATGAAAGACCTCGGTGAAGCTACTTACATATTAGGCATTAAGATCTATAGAGATAGATCAAGACGCTTAATTGGACTTTCACAAAGCACATACCTTGACAAAGTTTTGAAGAAGTTCAAAATGGATCAAGCAAAGAAAGGATTCTTGCCTGTGTTACAAGGTATGAAATTGAGTAAGACTCAATCCCCGACCAATGCAGAAGATAGAGAGAAAATGAAAGATGTTCCCTATGCTTCAGCCATAGGCTCTATCATGTATGCAATGCTGTGTACCAGACCTGATGTGTGTCTTGCTATAATTGTAGCAGGGAGGTAGCAAAGTAATCCAGGAGTGGATCACTGGACAGCGGTCAAGAACATCCTGAAATACCTGAAAAGGACTAAGGATATGTTTCTCATATATGGAGGTGACAAAGAGCTCATCGTAAATGGTTACGTTGATGCAAGCTTTGGCACTGATCCGGACGATTCTAAATCACAAACCGGATACGTGTTTACATTAAACGGTGGAGCTGTCAGTTGGTGCAGTTCTAAACAAAGCGTTGTGGCGGGATCTACATGTGAAGCGGAATACATAGCTGCTTCGGAAGCAGCAAACGAAGGAGTCTGGATGAAGGAGTTCATATCCGATCTAGGTGTCATACCGAGTGCATCGGGTCCAATGAAAATCTTTTGTGACAATACTGGTGCAATTGCCTTGGCAAAGGAATCCAGATTTCACAAGAGAACCAAGTACATCAAGAGACGCTTCAATTCCATCTGGGATCTAGTCCAGGTGGGAGACATAGAGATTTGCAAGATACATACGGATCTGAATATAGCAGACCCGTTGACTAAGCCTCTTCCACGAGCAAAACATGATCAGCACCAAAGCTCCATGGGTGTTAGAATCATTACTGTGTAATCTAGATTATTGACTCTAGTGCAAGTGGGAGACTGAAGGAAATATGCCCTAGAGGCAATAATAATGTTATTATTTTATTTCCTTATATCATGATAAATGTTTATTATTCATGCTAGAATTGTATTATCCGGAAACATAATACTTGTGTGAATACATAGACAAACCAAACGTCACTAGTATGCCTCTACTTGACTAGCTCGTTAATGGAAGATGGTTATGTTTCCTAACCATAGACATGTATTGTCATTTGATTAATGGGATCACATCATTAGGAGAATGATATGATTGACATGACCCATTCCATTAGCTTAGCACCCGATCGTTTAGTATGTTGCTATTGCTTTCTTCATGACTAATACATGTTCCTATGACTATGAGATTATGCAACTCCCGTTTGCCGGAGGAACACTTTGTGTGCTACCAAACGTCACAGCGTAACTGGGTGATTATAAAGGAGCTCTACAGGTGTCTCCAAAGGTACATGTTGGGTTGGCGTATTTCGAGATTAGGATTTGTCACTCTGATTGTCGGAGAGGTATCTCTGGGCCCTCTCGGTAATGCACATCACATAAGCCTTGCAAGCATTACAACTAATGAGTTAGTTGCAAGATGATGTATTACGAAACGAGTAAAGAGACTTGCCGGTAACGAGATTGAATTAGGTATTGAGATACCGATGATCGAATCTCGGGCAAGTAACATACCGATGACAAAGGGAACAACGTATGTTGTTATGAGGTCTGACCGATAAAGATCTTCGTAGAATATGTGGGAGCCAATATGAGCATCCAGGTTCTGCTATTGGTTATTGATCGGAGACGTGTCTCGGTCATGTCTACATTGTTCTCGAACCCGTAGGGTCCGCACGCTTAAGGTTTTTGATGACAGTTATATTATGAGTTTATGCATTTTGATGTACCGAAGTTTGTTCGGAGTCTCGGATGTGATCACGGACATGACGAGGAGTCTCAAAATGGTCGAGACATAAAGATTGATATATTGGAAGCCTATATTTGGATATCGGAAGTGTTCCGAGTGAAATCGGGATTTTACCGGAGTATCGGGAGGTTACCAGAACCCCCCGGGAGGTATATGGGCCTTAGTGGGCTTTAGTGGAAGAGAGGAGAGGTGGCCAGGGCTGGGCCGCGCGCCCCTCCCCCCTAGTCCGAATAGGACAAGGAGAGGGGGCCGACGCCCCCCCTTCCTTCTCTCTCTCCTCTTTCCCCCTCCCGAATCCTATTCCAACTAGGAAAAGGGGGGAATCCTACTCTCGGTGGGAGTAGGACTCCTCCTGGCGCGCCCTCCTCCTGGCCGGCCGCACCTCCCCCTGCTCCTTTATATACGGGGGCAAGGGGCACCCCTAGACACAAGTTGATCCACGTGATCATATTCTTAGCCGTGTGCGGTGCCCCCTTCCACCATAATCCTCGATAATATTGTAGCTGTGCTTAGGCGAAGCCCTGCGACGATAGTACATCAAGATCGTCAGCACGCCGTCGTGCTGACGGAACTCTTCCCCGACACTTTGCTGGATCGGAGTCCGGGGATCGTCATCAAGCTGAACGTGTGCTAGAACTCGGAGGTGCCGTAGTTTCGGTGCTTGATCGGTCGGGCCGTGAAGACGTACGACTACATCAACCGCGTTGTGCTAACGCTTCCGCTGTCGATCTACAAGGGTACGTAGATCACACTCTCCCCTCTCGTTGCTATGCATCACCATGATCTTGCGTGTGCGTAGGAATTTTTTTGAAATTACTACGTTCCCCAACATGTACTACTTACTAGTCGTATTTAGTGTCACAATTTATACATAGGTTTAACTAACAAGTACGCACTTGAAGCCTAACTGATATATGTCTTCTGCACGGCATCTCCATCATCATTATCAGTACATCCTACGCAGGTGAGTTAGGATGCACTTGATCCCAGGAAGGTATCTATCCTTCAAACTAGAGGAGTGCTTCAAACTAACAACAATACATAATATCCAACAAAAGAGGGTCGTGCTACAGCAGCAGAATACATGGCTTAGTCTAGATATCAGCATGAATCAAGTTGTGCATATTTGTTGTTGGCATGAACCACATCGCCGCATGTCGGGTTTGCAAAAGCCATCCATCGCATGGAAGCTTGATGCCTTTCACACACTGAAGATTATCTGGCAACAAGCTGTGTCGACGAATCTCTGGATATGGTGATTCATGAAACCCATGGTATGATGTGTAAACACAGCCCCCCCTTGCGAATGGAAGTTGCATAGCACAGTAATCATCGCTGGTGATATGATCGATGATTGGTTGGATGATCGGATAATTGAGCCCGAGGAACAAGGAGTGGTTGCCGAGGCTGTAAACCCGCCTCCAGTTGAATATGCCTGGCCCAAGGAAGCTGGGATCTTTCTCAAACACGAAGCAGCCATAGCCATCAATGTCACGAACGCCCCATGCATTGTACTGCATGTGGTTTGATGCAATGGTTTGGTCAATTTGGTACGTGCGAGGAATCATGAAGGACAGCGCATTTGCGTCTGCTGCAACAATTCAAATTGGAGACCAAAAGGACAAAAATAAGCAATCATGTTCAGAGTATGTGTGGAGTTAAGATTATTATAACAGTGACACATATCATAGACAGAGAATTGCAATGTCGTGGTCATAATCATACCCCAAGTTAAAAAAATAAGCCAATGGCTTTCATATTCTAGCAATATGTCATGGTTCAAAGATCATGTAACAATGAGAGGAAAACAACTATGACAGCGCCTACTCATATTCTACCATAGCACTTACTACTACTGTTCTCATATCAACTCTAAGCAATAACATGCGTTGTTATAAAAATCTTGTAAATGAGAGTAACATATAGCAATCATGATGTTATGCTCATAATATGTATTCTAACAATCATTAGATGCCAATTGTTCTCATATCAACTCTAACAATAACATGTGTGGTCATAAAAATCTAGGAAATGAGAGGAACATATAGCAATGATGTGGTTATAGACATGCTATGCATTCTAAATTTGTAACAAATGAACAGGCAGTCGTATTCATAAGGTAAAGATAAGATGAGATAGAACAATTACACGACGATAGATTCCACCAGTATAGGTAGCCAATCTGTGCGTCGACCGCGTAAACGATGCCATCATGCACTATAGCATCAGACAGAAATGTTTCCTTAACAGGATTGATGATGAGCCATAACCATGTATGGCGGCCGGATTCCAGATAGACTAATCCCTTGTTGAACAAGGCAATGAGCTTGTAATCCATGTAGTCTTCTGATGGTGTGGGCACTTCGCATATTACAACTTTCTGCAAACAGAGGTCGAGCCAAAAGCTTGACGCGTCTCGTGCATAGAAAGCAGGAGTGTCCGGCGGGCCGCGAGGCTCGATGGCGGCGGTATCCAATGATGGAAGGGTGATCTCTCGCTGGGTGTAGATATCCACGAGACGCCATGGACTACCAGATTGGTGGATGAGGACGATCCAGTTGGCCTTCATGCCCGCCCAGTAGTGGTCGCGCATGAAGGGCAGGTGGACGGGTAGTGGTAGCATGTCGAGGGGCACCATGGCAACCTCCGTAGGATCGTCAAGTCGGTGTATGGGCCACTTGCGAGGATCGGGCATCAGCAAGCAGGGTGTCTTGAAAAGAGCCGGCCGGTTGCAGACGAGTAGACGGTACAAAGACACCAAGCATGCGGCCAGACGGACGGTGCTGGGTAGGTCCATACGACTACAGATGCTCCAAGAGAACATCGGGGAGGGAATTCCAATCGCGGCTCTGCGTGTCAGTCGGTTCTGCCATTGGGGTTTTCGGTGCCTGCGAGCCAGTGGGGAAGTGGATTCGGGCGGGCGAGCGAAGAAGCTTCTCCTCGTGTGGCCGAGCAGTGAGCAGGGGGATATGGTACGCACGAGCTACCAAGGAAGATGGCGCGGGCGGGCGAGCAGTGAGCGGGGGTAAATGGTGTGCGGACGACGATGGGGAAGAGAGGAGGAAGAAGAGTGGAAGACGGGGAAGAAAGTGCATTCAATCTCAATTCTACTAGTACTACTACCAGGATATACCGTCCTTCGGAGTGTAAATAGTTACACCGATGACATGTGGGTCTACCACAATAGGGCCCATATGTCAGTTAATGGAGGACAGAGGTGCGTAGGCGTATTTGCGGAAGCGTGCTCTACTGGCAAACATGATGGCAGTACCGGGTAAGGCTGATTTAGTAACACCAACACGCTGGTTCAGCTTATTAATTACGTGTCCCATCTGCTGCAGCGTGTATTGTCACTTCATTGCGAAGACTAGTTGAATAGTTCTCTCTAACCGAGATGGGGAATAATGGATCACGAGGACTTGCTTTCTACAGTATCCCTATGCCTCTACGCTCACTTCACTCATTTTGCTCCGTACCTAGTCACTTGTTGAAATATGTAGAAAGACAAATACTTCATATTTGGGAACACAGGGAGGCTTTTACTCCGTACTATTTGGGAACAGAGGGAGTATCACCATATGGAGGGAACAGAGGAAGCTTGAAATATGAACATGTCAATGGGAGGGAGTAAGCCCCATGCATGCATGCATGCATCCAACATGCAACACTCACACGTACACATGGACGCACGCAACACTCACGCACCCATGCGGCACACAGCACACGACGCAACACACACGCTCACGCTCAAGTGCTCAACCTACTCCCTACGTCCGTGAAAGACTGTACATTTAGAGATTTACACATTGACCAGGGCATAATTAACGCCCAAAAGTAGCAGACTTATGTGTGCATGCGACCATTGAGATAAGAAGATTAAATGAAGGTCGTTGCATGCTGTAATTAAGGATAGACATGTAGCCTATACCTACAGCACAAGTTGGTGCATTAGTCAATCAATATCGATTTAGATTAAAGGCTAAATGCATTGGAAGTGTAGATGTACATCATGTAGTACACTCTTTGTTGGAAGACCGAGGAAGGACACGTGCATGCACTCACATACACAGCCAGGGCGGCTCGCGCGCAAGGGTTGGACTCGTGCCGCGCCTGCGTAAAGTTTTGTTTAACTGATTTCTTTGCTCTGCCAACTGACAGGTGGGACCCAGAAACCAGGTGACAATTTAACCATTCAACAAAGTGCCACGTCAACTATGTGGCTGGTCAGTATGGTGCAATACAGTGCTCAACGATGAGCTAGTGATCGTATAATCGCCGCAAAACTATATATAGTGACCGTAAAGAGCGTACTATTACATACGTTGACCGCCAGTGTATTTTTCTCATTTCAAATTAAGCCATATTAATCGGAAAGGATGCAGTATGGACTACTACTACTAGTACTAGTACTGCTTTGATGTGTCCCGTCAACTCGCTAAACGAGGAGAAGCTTGCTTACTATGCCTCTCCCTCGCCCACGCACGCGGTGGTTCGCAGGACGAGGAGAGGGTTTTGACTACAGCACCCTCTCCCTCTCCCTCTCCCTCTCCCTCACGGTGGGCGTGCAGCAGTTCAATCGGTGTCAGATTGTCAGAAGCATATTGTACTGTAGTATCATCATTGTTGGACCTTCCAAAGAGGCGAAGAGCCAAGTGCAAGGTTCACACGAGTACGAACTGTTGAACCTCCCGAAGAGGCAAAGAGCCCAGCGCAAGGTTTTATAGGAGTTGTCGTCCTAGTAGGAGTGTACTAGTACAACTATAGCGAACGATGCTACTGTATGATGCCGCCATGTCATGTATATCCAAAGTTGTGCCACCTTTTTTCTCAAAGAGCGTGTTGGAGCCCGTGCAACAACCACACAAGTTGCACGTACACATAACACATTTACTAGTAATAAATTCTAAAGGACAAATGCCAGTATGCCACGCAAGTTCATCTCCAACTCATGTGATAAATTTGTGCACGACTAGTCTACATATATTCACAACGCTACCATTCACAAT
This sequence comes from Triticum urartu, assembly GCF_056163025.1. NCBI lineage: Eukaryota > Viridiplantae > Streptophyta > Magnoliopsida > Poales > Poaceae > Triticum > Triticum urartu. The sequence goes on from NC_141879.1 coordinate 176,044,676, forward strand.
TACCGTACTCCACTTACACGTTATAGATGGGCTACATGTCCTCCTCCAGGTTCCAGTCCCAGGTGTTCTTCATGGATGGCACGATCCATAGCGGTGGGCAACGGGAATCATTGTTGCAGCTTTCTAGTCCGGTTCCACACGATGGAGACTCATCCAAGCTGAAGCGGCATAAATCAGGGATAGCGTGTCCCAGCATGTCGTTCATCCGGCGGTGCGCACTGAAGACACAACCATGCTTCATGAACGGCAGGCCTTCCGTGTCGTGCACGGAAGGTGGCATCCGCTTCACAATGGGGTAGCTGTCCCCGATGAAAAGCGAGTACTCTCCAAGAGTGTTCCTCGGCACCCACGTAGCATCACGGGGGTCGAACTCGGCGCCGTTCATCTGGTACACGCGGCATCCCAGATCTGGACACATGGTGACGTACATAGTCAAGGTCCATGCATAATAATGTTGTGCTCAAATGTGGCGGTCAGTAATACTGTGCAGCAAATAGTACTACTACGGTATAGAGGAAGTAAAATAACCGGCTTATTATATATAGCCACTCTTGGCTACATGGATGAGATAGTAAGACATGGAAAAACAAAAATGGTGGTAGCTAGTGGGTTCAAGTCTTCAAGGGCCTAGCTAGCTATACGCGTCCTCCAAGGTAAAAAGTACTCCTACTAGTACTACAAAGTATACTACTAGTACAACAATGAAAGAGAAGGCGAGAGGGTTAAAAAATGGAATACCTGGGTAGATGGTGATGGTCCGATCGTAGTAGATTGTGTGACCATGTTGCACATCAGTGGTACCATGGGTAACGACTGCTAAGATAGTTGATCCCAATATGCCAAAGTCAGCTACAAGGTTCCAGGTTAGACCGAATCGTGGATACAAATGCACATCCAGGATCGGCGATCCTATTTAGATCGGGGGATGACTGGTCCCTGCAAAATAATGGAGTACCGTTAGGGATACAAATGATGGTTTCTGCATTCCGTTTGTAATCTCCCGTACCGTAGGATGTCAACCAGATGAAACAAGTCCCCTGGCTTGTCACCGCGAAGATGCGGCCTAGATGGCGCACGACGTCTTCGAGCGTGTATGGGGTACAAATCTGCCGCCGCCAACATGCGCCAGCCTCTGCCGTTACTGCCTCCTACATTGATGGCAATCCTTATGTCGAACACCGCGATGAGATAGTAATCGTTGTAGCCGCGTCGCTTTGTCGGCGGGTCCGCAATTGCTATCTTCTTCAATCTCATGTAGGCATCATCATATGTATTCTTGCCCAGCCAGTCCGGAAGGCCGATCCCAATGGTGGAGAAGGGGTCTACCGGAACGGCCGCACTGCTGTGGATGTTATGCAAAATCATGGTGGTATCCGGCCGGAGGTATGCAAGCCAATCTTCGTTGGCACCGACCCAGACCTATATATAAGACGGTGGGCAGCGGAGAAATTACGGGATGGAAATGGAATAACTAAGTACTACATGATCAAACTCCATTACTGACCTGCTCATCGGACAAAATCCGACTACCTCTCAACGTCGTCAACTCTAGCGGAGTCAACGTGCAACCATGGCCAGGGAGCGGTGGACTGTTCGAAGAATTGTCCCATAGAAGAACCTTATCCTCAAGGACGCATGGAAGACCAACAAGCATGGCCTTTTCCCAAGCCTGTTTAAGCAGCGTCTTGAAAAAGTTGGTGCAGGAAGCACCGAGTCTTGCGGCGGTGAGGACGTCGGAGCAGTGTGCGATTTCTCCCAGAGAATCGTCGCCCAAGGTCTCCCAGCCCCGACGAGGAGGAGAACCGCCTGGTGAATCCATGGGAGCAGCGACGAACTGCCTTCTCTTCGGGGGGAGGGGAACTGGCGAGGAGGAGATAAGAGCGTAGTAACCGCAGGGCCTCGTCCCTTCCAACTGTAGATCATTCCTCAGCGAAGGGGTGAGGCTATTATTTACTACTACTAGTACTAGCATTATGGAACATTATGGGATTGCATTATACTGTAAATAATAGCACTAGTAAGAAATTTTTGGCACTAGGTAGTAGTTTTTGGCGTGGATTAAGAAATTTTGGGTATGTTTTTGCCATTTTTTGTACACGCCAACTAGTGTCAAAAAATGTCGTACATTATGTGACGGAGGAGTACGTACTCGTACTGTAGCAGCACTAGTACTACTTTTCTCAACTAGTAGTGCGATGTACTGTACTTCTAGTCTAGTCTAGTATAGTGCACCAGTTTTGAACTCTTGAATCTCAGGGCCAAGGAGCTATAGTTGGAAGTGGAGGGTACTACTGTTCTCTAGAACCATCGCTGTACTATCAATGCAGGGGAAGTACACCTGCGTAGTGGCCTAGTGGGTACTCTCGGTGCTCTATTCAGCCGCTCCTCTCACGTAGCTGTCCTACTCAGCCGCTCCTCTCACGCATACACCAGCAGCCTGTTTATCAGCGACGGTTACTGCGGGGGCAGAACATTTGAGTTATTTGATACAGCGAGACTAGGCTTTTCGCTTCCATTTGTGGAGGTGTAATGGATCTCGTCGAACTTTGTTAGTAGTTCCTTCTTTATGAATGAGATGAAGCAAAGCTTTTGCCTCCGTTTCAAAAAAACACGTCAAGAGGAATTTCTTTTATAGTAGAGCCGATAATGGAGTGAAGTCCATGCATGCAACGCCACAAGCTACAGAGTAGTAGTAGAGCACTTTACGTACAGAGCCATATTGCACAGTTCCCAATGCCGCGCCAGGCTTTTCCGGCTCCTCGGGCTTAATTGGGAGGCGCTAGTTTAAATATGCTACTAGCTGGAAGCTGCAAGCGAGGTGCGGCTAGGGCGACCACGCGAGCCACGGGATGCTGGGAAGGAAAACCCGTTCACGTGGCTAGGCTGTCCAGTGCACCCAGATTGTGGGGCCGCACGTCCGTTTGACTTCAAAACTCAAACTACCCATGTAAAATATTGGCTCGCAGCGAAGTGTAGTAGTACTATTTTTCAAAAAAAGGCCGCCGTGTGTTCGTCTGGGATCGAACCCACAAAATGAGGTATACACTCCCGCGACCACTAGTAGTACTCATTGGAGTACAACGCAACCTAGAATCGCCTTTTGTCGCTAGTAGTACGTACATTGTTCCTTACAAGAAACCCATAAGAGCATGGTTAATAGTATAGCCAGCTGCTGGCTATAAGCCAGTGCGATGTCATCTACATCCCATCTTATAGCCAACATGTAGTACTCCCTCTGTCTAGGTGAATAAGTCATCTTAGATTGTGCACCGTGACCAAGGAGGAGGGGAAAACTAGATAACTTAATGTTTATTTGCTAATTAATAGCATTGCATGCAGTGAATTAACCACTGCATGTCGTGTTTGGTAGTTTCAAGTCATTAAAAGCATGCACACCCACATCTCTTATTGGTTGATATGTCAAGAAACAAGAAACGAGGTAGAAGTTAATGCACCGCGCCTAAGTGTTTTGGGATTATTTGGTTTTCGTAAGATGACAGAGGGAGTAGTTTATTTCTTATAGCCCGCTGACTCGGCTCTATTGTACTTGCTCTAATAATGCAAGAAACCACTAAAATGCCAAGAAACTACTACCACTTGCATATGTGGCAGACTTAAGATAAGACTACCTTATCAACCATTGTACATGCTCTTACCAACAAAAATCCTCGAGTGACCTCCTACCTTCGGCCCGTCCACCTAGTCATCCTCGGCCATGGGACGCAGCTACCGCCGGCGGCAGAAGGCGAGGTCAAAACCGTCGGCAGTGCGGAGCCCATGTTGCGGCAGCCCGGATGCCAGCTCCGTCCGGCGCTCGCGGCCGCTAGCTAGCCAAGATAGCTCCGTCCAGCTGCTTATCTGCAAGGTTTGCTAGCTAGATTGGCACGGCAGCGCGGCGGCTTGCTCGCGCGCGCCGTGCTAAGGCCAGCCATCTGGCTCGAGCGAAGGCCAGCGCGGTGGCTTGCTCGCTCGTGAGTCACGCTCGGGCCAGCCTGCCAATCCGTGCGGAGGCCAGCGCGGCGTCCGGCCCGTCCAGCGGAGCGGCGGCCAACTCGCTCATCACCGGCGCCACCGACGAACATGCATCAGTACTGTTTGAAGTAATGTTCAGGAAAAATAATGATTTGAGGGGGAATAACAGGATAGAAGGTCAGATGTGGGTCCCTCATGTCAACGGTTAAACAAAATGTGTTGGTTTAAGCTGCCTCGTCAGCATGGACTGTGGGCCAACCCTGTCATAAATGGTTTTAAACGAACCTAATCGGTAGGAGTACTAGGTAGTTTTTGGCGTGGATTAAGAAATTTTGGGTATGTTTTTGCTATTTTTTGTACAATAGATTCTTCCTAGGGCTGGTTGAAAGTGGTAGTTTTTTGTTAAATACTCTACATATTGTAAGTAGGAGTGAAAGTTAAGATTTGGAAGCCAATAAGCAAGGCTAGTTACATAGTGCATATGTGTACATGATTGAAAGTAAATATCAACCATGAGTGACTAATATGTTGATGGAAAACTCGAAACTATGGAATACTAGGAAAAGAAATGCATGGTTGGAAATACTAGCAATGTTCATGTCCGTTGCAACGAATCATAATTAGAATAATACTTATTCACAAACTTGGTACAAAACACTCTAATTTTGATATACATATGTCACTAGAGATATATTATGTTTCAATTAGAATATATTCCTTGGGCTGTTTTGGTGAGGTCAGGGAGGGATGTGGTTGGTTTTAAGATACTAATTATGGGTTTTTTCTGCAAATTGGTAGACAAGTGGGATGTTGGTGAGAAAAGGCAACAACTTACCTCACAATCGATAGATGTAGATCTAATGGTCAGAAACGACGGATGGCAGACACACCAGCATCACCAACTTAGTCTTGTGTAGGAGTACTAGCAAGATCCGTGCATTGCACGGAACATCAAGATGCATTTTTTTATAAAACACTTGTTGTGATTGACCCTTGCGGGAGTAACCCCATGTGTAAAAACTAATGATATCTCGAGAAATATGAGATAAGGTGAAGAGGAGTGGGGTGTGGTGGTGGTTGGTGGTCGTACTGAGCGGAGGCATGGGGATTGACGACGCCGGCAGCGGCCACCAGACCAGTTTGTTCCAGAGGCTTCCTTTCTTAATTGCTCAACAATGAGGTTTGTTGGAGATAAGGATGAACGAGGGAAGGCCTTGTCTGCAAATGTGGAGAGGGGTGCGGGTATCTTTTAGTTTAGTTTCCATCCGTCAGATATAGATCGGACGGTCTATATTGCAAGATGGCACACGTACCATCATCACCAACTCGGTTTTTTATAAGAGAAGAAATATAAGTATGGAGATACAAACGTATTATCGATACTTGCTTCCGTAAACTAGCATCTACATTCTATTCAACGCCTCGGCATGTGGGGCCTTAGCACAATGACTTCTCGACTGTGTAAAATGAAGATTTTCCCGTCGCCGACAAGGAGGGGGTGACGGCGGTGCACTTTTTGGCTTGCTCTAGTCCTAGTAGTCATACTAGGTGGTCTAAGCACGTGTAGATTTATTCTTTTTCATGTCTCGTGTTCGTCGTACTGCCACAACTGTTGATGAATAGACGGTAATTTATTCACGGGGAAACCCTTGTTGAGCGTGTTTGCGAGAGAGAGAGAGATGCAGTGTGCGTGTGTGATATGTTAGAGACTGAGGCAATGATAATAGATTCTTTGTGTCTATGTGTGTGGAGGATAGAGAGAGACATGTACATGGGGCTTTGTGTTGTGTAACGTGGAGACACATATACATAATTAGAGAGTGAGTGTGTGAGATACACATGCGGACATGAGGAGAGATGAGGATCCAGGTAAATGGTTGTTTGTGCATGTCTGTGTGTGTTTGTGCACGCGTTTGTGTGTGAGAGGGAGAGAGTGTATGTGGAGTAGAGAGACCACTGATGATGTAAACCTAGTATAAGGGAAGGGGAATGGTGTGACATGTGTAGTAGCGAGATAGCACGGGTGCGGGCGGGGGGAGCAGACTATTTGAAAGAGACATCGAGTGTGTGTGTGGGAGAGGGGTGTGAGAGCGAGAGAAACAGAGAGCTAGCGACGGAGAGAGAGAGAGAGGAAGAGAGGGGGCGAGAGGGGTCGTTTGTGTCCAGAAATGGCGTATAGATAGGGATACAATGTTGATGTTGTCCGAAATTGGCCTATGAACGGAGACGCAAGGGAAGCGAGTCATCGTGTGTGTGATAGGGACTTCATGAGAGATCTAGAATAGATGGTGTAGAGAACAATGTGCGAAATCGAGAACGATTATACATTAGGGAGCTATGGAAAGAGTCACGACATATATGTATACAGGGATGGAGCTGGCGCGGGTCCGCATGTGGGAGAGATAGAAAGAGGAGAGTGGTGCACAAGGAGACAAAGTGTGCTTGTTTGCAGTGGGGGTGGTGTGTGAGGTGAGTGCGTGAGAACCACATAACTAGGGAGATAGATGTTTGGGGGCGACGTTTTGTGTGTATGGGAAATATACACTCTACATAGTGCATGTGCTTGGGTAAGAGAGATAGCGGGAGACCTAGAGAGTGAGGGAAGAGATGTGTGCATGCCCGAGAGACAAAGTGATAGAGACCTATGTTGGGGTCCAGACTTTACAAGAGAGAGGGGTGTTAATGTGCTCGTGTGTTGGTGTTTGGGGGAGAGAACGACTTCTCTATGTGTGTGTGTGTGTGTGTGGTGGGGGGGGGTTGACTTCAGATAAAGAGTAAGGTGTCTATATTTGAGGGACTTTAGCGTAATTGAGATATTGTGCACTCATGGTTGATCAATTTGTTTCACAGTTTGTACTATGAGATAACGATACTTTTGAACATGCGTGATATACCTTGATGTACCAAAATTACAAACCTAAGATTGGAATTTTGGAATTCGACTCCATCATTAGCTTTTGTAATTCATTTAAACGGAGGTACATTTTTAAGCCGGGATTTCGTGATTTCAAATTCATATATCAAACCTAGAGATATACACATACGGGCATGTTCAAACTTTATAATCATCCACTTTATTCATACACATACACATTTTTTCTTTTGTCATCATATTTAGGATAAACACATTTGGTATTTCATTTGAATTGGACTGTATGATGGTATTTTCTTGTAGTAGCTCAATGATCCATATTTGAATTGAATGGACAATCTAAGTTTCGAGTTGGAGACATTGATTTTCAAAACTTGCACATTTTTTTTGCGTGCAAAACAAACAAATTGTCGGCCATGATATCATAGTCGGCCGTACGAGAGCAGAATACTTATAATTTTAGGTGCCAAAAGCTTTCAAACTTCCCGCTCACATCGAAATATCACGCGCCCGAAATTTTAGCCCTGCGATATTCCTGTTTTACCCCTACCACATGAACGGAAAAGGGTTGCTTTGGTAACTCCATTGTTTTCCCCTCTTTGCCCCCAACATTCTTCCCCAGAGCCCCTCCCCATCCCCTCCCCGACCCCCCCAACCACGGCAAGCCGCCGAATCTACTCCTCCGCCGCAGCGGTGGACCTCACACCCCGCCGGATCTACCTTCCGCACCTTGTAACCCCCAACTGCCAACTCACCACTTCACCGGAGCCGCTTCAGCGACTGGCTTGTCCACCGCTCTAGATCTCCTTGACCGCCAACATGGTCCACCGCACCGGATCTGCTTAACCGGCGCCCTCGTCCACCACAGCGTAGGCCCTTCACTAACTCCCTCGTCCGCCCCTTCGCTGGCCCTTCATACAAGCCCTCGTCTGCCGCAACAGATTCGCCTCACCGAAAGCACTGTACAACGCGCCCGCCGAAGCCTTCGTCCACTGCTCCGGATCCGCTCCACGGACGCCATATTCAACTCCACCGGCCCTGCTTTACCGACGCTGCAGCCTCATCATCTTATTTCGATTTATACTCCTTCGGTTTTTCTCTTTATCATGCAACTGTTCACTTACCACAGATGAGCTTTCTTGTATGTCAACAGGCGCCGCAACCATAGCACCGAATCCGCTTCAGCGACGGCGACAGCTGGCCCAAACTCAACCGCAACACGAGCACCATCGACGATCCTTAGCTATCAAGTATGACAACGATACCCATACGCCCCCGAGAATCAGGTACTATTATCCAACGGCCGGCGCCTACGTTCACTTTCCTAGCATAAGCACCGCACCTTTGAATTTCTTCAGGGCATCATTTAGTTTTTCATGAGACGCGTTATTCTGCTTGCACCTGTAGTGCCATACTTCTGGCAGTGAACATGTTACATGTGCTAAATTACATACCAGTGCACATATAGTTAATATGCTTTAGTTTTATTCTGATGCCACCTGTTGGTTCCATCAGACTTCTTAATATTCTCTATGCTTAATTACACATCAGCAAACTAGCATGTGGTTCCGCTGCTTTTTGTTCGTTTTACCCTACATTTTCTGATGCTAGCTATTACATCACTGCTCCGAGCCTCTGTTCATTACTTGTTTGTGTGTTCTTGATCTTCCCAAGTTGCATGACTAATTTGATGCTTCTATTAATTATGGAGTTGCCAACCCCCATCAAGCAAAATATTTGTTCTTTTGGGGCTGGCACCTCGAACAAGCATAAAAATAGAGGGAAGCAGATATACTCCCTCCGATTCTATTTACTCTACGCATATCTCTTGACCCGCATACCAAGGAGGGCACTGGTTTAATTTTTCTGGACTAATTTGCCAATTAATTAGGGCATAGGCGGATGGGGCGGGGCACAAAAGGAAACTAGCGCTAGGAATCGACAACGCGCAGACTAATACGAGAAAACTGAGAAAAAAGTTATACGCAAAGTAAAAAAGAATTGGAGGGAGTATTGTCGTGTATGCACACACCCTTCTTTCATTAGTTTAGATGAACCATTCATGATCAATTCGGACCAGTGCATGCGATTAAAATTTATTTTACCTAAATAGATGGTGCAGAATAAACTACAACAACTAGATTTGCAACCACGGGATGCCGACGATATCTTCAAAGAACATTGCAACAGCAGCTAGGCTTCACAGCAACATATGATAAGCCAGTGTGTTTTAGTAGATGTGAAATGTAACACGAGTGGGCTGCTTTCTTGGCTTGTGCCCTCAACGTGTAATCCTACCGAATTACAAAGAGTTCAGTTGTCTGCTTTGCTGTATTGCTTGATTCGAATGCTTATTTGTTGTTACGCTATACCTGAGTTGGCCAATATGTCAGCAGTGCCTGCTGTACTATCATAAAGAAATGCATGCCTATTTCATTTGAGTCCTTAACTTTTCCTCTCAACTTCATCACAAGACTATCTTCGTAGTTTATATGAGGCCACACTATTAAGTTCTTTCTCAGATTATTTCAACTGCTTAGATGCCTTGGCAACTTAAATATAGCGGTTGTACACTCCCTTTCAACTAGGGATGTCAACTTGGTCCGGTTTAATCCCGATTAAAGTCCACTAGTGGTATGATAGTTCAAAAGAGTTTTTTGTTTTCTTTTTGAGGAAAATGAACTAGGGAGGTAGCAAAAACTAACTAGATGGGACTGGCAGATTTCGTTTATTTGCCACTTACATCCCTAGTTTCATCTTACCATTTTAATTTCTTTTCAGCTGACGCTGCTTCGAACCATTTAAATATAGTTTGCCATGCTTGGCAATAATTCGTCCGTCGTTTACCATGTAAGCTTACTGTCTGGATCATACGATAACTATCTCTTACTGATGTCTAGCAGAAACCTTTCAGGATGCCGTTCACACTAGGACACAATGTACAACCCCAGAATCTATTTGTCGAAGCAGTGCGCCATCCATGTTACCAGATGGTAGCAGTTCAGAGGCAACACCGCCGCAGAGCAGTCTGAGCACCGATATTATAGTGCTTGAGGCTCTACTAGAGGCAGAAAGAGATGGTGTGGCTGCCATGAATGAGGTAATCTTTATCTTGAGGCTGGAAATTATGGAATTAGCGGCACGCATTCTGCAAGCAACCCAAGAATTGGAGGAAGTAAGAATGTTGCATTTGAAGATGGAGGAGGTCCTGCTATTTCTGCTATCTAAAGCCCAAGATAATCCCGGTTCTTCTTTAGATACCAGTTGAAATTTTCATTAGATTATTGTACTTGCATGTTGTGTCATGTCTCTGAATGGATTATGTTGCAAGACCCCCTATGTTGTCCATGTGTTGTAATGATCCGAATTTTTTAGGCGAGGTAATCCTCAGTACTTGTATGATTGACATAAGGTGAACTATTTTTCGTGTGAGCATATTGTATTGGATGAAATAACTGTTTGACTCAGAGTGTATCCAACCTACTGAATTCGAAGATCACGGCATTTCTAAATCATAATCATATATAAAGGTGGAATAAATCTTTGTTGTGGTTTTGAAGAAATAAATAACAAAACGTATAATTATCTGTGGATATTCGACATCGAATACAAATTGGATTTGAATTTAGTTTGCCAGGTCCCAGGGCAAACGTGAATGCTAATTCTCCCAAGTTTTGAACAAAGCGGCTAAACACCCACTATAATTTGTGGGCTGCCCAAAGCAAGTGTTTGCGAGATGGAAATTACTGTCTACCCCTGACACTTGACATCCTTATCGACAGGATTTACACTGCTGTCGATAGGGGTAGACTAGTAACTTCAATCAGACATGACACGACAGCCTCTGAGCCCATTCGGACACGGTGGGCGCCAAACGTGGGCGGCAAAACACATTTGATTCAAGCTCGTCCAAAAGACATGTGTCTCTTCCTCCATTTCCCCATTCATACACGGTGGGCGGCAAAACAAACTTTCCTCGTCCGAAATCGATGTAGGCTTATATTTTAAATAGGGACAGATGTGTAACTTCCATCCGACGTGACACAATTGCCCTACCTGTCAGCCCCATTCATACACCATGGGCGCCAACCGTGGGCGGCAAAACACCCTCTCCTCGCCCGAAATCGATGTAGGCTAATATTTTAAATAGGGGCAGATGTGTAACTTCCATCAGACGTGACACAACCGCCCTACCTATCAGCCCCGTTCATACACTGTGGACGCCAACCGTGGGCGGCAAAACACCCTCTCCTCGCCCGAAATAGTTACCGGCAAATATTTGGGAGATGCGAGATTACCGTCCTATCCCCAACCGACGAGATGTCCGAAATTTTAAACGGGGGATAAATTCGTAACTTTCCCCCATTTCAGAGAAGCGCGTCCCAAAGTTTGAGATCCCCCTCCCCTCCATTTCCCCATTCATACACCGTCGGTGGCACGACAACCTCCGCACTGCGGCCAGCCTCCTCCGTCCGCCACCCCATCCTCCACCTTGCCAGAGCCACTACCCCTACCCCATCGTCCACTGCAAGAGATGGACGTCTCTCATCCACGGCGTTGGACCAGGATCCTTTCATCGCCTCCTCTCGCTTCATCGGCGCCGTCCTCCACCTTGTCGTTGCCGCTCCTACGACCGCCTTGTCCATGGCAACAGGATATATCCCCCGACCCGGCCGTCTGCCGTCTAAAGTCTTCTTCCCCGCTGCCGACAGCCATCGCACCCGCAGCACCCTCAACGTATCAGCATAGGCCTACACAGCGTCGCAAGAGAGGTGGTACTCTTCCATATGTGCTTAAGTTATTGATCTCACCCGGAAAATAGATTGTAATTTGTTTACTGTACTTTTCTTGTCCGTACCAAATCGAAGTGGCTAGTTGAAAGCAAACATTGGTGGCGAAGTAGCTTTGTCCGGTTTGCACCTTCAGATCCGCCATGGCACGGGCACTATACTCGTAAAGCTTATGGTTTCCCCCCTTTATATTCACTACCATCATCGTAGGTGATTCGTGTCGTGCTAGCACTGCTCCTCAAGACCTCAACCCAAAGCTTACATGTTGAAATACGAATCTGATATGATGCTCATATCACTAAAACAGAGAACGTTTAATTGGTCACCTAATGTTCCTATATTCGTTTCAAAAAGCATGTGCGCCACCCACTGGTCCAGCTAGTTCCACTTTCCTGATTTTTCTCTTGATGCTTAGGGTTTTCCCCTTTTATCTACTCTACTATGATCTGCGTAGGTGCTTTCTGTCATACTAGCATTACTCCACCCTTCAAGCTAAACAACACAACACTCAGAATTCGAAAGCTTAGTTGTTCAAATATGATTGTGATATGATACTGATATTAGTTAACCGACACATTTAATTAGTTAGCTAAAGGTCCCACTTGAGTTTCCAAATGCATGTCGCGACATATAGAGAGACAGCATAAATGCATTTCTTTGTCACTTGTTGACCATACTTTCTTGTCCATACCAAATCTTAGTTGTTATTTCAAAGCAAACATCGGTTTCTAACTACCCTTTGCGCGGTTTGCAGCTTCAGATCTGCCATCCCACTACCACGGTCAACACTGTACTCATCATGCTTATGTTTTCCCCATTTTATGATGACCACAATCAGCCTACGTGGTTCATGTCGTAATAGCACTGCTCCACCCATCGAGCTAAACAAGCTTAGTTGTACAAATTCATATTTGATATTATTGCTGATATTAGTAAAACTGAGAGATGTTTAATTGGTTAGCTAAATGTTCCTACTTTAGTTTCGAAATGCATGTGAGCCACTTATGGAGAGACCGGAAAGAATAGTATTTCTCTGTGCGCTCTGGTTCATCATAGGTGGCCAACCGACATTGTATTAAAAGACTTGTAATATCTTCAATCTGCTTGCTCTTCTGCTCTTCTTTAAGATGATACTCTTCTCTTGCGGTCGACTGGTCAGGTCGAGTTGTTCTCCCTTAGTATATTTTGAATCTGTCAGGTCAGGTCGACTTGTTCTTCTTTACTATATGTTGAAGCTATCGTCTGCAAAGTGTCATCACTTCTGGAGCTCTCATATTTTGAGTAGTAGGCCACATTATATTAATGCACACAACAAATTATAGCATGCATAGCATCTTTTAAAAGAATTGCAGAGATAGCACACAGGGGTTTACAGGGAGGCAGTATTGGATTAGAATCACTTCTGCATTACAAAGAAAATCTCACTTGTTTTTATGTTTTCATGCATGTCAGATATTGAACATTATCAAAATGAATATGAGAATGTGCGCACGAGAGGAATATTGCGGAACGATCCACTGCCTAACAAACTTGGCATGGTGGAGGATGGCCTATCTTATTCACCCATCAAGGTGCTTGCTCTAACTTTGCAAAGTTGTATTGGTGGCACATATTTTGCTTCTGACCTCTTGCATTACTTATACTTTGTTACACCATCTGCTTAGTTTAAGCATCATATATGAGTATATGCCATACCTATCCATTTTCTGTACCTATTCCATGTGTCGTCACACTATGTTTTTCCAGTCAAATGTTGTTCTTTCGTAATAGGTGTCCAAAAGGAAGAGGGTGAGTGCAGGTCATCAAGGAGTACAAACTAGGTATTTGGAAAAGGTAGTGATACCTGTTAAATCAGATAGATCAGCAGCCACAGAAAACACAGGCCCAACTATACCACACTTTACCCCTACTCCAGTGGCCAAACCCCTATTAGAACTGCTGGGAGCCCAGCGTCAGGTACTGTCTATGATATCAATTCAAAATTTGAACTCCTAAATTTCTGCTTGTGCCTTACCTTCTCTCTTGTATGAAAACTAATTTCAGATGAATCTCCTTGCTCAAAGGATCATACGATCTCAAAACAATAATGGGCTCTGCATTGCTCTTGTCAGTACCTCTCTCCCTTTTGCCTTGTAACATTTTACTTAATTAATTGCTATTTGATTATGTATCATCAGTCTGCACCTGAGCTTCATTATCCTCTGTTTCTTCCAATATTATTTGATCTATATTTACTCTTTGCAAAATGTAGAATAATGGCAACGCTTATAAAGAATTTTCTTTGGGGAATTTATTGAATTATCCTTCCATCAACATGGAGAAGGGCTTTGTCCTGCCTGTGTTAACATGTAATGTAAGTTCATCCTTCTCAAGCCTTCAAACTTTGTTCTAGTATAGATTAGGATAGGCATCATTTCCTCCACTACCGTTTGCTTTGTTGTTTACATCTGATTGGATGTTTGCAACAACTACCAGTTTCAAATTGTAGTTGTAAAGACATGTTCCTTATGCAGAACAGATCCATTTATTTGCTTATATAATTGTGAAACCTGTTACGTGTCTCCTTGTTTCTCTTTCAGACTCGTATCTCTTACGCCAGGCAGAACTTTAGGGAAGATAGTGAGCCAAACCATCTTGAGGACAGCGAGATGACCCCAAGGTCCTATCTTGATGAAGACAGTGAGTTGAAGCTACTCACCAGCAGGTGTGAGACAACCTCTGTGCAGTCGCTGCCTCAATCAGTTCGACTTCTTCAGTCTCAACTTAAAGCGGAAAGGCTTGCTTCAGCTCAGCTCTGACTTGAAGTCAAAGATGCAATGAAGATGTCAGAGGACTGTCATGCGCACCATCATGCCTTAACTCTAGTGTTGATGCATCTATCGTTGACACAACTGAGGTCTACTCAGCTTCTTCAGCTGTTTGGGGGGGGCGACCTGGCCAGGCCTAGTGCCTTCTGAAGTGCTCTCAGTTTTGTATATTCTTTTGTCGACGCGTTTATTTGCACTGGTGGCGAACTTTGATGCCCAATGGATGTAATATGTGTGATAGCCGTGATAGCCTAGCGTAAGTTGCTTGCTTATTTATTTCCTTGTTGTCTTGTTTATTTGTTTGCTTCTAGTCATTGCAGTTCTTTTTCTGCGGTTTGCTAGTGGCTGCAATAACCTATTTTTTAAAACTAGGCCACAATAACCATGGGCTAATATTTACTGTAGTGACACTGGGCCTCCTACGGGCTGTAGAAACAGTGGGCCTTCTACGGGCCATAAAAACAATGGGCCTTCTACAGGCTGTAGAAACAATGGGCCTTCTACAGGCCGTATCATCAATGGGCCTTATACGGGCAGTATGATCGATGGCCAAACATGGGCCAATAACAGGCCGCATTATGGCCGTAAACGGGCTAGAGTTGGAATCGTCCGTTCATGGGCCGACCATAACGGGCCATCGTTAATAGGCCGTATTTTATGACGCTATGAAAACGTCCCAACGTATTAACGGACCACAAACGGGCCGACTATAACCACGGGCTGAATTTGGCCCACAAGCGGAAAATGATAGTAACGGGCCGTAAGTAAACGAATGCTGGAAATGAGCCCAAGAATAAATGGGCTCTAAGAAGGCTGAAAGATAACATGGGCTGGAAACGGCCCAACGGAATAACGGGTCGTTAATGGGTATAAAGTGATACACTGTTCATTACGGGCCGGTTTCACCACGGGCCGTTAATGGGTGTAAAGTGATACACTATTCATTATGGGCCAGTTTCACCACGGGCCGTTAATAGGCCAAGAGTTACATAGGGCCTCATGTGGGCCGAAAGACGTCATGGGCCATACATGGGCCAGAAGTGAAAACGGGCTGGAATCATATTGGGTGGCCCAGATGACGCTACTGGCCTAATTCGGATAGGGCGTAACGGGCCTTGGGTTAGCGGGCTGTAAATGGGCTATATGCGAACAGGCCGTTAACAGGCTTTCCATGGGCCGGCCCGCCACCTTTTGACCAAGTCAAATGGGCTGGCCTTTTCACAGGAATGGGCCTCTGTTGGGCCGTGCCATGTGTCGACGTATCATAGGCGCCTATCTGACCCACTGACGAGCTGACATGTGTTTCGTCCGGCCAATAAGAATTTTACATGTGGAAATTTCCCATTGGTCAGGGCTATTAATGGGTTATCGGATCCAAAACCCGACCCAATAGCTTAACAGCGTTCCGTTACGGTGGATGCCACATGTCGGTCACCCTTGACGAAAGCACTTCTGTGACGCGCGATTTATCGTCATGGAAGTGGACACTTCTATGATGATAATTTTGGTAATGTCATGGAACACTTCTACGACAGCACAGGTATGACCATCTTGATTCTGTCATAAATTTGTCATGGATGTACATGCATGACAAAAAACGTGACCTACTGTGACAAACACGTATCATCACTGAAGTGTATTTCTTTTGTAGTGTTCCGGCGCCGTATTCGGCTTGGGGCTAGACTTGCTGCCCCCGGCGTTAGGGCCCAGAGGAGTCTTGCCCCTCGTGCACCCAGCGCCTGGAACGTCGCCTTGAAGCGCCTCCGGAACGGTCTCCCCTTGGTTCAGTCCCCTTTGAGACAACACCTCGGCGTCGTCCGTAGGGCGGGCGGAGGAGGCGGTCGAGAGTGAATCGTTGTTCATATCTGACGGGCCCAAAGAATCATCCGACGAAGATACGTCGATGTGGGCTCGGGATGGGCTACATAATCATGCGCGGTGTGATAAGAAACAGTACAATAAGATGTACCGAGAATTATTATGGTAACAGGATACTCACGACTTCGCCAGGGGATTGTCCCTGGGTAACCACTCCTCGTCGCTGAAAGCGGTCGTCGTGGAGCAGTCCGGGAGGAGGGTCCTTCCCTTCTTGGACCCTTCGGCTTCCCTTGATGGGGCAGCCTTCCTTTTCTTGCCCCCCCAGCTGGGTGGGGAGAACTTTCCTCTTCTTCCTCCTCGTTTTCATGGGAGGAGTGCGCCTTGGTGTTTTCGGACGATGAGTCCGATATAACCTTGCGTCGGAGACCCTTCCTGGTCCCCGTGGCCTTCTTCTTCGCCTTCTTCGCCGGCACCTCATAAGGCGCCGGAACCAGCATCTCCATTAGGAGAGCATCTGCTGGATCTTCGGGTAGGGGGGCTGGACAATCGATCTGCTCCGCTGACGCTACCCAGTCCTGTTAAATGGCGTGGAGGCTTAGATCCAGCCATGGTTAAACTGGGGAAAATGAACATCTTATGAGATATAAAAGACTTACCGGATTGGCAGGGCGCTTTGCACCGAGTCCGCGGTCCTCCGTAAGGGGAGGAGGTACCTCGACGCCCTTGAACAGCACCTTCCAGATGTCCTTGTGCGTCGTGTCGAAGAGCTCTCGCAGCGTCTCGTGCTCGGCCGGGTCGAACTCCCACAAATTGAATGCCCGTATTTGACACGGGAGGATCCGGCGGAAGAGTATGACTTGGACCATGTTGACGAGCTTGATTTTCTTGCTCATCATGTTTTTGACGCAGGTCTGGAGTCCCGGTCAGCTCTACCGAGGAACCCCAGGATAGGCCCTTCTCTTTCCAGGAGGTGAGCCACATGGGGATTCCGGATCGGAATTCGGGGGCCGCCACCCAGTTGGTGTCACGCAGCTCGGTGATGTAGAACCACCCCGATTGCCACCCCTTTATGGTCTCCACATAGGAGCCTTCAAGCCAGGTGACGTTGGGCATTTTTACCCACCATGGCGCCTCCGCACTCCGCTTGTCGGCCGACCACCACCTTCGGTTTAACGTTGAAGGTCTTCAGCCACAGGCCGAAGTGGGTCTTGATGCGGAGGAAGGCCTCGCACACGATGATAAACGCCGAGATGTTGAGGATGAAATTGGAGGCCAGATCGTGGAAGTCCAGCCCGTAGTAGAACATGAGCCCGCGGACAAATGGGTGGAGGGGAAATCCCAGTCCGCGGATGAAGTGGGTAAGAAAAACCACCCACTCATGGGATTCTGGAGTAGGGACGATCTTCCCCGCATCTGGCAACCGGTGTGTGATATCCGCGGCCAGATATCCGGCTCCCCGTAGCTTTGTGATGTCCTCCTCCATAACGGAGGAGACCATCCACTTGCCTCCCGCTCCGGACATGCTTGGAGTGGTTTGAGGAGAAAATGCGAACTTGGGTGTTGGAGCTCGAGTGCGCAAGAATGGATGAGCAAGGCTGAAAAAGAGGAATCCTTGTCCCTTTATAAGAGCGGAAGAAACTATACGCCTCCCTGTAAGTGCATCTAGTTCCACCCCTAGTTGGTTTTGGAGAATTGATGACAAACCTAGTTGAGGGACTAATGTGTTTGTGAGAATTGCAGGATAACACAGGTAGAAGTCCCTCATTGATTCGGTTTTACTACCAGAGATGACCCCTAAAAATGTATGAAGACATTGAAGCCAAAGGTGGTATATGAAGATATTCACATTGAAGACTATGACAAAAGAAGACACGTTATGAAGCCTATGGAGCTCGAAGACTTAGATCTTTCGTAGTTCTTTTTCTTTTGTGTTGAGTCATAGGAACCACCTACTGTTAAGTGGGGTCCAGGAGAACCAGTCAGAATGACTGAAGTGATGCCTAATCCAAAAACCTATGTCTTCGAGTGAAGACAATGAGAGCGAATCTTGTCCAGAGCCGGACAAGTCAGCTTTGCTTGTAGCCCAAGTAAATTTGCCATGAGAGTTTGAAATCTGACCGTTGCGACACGTGTCAGTTCCTTAGTGACCCACGGTCATTTCGGACAAATCAAGTCGGGTTGCCAAGTGGCTATAAATAGCCCACCCCCTACAACCATAAATGGGGGCTGCTCAGATTTAAGTGCACGGATTTTGTCGTTTGAGAGCAACCCACCTCGAAGCCTTTGAGAGAAAATTCCTAGCGAGGAGAAAAGCCCTAACCACCCAGAGCCAGAGAACATTGGGCATCACTTAAGTCTTCTTGTCTGTGTGATTTGAAGAATTATTACACTTGAGGACTGTGAATCCTCCAGACGGTTAGGCGTCGTGTTCAGAGCATCCAAGAGACATTGTGGATTGCCAGTGAATGAAGTCTGTGAAGGTTTGGGAGTCTACCTTGAAGACTTACCAGAGTGATTGGGCGAGGACTAAGTGACCTTAGCTCAAGGAGAATACGGTGAGGACTTGGTGTCCTGAACTGTGTGTTCAGGACTGGGTGTCCGGGACTGGGTGTCCTAAGGTTTAAATACCTAGCCGCTCCAACCAGACGTACAGTTGTCACAGCAACTGGAACTGGTCCAACATATCATTGTCTTCAACGAGTCACTGGTTTCATCTTCACTTCCTTTCCTTAATGTTACTCATTGTGAAGACATTGCATGCTTGCTTTATCTTTTGTCTTCACAACATGAATGTATGATCTGTTTGGCTTCATAACTTCTTCCTACCTGATCCTTATTACACTGCAGCTGTTTGTCGTTGTGCTTTCACTCTATTGAATACTTGACCATGGCTGGCCTAGTGTAATCTAACTTCTGCTGCATAGTAATAGGCATAATCTTCGCTGTTTGTCTTCATAACTCCCATGTTTTGAAGACTTCATAAAAATCGCCTATTCACCCCCCCTCTAGTCGATATAACGCACTTTCAATTGGTATCAGAGCAAGGTGCTCCCTTGTTCTATGTGATTCGGTTTAACCACCTGGAGTTTTAGCTATGTCGACTGCAGGGATAATCAGAGTCTCCGATGCGTGCCCCGTCTTCGATGGAACTGAATATCCCTACTGGAAGAATAAGATGCGCATGCATCTTGAAGCCATTGACGTCGACCTATGGTATGTCGTCGAGAACGGCGTTCCCAAGGCTGGAGAAGGTGTCACTGCTGCTGATGTCAAGAAGTTCACTCAACTGGACTCTACCGCCAAAAATATCATTTGTGGTCATCTGACAAAAGGACAGTATGGCCATGTGAGTGCCTTGAAGACATCCAAGCTGGTATGGGACTGGCTCTCCAAGGTCAATGAAGGCGTCTCAACCCAGAGAGATCAAAGAATCAGTGTTCTTCGCAACCTCTTCAACCGCTTCAAGCGAAATGACAATGAGAATGTCCAGCACACATTTGACCGGCTCACTGACATCACAAATGAGCTTCAAGCCCTCGGCGCCACTGAGATCACCAAACATGAAGTCGTCAAGACGCTGCTGAGATCACTTGATAGTTCGTTTGGCATCCTAGCCCTGATGATTCAAGAATGTCCTGATTTCAAGACACTCGATCCGTCTGACATACTTGAGAGGCTCAACACACATGAGTTTCAGCTTTTTGAGAAAAGAGATATCTACGGTCCAAACTATGGGCGAACTCGTGCCTTGAAGGAAAAAGCCGTTTCCTCATCTGAAGAAGAATCTGACAGCTATTCTGAAGATCCTGAAGACATTGGAAGAGAACTTGCAATGCTAGTGAAGAAGTTCCAAAAATTCACCAAGAAGAAAGGCTTCAGAAAATCTTCACGATCAAGCTCAAGGAATGATGAAGCTTCTGCTCATGACTACAAGAAGAAAACATGTCACAAGTGCAAGAAAACTGGACACTTCATCTCTGAGTGTCCACAATGGGACAATGAGAACAGAAGGAAGAAGAAGAGCAAGGAATATGATTCTGACGACAAGAAGAAGAAGAAATACTCAAAGTCTTCTTCCAAGTCTTCCTCAAAGTCTTCATCACACAAGAAGAGCTCATCTGGCAAGGCACGTGCGTTTGTTGGCAAGGAAATGGATTCAGAGGAGGAGTACGCTTCTGAGGAGGCAGAGGTGGAGTCTGAGGAGGAGTCTGATTCTGGCATTGCGAGTCTGGCTACATCATACGTCGCCAAGTCCATCTTCAACACTGAAGACAATGACTGCATCACCGACACCGACGCAAATGACAAGAACGACTCCACTCCTACCTACTGCTTCATGGCACGCGGTGCCAAGGTAAACACACGCACTACTCGCTATCAAACATCTAGTGACGATGACTCTGACTGTGATTCGAAACCCAGCTACAAAACACTTGCTAAAATTGCAACTGAACAACAGAAAGCTATGGAACATATTCAAAAACTGTTAGACAAAAGCGATGATCTGTTGGGTGTTGAAATGACTCGATCTGAATCCTTAATTGAAGACATAAAAAATCTTCACGTTAAGTATCAGGAACTTGAAGATCGTCTTGATACTCTCTCAACAACTCATGAGAAGCTTTCCTATGATTATCTTCAAAGGAAGCAAGAACTTGAGAAATTGAGAGCGGCTCATGAAGATCTTCAAAAGGAAAATGAGTCACTTCGCGCCGAACAGATCAGTTCTGCTCAGGAAGGATTTGAACCACCATGTCTTAAATGCATTGAGCGTGATAATGCTACTTCTATTGCTGAATGTTCCACTGCTACTGCTGTTCCAATATCTTCAACTGTTGATGTGGTAACTAACCCCTCTGCTGAGGATACCACTGCTATTGCTGATGAGAATGCTAGGTTGAAGACATTGCTTGAAACAGGGATGTACAAAAGTCTTAAAGGACATCAGACATTATGTGATGTCCTCAAGAAGCAGATTCTGAACCGAAACCCTAGGAAAGAGGGTGTCGGGTTCGTGAGGAAAATAAATGCAGATGGCTCTTACTGGAAACCTGAGCAGTACCCCAAAACCACATGGGTTGCTGCAAAGGAACTTTCAGCAGATCCATCCAATTTATCTGGCTTCACTTGTGCTAACCCCATTATCATTGATGAATCCTTTGATGCAAACTATAAAATGTTTAAGAATCAGAATGGTGAAGTGTTTGCCAGGTACATTGGTACTAACTGCAGGAATGGACCGCCTATGAAGAAGATCTGGGTTCCGAAAAAGTGTCTGGAAAATCTTCCTGTGAATGTCTTCATGACACCTCACTTGAAGAAGACAAACCTCAGACCAAAGGCTTCATACGGTCCAATGGCTTCATACAAACAGAGGACTCACCTGAGTCACACTAACGCAAATGTTTTGCAGGGAAACCATACCCAGGCATATGAATATGAGAGCGGTTCATCGAACCGTCATGTTCATATGACCAAAAATTATTCTGCTTATTCCTATGAGTATTATTGTCCACCTGCTAGACTGTTTGCTAAGGCTTCAAAGCCAAAATTCTCAGATGCTGCACTTAGACTTATTGCTTCTAAGCCACCCTTGAAGATGTGGGTGGTTAAGAAAGCTTAACTCTCTTTTGCAGGGAAAGGTCACCAGCAGAAAAACAAAATCTTCTGACGCTATTGCTGGGGACCTTAAAAATCTTGTAGGGCGCAAGATAAAATGCCCGAATGGCATCATTATGTACTTCGTTCCTGAATCGCATGCTACTCTTCCTATTAGTCCTAATCTGGATCTAAGTTTTCATAACCCACTGGTTCGTCAAATGTTTTTGCTTCACAATTCTCTTCGTGAAGCCTATCCCCCTAACTGCACTGTAGGGTACGACACCAGCGTCTTCAAAGTCTTCAGAATGGATTATTGACAGTGGATGTACAAATCACATGACTGGCAAAAGAAGCCTTCTTATGGACTCAACCTTACGTCCATCCGACAAGAGCCACATCACATTTGCTGACACTGGTAAAAGTAAGGTATTGGGTCTAGGTAGAGTTGCAATCTCAAAGGATCAACACATGGATAAAGTCATGCTTGTTGAATCCCTTGGTTTCAACTTAATGTCTATCTCAATGCTTTGCGATTTGAACATGATCGTAATGTTTGGAAAATATCGTTGCCTAGTACTAATGGAATCTGACAAGTCTCTAGTGTTTGAAGGGTATCGGAAAGATGATTTGTATGTGGTAGATTTCTCAGCAGGGCCACAACTTGCAGTATGTCTTCTTGCAAAAGCTTCAGAATGCTAGCTTTGGCATCGAAGGCTTGGGCATGCTGGCATGAGGAACCTCCACACCCTTGCGAAGAAGAAGCATGTCATAGGCATCGAGGGCGTAAAGTTCAAGAAAGATCACTTATGCGGTGCCTGTGAAGCAGGGAAGATGACAAGGGCAAAGCATCCTTCGAAGACAATCATGACTACTACTCAACCCTTCGAACTGCTCCACATGGATCTTTTCGGTCCCACTCACTACTCAACTTTTACTACTACTGCTTGCCTCTATGGCTTTGTCATTATTGATGATTACTCTAGATATACTTGGGTACACATAATCCTTTACAAGACTGAAGTGCAGGATGTCTTCAGACGCTTCGCCAATCGAGCTATGAACAATTTTGGCGCCAAGATAAAGCACATCAGAAGTGACAATGGCACTGAATTCAAGAACACTGGCCTTGATACATATCTTGATACCTTGGGCATCACACATGAATTCTCAGCTCTGTACATGCCACAGCAGAATGGCGTCGTCGAACGCAAGAACAGAACACTCATTGAGATGGCCAGAACGATGCTAGATGAATACAAGACTCCAAGAAAATTCTGGACTGAAGCCATTGACACTGCATGCCATACAATCAATCGTGTTTATCTTCACAAGCTTCTGAAAAAGACATCTTATGAACTCCTAACTGGCAAGAAGCCAAATGTCAGTTACTTCAGAGTATTTGGCTCAAGGTGCTGGATCAAGGACCCACACCACACCTAAAAGTTTGCTCCAAAAGCACATGAGGGCTTTATGCTAGGACATGTAAAGGATTCGCACTCCTATAGAGTCTTCAACCTCTTTCATTACAAAGTTGTTGAAACAGTGTATGTGCGGTTCGATGAGACAAATGGTTCACAAAGAGAGCAACTGCAAATGTGTAGATGAAGTTCCAGCTAGTGAATCAATCAAGCTTATGGGAACTGGAGAGATTATACCTTCTTAAGCTCATCCTGAAGAAGAACTTATCATCTCAGCACCTGATCAACATGAAGACAATGCTCAGCCTGAAGACATTCCTCCCAACAACAACACAGATCAGCAAGAGCAAAGTCTTCGCCCTGTACATCCTCGTGTTGCAAATGAAGTGCAGATTGACAGAATAATTGACAGCATCAATGCACCTGGTCCACTCACTCGTTCAAGGGCAACTCAACTAGCAAATTTCTATGGGCACATCGCATTCGTCTCAATATCAGAACCCAAGAAAGTTGAAGAAGCCTTCATGGAACCTGAATGGATTCAAGCTATGCAAGAAGAGCTTCAACAGTTTGAGCTGAATAATGTATGGGAACTGGTCAAGCATCCTGATCCACGGAAGCACAACATAATAGGCACCAAATGGATATACCGCAACAAGCAAGATGAGCATGGTCAAGTTGTCAGAAACAAAGCTCGTCTCGTTGCTCAAGGATATATGTAACATCCCAAATTTTCAATTTGGAATGTTATACATTAGGTCATCATGCATATCATATTTTATTTTGCTTTTGGTTTTGATCCTAGAAAATCCTAAGCAACTCAAGGACCCACGGAGAGAGTTGGGGATTTCGTTATTTACATATTTGAGTTTTCTCAAATTATGTCAACAGGATCATTTGATTTTATTTATTTTATCATCAATTATTTCTACTACAAAAATATAAGAGAGGGAATAAAATGACTTTCCCAAAATATAGAAATATTGAGGATTTAATAAAAAAATCAAATAAGATTTATTTCGGAGTTTTTCAGTATTTTTATTTGAATTTAGGAAAAATGCATGTTTTTCAAAGTTGTAGTTTGGGCCCAGATAAATGTTCACTTTATCGTCCTTGATTTTAGAAACCCGGCAAAATTTATTTCGTGATTTTTGGAGTCCGTTTAGTATTTCTTTTTATTTTTCTTCCGAGCGGAATTTAAAAAAAAAACCTAATCCGCCCGCCGGAGCGCGCGCCTTTCGAGGTTCGCCGCCGCCTCGTTTTCCGTGTAGTTTTTTTTTTAAAATAATTCTGTTCGTCGTTTGTCTTTTTCGTCGGATTTTCCGCGGTTATTTTCTGATCGCGATTTCTGATCCGATTTTCGTTTTAGTATAACTTTTCGCCCGTTTATCGGAATCAGGAGATTCAAGCGCCTGGAGTTTCGTCTCGAAACCCTCTTTCCGAATAATCAACTTAAACAAGTTTTTGCTACTGTAAAATTTGCCCTAGATCCAGATTACTAGAACGAAGTTGTTCTCTTTCGCCGTTTGATTTCTTTTGCTTCGTTCGATTTGGTTCTTTTTGCAAACCAGGGTTCTTAAGTTGAACTTTCTGGTTAGATCTTCTATTTGAGTTATACCTGTGCATTAGATGAGTACTTATTGTATGCTTGTTGTTCGTCTACGATAGAATACCCGGAGTGCGCCGCCTGTTACGTTGAATCTCTAGGTTACGCGGATCATCAGCAAGGCAAGTAACACTTTGATCATACCTTTTTCTACAACCCAGTTTTATTGCATTAGATCAACCCTCACACATTGCATGAATAGGATCTAATTAAATTGTGGGATGGGAAGTAGATGAGGTAGTACCTATTACCTGTTTATTATCAAACCTTTGGGAGTTACTTCTACGTTTGCTTATTATGCCTTGCTATGCTAGTAGACGTGGATTGGGTGAGTGATATCAATGACAGATGTGAGATTGTTAATTAATGGTTTATCTAAGGTGGCAATCTAACACACATCTGGGTGGATTGAGGCACCTGGGGTTTCCAGGACTTGCCTGTTTTCTTTGGACCGCCACCCAGGCTCAAAGGGATCATGAGATTTTTCATACTAGAAACTTCCGTGTGCAGCCACAAGCCATTATGGGCTCTGGCATAGTTGACTAAGTTGTGCGAACTCTTACAGTGGTAGACTAGCAGATGTAGGGGATGTAGGTGGTACGGTCTACCCGATCGTAAGGTGCTAGCGCTTCTGAAAGACTATGTCTCGGTCATCCGTCTTCTCAAACACCCTGTAGTGCGAGAAACCAAATGGAGGCGATCGAGTCTTGTGGGGAAAAGTGGCAAACCTCTGCAGAGTGTAATAAACTAATCATGGTTAGCCGTGTCCCCGGTTATGGACATCTTGAGTATCTAGTACTTGGATTTTCATGTGAATCTCAACATGTTACTCTAAATTAATTTTGATGGGTTTTAAGGATGCTTAATTGGGATTGAGAATGCTGTCAACCATTCTCAATGTTTAACAACCACCATGATAGTAATCAAATTTATTCCTTTGAAGTAGGGAAAAATTGGCTTTACGCAAAAACTGTAACCGTAGAGCTTTCCACTAGCCAAATATGCATATAGTATAGCTGTTGCATTCCATTACTCTTTATGTGTTACCTTGCCAGCATATTCCATGTGCTGACCCGTTTTCGGGCTGCAACGTTAATGTTGCAGACTTTTTAGACGACGATTAAGGAGTTTTAGGTCGTGGTTCTATACTCAGTGATGCCATTGGAGTTGATGGACTCACTTATCTTCCAAGCCTTCAGCTGTTATCGTCACTAGATGGCCTTAAGCATATTTATTGTAATAAGTTCTCTTTTGAGACACTCGATGTAATAAGTGTGTGATTGCTACTCTGCTATAAATCCTCCGAGTACTGTGTGGTGTCAGCATTACTGATCCAGGGATGACACCGGAGCACAGAGATCAGACTGTTTGAGGTCTGGTCGCTACAATATACTCAAGTGGAGGGCATTGACTTCGATGAAACATTTGCTCCTGTGGCAAGGCTTGAAGCCATACGCATACTGATGGCCTATGCAAATCATCATAACATGCTTCTATATCAAATGGATGTGAAAAGTGCCTTTCTCAATGGCAAGATTGAAGAAGAAGTGTATGTTGCACAACCACCTGGCTTTGAAAATCCAAAACATCATGACATGGTATACAAGCTCAACAAGGCACTGTATGGCCTCAAACAAGCCCCTAGGGCCTGGTATGACACACTCAAATACTTCCTGAAGAGCAAAGGCTTCATACCTGGTTCCCTGGATCCCACTCTTTTCACGAATACATATGATGGTGAACTGTTTGTGTGCCAAATATATGTGGATGACATTATCTTCGGCTGCACCAATCAGAAGTACAGTGAAGATTTGGATATATGATGCAAGAGCAATATCAGATGTCAATGATGGGGGAGCTGAAGTTCTTCCTTGGTCTTCAAATACGACAACAACGCAATGGCATCTTCATATCTCAAGAGAAGTACCTCAAAGATTGCCTGACGAAGTTCGGTATGCAAGACTGCAAAGGCTTCACAACACCAATGCCAGCCAAACATCATCTAGGTCCTGATGACAATGGTAAAGAGTTCGATCAAAAGGTATACCGCTCCATGATTGGTTCTTTGCTTTATTTATGTGCATCTAGGCCAGATATTATGCTTAGTGTTTGCATGTGTGCTCGATTTCAAGCGGCACCAAAGGAGTCGCATCACTTAGCTGTGAAGCGAATTCTTCGATATTTGGCTCACACCCCAACTCTAGGATTATGGTATCCCAAGGGCTCAGAGTTTGATTTGGTTGGATTTTCGGATGCTGATTATGCTGGTGACAAAGTTGATCGCAAGTCTACATCAGGCACATGTCACTTTCTGGGACGATCACTTGTATGTTGGTCTTCAAAGAAGCAGAACTGTGTATCTCTCTCCACTGCTGAATCTGAATACATTGCTGCTGGATCTTGCTGCGCTCAGCTTCTGTGGATGAAGCAAACACTCAAGGACTATGGCATTCATCTGAAGCAAGTGCCACTTTACTGCGACAACGAAAGCGCCATCAAGATTGCCAACAACCCAGTTCAGCACTCGAAGACAAAGCACATTGAAATTCGTCATCACTTTCTCAGAGATCATGTTGTGAAGGAAGACATTGATATCATACACGTCAACACTGAAGAGCAATTGGCAGATATCTTCACCAAGCCCTTGGATGAGAAGAGATTTTGCAAGTTACGGTGTGAGCTAAATATCTTGGAATCCTCAAATGTCCTGTGATCAGGCACACATCCTAACACTTATGCATATTGATGACTTAGATGTGCAACACACAAAGTAAAGTATATCTTCATTCAATGAAGACATACATTCTAAGTGTGAATACATTAATGTGGAATTTGACTTCGGAGCGCCACGATAATTGTGCGCCGTGTCTGGGTCTAATACTTCCTATATGGTGGGTAACGCCACCACCAAATGTTCTATTTTGAAGTGTTTCACTCATGGCGTTACCTTGCAATATCTTCACATTTGGTTGTCTTCACATTTGGTTTGGCTTCGAACATGTCTTCATGATTATCTTCACTACGTTGATTGTATAGATATATATATGCTAGTGTTCTGTCCTCTACAGCATTCACTTATAGCTATGTCTTCGTGTTGAATCTTTTGAACTAAGTGAATGTGATCGGACCCCAAACTTCTCTATGCTTTCTATCTCAAACTCTATCTCTCCAAGTCATATGCATTCTATTGAAACTGTCGAATGTCTTCACTGCGTCCTTGTCAGCAGAAGATATAGAGACAACCATAAAGTCCGTTTTCAATGCTCATTCCTCCACATAAAATCCGGAGAAGTAGGAACGACCGCCCGACAATCCAGGCATGCGTGGGATGTGGAACTGCCCCCAAAATACCGCATGATGGCCACGTACTACTCAAATGCGAATCGCCAGGGGCACCTGAGTAATAGCGCAGTGCCGCCCCTGCGCCTATAAGTTCACAATTACCGCGGTCATTATCTCCTTCTTCCACCCTCGCACGAACCCTAGCGCCACCGCTAGCTCTCGACGACGCCGGCGACGAAGCGCTTCGCTGCCGCAACCTCTCCGACGCCGTCTTCACGCCGATCGCGGACATCGTCCTCTCCGCCGTCGCCGTAGGTGTCTTCCGTCGCCAAGTTAGGGCACGGAGGACTGAACTGCTCGGCATCATCTCTCACTTCCATCTAGCAGTTCCAAGTGTGGTAAATAAAACTTCTTTTTATAGCCTCTTTTGATCTCATGGTTCTGTCACTTTCTACCATAAGAAGTTTCTCTTTACATAAGAAGATCTCTCAATCTGCATCTCATAACATGCCAAGTATATTCACTTGTGCTTCATAAAGTAGTTAGATTCCTCACTTGTACTGATCTGTGGGTTCGTACAAATCTGGAACCAACTTCTTATCTATGAGTGAATGTCTTCGCACGATGAGGTCAATGTCTTCTAAACTGATTAATCTTCAAAACCTTCTGAGAATGCATATGACCTCTTCCCCTTCCCTCGCACCTTAATGCTGTCACAGGTACATGTCCGTGGGAGAATCCTTCGGTTCTCATAGTCTGCATTCATTTGCAGAATTCCTACAGCATCACATAAACTCTCCTGAAGCCAGTTCCTGTTGGTCCAGCAAAAGAAAGCCTTTGAAGCCTTTGAAAGTTTTGAAGCCTTTCAAGTTAAAGTTTATGGCTTCAGAAGCAGCTGCAAGGAAAGGGGAAAGGGGGCAGACAGAGACGTGAAGGAACTTCCAAAGATCTGCCTGAAGACCTGGCAGAAATGTATAAAACAGATCCTGAAGAGAACTATGGGCAGCGCAAGACTCGAATCCAATGGATTCGACGCTATTGGGCAGAACAATGGTTCAAATACCGCTTCGTCACTGAGGAGTATGCTGAGAAAAGTGCCATCAGGAGACCATGGGGGGACATCCGTTTCAAGAATCTCATACCCAGGACCAGAGATGAAGCCATTGCTCAAGGCTTCTACCCATGCATAGTCCGAGGACCACAGCCTGATGATGCACATCCGTCGTCACTACTCTGGTGTCGTGACGACAATCTGTTCAAGCGCAACTTCCAGTTTGTTCAACAATCAGCGAAGCTGAACAAGAAGAAATTTGGGTTAGACTTCAACCCTGGTCCCTCCGCACCAAGGGCAGATGGCACACGCGACGCCGAACCCAATATCATCGGTCCGTTTGCCAACCTTGAAGGCCTCATCACCCACATCCTAGTCTAAGGGACTGCCGTGAATGACCCTCCAGCTGACTCTGAGTCTGATGAAGCTCCTGCTGTACCGAAGCCAAAGCAGTCCAAGAAGCCAAAAGCGTCAAAGCCGGCCCCTTCGTCAAAAATCTCAAGGGCGAAGCCATTGAAAACTGCACCTCCTGAAGTCAGTGTGCAGTCTGAAGACGTATCCCGCGTCTCCAAGCCCCAGAAGGAAAAGGTGCCCCAGCAACACACCGGCAAAGAGCTCACTGCTGCTGCCATTCTGCGCAGCGAAGCCATTGATCTATCAAGCGATGAAGATCTTGGAGATGACGCTCTAGAGCAGCTTATCAAAAGCAAAGAAGAAGCTGAAATCTTCAACAATTTGCCTCTCTTTGATGTCGCCATCATCCACAACTTCATCGACGAATGGTTTGCCTCACCAGACATCAGCTTCGAAGATCTGCAGCTACCCGTTGGCCTCAGCGTCACCTTCCAAGGAGCAATTGCTTCAGAACTTGCCATTGCTCAGCGCATTGTTGAACTGAAGCAGAAAATTGATCATGAAAAGGCTCAGTTCAAGAAGCACATGGCCAGGCTCAGCGTGCAGGAAGTGAAGAGCTTCAAAACCATGTTGCATGAGCTCAAAGAAAATTTTCTGAAAAAGCGTGCAGAAGCTCAGGGCTCACGTGAGCGGATGAAGTCTTTGGCTGAACGATGCGTGCAAGCCTACAATGAGGCCGAAAAGCGCAAGGCACTTGGGCGTCCTGGCATCGACCCCAAGATGGCCGCAAAGAAAAAGAAGAAGACTGTTCCATCTGAACCAGAGGCACCAAGGCAAGAAGCTGTTCCGATTGTCTTCCCAACCGCCACGACTGGCTCAAAGCCAAAGAGCCGGTCAACCGCTTCAGAGCTCAAAAAGACACGGAATGCAGAGGCTGAAGCTAGGAAGAGGAAACACTCTGAAGCCTCTCCTTCTGACCCCATCAAGAAGAAGCGCAAGATCAAGAAAGCTCGGGCTGCTCCCACAGAGCCCTTGATGGTTGAACCCCTCTCTATGGTTCACCCCAATGCAGAAAGACAACTGACAGTTCATGAGCCTGCTCCCACAGAGGCTCCTGAAGCTGAAGATATTCCAGCAGCCGACCCCATAGCTGCTGAAGACATTGGTCACCAGGACAATGTGCAAGATGATGCAGCCCTTCCTCAGCTTGAAACAAGCGAACTCATCAGCATTGGTCGTCCTTTGACGCCAATTGCACAAGATGCGTCATGGGCGGATCGCCCTCAAGAGGAAGAAGACACTGAGGCCCAGCCCACTCCAACCCCACAGGCGTCATCTGCATTCTGCAGGCTTCGCAAAGGTCCAAGGCCTCAAGTCTATACTGAAGAAATTCCGGCTGCATCAGCCGAAGACAATGAAGAAGCACCACCAGAACCCACTCCCCCGCTCCATCAAGACGCAGTTCTCCAGGAGAACGTGCCTGAGTTTGTCCCTCCAACTACACAAGTGGTGGCTGAAAATGAGGCTGCCACAACACACACTGAAGCAAATGTGGAGCCCTCCCCACCAAAAGCTTCAACAGATAGCGAAGCTACTGATCCAGACACTTCTGTTCCTGAGTCTGCTGCTGGTCCTCAATTTGATTATCATGTTGAGCACAGGCCTCATGTCCAGAAGCCAGTCCCAAGGCTTCCAAGGTTCCCAGGTCCTGCATCACCACCTGGCTCCTTTGATATCAATAGCTTCAAGGCAGATAACACGTTCTTCAACAGCTCCAAGAACCCCTATTCAAGGGAAAGGATTGTATCAGATAGGTTCTGGAGCTATCCTCAGCGCAGCTACTACTCAAGCATCCTATACAACCAAGGTCGCATATTCCCGCACAAGCGCCTTGAGGTTGAAGCCATTGCTGGTCTGCCATGTCTAGAGGAAGCTTTGGATTGCTTTAAGCAAGTGGGTCTGCTGCAGTTTGTCATTGATGAAGAGCACTTGAATGAAGAGCTTCTGCTTCAGTTCTATGCCACCCTCCATATTAAAGGATACAACAGAGATCCGAAGACTTGGGTCCTGGAGTGGATGACCGGCAATGTCCATCATGAAGCCAATGCATTTGATATCATTGAGCTCACCAGCCTGCCCACTCCTAGCGAATTCTTCGAGGAAGGCTGTCAACTACATGCTGAAGCTATTGAGAGCATATTCCAGAGGCCTGAACCAAATATGAGTCAGATGCTCTCAATGATGAAGCCATTGCCCCATGATGCACCCTATCCAACTGAGTTCTTCGTTGAAGACCTTGAGTACCTGCCCGGGACCATATATCACATCATCCGGCGGACTCTCTGGCCCATTAAGGGACACTCTCCACATGCCAAGATTCAGGGTGCAATGAAGACTATGATATTCTGTATCCTTCATGGCAAATGCTTCAACGCACAGGATTTCTTCATACGCCAACTTGCAGCGTCAGGCTCAGATTTATTTGGTTTGAAGTTCTATGCTCCTTGGGTGATGAGGCTGATCAAACTGCACTCTGCGATCTCGTATCAGCCCTCAGCACGAAATCATCGGATCTTCTTGCCAGATGTGGATACCTCAGTTGAAGCTATATATCCAGAGCCTGCCAAGAAACCGTTGAGTCTTCAGAATGCAGAACACCAGAGCTTCACTCAGAACGATGAAGGTGTTGAAGCCATCTCCAGGGTGTATCCTTTGGCTGGCACTACACGTGTGCCACACCCTGCTTCAACTGAAGCCACTGATAGTGCAACTGCTTCAAGACCCAAGAAGCGCACTCGTGTTCTCACTGACTGAGAGCTTCTTGTGGCCCTTCATCAAAAACAAGATAGGCATCACGACTGGCTAAAGCGTCAGATGAAAAGCCTCTTGGTGGATGTTAATCGTCTTCGAAATCTTGCCACCAAGAATGCCTTCGTCACTCATGAAACCTGTCGTCGTACATGGAAAGGGCTCTCAATGATATGTACTGAAGCTGAACTTGAAGAGGATGGCTTCACAGAGCGTTTCAAGTTTGACAACACACCTCCTAGAAGGGCTGTGATGCGAAACACACCATCACTTGAAGACTCTGAGTTTTCTTCATCTGCTGCCACAGTCACTGCCAGAATCATTGATGAAGAAGACAATGCTACATCACCGCCACCTGCACCGCCAAACACCTCCAATGACCCTGCTGCTCCTGGGAACGAATAGACACTCTATGTCTTCAAACCTTTTTGGTCCTTGCTGACAAAAGGGGGAGAAGCATATGAGTTGATAGTCTTCAAGAGGGTCCATATGGGCGGGTGCTTTATGTTTTGCTATATTCTGCTTCGTGCTTACAACTCTCGTTTTTGCTTCATTTGGTTCTTATGAGTTGTAACACTTAAACCAGATGGTCGTCTGCTACTTGTTTGCCACCCTATTTTTGCGAAGATAAATTCCGCATGTGCGACGATAAATTCCACACTTATCTCATTCCGCAGACGTCCATTTTCCATTATGCATGTCATTATCTTCATATACTTTCACATGCATAGTGGATTGTCATCATAAGCTGAAGTGGATCTCCAAGTACAACCTGTCATGTGCATTTGCATTCCAAAAGCAAATTAACTCATATGCACATCTTCAGGGGGAGCCCTTGCAACTTATGAAGACAATTCCTTATCCTTTAAAATTTCATAGACTATATTCCCCGTTGAAGACTTCAACTAGTTTGTCATCAATCACCAAAAAGGGGGAGATTGTAAGTGCATCTAGTGCCACCCCTAGTTGGTTTTGGAGAATTGACGACAAACCTAGTTGAGGGACTAATGTGTTTGTGAGAATTGCAGGATAACACAGGTAGAAGTCCCTCATTGATTCAGTTTTACTACCAGAGATGACCCCTAAAAATGTATGAAGACATTGAAGCCAAAGGTGGTATATGAAGATATTCACATTGAAGACTATGACAAAAGAAGACACGTTATGAAGCCTATGGAGCTCGAAGACTTAGATCTTTCGTAGTTCTTTTTCTTTTGTGTTGAGTCATAGGAACCACCGTACTGTTAAGTGGGGTCCAGGAGAACCAGTCAGAATGACTGAAGTGATGCCTAATCCAAAAACCTATGTCTTCGAGTGAAGACAATGCGAGCGAATCTTGTCCAGAGCCGGACAAGTCAGCTTTGCTTGTAGCCCAAGTAAAGTTGCCATGAGAGTTTGAAATCTGACCGTTGCGACACGTGTCAGTTCCTTAGTGACCCAGGGTCATTTCGGACAAATCAGGTCGGGTTGCCTAGTTGCTATAAATAGCCCACCCCCTACAACCATAAATGGGGGCTGCTCAGATTTAAGTGCACGGATTTTGTCGTTTGAGAGCAACCCACCTCGAAGTCTTTGAGAGAAAATTCCTAGCGAGGAGAAAAGCCCTAACCACCCAGAGCCGGAGAACATTGGGCATCACTTAAGTCTTCTTGTCTGTGTGATCTGAAGACTTATTACACTTGAGGACTGTGAATCCTCCAGACGGTTAGGCGTCGCGTTCAGAGCATCCAAGAGACATTGTGGATTGCCAGTGAACGAAGTCTGTGAAGGTTTGGGAGTCTACCTTGAAGACTTACCAGAGTGATTGGGCGAGGACTAAGTGACCTTAGCTCAAGGAGAATATGGTGAGGACTTGGTGTCCTGAACTGTGTGTTCAGGACTGGGTGTCCGGGACTGTGTGTCCTAAGGTTTAAATACCTAGCCGCTCCAACCAGACGTACAGTTGTCACAGCAACTGGAACTGGTCCAACATATCATTGTCTTCAACGAGTCACTGGTTTCATCTTCACTTCCTTTCCTTACTGTTACTCATTGTGAAGACATTGCATGCTTGCTTTATCTTTTGTCTTCACAACATGAATGTATGATTTGTTTGGCTTCATAACTTCTTCCTACCTGATCCTTATTACACTGCAGCTGTTTGTCGTTGTGCTTTCACTCTATTGAATACTTGACCATGGCTGGCCTAGTGTAATCTAACTTCCGCTGCATAGTAATAGGCATAATCTTTGCTATTTGTCTTCATAACTCCCACGTTTTGAAGACTTTCATAAAAATCGCCTATTCACCCCCCCCCTCTAGTCGATATAACGCACTTTCACTCCCCACCTGCCTGGTAAACTCGCTTATTCCCCAAGCGCCATAATTGATGGTGCGGTTGGGTTACCCACACCCGTATTGATGAGAATCCCATGATAAGGGGACACGATCTCTGCTTCGACAAGACGTGCCAAGAAAACCGCCTCACAATATGTGCAGTAGCTAGTTGAGAAAAATGGTTCGAATAATGACCGGGCCGTAGTGTGACGTCATGCTGCAGAATGTGTCAGCAGATTAGATTTGTGGAAATATTATTCTCTCTACGGTGGTATGTGGAATTTGTTTTGCAGAGTCGGACACTATCCTTGTGTTCGAAATCTTCCATGGAGTATTCGGAGGAAGAACCCGCCTTGCAATGCCGAAGACAATCTACGCGCCGGACTCATCGTCATTGAAGCCTGGTTCAGGGGCTACGGAGGGAGTCCTAGATTAGGGGGTCCTCGGACAACCGAACTATATACTTTGGCCGGACTGTTGGGCTATGAAGATACAAGATTGAAGACTTCGTCCCGTGTCCGGATGGGACTCTCCTTGGCGTGGAAGGCAAGCTTGGCAATACGGATATGTAGATCTCCTCCCTTGTAACCGACTCTGTGTAACCCTAGCCCCCTCCGGTGTCTATATAAACCGGAGGGTTTAGTCCGTAGGACAACAACAATCATACCATAGGCTAGCTTCTAGGGTTTAGCCTCTATGATCTCGTGGTAGATCAACTCTTGTAATACTCATATCATCAAGATCAATCAAGCAGGAAGTAGGGTATTACCTCCATCGAGAGGGCCTGAACCTGGGTAAACATCGTGTCCCTCGCCTCCTGTTACCATCCGCCTTAGACCTATAGTTCGGGACCCCCTACCCGAGATCCTCCGGTTTTGACACCGACAACGGCTGCTCCCGCGCCGACCTTCTTCCTCACCCTAGATGCCACTGCTCGTCTCCTCTCCGGTCAGTGTGGAGGAGCCACCGCTGTCGAGGTGGCCCATCTCTTCCTCCCATGGCCATGGCCATGACGAGCCTGCAAGATGTGCAGCAACAGGTCAGACCCCTCACCTTCTTCTTCTTCTATCTACCTTTGGTGGGGAAGATATTGATTTCCCAGCCCGCCTGATGGCCCGCTCCCCTCGCCCCCGCATAAATCTTCGAGTACAATGGATCCCCCATGGTGGAGATGGTGGGGAAGAACTAATTCGCCATCGCCAGAGACTACCGCCTCGGTTTGCAGCTGCAGACTATCGCCATCGACTTCCAACGGGCCTTCAAGATCCACGACAAGCTCTACATCAGCCTCTCTGGCCTCACCATCGATGCCCAGACATTGTGAGCCGCCCCGCCCGCCCCCTTTTGCCTCTGGTTGATGTTGGTTTCCCTTGATTGACATGTGATGTGGTTCCCTGCCATGGATGAGCTACAATCGGATTAGCTAGGGTCAATTTCTGTCGCTGCTAATGCATATTGATCCATATGTTCTTGTTTCTGTACACATGGGCAGCTTACACCTAACTGACTGACTGATCGTTGATTTGTTCAAGCTGATTTGCATTGTTGGTGGTCATCTAGCTACTGATTTCCTCCTGCAAGTTAGAATGCCTACTGTTCTGTGTTGTAGAAGACTACTAAATTATCTAGTTTGCATCCCTTTGATGTCATGTATGCTACTGATTTGTTGCAGGTAATTAGAATGTTGTAGGTTCAGTACCAACGTGGCATAATCCATTGGAATAAATTAGATGGGAATATATGGTAGGTTTAGTATAAACGTGGCTTAATCCATTGGAATTTTTGTTTCCAATGGGACAATCAAAATGTTGTAGGTTTAGTACATGATGCCATGGAAGGTTGTTCATGTTTTGTCCTTCCTCTTCTGATCTGCCGGATACTAGAGTTCATGTCTGTACATAGCTCACTGCTCACTGCGGCTCTGAAGCACAAATAGTCAATTACACGATGCACATAATCATGCCAGAGTGGTAGGCAACTGCAAATACATCTTCTTTTGTCAACTGCAACATATACCCAACTATAAAGAAACCACTTGAAGAAAATATTTAAGAGAGCCAGGCAGTTCGTGTAGATTTTCTTGCAATTGTGCATAGCTATTGATCATGAATGTTGCAATGCAAGTTATTAAAAGAATGATGATACCTCTTAATGCCTTGTCTTTTCAAACTAGCTAGCTAGTCAAGCATTTATTTTTAAGTTTGATACTAGTGGTATTGTTGGAGATATATAGGGGAAAACAACATCCACAGTGGTATAGATTGTTCCAGTCCATGATATGCTCATTATTGAATTAGCTGGTCCTAAAGAATGTTCCGCCTAAGCTTTGCTTAGTGGCTGGTTCCATATCCTGAAAATTGCAATGCAGGTGAAAAGATTAAATACCTCGTCATGCTTGCAATGGTTTATGCTGAATTGTTTTTTTTGTAATCTATCTTGCTATACTAGTTCCAAGTGCTTGACTAGCACCTCTGAGATAACTCACTTGTGGTTAATTAGTGGCTCTATCGTTTGTGTTTGTGCATTCTTTTTTCCTGGGCATCATTCATGGTTGTCTAGTAGTCGACATACTCCTGGTTCCATTTAGTATATGCTGGAAGCAGCAGCTTAAGTTTAATGGAGTTGTTGTTACTCAGTGCCTACTTCATTAGAGTTTGCATCATCTCCTTGTTGTTTATACCATAAATACCTTCACTATTCTTGTTCTGAACCTCTCATCCTGATACTGATTGTATTTGTCTTGATCGAATTACAAGCAACATGGTGACTCTAGTGCAGGTAGCGCTGGCCATCCTCTTCGAGGTCGTGTGTTTAGGTGATTCCTCGGGTAGCCATGACACTACACTGGCTGATTAGTACACAGCGGCATGTTTGTAATATTTAAAGGGATTTCCCTTATAGGAATAATGCTCATGGTATATTTATATGTCCTACAACGCATGCTCTTTTTCTGTCTGTACGGAATCTTGATATGGTGTTTTGGCAGCTGGGATATTAGATTGCACTTTGGTATGTGATTTACTTATGTTGGTACTGCTTGTTAAGTGATTATCTTTATGCCCTTGCTACCAGTAGGATGGTCAATACATGATTGCTCTGTAACTTGTCTTTTCTGAAACAGTTTGCTTGGTCCTTCATGTCTGACTATGTAATGTAGAAGCTCTACTTTATCCTAATAGCTGCTTGTAGCATTGTGAAACTATTTGTGTGATGCTAAACAATATGCTCTTAATCTGTTGCTATATTCTCAAGTGTTGTATACCATTTACATTCTTTTTACATTTGCTATATTCACAAATAGTAGTAGTGTCTGGTCTAGATAAGCAAACAAGTAGTAGTGTCTGGTCTAGATAAGTAAACAAGGGATGATCTATGCAGTTGTTGATATGAATTGTTTGTTTCTGGGCGGTGTAGGATGAGCTGCAGCGGGACAACCTGTAGTGGAAGAACTCCGAGGACAAGATCAAGGAGAACCTGGATAAGATTAGCGACTACCTCATCCTCGTCGGCATGGTTGGCTCCTTTGGCAGACCCCTCTTTGGCTCCGACCTACTTACTTTTGTCGCTGGCTAGCAGCATTTCCAGGTACAGTTGTGTCCTGCTCTCTTGTCCACCGTTTAGTGTTTGTTGGAGTGTGCATGGTGGCATCCTAAGCTCGCATTGTAAAATATGCTTTGCCTTCCCGAGCTGGCACTATAAATTTTGCTTTGTCTTGTTGATAATGCCATATGTCTTATGGAATCAGATTACATTTCTATTTGTTATGGTAATATAAAAATATTTGTGATGTCGAAATTTTCACAGTGCGTGCATTTCATTTCTTTAGTTTGATTGTTTCCCTTTTATTCATTATGCTTCTAATGGCTGATCCTTCCATTTTTGTTGTGGCATCTTTATTTTCACAGGTGTTGTGTGTTCTAGAAGATGGAAGAGGAAGAAAACTTACTTTTGTTGAACTAAATTTTCTGTATTCTGTTTTGTTGTACGTATCATTTGATAGTTTTGTATAGGAACAAGTTATACTATCTTGTAGGGCTTTATGGCCTGTAATGCAAACATATTTAGTGCTGAAATATGAAATTATTTGCAAAATTTGTCGAAAAGGAGGATCATTTGTACGAATATGTGAATGGGCTGGCTGAAAAGAGTACTGGACCAACTCCAGGATTGAATTATTATTTCAATGTATAAAAAGGCTGAATGTAAACTAGAAATGGGCTACACAAAATTGTACCTATATTCTTGAAAGGCCAAACATGCATAAAAATTGACGGGATGACCAATTGGGCTTCGCCCATGTTGCTGACAAAAATTAACAGAAATAAATATACTAAATGGGCTGAATGTTGGGCTCGACCCATATAGACATCGAAATGGACCGGGCTGAATCTTATCATCGACCTTCTCAATTGGTCGCAATTTTGCCACGTCAGATCCGACGTGGCCTGGGAAGACAGCCAATGACTAAAATAGAAGGTCATACAATCCATGACCTTTTGTTTTGGTTGTGTCCTTCCACGACCTTCTCACAGAGAAGGTCGCTAATTTCAGTTTACGACCGTCAGCTTTTGACCATCTGTTTTTGGTCAAAAAAAGGTC
Organism: Triticum urartu; assembly: GCF_056163025.1. Lineage (NCBI taxonomy): Eukaryota > Viridiplantae > Streptophyta > Magnoliopsida > Poales > Poaceae > Triticum > Triticum urartu. Next base: position 176,083,970 of record NC_141879.1, read on the forward strand.
GCAAATGAAAAACAATGACCTTTCAGTGACCAATAGTGATGGTCGCAAGTTGACATATTTCTTGTAGTGTGGCGACTGGTACATGGATACCGGAGCCATGGCTCACATGGCCGCCTACCCCGATAACCTTCTTGCCGCTCACCCTGTTCACACCACTGCTCGCATTACCGTGGGCGACGGTTCCTCCATGCCCATTACTCATGTCGGTCATGCTGCTTTTCCATCTAACTCCATGCCATATAGATCTTTCCAATGTACTTGTCTCTCCTGACATCATTAAAAATCTTGTTTCCATTCGTTCTCTTACACGTGAAAATCCCATCACCATTGAATTTGACATGTTTGGCTTTTTTGTTAAGGATGCCCGTACCCGGATGGTGCTCCACCGATGTGACTGCCCCGACGAGCTCTACCCAGTCCACTCATCCACCTCCTCCGTCGCTGCACCCACGGCGCTTTCCACTGGAGTGGACCTTTGGCATGCTCGTCTAGGACATCCCAACACCGCCACCCTTCGTCATATTCTTCGGAGTTTTTCCTTCATGTGTAATAAGATCGACGATCACACTTGGCATGCTTGTCGCCTCGGCAAACATGTTCGTCATCCTTTTAGTACTTCATCGCATGTTGCATCATACCCATTTGAGTTAATTCATAGTGATGTTTGGACCTCTCCTATTTCAAGTAACATGGTCTATCTTTATTATCTTGTTATTTCTGATGATTTTTCGCACTATGTGTGGACCTTCCCGTTGCGGCGAAAGTCGGATGTTGTTTCCACTCTCACCGCTTTCTACTCTTATGTCTCCATGCAGTTTGGGCGTCCCATCCATGCGTTGCAAACAGACAACGGGAAGGAGTTTGATAATCTTGCCTTCCGCAACCTTCTCGCCACACATGGCACATTTTTTAGTCTCACTTGCCCATACACTTCGCAACAGAATGGTCGCCCTGAGCGCGTGCTTCGCACTCTTAATGACTGCCTCCGCACGCTTCTCTTTCACGCCAATGTGCCACCACGTTTTTGGCCCGACGTGCTTGCCATTGCATCACTACTCATCAACTTTCGTCCCTGTCGCACTCGCGGGAATTTTGCACCACATAACCTTTTGTTCGGCACGCCACCCTCCTACGCTGAGCTACGCATCTTCGGTTGCTTGTGATACCCTAGTATCGCTTCCACTACTCCGCATAAGCTCGCACCTAGGTCCTTGGCCTGCATCTTTCTCGGCTATCCCCCCAACACCAAAGGCTACCACTGCTATGATCCTATCTCACATCGAGTGATCACTTCCCGACACGTTTACTTTGATGAGATGGTCTTTCCATTTCAGCAGATATCTTCGGTTGTTGCGGCCTTGCCCGCTCCCGGTGACGGCCGCCAGTGTGCTTCTCTTGGGCCGCCTCCCAGCTTTGATGGCGCCCCCACGCCATGGGTTGAGTTCCTCCCCGTTTGGCTGCCTCAGGGGCCATGCCCCCCCTCGAGTCGTCTTCCCTGACCGTGACGCCCTCGGCGTCCCTGGCGCCCGCTACGCCCTCGGCATCCCCCGCGGCCTCAAAGGCGGCAGGCTCTTCGTCATCATCACCCGCCGCCGCCCCGGACCCGCTGCCCCGCCCGATGACTTGCTCTCGGGCTGGCACTCTCCGCCCGAGCACGCGGTATTGTAAGTGGATATAGTGCCACCCCTAGCTGGTTTTGGAGTATTGACGACAAACTTGGTTGAGGGACTAATGTGTTTGTGAGAAATGCAGGATAACACAGGTAGTAGTCCCTTATTGATTCGGTTTACCTACCAGAGATGACCCCCAAAAATGTGTGAAGACATTGAAGACAATGGTGGTCTGTGAAGATATTCACACTGAAGATTATGACATGAGAAGACATCACATGAAGACTATGGAGTACAAAGACATAGTTGTTTCGTAGTTTCCTTTTCTTCTTTGATTGAGTCATAGGAACCACAGTACTGTTAAGTGGGGTCCAAGTGAACAAAGTCAGAGTGACTGATGTGATGCTCAACCAAATCCTATCTCTTCGAGTGAAGACAATGAGAGCAAATCTTATATAGAGCTGGATGAGTCAGCTTTACTTGTAGCCCAAGTCAAGCTGCTGCATGTGTTTGAAATCTGACCGTTGGACACGTGTTAGTTCCTTAGTGACCCATGGTCATTTCGAACAAATCAGGTCGGGTTGCCTGCTGGCTAGAAATAGCCCACCCCCTACACCATAAATTGGCGGCTGCTCAGAGTTAGTGCACGGCTTTTGTCATTTGAGAGCAACCCACCTCCAAAGAATTTGAGAGAGAGATCCTTGCGAGGACAAAGCCCAAAACACCCAGAGCCAAAGAGTGTTAGGCATCACTGAAGTCTTTCTGTCCACGTGACTTGAAGACTTATTACACTTGAGGACTGTGAATCCTCCAGCCGGTTAGGCGTCACGTTCTAAGAATCCAAGAGCCATTGTGGATTGCCAGTGAATGAAGTCTGTGAAGGTTTGGAAGTCTACCTTGAAGACTTACCAGAGTGATTGGGCGAGGACTGTGTGTTCTTAGCTCATGGGGAGTAAGTTGAAGATGCGGTCTTCTGATTTGAATCTCAGCCTCCCTAACCAGACGTATAGTTGTCACAGCAACTGGAACTGGTCTACCAAATCCTTGTCCTCTCCAAGCTACTGGTTCTATCCTTCCCATCTCTTTACTTTACAGTTTGTCATCGTGAAGTCATTGCCTGCTTGTATGATCTGATTGGCTTCATTGTGTGAAGACTGTTTGCTGTTTGGCTTCATACTATCTTACATCTTGATCCATACTACCTAGCTTCTGATAGTCTTCGTGCCTCTACATCATTGCTTACTTGACTATGGCTTGTCTAGTGTAGTCTACCTTTTGCTGCATATCAATAGGTTCATTACTACTGTTTGTCTTCAAATCCCCTGTGTTTTGAAGACTTTCATAAAAATCGCCTATTCACCCCCCTCTAGTCGATAACTAGCACTTTCAATTGGTATCAGAGCAAGGTGCTCCCTTGTTCTGTGTGATTCGGTTTAACCACCTGGAGTTTTAGCTATGTCAACTGCAGGGATAATCAAGGTCTCCGCTGCGTGCCCTGTCTTCGATGGCACTGATTACCCCTACTGGAAGAATAAGATGTGTATGCATCTTGAAGCCATTGACGTCGACCCCTGGTATGTCGTCAAGAACGACGTTCCCAAGGTCGGTGAAGGTGTCACCGCTGCTGATGTTAAGAGGTTCATTCAACTGGACTCGACAGGCAAGAACATCATCTATGGTCATCTGACCAAAGGACAGTATGGCCGTGTGAGTGCTCTGGAAACTGCGAAGCTAGTCTGGGACTGGCTATCCAAGGTCAACGAAGGCATCTCAACCCAGAGAGACTCGAGGATTGATGTTCTTCGCAACCTCTTCAACCGCTTCAAGAGAAACGACAATGAGAATGTCCAGCTCACGTTTGATCGCCTCACTGATATCACGAATGAGCTTCGTGCACTAGGAGCCACTAAGATCACCAAGCCTGAAATCATCAAGAAGCTTCTGAGATCACTTGATAGCTCATTCGACACCCTGGCCCTGATGATTCAAGAACGCCCTGACTTCAAGATTCTCGATCCGTCTGACATACTTGAGAGCTCAACACACATGAGTTCCAGTTATCTGAGAAAAGAGATATCTATGGTCCCAACTATGGTCGAACTCGCGCTTTGAAGGCAAAGGTTGTTTCCTCATCTGAAGAAGAATCTGACTACAGTTCTGAGGATCCTGAAGACATTGGAAAGGAACTTGCTATGCTTGTGAAGAAGTTCCAAAAGTTCACCAAGAAGAAAGGCTTCAGAAAGTCTTCAAGATCCAGCTCTAGAAATGATGAGGCTTCCACTCATGATCATAAGAAGAGAACCTGTCACAAATGCAAGAAACTTGGTCACTACATCTCTGAATGTCCACAGTGGGACAATGAGACCAAGAAGAAGAAGAAGAGCAAGGAATATGATTCAGATGACAAGAAGAAGAAGAAATCCTTAAGATCTTCTTCCAAGTCTTCATCGAAGTCTTCATCACACAAGAAGAGCTCATCTAGACAGGCTCATGCATTTGTTGGCAAGGAGATGGATTCAGAGGAGGAGTCTGCTTCTGAGGAGGCTGAGGTGGAGTCTGAAGAGGAATCTGATTCAGGCGTGGCAAGCCTGGCTCTAGCTTCAGCTTATGTCGCCAAGTCCATCTTCAACACTGAAGACAATGGCCCCGTCACCAACGTTGATGCTAATGATGAAGATGACTCTGCTCCCACCTACTGCTTCATGGCACGTGGTGCCAAGGTAAACTCGTGCGATGCTTACTTTCAAACATCAAGTGAAGATGATTCTGAATGTGAATCTAAACCTAGATCCAAAACACTTGCTAAAATTGCAACTGAACAACAAAATGCTATGGAACATATTCAAAAGCTGCTAGAAAAAAGCGATGACCTGTTGGATGTGGAAATGACCTGAACTCAGTCCTTAATTGAAGATATAAAAATCTTCATGTTAAGTACGAGGAACTTGAAAGTCGTCATGAAACGCTCTCAACTACTCATGAAAAGCTCTCCTATGATTATCTTCAAAGGAAGCAAGAGCTTGAGAACTTGAGATCGGCTCATGAAGATCTTCAAAAGGAGAACGAGTCACTTCGCGCTCAACAATCAGTTCCGCTCAGGAAGGATTTGAACCACCATGTTTAAAATGTCTTGAGCTTGATAATGCTGTCTCTGTTGCTGAATGTTCTACTGCTGCTACTGTTGCAATATCTTCAACTATTGATGTGGTAACTAACCCCTCTGCTGAGGATACCACTACTATTGCTGATGAGAATGCCAGGTTGAAGACATTGCTTGAGAGAGGAATGTACAAAAGTCTCAAAGGGCATCAGACACTGTGTGATGTCCTCAAGAAACAGATTCTGAACCAAGTCTTCCCAATGGTCTTACTTGGCACTTTATTGAAACAAAAGCTATAAAACATGATTACTACAGTATCTTAATCATGTAAACACACAAAAACAGTAAAGGTAAATATTGGGTTGTCTCCCAACAAGCGCTTTTCTTTAATGCCTTTTAGCTAGGCATGATGATTTCAATGATGCTCACATAAAAGATTAGAATTGAAACATAAAGAGAGCATCATGAAGAATATGACTAGCACATTTAAATCTAACCCACTTCCTATGCCTAGGGATTTTGTGAGCACATAATTTATAGGAACAAGAATCAACTAGCATAGGAAGTCAAAACAAGTATAACTTCAAAACTTTAAGCACATAGAGAGAAAGCTTGATATTACTACACTCCCTACAAGCATGTATTCCTCCCTCATAATAATTTTCAGTAGCATCATGAATGGATTTAACAATATAACCATCACATAAAACATTCTTTTCATGATCTACAAGCATAGAAATTTTACTACTCTCCACATAAGCAAAATTCTTCTCATTGGGAATAGTGAGAGAAAACTCAATAACATAATGGTCATGTGAGGCATAATCCAATTGAAAATTAAAATCATGATGACAAGTTTCATGGTTAACATTATTATTTATAGCATATATGTCATCATTGTTGGGGAATGTAGTAATTTCAAAAAAATTCATACGCACACGAAAATCATGGTGATCCATAGCAATGAGAGGGGACAGTGTTGTCCACGTGCCCTCGTAGACCGTCAGCGGAAGCATTATGACAACGCGGTTGATGTAGTCATACGTCTTCACGATCCGACCGATCCTAGTACCGAAAGTACGGCACCTCCGCGATCTGCACACGTTCGGCTCGGAGACGTCCCACGAACTCATGATCCAGTAGAGTGTTGAGGGAGAGCTTCGTCAGCACGACGGCATGGTGACGGTGATGATGAAGTTACTGGCGTAGGGCTTCGCCTAAGCACTAGGGCGATATGACCGAGTTGTGTAACTGTGGTGGGGGGCACCGCACACGGCTAAGAGATTGTCTGTTGTGCCTTTGAGGTGTCCCCTGCCCACGTATATAAAGGAGGGAGGAGGAGGAGGCCGGCCCTAGAGGGGGCGCGCCAAGTGTGGGGAGTCCTACTAGGACTCCCAAGTCGTAGTAGGATTCCCCTTTTCCTTTCCGGAGTAGGAGAGAAGAAAGAGGGAAAGAGAGAGGGAGTAGGAAAGGGCAAGGGGGCGCCCCCCATTTCCCCTAGTCCAATTCGGACCCATGGGGGGGCACGGGCCTCCTTCCCTTTGGCCTGCCTCCTCTATTCCCGTATGGCCCAATAAGGCCCAATACTTCTCCCGGCGAATTCCCGTAACTCTCCGGTACTCCGAAAAATACCCGTATCACTCGGAACCTTTCCGATGTCCGAATATAGCCTTCCAATATATCGATCTTTACCTCTTGACCATTTCAAGACTCCTCGTCATGTCCCCGATCTCATCCAGGACTCTGAACAAACTTCGGTCATCAAATCACATAACTCATAATACAAATCGTCATCGAACGTTAAGCATCTTTATAATCACCCAGTTACGTTGTGACGTTTGATAGCACACGAGGTGTTCCTCCGGTATTCGGGAGTTGCATAATCTCATAGTCTGAGGAACATGTATAAGTCATGAAGAAAGCAGTAGCAATGAAACTGTAACGATCATAATGCTAAGCTAACAAATGGGTCTTGTCCATCACATCATTCTCCTAATGATGTGATCCCGTTCATCAAATGACAACACATGTCTATGGTTAGGAAACATAACCATCTTTAATAAACGAGCTAGTCAAGTAGAGGCATACTAGGGACACTTTGTTTTGTCTATGTATTCACACATGTACTAAGTTTCCGGTTAATACAATTCTAGCATGAATAAAAAACATTTATCATGAAATAAGGAAATAAATAATAACTTCATTATTGCCTCTAGGGCATATTTCCTTTAGTCTCCCACTTGCACTAGAGTCAATAATCTAGTTCACACCGCCATGTGATTTAACACCAATAGTTCACATCACCATGTGATTAACACCCATAGTTCACATCGCCATGTGACCAACACTCAAAGGGTTTACTAGAGTCAGTAATCTTAGTTCACATCGCCATGTAATTAACATCCAAAGAGTACTAAGGTGTGATCATGTTTTGCTTGTGAGAGAAGTTTAGTCAACGGGTCTGCCATATTCAGATTCGTATGTATTTTGCAAATTTCTATGTCAACAATGCTCTGCACACAGCTACACTAGCTAATTGCTCCCACTTTCAATATGTATCCAGATTGAGACTTAGAGTCATCTGGATCAGTGTCAAAACTTGCATCGAGGTAACCCTTTACGACGAACCTTTTGTCACCTCCATAATCGAGAAACATATCCTTATTCCACTAAGGATAATTTGACCGCTGTCCAGTGAACTGCTCCTAGATCACTATTGTACTCCCTTGCAAAACTCAGTGTAGGGTTTACAATAGATCTGGTACACAGCATGTCATACTTTATAGAACCTATGGTTGAGGCATAGGGAATGACTTTCATTCTCTTTCTATCTTCTGTCATGGTCGGGCTTTGAGTCTTACTCAATTTCACATACTCAATTTCACACCCTGCAAGATAGGCAAGAACTCCTTCTTTGACTGTTCCACTTTGAACTACTTCAAAAATTTGTCAAGGTATGTACTCATTGAAAAAACTTATCAAGCATCTTGATCTATCTCTATAGATCTTGATGCTCAATATGTAAGCAGCTTCATCGAGGTCTTTCTTTGAAAAACTCCTTTCAAACACTCTTTTATGCTTTCCAGAAAATTCTACATCATTTCTGATCGACAATATGTCATTCACATATACTTATCAGAAAGTCTGTAGTGCTCCCACTCACTTTCTTGTAAATATAGGCTTCACCGCAAGTCTGTATAAAACTATATGCTTTGATCAACTCATCAAAGCGTATATTCCAACTCTGAGATGCTTTGCACCAGTCCATGGATGGATCGCTGGAGCTTGCACATTTTGTTAGCACCTTTAGGATCGACAAAACCTTCTGGTTGCATCATATACAACTCTTCTTTAAGAAATCCATTAAGGAATGTAGTTTTGACATCCATTTGCCAGATTTCATAAAATGTGGCAATTTGCTAACATGATTCGGACAGACATAAGCATCGCTATGAGTGTGAAAATCTCATCGTAGTCAACACCTTGAACTTTGTCAAAAAACCTTTTTCGACAAGTCTAGCTTTGTAGATAGTAACACTACTATCAGCGTCCGTCTTCCTCTTGAAGATCCATTTATTTTCTATGGCTTGCCGATCATCGGGCAAGTCAACCAAAGTCCACATTTTGTTATCATACATGGATCCCATCTCAGATTTCATGGCCTCAAGCCATTTCGCGGAATCTGGGCTCATCATCGCTTCCTCATAGTTCGTAGGTTCGTCATGGTCAAGTAACATGAACTCCAGAATAGGATTACGGTACCACTCTGGTGCGGAACATACTCTGGTTGACCTACGAGGTTCGGTATTAACTTGATCTGAAGCTTCATGATCATCATCATTAACTTCCTCACTAATTGGTGTAAGCATCACTTGAACTGATTTCAGTGAAGAAATACTTTCCAATTCGGGAGAAGGTACAGTTACCTCATCAAGTTCTACCTTCCTCCCACTCACTTCTTTCGAGAGAAACTCCTTCTCCAAAAAGGATCAATTCTTAGCAACAAAGATCTTGCCTTCGGATCTATTATAGAAGGTGTACCCAACAGTCTTTTTGGGTATCCTATGAAGACACATTTCTCCGAGCTGGGTTCGAGCTTATTAGGTTGAAGCTTTTTCACATAAGCATCACAGCGTCAAACTTTAAGAAACGACAACTTGGGTTTCTTGCCAAACCACAGTTCATAAGGTGTCGTCTCAACAGATTTAGATGGTGCCCTATTTAACATGAATGCAGCTGTCTCTAATGCATAACCCCAAAACGATAGTGGTAAATCGGTAAGAGACATCATAGATCGCACCATATCTAATAAAGTACGGTTATGACGTTCGAACACACCATTATGCTGTGGTGATCCAGGTGGCGTGAGTTGCAAAACTATTCCACATTGTTACAAATGAATACCAAACACGTAACTCAAATAGTCGTCTCCACGATCAGATCGTAGAAACTTTATTTTCTTGTTACGATGATTTTCCAGTTCACTCTGAAATTCTTTGAACTTTTCAAATGTTTCAGACTTATGTTTGATTAAGTAGATATACCCATATCTGCTCAAATCCTATGTGAAGGTTAGAAAATAATGATACCTTCCGCGAGCCTCAACACTCATAGGATCGCATACGTCAGTATGTATTATTTCCAATAAGTTAGTTGCTCGCTCCATTGTTCCGGAGAACGGAGTCTTAGTCATCTTGTCCATGAGGCATGGTTCACAAGTATCAAGTGATTCATAATCAAGTGATTCCAAAAGCCCATCAGCATGGAGTTTCTTCATGCGCTTTACACCAATATGACCTAAACGGCAGTGCCACAAATATGTTACACTATCATTATCAACTTTGCATCTTTTGGCATCAATACTATGAATATGTGTATCACTACGATCGAGATTCAATAAACCATTCACCTTGGGTGTATGACCACAGAGGGTTTTATTCATGTAAACAGAATAACAATTATTCTTTGACTTAAATGAATAATTGTATTGCAATAAACATGATCCAATCATATTATGCTCAACGCAAACACCAAATAACATTTATTTTAGGTTCAACACTAATCCAGAAGGTAAAGGGAGTGTGCGATGGTGATCTTACCATCCTTGGAATCATTTCCAACACACATCGTCACCACACCCTTAACTAGTCTCTGTTTACTTTGCAACTCTTGTTTCGAGTTACTACTCTTAGCAACTGAACTAGTATCAAATACCGAGGGGTTGCTATAAACAATAGTAAAGTACACATCAATAACATGTATATCAAATATACCTTTGTTCACTTTGCCATCCTTCTTATCCGCCAAGTATCTAGGGGCAGTTCCACTTCCAGTGACCATTCCTTTGTAGTAGAAGCACTCAGTTTCAGGCTTGAGTCTAGCTTTGGCTTTCTTGAAGTTCCCTTTCTATTCCTTTGCCCTTTTCTTGAAACTAGTTGTCTTGTAAACCATCAACATTCGATGCTCTTTCCTGATTTCTACCTTCGCCGATTTCAGCATCGTGAAGAGCTCGGGAATTACTTTCGTCATCCCTTGTATATTATAGTTCATCATGAAGTTCTAGTAACTTGGTGATAGTGACTAGAGAACTTTGTCAATTACTATCTTGTCTTGAAGATTAACTCCCACTTGATTCAAGCAATTGTAGTACCCAGACAATCTGAGCACATGCTCACTGGTTGAGCTATTCTCCTCCATCTTGTAGGCAAAGTACTGTCAGAGGTCTTATACATCTTGACACGGGCATGAGTATGAAATACTAATTTCAACTCTTGGAACATCTTATATGCTCCATGGAATTCAAAACATTTTTGGAGTCCCAGTTCTAAGCCGTAAAGCATGGTGCACTTAAACTATCAAGTAGTCATCATACCGAGCTTTGTCAAACGTTCATAACGTCTGCATCCGCTCCTGCAATAGGTCTGTCACCTAGTGGTGCATCAAGGACATAATTTTTCTGTGCAGCAATGTGGATAGTCCTCAGATCACGGACCAAGTCTGCATCATTGCTACTATCATCTTTCAACTTATTTTTCTCTAGGAACATATCAAAATAAACGGGGAGCTACATCGCGAGCTATTGATCTACAACATAGTTGTGCAAATACTATCAAGACTAAGTTCGTGATAAATTAAATTTCAATTAATCATATTACTTAAGAACTCCCACTTAGATAGACATCCCTCTAGTCATCTAAATGATCATGTGATCCATATCAACTAAACCATGTCCGATCATCACGTGAGATGGAGTAGTTTTCAATGATGAACATCACTATGTTGATCATATCTACTATATGATTCACGCTCGACCTTTCGGTGTCCAGTGTTCCAAGGCCATATCTACATATGCTAGGCTCGTCAAGTTTAACCCGAGTTTTCTGCGAATGCAAAACTGGCTTGCACCCGTTGTATGTGAACGTAGAGTTTATCGCACCCGATCATCACGTGGTGTCTCAGTACGAAGAACTGTCGCAACGGTGCATACTCAGGGAGAACACTTATACCTTGAAATTTTAGTAAGGGATCATCTTATAAAGCTACCGCCGAACTAAGCAAAATAAGATGTATAAAAGATGAACATCACATGCAATCAAAATATGTGACATAATATGGCCATGATTATCTTGTGCCTTTGATCTCCATCTCCAAAGTACCGTCATGATTTCTATCGTCACCGACATGACAACATGATCTCTATCATCTTGATCTCTATCAACGTGTCGTCATATGGTCGTCTCGCCAACTATTGCTATCGCATAGCGATACAGTAAAGCAATTACATCGCCTTGTATCTTATGCAATAAAGAGACAACCATAAGGCTCCTGCCAGTTGCCGATAATTTCAAAAACATGATAATCTCATACAACAATTTATATCTCATCATGTCTTGACCATATCATATCACAACATGCCCTACAAAAACAAGTTAGACGTCCTCTACTTTGTTGTTGCAAGTTTTACGTGGCTGCTACGGGCTGAGCAAGAACCGTTCTTACCTACGCATCAAAACCACAACGATTTTTCGCCAAGTATGTGTTGTTTTAACCTTCAACAAGGACCGGGCGTAGCCACACTCAATTCAACTAAAATTGGAGAAACTGACACCCGCCAGCCACCTGTGTGTGAAGCACGTCGGTAGAACCAGTCTCGCTTAAGCGTACGCGTAATGTCGGTCCGGGCCGCTTCATCCAATAATACCGCCGAATCAAAGTATGACATGATGGTAAGTGGCGGTGTCCTGGACTAGGGGGTACTCACCACATCGTCTCCCGGGCAGGTGGATCGGGCTGAGGACCCCCATGGCGGTTCACTCATGGGCCACTTCGGGCAGCCCATGCCGCATACAAGCTGTATTCCACAAGACTTGGTGATCAAGACAAGGACTCCTCTCCCCCAACGTATTCGGCTAGGACTCTTGTTATCCTAGGCCTCTGGTGCATTATATTAGCTAAGCCAGGCTAGTTGATAGATTAGGACATTATTCATCATACCCTCAGGTTTTGGACCACAACATATGATCTCGTGGTAGATCTACTCTTGTAACACTCATATTCATCAAGATCAATCAAGTAGGAAGTAGGGTATTACCTCCATAGAGAGGGCCCGAACCTGGGTAAACATCGTGTCCCCCGTCTCTTGTTACCATCAACCCTAGACGCATAGTTCGGGACCCCCTATCCGAGATCCGCTGGTTTTGACACCGACAATGGTGCTTTCATTGAGAGTTCTGCTGTGTGATCGACAAAGGGTCAGTGGCTCGTCCGTAGATCAACTGCGACGTCAGCATCTTCATCGCCGGCTCGACTGGTCACCTTGGCTTGATCGAGGATTGTGCCCTGCCTCCGATCATCATATTCGGACGCGGGCCTCCATCAACATCAACTCCGATCCCTATCATGATCATGGAGAAATCATCCTTGGAGCTCGGGGGCTCAATGTCAACATTGCCCTCGGGCGACCACACTGTTTTTCCGAATAGCGAACTTGTATCCGCTGCCACCACCTCCTCGAGCATCGTTTTGATGATTGCTTTGGTAGAACTTTGCGGAATTAAGTCTACAACAACTATGCAAAATTTCGTCAAGTTCCGATGGAGGAATCTCCGGCAATCTACGATATACCGGAGCCCTGTCAAATCTGGACGGGAATCTGGGCGATTTTAGGGCGTGGTCTCCATCACCTAGCTCGGACGTCCTCTGGAAGATCCAATAGTTGATCGGCTGCGGAATTCCTATGTCTACCACCTCTCAAAATTTCAGCTTGATCTGACCGTCCAAACTCCGGGAAACTTCCAATTAGTGCATCATTTTTTGGATCTATTTTCTGCGCGAATACGGATCCGACCAAAATTCATGTTTCTTTATGAACGTGATATTGGACGACCTTCTTAAAGGAATTTTCTTCTAGGGTATTGTGCGTTGTTCTTAACACGTGCCCATAAATTTTTAAGCCTTCTCTGAGGCACTCTTCACCATCGCGCCGGTGTCAAACCAGTCCGATAACATTGCTCCACGTCTGCCGACCTGCGCTAGACAGATCGTCGCTTCATCGAGCCGAGCCTAACCTTATCGGATCATCAGCTCGGCAAGCCAAACAAGAGTTCGGCATCGTGAAGGATAAATCATCACCAACACCATCACCCCACGGATTGCACGGGTCAGGCACGCCGACATCGCCGCTCGGTCACTTCATCAATCCGGCATTGACCGCGTCACAAGTTATGACCAGCGTCGGCATGGCCGCACTGTTGCTTCTTCATGCCGATGTCCATCACGCCGAACTACTTCAACACCTCGGCTGACATGGCAGTTGCAACATCTCCTTACCGACCCGCTCCCTCATCTCGGCTAGACCGGGGACTTTGCTATTTCTTCATCAACCTACTCCAGTGACTTCGGCGTCAACAGCCGACCAGCTTCGGCTCATCGGCTGACATGGAGGCTTCGACACCTCGGCTGGACCGGGGACTTTGCTATTTCTTCATAAAAATACTCCGGTGACTTCGGCGTCACCAGCCGACCAGCTTCGTCGCGTTAGCTGGACCGGGGGCTTTGCCTCGGCGAGCCCACCTTTGCCAACATCGCCATGTCGTCGCTTTATCGCCCATCAGGCAATGGGTGTGCAGATCGAGTACCAATTTTGGGAGTAACCTTTCGTTAGATTGCTACAACAAATAAACTAGGTGCTATTAATCCTAGTATTTTTTTTGCTTGGATTTATTTTTTTCAAGGAATTATTACTCTGATTTGTTTCATCATCTGTACACAGGTCTATCAAATGGTGGCCGTATTAACGACAATCGCGTGGTGGTTCGGTCAGTTTCCGTATACAGTTTGGCGAATGCCACATCCGGAACTCGGAACGGCCTGTGAATTCAAGCTTTGCCACGGCTTCACCGCGTCACGCCGACATCCTGCATCGACATTGCCTTCGGCGCCAGGCCACTTCTCTTTAAATAAATTATTTTTGAAAAAAGCAATTATCCTTTTTGGACCGCACTATTTTATGTGTGTAGGTGTTCGACTTCGACCGCGTCATGCGGTCACTTCGGCAAGCTGACGTCGCTGTCCCAATCGGAATTTTCAGCTAAGTCATTTTTATGCTCAGAATTTTCAATTTTAAATTTTGTTCGGTTCGACCAAAGCATTATACTTTTTTGGCAAAAAGTAGTCTGTGAAAAACTTCCTTGTCAAAACTTTGTTTACGACACACAAATTCAAATACCCCGTTTACTTGGGGGCTTCCTTTATGAAGCTTTTCCTCTTGCATATGATTATACTTGTACGGCTTCGTTCCCTGTTCGTGTATTATGCCACAATATGCATCATGTTGACTTAAGTGTTCTGCAAGATGGGTTGCCTTGCTCCTGTGTTTACCCCTACGTTCCCGATTGTTCGGCTAGGGAGTAAAGGGAGCACCTCTGTGATTGTCACAATCGGGTCATCCGAGCTCGAACCTCAGACTGAGTGAAGCCGAAAGCTAGCGCTCTAATTGTTTTCAATCATGGTCGGCACACAACGAAACTCATGACTACAAAAAATCTATTGCACAAGTCTCATAGTAACAATGAGCAACCGAAGAAAGGTATCGGTGGGGGTACTATTTTCTTTGAAGATGCTTCTTACACTTCCTCAGTAATATAGCATAAGTTCCCTGAGCGCGCTTTGTCTGTTATAGCCTTATGGCATGATTGCCTGGTTATCGGAAACACCGTCGATATTCTCGACAGGTGGAGTACATAACACTTTTCGGCCCTTGACCGAAGAGGGAGAAGCCGATGGTCGGTTAAGACGTGTTTAAAGTTCGGGTGAACACAGATCTGATATAAGTACTTCGGTACATACAATCGTTATACATAAAATTCTTTTACCCAAGTCAGTTCGGGGCTCTTAAAATTTACATGAGCCGTTTTATAATAAGTGTTTTCTTCTTAGTGGTTGAAAAGTCTTTTTCTATCACTCCTTTTTTCGACGCGAGTGTGCGGTCAATAGCCGGGGAGCCTAATTTCTCTCTCAAATCCGCTAGAGTTTAGTTTGCTAAACTGGCCTAACAAGAAGTACTCCGCCTTTGGGATAGGAGGTTGAAGCCGTAGGATGACCTACTTTAAGTCTTGAGATAGGATGTGTCATGTTAAAGCACGACAGAAGCACAATTTTCTTTTTCTAAGACCATTTTTTGGATTGGCACCGAACACTTGATCTAATTCGGACATTAAACTTTTCAATAAGTTTTTTTGGCTTTTCGAGCCTATGGCACTTTTAAACTATTTGTGTGTTTCCAGCATTAGTCTCGCAGTGCAACGCCGGACACCTTTAGAGATTCGGCATAAACATTCTCGGATATTGCTATATATGCATCGGTTTCGAATTGTGTCTTCGGTCAATAGTTGGGTTGGCCGGCTCCTGTGCTTTCCTCCTAC
Source organism: Triticum urartu (assembly GCF_056163025.1). Taxonomy (NCBI): domain Eukaryota; kingdom Viridiplantae; phylum Streptophyta; class Magnoliopsida; order Poales; family Poaceae; genus Triticum; species Triticum urartu. The sequence continues at coordinate 176,099,602 of NC_141879.1, forward strand.
GTTCCGCTTTGTTCAGCTAGGTGTGCAAAGGGAGAACCACTGCGATTGTGCTTCCAGCTTGCATGGTTAAGCGCCTCGGTGGAGAAAGCCGAAAACTGACGGTCACAATAAGCACAAACTGGTCAGCGATCCGATGACTGTGTTAAACTATAAGATCGATAGAGGTCACCCCGTGTTAAATGACGGGCCGTTCATAACATTGGCCGAAGTGTTTACGGCTTGACCTCGGCTGTCGCCAAACACTAACTGGGGGCTCATAGCTAGCTTCCCCAGTTTAAAGCTCCTATGACTAAGTGAAAGTTACAAAGCCCGCATATCTGATTGCCTCGTTTCCGCTAACAAAACCGCCTTCGGGCACCGAGATGTCGGCTAAGGGTTGTTTTTTTATTACGGAAACACCCTGTGTGGCATCTACAAGGGGGTGGAAGCCGACAATGGGCCACTTTCAACTGATAACTGGTTGCAACGGAGTCAAAATAAACATATCATAGGCATTCGTATTTAACATACGAGGGCTGCCTTCCGTAATCATCTTCATAAAGCCATAAATATGCATCAATTTGACTTAAGATTTTGGCCAAGCTGGGTTGCCTGGCTCCTGTGCTTTTCCATACGTTCCCGATTGTTCGGCTAGACAATAAAGGGAGCCCCTCTGTGATTGTTACTACCGGGTCATCCGAGTTAGTACCTCAGACTGGGTGAAGCCAAAAGCTAGCCATCTTAACGGATATAATTGGTCGGTAACGACGGAAGCAAAAATTTAGGTTCGCTAAAGACCACATAGTTTGGGAACTTTCCCCAAACTAAATCCTCAATATTTTTCTCCCGCATTGACCGAAGGTGAAGTTTCATGACCATGGTCGGCATGGCAACCCAAAGAAAGGAATCGATAGCGGACCTATTTTCTTTGGAAGATGTTTCTTCATATAACACATCTCTCCGCATACCTTTGTTTATAAAACCATATGGCCGGATTGCCTCGTTTGCCACAAATCTTTGCCCTCATAAAGGCTTTAACAAGTGGGACAAACACTCCCTGGCTACTAGCCAAGGAGGTTGAAGCCAATGGTCGGTCAACAAAGTTTTGTACAATGCGGATCCGAGCATTAATGATGTTAAGTACTTGGGTACATAGAATCATTACACATAAATTGTGAGCAAAAATAAATTTTTCCATAGTCAATCTTTTAAGGAGTCAATGGCACAGTCTCTTTGAGACAACCGAGCGGCTGACATAACGCTCTCATAGTTCCCTATTGGCATTGATTTCCTATCTCTTAAACCCCTTAAGGCCGAACTTGGCGAGCTCAGCTTTCGTTAGCTCTATCTCCTTTATGAGATCTTTTATTCTCTTTCCGAGAACTGTGTGTTAAACACAACAAAATTTTCTGTCAAATGGATATCGATCCTTAATTTGGCCACATGTGCCCACATTAAGGCTCGGGGGCTTCTGGGCTTTGTTCTCATTATTTACTAATATTAAAGTGGCACATCGATCCCCTAATCTGGTGTTGCCACCCGACCAGTGTCTCGGGGGCTACTGCATTGGCAATCTAGTGCATAAAATTGAAGTGCAATATAGTTTTCGAGGAGATTATGATTGTCAAGTTGGTCGGCCGCACCCAACCGGAGTCTCGAGGACCTTGCACACCGCCTTTTGTGTCCCGAAGTATTCTGCCGAGCTAGGAGTTGATCCTCAGGCTGATTTTGCGAATCAACCTGAGTCTCAGGGGCTACTGGGATCAGCGATCTTATGTCATCCTTCAGGTGCATCTCGGGCTTTAGACCGACACATACCTTGAGGGCTACTGGCTATATATCTCGGCAAAGAATAAATTGCACCAATCAAAAATATTGACAAAAAATCAGCCCGCAGTCGGGGTGGTGCACCACCTCGGAAGCAGTCCGGCTTAAAGCTCGGGCGCCAGTGGCTGGCTCCATAGAGGGCATTTCCGGCATTAAGCTCAGCTAAACTCCTTCAACTTTTTTGAACCAAGGTGATCTATGACACCTCGGATATAGTCCGGCGTTGGAGCTTGGACATAGTCCGGCGTTGGAGCTCGGATACATACTGGCGTTGGAGCTCGGAAGTGGTCCAGCATTGGTGCTCGGCTGCAAAAGATACCTCGAATACAGTCCAGAGTTAGAGTTCGGACGCAAGAGGACACTGCCCGGGAACAACTTCAAACCCGAGGTGTGGCATAAAAATAACAAGGCATTGATATAGGCCGGAAACTTAAAGGGGTTCCTCGGATACCCGACGTGTAAACTCTTCGGATTTACTTCAGCGATCCTCAAGATCGAAGATGGAAGATTTGTTGAACCAGTTTTCAAGACTGACGACCGAAGATGAAGAACAGTTTGGAAGGATCGAGGAGCGTCCCCAACTTGAAGACCGATTCAGGGGGCTACTGACGGTGTCCTAGACTAGGGGGTACTCACCACATCGTCTCTCGGCTAGGTGGATCGGGCCGAGGACCCCCATGGCGGTTCACTCATGGGCCACTTCGGGCAGCCCATGACGCATACAAGTAGTATTCCACAAGACTTGGTGATCAAGACAAGCTCCTCTCCCCCAACGTATTCAGCTAGGACTCTTGTTATCCTAGGCCTCTGGTGCATTATATAAGCTAAGGCCAGGCAAGTCGATAGATTAGGACATTATTCATCACACCCTCAGGATTTAGACCACAACATATGATCTCGTGGTAGATCTACTCTTGTAATACTCATATTCATCAAGATCAATCAAAAGTAGGGTATTACCTCCATAGAGAGGGCCCGAACCTGGGTAAACATCGTGTCCCCCGTCTCCTGTTACCATCAACCCTAGACGCACAGTTCGGGACCTCCTACTCGAGATCCGCCGGTTTTGACACCGACAGTAAGCAGTATGACAATTATCGCCCACAACTCACTTGTGTTCTACTCGTGCATATAACATCTATGCATAGAACTGGCTCGGATGCCACTATTGGGGAACATAGTAATTTCAAAAAAAATCCTACGCACACGCATGATCATGGTGATGCATAGAAACGAGAGGGGAGAGTGTTGTCCACGTACCCTCGTAGACCGTAAGAAGAAGCGTTATGACAATGCGGTTGATGTAGTCGTACGTCTTCATGATCCGACCGATCCTAGTACCGAAAGTATGGCACCTCCGCGATCTACACATGTTCAGCTCGGTGATGTCCCATGAACTTACGATCCAGCAGAGTGTTGAGGGAGAGCTTCGTCAGCACGACAGCGTGGCGACGGTGATGATGAAGTTACCGGCGTAGGGCTTTGCGTAAGCACTACGACGATATGACCGAGTTGTGTAACTGTGGAGGGGGGCACCGCACACGGCTAGGAGATTGTCTGTTGTGCCTTTGAGGTGTCCCCTACCCATGTATATAAAGGAGGGAGGAGGAGGAGGCCAGCCCTAGAGGGGGTGCGCCAAGTGTGGAGATTCCTACTAGGACTCCCAGGTCCTAGTAGGATTCCCCTTTTCCTTTCCGGAGTAAGAGAGAAGAAAGAGGGAAAGAGAGAGGGAGTAGGAAAGGGCAAGGGGAGGAACCGCCCCCTTTCCCCTAGTCCAATTCGGACCCATGGGGGCGCGTGCCTCCTTCCCTTTGTCCTGCCTCCTCTATTCCCGTATGGCCCAATAAGGCCCAATACTTCTCCCGGCGAATTCATGTAACTCTCTGCTACTCCGAAAAATACCCGAATCACTCGGAACCTTTTCCGATGTCCGAATATAGCCTTCCAATATATCAATCTTTACCTCTCGACCATTTCGAGACACCTCGTCATGTCCCCGATCTCATCCGGGACTCCGAACAAACTTCGGTCATCAAATCACATAACTCATAATACAAATCATCATCGAACGTTAAGCGTGCGGACCCTACGGGTTCAAGAACTATGTAGACATGACCGAGACACATCTCCAGTCAATAACCAATAGCGGAACCTAGATGCTCATATTGGCTCCTACATATTCTATGAAGATCTTTATCGGTCCAACCGCATAACAACATACGTTGTTCCCTTTGTCATCGGTATGTTACTTGCCCGAGATTCGATCGTCGGTATCGTCATACCTAGTTCAATATCATTACCAGCAAGTCTCTTTACTCGTTCCGTAATGCATCATCCCGCAACTAACTCATTAGTCACAATGCTTGCAACTCTTATAGTGATGTGCATTACCGAGAGGGCCCAGAGATACCTCTCCGATACACGGAGTGAAAAATCTTAATCTTGATCTATGCCAACTCAACAAACACCATCGAAGACACCTGTAGAGCATCTTTATAATCACCCAGTTACGTTGTGACGTTTGATAGCACACGAGGTGTTCCTCCGGTATTTGGGAGTTGCATAATCTCATAGTCTAAGGAACATGTATAAGTCATGAAGAAAGTAGTAGCAATAAAACTGTAATGATCATAATGCTAAGCTAACGAATGGGTCTTGTCCATCAAATCATTCTCCTAATGATGTGATCCCGTTCATCAAATGACAACACATGTCTATGGTAAGGAAACATAACCATCTTTGATAAACGAGCTAGTCAAGTAGAGGCATACTAGGGACACTTTGTTTTCTCTATGTATTCACACATGTACTAAATTTCCAGTTAATACAATTCTAGTATGAATAATAAACATTTATCATGAAATAAGGAAATCTATACCTACTAATAATGCAAGGTGTGTTTCATCAAATTTTTCATCCGTTCAACACCGAAAATATATTTTTTATATCCGAGGTGGTATTAAATTTTTGTGGTACACCTGCTAGAAAAGATTTCGTACATGGGCCGCACGCACTAAGGCCCAGGAAACCCACACATTTATATCCTGAGCATGCTGCGTGGGACCTTATTTGTCGTGCAGAGCGACATATAGTTGGATCTTCCGATCTGTCGCCTAATGTTGGCCCGGCCCATTACTGTTTTTTTAATTGTCCCTTCCAAGTTATATTTTCCTTTTCCATAAATTTATTTTTAAATTTTCCCAAATTTTGTTTTTAATAATTTTCTTTAAATCTTAGAATTTCAAAAAAAATTCCCATTTTCAAAAATACTTGGAGCTTTAAATTTTTATTTTCGTTCAAATTTTTGTCGAAATTCAAAAAATATTCGCATTTAAAAAACAAATTTATTTTTGATATTTGAAAATAAATGTCATTTTAGAAATAATAGAAATTCGAACAATATTATTTTTATTGAAGTTCACAAATTCAAAATAATGTTCTTGATAAAAACACATTTTTCAAAATCGTTTTGAATGTTTAAAACAAGTTCCATTTTGAAAAATTGTTCACAATTTGAAAAATGTCTGTTTCTCCGCCTTAAAAATGGTCCTGTTTTCAAAAAATGTTTGTGAATTTAAAAACATCTTCCTATTTTGAGTTATTTTGCTTTTTTGCAGAAATTAATACTTTTTCCAAAAAAATGCTCGGATGTTTTAAAAAAAATCTGGAGGTCACCAGAACCTCGACAAGGAGGTGGAGCTGAAGGAAAAAGAAGGCATGAGTTGGGTAGTGACCGCCATGCGGACCAACCTCACTACTATAAAAATCTCGTGGACCAAACATGACCCACGAGAACACCACAGCTCTGCGCTCTGTCGCGCCACTGTTGTGGAGAACGTTTTGATGGACAAATCAATTATCTCTCCCGATGCTTCTCGTAAAAAAATCTCTCCCGTTGCAACGCACAGGCATATGTGCTAGTAAATAATAACTTTATTATTGCCTCTAGGGCATATTTCCTTCAGTCACCCACTTGCACTAGAGTCAATAATCTAGTTCACATCGCCATGTGATTTAACACCAATAGTTCACATCACCATGTGATTAACACCCATAGTTCACCTCGCCATGTGACCAACCCTCAAAGGGTTTACTAGAGTCAGTAATCTTAGTTCACATCGCCATGTGATTAACACCTAAAGAGTACTAAGCTATGATCATGTTTTGCTTGTGAGAGAAGTTTAGTCAATGGGTCTGCCATATTCCGATCCGTATGTATTTTGCAAATTTCTATGTCAACAATGCTCTACACGGAGCTAATCTAGCTAATTGCTCCCACTTTCAATATGTATCCATATTGAGACTTAGAGTCATCTAGATCAGTGTCAAAACTTGCATCGATGTAACCCTTTACGATGAACCTTTTGTCACCTCCATAATCGAGAAACATATCCTTATTCCACTAAGGATAATTTTGACCGCTGTCCAGTGATCTACTCCTAGATCACTATTATACTCCCTTGCCAAACTCAGTGTAGGGTATACAATAGATCTGGTACACAGCATGGCATACTTTATAGAACCTATGGCTGAGGCATAGGGGATGACTTTCATTCTCTTTCTATCTTCTGTCATGGTCGGGCTTTGAGTCTTACTCAATTTCACACCCTGCAATACAAGCAAGAACTCCTTTTTTGACTGTTCCATTTTGAACTACTTCAAAAATTTGTCAAGGTATGTACTCATTGAAAAAACTTATCAAGCATCTTGATCTATTGTAACGCCCTCGATGCGGCTATATCTCCCACGTGTCGAAGCACGACTTAGAGGCATAACCGCATTGAAAGCAATGTCGCAAGTGAGGAAATCTTCACACAACCCATGTAATACATAAGGGAAAAAAGATACATAGTTGGCTTACAATCGCCACTTCACACAATTACATGAATAAAGCATTACATCATCCAAATACAATCAAGGTCCGACTACGGAACCAAAATAAAAGAAGAACCCCAAAAGCGACAAGGTCCCCGATCGACCCCAACTAGGCTCCACTACTGATCAACTAGAACGAAATAACACAAAGGACAAGATCTTCATCGAGCTCCTCCTGAGCTTGGTTGCGTCATCTGCATGGACTCATCGGCACCTGCAAGCTGGTTTTGGAAGTATCTGTGAGCCACGGGGCCTCAGCAATCTCGCACCCTCGCGATCAAGACTATTTAAGCTTATGGGTAAGATAAAGGTATGAGGTGGAGCTGCAGCAAGCGACTAGCATATATGGTGGCTAACATACGCAAATGAGAACGAGAAGAGAAGGCAAAGCATGATCGAGAAACTATGATCAAGAAGTGATCCTAGAGCAACCTACGTCAAGCATAACTCCAACACCGTGTTCACTTCCCGGACTCCGCCGGAAATAGACCATCACGGTTACACACGCGGTTGATGCATTTTAATTAAGGTCAACTTCAGGTTTTCTACAACCGGATGTTAACAAATTCCCATCTGCCCATAACTGCGGGCACGGCTTTCGAAAGTTCAAATCCCTGCAGGGGTGACCCAACTTAGCCCATCACAAGCTCTCACGGTCAACGAAGGATATTCCTTCTAGCGGGAAGACCCGATCAGACTCGGAATCCCGGTTACAAGACATTTCGACCAGGTAAAACTAAACCAGCAACACCGCCCGAATGTGCCGACAAATCCCGATAGGAGCTGCACATATCTCTTTCTCAGGGCACACCGGATTGTCCAAACTTCCGGTAGGCCAGCCCAGAGTTGCCCCTGGTGGCCACCGGCGGCTGACAAGTTGGACCAACACTCAGAGGAGCACTGGCCCGGGGATTTAAAATAATGATAACCCTTGGGCGCACGACCCTCAAGGGAAAAGAAAAGGCTAGGTGGCGAATGGTAAAAGCAATGTTGGGCATTGCTGGAAGAGTTTTACTCATGGCGAACTGTCAAGGGGTTCCCATTATTACCCAACCGCGTAAGGAACGCAAAATCCGGGAACATAACACTGATATGACGGAAACTAGGGCGGCAAGAGTGGAACAAAACACCAGGCATAAGGCCGAGCCTTCCACCCTTTACCAAGTATATAGATGCATTAATTAAATAAGATATATTGTGATATCCCAACAAGTAAACATGTTCCAAGCAAGGAACAACATCTCCATGTTCCAACGAGGAACAAACTTCAATCTTCACCTGCAACTAACAACGCTATAACAGGGGCTGAGCAAAGCGGTAACATAGCCAAACAATGGTTTGCTAGGACAAGGTGGGTTAGAGGCTTGGTTCAACAATATAGGAGGCATGATAAGCAAGTGGTAGGTATCGCAGCATAGGCATAGCAAAAGAGCGAGCATCTAGCAAGCAAAGATAGAAGTGATTTCGAGGGTATGGTCATCTTGCCTGAGATCCCGCAAGGAAGAAGAACGAGTCCATGAAGAAGACATACGGACGTAGTCGAACGAATCCTCACAACATGACGTTACCGGAAACAACCCGAAGAAGCAACGCCGGAAAGAAGCAAACAACATAGTAAACAACCACCACATAAACAAGGCATGATGCACAATCAAGCATGATGCATGTCCGGTTTAAATATGCACGGCAAAGCAAAGTGCACAAACCATCCTACAAATTAAGTGGAGCTCAATATGCAACTCCGTTGCATATTGACGAAACACCACATTCAAGTTATTTAGTTCGATCTCGTTTATGTACCCAACAATATTAAATGTTGTTAAAACATGGCAAGAGGGTGAAGCAAAGTAAAACTACCTATCTAGTCAAGTTTAAATGAGTCCGGAAGCACCGAACAACATTTCCGGTAAATCCCCATATGCCTTAGTAATTTATTGCAACAACAATTTAAACATTTTAATTGTTGTTATCATGATGCGGATGACATGAACAAGTTTATGCAATTTTTATGTTAAGTTGATAAGAGCATATTAAGAAGCATTTGTCATCGTGGCGGAAATGAAAAGGGGTGCCACGACAACGATAACGAAATGGTGCCATGGCAACGTCCCGGTTCCGGTAACTCGATTGAGATACCGATGCAAAGGAGAAGTGCGTGGATGCGTGCAAAAGATGGTGGGGTGCTCCCGGATTCCGGGTGTCCCACAAGTTGGCGACAAGGAAAACGAGTGACAAATTTGGACACGGTGCAAACACGAGCATCTCAAACATCGCAAGCATTCGTTCACGGACGTCGTCTCGAGGTTATACCTTCGAAGCGTGCAAGCGGGACAGATCTCGTGATGGAGGTAGTGGAAGTAGTCGTTCTCGCACGCTCTAGGGTCGACAGTAGAAGTTCTCGCGATCTCGGCGACGGTAGTGGTACATGTTCATTCGGAGAGGTACTTGATGACTCCAACGTCTTCGGAGCGATGGTAGTGGTATACGGTCCACGAGACATCGATCGTTCGGGGTCCAACTTGCGGGTCTTGCCGACATTAGTGGTACTTGGCATTATTGTGTAGACGACCTTGGCACATCCGAAGGGTCACACTTGTCATTGTGGGAACTTGGTGAATCCGAGGTCTTTGAGGTCGACGGTAGTTGTACATCTCATAGTGGAACTAGACGGATCCGAGGACTCTGAGCGTCGTGGTACTTGTCGAAATCCTCATTGAATGTAATTGAACATTTGAAACGGAACTTGGTGCGTCATCACGTAGTCGTACATCGAGGCAGGGCAGCTCGGCCACGCGCGCTGGACGGGTAGAGGCAGACCCGAGCATGGTCAACGACCACACGCGCTCGTCCCTGGGTGCGAGGCAAAGGAGGTAGTCGGAGTTGGCCGGCTCCGGTGGAGGGAGCCGAGGAGCTCGAGGAGGACCGGGTGGAGGCTGGAGCTGCTGCTATTTGAGGACGACGAGGACGCCACAACACGGAGGGGCTCGGTGCTGCTGGCCGGGAGTAGAGGAGAGGCAGAGGCGCCTGGCTGCGGAGGTCGGGGCGGAACTACGGCGGAGCTGCTGCACCGGCTAACGACGACGAAGGCAGAGGTGGGGAACGGGCTCTGGGGCTCTGGGAGGACGAAGATGGTGCGAGGCAATGACCTGCGAGGTCGTCGGCGCGAGCGCCATGGCGGGGAGGTGACGAGGATCCGGGCAAGGCATCAACAGCAGAGGCATGGTGCTGGTCGCAGGGGAAGGAGAGCGCGGCGAGCGTGCGAGACAGATCAAGGGAGATAGGGATCGGGGTGTGGGTCTCTCCTCTGCTGAGCGATGCATGTGTGGCGGCGGTGGAAGGGAACGAGGAGGAGAAGGATCGAGAGGAGAGGGGGGGACTGCGGCTGGGCCTCGCTAGCCTAGGGTTAGGAATAGCTGGGGCGGCTGGGCCTCGGTGCAACTGGGCTGCGCGGCTGGGCTGAGCTCCCTCTCCTTTCCAAAATCCTCCCTTTCTTAAACTAATGTTTATATAAATAAACAACCGACAAAGGGGAAAATCCAGGGGTTTTTTGGTTAGGAATATGAGATATATTAAAATATATCTGGAACCCTGGATTTATGTAGGGTTTGAATAAATTGCTCTGGCATTTTTAGAAGGTAGAAAAATAATTAGAGTTTGAATTATTTTCAAACTTCAATCATTTTTGAACATGACCAAAACAACTTCGAATGGGATGAAATCTGACAGAGAGGGTGTAGGAAAAAGGCAAGATTTATAGGGAAAAGATGAACATTAATGGAGGAGGAATAAGGTCGCTTGCAAAGACATGAAAAACGAAGGAAGTGGGAGGGATGATGCATGGGTATGGCTTGAGAGAGAGATGACAAGGAAAAAATATATGAAGTTAAGTCGGATAGAAGAAGAGTTGAAGAGTAATGCAATTGTGTGATGGGTGATTCCAAGTTAATGGGATATTTAATATAGCTCCCTAATATTGGGAGGATATGTTATAAAGAGAAGTCACTCTTCCCTCAATTTAAATGGATCGAAGATCCACACAATTTATTTAGTTGAGATGCAGAAGATTTATGAGATGATGGCATGATGACATGATGCAATGCACATGATGCAATGATGAATGCAATGAACCAAATAAATCACACGACGAAACCCGGAAACCCTGGAAGGCATCTGAAGCTCCGGTCTTGGGGCGTCACAACACTCCACCACTACAAGAGGATCTCATCCCGAGATCTAGAATGGCACCGGAGGGAAAACTGAAGAGAAAGAGAAGAGGTAAAACTAAGTTGCTCCTTTGACAAACGAGTGAAACCAAAGAACCTTGAAAAGGTTAAGCCATATCAAGAAAAGAATACAACGGAGATAAATGAAGTTGAAAGCACTCCGGTAGGGAAGCGGAATAAGGAATTACAAGTTCGGACAGCACTTCGGATGAAAAGAGATGAAAGACTTGATAAAATGAAAGAGATTGAGCAAAGGGGCACAACACTCCGGTTAAGAGGATAAGCATGATAAGGACAAGAAGAAGGTTTGAAGAGAGCAGCAACACAATTCCTCCGGGAGAGAGTAATAGAAGATAGATGATTAAAATAAAGAATGGAGAAGAAAATGCCAACTTCTGTCACAAGGAGTTTGAAAAGGCATCTTTAGGAGAAGGGTCGAACGGAGTTGTTGGAACACCAACAACGAAAAGAATACACTTGATATGGTCTTATGGAATACATCTCAAATTATGAGGTGATAGCCTGCCACTCACGGAAAAAGAATTGGATTGGAATGAACAAGGAGACGAGAAAGTATTTCACCGGGAGGATAGATGAAGAACTTGGATCATATATTATCACCATTAGTAGCAACAAACCTTAGGGAAAGTTTTAGGTGAAAAATAACCCAAGATAACTCCAAAGAAGAGATTGATGGATTTAAAATACCTCATTCTTAACAACATGTGAATCATGAGACATGAACTCAAATTATCAAGAATGACGTGATACCACCTCGAATGATACGGTTGAAAGAATTGCACTTTAAAATGCAAGATAAAGAATACTTGAGCTCCTCTGAAAAGAATCTCGATGAACACTTCGAGAAGGAATTAAATCCTTGGTGAACCATCATGTAGAGCCTCCATGAAAAATTCCGTTAAACAAAAGGATGATCAAACGGAAGGAAAAAGAAGTTGAAAACACAAGGTGAATCCTTGTAAAGATTTTTGATAGATCTCCGTGATTACATAATTGCGAGAGCTTGGAACTCCGGGAAAGAAAGATGAGCACTTGAAACCAAGAATAAGTATGATGAACCACTCCGGAAAACAGGAATTGAATAAACTCGATGAAACAAGAATAAGAATTACATTATGCTTATCCTTCACCAATTAAATTGATGACAATCAACGGATTTGACATATTACTTATTCTCGTAGAAAATATTAAGAGAGATATAACATAAACTTGAGAAGATCTTCAACGAACCACCGGTAGGATGAAACAATGAATGAATTAATATGATACCCATGGAAGAGAATCTTGAGCAAACCACCGTAAGAATTGAAAAATAACGAATAAAACATGAAGAAACGCCGGGAAGAATAAGAGAACAAAAGAAGATACTTGAGGGGATTTAGATCCATGAGAATGGAGAGATCACGAGCCGATTAAAGATCACTAGAACGAAGGACCGGTAAAATAGGAGAATGATAACTGACAGCTGAGAATGAATAAACCTGAATTGATGGACTCCGGATAACAAACTGAGAAGACTCTTGAATTGCTCCGGATAGGTGAAAAGAATACTCACGATCAAAACAATTATGAGAGGATGGTAACAAGCTAGCACCTCGAGTCTCTGAGAGAACGGATAAGATATGGAGGAAAACTCTTCTTCGGTCTTCAAATGTTGAGAATGACGACGAGAAACACCACCAAGAATTATTTAGACACTCCGGAAGAATCAAAATGAAGAGGTTGAGCCAACGATGAAAAGAATTTGAAAGATCTTGGAGAAATACATTTGACTGATGATAATTCATTCTTACGTCAAACTTTGACAAGAAATTTGAGGATATCTCCAGGAAATAAGAAGAGTCAGGTAAGATCCTGGGAATAGACCTGTGGGTTAGGGCCCACTCAAAAGAAACACCGTTGAAATGATTTAAAAGATAAGTTGCACCGGTTGAATTAAATGACTTGAATGAGGGAACATCCTCGAAAGAGCTTGAACGAATGTAGAGTGGAAACACGAATCTTCGAGATATCTTTAGCACTCCGGAATAATAAATAGCGAGAAGTGGAATGATAATGAAGTGCACCGGCATGAGAAAGCATTGAAACAAGGAAAAAGGTATGATCAACAAAACTTGACTTGAATCCACCGGAGAAGAAAAAGAACGAAGAACGATGAACTTGAATCTTCCTGAGAATCACCGGATAAGAATATTGAAGGAAAAGAATGGAGAGACTTCACACGAATAATGGATACTTGATTAATACATCGGATTTCTTGAAGAAAAGGGGTGGGTGGGCGGGAAAAACAAAGGCAACTTGGGGACGGATGAAACAAACACCGTTGAGGAGAACTGATACTTGATCTTGCGGATGTTGAAAAGATCGGATCCACTTGAAGAGAAACACGCCGGTGAAAAAGGATTGACAAGACAATCTCGATGATCAAGAAGGATTAGTATTCACATCGGGGTATGAGAACAACGCTTAGGAAAAGGTATGGAATCAACATTCGACTTTGAAGCAACTCGAATACCACAACTGAAAAACAAAACAAAGGATTGGCTTGCAGAATAAGCCAGAACAAACATATGATAGATATTTCGTCCGAAGTTTTCGTGGTGGGGCCTACATGGGCTCGATCGTACAGCACCATCATGTACAAGGCAGTGCACATGACATACGAAGCGTCCCCGGGTCGGCATAGCCAAGGACTCTTTAAGACACAACGAGACCACTGTAAAACCGACCGTGAATAGGCGGACCACTAGACGTCGAACCCCAATTTCAAATCATACATCTGTCGGAAAGATATCCTACGAGCTACTTGAATTCCCACCTATGAAACTCCCGAACCTTTCCGGTTATGGAATCAGGTGTTGGGGATACAGGGGAAGCATAATATCTCACCCAAAACTAGCAAATCCTACATCCAGCTGTATCCATCCTTTAACACATAACCAAGAAACCTTCGGAAATCGTCTACCTCAACCTTCGAAAAGCATCCGTTATACAAGTTATGGCAATACTCCCGAACTCCCGCCCCAGTACTGGGTGGCGTCGAGGTTTTCACACCAACAACTGCATAAAAGAGATTTTCGATGTCGGCGAAACTAAACTCAGGTATTCCAGAACTGCAACGATAAAATTGTGATGACAACACCTCGGATCTCAACTCCCCGGGACACTGCCACAACCCCTAAATGACAGGAGGCACCAAGAACAATGTTCTCGTCACAAATCGATCGGAACGATTCCAAGATACCAGCGTGATCCTAATTTTTTTTGTGAAATTTGAGAAGAGAAGAGTCAAAACTCTACGTCATGATACCTTACCAGAGCGATGAAGGGACTGGGGAGTAAAAAGAATTCCTAACTCTCTGATATATATAAATCCTAAATGACTCAAAACTTTTTTCTAGACTCAACAACGGCTGCTAATAACGATCAAGCAGTGGGGGCTCCTAAGGTCGGGGAAGGCTCTGATTACCAACTTGTAACGCCCTCGATGCGGCTATATCTCCCACGTGTCGAAGCACGACTTAGAGGCATAACCGCATTGAAAGCAATGTCGCAAGTGAGGAAATCTTCACACAACCCATGTAATACATAAGGGGAAAAAAGATACATAGTTGGCTTACAATCGCCACTTCACACAATTACATGAATAAAGCATTACATCATCCAAATACAATCAAGGTCCGACTACGGAACCAAAATAAAAGAAGAACCCCAAAAGCGACAAGGTCCCCGATCGACCCCAACTGGGCTCCACTACTGATCAACTAGAACGAAACAACACAAAGGACAAGATCTTCATCGAGCTCCTCCTGAGCTTGGTTGTGTCATCTGCATAGACTCATCGGCACCTGCAAGCTGGTTTTGGAAGTATCTGTGAGCCACGGGGACTCAGCAATCTCGCCCCCTCGCGATCAAGACTATTTAAGCTTATGGGTAAGATAAAGGTATGAGGTGGAGCTGCAGCAAGCGACTAGCATATATGGTGGCTAACATACGCAAATGAGAGCGAGAAGAGAAGGCAAAGCACGATCGAGAAACTATGATCAAGAAGTGATCCTAGAGCAACCTACGTCAAGCATAACTCCAACACCGTGTTCACTTCCCGGACTCCGCCGGAAAGAGACCATCACGGTTACACACGCGGTTGATGCATTTTAATTAAGGTCAACTTCAGGTTTTCTACAACCGGACGTTAACAAATTCCCATCTGCCCATAACTGTGGGCACGGCTTTCGAAAGTTCAAATCCCTGCAGGGGTGTCCCAACTAAGCCTTCTAGCGGGAAGACCCAATCAGACTCGGAATCCCGGTTACAAGACATTTCGACCAGGTAAAACTAAACCAGCAACACCGCCCGAATGTGCCGACAAATCCCGATAGGAGCTACACATATCTCTTTCTTAGGGCACACCGGATTGTTCAAACTTCCGGTAGGCCAGCCCAGAGTTGCCCCTGGTGGCCACCGGCGGCTGACAAGTTGGACCAACACTTAGAGGAGCACTGGCCCGGGGGTTTAAAATAATGATGACCCTTGGGCGCGCGACCCCCAAGGGAAAAGAAAAGGCTAGGTGGCGAGTGGTAAAACCAATGTTGGGCATTGCTGGAAGAGTTTTACTCATGGCGAACTATCAAGGGGTTCCCATTATTACCCAACCGCGTAAGGAACGCAAAATCCGGGAACATAACACCGATATGACGGAAACTAGGGCGGCAAGAGTGGAACAAAACACCAGGCATAAGGCCGAGCCTTCCACCCTTTACCAAGTATATAGATGCATTAATTAAATCAGATATATTGTGATATCCCAACAAGTAAACATGTTCCAAGCAAGGAACAACATCTCCATGTTCCAACGAGGAACAAACTTCAATCTTCACCTGCAACTAACAACGCTATAAGAGGGGCTGAGAAAAGCGGTAACATAGCCAAACAACGGTTTGCTAGGACAAGGTGGGTTAGAGGCTTGGTTCAACAATATAGGAGGCATGATAAGCAAGTGGTAGGTATCGCAGCATAGGCATAGCAAAAGAGCGAGCATCTAGCAAGCAAAGATAGAAGTGATTTCGAGGGTATGGTCATCTTGCCTGAGATCCTGCAAGGAAGAAGAACGAGTCCATGAAGAAGACACACGGACGTAGTCGAACGAATCCTCACAACACGACGTTACCGGAAACAACCCGAAGAAGCAACGCCGGAAAGAAGCAAACAACATAGTAAACAACCACCACATAAACAAGGCATGATGCACAATCAAGCATGATGCATGTCCGGTTTAAATATGCATGGCAAAGCAAAGTGCACACACCATCCTACAAATTAAGTGGAGCTCAATATGCAACTTCGTTGCATATTAACGAAACACCACATTCAAGTTATTTAGTTCGATCTCGTTTATGTACCCAACAATACTAAATGTTGTTAAAACATGGCAAGAGGGTGAAGCAAAGTAAAACTACCTATCTAGTCAAGTTTAAATGAGGCCGGAAGCACCGAACAACATTTCCGGTAAATCCCCATATGCCTTAGTAATTTATTGCAACAACAATTTAAACATTTTAATTGTTGTTATCATGATGCGGATGACATGAACAAGTTTATGCAATTTTTATGTTAAGTTGATAAGAGCATATTAAGAAGCATTTGTCATCGTGGCGGAAATGAAAAGGGGTGCCACGGCAACGATAACGAAACGGTGCCACGGCAACGTCCCGGTTCCGGTAACTCGATTGAGATACCGATGCAAAGGAGAAGTGCGCGAATGCGTGCAAAAGATGGTGGGGTGCTCCCGGATTCCGGGTGTCCCACGAGTTGGCGACAAGGAAAATGAGTGACAAATTTGGACACGGTGCAAACACGAGCATCTCAAACATCGCAAGCATTCATTCACGGACGTCGTCTCGAGGTTATACCTTCGAAGCATGCAAGCGGGACAGTTCTCGTGACGGCGGTAGTGGAAGTAGTCGTTCTCGCACGCTCTAGGGTCGATGGTAGAAGTTCTCGCGATCTCGGCGACGGTAGTGGTACATGTTCGTTCTGAGAGGTACTTGATGACTCCAACGTCTTCGGAGCGACGGTAGTGGTACACGGTCCACGAGACGTCGATCGTTCGGGGTCTGACTTGCGGGTCTTGCCGACATTAGTGGTACTTGGCATTATTGTGTAGACGAACTTGGCGCATCCGAAGGGTCACACTCGTCATCGTGGGAACTTGGTGAATCCGAGGTCTTCGAGGTCGACGGTAGTTGTACATCTCATAGTGGAACTAGACGGATCCGAGGACTCTGAGCGTCGTGGTACTTGTCGAAATCCTCATTGAATGTAATTGAACATTTGAAACGGAACTTGGTGTGTCATCGCGTAGTCGTACGTCGAGGCAGGGCAGCTCGGCCATGCGCGCTGGACGGGTAGAGGCAGACCCGAGCATGGTCAACGACCACACGCGCTCGTCCCTGGGTGCGAGGCAAAGGAGGTAGTCGGAGTTGGCCGGCTCCGGTGGAGGGAGCCGAGGAGCTCGAGGAGGACTGGGTGGAGGCTGGAGCTGCTGCTATTTGAGGACGACGAGGACGCCACAACACGGAGGGGCTCGGTGCTGCTGGCTGGGAGTAGAGGAGAGGCAGAGGCGCCTGGCTGCGGAGGTCGGGGCGGAACTACGGCGGAGCTGCTGCACCGGCTAACGACGATGAAGGCAGAGGTGGGGAACGGGCTCTGGGGCTCTGGGAGGACGAAGATGGTGCGAGGCAATGACCTGCGAGGTCGTCGGCGCGGGCGCCATGGCGGGGAGGTGACGAGGATCCGGGCAAGGCATCAACAGCAGAGGCGTGGTGCTGGTCGCAGGGGAAGGAGAGGCGGCGAGCGTGCGAGACAGATCAAGGGAGATAGGGATCGGGGTGTGGGTCTCTCCTCTGCTGAGCGATGCATGTGTGGCGGCGGTGGAAGGGAACGAGGAGGAGAAGGATCGAGAGGAGAGGGGGGACTGCGGCTGGGCCTCGCTAGCCTAGGGTTAGGAATAGCTGGGGCGGCTGGGCCTCGGTGCAACTGGGCTGCGCGGCTGGGCTGAGCTCCCTCTCCTTTCCAAAATCCTCCCTTTCTTAAACTAATGTTTATATAAATAAACAACCGACAAAGGGGAAAATCCAGGGGTTTTTTGGTTAGGAATATGAGATATATTAAAATATATCTGGAACCCTGGATTTATGTAGGGTTTGAATAAATTGCTCTGGCATTTTTAGAAGGTAGAAAAATAATTAGAGTTTGAATTATTTTCAAACTTCAATCATTTTTGAACATGACAAAAACAACTTCGAATGGGATGAAATCTGACAGAGAGGGTGTAGGAAAAAGGCAAGATTTATAGGGAAAAGATGAACATTAATGGAGGAGGAATAAGGTCGCTTGCAAAGACATGAAAAACGAAGGAAGTGGGAGGGATGATGCATGGGTATGGCTTGAGAGAGAGATGACAAGGAAAAAATATATGAAGTTAAGTCGGATAGAAGAAGAGTTGAAGAGTAATGCAATTGTGTGATGGGTGATTCCAAGTTAATGGGATATTTAATATAGCTCCCTAATATTGGGAGGATATGTTATAAAGAGAAGTCACTCTTCCCTCAATTTAAATGGATCGAAGATCCACACAATTTATTTAGTTGAGATGCAGAAGATTTATGAGATGATGGCATGATGACATGATGCAATGCACATGATGCAATGATGAATGCAATGAACCAAATAAATCACACGACGAAACCCGGAAACCCTGGAAGGCATCTGAAGCTCCGGTCTTGGGGCGTCACATCTATCTCTATAGATCTTGATGCTCAATATGTAAGCAGCTTCATCGAGGTCTTTCTTTGAAAGACTCCTTTCAAACACTCCTTTATGATTTCCAGAAAATTCTACATCATTTCTGATCGACAATATTTCATTCACATATACTTATCAGAAAGTCTGTAGTGCTCCCACTCACTTTCTTGTAAATACAGGCTTCACCGCAAGTTTGTATAAAACTATATGCTTTGATCAACTCGTCAAAGCGTATATTCCAACTCTGAGATGCTTTGCACCAGTCCATGGATGGATCGTTGGAGCTTGCACATTTCATTAGCACCTTTAGGATCGACAAAACCTTATGGTTGCGTCGTATACAACTCTTCTTTATGAAATCCATTAAGGAATGTAGTTTTGACATCCATTTGACAGATTTCATAAAATGTGGCAATTTGCTAACATGATTCAGACAGACTTAAGCATCGCTAGGAGTGAGAAAATCTCATCGTAGTCAACACCTTGAACTTTGTCAAAAACCTTTTTTGACAAGTCTAGCTTTGTAGATAGTAACATGATTCAGACAGACTTAAGCATCGCTAGGAGTGAGAAAATCTCATCGTAGTCAACACCTTGAACTTTGTCAAAAACCTTTTTTGACAAGTCTAGCTTTGTAGATAGTAACACTACTATCAGCGTTCGTCTTCCTCTTGAAGATCCATTTATTTTCTATGGCTTGCCGATCATCGGGCAAGTTAACCAAAGTCCACACTTTGTTCTCATACATGGATCCCATCTTAGATTTCATGGCCTCAAGGCATTTCGCGGAATCTGGGCTCATCATCGCTTCCTCATAGTTCGTAGGTTCATCATGGTCAAGTAACATGAACTCTAGAAAAGGATTACCGTACCACTCTGGTGCGGAACGTACTCTGGTTGACCTATGAGGTTTGGTAGTAAATTGAGATGAAGTTACATGATCATCATCATTAGCTTCCTCACTACACTACAAAAAAAGACACATCCGTGACATCTTGGGCTGAACGAATTTTTTTCCTGTCATACATATAACACTTCTATGACGTTAATTGTGGAAAAACCCGGTATCATCATAGATGTGGTGGGCTCCTACTTCTATGACAAAAAATCATGATAGAAAATGGGCTTTTCATCCTGGGCGAGCCGGAGACGCAGTTGCATGACATTCTTTGGGCCATCCATGACGGAAAAAACCATGGTAGAAGCGAGGGGGAGGAATATTTCGGGAAGTTCCCGGTTACGGTGGGAGGTCGGGGGCCGTGCGATGCGCATTTCTCTCGTACACATACGCGCGTCTGTGCGAGGCATTGGCTCTAACTGAACCCGAGCGAGGCGTTGGGCTCTAACTGAACCCGAGTGATTGCACTGCAGGCTACGCGTTACTGAACCCGAGCAATCGATCGATGGCTGTTAACTGAACCCGATCGAGCGATTCCTTCGCTACTGCTGCTAACTGAAGCCGATCGATGCTGCCTCTGGGATGAACAGTGAGTGTTGCGGGGGGGGGGGGGTTGGATGACCAGTGAGCGGTGGCATTGCCTCTGGATGAACAGGACCCCGTGGTGTGGTGGAGGGCTAGATGAACAGTAGACGGTGAAGGGTTGCCCGTGGAGGGGTGGATGAACAGGACCCCGTGCTGTGGAGGGCTGGATGAACAGTAGACGGTGGAGGGTTGCCCGTGGAGGGGTGGTTGAACAGGACCCCGTGGTGTGGAGGGCTGGATGAACAGTAGACGGTGGAGGGGTGGTTGAATAGTAGCCGGTGGAGTAGCGCGCGGTGGAGGCTGGATGAACAGGAGCCCGAGGAGGCTACAGGAGGTCGACGATGGAGATGAACAGTATCCCGTGGAGTCCCGTTTTGCGGTACGCCACACCCCTCCCGATGAATAGGACCCCCGTTTCGACCGTAGCGCTCCAACACAAGTCCGTTTCGTCCGTTTTGCGGTACGCCACACCCCTCCCGATCAACAGGACACCCGTTTCGACCGTAGGAGGTCCGTTTCGTCCGTTTTGCGGTACGCCAGACCCCTCCCGATGAACAGGATCCCGTTTCGACCGTAGGAGGTCCGTTTCCTCCATTTTGCGGTATGCCAGACCCCTCCCGATGAACAGGATCCCGTTTCGAACATGGCTGGTCGAACATAAGGCCGTTTCCTCCGTTCTGCGGTACGCCATGCCTCGTTTCCATCGCCTGTTCCGTCCAAGCCCTCCCGATGAACACGACGCATTCCATTGCCTCCCCATGAACATGACGACGACGCTATTTCTCCGTTCCGACCCAGCCATGTACACGAGCCCTGGCTGTACGTATGCGCGAGTAGGCGTTCGAGACCCTGCCCGTATGTACACATATGTGGCTGTATTTTCTTTCTTGCACCCTGACCGCTGTACGTACGTGTACATGCTACGTGCGCGCCTCTACTACGACACGTGCGCGCCTCTACATCCACCAGTATATATGTACGTACACGTTCGCGACCAGAATGACAACGCTACGTACGCTTCGACCAGGTGGGTCCCAACTGTCAGGCACTTCCTTGCATGCGAAGATGTAGCTGGTGGGTCCCAGCTATCAGGGGTAAACGTTTTTTCATGAAATACGGTGGCCCGTCTGGTGGGTCCCCGCTGTCATGTGGAGGAATAATTATTTTGCACGTAATAAGGAGGCACTTCCTTGCTGCGGCCGTGGACCCAGCTGTCAGCCTCTCCACGTACAGTCCACGTCTGATGGAAGCCGTTCCTTGACCACGTTGACCACGCTGCATCGAGAGCACCAGGGCGGTGGATGACAGCGAGGCCCAGGAAGGGGACGACGTGGAAGTGGATGCCCACGCATAGAGGAGTACGAGGGTTCACTGGTTCGCTGCGGTGTGAGGCTGCCGTCGCCGCAGAATAACATGGGGTGTGGGTGAGTAGAGGGATGGCCTGGTGTGACGCCCCCGATTCAACCGTACACTAATCATACACGCAAATGTGTACGATCAAGATCAAGGACTCACGGGAAGATATCACAACACAACTCTAGACACAAATTAAAATAATACAAGCTTTATATTACAAGCCAGGGGCCTCGAGGGCTCGAATACATAAACTCGAAAACACAAGAGTCAGCGGAAGTAACAATATCTGAGTACAGACATGAGTTAGACAAGTTTGCCTTAAGAAGGCTAGCACAAAAGCAACAACGGTCGAAAAGGAAAGGCCTCCTGCCTGGGAGCCTCCTAACTACTCCTGGTCGTCGGCGGTCTCCACGTAGTAGTAGACATCGGTGGTGGCATCTGGCTCCTGGGCTCCAACATCTGGTTGCATCAACCGGAAAGAAGAAGAAAGGGGGAAAAGGGGGAGCAAAGCAACCGTGAGTACTCATCCAAAGTACTCGCAAGCAAGGATCTACACTATATATGCATCGGTATCAATGAAAAGGGCTGTATCTGTGGACTGGACTACAGAATGCCAGAAGAGAAGGGGAAAGCCTAGCCTATCGAAGACTAGCATCTTCTGGAAACCATCATCTTGCAGCAACAGGAGGGAGTAGAGTAGCTTAAAGTAAAGTAGTAGTAGTAGTGTTATCAACCTCGGCCAGAGATCCTTTCTCGACTCCCTGCGAGAAAGCAATGCCAGAGCCATACTATCCAGTTATCATCACAATCCAATTCTCATCACCATCCAGTTCTCATCAAAGTATCCAGTTCTAGTTGTATCGATCGGGATACAACTCCAAGTGTCCGTTACCGTAGGACAGGCTATCGATAGATGTTTTCTTCCCTGCAGGGGTGCACCAACTTACCCACCACGCTCGATTAACTCCGATCAGACACACTTTCCTGGGTCATGCCCGTCCTCGGCCAAACAATACGCCGCAACCCGACCTAGGCTTAATAGAGAGGCCAGCACGCCAGACTAAACCTATGCCCCCAGGGGTCATGGGCCATCTCCCCGGGAACTCCTGCACGTTGCGTACGCGGCCGGTGAGCAGACCTAGCTACCTCCTTCAACAAGGCAGCGGCTTACGCAGTCCAACTCGGCGCGCGCCGCTCAGTCCCTGATGTCTATTAAGCTTCGGCTGATGCATACGACGCAGAACGCCCATACTATGCCCACGTGATGATTAGTGCTATCAGGCCAGAGGCCCCTCGGATCAAATATCCAAATCATAGTGGATTAGGAACGCGCGGTAACAAGCAGAGACTCACGAAAGATGTGACCCCGTTGCCTCGTCTTGAGGACTTGTGACAAGGGCTAGGAATTCCCGGCCACGCCTCGTAATTATCTCGCAAGCACCTTCCAGGTCCGCCCGACTCCACATCACTCACAATTAAGCTCGCGCGGGTACCCCTCAGGGTCGACCCATCTTTCCAAGTAACAGTGGTAAAGTCCAAGTATCTGTGTGTCCAAACATCAAGGGGAAGACCCGAGGAATCACCCCCGGTGAATTCCACTCGATGTAATCATCAAGGTGAACATAAGAGGATCCACCCTCGAGGTTCACACTTGAGGGGTTGCACGATAGAGCCGTATCGGGAATGGTGTAAGAGGAAATCACCCTCGATGACCACGACCGAATAGCTACACTACAGAATTATCATCAGGAGTGCGTTATGAGGGATCACCCTCGGCACTCGATAGTAGTTCTGCAAAGTCGAGCAACAAAAGGGGCGTGATGTGATGTGAGGTGTCGGGCTCTGGTTGTCGATCACGTAGATCGAGTCGTCGATGATGAAGCAGGGGCAACAAGGACAAGTGGGGGTCACTGATGGATCACTAACCAACCTATACTAAGCAGTTTAGGATAAGCAGGTAATGTACAACAGCAGATACAAAAGCAGGCTATGCATCAGAATAGGAGCAAACAATAACAGTAGCAAAATCTAATGCAAGCATGAGAGAATGGAATGGGCGATATCGGGATGATCAAAGGGGGGGCTTGCCTGGTTGCTCAGACAAGAAGAAGGGGTCGTCGTCGACGTAGTTGAACACAGCGGCATCAGCGATAGTCTCGGGGTCTACCGAAGAGAAGAGGGGGAGAAACAGTAAATACATAACAAGCAAGTGCATAACAGGACAACAGGCAGAGCTAGACGTGTTCTAACGCGGTGCTACACGATACCCGTGAAGGGGGAAGTCAACCGGGAATGTTTTCCGAAAGTTTGGCATTTTCGGACAAACGAATCAGAGGGGGACGGTTGCAGGTTCGCTATGCTAGGGACGTGTGGTGGACGAACGGACCGCGTATCCAGATTCGTCTCGTCGTTCTGAGCAACTTTCATGTACAAAGTATTTTCACCTGGCCTATGGTTTATTTTATATTAATTTCCAAAGATTTAGCCATATTCTGAAATTATTAAATAACTAATTTGAAAAAAAAACAGAAAAGAGCTGGGTGCACCCGGTGCAGTGCACCAGGGGCTGACAGGTGGGTCAGGTGGCCCAGTTGACCCAGTCAACAAAGACTGGTCAACAGAGTGAATAGAGCATGCAGGTCCCGCATGTCAATGTCACATGTGTTATTTCAGTTTTAACATCTTTTAGTTAGCAGCAGGACCCGTATGTAATAGACACATTAGGTTAGTTACCTAGTTAAGCCTAAATTAAATTAAGTTAATTAAGTAAGTAATTATTATTTATACATTTTTATATTCTCTTTTTTGGCGTGGGGCCCGTTCGACAGTGGCACAGAGGCCTTAGTGGGGCGGGCGCTGGGTGCGGGCGCCCGAAGGGACGAACCCAGGAGCGCGGGCAAAGGCCGCCGAGGCGCGGCGAGGCGCCGGCCAGGGCAAGCGCGGGAGGCGCGGCATGGAGGAGGGCCGCGGGCGGCAGTAGGTGGCGAGGAGCAGCAGGGCAAGGCCACAGGCGCGGCCGGCAGCGGGCAGCATCGCTGTCGGTGTCAAAACCGGCGGATCTCGGGTAGGGGGTCCCGAACTGTGCGTCAAGGCCGGATGGTAACAGGAGACAAGGGACACGATGTTTTTACCTAGGTTCGGGCCCTCTCGATGGAGGTAATACCCTACTCCTGCTTGATTAATATTGATGATATGGGTAGTACAAGAGTAGATCTACCACGAGATCAAGGAGGCTAAACCCTAGAAGCTAGCCTATGGTATGAATGTTGTATGATGAAGTTGTCCTACGGACTAGAACCCTCCGGTTTATATAGACACCGGATAGGGTTAGGGTTACACAGAGTCGGTTACATTGGTAGGAGATCTTGAATATCCGCATCGCCAAGCTTGCCTTCCATGCCAAGGAAAGTCCCATCCGGACACAGGGCGAAGTCTTCAATCTTGTATCTTCATAGTCCTGGAGTCCGGCTGAAGGTATAGTCCGGCTACCCGAACACCCCCTAATCCAGGACTCCCTCAGTAGCCCCTGAACCAGGATTCAATGATGACGAGTCCGGTGCGCAGATTGTCTTCGGCATTGCAAGGCGGGTTCCTCCTCTAAGTCCTTCATAGAAGATTGTAAACACCAAAAGTAGTGTCCGGCTCTGCAAAATAAGTTTCCACATATTGCCATAGAGAGAATAATATTAACACAAATCAAATCTGCTGACGTATTCCGCAGTGCGTCATCACACTACGGCCAAGTCCTTTACTCGAATCGTTTTTACTTTTCCACCTCAGCACGTTTTGCGAGGCGGTTTCCTTGGCACGTCCTGTCAAAGCAGAGATCGTGTCCCCTTTTTATGGGATTCTCATCAATACGGACGTGGGTAACCCTATCGTGCCCGTTAGCACGTTTCCTCGATTAAAGGCGAGTCCCAAACGGTTACGGGGAGGGCTCTTGGTATTCGAACTCTTATAAAGAGACCAAGGCCTTACTCCTTTTTTTCAATCTCAAACGAGTTCGCCCATCGCCTCGAGTTCCAACACCCTAGGCTCCAGATTCCGGGCGCTTCAGACCTTCGACAATGTCCGGCTCTGACCTCCAAGGTCGATGGACGCCCTCCTCCATCACGGAGGAGGACGTGCTAAAGTTGAGAGAGGCTAAGTTCTTGACCGGCGAAATTTCGCATAGGTTGCCTGCTCAAGGGCAGGTCCTTCCCAGTCCCCAGCCCGGTGAGAGCGCAGTATTCATGTCTCACTTCCTTCGGGGGTTAGGCTTCCCAATGGATCCCTTCGCGAGGGGGCTACTGTTTTATTACGGGCTGGAATTTCACGACTTAGCTCCGGAGTCCATCCTCCAAATCTCCTCATTCATTGTCGTGTGTGAAGCGTTCCTCCGTGTTACCCCTCACTTCGGATTATGGCTCAAGACCTTTAAAGTGGAGCCGAAGGTGATCGAGGGACGGCACGCAGAGTGCGGAGGCGCTGTCATAAGAAAAAATGCTGATGCTCCATGGCCCGAGGGCTCTTTTCAAGAGGAGCTAGGCTTGTGGCAACGAGAGTGGTTTTATATCACCGCTCCCCGGGGCACCAAGTGGGTGGCGCCTCCTGCCTTTCGCTCGGGTCCCCCACCACGGCTAGTGTCATGGGTCAACAAAGGGTTAGATTGGGGGTTACCCAAAGACGTGCCCTTGTTGCAGGGCCGCATTAAGGATCTCTTGGAAGGAGACCTCAGCCTGGTCAAGGTGACGCAGGTCATGCTGATTCGCCGAATACTGCCCAGCAAACGTCGCTCCCTTCGCTTGTGGGAGTTTAATCCGGAGGAACCGCGAGCTCTCCAGAGTTTCATGGGCGCAACGTCCGCGGAGATGTATAAGATGTTCTTCGGATCACAAGAAATGTGTCCGGATTTAACCGAGGATGCAGGCCTAAGCTGCAATCGCCCGGATACTCAAGTAAGTAACCTTGTGCCCGGACCTGCTATCCGTATAATTGTCATAAACTTGCCCCTAAAAGAGTTGTCCTTTTAAACAGGAGTGGATAGCGAAGGCAAAGCTGATCAGGTGTCCGGCTCCCCTTCCCGAAACTAGGCCGGATCCCGTGCTTGTCAGGATGTTGAAGATAATGCCTCTGGAGGGAAGCAAGGGGGAGGACAAGGAAACTATGGCCTCCTCGAAGGAGGCTGCTCCGAAGTGAGGAACCGAGAATTCCTCTCCTAAGGGGAAGAAGAGGGCCGCCTCTGACAACCCGGAGACCATGGCCTCGAAGCGGGGGAAAAAATCCTCGTCAGAGGGTCCGACGCCGGGGAGTTCCTCGGCCGAACTACGCCCTCAAAGGGATCAGCCCTCCAGCGAGCCGTAAGTAGAGAAAGATTTTCCTTTCAAGGGGTGAGAGAAATCCTTAATTTATATCTGAGAAGATTAACCGAAATTTTACCTTGTAGCTCGGACCTCAGCCCTTCTCAGCAGAGCTCGTCTTCGGGGGATCTTCTTCCGGAGATGATGGAGAGCGGGACGCCTCCCCCTGCCGTGCCGCCTAGCGAGGCGAGCGACCCTGAGGTGTCGTCGCGAAGGGTTTCTCCGAATCCAGCAGGGGCGGAAGATAGCCATGTGTCCCCCCGAGGTTCTCCGCGTCCGGCCTTCGAAAGAGGTTATGGGACAAGTCCGGCACCGTCAGGTGCTCGGCCGGAGGAGCTAAAGATTCTGCTGGGGCGATCTTCTATCTCAGAGGAGCACCGTGCATTGATGGGCACGGTGATTGAAAGGATCTCATCCGCAGAAAGCGGATTGCATGAGGCCGTCAAAAGTTTACTGGCGGGTTTTGAGGTACGTTAGATAATGTACACTTTTGTCAGTTGCGCATAAGTAAGATGCGCCCTGTGTAGATAGTAGCCCCTGAGACTCTGTGCGTCGTCAAGAATTGATGGCACGCAGAGGATCATAATCCCAGGTCTAAGATGTCGCCTTTGAATGTAGGCGGCAGATTGTCTGGAATCGAGCCGGATTGATGATTTTGCCGAACTAAAGCAGCAACTTGACGTGGCAGATGCCGACATCGCGCTTGTCAACAAGCGGCTTGATGAGGCTCAAGGTATGTAATTCGTCGGGCGGCATCTGGTAAGAGGAGCTTTGTGCCAGTATCTTGTAATGTGTGTGCTTGATGCAGATGGTGCGGCCGCCGTGGAAAGTCTTAGGGCAGAACTTGCCCGAGCTAAGGAACAAGCCAGAAAAAGCGATGCGGCTGCCGCGAAAGCCCTTGAAGAGCTGAGAGCCGGACAGGCTGCTTACTGCCGAAGCAAGGAAGAGATGGCCGAGATGGCCGAAAAGTTGAAGAGCGCTGCAGACTGTTGCAAACTTCTTGAGGAAGAAGACCGGGCGAGACAGACAGACTTAGAGAAGGCCGTTGCCGATGCCAAGGACGCTCGCTCTGTGATGAGAGCTGCGAAGGAGGAGCTGCGTCAGGCCGAATAGATTGCGGCTGGAAAGCCCTTTATGCTGCGGAGGAAGTTTTGTGATCCGAAGTTTGCTCCGTTGGACCGGATGTGGAGTGTGGAGGACACCTATCTGGATTTGGCAGCAAGTGTCGCTGATGCAACCGAACACTTTCGAGATCAAAAAGATTGCAAAGTGGAAAAGCTTTTCTGGTCGCAGTTTCACAATCCAGAGCGTCCACTGGTAGTGGACGATCGTTTGGCTCAATGGGCCGAACTGAATAGGTTGTCCGGACTCGCCATGAAGTACGTCATGGGACATCTGTGGCCGGGGAGATCGGAGCCGAAGAGTTATTTCGGCTTGGTGCAGCAATTCCTTGACGTGGTGCCGCGTATTGATGCGATGAAGAGGTCAGCATGCATAGAGGGCGCACGGATGGCTCTTGCCCGTGTCAAAACATATTGGGCAGAGATGGAGACCACCGTTGTTGCGTCCCGAGACTCGGACAAAAGCCGAGTACCCTCCGAGCACTATTTTCAGGAAGTCCTTGAAGGCGCTCGTGTAATAGAGACGCAGTGCTTGAAGGATGCTATGTTATGATAGCGTATGTAATTATAAAGTAATATTTTGATAGATTGTAGTGGCATTTTATACTTGTGCCTTCAAGTATTGTGAACACCTCCTGTGCGGCCGTTTTAATATATATATACAAGATCTAAAAGATGGCAGTCGTTGGCTTCAGCCCCCATGCACATAGTGTGGGGGTGCTCGCAGAAGACGCATTTTCACACTTAACCCAACGTCTTGGTCCTACAAAGGAGGTGATAGCGCGGCGGGCCAGGCAACCGGACTATAATGCTTTAACACTTTCACTTAGCCATAGGAGCTTGACAGTGGGACTATTTAGGTAGCCCCTTGGTGGCGACTGCGCTCGCCCGAGTTTGGGGCGCGTATGTGCCTGGCCGGGAAACGGCCCTTCGTTAAAGCGGAGGAATCCTATAGATTCCGATAGGTCATCGAGTGACTGACCAGTCTCATGCTACATCATGACAGTCAGTTTTCGGCTTTCTCTACTGAGGTGCTCGCCCGGCCGAACCGGGGCACAATCGTAGTAGTTCTCCTGGTGCTACCTTAGCCGATAGAGCGGAACGTAAGGTAGCCGAACTCAGGAGCCGGGCAACCCAACATTTGACCAAAGACATGATTCGGAGCTGATGCATATAATGCCAAAACTCGCGACGCCGAACACTCCCTAAGGTGTTTGGTCTTTATGAGTGCGGGCAAAACAACACTCTTTATTGAAAAGGCCCTAGTGTCCAGGTATGCGCAAAAATTCTGACGTGGCCACATGCCAAGACGCCAGCCTCCTTCTTGGTTATATCAGAGAAAACCAGGGGATATGTAGCAACAAGAGACAGTAAAAAAGGTTTACGCAGGGTCTTAATCTAAAAAGAATCCTTAGGACGGGTCCCTACTGCACGTTTGCGCCTGTGTCTCCGTTGTGCCGTATCCTGGACGGGCGCCGCACGATGTTCATCTGTAAAAGAGAGGAACTGAATTGAAAATGGGTTGTGCTGAACAAAAGTTTAAAATAAACAAAGTATAAAAATAAAATATATAAAATTGAGCTTTATTGTCTCTTATTGTATATGTACGGAGCCCCTTGTGCGGGGGTATATGGCCACTAAGTCTGCATTAATGATAATTTTGTACCGAACTCGTCTATCCGCGTTCGTTGTCTTTAATGACCTATTCCGAAGTTTTTTTTGGCCGGTGAAGCCATTTTACTATGGGGCTGTCAAAGCAGCCGCACAGTCCTCTGCTTGGGGGAGGCGCATATCAATGCTTCCCCTTCAAAGAGATGATGCCTCGTGGACCGGGCATCTTAAGCGTTAGAGATGCGTAATGCGGTATTGCGTTAAAGCGAGCGAAAGCTTCGCGTCCCAGCAGTTCTTGATAGCGACTTGAGAATGGTGCGACGTGGAAAGTCAGCTTTTCGCGTCAGAAGTTATCGGTAGAGCCGAATATAACTTCGAGCCGGAGAAAACCCATGCAATGGGTGTCCGGACCAGGTGTTACCCCTTGAAAGGAGGTTTTGCTGCGGCGGATTCTTACTGGGTCTATCCCCATGTGATGGATTGTGTCCTGATATATCAGGTTTAGTCCACTGCCGCCGTCCATAAGGACATTTGAAAACTGGAGTCCACCAATTATTGGATCGAGTATCAAGGCGGTCCAACCTACGTTCCTGATACTTCTAGAATAATCCAGCTGATCAAACATGATTGGTTTTGACAACCAGGGGCGGGACCCCTTTGGGATAGGTCATGTGGTGCGTACCTTTATGGGTGTCGCACGTTTTGTTATGTGAAGTAAGTTCACTGTTTTTACTTCTTGTGGGAAGTTCTTTTGTTTCCTGGTGCTCTGCTTTTGGGGTTCGTCCTCGTCTTCGCTTGGTGTGTCGAGCCCCTTGTGTTCAGCATTGAGTGTGCCGGATTGTTTGAAAACCCAACAATCTCTATGGGTATGGTTAGCAGGCTTCCCAGGAGTGTTGTGTATTTGACATATCCTGTCCAGGATTTTGTTTAAGTTGGATGGATCATCCTTGTTATCCTGGAGGGGCGTTTTTGTCTGATTCTGTCGTGAGCCTTTGAATCCGGCGTTAACTGCCGTGCTCTTCGGACTTTTCTCCTTAGTCCGGCGACGGTCCTTGTTGCGTCGCGGTTTTCCGTTTCCATCCCTAGTTTCGGATGTACTTGGGTCGCTAGGGCTGCATCTTGCCAACCAGTTGTCCTCTCCTGCACAAAAGCGGGTCATGAGGCTTGTTAGTGCGGCCATTGTTCTTGGCTTTTCTTGGCCGAGGTGTCTGGCAAGCCATTCGTCTCGGACGTTATGCCTGAAAGCTGCTAAGGCTTCGGCGTCCGGACAGTCGACTATTTGATTCTTTTTAGTGAGGAATCTATTCCAGAATTGCTGAGCTGATTCTCCGGGCTGTTGAGTTATGTGACTAAGATCTTCTGCATCCGGAGGGCGGACATAGGTCCCTTGAAAATTTGCTCGGAAAGCATCCTCGAGCTCTTCCCAACTTCCAATTGTGTTTTCAGGAAGGCTTTTAAGCCAATGCCGGGCTGGCCCTTTAAGCTTAAGGGGTAAATATTTTATGGCGTGGAGATCATCTCCTCTAGCCATATATATGTGGAGGATATAATCCTCTATCCAGACTCCAGGGTCTGTTGTTCCATCATATGCCTCTATGTTTACGGGTTTAAATCCCTGTGGAAATTCATAGTCCGGGACCTCATCGGTGAAACATAGGGGGTGTGCGGCGCCCCTGTATTTGGGTGTGCCGGATTCTGATGATGGCTTTATTGCATTGCTCACAAGAGCTTGCTTTCTAGGCCCGTAAATGGACCTGACTGGGCCATGATGCGAATCCTTGAGTGGGTCGCATGCCGATTTAAGTGCGGCGCCGCTTTATGCTGGCCATGGGGTCGTCTATCCGACTGTGTGGCCTTCTTGTTTTTTGAATGCGAGGGCTCTAGGGCCTCTTCGTCGAATTCAGGCAGTAGCTTTCTCTTCGGATAGCTTTTAGTGCAGCGACCATCGCCGTATTTGTCTGCGGTGTTGATTACTTTGCTCTATCTGATCCTGAGAGCATCTTCCGCTGTTTTTAGCTTCCGCTTCTGCTTTTTCAGGCTGCGTGCTATAGCAACGAGCCTCTTGTGGAGATTCTTCTGCTCCGTGGGTTTATCCGGCGTAAGATCGTCCGGAGTGCCATTTTCGCCGGGGGAGGGATGTTCGGTTTCTCTATCCGTGTTGCCCTATTCGGACGGTTTCTCTAAGGCCTGCTCGTCGTCTACCGGCTCGTCCTGCTCTATGGCTGGGTTTTTATCGAGGCGGGGCTTGGGTCGGTGTTTACGCCGACGCTTTGATTGCTTTCCGGGGGGTCGATCTCCCGTTCCATCCCCTTTTTCCTCGTTGTCTCTTCCTTTAGGGGTATCCACCATGTACACATCATGAGATGAGGTGGCTGTCCAATGCCCTATGGGTGTTGGTTCATCTGTATCTCCTGCATCGTCATCCATGCTGTCGATGTCTGTGGAGTCGAAGTTGAGCACGTCGTTTAAATTGTTGACAGTGGCTACCAAGTGGGTGGTGGGTGGGCTTTGAATTTCTTCATCGTCCGTATCCCATCCTCGCTGACCGTAATCCGGCCAGGGCTCTCCTGATAAAGAGAGAGACTTTAGAGAATTCAGGATGTCGCCAAAGGGCGAGTGCTGAAAGATGTCCACGGCGGTGAACTCCATTATTGGCGCCCGATCGGAACCGATCGGCAGGGGCGCGGGGGGTTCGGAGTCCGGAGAAGAGTCCGGATCTTTGGAGTCACGGGTCATGCAGAGTGCAGGGCTGGCGTTCGGCTCGATCGCCTTTGAGATCGCAGCCCCCAAGGTGACGTCCAACCGATTATCCTCGATTGGCGCAGCTGGCTCCGAATTAAGGGTCAGAGCTGGTGCGTTTGCGGCCTCCAGGGCACTGTTCGGTGGCAGAGCTAGATCATGCCCCACGAGACAGTGCGGCGCGCTTGGCTGTGGCTCAAATCCGTCGAAGATCAAATCTCCGCGGATGTCTGCCATGTAGTTTAGGCTTCCAAACCTGACCTGATGGCCAGGGGCGTAGCTTTCGATCTGCTCCAGGTGGCCAAGTGAGTTGGCCTGTAGTGCGAAGCCGCCGAAGACGAAGATCTGTCCGGGGAGAAAAGTCTCACCCTGGACCGCATCGTTGTTGATGATCAAAGGAGCCATCGGGCCTAAAGGCGACGACACAGAGGAACTCTCAATGAAAGCACCAATGTCGGTGTCAAAACCGGCGGATCTCGGGTAGGGGGTCCCGAACTGTGCGTCAAGGCCGGATGGTAACAGGAGACAAGGGACACGATGTTTTTACCCAGGTTCGGGCCCTCTCGATGGAGGTAAAACCCTACTCTTGCTTGATTAATATTGATGATATGGGTAGTACAAGAGTAGATCTACCACGAGATCAAGGAGGCTAAACCCTAGAAGCTAGCCTATGGTATGAATGTTGTATGATGAAGTTGTCCTACGAACTAGAACCCTCCGGTTTATATAGACACCGGATAGGGTTAGGGTTACACAGAGTCGGTTACATTGGTAGGAGATCTTGAATATCCGCATCGCCAAGCTTACCTTCCACGCCAAGGAAAGTCCCATCCGGACACGGGACGAAGTCTTCAATCTTGTATCTTCATAGTCCTGGAGTCCGGCTGAAGGTATAGTCCGGCTACCCAAACACCCCCTAATCCAGGACTCCCTCAATCGCCGGTAGGGGCGGGCGCACGCATGGGGCACATCCCGGGCATAGCCGGTGCACGACAAGCGGGACCACAGGCGCGTGGGGGCGCGTCAACCACCGCGGCGTCCGTGATGAGGGCGCACGGCGACTACAGCTTCGGTCAGAAGAATGGGCGGCGTGGACGATGGCCTACGGCAGTAATCGAGGGAAGGGAGAGGGGGAGCAGCCACGGGAGCTCACAGGGGAGGACGGGGCGACTCGGGGAGGTGCAGGGGGCGGCGAGGGTTGAGGAGGCCGGCGGGGAGGAGGACGAGGACGGGGCATCAGCATCGCGGCGTCGGGGAGGCGGAGTCGAGTAGCTTCGGGCGAGGTCCAACAATGGCGAGTGGCGAGGCGACGGCGTCAAGGGCAGGCGTAGGGTCGGGGCACGCCGTGCGGGAGGAGACGGAGAGGCGGGCGTCGATGAGGTGGCGAGGGGCGACGGTGAGGTGGTCGGGGCTCGCTGCCCCGATCTCGATCCAGACGGGATCGGGTGAGGGAGTGGGAGTGGGGAACGAGGAGGAGTGGGGGTCGTGCGGGTGTGGTGGTGGATTGGGCTAGGGTTCGAGGAGGCGTGGGGGGGTTAAGCGGGGAGAGGTGGGCCGGCCGAGATGGGCTGGCCGACTGGGCCGGGGGGGGTCTAGGCCCAGGGGCAGTCGGCCTTTTCACACATTTTTTGTTTCTGGCTTTCTTTTAAAACTTCTCTGCTTTCTTTTATTTTCAAAAAGCAAAACAGTTTTATAATTTATAAAACTTACACTTAGCATAAGAGTATAACTTAGGCTACTGCCACATTAAGCTTAACATTATAATACATTAGCTTAGCATTTTTTTAACTTAAAAAGCATTTAATTTAAATGCTTTAGCCACTGTTTTAACTAGTTTAGGGCACTTAGACATTTTGGAAAAAAGTTAGTTCACTGCCAATATTATCAAAAGAATAATTGCCACATGATGAACATTTTAGATTTCATGTCTGACAAATATGAATTTTGACTTTAGATTGGATTTGAATTTGAATTGTGATTTGGATCAAGTGAAGATTAGCAACAGTAACATGATGACATGGCTCCATTAACAGGACATTACTGTAGAATGACACTGGGGGTGTTACAAATCTCCTCCACTACAAGAAATCTCGTCCCGAGATTTAAGTGGGGAAGTAAAGAGCAACTTCGGGAGAACTGACCCTTATAGGGTTGATTATCTGGTGAACAATTCAGGGAATGAGGTAGAAATATCTCTCGAGTTGAAACTTAATAAAACATCGAGAGCAAAGTATGAAGGTACAATAGGAAGTTTCAAGCGAATGGATAAACGATTGATACCTGAACAGAGTGTGAGAAAGGGGTTCAGAGCATCGGGAATAGATCATCTCTCGAAAGGTGGCTCGTGACATGATATGAAGCCAAATGCAAGAATATTTCAGAATCAAAGATATACAGGAGAGTCGGGTTCCGATCCTGTGGAACTGTGGGTTATGGGCCCACCATGTGGGTTAAAAGTAGAAAGGGGGCCGATAGCAAGGCATGTCAGGTGATAGACTGTCAGGTATGTTGCCAACAACGTTGGTACTAAGGGCGAGGGACGAAGAGAACTATTTTCCTGCTCGTTGAACGAGGCGGACCAATAGGCAAAGTTCTCGTCCATTGGTGGTTACCGGAATGTCATCAACAATAGTAACAGGGTCTCACTGACAAGGTTGTACAACGGAGTGTTTTATAAGCAGGGAATTATTTCTACTTATATCATATATATCACAAGAAGGGTTAAACAAACCAATGAAAAGGAAAAGTGATTATCAGATTTAAACAGAACAATGGAAAGGAAAATATGGTTATTAGCTTAACCAGACCAATGGAAAGGAAAAGGTGCTTATACAAAGGAAAGAGTATATGCTTCCCAAGAACAAACAGAGCATGATATACATGATAGGACATCAAGTACTTATCCATTTAGTTAATGGGGCAAGGAGAATCATGATGTTTACCCATACAACAGTGTTTGGATAATTGACTAAGAAACATTTATCATTGCGCCTTCAATGTTCTTAATGATGTTCGGAGTAACACAGTCATACTTTTGGATAGCATTGACATGGTCATCAGGTAAAGGGCAGACCTTAGGAACACAAAGGATCCATCGGAAACAACTTAGAAAATAAGTCATACAATTTCATCAAGGAAAAGATGAGGGTGTGGCCGACGGGCTCAGCAACAACCCATCGACATGTCAAAAAGGATGTATTTCCAAAATTATATGAACAAGTTTGTGTTGGGGAAGGCAAGAATGTTGTCGATGATAACACAAATCATCGAGGATCAAGGATTGTATTTCTCATCATGAATTCGATTGATATCCTGGAAGAGCTCGGAATGCTGATGATGATCACGACACATTTGTCGAGAGATTCCATGAAGATGTAATCGATCCGCGATGACATCAAGTCAAAGGAATGATGAAGCGAAAGGTTATTGGAACCACGGGTACGACACAAACTCGAAATCAAGCTTGTTGTTCAAGGCGAAATGATATGACGAGGAAGATCGACGTATGCTTAGCTCATCATCAAAAATTGTGCTCCGGGAAGATGGACCAGGTAGCACAGTTAAAATTTAGCACGGTAATGATACAGCCGATCAGGCTAGGAATGACTTGAAGGATTATTAAACTCGTAAGCAACAAAAATTACTTAAGAGTTATAGAATCGGAGTGTGGAATCGATTCACTTATCGGCGTTCTCAAGTGACTAACAACTCAAAACCCGGGGAAATTTGAAATCGATGAGAAGCAATACCAAATGAAGACTCGTAGGAAGCAACACGGTTCTTTGTTATTCTCGAGGTACCGAAGGGTAATACTCGAAGGAAGATCAAAATAGAGGTTGCGGAGATGCATTGATCTGCAGAAGACAAGTGCTTTAACTTGTCCGAGAAATGGAATTAAAGGGGAACAATCATGGTGAGAACCACGGTTGCAAAGGACCAAACATAGATACCATATGAACTTATAATAAGGGGATTATTATATCACAAGAAGCTTCCATGATAAGTTCCACATCGGGTCCATGGGCATGAACACAAAGTTCAAGGTCGACTCCCACTTCTTCAATGCATAACCTTCCATTCACTTCTTGTTTTCAATGAAGTCATAGTGTTGAAATTATATCAGGCAAAATGCCAGAAGAGTATGACTCGTGAAAACTCTCGGGTTCACATGGATTAAGGAAGGAATAGGTTCAACCCATAGGGGCATCTTGGGAACATATACCACAAACTCCACGAGTAAAATAACACAAGCTCGAAGGCAGAGCATGGTTGAGAAGGCAGAGGATACAATTTACCAAAGGCAATGTGTATCAGGGAAGAGCACACAAAATTTTGAATATGAAGGAAACTACTAGTTAACAATCCAACAAAGATTCAGCGGTCCTTAATGGATCTGATGTGAGTATCAGTACTCAATCAGAAGAAGGAAAGAATGCAAGGCATCGGATTATAGATATATCTGGATAACTTCAAAGCTTGAATACAAAGGAATTACGATTTTTATATCAGAAGATCAGAAGCAGAGGCTCTGATCAAAAGATGAGTAAGTTGAATAGACTTAGAGGTGCACCCGATCAAATCTTGATTGGGCAAGAACCAGCTCATAACTGGAGCGATGTCGGAGCCGGAAAGAAAATTTCCAAAGATTAATTGATGATTGCAAGTATTCGCTCACACGTTGAATCCATAGGAACAGAATGACGACCACAAAGAATTTTAAAGAATATTGCTAGACATATGGAATTAATCCTAATGCAAGCAGGCATGAATTTCAAGAGCAACAGGGGGTTCAGAGAAATTTCGGAAGATCGATTAACAATGGGAATGACATTGCGAAGCACATGATCAACTAGGGATGAACGAATCCCTAATAAGTGTGAGGAATTATTCGTAGTGCGAAAGAAGCTGCAAAGCAGAAGCACAAGGATTCTCGAAACAACGAATAGTATAGGGGGTAACTTGTAATCATCAAGAGCAATTGGGAATGATTGTATGAATGACATGCGTAAGTTGTTATCCTTATGAACATAACGTTGGTAGGGAATTGCAAAGGCGGAGGTCACAAGGGTCTCGGGAAAACATCGGAGAGTAACTACAAAATCTTCTGGTGCAGTAAGCGGTCATCGGTAATGTCGGGGCTCTCCGGGAGGAAGTGGGTCCGAGAACCTAAGTGTCGGCGTTAGTAAATCCATTTTAACCAGAATAGGAGAGAGATCAGAGTCCCAGAGTATGGTCGAGGAATAAAAGATCCTAATACCACCCAATTGGCGACGTAGGCCCGTAAGCCACACAGCCAAGTTAGTAAAACGGTTTCCGGTTTCTAGACTCAACTTCGGCCAAAGAGTTGGAAAGGGGGCTTCCTAGAGGCAGTCGGCTCTGATACCAACTTGTGACGCCCTCGATTCAATCGTACACTAATCATACACGCAAATGTGTATGATCAAGATCAAGGACTCACGGGAAGATATCACAACACAACTCTAGACACAAGTTAAAATAATACAAGCTTTATATTACAAGCCAGGGGCCTCGAGGGCTCGAATACATAAGCTCGAAAACACAAGAGTCAGCGGAAGTAACAATATCTAAGTACAGACATGAGTTAGACAAGTTTGCCTTAAGAAGGCTAGCACAAAAGCAACAACGATCGAAAAGGCAAGGCCTCCTGCCTGGGAGCCTCCTAACTACTCCTGGTCGTCGACGGTCTCCACGTAGTAGTAGACATCGGTGGTGGCATCTAGCTCCTGGGCTCCGACATCTGGTTGCATCAACTGGAAAGAAGAAGAAAGGGGGAAAAGGGGGAGCAAAGCAACCGTGAGTACTCATCCAAAGTACTCGCAAGCAAGGATCTACACTATATATGCATCGGTATCAATGAAAAGGGCTGTATCTGTGGACTGGACTGCAGAATGCCAGAAGAGAAGGGGAAAGCCTAGCCTATCGAAGACTAGCATCTTCTGGAAAC
The DNA here is from genome assembly GCF_056163025.1 of Triticum urartu. Taxonomy (NCBI): domain Eukaryota; kingdom Viridiplantae; phylum Streptophyta; class Magnoliopsida; order Poales; family Poaceae; genus Triticum; species Triticum urartu. The sequence goes on from NC_141879.1 coordinate 176,137,944, forward strand.
CATCATCTTGCAGCAACAGGAGGGAGTAGAGTAGCTTAAAGTAAAGTAGTAGTAGTAGTGTTATCAACCTCGGCCAGAGATCCTTTCTCGACTCCCTGCGAGAAAGCAATGCCAGAGCCATACTATCCAGTTATCATCACAATCCAATTCTCATCACCATCCAGTTCTCATCACAAGTATCCAGTTCTAGTTGTATCGATCGGGATACAACTCCAAGTGTCCGTTACCGTAGGACAGGCTATCGATAGATGTTTTCTTCCCTGCAGGGGTGCACCAACTTACCCACCACGCTCGATTAACTCCGGCCGGACACACTTTCCTGGGTCATGCCCGGACTCGGCCAAACAATACGCCGCAACCCGACCTAGGCTTAATAGAGAGGCCAGCACGCCGGACTAAACTTATGCCCCCATGGGTCATGGGCCATCTCCCCGGGAACTCCTGCACGTTGCGTATGCGGCCGGTGAGCAGACCTAGCTACCTCCTTCAACAAGGCAGGCGCTTACGCAGTCCAACCCGACGCGCGCCGCTCAGTCGCTGACGTCTATTAAGCTTCGGCTGATGCATACGACGCAGAACGCCCATACTATGCCCACGTGATGGTTAGTGCTATCAGGCCAGAGGCCCCTTGGATCAAATATCCAAATCGTAGTGGATTAGGAACGCGCGGTAACAAGCAGAGACTCCCGAAAGATGTGACCCCGTTGCCCCGTCTCGAGGACTTGCGACAAGGGCTAGGAATGCCAGGCCACGCCTCGTAATTATCTCACAGGCACCTTCCAGGTCCGCCCGACTCCACATCACTCGCAATTAAGCTCGCGCGGGTACCCCTCAGGGTCGACCCGTCTTTCCAAGTAAGAGTGGTAAAGTCCAAGTATCTGTGTGTCCAAACATCAAGGGGAAGACCCGAGGAATCACCCTCGGTGAATTCCACTCGATGTAATCATCAAGGTGAACGTAAGAGGATCCACCCTCGAGGTTCACACTTGAGGGGTTGCACGATAGAGCCGTATCGGGAATGGTGTAAGAGGAAATCACCCTCGATGACCACGACCGAATAGCTACACTACAGAATTATCATCAGGAGTGCGTTATGAGGGATCACCCTCGGCACTCGATAGTAGTTCTGCAAAGTCGAGCAACAAAAGGGGCGTGATGTGATGTGAGGTGTCGGGCTCTAGTCGTCGATCACGTAGATCGAGTCGTCGATGATGAAGCAGGGGCAACAAGGACAAGTGGGGGGTCACTGATGGATCACTAACCAACCTATACTAAGCAGTTTAGGATAAGCAGGTAATGTACAACAGCAGATACAAAAGCAGGCTATGCATCAGAATAGGAGCAAACAATAACAGTAGCAAAATCTAATGCAAGCATGAGAGAATGGAATGGGCGATATCGGGATGATCAAAGGGGGGCTTGCCTGGTTGCTCAGACAAGAAGAAGGGGTCGTCGTCGACGTAGTTGAACACAGCGGCATCAGCAACAGTATCGGGGTCTACCGAAGAGAAGAGGGGGGAGAAACAGTAAATACATAACAAGCAAGTGCATAACAGGACTACAGGCAGAGCTAGACGTGTTCTAACGCGGTGCTACACGATACCGGTGAAGGGGGAAGTCAACAGGGAATGTTTTCCGAAAGTTTGGCATTTTCGGACAGACGAATCAGAGGGGGACGGTTGCAGGTTCGCTATACTTGGGACGTGTGGTGGATGAGCGGACCGCGTATCCAGATTCGTCTCGTCATTCTAAGCAACTTTCATGTACAAAGTATTTTCACCTGGCCTACGGTTTATTTTATATTAATTTCCAAAGATTTAGCCATATTCTGAAATTATTAAATAAATAATTCGAAAAAAAACAGAAAAGAGCTGGGTGCACCCGGTGCAGTGCACCAGGGGCTGACAGGTGGGTCAGGTGGCCCAGTTGAACCAGTCAACAAAGACTGGTCAACAGAGTGAATAGAGCATGAAGGTCCCGCAAGTCAATGTCACATGTGTTATTTCAGTTTTAACATCTTTTAGTTAGCAGCAGGGCTCGTATGTAATAGACACATTAGGTTAGTTACCTAGTTAAGCCTAAATTAAATTAAGTTAATTAAGTAAGTAATTATTATTTATACATTTTTCTATTCTCTTTTTTTTGGCGTGGGGCCCGTTCGACAGTGGCACAGAGGCCTTAGCGGGGCGGGCGCTGGGTGCGAGCGCCCGAAGGGACAAACCCAGGAGCGCGGGTGAAGGCCGCCGAGGCACGGCGAGGCGCCGGCTAGGGCAAGCGCGGGAGGCGCGGCATGGAGGAGGGCCGCGGGCGGCAGTAGGTGGCGAGGAGCAGCAGGGCAAGGCCGCAGGCGCGGCCGGCAGCGGGCAGCATCGCCGGCAGGGGCGGGCGCACGCACGGGGCACATCCCGGGCATAGCCGGTGCACGACAAGCAGGACCACAGGCGCGTGGGGGGGCGCCAACCGCCGCGGCGACCGTGATGAGGGCGCACGGCGACTACGGCTTCGGTCAGAAGAATGGGCGGCGTGGACGACGGCCTACGGCAGTAATCGAGGGAAGGGAGAGGGGGAGCAGCCGCGGGAGCTCACAGGGGAGGTCGGGGCGACTCGGGAAGGTGCAGGGGGCGGCGAGGGTTGAGGAGGCCGGCGGGGAGGAGGACGGGGCGTCAGCGTCGCGGCGTCGGGGAGGCGGAGTCGAGTAGCTTCGGGCGAGGTCCAACAATGGCGAGCGGCGAGGCGACGGCGTCAAGGGCAGGCATAGGGTCGGGGCGCGCCATGCGGGAGGAAACGGAGAGGCGGGCGTCGATGAGGTGGCGAGGGGCGACGGCGAGGTGGTCGGGGCTCGCTGCCCCGATCTCGATCCAGACGGGATCGGGTGAGGGAGTGGGAGTGGGGAACGAGGAGGAGTGCGGGTCGTGCGGGTGTGGTGGTGGATCGGGCTAGGGTTCGAGGAGGCGTGGGGGGTTAAGCGGGGAGAGGTGGGCCGGCCGGGATGGGCTGGCCGACTGGGCCGGGGGGGGTCTAGGCCCAGGGGCAGTGGGCCTTTTCACACATTTTTTTGTTTCTGGCTTTCTTTTAAAACTTCTCTGCTTTCTTTTATTTTCAAAAAGCAAAACAGTTTTATAATTTATAAAACTTACACTTAGCATAAGAGTATAACTTAGGCTACTGCCACATTAAGCTTAACATTATAATACATTAGCTTAGCATTTTTTAACTTAAAAAGCATTTAATTTAAATGCTTTAGCCACTGTTTTAACTAGTTTAGGGCACTTAGACATTTTGGAAAAAAGGTTCACTGCCAATATTGTCAAAAGAATAATTGCCACATGATGAACATTTTAGATTTCATGTCTCGCAAATATGAATTTTGACTTTAGATTGGATTTGAATTTGAATTGTGATTTGGATCAAGTGAAGATTAGCAACAGTAACATGATGACATGGCTCCATTAACAGGAGATTACTGTAGCATGACACTGGGGGTGTTACACCTGGCTAGCGGTGGGAGTATTAGGGGGCGGTGAGGCCTCCGCCGCATCGCAGCCGGCCACGGGAGGCAGGAGCACGAGGCACGACCGGCGCTAGTTTGGGTGGCTGGAGCAAGAAGACCAGAGGTTGAAGACGCGCTACGGTCGTTGGATGGACATTGTACGGTCACTGGAGCTAGAATCGTGCATATTGACTAAGTTGACAAAGCCCTCCATCCCCGTCAACTTAGTAGGCCCAAAAGTCAGCCTTCCACTATACTGTGTCCCAGCTAACAGGGGGAGTATTCATTTTTTGTGCGTAATAAGGAGGCACTTCCTTGCGTGCGAAGATATAGCTGGTGGGTCCGAGCTGTCAGCGGCGGTAACTTTTTTTTCGCGAAATACAGAGGCCCTTTCAGTGGGTCCCTGTTGTCAGGTGGAGGAATCATTATTTTGCGCGTAATAAGGAGACATTTCCTTGCGTGCGGCCGTGGACCCAGCTGTCGGCCTCTCCACGTACAGTCCACTTCAGATGCATGTCGGTCGTTGACCATGTTGACAAGGCCGCGCCGAGAGCACCAGGGTGGTGGACGACGGTGAGGCCTAGGAAGGGAACGACACGGAGGCAGGGAAGACTCGGCAGTTGTTTCCCACGCGGAGGGGAGTACGACTGTACGAGGGTTTACTGGTTCGTCTGCCATCGCCGGAGAATAACAGCAGGAGTGGGTGAGTAGAGGGATGGCTAGGCCAGCGATGGGAGTACGGTGGGGCAGTGAGGCCTGCGCGGCAGCATAGCCGGCCGCGGGGAGGAGGGAGCAGGCAGTCCCGCCGGCGCTTGTTTGAGCGGCTGGAGCAAGAAGAGCATAGATTGAAGAAGCACGACGGCCGTTGGATGGACATCCAACAGTCACTGCTTGTGCGTCAACCTTTTTTTAGGAAAGCCTCAAATCTGTGGAAAACACCATACAACCCATCTGCCATTATTTCTAATAATTTACAGCCCATTTTCTAATTCTTAAGGTTTTTTTTGAGCCCATGTTCTTTTGTTAGCATTACAGCCCATATTGTGGCCACGGTTAAAAAATTATATGAAATTTTGCATATTTCGGTGCGGTCCGAACTATTTTTAATCCCGAAATTTCAACTCACATTCAAACTGATTTTAAAAATATATGTATATCAATATAAAATCCAACAAATTCTCCATGCATAAAAATTAATGTAATTTCAAATCTTGAAATGAAAAAAAAAGATATTTGAAACTAATTGCCGGTTTGATGTGTTTTAAAAATGTACAGCCCATTTCTCATTACTGATGGGCCATTTTCTCGGCCAGCCGAATGAAAGCTCTCCTCGTCTTGAAAGATTTGCAGCCCAAGGCCTGACAAAGCGACTTACTTGGCAAATCACAAAAAAACTGGGCTGTGGCCATGGACCCAGCTGTCAGCCTCTCCATGTACAATACTCTTCTGATGGAAGTTGTTCCTTGACCACGTTGACCACGCCGCGTGGAGAGCACCACGGCGGTGGACGACGGCGAGGCCTAGGAAGGGGATGACACGGAGCCGGGGAAGACGCGGCAGTGGAAGCCCGCGCGGAGAGGAGTACGAGGGTTCACTGGTTCGGCTGCGGTGTGAGGTTGCCATCGCTACAGGGCCTGGCCAGCGATGGGAATAGTAGGGGGCGGTGAGGCCTCCGCGGCAGCACAGCCAGCCACGGGAGGCAGGAGCATGCGGCACGACCGGTGCTGCTTTGGGCGGCTGGAGCAAGAAGACCAGAGGTTGAAGAAGCACTACAGCCGTTGGATGGACATCGTACGGTCACTGGAGCTAGAATCGTTCATATTGACTAAGTTGACAAAGCCCTCTGTCCCCGTCAACTTAGTTGGCCCACAAGTCATCCTCCCACTATGGTGGGTCCCAGCTAGCAGGGGGTATTCATTTTTTTATGCGTAATAAGGAGGCACTTCCTTGCGTGCGAAGATATAGCTGGTGCATCCGACATGTCAGCGGGGGGAACGTTTTTTTTGCGAAATACAAAGGCCCTTCCGGTGGGTCCCAGCTGTCAGGTGGAGGAATCATTATTTTGCGCGTATAGTCCACGGCCGATGGATGTCGTTCATTGACCAAGTTGACCAGGCCGCGCCGAGAGCACCATGGCGGTGGACGACAGCAAGGCCTAGGAAGGGAAAAACACGGAGCCGGGGAAGACTCGGCAATGGTTGCCCACGCGGTGGGGAGTACGAGGGTTTACTGGTCCGGCTGCCGTCGCCGAAAAATAACAGGAGGTGTGGGTGAGTAGAGGAATGGCCTAGCCACGGGAGCCAGCAATGAAGTAGGGTGGGGTGGTGCGACCTGTGCGGCAGCACAGCCGGCCATGGGAGGCGGGAGCAGGCAGTCCCACCAAAGCTGGTTTGGGCGGCTGGAGCAAGAAGATCAGATATTGAAGAAGCAGCACGGTCGTTGGATTAACATCCAACGGTCACTGCTGCTAGAATCGTTTGTGGACTAAGATGACAAAGCCGAAGTACACGTCAACCTAGTAGACCCACAAGTTAGCCTCCAAATCTGTCCCAAACAGCATATACCTTAATTTAAATTTAATGAAATTTTACCCGCACAGAAACAATGAAATTTAAAATATCAAAATCCGAAAGAAAATAGTATTTTGGAACTAATTGCCTGTTTGCTGTATTTTTTTCATTTTACAGCCCATTTATTATTGCTTATAGCCCATTTCTTATTACTTATAGCCCATTTTCTGGGCAAAATGCATCCCTCCTCGTCTTGAAAGATTTCCGGCCCAGCAGGGCGTAGAAAAGCAAGTAGGCCTACGTTGGTTATTCTGCAAAAAACAAAATAGCTGGCTAGCCATTTTCAGAAAGGAAAAAAACAAACTCGGCTGGTCATGTGCTAAACATATGAAATAAAAGCCTGGGCTAGACGGGCCACAGGTCCCGCACAACCCAGTTGATACCCTTCTCCGTCCCGAAAAAACAAAATTACTGCGCGCGCTGCTAGGTCCCTACTGTCATCCTCACCATGTACAGTCATCTCCTTATTCCTCTCGGTTGTTGACCATGTTGACAACACCGGAGGGCGGCGCCACGGTGAGCGAACCAAGGCGAAGGACGATGGTGAGGCCTCGGAACAGGAGCCGGGGAAGATCACAGCCAGCCGTGGGAGGCGGGAGCAGGTGGTCCCGCCGGCGCTGGTTTGGCTTTGGCGGCTCGAGGAAGAAGAGACTGAAGAAACGCGACAGACGTTGAATGTCAATCCAACGGTCAAGGTTGGCACAATCATTTGTTTAGTAAGCGGACACCAAGTAGCATACTTTTTTATATATAGGAAGAAAACTGCGAGGAAAATGCGTTCGTCTTCCGTCCTCCTCACAGGGAACGTTCGCCACATAAGTGACTAGCACCCTTGGTTTTCAACCAAGAGGTCTTGGGTTCGAGTCCCAGGAACTCTCAATTTTGTCCTCCTTCCTTCCTTGCAAAAAAGGGAAAGAAAATCAAAGACTTGGGAAGGCATACAGAACAAGCTAGTGTACCAGTAAAGAGACGTTGCCGAGTTTTAGAAAAAAGAAAGACGTGCTCCTGTAGCTGGTTCGAATCCAAACCTAGACTATGACTATATATGGTGCTATGCTACTCTGCAAGTAATGAAACTGACATATCCAACATTCGCTTCTCCTCTTCTCTACTTACTCTGCCTAGCATCAGAAGCTCTGGCCGCAGCAACCATGTCCGCTGGCTGCTCATCCACCTGCTCTTCAGCAGGCAACAGCCAGATATGCGCCAAGTCGCCACCCATACCATCGCTTGTGGGTCTCATCACACCCTCGCCGGCACGCGCACCGTAGCCGATTGCTCATCGCAATCCGCTGCCGTTGGTGTGGTGCCACCGCTGCAAATCACGCAGAGTCATCCGTCGCGTCTCAACCACAATCTGCAACCCTAGCCGAGTCTTCTACAAATGCCCGAATCATGGGGTAATAATATGTTTAAGTGTTGTTCTGTTGCTTCCAGTTGCTGATTTTTTTAATAGTTTGGTTGATGATCTTCCAATTTGATTCGTGCATAAAAGGGAAGATTCGTGTGATTTGTATTTATGGGAAGTTGATGATGTGGGGGAATGCAACTACGCTGATTATTTGGTTAGCCGAGGAATCCCAATACCAGCAGGTTGGGGTGTTGGACAAGTAACTGAAGGAACGGCAGAAGAGGAAGATGCAGAGCAGAAGGTTAAAGATGCAGTTCCTCTAATCATGGCCAAGCAACAGCTGCTGAACGGCCTTGACAGCAATGAGGAGATGAAAGAGCTTGTGAAGATAATGGGAAAAATCGATGTGCTCTGTAGGATCATTGTCTCTTTATTTGCAGTGTATGTAGCACTCGTGATGTATTTAGTGTCTACGACATGAGCACTTTGCTGAAACTAGTAATGAATGAAACCTATGTAGCAGGCTGGGCGTAGTGTTGTGAACATCTAATGATTTCTATTAACGGAAATCAGGGGGTATCCCCTTTTGCTCATATAAATAAATAAATAAATAGCAGAGGCCCTGTCGAGTCAGCTTTGTTCTCATTCGAAGACGTCGAGCAAATTGCAGTCCAACAGCAAACTATGTCATCAAATTCAAGTTTCACAGCCAAATATGAGTACAACTAAACAACAATGTCATCATGTTTTAGTTGTCATACAATCACCAAACACAAATCAGCATACATAACAAGTGATGTTCTCACAGCAAAATACTAAACAACATGTTCATCAGGTTTCAGTTGTCATAGCAAACACAATTTCACATAGTAGATAAAAAAACATCTTCTGACAGGCAAATACGACAAAAGCAATGTAATCATCATCCACAGCAGTAGCGTCAACATCTTCGCCATGTGTATCAGTCTGAATCATAATTCCCCATGGTGTCATCTTGTTCTTCGTCCTCAACGTCCTCGAACATTGGCTTCTTCTTGATCAACTCTTGTATGTTCACAGCACGACAGGCAATCTTTTCACCGGCGTCATTGACATGATGGTTCTCAAAGATATTAGGAACATCTGTGTTATCTTGTACATCAGGAGCAGTGTAAGCATCATCTTGTTGTGCAACTTCATTAAACGAATTCCTCTGCTCAAACCTTTGCAATACTCTCCAGTCATCGCTACGTGCAAATGTGTCTTCCAAGAAAAATATCTATGTTGCTTGATTTGCCAAAATAAAAGGCTCGTTGATCTGGTACGCCGCCTTGACATTGATGGATTTGAAATAATCATCAGCTCTGGGTTCTGCGATCCTGGAAAACAGGTTATACCAACGACAGCACAACAGAACCACACACCAATGATCCTCGAAACTGGACATATACTGCAACTGAACAATGTCTGTTTTGTTAGCATATATTTTAGTTGTCTCTTTGTCATACGTATCCGTGCTCATGATGGCACTGTTTTGTGTCTTCCTGCCTTCGTCTCGTGCAAGGGTGTTGTAGCGCACATCTCCAACAACGCAAGATTCATAATGTCTTACCCGAGTATCAGGACCCATTGCTAGTGAGTAAAGGGCATCATCAACTGCCTGCGCATCCTCGAGCATCTTCTTAACCTATGGTTAGAAAATAGACAAGCTGATCATCTTATGTACTCAATATATTTAAAAAACTGACAGTGCACTTCAAAAGCTTACATGGTTCTTGAACCATTTCGCAAATCCTGCCATAACCAGTTTGTCAATGTTTCTTGGATTTTGTGGCAGTAACTCCTCTTTGTAGATGCTGCACAACATAGTGATCGCGTCAAACATCTAAATATATAAGAATGTGCTGCAAGTTTAGTAGATTACGATGTATAAGCTGTAGTACTGCACTTACTTGATATAAGGTAGTATCTCAGGACAGTTATTCAACACATACCAAACCATTTTGTCCAAATCTTTAGGTTTGTCCTCTTGTCGACTCTTCCCTGTAACTCGAACAGAATAATCGAAAACATTGAGCCCGAGATTGTCTTCACCCACCTCTTTGCTAAGCTGATCAGCTGTTTCAATGTATTTTGAGCAGAATGTCAACGCTTCTGTAGCAATGTAGGCCTCTGCAATGGAACCCTCGGGTCTAGCTCTGTTCCTAACATAGGCCTTGAAAGTGCCTAGCCGCCTTTCAATAGGGTACATCCAGCCATACTGTACTGGACCTCTAAGTAGTGCCTCATCAGGTAGATGAACAGCCAAATGCACCATCACATCAAAGAAGGCTGGAGGATATATCTTCTCAAGGTCGCATAGGATAGTTGGTATCTTGCCTCTAAGACGCTCCAAAGCATCTATCCTGATATTCCTACTGTAGAGTTCCCTGAAGAATTGTCCCAACTCTGCAGCTGCTCTGTATAAGTCAGGGCGGCCCAATCCTCTAAGGATAACAGGTAAAACCCTTTGAAGTAGGACGTGGCAGTCATGAGTTTTCAACCCTTGTACCTTGTTTCCATCTGCAGTGACTCTCCTTTCAGGCTTGGAAGCAAATCCATGTGGGAATCTCACACGTGACAGGACCTCACAGAATTCTTTTCTTTTTACCTTGTCCAAGACGTACACAGCTGATGCCATATCCCATGGTTTACCTTCATCTTGCACCTGCAAATCCTTTCTGATACCCAGGTGTGTCAAATCAATCCTAGATTTTAAGGTATCTTTTGTCTTGCCTTCAATATTAAGAAGTGTGCCGATAATGCTGTCACATATATTTTTCTCGATGTGCATCACATAAAGATTAAGCCGCAGATCCAAATCTTTCCAATACTCCAAGTCCCACAAAGTGGACCTGCGAGTAAACAATAATCTCTCTTCTACCCTGCCACGCTTCCTTTTCCCGCTACCATTACCAGGATGGTTTCCTGGTGTAATATGCCTGACCTTCTCTAATTCCACTTGCAACTCATCGGCGGTGAGCCTCTTTGGCGCATCACAGTTTTCATGCTTTGCATTGAACACATGTCTTCGGTATTTTCTAGGATGCGGCTTGTCCTTGGCAAGGAAACAGTGGTGTCCAATGTAACAGATCTTTCTAAGTATTGCGTATGACAGCGGATTCCTGTCACAGCGAACACATGCATTGTAACCATGTGTCGTTCGCCCTGACATAGTGCCCAAAGCCGGATAATCATGGATGCACCAAATTATAACAGCACGCAGAAAGAAATCAGCTGGTGGGCTGCTATATAGGTCTCGAGTGAGAACACCCTTCCATAGCTATTGAAGTTCCTCCACAAGAGGCTCCATGAACAAATCAAAATCATTTCCAGGACTTTTTGGACCTGGGATGAGCAAGGCCATCATGTAGTTTGATTCTTTGGTGCAGACATTTGGAGGCATGTTGTAAAGGATAACAAGCACTGGCCACATGCTATATGTGGCGCTCTGGTGGCCAAATGGGTTAAATCCATCTGAAGCTAAGCCAAGTCTAATGTTTCTCGGGTCAGCAGCAAACTCTTTGTGTTTATCATTGAAGCTTTTCCACTCACTGCCATGAGATGGATGGCTCATTACATTTTGATCTCTGTACTCCTGGTTCCTAGAATGCCACAGTACATCCTCTCTTGTTTCAGCATCATGAAACAACCTCTGCAATCTTGGTGTAATTGGAAAATGTCTCAGAACATTATGAGGAATCCTCTTCACAGTATCGCCATCTTTCCATCTTGATGATTTGCATTTCGGGCATTCACTTAAGTTGGCATAATCCTTCCGAAACAGAACACAATTATTCTTACAAACATGGATCATATCATATCCAATTCCAACTGCACGAAGGAAATTCTTCATTTTACTGTAGGTGTGTGGCAGCTTAGACGCATCTGGGAAAGATTCGCGGAAAGCAGCCAACATCGCATCGAATGATTTGTTGGTCATCCGCTCAGATGTCTTCACCTGAAGAAAGGTGACCATAGCTGAGAATACTGACAGCTTATTTCCTGGGGTGACAGCAACTTTGCATTGTTCCAATATGCGGGCCCACCGTTTTTCTTCTGCAGGTGAAAGTTCACGGAATGCACAGCATTTCGTAGCATTGTTTCAATGTTGGTCAAACTCAGTGGCTCCGCCACCACCGCCTCCTCCTCCTCTTCCACCTGAGCATCAGGCAGATCAAGATGGTGATCTGCTGCTTCCACGTAGTCAATAACATTGACGTTCACAGCTTCACCATGATGAACCCACCTAGTATATGTGACCGACATCCCATACAAGTGTAGATGATTTTGCACAGTTGACTGGGGTCTTGTAACTGAATTCATACAACTGCTACATGGGCAGAGCACATATGATTTCGGACCACCGTACTCAGCTCTGATAAAGTTCATGAAGTTTTCAACCCCCTCGACATATGCAGCGGAGAATCTTCGAGCAGAAGTTATCCAAGTCTTGTCCATCTGTTAGACATACAAATTAGTTCTTCTACTAGATATTACAGGAAAAACATATATGCTTTTTTATGAAGTCTAGAAAAAAATACCTAGGTCGATGTCTAAAGCTATGGCAAGATATTTGGACGAGCAGATCTAAGTAACGAAATATATGTAAAGCTAATTCAGCAAACAGATTTGAGTGCCAAATTATGGCAGGCTGTTTCAGCAGTCAATGAGGCCGAGCACATAGCCATCGAACTATCGAAGGCCATCGTAGCAACAAAGATCGAGTATAAAACGGTGCATAGCTATTCCACCTAACAGATTGGCTACTAGACCATGGCAATCTACGTCACAATAAATATATGGCAGGATATTTTAGCAACTAATCGGCCTAGGCATGACATCTCAGCTAAGCAGATTGAGTGCAGAACAGGGCAAGGAAGCTTCTTAAGTAGAGCATATTGACAGTAAACTACTTTCGCAAACAGTGAGATTAGTGAAGAGGCAAGCCGAAGCGCGTTCCGTTTGTGTGAGCCGTGTGCAGGACCGAACGTGTGTGGGGTGCAATGCGACCGCGATAGGAGTGTTGTGAGTGTACCGCCTTTTTTCCTTTTAAACTAGGTGCTTCGGCCCCTCAAAAAAAATTGTTGCTTCGCGTGATCCATCGATACTACTACTAGTAATCCGGTAATCCCGACTAAAACGGAGCGGCCGGGTCTTTTCCCGCGCGATATGCTGGGAGGTTGGCTTAGTTGGGTTTTTTAGGACGAGTAATGCTACACCTACGTAATCCCAGTTACGTAATTAACATCATGTGAAACGTGTGAGCTGTTGATTGTAGATTGGGGGGAGGGAGGGGCCCACCACCATGAAAATCAGGGGAGGAGAGAGAGAGGCAATTTACGTTAACCCTTTCGTAGGTTCCCATAGATGTAGAAAGATGTGAAATGCGTGAATGTGTAGTGGACGTACTATTGGAGTGCCTAAGATAATTTGTGTATGTATAGACTCTATGTGTTTATTTTACTTCGCATGTTAGATTTGTCTCGGTTCAATAAAAAGCAGAGTTGGTGATGATGGTGTGCCTGTCATCCTGCAATATAGGCTGTCCGATCTATATCTAACGGATAGGAAGGAAACTATGACAATTTACCCGCACTCCTCTCCACATTTGCAGATAAGGCTTTCCCTCGTTCATCCTTTTCTCCCACAAGATCTTGATCTTCCGTGCAACGCACGGGCATCTTGCTAGTACTCCTACAATATGTATATTATTGTGAAAGTTCATATACACCGGCCGAGATTAATGCAAACACGGCAGATTTTCATTACATTTCAAACTTTTATAGGACAAAAAAATAAAAGAAACCCGAGCCTAAACCTATTCTACGGCGGCGACCGACGTCCTCCATCTGTGATCTCCATGTACGGGGGCGGGGTTCAAGACCCGTGCAGTGAAGGTGCAGTCTCCGGCGAGGAAAAGTAGAACACGGGAGACGGACCGGCCAGTTGGCACACCATGCCCTGCCGCCTCCCATGCCCTACTCATCCTCGGAGGAGTCCCCGACCTCGGCGGTGCCGGACGTTGGACGGCAGCAAGTAGGACGCGTGGCTGACGGTGCTCCCGTCGTCGGCCGCCAGCATGGCCACTGCTTGTGCAGCGACTTGAGCGAGGGCGGCGACCTCGAGCTCCATCCCTGAAGACAAGCTCTCCCGCAGAACGTTCGCGCTTGTGGTCATGGCGGATGTGGTTCCAGGTAGGAGGACGATGCGCTATGGTGTGGAGGTTAGCTGGGCATTCCCGCTTTAAGTAGCGCATTCCGGTGAGGCCAAGCCTCCTGGTGCGTCATTATGTCGCCGGAGTTGGTTCCTCGGGCACCGAGCCTCTTAACGACGGCATACGGACGGACGGCATGAATGCGGGCAGCTAGCGCCGGCTGGGAACGCACCGCGCGACGGCGCGAGGGACGAGGGTTTTTGGTGTGCCAGGGTAGTCAGCTGCGGTCATGGCAATGTTGGAGATGCCCTTTGCTCACATGCGATCGACGCATGTCATTGAAAAAGCAAGACGACCCGGCATGGTCTCAGGTCCAGAGGATGCAGTTGGCTGCGCTACACCACTCCGCGGACGCGTCGCGGCGCCCCGTGCATCCTCGACAAGCCGGGTGTTGGGGTGTGTTTGGATTGTGGCCAAAGTGCACCTTACCAAAATTTTGGTCATGACCCAAAGATTGGTCTTTGTTTGGATGGTTGCCATTTTTTTGGCATGCCAATGAACTCTAGCCAACTCTAGTTCATTTTTCTTGCCAATGTCGGCCAAATCATGGGCAACCAATACCTCAACCAAAATTTTGGTCATGACCCAAAGATTGGTCTTTGTTTGGATGGTTGCCATTTCTTTGGCAAGCCAATGAACTCTAGCCAACTCTAGTTCATTTTTCTTGCCAATGTCGGCAAAATCATGGGCAACCAATACCTCAACCAAAATTTTGGCTACCCAATGCTTTGATGGGGCAACCTTGGGCACAAACCAAACATACCGTTGGTCATGCCACAGCACTAACGCCACCCTCGGCACACTGAAACCGACCGTGTTTAGCGACGATATGAGCGTGTCGCTCACCATGGTCGCCGTGTCCAGAGGCGGTGCTGGAGCTGCACCCCGTTGTTGGCCCCAACAACCCACATGAACGGTTGTCGGTGGCGAGGAGGTCGTGGGCCAGCTCCTCCATTGGACTAGTCTGCGCTACGTCGTCCCGACGGGTGTGCCCCACATGTCGGTTTCCCTGTTTTCCTGGCCATATTCGAGCGTCAGTGCTCCACGTTGCGCATTAGGCCTTTCACTATGTAGGCCAAGCGAGACAACTTATTGTTTATTTGAGCCGTTCAAGTATAATCATGTGGCGTTTGCTTATTTCTCATTCCTCTCCTACCCTCTTCTCCATCAATCATGTCGCCCTCCAGTCGAGTCCATCCTCCCGCATGCCTCATTTGAACATTCCGCCGAGTATCATTCGCATGTACCCACCCTAGTCCTCTTTCAATAGATCTCCGGACCCCGAGATGAAATCGGGAGGGAACGAGTGGGGGCACGTGATACCTAAGGCGGATTCAAAATTTTGAACCGGTGATCATAGCATCCGCAAATCATATATAATGGGTATTCAATGTTCGTTTCGTTTTTGAACGTACAATATACTCCCTCCTATCCTTTCTAGTTTACATATAAGTTTTATGTGTAGTAAAAGTATCTCTACTTTGATCAAAAAGGTATCAACATTCAACAACGCCCAATCAATATTGTTAGATTCGTACATACTCCTAGATTTGTACTCGAGATGGTTTCCAATTTTGACTATTGACAAGATTAATAGTACATGAGATGTATAATGTGAAAATTATATCATTGGAAACTCCTTTCACATACGAATTTGACCGTATGCTTTGTGTAAGTTGCATGTCATATATTATTACTCTAACATTTGGTCAAAGTTAGCCTCGAAAAATGCATTAGACCCTGTATGCTTTGTGTAAGTTGCATGTCATATATTATTACTCTAACATTTGTGTAAGTTGCATGTCATATATTATTACTCTAACATTTGGTCAAAGTAGTATAGTGGAAGTGGATCCTCTGACGTAGGTATCCCTGCCTTACCCTCCCGTTCGGTCACTTACTAGCAGACCCCATGCTTGCTAGGCCCCGCATGTCAGTTACTCAATGGTTTCGGCCACGTCAGGGGATCCTCATCCGTAGTATACTCCCGCTGTTTTTATTTACTCCGCATAAAACGGAGGGAGTGGTGGTATAATAAATGACGCGAGCGGGGGAGGGGGAGGGACGTCGGTTTGCTCTCAACTGTGGTCCCACAAGCGAGCAAAAACGCAAGACGAAGCGCGTTCCATTCGGTGAGCGACGTGGAGGGTCCAACGTGCCAGGCTGCAACACAAACGCGACAAGAGCGGTGTACAGTCAAAACCAATTGACCGGTCGTCACCAGAACCACTATTCACACCAGAACCTTCGCTGCTCAGCCTACGCCAGCCACTGCCCTAAAACCACACCAAATCTCCCACCTTTCGATCCCCTAGCCCGCATCAAGCGTCTCCTAGTTCGCCGGAAAGCCATGGTGCGCCGCAAGATCACTTACTACAAGATGCTGACGCTGGAGCGCCGCGCAGAAATCGCGGCGGCGGTCGGTGCCACAGACCTCCGTTCCCAAGCTCGCTTTGCGGCGGGCCAATCCCCGAGTTCTCTGGAGCCAAGCTACGAGGAGGAGGAAGCTGATCCAATGTTCATGGCGGAGGTCGCGGCACAGAAGGCCCCCGACGGGTATGAGACAATGGACGTCAACTTCATGCCGGCGTCCGAGTCCCCCATGGTGCAGGCGGACCAGTGGTTCAACATGGCGATACTAAAGGAGGACCGGGAGGCAGAGGCCCAACTCGACGCGGAGCGCACGCATGCCGCTGCCATCGAGGATCTCCTGCAGGCGGAACCGGATGTCGTGGATGTGAACCGGGCGGCGGAGGCTCAACTTGAGGCGGAGCGCGCGGATGCCGCTGTCATCGAGGCCCTGCTGCAGGCGGAACCGGACGTCCTAGACTTGAACCGGGCGGCAGAGGCTCGACTCGACGCTGAGCGCGCGGATGCCACTCTCATCGACGCGCTCCTGCAGGCAAAACCGGACGTCCTGGACTTGAACCGGGCGGCGGAGGCTCGACTCGACGCGGAGCGCGCGGATGCCGCTGCCATCGAGGCCCTCCTGCAGGCGGAACCGGACGTCCTCGACTTGAACCGGGCTGTGCTCTTGTCCGTGCAGAGCGCCCGCACCCTCTGCTTGAACGAGTAGCTGGAGGCCGAGGACAACCACGGTGCGGAGACACACGTCGGCAGCGACGGCTGGTTCGCGTCGGCAGCCAAAGACGACGAGGCCGTCTCTTTCCGCGAGCAGTGATAGTTTTTCTTTATGTTGTTGTTTTTATGGATCTTTTGCTGTGTAAAAACATATATTTGTTATGCAAGTCGCCTGACTTGGGTCAGTCTACCATTTCAGGCGGTTGGATGAATATCCTACGTCTCCTAACCCTTCTTTCCTTCTTCCTCACCTCTTCTTCTTCCCCAACAGACCACCGCACAGGCCGTATGGATACTCCCCAACATGCGGTTGGATAAACATATTCTATGAACGAGAATTATGTGTCAGCGATAGGATGGCTGAGTTTGGTTTGTTCACATGCGACAGCACGTGTCGGTGAGGGTGCGTTCCCTTGGTTGGGTTTGCGGCGTGCAGGAGCGACTGTGTGAGGGTGCGGTGCGACCGCGGCGTGCAGGAGCGACCGTGTGAGGGTGCGGTGCGACCTCGACAGCCGTGCGCAAGTGTACCTCCTTCTCATTTTGAAACCTTTAGGCAAGCTTGGCAAAAATGTGTGGCGAAGTTTGGCAATGCAAGGCCTAGATCCAAACAGGATAAGTAGTACGTACTAGGAGTACTAGTGTTAAAAAAGAAAGGCAGGGTTTTCCTTCGCGGGATTTAATCGATACAAATCCTCGTTTCACATGTCAATTAATGTGTATTTTTTCTCCAAAGACCAAAGAGCTAACCATCTCACTCCTCATCGCTTGATTAATACAGCGTCATGCAAACCAACCTTCTCACTTCCGCATGCATACAGGGGATATTAATGTCCTTGGTTGCTAACCCCATCAATTTTGCCTCGATTAGTGTTAGTGGCCCTTTGCAAATTGTAATTTTGATATACTGGCCATGTGTACAAAAAATGGAGGTAGTAACTATATTTGACTTCCTTCCCCATTGCGGTGACGTCGATGATATCTTTTTTTTGGTGGTTTGGCGAAGTGCGTTCGACGGAGAACACCATTGAGGGAGACCACGGTAAGTCGTTCGCAAGTGCCGCCTGCAAGCCGAGACAACCGCCTCATTTGCATCCAGGAAGTCCTTTACTAGTACTACTAGGAGTACTAGTGCGGTGAGATGGTTTCTCAAAGAAGACGATGGAGAAGCGGAGTCAGCGAAGAGTGAAATGATGGTTGCTTTCGTGCTTTTGTGATTTGACGCCTCACTGCTTTTGTGATTTGTGATAGAAGGGACAGGGGAGTAGACTCTGTGCTCTATACTGTACTACATGCGTCCAAGCATGGGAGAAAGAGGAGAGACGTTGCATTTTTCTATTCCTTCAATCAATCAACCAGGGAGCTTCGGTTCCATCTTTTTGGCTTTGGCAACACCGTCCACAATGGTTCCCACGATGCCAAAAGCTATTTTCACATTTGGCTACACATTGTGGATGCCCTTAACCGTACCACTTGGTTTTGCTCCTGTGTGCTATCTATACAAATCTCAATTATATTGATCTAAAAATTATAGAATCAAGATTAGTAAAAAGGAGGTGATTTTGCCACGCGGATGGCGGGGGAGGTTTCTTATTTGAGCAATGCTACATCCACGCAATGGTTTACGTAAAGTTACAAACTGATGTGATGTGGGACTATTTGATTGGATTAAAGGAGAGGATTAGGCCCACCCCACCTGAAAATCAGGGGGGCATATATAGATTAGATGGAAAGTATACGTAGCAGCTACGTAGCCCTTTGTAAGTCTAGGATTAGGCTTCTTATTTTCGGATGACGTTGTCCTGGCGGTTTGCTAACATGCGGTCCCACGTGTCAGTGCTTTACCAAGCCGATCCACGTCCCACATGAGGCAGAACAACGGCAGAAGCAACACGTGGTTAAGTTGAAGAAGATGAGGGAGAAGCGGATTCAGCAATGAGTGAAATGATGGTTGCTTCATCCCTCCAACTTAACTACGGGAAAGGTGCGGCTTTGTGATTTGACGCCTCATTGCTCATTACTATGCCGGCGCCATGACTGGGGTGCTTCACCCCGGTTGCTCTGCATTGTATTCCGGTATGGCACGTGGACCCGGTAGCTTGATGTCCCACATGTCGGCGAAAGGGACTAGAAGATTTATGAAAGCGAGCGCTCCACTCTTATGACGGAGGAGTAGATGACACGACGGCCCAGTGAACTGTCACTTGTACTGTATAGTACTATAGTTTTGCTATTTTGCACGATCCATCCATAAAAACCCGATTAAACAGGAAAGGGCAGGATTTTTCCCGTGCGGTAGATGATACTGGCCATACATTTCAAAGGCAATTTTAATGTATGCAAACTGAATAATTATAAGTAACAATATGATATCTAGTAAAACTAAAAACACATATGATTTATTGTGTTAGAGTGTAGTAGTAGTGCTGTATTGCATAGTTGTTAGATGTAACATGCGAGAACGTGTAGAGATGTAGTTTTGGAGGGCCTACAGAGAGAAAAGCGTAATACGGTCACCAAACTTCAGAGTAAGCTGATTACGGTCACTATATACGTTTTGCGGTGATTATACGGTCACTTGCTCATAGTTCAGCATCGGATTGCACTCTGTTGACCGGCCAAATAGTCTGTGTGGCGCCATGTTGACTAGTAAAATTGACCACGTTCCTTGTGGATCCCACCTGTCAGTTCGCATAGGCAAAAGGTCAGATAAACACAAATTTACGCAGGCGCGACAAGGCTCCAACCCGTGCGCGGGAATCACCTGGTTGTGTATGTGTCTATCAGGGCCTGATGTGTGCGCATGCACGTGTAGGTTGAGCACTTGAGCGTGAGAGTGTGTGTTGGTCGTGTGGTGTACTGGTGTGTGCATGCATGCGTGCATGTGTGCGTGTGAGTGTTGCATGCGTGCGTGTGAGTGTTGCGTGCGTGCGTGGCTGCGTGTGTACGTGTGAGTGTTGCGTGCGTGGGTGGGTGCATGTGTTTGTGTGAGTGTTGCGTGGATGCAGTTCGTGTGCATGCGTGCGTGTGTGTATAATCACCACACCAGCTCTTGTGTGTTAAAACAGACAGCTCGACATACCAATACAAGGCCACCTTGTCCGTTGTGCCCGCGGTCATGACTTCGAACCACCGTCCAAATATTTTTTTGTCGTTTGTTTTCATTCTTACTAGCAAGATGCCCGTGCGTTGCACGTAACATCAAGATGCATTTGTATGACTTGTTTATCTTGTGAGAGAAAAGGATGAACGAGGGAAGGCCTTATTTGCAAATGTGGAGAGGTGTGTGGGTACCTTTTTGCAAAATTGCCATAGTTTCTTTCCTATCCGTCAGATATAAATCGGACGGCCTATGTTGCAGGATGGCAGGCACACCATCATCACCAACTCTATTTTTTATAAGAGTGTATTTTATGTATTTTATAAGAGTGTAGATGTAGAGTAGATACAAGTCGACAGGTGGGCACGATGGTAGTGAGATAATGTGATGCAACACTAGAGGTGCCACGTGGAGCATTTAACTGGTCAACTAGTCATGTCATGAGCAAATACAGAGTTGTACGGTGAGCCCGTGACTGTATAATAACCACTAAACGTAAATGGTGACCGTAATGAGTGGATTCTGAAGTCCAATGTACGTATCGTGCTTTTGCTTCAAATACAATGATCGTCATTGCATATATCGCGAGAGAAAGATGAAACATGCGTGAATTTTCTGGGGGCTTACTTTTAGAGGACCTGGAGATAGTTTTGTGTGCATACGTGAAAGGGGCGTACCGGGGGGTATGCGATGGAGAGAGAGATGCTCTTCGTTTCTCTTTATTATGACTAACTTTGTATATAGTATAAAAATATACAAATTCACAGTGCGGAATAAATATCATTGTGGGCACCATGCAATGCAAATTAGTGTTCGTACTCCTCCATATAACTTTGTAATGTTGTATATATGTAGAAACTCTAAAATAATTTTTTGGCCACACTTTATTCAAAAGGAATGTTGTATGCGAAATAAACGTGAAGAGAGGGCTTTTTAGATCAACGGGGTATGTGATGTAACATGCATGCGTGAATGTGTAGTTGATGCATTTGGCGGGGCCTAGAGAGGTATGTGTGTATTACGTATTCGAGAGAGACATGGATAGAGGGGCCAACGGGGGGGAGTGGGAGAGATAGCACGAGAAATGAGAGTGGTCTAGAGAGAGAGACGAATATGACGTCACGACAAGAGATTCCATTCCCTTGAGTGTGTATATGCAAGGGGGGGAATAGAGGCACCAGGAGAAATTTTCTGTGTGTGTGGTGTTTGTGTTGGTATGTGTGGGTGTGAGAAGATAATGAGACGTGGGGGCCAGAGGGTGTGTCACCGCATGAGGTACGGTGGGTCGAGGTGAGGCCCTTCGTTCGGTTCCGTCCTGCGCCACATTGGTCGGCCCGTGACGCATTTAGGAAGACCCATGGATGACTAGTCGTACAAGACAAAGATTGCAGAATTGTGAAGGACTCTGTGTCCACTGACAAAGCCGGCTAGGATTTGTAACCCTAGGTTCTCAGACTAAGGTAACCCCTTTATCTCTGATATTACTATTCATCCAACCTAACTTTAAGGGGCATCCTATAGAATGCTCTGCTAGAATCATACTCGTCGATTAGGAAGAGAGGTGTGAGACAATGCGTGAGAGACATGCGTAAAGATAATGTGCGTACATGAGACACGTAGGCATGTCCATGTATATAGAAAGGGTCGATGAGGATTGTGCGTGTGTATGTTTGCGAGAGGAAGAGTGCTTGTGATAAAGGTTAGTGAAAACAGTTGTAAAATGGTTACAAGAGGGAGGGAGGGTTATATCTAGAGAATGTGTGCGAGAAAGACACCTCGGGGGAGAGTGTGTGAGCATGTGTGAGAGACCACCGATGGAGAGTGAAACTACACGTAAAAGACTGCTCTACACATTGATTAAAGATATAAATTGTATCCAAATATTAGGATGGGATCATGATATTTGCAATTCGCATAAGGAGCGGTCATTGATCCATCAGGCATCTAGATTCTATCGAATTTGAGCATGTCTATGTTATTATTTGACACAATTGATCCACATAGTTAGTATTTTGAACTCCAGACAATGCATCGATTTAGCAATCGAATATAAACGTGAGTATAGTTCATGTTGTGTGTGTAAAGCACATTATACATACGAAAGTTACACAATGGACATTATAAATAGCAACCTATGAACTAGCATACATTTGAATTCAACTTAAGGTGGTTTAAAAAATCGAATTCAACATGAAGTCCATTCAATTATTTGAATTTGATATCATGGCATTTGTAAACCATACCTAGATTATGGGGGCACCAATCTTTGCTCTGATTTTGTACATAATAGCATATGTAGTCGTGTACAAAATAGATTCAAATTTAGCTCGTCCATTCCAAAATAATCGTAGTTATAGGATTTTCAAGTGTCAAAATTTCAAAAAGAAGCAGATAATTTAATGAGGTTTTCAAACATACAAGGTCAAATATAACGTTGTCTATTTAGGTCAATCCTCATAGTTCAAGAGTACTCTAAACGTGAATGCTTGTGTTTCAAAATTTTGAACGAAGCGCCAAAAGAGCCTTTACTCGCCCGAAACCGCGTGAGACCAATGTTTGGTAGTACAAGGAAATTACTTTTCTAATAACTCCGACCCATGAAACCTACCGGCCCGACGTCCAAAGGTCTAAACCGGGGTAGGTTTGTAGCTTCATCTAGACGCCACGCAACCGCATCCGAAAAACATTCATACACGATGGCCGCCTAAGCACACATGCGCGCGGCCGAAATCGCTCCCGCCCACTATTCGGGACACCTGGGATTACCATCCTACCCCCGACCCGTAGTAGGTCCGAAATTTAAGAGGGGGGGCAAAGTTTGTACTTTCCCCAAATTTCAAACAAGCGCGTCCCATCTTCTGTTCAAAAAAAAAAGCCAAAAACAAGCGCGTCCCAGACCAAAACATGGTTCCCCCCCACCCGTCTGATTCCCCATTCGTACTCCGTGGGCGCCAAAACTACCTCTCCACCAGCCGCGAAACCCCGGCGTCCTCCGTCCGCCACCCCATCCCACCCATCAACCGCCGCCCTCCTCCATCACGCCGGAGCCGATACCCCGATGTCGTCATCCACCGCAACCTCAACCGCAACGCCCTCCACGGCTAGTAGTTGAAGCCGAGACCGAGCCATCCGTACCCAAGCCAGTTCAACCACGCTGTCCTGCGCCTCACCGCTGCCGCTCCAACTTCGCCACCCTCCACCGCACCGGAGTTGTTCCTGCTACGCCGTCCTTCGCCGCCTCGGATCTGCTTCCCCTTCGCCGACATACGGCCACGGCAACACAGTCAACAATTTGGCCATGGGTTCGTCCAAGCCTGCACCCACCAGAACATCTGTTTCCCCGGTAAAAAGAAGAAAATCGGCGCGACATGTGGAGAGAACATTGGTTTCCCCGGTAAAAAGAAGAAAATCGGCGCGACATGTGGAGGTGACCACACCGGCAACCGAAAAAGGTACTCCTCTTCCCTTATTCGTGCAAATCTTACGTCTCTTCTTGCACGGTATTCATCCCACACAAGACACTAGTTGACCGCTTCTTCTTGATACTAGATATTCCTAGTAACTCGCGATGCACAAGGTTTCTCCTCATATACTATTTTACCTTAGCTAGAGGTCCGTCGCCCCCCTGAATTTCAATTTTTGGCCAGTTGACCCAATTAACGGAAGCATTCCCTGGCGTAACAGGCGCTAGTACGCCTATTACGCCGGGGAAGCAGCGCCTTGGTGTTTATCTTAGGGGCGTGTGCGGCCTAGAGCTACTGGCGCCCGATCTGGAGGTCGGCCGGGATTAAAGGGATGGCCTGGGGGTGCTGCTAAGCACGACGGTGGTGTGTGGTCGATGGGAGGGCGGGCGGCGGAGGCAGGGGTCTGGGCCGGTGGTCGCTGGCGGTTCGAGAAAGATCGTCAACAGTGACTGGCGGGAGGTAGACAAAGGCCATCTGCCCGTTCCTTATAGATCGGACGGTTCATTAAAAAAATCGACTGACCTATTTATTTTCAGTCGACTGTTATCTTAGATATGACCACATGTGCTGGTGTGCTGGAGGAGTAACTGCATTTCCTGTGCTCATATATTACAAAATCACACGGAGTAGAATCTAATTTTGTTTGCCATGCAATGTTGTAGAGCTATCATATGTCTCCTGTCATTTATTTTTCAGCCACCTGCTATCTGCTACTTTTACAGTGCACTAGTTCTGCACACACTTCACCCTTACTCTCACTATTGTGTTTTTATGCAAGGGTATTTCAGACTCTCCTGCCATGAGAGAAGCCAAAAAGAAAAGAGAGAAGTCGCTCCAGCTTTGTATGCTGGTAGGCAAGACACGTTACAACGCTGTAAAGGGTGCAGTGTCAGCAGATGGAGACAGTAAACGTAGCTCTAGAGTTGATGACCTCGCTCGCAATGAACCACCATCCCAGGTGCTTGCTTTGACTTCGCGGTGTCATATGTGGTTGCATGTTCCATATGGTGTCTAGCTTGTATTCGAAAGGCCGAAGTCGGTAAGATAAGGAAAGATATTTTTTTTACATGAACCACCATCCCGTGAGCACCAGAAGACAAATAGCTAGTCAGGGCACTGGCCGAGCCAGTGACAAGCCCAGCAAAGATAGGCATCACCTGGAAGCCAACTAAAAAGCTGCGATGGTGGCGAAGCAGCCCGCCTCCCACTAGGCTCTCAGGTACTAGATGATCATGCTCACCACTCCAGCCGGATGTCTAGCTTGTATTGCTTCCAATTTGGTTAAATTGCATCTGCTTAGCTTACACATTATACCTTTGAATATGACATGCCTTTCTATTTTTGGTACATACTAGTACATCTGTGTATTAACCATGTTCTTACATCAAACTAATGTTCTTGTGTATCCCTCATCAATCACTTATGACGAGGCAAACGGGCAAGGGGACTACTCCTCATTTAAAGAATGCAGCGTCAGCCTCCTGACATGATTCTCAAGAAATAGAAATGCTAGATGAAGATAGTGAACATAGCTCTGTAGTTGATTACGGCATTTCCCTTACACTAGCATCGCATGTGCTTGCTCTAACTTGGCAGCGTGATATGTGGTTGCATGTTGCATATGGTGTCTAGATTGTAATTCTTCCAATCTGGTTAAACTGCATGTGCCAGTCTGCTTAGCTTATACATTATACATGTTAATGTGACATGCCTTCCTGTATTTAGCACATAGTACATCTGTCTATTAAGCATGTCCTTACATAAAACTATTGTTTTTTTGTATCCCGCATCAATCAACTTGACGAGACACCTTTAGCATATGCAGTGCGATATTAGTTGCATCTTTCATATGATCTATAGCATGCGCTGCTTCTAATTTGTTGAAATTCCATTTATGATGGGACGCTTTTAACTTGGCAGAGTCATATTGGTTGCATCTTTCATGTGGTGTCTAGCTTGCATTGCTTCTTATTTGCTGGAATGGTTTCTGCTTAGTTTACACAAACAGTTGTGAACATGCCATGCCGTCCTGTTTTTCGTACATATTCCATCCTGGTATCATGTGTTTGCCTTACAATAAAGTAGTTATTGTCAGTATCATGCATGAATGAGTTCTGAAGAGAGAATTTTATTGCTTTTTCTTGTCGGTTTTACTTCACAATTCAAAATCAATAAAGCGGAAGGAAGTTAGCAAGGCAGTGGATAAAGGTGCTCCTTCCGAACGGAGGGCCTCTACAGTTTCTACTCCTCCACACCCCCAAGATGATTTCCAAGACAACACATGCATAGACACTCAACAAAGTTGTGTTTATGATGAGCACGTCTCCCCTAGTGCAGCATCACCGGTGCTCCCTCTAACTTGGCACTGTTATATGTGGTTGCATGTTATGTGTGATGTCTAGCTTGTATTGCTTCTAATTTGTTGAATTCCATCTGCTTACTTTACACATTATACTTGAATAAGACACGTGTTCCTGTTTCTAGAACATACAATATCTGTCTATCACACCATGTTCTTACATCAAATTACTACTGTTGTGTAACCTGCAACAATCACTTATCATAAGACACATTTGACTTCGGAGTGTGATATAGGTTACATCTCACATTCTTTTCTAGCTTGTACTACTAATTTGTTGAAATGGCACTTATGACGAGACAGTTTTAACTTGGTAGAGTGATATTCGTTGCATCTTTCATATGGTGTCTAGCTTTCATTGCTTCTAATTTGTTGAAATGCCTTCTCCTTAGTTTACATATCATAAGCTGTGAATATGCAATGCTGTGAATATGCAATGGCACTAATGACGAGAGACCTCTAACATGGTAGTGTGATGTTGTTTGCATCTTGCATATGATTTATTTCTTGTACCGCTTCACATTTGTTTAAACGCCATTTATGATGAGACACTGTTAACTTGGCAGAGCGATATTTGTAGCATCTTTCATATGGTGTCTACCTTCCATTGCATTGCTTTGGTGAAATGTCTTCTTCTTAGTTTACACATCATAGTTCTGGTTATCTCTTCCGTCCTGTTTTTCATACATATTACATCCTCCTATCATGTGGTTGTCTAACATCAAAGTTCAGTTCGTCTGCATCACGCATCAATTTGTTCTAAAGAACTAAATTGTTATTCGTTTTTCTTGTCGGCTTGACTTAACATGGCACAGAGAAAGAGGAAGAAACACAGAATGGCAGGGAATGAGAAGCGGATGAATCTTGCAGATTCTGCTGGTACTGATGGTGCAATAGAAGGTCAAAGTCCAGCGGGAAATTCTACAAACACGACATCCCATGCTACACGAGTTGCAAAAAAATCCAAACAGAAACAAATAGCTTCCACCAAACAAGCAGAGACAGCCCTAGTTCTTGCAACACCTACCACAGTACTATCAGCTGCACGACATACTCGTGCGTCAACTGAGCTAGCAGCACGTTCCCAAGCTTCCTTGCCACCTGACACTACTTCCCAAGCACTCTTGACACAAGACGAGTTGGCAACATCAGATGAACCTTGTGAGCTTCAACAGCAAGAAGGTAGTTGCTGGAGTCAAGTTACAGTTGCATGCTTCTTTATATGTAGTCTCACTGTTTGATGTACACTAACACTTCCTATGTTCGTTGTTGGACTAGCACCTAGGCGCAAGAGGAAACAAACATCAGGGATAATGCTCGATAGGTTAACTAAATCTAGAGGAGGAAGAATGGAGATCCATTTTGAGGCAGGTTTAAAAAGGCCACGTGATGCTACAGAGTCAGCCAAGTTAGTATCAGAGGCAGCG
Source organism: Triticum urartu (assembly GCF_056163025.1). NCBI lineage: Eukaryota > Viridiplantae > Streptophyta > Magnoliopsida > Poales > Poaceae > Triticum > Triticum urartu. Next base: position 176,165,018 of record NC_141879.1, read on the forward strand.
GTTGCCGTTAGGTGTCATGTACGTATCCTCCCAACATGGATTCAGTACAGGAATGACAAAGACGAAACCCGGTTCAACACCTTCCTCGACCATTTATCTGTAAGTATGGTTATGTATGGAAACTAGTAATATCGTCTTGCTCTGTCCCATACTTTCTAGGTTGCTGATAATGAGACTCCCATAATTTTCAACAGATGAGGTTCAAGTTGGATAGCCAAGATGATGCAACCAGACAAGCTTGCACTCATGTTTTCAAGTCTGCTCTGCGATAGTATCGGTATAACTTGAGGAAAACTCACTTTGAAGGCAAGGCTAACAGTGAACTTTCCCAAACATCTCCAGTGGAAAATATATCGGATGAAGACTGGAGGGGACTTGTTAAACACTGGTCTGATCCGAAGTATCAGGTACATTATATATATATATGTGATCAGATCACATGTTGAAGTCCTATTTATGCATGTGCCACACAAATCTATCTTCTTGTAGGTGAACTGTTCAAAGAACAAGGCCAACCGTACAAAAGTGAAATTCCAACAGACGACAGGATCTCGTAGCTATATTGCACACTGCGAGGCTCTTGTAATTAGCTGTTGTTTCACTCTTTTCACTGTACCATATTATCAGATCTATATTGACTTGTTCAAAATGCAGAGGAAAGCCCGCAAGGACCAAAAAGTACCTGAACCAAATGTTGTGGAAATCTTCAAGGACTGTCACACCAGCAAGAAGAAGGGCATGACTACACCAGTCAAAGCTGCTGTTGTAAGTCCTTAATCCTCATGCCTTTTAACTACTACTTACTCTGACTTGTGCCTTGAACTGCATGGTTTGCAGCCAATGTCTATTACTCTTTTCAATTTTATACACAATTGTCTTAGCGTATCATTGCACCTTACAAGGTTTAAAAGAGAGGAGTCATGTTCCTTTGATCTTGACCCATAATCTAGTTCCGTGCTGGACTTGCCCACACAACGTTAGAATTGCCTATTTGTCTGTTCTCAGTTGTTTTGTGATATGAATGATGTCATACTATGCTTACCGTATTATAAACTTCGTCTCTTTATCCTTGGCCGTCAATACAATGTGAAGAAATAGACAAACATTAGCGATGGTACATGGTCATATGTTTAGAACCTGGTTTTATTATGTACTTTGCAATAAAATACAACTAATATTTTACATGGGTTCACCAGAATAAGTTCTGTATATAGACCAAAGCTATTTTGTTTGGTTTTGCTGCCTCCTTAATATCTTCTGTTCTGGTACTAATGTAAAACCTCAACTTTTCAGCGAGCTATGGAAAAAATGGTGGAACCGCCACCTTCTGAAGGTGGCGAGGCAACTATAACCGCAATGTCAGCTCTTGCTCCAGTGGGTCAGTACCTGTCCACTAATAGTGCCAAAAGCACGTTCCTGCATAATACTGGGTTGGTTGTTAAGGCAATATCGTCCAAACTGCCTCATGATCAAGATATGCAAGCTCAAAGCAATGTTGTATCTGCGCTCCACACACAAGTCCATTCCCTAACAGAGACCCTTTGTGAAACAAGGAGAAACATTGCTCAATGTCGTCAAGATATGCATGGTTTTGAAACCAGACTATCAGACATTTTCTATGTTGTTCAGGAGCCTAGGGGAAATGAAGACGAGGGTTATGGTGCTCCATCGGATAATACAGCATGAAAACGTAACAGTCAGGTCAAATGAACCGAGCTTCTGAACTTCTGGTGGTGCATTTATCTGCTAGACTGTTAAGTTTTATGCCAACCTTCCTTTTGTTATATAGTTGTAATTTGTTTTGGTGCGATACAAAATTTATTCTTAACATGCAGCCACCGGCTGAAGAAAACAGCAAGCCATTTTTGTATAGTGTAGGGTGTTCCCTATATTTGCACCGGTGGCGATCTTTGATGCCGAGTGGATGTAATCTGTGCAATCGCCTTAATATCCTAGCGTTAGTTTTGGCCTTATTTATTTCCTAGTCTTCTTTTTCCCTGGTTTGCTAGTGGCCGCAACTACCATGGGCCATATACGGGCCGTAGGATCCATGGGTCTCCTACGGGCCGTCGATAAATGGGCCTGTAATTGGTGGGCCTCGGGCCGTCGGATAAATGGGTCTACATGGGCCGTAATCGGGCGTAATTGGTATCGGCCCAGCACGGTAACAGGCGACAGCAAAGGCTTAATTCTGTCACAGGCATAACGGGTCGTTAATGGGCCAGAATATAGGACGGGCTGGAAACGGCGCAACGGGTTAACAGGCCAGATGGGCTGACTCTTGCCATGGGCCGAGTTTGGCCCATTAGGGTAACAGGCCGTTAACAGGCCGTAGGACAGCAAAGGCTTAATTCTGTCACAGGCATAACGGGTCGTTAATGGGCCAGAATATAGGACGGGCTGGAAACGGCGCAACGGGTTAACAGGCCAGAAATGGGCCGACTCTTGTCATGGGACAAATTTGGCCCATTAGGGTAACAGGCCAGTAACGGGCCAACTCTTGCCATGGGCCGAATTTGGCCCATTAGGGGAACAGGCCAGTAACGGGCCGACTCTTACCATGGGCCGAATTTGGCCCATTAGGGGAACAGGCCAGTAACGGGCCGGAAGTAATCGAGGGCCAAAAAGGAGCCCAAGAACGTATGGGCCGTCAATAGGCCGAAAGCTAACACGGGCTGGAAACGGCCCATGTAAATCATGGGCCGTTAACGGGTATAAAGAAAATTATTGTTCATTATGGGCTAGAGTCACCGTGGGCCTGTAAAGGGCCGAAAGATAGAAGGCCTCATATGGGCCGAAAGACGTCGTGGGCCATACATGGGCCAAAAGTGAAATGGGCTGGTGTTATATTCGACGGCCCACATGACGTTGTTGGGCCGATTTCCTTTAGGGCCTAACGGGTCGTGTGTTAACGGGCCATAAAATGGGCTATTTGCAAAGAGACCGTTAACAGGCTTTTCATGGGCCAGCCCGTTAACTTTTGACCAAGTCAAACGGGCCGGCTTTGTAAGCTAAATGGGCCAGTGGTGGGCCGTGGCACGTGTTGACATATCATAGGCACCTATCTGACCCACTGACGAGCTGACACGTGTTTCGTTCGGTCAATAAGAATTTTACACGTGGAAATTTCCCATTGGTCGGGGCTGTTAATGGGTTATCGGATCCAAAACCCGACCCGATAGCTTAACGGCGTTCCGTTACGGTGGATGCCACGTGTCGGTCACCCTTGACGAAAGCACTTATGTGACACGTGATTTATCATCATGGAAGTGGACACTTCCGTGATAATAATTTTGGTAATGTCATGGAACACTTCTACGACATCACAGGTATGACTATCTTGATTCTGTCAAAAATTTGTCATGGATGTACATGTATGACAAAAAATGCGACCTACTGTGACAAACACGTATCATCACGGAAGTGTTTTTTTTTTGTAGTGCCCTTCAAATTTGCTCGCCATTGTTGGCTCCCTTCCCGCTCAATATTTGGGAAGAGGATCAGGGCCTATATAAGTAGAGCTAGCCACCACAGTAGAGGTTCAAACGGATCGAGCAATTCACCCAGCTCTCATCCGCCAAGCACAAGAACACCTCAACCTCAGGAGGCTGTTCTTCCCTTGTACTGTTCATCATCAGCCCAAGAGGCAATCCACCACCACCACACTGGAGTAGGGTATTACACCACGACGGTGGCTCGAACCAGTATAAATCTCGTGTCTCTCTGTGTTGCGAGTTCGTCGAGTTCGTCCGCGAGATCTTAGCGAGCTAGGGTGTAGATCGGTAGGGGGGAAAGACTTCGGGTGCACCCCAGTGTTCGAACCTTAAGGGTTTGCCGGAACCCCACATCCGACAGGCCGGCCTAATTGTGGCCCGCTAAAAAGCAGGCCCGTTAGAGGCAAATGTTTCGGCCCGGTCGACTACATCATATTTTTTCAGATAGCGAATGATGGCAGTAACTAGTAGGAATTAAGAAAAAACCTACTCTATACAATAAAGAAATTATGGCATAGTAACTTAGAATAAACCTACACTATACAATAAAGGATTTATGGTATATTACATCCACTGGGCATTGAAGTTTGCCACCAGTGATCATAAAGCGCAATGAAGAAGCAGATTACAAAAACTGGGCACCATTGTAGCGTAACAAAATAATACTGAACCAAGACCACTTCCAAGACAGTTCAAGAAAGGTTAGCCTTGCGCGGGAACTGCTGCGCAAGCTGCTGAGCAAGGCAGTGAGACCGGCCTAGCATGTCGGTCATAGCTTCCAGGTGTAGCTGTTTAGCAATGAGGTTCTCATTGGTGTTCTCCGCAATCTTTCTTAGAGATAGGACTTCAAGTCGAAGTTGAGTTGCAGAATGGCTTTCTGCTAGAACTTGGGACTGAAGAATTCGAACTAATTCAGATAGCGAATTCTGTGAGCTTGTCTGACTGCTAGTCTCAAGTAACTTGAACACTACATCAAGACAAGACGGGGTTGTCTCGCTATCTTCAAGATGTTTTGCCTTCTTTGCTACAATATATGTTGGGTTTGTCTCACAGCCTTCAGCAGACTTGTGCATGCCATCAGGCATATCACCCTGAAGCAAGCAGAGAGATGACAGGTTTTGCACGTGTATAAACAAATATGACAATTGCGCTGTCAATTCCATCCAATTTCAAATTAGAAAATAAAGAGTAAGTTCAAAATATCATAGCATAATTTGGCATTTTTCATAATGTGGGGAGCTTCACCACACTACTGGATTACCATGTCAACATAACAAGCATAGATGAAGGGCAAAGACAATCATTGTATCTATTTTGGTTAATGTGCATGGCATGTTGTTCATATCATCAGCCACATCGGTAAGATAAAACAGGAGATGACAAGGTGCAAATATGGGCTGCTTCACCACACACTAGATTATAGATCCACAAAAACAAGCATACATATAGGGAGTATTGAGTAATGTGCATGGTATGAACAAGGAATTTGTTTTTACAAGTAAAACTTGGAACTTATGGTTGTTGCGAACATGCATTTTGATAGAAACAACAAACTAAACAGCAATTAACGATAGGGAGTATGAGCAAATTAAACAACAGTTGAGGATAAAGGCTTTAGAAGGACTGACTTACATTAATAGTTAACACAGGCTTTAGAAGGACTGACTTACATTAACAGTTAACACCGGCTTTATAATGCCCTTCTCCATGTCAAGGGAAGGATAACTCAAGAATTTCAACACAAAATCTTCTTCATAAGCATTGCCTGTACTCTACATTTTGTAGACAGTAATTACAGATATGATAATACTAGAAGGGATAGAGGATAATGAAGATAAGATGCAGATTGATGCTACATATCAACTACCAATCCCTGGAAGTACAAGCGTTACAGGACAAATTGTACTGACAAGAGCAATGGGCTACACTTCTACACTGGCATTGTCTATGTATTCAACTTTTTTGGTAATATTAAATATAGATCTGATATTTTTTAGTAAATGGTGGGCGAGGGAGATAAAATGCAGAATGCTACACAATGAACCAATCCCTCTTTCCATAATATAAGAGTGTTTTGAACACTGGTGTACTATACAAAACGTTCTTATATTATGGGACGGAGGGAGTGGCTATTAATATAAGTACAGTGATAGACGACGTTCAGTCCTTACAAGAGGACTGCAGAGCTAAACCTCTTCAGCATTGGGTTGATTCTAAATTTATGTAAGAGTCCATACAGATCTTATAATGTCCACCAAATGGACGATAACGAGGCTAACATGTGCAGTGATGCTACATAATCAACCAGCTATGAAAGTAAGTATGGTCATACAAGGCAAGAGGTACTCACAAGAGTAATGCAGTGTGCAGTATAGTTGCGAGATTCTGTGATCCCTTGAGAATGAATGTTCTTCTTCAAACAGTTTTCGTACAAGTGAGACGTTAAGGCACATGCAGAATGTAGTTCAAATTGTGATGTGATATCATAGACAGTACCTTACGCTGCAAACGAGACCAATGTGTAACAAGATTATTCCCGTCACTGTCTGATAAATGTAGCACCGGAGACTTTACAGAAATTTTGTTTAGAGGCTTGCCATCGAAGTGCGCTAGCCTCAGGTAGGAACGATACTTCATCAATGAGTGCTTGAAAAGTGCAACCAACCCTTGCTCGTCTTGACAATCCAGTTTGGTCCTCGCCTATTTAAAAGAATGAAATCTTGTGTCTTCTGTCAGCAGAAACATATGAAGTAATTACCATGAATAACATTAGTACATTACTTACGCGTAAGTTGTGGAGGAGGACTGGAAATTGTTCTGTGTCTGCGGTATAATCTTTCCATGAAGGAAAGATGCGCACAAAGTTCCTGACAACAATATAAGCTTCGTCTTCTAAACTGGGAAGAAATGGAACAGGGGTCCTATTTGCTGTAATTGGGGTCTCTCTGGTTCGAAAAGGGATTTGGCAACTGGATTTGGTGTACTCTTTGCTGGAATGGGGGTTTTGCGTCGTAGAGCTGGTGCTATGTCAACTGGCATAATCATACTGTTTGCTGCAGTTGGGGCATCAAAAATGACCAGTGTAGTAGGGCTAGAGTCTGCTAGAGTTGGGGTGTTTTGTGGGTGAGGTGATATTGCAACTACACCTAATGGGCTATTTGATTTATCAGGTGCCACTACCTTTTTGAAATACTTTGCTTGTGCTCCTCCACGATCAGCAATCGCCCTCTTCCTTCTGAACGCCTCATACACAAGAACAGCATTTGAATGGATAAATATGGTATGATGACAGATGGAATATGTACTGAAAATGGATAGGCAGGGCGTATTCACATACACAATGTGTAAACTAAGCTAATGGCAACTCAACAAAGTAGAAGCAATGCAAAGCATCAGTTGCAAGATATGTGCGACCAATATAACCTTGGAAAGTTAGAGCAAGCACCTTGATGGGTGAATAAGATAGGGCATCTTCCTCTGACTCCTCCACTAGGGAGCTACATTGACTTAGGTCTCCCTCTAGCTCAGAATCACTGTTAGGATCATATTCTGAGCACGAATCTGTAGGTGGAGAGCGTTTGCATTGCATTGCATTCAGACTTGATTTCAGTCCCTTAATGCCAAGTTTGACAGCCATGGCATTGTTCTGCTTTATTCTTTTCATGCGCGCAAGCTCATAATCATTATGATGTTGTTAAAAATTTGAGATTCATGAAAACATAAAAAGTAGTCAGATTATCTATGGAATGCATTGCGGATTCAACTCGAAGAGTGTCTCCCTATAAACCCCTGCATATGCAAAGTTCACCCCCCAACCGTGCTGACCAGACCACACACAGAAGTACAAACCCCTTATGTCTCTATAACAGGCAGACACACATTTCAAAACTGAAGTAGGAACATTAGAATCATATGAAATTTGTATTTGAACAAATAAACTAAGGAATTATTAGTGGCATAATGTTTAGCTTCAAGGGTGGAGTGTTGGTAGTGCGACACAAAGCAAGTAGGCAGATTGTATTCCTTGTAAAAGATCAAAGCCTGTGTAAAAGCTGGAAATGACACTTTCTTTCTATACAATGCAGTGTTCGTTGCCCACACATGATGGAAGAGATCACACAAAGAAATACTATTCACTCATGTCTGCGGTTCCAGTATTTTGAAACAGGGTGGTCAACCCTAAAAGAATATTGACAACAAATATGACAAGGCAAGCATAGATGTAGTGAATCAATCATTACTTGTGAGCTTACTAGGACAAGTATGCAGAATTGCAACTGCAGTAAGAGACCATCCAAAATCTGAATCAAGAAGTTGGTCTAGCACTTATTGTTTGCAACTAATCGATGTGAATAATTGGATATCATATCGAATGAGTAAGAAAGACAAGTAAAATTGTCAAAAAAACCTGGCCTGCAGTAGTGATCTGGGTCATTGTCACTACGACCAACAATCCAAAATGACTAGTGTCTGTTCCTAGGGCTGGCATTTTGAAACCTTGTGAACTTTACAGGTACTGAAGATTACTGAAATACATCTGAACCATTAAGTGTAGGTAGCACTCAGTACACAACAAACCCTAATGACAGTCCTGCCTAATGAGTAATGAATCAATTAGAAAATGGGTGATGAGGAATGGCTGCTGAGTGTTGAGGACGTATCTCAGGATAAATCGGGTTGGCTTAGTGGGTGCTGCACGCCTGAGCCCTGAACGGACTGGGAAGGTAGGCACGGCGGCGCGCCCGGGCAGCGGTGACGCTGTTGGGCGAGCGGCTCCTGACCTCCTGTTAGTCCGGCGTCTCCTCCTAGAGTCATGACATCCGGGGATGGCAAGTCGTCGGCGAGGCAAGCGGCTGGGGCGAGTAGAGATCGGAAGACAGAGGGGAATCGGGGCCTGGGCCGACCCAAAATCCCAGGGTGGGCCGCGGCCCACCGTGGGCACCCTGTAGAGATACACACCCGAGCGGCAAACATGAATTTTCGAGACTAAATTAGGAACATTTAGCTGACCAATTAAACGACTTTGTTTTAATAATATCATATTCGTATTTGAAAAACTAAGCTTGTTTAGCTTGATGGGTGGAGCAGTGCTATTATGACACGAAGCACGTATGCTGATCGTATAGTGATCATAAATGGGGGGAACCCTAAGCAAAAAAATTGAGCAAAAGAGGGTTTCCCCTCCGATTTCTATTAAAGAAACCACCATGGAACCAACATGATCAATTAAACCCTAAGCATGATCAATTAAACCCAATTATGACTATGACATGGCAGATTTAAAGCTGCAAACTGCGGAAATGCTATTTAGCATCCATTGTTTGCTTCGAACTAAGAAGTAAATTCTAAGAGCTAAAAAGAAAGTACAGTAACCAAGTTACGATCTATTTTATGGTTGAGATCAAAAAGTTGAGGAGATATGAAGTACCACCTCGCCATGTAGGCATCGGGGGTGCGATGGTTGTCGGTGGTGTTGAAGTAGATCTACGATGATAGACGGGTGCATCGGGGGATAAGTCCCGTTGCGGTGGACGAGAAGGTCGTGTGACTGTGTGAGCAGCCCCGACAAAGAGGACGACGGCGCCGATGAAGCGAGAGGACGCGATGCAAGGCTCCTGGTCCGTCGTCGTGGATGAGAAACATCCATCTCTAGCAGTGGACGACGCAGTCTTGGTAGGCACTCTAGCATGGTGGAGGATGGTGGCGATGGATGGGGTGGAGGACGGCGGCGATGGATGGGGTGGCGGACGGAGGAGGCTGGTGTGGGGATGGTGTTCTAGCGCGGATGGTGTATGAATGGGAAAATGGAGGGAGAGGTACGGGGAACCATGTTTTTGGGACGCGCCTGTCTGAAATATGGGAAAGTTACGAACTTAGCCCCTGTTTAAAATTTGGAAATCTCGCATCTCGCCAATATTTGCCCAGAGCGATTTTGGGCGAGGAGAGGGTGTTTTGGCGCCCACGATTGGCGCCCATAGTGTATGAACAGGGCTGACAAGTAGGACGGTTGTGTCACGTCCGAGTGAAGTTACAAACCTGCCCCTATTGAAAATATTTGCCTACATCGATTTTGAGCGAGTCGAGTTTGTTTTGCCGCCCACCGTGTATGAATGGGCAAATGGAGGGAGAGACACAGGTCTTTCAGACGAGCTTGAATCAGATGTGTTTGGCCGCCCATGTTTGGCGCCCACCATGTCGGAATGGGATCAGAGGCGGTCGTGTCACGTCTAATTGAAGTTACTAACCTACCCCTATTGAGAGCAGTGGAAATCGAGCCGATGGATTGTCCGTGTAAGGGGTAGGCAGTGATTTCCATCTCCCAAACACTGGCTTCGGGCAGCCAACATGGGAGTGGACATTTTGCCGCTTCTTTCGAATTTTGGGACAATAAGCATCCACCTTTACCCTGGCAACTAAATTTGAATCCATTTTGTATTCCTATACGAATCTTTATAAATCATTCTATGTGTTCTTATATATCTTCAAAAGCACGACAAAGATGTATTCCACTATCATATATGAATATGATTTACAAATGCCGATACTCGAATTCAGAAGCTAGAATCCAGTTTAAGGTGAATTCGAATATTTGAAACCACTTTATGTCCAACTCAAGTGTCACACGCAGCATAATGTGTACTCCCATTTAGATATGTACACAAGCGATGTATCAAGATTCAAATACCGAGTCAATCAACCAATAATGTACAAAACTAATATACATATAAACACTTATAGAGTACATGGATCAATAATATCAACTAACATAAATAAGCCAGCCCGCTATACTTTTTTTGCTAGAAGAGCATCCTTTTTAGCGAAGCTAGTACAACATCTTGTCCCTTTCCGATGCGTGCCACTTAAGGTCCATCTATACTACAATTATTGTTGAATGCACATTCAACCCGATTGGCATTTTTGTAGGTCTGGCACAACAATCAAAATGAAATGTCTCAGAGTCTTATCAATTAATACAGACTTGTGCTCAAAACAAATTACAAACCAAAAAACAAAAAAACTATTACATGATCTCTAAAACAAATGGTTTGATCAATTACATGAACAAACAACACAAAGGTTATTCAACGATGGAAAGAACAGTTCACCTATGATTTATCAAGTGGGAATTTAATTTCCTTTTTTCCTTCAGGACCTTAACAATGCGGTCAGTCTCAGCTTGCTTCGTTTTGAAATCCATCAAATATTTAATGGTTGTCTTGAGTACTGCTTGTGATTGTGATGTTTGCTTCCTCAACATGTCAACTTCATCTCTAAGTGCAGAAGCAGAATCTCTTTCTACCAATAGTTTAGCCTCTAGAGCATCAATAGTTGGCAATTCATGATGCACGATTGGGCCAGTGCCATTGCCGTGGGATGATACAACGTCCATGGGGACCTCGCTCTTTGATCTTGGGCTAACCTGTTTTGCCATTAAAGTTCCGATTGGATTCCGAAAAGTGGAAGTTAGCAAAACATCTCAACTGGGAGTTATAACAGCAAACCAGTTAAACAAATAAGGAATTAAAGAGTTTCAATTGGATGCTGAAAAGTAGTTATTAACATCATTGTAACCGGTTGCAGCAGCAAAGCAGTTAGACAAACAAGTTTTGCAAAAGGTAACTGTTGTGGCATTGGAGTTTCTCTTGGATCTAAAAAGTTGAGTAGCCACTAATGTGATTAGAGCAACTAGTTGCAGCAGCAAAGCAGTTAAACAAACAATTTTTGCAAAAGGAACCTGTTGTGGCATTGGTGTTTCTCTTGGATCCTGAAAAGCTGAGTAGTCGGTAACTTGATTAGAGCTGTAACTCTAAAAATTCTGCAAAATTAGTACAACGTGGAAAATTTTCATATCAATCATGGGTAAAAAAATTAGAAGCTTTTGACGATTTGATGATTTTTAAAAATTCATGCATTGGGCTCAAAAGTTTCTCTTTTTGCACAGAATCAAATCAACTATCATCCAAACTATCCCAACGGTCTTACTTGGCACAACCACTAATTGAAACATAAAAACACAATCATAACAGAGGCTATAATTATGTAAACACACATGAACAGAAACAAAAAGTAAAAAATTATTTTATTCATTGGGTTGCCTCCCAACAAGCGCTATCGTTTTATGCCCCTAGCTAGGCATGATACATACTTTTCATGTATTGTCATGTTTGGTTTCCAACTCCTCAATTACACAACCACTTATTTTAGGAAGCCCACATGATCTATTCTCATAATCACACTCCTAAGCACAAAATCAATTTTTTTGTTCTTATAGACAGGTTCTTTTATCACATCAACAAAATTTGGGTGTATGTTAATCATCTTAAGATCCTCATTCTCCTTATTAGGAGTAACACCTTTAGTTTTAGGTACATATATATACTTGCATTTTTTATTGGGAGGAGTCTTATCAATATTCTTATCGGAGGAAAAAGTCGAGCCCAACTTATTAATAATTTCTTCTAACTTATCGATTCTAGTGGGGCTTTGTTCTAATTTCTCATTAATCACCGGCTCCTTTTCCTTCAAGGTTTTTAATGCAATTCCTACTTTAAACCAAATTTAGTGATATGATTATGAAGTTTTTTCTCAAAATACTCAAGATGTTCGGTAGTAGGAATTTTATTCTCAATAAGTTCTAACCTTTGCATAACATGTTCCAAGGTAAGATTGTTTCATTAATAGTGATAGGTGGTGATCCCACTAAATTTCCCACAGCATTGAGAGCATCCATGAGGGACACATCAAGAAATTTCCTCTAGTAATAGTGTCAAACACAAATCTATACCATGTAGTAATGCCCACATAAAAATTGCGAAGAATAATAGTAGTGGATTGCTTACGAGTTGATCTATTATGAGCATCGCAAATCCTATACCAAGCATCCTTTAAATTCTCCCCCCTTTGTTTAAAATTAAGAACTTCATTTTCAGGGGTACACGTAGAAAGAGAAGAACTAGCCATAACGATAAAACGAGCAAGCAAAAGAAAGGCAAGCAAAAATTATATTTTTATTTTTGCAAAATAACTTTTCAAAAGGGGGGAGATGAAAACAAGAGGCAAAGGAAAATAAAAGTAAATGCAAGGAGATGAGAGTTTATGCTTACGTACTTGATAGTTGTTGATGATGTCTCCCCGGAAACGGCGCCGGAAATTCTTCCTGCTACTTGTATACTGCGTTGGTATTTTCCTCGAAGAGGAGAGGATGATGCAGTGTATTAGAGATAAGTATTTCCCTCAGTTATGAAACCAAGGTTATAAATCCAGTAGGAGAATCAAGCAACAACTCGTTAACAACACTTGCACACAAACAAACAACTCCTCACACCCAACGCGAACAAGGGGTTGTCAATCCCTCAATGGTAAAGTGTAAGATTAAATTGTATGCGATAGATAGATTAAACAATAATACAAAATAAAATAAATAAAGTAAAAGTTCAACAAAGTATTTTTAGGATTTTTAGTAAATGATAAAAGTAGAGTCGGGGGTCATAGTTTTCACTAGAGGCTTCTCTCATAAAAATAACATACGATGGGTGAACAAATTACTGTTGGCAATTGATAGAAAAGCAAATAATCATGACGATATCCAAGGCAATGATCATGTATATAGGCATCATGTCCGAGACAAGTAGACCGAAACGATTCTGCATCTACTACTATTACTCCACACATCGACCGCTATCCAGCATGCATCTAGAGTATTAAGTTCATAAAAAACGGAGTAATGCCTCAAGCAAGATGACATGATGTAGACAAGATAAACTCACACATGAATAAAGCCCATCTTTTTACCCTTGATAGCGACGATACATACGTGTTGAGTCCCTTTCTGTCACTAGGGCTGAGCACCACAAGATCAAACCCATTGCAAGACAAATCAATCTAGTTGGCCAAACCAAATCAATAGATCAAAGAAAAATACGATGCTATAACAATCATGCATAAAAGGGTTCAGAGAAGAATCAAATAACTCAAATAATAATCATGGATAATAAATCTAATCATAAACTCATAATTCATCGGATCCCAACAAACACATCGCAAAAAGTCATTACATTGGATAGAACTCCAAGAACATCGAGGAGAACATTGTATTGAAGATCAGAAAGAGAGAATAAGCAATCTAGCTACTAACTATGGACCCGAAGGTCTATGGTAAACTACTCACGCATCATCGGAAGGGTAGCATAGTTGATGTAGAGCCCCTCCGTGATTGATTCCCCCTCCGGCGGAGTACCGGAGAAAGCCTTCAGATGGGATCTGAAAGCACAAGTGCTCCCTGGGTGGTTTTGGTAATTAATGTCAACATATCTCTTGTTGGACTAACACTTTTACCTAGTATGTTTCAGATAAGTTCAACAATGGAGTGGCATGGACTAGAGGATGTGGAACCCCTTCAAGATGCTAAGGACAAAGAATTGGCTCAAGCTTCAAGATCAAGACTCTACATTTTCTATTTTAGTGATCCAAGATCACATTGAGTCTATAGGAAAAGCCAATACTATCAAGAGGGGATGAGGTGTTGCTTAATGGCTTGCTTGCTCAAAGTGCTTAGTGATATGCTCCAAAACCCTCAACTACTTTCCCACATCCACATATGACCTAAACCAAAAGTCAAACTCGGCCCCACCGATTCTTTCTATCCGGCGCCACCGAGTTTCAGATGTCATAGCCACTGCCACAAACCCTAGCAAATCGGTTTCACCGATAGGGATCTCGGTCTCACCGAGATGGGATTGTAATCTCTCTGCGTATGTCCATTACCAAAATCGGTCTCACCGAGTTTGAGCAATCGGTACTACCGAGATTACAATGCAAACCCTCTGGTTAGCTTATTACCAAAATCGGTCCCACCGAGTTTGTGCAATCCGTCACACCGAGATTACGTTATGCCCTAACCCTAACCATATCGGTCCTACCGAGTTGCATCTCAGTCCCACCGAAAATCCTAATGGTCACTAGGTTTGCTGAATCGGTCCGACCGAGTTTAACTATTCGGTCCCACCGAGTTTGGCTAATCGTGTGTAACGGTTAGATTTTGTGTGGAGGCTATATATACCCCTCCACCCACTCTTCATTCGTGGAGAGAGCCATCAGAACATACCTACACTTCCAATACACATTTTCTGAGAGAGAACTACCTACTCATGTGTTGAGGTCAAGATATTCCATTCCAACCATATGAATCTTGATCTCTAGCCTTTCCCAAGTTGCTTTCCACTCAAATATTCTTTCCACCAAATCCAAATCCTGTGAGAGAGAGTTGAGTGTTGGGGAGACTATCATTTGAAGTACAAGAGCAAGGAGTTCATCATCAACACACCATTTGTTACTTCTTGGAGAGTGGTGTCTCCTAGATTGGCTAGGTGTCACTTGGGAGCCTCCAACAAGATTATGGAGTTGAACCAAGGAGTTTGTAAGGGCAAGGAGATCGCCTACTTCGTGAAGATCTACCGCTAGTGAGGCAAGTCCTTCGTGGGCGACGGCCGTGATGGAATAGACAAGGTTGCTTCTTCGTGGACCCTTCGTGGGTGGAGCCCTCTGTGGACTCGCGCAACCGTTACCCTCCGTGGGTTGAAGTCTCCATCAACGTGGATGTACGATAGCATCACCTATCGGAACCATGACAAAAACATCCGTGTCTCCAATAGCGTTTGAATACTCCAAACCCTTCCCTTTACATTCTTGCAAGTTGCATGCTTTACTTTCCGCTGCTCATATACTCATTGCATGCTTGCTTGATATGTATTGTGTTTGTTAAACTTGTGCTTAAACTCCACTTAAACTTAAGAATATTAAAAACTGCAACTTTTGGCACTTAGTTTCTAATCACCCCCCTCTAGACACCTCTTCTCGATCCTTTCAATTGGTATCAGAGCCAGGTTTCCATTGCCTTGGTTTAAACACCTTTGGAGGAAGATGGATGTGTCTACTTTGGGGAGTCTTAGACATAGAGTGCCTATTCTTGATGAAGAGTATTTTCATGAGTGGAAAAATGAAATGCTTGAGATTTTCAATGAATATCACTTGAACAAGTACATTGCTAGTCCTTGTGCACCTCATATTGATCCCTTGCATCCCACACCTCAAGAAGATCTTGACATGATTCGCAATCTTAGAACCATCAATCTTATCATAAGAGGATTGCCCAAAAATTTGATTGCTAGTTTGCCTACTCTTGATTGTGCCTATACTATATGGAAATTTCTTGAGGAACGATTTCCAGATTATTCCTTGAAAAATTTAGACGAAATTCTCCATAAGTCTATTGTCTTGAGTAAGATGAACTCTAGTGATCCTAGCTTTGGTGATTGTCTATTTGAGCTTACCAATCTCATGCGTGCTAAAGGAAATGTTGGAATCTTTAGCAATATTATATCCGAAGCTATTAGAATTCATAAAGGTAACCATTGTGATGATCATTTATCTAATGAATTACCCTCTCTAGGAATTGATCAATCACAAGATGATGTTGAACATGGATACTATGATGAAGATGATGATAGTGACTATGATCTTGATGATGCAATGAGGCATTTTGGTCTTATGGCAAATCTTCGCGGCTACATGGCTGGAGGAAAGGAATGGGTCCTTGATAGTGGATGTACTGATCATATGACCAGAGATGAAGATATGTCCCGTGAGCTTGCTGAAAACGACGGCCCTCGAAAATATGTCACTTTTGGTGATAATTCAAAGGGTAAGGTGGTTGGCCTTGGTAAGGTGGCCATCTCACATGATAGCTCCATACAAAATGTCATGCTCGTTGAATCCCTTGGATACAATTTACTTTCAGTTTCCAGACTTGCTGATTTCGGTTTCAATGTCCTATTCACTGAAGTAGATTGCCAAGTGTTCCGTAGAGACAATCATAAAATGGTATTTACTGGTATACGTAGAGGAGATCTTTACATTGTTGATTTCACTAAAAAGGCTCAACCTAGAACTTGCTTAATTGCTAAATCTTCTAAAGGCTGGTTGTGGCATAGAAGACTAGGTCATGTTGGTATGCGAAATCTTGATAAGCTTATTAAAGGTGATCATATCCTTGGAATAAAAGATGTCATATTTGACAAGGATAGACTTTGTAGTGCTTGTCAAGCAGGAAAACAAGTTGGAGGAAGTCACCGCGCGAAGAACATCATGACCACAAGAAGACCACTCGAGCTACTTCACATGGATCTCTTTGGTCCAAATGCCTACAAGAGTCTCGGTGGTAACTCATTTGGTCTAGTCATAGTTGATGATTTTTCAAGATTTACGTGGGTGTTCTTTCTTGATGAAAAATCGCAGGTCCAAAAGATCTTCAAAAAACTTCGCTAGGAAGGCCCAAAATCAGTTTGACGTGAAGATCAAGAAGGTTCGGAGCGACAACAGAACGGAGTTCAAGAACACAAATGTGGACACCTTTCTTGACGAAGAAGGGATTTCACACGAGTTCTCGGCTACGTACACACCTCAACAAAATGGAGTTGTTGAAAGGAAGAACCGGACTCTTACCGAGATGGCAAGAACGATGCTTGATGAGTACAAAACGCCAAAGCACTTTTGGGCGGAAGCGGTTGAGACAGCTTGTCATGCAACAAATCGCTTGTATCTTCACAAGCTACTCGGCAAGACGGCATACGAGCTCCTCACCGGTAACAAACCCCAAGTTGGATACTTTCGAGTATTCGGCTCAAAGTGCTACATTCTTGATAAGCAACGTCGTTCTAAATTTGCTCCTAAATCTCATGAAGGTTTCCTACTTGGTTATGGCTCAAACTCCCACACTTACCGTGTCTACAACAATTTCACCCGAAAGGTTGAAGAGACGGTAGATGTGAAGTTTGATGAATCTAACGTCTCGCAAGTAGAGCAATTTGCCAATTAATGTAGGAGACAAAGACCCTTTGGAAGCAATTCAAGACTTGTCCATTGGCAATATTCGTCCAACGGAAGTGAAGGAGAGTACCTCGTCCGTCCAAGTGGAAGCTTCTACCTCACGACAAGGTGAACCAAGAGTTGATACGGAAGCATCCACAAGTGGAACACGCCAAGATGAAGAAAACGAGGAAGCACACCAAGATGAACATCAACAACCTCCTTCTCCACCACGACAAGAGAACGACAACGTCAACAATGAAGAAGGCCAAGAAGAAGCACAAGATGAAGAGGATGTTCCACCCTGACCCAAGCAAAAGCTTTCACGAGTTCGAGCAAGAATTGCCAAAGATCATCCCGTCGAGCAAATCTACAATGATATCCAAACCGGGAGAATCACTCGCTCTAAAACTCGTTTAGCTAACATTTGTGAACATTACTCATTCATCTCTAGCATTGAACCTATGAAGGTTGAAGAAGCATTGGAGGATCCGGACTGGATAAACGCTATGCATGAAGAGCTACACAACTTTGAGAGAAATCAAGTGTGGACATTGGTCGAGAAGCCCGACAACAACCACAACATCATTGGTACCAAATGGGTGTTTCGCAACAAGCAAGATGAAGATGGACAAGTGGTTCGCAACAAAGCACGTCTCGTCGCCCAAGGCTACACACAAGTTGAAGGTATGGACTATGGTGAGACATATGCTCCCGTTGCTAGACTTGAGTCCATTCGCATCTTACTTGCTTATGCTAATCACCATGATATCACCTTGTACTAAATGGACATTAAAAGTGCTTTTCTAAATGGCAAAATTGAGGAGGAAGTTTATGTTAAGCAACCTCCCATCTTCGTCAATCCTAAGAAACCTAATCATGTTTACAAACTTCACAAAGCCCTTTATGGTCTTAAACAAGCTCCTAGAGCATGGTATAAATGCTTGACCAAGTTCCTTATTGAAAAAGGCTTTGAAATTGGTAAAATTGATTCTACTCTTTTTACTAAAAGGGTTAATGGAGAACTTTTTGTGTGCCAAATTTATGTTGATGATATCATATTTGGTTCAACTAACCCTCATTTTAGTGAAAAGTTTGGAAAGCTAATGTCGGAGAAGTTTGAGATGTCTATGATGAGTGAACTCAAATTCTTTCTCGGTTTGCAAATCAAGCAAACTAAGGAAGGTACCTTTGTCTCTCAAACGAAGTACACCAAGGACTTATTCAAGAAGTTCAATATGCAAGAATGCAAAGGTATGACTACACCCATGCCTACTAGTGGACATCTTGATTTGACCAGAGATGGTGAACCGGTTGATCAAAAGGTTTATCGCTCTATGATTGGTTCATTGTTATATCTATGTGCCTCTCGTCCCGATATTATGCTAAGTGTGTGCATGTGTGCACGATATCAAGCTGCTCCTAAAGAATGTCATCTTAAGGCTGTGAAAAGGATAGTGAGATGCCTGATCCATACACCAAATTTTGGCATTTGGTATCCTAAGAGGTCCTCTTTTGATCTTGTTGGCTACTCCGATTCGGACTATGCCGGAGACAAGGTTGATAGAAAGTCCACTTCGGGTACTTGTCAATTTCTTGGTAGATCTCTTGTGTATTGGTCTTCCAAGAAACAAAACTCGGTATCCTTATCCACTGCCGAAGCAGAATACATTGCCGCTGGTTCATGTTGTGCTCAATTACTTTGGATGACCCAAACTCTTAAAGATTATGGGATATATGTGAAATATGTTCCATTGCTATGTGACAATGAAAGTGCTATTAAGATTGCTCACAATCCCGTGCAACACTCTCGAACTAAGCATATTGAAGTTCGGCATCATTTCATTCGAGATCATGTTGCCAAAGGGGACATTAACCTTAAGCATGTTCGCACCGATAAGCAATTGGCGGATATATTCACTAAACCACTTGATGAGAAAGTGTTTTGCAGGTTGAGAGGTGAATTGAACATCATTGATGCTTCAAACTTGGAGTAGGAACTCCATTTGATACATGCGGGGCATGAGCCTATGACTAATCCTCGATATTTCTCTTATGATGCTATTCATATGTCTTGGATATATTTGTACCTTGCATGTTATCTAACCCGTGTAGGTATTTGGATGAATCTAAATCTATGAGATTGCCACTCACTCACACCTTGAGCAAATTTCTATATCACCAAGTCTCTACACAATGGTGGTTGAAGACAAGGAAGCATGAAACCATTCAAACATATCCTTTGACAAATTCTATGGTTAAATCTTATAATTGTCATTTTGGATACACAAGTGCTCTTCCTTGCAAGACTAACCCATGTAGGTAGATGAACTCAAACTCCAAGTGGTGCTCCCAACTCTTGATGAACTACATCAACCTTGAGCAACCCACACAAGTTCAACTACATGATCAAGTTCAACACCACCACCCAAGGTATGTTATTCCATCTTAGAGAAGCTTTACTCCAAGTCATGAGTCAAAGCAACTCGACAAGATGTGAATACATCAAGATGCTTAAACGAAAAATGGTAACCCCATTTTGAGCTTAAACGATGAGTATGACCTATGATCAAGTGCTCTCACTTGACTCCTAAGTCAATATACTCTAACATAGGTGACTTTTTCACCGACCATTTCTAGATGAAGTTCTCTAGTGTTTCTCCGTGCTTTTGTATTTGCATATTTGTTTCCCCTTTCAAAAAAAACTTCATCTAGATCTTTTCTTGTCTTTTCTTTTTGTTCTGCATTTTCTGCATCCAATTCATTGCAAATCTTTCAGTTAATTCCTTGCATATCCTTGTGAGATCTTACTTGTCTAGTGAGCTGAGGTGACAAGTGGTTTCACTCTAATGAACTTGGTCACACCGGTTTGTTCTCTTCGGCCCAACCGAAATCTTTCGGTGCAACCGAAGCACACAACTCGGAGTCACCGATTCCACCACAGGAAAACCAACTTGCCACTTATTCCTGATTTCTGTTTGCTCCAGCTCCACTCAATGATTCTTGTCCTCTACTAGCATCATATTAGACATGCTGCTTTGCTCTGTGACTCAAGGACCAACCCATTTGTATCACATGTCTAGAAGAGCCCTTCTTGGAAATTGATGTCAAAGGGGGAGAGAGAGAGAGATCACATCAAAGCTTAATTCTTCCTATAGGGGGAGAGAGAATACTCAGGGGGAGAGAGTTTCTCAACTAGGAGAAAGTAATATCATCAAAGACCCCAGATGCTTGGTGTTCAAGAGGAGAGATGTCACATGTCTTTAAGAGGGGAAAGACATGTTTGTTTGCTTGCTTTAGCTCAAGTTCTGTTGTTTCTTTTCTGTTGCTCTGATTTTCTGTTCCCTATCTTCTCCCAATATCCCATGCAGATTCAGGGGGAGCAAGACATCTAAGGGAAGGAAATCTCTGATTTTATTGCATATCTTTACCTTTGGGGACATGTCTATATCCAATGTGGTACTTAGTACTCACTCTACATGTCATCCCAGTCTTGGTTCTCTTGTGGTTTCTCGTGTTTGCTCTGGTCAGTAGGTGTATCTGTGTTATCTAACCTTGTTTGCGCAGGTTCATCCCATCCTAAGCCAACTCAAGACCACAAGGTAAGTATATGCATCTCAGTCATGTGAATGAGAAATTCTTGCTGATGTACATACTGTTTGCAAGAAGGACTCATGAGCATGAAGGTACATTTCTCATATTCACATTATTTGCTCTGATGCATATAGCCAAGATACATGTAACACATTGCTTACTCTGTCATGTTTATGCATTCACATGCTCCTATATTCAATATTCACATGATTGCATACATGTAGGGGGAGCCTATGCATGTTACATGTCTTTCCAAAGATTTACTTGCTATCCTCTATATCTTTATCTAAAGCTTTGATGTATGTTGTCATCAATTTCCAAAAAGGGGGAGATTGAAAGCACAAGTGCTCCCTCGGTGGTTTTGGTAATTAATGTCAACATATCTCTTGTTGGACTAACACTTTTACCTAGTATGTTTCAGATAAGTTCAACAATGGAGTGGCATGGACTAGAGGATGTGGAACCCCTTCAAGATGCTAAGGACAAAGAATTGGCTCAAGCTTCAAGATCAAGACTCTACATTTTCTATTTTAGTGATCCAAGATCACATTGAGTCTATAGGAAAAGCCAATACTATCAAGAGGGGATGAGGTGTTGCTTAATGGCTTGCTTGCTCAAAGTGCTTAGCGATATGCTACAAAACCCTCAACTACTTTCCCACATCCACATATGACCTAAACCAAAAGTCAAACTCGGCCCCACCGATTCTTTCTATCCGGCGCCACCGACTTTCGGATGTCATAGCCACTGCCACAAACCCTAGCAAATCGGTTTCACCGATAGGGATCTCGGTCTCACCGAGATGGGATTGTAATCTCTCTGCGTATGTCCATTACCAAAATCGGTCTCACCGAGTTTGAGCAATCAGTACTACCGAGATTACAATGCAAACCCTCTGGTTAGCTTATTACCAAAATCGGTCCCACCGAGTTTGTGCAATCCGTCACACCGAGATTATGTTATGCCCTAACCCTAACCATATCGGTCCTACCGAGTTGCATCTCAGTCCCACCGAAAATCCTAATGGTCACTAGGTTTGCTGAATCGGTCCGACCGAGTTTAACTATTCGGTCCCACCGAGTTTGGCTAATCGTGTGTAACGGTTAGATTTTGTGTGGAGGCTATATATACCCCTCCACCCACTCTTCATTCGTGGAGAGAGCCATCCGAACATACCTACACTTCCAATACACATTTTCTGAGAGAGAACTACCTACTCATGTGTTGAGGTCAAGATATTCCATTCCAACCATATGAATCTTGATCTCTAGCCTTTCCCAAGTTGCTTTCCACTCAAATCTTCTTTCCACCAAATACAAATCCTGTGAGAGAGAGTTGAGTGTTGGGGAGACTATCATTTGAAGTACAAGAGCAAGGAGTTCATCATCAACACACCATTTGTTACTTCTTGGAGAGTGGTGTCTCCTAGATTGGCTAGGTGTCACTTGGGAGCCTCCAACAAGATTGCGGAGTTGAACCAAGGAGTTTGTAAGGGCAAGGAGATCGCCTACTTCGTGAAGATCTACCGCTAGTGAGGCAAGTCCTTCGTGGGCGACGGCCGTGATGGAATAGACAAGGTTGCTTCTTCGTGACCCTTCGTGGGTGGAGCCCTCCGTGGACTCGCGCAACCGTTACCCTCCGTGGGTTGAAGTCTCCATCAACGTGGATGTACGATAGCACCACCTATCGGAACCACGACAAAAACATCCATGTCTCCAATTGCGTTTGAATACTCCAAACCCTTCCCTTTACATTCTTGCAAGTTGCATGCTTTACTTTCCGTTGCTCATATACTCATTGCATGCTTGCTTGATATGTATTGTGTTTGTTAAACTTGTGCTTAAACTCCACTTAAACTTAAGAATATTAAAAACTGTAACTTTTGGCACTTAGTGTCTAATCACCCCCCCTCTAGACACCTCTTCTCGATCCTTTCAGGATCTCTCGAGAACGGAGGCTTGCAGCGGCGGAAAAAGTATTTCGTGGACTCCCCTGTTGGTTTCCCAATTTATGGGTATTTATAGAGGTGGAATTAGGTCAAACGGAGCAAAGGGGGGCCCACGAGGCACCAGGGCGTGCCTCCCCCTAGGCATGCCCTGGTGGCTCGTGGCCACCCCTTCTGTCTTCTAGCCCTCTCCCGAAGCTTCTAGTGTTCCTTATGTCCAGAAAAAATCTCCAGAAAGTTTCGTGCCATTTGGATTTCGTTTGATATTAATAGGTTAGTCCCCAAAAATGATATATAATTGCTTTTAAATGTATATAAAACATCCAAGATTGATAATATAACAACATAGAATAATCAAAATTTATAGATACATTGGAGACACGTATCAAGGTTCAGGCTTAATCCTCATTGATTATCATTCGATCAGTTTGATCCACATCCTGGCGGAGCTGGTGGCAAAAGTGCGCCCCCCTCGGCTTGTGCCAAGGTTGGGAGAGCTCGTTTCTTCCAACCGGAGTGCATTCATTTCCGGTCGATGTATCCACGACAACCTCTTGCTCGTGCAACAGGTGATGAGCTCCAGGCTTCAGTTCGTGTTGAAGTGAGTGAGTGTCAATTCTTCTCTCAACAACGAGCATGCTTGCCAATGTTACTCATGTTTTTCATTGACGTGTTGAACTCTCTTATCTAGTGCACAGTGCAAGCGGGGATCCTACATCAGCTCACTTCCCAACACATGGCATTGAACGCTTGTATATATGTTGTCAATGTGGTCTATTTTCACCTTGATGCTCAGGAACTGCATACAGTCCAGATGCCCCTTGATGAGACCTCCTCTGATTTACTCACAAACTTCTACGAGTGTGTGTTGATACGTCTCAAATGTGTCTATAATTTTTGTTATGTCCATGTTACTTTTATATCACTTTGGTATAGTTTTGGCACAATTTTTATCAAATTATTACACCGACATATTAATCCAATGTCCAGTGTAAATTCTTGTTTTTCATGTTTTAGACTTTTCAAAAAAACATCACTTTCAAGGATGAAAAAACCTGGGAATTATTCCCTGGAGTTTCCAGCCGAGATGGAGCCAGAGGGATCAGGACCCACCAGAGGGGTGGCAGTGGGCCTCTAATACTTCTCAAGCGTATCTATACTTTTTGCTTGCTTTTGTGTTGTATTTTTTAATCACAATTGCATAATTTTAGCACCAATTTTTATCTTTTTGGGCTAACCTATTAATTCAGCAACAAGTGCAAGTTGTTGTTTTTCAGCTATTTTGGACTTTTTAGAAGAAAAAAATCAACTTTTCAAGGACCAAAGCATCAAATAAAAATACGTCATGAAGTTTCAAACTAGGACGAAACTAACTAGTATACGAGCCAACACGGGGGTGCCCTGTGGGGCTCACGAGCCCTGGCTTGCGTCCAAGCTCTGGGCGAAGAGGTGGGTGCGCGTGGGGGCCCACATGCCACCCCTCCACCACCTCGACTCCCTGCCTTTATGTATCACCGGAACCCTAAATCGAGTTTTTTTGCCGTCGCCCCTCTGTTTCATGGAGTTCCAATCTGGATACCTTTTCTGTTACTCTGCCAGAGGGGGAACCCATCATCAGAGTCATGTTCATCATCCTTGCTGTCGTCGTGCTTATGTGTGAGTAGTGTTCTTAAACTATGAGTCCATCATAGTAGCTAGATGGCAATATCTTCCTTGTTCTTCAATGCAACAATCACATGAGCTGCCCTCGGTAGGCAAAGTGTAAGTGGGCTTCCCCACTATATGCACCATCATGTTTTGGCCTCAAGCTACCATCATGGCCAGTAACTCGAAGCATAGCGTACATCGAGACCTCCCTAAAGCCACCATCATGGCCGAAGCATAGTATACATAGAGACCCCCCTAAAAACGCACATCAAGATTCGTAGTAGTTTGTAGGTATGGATTGAACAATTCTTTTTACCGAAGGGTTTGAATGGACACAAATGCTTTTGTGGGGCGTTGTTGGCCTTTTGTCAGGAGAGTGAGTGAGTTCTCTTTCACTGTACAAAAGATTACTATTTATTTATTTTGTTATATTTTGAATGATTGATATTGTTGAACAAAATATTACTTTTTTGAAAATCATTATATATCTCAATTCATACGACAAGAAGACCCCCAGAACAAAATCAACCTCTGATAATTTTTAACTAATTTTTATTTTATTGTTCTAGTTATATTTGAAATCAATAAATAAAACATTGGATTGTTCCAAACTAAACATTTTCAACGTATTTTGCGTGAAACGGTTTATTTTATCTATTGCATTTCCAAAAGTTTTTTTTGCATATTTCATTGTTTTGATTTTTTTTACAAAAAAGACACCTAGAATTCAACTATCTTTTCATATTGTAGAACTTTTCATAAATAAGTCACAGAGATTTCACACGAGTTTCAATAGACACGATTTCCATTTTTTTGGCATATTTCACCGTCTCTCTTGACTTCATACTTCTCCCCAAAATGGTAAGGCCGAGCACATGATTTGCACTACTAGTGATGTCGTTCACACTCTTCTCCACCACGCTAGTCTTCTTCACCGTTTTGGGTGGAGGCATTGCACACCGCCACACACCTTCTCAACCGATGCTCATCCACTAAAACCACACCCCCTATTTCCTTCTCACCGGCACACATCCTCGCTATGATCACCTATGAGTTTTCGGCTGCTAATGCTTTCCATATCTTTATGCCACTAGCCCCCACAAATTAGCTCCTCAGTCCACATGTTTGTGTTTTCATCGAATCCTGTGCGCATCATTGTTTCGCGCCGTGTTATTGTTGACGAAACAATACTTACGTATACCCCACCCACACCACGGTCATAGGCCCACCGGCCACACCGGATCCCCCCTCAGCGACCCACCTGCGCCTGATCCTCTCCCACCTACCTCGGACGCCAGCAGCCCTTGAATGACTGCCTCATTAATCGGCCAGTCTATGAGGATTTTTTCCAGCATTAATTACGTAATTATTGTGACCAAAACAAAACATGTTGGTTGGCTAGTATTTCTATTGTACGTTTTTTTCTCTCGCCTAATTGTTGCATGCCTAGGTTACACTCTTCCTTCTTAGAAGCCCTATGCACCTAGACGGAGGAAGTATAGTACTCGCAAACAAAGGTTGCCCACCAAACCGAAAAGCGAGGATGAGCCTGGGAGGAAAAGCATGGAGCAAAGATGGGGGAGGAGATGGGACAGTGCCGAGAAGGGATTTTTTTAATTTACCGGGCAATTCACCGGCGCCATCCGACACCAGCTACTCTAGCCCTTCTTTCACGGTGCAGTGCCATAATCTTAGATCTGACCCTTCCGCCCCCAGAATTCATCACATCAAACACCTCTCGCCTCTCCCGGACACCCAAAGTCTCAGCATCCCTATTCCCCCTACCTCTCCTGCCCTTCCTCGAGCGCGTCTCCATGTCGAAGAAAGGCACCGGCGGTGAGGAGAGCGTGGTCGTGTCGGCGCAGACGAGAAAGGCCAAGCGAGGCCCTCCCCGAAAGCGCAACCCGTGCCCCGGAATCCGTTGCGTCGCCGGCCGGATCTATGACCCGAAGAACGGGAAGACCTGCCACCAGGTGAGCGCCTGCCGTCGCGCATCTCCTCCATCCTTCTGGATCTGTCGGGGGGTGGATTTGGTTGACCCTTTGTTGTTGTTCTTGCAGTGTCGTCAGAAGACAACGGACTTCATGGTGGCTTGCAGGCAGCCTCGGAAGAAGGGGCTTTGTCCAATCCACTTCTGCCACAAGTGCTTGTCCAACAGGTAAAATATTTTTTTCATACAGTTCATCATCTTTGTGGTCCAACAAACTAACCATCGTAGGGCCGCTTATTCTGATTTGGTTTGCTTCCCCCTGGCTTGTTTAGGTATGGTGAGGATGCCAAGGACAAGGCCAAGGAGGCGGGCTGGACCTGCCCGAAATGCAGGGGCATCTGCAACTGCAGCTTGTGCAGGTGAGCCAACAAAGCTGATGCATGGTCATAATGGGATTTCTTGTGTATTTCTTTCTCAGCATGGTTTTGTTTGGCAGAAAGAAGAAAGGGGAGACACCTACAGGAATACTGGCTCATGCCGCCAAGGCGTTAGGGCACTCATCCGTCCATGATCTGCTGATAAAGCGCTCCGAGATGGTGGCTGCTGCACAGACGTTGTCCTCATTCCCTAAGAAGATCAAGAAGGTATAATTTTTTGTGTGACGATGCGCGTTAGGAATGGCTCCAAGGTTGATGTGATCACCGTCGGCATGCCCCCTCTATGTCTAAATTCGGGATTAGTTTTAAACCTAAATAATTGTTATTTGGTGTCTGTTTTGAGCATGAACATTATATCTGGCTCTTGTTTATTGTGAGATGGATATTCATTTAAGTCAAAGAATAATGGTTGTTCTATTTATATGAATAATATCTTTTATGGTCATGCACCTAATGTGAATGGTTTATTCTTGTTGAATCTCGACCGTAGTGATACACATGTTCATAATATTAATGCCAAAAGATGCAAAGTTAATGGTTTATTCTCGTGAAACTACCGCTTGGGTTATATTGGTGTAAAGCGCATGAAGAAACTACATGCTGATGGACTTTTGGAATCACTTGATTATGAATCATTTGAAACATGTGAACCATGCCTCATGGGCAAGATGACGAAAACCTTGTTTTCCGGTACAATGAAGCGGGCAAGTGACTTGTTGAAAATAATACATACTAATGTATGCGGTCCAATGAGTGTTGGAGCACGTGGTGGATATCGTTATTTTCTTACCTTCACGGATGATTTGAGTATATATGGGTATATTTACTTAATGAAACACAAATCTGAAAAGTTCAAGGAGTTTCAGAGTGAAGTAGAGAATCATTGTAACAAGAAAATAAAATTACTACGATCTGATAGTGGAGGTGAATATCTGAGTTACGAGTTTGGCACACATTTAAGACAATGTGGAATTGTTTCACAACTCACGCCACCTGAAACACCACAGCGTAATGGTGTGTCTGAACGTCGTAATCCTACTCTATTGGATATGGTGCATCCTATGGTATCTCTTACCGATTTGTAACTATCTTTTAGGGTTATGCATTAGAGATGGCCGCATTCACTTTAAACAGGGCACCATCTAAATCCGCTGAGATGACGCAATATAAATTATGGTTTGGCAAGAAACCTAAATTGTCGTTTTTTCAAGTTTGGGGATGCGACCCTTATGTCAAGAGGTTTTAGCCTGATAAGCTGAACCCAGAGCAGAGAAGTGCTTCTTCATATGATACCCTAAAGAGACCATTAGATATATCTTCTATCACAGATCCGAGGGCAAGATCTTTCTTGCCAAGAATGGATCCTTTCTAGAGAAGGAGTTTCTCTCGAAAGAAGTGAGTGAGAGGAAGGTAGAGCTTGATGAGGTAACCGTGCCTTCTCTCAAATTGGAGAGTAGTGCATCGCAGAAAGAAGTTCCTGTGATGCCTACACTAGCCGGATAGGAAGCTAATGATGATGATCATAATACTTCGAATCAAGCTATTCCTGAACTTCCTAGGTCGACCAGGACACGTTCCGCACAAGAGTGGTACGATATTCTTGTCCCAGAAGTCATGTTATTGTTCAACGATGAACCTACGAACTATGAAGAAGCAATGATGAGCTCATATTCTGACAAATGGCTTGAGGACATGAAATCCCAGATAGGATCCATCTACGAAAAACCGAGTATGGACTTTGGTGGACCTGCCTGATAACCAGCAGGCCATTGAGAACAAATGGATCTTTAAGAAGAAGACAAATGTTGATGGTAATGTCACCGTCTATAAAGCTTGACTTGCTGCAAAGGGTTTTCCACAAGTTCACGGAGTTGACTACGATGAGACTTTCTCACCCGTAGCAATGTTGAAATCTGTTAAGATTATGTTAGCAACTTCTGCATTTTCGATTATGAAATCTGGCAGATGGACGTCAAAACAACGTTCCTTAATGGTTTCCTGACAGGAAGAGTTATATATGATGCAACCAAAAGGTTTTGTCGATCCTAAGGATGCTAATAAGGTATGCAAGCTCCAGCGATCCATCTATGGACTGGTCCAGCGATCCAAAGGTGTTTGTTGGGTTGCATGGATCGAGATTGGGATTTGTCACTCCGTGTGGCAGAGAGATATCTCTAGGCCCTCTCAGTAATACAACATTAGAAGAAGCTTGCAAGCATGTGATTAATGAGTTTAGTCATGGGCCTTGTATTACGGAACGAGTGACGAGACTTCCCGGTAACGAGATTGAACTAGGTATGGAGATACCGACAATCGAATCTCGGGCAAGTAACATATCGCTGGACAAAGGAATTGCATACAGGATTAACCAAATCCTTGACAATGTGGTTCAACCTATAAATATCTTCGTTGAATATGTGGGAGTCAATATGGGCATCCAGGTCCCGCTATAGATTATTGATCGAAGAGGAGTCTAGGTCATATCGGCATGTTCTCGAACCCGTAGGGTCACACACTTAACGTTCGATAGCGCAGGGTAGTATTGAGATATTCATATGGTGAAGTTCGAAAGTAGTTCAGAGTCCCGGATGGGATCCGGGACATCACGAGGAGCTCCGGAATGATCCGGAGGTAAAGATTTATGTATGAAAGTCATATTCAGGGTTCCAGAGAATGTTTAGTTTTTTTCGATATTGTACCAAGAAGGTTCCGGAGTGGGGCCCACCTGCATGGGGCCCACATGGACGTGAGTAGCGGGGCAAGGTCCCACACCCCTGGTCTAGGCTCACCAAGATCCTCCCCTAAAAGGAATAGGATCATATCCCGAAGGGATAAGATCGAGATCCCTAAAAAAGGGGATAGCGATCGATGGGAAAGGAAATGAGAAATTTCCTTCTCCCTCTTGGTCAACGACCCTAGGGGCTTGGAGGGCAAGCCACCAGCCCCCTCAACGCGTATATAAAGGTGGAGAGGTGTTGGGGGCAGCCACCCTTCCACACTTGTCCGTCTTCCTCCCGTTACAACTACTCTACCTCGCGCGGATGCTTGACTAAGCCCTGCTGCAGTTCCACTGCCGCCACCACCACGTCGTCATGTTGGTTTAGATCTCATCTACCTCCTCCCCCTCGCTTGTTGAATCAAGAAGTAGATGACGCCACCGAGCCAAACGTGTGCTAATCTCGGAGGTGCCGCACGTGCTGTGCTTGTGGATGGATCGTGACACAAGTACGACTACGTCAACCACGATCTTTAGATCGTTGACACTTTCGGTCTAGAAGGGTATGTAGACACACACTCCCATCCGTTGCTAGCACCTTCATAGATAGATCTTTGGGTGTTTCGTAGGATTTTTTTGTTTTTCCATGCAACGTTATCCATCATTATTCACCTACATTCTTACCCATTTCCGCACTCATCAAATGTATGCAGTGTGACAACGACGGTGAATTTATCAACACCTCATTGCACATCTTTTTCTCGAACGACAACATTATTTACTGTCTCTCTTGCCCTCAATGTTCTCCCCGAAACGGCAAGGGCGAGCGCATGATTCGCACTACCAACGATGGCGTTCACACTCTTCTCCTACACGCCAATCTTTTGGGCGAAGGCGTTGCACACCGCCACACACCTCACCCGACGCCCATCCACTAAAACCACACCAAATACCCCCTATTTCCTTCTCACCAGCACACATCCTCGCTATGACCATCTACGAGTTTTCGGCTGCTTATGCTTTTCAAATCTCTACGCCACTAGCCCCCACAAATTAGCTCCTCGGTCCATAAATTAGCTCCAATCCCGCTGTGTCATCATTTCTTGCAATGTTATAACAATACTCCCGTATACCCCACCCACACCCACGGTCACACGCGCACCGGCCACACCGGATGCCCCTTCTGCGATCCACCTGCACCCGATCCACTTTGGAATCCACCTCCCACCTACTCCCTCCGTCCGGAAATACTTGTCATCAAAATGGACAAAAAAGGATGTATCTAGAACTAAAATACATCTAGATACATCCCCTTTTATTCATTTTGATGACAAGTATTTTCGGACGGAGGGAGTACATCGCACGCCAGCGGCCCTTGAATGACCGCCTCATTAATCGGCCAGCTGGTGAGGATTTCCAGCGTTAATCATATGCAATTATTGCGGCCAAAACAAAACATGTTGGTTGACTGGTTCTATTCTATTTTCATGATATATTTTTTTCACCCAAGTATTATGCGTCTAGGTTACGCCGTTCCTCATTAAAAGCCCTATGCACCTAAACCGAGGAAGCACGGTGCTCACCAACACACACAAAAAAAAGTTGCCCACCAACCCGAAAAGCGAGGACGAGCTGTGGGAGGGAAAACATCGAGCAAAGGCGGGGGAGGAGACGGGACAGCGCCGAGAAGGGAAAATTTCAAAATTTCCGGGGCAATTCACTGGCGCCATCCGACACCAGCTACTCCCGCCCTTCTTCCGCGTCGCGGCGCCATAATCCGAGATCTGACCCCCCTTCCGCCCCCAAAATTCATCACATCAAACACCTCCCGTGTCTCCCGGGGCACCCACCTCCCGAGCTTCCTCCTCATTTCACACCCCACTTCTCCCGCCCTTCCTCGAGCGCGTCTCCATGGCCAAGAAAGGCGCCGGCGGTGAGGAGAGCGTGGTCGTGCCGGGGCAGACGGAGGAGGCCAAGCAAGGCCCTCCCCGGAAGCGCAACCCGTGCCCCGGAATCCGCTGCGTCGGCGGCCGGATCTATGACCCGGAGAACGGGAAGACCTGCCACCAGGTGAGCGCCTGCCGTGGCGCATCTCCCCCACCCTTCTCGATCTGTCGG
This sequence comes from Triticum urartu, assembly GCF_056163025.1. Lineage (NCBI taxonomy): Eukaryota > Viridiplantae > Streptophyta > Magnoliopsida > Poales > Poaceae > Triticum > Triticum urartu. The sequence goes on from NC_141879.1 coordinate 176,196,762, forward strand.
GGGCGGATTTGGCTGACCCTTCGTTGTTGTTGTTTTCGTCACGCGCTCGCAGTGTCGCCAGAAGACGATGGACTTCTCGGTGGCTTGCACGCAGCCCCGGAAGAAGGGGCTTTGTCCAATCCACTTCTGCCACAAGTGCCTCCTCAACAGGTAAAAGAATTTCTTCACACAGTTTCAAGCCACCATCATCTCCGTGGTCGAGCAAGCTGGCCATCGTAGAGCCTCTTGGTCTAATCTGGTTTGGTTCTTCATGGCTTGTTTAGGTATGGTGAGAACGCCGAGGATATGACCAAGGAGGCGGGCTGGACCTGCCCCAAATGCAGGGGCATCTGCAACTGCAGCTTCTGCAGGTCAGCCAACGAAGCTGATGCACGGTTATACTGGGACTTGTGTATTTCTTGCTTAGCTTGGTTTTGTTTGACAGAAAGAAGAAAGGGGAGACGCCTACAGGAATACTGGCCCATGCTGCCAAGGCGTCAGGGCACTCGTCCGTCCATGATTTGCTGATAAAGGGCTCCGACATGGTGGTTGCTGCACAGACGCTGTCCTCGCTCCCTAAGAAGATCAAGAAGGTACAATTTTTCGCTTGGTAACTCTGCTGTATAATGTAATTGCTCATCATTGTTCATCTGCTTTGTTGGTCCCTTTGTTAGGAACGCAAGGAGGGCAGCTTAAAGAGGGCGCTAGGGACAGATGATGCTACCGGTGGATTGTTCGCTGAAGGGGATGAGAATATTAAGACTGATCTCAATGCACTTCCTTCAGTTCCTATCAAAAAGAAGCTGAAGAAGATCAAGAAGGTACATTTTTGCCTGGCAATTCTCTGTTGTGTAATGTAGTTGTTCGTTATTGTTGATCTGTTTTGCTGGCCCCTTTGTTAGGAACACAAGGAGGGCAACATAAAGAAGGTGCCAGGGACAGGCGATGCTACTGATGGACTGTTGACTGAAGGGGATGAGAATACAAACACTGATCTCAATGCATTTCCTTCAGTTCCTACCAACAAGGAGCTGAAGAAGATCAAGAAGGTGGTACATTTTTTGCTCGGTAATTCTCTATTTTATAATGTAATTGTTTCATTATTACTGATCCGTTTTGCTGGCCCCTTTGTTAGGAACGCAAGAAGGGAAACATAAAGAAGGCCCTAGGGACAGATGATGGTACTGATGGATTGTTGGCTGAAGGGGGTGAGAATGCAAGGACTGATCTCAATGCAGTTCCTTCAGTTCATACCGACAAGGAGCTGAAGAAGATCAAGAAGGTGGTGCATTTTTTGCTTGGTAACTCTCTGTTTTATAATGTAATTGTTCATTATTACTGATCTGTTTTGCTGGCCCCTTTGTTAGGAACGCAAGAAGGGCAACATAAAGAGGGCCCTAGGGACAGATGATGGTACTGATGGATTGTTGGCTCAAGGGGATGACAATACAGGGACTGATCTCAATGCACTTCCTCCAGTTCCCATCAGCAAGAAGCTGAAAAAGGGCAACCACATGGTAAATGACATGACTGCTGATGAAAAGTGCCCTGTTGAAATTAAGGGCGAACTTCACATTAGGAATGAGAGCACTGATGTCCCAGAGACCAAAATTGAGCTACCCATAGGTACTCCAGTCACTGACATTGCAGGGGCTGAGCTGGAGGTTGATGATGTTGGGTCTGCACTTCAGTTTCATGAATTCTGCCGCACATTTGCAGAGGTACTTATGTCAAGACAATCTTTCAGCTTTTACTTTCTTGTTCTGTTGTGCAATACAAGCGCCATGAGCTCTCTTATGGACTAAAGAAAATATTCTTGTGCTGCATTTCTTTTTATGTTGATGCAAGGTTTGTCATTGGTTATGTATAACTGGTTCTGTTTAAAAAAAGTTTATGTCTGCAGAACAGAAAAAGGTGTTGTTGCATTATGTAATTATTGTTTCAGCCTTTCAGGCCAATGTTAGAACTAAAGCAAAGTGATGTTAGCAGCTTCTCCTTTTTTTGTTACATTATCCTATGTTTGTTCTGTTGTAGAGCAGTCAGCCATGCCATTAGGCTTTAGTGCACATATTTAATCAAATGCAAATAGTATTTTAAAGTTATACAAAATTCATAGTTGTCCAGAATGAGAGTGGCAGCCATGGTGAAATACTGACACGTGATAATGGTAACACTGTTTTGAGACGATCCAAATAAGTTGTCTAAATTTCAAAGATATTTATTTGCTCATGCAGACAATTGCATTTTAAGACTATTGGTGATCAGGACGTGTGTGTATGCTAGTGCATCTATCTCTGATGATCTGCATGTGTGATTTGACCAACCACCAGAAAGTGTAATATTTGTCTTACATCTCAGATTCATCCTATATTGTCATGGATAATTTTATACACCAGATGATACCCTGCATGCTGCTGTGGGAGTTGGTTGCAATATATTCTAATACTTGTTTGTGTGGAGCGTGAATATTTGGTTAAATTGTAAGATTTTAGAAGGCACAGTGATAGTATATTATATTGAATTGCTTATTTTTCTTAGAGCAGCCTTTTGTCTTCATAAGCTAGTCTTAAAAACAGGTCTTGTTTCCATGGTTTAACATGTTAATATGGCACCTTGTGGCTGTTGGAATATAATTTGTTTTGTAAATGGAATAATGTTGCAAATGATTTTTTTGCGCAGGTGCTTAAAATAAGAAAGGGACAGCCAGAAAAAATTCTTCAAGTCATCACTGGAGGAGGCCGTATCGGGCGAGAGGTGCCTTCAGTTGTTGCTGACCTTCACATTAGTTTGTTATCTGTCATCCAAGAAGACAGAGAAGAGAAGTACTTACATTCTGAATTGATATTTCTTTGTTGTTGTGTTTAAACTGATTGTTAAATGACTAAATGAGGTTATTTTGTTCATAGCCCTTCGGACTATTCAAGGAATGGTGATGCTTGGATAATTGATACTGGGAAATATATTAGTGAATCCACAGTTATCTCGAAGGAACTGCCTCTTGATTGTTTAAGTCAAGGGGTATTAGGATATAAAAAATTGAGCCCTTCTTTAAAGCTGCATGTGCTGAATTTTCTGTGTGATGAGGCCCTTTCTACTACGTAAGTACTGCCTACTGTATTTGCTGTAGTAGTTCACTTCGCTATTTTACTTTCATATCAATAATATTTTGTTTTTGTTCAGAACATTAAAGAACTGGGTTCTCAAACAGCATGAAAGTGCAACTGAGAGAAAGGTTGCTGCAAGGGAAAAATTCCGTGCTGTCAAAGAAAAGGTAAGAGAGCTTGGGCAACCTTTTTTATGTGTGTCTAGTCACTTGCTTTTTTTTTACACTAATAAACAACCACTTTCCTCTGGTTTTATAGGAAAAGGAGCTTAAAGAAAAACTAACGATTAAGATGGCTAAACCAAGGTTTTTGAGAAATGGAGCAGAAATTAATAGTCTTGTTTCTCAAATTAAGGAGGCATATGAAGACAAGAAGGCAGTAATAGATGGTCTGAACATTATGAATTTATATATCTACATTTTTTTTTATCTTTCTGCATCTCATTAGTTCTCTGTATGCTTGATGTTTTGCAGTTTCTTTAATATATCTTTTTGTATTGTGCTTGGTTTAGCTTTCTGCACTTTCTTCAAGATTTAGCTTGAGTTTGTGTTCAAGAAATGTCACCAGTTCATTTATACCCCTGTATATGTGAATTCACTTCAGTTTTGTTAATTGAGTGTTAAGCCTGTGTATATTTTCATTGTGGTACTAATATTTTTCTGCAGCTCAACAGAACATTAAACATGTATGCACTTACTAAGTTTCTTAGTTACATGTAGCCATGTGCCTTTTTCTGGATGTGAAGTAACTAAAGAACATGCTCAGCCTTCAGTTTCATTCCAAACAGAACACTGTTTAAAAAATATATATCTTATTCTGTAATGTGCAAGGCACTGAGCTGTGTGAACTAATTATCTTCTGTTACCTCTCAATTATGGCAACATCAGAGGAGAAGCTGGGAGGTCTAGTTAGGAAAAAGCCTGTCAGGATAGACGAAGGGGTTGCGTACTGGAAGCTGGATGGTTATTGTGATAAGACAGCAATAATGCGCCAAGGTTTGTCTGAAGTTATTATGCAATACCCTTCATGTTACTCATTTATATTGTTGTAGTTAGTGACTACTAATATCATATTTGTATCAGAGTTTGACGCAACAGAGAACACTGACAAGTGGTTTATGTTCACCGAGGAAGAAGAAAAAGTAATCAAAGGTCATGTAGCCCCAAGGTAAGGAGTTTGCCATTTATTTAGAAGTTTTTTTTCCCTTTATGAAGATAGTATACTTGTTGTTTAAGAACTATCAATTCACTAAAGTTTAGATCCCCAATTTTTTATTGTTGCACGGTGCTACCGTTATTTGACAAGTCTGTCTAGCAATGTAACCAAAGTATAATCATGAGTTTCTCTTGGTTCCCACTTACTAGTATATGTCCTGTTAGAGATTATTCACATCTAACTTGGGCCCTGTTGTAACTGGTTAATATAGGCCCCAGTTGAAGCGCAAAAACAAAAAACATACCTTGGCTGGGCACAATGCTCTACCGATCTCAAGCTCCATGAAAACTCAGACTCCTGTTTCAGCTGTTTGAAGGTATTTATTTGATCCTTTTGCTGTTCATTTTTCCTAGACCCAATGGCATGCCACACTTCCATACAACTGAGACTGAAATGTGTTATGTTACAATGGCACCGTCATGAGAGCGCATTTTTGGAACCTGGGTACATGTGAACCCAATTTTGAAAACTTGGAGAAAGTTGTTTTTGTAAGCTGTGAAAAATTATGAGAAAAGAAAACCCCACACAAGTAGATGGTGGGTGGAAAGTTGTCCTTGTGAATTCCTACCCAACAACTACATGCATGGGTTTCGTTGTAATTTTTCATATGTCAAACACTTAAGAGTGGTGATTTTTGATTCGTTTGGAAAAGTGGCTGATGGCAGGTCATTAAATGTTTTGTTTTGGCAGGTGGATGAGCTATGCTAGCTGAGGAATGGGGCGCTGCAGAGGATATAAGTGGCTGAGCTTTGCTGTAGGGAAGTTATGCAACTGCAGAAGAGCCAACAACTATCTGAAGATGCAGTCACAGCATTCTATTCCCTGGGTCATGCCATGTTTTGTCTGGATTGGAACTTTGGAAGTTATTATTTTTACGTCGCAATTGTTCTGTACATGTTATTACTAGTTTAAGGGAAGGTTTCTATGAAACATCCATTGCATTGGTCTGAACAATCATTGTTTGAATGTTGTCACTATGGTTGTATAATCAATCTTCCTGTAGCATGCATGTACCAACAAATTGACTTCACTGTACTGTATCTGGTGATCATGTTACTCATATGCTCCTACTCTTCTATGGTCATCTTATGCTACTCTGGATGAGAGCTGTGTATGTTATGCCACATATGTCAAACCTATACACGTCATACTGTGGCCTGCTTATGATGTGCATGATCATGCTGTTCTGTTGATCATTGCTTTGCTCCTTTACTGTGGATGTCATGCTGACCATTTTGCTATTTTTCTTCCTATACAAACTTGAAACATGCATTCATTCTGCTATAAAAATTTGAGTTTCTATGTTACATCCAGTTTGCTTATTTCAAAGCTGTCTACATACTGAATAGAAGCAACATTGCACATACACATTATTTTCTGGAAACTTTTTTCCCCATGTCCATGTTTTTAGAATACGCTGAACCATAGAATCTCTAACTGGAAACTTTTCTGACCGCGACAGCTAAGGTCGGGATGGAAAGGAGAAAAAAAATGCAAAGGGAAGAATTATCTCTATTTCAAGCATTTCAGCATCCATCCTTGAATAGAAAAACATTGCTTTCAATCAGTAAATGGCATGGTTAATTCTGTTGTAACTTGTAACCGTTGGGATTTTTCTTTTTGTGGAATAACCGGTGTATTTTTGCAACAGTATGTCATACTGGTTTAACGCTTGATGCGTTTACATGTGTGTGAGATTATGATAATCCTGTTTGCCTAACCAGTTTTTGTATTTTAACTCACCATTTGGTTAACTAAACTTAGCTATGCCTATTTTTCATACCAGTTACAAAGTAAGTCCGGCACAACTTAGTCCAATGACCATAAACTGAGCCTAAAAACTACTCCACTATTCAAAGTTCAGAATCAGTGGGTATGAAATTGAGAAGTTAATAATAGTGCAAGATCATAGAGGTTCCGGACCTCTTTGATTTGCAAGATTCTCAAAAGACAGGAATAGGAAAAATTGCGATGGATGTTCTCTGGAAACTTGTAGGATTAGGAAACCACGGGAATTTGAATTGAATCAAAGAGTGTTTGATGTCGCAGCAAAGATGTTTGGTTGAACTGTTTTTTTCCCTCTGAAATAGTGGGCAAAGCAAGGAAAAAATTCCTAAGGATCTAAATCCTCCAAAACTCCAGTTGAATTCGTTTGAACCAAATGGGCCCTTCATATGTTGGTCTTTGGAGCAAATAAGTTGCATAGGGCCAAAAATATAATGGTCCAAGTTTTTTTTTTGATAAAATATAATGGTCCAAGTTGGTAGTACGTGACAAGAGGCTCCAAATCGAGTGGACATCTCTACCTAATAATAAAGCACGCAGGGTTTCTACCCGTCCGTTGCACCGTTTTGCAAAAAAGCCCTTGCGTTTCCATGAAATCAACCCGCAGTCCGGACTTAAGTCACACCGAACCGTTATTTTACAGTTTTTTAAACCCCCCTGACTTTTTAGATATTCCATCCGCGGATCATATTTAAGTCAAACAAATACTTTTCTAAACCATCCATATCTTTTAAACCGTAACTCCGATTTAAACATGTTATATATGAAATTTGATTAGAAAAATATGTAGAATATGAATATAACATTATTTTAACCTGTTAAGTATTTATAAATATTATTTTGGAAGATATTTAAGTCAAACAAATGGTTTTCTAAATTATACGTATCTTTTAAACCGTAACTCCGATTTTAACATGTTACATATGAAATTTGATTAGAAAAATGTGTGAAATCTGAATATGATGTAAATTTTACCTGTTAAATATTTTTTAGATGTTGTTTTGGAAGCAAATTTATAACTATAGCGCACGATCCATTTTTCTTTCGTACAGGCGGCGATCCGGGTTGCAAATAAACACCCACTATAGTCATATAGGAAAAATAAAACATCAAAAACTACACATGCATACCTCTGAATACATCGCAAGGGAAAACAATAGATTTCTCATCGCGAGTGTGAGAGAAAGCGAGCGAGCGAGAGAGAGAGAGAGAGAGGAGGGAGAGGGAGGAGAGAGGGAGAGAGAGAGACGTCTTAGGATTAACCACATTCAAACACGTTTTGCTTTGTGTGAACACTAAGGCCATCGCCGGCGAGGGTGAGAAGAAGGATAAGCGGCAACACAAATATGATGCGTCGCTAAAATAAAGGAGATGGACCTATTGTGGTCTTGAGTGATGGTTGCTCGGTTAAGAGTGTGTGTTGTATTTTTTTTCCCGTTGCAACGCAAGGGCTCTTTTGCTAGTAATAATAAACAGCACACAAGCGGCATTAGTCACACGCACGCGGCAGCCTTATGATTGGAACTGGAAAGCAATTTATTACCTCTCACGCCGCATTATTTGGCCGACGCGAGAAGTTCAGATGGTAAATGATCCTGCCGCGCAATGGGTTTTCGATTTTTCGTCAGTGATCCTTCTTTTTGTTTTATCAAAATGGATTTAAATTTGGTTGTGGACGAAGAGGTCTGAGTATCTGGGGCTAAACTCCAAAAAATGCTGGAATGCCAAGTTTGTGCTGGGATGGATACATCAGCCATGTGCTTAGTATGTGACATGCTCAATGCAGTGTTTTTTTTACCAATCTACTGTATGAAGGCCACAACTTGAGGCAGATGAGGTCACACGTCCTCCGTTAAGGGCATCTCCAACGCGGTTCCGTAACCGTCCGGATGCGCTTTCTCCCATCAATTTAAGATAAAGTGAGGGAGATTTATAGGAGTCCGAACACCCGAAATGTAGGACTCCAACATCCCCAGCCCACCTAATCTTCTTTCTCGGTCTTATTTTCTTCCACTCCGCCTTTTCTCTTCATCTTACTTTGCGTCTGCACCGTCCACCTCCGCCGCCGCCGTTGTACGTCTCCGGCCGCCATAGAGGCATTGTCGGACGTTCGCAACCAGCACCGACGCACCCGCTTTGACGAAGCTGTCCACCCTGGAGATGTTTGTACCCAGGTACACTCCGCCCCCTGTTGACGAGCTTCATGGCGGACACCATACTCGGTTGGTGTTCATTCAAATGCCATTGAGCTTATTTTCAAATGATATGTCGTTTTTAGAGTACGAAGGATGGTGAGCTATTCGACCATGGAGGATGAGTTGTTGTGCGATGCGTGGTTGGCCGTATCCGCGGATTTAGTAGACAGGACCAGAGGGGAGCCCTTCTAGGAGCAAGTGCATGAAAAGTTTCACACGCGAAAGCACATTGCGATCTACAACATGTACATTATTCAACCACGCAACATGAGCTCGTTGTCGTATCTCTGGAACGCTATTCAGATCAATGTCACCAAGTTTTGTGACGTGCTTCGTCAGCTCGAAGCAAGGTGGCCATTGCATGCGGCAGAGGACGAGATCATAAGTTTTACTTCCTCTAGTTAAATTTTTGATTGATTCATTCACTCAATGTTGGGCTACACATTATATGTAGCCCGCACGCGCCGCCGTGGTGTACCACAGGACAAATGAATGACCATTTACGTGCACACACTGTTGGATGAAGTTGAAGGGGAGCATGTGTGAAACGACATGATCCGTTCATGAAAAACTTGTTGGACATTTGAGATCTAGTCGAGTTAGAGACATTGTTGTACTAGACTTAATTTGCATGGTATGTATGGATAATTTGTGCTATTTTCTATCCAAACTTTGTTGAATATCGATCAGTTTACATAAATTTCTGTTGGGGAACGTAGTAATTTCAAAAAAAATCCTACGCACACGCAAGATCATGGTGATGCATAGCAACGAGAGAGGAGAGTGTCGTCTACGTACCCTCGTAGACCGTAAGCGGAAGCGTTATGACAACGCGGTTGATGTAGTCGTACGTTCTCACGATCGACCGATCCTCGGTACCGAACGTACGACACCTCCGCATTCAGCACACGTTCAGCTCGGTGACGTCCCGTGAACTCACGATCCAGTAGAGCTTCCGGGAAGAGCTTCATCAGCACGACGACGTGGTGACGATGTTGATGAAGTTACCGACGCAGGGCTTCGCCTAAGCACCGCTACGATATGACCGAGGTGGATTATGGTGGAAGGGGCACCGCACACGGCTAAGAGATGAATGATCAATTGTTGTGTCTTGGGGTGCCCCCTGCCCCCGTATATAAAGGAGCTAGGGGGTAGGCGGCCGGCCAAGGAGGAGGGCGCGCCAAGGGGGGAGTCCTGAGTAGGAGAAGGGGGAAGGGAAGGAGAGAGGAGGAAGGAAAGGGGGGCGCCACCCCCCTCCTTGTCCAATTCGGACTAGAGGGGGAGGGGGCGCGCGGCCTGCCCTGGCTGCCCCTCCTCTTCTCCACACTAAGGCCCAATAGGCCCATTACACTCCCGGGGGGTTCCGTTAACCCCCGGTACTCCGGTATATGTCCGAAACCTCCCGAAACACTTCCGGTGTCCGAACATAGTCGTCCAATATATTGATCTTTACGTCTCGACCATTTCGAGACTCCTCGTCATGTCCGTGATCATATCCGGGATTCCGAACTACCTTCGGTACATCAAAACACAAAAACTCATAATACCGATCGTCACAGAACTTTAAGCGTGTGGACCCTACGGGTTCGAGAACTATGTAGACATGACCGAGACATGTCTCCGGTCAATAACCAATAGCGGAACCTGGATGCTCATATTGGTTCCTACATATTCTACGAAGATCTTTATCGGTCAAACCGCATAACAACATACGTTGTTCCCTTTTTCATCGGTATGTTACTTGCCCAAGATTCGATCGTCAGTATCTCAATACCTAGCTCAATCTCGTTACCGGCAAGTCTCTTTACTCGTTCCGTAATGCATCATCCCGCAACTAACTCATTAGTCACATTGCTTGCAAGGCTTATAGCGATGTGCATTACCGAGAGGGCCCAGAGATACCTCTCCGACAATCGGAGTGACAAATCCTAATATTGATCTATGCCAACTCTACGAACACCATCGGAGACACTTGCAGAGCACCTTTATAATCACCCAGTTACGTTGTGACGTTTGGTAGCACACAAAGTGTTCCTCCGGTATTCGGGAGTTGTATAATCTCATAGTCATAGGAACATGTATAAGTCATGGAGAAAGCAATAGCAGTAAACTAAACGATCAAGTGCTAAGCTAACGAAATGGGTCAAGTCAATCACATTATTCTCCTAATGATGTGACCTCGTTAATCAAATGACAACTCATGTCCATGGCTAGGAAACTTAACCATCTTTGATCAACGAGCTAGTCAAGTAGAGGCATACTAGTGACACTATGTTTGTCTATGTATTCACACATGTATTATGTTTCTGGTTAATACAATTCTAGCATGAATAATAAACATTTATCATGATATGAGGAAATAAATAATAACTTTATTATTGCCTCTAGGGCATATTTCCTTCAGTCCCCCACTTGCACTAGAGTCAATAATCTAGATTACACAGTAATGATTCTAACACCCATGGAGTCTTGGTGTTGATCATGTTTTGCTCATGGAAGAGGCTTAGTCAACGGGTCTGCAACATTCAGATCCGTATGTATCTTGCAAATCTCTATGTCTCCCTCCTGGACTTGATCCCAGATGGAATTGAAGCGTCTCTTGATGTGCTTGGTCCTCTTGTGAAATCTGGATTCCTTTGCCAAGGCAATTGCACCAGTATTGTCATAAAAGATTTTCATTGGACCCGATGCACTAGGTATGACACCTAGATCGGATATGAACTCCTTCATCCAGACTCCTTCATTTGCTGCTTAGGAAGCAGCTATGTACTCCGCTTCACACGTAGATCCCGCCACGACGCTTTGTTTAGAACCGCACCAACTAACAGCTCCACCATTCAATAAAAACACGTATCCGGTTTGCGATTTAGAATCGTCCGGATCAGTTTCAAAGCTTGCATCGACGTAACCATTTACGACGAGCTCTTTGTCACCTCCATAAATGATAAACATTTTCTTAGTCCTTTTCAGGTATTTCAGGATGTTCTTGACCGCTGTCCAGTGATCCACTCCTGCATTATTTTGGTACCTCCCTGCTAAACTAATAGCAAGGCACACATCAGGTCTGGTACATAGCATTGCATACATGATAGAACCTATGGCTGAAGCATAGGGAACACTTTTCATTTTCTCTCTATCTTCTGCAGTGGTCGGCATTGAGTCTGACTCAACTTCACACCTTGTAATACAGGTAAGAACCCTTTCTTTGCTTGATCCATTTTGAACTTTTTCAAAACTTTATCAAGGTATGTGCTTTGTGAAATTCTAATTAAGCGTCTTGATCTATCTCTATAGATCTTGATGCCTAATATATAAGCAGCTTCACCGAGATCTTTCATTGAAAAACTTTTGTTCAAGTATTCTTTTATGCTATCCAGAAATTCTATATCATTTCCAATCAACAGAATAGGATCACCGTACCACTCTGGTGTGAATCTTACTCTGATTGACCTACAAGGTTCGGTAGTAACTTGATCTGAAGTTATATGATCATCATCATTAGCTTCCTCACTAATTGGTGTAGGAGTTATAGAAACAGATTTCTGTGATGAGCTACTTTCCAATAAGGGAGCAGGTATAGTTACCTCATCAAGTTCTACTTTTCTCCCACTCACTTCTTTCGAGAGAAACTCCTTCTCTAGAAAGGATCAATTCTTAGCAACGAATGTCTTGCCTTCGGATCTGTGATAGAAGGTGTACCCAACAGTTTCCTTTGGGTATCCTATGAAGACACATTTCTCTGATTTGGGTTCGAGCTTATCAGGTTGAACCTTTTTCATATAAGCATCACAGCCCCAAACTCTAAGAAATGACAACTTTGGTTTCTTGCCAAACCACAGTTCATAAGGCGTCGTCTCAACGGATTTTGATGGTGCCCTATTTAACGTGAATGCAGTTGTCTCTAAAGCATAACCCCAAAACGATAGCGGTAAATCAGTAAGAGACATCATAGATCGCACCATATCTAGTAAAGTACGATTACGACGTTCGAACACACCATTATGCTGTGGTGTTCCGGGTGGCGTGAGTTGTGAAACTATTCCGCATTGTTTCACATGTAGACCAAACTCGTAACTCAAATATTCTCCTCCACGATCAGATCATAGAAACTTTATTTTCTTGTTACGATGATTTTCCACTTCACTCTGAAATTCTTTGAACTTTTCAAATGTTTCAGACTTATGTTTCATTAAGTCGATATACCCATATCTGCTCAAATCATCTGTGAAGGTGAGAAAATAATGATACCCACCGCGAGCCTCAATATTCATTGGACCACATACATCAGTATGTATGATTTTCAACAAATCTGTTGCACGTTGCGTCAAGTTGTCGCTGATTCGCACAGAGCCGAGCGACCTAGCGACAGTGACGAGGCTGGCCCAATTATGAGATAACATACACACTACAGTGTCTGGTTTTGGGAACCTTCTAGCAGGTTCCTGAGCGGTTTCGGGAACCTTAAGGTTCCTGATTTTTTTGTTTCTTTTTTTATTTTTCTTTCAATCTCTATTTTTTCGTTTCATTGTTTATTTTTCTTTTTTATTTCTTTATTTCGTTTTTTATATTTATTTATAAATTTATTTTTCTCCTCTTTTTTGTTTTCAGAATAAAAAAAATCAAAATTTTTAAAAATGTTCAGAAGGTAAGAAAATGATCCTGTTATTAATTTTTGTTCACAAATTTAAAAATAATCTTCATTTAAAAAAATCTTTGCATCTTTTAAGAAATGTTAGAATTTTCAAAAAAAATTCATAAGTGCAAAAAAGTTCCTGTTTTAAAATTTTGTTCATAGATTGAAAAATGTTCACTCTTTCCTAATTTTGTCCAGAGTTTTGAAATTTGTTTATAGATGCAAAATACGACATTTTGTTTTCATTTTTTTCATATTAAAAAAATGGTTCTATTTTTTCAAAATTTGTTCAAAAATTCAAAAAAGTTCCTGTTTCAAAATTTGTTCGCGCATTCAAAAGTTGTTCACATCTTTTAAGAGCTTCTTCATGTTTGTCATTTTTTTCGAAGTTTAATAAATGTTCCTGTTTTCAAAATTTGTTCACCAATTCATACATTCTTTCCATTTTTAAACTTTGGTTACAAATCCAGTAATTGGGAACAGTTTTTCCTAAACTTGTTCGTGGTTTTTAATTATTTTTCCATAATTTTTAAAAATTTATTCAGAATTTTCATGGATGTTTGAAAAAAGCAAATTATTCAGAACTGGCGATATAGTTAGTTCTAAAGATTTTGCACTGCATATTCATCACTAGAGCTAACTAGCTCCACTGACTAGGTACCTGTGTCCACTAGTGGCACCGCTCGCTTCTCCTGCGTGGGCTGGCCCAGGCAAAGACCGCCCTGTGCGAAGCCCTGCCAGTCTGCCACAGAATGCGGCAGATAGGAGGTCACGGACATCTCTGCCCCTTTGCTCACATTTGTTGTACTTATCTCTGCCCAACTTGGACATCCACACATTCAGACATTCAGGAGGGAATAGACAGGCTTTAGGCTCTTCTTGAAGTCCCCTTTGCCCTGAAGATCATCATTTTGGCAGCTTGGGCCATATGGACTACTATAAATGATTTCATATTTCAGGGTATCCCTCCCAGCCTCTATGACTATAGGAGGAAATTCAAAGAAGAGCTGAAGTGGATCCTCTTTCGAGCAAAAAAAGAAAGAAAAGAATATGGCAACTTTGAGGACTGGATTAAAGCTTTCAGCTGATTCTTTCCTTTTGTTGCAATTCTAGTCTTATGTTGTTAGTTGATGGGTCTGGCTAGTTGAACATGTATAGCTTTTTTTTTCTCATTTTGTATAACATTTTTTTCATTTTGAACTATTTCCGTATTTTAGTCTAAAATCAATAACAATACGCAACAATATCCTGATGTTTCCCCCCCAAAAAGGGAATTAAAATGAAGCCTTTTGGAGCCTTGATCTAGTACTCATAGCTAAATTTGTTTATTACTAATTATAATTAGGCCAAAAGGACTTTAACTTTTCAGCCACATATATGTTTATCTTAGGTCCGGCTATAAGAGGCAAGCACCTAACCTATTAACTCCATCATACATATGATTAGTATTGTAGTACTACAACTTTTAGCACATTGTTCTATTTGAGCAGTCGAGTCCTAAAGGAAAAAAAAGTATGTGAGACATCATATCTTTTCACAAGAATAAGCTCCGACCTCTACATCAATGAAAGTACACAATCATATATTTTTACTTACTCAATTATGTTGAGTGAAACTAAGCATCAACGCTGAGGAAATTGATTTATAGTTTTTTTTTAAATAAAACCCGAGGATATCCAAATCGGATCTGCCTAATAGTGGTATTTTCTCAAATCTATCTCGAAACATATGACCATGGTCCATAATAAAAATCGACATGTGACTGTACAACGGAAGTACGTTACTTCTTGGCAAAGCCATTAGGAAGCAATCTCCCAACGGGCACCCCATGTTGGGAGGCCCAACCAAAGGTATAGCTTTGGTTTTTTTTATCCTGAAACATGACCTTCGAGCCAACACCATCAATAAGGGCATGACGTGTGCACGCCGGCAATACTTGATCTAGCTATAGGCGAGATTATGCTTTTCACCCAAAGAGCATGCATACTTGGTGATAGCATCACTAACTTTTCTGATTATTGGGGAAAAACACTTTCACATATTCCCAATACCCAATCCAACATACGGGCCCACTTGTCAATTGGATACCTCTCTCTCTGGTGATGGCATGGCAGATGGGAGCTCCTATTTGGTGCGGTGCGCGCTGGGAAACCAACCAACGCACACCACCTTCCCGTGTGCCCTTTTGGCCGGCCCATGTGTGGGGCGGGAAGCCTCCCGCTTTTCCATTATGTTTTTGCCTTTCGTTTTGTTTTCTGTTTTTCTATTGTTTAAAATAATTCGTGAATACACTTTTTAAAAAATATTTTAAATATGTTTGAGAAATCAAGAAATATTTGTGAATTTACAAAATGTTCATGATTTTGAGAAATATTCAGGAAATCATAAAAATTTCACGGATTCAAAACATTTATCGATTCTTAACAAAATGTTTGCATATACAAAAAAAAGTTCACGATTTTGAATAAAAATTTCAGGAAATAAAAAATGTTCAATTTTTTTTAAAATCTTTGCGTATTCAAACAATGTTTTAAATTTTTCAATGTTCACAAAAATGTTTGCGAACTTCAAAAAAGTTTGTCAAAACAAAAAGTTTTCATGAATTTTGAAAACTGTTCCCAAATTTCATTGAAAATATTCATGATTCAAAAAAATGTTCACAAATTTGAAAAATCACAATTTTAAAATGTTTGTGTTTTTGAAAAAAATCACAACTAAAACAAAGTTCATGAATTCAAAAAATGTTAGTGATTTCAGAAAATGTTCATAATTTCTAAAAAATGTTCGCAAACTTAAAAGATATTCGCAAGATTGAAAAGAAAAAGGGGGAAAAGGAAAAAGAAAATAAAATAATTAATGTGAAAAATGAAAATAAAGACAGGAAAGGAAAATATAAAGGAAATAAAAAAAGAAATACCCAAAAGAAAAAAATACAAAAACAAAATAAAAACCGGGAAGGATCTAGGTGGGCCGACCAAAGCGACGTAAGGTGTGACAACGGGTCAGCGACGACGGTGGCGCGTTCGGCGACAGCGATGGCGAGGCGGACAGGGTTTGGTTAGTGGGCAGGTGGCTGACATATGATCCACACTTATGAGAGGGTATTGGGAGAGGTTACCCCTCCCATCCATACAGTGGGAGTTGAGTTGTTTTTATTGGTGGTCACCAATAATTTATTGAAAAAGGGGAGCTGGTTTTTTTGCCCAACTTTACTCAAAAACCCAAATAAAATACCTAACTACTTATAAGTGGAGATATTGAGAAAAAGGGATGTTGGAGATGCTCTAACATATATCAATTGCTATTTCGGTCACATACCTACATTAAAGAAAACATTAGCTACTCACAGTACAGAAACACATGGCCATGTACCCGAATGACCCAGCAGGATCTAATCGAAGCACATGTACATCACAGGACCATAACCACCGGTCTATGCTTCCGAAATAAGCTCAGCTATTTTCGTCAAAAAATGAGCTCAGCTATGACAACATATCGGTCCAGCATACATAACTAGCCACAGTACTACTACCAGATTAAGTTCATGACAGCAGATGTAGCAATTATTATGGGCCGTCGCCTAGATCAATGATCCCATTGGGCGGGGCAGGTGTCTCCCTCCCCATTGACGGCGTCCGTCCGTACCCTCAGGCTCCCGGTTGGATGGATCAGGACTCACGCGAAACTCGAAAGCGAGCGAGCACTTTCGGCGGAGAGCGAGGGTGCATGCATGGCGTACACGGGGAGCACGCATCATTGGCGCGGCCGCCCATGTGATCTCGTGTGATGCTTAGTTTAGGAGAATGATTAATCCTGACATCAGTAGACACAGTGACACGATCCAGTCTAGTGCTTGGCTCCTGATGGTAGCCCCGGCTGCCTACAAGACGGCGTCGGAAACGGTCGCGGAGAGGTAGCGGCAGCCGGCAGGGCACATGGCTTGCGCTCTTGCAGGGCAAGGACTGCCTCGAAGAAAAGGCTGCCGGGCCAGCCAGCTTGCTCGAGCAACTGATGTTGTTGTTCGTGTCCCCTGAATCGCAGACCAATGGCAACTGGGTTTATCTGCAGCTTGTTTAACTCTCGGATGATTTAGTTACCGTCTAATGTTGTTGTTCAGGCCTCTGCTCTGTAGATGAATACGAAGCGAGCGTCAGCTACAGTGTAGTAAAGCTCAGTTTGATGGGCCGCGATCGAATTCACTCATTACTGTCCCCAGTTTTTTTCTTGAAAGAACATTACTGTCCCCAGTTTATACAGGAGGGTGTCCCTTCAGGGACCAGCATGTTGGCAGAGGCATCAAGCTGGAAAACCTATGCTGCCAAGATCCACGCCCCACATTGCATGCACAAACCTGGTTTTTTTTGAGGGGATGCACAAACCTGGTGGATGTGAATCCCGTCCTATATGTGCAATTCAATCTGCAATGATCATCACACCTATCCCTGCACATTTTTTTACCTCCCAGCAGCGGCCCATCTTGCACACTATACACTACATCAGCACCGAGCAGAGAGGAATATGCGAGTGCGAGAGGACTAGTCTGGTCCCGCACTCCGCCGCTGTGCGGTTCCATTCCATCCCCTGCATGCATGCAGCATGCAGGGGACGAATGTTTGTGTACGCAGGCCGCGCAAACGGCCAAGGGGAAGGGTAATTCCGAGCCACATGCGGTGCCCGGTGGTCACGTACGTCCTATGGCCATGGCCATGAAAGGAAGGGAGCGACGCATCCAGGGACCTGGTCCTGGACCGGATCGTGTGCCACTACGGCCAAGATGCACGCATATGGAAGGGCATGGACGTGCCTATCCGCTAGATTGGGGCGTTGGATGCGTGCTCTCCTTCGGATGAGTACGTACTGTGGTTGCCGGTTTGTAGCACGCAGTTTCGTTTCTGCACACACAAACAGCCTTTTCTTCCCATTCCTTGCTGATGGCACATACTGTAATGGAGTAGATTTCACGTCAAGTATATTTTTTTCCCGACTTCATAGATACCTTCAAAATTCGCATTAGTCACTTCAAGAGGTGTGATTTACATAAGGAAAAGTACATGTGCGATCAAATGTGCGTTCACCTTTTCATCTTACTAGTCCGAACTAGCTCTGGCGGCCTCTTTGACTGGGTAATTAGTGGAGATGAACTATCTAGATATATAGATATATAGTAGAATTCGTGCGATAAACGCCGCCACATGCATGCATGCGACGCTCAGCTAGCTGCCCTGCATCCCTTGGTCATTCTCGCAACCGAATTTAAAGGCCTGGGTCCTCCACACACATGGAAATGTTCCGGTTCCCTGGGCAAGGACCAGTGAGGGCGTTAACACCTTGCCCGGAATCCTGACAGGCAATGTGCGATTCTATTCGTGCTAGCAGCCTACATATGTACCAACAGCTCCCTCTACAGGTAAGATTTTGTTTTGGTACGTGCCATCGCCATGCATGTGAAATAATACAAGGACGGACCAACCAAATAGTGGATCCAATATATGGATGTCGATGTACATATGTACTGTACGTGTGTATTGTCTCTTATCCGGTCAATCATTTGATGCATGTGGTGTGTCACTGGATACCACATTATTCTTTTCCTTCCTCCTGGTAATCTGGGCATTTTTTTGAGAATCTAATCTGGGCATTTCTGCACTGCCTATAACTCTGTCAGACACCAAGCAGCTCATCTACACATGGATGGCAAGATTGAGGGAGATATACGTTCGATCATCAAGTGTGGTAGAGGGAGATATATCACATTATTGTCCTTTTTCTCTTGGGGAGTTTGTTGAACTACTCTGGACCATTCTTATTTGCCTACACCATTCTCTCATACCACCATTGAAAAAAACAATTCCGAGCAGTTCTCGTACACATTTAGGCTTTCTTTGATTCATAGGATAGGGATATCACATGTAAGAGGACCACGGAGGCGCTCCCCCTCCCCTCCCCGAGGCGCTCCCGCGGGCGCCTCCGGGAGGAAACTCTAGGGCCGCCCCCGTCGCCCCCTTCGCCTCAACCCCCTCCCTCGCTGGCGCCTGGGGCGTCGCCGGCCAAAGGCCGTGTGGCGTTGACGGCGGCGGGGCGTCTCTCTCCCGCACGCAGTTGGGGACTCCGCGGGGTGTTCCCATCTGCCTGGTGGTGCCGGGCGTTGGGCCGGCACTGCCTCGGCTCTTTCTCCCCCTCCCGGCGTCCTTCGCTGGCGCCGCCTCCTCCCCTCCGTGGTGGTGGGTGGCGGGGGATGCGGATCTAGGATCCCTGCCCAGATCCGGTGGATGGTGGGGGTTGGTGTTGGCAGCGGTGGCTGGCGGCCCAGGCGTGGTGGCGGCGAGTCTCGCGGTCTCTGGGCATCGTGGAGGTGCCGCCGGCGGCGAGTGCTTAGCCTGGTGGTGGCGGCGGCCGTGCACGGGAGTTGGATTCCTTCGAACAAATCTGGGTAAAAACCTGCTTTCGGCTACTGCCAAGGCCGGCGGTGGCGGCGCTATCTCCATCGTTCCCTTCTTGAAGGCATCGCCGTGGAGAAGTTCAAGGCCACTCTCTGCTACCTCCGGGGGAAACCCTAGATCGGATGATCGGATGACAACGGCGCTCTAGTGTCGTTCCCCCCTTTGGGGCGTCATTCTTGGAGGTGCACACGTGATCGAGGGACCAGAGGACGAGTTCTTGGTGGAGCGGTACTTCATCTCACTCATTGATGGTGGCGGATCTCGGCGGCATGGAGCTGTGGTGACTCGGCGACCGATGCGCGGAGATGGACTCGCGCAGGAGGGTGATGCGGTCTGGCGTCGTGGTGGCGTCGACGGCAGCTAGACCGAGCAAGGTAGATGCAACAGTACAGTTCTGAAGATGGATTGGTGGCAGGTGGCTGAGGCGGCCTCATACCCGGCAGGCGTCCAGGTTGAGGAGTGCGCCGGACCGGTGGGTGCCCAATACCCAGCAGGCATCCTGGATGGGACCTCAGGTCTTAGATGGTAGGTTTGGCTGCATGGTCTGTTTGGTATTAGGCCCAGACTATCAGCATCCCTTCATCAATTGGATGGGAGTAGTGACAATAGTTGCCTAGACGGTGGCTTTAGTCTTACTGTTGTATTACTTTGTAAGGTCTTCTGTGAACTATTAATAAAATGGCTGCATGCATCGTCCAGATGCAGAGGCCGAGGGTCTTCCTCCTTCTCTAAAAAAATGAGTAGAAAAAACTTGTAGGAAATGAGATGTCATGTATCTCTAATCCTATGAATAGGAATAGAAAAAGAGATGTCCTTTGGCCACATCATAGAATTTTTTCATTGAGTCTAGGCTAATTTTTATTTTCCAATGAAATATGGAAGATATGAAGAGTTTCTCTATAGAAATATGATTCTATTCCAAAAAATCAGAAGACTCTAAATCCTACCCTATGATTCCTACAAAATTCCTCCAAACCAAAGGAGGCATATACTACACATGGAGCCCAAGATTGAGAGATATATACCTAGATTGTCAAGCGAAATGAGCAATTCGCGCGGTTGACAGCGGATCTAGGTGCCATTGTTTTGCGGCTTGGTTGGCATGGCGGCGGTGGTGACCAAGTGTTCGCGGTTGTGTGCTCCAGACCTGCCTTCGCTTGGGTGGTGCTCCCTCCGGCATCATTCTTTGGTCTGGGTGCTTGTACTGGAGATGTGTGGCCGGTGTTGTTCATCTCGGCGGCGGACACGGTGGTGTGCGCGAGAAGATGTTGTCCCGTGCAGGTTATGTGGCTTGTGGCGGCGGACACGACGACTCTCCCCCAACATCATCAGATGGAGGAACCGTTTCTGGGGCTGAGGAGCATGGGGATGGACCCCAGTCGACGCTCCACAACGACAATGGCCTCGCTGGTTACGGTGGGCCTCTTATTCGACTCAAAAAGCCAATTCGGCGATGGTGCGACCTCAGTTCATATGATGTCGGCTTCCTTTGTCTCTCCCCGGTGTTCGTCTCGGCGGCGATGGTGGGCAGCTTCAGGTGTTGGGCTTGGTGTGCTCAGGGACTCCCAGGGACTTGATTGCAATCTTCATTTTTTTGTGAGGGTCTTATTTGCATTTGTATTGGTACTTCTGTCCTCTCGTGTTTTGTGTTTGTTTCTGCGTGTGGGTTATGTACTCCTTTATTTGTTGATATAATGAAGCATGCAATACTCTAAAAAATGAGCAAACCAGCAATCGAAGAAGAGATGCGGAATCGCCTTGTCTTTGATAAAAAGAGGACTTTGTTTAAATTTCTTATAAGGTACCAAAATCCATAGATGGTTAGCTCTCCATGGAGGTCTCTAATAGTATGATGACGCTGCCTCGACGAAGTTCTTTACTTGGTCAGACGATCACTTGCTCCACATGGTTGACGGGGTAGCTAGGCAGATATCATATGTAGTACCATCTCTTGCTTGGTCAACTACTCTATATATGCTTCAATGGTCGATGATGTTAGATCTGATCGTCTGTTCGTCGTTGTCGTTTGCTCACCAAGCAATTGTACCAAAGGCATTCCGGATTCTGCAGGTCCAAAGCCATCTCATTCAGCCACTCCTCTAGTGCACAAACTGCCTTCTTTTCTGACGCGTGCGGTGTATTGGTGGCCAATGGTCGAGCTATGTAGCCGGGAAATTAAGTCAATCATGGAAAAATATAATCATACAAAGGTGTGAAGAAGTATAGTCTTGGATGCCCTCAATGAGTGTTAAAAAAAGATAAGTAAAGCCGGCTGGTCAGCCGGCATGTGATGAGTGAGGGCGTGTTTGGTTGCAGTTCACTATAGTACTCGCATTGCATGTCCATCTCCAGCCAGCCTGCTTCTTCATATGCAGCCTCATATGCAACAGATGCAACCTGTTTGGTTGCCTGCATCACATGAAGGGGCACTTACCCCTCTGCTATTTGGTTGCCGTTTTTGTGCTTAGGGTGTGAGCAGATGCAAACTTCAGTTGTTTGGTTGCAAACAACATTTGTGTTCTGCTCACCCCATTCAAATATGGTGGACTTACCACCACATGATCAGCACAACAGCAAGCACAACTGACAACATATCAAAGAGGCAAGCACTGATAGCAAACAAAACAAGCAACCAAATGAGATCAAACAAAGCAAGCAACGGAAATGACAACAAACTACTTATATTAACAGCAGGGGCATCCTCCATCCCTGCTCCACGCCAGGGTGCTGCTCCTGTCCAACATATTAACAAGTTTCCAACACAAGTACCATAAGTTCTAGGCACATACCATAACAAGTTCAACACTAAGACCTAAGTTAACTACATTGCATGATCAATGTCACCAACGCAACTGTGCTTGTTGCAACAAAACATGCACATGATCGAGGAGTCGTGGTTGTAGATTTGGACCTTCAGGCCGAGTCCTGAGATGCGCAGAACGAGGAGGTCACCGGGGAAGATCCGATGGCAGTGGCAGAAGTAGTTCCAGCCCCGGCCAAGCACCATGTGCCCCTCGAAGTTCTGGACCTGCACCCAGAACTCGCACCACTTGTTCGCCGACAGCCTGACCAAGCACGGGAGCCGCTTGATGACCAATGACTCATCCATCACCTCCACAAACTTGTGAGGGATGACGAGCATGGTGAGGTCTTCGGCATCCTTGATCTGCTGGTAGAAGCGCAGCGGCTCCCGACCCCCCTTCTCGTGGCCGGTCCTCGGATATCATCCCCTTGAATGAGGCAGGCTCATGAAAGTGACCCTGCCAGGCAGGTCCACCCTCTTGAGCCACCTGTTCGTGGGGCTGAGATCCTCGGCGCCCTCAGCTCTGGCCACCACCTGAGCTCCTGTACCCACTTAAGGAAATATGCTCTAGAGGCAATAATAAAGTTGTTATTTATATTTCCTTATATTATGATAAATGTTTATTATTCATGCTAGAATTGTATTAACCGGAAACTTAGTACATGTGTGAATACATAGACAAAACAGAGTGTCCCTAGTATACCTCTACTTGGCTAGCTCTTTAATCAAAGATGGTTAAGTTTCCTGACCATAGACATGTGTTGTCATTTGATGAACGGGATCAGATTATTATAGAATGATGTGATGAACAAGACCCACCTGTTAGCTTAGCATTATGATCGTTTAGTTTTATTGCTATTGCTTTCTTCATGACTTATACATATTCCTCTGACTATGAGATTATGCAACTCCCGAATACCGGAGGAACACCTTGTGTGCTATCAAACATCACAATGTAACTGCGTGATTATAAAGATGCTCTACAGGTGTCTTCGAAGGTGTTTGTTGGGTTGTCATAGATCGAGATTATGATTTGTCACTCCGAGTATCAGAGAGGTATCTCTGGGCCCTCTCAGTAATGCACATCACTATAGGCCTTGCAAGCAATGTGACTAATAAGTTAGTTGCGAGATGATGCATTACAGAACGAGTAAAGAGACTTGCCGGTAACGAGATTGAACTAGGTATGATGATACCGACGATCGAATCTCGGGCAAGTAACATACTGATGACAAGGGGAATGCCGTATGTTGTTATGCGGTTTGACCGATAAAGATCTTCCTAGAATATGTAGGAACCAATATGAGCATCCATGTTCCGCTATTCGTTATTGACCGGAGACGTGTCTCGGTCATGTCTACATAGTTCTCAAACCCATAGGGTCCGCACGCTTAACGTTCGATGATGATTTGTATTATGAGTTATGTGTTTTGGTGACCGAAGTTTGTTCGGAGTCCCGGATGAGATCAAGGACATGGCGAGGAGTCTCGAAATAGTCGATAGGTAAAGATTCATATATTGGAAGGTTGTATTCGGACATCGGAATGGTTCCGAGTGATTCGGGTATTTATCTAGAGTACCGAGGGGTTACCGGAACCCCCCGGGGGAAATCATGGGCCTCATGGGCCATGGGAGAGAAGAGGGGACAAGCCACAAGGGGGAGGCATGTGCCCCCCCAAGGGGAGGCCGAATAGGAAGGGGAGGGGGCGCAACCCCCCTTTCCCTCTTCCTCTCCTCTCCTTCCCTCTTTCCCCCTCCGTTGGAAGGAAGGCGGGGTGGGGGGCGAATAGGATTAGGAGTCCTAGTTGGTTTCCCCCCTATGGCACGCCCCTTGTCCGGCCTCCTCCCTCTCCTCCTTTATATATGGGGGCAGGGGGGCACCCCATAGCAAATCAATTGTTCTCTTAGCCGTGTGCGGTGCCCCCTCCACATTTTACTCCTCCGGTCATAGCGTCGTAGTGCTTAGGCGAAGCCCTGCACAGATCACATCACCATCACCATGCCGTCGTGATGACAAAACTCTCCCTCGACGCTCTACTGGATCAAGAGTTCGAGGGACGTCATCGAGCTGAACGTGTGTTGAACTCGGAGGTGCCGTATGTTCCATACTAAGATCGGTTGGATCATGAAGACGTTCGACTACATCAACCGTGTTAAACTAACGCTTTCGCTTTCGGTCTACGAGGGTACATGGAAACACTCTCCCCCTCTCGTTGCTATGCATCTTCTAGATAGAACTTGCGTGATCGTAGGAATTTTTTTGAAATCGCATGCTATGTTCCACAACAGTGGCATCCGAGCCATGTCTATGCGTAGATGATATGCACGAGTAGAACACAATGAGTTGTGGGCGATAATAGTCATACTGCTTACCACCAATGTCTTACTTTGATTCGGTGGTATTGTTGGATGAAGCGGCCTGGACCGACATTACATGACCGCATTCATGAGACTGGTTTTACCGACGTGTTTTGCACACAGGTGGCTGGCGGGTGTCTATTTCTCCAACTTTAGTTGAATCGAGTTTGACTACGGACGGTCTTTGTTGAAGGTTAAAACGGCACACTTGATGAAAAATCATTGTGGTTTTGATGCGTAGGTAAGAACGGTTCTTGCTAGAAGCCCGTAGCAGCCACGTAAAACTTGCAACAACAAAGTAGAGGACGTCTAACTTGTTTTAGAGGGCATGTTGTGATGTGATATGGTCAAGACGTGATGAGATATAAATTTTTGTATGAGATGACCATGTTTTGTAAAAGTTATCGACAACTGGCAGGAGCCTTATGGTTTTCGCTTTATTGTATGAAATGCAATCGCCATGTAATTGCTTTACTTTATCACTAAGTGGTAGCGATAGTCGTGGAATCAATAGTTGGCGAGACGACAATGATGCTATGATGGAGATCAAGGTGTCAAGACGGTGACGATGGAGATCATGATGGTGCTTTGGAGATGGAGATCAAAGGCACAAGATGATGATGGCCATATCATGTCACATATTTTGATTGCATGTGATGTTTATCCTTTATGCATCTTATTTTTCTTAGTACGGCGGTAGCATTATAAGATGATCCCTCACTAAATTTCAAGGTATAATTGTTCTCCCTGAGTATGCACCGTTGCTACAGTTCATCGTGCCGAGACACCACGTGATGATCGGGTGTGATAAGCTCTACGCTCACATACAACGGGTGCAAGCCAGTTTTGCACGTGCAGAATACTCGGGTTAAACTTGACGAGCCTAGCATATGCAGATATGGCCTGGAAACACTGAGACCGAAAGGTCGGACATGAATCATATAGTAGATATGATCAACATAGTGATGTTCACCATTGAAAACTACTCCATCTCACGTGATGATCATACATGGTTTAGTTGATATGGATCCCGTGATCATTTAGATGACTAGAGGGATGCCTATCTAAGTGGGAGTTCTTAAGTAATATGATTAATTGAACTTTAATTTATCATGAACTTAGTCCTGATAGTTTTTTGCATATATATGTTGTTGTAGATCAATGGCGCATGCTACCGTTCCCTTGAATTTTAATGCGTTCCTAGAGAAAGCTAAGTTGAAAGATGATGGTAGCAACTACACGGACTGGGTCCGTAACTTGAGGATTATCCTCATTGCTGCACAGAAGAATTACGTCCTGGAAGCACCGCTGGGTGCAAGACCCACTGCAGGAGCAACTCCGGATGTTATGAATGTCTGGCAGACTAAAGCTGATGACTACTTGATAGTTCAGTGTGCCATGCTTTACGGCTTAGAATCGGGACTTCAAAGACGTTTTGAACATCATGGAGCATATGAGATGTTCCAGGAGTTGAAGTTAATATTTTAAGCAAATGCCCGAGTTGAGAGATATGAAGTCTCCAACAAGTTCTATAACTGCAAGATGGAGGAGAATAGTTCTGTCAGTGAACACATACTCAGAATGTCTGGGTACCATAACCCCTTGACTCAGCTGGGAGTTAATCTTCCTGATGATAGTGTCATTGACAGAGTTCTTCAATCACTGCCACCAAGCTATAAAGGCTTCGTGATGAAATATAATATGCAAGGGATGGAAAAGACAATTCCCGAGCTCTTAGCAATGCTAAAGGCTACGGAGGTAGAAATCAAGAAGGAGCATCAAGTGTTGATGGTTAACAAGACCACTAGTTTTAAGAAAAAGGGCAAAGGGAAGAAGGGGAACTTCAAGAAGAATAGCAAGCAAGTTGCTACTCCCGGGAAGAAGCCCAAGTCTGGACCTAAGCCTGAAATTGAGTGCTTCTACTGCAAAGGGACTGGTCACTGGAAGCGGAACTGCCCCAAGTATTTGGCGGATAAGAAGGATGGCAAAGTGAAAGGTATATTTGATATACATGTTATTGATGTGTACCTTACTAATGCTCGTAGTAGCGCCTGGGTATTGATACTGGTTCTGTTGCTCATATTTGCAACTCGAAACAGGGGCTAAGGATTAAACAAAGATTGGCTAAGGACGAGGTGACGATGCACGTCGGAAATGGTTCCAAGGTCGATGTGATCGCCGTCGGCACGCTACCTCTACATCTACCTTCGGGATTAGTTTTAGACCTGAATAAATGTTATTTGGTGTCAGCGTTGAGCATGAACATTATATCTGGATCTTGTTTAATGCGAGACGATTATTCATTTAAATAAGATAATAATGGTTGTTCTATTTATATGAGTAATATCTTTTATGGTCATGCACCCTTGATGAACGGTCTATTTTTGCTGAATCTCGATCGCAGTGATACACATATTCATAATATTGAAGCCAAAAGATGCACAGTTAATAATGATAGTGCAACTTATTTGTGGCACTGCCATTTATGTCATATTGGTGTAAAGCGCATGAGGAAACTCCATGCTGATGGGCTTTTGGAATCACTTGATGCTTGCGAACCGTGCCTCATGGGAAAGATGACTAAGACTCCATTCTCCGAAACAATGGAGCGAGCCACTGGCTTATTGTAAATAATACATACTGATGTATGTGGTCCGATGAGTGTTGAGGCTCGCGGCGGGTATTGTTATTTTCTGACCTTCACAGATGATTTGAGCAGATATCGGTATATTTGAAAAGTTCAAAGACTTCCAGAGTGAAGTGGAAAATCATCGTAACAAGAAAAAAATAAAGTTTCTATGATCTGATCGTGGAGGTGAATATTTGAGTTATGAGTTTGGTGTTCATTTGAAACAATGTGGAATAGTTTCGCAACTCACGCCACCTGGAACCACAATGTAATGGTGTGTCCGAACGTCGTAAGCGCACTTTATTAGATATGGTGCGATCTATGATGTCTCTTACTGATTTACCGCTATCGTTTTGGGGTTATGCTTTAGAGACAGCTACATTCTCGTTAAATAGGGCACCATCTAAATCCGTTGAGACGACACCATATGAACCGTGGTTTAGCAAGAAACCTAAGCTGTCATTTCTTAAAGTTTGGGGCTGCGATGCTTATGTGAGAAAGCTTCAACCTGATAAGCTCGAACCCAAATCGGAGAAATGTGTCTTCATAGGATACCCAAAGGAAACTGTTGGGTACACCTTCTATCACAGATCCAAAGGCAAGATATTCGTTGCTAAGAATGGATCCTTTCTAGAGAAGGAGTTTCTCTCGAAAGAAGTGAGTGGGAGGAAAGTAGAACTTGATGAGGTAATTGTACCTTCTCCCAAATTGGAAAGTAGTTCATCATAGAAATCGGTTCCAGTGATTCCTACCCCAATTAGTGAGGAAGTTAATGATGATGATCATGAAACTTCAGATCAAGTTACTACCGAACCTCGTAGGTCAACTAGAGTACGGTCCGCACCAGAGTGGTAAGGTAATCCTGTTCTAGAAGTCATGTTACTAGACCATGACGAACCTACGAACTATGAGGATGATGATTAGCCTAGATTCCGCGAAATGGCTTGAGGCCATGAAATCCAAGATGGGATCCATCTATGAGAAGAAAGTATGGACTTTGGTTGACTTGCCCAATGATCGGCAAGCCATAGAGAATAAATGGATCTTCAAGAAGAAGACTGACGCTGACGATAATGTTACTATTTACAAAGCTCGACTTGTTGCGAAAGGTTTTCGACAAGTTCAAGGAGTTGACTACGATGAGACCTTCTCACCCGTAGCGATGCTTAAGTCTGTCCGAATCATGTTAGCAATTGCTGCATTTTATGATTATGAAATTTGGCAAATGGATGTCAAAACTGCATTCCTTAATGGATATCTTAAAGAAGAGTTGTATATGATGCAACCAGAAGGTTTTGTCGATCCTAAAGGTGCTAACAAAGTGTACAAGCTCCAGCGATCTATTTATGGACTGGTGCAAGCCTGTTGGAGTTGGAATATATGCTTTGATAGTGTGATCAAAGCATATGGTTTTATACAGACTTTTGGAGAAGCCCGTATTTACA
This sequence comes from Triticum urartu, assembly GCF_056163025.1. Taxonomy (NCBI): domain Eukaryota; kingdom Viridiplantae; phylum Streptophyta; class Magnoliopsida; order Poales; family Poaceae; genus Triticum; species Triticum urartu. The sequence continues at coordinate 176,225,348 of NC_141879.1, forward strand.
AGAAAGTGAGTGGGAGATCTATAGCATTTCTAATATTATATGTGGATGAAATATTGTTGATTGGAAATAATACAAAATTTCTGGATAGCATAAAAGGATACTTGAATAAGAATTTTTCAATGGAAGACCTCAGTGAAGCTGCTTATATATTGGGCATCAAGATCTATAGAGATAGATCAAAACGCTTAATTGGACTTTCACAAAGCACATACCTTGATAAGGTTTTGAAGAAGTTCAAAATGGATCGGTCAAAGAAAGGGTTCTTGCCTGTGTTACAAGGTGTGAAGTTGAGTTAGACTCAATGCCCGACCACTGCAGAAGATAGAGAGAAAATGAAAGTCATTCCCCATGCCTCAGCCATAGGTTCTATCATGTATGCAATGCTGTGTAACAGACCTGATGTGTGTCTTGCTATAAGTTTAGCAGGGAGGTACCAAAGTAATCCAGGAGTGGAACACTGGACAACGGCGAAGAACATCCTGAAATACCTGAAAATGACTAAGGATATGTTTCTCGTTTATGGAGGTGACAAAGAGCTTGTCGTAAATGGTTACGTCGATGCAAGCTTTAACACTGATTCGAATGACTCTAAGTCGCAAACCGGATACATATTTATATTGAATGGTGGAGCTGTAAGTTGGTGCAGTTCCAAGCAGAGCGTCGTGGTGGGATCTATGTGTGAAGCAGAGTACATAGCTGCTTCAGAAGCAGCAAATGAAGGAGTCTGGATGAAGGAGTTCATATCCAATATAGGTGTAATACCTAAGTGCATCGGGTCCAATGAAAATCTTTTGTGACAATACTGTAGCAATTGCCTTGGTGAAGGAATCTAGATTTCACAAGAGAACCAAACACATCAAGAGATGCTTCAATTCCATCTGTGATCAAGTCAAGGAGGGAGACATAGAGATTTGCAAAATACATACAAATCTGAATGTTGCAGACCCATTGACTAAGCCTCTTCCATGAGCAAAGCATGATCAGCATCAAGACTCCATGGGTGTTAGAATTATTACAATGTAATCTAGATTATTGACTCTAGTGCAAGTGGGAGATTGAAGGAAATATGCCCTAGAGGCAATAATCAAGTTGTTATTTATATTCGCTTACATCATGATAAATGTTTATTATTCATGCTAGAATTGTATTAACCGGAAACTTAGTACATGTGTGAATACATAGACAAAACAGACTGTCCCTAGTATGCCTCTACTTGACTAGCTCGTTAATAAGAGATGGTTAAGTTTCCTGACCATAGACATGTGTTGTCATTTCATGAACGGGATCACATCATTAGAGAATGATGTGATGGACAAGACCCACCCGTTAGCTTAGCATTATGATTGTTTAGTTTTATTGCTATTGCTTTCGTCATGACTTATACATATTCCTCCGACTATGAGATTATGCAACTCCCGAATACCGGAGGAACAACTTGTGTGCTATCAAACATCACAACGTAACTGGGTAATTATAAAGATGCTCTACAGGTGTTTGTGAAGGTGTTTGTTGGGTTGGCATAGATCGAGATTAGGATTTGTCACTCTGAGTATCGGAGAGGTATCTCTGGGCCCTCTCGGTAATGCACATCACTATAAGCCTTGCAAGCAATGTGACTAATGAGTTAGTTGCAGGATGATGCATTAGAGAAGGAGTAAAGAGATTTGCCGGTAACGAGATTGAACTAGGTGTGATGATACTAATGATCGAATCTCGGGCAAGTAACATACCGATGACAAAGGGAACAACGTATGTTGTTATGCGGTTTGACCGATAAAGATCTTCGTAGAATATGTAGGAACCAATATGAGCATCCAGGTTCCGCTATCGGTTATTGACCGGAGATGTGTCTCGGTCATGTCTACATAGTTCTCGAACCCGTAGGGTCCGCACGCTTAACGTTTGATGACGATTTGTATTATGAGTTATGTGTTTTGGTGACCCAAGTTTGTTTGGAGTCCCGGATGAGATCACAGACATGACGAGGAGTCTCGAAATAGTCGAGAGGTAAAGATTCATATATTGGAAGGTTGTATTCGGACATCGGAATTGTTTCGAGTGATTCGGGTATTTATCCGGAGTGCCGAGGGGTTACCGGAACCCCCCGGCGGAAATCATGGGCATCATGGGCCATGGGAGAGAAGTGGGGACAGCCCACAAGGGGGAGGCGCTCCCCCCAAGGGGAGTCCGAATAGGAAGGGGATGGGGCGCGGCCCCCCTTCCCTCTTCCTCTCCTGTCCTTCCCTCTTTCCCCCTCCGTTTGAAGGAAGGGGGTGCCGAATAGGACTAGGAGTCCTAGTCGGTTCCCCCCTATGGCGCTCCCCTTGGCCGGCCTCCTCCCTCTCCTCCTTTATATACGGGGGCAGGGGGTACCCCATAGCACATCAATTGTTCTCTTAGCCGTGTGCGGTTGCCCCCTCAACAGTTTAGTGCACTGGTCATAGCATCGTAGTGCTTAGGCAAACCCCTGCGCGGATCACATCACCATCACTGTCACCACGCCGTAGTGCTGACAGAACTCTCCCTCGACCCTCTACTGGATCAAGAGTTTGAGGGATGTCATCGAGCTGAACGTGTGCTGAACTCAGAGGTGCCGTACGTTCGGTACTAAGATTGGTTGGATCGTGAAGACGTTCGACTACATCAACCGCGTTAAACTAACGCTTCCGCTTTCGGTCTATGAGGCTACGTGGACACACTCTCCCCCTCTCGTTGCTATGCGTCTTCTAGATAGATCTTGCATGATCGTAGGATTTTTTTGAAATTGCATGCTACGTTCTCCAACACCAGCCACGTCCCAGTCACTCTTCAATATCTTGTTAGGTAAGATGACAAGTATTAGAGGTGCTTGCAAAATGAACAATCACCGATTAGTTGCACTAGCACTACAACAAATGGCACTGATCAGAGACATTTTCCCAAGATCAAATGCCACTGATCAGTGCACAAACTCTTTGCCAAATGCCACTTATCAATGGCACTTCCTCTTGGGCAAATGCCACTGATCAGTGCCATTTGCTCTTGGGCAAGTGCCACTGATCAATGGCACTTGCTCAAGAGCGAGTGCCACTGATCAGGGGACTTGCCCAAGAGCAAGTGGCACTGATCAGTGGTAGTTTCCCATGAGCAAATGACACAGATCGGTGGCATCTGGTCTTCTGCAACTGCCACTCATCAGTGCACTATCCTAAGCATGGAAACATCTAAAAATAGCACCCATGTGCACCCATGCACATTTGGCAGCATCTTAAAATGGTCCTACTACATGCACGTATAACAATCTAGAGCCTGCAACACAAACCCTAGCTTGAACATGTATGTAGCAACATGAACATGATCCTAGCTTGAACATGAACATGCCATTTGCATGAACACAGATCCTAGCAAGACCCTAGCATGAACACAGATCCTAACATGAACAAATATCCTAGCAAAGCACACTAGCATTGGGGATTCTAGCATGAACACAGATCCTAGCATAAACTTAGATCCTAGGAATGCACTAGAAGAAGAACATTATCCTAGAACACACACTGTAGCAAACAAGAACAGATCGGTCGGATTCGATTCGATTGGGATCGCATCGAATCGGATCTACTCGAATCCTATCTAATCATATGTAATCCACAAAGTACCAGCACATGCCTAAGAAAGGAACCCCTAATCTACATCTACGAGCAAGCATTGGGGATTCTTTGACTCATCGGAGCTTGCGCAGTCACAGTGAACCGAGGCCGGGATGAAAACCCCGGCGGGAAGGAGAGAGGTGGCGAAGCAGAGGAGAAGCCGACCCTAGCGACGGCAGGCGGCATCGACCCCGTGCTCATGGCCATGCCAGAGGTCGAGGAGGACGGCGCGCCAACAGGAGAAAACCCTTGGACGGGGGTCAAGAGAACCCCCCTGCCCAATGGGGTCCCAAGAAGTGGCGGCTCCATGGACGGCGCCAGCGCCGAGCCCACGACCACGAGGTCTGGAAATGGCGGCGGAGCAGGAACAACCGGCACCGCATTGGCCGGTCCTCGTGGTGGCCGACAGCAGATGGGGGATGGCACTCGCAGCACCGACGCCAGGTCCCATGCCCAAGTTCTGGAGCCTGGCCACCCAGCGCTCTTGGATGCTGGCGATGCGCTGGTTGACGGGGGTTAGAGGACGGAGCGGCGGTGGGCGAGGCGGAGCCATCAGAGTAGAGGAGAGGGAGGGGCAGTGAGGCAGAGAGGCGTGCTAGCAGTGGGAACTGTGCGGGGCGGTGACAAGAGAGTGGGAGGGGAGTTATGAGACGTTCCCTCCATCTCCCGTGCTGCCCAACCTCCTCGCACGTGTGGCTGTGCCGAGCCAGGCTCGCGAGAAACTGCCGATTCGGCAGTTTCCACTGGGCCAGGCTCAGACCTGCTTAAGGTTCGTGCGGGCCATGAATCGCATGCAGCCCAGCCAACCAAATAGGCCACGCACATCCCGCGCGGGCCTGGTTGGGCTGCATGCGGGCAACCAAACACGCCCTGAGAGAGTGAGTGAGGACTGACGTCTTTTGTTACAACCTGAAATTATTTTGTTGAATTTTTCTGCTTCTTTTGAACATCTTGTACTTCTGGCAATACAATGTATTTCTTCTATCACCTTTTCAGCTTTGCCATAAAGGTACCACGTCTTTAAAAATTGTTGCCATGCCCAAATGGATAAAGTAACAAAATGTTAGTATAGTTTTTCTCCCTAAGTTAGGGTTTTTGGCAGTCGATGGCTTTGGCATCGGTGTCGAACGATGGTTGTAGCGCAAAAAGTTTCTCTAGAATCTAGATCCCTCTCCTACATGGTGGATCTGTCTGTTGTTGAATTTGGCGGGAGATAGTATCTGGGCTATTTCAAATCTAGGTGGCGTCGGTGGCAATATTCATCCTTACTGGCGGAGGTGGCGGCGGTCGTCTCTGCCATGTCCAACTATTCTCCTCATCCTCTTCTCCAGGCAACGATCTGATCTTTGGATGTTGGCTACCGACGTCTTCTGGCATATATCGATGACTTCCCCACCCGAATTAAAAGACTTGTTGCCTCGGGCAGTGATGCATAAATTCTAGTCACGACATCGATCATGGGTTACATAGAGGCACCAGCATCCGAGGGGGGTGATGGCATTGGTTTCTCTAAGGACTTGGTTGTAATTTTTATTTTTATATAGTTGTCCCGTAAAGGTTAGATTCTTATAATGCATAACCTTTGGCTTTCGCAAAAATAAAATAAGGGCAGGAGCTTTATCATTTGATATAGGTAGAAGAGGTTATTTGATTAATTAACACAATAGCTATATGTAAGTTGACAGGATTTACAATTTGGGGAAGTCAATTTTGTGGGAGGAGGAACGGTGGGAGGAGGAAGGAAACTGGATGAAAAAGAAAGAATGCCGGACGTTGGGTCTTAATATATTGGCCTAGAAAATTGACTCACCAAAAATAAGTTTTCAGAAGACTTACCTATAGCCGGCCCCATTAGCAAAAACCAATTACAAACAACCCCCCCCCCCAAAGCAAACTTAAGCTGGGTTAAAACATATTTTCCCTACTACTATAGGTGCGGTTGTTTCCGATTAGTACTTTTTTCTCTATATAGAAGACATGTCTCACAAGCCTTTATATCTATTACCATGTTTGAGATCTCAATGAACAATATGGCTAGTTATTTCTAAATATTTCCTATTCAACAAGTTAAATAGTTGATTTTCTTAATCCAAGTTTTTTCAGAGGATTTGTGAGGCAAATCCTGCTTTTTCTAAACACAATAGAAACACAGACACGCACACACCCTCATCCATATACCTCTATGAGCACTTCCAATATTTGGAACAAACATATTTCATGATCGACGAAGTTGACACTAGCAACTCATAACTAATGTGTAGGCCATGCCACATGAAGGAATAACGCTGGAAATTCTGAAATAAATCTAAAAAAGGTGAGTACTCATGTGAAGCCTACAAATTGAACCCGTTGTGGGGAAATTTTTGCACACATATAGGAGTAATATTCTTGGTTCCAAGGAGGGTCTAAACTTATATTGACCATTGAAAACTTCTCTAGTAGAAAAGGCACAACTAGGTCTCTGTAATGAACCTGCGATAAACAAAATAAATTATAGGAGTAAAGTAAAATACGAGGAGAGTATCTTTAGAACGCAGAGAAGAAATAACTTCAGAGAGGAGACAACTTCCAGAATTCCCGCTAGAGAGAAGAATTTTTTTTTGTGAAGCTAGTCAAACCAAAATATAGATTTAACCCGAGTTGGATGGTTTTTGGGTGCTCATTGGATCTATATTTATAGGTGGGAGGGAGGCTTGAAGGTCAAAGGCTACACAATGTGGGACTAAACATAGATGAAAAAGAGAAAAGAGAGGCAAAAGAGGCGCCCCGCATGGGCCAAAACGTTCGGCGGTCATGTGTCAGGACCCCGATTCCAAGTCACATCGATCTAGCCGGTAACACCTCATATCACTTTGCGGCCTCACGCACGGTATCCCATGGGTGTCGCCTTACCATGGCCCAGGACCGTTTGCGCCTTTTGGCTCACGTATATGATAGTGTCGCTAGCATCCATATGACAGAGAACCCGGGCCGACATGGCTAGTCGTGAACCCAAAGCGGCACAGACCTATGGAGACAGGCATACATGAATCACATCGAGCATGTCGGTCATCAGCGAGTGATTCCGGACTGTAGCACTGGGCTAACAGGACTCCGGGGGACCCGGGCTGTAGCAGGCTAGGCAGGACTCCGGAAGTCACCGCATGACATTTCCCCGAAGGGACAGACATAGGAACAAAGTGAAACACATGCCAGCCAGTCAAGTGTCCTGAACAGTAGTGCTGGGCTAGCAGGACTCCGGTGAACCAGGCTGTAGCGGACTACTATGGCTCGAGGAACACTAGACTACATTTCCCCATAAGAAAGGCTGCCAAGGATAAACAACTAGATTGTCGGATCCCACTCATACCAAGCATTTCAATCATACACAATATGCCCGATATGAGTACATACAACATGGCATCACAACAAAACTCTACAACTCAAGTACTTTATTTAAAGGCTCCAGGGAGCCATACATAACATGTTCATACAGATAGGGGTCACATGACCCGACACTCAAGTCATACAATCATACAAGCACATGCGGAAGCAACCGGTCTGAGTACAGACACTAGAAAGAAAGAAGGCTTATCGAAGCCTGTCTATCTACATAGGGCCCTCCATGGCCAGGATCACCACCTGGGTGGCTAGTCACTCGTCGACGTCAAGGTCTACGTAAAACCCATCGGAGGGGGCAGTGTTGTCGTCTGAAAACAATAAATAAGCAAACATGAGTACAAGGTACTCAGCAAGTCTTACACCAGAACCTAATATACATGCTCATTCTCAAGAAGGTGGTGGGGTTATTGCAGCAAGCCAGCTTTGACTCTTGGCTAAGCTATCCTACGGAACTTCACCAGTAAAATAGTTTTCGCACACGAGTCCACTACTCACCAACACAATACTCCACCGTGGATCCTCCCTCGTCATCCTACGAGAGGGCCATCCTCGGTACTCACACTTATCTTGAGTCTTTTAGTAGTATCCATTAACTTGTCTATGAACTGTATAGGCAACCAAGTAGTCCTTTACCGCGGATGCGGCTATTCGAATAGTTTTATACCCTGCAGGGGTGTACTTCGTCATACATGCTTTCACCACTTACCGCCGTTTACACGACATGTACTCGGCAACCTTCAAGCGGAAGCCCAGCGAGGGTGTCGGCCACGGCCTACCTGAACACTTAAATCTCTAGTCCAGGTTTATCGCCTATCCAGGTTCCATCCGCAGGGAGTCCAGCCGAGGTTTCCACATACATCCCCGAACGATGTGAACAGGGTTCCCGAGACACCAAACGGGTGACTCGGTACACGGTGCCACGGTGTATCTACCGCAACATAGCCCACCCCTAGGGTCAGCGCTACGCACGGCCGCCAACACATAACCTACAAACACCATAAACTATTTGGAACTCCTGGACAGAGTACTAGGGTGATTAAGAAGCCGAGAGGGTCAATTAAGGATCCCAATGCATGGTAGTAGCTGAATCTTAAATCACACATACAGATCTCAGTTCTTAGGGACGATCTCAATGAAACAACCCATCATGTACTCCTACATGGCCTCTCATCGATACCTTTACCAAAACATGTTCAACACATCCCTCATATTACTGACATAAGCATTTCACTCTAGCCCATCACCCAGATGAACCAGACCTGACACAACTCTAAGCATAGCAGGCATAGCAAGGTAGGAATCACATACATGGCTCAATCAACTCCTACACATGCTAGTGGGTTTCATCTAGTTACTGTGGCAATGACAGGTCATGCAGAGGATAAGGGTTCAACTACCGTAGCACACAGCAGTTTGAATCGCGTTGTCTTAATGCAGTAAACAAGAGCAGAAGCGAGAACATGGGTTTGTATCGGAATGATCAATGGGTTGCTTGCCTGATGGAGTGGTAGTGGGATACTGCCCTTCAGTTGGATACTCGTGCATATCCTCGGAGGCAGAACCTACCACGAAGAACACATCGGAACACAATCAACACATGACGATATGCAACAATGTGATGCATGCTATGACATGGCAATATGAATGTGTCTTGGCCTAATGCAAGCTATAACAGAAAGGAATGTGCTTATTTGAATCAAAGATTCAATTATTAGCTTATTAAACATGGCTTTAATAGTGCATTTCCTTATTCTGCTTAAACAGCAAGGTAAACTTGTTTTGTCATGCATGAAACCATTACAGATGGATAGATTGAATTTTTCTGATCATTTTTCATATATAAATCTTTGCATTTGGAGCTATGGTTGATTTTCTATGATTTTTAGAAGTTTTGACTATTTTCTGGAATTTCCTGAATAAAAATAAATCCAGAAAATGCATTACTGCATCAGCATTGCGTCATGCTGACCTCAGCAGGTCAAAGGCGCCAGCCCAGGTCAAACCTGACTGGTGGGCCCCTTCTGTCAGCCTCTCAGCTAATTAACAGGATTAGATTAACACTAATTAGCTGTCAATGGGGCCTGGGCCCACATGTCAGTGACTGATTTAATTAAAATTAGTTAAAACTAATCCTAGATTAGTTAGCAGACCGGCCCCACCTGTCATAGACTCGGGGGGGGGGGGGTCTACCTGGGCCCACCCAGGAGTCAAACTGGGTCAAACTCGCCGGCGACTCGATGCCGGCGAGGCCCGAGACGGTGGTGCGGCTTGGAAAACGCCCACAGGGCACGGGCGAGGCCGTTCTTGGGCTCGTTGGAGAGCTCTTGCAGTCGCGCATCTAGTGGTGGTGGAGGCCGGGCCTAAGGTGGCCGGAGACGACGATGGCGAGCTCCAAGGCGGCGGCCGGAGTTTGGCCATGTGCGGGGTGTGGGCTGCGGCGTGCAAACGCGAAAACTAAGGCGCTAGCGAGGCACTACGCGATGCGGCAAGCATGTTGTGTAGCACGGGAGGACCAAATGGTCGCCGGAGCGACGCCGGCGACAAGCTCGAGCGGAGACGAGCTTCGGCCATGGTGGAACTATGGCCTAGAGGGTGCAAATGCGTGGGAAAGAAGAGGGGAAAGGCGGCGGAGCTCGCAGGGAGGTCGATGAGCAGCTCAGTGGGCTCGGGGGCGACCGGAGCGAGGCGAATTGATGAACTGCGTTCGACGGGTACCGAGGTTGAAGACGGCCCGATGGCGGCGATGCAGGGCCTTCGGTGAAGCGTGGCTCGGTGGGGAGGGCGAGGGCGTCGCGGCGGAGCTTCTAGACATGTCAGAGAGGCGAGGGGGTGATGGAGGGCGCGACTACGGCGGTGAGACGGCGACAGGTGCGTCGGCCATGGTGCGGGAGAGGGTGAGGGAGACGAGGGGAGAGTGAGCGAGGATGAGAGGGGGACGTGGGGGTCGCGTGGCATCCCTGGACGTCTCTGGGACGTCGGCAGAAGCAGGAGGTGGCCGACGTGTGGCCGCGGGCGCTGGCCACGCGCTCCGCGTCCTCCTGGCGGGAGGTGGACGACGACTGGCAAGCCAGTCGGCTGGGCCGAGCCAGGTGGCTGGGCCAGCACAGGTAAGGCCCAGGTGGGCTCCCTCTCTCTCTCTTTTTGATTTGTTTCTGTTTTTTCTATTTAACTGCAACTGTTGGGCTTTAATTAAAATACTAAAACATTTCCAAAAATCCTGAAAATAATTGTGGGCTCTGTTTAGAATATTTCCAACAGCAAACATTTATTTCCAGAATTATTTGAGCATTTAAATTATTTTATAGCATTTAAATGCCCAAATTCAAATACTTATGATTTAATTCAATGACCTTCTGTTGACCTAGAAAATTGTGCACCAATTTTGCCAGAGGTTCTAACCCAAGACAAAGAGGGTGAACTTTTTAGAAGGGCATTTCAGGTTCATTGAAAATAATTTTAGTAAACCCTAGTTGTTTCCGGGGGGGTGTTGGGGGTTTCTGCCTTCCCCATTTCAAATTTAAGAGAAATTTAAACATGATGCACACTCTAATGCTTGAACTAGCTAGGGTGTGACAACTCACCCCCACTCAAAAGAATCTCTTCCCGAGATTTAGGATCCTCTGGAAAGAAGGTGGGGTACTCGAGTCGAAGACGATCCTCCCTTTCCCAAGTGGCTTCTTTCTCGGAATGGTGTGACCATTGAACCTTGAGAAACTTGATATTATGACGTCGAGTGGTACGCTCGGCTTGATCAAGGATACGAATGGGATATTCCCGATATGAGAGGTTATCTTGTAGATCAAGCGTTTCGTGGTCCACTCCACGTATAGGATCCGCGAAGCAACGCCTGAGTTGTGAAACGTGGAAGACATCGTGAACTCTAGAAAGATGCGGAGGTAGTTCCAATTGGTAGGCAACTTCTCCTCGTTTGGCAAGAATGCGAAAGGGTCCAATGTAACGAGGAGCCAATTTGCCTTTGATACCGAAACGATGGGTTCCCTTTAACGGGGTAACCCGAAGGTAAGCCTTCTCGTCGACTTCATAAGTCATAGGCTTATGTTTACGATCATATTGACTCTTTTGACGAGATTGGGCTGTTTTCAATTTCTCACGAATAACGCGAACCTGCTCTTCTGCTTCTTGAATCATATCCGGGCCAAAGAGTTGTCTTTCCCCGGTTTCTGACCAGTTAAGAGGCGTTCGACATTTTCGTCCATACAGAACTTTGAAAGGAGCCTTGCCCAAGCTGGCTTGATAACTATTGTTATAAGCAAACTCCGCGAATGGAAGGCATTTCTCCCAACTCATTCCGAACGAGATGACAGAAGCTCGGAGCATATCTTCCAGAATTTGATTGACTCGCTCTACCTGACCACTTGATTGAGGATGGAAGGCGGTACTAAAAGAGAGACGAGTTCCCATAGCATTTTGGAAACTTTCCCAAAATCGAGAGGTGAAGAGACTCCCACGGTCTGAGTTAATTTCCAATGGAACACCATGAAGAGACACTATTCGGGAGATGTATAAATCGGCTAGCTGGCTAGCGGTGATACTCTCACGAACCGGTAGGAAATGGGCTACTTTGGAAAGTCGGTCGATCACGACGAAGATGGCATTATTCCCTCTCTTGGTCCTGGGAAACCCAGTGATGAAATCCATACTGATTTTATCCCATTTCCACTCGGGAATAGCCAAAGGTTGAAGGGTGCCAGCAGGCCGTTGATGCTCTGCTTTAACACGACGACAAACGTCGCAATTAGCAATGTATTGAGCGATTTCTCTCTTCATCCCAGTCCACCAAAACCTCTGGCGTAGGTCTTGATACATTTTAGTACTACCGGGATGAATGGTGAGAGGGGATTCATGAGCTTCCTTAAGGATCAACTGGCGTAGATGTTGTTTCTTGGGAACCACCAAACGGTTCTCGAAGAAGACAGCACCTCGCTCATCCATGGAGAAACATTTAGCAACTCCGCTAGCGATGTTTTCCTTAATTCGGGATATGCCCTTATCATACCACTGGGCGGTTATGATTTGATCCATAAGGTTAGGTTTCGCTACCAGGGTGGATAGAAAACCTCGAGGAACAATGTGAAGATTAAGCTTACGAAATTCCTCATGGAGAAGTGGTTGACTTTGTTGTAACATCAGGTTGTTACAATAGGACTTACGGCTTAGCGCATCAGCCATGACATTGGCTTTGCCCGGGGTGTAAGTTATTCCTAAATTGTAATCCGAGATCAACTCAACCCAACGTCTTTGCCCGAGATTCAAATCTGGTTGGGTGAAGATATATTTCAAACTTTGGTGATCGGTGAAGATCTCGCAACAATTACCGAGAAGGTAATGTCGCCAAGTTTTAAGTGCATGGACTACAGCTGCAAGCTCTAGATCATGTGTGGGATAATTTTCCTCATGTGGGTGTAATTGCCGTGAAGCATAGGCAATTACCTGACGATCTTGCATGAGTATGCAACCTAGTCCTTGTCGCGAGGCGTCGCAATAGATAATAAAGTCCTTGGAGAAATCTGGTGGTACGAGTACGGGAGCAGATGTCAGGCATCTTTTCAGTTCCTGAAAGCTGAACTCGCATTGTGGAGTCCACTCAAACTTTTTATCTTTCTTGAGGAGTTCAGTTAGAGGTTTAGCAACCTTGGAGAAATTCTCACGAAGCGGCGGCAATAGCTCGCTAAGCCAAGGAAGCTCCGAACTTGCTTAACCGTCTCAGGTGGAGTCCAATCAAGGACGGCTTGAACTCGCTCGGGATTGACAGCAATACCCTTACCAGAGATTACATGGCCTAGATAGGTCACTTCTGGCAACCAAAATTCACACTTGGAAAATTTGGCATAAAGGCGATGCTCTCGGAGTTTCATCAATACCAGCCTTAGATGTTCGGCATGTTCCTCTTCGTTCTTGGAGTAGATGAGTATGTCATCGAGGTATACTACAACGAATTTATCCAAATACTCCATGAAGACTGAGTTCATTAACCGGGAGAAGGTGGCTGGGGCATTGGTTAAACCGAAGGACATAACAGTGTACTTGTATTGGCCATAACGAGTAACAAAGGCCGTTTTGGGAATGTCCCCGTTTCTGATTTTGATTTGATGGTAGCCCAACCTCAAATCCATCTTGGAGAAGACTGAGGATCCAGCGAGCTGATCATACAGATCGTTGATCCTGGGAAGCGGGTATTTGTTCTTGATGGTGACCAAATTGACAGGTCGATAATCCACAACCATTCGATCCGTTCCATCCTTCTTCTTGACGAAGAGGACGGGGCAAGCCCAAGGAGAGGAACTAGGACGGATGAAACCCTTTTTCAAGGACTCATCGAGTTGGTTCTTAAGCTCGGCTAGTTCTAAGGGTGCCATCTTGTAGGGTCTTCTAGAAATTGGAACGGTTCCTGGAACAAGGTCTATCACAAACTCAACATCCCTGTCAGGTGGAACACCTGGCAGTTCTTCTGGAAAGACATCCGGAAAGTCTCGGACTACCGAAACATCCTCAAGGTCTGGAAGGGGGTTGGCATTTAAGGAGTAAAGCTGGCGCTTGGCCACTCGAGTTAAGACATTGACTGTCTTGCCCGATGGGTGAGTAAGTTGAACGGTTCTAGTGGCACAATCAATCTTAGCATAATGAGTTGACATCCAGTCCATACCCAAGATGATGTTTATGTCCGTGGACTTGAGAGCTATTAAGGATGCAAGGAAGACAAGTCTATCGACAAGAATTTCGTTCCCATGGCTTACTCTAGAAGTTTGCCATTTGGAACCCGAAGTTTGAATTACCATGGAAGTGGGCATGTCACAGAATGTCGTGTTATGCAATCGAGCATAGTTCTCGGATATGAATGAATGAGATGCTCCAGTATCGAAAAGAACAGATGCCGGATGGCAGTTAACAAGGAGCGTACCAAGGACGGCGTTAGGATCCTCATGAGCCTCCTCAGCTGAAACATAGTTGACATGGCCACGGGCAGTGGTGACCGGCTTGGCGTAGAATGTCTTTCCCGCGGGCTTACCACGGCCAACAGACTTTCCAGTTTGGATGGGGTTGTTGTTCTGGGGACACTCTCGGCTATAGTGACCCGGCTCTCCACACTTAAAGCATGTCACCACATTGGGGCGTGGAGCAGCATTAGCAGCGGGGCCACCATAGGGCTTGGGCGGTGCAAATTGCTGGTTGGAATGAGGCGCCTCAAAGGATGGCCTCGGGATGAACCTGGGTGGCAGTGCCGTGCTTGGAATCCACACCCGGCGCTTCTGAGCTCCAGAGCCGGATGAAGAGCCAAAATCACGGGAGTGCTTGCGTGAAGCGTCATAATCAGTCTGGCCTGTCTCAGCACTGATGGCTTTATTGACCAACTTCTGAAAGGATGTGCACTCGTGCAGACGGAGATCGCGGCGAAGCTCAGGGCTAAGTCCCTTGCGGAACCTTGCCTGCTTCTTAGCGTCAGTAGATACCTCTTCAGGGGCATAACGTGCCAGATTCCCAAATTCACGACTATAAGCATCCACAGTCAGTCTTCCTTGGGTGAAGTTGCAGAACTCCTCCCTCTTGCGATCCATGAGACCTTCCGGAATGTGATGCTCACGGAAAGCCTCACTGAATTCAGCCCAAGTAGTGATTTGGCCAACCGGGCGCATAGCTTCAAAATTCTCCCACCAGAGGCTAGCAGGGCCTTCGAGATGATAGGCAGCATAAGTAAGTTTGTCGGCTTCGGCTACGTTGGCAGAACGTAGCTTGTGGGTGATACTGCGAAGCCAGTCATCCGCGTCGAGGGGCTCGACGGAATGGTTAAACTTTGGTGGATATAGCTTGATAAAGTCATTGATTGACACCAAGTCATTTCGTGGGTGGCGTGCAGTGTTCTGCTCAATCCGCTCCAGCAGGCGGTTAGTCTCACGCTTGTTTCTTTCTGCCTCCAGCATCACTTCGGCCAGAGAAGGCGGGTGAGGCAGATTTTCACCCCTAGCTGCACTGGCTTCCCCCTGCTCCGAGGCAGCAGGGTTGCTGCGGGTGTTGACCATCCTAGGAGAAAACAAGACAATGGCTTAGATAAGGATGGCTCAAACTTAGCAAGGAGTGCAGAATGTAATGGATAACACAGAATGCAGAGATGTTCATCCGTATGTCATGGTAATATAAAACTGCCATATATATACCAACGGCCATACACATCATACATAGTTTAGTACAAGCCCAGGCTACAATATAACTATGATGAAAGACGTTACATCTCATCGGAGGCATTCCAAGCTCCTATACATTATTTGTCTACACCTCCGGAATTGACTACACGCCAAGTCATATTCCACAAGTCATGCAGGACAGTGGAGATACAACTATTACAATACTAGTGGTACTACTACTAACTCAGACAGCTCCGTAGTAGTCCTCATAGAAGTCACCTCCATAGCCTGGAAGTTCAACATGACCATCCGGGAATAGACGGTCCTGAGGAGCCTGTGGACCATAGGGACTAGGATGAGGTCTTTGACCAACAAACGGTGGCCTGCGGGGACCACGGGGTGGGGTAATGCCTCCCACATCACGCCAATCCACCATGTCTGGAAGAGCTGATCTCACAGGATACAGATCCCTTGTATCCATACATCCAGCTTGCACCGCAGGTGCAAACCGAGTCAATGTGGCCCAATGATCAGCACGGGTATTGAAAAGCTCCAGCCTCAAGGCCCGATTCTCTCGGTCCTTATCTTCGAGCATCTCGGCAGTGGTGCGAGTTAATGAGTCCTCCTGAGTGGATTCAGCATAGATAGCCTGAAGATACCCTTGCGCTCCTGGAAGTGAAGCTGGCATGTAACGGAAGTCGGTGTTCCGAAGTAGGCCAGTCCGGACTCGCATGATGGTCATCATGGAAGAGGCAGCATCCTGCACAACCATCTCAACAGTAACCCCGAGTCCATAGGAACAGTGAAGGGGCTCGATAGATCCAGGATAAGAAGGAAATATCCTAATGGTGTAGAAATATTGGCTTTGATTAAAGTCTCGGAATTGCTCTTCGATGGTGTATTCGGGATACCAACGGTAACCCGTCTCGATCATTACCCGGACTAACATAGCAGTATGACCGGGCACGTCGAGGCACCGGGTCAGGCGAACCACTTGGTTTTGAACACGGTTGGCCATCTGAAAGCACAACCACAATGCAAAGACATCAGAATTTCTAGGGAAAATTGGACAGCATAACAGCTGTAAATGCTCAGAAAAAGATTTGAGACATCCACAACAGTTCGCAATACCACTCAACATCATCATATCAAGGTTCTGATCCAATTAGCAACATACTAAGAATAGTAGAAACTGAACTGGGACTTGTAACAACAATCCTATAAGCTACTACGGATTAGTAACACGTGAACCTGATAGAAGAAGAGAGCCTAGTCCTTAACCCATGTTGAATGAGAAGAGAATGACTCAGATCAGAGACATAGGGTAAAGGAGTAAAAGAGCCTTACGTTCCCTCCCACAATCAATTCCCCTACATATAACTAAAGCATTTCTAGACTCGACATCGACCAGTTTGGCTCAACGAACCTACAGGCAGTCCGGCTCTGATGCCAACGCTGTCAGGACCCCGATTCCAAGTCACATCGATCTAGCCGGTAACACCTCATATCACTTTGCGGCCTCACGCACGGTATCCCACGGGTGTCGCCTTACCATGGCCCGGGACCGCTTGCGCCTTTTGGCTCACGTATATGATAGTGTCGCTAGCATCCATATGACAGAGAACCCGGGCCGACATGGCTAGTCATGAACCCAAAGCGACACAGACCTATGGAGACAGGCATACATGAATCACATCGAGCATGTCGGTCATCAGCGAGTGATTCCGGGCTGTAGCACTAGGCTAACAGGACTCCGGGGGACCCGGGCTGTAGCAGGCTAGGCAGGACTCCGAAAGTCACCGCGTGACATTTCCCCGAAGGGACAGACATAGGAACGAAGTGAAACACATGCCGGCCAGTCAAGTGTCCTGAACAGTAGTGCTGGGCTAGCAGGACTCCGGTGAACCGGGCTGTAGCGGACTACTATGGCTCGAGGAACACTAGACTACATTTCCCCATAAGAAAGGCTGCCAAGGATAAACAACTAGATTATCGGATCCCACTCATACCAAGCATTTCAATCATACACACAATATGCCCGATATGAGTACATACAACATGGCATCACAACAAAACTCTACAACTCAAGTACTTTATTTAAAAGGCTCCAGGGAGCCATACATAACATGTTCATACAGATAGGGGTCACATGACCCGACACTCAAGTCATACAATCATACAAGCACATGCGGAAGCAACCGGTCTGAGTACAGACACTAGAAAGAAAGAAGGCTTATCGAAGCCTGTCTATCTACATAGGGCCCTCCATGGCCAGGATCACCACCTGGGTGGCTAGTCACTCGTCGACGTCAAGGTCTACGTAAAACCCATCGGAGGGGGTAGTGTTGTCGTCTGAAAACAATAAATAAGCAAACATGAGTACAAGGTACTCAGCAAGTCTTACACCAGAACCTAATATACATGGTCATTCTCAAGAAGGTGGTGGGGTTATTGCAGCAAGCCAGCTTTGACTCTTGGCTAAGCTATCCTACGGAACTTCGCCAGTAAAATAGTTTTCGCACATGAGTCCACTACTCACCAACACAATACTCCACCATGGATCCTCCCTCGTCATCCTACGAGAGGGCCATCCTCGGTACTCACACTTATCTTGAGTCTTTTAGTAGTATCCATTAACTTGTCTATGAACCGTATAGGCAACCAAGTAGTCCTTTACCGCGGACGCGGCTATTCGAATAGTTTTATACCCTGCAGGGGTGTACTTTGTCATACACGCTTTCACCACTTACCGCCGTTTACACGACATGTACTCGGCAACCTTCAAGCGGAAGCCCAGCGAGGGTGTCGGCCACGGCCTACCTGAACACTTAAATCTCTAGTCCAGGTTTATCGCCTATCCAGGTTCCATCCGCAGGGAGTCCGGCCGAGGTTTCCACATACGGCCCCGAACGATGTGAACAGGGTTCCTGAGACACCAAACGGGTGACTCGGTACACCATGCCACGGTGTATCTACCGCAACATAGCCCACCCCTAGGGTCAGCGCTACGCACGGCCGCCAACACATAACCTACAAACACCAAAAACTATTTGCAACTCCTGGACAGAGTACTAGGGTGATTAAGAAGCCGAGAGGGTCAATTAAGGATCCCAATGCATGGTAGTAGCTGAATCTTAAATCACACATACAGATCTCAGTTCTTAGGGACGATCTCAATGAAACAACCCATCATGTACTCCTACATGGCCTCTCATCGATACCTTTACCAAAACATGTTCAACACATCCCTCATATTACTGACATAAGCATTTCACTCTAGCCCATCACCCAGATGAACCAGACCTGACACAACTCTAAGCATAGCAGGCATAGCAAGGTAGGAATCACATACATGGCTCAATCAACTCCTACACATGCTAGTGGGTTTCATCTAGTTACTGTGGCAATGACAGGTCATGCAGAGGATAAGGGTTCAACTACCGTAGCACACAGCAGTTTGAATCGCGTTGTCTTAATGCAGTAAACAAGAGCAGAAGCGAGAACATGGGTTTGTATCGGAATGATCAATGGGTTGCTTGCCTGATGGAGTGGTAGTGGGATACTGCCCTTCAGTTGGATACTCGTGAATATCCTCGGAGGCAGAACCTACCACGAAGAACACATCGGAACACAATCAACACATGACGATATGCAACAATGTGATGCATGCTATGACATGGCAATATGAATGTGTCTTGGCCTAATGCAAGCTATAACAGAAAGGAATGTGCTTATTTGAATCAAAGATTCAATTATTAGCTTATTAAACATGGCTTTAATAGTGCATTTCCTTATTCTGCTTAAACAGCAAGGTAAACTTGTTTTGTCATGCATGAAACCATTACAGATGGATAGATTGAATTTTTCTGATCATTTTTCATATATAAATCTTTGCATTTGGAGCTATGGTTGATTTTCTATGATTTTTAGAAGTTTTGACTATTTTCTGGAATTTCCTGAATAAAAATAAATCCAGAAAATGCATTACTGCATCAGCATTGCGTCATGCTGACCTCAGCAGGTCAAAGGCGCCAGCCCAGGTCAAACCTGACTGGTGGGCCCCTTCTGGTAGCCTCTCAGCTAATTAAGAGGATTAGATTAACACTAATTAGCTGTCAGTGGGGCCTGGGCCCACATGTCAGTGACTGATTTAATTAAAATTAGTTAAAACTAATCCTAGATTAGTTAGCAGACCGGCCCCACCTGTCATAGACTCAAGGGGGGTCTACCTAGGCCCACCCAGGAGTCAAACTGGGTCAAACTCGCCGGCGACTCAACGCCGGCGAGGCCCGAGACGGTGGTGCGGCTCGAAAAACGCCCACAGGGCACGGGCGAGGCCGTTCTTGGGCTCGTTGGAGAGCTCTTGCAGTCGCGCATCTAGTGGTGGTGGAGGCCGGGCCTACGGTGGCCGGAGACGACGACGGCGAGCTCCAAGGCGGCGGCCGGAGTTCGGCCATGTGCGGGGTGTGGGCTGCGGCGTGCAAACGCGAAAACTAAGGCGCTAGCGAGGCACTACGCGATGCGGCAAGCATGTTGCGTAACACGGGAGGACCAAATGGTCGCCGGAGCGACGCCGGCGACAAGCTCGAGCGGAGACGAGCTTCAGCCATGGTGGAACTATGGCCTAGAGGGTGCAAATGCGTGGGAAAGAAGAGGGGAAAGGCGGCGGAGCTCACAGGGAGGTCGATGAGCAGCTCAGTGGGCTCGGGGGCGACCGGAGCGAGGCGAATCGATGAACGGCGTCCGGCGGGTACCGAGGTTGAAGACGGCCCGATGGCGGCGATGCAGGGCCTCCGGCGAAGCATGGCTCGGTGGGGAGGGCGAGGGCGTCGCGGCGGAGCTTCTAGACATGTCAGAGAGGCGAGGGGGTGACGGAGGGCGCGACTACGACGGCGAGACGGCGACAGGTGCGTCGGCCATGGTGCGGGAGAGGGTGAGGGAGACGAGGGGAGAGTGAGCGAGGATGAGAGGGGGACGTGGGGGTCGCGTGGCATCCCTGGACGTCTCCGGGACGTCGGCAGAAGCAGGAGGTGGCCGGCGTGTGGCCGCGGGCGCTGGCCACGCGCTCCACGTCCTCCTGGCGGGAGGTGGACGACGACTGGCAAGCCAGTCGGCTGGGCCGAGCCAGGTGGCTGGGCCAGCACAGGTAAGGCCCAGGTGGGCTCCCTCTCTCTCTTTTTTTGATTTGTTTCTGTTTTTTCTATTTAACTGCAACTGTTGGGCTTTAATTAAAATACTAAAACATTTCCAAAAATCCTGAAAATAATTGTGGGCTCTGTTTAGAATATTTCCAACAGCAAACATTTATTTCCAGAATTATTTGAGCATTTAAATTATTTTATAGCATTTAAATGCCCAAATTCAAATACTTATGATTTAATTCAATGACCTTCTGTTGACCTAGAAAATTGTGCACCAATTTTGCCAGAGGTTCTAACCCAAGACAAAGAGGGTGAACTTTTTAGAAGGGCATTTCAGGTTCATTGAAAATAATTTTAGTAAACCCTAGTTGTTTCCGGGGGGGTGTTGGGGGTTTCTGCCTTCCCCATTTCAAATTTAAGAGAAATTTAAACATGATGCACACTCTAATGCTTGAACTAGCTAGGGTGTGACATCATGCGCATGCACGCACAAAGTTTTTTATTCAGCAAATTGAAAAGAAAAGAAAACTATGGAAGAAAAATCTTGGTAGGGAATATGGCCGGCTGGGCGTGGCCCATGTAGGAGAGAGAGAAAAAAAAGGGGACGCCCTGCTACTGCTATCCCATATGGGCGATAGTTAATTATGAGCCACACGTACATTTGTTTCTTGTTTAAATAAAAACAGAAAATAAGAACGAAATAAGGAAAATAAAAGAAAAAAATTCCATAGGCATATTATATATAAAAAATCCTCATAATTTTATAAAACAAAATATGAACTATTTTTCGAGTTCAAATAAAGTTACTATAAAATCTGAAAATTCAAATAAAGCTACTATTGCAATAAAAACCAATAGAAATCATTTTTTTCAATATGAAAATTACTTCAAATTTATTTTCTCCATATTTTCTCTTCGGGGGAATCTTTTTACCCTCATTTTCGTATATTTTTTTTTGAAGAAAACAATTTGGATAAAAACTTGAAATGAATTTGAATTCATGGAGATCAAAATGAAAGATGAAAGTTTTGGGAAAATCCTTTTATTCCTCTCATTTAACTTTCCAAAAGTTTCAATTTCTACTCAATTTCACATAATTAATCACACAAACAATCATAATTACTAACCTAGTATAACATTCCAAAATTTGGAATTTTGGGACTGGGATGTTACAAACTACCACCCTTCAAATTAATATCATCCTCGAGATTCAGATAGGCTAGAAAGAAGGTTAGGTTTGGGGCGGGGGGGGGGTCCTCTTCAAAATCAGTTGATCATCATAGAGGTTTGGGGTGCTACCACCTTAGAAACATGGTTACGGTTCCATCAAAACTCATGCAACTCCATCCTTAGGGTTGAGAGTGTTGGTCTTCCCATATCTTCAGAGTAACTCCTTCACTAGGGCTCTTCCCATAGGGACATATCATTTTCCTTAAAATGTTGTGTCCTTTCATCATGATAAGGTTCTTTCGTGACTGGGTCTTCTTAGTTGATGGGTCTGTCGCCAATACTAAATAATTTTCGTTATTCTCATTGTCGTGGTGGGCGCACGACAGATGCCAAGGGATGGAAGAAGAGAGGAGGAGGCTCAAGGGCACTGGTGGGCTCCAGAGGCGAGGTCGGCATGAGCGAGCGCAGGAGGAAAGACATACCCAGGTTCGGGGCTCTCCGAAGAGATAACACCCCTAGTCCTACCGAGTGTGGTTTATATGTATCAGTATAGAGTTGCTCCTAGAGCTGTATGGAGGAAGAAGGAAGGCAGTCCAAGGCTTAGGCTGCTCCCTCTCCTTGGGTGTGTGTGGCTAGTCTACTTTCTTGTGTTCGGTGAATGCGTGCGTGAGTGCCCGTATGCATGAGGGCTCCTGGGGGGGTTTTATAGGTCAACCTCCCAGGGATAGAATGGTAATGTTACAAGGCCGCAGGGCCGGGTTGTCATCGTCCGGAAAGCCGCTGCTGGGACCCACCGGGTGTCAGGGCTCGCCGGGTTCTCCGGGAGTGGGACCCGCCGGGTGTAGGGGCACTGTTTGCCGTCTTGTCGATCGTCAGGGGGTGGCCGGGTTGAGTCCGCTACAGTGGCATTCCGTTAGGTCGCCGCTAGCTGGCGTCAGCAGTGATGAGGGGTGCACTGTAGCCACGCCAACCTTGGTCAGCGGGTAGGTGGGGCACTGTTGCCACGCCCCGACTGACCAAAGGCATGGGAGGGGCACTGTTGCCTCGCTCATCTCTGAATGAAGACTCGTCCCATCATACGGTTGGGATGGGACGGGAGCTGACCCGTGGCCGGGTTAGGGAACACGCCAAGGGGGAGCTGGCTTGTTGAAGAAGTCTTGGTGTGCCGGGCTCGGCTGTCTTGCGTCGGCCATCTGGGCCGGGTTGAGGAATTCGGCCGGGTCGAAGGGCTTTGGCCGGGTCGAGTGACCCGACCAAGTGCTAGCCGGCTTGAGGGGCGTTGCTAGCCCCGTTGTTTTTGAAAAGGATCTGAGTTCCGTTGCCTGCCTGGGGTTCATCCCCCCGACAGTAGTCCCCGAAGCTGTGAAGGTCCGCCGTCTTCGAGTGCGAGGGCCTTCGTAGTTTCCCCCCTGAGGAGGCGAATCTTGTGACCGCCGGGTCCGGCAACACCCGCTGCGTGCCGGCTTCCGGAAGCCAGATCATGGCATCCCGGAAGGGGCGGGAAACCGAAGAGTCCATCGAATCTTGAGGCAATATTTTGGGCTTCGCGCGGGCGCCACATGGCGCCTAGGAGCCGAAGGGGCCTGACAGGCCACGCGCCTGACAGGACGGGGCGATGCGCTGGGCCCGCTGCCGCGCACCCTCGGCCCACGCGCACAGATTTATTGCGGCGTGCATGAGTCGGTTGCCATTCTTGATGCAGTTACTACGCGTGTACGTGCACAGTTATTGCGGGGAAGTGGGAGGGGTGAGCGCAAACGATCCCACTTCCCCACCTTCAAACCGTGGGTTATAAATCGCGGCAGGGGAGCGGCAGAAATCATTCTCGCTCACGCTCCCCTGCCTCTTCATCCTTCCTCTGCTCCTTGCGACCGCCGCGCGCTGCGACGCCCACTGCTTCGAGTGGAGCTTCATCGCCATTCTTCTTCCTTTCTTCTCTTCGTCTTCATCAATGGCCCTTCCGTCGGGCTCATGGATGGGTTCGACCGTCACCTTGGACGACATCGCCTACCTCCGCACCACCAGGCGCTTGACCGGGGAGACGGAGGTCGTCGTGCGCCTGCCGTAGGGCGAGCGGGAGCCGCGGCCCGAGGGCACGAAGCGCGTGGTCTTCTTCCCGCACTTCAAGCGCGGGTTCGTCCTTCCTGCGAGTGCCTTCTTCCGCAACTTCCTGGAGTTCTTCGGGCTCCAGCCCCATCACCTTGGCGTGGGCGCCATCATGCAGCTTTCTGGCTTCGTCACCCTCTGCAAGGGGTACCTGGGGGTCGAGCCTTCGATCGATCTCTGGGTACGCTTCTTCTCCTTGAAGCAGCAGGGCCCGAGGGCCGAGGAGACGTCCAACTGCGGGGCCGCCGTCATCTTCAAACGTCCGGGCGCTGATTGCCCCGAGATGCCGCTAGAGGATTCTGCCAATAAATGGCAGAACTCTTTCTTCTACGTCAGCAACCTCGGCGCGGACCGCATCAACCTACCGCCCTTCATCGACGCGCCGCCACGGGCGAAGCAGAACTGGGGCTACTACCCCAAGCATCCGTCGTAGGAGGTGCTGAACCTGTGCGAGCAGGTGTCGGAGATGAGGGAGCGGGAGGGGCTCACTGGCACCGACCTCATCACCGCCTTCATCAGACGCCGGGTGCTGCCGCAGCAGTAGCGCAGCCACCTCATCAGTTAGATGACCGGGCTCCAGGATCCCGACCGCACGTCGAACTTGCGGCTGGCGGCGGACCAGGTTGCGCGCCGGGTCAACGACATCTCCAAGGCTCGGCTGTAGGACGACAGGGAGTTCGGCAAGCCTCCATATAGCCAGGCGAACCTGGCACCCATGGTGAGTCCCTGGTCTTCATACTTTGCTACTGCTCATCTTCTTGTTTGCCCCGACATGACACGGGAGGTGCTTCTGAACGCCATCCGACATCCTTACGACCGGGCGCCGACGCAGGTGGTGCGGGCCGGCTCGGAGGAGCCCGTGGCCCATGACGAGGAGGAGGAGGCGACAGTCGATGCCGGCGCAGGGCGCCGTGCGGGTAAGTTGATCTTCCGCGTTTCTTGAGTCGCTGAGAGCGAAATGGCGAGGGGAACCCTGACACGGATTGTTGATGTAGTGGCGCCGGGTGGAGGAGGCAGCGCGACGGGCGCCGGGTCATCCCGGGGGATGACGGCGGTGAGGCGGCCTCACGAGAAGGACAACGTCGCGCCCCGAGCCCCGGCCGTGAAGCGCCCAGCGAACCCGGCCGTCGGCGCGAAGCCGCCCGCCAAGAGGAGGCGCGGCGCCCCGCAGGCGAGGCCGGAGAGGCCCACCGTCCCGGTGGTGCTTGGGTAAGTTTCCTTATCGTCTGAATTCAAATGGCTGGCCGGTTCTGCTTGGTTCTTGGTGTTTACTTGTTAGAGCCACAGGTCGCCGATCTCACTAGAGCTGGCGGTGGCGGACGCCGCGTCCGCCGAGTTCCGGAGGACCCGTACCAGCGCCGACGACGAGGAGGCGGGGCGAATCCGGACCTCGGTATGGACCCGGCCGACACCGAAGGCTTGGCCTGGCGGGACCGGAACCGAGGCGCTGGAGGCGGCGTCGGACCAGGCCTGGGTCAACACCGCGGCGACGTAGGCGTGAGCCGACATGGCCCGAGATGCCGGTGGGAATGGAGCCGGCGGCGATGGTCTTCGTGCCGTCGTTGGAGGGGGGGGGGCGCAGTGGCCGCGCCGACGTGATGGACCTCGACCGAGAGGTCGTGGTGGTTGGGGACGACACCCCGCCGTGGACCGATGCGGTCGAGCGGTCGGGGGCCAACGGAGGCGGCGGAGACGCCGTCTTGGAGGAGGCACCGCGGGTGGCGCCAGAGGGGGTGCCTCAGGCGTCGATGAGCGCGGCGCTGCTGGTGGCGATGCCACAGGCCACTCCGGCGGTCGAGCCGGGGAAGGCGCCGGAGAGGGTGCTGGAGAAGGCGCCGGCCGCGGAAGAGGTGGTCAGCGGCGAGTACGCCTTGGTGCCCAGCCAGGGGGTCGTCGGGCTGCCGGGTCGCAACCGGCTCAGGGCGGGACCAGCGAGGTCTTCTTCGGGCCCCCGACCCAGGAGGAGGCAGCTATGGCCACCGTGAGCCAGCGTCTGCGGGGGAAGGAAGACCAGATCCAGGCCTTTGCCCAGGCCGAGGTGGAGCAAACGCGGGAGTTGGAGTGTTCTGTGCTTGTAAGTTTTCCCTTGCCTTCTGTTCTTCTTTTGTTGTTTCTTCTGGGTGGGTGCGCGCTAGCGCACCCACTGGATGTAGCCCCCGAGATTCGGGCCAACTGCGTAGTAGTTGGGTCGAATCTTAAAGTGGTGTCTTGTGCTGAACGTTGCTCCTTTCAGCAACTGGACTCCTTCCGGGTCAGCGTCTTCAACCGGCTCTTGGAGAAGCACCGGCTGCTCCCGCCAAGGAGGAGGAGCTCCACGTTGCCATAGGTATCTTCTTTGTGTGCTCTTGTTAGTGGGGGCGCACTAGCGCACCCACTTGGTGTAGCCCCCGAGATTCGGGCCAACTGCATAGCAGTTGGCTCGAATCTTAAAATGGTACCTCATTTCTAATTCTTTCTTCTGCAGCCAAGGTGCTATCTTAGAGGACCCGGCTGATCCGGGCCGGTCTCCATTACGATCGGCTTGTCGCTGACGCCGGTCGTCTTGGGGCCGAGGTGGCGGAGGCGAGGGCGGAGGTGACGGGAGCCCGACAGGCACTTGATGAGGCCGGCCGACTGCAGGAGCGGTTGGCGGGCGACAAGGGCCGTCTCGAGGCCGAAGTGGAGCGCCTTAAGGCGGAGGCGACCAAGGTCGTGGAGGCGCAGCAAGCACTTGCCAAGGCCGACCAGCAGCGCGGCGAGCTGGCCGACGCAAGGGCCGGCTTTAGGCCGAGGTGGAGCGCGTGAAGGCGCTGGTGGCCGCGGTGGAGGAGACCCATCAGGGGGAAACCCGTCGCCGTGAGGAGGCCGATAAGGCGGTCCAGGACAAGGACGCCGAGCTGAAGGCGACTCTTGCTAAGGTCATCGACCTGGAGAAGGCGCTCCAGGAGCGCTACCGCACCATCGCCCGGGAGCGGCGCGGTACGTTGCTCGAAGCACAGCACCTGGAAGAGTCCTTCTCCAGTAAGTGCTTTCCTTGAGTTCTGCTGGGTTGGGATCCGGGCTTCTTGTCCTTGGTGATTTTCTTCTGACTTGCTTCCCTTCTTGACAGGGGCCTTCCCAGAGACGCGCCAGCTGGCGGAGGAGGCCGTCCACTTTCAGCAAGACCCGCAGGGAGTCGTCGGCTCCGGGACCGACCCGCGGGTAGCTTGGACCTTCCCAGAGATCGTGACCGCCGCTGAGGCTCGCCTGCGAGTCTTGGGCGAGTAGATGGGGTGGCTCTCCGAGGCCGGCGCAGCGATGATGGCGACCCTTTGGCCGGGCTCCGTCGCGCTGAATAGCTTCTCGCGACTGGCGCGGTGGTTGGAGTCGGGGCCGGACCGGCTCCACGAGTGGCGCGTTTCCGCCGCCCGTGCCGGTGCTGAGATGGTGCTCAGGTTCACGATGTCTTGGCATCTGGACCTATCGCTAGACGTGCTGATGGGCCAGCGAGCCAGTGCGGAGAACCAGCTGCGGGCGGAGGCTGAACGGATCACGGCCCGGGCCAGCTACATTGTCGGTTCACCATTCATGACGAGTACTAGCCGGAGCGGACAGAAGACGGCGGAGTCGTGCCTGTTGACGACTATGGCCTGCTTCCGAATGACCCGGAGGGCAGCTCCGAGGAGACAGGCGTCTACGGTGACGATGATGACAGAGAGGAGGACGTCGGCACCTCGGTGAACCCGGAGGCCGCCGAAGAGGAGCCGGCAGCTGCGCGACCCGGCGCTGGGGATGCCTGAGGCTGTCCTGTTTTAACTTAGCAAAAATTTCGGTTAGGTAGTGATACGTCTCCGTCGTATCTACTTTTCCAAACACTTTTGCCCTTGTTTTGGACTCTAACTTGCATGATTTGAATGGAACAAACCCGGACTGACGCTGTTTTCAGCAGACTTTCCATGGTGTTATTTATGTGCAGAAACAAAAGTTCTCGGAATGACCCGAAACTTCACGGAACGTCTTTTAGGAAATAATAAAAAATCCTTGCCAAAGATGAAGACCAGGGGGCCCACACCTGTCCACGAGGGTGGGGGGCGCGCCCTCCCCCCTAGGGCGCGCCCCCTACCTCGTGGGCCCCTTGGAGCTCCTCCGACGCTAACTCCAACTCTATATATTTGCTTTCGGGGAGAAAAAATCAAGGAGAAAAATAATCGCGTTTTACGATATGGAGCCGCCGCCAAGTCTAAAACCTCCCAGGAGGGCTGATCTGGAGTCCGTTCGGGGCTTCGGAGAGGGGGATCCGTCGCCGTCGTCATCATCAACCATCCTCCATCACCAATTTCATGATGCTCACCGCCGTGCGTGAGTAATTCCATTGTAGGCTTGCTGGACGGTGATGGGTTGGATGAGATCTATCATGTAATCGAGTTAGTTTTGTTAGGGTTGATCCCTAGTATCCACTATGTTCCGAGATTGATGTTGCTATGACTTTGCTATGCTTAATGCTTGTCACTAGGGCCCGAGTGCCATGATTTCAGATCTGAACCTATTATGTTTTCATGAATATATGTGTGTTCTTGATCCTATCTTGCAAGTCTATAGTCACCTACTATGTGTTATGATCCGGCAACCCCGAAGTGACAATAATCGGGACCACTCCCGGTGATGACTATAGTTTGAGGAGTTCATGTATTCACTATGTGCTAATGCTTTGTTCCGGTTCTCTATTAAAAGGAGGCCTTAATATCCCTTAGTTTCCATTAGGACCCCGCTGCCACGGGAGGGTAGGACAAAAGATGTCATGCAAGTTCTTTTCCATAAGCACGTATGACTATATTCGGAATACATGCCTACATTACATTGATGAATTGGAGCTAGTTCTGTGTCACCCTATGTTATGACTGTTACATGATGAACCGCATCTGGCATAATTATCCATCACTGATACAATGCCTACAAGCTTTCCTATACTGGTTCTAGCTTATTTACTTTCCCGTTGCTACTGTTACAAACACTACAAAACACCAAAAATATTACTTTTTCTTCCGTTACTTTTGTTACCGTTACCACTACTATCATATTACTTTGCTACCAAATACTTTGCTGCCGATATTAAGTTATCCAGGTGTGGTTGAATTGACAACTCAACTGCTAATACTTGAGAATATTCTTTGGCTCCCCTTGTGTCGAATCAATAAATTTGGGTTGGATACTCTACCTTCGAAAACTATTGCGATCCCCTATACTTGTGGATTATCAAGACTATTTTCTGGCGCTGTTGCCGGGGAGCATAGCTCTTTTCTTTGAGTCACTTGGGATTTATATCTGCTGGTCACTATGAAGAACTTGAAAGACGCTAAGACAACAATTTATCCCTCAACTACGAGGGGAGGTAAGGAACTGCCATCTAGCTCTGCACTTGATTCACCATCTGTTTTGAGTAAGCTTGCGACACCTAAGCCTGCTTCTGCTATTCGTTCTGATATATCGCATGTTATTGATGATGCCACTTCTGCTATGCATGATACTTATGATGAAACTACTTCTATGCTTGATACTACTGTGCCCCTTAGTGAATTTCTTGATGAACAAATTGCTAGGGCTAGAGAGAAAGAAATTATTGAAACTGATTATATTGATGAAAGTGATGATGAAGATATGCCTGTTATTCCTGAGGGTTACGTTTTTGATATGGAATCTTCTGCAGCTATTTTAGCTTGCAAAGATAGATATGAGCTCAAGAGGTTATTAGCTAAATGGAATAAGCAATCTCTTAAAGGTAGAATGAAACCTGACCCTGCTTTTGGCACTTCACCTATTTGTGTTGCCGATAAGGATTATGAATTCTCTGTTGAACCTGATATAATTACTGTGGTTGAATCTAATCCTTTTCATGGCTATGAATCTGAAACTGTTGTGGCCCATCTTACTAAATTAAATGATATAGCCACCCTATTCACTAATGATGAGAGATCTCGCTACTTTTATATCCTTACAATATTTCCGTTCTCATTAAAGGGTGATGCTAAGATATGGTTTAATTCTCTTGATCCGGTTGTGTGCGTAGTCCCCAGGATATGATTTATTACTTCTCTGCTAAATATTTCCTGCTCATAAGAAACAAGCTGCTTTGAGGGAAATATACAACTTTGTGCAAATTGAAGAAGAGAGTCTCCCACAAGCTTGGGGGAGGCTTTTCAAGTTACTTAATGCTTTGCCTGATCATCCTCTTAAGGAAAATGAAATACTTGATATCTCTTATAATGGACTAACCGATGCTTCCAGAGATTACCTGGATAGTTGTGCTGGTTCTGTTTTCAGGGAAAGAACACCGGATGAAGCTGAAATTCTATTGAATAATATGTTGACAAATGAAAATAACTGGACACTTCCTGAGCCAGCTCCTGCTCCAATTACTGAGCCTATTCCTAAACCAACTCCGAAGAAGAGATGTGTTCTATTTCTCAGTCCTGAAGATATGCAAGAGGCAAAGAAATCTATGAAAGAAAAAGGTATTAAAGCTAAAGATGTTAAGAATTTACCTCCTATAGAAGAAATACATGGTCTAAATTTACCGCCTATTGAAGAAACATGTGATCTTAATCCATTACCTATTGAAGAACCTCATGGTCTTGATAACCCGACACAGGTAGTAAAGGTAAATTCTCTCTATAGATATGATAGAGCTGAAATCCCTCCTGCTAAAATTGCTAGCCTATGCTTGGATGAGTTTGATAACTTTATGGTTAAGCAAGAAGATTTCAATGCTTATTTTTGTAGATAATTAAAACAAAATGCTTATATGATTAAACACTTGGGTGAATATATGGCTAATGTTAGAGGTGAACTTAAACTCGTTACTAAACATGCTTCTATGGTTACCACTCAAGTAGAACAAGTACTTAAAGCTCAAAATGATTTTCTCAATGAAATGAATAGTAAGAAAAATGATTATGCTGTTAGAGTGGCTACTAGAACTGGTAGAATGACTTAGGAACCTTTGTATCCTGAAGGCCACCCTAAGAGAATTGAGCAAGATTCTCAGATAAATAATATTGATGTACCTAGTTCTTCTAAAAGTAAGAAAAAGAAAAATGATAGGACTTTGCAAACTTCTAGTGAACCTATTGCTGAACCACCTGATAATCCAAATGATATCTCTATGTCAGATGCTGAAACACAATCTGGTAATGAACATGAACCTAGTGAAAATGTTAATGATGATGTTCATGATGATGCTCAACCTAGTAATGATAATGATGTAGAAATTGAACCTGCTGTTGATCTTGATAACCCACAATCAAAGAATCAACGTTATGATAAGAGAGACTTTGTTGCTAGGAAACATGGTAAAGAAAGGGAACCATGGGTTCAGAAACCCATGCCTTTTCCTCCCAAACCATCCAAGAAAAAGGATGATGAGGATTTTGAGCGCTTTGCTGAAATGATTTGACCTATCTTTTTGCGTATGCGATTAACTGATATGCTCAAAATGAATCCTTACGCTAAATATATGAAAGACATTGTCACTAATAAAAGAAAGACACCGGAAGCTGAAATTTCCACCATGCTTGCTAATTATACTTTTAAGGGTGGAATACCAAAGAAACTTGGAGATCCAGGAGTACGTACTATACCATGCTCCATTCAAATAAACTATGTTAAAACTGTTTTATGTGATCTTGGAGCCGGTGTTAGTGTTATGCCCCTCTCTTTATATCGTAGACTTGACTTGAATAAGTTGACAACTATTGAAATATCTTTGCAAATGGCTGATAAATCAACTGCTATACCTGTCGGTATTTGTGAGGATGTGCCTGTTGTCGTTGCAAACGTCACTATTTTAACAGAATTTGTTATTCTTGATATTCCCGAGGACTATAGTATGTCTATTATTCTTGGAAGACCTTTTTTGAATACTGTAGGTGTTGTTATTGATTGCAACAAAGGCAATGTCACTTTTCATGTTAATGGTAATGAGCATACGGTACACTTTCCGAGGAAACAACCTCAAGTTCACAGTATCAACTCTATTGGAAAAATTCCATCGATTATATTTGGAGGTTTTGAATTTCCTCTTCCTACTGTCAAGAAAAAATATGATATTCTTATTATTGGGGATGTGCATATCCCCGTTGAGGTAACATAGTGTTATTCGAAATTTCTCCGGTTCCATGTTATTCAGAATGAGTTTGTTAACAAGACTTGATCAACCTTGTTAGTGGATTCCTTTTGATGAGCATGAGATGGATGAAACTAGAAGGCACAACCTTCTGTACCCTTTTTCTACTTTCTGTTATTTAGTTGAAATAAAGTAAAAAATAGTATTTTTCTGTCTGTTTTCTGATTTATCCGTGCAATATAAAAATACCCTAAAAATAAAAGTTCTCCAAATGCCCTGAAAATGTAATATGATTTTTTCTACTCCCTCTGTCCCAAAATATAAGAGTGTTTTTTACACTAGTGTAGTGTAAAAACCACTCTTATATTATGGGACGGAGGGAGTAGAATATTTGAGGATTTATGGAACTGAGAACACATTAGGGGGTCAACCACCTGGCCATGAGAGTGGAGGGCACGCCCCCTGCCTGGTGGGCCCACGGTGGCCCCCTCCACTTATTCCTGCACCCATACAGTTCTTCTTCCTCCCACAAACACAAATATCTAGCTCAAGCATGAGTTCTAGCTCACTTTATTGTGATTTTCAATCTCCTTGCTCAAAGCACCTCTCACAAAACTGCTTGGGGAGATTGTTCCTTGGTATGTGACTCCTCCATTGGTCCAATTAGTTTTTGCTCTAGTGCTTTATTCATTGCAAATTTGTGCTGCATAAGTGACCATGTTCTTGAGCTTGCATGTCAAATTTATATGGTTCTAAGTAGTTCTAATGCATGATATATCCTCTAGGCACTTGTAGGAGTAGTTGCTATCAATTTTGTTGAGCTTGGCTCACTTTTGTTTGAAGTTACTAAAAATTTCAGAATTTTTTAGAAAATGATGAAGAGACTTTTGAGGGGCTCATCGAGCCGAAGCTCGAAGGAGAAGAAAAATGAAGAAGCACAGAGGCCCAAATTTAATTTGCCTCGTACCACGGAGGTCCGGCCGTGTGAATGGCCTTCCGATGATTTCTTGAAAGCAGCCGGGATTTATGATGATTTCTATTCATTGGCTGGGAATTCTGGCCTCACCGACTTCCTCCGTGACCAACGTCATCAGTATCTCTTACTCACTAATACTTTTGTGCAAAACTTCTACTATTATCCTAAGGAATCACCTCCTTCAGTAGAGTTTCATTTATATGATGTTGTTAAGAAGATGCCATTAGCTGAATTTTTGCAAGGTTTGCAAAATACCCTTTGAGGGTACCTTAGATGAACCACACCGTAAATATGTGGAAGAATTTATTGACACCATCACTGTGGGAGAAACCAGGAAGGTTTCCGATGCAAGAATCACTAGCATACATTTTCCTGTTTTACGCTACTTGGCCATATTTGCTAGTCGTTGCTTGATTGGTCGCGGAAACTGTGGAAACCTTAGTGTTCCTGATATTATCATTTTTTTCAATGGATTATTCCGCGATAACACTGTTAGTATGGGCGGAATTATTGCTAAACGGTTAAGTCTGAACCGTACTAAGGGCCCCATCTTTGGAGGAATTTATGCAACCCGCTTAGCTGATTTTCTTGAGGTGGACGTTCGTGAGGATGATATGGAGTTGCCTCCTACTTATTTAGATTATAATTCTATGGTCTATCACCAGTTTGTCGAGAGGAATGAATCACCTCTATAGCGACCCGACCTCAAACGGTCAAGTCTCTGTGCTTCAGTGTCATCCCTGGATCGGTAATGCTGACACACACAGTACTCGAAAGATTTATAACAGAGTAGCAATCACACACTTATTACATCGAATGTCTCAAAAGAGAACTTATTACAATAAATATGGCTTAAGGCCATCGAACATGATAACAACGGAAGGCTTGGAGGATAAAGTGAGTCCATCAACTCCAACGGCATAGCTAAGCTGCACGACAACGACCTAACGAACCTTACTCCTCGTCTGAAAAGTCTGCAACATAATACGTTGCAGCCCGAAAACGGGTCAGCACATGGAATATGCTGGCAATATAACACAGTAGAGCAAGAACAGAATAATGCTATCACTACATGCATATTTGGCTGGTGGAAAGCTCTATGGTTATAGTTTTTGCGAAAAGCCAATTTCTCCCTACAACAAAGGAATAGATTTTAATTTAACTATCATGGTGGTTGAAACAACATTGAGAAGGTTCCTCCAACTCAATCCCAATTTAAGTGATTAACAACCCAACAAGATTAATTAAAAGTGATGAGATACTTAAGATACTCCAAGTACTAGATACTCAAAATTGTCCATAACCGGGGACACGGCTAACCATGATTAGATTGTACACTCTGCAGAGGTTTGCGCACTTTTCCCCACAAGACTCGATCGCCTCCGTTGGATTTCTCGCACTACATGGTGTTTGAGAAATGGATGACCGAGACACAGTCTTTCAGAAACATGAACTCTCTACTCCGGACAGACCATACCAAACCTACATCCCACTACCTGCTGATCTGCCTCTTCAAGAGCTTCACGTAACTTACTCAACTATGCTAGATCCCATAATAGCTTGTAGCTGCACACGGAAGTTTCTATCATGAATCATCTCAGTTCCCTTTATGCCTGGGTGGCGGTCCATAGGAAAATCACACGGAACCCCGGGATCTCCAAAAATACAGGCAACACTGGGTACCCCAGGTGCCTCAATCCACCCAGATGTTTGTTTAAGTTGCCACCTTAAGTTGAACCATTAAATAACACTCACATCTGTCATGGACTTCACTCAAACCCAAACCACGTCTATGAGCATAGCATAGCAATATAAGCGATGCGTAAAAGTAACTCCCAAGGGTTTGAATATAACATGGCAATATGTTCTACCTCAATAACTACTTCCCAACCCACATGTTAATGACATCCTAATCATGCAATGTTTGAGGATTGGAACTAATGCATAAAAAACTGGGTATGGAAAGAGTATGATCAATGTGTTACTTGCCTTGCTGACGATCCGCGAATCCTAGAGACTCGTAGTAACACGCTTCGCACTCTGGGAATTCTATTGCAAGCAAACAACAGCATACATAAGCAACAAGCAAAGATGCACAGGCAAAACTCAAATAAGAGAGGTTGACCACAAAGTTCAACTTAAGAACTCCGGTTAGCAAAAAGAATCAAATCAAACAGAGCAACGAAACTCAAACGGCGAGAGAAACAAGATCCGTTTACTAATCTGAACTAAGGTCAAATTTTACAGTATCAAAATCTTGTTTAAGTTGATTAAGCAGAAAGAGGGTCTCGAGACGAAGATCTAGGCGCTTGAATCGCCTGATTCGGACTAACGAGCGAAAAGATAAACATAAACGAAAATCGGATCAGAAATCGCGATCGAGAATAATCGTGGAAATATCCGATAAAAGAAACTGACGAACAGACTAATGAATGAGCGTTCATTAGCTGTAACTAATGGGCGAAAATCGTTCGTTAAAACAAACGTACGGATGAACATCCGCTAATTAGAAGAACCGGGAAAAACCGGCGAACCGATCTAAAAAAAACGAACTAGGGTTTCTAAAAAAAACCGAACAGTTTTAAAAAACCCGGCGGCGACGGATTGGCGCGGTACCTCGGCGAGGTGGCTCCGGCGAGGCGGGGTTGGGGCGGCGGCTTGCGGGCGGCGGGGCTCGGCGGCGGCGGCGGCTGCAGCGGCGAGGCGTGGGCGGCGGGAGGCGGCACGGCTCGGGCTTGGGGCCGGCTGCGGCGGCGGCGGTGGTTGGTGGTGGTGGCGGCTCGGGCGGCGGGGTATATAAAGAGGGGGGGGGGGCTTGGAGGAGGGGCCAAGGCGGCGGCGAGGAGGAGTCCTGGCCGGACTCCTCGTCCGAGTCGGCGGCGGCGGCGCGCGCGCAAGTAAGGCGGTGGCACGGGGCTGGTTGGGCCGGCAGCCCGGCTGAGTTTCGGCCCAGTCGGCTGGAAGTTTTTTTAAAACAATTTCGCCGACAGAAAATAAATCCTAGGAACTAAAATAAAATCTAAAAATGCCAAAATAAATTTTCACCGTCTAAATAAAATATTTAGAACGAGATGAACATTTTCTTGGCCCTAAAATGCAATTTTGAAAACGTGCAATTTTTCTAATTGCAAATAAAATCCAAATAAAATCAAATAAATGATTTTAATATTTTTCCTCCAATATTTCAATTATTTTGGAGAAGTCATATTATCTCCTCTCATATATTTTAAAATGAAATATTTTTCGAAGAGAAAAATAATTAAAATAAAAAAAAAATCCTCTTTTCATTATTTGATAAAAATCAAGTATGAAAACCGGGAAATCCCCAACTCTCTCCGAGGGTCCTTGAGTTGCTTAGGATTTTGAGGATTTCGAAGCAAAATGCAATAAAATATGATATGCATGAATGACCTATGTATAACATTCCAAATTGAAAATTTGGGATGTTACAAAGCTACCCCCCTTAAGATGAATCTCGCCCTCGAGATTCGGGTTGGCTAGAAAATAGGTGTGGGTGGTCTTTACGAAGATCATCCTCTCGTTCCCAGGTGGCTTCATCCTCGGTATGGTGGCTCCACTGAACTTTGTAAAACTTGATAACCTTGCTACGGGTGACTCGGCTGGCAAACTCAAGAATCTTAACTGGCTTCTCCTCATAAGTCAAATCACTGTCCAACTGAATCACCTCCAAAGGTACTGTATCTCTTAACGGTATATCGGCCATCTCAGCATGGCACTTCTTCAGCTGTGAAACATGGAACACATCATGAACTCCTGACAATCCCTCAGGTAATTCCAACTTGTAGGCAACTTCTCCCATCTGTTCCAAAATACGATACGGTCCTACGAATCCCGGGGCTAACTTTCCCTTAACTCCAAATCGATTCACTCCTCGCAAGGGTGATACTCGTAGATATGCTCTATCTCCAATTTCATAGGTTACCTCCTTGCGTTTCGAGTCTGCATAACTCTTCTGCCTGGACTGACCTATCTTCACTACAAAAAAAAGACACATCCGTGACATTTTGGGCCAAACGAATTTTTTTTTCTGTCATACATATGACACTTCTATGACGATAATTGTGACAAAACCCGGTATCATCATATATGTGGTGGGCTCCTACTTCTATGACAAAAAATCATGACAGAAAATGGGCTTTTCGTCCTGGGCGGGACGGAGACGCAGCTGCATGACATTCTTTGGGCCGTCCATGACGGAAAAAACCATGGTAGAAGCGAGGGGGAGGAAAATTTCGGGGAGTTCCCGGTTGCGGTGGGAGGTCGGGGGCCGAGCGATGCACGTTTCTCTCGTACACGTACGCACGTGTGTGCGAGGCGTTGGCTCTAACTGAACCCGAGCGAGGCGTTGGTCTCTAACTGAACCCGAGCGATTGCACTGCAGGCTACGCGTTACTGAACCCGAGCGGTCGATCGATGGCTGTTAACTGAACCCGATCGAGCGATTCCTTCGCTACTGCTGCTAACTGAAGCCGATCGATGCTGCCTCTGGATGAACAGTGAGTGTTGCGGGGGGGGGGGGGGGGGTTGGATGAATAGTTCCCGGTGGGGGTGGATGAACAAGACCCCGTGGTGTTGCCTCTGGATGAACAGGACCCCGATCGATCGAGCCGGTTGGGGCTGGATGAACAGGACCCCGTGGAGGGCTGGATGAACAGGACCACCCCGTGGAGGGCTGGATGAACAGTAGACGGTGGAGGGGTGCCCGTGGAGGGGTGGTTGAACAGGACCCCGTGGTGTGGAGGGCTGGATGAACAGTAGACGGTGGAGGGGTGGTTGAACAGTAGCCGATGGAGTAGCGCGCGATGGAGGCTGGATGAACAGGAGCCCGTGGAGGCCGGAGGAGGTTGACGGTGGATGAACAGTAGCTCGTGGATGCTGGAGGGGGTCGACGGTGGAGATGAACAGTATCCCGTGGAGTCCCTTTTGCGGTACGCCACACCCCTCCCGATGAACAGGACCCCCGTTTCGACCGTAGCGCTCCAACACAAGTCCGTTTCCTCCATTTTGCGGTACGCCACACCCCTCCCGATCAACAGGACCCTCGTTTCGACCGTAGGAAGTCCGTTTCCTCTGTTTTGCGGTATGCCAGACCCCTCTCGATCAACAGGACCCCGTTCCAAACGTCGGAGGTCCGTTTCCTCCGTTGTGCTATACGCGAGGCCTCGTTTCCATCGCCTGTTCCGTCCAAGCCCTCCCGATGAACACGACCACACATTCCGTTCCGACCCAGCCGGTTGGCTCCCACACGTTCCGTTCCTCCCGATGAACACGACGCATTCCGTTGCCTCCCCATGAACACGACGCATTCCGTTGCCTCCCCATGAACACGACGATGACGCTGTTTCTCCGTTCCGACCCAGCCATGTCAACGAGCCCTCGCCGTACGTATGCGCGAGTAGGCGTTCGAGACCCCGCCCATATGTAGACATACGTGGCCATATTTTCTTTCTTGCACCCTGGCCGCCTCTACTATGACACGTGCGCGCCTCTACATCCACCAGTATATATGTACGTACACGTTCGCGACCAGAATGACAACACTATGTACGCTTCGACCAGGTGGGTCCCGACTGTCAGGCACTTCCTCGCGTGTGAAGATGTAGCTGGTGGGTCCCAACAGTCAGGGGCAAACGTTTTTTTCGCGAAATACGGTGGCCCGTCCGGTGGGTCCCCGCTGTCAGGTGGAGGAATAATTATTTTGCACGTAATAAGGAGGCACTTCCTTGCTGCGGCCGTGGACCCAGCTGTCAGTCTCTCCACATACAGTCCATGTCCGATGGAAGCCGTTCCTTGACCATGTTGACCACGTCGCGCCGAGAGCACCAGGGCGGTGGACGACGGCGAGGCCTGGGAAGGGGACGACGCGGAGCCGGGGAAGACACGGCAGTGGATGCCCACACGTAGAGGAGTACAAGGGCACTGGTTCGCTGCGGTGTGAGGCTGCCGTCGCCGCAGAGTAACAGGGGGTGTGGGTGAGTAGAGGGATGGCCTGGCCAGCGATGGGAGTATTAGGGGGCGGTGAGGCCTCCGCCACATCGCAGCCGGCCATGGGAGGCAGGAGCACGAGGCACGACCGGCGCTGGTTTGGGCGGCTGGAGCAAGAAGACGAGAGGTTGAAGAAGCACTACGGCCGTTGGATGGACATCGTACGGTCACTGGAGCTAGAATCGTGCATATTGAGTAAGTTGACAAAGCCCTCCGTCCCCGTCAACTTAGTTGGCCCACAAGTTAGCCTGACACTATACTGGGTCCCAGCTAGCAGGGGAGTATTCATTTTTTTGTGCATAATAAGGAGGCACTTCCTTGCGTGCGAAGATATAGCTGGTGGGTCCGAGCTGTCAGCGGCGGTAACGTTTTTTTCACAAAATACAGAGGCCCTTTCGGTGGGTCCCTGATGTCAGGTGGAGGAATCATTATTTTGCGCGTAATAAGGAGGCATTTCCTTGCGTGCGGCCGTGGACCGAGCTGTCGGCCTCTCCACCTAAAGTCCACTTCAGATGCATGTCGGTCGTTGACCATGGTGACCAGGCGGTGCTTAGAGCACCGGGGTGGTGGACGACGGCGAGGCCTAGGAAGGAACGACACGGAGGCAGGGAAGACTCGGCAGTTGTTTCCCATGCGGAGGGGAGTACGACTGTACGAGGGTTTACTGGTTCGTCTGCCGTCGCCAGAGAATAATAGCAGGTGTGGGTGAGTAGAGGGATGGCTAGGCCAGCGATGGGAGTATAGTGGGGCAATGAGGCCTGCGCGGCAACAGAGCCGGCCGCGGGGAGGAGGGAGCAGGCAGTCCCGCTGGCGCTTGTTTGAGCGGCTGGAGCAAGAAGAGCAGAGATTGAAGAAGCACGACGGCCGTTGGATGGCCATCCAACAATCACTGCTTGTGCGTCAACCTTTTTTTAGGAAAGCCTCAAATCCATGGGAAACATCATACAACCCATCTGCCATTATTTCTAATAATTTACAGCCCATTTGCTAATTATTAAGGTTTTTTTGGAGCCCATATTCTTTTTGTTAGCATTACAGCCCATATTGTGGCCACGCTTAAAAAATTATGCGAAAATTTGCATATTTTGGTGCGGTCCGAACTGTGTTTAATCCCGAAATTTCGACTCACATTCAAACTGATTTTAAAAATAAATGTATATCAATATAAAATCCAACAAATTCTCCACGCATAAAAATTAATGTAATTTCAAATCTCGAAATGAAAAAAAGATATTTGAAACTAATTGCCTGTTTGATGTGTTTTAAAAATGTACAACCCATTTCTCATTACTGATGGGCCATTTTCTCGGCCAGCCGAATGAAAGCTTTCCTCGTCTTGAAAGATTTGCAGCACAACAGGCCTGACAAAGCGACTTACTTGGCAAATCACAAAAAAACTGGGCTGTGCCCGTGGACCCAGCTGTCAGCCTCTCCACGTACAGTACTCTTCTGATGGAAGTCGTTCCTTGACCACGTTGACCACGCCGTGCTGAGAGCACCATGGCGGTGGACGATGGCGAGGCCTAGGAAGGGGACGACGCGGCAGTGGAAGCCCGCGCGGAGAGGACTATGAGGGTTCACTGGTTCGGCTGCGGTGTGAGGCTGCCGTCGCCGCAGGGCCTGGCCAGCGGTGGGAATAGTAGGGGCCGGTGAGGCCTCTGCGGCAGCCCAACCGGCCATGGGAGGCAGGAGCATGCGGCACGACCAGCACTGCTTTGGGCGGCTGGAGCAAGAAGACCAGAGGTTGAAGAAGCACTACGGCCGTTAGATGGACATCGTACGGTCACTAGAGCTAGAATCGTTCATATTGACTAAGTTGACAAAGCCCTTCGTCCCCGTCAACTTAGTAGGCCCACAAGTCAGCCTCCCAACAAGGTGGGTCCCAGCTAGCCGGGGGAGTATTCATTTTTTTGTGCGTAATAAGGAGGCACTTCCGGTGGGTCTGAGCTGACAGCGGGGGGAACATTTTTTTCGCGAAATACGGTGGCCCGTCCGGTGGGTCCCAGCAGTCAGGGGGAAACGATTTTTTTTTGCAAAATACTGGTGGCCCGTCCGGTGGGTCCCTGCTGTCAGGTGGAGGAATAATTATTTTCCGTGTAATAAGGAGGCACTTCCTTGTGGCTGTCGTGGACCCAACTGTCAGCCTCTCCACGTACAGTACTCTTCCGATGGAAGTAGGTCGTTGACCGCATTGACCACGCCGCGCCGAGAGCACCACGGCGGTGGACAACGGCAAGGCCTAGGAAGGGGACGACACGGAGCCGTGCAAGACGCGGCAGTGGATGCCCACGCGGAGAGTAGTACGAGCTTTCACTGGTTCGGCTGCGGTGTGAGGCTGCCGTCGCCGCAGAATTACAGGGGGTGTGGGTGAGTGGAGGGATGGCCTGCCCAGTGGTGGGAGTAGTATGGGGGCGGTGAGGCCTCCGCGGTAGCACAGCCGGCCACGGGAGGCAGGAGCAGGCGGCACGACCGGCGCTGCTTTGGGCGGCTGGAGCAAGAAGACTAGAGGTTGAAGAAGCACTATGGCCGTTGGATGGACATCATACGGTCACTGGAGTATTGACTAAGTTGACAAAGCTCTTCGTCCCTGCCAACTTAGTAGGCCCACAAGTCAGCCCAACAATATGGTGGGTCCCAGCTAGCAGGGGGTATTCATTTTTTTGGGCATAATAAGGAGGCACTTCCTTGCGTGCGAAGATATAGCTGGTGGGCCCGACTTGTCAGCGGGGGGAACGTTTTTTTCGCGAAATACAGAGGCCCTTCCTGTGGGTCCTAGCTGTCAGGTGGAGGAATCATTATTTTGCGCGTAATAAGGAGGCATTTCCTTGCATGCTGCCATGGACCCAGCTGTCAGCCTCTTCATGTACAGTCCACTTCCGATGGATGTCGTTCATTGACCACGTTGACTAGGCCGCGCCGAGAGCACCAGGGCGGTGGACGACGGCGAGGCCTAGGAAGGGAACGACATGGAGCCGGGGAATACTCGGCAGTTGTTTCCCACACGGAGGAGTACGAGGGTTTACTGGTTCGTCTGCCGTCGCCGGAGAATAACAACATGTGTGGGTGAGTAGAGAGATGGCTAGGCCAGCGATGGGAGTACGGTGGGGCCGTGAGGCCTGTGCAGCAGCATAGCCGGCCGCGGTAGGAGGGAGCAGGCAGTCCCGCCGGCGCTTGTTTGAGCGGCTTGAGCATGAAGAGCAGAGATTGAAGAAGCACGACAGCCGTTGGATGGACATCCAACAGTCACTGCTCTCGTGTGTTAAGTTGACAGGGCGTTGCGTGTGCGTCAACCTTTTTTTATGAAAGCATACGCGTCAACCTGTAGTAGGCGCACAAGTCAGCCTCAAATCTGTGGAAAACAGCATACAACCCATCTGCCATTATTTCTAATAATGTACAGCCCATTTGCTAATTCTTAAGATTTTTTTGGAGCCCATCTTCTTTTTGTTAGCATCACACCCCATATTGTGGCCACGGTTAAAAAGTATACGGAATTTTGCATATTTCGGTGCGGTCAACTATTTTTAATCCAGAAATATCGATACACATTCAAACTATTTTGAAAAATAATTTATATAAATATAAAATCCAAATAATTGTCTACACATAAAAATCAATGGAATTTAAGATCTTGTAATGAAAAAAAATTGAAACTAATTCCCGGTTTGATGTGTTTTAAAAATGTACAGCGCATTTCTGGGCAAACCGAATGAAACTCTCCTTGTCTTGAAAGATTTGCAGCCCCGCAGGGCCGATAAAGCAAGTAGGCCTTGTTTGGGTATTTCTTAAAAAAAAATAGAACTGGGCTAGCCATTTTCAGCAAGAAAAAAACACAACTGGGCTCATGATGTGGTAAACATAAATAAAACCCTGGCTAGACGGGCCATAGCCCCCGCACAGCCCCGTTGTTACCCTGATCCGTCGCTAAAACTAGTATAAATAACAACTGCTTGTTCCTCAAAAAAAAACTGCGCGACTTGCTGGGTCCCTGGTGTCAGCCGCTCGTAGTGTAATTCTCTCGTTTATTGACTACATTGACAATGGCGTGAGCCCCAGATGTCCAGCCTTTCCTATGAAAATTTACAGCCCATTTGATGTGCTAGTTCGAAATAAGTTTGTGGGTGCTGGTGGGGGCTAATCACTTGGCTTCTGTAATGCACAGTGAGCTCAAGCAGCCGGCGAGAGTGATGTTATTTCCCTTGGTTTGGATTTGTTACAATATTTCACTCTAAATTAAACGAATGGCAAGCCATTTGCCTTGTTTCAAAGAAAATATGACAGTCACAGCCGAGTTGAAAAGGGCAGGAACATCTAACTCCAGCTTACAAACTGTACAAAAGCACGAGGGTTAATTGTTCATCAGGTTTACAAAAAAAACCAGATTGAAAAGGGCAACAACATCTAACTCCAGCACTGTTTTCGGCAGTCATAGTCAAATGGATCGGTCAGGTCCATAGAATGAACATCCTGGGTTGTAAAATTTACTGGATTATGACCACAATATGTTGTAAATAGAAGCCTGGCACGTTCAGAAGCTCTTTTGCCCACCTGAAACTCCTTTTTTTGCTCTTCGACATACCTATCCGTCAAAACCATGCTGCTGATAAACTTAAGCCTGATGGACAATAGTAACCTCGCATTCAGCAGGAAGAATGTGACAAATCTTGTGTTTGCACGGTTGGCTACATATTGTTCTAGCGTTATTGTCTTCAATCGAATCTCATGAGAAGTGAGAAAATCCCGATGCTTACGAATCCACCGATTGGTTATAACTTTCTTACCCCGTCCTATTGCCTAAATAGACATGAAGATTGAAAACAGTTAAGGTCTAACAGAAGAGTGTCGAAAGAGCAATAGCTGAACGGTTGATTCTAGTACACTATATGTGGGCTTCCAATGTGCGTGAAATTATCACCTTTATATACAACTTCTCCAGACATGGAAAGCATTGCAGCAAGCCAATAATCTTGTTCAGATCAAAACTATTCATTTGGATATATAAGATCTTGACAGAATCCAACACCATTGATAGGCCATCTATGGAGAAACTCTTCATTGAGCATAGAACATAATATTAGTACAAAATGTGTACTCCAAGATGATATATAAATTATGCGCAGAAATTTAAAATGCAGCTTATGGTTACAAGTGTAGATGATAATATAAAGTACCTGAAGAACTGTGGAGCCAAACACCATATTGAAATGAGCACAGAGATCATGTATTACACCCAAGGTCTCCAGTTTAGGCGCAGAGAGGACGGTTATTTGCAACGGTGAATAACTAGAATCAAGGATCAACCTTTGAAGTGAAGGGGCATCTTGGATGATGAGCTGCCTTCCGTCAAAAGAAATTCCAATTCTTACAAGGTTAGGCGACTTTATTTGAAGACAACCGATTCTAACTGTGAAAACAAGCACCAAGCACTCCAGCGCAGGGCAACTGGAGTGGATGATGCTGTGCAATGAGGCCTCCGATATACGAACCCGCACAAGTGAAAGTTTCTTGAGAAATGGGAGTTGAAGGTTTAGTACGAGATTGTTTGGTAGGTAGCACTGCGCAAAGGTGGCGGTGTGGAGAGAGGACAAAAACTCCGAGATGGACATCGGTGCTGAGGGCACAAGTTCGAACATTCGGTATGTGGTATGTCATTTCCAGGGGAATAGTAGAACTCAAGGAGCTGTAGTTCTGTGAATTCAGGGGATTCCAGCCAGGCGTCCACCATGCAGGGCATGGTATGCTTGCTCAGGTAGCATGACGGGATGCAGAGGCTTTGAACGAAGCCCTGGTGGGAGGAGATGATGGCTCTGGGGATTTCAAAATCATT
Source organism: Triticum urartu (assembly GCF_056163025.1). Lineage (NCBI taxonomy): Eukaryota > Viridiplantae > Streptophyta > Magnoliopsida > Poales > Poaceae > Triticum > Triticum urartu. Next base: position 176,269,796 of record NC_141879.1, read on the forward strand.
GAAGAGAGATAGCTGACGATAGTCGAGATTAAGGGGAACGGCGCGCCATAGAGGGCGCCACCGAATTGAGAGGACTTGGGTGCGGCAGCAATCCTTGGTGGGGAGAAGCGAGATGATCTCCCCAAGGATGGCGTCCGGGAGATCGCTGATGCGGTCCACCCGAGATTCTACGGGTTCCTGGGATCGGGTGGGGGCGGGGTCGCCGCTTCTCCCCGCGCTGCTGGGTGCGGGATCTACAACAGGCGTCGCCGCTGGCGGGAGCCTCATCTTCTTGGCGCTGGGGTCAGCCGACTCCATTTTCCTCGAGGGCGTCGCGTCACGCTCACGGATTTGAGCAGAGTAATGAATAACGGGCCTAGTTGTAGTGCGAGCGAAGAAGAAGGGGAGCTGGGGGTTTTCTGTAGGAGTGAGGAAGAAGGGGAGCTGGGGTTTTCTGTAGGAGTGAGGTGAGGAATTTGGGGGTACGAGTGGAGCGAGCTGACGTGAGCTGGGTGGGAGCGAGGAGGAAGAAAAACAATTTACTAGTGTGGATGGGCTGTTTTGTCTTGGGACCCAAGAAACAATTACTACTAGTACAATGGAGACACTCTACAGCTACCCAGAAAAACAATTACTACTAGTATAGTGGAGACACTCTACCGCTTCTGGCTCCTCCTAGGTCATTGAAACGTCTCCCTCTACTGAATGTCGTTATACTTTTGTTCATCGACATGCGGGCCATGCAGCGCGCGGGCCCAAATGCCATCCACCAAATTAGAAGGCAGTATGCAGGCGGAGAGTCACCCCGGTCGTAGCGCGGTAGTAACGAGCCGTCGTATCACAAAACCCCACCTCCCCGCAGTCTAAGTTTGACGGACGAAGCAACCATCATCTCACTCTTCGCTGAATCCCCTTCTCCATCACCGTCTTCAAGAAAGGCAACACTTGCATCTGCCACTGTTCTTCTCTCCGAACGAAGGGAAGGTAAGCGGATCCGTGATGTTGGTATATTTTCGTTCAGAGGAAAAAAAGAACTTTTGCAAAGCAGTAACCGATCCTCACTCTCTTTTTTGTTTCATTGTCATTGCGATTGTGTTTTCCTTTCAGTGGTCTCCTAGTATTCGCCAGTTTCATGATGGACCAAGGAGAACCAGGCAAAGATCTGCCGATATTGGAGCAGACGCGGGAGGCTGATCCCCACGAGATAGAGAGCTCCAAGAAGATGGAGGCAAGCACCGAGGCGACCCCAGATACTGAGATGGTCAACGCCTCGTTTGAGGTTACAACCCCCGTGGCACTGCAGGAGCAGTTTTCCCCCTTCGAGGATGTGTCCCCTCCCCCCCGCTGAGCTGCCCAAGGTGATTTCCTTCTTTGCCAATCTTGATTGTGGTTTTTCATCTAAGTATGTGGTGATTTTTTTTAGAAAAGGAAGTATGTGGTGATCAATAATGCAAAATTTTATTAGCTTCGATGCCATGGTATACGTAGTGGTTTAAATAACTTGTGCTGAAAAGTAATTCAGAATTTTTTTTCTGTTTCAATTAGAGCCCTGATGCAGACAAGGATTGTGTGGTTGTACATGTCACTCGCTATGAGGCGGACGACCTGAATATACACATTGGGAAAACGGAGTTCTTAGGCTGTTGGATCCTGGAAGCCATTTGCGGTTATACCAATGAAGAGTTGTATTCCAGCCTCACTGTTGTCAGGCGTGTTGTCCAGGGTGTACTGAAGCACAAGAAGTTCAAAGCTACTCCTTCGTTTGTGAGGAATACTGTTCTTGTCAAGCTTACGCAGGAAGATGACGTGGCATGCCTCCACAAACAAGTTTATCAGTGGCAAGGCCACAAGGTTGTCTCCATGAAGGTTCACATGATTGAGCTGCTGCGGGACGTCCTCAATGATGTTCATGGCAAGGTCCGTCTTGTGTCAAGCCCAAATTAGATCGAGGCATGAAATAGTTGCCCCAGCTAGTGTTTAATAGTAGTTTGGATTGTGTCTAATTATCTGAACCTAGCCTGTTATCGACCCCTCTGGGGCTAGTACTCTGTTTGAATCCGTCTATGGGAACTGCTGCTACTTTTGTGTGCCCGTGAATCATGTGAGAACCATCATAATTGTTGCCGAAATAGATGCGTCCTCACTAGTTTTTTCATGAATATGGCATGGTAAGACATAAGTTGTCACGGTTTATCATACGAGTAGTGTGTGTTTTGATGAAATAGAGCACTCGTTCGAGAACCGTGCGCTGACGTATACATAAGTACTTGTAAACACTGTTGGTGCTACCCCACTTGTAAGCAGTTGTGCAAAACACGACACATTGGCTCAGCTCGCAACACTAGGCTATCGACCAGCTAACAATCAACAATCTGCTGTCTGCCATATAAGCAACTATGTATCTTGTTACAGTGGTTCATGCAGTTAATTGAGGCCACAATGTAATAAATTCCAAACATTCACACGCTAGTCCAGCGCTCATGTGGAACACTCACATTAAACTCGTCTTCATAAAAAACTTGAAAAGCATAAGTTAAGCAATTTTATACATCTCAATGATTCATAGAACATAACAAACATATACTAGTTCACATCAAAAGACAAAGTTGTGAGAAGGTTTACAAATTAGGAAAAAACAAGCAAGGCTTCTCTCTGAGCAAAGGGCCTCCCGGTAGGCTTAAATTTCCTGGAGTTCACTCTGGTTTTTTCTTGTTGCCACCATTCAGGGTTAGGTTCTCTCATTCCAGAATAACCAATTATAATTGTGGTCTCAGCTGGAATGCTGAACTGAACCATGCAGTGTACTGACTAGCTGAAAGTCTTGTGCATTCCACTAAATTTAAGCACCGCTATTGGCAGAAATAAGCAGACCATAATGCCTCTTGTCCGCGCACCTGTCCAAAAAAACGCCGTGCAGCCGTGCCAGCTAGTCCTTGGTCCATGGATGAACTGGTAGAAAGTGCATTCCGGACTAGGATGCAGTTGTTTTCACTCGCCCCTGCACTGCAATCAGGAAGTAAAACATACGAATCAACTTCTTTTAGATTGCGTTGGTCATTCTACCTTAGTTACTACCAATGTAGGGATACCTTGAAGACGGGAGGTTAGACGACGGCAGCGAGGGATAGCCATCTAATTTTGCGCAGTTGTACTAAAACTGAGGTGTGTGCTTTTGATTGCACTGATAGAAACGATACGGAGACAGACATCCCGAAACGATATGGAGACAGACATCCTTGTTTGCGCAAATAAGAAATACGGTTATTTAAACAGTGACAGATATTACTACTTTCCCCGTTTCCTCTTAGAACCAAGTCCTAGATTCATGCTACAGCTTTCCCACTTTCTTCCCTATTTGAACCAACGCTTTGAGTCGACTGTATGAAATAGCTTTACTTCTAATAATAGTAGAAGTCTAGGTGGCTTTGGAACAGCGGACGGAAGTAGAAAAGTATCCACACGAAGGGAGCTGGGGCAGTAGAGCAAGGCAGGTTTCGAAGGAATATATACCTGAGGGTCGTTGGCATGTCGTAAAGACGGCGTCAAGAGGCCGCATCTTGGCCACAATACCGCAGGGAGGAAGAAGGGGTCGGAGGCCCTCCCGAGCCGGCGCTCTCTCAGAGAGAACGGCACGGCCGCCGATCGGGACGCGCAGGCAGCCGTTGGTCTCCTCCCTCGCTGCCGACGACAGCGTGAACGATGCACCTACACCCCTGCCCCGGTCGAGGTTGTACGGCCAGATTTGTGACCAGCCATGAGCTGAGAGAGTGTGTGGCCACCTATGTGTTGCTTAGATCTGGAGAGCATGAGAGAGTGAACAAGAGGAACCCTAGTAAAAGCAAGCGCTAAGGCTCCTGCTTTTATATATAGTGGAGTGATTTTGTTGTACCAGCTTCAAAAAAATGCGCTCCTACATGTACCCGCGAGTGGGTGTGAGAGAACTAGTGCGTGCGTGCATCGCTTCTCTTCGTGAGAGTACAATATACTATGCCCAAAGAACGTTCGCCGCAAGAGTAATAGTACAAGTGTGTGACGTGTGAGCTAAAATAAAATGTGCGTGCCGTCTTTTGTTTTTTTAGAAGTTCTGAGGGTAGGGTGTGAAGAGCACATATGTGCGTGACGTCTACCTGCAGATAGACGGTGGGTGCGACGTGCGAGTCTGCGAGAGGACTCGGGAGAGTCGTGACTCGTGAGGGTGCGTGTGCGTGAGAGAGAGGGGGGCACGTATTAATGCAATGCATGTGTCCGTAAATCATTATCCGACAAACGTTCGCCACAAGCCTTTTCCTGACGAACGCCGTAAGAACCATTAGATCGGCATCCGACAGTGTCAGTTTTGCCATGTCATTTAACAGAACAGCCACTCCTCCTACACACAAATCTTCCACGTGAGTGTTAGCAACTGCCGTATGCTCCCTCCGTTCCGAAATGCAGTGCATATAGATTTATTGAAAATTCGAACCTCGCAAACTTTTACCGAGTTTTCGTGTACCAAATTGCACATGTAGAATACCATGTATATATCATTTCATTCATCTTCGAGAGGTAACTAGAAAGTTGGGTGAGGAGTCTACAAAGAAAGACCATCGTATCACCCGCAACAATTTCAAGCATCCTTTAGTGTCGAGGAATATCATAGGAACTCTATATGATATGATTTTTATAGGATTTTTTCCTTTAGAGCCAATTGGTTCATAGGAATATATTCATATACTCCACATTTCAAAGGAAATAAACATGATATCATTTCTATAGCTTTAGAGCCACTTGGTTCATATGAATGGATTCCTATACTCCCTTAATTTCAAAGGAAAATAAACATTAGCTTATATTCAATAGAAAAGTTCCTATGATATGAACCAAACTACATCTCTTTTCTAATCCCTCCTCATAGGAATTGAGATACATGTCATCTCTAGATTCAATAGAAAAGTTCCTATGATGTGAACCAAATGACATCTCTTTTCCAATCCCTACTCATAGGAATTGAGATGCTCCATGTCATCTCTTTCCCTACAACTTCCATGTATACATATTCTATTCCTAAATAGATAGTACAACCCACTAGTAGCTTTTTTCCAAAACATGCAACTATGGCACAAGAACTATATAGTGTGCCAATAACTTTGAAAGATGGTCGCTGGATGAAGCTAGCCCGACAGTGCAGAGATAGGCAAATCCGAGCACTATTGGCCGTTGGATATCATCAACATTCCACCAGATCTGCCACACGTACAATTTAGAAGACTCCATGGTTGAACTTAAGCATAATGCACAAACCTCAAAACACAAGCACTTCTCCTTTGTTCTAGAATCTTCTGTATCATAGTTGATTATTTTTTTCTAAATGAATTGCCATTATTTGTTTTTTACTTTATGATTTACTCCCTCCATTCCAAAATAGATGACCCAACTTTGCACAAAGTTAGTGCAAAGTTGGGTCATCTATTTTGGAACGGAGGGAGTACAATGCACAACCCCATGAATCTTAACATTTTTATAAAACTTATTGATTTTGAATGAGATGAACTATAAGAACTAAACGAACATATACATCATGCATATATGACTCAAAGCTTTACATGCTATAGTGTGTATTTATTCATAATTTGGTTTCGAAATCTCATGCGTTCAATACATGTGTACCTTACTAGTTTTGAGTAGAGTAGCAAATTTCACGCGGCCCCGGGTATATCAAAATGCAGGGCCCATGCATCATTGCCTTTTGGTCGAACCTACGTCCAGAATTTTTTGTACATACTATATCTCCACTGGTCCCCGAACCCAAAATGCTGCCTCGTTCCCGTAAAACCAAGCGGCCCACACATATTTAAGGCGTCGGCTCGAACCCGTTTACTACGACGTGGCCCCGCACACCGTAGTACTCCTACAAACCCTACCGCCGCACTCATCATCGGTTTTCTTCAAGAGGACGAGGGAGAAGCCGATTTGTAGTGGAGGCGCTTTAAAAAAAAGGATCTGTAGTGGAGACCCCTACCCTAGGGTGCCCTAGGTAGCTGCCGCACGCATCATTGTTTTCTCTTTTCTTTTTGCTCTTGCGCCCTAGAGTGAAATGATGGTTGCTTCTTCCGTCCAGCTTAATGCGGGAAAGGTGGGGCTTTGTGATTTGACCCCTCGTCGCTCATTTTCTACTACTGCCGCGCTACGACCGGGGTGCCTCAATTCCAACCGCTGCTCCGAACTATAATTTGGTGCATCGCACGTGGAACAAGACGGTGGATGAGCCACATGTCGGCCAAAGGGGTCCTGTAAAGTGTGTCGCCATTTCGTGTGCGGACTGACCCTGCTTGAGTTGCTACGCCAACACGACAGGAGCAGCCTACCACTTGGTTTTGCTCCTTGGTGAATCCCGACTATATATTGGTCTAAAAAGATACGTGCTGAACTACCCTCTCCATCTCGGTTTTTTTATTTTTAGGCGTCTCGGTTTATAGGGCCTGCACGTAGTTCTAGGTCATCCATTTGACTAACTAAATATGAGTTACTATGTCACAAAAAGTATATCATTGGATTCTTAAGCGGATGTAGTTGTATTTAAAAGTCGAGGGTGGGGCTTTTCCTGCGCGGTAGGCGGCGGGGCAGTTCCGCCTAGTCGGTTCGACAAAGACGCGAGAAGACGAGGGAGTAGGCTGCTGCAAACGTAGGGCTGTGTGATTTGACAGCGAGTTACTTCTGGACAGGTGGGGCCCTGTGATTTGACTTGCCATTATCATTTTAACTGCGGTGCTACGACCGACGTGAGTCTCCCATATTCCTGACCACCTCCATATAGGTGCCTCCCCCAATGCTCCACCATGTAGTAGAGGCTGGCTCTTGCATGAGAGCCCACTTCTCCACTTTTTCCTTGCCTCTATTTCCTCCACATATGAAAAAATGCCATGTAAAGCGCACTATTGTACTTACTTTTACTTGCTCCTACAAGTGCTTAAGCTTGTCACATAGGCATAAAGTCTGATGTGGCAAGTTAATCAAGAAAAGAGAGACTAGTTTGGTGACCCAAGGAAGAAACGGTGCTAAGCGCGTGTACCTAGGTGAAAAGACAATGTTGAGTCTATAGCTAATTAAATGAAGCAAACTTAGCAACACCATTTCATTGGAAGAGGTCACTCCTTGGCAAATGCAATAAATACACGCGCTTACGAGCACCGTTTCTTCCTTGAGTACGAAGAAAGAGATAGAGAGGAGTAAAAAAATACACTTATAGCCAACCTTGTTGTAGTATGAGTGACTAAGTGATGACTATGTATGACATGGCAACATCAGATAGCCTAACGCACCATGTTAAATCTCCAAGGTCGCGACCGCGCGAGCGACACGACAGTCGTGGTAGGCGCGACCATGATACGGGCTGCTGGCAGCCCTTGGATCTGAGATCAAACGGTCGCATGCTAAGTTGCTGAAAATTTGCAGAATAACCCTCCGGGATAGGATATTCACCCATAGGTCTAGAATCACGCCATGCAACCGTTCGATCTCAGATCCAAGGGCTCTCGGAAGCCCGTATCATGGGAGAATGGAAAGCAACTACCCTGCCATTCGCACGCTGGCAGTTTGCTCCTACTCGTCCCCGCATGTCCTTCAATACTATGACGGTTCGCTCCTAGTCGTCCCGTCCATTCACATTACGGCAGTTCCACTAATCCTAACCCTCCTCCCAAATCCATGGCGTCCCAAATCTCCATGATCGGCAGTGAGTACAAGGTTAGAACCATCACCGGCGATGAGTTCAACGTCATCTACACCCGTTCTTCCGCGACGGTGAAAGGATGCCTTTCTCGCTTTAGACGCATGTTCAAAAACTTAGATGATGAGTGGGTCGCTGGGCTAGATGTTGAGTACACCACAGTCCTGGGATGAGAGAAGGATCTAAAGGACGAAGAGAGGAAGAAGCCCGCCATGATCCAGGTTGGCGTACATAACGTTTGTTTGGTCTACCAAATATGCCATGCCGACGTTGAGTGCCAGGATTTTAAGAACTTCCTCAAGGACAAAACAGTGAAATTCGTTACTGTAGACTTTACGAACGACGAAGAAATCCTGGGTCGGATAGGCCTCGTTGTAGGCAACCCCTTCGACCTCCAGAAGAATCGGCTGGTGCCCTCTCGTCAGCCTTCAATGCTGACCCTGGTAGGAGCCATGGTTCATCCTTCGTACGGTAAACTGGTGAAACCTCCATACATGTTTCATCGTCATGCATGGCAGCAGAATGTACTAGATATAGACCACATCCACTACGCTGCAATGGATGGCTACCTTTGTTTCAATATCTACAAGGGTTGGATGAAGAGCAACAGCCAAGTGTGCAGTTCAAGCAAAGCAGTATCGGCCAAGAGGAATAGGGACAAGGACGAAGTCGAGGACGTGGACGAGGAATCCGAGTAAGGTGGCAGTGTCGTTGCTCATGGTGGTTCTAAACTTCTAATGCAGTGTCTACCGGATTAGTTGCATAGTTTAATTTTAGGTGTGCTTAGTTTAATTTGAGGGGTGTGTTGTGCTGAGCTCCCAGCAGAACTATGTTATGTTTCTTCTTGTTACTTTAACTCTTCAGTATGTACATACTACTAGTATTTCTTTAATAGAATTTAGCACCCCAATTAAGCACGTACTAGCTTTTTAATAGTACTATATGCATAATTTGGCGACGAGCGCTCTCTATATGTACCACCTTTTTTTTTAATTTCCATTTTTGCTCCATGGCGCAATCCATCGATAGTACTACTGTACAAAAGTATACATTTTTTAAAAGGCTAGAGTACTGTTCATCACATATATAGCCAGTTAAATTCTCAACCTAGAACGACGTGCATGCCATGTAGTAAACCGATATGGAGGAAGTATAGTAAAAATGAGGTGATTTTACCGAGCGATCAGCGGGGGAGCATGGCCTGTCATGCGGTCCCACGTGTCATGATGTACCAAGGCGATGCGCGTGTCCCTCTTGAGGCAGAAGCAATACTAGTACATGGTTTGAGATGATGGCGAACCGAAGTGTGAAATAATGGTTGCTTCGTCCGTCTGGGAAAGTGCGGCATTGTGATTTGATGTCTCATTGCTCATTACTACTACTGGGCCGGTACGAGTAGGTTGCGTCTCCCCTGCTGTTCTGCACTGTTATTTGGTGCTTGACATGTCGACCCGGTTGCTATATGTCCCACATGTCGGCGACAGGAAGTACAGAATTCATGAAAGGGAGCGTCGACGGAGGAGTATACTACAGAATTCATGAAAGGGAGCATCGACAGAGGAGTATACTACAGAATTCATGAAAGGGAGCGACTTAGTTTTGGAAAAATCTGTTTTTACGGAGTACGTACCCACTAGGGTTTATAGGGCTCATCTAAAAAACATCCGTTTTTCCGTTTGATAAGTCTCAATTCTACTATACTAGTAGTAGTAGCATTACATGTTGGATTTCGAGGTGCGTTAGATCACCCGACGCAAGCAGTGTCAAGAGGAAACTAACCAATGCATGTACAAGTTCATGGAAATTTAGTGGTCATTCATGCATTCGTTCTAATTAATGCCTCGGTAAACATAACTTCTTGAGAAAAACTAGCGTACTAATTACTTATGCAAACTACGAAATTAATTCGACCACCCACTGTCTACCTTGGTTGGAGAGATTTTGAAATTGAGCCATAAACTGGAAAGGAGGGAGTAGTAACTTTTGTCTCGATTACTATTTGTGGCCTTGCATAGAAGCAAAATGTATTTTTATAGTGGCCTTGTATAAGTAAATGGAGGGAGTACTAACCAAAGTACGTACTAGTAGGGACGAGGAGTAAACGGAGGGAGTAGTAAAATTTTCTCCTCGTGCTGCGAGCCACCACGCTCGTGGGCGAGGGAGCGGGCGTAAGGCGTAGTAAGCAAGCTTCACCTCATCCTGCGAGCCACCGCGCCCGTGGGCGGGGGAGACGGCGTACTAAGCAAGCTTCTCCTCGTTCTGCGAGTTGACGGGACACATCAAAAGTACTCCAGTGTATAGAGCCTTGCCTCTAAGGTAGGCCCCACATGGTTTGCCTCTTTTTTTAATTTAACATAACGTGTCAAGTCGCAATTTGTTTATTCACCCGTGGTAGACGATCCTCCCTCCACCAAGTGGACAACCAGTACACGTGCCAAATTACCACGTGGGCTGCCTTTTTCGTACAGAAATGAGCTCCACCGTGTACCCGCGCGGGTGTGGTTGGGAAAGAGACGGGAGTACGTGCGCCGTGCGTGCACCTCTTCTCTTCGTGCACGTCCCCCACCTACGTGGGCGTGTGTGAGAGAGATACAAACCTAGACATAATGCGCCGTCCATCCCCATGCCTCCTCCCAGTCCGACCACCAGTCACCACCACGCCCCACTCCTCCTCACCTTATCTCTCATCTTTCTCCCTTCATTTTTATATACAAGGGGCCACTATCAAAATTACAATTTGCAGATATACAAGGCCACTAACACTAATCGATGCAATATTAATGGTGTTTGCCTCGCGGTACTAGCAAAGGAGGACATTAATTATCCCTTGCATGCATGCGGGAGTTTGTAAAAAATGCATCTTGATGTTCTGTGCAATGCACGGGCATCTTGCTAGTCCATGAAAACAACACATGGCAAAATTCCATGGCGAACGAGGGATTTGAATCTGTTGGGAGGGGCTGTTTGGATCTTGCCCGGGGTAGCCAAAATATTGGCGACTACTTCGCCATGGCCGACACCGGCTCGAGTTCATCCTAACATTGCCCTCTTCTGTGGAGCCCATGCGGGGTCGACGAAGGTCCTCACAACAAAAGGATCCGGCAAGACACCTGCTGTGTACGCCGGCATCGCCTCCGCGGTGGCCTTCATGGGACCCAAGCGGCGGTGGCCTACCGTGTTCTACTTCTCCTCGATGATGGCAGCGGACGCAGAGGCACTGGCAACCGACTCGTCGCTCTCCACGCACCCGGCTTCTGTCGTTGCTTGCATGGCACGGCCGCCGGCATGGGAGTCTCGGCTACAGAAACAGGAGACGCGGTACGAGGCGGCAGCGTGGACGGCAGCAACGACGCCCGTGCGCCGCTCCTCGTCAAGCTGGCCTGGAGCGGCGAGTTGCTGAACCGCGCGCCGGCTTGGGGCGGCAACTGGCTCCGTCGGGCGAGGGGAGGGAGGTGGATCAGCGAGCTGCATAGCTCGTATCCGGCGGGCTACCCAGCCGGCTTGGATGCGGAATAACTACTCTTCGTAAGCCATTGTAAGAGTGGACAAAATGGTGGAGGAGATAGGGGAGCGGCGGAGGTGTGCATTCTTGGCCGACGTTTGGCCTCGTTTAAATACGAGATTAAATAGATGGCAGACGGGAGGAGCTCGGCCGACGTTGCGTTTGACGCCGGCCCGGTCATGAACGGACGTGTGTCCAGAGTGGGTTTCTCGGCTTCCACACGGGCGGGTTTCATGGAGGCGTTTGAATGCGGCACAGAGGCGTGTTCAGCCGGGCGTGCTGCGAGTGGCGCCCTCGACTCTGACCTAGGACACCGCACCGTTCTTCCACTGACATGTGGGCTCTTTGGGTGCATGGCATGCATGTGAGTGACCCAACGCAGGCAGCGCACAGCAGAGGAACCTTTGGTGGGCCAGGGCGGTCAGAAGCGGGCATTTCATAAACCGATGATTGTTCATTGAGTGTGATGTCATCTTTTTCATGTAGATAAGGGCATGGTTAATAAGAAAGCCAGCTGCTGGCTATATACCAATGCCACGTCACTTGGAGCCTTTATAATAGCCAGCTAATATAATAGATGGGCTATAAACTAGCTACTGGTATTTAATGCTTGCATGTGAAAGAAGAAAAGAAGGCACATGCTCATTGGTGGAAAGGAGAGGCGCGCAGGCTCAGACGGCTGCATGCGGGCTGCATGCAGGTTCGATTTCTTGTTTCTTGCGCTCGAGCCGGCGATAGCTCAAGCGCCCGCTCCCTTCTTTTCTCTTCATTCTCTCTCTTCCAGCTATGAATTTGATGACGTGGAACTGCTAATAGCCTGCTGACCGTGTACTATTGTACCTGCTCTAAGCCTACTATGTTGATAGCCCGTTCGATACATTGTGATTCATAAAGACCACTGCAAACATCAATGTTCTGCTTATCACAGATAAGATTGATTAATACCCGTAACAATCCATGTCCTTAACAAAGGGTGCATGCACGTATAGGTTGAACGTGTGTCTTGCGTCGTGTGCTGTGTGCATGCAGGCGTGCGAGTGTTGCGTGCGTGCAAGGGTACGTTTCAGTGTTGCATGCATGGGTGCGTACGTGCGTGTGTTCGTGAGTGCATGTGTACGTGTCAGTGTTGCACACCAGCATGCATGCGTGTGTACGTGCCAGTGTTGCACGCCTACATGCGTGCGTGTCTTGTGTGCGTGTATGTGTGCGTGCGGGGTGAGGCTACACGTCAGTCGACTGACTTTTTCATCTCTGGTCATTAGATTTTCCAGCCGTTGGATACGAAATCAAGGGCCTCCAGTTTATCATCAAACTCCACCCCCCTGAGCTGCCAGCCACCACCGGCCAAACCGCCAACCCCCGCCGCCCGCGGCCGGTCCGCCCTCCCCGAAACCACTCCCCACCGCCGGTCCGCCGCTGCACCGGCCATCCCTCTAGCCCCCCGCCGAGCTTTTTCTCCAGGGATCCCCACCCCACCACCGAATGAACGCCCCCAACCACCGGTGACTGCCAACCACAGGTCTCACGACTTCGAATACCCACCGACCACTAATTTATTACCATTTCTGTCGTTCATATACGCGCTGACGGGTGGGCCCTATGGTAATGTGCGCTGCTGAATGTGGACCATTTGACTGGTCAATTGATCGTGTTATCAACAAATTACGGAGCTGTATGGTGAGCCAGTGACCGTATGATCACCCTAAAATGTACTCCTGTTTTATTAACACAGTACAGACTCAAACTACCATTTCTTTATTTCATATACGGGCTGACAGGTGGGCCCCACGGTTACGCGCCCCGATGGTGCAACACTAGTTGCGCCGCATGGAACATTTGACTGGTCAATTGATTGTGTCATCAACAAAATACGGAGTTGTACGGGTGAGCCAGTGACCGTATAATCATGATATGTATTTGTTTAACACGGTACAGATGCAAGGGCTCATATATACGCGCAAGCACTCACCGCTATAAGCGCACACACGCGAACCCTACCCCTATGAGCACCTTCGAGAGTGGGCCAGCATATATGATCTTGAGATTTTACGAAGTCACCATAGGTGCCTCGTAGTCGAGTGGAACGTCTCCTCCCATTGAACGTACGTCGCCGGAAAATACTGAAATTAACACAAGATAAATGCGAGCACCGGGACTTTAACCTTGGTGGGCTCGAGAAACCACTGTCCTCTAACCATCCAACCACATGTTGGTTAGCACGACAAAATGTATGTGGTGACCGTGATGAGCTTATTCTGAAGTCTAGTGACCATATCGTGCTTTCGCTTCAAATACAATGATCGTAAGTGTCGTCAACAAAATACGGAGCACGCATCAAATGCAAAGTCCGTCAGTGTCATCAACAAAATATGGAGACGTATCGTGAGCTAGATACCGTTGTAATATTGTATATGCTTATTTTCTTAGTGGCCGATTGCGTGTGTTGTGTGGTGGGCACATCATTTCTAGTTGTGGTGGGTCAACATGAAGACTCATGGGTCGGTTCCATCCTGCGCCACATATAGGTTGGACCAAGACGTGTTATACGAAGACCCATGTGGACGACTCGACGTACAACACGAAGCTACCAGAGTCGCGGAGGACTCTATCCCCACTGTTGATAAGCCGACTATATATGATTTGTAACCCTAGGCCCTTAGTATGTTATACAAGCTTGGGGGCTAGTTCGTCGATAGTATACACACACGCACAATGCCTGGTATTCACGTGTACTTTGTACACACCCCTATCACTAATATACAGTGCCAGGAGTAGGCTCTTTCTTCAACTGCAATTGAATTCTAGCATGTGCATGTGTTTATTTCATATTATCGATCCATAGAGCGAGAGTGGTTTGAAATACAGGCAATGGGTGCTTTTGCAATTCATATATAAACATTAATTAGTGCACTCCATGTTGTTAGTGTGAAGCACTTTATACATTTGTCACTTGCATGGATACATTCCAAATTGCTAGCTATGAAATAGAATACATGTCGAATACAACATAAAGGGGGTTTCGAAGATTCGAATTCATAGGAAGTGCATTCATCTATTTGAACCCGAGATAATGGCATTTGTAAATCAGATGTAAAAGGGGGCATCAATCTTTGTTGTGAGTTTGAACATGCTATATATATTCATACGCATATCTAACTTTTTTTTGCAACCAAGGAGATTATATCTGGAACCATGCATGAACTGAGGTAAGTTGCATATTTTTTAATATATACTCTTGTACAATGTATATTCAAATGTACCCCCTCCATTCCAAAATAATCATAGCTTTAAGATTTTCAAGAGTAAAGGTTTGTGAAGTTTGACAAATCCTGAAAGTTCAATTCAAGAGAACCGAAAACGTTAATGCTTCTGCTCCCAAATATTGAACGAAGAGCCAAATAGGCCTCTGGTCACCCGAAACCGCGTGAGACTAATGTTTTGGTGGTAGGAAATTACTGTCCTGACTCTGGCCCATGTAGCCTATCAGCCCGATGTCCAAAGGTCTAAACCGGGGTAGGTTTGTAACTTCACCAAGACGCCAGAGAAGCATTCATACGCCATGGGCGCCTACCCATGCGCTCGGCCGAAATCTACCCCGCCCACATTTGGGACACCTGACATGACTGTCCTACCCCCAACCCGCAATATGTCCGAAATTTTAGATGGGGGCAAAGTTTGTAACTTTCCCCAAATTTCAAACAAGCGCGTCTCAAACCGAAACATTGTTCCCCCTTAGTTCCCTGCCTCCCTCCTTTCCCCATTCATACTCCGTGGGCGCGAAAACGCCCTCTCCACCAGCCGCGAAACCCAGCCTCCTCCGTCCTCCACCCCATAGCGGCCAATCCACCGCCGCCCTCCTTCATCACGCCGGAGCCGGTACCCCAACGCAACCACAACCGTAATGCCCTCAAGGACTTAGCAGCTAAAGCCGAGGCAGAGCTGTCTCCATGACACCGACGCCGACGTGCGCCGTACCAGAACCACTCCGACCACGTTGTCCTGCGCCTCACTGCCGCGGCTCCACTGTCACAACCGTCCACCACACCGGAGCTGTTCCCACTACGCCGTCGTTCGCCGCCTCGGATCTGCTTCCTCGCCGCCGACAGACGGCCACCGCACCACACTCAACAACTTGGCCATGGGTTCGTCCAAGGCTGCACCGTCCTCCACAACTTCTGGTTTCCGGCGAACAACAAGAAGATCGTCGGAAAAACAGAAGGAGGACACAACACTGCTAGCAGAAAGAGGTACTCCTCTTCCCTTATTCGTGCAAATCTTACGTCTCCTCTCACACCGTATTCATCCCACGAAAGAAACTAGTTGAGCGCTTCTTACTACATCTTCTTTGTGATACTAAATGCACAAGGTTTCCTCCCTTTTACTATTTCACCTTTGCTAGAGGTCAGTAGCCCGCCTGGATTTCAATTCAGGGTCAGTCGAACTGCAATTAAAAGAAGCAGCACCCGCTTAGGCGTGCGGAGCACCTAGTCCGCCTGTACCCCGGGGAAGTGGGGTGTGGGGCGCAGGAGCTGCTTGCGCCCGATCTGGAGGTCGGCGGAGCTTGAATGGATGGCCGGGGGGGGGGGGGTGCCAAGCATAGCGGTGCGGTGAGGTCGAGGGGAGGGCGCAGGCAGGGGAGGAATACTGGGCCGGTGGTTGCTGGCGTTTCAAGGAAGATCGTCAACACTGACTGGCTGGAGGTAGATGAAGGCGATCTGCCCGTTCTTTGTACATCAGACGGTGCTGAAAAAATGGACTGACCTATTTGCTTTCAGTCGACTGTTATTTTCATAGAATCCTGTAGTAATTTAGTGTGCCATGCATGTTGTAGAGCTATCATATGTCTCCCGTCATTTATTTCTCACCAACCTGCTATCTGCTACCTTTACACTATACTAATTGTGCACACACTTCACCCATACTCACACTATTGTTTTTTTATGCATGGGTATTTCAGACTCTGACGCAGTGTTGATGAATGCAGAAAAGAAAAGACAGAAGTCGCTCCAGTGTAATTTGAAGATAAGCACTAAGCGTTCCAGCGCTCTAACGGGTGCAGTGTCAGCAGTTGGAGACAGTAAACGTAGCTCTGCAGTTGATGATCTCAATTGCAACACACAACCATCCCAGGTGCTTGCTTTAACTTCGCGCTGTCAAATGTGGTTGCATGTTGCATATGGTGTCTAGCTTGTATTGCTTCCAATTTGGTTAA
This sequence comes from Triticum urartu, assembly GCF_056163025.1. Taxonomy (NCBI): domain Eukaryota; kingdom Viridiplantae; phylum Streptophyta; class Magnoliopsida; order Poales; family Poaceae; genus Triticum; species Triticum urartu. Next base: position 176,286,194 of record NC_141879.1, read on the forward strand.
ATTGCATCTGCTTACTTTACACATTATACCTTTGATAATGACATGCCTTCCTGTTTTCGATACATACTACATATGTCCATTAACCATGTTCGTACATCAAACTAATGCTCTTTTGTATCCCTCGTCAATCACTTATGATGAGACAGTCACCCGGGTGGGTTACTGTGAGACGCCATACTCGTTTAAAGAGTGCAGTGTCATCCTCCCCACATGATTCTCAAGAAACAACAAGGCTAAATGAAGATAGTCAACGTAGCTCTCTAGTTGATCACCGCAATTCCCCCACACCACCATCGCAGGTGCTTGCTCTTACTTGGCAGTGTGATATGTGGTTGCATGTTGCATATGGTGTCTACCTTGTAATGCTCCTAATTAGGGTAAATTGCATCTGCTTAGTTAACACATTATACCTGTGAATATGACATGCCTTCCTGTTTTCGGTACATACTACGTCTTTCTATTAACCATGTTCTTACATCAAACTACTTTTCTTGTGTATCCCTCATCAATGCTCCTAATTTGTTAAATTGCATCTCCTTAGCTTACACATTATACATGTGAATATGACATGCCTTCCTGTTTTTGGTACATACTACATCTGCCTATCACACCATGTTCTTAAATCAAACTACTATTCTTGTGTATCCTGCGTCTATCTCTTATGATGAGACAGTCACACGCGTTGGTTAATATGAGACGCAATACTCTTATAAAGAATGCAATTTCATCCTCTCCACATGATTCTCAAGAAACAGCAAGCCTAAATGAAGATATTGAACGTAGCTCTGTACCTGAAGACCGCACTTCCCCTACACCACCATCACAGGTGCTTGCTCTAACTTCGCAGTGTGATATGTGGTTGCATGTTGCATACCGTGTCTAGCTTGTAATGCTTCTAATTAGGGTAAATTGCATCTTCTTAGTTTACACACTATACCTGTGAATATGACATGCCTTCCTATTTTTGGTACACACTACATCTATGTGTTAACCTTGTTCTTACATGAAACTACCTCTCTTCTGTATCCTGCATCAATCACTTACGATGAGTCACCTTTATTCGTTGCATATTGCATATTATTTCTAGCCTGTTGCCATGTATTGCTTCTAATTTGGTCAAATACATTTGTTAGGGCACCCTTTTAATTTGGCAGAGTGATATTGGTTTCATCTTTCATATGGTTTCTAGCTTGCATCGATTCTAACAAGTTCAAGCACCTTGTGCTTAGTTTACACTTCATACATCATACATGTCAATATGTCATGCCGTCCTGTTTTTCATACATATTCCATCCTCCTATCATGCGGCTGCCTTGCATGAAAGTAGTGTTCATCAGTATCATGCATCAATGAGTTCTGAAGAGCAAATTTTATTCCATTTTCTTGTGGGTTTGACTTGACAAGGCAAAAACAAGAAAGAGGAAGGAAAAGAGTAAGGAAGGCGATGATGGTGGTCCTCTGCAGCAACGTAAACGGAGCATCTGTACCGATTCTCCTTGTACTGATAGTGCATTACAAGGTCCAAGTCTTCGCTCCCCTACTCCACAATCCAAGGTGCTTGCTCTAAATTGGCAGTGTGATATCTGGTTGCATGTTGCATATGGTGTCTAGCTCGTATTGCTCCTAATTAGTGTAAACTGCATCTGCTTAGCTTACACATGATACATGTGAATATGACACGCTTTCTTGTTTTTGGTACATACTATATCTGTCTATCACACCATGTTCTTACATGAAACTACTCTTCTTGTGTATCCTGCATCAGTCACTTATGATGGGACACCTTTAAGTTGGCAGTGTGATATTGGTTTGCATCTTGAATATGATTTCTAGCATGTATTGCTTCTAGTTTGATGAACGCCACCTATGACGAGACAGTTTTAACTTGGCAGAGTGATATTGATTGCACCTTCCATATGGTGTCTTGTAGTGTTTCTAATTCCTTTTTCTTATCGGTTTGACTTCACAATGCAAAATCATTACAGCTGAAGGAAATTAGTCCGGCAGTGGATGATGGTGGTCCTTCGGAGCAACTCAAACATGGGGTCTCTACAGATTCTACTCTGCCATCCTCCCAACAAGATTCGCAAGACAACACAAGGCTGGACAGTCAACGTAGCTGTGTAGATGATGACCACATCTCCCCTACTCCACCATCACAGGTGCTTGCTCTAACTTGACACTATTATATGTGGTTGCATGTTGCGTATGATGTCTAGCTTGTATTGCTTCTAACTTGAATTGCATCTGCTTACTTTACACATAATGCCTGTGAATATAACACATGTTCCTGTTTCTAGAACATACATGTACATGATGAGCACATCTCCCCTACTCCACCATCACAGGTGCTTGCTCTTACTTGGAACTGTTATAGGTGGTTGCGTTTTCCGTATGATGTCTAGTTTGTATTGCTTCTGATTATGTTGAATTGCATCTGTGTAGCTTACAACTTATACCTGCAACGATCACTTACCCATAAGACACGCTATTGTACGTGTGAATATGAAATGCTGTCTTTTTTTTAATATATTCCACCCTCCTATCCTGCGCTTGCCTTACATCAAAGTAGTGTTCGTCTGTATCATGCATCAACCAGTTATGCAGAGCTAATTTTATTCATCTTCTTGTGGTTTGGACTTCATAAGGCAATATCAGAAAATAGGAAGGAAAAGAGTAAGTTAGGGGATGTTGGTGGTCCTCCGCACCAACGCAAACAGAGACTCTCTAGATTTGCCACTACTACTGCTAATGAAGTTGAACTCCCAAGTCTACATGATGAGTTCATCTCCCGTACTCCACCATCGCAGGTGCTTGCTCTAAGTTGACAGTGTGATAATTGGTTTCATGTTGCATATGTTGTCTAGCCTGTATTTCTTCTATTTTGATTAAATTGCACCTGCTGAGTTTATACGTTATACATGTGCATATGACATGGCTTTCTGTGTCTAGAATACACTGCATCTATCTATCATACCATGTTCTTACATCAAAGTACTGCTGTTGTGTATCCCGCATCAGTCACTCATGATTGGACGCTTTTAACATGGCAGTTTGATAGTGGTTGCATCTTGCATTGATTTCTACGTTGTACTGCTTCTAATTTTTCGAATTGCCACTTATGACGCGACACTTTTAACTTGGCAGAGTAATATTGGTTGCATCTTTCATATGGTGTCTAGCTTGCATTACTTCTATTTTCTTGAAAATCCTTCTGCTTAGTTTGCACATCATAGCTGTGAATATGTCATGACGTCCTGTTTTTCTGACATATTCCATCCTCATACGGTTGTCTTACATCAAAGTATTGCTTGTCTGTATCATGCATCAATGAGTTCTGAAGAGTGATTTTATTCTTTTGTGTTGTAGGTACAGCTTGACATGGCAAAGTCAAAAAAGAGCAAGGAAAATAATATAGTAGGGAGTGCTGTTACTCGTCGGGTGAAACGGAAAAGGTTCTGCAGTCGAGATTCTGCTGGTACTTATAGTGCAGTAGAAGGTGAAAGTCCACCGGCTAAATCTACAAACACAGTATCACCTGCTCCACCAGCTGCAGCATCCGCTTCAACTATACCAGCATCTCAACCAGTTACTCGTTTGTTTGCTCCGGAACTGGCCAGTTCCCAAGCTGCCTTCACACCTAACACTACTTCCGAAGCATTGCTGACACAACAGGACTTGGCAAGATCAGATGAACCTCATGAGCATCAACATCAAGACGGTACCTGATCGAGTCAAGTTGCAGTTGCATTCTCCTTTATATGTACTCTCATAGTTTGATGTACACTAACACTTTCCATATTCGTTGTTGAACTAGCACCACGGCGCAAGCGGAAACAGACATCAGGGATAATGCTTGACAGATTAACAAAATCTAAAGGAGGAAGAATGGGGATCCATTTTGAGGCAGGTTTAAAAAGGCCACGTGATGCTACAGAGTCAGCCAAGTTAGTATCAGAGGCAGCCGTTGCCGTTAGGTGTCATGCACGTATCCTCCCAACGTGTATCTAGTACAGGAATGAGAAAGACAATACCCAGTTTAACACCTTCCTTGACCATTTATCTGTAAGTAATGTTATTCATCGCAATTAGTAATATTGTCTTGCTCTGTCCCATACTTTCTAGCTTCCTCCTAATAAGACTCACATTCTTTTTTCAACAGATGAGGTTCGAGTTGGATCCGAAAGATGATGCAACTAGACAAGCATGCACTCATGTTTTTCAGTCTGCTCTGTGACAGTATCGGTACCACCTTAGAAAATCTCACTTTGAAGGCAAGGCTAACAATGAAATCGCCCAAACATCTCCAGTGGAATATATTACAGATGAAGACTAGACAACCCTCGTTAAACACTGGTTTGATCCAAAGTATCAGGTAGGCTATATGTATTTGATCAGACCACATATTGAACTTGTATTTATGTATGTGCCTTACAAGTGTATCTTCTTCTAGGCTAACTGTTTGAAGAACAAAACCAACCGTTCTAAAGTGGAATTCCAACAGACAACAGGATCTCGTAGCTATATTGCACACTGCGAGGCTCTTGTAAATAACTGCTACTTCCTTCTTTTTTTGTGCCATATTATCGTATCTATATTGACTTGTTCCAAATACAGAGGAAATCCCGTGCGGACCAAAAAGAACCTGAACCGAATGCAGTGAAAATCTTCAAGGATTGCCACATCAGCAAGATGAAGGGCATGAGCACACCAGTTCAAGCCGCTGTTGTAAGTCCTTACTCCTCTTGCCTTGAACTGATTGGTACTGTGATGTGTTCATTTAAGTACTTGCTTTGCAGCCAATGTCAGTTACTCTGTTCACTTTTATTCACGATTGTCTTAACGTATCATTTCACCTTACATGGTTTAAAAGAGATGAAGGATATTATTTTGCTCTTGATCTGTAGTCTAGTTGTTATGTTCACGTGCACACACAATGATAAAATAGCCTGTTTGTTTTATATCTGTTTGCCCATGATATGAATGATGTAATACTATGTTCATCCTACTTTAAACCATGTCTCTTTATCCTTAGATGTCAACGAATGTGAGGGAATAGACAATACAGTAGGCATGCTACATGGACATATGTTCTGAAAGTGATTTTATTATGTAGTTGGTACTACAATACATGCTAATGTATTATAGTAGTTCACCAAAATAAGTTATGTATAAACGTTTAACGTACTTTGTTTGTTTTTGTCTCATTAGTAACTTATCTGGTACACTAATCTACAAGTTCAAACTTTCAGGAAGCTATGGAACAAATGATTGAACAACCACAACCACCTGAATGTGACGAGGCTACTACAGGCACAATGTCACCTCTTGCTGCAGTGCGTCAGTATCTCTCCACTAACAGTGCAAAAAGCACCTTCTTGCGTAATTCTGGGTTGGTTGTCAAGGTAACCTTGTCCAAATCGCCTACTGAACAAAATCTTCCTGCTAGACAGAGTGTTATATCTGTGCTCCAGACACAAGTCCAATCCCTAATGGACGTTGTTTCGGAAACAAGAATAGTGGTTGAGAAATGTCGTCAAGATATGAATGGTTTTGAAACCAGACTATCGGACATTCGCTTCGTTGTTCAAGAGCAATGGCGGAAAAAAGGTGGAGATCGTGCTGCTCCATCAGATTCTACAGCCTGAAACATTAGCACTCAGGTCAAATGATCTGTGCTTCTATACATCTGATGGTGCTTATATTTGGAAGGACTGTAAACATTATGCCAACAGGCCTTTTGTTGTATGGTTGGAATTTATTTTGTTGTGATACAACATTTATGATGCCGCCTCAGGCTGTAGTAATTACGACGCTATTTTCGTATAGTGTAGGTTTATCTTAGTAATGTATTCGGCCGAAAGCTTCGTAGGAGCCCAACATGCCAACATTCGTCGGGCCCATTCCAATTGGGCTAAAAATGATTACGGGCCGAAATTGGCATGTAGCCCACTAAAAATATCTGGGCCTAAATCAGCATAAGCTTTCATATTTTTCTGGTAGGCCTGTGCCCATAGTGGGCCTTTAACATGCCTAAACATAATTTGGGCCCTCAGTAAAAATAGGCCGTTTACAGGTGTAAATATCTTGAGCCCATAAAATACATGGGCCTTTAATAGACCAAAAGTGAGATTGGGCCCTGATTGTGCCAAATAACCCACTGGACTTTAACAGGCCGAAATTCAGACGAGCCGTAAATGCGCCGACCTAATACACGGGCCTTTAACAGGCCGGAACTTCGGTCGGGCTAGATTATCGTCATTTTTATATGGGCCGTTAATGGGCCTGATATGACGTTGGGCCACATATGGCCCATGTGAAAGTGCAACTATCCCTAGGTGGTTTTGGTAATTCATAACAACATATAGCTCATTGAGCTAATGCTATTCCAAGATGACTATTTCAGGAAAGCTCAATGATTGGCATGGCATGGATGTGAAAGTGTAACCCTCAAAATGCTAAGGACAAAGGATTGGCTCAAGCTCAAAAGCTCAAGACTCTTCATTTTATATTTTAGTGATCCAAGATCACATTGAGTCTTTAGGAAAAGCCAATACTATCAAGGAGGGATGAGGTGTTGCTTAATGAGCCTCTTGCTTCATGTGCTCAGTGATATGCTCCAAAATCCTCAGCTACTTTCCCATATCCACATATGACCTAAACACTAAGCCAAACTCGGTTCTACTGATTCTTTCTATCCGGCGCCACCGAGTTTCACTTGTCATAAGCCACTGCCAAACCCTAGCAATTCGGTTCTACCGATAGGGATCTCGGTCTCACCGAGATGGGATTGCAAACTCTCTGTTTCCCTTTCGTAACTTTTCGGTCTCACCGAAAGAGCGAATCGGTCCCACCGAGATTGCAATGTAAATTCAGTGTTTCCTTTTTGTAACTTTTCGGTCTCACCGAAAGAGCAAATCGGTCCCACCGAGTTTGCCTGACCAACTCTCTGGTTAGCTTATTACCAAAATCGGTCTCACCGAGTTTGTGTAATCGGTCACACCGAGATTACGTTATGCCCAAACCCTAACCATATCGGTCCTACCGAGTTGCATGTCAGTCCCACCGAAAATCTCTAACGGTCACTAGGTTTACCTTTTCGGTCCGACCGAGTTTGTTGATTCGGTCCCACCGAGATTGGAAAACTGTGTGTAACGGTTGGATTTTGTGTGGAGGCTATATATACCCCTCCACCTCCTCTTCATTCGTGGAGAGAGCCATCAGAACACATACACAATTCCAACTCATATGTTCTGAGAGAGAACCACCTACTCATGTGTTGAGACCAAGATATTCCATTCCTACCATATGAATCTTGATCTCTAGCCTTCCCCAAGTTGCTTTCCACTCAAATCTTCTTTCCACAAAATCCAAATCCTATGAGAGAGAGTTGAGTGTTGGGGAGACTATCATTTGAAGCACAAGAGCAAGGAGTTCATTACCTACACACCATTTGTTACTTCTTGGAGAATGGTGTCTCCTAGATTGGCTAGGTGTCACTTGGGAGCCCCCGACAAGATTGTGGAGTTGAACCAAGGAGTTTGTAAGGGCAAGGAGATCGCCTACTTTGTGAAGATCTACCGCTAGTGAGGCAAGTCCTTCGTGGGCGATGGCCATGGTGGGATAGACAAGGTTGCTACTTCGTGGACCCTTTGTGGGTGGTTGCTTCTTCATGGACCCTTCGTGGGTGGAGCCCTCCGTGGACTCGCGCAACCATTACCCTTCGTGGGTGGAGCCCTCCATGGACTCGCGCAACCGTTACCCTTCGTGGGTTGAAGTCTCCATCAACTTGGATGTAGGATAGCACCACCTATCCGAACCACGGGAAAAACATCCGTGTCTCCAATTGCATTTGAATTCTCCAAACCCTTCCCTTTACATTCTTGCAAGTTGCATGCTTTACTTTCCGCTGCCAATATACTCTTTGCATGCTTGCTTGAATTGTGTGATGATTGCTTGACTTGTCCTACAATAGCTAAAATCTGCCAAGAACTAAAATTGGGAAAAGGTTAAGTTTTTATTTGGTCAAGTAGTCTAATCACCCCCCCTCTAGACATACTTTCGATCCTACAAGTGGTATCAGAGCTTTGGTCTCCATTTGCTTTGATCTCCATAGCTTTTGGTGGTCATAGCCTTGGTTTCACAACCTAGGAGAGTATGGCGTCTAGCGAGGGAAATTATCACCGTAGAGGTCCTTACTTTGATGGTACTAACTTTGCTAGTTGGAAGCATAAAATGAAAATGCATATTCTTGGACATAACCCCGCCGTTTGGGCTATTGTGTGTGTTGGTTTGCAAGGTGACTTCTTTGATGGGAAAGAACCAAACCATGAAGCTACCGCGGATGAGTTTAAGATGTTGCAATACAATGCTCAAGCTTGTGATATTCTCTTCAACGGATTGTGCCCCGAAGAATTCAACAAAATCAGCCGTCTTGGGAATGCAAAGGAAATTTGGGACACTTTGATTGATATGCACGAAGGTACCGACTCCGTCAAGGAATCCAAGTTGGATGTGCTTCAAAGTCAACTTGACAAGTTCAAAATGAAGGATGGTGAAGGTGCCGCTGAAATGTACTCTAGGCTTGCTCTCATCACAAATGAGATTGCCGGCTTAGGAAGTGAAGAAATGACCGATAGATTCATCATCAAGAAGATTCTAAGAGCCTTGGATGGAAAATATGATACCATGTGCACATTGATCCAAATGATGCCCAATTACAAAGATCTCAAGCCAACAGAGGTGATTGGAAGAATTGTTGCTCATGAGATGTCACTTAAGGATAAAGAGGAACTTCACAACAAATCAAGTGGTGCCTACAAAGCCTCATGTGAAGCTCCTACATCATCAAGTGAGAAACAAAACTTCAATGAAGAATTGAGCTTAATGATGAAGAACTTCAACAAGTTCTACAAGAGTAGAAGCAAAGATAGAAGCTTCAAGTCAAGGTCCTACAATGACAAAAGATCTTCTAGTCGAGAGCGAAACTGCTACAGTTGTGGAAGACCCGGACACTATTCCAATGAGTGTACGGCTCCCTACAAGAGAAGAGAAGATTCTCCAAAAAGAAGAAGCAAAGAATCACCACCAAGAGAGAGAAGGAGTAGAGATGATCGTTATGAACGAAGATACTCACGGAGAAGCAAGGATTCGGAAAGGAAGGAAAAATCATCAAGGAGCTACACAAAACGAAGACATCAAGCTCATGTTGGTGAATGGGTATCCGGCTCCGACTCCGACAGCCACTCCGAGAGAAGTTATCACTCCGACTTCGAAGATACTCAAGATGAAGGTGTTGCCGGTCTAGCACTTGTGTCAACCAACTCCTACGACATATTTGACTCACCAAATGAAGGAATTGGAAGATGCTTCATGACCAAAGGTCCTAAGGTAACACACCCCGAGTATGTTGATTTCAATAGTGATGAAGATGACTTGTTAGGTGATGATTTGCTTGTTGACAACTCTAGTGATGAATACTATGATGAAACGTCAATTAATCATGCTAATCAAGATAAAATGAATGACAATGATAAGGAGAAGATTGAGGCTCTAACTAAAGAACTAAACACTCTTAAGTTAGCTCATGAAACTATCTTCGAAGATCATCGAGAACTTTTAAGAGCTCATGAGAAATTACGCTTTGAAAAGCTCAATCTTGAGCAAGAGCATGAGTTCTTAAAAGCAATCAATGATGATCTCCGCAAGAAAAGTTCTCCTTACATTGCCAAGCGTTTACTCTTATCCACTTACATGCCTCAAGTCAAGTCTAGTAACAAGAACAAGAAAGATTCTTCCTCTAGCAGTAACAATGATCATGCTAAATCCAATATTATTGCTTCTAGTAGTTCTCTTGATTCCACTAATGATTCTCTTAGCCAAGTTACACTTGAGCAAGAAAATAGCTTATTGAAAGGAATTATAGAGAAAGGAGTGTACAAAAGCCTTGCCGGGAGTAAGCAATTCGAGGAAATTGTGCGCAAGCAAGGAATGCACCGGAAGAATCAAGGTGTTGGTTTTGAACGAAAGTTCAATGCCAATGGAGTTGAGTGGGAAGAAGATCAATACCCCAAGACAAAGTTTGTTCCTCAACAAGAGAAGTATGATACTTCTTTCAAGGGGACACAAGCTCAAGATGATCTTCCACCACAAGACTACAAGCAAAAAGGCAAGGACAAGCTTCAAGAGGAAATTGATGCATTTGAAGAAGCTCCTAAGACCTTAGTCAAGTGGATTCCCAAGACTACTTCAAGTTCCACTTCATCAAGTACGACTACAACTCCAAGGATTCCCATCAAGATGGTGTGGATCCAAAAGAAGAAGAACTAGAGAGTTCTTGAGGGTGACTCCGCCAACATACTTCACTCTTATCATTTTGGCAAGGACAAGTGCAATCAACTTCCACATCTTGCACTAGTTCAAGGAGTCACAAACCCTCTTGTTGGTAAGACAAGGGACAAGGTAACCTAAAAGTTTTCATGGACATCATCTTGTGTGTGCATCACTCTATGTCTATGGATATCCTTGTTTGTTCCTTGTGGGACTAACCCATGCAGGTATTGAAAGTGCAATTCACTCAAATGGATAGCTCCAAGTGATCTACATCAACATTGAGCATCCACATCTTCAACATCTACATGAAGTCATCATCGACAAAACCCGTGGTTAGTTCATCCCTCTAAGGGGGGGTATCACATCTAGGGGGAGCTTTACTCTAAGACTTGAGCTAAAGCAACTATAAAGATGTGAACACAACAATGCTTTATGTAAAAGTGGTAACCCCACTTGAGCTTAAACGATGAGTATGACCTATGATCAAGTGTTCTCACTTGACTCCTAAGTCAATATACTCATATATAGATGACCTTGTCATCGCAAATTGCTTGATAGATGCTAGAATTGGTTGTGCATGTCTTGTCACATATTCCATTTGCCATCTTATTGCGTGAGCATGCTGGTTGCATATTTTACTCATTCGAGGACATCCACTTGTGGTTTTGATTGTTCGGTTTTATTTCCTTTTGCCAAGTGGATGGACAAGAATGCCTAAGAACCTCCTCTAGCTATCTATGCTTTTCTCGTCTCAAACTCTATTCATGCTACATCACAAAATTTGATCAAGTCAGATTCGAACCACTCTGTGTGAGGAGCGCTCGGAGTCCCCGATTCGTCATAGACTTAAACTTCCAAAACCTCTTTGTGATTCTCGGTCTGACCGATACCCTACTTTCGGTCCTACCGAGATCATTAAGTTGATCTATGTTTTTGATCTCGGTGCAACCGATTTGAACCATTTGGTCACACCGAGTTGCAATAACTGTATATAGTTTTGCATCTCGGTGCCACCAAGTCGTTCCACTCGGTCACACCGACAGGGTCGGGCTATATATAGTCACGGGCAAAAATTTGGAAATTTCTCCGAACCCCTTCGCCAGCGCGATAGCCTGCTCTGCCAACTTGGTCTCCGGATCGTCTCCTCGCCACCAGCCGCCTCCAGTCGTTGGTCTCCATCGCCGTCAACGGAATTCAACCCCGCCGTTGCCGCCGTAGCGAGTCTCCGCCGAACTAGGGTATGGACTCGATCACAGTGCTATTCCCCGTCCGATTCCTAGCACATTGTGTTCTTAATGATTCTTGCCACGATTGAAACACTCCTGTCCAGTCAATGCGTTCATAGATTAGTTTTGATTCGAAAATTTTAGGGTTAGGTTTCCGCCGAAACCATCTTGGACCCACCGAGTTGAAAAACTCGGTCCCACCGATTTGGCTTATGCCATTGCACAAGTAAAACTCGGTCTGACCAAGAATTACTAATCGGTGTGACCGATTTTGGAACTCTGTGAAACCCTAGCAGTCTCGGTGCCACCGAACTGTGACTCGGTCCAACCGAGTTCACTAGTTTAGGTTCCAAAACTGCTTCGGTATCACCGAGTTTGAAAATCAGTAGATCCGAGATGATTTCAGTGGGAAACTAAAACTAAGTTTTTTGAGTCATTCTTTTGCAAAAATCTCTGCATTTTGTGATGCTCATCCACTCTACCTCATCTATAAACTATTCACAGGGTCAGCAGTCAGCTTGTTCATCATGTTAGACCAAAGTGATAGCCAGAACATGTCAGAACAGCAAGTGCAGATGAGTGAGGGCACTAGTCCCTCAAGTTCTTCAGATGATGGCAGCAGAAGTACTCCTAGCAATTTGCCAAAAGCTGCCACCAGACAAAGGAAGAAGAGAACTTCAGATTCTGAGGATGAAGATTATGTGGCAGAGGGAAGAGGAAGCCACATCAAAGAGAGTTGAGCTAGCACAGGGCACAAAGCCAGGCTTAAAGATCAAAAGGCCAGCAGGCAGGCAGCCTATGCCAAAGGCCAGAGCTTCAACCAAGATTTCTGAGAAGCCCACTCCCATAGAGCCAGTTGCTGCTGAAGGCAAGAAAAGAAAGGAAAGGGTCAAGAAGACCGTAGCCAGAGTGCTTGGAAAGGCTTCCATCATGGAAGAAGAGGAAGAAGAAGAGGTAGCTGCACCAGCACCTAAGGCACCCAAGCTGATGGGTGATGCCATAAGATCAGGGGCAGCTGCTTCTAAGGCCAAGCCAGCTCTAAAGCCAAAACCAAAGAGAAATACGAGGAGCATACCTGCAATTGAGAAGAACAAGGCCCCAGTGCCTGAGACTGTTGTTGAAGCAGAAGATGATGAAGAGCAAGTTCTCAAAAAACTCAAGCCCAAGATCCCAGACCACAACGATGCTCATCCTGTGGCTGAGGATATGAAGCTCAGGAGAGACTCAGGGCTGAGGAAGTGGAGAGAAGCAGATCCGTATGCTTCAAGGAGGAGGACTGCTGTTGACTACAGATTTCACACCAAGGAACAGCAGGACTTCTATGAGACAGTGCTGCTTGATAAGAAGCCCATAGTTTGTGACATGAGATGGGTCGACTGGACCTACATGAAGGAAAATGAGGAACACTATCCTGGTGTGATTGACAGCTTCAATGCTTGTGGAGTAGTAGACTTTGTTGGGCAGAAGCTCACAAAGTGGAACGAGGAACTCATTATGCAATTCTACTCCACAGCACATTTCTACCCAGATGGAAAGATAACTTGGATGTCTGAAGGTACGAGGTACCAATCTACAGTTGCTGAATGGGCTCAGCTGATCAATGCCCCAGAAGAGCATGAGGATGACTTGGATATCTATGCTAAGAAGAAGATGGACCACAACTCTATGTCCAACATGTACAAGGAAATTCCAAATGAAGCACTTGACACTTTCAAATTTGGCTCAGTGCACTATCTTCTGTCAGGGCTGCCAACCATTAACTGGATCCTTAGGCACACTCTGTTTCCCAAGTCAGGTGATCACAAGATGATCAGAGGCCATGCAATCAATTTGCTTCATGTATTTGATGTGCCTCAGAAATTCAAGGTCATGAGCCTCATAGTAGAAACTATCAAGAGGACTGCAGCAGATCAGAAGAGGAGCTGTGGATATGCCCCACAAATTCAGGAATTAATCAACTCCAAGATGGGCACCGGCATATACTTATTGGACGAGGAACACCTGCCCATCCGTCCAGATTTTGAAGATAATCAAGTTGTCATGAATGAGAATGAACCATCATCAGTTCAAGCACAAGCAAAGAAGGAACAGGCAAGGAAGGAGAAAGCTGCCAAGATGCCAACTCAAGAGGAGGCATCTGAGTATTTCTTGAAAACCAAACAAGAGCAGGTTGGTTACTTGATTGCATCCACACTGAGTATTGAGCAAGGACTGGCCACCCTCACTCAGAATCAGCAGAGCTTAGAGAGGATCATGGAACAAAAGTTCTATGACTTGGATGTCAAAGTAACAGAGATTCAGTCTGCAGTGGAACAACTTCAGGATGACATGCAGGAGAGGAGAGGCAAGACTACAACTGATGCATTTGCCAGAGTGCCAAGAGCTCAGAGATCACATGCAGTGCCAGTTGCTACAGCTTCAGTTCCACCAGCTCCAGCATCCACTTCAGCTTCGACTCCGACCACGTCTACAGAAGGCTTCGTCCTTGGAGTGCTCCGGACTCCACCACCACCTGAAGATCAAGCCTGAGCGTCGATCTAGCACTATGCATTTTCTAGTAACTTTTTGGTAACTTGTTGCCAAAGGGGGAGAAAAATGTATAGATCATAGGCTTCGAGAGAGAGAGAGAGAGAGTGTTGCTTTTTTCTCTCTTGCTTTATTTGGTGGTTTTTTGAACTTTGTTTGCTTTTGAGTGCTTGAGATACTATGTCATTGCTCGTGAGACATTGATGATCATGTGTTTGATCATAAGCTACACTTAATGCTTGGTGAATGCTATTATCTTATCTATCTTATGTGATCATTCACTATTCTTGGTGCTGAGTGCATGTATTTCATTCTTATCTTTTTTAAGCGCTCCACCAAGATGTATGTGACATGGAAGAGTAACCCATGACTCTAACTCCTTGTGCATTTGCAGTCCAAAGCAAATTTTAAATATGCACAAATTTAGGGGGAGCTCTTACTTGTCACATACTTCTCAAAGCGACGATATATTTCATGCTTATTATCATTTGTCGAAGCTTTGATCTATATGTTGTCATCAATTACCAAAAAGGGGAGATTGAAAGTGCAACTATCCCTAGGTGGTTTTGGTAATTCATAACAACATATAGCTCATTGAGCTAATGCTATTCCAAGATGACTATTTCAGGAAAGCTCAATGATTGGCATGGCATGGATGTGAAAGTGGAACCCTCAAAATGCTAAGGACAAAGGATTGGCTCAAGCTCAAAAGCTCAAGACTCTTCATTTTATATTTTAGTGATCCAAGATCACATTGAGTCTTTAGGAAAAGCCAATACTATCAAGGAGGGATGAGGTGTTGCTTAATGAGCCTCTTGCTTCATGTGCTCAGTGATATGCTCCAAAATCCTCAGCTACTTTCCCATATCCACATATGACCTAAACACTAAGCCAAACTCGGTCCTACCGATTCTTTCTATCCGGTGCCACCGAGTTTCACTTGTCATAAGCCACTGCCAAACCCTAGCAATTCGGTTCTACCGATAGGGATCTCGGTCTCACCGAGATGGGATTGCAAACTCTCTGTTTCCCTTTCGTAACTTTTCGGTCTCACCGAAAGAGCGAATCGGTCCCACCGAGATTGCAATGTAAATTCAGTGTTTCATTTTTGTAACTTTTCGGTCTCACCGAAAGAGCAAATCAGTCCCACCGAGTTTGCCTGACCAACTCTCTGGTTAGCTTATTACCAAAATCGGTCTCACCGAGTTTGTGTAATCGGTCACACCGAGATTACGTTATGCCCAAACCCTTACCATATCGGTCCTACCGAGTTGCATGTCAGTCCCACCGAAAATCTCTAACGGTCACTAGGTTTACCTTTTCGGTCCGACCGAGTTTGTTGATTCGGTCCCACCGAGATTGGAAAACTATGTGTAACGGTTGGATTTTGTGTGGAGGCTATATATACCCCTCCACCTCCTCTTCATTCGTGGAGAGAGCCATCAGAACACATACACAATTCCAACTCATATGTTCTGAGAGAGAACCACCTACTCATGTGTTGAGACCAAGATATTCCATTCCTACCATATGAATCTTGATCTCTAGCCTTCCCCAAGTTGCTTTCCACTCAAATCTTCTTTCCACAAAATCCAAATCCTATGAGAGAGAGTTGAGTGTTGGGGAGACTATCATTTGAAGCACAAGAGCAAGGAGTTCATTACCTACACACCATTTGTTACTTCTTGGAGAATGGTGTCTCCTAGATTGGCTAGGTGTCACTTGGGAGCCTCCGACAAGATTGTGGAGTTGAACCAAGGAGTTTTAAGGGCAAGGAGATCGCCTACTTCGTGAAGATCTACCGCTAGTGAGGCAAGTCCTTCGTGGGCGATGGCCATGGTGGGATAGACAAGGTTGCTACTTCGTGGACCCTTTGTGGGTGGTTGCTTCTTCGTGGACCCTTCGTGGGTGGAGCCCTCCGTGGACTCGCGCAACCATTACCCTTCGTGGGTGGAGCCCTCCATGGACTCGCGCAACCGTTACCCTTCGTGGGTTGAAGTCTCCATCAACGTGGATGTAGGATATCACCACCTATCCGAACCACGGGAAACACATCCGTGTCTCCAATTGCGTTTGAATTCTCCAAACCCTTCCCTTTACATTCTTGCAAGTTGCATGCTTTACTTTCCGCTGCCAATATACTCTTTGCATGCTTGCTTGAATTGTGTGATGATTGCTTGACTTGTCCTACAATAGCTAAAATCTGCCAAGAACTAAAATTGGGAAAAGGTTAAGTTTTTATTTGGTCAAGTAGTCTAATCACCCCCCCTCTAGACATACTTTCGATCCTACACCATGGTTTATGTCCGGCGTTAACAGGCCGAAAATGACAACAGGCCGAAAGTGGCCCAAAGCTATAGTGGGCCTCTAACAGGCCGAATGTCTGACATGGCCGAATATGACCCAAATCCTTCACGGTCGTTTATGGGCCGAAAGTTTTGATGGCCTGTAAATGGGCCCAAATGAAGCCGGACCTTTAACAGGCCGGAAATACACCGGGCCATAATTCGGCCCAATTACTTAGCGGACTGTTAACGGGCCAGAACGTTGATGACAAGTTTAGGACAGGCCGTTGACGGGCCGATTTGACAGAGAATGTTGGGCCTTTAGCTGGGCTGACCCATTATGGTCGGCAGAATCTTGTGGGCCTTTAGCTGGGCCGGCCCATTGTGGTCCGCAAAATCTTGTGGGCCTTTAGCTGGGCCGGCCCATTATGGTCTACAAAATCGTGTGGGCCTTTAGCTGGGCCGGTCCATTATGGTCCGGTAAATTTTCTGGGCCTTTCAGTGGGCCGGCCCATTATGGTCTGCTAAATCTTATGGGTCTTCGGTTGGGCCGGCCCATTTAATCTTTGTGGGCCACTTTTGGGCCGGTCCACGTGTCTTCATATCATAGGCCCATCTCAACCGTTGGATGAGTGACACCTGTGCCAACGCGGAGCTGACGCGTGGATCGGTCAGCCAATGAGAATTTTACACGTGGAAAATCGGCATTGGTCGTGGCTGTTAACGGGTTATCGGATCCAAAATCCCACCCGATAGCTTAACGGCGTTCCGTTACGGTGGATGCCACGTGTCGGTCACCCTTGACGAAAGCACTTCTGTGACGCGTGATTTATTGTCATGGAAGTGGACACTTCCCTGATGATAATTTTGGCAATGTCATGGAACACTTCTACGACAGCACAGGTATGACTATCTTGATTCTGTCATAAATTTGTCATGGATGTACATGCATGACAGAAAACGCGACCTACTGGGACAAACACGTATCATCAGGGAAGTGTATTTTTTTGTAGTGCTTCAGTCTATCCCGAATCAACTTAACCTTCTCTTCAGACTCCTTGATCAAGTCTGGTCCAAACAACTGTCTGTCTCCTACTTCATCCCACATTAACGGCGTTCTACACCTTCGTCCATACAGGGCTTCGAACGGTGCCATCTTCAAACTGGCTTGGTAGCTATTGTTGTATGAGAACTCTGCATAAGGCAAATTGTCATCCCAACTAGATCCATAATCTAGCGCACAAGCTCTCAACATGTCCTCCAGAATCTGATTGACTCTCTCTGTCTGCCCATCTGTCTGCGGGTGAAATGCTGTACTGAACTCCAATGTTGTTCCCAAAGTCTGGTGTAACTGATGCCAAAACTTTGAGGTAAACTGTGTTCCTCTATCTGATACGATGGTCCTCGGAACTCCATGCAGACATACGATTCTGGACATATATATCTTGGCCAACTTCGCGCTTGTATAAGTGGTTTTCACTGGGATAAAGTGAGCCACTTTGGTCAAACGATCAACTACTACCCATATGGAATCATATCCTGCTTTGGTCCTGGGCAATCCGGTGATAAAGTCCATGCCAAGTTTATCCCACTTCCATTCGGGTATCGACATAGGCTGTAACAATCCTGCTAGTTTCTGATGCTCTACCTTCACTCTCTGACATACATCACATACGGTTACATACTCGGTGAGATCCTTCTTCATACCAGTCCACCATAAACGCTCCTTCAAATCCAAATACATCTTGGTGTTTCCGGGGTGTATCGAGTATGGTGAGTCATGAGCCTCCTGAAGTATTAACTTCCTGATCTCTGGTTCATTGGGCACATAAACTCGGTCCTCAAACCATAAGGTGTCATGCTCATCCTCACGAAAACCTTTGGCCTTTCCTTTGCTCATTTTCTCCTTTATCTCAGCAATCTCTTTGTCATCCTTCTGAGCTTCTCGAATCTTGCTCAACAATGTAGACTGAACCTCCATTGTTGCAACAAAACCTCTTGGAACAATCTCCAATCGAAGTTCCATGATATCCTCTGCCAGTTCCTTCGGCAATCCCTTACTTTCAAGGATATTAGCATAACTCTTTTGGCTCAAGGCGTCTGCTACGACATTGGCCTTTCCTGGATGATAGTGAAGCTTCCTGTCATAATCCTTTATAAGCTCCAACCATCTCCTCTGTCTAAGGTTCAGCTCCTTCTGTGTGAAAATGTACTTCAAACTCTTATGATCCGTGTACACATCACAATGGTTTCCAATAAGGTAATGTCTCCAAGTCTTCAATGCATGCACTATGGCTACTAGCTCCAAATCATGCGTGGCATAATTCAATTCGTGAGGTTTTAGTTGTCGGGAGGCATACGAAACAACTCTTCCGTCCTGCATAAGCACACATCCAAGTCCTAAGCGAGAGGCGTCACAATACACTTGGAAATCCTTATGTGTATATCTGGCAGTGTCAACACTGGGGCTGTAGTCAAACGTTTCTTCAACTCCTGGAAACTTGCCTCGCAATCTTTTGTCCATTTAAACTTGGTATCCTTCTTCAATAACTCCGTCATGGGTTTAGCAATCTTGGAAAAATTCTCAATGAATCTCCGGTAGTATCCTGCGAGTCCAAGAAAACTGCGGATCTCGCTAACTGAAGTGGGTGCCAACCATTCAGTGACTGACTGAACCTTGCTGGGGTCTACTGCTATACCTTCTCCTGATATAACATGTCCAAGGAATCCGACTTCCTTCAACCAAAACTCGCATTTGCTGAACTTGGCATACAGCTGGTGTTCCCTGAGTTTCTCGAGAACTAAACGCAAATGCTCCTTGTGCTCCTCTTCATTCTTCGAGTATACAATAATATCATCAATAAACACCACAACAAACTTGTCCAAATATTCCATGAATACCTTGTTCATCATGCTCATGAAATAGGCAGGGGCGTTAGTCAGTCCAAACGACATGACCGTATACTCGTATAATTCGTACCACGTGGTGAACGCTGTCTTTGGTATATCCTTCCCTCGAATCTTCAACTGATGGTATCCCGATCGTCGATCGATCTTCGAAAACACCTTAGCTCCTTGCAGCTGATCAAACAGATCATTGATCATCGGCAGTGGGTACTTGTTCTTAATCGTTACTTCATTCAAGGCCCGATAATCAACAACCATCCTTAGGGATTTATCCTTCTTCTCAACCAAAAGCACCGGGGCTCCCCAAGGTGATGAACTTCTTCGAATGTAACCTTTCTCCAATAACTCCTTGATTTGTTTCTTAATCTCCTCCATATCATTTGCGGGCATCCGATAGGGTCTCTTGGATATTGGCCCGGTACCTGGCAATAGCTCTATCAAAAACTCGATGTCTCGATCCTGTGGCATGCCTGGTAACTCCTCTGGAAAAACATCCGGGTAATCCTTCACTAGAGGCACTTCCTCCTGAACAACTCCCGTGAGGGTATTCACTTGGCTCCTCCTAGGCACATGCCTAGATACATACTTAATCCTTTTTCCCTCCGGGGTGGTGAGATAAATCGACTTACTAGCACAGTCAATGCTTCCTCCATACTTTGACATCCAATCCATACCTAATATCGCATCCAATCCTTGTGACTCCAAGATAATTAGGTCGGATGGAAAAACATGGTTACCAATGATTAGGGGTATCTGGTCGCACCATCGACTAGCCATATATTCTGCTCCAGGTGAACTCACTAAGATAGGGGTCCTAAGGGTTTGGGTTGGTAGTTTAAACCTATCCACGAATCCCCTTGATATGTATGAATGCGATGCACCAGTATCAAATAGAACAAGAGCGGTAAATGACTTAACCAAAAACTTACCTATTACCGCGTCTGGCTCCTCCTCAACCTCCTCCACGTTAACGTGGTTCACTTGTCCTTTGTTGAATGGATTGGGCTTCTTCCCAGCGCTCCCATTTCCGTTTCCATTCTTTCCTTCAGGGCACTCCGTGGCATAGTGTCCAGTCTTCCCGCACTTGAAGCAAGTAACGTGACTTAGGTCTCTTTTGGCGGGTGTGGCTGGATTGGGGCGGTTCTGATTGTTGTTAGCTCCATTCCCATTCCCATTCTTAGAACCATTGTGGTTATGCGATCCTCCTCAGGTGTGATTGTGACCTCCATGGTTATGAACAAGTCATCCCGAGTTCGGGGTTAGGCGAGGCTTCTGCTGAGCTCCTGAGTTATACCTCCCTTGTCCATACTTCCTTTTACGGCTCTCAATCTGCTGCTGCTTCCCTTCAATCATAAGAGCCTTATCTACCAACTCCTGGTAGTTGTTGAAGGTTGCTACCATCAACTGCATACTCATATCATCATTCAGACCTTCCATAAACTTTTTCTGCTTCGCGGCATCTATGGCCACATCGTCAGGGGCATAGCGATAACTTGCTAAACTCATCCACGTACTGCGCCACGGTACGGTTCCCCTGGCGTAATTTGCGAAACTCCCACTTCTTCATATTCATAGCTCCAGTTGAGACATGGGCTGTGCGGAAAGCTTGCTGGAACTGGTCCCAAGTGACATTAGCTATGGCGAAAGTGGCTGTGTAATTCTCCCACTATGAGGCTGCTGGTCCATCCAATTGATGTGCGGCAAAGCGCACCTTCTCAGCATCTGTGCAACCTGCGGTGGTCAACTCCCTTCCGATACGGCGTAGCCAATCATCGGCAACTATAGGCTCGGTGCTACTGGAGAACACCGGCGGCTGTAACCTTAGAAAACGGGCTAGGTTGTCCACTGGCGGCGGGTTGTTGTTGTTGTTGTTGTTGTTGTTGCCCTGGTTCTGAACTAGCAATTGCATCAAGGCATTCTGCTGCTGGATCAACTGGGTGAGCTCCGGCGGGAAGGCAAATCCGGTGTCACGTCTCGGAGGCATCTGATGGGTTTAGATGGAAGAGATCAGAATAGAGAAAGGGGTCTAATGAGAAAACACTACCCATATGCACATGAGACAAACACAATCATTTCACTCAATCAATCAAGCAAGGGCATACAAGCGGTCTAGAACTATCGTAAAAGTGCTCAACTACTACTAAATACATGGGGGAATACTACTAGTCATTTGGTGGTCATCTAGAAATTGTGATCGGTGGAAGACTCCATGATATCCGCTCCAGCTTCGTCTTCAAAGTCATCATCACGAGGATCAGAATCGGTGTCGTCGATGATGATGTAGTTGTCCGGGCAAGTGGAATCGTCGTCTTCTCCTCCCGGTGCTAGATCTCCCATGAATACTCCGATCTTCTTTACCAGGTCGTCATTCTTCTCCAGTAGTGTCTTGATTTCCTCCTCATATCCATCGCGTGTAAACTTGAGTTCTTCCTCCAGTTCGATGATCCTAGTCTTCGCCTTCTTCAAGTCCATCATGTCTGCGCACATATGGTTCTCCTGACGTCGAATGTGCTGGTTTAACTCCTGGATGAAAGCTGCAATGGATCTATCCTTCTTGGTGCTGATCACTTCCCATTGCTCGTCCTGGCGCCCACATATCTGATAGATAGTGTCCTTAAGATCCTTGTTGTAGACTTCTCCAATGCGTCCCATGGTAATGTGGGCTGCCATGCTCTTGCCTAGACTCCAGGTGGGTGCTTCGAAAGAAAATTCTATGGGTTTAGAGGTTGGCGAGAACGTCCTTCCTGGAACTTGTACTTGAATCATCCAGCGCTCCTCTTCTAGCAGGGTGGCGTTGTACGTCCCGGTGAAACTTGGTATCCCAATGTTCAAGTACCTAGTGACTTCCTTCAAGTGGCGTCCAATAGGTGTGTCTTCATCCGGTTGCGCAAACTTGTTCTTCATCTCCGCCATCCTAAAGAGTAGAAAATGGAGAGGAGTCAGAAATGAGTAGAGAAGAGTGACCTAGGGTTTATCTTAGTGGTCGTGTCCTACACTCAGCGTGTGCTCTGATACCATCTTGTAGCGACCCGACCTCAAACGGTCAAGTCTCTGTGCTTTAGTGTCATCCCTGGATCGGTAATGCTGACACACACAGTACTCGAAGGATTTATAACGGAGTAGCAATCACACACTTATTACATCGAATGTCTCAAAAGAGAACTTCTTACAATAAATATGGCTTAAGGCCATCTAACACGATAACAGCGGAAGGCTTGGAAGATAAAGTGAGTCCATCATCTCCAACGGCATAGCTGAGCTGCACGGCAACGACCTAATGAACCTTACTCCTTGTCTGAAAAGTCTGCGACATAATACGTTGCAGCCCGAAAACGGGTCAGCACATGGAATATGCTGGCAATATAACACAGTAGAGCAAGAATAGAATAATGCTATCACTACATGCATATTTGGCTGGTGGAAAGCTCTATGGTTATAGTTTTTGCGAAAAGCCAATTTTTCCCTACAACAAAGGAATAGATTTTAATTTAACTATATGGTGGTTGAAACAACATTGATAAGGTTCCTCCAACTCAATCCCATTTAAAGTGATTAACAACCCAACAAGATTATTTAAAAGTGATGAGATACTTAAGATACTCCAAGTACTAGATACTCAAAATTGTCCATAACCGGGGACACGGCTAACCATGATTAGATTGTACACTCTGCAGAGGTTTGCGCACTTTTGCCCACAAGGCTCGATCGCCTCCGTTGGATTTCTCACACTACATGGTGTTTGAGAAACGGATGACCGAGACACAGTCTTTCAGAAACATTAACTCTCTACTCCGGACAGACCATACCAAACCTACATCCCACTACCTGCTGATCTGCCTCTTCAAGAGCTTCACGTAACTTACTCAACTATGCTAGATCCCATAATATCTTGTGGCTGCACACGGAAGTTTCTAGCATGAATCATCTCAGTTCCCTTTGAGCCTGGGTGGCGGTCCATAGGAAAATCACACAGAACCCCGGGATCTCCAAAAATACAGGCAACACTGGGTACCCCAGGTGCCTCAATCCACCCAGATGTTTGTTTAAGTTGCCACCTTAAGTTGAACCATTAATTAGCACTCACATCTGTCATGGACATCACTCAAACCCAAACCACGTCTACGAGCATAGCATAGCAATATAAGCGACGCGTAAAAGTAACTCCCAAGGGTTTGAATATAACAGGGCAATAGGTTCTACCTCAATAACTACTTCCCAACCCACATGTTAATGACATCCTAATCATGCAATGTTTGAGGATTGGAACTAATGCATAAAAAAACTGGGTATGGAAAGAGTATGATCAATGTGTTACTTGCCTTGCCGACGATCCGCGAATCCTAGAGACTCGTAGTAACACGCTTCGCACTCCAGGAATTCTATCGCAAACAAACAATAGCATACATAAGCAACAAGCAAAGATGCACAAGCAAAACTCAAATAAGAGAGGTTGACCAGAAAGTTCAACTTAAGAACTCCGGTTAGCAAAAAGAATCAAATCAAACGGAGCAATGAAACTGAAACGGCGAGAGAAACAAGATCCATTTACTAATCTGAACTAAGGTCAAATTTTACAGTATCAAAATCTTGTTTAAGTTGATTAAGCAGAAAGAGGGTCTCGGGACGAAGATCTAGGCGCTTGAATTGCCTGATTCCGACTAACGAGCGAAAAGATAAACATAAACGAAAATCGGATCAGAAATCGCGATCGAGAATAATCGCGGAAAAATCTGATAAAAGAAACTGATGAACAGACTAATGAACAAGCGTTCGTTACCTATAACTAACGGGCGAAAATCGTTCGTTAAAATGAACGTACGGACGAACGTCCGCTAATTAGAAGAACCGGGAAAAACCGGTGAACCGATCTAAAAAAACGAACTAGGGTTTCTAAAAAAAACCGAACGGTTTAAAAAAAACTGACGGTGACGGATCGGCGTGGTACCTCGGCGAGGTGGCGCCGGTGAGGCGGGGTTGGGGCGGCGGGGCGGCAGCTTGCGGGCGGCGGGGCTCGGTGGCGGCGGTGGTGGCTGCAGCGGCGAGGCGTGGGCGGCGGGAGGCGGCGGCGCGGCTCGGGCTCGGGGCGGGCTGCGGCGGTGGCGGTGGTTGGTGGTGGTGGTGGCTCGGGCGGCAGGGTATATAAAGAGGGGGGGGCTTAGAGGAGGGGCCAAGGCGGCAGGGAGGAGGAGTCTCGGCCGGACTCCTCATTCGAGTCGGCGGCGGCGCGCGCGTGCAAGGAAGGCGACGGCACGGGGTTGGTTGGGCTGGCGGCCCGGCTGGGTTTCGGCCCAGTCGGCTGGAAGTTTTTTTAAAACAATTTCGCCGACAGAAAATAAATCCTAGAAAATAAAATAAAATCTAAAAATGCCAAAATAAATTTTCACCGTCTAAATAAAATATTTAGAACGAGATGAACATTTTCTTGGCCCTAAAGTGCAATTTTGAAAACGTGCAATTTTTCAAATTGCAAATAAAATCCAAATAAAATCAAATAAACGATTTAAATATTTTTCCTCCAATATTTCAATTATTTTGGAGAATTCATATTATCTCCTCTCATATATTTTAAAATGAAATATTTTTCAAAGAGAAAAATAATTAAAATCAAAAATCCTCTTTTCATTATTTGATAAAAATCAAATATGAAAACCGGGAAATCCCCAACTCTCTTCGAGGGTCCTTGAGTTGCTTAGGATTTTGAGGATTGCGAAGCAAAATGCAATAAAATTTGATATGCATGAATGACCTATGTATAACATTCCAAATTGAAAATTTGGGATGTTACAACCTCTCCAGTATCGACTAATCTTTGACAAACGGCGTGCTGTCCGTATTACTCTCCCTGCTCCTGCCTTCTTTGATTATCAGGCAAAAGGAGGATATGTTATTACCAGAGAGGAGGCAGATGAGTACGAGAGGAGGGTGGAGGCAGCTCGCTGCCATGCTGCAGCTCAGGAGGCGATAAACGATGCATCTTAGTACGACCCCAGCTACACCTATGGGTATCCGTCAGGCCATCCCTGGCAATGAACCAACTTAGGACAAAAGCCTAAGCTTGGGGGAGTACGTATTTCCCACCGACGTTACATTTATGTTTACACACACTCATTGCTAGATGTCGGTGCTCATACTTTTTCACTGTAATATCCATGTTAGTTTATTTTCCTTTTTCCTGCTTTCTTCTCATGTGTTTGTTAAACCTTAAGAAAACCCCCCAAAAAATTAGTAGTAACTTTTAGTTAGTTTACTTTCTTGCTGTAGTAGTAATAATTAAAATAAAACCCCAAAAAATATTTCCCTTTCTTCGTTTGCTTGTTGGGAGCTTT
Source organism: Triticum urartu (assembly GCF_056163025.1). NCBI lineage: Eukaryota > Viridiplantae > Streptophyta > Magnoliopsida > Poales > Poaceae > Triticum > Triticum urartu. Next base: position 176,311,796 of record NC_141879.1, read on the forward strand.
CCCGTGTAAATAGTTTTTATCTCTTTTGTTTTCTTTGGGGGTCGATAGGAGAAGACCATGATTAAATTGTTGAAGTGGCTCTATTATGCATTATTGTTGATTTAACCAAGAGTCCATATTGCCTTGTCTTCTCCTGTTTATTGAATGCTCGCAGATTCCAGCTTAGTCCAATGCACGTGCAGTCTTATTTATTATTCACATCGTTCGGTCGTGCAAGTGAAAGGCAATTATGATGATATGTGATGGACTGACTGAGATGAGAAAAGGTGGTATGAACTCGACATCTCTTGTTTTTGTAAATATGGTGAGTTCATCGTTCCCGATTCAGCTTATTATGAATAAACATGTTTGCAATGACAATTAGAGATCATAGTTGTTCGTGCCATGCTTGATTAGCTACGAGTTATAATGGTTTACCTTGCGTGCCAACATGCTATTAAGATGGTTGTGATGTGGTATGATGGGGTGGTATCCTCCTTTGAATGATTTAAGTGACTTGACTTGGCACATGTTCACACATGTAGTTGAAACAAATCAACATAGCCTTCACGATATTTATGTTCATGGTGGATTATATCCTACTCATGCTTGCACTCAATGTTTATTAATTTTAATGCATGTTCATGACTGTTGTCGCTCTCTAGTTGGTCGCTTCCCAGTCTTTTGCTAGCCTTCACTTGTACTAAGCAGGAATACTGCTTGTGCATCCAATCCCTTAAACCCCAAAGTTATTCCATATGAGTCCACTATACCTTCCTATATGCGGTATTTACCTGCTGTTCCAAGTAAATTTGTATGTGCCAAACTCTAAACCTTCAAATAAACATTCTGTTTTGTATGCTCGAAAGCTCATGTATCAACTAGGGCTGCCCTTATCTTCCATGTTAGGCGGGTTATTCTCAAGAGGAGTGGACTCCGCTCCTCACTCACAAGAAAATGGCTGGTCACAGGGATGCCCAGTCCCATGCTTTATGCAAACTAAATCAAAATAATTGCAAACAAAACTCCCCCTGGGACTGTTGCTAGTTGGAGACACTCGTTGTTTCGAGCAAGTCATGGATTGATGCTTGTTGGTGGAGGGGGAGTATAAACTTTACCATTCTGTTTGGGAACCGCCTATAATGTGTGTAGCATGGAAGATATCGCCATATCTTAGTTGTTATGTTGACAATGAAAGTATGCCGCTCAAAATATTATTTATCTCTATTTCAAAATCGAGCTTTGGCACCTCTACAAATCCCTGCTTCCCTTTGCGAAGGGCCTATCTATTTACTTTTATGTTGAGTCATCACCCTCTTATTAAAAGCACTAGCTAGAGAGCGCAGCTGTCATTTGCATCCATTACTATTAATTTATATTGGGTATGACTATGATTGGATCTCTTTTACCATGAATTACAATGTGTAGTTGTAGGATCGAAAGTATGTCTAGAGGGGGGGTTGTCGGTGTCAAAACCGGCGGATCTCGGGTAGGGGGTCCCGAACTGTGCGTCTAGGCAGATGGTAACAGGAGACAAGGGACACAATGTTTTACCCAGGTTCGGGCCCTCTTGATGGAGGTAAAACCCTACGTCCTGCTTGATTAATATTGATGATATGGGTAGTACAAGAGTAGATCTACCATGATATCAAGGAGGCTAAACCGTAGAAGCTAGCCTATGGTATGATTGTTGTATGTTCTGTTGTCCTATGGACTAAAACCCTCCGGTTTATATAGACACCGGAGAGGGTTAGGGTTACACAAAGTCGGTTACAATGGTAGGAGATCTAAATATCCGCATCGCCAAGCTTTCCTTCCACGCCAAGGAAAGTCCCTTCCGGACACGGGACGAAGTCTTCAATCTTGTATCTTCACAGTCCAGGAGTCCGGCTGAAGGTATAGTCCGGCCATCCGGACACCCCCTAATCTAGGACTCCCTCAGTAGCCCCTGAACCAGGCTTCAATGATGACGAGTCCGGCGCGCAGATTGTCTTTGGCATTGCAAGGCGGGTTCCTCCTCCAAGTACTTCATAGAAGATTTTAAACACTAAGGATAGTGTCCGGCTCTGCAAAATAAGTTTCCACATATTGCCATAGAGAGAATAACATTTACACAAATCTAATCTGCTGACGTACTCCGCAGCATGACATCACACTACGGCCATTCCTTTATTCAAATCGTTTTTACTCCCCCACCTCAGCGCATTTTGCGAGGCGGTTTCCTTGGCACGTCTTGTCAAAGCAGAGATCATGTCCCCTCATTTATGGGATTCTCATGAATACAGACGTGGGTAACCCAACCGCGCCATTTATCACGGCGCTTGGGGAGATAAGCGAGTTTTACCAGGCTGGTGGGGACGCATAGTCGCATCCTCCCATATAAGGGGATAAGGATCCACCTTTTTACCTACGCCTTCTTCCTCCTTTGCCTATCCATCTTCTGCGCACTCGAGCTCCAGCGCCCAAGCCCGCACTCCCCACCTCAACCTTGTCCAGCCATGTCCGGAGCGGGAGGCAAGTGGATGGTCTCCTCTGTCACGGAGGGCCATGTCAGAAAACTGAGGAAGGCCGGATACTTGTCTAACGACATCGCGCACCGGCTCCCTGAAAAGGGGCAGCTCCTCCCCACCCCAAGGCCCCATGAGAGGGTAGTATTCCTTCCCCATTTCCTCCGCGGACTGGGCTTTCCTCTCCACCCATTTGTCCGGGGGCTCATGTTCTACTATGGCCTGGATTTCCACGATCTGGCCCCGAACTTCATCCTCAACGTATCGGCGTTTATCGTCGTGCGCGAGGCTTTCCTCTGCATCCGCCCCCATTTTGGCCTATGGCTCAAGACATTCAACGTCAAGCCAAAGGTGGTGCGAGGCAACCAGGCGGAGTGCGGAGGCGCCATGGCGGGCAAGATGGCCAATGTCCTATGGCTCGAGGGCGCCTTCATGGAGACCTTGAAGGGGTGGCAGTCAGGGTGGTTTTACATCACCGAGCCGCGCGATCCGAAGTGGATCGCAGCCCCTGAGTTCCGATCTGAACCCCCCACGCGGCTCACGTCCTAGAAAGAGACGGGCCTGTCGTGGGGCGACAAAGAAGAGGTGACCGGACTGCAAAAATGCATCCAAACCCTGGTGAACAAGCAACTCAAGCTTGTCAATGTAGTCCAGGTTATGCTCGTCCTCCGGATCCTCCCGTGTCAACAACGGGATTTCAATCTGTGGGAGTTCGACCCGGCGCAGCACCCAACCCTTAGCAGGCTCTTCGATATGATGTACGAAGAAGTCTGGAAGGTGCTAACCAAAGGCGCCGAGGCTCCCGCATCTGCCTCCGAGGACCGCGGATTCAGCTCGCAGCGTCACGCTGGCGAGGTAAGCTATTTTCACCTTTTACAGGATGTTGGTTTTTCATAGTTTGACTCTGTGCGGGATCTAAACTCCCTTGCGTTTGACGGGCTTGGCAGGTGAAGTCCGGACCGATTAACTGTCCGGCTCCTTTACCCGAAGACCCAGCCAATGCTCGCTTAGCAAAGCTGCTGGTTCCGGCACCTTACGTGGTGCCGGAGAAGAAGGCCAAGAAGAAGGCCACGGGGACTCGAAAGAGTGCCCGCCGTGTGGAGGTGTCGGACTCGTCGTCCGACGAATCCAAGACGCACTCCTCCCGTGAAGATGAGGAGGAGGAAGAAGAAACCTCTCCCCCTCCAGCGGGGGGAGGAAAGAAGAGGAAGGCCTCCCCAACAGGGGAGGCCGAAGGGTCGAAGAAGAGGAAGACCCCTCCTCCGGACTACTCCACCGACGCCAACGAGGGCGAAGGGGAGTGGCTGCACAGGGCCAAGTGCCCGGCGAAATCTTAAGTATTCGGATACCAGAATAACTAATAGCATTCCTTTTATGGCACAGCCTTCCCTTATGTCGAATATAATTATGCAGTCTGCCAAGGCCGGACTCGACGAGTCGTCGAGCGGCTCCCTGGATTTGTCGGATGTGAATTCACTTCCGATGGCTACCTCCCCCCGCCCTATGGACGACGCCGAAGTGTTGTCCCAACAGGTTCCAAGCCAGGAGGAGGTGGTCCTGGAGGCGCCACAAGGCGACTTCCTGGACTCCAGGAGCAAAGGGGACAAGACCCCCCATGGCTCCAAGTCCAGCTTTGTGCCGAACACCGCGCCGAAATCCTCAACGGTTCCGAACTGCGGAAGGCGACCTCCTTCTAAGAGGAGCAAGCCTACTAAGCCGGCGGCCTCCGTCCAACCGGAGGTGCCGGACAATCTGTTGGAGGTGCTTAAGGGCGCCTCCATCGACGAGGAGCACCGTACTATCATGAGTACGGTGATCCAGAAGGTTCAGTCCGCCAAAAGCGGACTGACTGAAGCTTGTGCTAGCCTTCTAACAGGCTTCGAGGTAAGTAAAAAATATGTAAAAAATATTACCGCATAGACAGTAGCCCCTGATGCTCTGTTTGGCGTTCGGAAAGAAAAGCCGAATAGAGGATCTATTAAATTTCGCAGGAGTCTAACAAAAAAATGAGTCAATATGCGTATGTAGGCTTCGCTGCTTGCAACCGCCGCACTGACTGCGGAGGTCGGCACCCTGAAGCAGGGCCTCAAGCGGTCCGAGTAAGAGCTCGGCCTTACCAAGCGGCAGCTCGAGGAGAAATAAGGTAAGAGATACCTAAAAAAAGATATAAAAAGATGCAATTGCAAAAAATGACAAGATTACGTTCTTATTGTAGGGGCCACAACTGAGGTGGCGACCCTCAAGCAGGCATTGTCCGAGGCCGAGAAGAGAGTGGCCTCGGAGCGCGTCGAGCGAGAGAAATTTGAGGCGCAGGTCGGCGAGGCGCGGCAAGAGCTTCAGGCTCTGATGAAAAAACATGAGAGTTTGGAGCTCGACTCGAAGACGCAAGCGTCCGAGCTCGCGGCGGCTATTGAAAGTGCCAAATCTGCCAAGGCTGAATCCCAGAAGGCCCTCCAGGAGTTGGATGCAGTGAAAAAGATAGCGGCGGGTAAGGCATTCTTTATGCAAAGCAGACATATAAAAGTAAACTACTTGTTACTTACCCGAATCCGGAGCTCTCCAGGAGCATTCGTAGATCTTCCCCGTAGCGTGTCCGATGCCGCCACATTCTACCGAGCCGCGGAAAGCAGCTCAACGGAGAAGGTGTTCTGGTCTCAGTATGCTGAGGCCGGAAACCCTGTGCCCTTGAGCGACCAGCTGAAGCAGCTGGTCGAGCTCCACAAGGCGGCCGAACAGGCCATGAAGGGCTTCATAGTTCGGCTGTGGCCTGGAGAGGCCCTTCCTGGGAGCTACTTCGGACTGGTGCGGCGGCTGGTGGAGGCCTGTCCAAGGCTCGAGGTCATCAAGCGCTCCGTCTGCATCGAAGGTGCCCGGAGGGCCCTTGCCCGTGCTAAGGTGCACTGGGGTAAGCTGGACGGTGAGAAGCTTGTGAGGGACGGGCCGCCGCCGGGGAAAGAGCATCGCAAGCCCGAGAACTATTATAAGGATGTTCTGGCGGGTGCCCGCCTTATGGCGGATGAATGTACCAGGGATGTAATTTTGAGTAAACTCGCTCATATTGTCCTGTGCGCTAAAAACTTGTTCATATGCGCTAAGCAATGCTTTTTGAATTAAAAATATTACTTTCTGTGCGGCCGTTTATAAAAAAATGAGAGATGGCCAGTCGTCGGCTTCTGCCCCCATGCCACTAGTGCTGGGGTGTTCGGGATAAACCTGAGCGCTCTTTTTCCCATGTTTGGGTCCTTCGAGGGAGGCGCTCAGCACAACGAACAAGGCAATCAGACTATAATGCTTGAACACTCTCACTTAGCCATAGAACTCTATAATTTTAAATTTCGGCGAAGCCCCTAGTATTCGGAAGACCGAGTTCGGGGCGCTATCCACGCCTTGGCCGGACAAAGCCGGCTCCTCGCTCTAAGCGGCATAAGTCTTTAGGGACTCGAAAAACCTCTCGAACAGCGACCGGTCTCTCGCCTCATCATGACAGTCAGTTTTAGCTTTCTCTACTGAGGTGCTCAGCCCAGCTCAACTGGGGCACAATCGCAGTAGTTCTCCTAGTGCTACCTTAGCCGATATAGCAGAACGTAAGGCACCAAAACATAGGAGCCGGGCAAACCCAACTATTGACCCAAATCATGATTCAGAGCCGATGCATATAGTGTTATAAGTTCAGGGTGCCGCACTTGTGAAAGTGTTCGGACTTCTCACACCATATTGAGGGGTACTGAAGCCCCTGGCGTATTTGCCGTACCACGGTGTATGGGTGCAACATGTCATTAATAAACATATATATAAAAAGATTGTAATGCAAAAAATAGACGGAAAGCTATGCATTGTTTATAGAAAGGCTGCGATCAAAGCAGAACGATACAAATAGTGCGATAAGCAAAAAGTTGGACTATTTAACATGTCCCGTCCAGGGGCAGGCCGCGGAATTGTATGCAAAACAGGTATACTGCTCGTAATAGGGACCACCTGGGAGTTCCATAATGCGGCATGGCTTGTCTGCTTTCCTGGATCTTGCATTGTTTGTGCGGCAGTTGGATTGCCGAACAGGTCGTCCGAGGTATGGAGTCCTGAAAGTAAGAGAAAAATAAAAAGGAATTCGGCAGCCCCTAGTACGGTTTAAGCCGTGTTTTGGGCGTGCCGTGATGGTGCCCCTCCCCCTGTGCCCATGGTATTTCAAGAGCGTAGTTATGTACGCGAAGCACTAGTTTCGCTATTTTGCGAGGGCTGGGGTTGGGGCCGCATTGCTACGCCTGCTCAGAATGTGCTAGGCGGTCTTGTTGTAGGTTACTCCGGGCGCGCTTGACAGTGTCCGGCCTTTTAACGGCCGGACTGGAGAACTGCCTAAAGAGGCTGCTTTGTACTTCCGCTGTGAGGGCCGCCGTGTGCTCCTCCGTTCGAAGGGAGCGTTCGGTGTTTCCATTGACTGTGATTACTCCTCGAGGGCCTGGCATCTTGAGCTTGAGGTATGCGTAGTGCAGCACCGCATTGAACTTTGCAAATGCGGTTCGTCCGAGCAGTGCGTGATAGCCACTGCGGAACGAGACTATGTCAAAGATTAACTCCTCGCTTCGGAAATTATCCGGAGATCCAAAGACCACTTCAAGTGTGACTGAGCCTGTACAGTTGGCCTCTACACCTGGTACGATGCCTTTAAAGGTCGTTTTGGTGGGCTTAATCCTTGAGGGATCTATGCCCATTTTCCGCACTGTATCATGATAAAGTAGGTTCAGGCTGCTGCCGCCGTCCATAAGGACTCTTGTGAGATGAAATCCGTCAATAATTGGGTCTAGAACCAATGCGGCGAACCCGCCATGACGGATGCTAGTGGGGTGGTCCCTTCGATCAAAAGTGATCGGGCAGGAGGACCATGGGTTGAACTTTGGGGCGACTGGCTCCATCGCGTGTACGTCCCGTAACGCAGGCTTCCGCTCCCTTTTGGGGATGTGGGTTGCGTATATCATGTTCACCGTCCGCACTTGTGGGGGAAAACCCTTCTGTCCACTGTTGTTCGGCGGCCTGGGCTCCTCCTCGTCATCGCTATGCAGCCCCTTGTCTCTATTTTCAGCATTTAACTTGCCTGCCTGCTTGAACACCCAACAATCCCTGTTGGTGTGATTGGCTGGCTTTTCGGGGGTGCCATGTATCTGGCATAAGCGGTCGAGTGTTCGGTCCAAACTGGACGGGCCCTGAGTATGGCTTTTTCCGCTGACCGGATTTGTAGCCTCTGAATCCGGCATTGACTGCCGTATCCTCGTTGCTGTCGCTGTTAACGCGACGCTTTTGCTTGTTCCGACGCGACCTGCCACTTTTGTCCTTGGTATCCGAATTACCAGGGTTTTTGGTTAAGTTGTTGCTGCGAGCTAGCCAGCTGTCTTCTCCCGCGCAAAAGCGGGTCATAAGTGTCGTGAGGGCTGCCATAGATTTCGGCTTTTCCTATCCAGGGTGCCGGGCCAGCCACTCGTCGCGGATATTATGCTTGAAGGCTGCTAGGGCCTCTGCGTCTGGACATTCGACTATTTGGTTTTTCTTTGTTAGGAACCGTGTCCAGAATTTCCTGGCCGATTCCTCTGGCTGCTGAATTATGTGGCTTAGGTCATCAGCGTCTGGTGGTCGCACATAAGTGCCCTGGAAGTTGTCAAGGAATGCGGCTTCCAGTTCCTCCCAAGAACCAATTGATTCTGCTGGCAAGCTGTTAAGCCAATGCCGGGCTGGTCCCTTAAGTTTGAGTGGGAGGTATTTGATGGCGTGTAGATCATCGTCGCGGGCCATGTGGATGTGAATGAGATAATCCTCGATCCATACCACAGGATCTGTTGTGCCATCATATGATTCGATGTTCACGGGTTTGAAACCCTCAGGGATTTTATGATCCATTACTTCATCTGTGAAGCATAGTGGGTGTGCGGCGCCTATGTATTGGGCTATATCATGACGTAGCTCGAACGAGCTTTGTCTATTGTGTTCGGCTCGGCCAGATTCATTATATCCGGAGTGACGATCCCCATCACATGCCGTGGGGTTCCCACACGATTCGCAGATCGATCTTGTTTGCCTTGCCTTGTCCTCCAGTATCTCTCGCAGGTCTGGCGCATTTTCCCGTGCCTTAGTATGTTTTGAGCGGCGCCGGGGCACGGCTTGAGTGGAGGGTCGAGAGGCCTCTCTGTCACGGCCACGAGGTGGCCGGTCGGCCATGTCATGCGCTGGTGATGTAGGTTTAGGTGCTTCCTCCTCTAATCGGGGTAGCAGCCTGCACTTTGGATAGCTCTTGGAGGGGCGTTCGAGTTCATACTCTTCGGCAGCAAGGACTTCAGTCCATCTGTCGGCTAGCAAATCTTGATCAGCTCTAAGATGTTGCTGCTTTTTCTTGAGGCTGCTTGCCGTGGCTATAAGCCTGCGTTTTGAACGCTCTTGTTCGACGGGATCCTCTGGCATGACGAATTAGTCGTCGTCGAGGCTTGCCGCGTCTTCGGAGGGAGGCATATAATTGTCATCCTCGACCTCTCTGTCTGCCACTCTCTCATGAGGGCTGGCTTCTCCATCTTCCTGTGCTGAATCTTGCTGGAGGGGTGTTCTTCGGTGCTATCCGGAGTATTATTATCCCCCGTGCCGGAATCACCGTTTTTTCTTTGGCGGGATTTAGAACGGCGCCGCTGACGCCGGCGCTTAGGTTATTTCTTGGAGGGGTCATCCCCCGCCGTTCCATCGCCATCTCCATCTTTTGGAGTGTCCACCATATTTATGTCATACAAAGAGGTGGCTTTCCAGTGCCCTATAGGCGCTGGTTCTTGATCGTCTCCTGCATCGGCGTCCATACCGTCGATGTCTTCGGAGTCGAAATCGAGCATGTCGGTTAAATCGTCGACAGTGGCTACAGAGTGGGTGGTGGGTGGGCTTTCAATTTCTTCATCGTCCGTATCCCAACCTTGCTGACCGTAGTCCGGCCAGGATTCTCCTGATAAAGAGAGAGACTTTAGTGACTTCAGGATATCGCCAAAGGGCGAGTGCTGAAAGATGTCCGCGGCGGTGAACTCCATGATCGGCGCGCAATCGGATTCGACCGGCAGGGCCACGGAGGGCTCGGAGTCTGGGGTGGAGTCCGGCGCTTTGGAGTCACGGGCCTTGCGGAGTACGGGGCTGGTGTTCGGCTCAATCGCCTTTGAGATCGCAGCCCCCGAGGCGGCGTCCAACCACTCATCCTCGATCGGCGCAGTGGGCCCCGAATTAAGGGTCGGAATCGATGCATGTGCGGCCTCCAAGGCACGGTTCGGCGGCAGAGCTAGATCATGCCCATCGAGACAGTGCGGCGCGATCAGCTGTGGCCCGAATCCATCGAAGATCAAGTCTCCGCAGATATCAACTGTGTAGTTTAAGTTTCCAAACCTGACCTAATGGCCAGGGGCGTAGCTTTCGATCTGCTCCAGATGGCCAAGCGAATTGGCCCGCAGTGCGAAGCCGCCGAAGACGAAGATTTGTCCGGGAAGAAAAGTCTCACCCTGGACTGCATCGTTGTTGATGATCGAAGGAGCCATCGGGCCTAAATGCGACGACACAGAGGAACTCTCAATGAAAGCACCAATGTCAGTGTCAAAACTGGCGGATCTCGGGTAGGGGGTGCCGAACTGTGCGTCTAGGCGGATGGTAACAGGAGACAAGGGACACAATGTTTTACCCAGGTTCGGGCCCTCTTGATGGAGGTAAAACCCTACATCCTGCTTGATTAATATTGATGATATGGGTAGTGCAAGAGTAGATCTACCACGAGATCATGGAGGCTAAACCCTAGAAGCTAGCCTATGGTATGATTGTTGTATGTTCTGTTGTCCTACGGACTAAAACCCTCCGGTTTATATAGACACTAGAGAGGGTTAGGGTTACACAAAGTTGGTTACAATGGTAGGAGATCTAAATATCCGCATCGCCAAGCTTGCCTTCCACGCCGAGGAAAGTCCCTTCCGGACACGGGACGAAGTCTTCAATCTTGTATCTTCACAGTCCAGGAGTCCGGCTGAAGGTATAGTCCGGCCATCCGGACACCCCCTAATCCAGGACTCCCTCAGGGGTGATTAGACTACTTGACCAAATAAAAATCTAGCCTTTTCCCAATTTTAGTTCTTGGCAGATTTTAGCTATGTTAGCACAAGTCAAGCAATCTCCACACAATTCAAGCAAGCATGCAAAAGAGTATATGAGCAGCGGAAAATAAAGCATGCAACTTGCAAGAATGTAAAGGGAAGGGTTTGGAGGATTCAAACGCAATTGGAGACACGGATGTTTTTGTCGTGGTTTCGATAGGTGGTGCTATCGTACATACACGTTGATGGAGACTTCAACCCACGGAGGGTAACGGTTGCGCGAGTCCACAGAGGGCTCCACCCATGAAGGGTCCACGAAGAAGCAACCTTGTCTATTCCATCATGGCCGTCGCCCACGAAGGACTTGCCTCACTAGCGGTAGATCTTCACGAAGTAGGTGATCTCCTTGCCCTTACAAACTCCTTGGTTCAACTCCACAATCTTGTCGGAGGCTCCCAAGTGACACCTAGCCAATCTAGGAGACACCACTCTCCAAGAAGTAACAAATGGTGTGTTGATGATGAACTCCTTGCTCTTGTGCTTCAAATGATAGTCTCCCCAACACTCAACTCTCTCTCACAGGATTTGGATTTGGTGGAAAGAATATTTGAGTGGAAAGCAACTTGGGGAAGGCTAGAGATCAAGATTCATATGGCTGGAATGGAATATCTTGACCTCAACACAAGTGTAGGTGGTACTCTCTCAGAAAATGTGTATTGGAAGTGTAGGTATGTTCTGATGGCTCTCTTCACGAATGAAGAGTGGGTGGAGGGGTATATATAGCCTCCACACAAAATCTAACCGTTACACACGATTTGCCAAACTCGGTGGGACCGAATGGTTAAACTTGGTCGGACCGATTCAGCAAACCTAGTGACCGTTAGGATTTTTGGTGGGACTGAGATGCAACTAGGTAGGACCGATATGGTTAGGGTTAGGGCATAACGTAATCTTGGTGTGACCGATTACACAAACTCGGTGGGACCGATTTTGGTAATAAGCTAACCAGAGAGTTGGTCAGGTGAACTCGGTGGGACCGATTCGCTCATCTCGGTGAGACCGAAATGTTACAAAAGGGAAACAGAGAGTTTACATTGCAATCTTGGTGGGACCGATCGCTCATCTCGGTAAGACCGAAATGTTACGAAGGGAAACAGAGAGATTACAATCCCATCTCAGTGAGACCGAGATCCCTATCGGTGAAACCGATTTGCCTAGGGTTTGTGGCAGTGGCTATGACATTTGAAACTCGATGGCGCCGGATAGAAAGAATCGGTGGGGCCGAGTTTGACTTTTGGTTTAGGTCATATGAGGATGTGGGAAGATAGTTGAGGGTTTTGGAGCATATCACTAAGCACTTGAAGCAAGAGGCTCATTAAGCAACACCTCATCCCTCCTTGATAGTATTGGCTTTTCCTATAGACTCAATGTGATCTTGGATCACTAAAATATAAAATGTAGAGTCTTGAGCTTCAAGCTTGAGCCAAACTTTTTGTCCTTAGAATTTTGAGGGATCCACTTTCATCATCCATGCCATGCCATTCATTGAGATTTTCCTGAAATATTAATCTTGGAATAATGTTAGCTCAATGAGCTATATGTTGTTAGGAATTACCAAAACCACGCAGGGATAGTTGCACTTTCAATCTCCCCCTTTTTGGTAATTGATGACAACATATAGATCAAAGCTTCGACAAATGATAATAAGAGTGAAAGATATTGTCGCTTTGAGAAGTATGTGAAAAGCAAGAGCTCCCCTTAAATTTGTGCATATCGTAAGATTTGCTTTGGACTGCAAATGCACAATGAGTTAGGATCATGGGTTACTCTTCCATGTCACATACATCTTGGTGGAGTGCTAAAAATGATAAGAATTAAATACATGCACTCATCACCAAGCAAAGTGAATGATCATATAAGGATAAGTAAGATAATATCATCTAACAAGCATAAGTGTAGCTTATGATAAAACACACATGATCATCAATGTCTCACAGATAATATCATAGTATCTCAAGCAATCAAAAGCAAACAAAGTTCAACCAAGAAGACAAGAGAGAACAAAAGCAAACTCTCTCTCTCGAAGCCTATGATCTATACATTTTTCTCCCCCTTTGGCAACAAGTTACCAAAAAGTTCCTAGAAAATGCATAGCACTAAATCGTCTCTCAGGCTTGGTCTTCAGGTGGTGGTGTCCAGAGAACTCCAAGAACGAAGGCTTCAGTCAATGTAGATGGAGCTGCTGGAGTAGGTGCTGGAGCTGGTGGCACTGAAGCTGTAGCTGGTGCAGATGAAGTGGCTCTGGTGCCAGTTACTGGCACTGCAGTTGACCTCTGAGCTCTAGGAACTCTGGCAAATGCCTCAGTTGTTGTCTTGCCCTTCCTCTCCTGCATGTCATCCCGAAGTTGCTCCACAGCAGACTGAATCTCAGTTACTTTGACATCTAAATCATAGAATTTTTGTTCCATGATTCTTTCCAGGCTATCCTGGTTTTGAGTTAGGGTGGCCAACCCCTTCTCAATCCTCAGAGTTGATGCTATCAAATAACTAAGATGGTCCTGCTTGCTCTTCAAAAAGTACTCAGATGCCTCCTCTTGAGTTGGCATCTTGGCAGCCTTCTCTTTCTTTGCTTTCTCCTTCTTTGCTTGTGCTTGCACTGAGGAGGGTTCATCTTCATTCATCACAACTTGATTGTCTTCAAAATCTGGATAGATGGGAAAGTGTTCTTATCCAACAAGTATGTGCCTGTGCCCATCTTTGAGTTTATTAACTCCTGGATCTGTGGGGCATATCCACAACTTCTTTTCTGGTCAGCTGTTGTCCTCTTGATAGTCTCAACTATAAGGCTCATGACCTTGAACTTATGTGGCACATCAAATATATGTAGCAAGTTAATTTCATGGCCTCTGATCATTCTGTGATCTCCAGACTTGGGCAAGAGAGTGTGCCTTAGGATCCAATTGATTGTAGGTAGCCCTGACAGTAAGTGTTTTACTGACCCAAACTGGTGAGTCTCAAGATCATCTTCAGGAATCTCCTTGTACATGTTTGCCATAGAGTTGTGATCCATCTTCTTCTTGGCATAGACATCCAAGTCATCTTCACTTTCCTTTGGGGCATTGATCAGATTTGCCCATTCCTCAATAGTTGATTGGTATCTCGTTCCTTCAGACATCCAAACTATCCTGCCATCTGGATAGAAGTGTGCTGTGGAGTAGAATTGCATTATGAGCTCCTCATTCCACTTTGTGAGCTTCTACCCAACAAAGTCTGCAACTCCACAAGCACTGAAGCTGTCATACACACCAGGATAGTGTGCCTCATTTTCCTTGATATACTTCCAGTCGACCCACCTCATTTCACACACTATAGGCTTTTTGTCCAACAACACTGTCTCATAGAAATCTTGCTGTTCCTTTGTGTGGAACCTGTAATCAACAGCAGTCCTTCTCCTTGTAGCATATGGATCCGTCTCTCTCCATTTCCTCAACCCTGAGTCTTTCCTGATCTTCATGTTCTCAGCCACAGGATGAGCATCATTGTGGTCTGGAATCTTGGGTTTGAGCTTCCTCAGGACTTGTCCTTCATCATCTTCATCAGCAGCAACTTCAGGCATTGGGGGCTTGTTCTTCTCAGCAGCTGGTATACTCCTGGTATTCCTCTTAGGTGCAGTCTTGGGCTTGGAGGCAGCTTTGGGTGCATCTTTGGGCTTTGATGTTGCATCCCCTGACTTTATAGCATCACCCATCAGCTTCTGGGCCTTAGGTGCTGGTGCAGCAACCTCTTCTTCCTCTTCTTCTTCTTCTAAAGAGTGCTTCTCAAATTCTGTCATTGGATCAATTTTCTTACACCATCTGCCCCTCTTTCTTTCCTTCTTCTCTTTTGCAGCCTCATCTCCTCCAGTTGACTTGGAGGATTTCTGAGAGGATGCACTGGCTTTGGACATTGGTTGTCTTCCTGCTGGCCTTTTGATCTTCATCCCTGGCTTAACTACAGCTGAGCTGTACTCCTTCTTGAGCACCTTCTTCTTTGAAATGGCCTCATCCTCTACTGCCACATAATCCTCATCCTCAGATTCTGAGGTTCTCTTCTTCCTTGTCCTGGTGGTAGCTTTTGGCAAATTGCTTGGAGTGCTTCTGCTTCCTTCATCTGAGCTGCTAGAGGGACTAGTGCCCTCACTCATGTGAATCTGCTCTTCTGACTTGTTCTGGCTGTCACTCTGATCAGACATGTTGCAAACACTAACTGCAGACCCTGTGAATAGATTGTAGATGAGATAGAGTGGATGAGCATCACAAAATGCAGAGATTTTTGCAAAAGAATGAGTCAAAAACTTAGTTTTAGTTTTCCACAGAAAGCATTTCGGATCAACCGATTTGCAAACTCGGTGATACCGAAGCAGTTGTTGGAACCAAAACTAGTGAACTCGGTCAGACCGAGTCACAGTTCGGTGGCACTGAGACTGCTAGGGTTTCACAAAGTCCCGAAATCGGTCACACCGATTTGTAATTCTCGGTCAGACCGAGAGTTACTAGTGCAATGGCGTTAGCCGAATCGGTGGGACCGAGTTTTTCAACTCGGTGGGTCCGAGATGGTTTCAGTGGAAACCTAACCCTAAATTTTCGATTCAATTCTAATCTACGAAGTGTTTTGACTGGATAGAAGCATTTCAATCGTGGCAAGATTCATAATGAACACAATGTGCTAGGAATCGGACGGGGATAGCACTGTGATCGAGTCCATACCCTAGTTCGGCGATGAACTCGCTATGGCGGCAACGGCGGGGAAGAATTCCGTTGACGGCGGCAGAGACTAGCAACAGGAGGCGGCCGGCGACGAGGAGGACGATCCGGAGACCCAAGAGGCAGAGCGAGCTATGCGCGGGCGAAGGGGTTTCGAAGAAATTTCCAAAAAATTTCCCGTGAGTATATATAGCCCGACCCTGTCGGTGTGACCGAGTGGAACAACTCGGTGGCACCGAGATGCATAACTGTTGACAGTTACAGCAACTCGGTGTGACCGAAAAGTTCAAATCGGTTGCACCAAGATTGAAAACCTACGACTTAGTGATCTCGGTATGACCGAAATGGAGGAATCGGTCAGACCGAAACGCACAAAGAAGTTTTGGAAGTTTAAGTCTATGACGAATCGGGGACTCCGAGTGCTCCTCACACAGAGTGGTTCGAATCTGACTTGATCAAATTTTGTGATGTAGCATGAATAGAGTTTGAGACGAGAAAAGCATAGATAGCTAGAGAGGGTTCTTAGGCATTCTTGTCCATCCACTTGGCAAAAGAAAAGAAAACCAATCAATCAAAACAACAAGTGGATGTCCTCGAATGAGTAAAATATGCAATCAACATGCTCACACAATAAAATGGCAATTGAAATATGTGGCAAAGCATGCACAACCAATTCTAGCATCTATCAAACAATTGGCGATGACTAGGTCATCTATATATGAGTATATTGACTTAGGAGTCAAATGAGAACATTTGATCATAGGTCATACTCATCGTTTAAGCACAAGTGGGGTTACCACTTTTACATAAAGCATTGTTGTGTTCACACCATTAGAGTTGCTTTAGCTCAATTCTTAGAGTAAAGCTCCCCTAGATGTGAGATCCACCTAAGAGGGATGAACTAACCTTGGGTTTTGTCGATGATGACTTCATCTAGATGTTAAAGATGTGGATGCTCAATGTTGATGTAGATCATTTGGAGCTATCCATTGGAGTGAGTTGCACTTTCAATACCTACACGGGTTAGTCCCACAAGGAACAAACAAGGATATCCATAGACATAGAGTGATGCACACACAAGATGATGTTTATGAAAGCTTTTAGGTTACCTTGTCCCTTGTCTTACCAACAAGAGGGTTTGTGACTCCTTGAACTAGTGCAAGATGTGGAAGTTGATTGCACTTGTTCTTGCCAAGATGATAAGAGTGAAGTATGTTGGCGGAGTCACCCTCAAGAACTCTCTAGTTCTTCTTCTTCGGGATCCACACCATCTTGATGGGAATCCTCGGTGTTGTAGTTGTACTTGATGAAATGGAACTTGAAGTAGTCTTGGGAACCCACTTGACCAAGGCCTTAGGAGCTTCTTCAAATGCATCAATTTCCTCTTGAAGCTTGTCCTTGCCTTTTTGCTTGTGGTCTTGTGGTGGAAGATCATCTTGAGCTTGTGTCCCTTTGAAAGAAGTAGGATCATACTTCTCTTGTTGAGGAACAAACTTTCGTTCAAAACCAACACCTTGGTTCTTCCGGTGCCTTCCTTGCTTGCGTACAATTTCCTCGAATTGCTTACTTCCGGCAAGGCTCTTGTAAACACCTTTCTCTATAATTCCCTTCAATAAGCTATTTTCTTGCTCAAGTGTAACTTGGATAAGAGAATCATTAGTGGAATCAAGAGAACTACTAGAAGCAACAATATTGGATTTAGCATGATTATTGTTACTACTAGAGGAAGAATCTTTCTTGTTCTTGTTACTAGACTTGACTTGAGGCATGTAAGTGGATAAGAGTAAACGCTTGGCAATGTAAGAAGAACTTTTCTTACGAAGATCATCATTGATTCCTTTTAAGAACTCATGCTCTTGCTCAAGGTTGATATTTTCAAAGCGCAATTTCTCATGAGTCCTTAAAAGTTCTCGATGATCTCCTAAGATAGTTTCATGAGCTAACTTAAGAGTGTTTAGTTCTTTAGTTAGAGACTCAATCTTCTCCTTATCATTGTCATTCGTTTTATCTTGATTAGCATGATTAATTGACGTTTCATCATAGTATTCATCACTAGAGTTGTCAATAAGTAAATCATCATCACCTAACAAGTCATCTTCATCACTATTGAAATCAACATACTCGGGGTGTGATACCTTTGGGCCTTTAGACATGAAGCATGTCCCAACTCCTTCATTTGGTGAGTCAAATATGTCGTAGGAGTTGGTTGTCACAAGTGCTAGACCGGCAACACCTTCATCTTGAGTATATTCGGAGTCGGAGTGATAGCTTCTCTCGGAGTGGTTGTCGGAGTCGGAGCCGGATACCCATTCACCAACATGAGCTTGATGTCTTCGTTTTGTGTAGCTCCTTGATGACTTGTCCTTTCTTTCCGAATCCTTGCTTCTCCGTGAGGGTCTTCGTACATAACGATCATCTCTACTCCTTTCTCTAGATGGTGATTCTTCTCTTCTACTTCTTCTCTTGGGAGAATCTTCTCTTCTCTTGTAGGGGGCCGTACACTCATTGGAATAGTGTCCGGGCCTTCCACAATTGTAGTAGTTTCGCTCTCGACTAGAAGATCTTTTGTCATTGTAGGACCTTGACTTGGAGCTTCTCTCTTTGCTTCTACTCTTGTAGAACTTGTTGAAGTTCTTCACCATTAAGCTCAATTATTCATTAAAGGTTTGTTTCTCACTCGATGATGTGGGGGCTTCACATGAGGCTTCGTAAGCACCACTTGATTTGTTGTGAAGTTCCTCTTTATCCTTGAGTGACATCTCATGAGCAACAATTCTTCCAATGACTTCTGTTGGCTTGAGATCTTTGTAATTGGGCATCATTTGGATCAATGTGCACACGGTATCATATTTTCCATCCAAGGCTCTTAGGATCTTCTTGATGATGAATCTATCGGTCATCTCTTCACTCCCTAGGCCGGCAATCTCATTTGTGATAAGAGCAAGCCTAGAGTACATTTCAGCGACACCTTCACCATCCTTCATTTTGAACTTGTCAAGTTGACTTTGAAGCACATCCAATTTGGATTCCTTGACGGAGTCGGTACCTTCGTGCGTATCAATCAAAGTATCCCAAATTTCCTTTGCATTCTCAAGACGGCCGATTTTGTTGAATTCTTCGGGGCACAATCCGTTGAAGAGGATATCACAAGCTTGAGCGTTGTATTGCAGCATCTTCAACTCTTCCGCGGTAGCTTCACGGTTCGGTTCTTTCCCATCCAAGAATTCACCTTGCAAGCCAATACACACAATAGCCCAAACGGCGGGGTTATGTCCAAGAATATGCATTTTCATCTTATGCTTCCAACTAGCAAAATTAGTACCATCAATGTAAGGACCTCTACGGTGATAATTTCCCTCGCTAGACGCCATACTCTCCTAGGTTGTGAAACCAAGGCTATGACCACCAAAAGCTATGGAAATCAAAGCAAATGGAGACCAAAGCTCTGATACCACTTGTGGGATCGAAAGTATGTCTAGAGGGGGGGTGATTAGACTACTTGACCAAATAAAAATCTAGCCTTTTCCCAATTTTAGTTCTTGGCAGATTTTAGCTATCTTAGCACAAGTCAAGCAATCTCCACACAATTCAAGCAAGCATGCAAAAGAGTATATGAGCAGCGGAAAATAAAGCATGCAACTTGCAAGAATGTAAAGGGAAGGGTTTGGAGGATTCAAACGCAATTGGAGACACGGATGTTTTTGTCGTGGTTCCGATAGGTGGTGCTATCGTACATCCACGTTGATGGAGACTTCAACCCACGGAGGGTAACGGTTGCGCGAGTCCACGGAGGGCTCCACCTACGAAGGGTCCACGAAGAAGCAACTTTGTCTATTCCATCATGGCCGCCGCCCACGAAGGACTTGCCTCACTAGCGGTAGATCTTCACGAAGTAGGCGATCTCCTTGCCCTTACAAACTCCTTGGTTCAACTCCACAATCTTGTCGGAGGCTCCCAAGTGACACCTAGCCAATCTAGGAGACACCACTCTCCAAGAAGTACCAAATGGTGTGTTGATGATGAACTCCTTGCTCTTGTGCTTCAAATGGTAGTCTCCCCAACACTCGACTCTCTCTCACAGGATTTGGATTTGGTGGAAAGAATATTTGAGTGGAAAGCAACTTGGGGAAGGCTAGAGATCAAGATTCATATGGTTGGAATGGAATATCTTGACCTCAACACAAGTGTAGGTGGTACTCTCTCAGAAAATGTGTATTGGAAGTGTAGGTATGTTCTGATGGCTCTCTTCACGAATGAAGAGTGGGTGGAGGGGTATATATAGCCTCCACACAAAATCTAACCGTTACACATGATTTGCCAAACTCGGTGGGACCGAATGGTTAAACTCGGTCGAACCGATTCAGCAAACCTAGTGACCGTTAGGATTTTCGGTGGGACTGAGATGCAACTCGGTAGGACCGATATGGTTAGGGTTAGGGTATAATGTAATCTC
The DNA here is from genome assembly GCF_056163025.1 of Triticum urartu. Classification (NCBI taxonomy): domain Eukaryota; kingdom Viridiplantae; phylum Streptophyta; class Magnoliopsida; order Poales; family Poaceae; genus Triticum; species Triticum urartu. The sequence continues at coordinate 176,331,558 of NC_141879.1, forward strand.
GGTGTGACCGATTACACAAACTCGGTGGGACCGATTTTGGTAATAAGCTAACCAGAGAGTTGGTCAGGTGAACTAGGTGGGACCGATTTGCTGATCTCGGTGAGACCGAAATGTTACAAAAGGGAAACAGAGAGTTTACATTGCAATCTCGATGGGACCGATTGCTCATCTCGGTAAGACCAAAACGTTTAGAAGGGAAACAGAGAGATTACAATCCCATCTCGGTGAGACCGAGATCCCTATCGGTGAAACCGATTTGCCTAGGGTTTGTGGCAGTGGCTATGACATTTGAAACTCGATGGCGCCGGATAGAAAGAATCGGTGGGGCCGAGTTTGACTTTTGGTTTAGGTCATATGAGGATGTGGGAAGATAGTTGAGGGTTTTGGAGCATATCACTAAGCACTTGAAGCAAGAGGCTCATTAAGCAACACCTCATCCCTCCTTGATAGTATTGGCTTTTCCTATAGACTCAATGTGATCTTGGATCACTAAAATATAAAATGTAGAGTCTTGAGCTTCAAGCTTGAGCCAAACTTTTTGTCCTTAGAATTTTGAGGGATCCACTTTCATCATCCATGCCATGCCATTCATTGAGCTTTTCCTGAAATATTAATCTTGGAATAATGTTAGCTTAATGAGCTATATGTTGTTAGGAATTACCAAAACTACCCAGGGATAGTTGCACTTTCACTAGTCAGTCCTTGATCTTTAAAGGTGCTCTGCATTTATGTTTTGCGGTCTCAGAAAGGGCTAGCGAGATACCATCTTGTTATATCATATTATGATTGTTTTGAGAAAGTGTTATCATCCCAGATTTATTATTATGACTCGCTAGTTGATTATGCTATTGATATGAGTAAACATGAGACCTAAGAGTTATTGCAAATGTGGTTAGTTATAATTTTGCTGAAAACTTGAATGCTGGCTTTACATATTTACAACAACAAGAGCAAACCGAGTTTGTAGAAGTTTTTCTTTATTACTTTCAGTTTATCAACTGAATTGCTTGAGGATAAGCAAAGGTTTAAGCTTTTGGGGGAGTTGATACGTCTCCGTCGTATCTACTTTTCCAAACACTTTTGCCCTTGTTTTGGACTCTCACTTGCATGATTTGAATGGAGCTAACCCGGACTGACGCTGTTTTCAGCAGACTTTCCATGGTGTTGTTTATGTGTAGAAACAAAAGTTCTCGGAATGACCTGAAACTCCACGGAACTTCTTTTCGGAAATAATAAAAAATCCTTGCCAAAGATGAAGACCAGGGGGCCCACACCCTGTCCACGAGGGTGGGGGCATGCCCTCCCCCTAGGGCGCGCCCCCTACCTAATGGGCCCCCTGGAGCTCCTCCGACGCTAACTCCAACTCTATATATTTGCTTTCGGGGAGAAAAAAATCAAGGAGAAGAAATAATCGCGTTTTACGATACGGAGCCACCACCAAGCCCTAAAACCTCTCGGGAGGGCTGATCTGGAGTCCGTTCGGGGCTCCGGAGAGGGGGATTTGTTGCCGTCGTCATCATCAACCATCCTCCATCACCAATTTCATGATGCTCACCGCCATGCGTGAGTAATTCCATCGTAGGCTTGCTGGACGGTGATGGGTTGGATGAGATCTATCATGTAATCGAGTTAGTTTTGCTAGGGTTTGATCCCTAGTATCCACTATGTTCTGAGATTGATGTTGCTATGACTTTGCTATGCTTAATGCTTGTCACTAGGGCCCGAGTGCCATGATTTCAGATCTGAAGCTATTATGTTTTCATGAATATATGTGTGTTCTTGATCCTATCTTGCAAGTCTATAGTCACCTACTATGTGTTATGATCCGGCAACCCCGAAGTGACAATAACTGGGACCACTCCCGGTGATGACTATAGTTTGAGGAGTTCATGTATTCACTATGTGCTAATGCTTTGTTCCGGTTCTCTATTAAAAGGAGTCCTTAATATCCCTTAGTTTCCATTAGGACCCCGCTGCCACGGGAGGGTAGGACAAAAGATGTCATGCAAGTTCTTTTCCATAAGCACGTATGACTATATTCGGAATACATGTCTACATTACATTGATGAATTGGAGCTAGTTCTGTGTCACCCTATGTTATGACTGTTACATGATGAACCGCATCCGACATAATTATCCATCACCGATCCAATGCCTACGAGCTTTTCCTATACTGGTTCTAGCTTATTTACTTTCCCATTGCTACTGTTACAATCACTACAAAACACCAAAAATATTACTTTTGCTTCCGTTACTTTTGTTACCGTTACCACTACTATCATATTACTTTGCTACTTAATACTTTGCTGCAGATATTAAGTTATCCAGGTGTGGTTGAATTGACAACTCAACTGCTAATACTTGAGAATATTCTTTGGCTCCCCTTGTGTCGAATCAATAAATTTGGTTTGAATACTCTACCCTCAAAAACCGTTGCGATCCCCTATACTTGTGGGTTATCAGTAGCAGGTCCACCCACCCACTGGGGGTGTTTGGGTGTAATGAACTCTGGCCTTGGGCCTGTTTATCTTTGTGATGTGTAAATTTCGTGAATGTTTGCGCCCTTGCTTTTCGTTTCTTAAGCTGTTTTCTTACGATTTTCCCATCTCGGGCCTCCCCCCCGCGAGTCTGACAGCCGAGGCTCCGATCTGTGACAAGGTGTTCGGCCTTTGAGAGGAGCGCGCAGTACTTAGGCTTAAGAAACGTTGAGCACGAGCGAAACACCCACTGGGCGGGCTGGTGGCAATCCGACGAAGTCGGTTGGCGAGCAGCCGGTTGTGTGGTAACTTAAACGTGGCGGGGCCGGGTTGGGTAACCCGGCGGTCCTTGACTTAGTATTCATGGCGCGCTAGTGCTTTGGCCCTTTGTGCTTGCCTGCCAACAGCCGAAGCCGGTTCTGTGGCCTAGGGCAAAGTGGAGGGCGTGGCGACCTCAACGCGTCACGAGTTACTAAGGAAGACGGCGGGTAGTGACCAAGCCGGCCAGTCCCCGAGCCCCTGGGTCGAGCGAGTCGAGCCGGTGGTGGGGTTGGTTCGGGAGAAAAGTAATGCATAATGCTGGAGACACAAAAGCTTGGTCGAAAAGGGCAGCCCCGAGCGTCGCTCGGGGACACCATAGTTTTCATGCGGTCACAAAGGATTACAAAAGGCAGTGATACATACGTGCACATGGCTAACTGTAAAACAGGCGGAGGAGTTCTGCATTCCACGGCCGGGTTGTTTCTTCACCGCCGGTGTCTCTCTTGCACTTGTTTGACTTGCGGGCGTCGATGAGGTAGTAGGCATTGCGGTCACACAAGGCCTTGCTGACGATGAAGAGGCCCTCCCATGGGGAGGAGAGCTTGTGTTGGCCAGCTTGCTGCTGGACGAGTCGGAGGACGAGGTCTCCCTCTCGGAACGCGAGGGGTTTGATCTTCTTGCTGTGGTAGTGCCTCAGGCCTTGCTGGTAGATGGCCGACCGGCTGAGCACCAGGAGGCGTGCTTCTTCGAGTAGGTCGATGCCGTCTTCGCTGGCTTCCTCGTCTTCGGCTTCAGTGTACATCGCGGCGCGTGGCAAGTCGAACTCGACGTCGGTCGGGATGACAGCTTCGGCTCCGTAGACGAGGAAGAACAGGGTGAACCCGATCGACCGGTTTGGCGTGGTGCAGAGGCTCCAGAGGACGGCTGGCAACTCGTCGAGCCAGCTGCTGGGTGAGCGGACAAGCGGCTCGACAAGCCGCGACTTGATGCCGGATAGGATGAGGCCGTTGGCGCGCTCGACCTGGCCGTTGGACTGCGGATGTGCAACGGACGCCAGGTCGAGGCGGATGCCGGAGCAATACTGCGCGAGCGCGCCCTTGGCGAAGTTGGCGCCGTTGTCTGGGATGATGCTGTTCGGCATGCCGTAGCGTACCGCGATGTCTTTGACGAACCGGACAACTGTTGGCCCGTCCAGCTTCTTGATTGGCCTTGCTTCGTTCCACTTGGTGAACTTGTCCACCGCCACCAGCAAATGCGTCATGCCACCTCGAGCGGTCTTGAAGGGCCCCACCATGTCGAGTCCCCAGACCGCGAAAGGCTAGGCGATCGGGATGGTTCGGAATGCTGAGGCTGGCTGGTGGCTGCGCTTGCTGAATCGCTGGCATCCCTCACACTTGAGGACGAGCGACTCGGCGTCTTGGAGGGCCGTGGGCCAGTAGAAACCATGGTGGAAAGCCTTGGCCACCAGGGACCGCGAGGCGGCGTGGTGCCCGCACTCGCCCTGGTGTATGCCGAGAAGGATCTCAATGCCCTGGTCCTACTCGATGCAGCGCTAGAACACGCCGGTGGAGCTGCGCTTGACGAGCTCGTTGTTGATGATGTTGTAGGCAGACGCCCGGCGTTGCAATTGCCGGGCCTCGGTCTCGTCCATGGGGAGAACCCCGTTCTCCAGAAACTCTGATATGGGCAGGGCCCACGAGGGAGCCGTTACTACGGCGAAGACGGCCACCATGGCGGGTTTCGGGCGGCAGCCTCTGAGCCGGGTTCGGCAGCCCCGGGCTAGGGACGGCGGCGGCCGGGTCGGGGACGATGGCGGCCGGGTCGAGGATGATGGCGGCCGGGTGGACGACTGCATCCCCCGGGCCAGATTTGACAGTCCCCGGGCCGAGTTCGGCAGTCCCCGGGCCGGGTTGTCCGGGATGTAGATGGACTTGGAGTCCGGAGACGGCTTGACGGACGGCTTGTGCAGGCGCTCGAGGGATACGCCGAACGGGATCTGTCAGAACGAGGCAATCTTGGCGAGCGTGTCGGCGGCCTCATTTTCCGCACGCGGTACGTGGAGGAACTCACAGCCCACGAAGAATTCGGATAGCTTCTAGACGAGGAAGCGGTAGCTTGCCATGTTAGGGTCGCGGGCGTCCCACTCGCCGGAGCTCTGCTCCACCACCAAATCCGAGTCGCCGTAGCATAGGATGCGTTGGATGCCGAGTTCCTTGGCAAGCCGGAGGCCATGCACAAGGGCTTCGTACTCGGCGACGTTGTTGGAGGCGGTGAAGTGGATCTGGAGCGCGTACCGGAGCCGGTTGCCCTTCGGGGAGGACAGCAAGATGCCAGCTCCCAGGCCGAGACGCATCTTGGAGGCGTCGAAGTGCATGCGCTAGTGCGTTGAATCCGGCGGCGGTGGCAGGTACTGGGTCTCAGTCCAGTCGACGAGGAAGTCGGCCATAGTTTGGGACTTGAATGTGGTGCGAGGCTCGTAGAGGATGGTGTGGCCTGCTAGCTCAAGCGCCCACTTGGCGACCCGGCCAAAGGCATCCTGGCACCCGATGATCTCGCCGAGGGGGGCCGTGCTGACCATGGTGAGAACATGCTCTTGGAAGTACTGCTTCAGTTTCTTGGCGGTGAAGTACACGCCATAACACATCTTCTGGTAGTGCGGGTAGTTCTGCTTTGAGGCGGAGAGCACCTCACTCAGGTAGTACACTGGGCGCTGGACGGCTTGGATCTTGCCCTTCTCTGGTCGCCCTGATTCTCACGGAGGAAGTCTATGAGCTCGCCTTCCTATTTGTTGTCGAGGCGGGTGCCTACAACAACGTACTTGCCGCAGCTGGGGTCTTCCGTGTTCAGCTTCACTTTCTTGGTTTTCTTGGAGGGCTTGAACAAGGCCTCATCGTCCGGCTCCTAGGCCGGAACCGGCGCGGCTGATGTCGCATTAGCCAGGGCGACGTTCCGGTCGAGCTGGCGCCACTCCTTGGCTATGACCAGCGAATCAGCCAGTTTGGCGCCGTCTCGGGCGCATTCCAGGGACCTGCGGTAGTCGCCAGTGATGGTGATGAGGACCGTCGGACCCGGCATCTTCATTTTCAGGTAGGCTTAGTGGGGGACCGCCATGAACTTGGCGAGCGCGTGTCGGCCCAGCAGCGCATTGTACGCGCTGGAAAGGTCCACCACCTCGAACCAGAGCGGCTCGTGTCGGAAGTGGTTGTTGTCGCCGAACAGGACGTCGAGCCAGACACGGCCGATCGGAGAGCAGGAGAGGCCAGGAACGATGCCTTGGAAGACTGTCTGGGTTGGCTCCAGGTCCTTGGCCTCGAGGCCGAGCTTGGTCATGGTTTCATGGTTGAGGATGTTGATGCTGCTGCCGCCGTCGATGAGGACCCGAGAGAACTTGCACGTGCGCCGGGGCGGGACGAGGGTAGGGTCGAGGACGAGAGCGTAGCCACCCGGGTTCGGCATGACCGCCGGGTGGTCCTTCCAGGTCCAGGTGACCGGGCAGTCTGACCAGTGCATGTACTCCGGCTTGGCCGGGATGATGGTGTTCACTTCCTGCCGGAGCAGGCGCTCGCTTGCTTGTCGTCGCCGAGGCTGGTGAAGACAACGTAGGTCGCGTTCAGGGCCGGGTAGACGTCGTCGCGCATCGCGCCGCCTACTGGGAGCGGAGGAGGAGGCGGAGGCGGCTGCCCCGCTCCCGGAGCCGGGGCCGGAGGAGGTGGGATGTCGCCCCTCATGATGCGCTTGGTGATGTCGCACTACCAAAGCATGTGCGTGGACGACCTTGCGCCACTGTGGTGCTTGCAGGAAGCGTCGAGCATCTCTTCGAAACTCATGGTGGGCTGCCATGCCGTCTTGCCGGCGTTTGGCGGCCGGGTCGGTCGCGGACGCCTGCTCGGCGGCCGCGACGAGCCGGTTGTCATAGCGCTGGGCTGGCTGGTCGGCCTTGCGCTTGTTGTTCTCCTGGTTGTGCTGCTGCCGGCTTCCTTCGCCGCCGGCTTCAGAGGGGGAACCGGGTTTGCCTTGCCGGCTTCGTCCAGCGCCACCTGGATCTTCATGGCGGAGTCAATGTTAGCGTACCTGTCCGCCGTCACCCTGAGCGCGGCCATGGTGGCCGGCTCGGACCGCAAGAGCTTGTGCTTGAGGAGGGTTCCATCACGGCACCCATTGACGATGTACTGGATTGCTTGGACTTCATGGACACCCTCGCAGCTGCTCCGGAGCTCGGTCCAGCGTGCGAGGTACTCGCGTCCGGTTTCCTCCGGCCCCTGCACGCACATGGCGAGCTGGCTGGGATGGCCGGGTCGCTGGTAGGTCTCGGTGAAGTTGCGCATGAAGGCATGCTCGAAATAGACCCATGTGCTGATGCTGCCCATAGGCAGGCTGTTCAACCACGTGCGGGCCGACCCTTGGAGCATGAGCGGAGCGTAGCGCACGGCGAGACAGTGGTTGCCGCCGGTGATGCCGATGGCGGTGGTGTAGTCGGTGAGCCAGTCCTCCGGCTTCACGGTGCCGTTGTACTTGGGGGTGTCGCGGGGGAGCATGAACCCTTTGGTAAAGGGCTCGTCTCGGATGCATGGTCCGAAGCACGCCGGCCCGACGGGGCCGCTCTCCTCCAGCTCCTGGGAGAGAGCAGTCGGTCGAGGCGGTGGCGGGCATCGGTGTTGTCGATGGCGCGTGGGCCCAGCCGCCTGGCGACCGTGCCGCAGGGAGCCGGGTCGATTGAAGCCGGACGTCGGCCGGGTTGGAGAGGAGGATCAGGCCAGCATCGTTCTTCCAGGGCCGCCTCGTCACCCAAGCCGCCAACAGTCATCGGAGCGGGGTTGCGCCGGGTCCGGGTGCGGCAGGAGTGCGCCTCACCGGGTGTCGAAGACGCCGTGTTCTGATGATCGCCGAGTCCATTGGCACGGGCGGAGCCGGATCCCGCCGGCTTGGCAAGTTGTTTGAGGCGGTCCTGCTGCGCGTTGGCCGCGTCGAGGAGGTCATTCACCCGCTTGAGGTGATCCCTCAGCTCGTCGCCCTTGAGCTCATCCAGGCCGACCGCGGCCGCCTAGGCGGCACACATGTTCTTCACGAGCGTCTCATAGACGGGCAGGATGGCGCCGAAGGCGCGGCCGATCGCGCCGCCCCGGGCTCACACGTCAGTGACTCGGCTTGGCTGGGCCGCAGGAGGTGTTGCACTCCAGCTGAGCGGAGTCCAGCCGACATTGCGTAGCGGCGAGCATCTCAGTCAGGTCCAGCAGGCACTCGCGGTGCTCCTCGAGCCGAGTCCGGGCCTCAGCGATGTTGGAGGCATCGACATCGGTGGCGATGGGAACGCGAAGGATCTGCATCGTGGCGTGCAGCGGGTTGGGCGAGCCTGCCCGCTCCGCTGCGGACCTGGCTTCGGCGGCCTTCCTCGCCGCGCTGGACGAGGAAGAGGGGTCGGTGTCGATGACGAAGACCTCCACATAGAGGTCCATCCCTCCGTCGGGAGCGCTGCCGCCGAGGGAGAGGGGGAGTCAGAGAAATCAAGTACCTCGCTGGGGTACTCATCGGCCGCGGGTGCATCGGAGATGCGTAGCGCGGTGAAGGAGGTAACGAGCGCGTCGATGACGTCGTCCGCTAGCGTGACGGGCTCATCAGAGTCGGAGGGGAGCCCCGTCTAGAGCATGCTTCCGGCCAGGACCTCGAGCTGTCCCACGGTGGGCGCCAACTGTCGTGGTGGGTTCATGGCAGATGCCAAGGGATGGCAGAAGAGAGGAGGAGGCTCGAGGGCACTGGTGGGCTCTAGAGGCGAGGTCGGCATGAGCGAGCGCGGGACGCAAGACATTCCCAGGTTCGGGGCTCTCCGGAGAGATAACACCCCTAGTCTTGCCGAGTGTGGTTTATATGTATCAGTACAGAGTTGCTCCTAGAGCTGTATGGAGGAAGAAGGAAGGCAAGCCAAGGCTTAGGCTGCTTCCTCTCCTTGGGTGTGTGTGTGTGGCTAGTCTACTTGCTTGTGTTCGATGAATGCGTGCGTGAGTGCCCGTATGCATGAGGGCTCCTCGGGGTTTTATAGGTCAACCTCCCAGGGATACAATGGTAATGTTACAAGGCCGTGGGGCCGGGTTGTCATCGTCCGGGAAACCGGTGCTGGGACCTGCCAGGTGTCAGGGCTCGCCGGGTTCTTCGGGCGTGGGACCCGTCGGGTGTAGGGACACTGTTTTCTGTCTTGTCGATCGTCAGGGAGTGGCCGGGTTGAGTCCGCTACAGTGGCATTCCATTAGGTCACCTCTACCTGGCGTCAGCAGTGACGAGGGGTGGACTGTAGCCACGCCAACCTTGGTCAGCGGGTAGGTGGGGCATTGTTGCCTCGCCCCGGCTGAGCAAAGGCATGGGAGGGGCACTGTTGCCTCGCTCATCTCTGAATGAAGACTCGTCCCATCGTACGGTTGGCATGGGACGGGAGCTGAACCGTGGCCGGGTTGGGGAACACGCCAAGGGGGAGCTGGCTTGTTGAAGAAGTCTTGGTGTGCCGGGCTCGGCTGTCTTGCGCCGGCCGTCAGGGCCGGGTTGAGGAATTCGGCCGGGTCGAGCGACCGGCCAAGCGCGAGCTGGCTTGAGGGGCGTTGCTGGCCCCGTTGTTTTTGAAAAGGATCCGGGTTCCTTTGCGTGCCTGGGGTTCATCCCCCCGACACTCATGGTGGTCATCAGATATTCTAATTGGGGTTCTTTCAGAAAATGAGTCTAGGTTGTATTCTCACTGTATAACCTACGGTTGGCAATGGTTGCCTTATACAAGGGAAAATTGTCATACCATTCTAGGCAACAACGTCTTCTGTCTACTATAGGTAAGTCACTCAAGATTTACCATCCCACATATCAAGAGCGAATAATAAGAGTAAGTCGGCATGGTGATCAATCCATTCTGTACCCAAATCATTACCTTGTATATGGTTTAGTGAATCTCGCATTCTAACACTCGGGCATCCTCACAAGCACTGAAGAATTTTATCTTGTCCACAAACTAGGTTTGAAAAATCCATTTGTTCTACAAGCCAAACAAAACATCTATCGTTTCTTCACAACTCTCGGGTTTTGCATAAATTCCTATAAATCATCTGTTGGTGAAGTCGTAGATTCTTCCGGGGTTCTTCCTTCAGCAAGAGTGTGCTTGCTTCTTATCGGATCCTGATGCTTGGGTTAACTTGGATTCATCACTGTGTTGCATCCATCTTCATCCATTCGGAACCTTCGTAGTACATCCTCCAATGTAGTCTTGGGTTTAGGGCAAGATAGAATGCAGAGGGAGATATAGATACCTGTTCAAACAATGTTTTCAAATAGGTTTTATTTTTTGGTGTCAGAAAACCATAAAAATGACACCTCAGCAATCATCGCATCTAACGTGTGTATATAACATGGGTTTGGTCTCCTAAAGGTCATATCAATCTAGTAATTCTTCAGAGTCTTCACATTCTTTGAGTATTCAGATTCTTCAATAATCAGAGCCTTAATCCTTCCAATGCATGTAGTCCTCTTTGTGCTGAAGTGGTCATGAGATGATCCTCCTAGGTGGTTAAAGGGGAATGGTACAGTCTACTACTTAGAGATGAGAGGGGATATTTGATAAAATTAGAAAAGACGAGTAGTAAGGGATTTTTTAAAATAAAGTTTTAGAGAGATCCTATCCTAGTGCTTTCCAGTTTGTAGGGTCACGTCCTATGGTCAACATGTGCTCTGATACCATCTTGTAACAACCCTAAGATAAATGAAATAAATTATGGGAGTAAAGGAAAATACGAGCAGAGTACCTTCACAATGTAGAGAAGAAACAACTTCAGAGAGGAGACAACTTCCAGAATTCTCGCCAGAGAGAAGAAATATTTTTTCCTTTTTGTGAAGCTAGTCAAACCAAAATATTGAGTTAACCCAAGTTGGATGGTTTTTGGGTGCTCATTGGATCTATATTTATAGGTGGAAGGAAGGCTTGAAGGTCAAAGTCTAGGCAATGTGGGACGAAACATAAACGAAAAAGAGAAAAGAGGGGCAAAAGAGGCGCCCCGCATTGGCCAAAACGTTCGGTGGTCGCGCGCATGCACTCGTAGTTTTTTTTATTCGACCAATTGAAAAGAAAAGAAAACCATGGACAAAAATCTAGGGAAGGAATATGGCCGGCTGGGCCTGGTCCATGTAGGAGAGAGAGAGAGAGAGAGAGAAAATGGGACGCCCTGTTGCTGCTATGCTGCGCATGTGGGCGATAGTTAATTATGGGCCGCATGTAATTTTTTTGTTTAAATAAAAATAGAAAAGAATAATAGAATAAAAAAATAAAATAAAAATTTTCATAGGCATATTATATATTAGAATCCTCAGAATTTTATAAAGAAAAAGATGAAGCATTTTTTTGAGTTCAAATAAAGTTACTATAAATCTCAAAATTCAAATAATTCTACTATTGCAATGAAAACCAATGGAAATCATTTTTTTTAAATACTAAAATGACTTCTAATTTATTTTCTCTTGGAGGGAATCATTTACCCTCATTTTCATATATATTTTTGGAGAAAATAATTTGAATAAAAACTTGAAATGAATTTGAATTCACGGAGATCAAAATGAAAGATGAAAGTTTTGGGGAAGTCCTTTTATTCCCTCTCATTTAACTTTCAAAAAGTTTCAATTTCTACTCAATTTCACACAGTTAATCACACAAAAATCACACAAACAATCATAATTACTAGTTTAGTATAACATTCCAAAATTTAGAATTTTGGGATGTTACATCTCCTGATAGATCTTCCTTTCCAATGATTTCTCCTTTTATTCCGTTTAGTTTTGTGTGAACTCACCGATAAAGTGGTGGACGATGACTATGACAACAGACATCAAAGATACATTCTCTCGGGGTGAAACCCATCATGTAGACCTGAGACTAGATCATGCAGCGTCGATGGTAGTGGGTCGTTACTTTGTTCAAGTTGTTGCTTCAAGCGTCAACGCTCTTGGTCTAAGATCTAATTGGACCAAAGGTGTTGTATTGGAGTGTTGCATCATTTATCTACTAATATGTCACTGGTTGGTTTTGTATTAGATTTTGAATATATTACCACGGTGTGTGCCTTATGTAGATGGGCTTGTATTTTTCTTGAACTTTCTTTTTTAGAAGCCAAATCACTCAACCACATTACTTGATTTTTTTACATTATTTCTTTTACAATTAACAATACATGAATATATGTATTTACCGAGGCCAATAGTTTATCCATATTTTCAAAAAAAAAACGGAAGAACAACAATTAGGACCTAGACTAAGGGTATCTCTAAAGGAGACCCTCAAAGCTCTAGTATATGTCTGGATTGTGGTGTCTAGGTCACTTATATATGTCAACTTTTGTCATCCAATGAGAACCCTATCGGTCCACGAAGTGGTCCGGATGTACGTTTTCCAGCAAATCAAAACTAAACTATGGGAGCTACGCGGGAGTCCAGACATGCAATTAACCAAAAAAGCCCATGTGTGGTCCTTCTCTCTTACCTCTCTCTTCACATGCATGGCCCCCTCATCTCTCTCCTCTCAACGGACACCACACCACAATATCCCACCATATGCAAGGTGCCCCTCTACTCTCCCTTCTCCCAAACATATTAATTGGGGAGACAATTCTTTGCTTGCGTTGCCTAGGCTTCCATTTATGCCCTAGGCGAGGCGTTTGGCCATTTCCTAGCGCCTAGGCATGCCTAAGCGCCTCATAGGCACTGCCTTTTCCAACAGAGGTCATGATTAGGAAAGCCAAGAAGACCTAAGAGCAGACCAAGACCTCAGAATCGGAAGCCGATGTGGAGGATGGAACTCGCCCACAAAGCCGAAGACTCAAACTTATAAAGTTACACCAAAGAAGATGTCTGATATCCTCGGCTTGAAGACTAGTTCAGAGGCTGCTGTTGGTGTTGTGGATTAGGGGGTGCTTGCTACATCGATCTGCCGGCTATGGGCTGATCCAAGGACCCACCGAAGATTGACAAATGGGCCATGCCGGCCCTGGCCCTCAGCGTAATCAAGATGAAGATCTCCTGGAGGCTTGGCGTACACTTCAAGCGTATTTGAATAGTTGGCATGTTTATCCCTACATTGTAACCAACTATGTGTAAACCATAAATACCCCCAGTGCCTATATAAGGCATGGGGTTTAATCTATAGAAGCATGCAAAAACACATTCATAGGGTTTAGAGCTTAGACAAACTCATACGATCTCGAGGTAGATCAATATGTACTTTGTACCCCATCACAATCAGTATATAAGGACGTAGGGTTTTACCTAATCAAGAGGGCCCGAACCTGGGGAAAACATCGTGTCCCTACTCTTGTTCTTACCATCTAGCTCAGATCACGAAGATTGGGACCCCCTACCCGAGATATGCCAGTTTTAGTACAGACACCTTGGCTAGCTGTTCACAACACTTCTCAATCTTTGCTTTTCGTGCTTCCACATTCTCTGGAGTAACCGGGCTCGCAAGGAGCATGCTGAGTGCTACTAGCTCCTATGCGCTTGAGCTTTCCGCGCCGACTCGTTGGCTGCGGCTGGGGCGTTACCTACCTAACCTGGCGTACTGAAAACCGGGTTCTAGCTTGAGGTTGTGTTTGGCGGAGTCGTAATCAGGTTTCTGTTGCCGCCGTAACGAGGCTGGTCCTATTAAGTTCTTGCCATGTAGACAGCTGCACGACGAGGTGTCCCGTGAGAGACCGGGTACTCTTCTTTATCTGAATATCCACCCAACCTCTCGTCAAAAACTAGAAGGATGAACTCGGTTTCGTCGAAGTTGTATTCGACGACCGACAATTCGTTGTCCGAGTGGACGAGCGTGACACCTCCTAAGATGGAGTCGCCGGCGGCTTCTGGCTCCTGCACAGTCCCACCAATGCACCCGAAGAAGACGTCGATCTTACAGAAGGGGACCCGGAATCCTGACTCGAGGGAGTCGGTCTCGGGACCCTAGTCTGTGTGTCGATGTAGATCCTTCCGCACCGGCTATTCCACATTTGGCCGATCATGAGCTTCTCGATCCCTCGGGAGGCTCTCTCCAAGAAGATGACACCCTGGTGCATGGGCCCCAAGGTGGGCGCCAACTGTTGTGGGGTTGATATGGCAAGTGTCCTCATAGGAGAACTTAGTAGTGAGGCCACAACTGCGAGGTGAGGCCTGATAACCCACAAGTATAGGGGATCACAACAGTTTTTGAGGGTAGAGTTTTCAACCCAAATTTATTGATTCGACACAAGGGGAGACAAAGAATATTCTTGAGTATTAGCAACTGAGTTGTCAATTCAACCACACCTGAAAGACTTAATATTTGTAGCAAAGTATTTAGTAGCAAAGTAGTATGGAAGTAGTGGTAACGGTGGCAAAAGTGACAGTAGTAGTTTTGTAGTAATTGGAACAGTGGCAACGGAAAAGTATCTTAGCAAAGATCAATATGTGAAAAGATCGTAGGCAATGGATCAATGATGGATAATTATGTCGTATGGCATTCATCATGCAACAGTTATGACATAGGGCGACACATAACTAGCTCCAATTCATCAATGTAATGTAGGCATGTGTTCGGAATATAGTCATACATGCTTATGGAAAAGAACTTGTATGGCATCTTTTGTCCTACCCTCCCATGGCAGCGAGGTCCTAGTGGAAACTAAGGGATAGTAAGGCCTCCTTTTAATAGAGTACCGGACCAAAGTATTAACACTTTGTGAATACATGAACTCCTCAAACTATGGTCATCACCGGCAGTGGTCTCGACTATTGTCACTCCGGGGTTGCCGGATCATAACATGTAGTAGGTGACTATAACTTGCAATATTGGATCAAGAACACAAATATATTCATGGAAACATAATAGGTTCAGATCTGAAATCATGGCACTCGGGCCCTAGTGACAAGCATTAGGCACATCAAAGTCATAACAACATCAATCTTAGAACATAGTGGATACTAGGGATCAAACCCGACCAAAACTAACTCGGTTACATGGTAAATCTCATCCAACTCATCACGGTCCATCAAGCCTATGATGGGATTACTGATGCACGGCGGTGAGCATCATGAAATTGGTGATGTAGGATGGTTGATGATGATGATGGCGATGGATTCCCCTCTCCGGAGCCTCGAACGGACTCCAAATCCGCCCTCTCAAGGAAGAATAGGGCTTGGCGGCGGCTCCGTATCATAAAACGTGATGAATCCTTTTATCTGTTTTTTTCTCCCCGAAAGAGAATATATGGAGTTGGAGTTGAGGTCGGTGGCGGTCCAGGCGGCCCACAAGGTCGGAGGGCGCACCCCCACCCTTGTGGCTAGGGTGTGGATGCCCTGGTATTGATTCTTTCGCCAATATTTTTTATTAATTCCAAAACTTGGCTCCGTGAAGTTTCAGGTCATTCCGAGAACTTTTTATTCCACACAAAAATAACACCATGGCAATTCTGCTGAAAACAATGTCAATCCAGTTTAGTTCCATTCAAATCATGCAAGTTAGAGTCCAAAACAAGGGAAACAAAGTTTGGATAAGCAGATAGGACGGAGACGTATCAACTCCCCCAAGCTTAACCCATTGCTTGTCCTCAAGAAATTCAGTTGACAAACTGAAAGTGATAAAGAAAAACTTCTACAAACTCTGTTTGATCTTGTTGGTGCAAATATGTAAAGCCAGCATTCAAGTTTTCAGCAAAGATCATGAACTAACCATATTCTCAATAATATTTAGGTATTAGGTTTACTCATATCAATGGCATAATCAACTAGCGAGCAATAATAATAAATCTCGGATGACAACACTTTTCTCAAAACAATCATGATATAATATAACAAGATGGTATCTCACTAGCCCTTCCTGAGACCGCAAAACATAAATGCAGAGCACCCCTGAAGATCAAGGACTGACTAGACATTGTAATTCATGGTAAAAGAGATCCATTCATAGTCATACTCAATATAAATTAATAACAGTGCATACAAATGACAATGGTGCTCTCTAACTGGTGCTCTTTATAAGAGGATGATGACTCAACAATAAAAGTAAATAGATAGGCCCTTCGCAGAGGGAAGCAGGGATTTGCAAAGGTGCCAAAGCTCGAGTTTTGAAATAGAGAGGAATAATATTTTGAGCGGCATGCTTTCATTGTCAACGTAACAATCAAGAGATCTCGGTATCTTCCATGCTACATAAATTATAGGCGGTTCCCAAACAGAATGGTAAAGTTTATACTCCCCCACCACCAACAAGCACATTCCACGGCTGGTCCGAAACAACGGGTACCGTCCAACTAACAACAATCCTGGGGGAGTTTTGTTTGCAATTAGTTTGATTTGATTTGCTTTATCAAGGGACTGGGCATCCCGGTTACCAGACATTTTCTTGTGAATGATGAGCGGAGTCCACTCATCGTGAGAATAACCCACCTAGCATGTAAGATATTGACAGCCCTAGTTGACACATGAGCTATTCGAGCATACAAAACAAATTATCATTTGAAGGTTGAGAGTTTGGCACATGCAAATTTACTTGGAATGGCAGGTAGATACCATATATAGGTAGGTATGGTGGACTCATATGGAACAACTTTTGGGTTTATGGAAGTGGATGCACAAGCACTATTCCCGCTTAGTACAAGTGGAGGCTAGAAAGAGACTGGGAAGTGACCAAGTAGAGAGCGACAACAGTCATAAAAATGCATTGAGATTAACAAACATTGAATGCAAGAATGAGTGGGATATAAATCACCATGAACATAAATATCATAGAGGCTATGTGCATTTTGTTTCAACTACATGCGTAAACATGTGCCAAGTCAAGCCACTCGAATCATTCAATGGAGGATACCATCCTATCATACTACATCACAACCATTTTAATCTCCATGTTGGCACGCAAGGTAAACCATTATAAACTCCTAGCTAATTAAGCATGTCATGAATAACTATAATCTCTAATTGTCATTGCAAACATGTTTCATTCATAATAGGCTGAATCAGGAATGATGAACTAATCATATTTACAAAAACAAGATAGGTCGAGTTCATACTAGCTTCTCCTCATCTCAATCATTTCATCATATATCGTCATTATTGCCTTGCACTTGCACGACCGAACGATGTGGATAATAATAATAGTGCACATGCATCAGACTAAGCTGGAATCTGCAAACATTTATTCAAAGGAGAAGACAAGGTAATATGGGCTCTCTGTTAGATCAACAATAATGCATATGAGAGCCACTCAACATTTCCATCGTGGTCTTCTCCTCTCGACCCCCAAACAAAAGAAATTCAAAGAAACACACTGAAATATTTTTGGAGTTTTTGTTTTTCTGAAGGAAGTAAAACAAGAACGAGAAAAACTATTTACACGAGAAAGCTCCCAACAAGCAAAAGAAGAATGGGAAATATTTTTGGGTTTTCTTTTAATTTTACTACTACTAAGCATGTATAGAAAGTAAACTACTACAACTATTATTTTTGGTTTCTTAAGGTTAATCAAACACACAAGAAGAAAGCGGAAAAACAAATAAACTAACATGGATAATACAATGAAAAAGTATGAACAGGGACAACTAGAATGAATGTGTGAACATGAATATAATGTCGGTGAGAAATACGTACTCACCCAAGCTTAGCCTTTTGGCCTAAGTTGGTCTAAGGCCACTGACCTGGTGGATATCCAAAGTTGTAGTTGGGGTTGTACTGAGACGCATCTGCTCCTGCCTGAAGGGCTGCAGCATGGAGGCAAGCAACCTTCGCTGTTCTCTCATAGTCGTCTGTCTCCTCTCTATTTATAAAATATCGTCCCTTTGCCTGAAAGTTAAAGAAAGCAGGAGCAGGAAGGGTAACAAGGACGACACGCCGTCTATCAAAGATTAGTTGGTACTGGAGGATCTGTTCATTCCTCTTAAGAAACTGGTGGCGTACCATAGCCTCATAATCCAGAAAAGTAGGTGGCAACTCAATATCATAACTTCTAATAGGTACATTCAAATAGTTAGCTAAACGAGTTGCATAAATCCCACCAAATAAATTTCCATCTTTAGAATTAAGGTGTAATCTTCTAGCAATAATGGCTCCCAAATTATATCATTTATCACCTAACACCACACACTTGAGGATACTAAGATCTGGAGCGCAAACATGGCAAAGCTCATGTTTACCATTAATACACCTACCAATAAAGAGAGCAAAATAATGTATGGCAGGAAAGTGAATGCTCCCTACGGTTGCTTGTGTGATATTTCTAGTTTCTCCAACAGTGATACTAGCAAGGAAATCATTATATTCAGATTTGTGAGGCTCACTAAGACTAACCCATTGCAGAATTTTACATGCATTACAAAAGTCTTATAGGTCCATGGTATAAGATTCATCGTAAAGATCAAACATGACAGTATGAGTATTGCGCTTGGATGAAAACTCAAACCTCCGCACGAAGGAATCAATGAGATAATAATACTGTAAGCATTGGTCCGATAAGAAATCCTCGAGGCCGACATTTTGTATGTACGCATAGAATTCATCCTTGAAACCTGCACGACCCATAAATTCATCCGACAACCATTCACACGGCTTCACTTGAGCTTCCCTTGGCGGTTCAAGGTCTTGCTCACGAATCGCAGGCCTGGGTCCTTGCTTCCTTGAAGAACCACCTTGGTACATTTTCCTAGACATTCCTCTTCCTCTAAAAAATTTCTGAAATTTTTAGTGACTCAAAATAAAAGTGAATCAAACTCAACAAGATTGATAGCAACTACTCCTAGAAGTGCCTAGGAGCTATATCATGCATCAAAACTACTTTAGACCATATAAATTTTGACACGCAAGCTCAAGAACGGGTCATCAAAGCAGCAAAAATTTGCAATGAATAAAGCACTAGAACAAAAACTAATTGGACCATTAGAGGAGTCACATACCGAAGATCAATCCCCCAAAGCAGTTTTGTGAATGGGGCTTTGAGCAAGGAGATCGAAAATGGCAGCAAGATGAGCAAGAACACGAGTTTGAGCAATGGAGTGATTTTTTCTGGAGGAAGGAGTGGATGGGCGCTGGAATAAGTGGAGTGGGCCCACGTGGGGCCCACAAGGTCAGGGGGCGCGCCCAGGGGGGTGGGCGCGCCCTCCACCCTTGTGGCCAACTGGTGAGGCCCCATGGTGTGTTCTTTGCACCAAAAATTCTTAAATATTATATAACAAATCATATCAAATTTTCAGGGCATTTGGAGAACTTTTATTTTTGGGACATTTTCTATTGCATGGATAATTCAGAAAACAGACATAAAATACTAATTTTGAATTTCCCCAACAATAAGAATATCATATTTCTTTTTGGCCGTAGGAATAGGGAATTCAAAACCTCCAATAGTACTAGTTGAAAATTTTCCAATAGAATTTATACTATGAACTTGAGGTTGTTTCTTCGGAAAGTGTACCGTATGCTCATTACCATTAACATGAAAAGTGACATTGCCTTTGTTGCAATCAATAACAGCCCATGCAGTATTAAAAATGGTCTACCAAGAATAATCGACATACTATCGTCCTCGGGAATATCAAGAATAACAAAGTTCATTAGAATAGTAATGTTTGCAACCACAACAGGCACATCCTCACAAATACCGATGGGTATAGCAGTTGATTTATTAGCCATTTGCATGGAAATTTCAGTAGATGTCAACTTATTCAAATCAAGTCTACGATACAAATAGAAAGGCATAACACTAACACCAGTTCCGAGATCACATAAAGCAGTTTTAACATAGTTTCTTTTAATGGAGCATGGTATAGTGGGTGCTCCTGGTTCTCCAAGTTTCTTTGATATTCCACCCTTAAAAGTATAATTAGCAAGCATGGTGGAAATTTTAGCTTCCGGTATCTTTCTTTATTAGTAACAATATCTTTCATATACTTAGTAAAAGGAGGAGGCATTTTAAGCATATCAGTCACCGCATATGAAAAAAAGATAGGTCTAATCATTTCAGCAAAGCGCTCAAAATCCTCATCATCCTTTTTCTTGGATGGATTAGGAGGAAAGGGCATGGGTTTCTGAACCCATGGTTCTCTTTCTTTACCATGCTTCCTAGCAACAAAGTCTCTTTTATCATAACGTTGATTCTTTGATTGTGGGTTGTCAAGATCAACAACAGGTTCAATCTCTACATCATTATCATTACTAGGTTGAGCATCAACATGAACATCATCATTAGCATTAGCACTAGGTTCATGTTCATTACCAGACCGTGTCTCAGCATCAGAAATAGAAATATCATTGGGATTCTCAGGTGTGTCTATAGCAGGTTCACTAGCATGCAAAGTCCTATCAGTTTTCTTTTTCTTTTTAGAGTGAGGACTAGGTGCATCAGTATTAGTTCTCTAAGAATCCTACTCAATTCTCTTAGGATGGCCCTCAGGATACAAAGGTTCCTGGGTCATTTTACCACCTCTAGTCATAACCCTAACAACATTATCATTATTCTTACTATTCAACTCATTAAGAAATTCATCTTGAGCCTTAAGTACTTGTTCTACTTGAGTTGTAACCATGGAAGCATGTTTACTAATAAGCTTAAGATCATTAACAATTCTATTCATATAATTACTCAAGTGATCAATCATGTTAGCATTATGTTTCAATTGTCTACTAACATAAGCATTGAAACTTTCCTTTTTAACAATAAAATTATCAAACTCATCCAAGCATTGTCTAGCAGACTTATTATGAGGGATATCACCTTCATGAAATCTACGGAGAGAGTTTACCTCGACTACCTGTGTCGGGTTATCAAGACCATGTATTTCTTCAATAGGTGGTAGATTCTTAACATCTTCATCTTTAATACCTTTTCCTTTCATAGATTTCTTTGCCTCTTGCATATCTTCAGGACTGAGAAATATAATACCCCTTTTCTTTGGAGTTGGCTTTGGAGTGGGTTCAAGAAGTGTCCAATCATTTTCATTAATCAATATATTATTCAATAGCAATTCAGCTTGATCAATAGTTCTTGTTGGGGAATGTAGGATGCAATCTCAAAAATTATCCTACGCTCATGCAAGATCTATCTAGGAGATGCATAGCAACGAGAGGGGGAGAGTGTGTCCATGTACCCTCGTAGACTGAAAGCGGAAGCGTTTGACAACGCGGTTGATGTAGTCAAACTTCTTCTCGTTCTGACCAATCAAGCACAAAATATACGGCACCTCTGAGTTCTGCACATGTTCATCTCGATGACGTCCCTCGAACTCTTGATCCAACAAAGTGTCGAGGGAGAGTTCCGTCAGCACGACGGCGTGGTGACGGTGATAGTGAAGTGATCCGTGCAGGGCTTCGCCTAAGCACTACGTGAATATGACCAGAGGCGTAAACCGTGGAGGGGGGTGCCGCACACGGCTAACAATGATTCATGTGTGTTCTAGCGGTGCCCCCCTTCATATATATAGGCTGGAGGGGAGGAGAGGTAGCCAAGCGGGCGCCCCAAGTAGGAGGAATCCTACTTGGGCGCCTCCCAATTCGGCCTCTCCCCTTTCCTATTCCTATTCGGAGTAGGAAGGGAAGATGGGGAAGGGGGAATCCTATTCCGTTTTTCCTTTCCTCCTTCCCCTTTCCTTCTCCAATTTGTCCAGCCCATATGGGAGGGGCGCACCAGCCCCTTTGTGGATGGTGTGTTTCCCCTCTTGGCCCATAAGGCCAGTATCTTTTGCCAGGGGTGCCCGGAACCCCTTCTAGTGACCCGATAAGTACCCGGTGCATCCCGAAACACTTCTGATGTCTGAATACCATCGTCCTATATATCAATATTTACCTCTTGACCATTTCGTGATCTCTTCCGGGACTCCGAACAACACTAGGTCACCAAATCACATAACTCATATAATACAAAATCGTCATTGAACGTTAAGCGTGTGGACCATACGGGTTCAAGAACTATGTAGACATGATCGAGGCATCTCGCCGGTCAATAACCAATATCGGAACCTGGATGCTCATATTGGCTCCCACATATTCTACAAAGATCTTTATCGGTCGAACCGTAATGACAACATACGTTACTCCCTTTGTCATCGGTATGTTACTTGCCCGAGATTCAATCGTTGGTATGTTTATACCTAGTTCAATCTCGTTACCGGCAAGTCTCTTTACTCGTTCCGTAGGACATCATCCATTAACTAACTCATTAGTCACATTGCTTGCAAGGCTTATTATGATGTGCATTACCGAGAGGGCCCAGAGATACCTCTCCGATACTCAGAGTGACAAATCCTAATCTCGATGTATGCCAACCCAACAAACACCTTCAAAGATACCTGTAGAGCATCTTTATAATTACCCAGTTACGTTGTGACGGTTGATAGCACACAAGGTATTCCTCCGGTATCCGGGAGTTTCATAATCTCATAGTCGAAGGAATATGTATTTGACATGAAGAAAGCAATAGCAATAAAACTGAACAATCAATATGCTATGCTAATGGATGGGTCTTGTCCATCACATCATTCTGCTAATGATATGATCCCATTCATAAAATGATAACACATGTCTATGGTTAGGAAACTTAACCATCTTTGATTAACGAGGTAGTCTAGTAGAGGCTTACTAGGGACACGGTGTTTTGTCTATGTATCCACACATGTATCAAGTTTCAGATTAATACAATTCTAGCATGAATAATAAACATTTATCATGATATAAGGAAATATAAAATAACAACTTTATTATTGCCGCTAGGGCATATTTCCTTCAGTCTCCCACTTGCACTAGAGTCAATAATCTTGTTCACATCGCCATGCGATTTAACACCAATAGTTCACATCTTTATATGATTAACACCCATAGTTCACATTGCCATGTGACCAACACCCAAAGGGTTTACTATAGTCAATAATCTAGTTCACATCACTATGTGATTAACACCCAAACAGTACCAAGGTGTGATCATGTTTTGCTTGTGAGAGAAGTTTAGTCAACGGGTCTGCCATATTCAGATCGGTATGTATTTTGAAAATTTCTATGTCTACAATTCTCTGCACGGAGCTACTCTAGCTAATTGCTCTCACTTTCAATATGTATCCAGATTGAGACTCAGAGTCATCCGGATCAGTGTCAATGCTTGCAACGACGTAACTCCTTACGACGAACTCTTTGTCACCTCCATAACCGAGAAACATTTCCTTAGTCCTCTTTAGGTACCTAAGGATAATTTTGACCGCTGTCCAGTGATCTACTCCTGGATCACTATTGTACCTCCTTGTCAAACTCATGGCAAGGTACACAATAGGTCTGGTATACAACATGGCATACTTTATAGAACCTATGGCCGAGGCATAGGGAATGACTTTCATTCTCTCTCTATCTTCTGCCGTGGTCGGGTTTTGAGTCTTACTCAACTTCATACCTTACAACTCAGGCAAGAACTCCTTCCTTGACTGATCCATTTTGAACTCCTTCAAAATCTTATCAAGGTATGTACTCATCGAAAGTCTTATCAAGTGTCTTAATCTATCTCTATAAATCTTGATGCCCAATATGTAAGCAGCTTCACCGAGGTCTTTCTTTGAAAAACTCCTTTCAAACACTCCTTTATGCTTTCCAGAAAATTCTACATCATTTTTTATCAACAATATGTCATTCACATATACTTATCAGAAAAGCTGTAGTGCTCCAACTCACTTTCTTGTAAATACAGGCTTCACCGCAAGTCTATATAAAACTATATGCTTTGATCAACTCATCAAAGCGTATATTCCAACTACGAGATGCTTGCACCAGTTCCATAGATGGACCACTGAGCTTGCACACTTTTTTAGCACCTTTAGGATTGACAAAAACCTTTGGTTGCATCATATACAACTCTTCTTTAAGAAATCCATTAAGGAATGCAGTTATGACATCCATTTGCCAGATTTCATAAAATACGACAATTGCTAACATGATTCGGACAGACTTAAGCATCGCTATGAGTGAGAAAATCTCATCATAGTCAACACCTTGAACATGTTGAAAACATTTTGCGATAATTCGAGCTTTATAGATAGTAACACTACCATCACCCTACGCCATCCTCTTGAAGATCCATTTATTCTCAATGGCTTGCCGATCATTGGGCAAGTCGACCAAAGTCCACACTTTGTTCTCATACATGGATCCTATCTCAGATTTCATGGCCTCAAGCCATTTTGCGGAATCTGGGCTCATCATCACTTCCTAATAGTTCGTAGGTTCGTCATGGTCTAGTAACCTGACTTCCAGAACATGAATACCATACCACTCTGGTGCGGAACGTGCCCTGGTTGACCTACGAGGTTTGGTAGTAACTTGATCTGAAGTTTCATGATCATTATCATTAGCTTCCTCTCTTGTTGGTGTAGGCATCACGGAAACGGTTTTCTGTGATGAGCAACTTTCTAATTCGAGAGAAGGTACATCTACCTCATAGAGTTCTACTTTCCTCCCACTCACTTCTTTCGAGAGAAACTCCTTCTCTAGAAAGGATCCATTCTTAGCAACAAAGATCTTGCCTTCGGATCTTCCCAACAATTTCTTTTATGCATCCTATGAAGACACACTTCTCCGATCTGGGTTCGAGCTTATCAGGCTGAAACTTTTTCACATAAGCATCGCAACCCCAAACTTTAAGAAACGACAGCTTAGGTTTCTTGCCAAACCATAGTTCATATGGTGTCATCTCAACGGATTTAGATGGTGCCCTAACGTGAATGCAACTTCCCTAATGCATAACCCCGAAACGATAGTGGTAAATCGGTAAGAGACATCATAGATCATACCATATCTAATAAAGTACAGTTACGGTGTTTGGATACACCATGTGGTGTTCCAGGTGGCTTGAGTTGTGAAACTGTTCCACATTGTTTTAAATGGAGGCTGAACTCGTAACTCAAATATTCGCCTCCGTGATCAGATCGTAGAAACTTTATTTTCTTGTTATGATGATTCTCCACTTCACTCTGAAATTCTTTGAACTTTTCAAATGTTTCAGACTTGTGTTTCTTTAAGTAGATATACCCATATATGCTCAAATCATTTGTGAAGGTCAGAAAATAATGATACCTGTTGCGTGCCTCAACACTCATCGGACCACATACATCAGTATGTATTATTTCCAATATATCATTGGCTCGCTCCATTGTTCCGGAGAACGGAGTTTTAGCCATCCTACCCATGAGGCATGGTTCGAAAAGTATCAAACGATTCATAATCAAGTGATTCCAAAATTCCATCCGAATGGAGTTTCTTCGTGCGCTTTACACCAATATGACCTAAATGACAGTGCCAAAAATATGTTGCACTATCATTATCAACTTTGCATCTTTTGGCATCAATATGATGAATATGTGTATCACTACGATCGAGATTCAATAAACAATTTACATTGGATGTATGACCATAGAAGGTTTTATTCTTGTAAATAGAACAACAATTAGCCTCCGACTTAAATGAATAACTATATCACAATAAACATGATCCAATCATATTCATCCTCAACGCAAACACCAAATAACATTTATTTAGGTCCAACACTAATCCCGAAGGTATAGGGAGTGTGCGATGGTGATCTTATCAACCTTGGAATCACTTCCAACACACATCGTCACCTCACCCTTAACTATGTCGAATCACGAGTTCCGGAAAAACCCTCAAGGTTCGAACACCGGGGTGCGCGCGAAGATTTCTTTCCTACTGATCTACGCCCTAGCTCGCTAAGATCTCGCGGACGAACTCGATGAACTCGCAACACAAAGACACAAGATTTATACTGGTTCGGGCCACCGTTGTGGCGTAATACCCTACTCCAGTGTGGTGGTGGATTGCCTCTAGGGCGGATGAAGAACAGTACAAGGGGAAGAGCAGCCTCCTGAGGTTTGGGTGTTCTTGTGCTCAGTGTGTGGCTAAGGATTGGCTGAAGATCAGATGCCCCTATTGTGGTGGCTAGTTCTACTTATATAGGCCCTAGTCCTCTCCCCAAATATTGAGGGGGAAGGGAGCCAACAATGGCCAATTTGAAAGGGGACAGCTAGTACATCTTATCTTGACAAAAGCGGTCTTTGCCTGCGAAAGGCTCTGCTGATGACGCCGTCTTGGGCTCCACGGTTGACCTCCGTCTTGCCGTCCGGCTGGTCATGGTCTCGTTGCACTGATATGGAAACCTTTGCTTGATGCCTCGGTACTCCCGCCTGCGCTTGCATCCTTAGCACCAAAGAGGAAACAAGGATGCTGCGCATGCTGGCGCCTGCCTGATCTTGATCGTCATGGCTCACATCACGAGAGCCTCGCGAGGTTTGCCCCGCCTTGATTTCTCCGCTCCTCGCGAGGCAGCATGGTGAGGCCGCTCCTAAGGAGGTCTTGCGTCGTCCGCCTTGCAAAGCTTGGCCCCTCGCGAGGGTCTTGAATGCCTTGTTGACGAAGATGGGCCATACCGGCCTGCAGCATAACCATGCCGTAGGCCGCAGGTAGGCAAGTCTGGGGACCCCCGTTCCCAGAACGCCGACAGTAGCCCCTGGGCCCAAGTTGCGCTCGGGTTTCACTTTACGGCGAAGCCGAAGGTCAAGCGCGGAGCGCCGCGGGACCCAAAAGCCTGCGGCCTTGGTCGACGTGTGGCGGTTGATTGGACGTGGGCGTCTCCGCTTCCCCATGCTGCCTCGGCAACTGCTCGACTTGACAAGTCCCTGCGACATGCAAGGAAAACCATCATTACCTGTGATCATGGGAGGCGCCGGTTGGCCTTCTTCCGCTATAAATGGGGAGGGGGCAAAGCCCCCGCCGCCCATCTCTCCGTGATTCGCCTGCTTCTCCCTCATTGCTCCTCTGCTAGCAACAATGGCGCCCATCCAAAGATTTTCTGCTGAAGAGAAAGGAAAGGTTTCCCGCGATGATCCAGGGCCGCTTCCACCGAAGAAGAGGCCGGTCCATCATCGTGACGAAGGGGTGATGCAGGTGGTGACGAGGCCTTGGTGCGAGCAGCCTCCTCTGGGGTATCCGCTACCCTTGTACACCCAAGCCGGGGGCGCGGGAGGAGAGAGCGACGAGCGGCACCGCCCGCGCCGCGCCCGTGGTCGCCGCGTGATGGCGATGCGTGCCATTGCTCCTGGAATCCATGCCACAGATTCCTCGCGTGAGCTTGTGCTATGGGCGCCGATGCCTCCAAGATCTTGGATCCACTTCCCGCGGTTCTTCGCTGAAGTGATGTCGTCAAGGGGGCCTCTCGAGCTCTAGCTGCAGCATGTTGACTACGATGCTCTGGCGACCGGAGCAGAGGTCGAAGCGGTCCCCTCCGGCAAGATCTTCATGACCCGCGACTGGGGCGAGGTCGCGCGGGTTTGCTGTGCGAAGGGCGCCCTCGCGATCCACTTCGAGTATGACGGCGCCTTCACACTTTTCTTCAAGGTCTTCGACGCGGAGGGCCGCCGCCTGGAGTGTTGCCTTGGAGGGGAGCGCCAGGTTGACGCGCGCTCCGCTCGTGGCTACTCCAGCAGCAGCAGCAGCCCCGGGGAGTCCAGCGGTTCTCCTGAGCTCTACGAGACTCCAGAGACGAGCGACGATAGTTATGTGCCCCTGAGCTCTCGCCACGCCCAGAGCAGGGCTGCGTCATCCATCCGTTGCCACCGCTGATCTAGATGGGGTTGGCGTCGGCCTCCTGCGGCCCACTGTTGATGATGGCATCCGCCATGGGAGGGTGTAGGTAGGATTCCCCTAAGTTCTCGTCTTTTATTCCCTGCGAAGAATCATGGAGTACCCCGTAGGGGTGTGTAAAGGGTCTATATTGTCTTTTGTGTATATCTTCCTTGTTATGAAAATTTGCAAACGCATGTCCTGTTAAGGCTCGGTCTCCCCTTTCCAACCTCGCGATAGCTTGTTGCTCTACGCTGATAGGTCCCGATCCCCAGGCAGGCTGCAGCCATTGCTGGTATGCCAGTTCGCGTGCCGTGGTCAAGGCCAGGAGGTGAGCGGCCCGAGGTCCAGTAAGAGCCCCTGAGGCGCGATGCTCAGGAGGTCCCTAGGCTCCAAGCAGCCATGGTAAGGTAAGAAAGGGGGGCGACGTGGCCGCGACAGGTATGCGGCGAGTGTAGCACCTAGGCTCCAACGATTAGTTGGTACGAGTGCGGAACTTATCTTGCTAGCTTGGGGCCGAGTCCTTGTGATGCGCCCAGGCTCGTGCACAAGCTTCTGCAGCATAGCTAGGTCGGGCCCATATGAGTCTCCCTTCTCCCATGTTCTCCTTAGTGCTCTATGTCCTAAGGTCCCGATCCTTGAGCGAGCTCAGCCGCCATTGGTATGCCAGGTCACGATGCCATGGTCAAGGCCAGGGGGTGAGGGCTGGAGAGCCAGTAAGAGCTCCTAAGTCGCGATGCTCAGGAGCCCACCTTTTAACGCGCAAGCGGATTGCACAGGAGAAAAGGAAGCTCGCGGTGCCGCCTGCCATCCTCCTCATAAGATCCCTGCGAACCAGCACAAGGAGAAACACGGTTTTGCCATTATGGTTGCCAGCCTGCCACTGGTTGCTCCGCGAGGAAATGAAGGCACTGAGGGCCTGGTGAGGTGACGTGCGTGGAGCGTGCCGTGAGCCAGAGCTCGACCGCTCAGGTTTGTCCACGTGGCATGGACGGACCCATGCGCCAGCACCGTGCCAGTGTGAGTAGCCCCCGTGGGAGGTCATAGTCGAGCAGGTGATAATCACAGGTAGATTAGGCTTGGAGAGCAGGTCAGTTTGGGTGAATGCAGCAAGATACATGCCACTGGGTCAGGCCCGAGCGGCTTGGGGATGATGCAGCCCGAGGGGCGCCCCCAAGAGGGTAAGCTAAAGACATGCGCAAAAGTGATACATGCCACACTGACGGACCCAAGCGGCCTAGGAATGATGAAGCCCAAGGGGCACTCCCAGCTGAATGAAATTGGAAAATGTCACCTGGTTCTGTTGACGAGGGGTTGTCGGGGCAGATGAAGGTACGCAGTGAAGGGATTGCTCCTCACGAGCCACCGGGGCCCTGAGCCTCGGGAGGCTCTGGGGCTCAGGTGGTTCCCTGAGGACCGTCTCCATCTCTGCCAGAACGGCGTGGTGCCTGGCCTCCTGAGCCGCCAGGACACGCCGCAGGTTGCGCTGATAGGCTGACGACACGCTCGGCAGGCCGAAAGGCATGCAGACGTAACTGTGTGGTGGACCCTCGCAACGGCCCACGCGCGAAGGCCAGAAAAGCTCCTGAGATGCGGCCCTGTTGAGCCATGAAACGTCGATGCAGACGCGCAGCCTGGCATCCTCGCCTGGATGGGGAGCTGCGCCTCGTGAGCGGCGGTCGCCGCGCATGGCCCTTGCGTCTTGCAATTCCTGAGTGGTCTTAGTCATGAACTCCTGAGCAGTGGGCGCTCCTTGCGCCGTGTCCTCCTGAGGGAAACGTGCCTTGAAGCACGCCTCCAAGTGGTGCCGGAGCGCCTCCCTCATGATGTTGGCAAGGTCTGAGGTCCTCCAGAAGAGAGCCCCCGAGCCCTGCCCGAGGTGGGCGCTGGGCGCGCCTTCCTATGCGACAGAGGGAGGCGCCCCTAGAGCGGGCACTGATCCTGACGAGGTTCCAGCCACGACGCCACCTTCCTGAGGTCCGGCACGACGCAACGGCTTCTTCTTCTTGGGGATGGCCTCCGGAGGGCCATCGCCCTGGCTGTCGGGGTTGTCGATTGCCGCAGCTTGAAAGGCATGCTTGAGGGAGCACACCACGTCTCTTTCTTCGCATGGGACCGTGATGATTCCGCCGCTTCCCGGCATCTTGAGGACGTTGTAGCCATGGTGGGTCACTGCCATGAACTTGGCCAGGGCTGGATACCCAAGGATGGCGTTGTATGGCAGGCGGATGTGCGCGACATCGAAGTCGATGAGCTCAGTGCGGTAGTTCTTGCGTTCTCCGAAGGTGACAAGGAGGCAGACCTGCCCTATGGGTGTGGTGGAGCCGTCGGTCACTCCTGAGAAAGGCTTGGTAGGCTGAAGCTGGTCATATGGCACTTGGAGGTTGTCGAACGTGTCGACAGACAGGACATTGAGCCCTGCCCCGCCGTCGATGAGGGTCTGGGTAACTTGCACGTTGCTGATGATTGGTGAACAAAGCATCGGGAGGGCGCCAGCGGTGGCCGCGCACTTGAGCTGATCTGTCGAGTTAAAGGTGATGGCGCATTCGGACCACCTGAGCGGGTGCGTGACCTCAAGCTTGGGGAGGACTGCATTCACTTCACGAGCAAACTGTTTGAAGATACGCCGCGAGGCTAGGGCCTGAGCTCCGCCCAAGATGCTGGCGATAGCGCGCGACTCCTGGAAGCCCCCAGGCCCCTCGTCTTGATGGTGGTCGTCGTTCCTTCTAGGCGGTGGTGGCAGCGGGGGAAGACCGGCGTTTCCCTGAGGTCAATCCTCACGAGGCTGGTCCCTCCAGGCGCACTCACGAGGATGATCCTGCAAGCGATCCTCACGAGGCCTGTCGCACCACTCCTGGCGCGGGCCACGGTCGTCCCAGCGCCCGCCACCACGTCCTCCTCCTCGACTGTAGCCCCGGTCGCGACGCTTGGGGCGTCGACCGAAGCGTCCTTCTCAAATGGCTCTGAGCTCTTGACAGTCGCTGGTGTTGTGGGTGTTCAGGTTGTGGAAGGCACAGAACGGTCGGCTACTCTTGGACGACTCGGGCTGGTCCCTTCCTCGCTTGGTGTCCGGCTCCGCTGCGAGCACGGCTGCTTCCTTGTGCTTCACTTCCTTTGCCTTGGCCTTCTTTTCCTCCGGGCCTGCAGCTGGCAGCTCGAGGAGGGAGAGGCGCCCTTCCTTAGCTCTTGCGCACTTGGTCGCCAGGTTGAACAGCTCCTGAGATGTGCACAACTCCTCGTGGATAGCGAGCTCTTCCTTCATCTTGATGTCGCGGACGCCATCAGAGAACGCGGAGATGATGGCCTCATCCGTCACCTTGGGGATCTTGAGGCGAGTGTTGTTGAAGCGCTGGATGTACTTCTGGAGGGTCTCTCCTAGTTGTTGCTTGATGCGGCGCAGGTCACCCTCGGCCGGCGGGCGGTCGCGAGTGCCCTGGAAGTTGGCGACGAAGCAGTTGCGCATCTTGTCCCAGGAGGAGATCGAGCCTGGTGGCAGGTTCAGGAGCCATGAACGGGCGCCGTCTTTGAGTGCCATAGGGAACAAGTTCGCCATGACTTTCTTGTCGCCGTTGGCTGCCTCGATGCTCAGCTCGTAGAGCTGCAGGAACTCCGCGGGGTCGAGGGTGCCTTCATAGCGTGGAGGCAGATCTGGCTTGAACTTGCCCGGCCAGGCGACGCTACGCAGCTCAGGGGTGAAGGCGCGGCAGCCGGCCGTGGTCGCTGGGGCCTGTCTTGGAGGCGGAGCTTGGTCCTGACGCTCACACGCCGCCACGGCAAGTGGCGCGGGGGCCTGCCGCGGCAGACGATCCTGGCGCGGCAGGGCGAGGAGTGGCGGAGCGTTCTCTTGCAGTCGAGGAACTTCTTGGCAGCTTCCTTCTTCACGCGCAGGCGCCGGGCGCGGCGGATCGCGTCGCGGCGCCGCACGCCTTGGTGCCAAGGCGCCATCTTGGGGTAGAGGTGGTGGAGGCGCTCCGTGAGCTGCGTCGCCCGAAGCTGGCGGTGGGTCCGGCGGAGAGAGGGACGGCGCAGGGGAGCCCCCTGCGGCACGGACGATCTTGGCGATGCGGTCGAGCTAGTCCTTGTAGAGGTCGTCGACTGGGCAGTAGCGCAGGAGCTCGTGCGCCATGAAAAACGCGGCCTGTGCGTCCATGGGAGCGCGACGAGCATGAGACGGCGAACCAGCGGGAGTCAGCGATGGAGTGGCGGTGCGGCCGTCCTGCCGCATCGAGGGGTGCAGCGAGGACGCTTGCTGCTCATTCCCCGCCGGGCCGGTGGCGGCGTTGGCGGCAGGAGACAGAGAACGACGAGGTCGCCCACCGACGGGAGCCGTCTTAGCGACGCGGGAGGCCAGGGCAGCCCGGCGCTCGGCACGAGCACGGCGAGCGTCCGCCATGGAGACGATGGAGCAACTAGACGCGAACGATGGAAGGGAAGCTCCGGCGCACCCCTACCTGGCGCGCCAAATGTCGGATCATGGGTTCCGGCAAAACCCTCAAGGTTCGAACACTGGGGTGCACGCGAAGACTTCCTTACTACCGATCTATGCCCTAGCTCGCTAAGATCTGGCGGACGAACTCGACGAACTCGCAACACAAAGACACAAGATTTATACTGGTTCGGGCCACCGTTGTGGTGTAATACTCTACTCTAGTGTGGTGGTGGATTGCCTCTAGGGTGGATGAAGAACAGTACAAGGGGAAGAACAGCCTCCTGAGGTTGGGGTGTTCTTGTGCTGGGTGTGTGGCTAAGGATTGGCTCAAGATCAGATGCCCCTATTGTGGTGGCTAGTTCTACTTATATAGGCCCTGGTCCTCTCCCCAAATATTGAGCGGGAAGGGAGCCAACAACGGCGAATTTGAAAGGGGACAGCTAGTACATCTTATCCTGACAAAAGCGGTCTTCGCCTGCGAAAGGCTCTGCTGATGCGCCGTCTTGGGCTCCACGGTGACCTCCGTCCTGCTGTCCGGCTGGTCTTGGTCTCATTGCACTGATATGGAAACCTTTGCGTGATGCCTCGGTACTCCGCGCCTGCGCTTGCCTCCTTAGCACCAAAGAGGAAACAAGGACGATGCGCATGCTGGCGCCCGCCTGATCTTGATCGTCATGGCTCACGTCACGAGAGCCTCGCGAGGTTTGCCCCGCCTTGATTTCTTTGCTCCTCACGAGGCAGCCTGGTGATTCCGCTCCTGAGGAGGTCTTGCGTCGTCCGCCTCGCGAGGCTTGGCCCCTCGCGAGGGTCTTGAATGCCTTGTTGACGAAGATGGGCCGTACCGGTCTGCAGCACAGCCACGCCGTGGGCCGCAGGCAGGCAAGTCTGGGGACCCCCGTTCCCAGAACGTCGACAGTCTCTGTTCATTTTGCAACTCCTGTTTTGAGTTACTAATCTTAGGAATTGAACCAGTATCAAATACCCTGGGGTTACTATGAACACTAGTAAAGTACACATGAATAACATGTATATCAATTATACCTTTGTTCACTTTGCCATTCTTCTTACCCGCCAAGTATTTGGGGTAGTTCCGCTTCCAGTGACCATTCCCTTTGCAGTAGAAGCACTCAGTTTCAGGCTTAGGTCTAGCTTTGGGCGTCTTCACGGGAGTGGCAACTTGCTTGCCATTCTTCTTGAAGTTCCCTTTCTTTCCCTTGAACTTTTTCTTGAAACTAGTGGTCTTGTTAACCTTCAACACTTGATGCCATTTCTTGATTTCTACTTTCGCTGATTTCAGCATCACGAAGAGCTTGGGAATCGTTTTCGTCATCCCTTGCATATTATTGTTCATCATGAAGTTCTAGTAACTTCGTCATAGTGACTAGAGAACTCTGTCAATCACTATCTTATCTCGAATATTAACTCCCACTTGATTCAAGCGATTGTAGTACCCAGACATTTTGAGCACATGCTCACTGCCTGAGCTATTCTCGTCCGTCTTGTAGGCAAAGTACTTTTCAGAGCTCTCATACCTCTCGACACGGGCGTGAATCTGAAATACACATTTCAGCTCTTGGAACATCTCATATGCTCCATGGAGTTCAAAACATGTTTGAAGTCCCAGTTCTAAGCCGTAAAGCATGGAGCAACTAAACTATCAAGTAGTCATCATACCGAGCTTGTCAAACGTTCATAACGTCTGCATCTGCTCCTGCAATAGGTCTGTCACCTAGCGGTGCATCAAGGACATAATTCTTCTGTGCAGCAATGAGGATAATCCTTAGATCACGGACCTAGTCTGCGTCATTGCTACTATCATCTTTCAACTTAGTTTTCTCTAGGAACATATAAAAAAGATATTGGAGCTACAACGCGAGCTATTGATCTACAACATAGATATGCAAAAACTATCAGGACTAAGTTCATGATAAATTAAGTTCAATTAATCATATTACTTAAGAACTCCCACTTAGATAGACATCCCTCAAGTCATCTAAATGATCACGTGATCCATATCAACTAAACCATGTCCGATCATCATGTGAGATGGAGTAGTTTTCAATGGTGAACATCTCTATGTTGATCGTATCTACTATATGACTCACGTTCTTCCTTTTGGTCTCTAGTGTTTCGAGGCCATGCCTGTACATGCTGGGCTCGTCAAGTTTAAACCGAGTACTCTGCATGTGCAAAACTGTCTTGCACCCGTTGTATGTGAATGTAGAGCTTATCACACCCGATCGTCATGTGGTGTCTGAGCACGACGAACTGTCGCAACGGTGCATACTCAGGGAGAACACTTATACCTTGAAATTTTAGTAAGGGATCATCTTATAATGCTACCGCCGTACTAAGCAAAATAAGATGCATAAAAGATAAACATCACATGCAATCAAAATATGTGACATGATGTGGCCATCATCATCTTGTGCCTTTGATCTCCATCTACAAAGCACTGTCATGATCTCCATCATCACCGGCTTGACACCTTGATCTCCATCGTAGCGTCGTGGTCATCTCGCCAACTATTGCTTCTACAACTATTGCTAGCGCATAGTGATAAAGTAAAGCAATTACATGGCGTTTGCATTTCATACAATAGAGAGGAAACCATAAGGCTCCTGCCAGTTGCCGATAACTTTTACAAAACATGATCATCTCATACAATAACGTATATCACATCATGTCTTGACCATATCACATCACAACATACCCTGCAAAATCACGTTAGACGTCCTCTTCATTGTTGTTGCAAGTTTTATGTGGCTGCTACGGGCTTCTAGCAAGAACTGTTCTTACCTATGCATCAAAACCACAATGATTTTTTGTCAACTGTGATGTTTTAACCTTCAACAAGGACCCACCGTAGTCAAATTCGATTCAACTAAAGTTGGAGAAACAGACACCCGCTAGCCACCTTTATGCAAAACAAGTTGCATGTTTGTCGGTGGAACCGGTCTCATGAACGTGGTCATGTAAGGTTGGTCCGGGCCACTTCATCCAACAATACCGCCGAATCAAAATAAGACGTTGGTGGTAAGCAGTATGACTATGATCGCCCACAACTCTTTGTGTTGTACTCACTACAAAAAAAAGACACATCCGTGACATTTTGGGCCGAACGAAATTTTTTCTGTCATACTTATGACACTTCTATGACGATAATTGTGACAAAACCCGGTATCATCATAGATGTGGTGGGGTCCTACTTCTATGACAAAAAATCATGACAGAAAATGGGCTTTTCGTCCTGGGCGGGCCGGAGATGCAGGTGCATGACATTCTTTGGGCCGTCCATGACGAAAAAAACATGGTAGAAGTGAGGGCATAGAAAATATCGGGGAGTTCCCGGTTACGGTGGGTGGTCGGGGGCCGAGCGATGCGCGTTTCTCTTGTACACGTACGCACGTGGGTGCGAGGCGTTGGGCTCTAACTGAACCCGAGCGAGGCATTGGGCTCTAACTGAACCCGAGCGATTGCACTACAGGCTACACGTTACTGAACCCGAGCGATCGATCGATCCCTTGCTGTTAACTGAACCCGAGTGATTTCTTCGCTACTGCTGCTAACTGAAGCCGATTGAACACTGCTGGCTCCTTCCCTTGATGAACAGTGAGTGTTGTTGAGGGGATTTGGATGAACAGTTCCCGGTGGGGGGGTTGGATGAACAGGACCCCGTGGTAGTAGAGGCCGTTGCCGCTGGGTGAACAGTACCCCGATCGATCGAGCCGGTGGAGGGGTGGATGAACAGGACCCCGTGGAGGGCTGGATGAACAGGACGACCCCATGGAGGGCTGGTTGAATAGTAGCCAGTGGAGGGCTGGATGCACAGTAGCCCGTGGAGGGGTGGTCGAACAGGACACCGTGGAGAGGGCTGGTTGAACAGTAGCCGGTGGAGGAGCGTGCGGTGGAGGCTGGATGAACAGGAGCCCGTGGATGAACAATCGCAGGTGGAGGCTGGAGGAGGTCGACGGTGGATGAACAATAGCCCGTGGAGGCAGTCGACGGTGGAGATGAACAGTATCCCGTGGAGTCCCGTTTTGCGGTACGCCACACCCCTCCCGATGAGCAGGACCCCCATTTCGACCGTAGCGCTCCAACAGAAGTTCGTTTCCTCCGTTTTGCGGTATGCCACACCCCTCCCGATCAACAGGACCCTGTTTCGACCGTAGGAGGTACGTTTCCTCCGTTTTGTGGTACGCTAGACCCCTCCCGATGAACAGGATCCCGCTACGACCGTGGCCGGTCGAACACAAGGCCGTTTCCTCTGTTCTGCGGTACGCCAGGCCTCGTTTCCATCGGCTGTTCTGTCCAAGCCGGTTGGCTCCTGATGAACAGCACATGTTCCATTGCATTGCAATGAACACGACGCATTCCGTTGCCTCCCCATGAACACGATGCCGACGCAGTTTCTCTGTTCCGACCCAGCCATGTACACGAGCCTAGGCCGTACGTATGCGTGAGTAGGCGTTCGAGACCCCTCCCGTATGTACGTACGTGGCCATATTTACTTTCTTGCACCCTAGCCGTTGTACATATGTGTACATGCTACGTGCGCGCCTCTACTACGACACGTGCGTGCCTCTACTATGACACGTACCGTTCCTTACACTGTCACGGTTCATCGCTGCAGCCTGCAGACAGACCGATCGTATGCACTTACACGTTCGCGACCAGAATGACAACGCTACGTACAGTTTGACCAGTGGGTCCCGACTATCAGGCACTTCCTTGCATGCAAAGATGTAGCTGGTGGGTCCCAGCAGTTAGGGGGTGAATCATTATTTTTTTGCCCGTAATATGGACGCACTTCCTTGCGTGCGAAGATGTAGCTGATGGGTCACAAAATACGGTGGCCCGTCTGGTGGGTCCCTGCTGTCGGATGTGGGGTTCCGGCAGACCCTTAAGGTTCGAACACCGGGTGCACGCGAAGTCTTTCCCTCCTACCGATCTACGCTCAAGCTCGCTAAGATCTTGCGGACGAACTCAATGAACTCACAACATAGAGAGAGAGACACGAGGTTTATACTGGTTCGGGCCACCGTTGTGGTGTAATACCCTACTCCAGTGTGGTGGTGGATGGATTGCCTCTTGGGCTGATGATGAACAGTACAAAGGAAGAACAACCTCCTGAGGTTGAGGTGTTCTTGTGCGAGTGTTGGCTTCTTGCTCTGCTTGAGTCGTCTCTCAGCTCTCTCTCTCTCTCTCTTACCATTGTAGTGGCTAGACCTATTTATAGTTGCCCTGGTCCTCTTCCCAAATGTTGAGCGGGAAGGGAGCCAACAACAGCGGGCAAATTTGAAGGGGGACACCTAGTACAAGCTATCCTAACAAAAGAGGTTTTCGCCTGCGAAAATCCCTGGGGTGACGCCGTCCTTCTAGTCTTGGTCTTGTTGCACCAATATGGCATCCTTTGCCTGATGCCTCGGTACTCTTCGTCTGCGCTTGCCTCCTTAGCACCAAAGAGGAAATGAGGACTCTGCGCGCACCGGCACCCGCTTGGCACCCGCCTGGCGCTGTTCGTCATGGCTCACGTCATGACTTCCTCGTGAGGTTTGGCCCACCTTGATATCTCCGCTCCTCGCGAGCCTGCCTGGCTAGGCCACTACAGAGGAGGCTTTGCGTCGTCCGCCTCGCGAGGCTTGGACCCTTGCGAAGGTCTTGGATGCCTTGTTGATGAAGATGGGATGTACTTCCCGCAGCATAGCCACGCCATGGGCCGCAGGCAGGCAAGTCTGGGGACCCCCGTTCCCAGAACGCCGACAGTAGCCCCCGGGACCAAGGCACGCTCGGGCTTGGCTTCACGGCGAAGCCCGGGGTCAAGTTCGGAGCGCCGCGGGCCCCAAAAGCCTGCGGCCTCGGTCGACATGTGGCGGTTGATTGGACGTGGGCGTCTCCGCTTCCCCACGCTGCCTCGGCAACTGCACGCCCTGACAAAGGCTGGGGCGAGCAGTTCTTTCCTTCATTGCTTCTCCCTTGCCTTGCTCCAGATCCCCTTTCTCGCCCTTCGCCGCCTGCTTCCTCCAGATCTGCTCCACCCTTGCTCTGCTTCTACTGCTCATGGCGCCGCGCAAGGCCAAGTCTTCCTCAACGCCGGCGTGGTACAAGCCGGCTCTCGGGGTGCCCACCGTCACGAAGAAGAGCCTCGCCTCCATGCGCCTGCTGACAGCGGACGAAGGCAACGAGTGGGGGAAGACGGAGCTTCAGCTCGCCTCCGACAAGCCGGAGCCTGAGGTAAGCACCTTCTTCCCCTTATTCTCGAGCAGGGTCGCCGTCGGGTTGGTCCCTCCCTTCTTTGATTTCTTTTATGAAGTCCTCGACCACTACGGGCTGCAGGTGCTGCATCTCCATCCCAACTCTGTCCTCCTCATGTCCATCTTCGCCTATTACTGCGAAGCATACCTGGGCGTCATGCCGTCTGTGGCGCTCTTGCGTCACTTCTTCTTCCTCCGTGTAACCAGCGAGCATATCACCGGTTGCGCTAATTTCGTCGCCTGCGGCAAGGCCATCTCGATCTCGAGCACCGGGAAGAGGGCCAACAACATCCGATCCAAATGGGTCATGATGGATGCTCGGCGCGCCGACCCATGTCTGGAATTTCCCACAGCAGCGCCCCCTCCTAACAGGGGGTGGCCCAAGGCGGAGCTCATCGATGAGCGGGCATTACTGGTGCTGGGGCAGATGATGACCGATCTGAGGCTGGGCAGCGCGAGGAAGGCCAAGGTGATGGGGGCGGTGCTCCTGAGGGAGTTCCTGATGCTGCGGGTCGCCCAGCTCCAGGAGCGCGCGTGCCCCCTCTGGGAGCTTGACGAAGGGGAAAACAAGACCCGCGTGAGGCCGCGGGACCTGCTTGGCGATGAACTGGACGCTGTCTTGCGTCTCATCGTCGGGGACAACCAGGAATTCCCGGCTAGCGCCTTCCTACCCCTGTTCAAGCGAAGAGACTGGGAGGAATTCGTCGCCTCTAGGCCGACTTTCGATGCGCGCAGGCTGGTGCCACCAGCGCTTCCGTAAGCCCCAATGGCGCAAAACCCGGTGGAGGTGTCTTCTGGTGAGTCCCACGGAGATGGGGAAGAGGAGGGGGGCTCGGAGGAGACTCTGGAAGAGGTGGGGGAGACCTCCCCCTTGAGCAAAGCCGAGATTCTCCGGGCCCTTCCTGATGATGCTGATGCCGACGCCCGCGATGGGGATAGGGAGCAGCCTCCTATCCCAACGAGGAGCAGGTCGTCGCTGGTGGCCCGTGGTGCCGCCTCCGACCCGGTACCTCCTAGAAATGGATCCGATTCTTCTTCCTCTCCACCCGGCACTGCTGGTGTCTGGACGCCCGCTCCTCAGGTCCCACAGCTATCGGGCCTCAAGCTTCTCAAGCGGTCAGTGGAATACGTTGCATTGGACCGGTGAGTGTTCTTAAGCTTTGCCTCGTCCTTGTTTGTGCTCGTTGTTTCCTGATGTTTGCTCCTGGCTGACCAGGCCGGCACCTTCGGCGAAGAAGAGGAAGGAGGGTTCCGCAGCCGTGCCTCCCTCCGCAGGGAAAGGAGGCAGCAGCGCTCGTGTCTCCCCAGCTCGGTCATCCTCGTGAGGCCAAAAGGAGCCTCGCCGCGTGGAGTCAGCCCCCATGGCCTCCCTGGCTCCGGAGATGCCGGTGCTTGGCATGGCTGACGAGGACCCAGCTGCTCCGGAACCCGCTGTTGGTGTCAAAACCGGCGGATCACGGGTAGGGGGTCCCGGACTGTGCATCTAGGCGGATGGTAATAGGAGACAAGGGACACAATGTTTTACCTAGGTTCGGGC
Source organism: Triticum urartu (assembly GCF_056163025.1). NCBI lineage: Eukaryota > Viridiplantae > Streptophyta > Magnoliopsida > Poales > Poaceae > Triticum > Triticum urartu. Next base: position 176,371,128 of record NC_141879.1, read on the forward strand.
CCTCTTGATGGAGGTAAAACCCTACGTCCTGCTCGATTAATATTGATGATATGGGTAGTACAAGAGTAGATCTACCACGAGATCAAGGAGGCTAAACCCTAGAAGCTAGCCTATGGTATGATTGTTGTATATTCTGTTGTCCTACGGACTAAAACCCTCCGGTTTATATAGACACCGGAGAAGGTTAGGGTTACACAAAGTCGGTTACAATGGTAGGAGATCTAAATATCCGCATCGCCAAGCTTGCCTTCCACGCCAAGGAAAGTCCCTTCCGGACACGGGACGGAGTCTTCAATCTTGTATCTCATAGTCCAGGAGTCTGACTGAAGGTATAGTCCGGCCATCCGTACACCCCCTAATCCAGGACTCCCTCAATAGCCCCCGAACCAGGCTTCAATGACGACGAGTCCGGTGCGCAGATTGTCTTCAGCATTGCAAGGCGGGTTCTCCTCCGAATTCCGTGTACCTGTTTTTTTAAATGTAGTGCTCCTTGGCTTCTACGCCCAATAATGGCCGCCTTCCACGTGTCAAATGAATACGAAAAGTCTAGGTGTTTTTACATTCACACCCCTAGCTGCGTAAATGAGCCACCCATTTAAAGGGATGGGGATTCAGATCCAAACCACACCTTCTCCCTTCCGCGAGTAGTCATCGGAGCGCATCCAACAAAAGGTCCATTCCACCATGGCCAGCCGTCGCAACTCCACCTCTCGCCCTTCCAGTCCTAAGCCTGGAGACTGGGAGAGGTTCTCCATCCCGCATAGCGAGCTAGTATCGCTTCAGACCAAGGGATTCCTCCGTCCGGCCTATATGGTCCCGGTCCGAGCCGGACTCGCCACCTATAATGGCGGAGAGCAAGCGGAGAGCGCCCTCAATCCCTCCAAAGGAGAGCGGGTATGCCTCGTCCCTTATCTAATAAGAGGACTCGGATTTCCAATTCATCCGTTTCTCCGAGGGCTTCTGGAGTTCTATGGCCTCCAGCTGCACAACCTCACACCCGCCTCTATATTGCATATCGCGGGCTTTGTTGCCCTTTGCGAGCTGTTCTTGGGTGTCAAGGCTCATTTCGCGTTGTGGAAGAGGCTATTCTGCCTAGTGCCCCGATCTCAAGAGGGGTCAATATATCAAGTGGGCGGAGCCGAAGTGTGGCGCATCGCCGGGACCGGGTATCTATTCGGAACCCCAAAGAAGGCGTCCGAGGAATGGCCTTCAGAATGGTTTTACATAGAGGATGTCCCGCTGCCGGATCCTGTTCGGATTGGCCTCCCTGAGTTCAACAGTGCTCCCCTGAAGAAACGCCTAAGCTGGCGTCCACGGAGCTCTCAGAGAGGAAGTGACAGGGACGTCCTTTACCTGATGGGCCAGATAAGACTATTGGCTCATTCCGGACTAACCATGATCGGAGTCATGGCCGTATGCATCATGCGGGGGGTGCAGCCGCTTCAGTATAGAAGCCACCCCATGTGGGACTTCAACAGGGAGGATGACGCCACCCGTCACCGCCGTAAGGGACCGGAGTCGGCTGCCGCTCTGACAAAGATCTTGTCCACTTTGTACAAGGGAGAAGAGGAGGAATTCCTCCGCGTCAACCCTCAGGGTGGATTTGCTATGTACAATCCTCTGAGTTGGGTAAGTGGGCAATTTTACTTGTCCATCCGTCCATTATTAATTATATAGTCTAACAACTTCAACGCAGGAACTACGCCGAGAAGTAAAGGAGATAAACAGCCCTCCTCCGCAGCCCGAGGATTCAGAACGGTCCCTCGATCCGGCCTCCGAAGAGGATCTGGACTTATTTGTGGAGCTGATCGACGGGGTGTTTTATCAGCTGAGCCAGGACAATACCTTGGTGGCCATTACGGCCGATTATCCAGGGTTAATCCCGGCCTCCCAGGTAACTGAGACCGGAGTCCCATCGCCTCGAAAGGGGATCCGCCCATGCGTGTTTTCAGTTTCCTGACAACAACCGTGTTTTGCAGGGGAGGTTCCTGAGGCGGGAGGCCGAGCTTGCGGCGACTAGCCAACGAGGGCCTGCGGGGCCCCGTGGGGAAAAAGAAATGTAGTCCGGACTGAGGTGCCGCCGCAAAGGTATAGCGCGCCTTCTTATTCCCAGGTGTTATTCCTGTAAGGCATGTTAACACTCGTGCCCTTGTACAGGACAAAGAGACCTCGCCGAACTATATCCAGAGGGGCTGCCAATCACGCCTCCACCAGCCAAGCTCCACAGCCCAGTCCAGAGGAGGAGGCGAACACGAGGCGCGCATCGGATGCTACTCCGACAGAGGATGCAGACAGGCTGTCCGCGACAAAATGCGAGGTGGAGAGTGCCATGAACCACAGGCGTCGCCGGACAGTTCTTCGCGATGCTTGTTTCTCCCAAGAGGCGTTGGACGCCTTCAATTCGGGAGATGCGTATCTCCGTGCCACTCAAGATGGTCTAGCCAGAGCCACGGAGCAATATGTAAAAGACATACGGGTGAGAAATTTTAATGGTTATATATATCACTAGCCCCCTGAGACTTGAAACAGTTAGAATAACTGATTTAAGGATCATGTAATATGCAGGTTCTTTCAGAGAAGAATACCCAACTGTCCCAGGAGCTAAAAGAGTGCAAGGCCCAACTTGAGGCCGCACTAGCCACGACAGAGGAGCCCAAGGAGACCCCCTCTGGTAATATATGCTTAAAAAGATAAGTATTATGCGACATGTGTGCGAATCTAACAAATAAAATTTGCAGATGGTGCCGGACTAGATGCGGAAAGGCAACAACTCCTGTGCTAGCTAGAGGCAGGTGAGAGCGTGCTGACCAAGGTGAGGTGGGAGAAGAATGATCTTCAGGATGCCAACACCAAGCTAGATGTTGAACCAAAAGATGTTCGTGCCCAGCTGTCGGACTCCACTAAGGAGAATCAGCGGCTTCGACGCTGCATATTTAGTAAGTGCTTAAACGAACTTTGAAAAAAGAGTTCGGCGAGGAAGTCGACTAACAGAGTAATGTCTGTAGGTATGTTAACAGGTCGTCCTGCAGAGGAGATGCCCGGTTCTACGGGTGATCTCTTTCCCAAGCTCTCACAACTACATGAGCGAGTTTGGCATGTGATGCAGGGCATTGCCCAGGCCTTGTGGCCATCCATTTCCATGCCCGAAGGACTCGGGGAGCTTGCAGAGCAGCTGAAGGGAGCACGGCAGCGCTTCCGATTGTGGAAGATATCGGCCTGCCGTCAAGGCGCTAGGGAGGCCTGGGCCATGGTGAAGACGCGGTACACGAGTGCTGACCTAAACCACATAGCCGAGGTCGGACCTGTGGGGCCTGACGGGAAGGAGATCCCTGTAAGCTTAGTATACGGCCAAGTAGAATTGGCCGCAAAGTATTCCCAGCAGGACTGTAAGCTAGACAGCCCGTTAGATGGTATCGAAGAGGAATGCAATCAGTCATAATGACTATGTCATTTAAATTGACATGTGTAATGCCTTCTAGCCGGATTGTAGATCGTTTGTCATGGCCGACCTTTTCGCTTCGACCTCGGGACCTGACGGTCCGGAGTGTGTTCGAATACCCTCGCGGTTATGGAAGAACCGGGGTATGCATGGAGACCAGGCGTAGGGGTCATTAGTGCTTTAACAGACAAGTGCCCAACTAGTTATGTTATATTACATGGTTAGTAAGAAACATCTTCCAGGGAGAATAGTTCCGTTAAGGGTTCCTTTCCCTGGGAGGCATGCCCTAAAGTGCATGTCTGGACTGCGAAAAAGACGCAGAAAAAGCATTTGGGGGTACGTAAATAAATAAGTAAAAAGATCATCTTTAGTTCACTGATCGAATATTCCCTTAAGAACGCTAGCTTTCGGCTTCACCCAGTCTGAGGTACACATCTGGCTGACCCGGCAGTAACAATCGCAGAGGTGCTCCCTTTACCGCCCAGCCGAACAATCGGGAACATAGGGGTAAGCACAGGAGCCAGGCAACCCAGCTTGGCCAAAACTTAAGTCATATCGATGCATATAATGGTGAATAAAAGGTACATGCGGAAGTGTGACACATGTGTTGGGCATGAAGCCCGTATAGATAAGCTTCTGTGTAAAGAAGCCCCCAGGTTTAATGAGCGCGGGTAGCGCGTCACTTGATGAGCCTTTAAGGGCTATAAGAGAAAAGAGGGGAAGGAGAGAAATGTAAGACAGAAAATGTAAAAAATGGACATAGGAATAAGACAAACATAGAGTCCGACTCTAGGCATAGAATCTTCGGAGACGGGCGGCGTTCCATGGGTTCGGCTCGAGTCGGTTGTCCGATGCATCTCGCAGGCGGTACGCTCCACCAGTCAGGACTTGGTCAATGATGAAGGGACCTTCCCATTTGGGCTTAAGTTTGTCCTTTTTCTTGTTCGGCAGGCGTAGAACTAATTCGCCAACGTTGTAATTTTTGGCCCGTACTTCTCTGCTTTGATATCTTCAAGCCTGTTGTTGATAAAATGCGGAACGGGCTTTTGCCACGTCACGCTCCTCCTCCAAGGCGTCCAAATCGTCCTGCCGATCGAGCTCGGCTTCTCTTTCTTCGTACATGCACACTCGAGGTGAGTCATGAATTATATCGCAGGGCAAAACTGCCTCTGCGCCGTACACCATAAAGAATGGTGTGTATCCGGTGGTGCGATTCGGCGTGGTCCGCAGCCCCCAGAGTATGGAGTCGAGCTCCTCAACCCAGTGCGTATTAGATTCCTTAAGGGACCGCACTAATCTGGGTTTGATGCCGCTCATGATAAGACCATTTGCGCGCTCGACTTGTCCGTTAGTTTGTGGGTGTATCGGGGGTTGGGTGCGACATATGCCAAGGGATGGCTTATCATGGTGGGGGCGAGTAGAACATCGCCGGTGCCTGGAAGCGGGATGAGGCATAGACATGCACGCCGGCGAATCTTACCCAGCTTCAGGGCTCTCCGTGGAGATAACACCCCTACTGCTGCTCTGCGGGGTCTCCGCATGATCACTATGGAAAAGTGGGTACAAGGTTGCTCCTTGAGCTGTTTCCTAGAGGTAGGAGAAGGCAAGGCTAGCTCTCTCCTTCCTATATCGTCTAGTCTAGTGCTAATGGAATCGAACCCTTTGCATGGGTGCCCCGAGGGGTTTATATAGGCCTACCCCCCGGGGGTACAATGGTAATCCAGCTGGGCGCGGGTCCCAGCCATTTGTCTCTCAGGCCGCCGTCTTCTCCGCCGACTACTGGGGCCTGCCGACTGGTGGGCCCCGCCGACTGGCTCGGTACAGAGCCGACAGGCCTTGTCCGCCGCGGGCGGGTCTTGCCGGCTGCGGATTACTGTAGCCGTGCTTCTAATGACACGGGCTTGGTCATGGGGTCATGGCGACAGTGCCGCCGCCTGACAGACGATCACTGTCGCCATTCCCTGTCTTGTCTGGTTAATGGCGTGCGGGGCCCGTGGGAGGGGCTAGCCGACTTCTGGAGGCCGATTCCCACTGGGTCCGTCTTGTGGCGCTCTCACCGTCTTCAGTACCCCCGCTGACCGGCGGGGCCTGCCGTCTCTGGGTCGTATAGGCAGGCCGACATGGGCACAGGGTTCCGCCCACTGGGGCTGATGTCAGGGCTGGCATGGCAACAGTGCCGCGTCGGACGGAGATCTCCATTGGTACGGCGCACTGTGGCCATGCCTGCCCTTGGTAAGGGGCGGGCGTGGCCCTTACTGAGGCCACGCCCCGTCCCGTCCCTCCTTACGAGAGCATGAGGTGGTTGGAGTCGTGGGCCGACTCCCCATAGCCGGCTTCTCTAGAAGCCGCCCGCTAGGAGTCGGCTTATCTCAAAGTCGCCCCCCGGACTCGGCCGTGAGTGGGTAGTCGGCAGCGCTGCTGCCAACTCCCAGAGGCGGCTCTCCGTCCTGGGGTTCTTGAGGGGCGTAGCCTACCCCGATGTCTTGAAAGGTTCTGGGCTTCGGGTTGGCCTACCCGTGGCCCATTACTCCGACAGGGTGATAGACGGAAGCATAATCGAGCTTGATGCCCATGTTTTTGCACCAGAGTTTTACCTCATCGGCCGTAAAGTTCGTGCCGTTATCAGTGATGATGCTGTGGGGGACGCCGTAACGGTGTACGACCCCAGATATGAAGTCTATCACCGGTCCGGATTCAGCCGTCTTAACAGGATTGGCTTCTATCCATTTGGTGAATTTATCCACCATGACCAGTAAGTATTTTTTCTTGTGAGTTCCACCTTTAAGGGGTCCAACCATGTCAAGCCCCCAGACCGCAAAAGGCCAAGTGATGGGGATAGTTTGGAGGGTGGTGGGTGGCATATGGCTTTGGTTTGCAAAAAGCTGGCAACCGATGCATCGTTGGACCAAGTCCTGAGCGTCTGCCCGGGCCGTTGGCCAATAAAAGCCTGTACGAAAAGCCTTGCTTACAAGGGACCGAGCTGCAGCGTGATGACCACCGAGTCCGGCGTGAATTTCAGCCAGCAAGTTCCGCCCTTCCTCTTTGGAGATACACCTTTGAAGGACTCCGGTAGTACTTTTCTTGTAAAGTTCTCCCTCATGGACTTTATAGGCTTTAGATCGCCGCACTATGCAGCGTGCCTCATTTTGGTCCTCTTGGAGTTCCTGCCTAGTAAGGTAGGCTAGGAATGGTTCTGTCCATGGGGCGATGATGGCCATTATTACATGGGCTAAAGTTGTAATTTCATTGGCAGAGCCTCCAATTATGTCAGATTGTTCGATGTCGGACAATGCGGTTGGGTCCGGGCTGTTATTGCCAGGTTCCCCTTCCCATACTACGGATGGCTTGAACAGCCTTTCCAAGAAGACGTTGGGGGGACTGCATCGCGTTTTGCGCCGATGCATGCCAGGACATCTGCCGCCTGATTGTGTTCTCGGGCTATATGGTGAAACTCAAGCCCTTCGAACCGAGCTAACATTTTTAAGAGGGCGTTGCGGTAAGCTGCCATTTTTGGATCCTTGGCATCGAAGTCTCCGTTTATTTGGGATATCGCGAGGTTCGAATCTCCGCGCACCACTAGGTGTTGAATGCCCATGGATACTGCCATCCGGAGACCATGTAAAAGGGCCTCGTATTCGGCTGCATTGTTGGAGTCTGTGTACATAATCTGGAGTACATATTGAACTGTGTCTCCTGTGGGGGACGTCAAGACGATGCCAGCCCCTAGTCCGGCCAACATTTTGGAGCCATCGAAATGCATGATCTAGTTTGAATATGTGCCGTACTCTTTAGGGAGTTCGGCCTCCGTCCATTCTGCGACGAAGTCGGCCAAAGCTTGCGACTTAATAGCTCGCCGTGGCTTATAAGTTATGTCGAACGGGAGGAGTTCGATGGCCCATTTTGCAACTCGGCCCGTTGCGTCACGGTTGTTTATAATATCATTGAGTGGTACTTCGGAGGCTACTGTTATCGAACACTCTTGAAAGTAGTGTCGTAGCTTCCGGGATGCCATGAATACCGTGTATGCAATCTTTTGATAATGCAGGTACCGTGATTTGCATGGAGTGAGGACAGTGGACACATAGTAGACCGGCTTTTGAAGGGGGAATTTGTGTCCGTCCGTTTCCCGCTCGACGACGAGCACTGCGCTGACAACCTGATGGGTTGCTGCAATGTATAATAGCATTGGTTCGCGGATGTTTGGCGCGGCCAGGAGTGGGTTTGTTGCTAATATGGCTTTTATTTCATCAACTCCGGCCGTGGCGGCATCCGTCCACTCGAAGTGTTCGGTGCGCCGAAGGAGGCGGTAGAGGGGTAGTGCCTTTTCTCCCAAGCGGGAGATGAAGCGGCTTAAAGCCGCCACGCATCCGGTTAATTTTTGTATTTGTTTGAGGTCCTTTGGGATATCCAATTGTGACAAAGCTCGGATTTTGGCTGGATTCGCTTCAATTCCTCTACCGGATACAATGAAGCCCAAGAGCTTTCCGGCTGGAACGCCGAAAACGCATTTTTCCGGGTTGAGCTTGATGTCATATGTTCGGAGGTTATCAAATGTAAGCCTCAGTTCGTCTACTAGAGATTCGACATGTCTTGTTTTTACGACCACATCATCCATGTATGCCTCCACTGTTTTGCCGATCTGGTTTGCCAGACATGTCTGAATCATGCGCTGATACGTTGCGCCGGCATTTTTGAGCCCGAAGGGCATTGTGTTGAAGCAGAATGGGCCGTATGGTGTGATGAATGCCGTTGCGGCTTGGTCTAACTCGGCCATCTTGATTTGATGGTAGCCGGAGTATGCGTCGAGGAAACACAATGAATCGTGTCCTGCAGTAGCATCGATGATTTGATCGATGCGGGGGAGGGGGAAGGGATCCTTTGGGCAAGCCTTCTTAAGGTCTTTAAAATCAACGCACAGGCGCCAGGATTTGTCCTTCTTTGGTACCATCACCAAGTTTGCTAGCCAGTCCGGATGTTTTATATCCCTGATGAATCCGGCCTCCAATAGCTTGGCTAGCTCCTCTCCCATGGCCTGTCTCTTAGGCTCGGAGAAACGCCGAAGAGCTTATTTGACAGGTTTGAATCCTTTTAGGATATTTAAGCTATGTTCGGCCAGCCTGCGTGGGATTCCTGGCATGTCTGAAGGATGCCAGGCGAAGATGTCCCAATTTTCACGTTGGAATTCTCGCAGTGTGGCGTCTACATCAGGGTTTAATCGTCCCCCGATGGAAGCTATTTTACTGGGGTCCGTTGGATGGACCTGGAATTTGACTATTTCGTCCGCTGGTTTAAAGGAGGTGGACTTGGATCTTTTGTCGAATATCACATCGTCCCTGTTTACTGTGGAGCGCAGCGCAGTCAGTTCCTCAGCCGCTAGGGCTTCGAATAGTGCCTCGAGGGCCAATGCGGCTGTCTTGTTTTCGGCACGGAGTGCTATGTCCGGATCACTAGCGAGAGTGATAATTCCGTTCGGCCCGGGCATCTTGAGCTTCATGTACCCGTAATGGGGTATTGCTTGGAAGATTGTAAACGCTTCCCGCCCAAGCAGAGCATGGTATCCGCTACTGAACGGGGCCACCTGGAACGTGACCTCTTCGGACCTGTAATTATCCGGCGTGCCGAACACCACATCTAATGTGATTTTTCCTGTACAGCATGGTTCCTGACTGGGGATTATTCCTCTAAAGGTTGTGCTACTTCGCTCGATGCGGTTCCAGTCTATTTCCATTTTTGAAGGGTTTCCTCATAAATGAGGTTCAACCCGCTGCCTCCATCCATGAGTACCTTGGTGAGGCGAAAGCCGTCCACAATTGGACTGAGGACCAATGCGGCTGGTGCTCGGGCTGTTCGGAATTTAGGTTCGTCATTGGTATTAAAAGTAATAGCCGTATCACTCCATGGGTTTATTGTTGCTACTTGATAAACTTTGGCAAGGCTGCGGAGTGTTCTTTTTCGCATATTATTTGATGCGAAAGTCTTGAAGACTGTTAAGACTGTACTAGTATCCCTGGGGTGGTTTTCTGCGGCCTCCGGGATTAGGAGGTCTTCGCCAATTTTGGCCACCTGCTGGAGTATCCAACATGCTCTAAGGTTGTGAGTTGGTGTGGCGTCCTCTGTACTATGAATTTTACAGGGTCCATTAAGCCATCCTTCCAGTACGGTTCCATGCCCTGTAGAGGGTTTTGGTTTTTTGGTGTTTAACCCGGGTGTCTGACGATGATGCACCCTTTTATTTCGGACGAGGTTTCTATTCAGGGCCGGATTGTCCCAAAATTTTATTTTGGTTTTCCAGGCGCTTTCCATCGCATAGTACTTTTGTACAATGGACGCCAAGTCAGCGAAATGTGTAATATCACGGCGACTTATGGCGTTGAGGATTCCCTTGTCCGTGCAATTATTGCAAAAGATTGAGATTGCGTCTTCCTCGCGGCAATCCTTTATCCTGTTCTTAACCAGGAGGAATCTGGCCCAGTAATGATGTACTGTTTCTTCGGGCTTTTGCCTGATGTGGGATAGATCACTTATGTTCGGGTGGGTGGGTGTAATTAATCTGAAACCTCACCCAATCTGAGACTCAGAGGCCAAGGAGTTTCCGAACTCTTAAGCTTGGGTTCTTGGATGTTGTCCAATGAATCTAGCCCATTGCCTGATTCTAAGTTCAGGTCTTGAGTTACATCCTCCCCTCCGCGGGTATCCATCTTGGAGGAATCGGGAATCCGGACATAGCTAGTCCTTAAGATAGATGAAGGGTCACCGCACTGCGCCTCTACCACAGCAACATGGTGGGTGACTTGGGGAGAGTTAATCTCTCTTAGATTGGGTTTAAGCCCAACCTAGTCATAATCTGTAGTGACCCCCAATGCGGCGATGCGATCCAAGAGCTCGTTTACAGAAGAGAGCTCCATTGGATCTAACTGCTCGGTGAGTTCTGAGCTGACGTGAAGATTGCTTTTGACAACCCGAGAGGTCATCGTCGGCGCAACAGCCGAACAGGCGGTCATAAGAAAACCGCCTAGCCGGATAGTTTGGCCGACAGCCAAGGCTCCCCCAGCAACGGCACCGTCTTTAAAGACGGGAAGAGGCATCATTCCTGATCGCGACGGCACAGAGGAACTCTCAATGAAAGCACCAATGTCGGTGTCAAAACCGGCGGATCTCGGGTAGGGGGTCCCGGACTGTGCGTCTAGGCGGATGGTAACAGGAGACAAGGGACACAATGTTTTACCCAGGTTCGGGCCCTCTTGATGGAGGTAAAACCCTACGTCCTACTCGATTAATATTGATGATATGGGTAGTACAAGAGTAGATCTACCACGAGATCAAGGAGGCTAAACCCTAGAAGCTAGCCTATGGTATGATTGTTGTATATTCTGTTGTCCTACGGACTAAAACCCTCCGGTTTATATAGACACCGGAGAAGGTTAGGGTTACACAAAGTCGGTTACAATGGTAGGAGATCTAAATATCCTCATCGCCAAGCTTGCCTTCCACGCCAAGGAAAGTCCCTTCCGGACACGGGACGGAGTCTTCAATCTTGTATCTTCATAGTCCAGGAGTCCGACTGAAGGTATAGTCCGGCCATCCAGACACCCCCTAATCCAGGACTCCCTCACCCGCAGTCTCCCAAGCCTTGGTGATGCCGCCGCTTCCTCCTACCACCGCGCCTCCACCTCCTGGTCCTTCTGCTCTTGATGCTGCCTTGGAGCATGCCATTTCGGAGATGACCCAGCTGCGGGCGGATCTCCTGAGCGCTGACCCGCGCTTGGTGGCCGGGCGTCTGGAGCTAGCTTCTGGCTGGCTCCACTCTGACCTGGCAATTCGCGCGGCACTGGGCCAAGCTGCTGCAGCTTCTGAGAGGGACAAGCAGGGCGCCGCCAGCGCTGCAGCTGATCATGAGGCAGCGTTGAAGGACGCCAAGGCCGCCCGTGACCGCTACCAAGAGCTGGAGGGCGATCTGCAGGGCCTGCGCGACAAGCACGCCGGAGAGGTGCATTGCCGCAAGGAGAAGGAGGAGGAGATGAAGGCCCGGGAGGAAGCCCTTAAGAACCGAGATGCTGAACTGGTGGAGCTGGGGAAGAAGCAGGCTGCCGAGCGCAGCCGGTAGGAGGAGCTGGAGCAGAAGATGAGGGCGAGGGAGGCCGATCTTGACACCAAGGCACGGGTCCTGGCGGAAGATCGCGTGGCCTTCACCGATATCGAGAGGAGGTCACGCGAGGCGGTGGAGACGCTTTACGAGCACGGCCTGGAGAAGCCCCTGGACACCGACGAGGACGGCCCCGCCCAGCTGCTTCCAGTCATGGTGAAGGCGCTTGAGGAGGTCGTCGACGGCCTCGCTCCAATGGCAGAGGCAGAAGTTCGCGTCCTGTCCATCTACACCTCCAATGGTCGTCGACTGCACTGACTCGGGTCTTCAACCATCTGCACCTCCGCGAGCCCAACGCTCGCCTTGACGAGCTGCTAGAGCGTGTGGCTAAAGATCAATTCGAGGCAGCTGCCGCGGCCGTGCGGGATCAAGTGGGGGCCTTGCTGAGAAGGTTTCATGGCTTTGTCTCCGCTCCTCTGTCCGGCATCGTCGACGTTCCGGCTGGTGGTGAAGGCAAAGCCGATGACGAGTGAGCGCCTTCCGCAGGCGTTGGCGTCGCCTGGAGGTGACCCACAGCCATTTCTCCTGTTCCGTTCCTGCGACATGTAGCCGGCCTCGTGGAGGCGTTTAAACTTTTATTTGGTATTGTTAAGACAATATGCTTGTAATATTTGCTTCGAGATTTTGCGATTTCCTTCCTATTTGCTTTGCGTTCTGCATCGACAGAGCCCGGCCCCGCGCATACCTCAACCGCCATTGGGCCGATCGGAGACCAGGACGGACCAAGGAGTGAGGGGCTACGTGACCAGTTAGGCTCCTGAGTCGCGAAGCTCAGGAGTCCCCCTTGACATGCAAACAACATATAGGGAGAGTTCGCTGGGATAGATTATTGTTCTATGTCGGCAGAGACCGGCCCCGCGCATACCTCAACCGCCATTGGACCGACCGGGGACTAGGACGGACCAAGGAGTGACTGTAAGTGCATCTAGTGCCACCCCTAGTTGGTTTTGGAGTATTGACGACAAACCTAGTTGAGGGACTAACGTGTTTGTGAGAATTGCAGGAAAACATAGGTAGAAGTCCCTCATTGATTCGGTTTTATTACCAGAGATGACCCCTAAAAATGTACGAAGACATTGAAGACAATGGTGGCTTATGAAGATATTCATATTGAAGACAATGACATGAGAAGACTCCCTGTGAAGCTTATGGAACTCGAAGACTTAGAACCTTCGTAGTTTTATTTCATTTATGTTGTGTCATAGGAATCACCGTACTGTTAAGTGGGGTCCAAGAGAACCAGTCAGAATGACTGAAGTGATGCCTAATTCAAATCCTATGTCTTCAAGCGAAGACTTTGAGAGAAAATCTTGTCCAGAGTCAGACAAGTCAGCTTTACTTGCAGCCCAAGTAAAGTTGCCGTGTGAGTTCAAAATTCGACCGTTGGTACACGTGTCAGTTCCTTAGTGACCCAGGGTCATTTCGGACAGATCAGGTCGGATTGCCAAGTGGCTATAAATAGTCCACCCCCCACAACCATAAACAGTTGGCTGCTCAGATTTCAGTGCACGGCTTTTGTCGTTTGAGAGCAACCCACCTCGAAGCCTTTGAAAGAAAAATTCCCAGTGAGGAGAAAAGCCCTAACCACCCAAAGCCAGAGTAAATTGGGCATCACTTAAGTCTTCGTGTCTGTGTGATCTGAAGACTTATTACACTTGAGGACTGTGCATCCTCCAGACGGTTAGGCGTCGCGCTCAGAGCATCCAAGAGAAATTGTGGATTGCCAGTGAACGAAGTCTGTGAAGGTTTGGGAGTCTACCTTGAAGACTTACCAGAGTGATTGGGCGAGGTCTGTGTGACCTTAGCTCAAGGAGAAAACGGTGAGGACTTGGTGTCTTGGACTAAGTGTTCTTGACTGGGTGTCCGGGACTGGGTGTCCTTTGGTTTAAATACCTAGCCGCTCCAACTAGACGTACAGTTGTCACAGCAACTGGAACTGGTCCAACAAATCATTGTCTTCAACGTGTCACTGGTTTCATCTTCACTTCCCTTCACTTACAGTTATTCATTGTGAAGCCATTGCATGCTAGCTTTATCTTTTGTCTTCACAAAATGAATGTATGATCTATTCGGCTTCATAACTTCTTCCTACCTGATCCTTATTACACTGAAGCTGTTTGTCATTGTGCTTTCACTCTATTGAATACATGACCATGGCTGGCCTAGTGTAATCTAACTTCCGCTGCATAGTAATAGGCATAATCTTCACCGTTTGTCTTCATAACTCTCACGTTTTGAAGACTTTCATAAAAATCGCCTATTCACCCCCCCTTTAGTCGATATAACGCACTTTCAATTGGTATCAGAGCAAGGTGCTCCCTTGTTCTGTGTGATTCGGTTTAACCACCTGGAGTTTTAGTTATGTCGACTGTAGGGATAATCAAAGTCTCCGCTGCTTGCCCCGTCTTCGATGGAACTGAATATCCCTACTGGAAGAATAAGATGCGCATGCATCTTGAAGCCATTGACATCGACCTATGGTATGTCGTCGAGAACGGCGTTCCCAAGGCTGGAGAAGGTGTCACTGCTGCTGATGTCAAGAAGTTCACTCAATTGGACTCCACTGCCAAGTATATCATATGTGGTCATCTGACCAAAGGACAGTATGGCCGTGTGAGTGCTTTGAAGACATCCAAGCTAGTCTGGGACTGGCTCTCAAAGGTCAATGAAGGCATCTCAACCCAGAGAGATCAAAGAATCAGTGTTCTTCGCAACCTCTTCAACCGCTTCAAGCGAAATGACAATGAGAATGTCCAGCACACATTTGACCGGCTCACTGACATCACAAATGAGCTTCAAGCCCTCGGCGCCACTGAGATCACCAAACATGAAATCCTCAAGACGCTGCTGAGATCACTTGATAGTTCGTTTGACATCCTGGCCCTGATGATTCAAGAACGTCCTGATTTCAAGACACTCGATCCGTCTGACATACTTGAGAGGCTCAACACACATGAGTTTCAGCTTTCTGAGAAAAGAGATATCTAAGGTCCAAACTATGGGCGAACTCGTGCCTTGAAGGCAAAAGCTGTCTCCTCATCTGAAGAAGAATCTGACTGCAGTTCTGATGATCCTGAAGACATTGGAAGAGAACTTGCAATGCTAGTGAAGAAGTTCCAAAAATTCACTAAGAAGAAAGGCTTCAGGAAATCTTCACGATCAAGCTCAAGGAATGATGAAGCTTCTGCTCATGACTACAAGAAGAAAACATGTCACAAGTGCAAGAAAACTGGACACTTCATCTCTGAGTGTCCACAGTGGGACAATGAGAACAGAAGGAAGAAGAAGAGCAAGGAATATGATTCTGACGACAAGAAGAAGAAGAAATACTCAAAGTCTTCTTCCAAAACTTCATCAAGGTCTTCATCACACAAGAAGAGCTCATCTGGCAAGGCACGTGAGTTTGTTGGAAAGGAGATGGATTCAGAGGAGGAGTCCGCATCTGAGGAGGCAGAGGTGGAGTCTGAGGAGGAGTCTGATTCTGGCATTGCGAGTCTGGCTACAGCATACGTCGCCAAGTCCATCTTCAATACTGAACACAATGACTGCATCACCGACACCGACGCAAATGACAAGAACGACTGCACTCCTACCTACTGCTTCATGGCACGCGGTGCCAAGGTAAACACACGCACAACTCGCTATGAAACATCTAGTGACGATGACTCTGAATGTGATTCAAGACCTAGCTACAAAACACTTGCTAAAATTGCAACTGAACAACAGAAAGCTATGGAACATATTCAAAAATTGTTAGACAGAAGCGATGATCTGTTGGGTGCTGAAATGACTCGATCTGAATCCTTAATTGAAGACATAAAAAACCTTCACGTTAAGTATCAGGAACTTGAAGATCGTCATGATACTCTCTCAACAACTCATGAAAAGCTTTCCTATGATTATCTTCAAAGGAAGCAAGAACTTGAGAAATTAAGGGTGGCTCATGAAGATCTTCAAAAGGAAAACGAGTCACTTCGCGCTGAACAGATCAGTCCCGCTCAGGAAGGATTTGAACCACCATGTCTTAAATGCATTGAGCGTGATAATGCTGCTTCTGTTGCTGAATGTTCCACTGCAACTACTGTTTCAATATCTTCAACTGTTGATGTGGTAACTAACCCCTCTGCTGAGGATACCACTGCTATTGCTGATGAGAATGCTAGGTTGAAGACATTGCTTGAAACAGGGATGTACAAAAGTCTAAAAGGGCATCAAACATTGTGTGATGTCCTTAAGAAGCAGATTCTGAACCGAAACCCTTGGAAAGAGGGTGTTGGGTTTGAGAGGAAAATTAATGCAGATGGCTCTTACTGGAAACCTGAGCAGTACCCCAAAACCATATGGGTTGCTGCAAAGGAATCCTCAGTAGATCCATCCAATCTGTCAGGCTTCACTTGTGCTAACTCAATTATCATTGATGAATCCTTTGATGCAAACTATAAACTGTTTAAGAATCAGAATGGTGAAGTGTTTGCCAGGTACATTGGTACTAACTGCAGGAATGGACCGCCTATGAAGAAGATCTGGGTTCCGAAAACATGTCTGGAAAATCTTCCTGTGAATGTCTTCATGACACCTCACTTGAAGAAGACAAACCTCGGTCCAACGGCTTCATACAGATAGAGGACTCACCTGAGTCACACTAACACAAATGTTTTGCAGGGAAACCATACTCAGGCATATGAATATGAGAGCGGTTCATCGAACCGTCATGTTCACATGACCAAAAATTATTCTGCTTATTCCTATGAGTATTATTGTCCCCCTGCTAGACTGTTTGCTAAGGCTTCAAAGCCAAAATTCTCAGATGCTGCTCTTAGACTCATAGCTTCTAAGCCACCCTTGAATATGTGGGTGGTTAAGAAAGCTTAACTTTCTTTTGCAGGGTAAGGTCTCCAGCAAAAAAACAAAATCTTCTGATGCTATTGCTGGGGACCATAAAAATCTTGTGGGGTGCAAGATAAACTGCCCAAATGGCATCATTATGTATTTCGTTCTTGAATCGCATGCTACTCTCCCCATTAGTCCTAATCTGGATCTAAGTTTTCAAAACCCACTGGTTCGTCAAATGTTTATGCTTCACAACACTCTTCGTGAAGCCTATCCCCTAACTGCACTGTAGGGTACGATACCAGCGACTTCAAAGTCTTCAGAATGGATTATTGACAGTGGGTGTACAAATCACATGACTGGCAGAAGAAGCCTTCTTATGGACTCAACTTTACGTCCATCCGACAAGAGCCACATTACATTCGCTGACACTGGTAAAAGTAAGGTATTGGGTCTAGGTAGAGTTGCAATCTCAAAGGATCAACACATGGATAAAGTCATGCTTGTTGAATCCCTTGGCTTCAACTTAATGTCTGTCTCAATGCTTTGCGATTTGAATATGATTGTAATGTTTGGCAAATATCGCTGCCTGGTGCTAATGGAATCTGACAAATCTCTAGTCTTTGAAGGGTATAGGAAAGGTGATTTGTATGTGGTAGATTTCTCAGCAGGACCACAACTTGCAGTATGTCTTCTTGGAAAAGCTTCAGAATGCTGGCTTTGGCATCGAAGGCTTGGGCATGCTGGCATGAGGAACCTCCACACCCTTGCGAAGAAAAAGCACGTCATAGGCATCGGAGGCGTCAAGTTCAAGAAAGATCACTTATGCGGTGCCTGTGAAGCAGGGAAGATGACAAGAGCAAAACATCCTTCGAAGACAATCATGACCACTACTCAACCCTTCGAACTGCTTCACATGGATCTTTTCGGTCCCACTCACTACTCAACTTTTACTACTTCTGCATGCCTCTATGGCTTCGTAATTGTTGATGATTATTCTAGATATACTTGGGTGCACATAATCCTTTACAAGACTGAAGTGCAGGATGTCTTCAGACGCTTCGCAAATCGAGCTATGAACAATTTTGGCGCCAAGATAAAGCACATCAGAAGTGACAATGGCACTGAATTCAAAAACACTGGTCTTGATACATATCTGGACACCTTGGGCATCACACATGAATTCTCAGCTCCATACACGCCACAGCAGAATGGCGTCGTCGAACGCAAGAACAGAACACTCATTGAGATGGCCAGAACAATGCTAGATGAATACAAGACTCCAAGAAAATTCTGGACTGAAGCCATTGATACTGCATGCCATACAATCAATCGTGTTTATCTTCACAAGCTCCTGAACAAGACATCTTATGAACTCCTAACTGGCAAGAAGCCAAATGTCAGTTACTTCAGAGTATTTGGCGCAAAATGCTGGATCAAGGACCCACACCACACCTCAAAGTTTGCACCAAAAGCACATGAGGGCTTCATGCTTGGATATGGAAAGGATTCGCACTCCTACAGAGTCTTCAATCTCTTCCACTACAAAGTGGTTGAAACAGTAGATGTGCGGTTTGATGAAACCAATGGATCACAAAGAGAGCAATTGCCAAATGTGCTAGATGAAGTTCCAGCAAATGAATCAATCAAGCTTATGGGAACTGGAGAAATTGTACCTTCTGAAGCTCAACCTGAAGAAGAACTTATCATCTCAGCACCTGATCCACATGAAGACAATGCTCAGCCTGAAGATATACCTTCAAATGACCACATAGATCAGCAAGAGCAAAGTCTTCGCCCCACACACCCTCGTGTTGCAAATGAAGTACAAATTGACAAAATACTGGACAGCATTAATGCACCTGGTCCACTCACTCATTCAAGGGCAACTCAGCTAACAAACTTCTGTGGGCATTTCGCATTCGTCTCAATATCAGAACCCAAGAAAGTTGAAGAAGCCTTCATGGAACCTGAATGGATTCAAGCTATGCAAGAAGAGCTTCAACAGTTTGAGCTGAATAATGTATGGGAACTGGTTAAGCGTCCTGATCCACGGAAGCACAACATAATAGGCACCAAATGGATATACCGCAACAAGCAAGATGAGCATGGTCAAGTTGTCAGAAACAAAGCTCGTCTAGTTGCTCAAGGATATACTCAAGTGGAGGGCATTGACTTCGATGAAACATTTGCTCCTGTGGCTAGGCTTGAAGCCATACGCATACTGCTGGCCTATGCAAATCATCATAACATACTTCTCTATCAGATGGATGTGAAAAGTGCCTTTCTCAATGGCAAGATTGAAGAAGAAGTGTATGTTGCACAACCACCTGGCTTTGAAAATCCAAAACATCCTGATATGGTATACAAGCTCAACAAGGCACTGTATGGCCTCAAACAAGCCCCTAGGCCTGGTATGATACACTCAAGTACTTTCTGAAAAGCAAAGGCTTCATACCTGGTTCCCTGGATCCCACTCTTTTCACGAAGACATATGATGGTGAACTGTTTGTGTGCCAAATATATGTGGATGTCATTATCTTCGGCTGCACCAATCAGAAGTATAGTGAAGAGTTTGGATACATGATGCAAGAGCAATATCAGATGTCCATGATGGGGGAGCTGAAGTTCTTTCTCGGTCTTCAAATACGGCAACAACGCAACGGCATCTTCATATCTCAAGAGAAATATCTTAAAGAGTGCCTGAAGAAGTTCGGTATGCAAGACTGCAAAGGCTTCACAACACCAATGCCAGCCAAGCATCATCTGGGTCCCGACGACAATGGTAAAGAGTTCGATCAAAAGGTATACCGCTCCATGATTGGGTCTTTGCTTTATTTATGTGCATCTAGGCCAGATATCATGCTTAGTGTTTGCATGTGTGCTCGATTTCAAGCGGCACCAAAGGAGTCGCATCACTTAGCTGTGAAGCGAATTCTTCGATATTTGGCTCACACCCCAACTCTAGGATTATGGTATCCAAAGGGCTCAGAGTTTGATCTGGTTGGATTTTCGGATGCTGATTATGCTGGTGACAAAGTTGATCGCAAATCTACATCAGACACATGTCATTTTCTGGGACGATCACTTGTATGTTGGTCTTCAAAGAAGTAGAACTGTGTATCTCTCTCCACTGCTGAATCTGAATACATTGCCGCTGGATCTTGCTGCGCTCAGCTTTTGTGGATGAAGCAAACACTCAAGGATTATGGCATTCATCTGAAGCAAGTGCCACTTTACTGCGACAACAAAAGCGCCATCAAGATTGCCAACAACCAGTTCAGCACTCGAAGACAAAACACATTGAAATTCGTCATCACTTTCTCAGAGATCATGTTGTGAAGGAAGACATTGATATCATACACGTCAATACTGAAGAGCAATTGGCAGATATCTTCACCAAGCCCTTGTATGAGAAGAGATTTTGCAAGTTACGGTGTGAGCTAAATATCTTGGAATCCTCAAATGTCCTGTGATCAGGCACACATCCTAACACTTATGCATATTGATGACTTAGATGTGCAACACACGAAGTAGCTTATATCTTCAATCAATGAAGACATACATTCTAAGTGTGAATACATTAATGTGGAATTTGACTTCGGAGCGCCACGATAATTGTGCACCGTGTCTGGGTCTAATACTTCCTATACGGTGGGTAACGCCACCACCAAACGTTCTATTTTGAAGTATTTCACTCATGGCGTTACCTCACACTGTCTTCACATTTGGTTTGGCCTCATTCTCAATATGTCTTCATGATTATCTTCACCGCATTGATTATATGGATACATATGTACTGATGTTCTGTCCTCTACAGTATTCACTTATAGCTATGTCTTCTTGGTTGAATCTTTTTGAACTAAGTGAATGTGATCGGACCCTAACCTCTCTATGCTTTCTATCTCAAACTCTATCTCTCCAAGTCATATGCATTCTGTTGAAACTGTCGAATGTCTTCACTGTGTCCTTGTCAGCCGAAGACATTGAGACAACCATAAAAGTCCATTTTTAATGCTCATTCCTCCACATAAAATCCGGAGAAGCAGGAACGACCGTCCGACAATTTAGGCGTGCGTGGGACGTGGAACAAATCCCAACCTTCCTCTAACTGGCCACGCGTGCCCCAAATGTGAACCGCCAGGGGCACCTGGGTAATAGCACAGTGTCGCCTTTGAGTCTATAACTTCACACTTACCGCGGTCATTATCTCCTTCCTCCACCCTCGCACGAACCCTAGCGCCACCGCTAGCACTCGACGACGCCGGCGACGAAGCGCTTCACTGCCGCAACCTCTCCGACGCCGTTTTCACGTCGACAGCGGACATCGCTCTCTTCGCCGTCGCCGTAGGTGTCTTCCGTCGCCAAGTTAGGGCACGGAGGATCGAACTGCTCGGCCTCAAATCTTACTTCGTCTAGCAGTTCCAAGTGTGGTACATGTCCGTGGGAGAATCCTTTGGTTCTCATAGTCTGCATTCATTTGCAGAGTACTTGCAGCATCACATCAACTCGCCTGAAGCCAGTTCTTGCAAAAGGAAGCCTTTGAAGCCTTTGAACATCTTGAAGCCTTCCAAGTTATTCATGGCTTCAGAAACAGCAGCAAGGAAGGGAGGCAGACAGCGACGTGGTGAAACACCCAAAGATCTGCCTGATGAATTGGCAGAGATGTACAAAACTGATCCTGAAGAAAGCTATGGTCAGCGCAAGACACGAATCCAATGGATTCGAAGATATTGGGCAGAGCAATGGTTCCACTACCGCTTCGTCACTCAGGAATATGCGGAGAAGTGCGCAATCAAGAGACCGTGGGGAGATGTATTATACAAAAATCTCGTACCCACGTCCAGAGACGAAGCCATTTCTCAAGGCTTCTATCCATGCATGGTGAGAGGACCACAGCCAGCTGAGGCACATCCTTCATCACTTCTCTGGTGCCGCGATGATAATCTCTTCAAGCGCAACTTTAAGTTTGCACAACAGTCAGCGAAGATAAACAAGAAGAAATTTGGGCTTGACTTCAACCCTGGTCCCTCCTCACCAAGGGCAGATGGCACACGCAATGCCGATCCCAATATCATCGGGCCGTATGCCAATCTTGCAGGCCTCATCACTCGCATCCTAGTCCAAGGGACTGCTGTGAATGACCCTCCAGCAGATACTGAGTCAGATGACGCCCCTGCTGCTCTGAAGCCAAAGCAGAAGAAGCCAAAAGCTCCAAAAGCTTCAAAGCCAGCCGCTTCTCCCAAGATCGCAAGAGTGAAGCCTTTAGCAACTGCACCTCCTGAAGCCAGTGTGCAGTCAGAAGGCTTATCACGAGTGTCCAAGCCCCAAGAAGCCAAGAAGCCTCAGCCACTCACAGGCAAAGAACTCACAGCTGCTGACATTCTGCGCTGCGAAGCCATTGATCTCTCAAGCGATGAAGATCTTGGAGATGATGCTCTTGAGCAGCTCATCAAGAGCAAGGAGGAGGCTGAAATCTTCAACAATCTGCCTCTGTTTGATGTCGCCATCATCCACAACTTCATCGATGAATGGTTTGACACACCAGACATAAGCTTCAATGATCTGCAGCTACCCATAGGCCTCAGCATTGCCTTTCAAGGTGCAATTGCTTCAGAACTTGCAGTAGCCCAGCGAATTGTAGAACTGAAGCAGAAAATTGATTATGAAAAGGCTCAGTTCAAGAAGCACGTGGCCAAGCTCAGTGTGCAAGAAGTGAAAAACTTCAAAACCATGTTGCATGAGCTGAAAGAGAGCTTCCTGAAGACACGTGCTGAAGCTCAAGGCTCGCGAGAACGCATGAAGACTTTGGCTGATCACTGCGTGCAGGCCTACAATGAGGCAGAGAAGCGCAAGGCACTTGGGCGTCCCGGCATTGACCCCAGGATGGCCGCGAAGAAGAAAAAGAAGGCGGCTGTGCCCGAACCTGAAGCGCCAAGGTCAGAACCTGATGCTCCGATTGTCTTCCCCGCTGCAACAACTGGCTCGAAGCCAAAGAGTCGATCAACCGCCTCACAGCACAAGAAGACACGGACTGCAGAGGCTGAAGCTAAGAAGAGAAAACATTCTGAAGCCTCTCCTTCTGAACCCATCATCAAGAAGCGCAAGACCAAGAGATCTCGGGCTGCTCCCACAGAGCCCCTGATAGTTGAACCACTCTGCGTCCGCTATCCTGACGCAGATCGTGAGTTGACAGTGCATGAGCCTGCTTACATAGAGGCTCCGCACGCTGAAGACATTCCAGCAGCCAACCCCAATGCTGCTCAAGACATTGGTCCCCAAGACAATGTGCAAGGTGATGCAGCCCTTCCTCAGCTTGAGACAAGCGAACAGATCAGTATTGGTCGTCCATTGACGCCAATCACACAAAATGCATCGTGGGCAGATCGCCCACAGGAGGAAGATGAGCCCCAACCCACTGCAACTTCACCAGCGCCTACACTCCATAGGCTTCGCAGAGGGCCAAGGGCCCAGGCTGCTGAAAACATTCCGGCTGCATCAGCCGAAGAGCAAGCTGAAATACCACAAGCTCCAACTCCCCCGCACCAACAAGAAGCAGTTCTCAAGGAGAACGTGCCTGAAGCTGAAAATGTTGAGGCTGCCACAAACAACGAAGCAAATGTGGAGCCCTTCCCAACAACAGCTTCAGAAGACACCGAAGCTCCTGCTCCTGAACATTCTGTGCCTGAGTCTGCTGCTGGACCACAATTCAACTATCATATTGCGCACAGGCCCCAGGTCCAGAAGCCGATCCCACGACTACCAAGGTTCCCAGGTCCTGCATCAGCTCCTGGTTCCTTCAACATCAACGGCTTCAGGGCAGATAACACGTTTTTCGACCACTCCAAGAACCCTTATTCAAGGGAACGAATTGTATCAGATAGGTTCTGGAGCCATCAACAGCGCAGCTATTATTCGTGCATCCTCTACAAACAAGGCCGCATCTTTCCTCACAAGTGCCTTGAGGTTGAAGCTGTTGCAGGTCTGCCTGGTCTGGAAGAAGCACTGGATTGCTTCAAGCAAGTGGGTTTGCTGCCATTTATCACTGACGAAGAGCACTGGAACGAAGAGCTTCTGCTCCAGTTCTATGCCACTTTGCATATCAAAGGCTATAACAGAGACCCGAAGACATGGATCCTGGAGTGGATGACAGGCAATATCCATCATGAAGCCAATGCTTTCGACCTAATTGAGCTTACCGGCCTTCCCACTCCTGGCGAATTCTTTGAAGAAGGGTGCCAACTCCATGCTGAAGCAATTGAGAGCATATTTCAGCGTCCTGAGCCAGATATGAGTCAGATGCTCTCAATGATGAAGCCATTTCCTCCAAATGCACCCTATCCAACTAAGTTCTTCATTGAAGACTTAGAGTACCTGCCCAGAACAATATATCACATCATAAGGCGGACTCTCTGGCCAGTCAAGGGACACTCTCGATATGCAACGATTGATGGTGCAATGAAGACTCATCTTCTGCATTCTTCACGGCAAATGCTTCAATACACAGGATCTCTTCATCCGTCAATTTGCAGCGTCTGCTTCAGAACTATTTGGATTAAAATTTTATGCTCCTTGGGTTATGAGGCTGATCAAGCTTCACTCTGCAATCTCCTATCAACCCTCAGCCCGCAATCATAGGATATTTTTGCCAGATGTGGACACATCTGCTGAAGCAATATATCCAGAGCCGGCCAAGCAACCACTAAGTCTTCAGAATGCAGAACACCAGAGCTTCACTCAAAATATTGAAGGTGTTGAAGCCCTCTCCCGAATGTATCCAATGGCTGGCACCACACGTGCCCCTGCATCAACTGAAGCCACCAACAGCACAGCTGCCAAGAGACCCAAGAAGCGCGCTCGTGTACTCAATGACAGAGAGCTTCTTGTGGCTCTTCACCAAAAGCAAGATAGGCATCACGACTGGCTCAAGAGGCAGATGAAAAGCATCATGCAAGAAGTCAATCGCATCAGAAATCTGGCAACCAAGAATGCATTTGTCACACACGAGACCTGTCGCCGCACTTGGAAGGGCCTCACCATGATGTGCCCTGAAGCTGAACTGCATGAGGATGGCTTCACAGAGCACTTCAAATTTGACTCCACCCCTCCAAGAAGAGCAGTGATGCGCAGCACACCATCACTTGAAGAGCCAGAGTTCTCGTCTTCTGCTGCCACCGTGTCTGCCCGGATTATTGAAGAAGAAGACGATGCGACATCATCTCCACCTGCTTCAACGCGTGTCGAATCTGCACCAAGCTCGTCTGCACCGCCGCCAAACAACTCCACCGACCCTGCTGCGCCTGGGAACGCGTAGGAACCTCTATGTCTTCAAACCTTTTTGGTCATCACTGACAAAAGGGGGAGAAGCATATGATGGTTATAGTCTT
This sequence comes from Triticum urartu, assembly GCF_056163025.1. Lineage (NCBI taxonomy): Eukaryota > Viridiplantae > Streptophyta > Magnoliopsida > Poales > Poaceae > Triticum > Triticum urartu. Next base: position 176,395,927 of record NC_141879.1, read on the forward strand.
CAAGCGGGTCACTATGGGCGGGTGCCTTAATATTTGCTACATTTTGCTTTGTGCTTACAACTCCCATTTTTGCTACATTTGCTTCTTTGAGTTGTAACACTTAGCCTTGATGGCCGTCTGCTACCTGTTTGTCACTCCGTTATGCGAAGATAAATTCCGCATGTGCGACGATAAATTCCGCACTCATCTCTTACTGCAGACGTCCATTTTCCATTATGCATGTCATTATCTTCATATACCTTCACATGCATAGTGGATTGTCATCATAAGTTGAAGCGGATCTCCGCAAGTACAACCTGCCATGTGCATTTGCATTCAAAGGGCAAATTACTTATATGCACATCTTCAGGGGGAGCCCTTGCAACTTATGAAGACAATTCCTTTACAAGTTCGCATATTGTATTCCCCGTTGAAAACTTCAACTAGTTTGTCATCAATCACCAAAAAGGGGGAGATTGTAAGTGCATCTAGTGCCACCCCTAGTTGGTTTTGGAGTATTGACGACAAACCTAGTTGAGGGACTAACGTGTTTGTGAGAATTGCAGGAAAACACAGGTAGAAGTCCCTCATTGATTCGGTTTTATTACCAGAGATGACCCCTAAAAATGTACGAAGACATTGAAGACAATGGTGGCTTATGAAGATATTCATATTGAAGACAATGACATGAGAAGACTCCCTGTGAAGCTTATGGAACTCGAAGACTTAGAACCTTCGTAGTTTTATTTCATTTATGTTGTGTCATAGGAATCACCGTACTGTTAAGTGGGGTCCAAGAGAACCAGTCAGAATGACTGAAGTGATGCCTAATTCAAATCCTATGTCTTCAAGCGAAGACTTTGAGAGAAAATCTTGTCCAGAGTCAGACAAGTCAGCTTTACTTGCAGCCCAAGTAAAGTTGCCGTGTGAGTTCAAAATTCGACCGTTGGTACACGTGTCAGTTCCTTAGTGACCCAGGGTCATTTCGGACAGATCAGGTCGGATTGCCAAGTGGCTATAAATAGTCCACCCCCCACAACCATAAACGGTTGGCTGCTCAGATTTCAGTGCACGGCTTTTGTCGTTTGAGAGCAACCCACCTCGAAGCCTTTGAAAGAAAAATTCCCAGTGAGGAGAAAAGCCCTAACCACCCAGAGCCAGAGTAAATTGGGCATCACTTAAGTCTTCGTGTCTGTGTGATCTGAAGACTTATTACACTTGAGGACTGTGCATCCTCCAGACGGTTAGGCGTCGCGCTCAGAGCATCCAAGAGAAATTGTGGATTGCCAGTGAACGAAGTCTGTGAAGGTTTGGGAGTCTACCTTGAAGACTTACCAGAGTGATTGGGCGAGGTCTGTGTGACCTTAGCTCAAGGAGAAAACGGTGAGGACTGGGTGTCTTGGACTAAGTGTTCTTGACTGGGTGTCCGGGACTGGGTGTCCTTTGGTTTAAATACCTAGCCGCTCCAACGAGACGTACAGTTGTCACAGCAACTGGAACTGGTCCAACAAATCATTGTCTTCAACGTGTCACTGGTTTCATCTTCACTTCCCTTCACTTACAGTTATTCATTGTGAAGCCATTTCATGCTAGCTTTATCTTTTGTCTTCACAAAATGAATGTATGATCTGTTCGGCTTCATAACTTCTTCCTACCTGATCCTTATTACACTGAAGCTGTTTGTCATTGCGCTTTCACTCTATTGAATACATGACCATGGCTGGCCTAGTGTAATCTAACTTCCGCTGCATAGTAATAGGCATAATCTTCACCGTTTGTCTTCATAACTCTCACGTTTTGAAGACTTTGATAAAAATCGCCTATTCACCCCCCTTTAGTCGATATAACGCACTTTCAGTGACGGGCTACGTGACCAGTTAGGCTCCTGAGTCGCGATGCTCAGGATTTCCCCTTGACGTGCAAACAATCACGTACCTGCCCTCGCCGAGGCCTCGGGAGGGGCATGCGATGCCCAGGTCCGAGGGACCTGATTGGGTGGCGTGCGGTTGGGTGTGACCCATGCCCAGCCCCCATGCGCAGCTTTCCCGAGGGGAGGCGTTGCGGTAAGGCTGGGCGCTGAGCTCTGGGCTCCCTGAGGTTGGCACGACCGTGTGGTCGCCCTTAGTTGTTTGTCACCAGCGTGGAGCATAGTGCTTCCTCTTGTGCACGGGCATACCCGCTCCTCGGTAGTGTCGTCAGCCAGCATGGAGCATGGTGCTTCCACTTGGGCGTGGGATGGGGCCCCCCCTCCGGGAGGAGCCCCCGGGGCGTGTACAGCCCCGCCCTGTCACGTGGCTTGCACGACAGGGCTGCGAGGTGTATCTGGGCACTCGTGAGCCAGTGCGGGACTCACAAGGCCCTACCTCAAGGCGGGTTGTGCCTGGTCTTGAGTCTTGGTGACTGTATGTTCCTGCAAGGTGGTTAGATGCAAGCACTCTACGTCCTCAGGTCCCGGCCCTCGAGCGAGCTCAGCCGCCGCTGGTATGCCAGGTTGCGATGCCGTGGTCAAGGCCAGGGGGTGTGGGCTGGAGAGCCAGTAGGAGATCCTGAGTCGCGATGCTCAGGAGCCCCCTTTTAACGTGCAAGCGGATTGCATAGGGTGAACAGGCCCGCGGTGGGAGGCAATCGAGCAGGCGATAACCGTTTGCAGGTTAGGCATAAAGGGCAGATTGACTTAGATAAATGCAGGAAGATACATGCCACTTGGTCTGGCCCGTGCGGCTTAGGGATGATGCAGCCCGAGGGGCGCTCCCAGCAAGGTAAGCTAAAGACTTAAGAAAAGGGGATACATGCCCCAGGGACGGACCCACGTGACCTGGGAATGATGCAGCCCGAGGGGCGCTCCCAGCTTAAACGAACTTGGAAGATTTCACCTGGTTCTATAGACGAAGTAGAATTGATGTAGCTGAAGCCACGCGTTGAAGGGATGACTCCTCACGAGCCACCGGGACCCTGAGCCTCGGGAGGCTCTGGGGGCTCGGGAGGTTCCCTGAGGAGCATCTCCATCTCCTCCTGAACGGCGCGGATCCTGGCCTCCTGAGATGCCAGGAGCTGCCGCAAGTTTGCGCTGATGGGCCGACGCCACGCTCGGCAAGCCGAAGCGCATGCGAACGTAGCTTTGTGGTGGGCCCTCATAGCGGCCCGCACGTGACGGCCAGAAGCGCTCCTGAGATGCGGCCCTGTTGAGCCCTTAGACATCGACGCAGAGGCGCAGCCCGTCATCCTCGCCCGGATGGGGTGCTACGCCCTGTGTGCGGCCGTGGTCGCGCATGGCTCTTGCTTCTTGCAACTCTTGGGTGGTCTTGGTGATGAACTCCTGGGTGGTGGGCAGTCCTTGCCCTATGCTCTCCTGAGGGGGACGCACCGTGAAGCACGCCTCCAAGTGATGCCCAAGCGCCTCCCTCGTGAGGTTGGCAAGGTCTGAGGCCCTTCGGAAGAGAGCCCCCGAGCCCTGCCCGAGGAGGGCACCGGGTGCGCCTTCCTATGCCATGGAGGGAGGCGCCCCTGGAAGGGGTGCTGACCCTAACGAGGCTCCTGACGCGGCGTCATCTCCTTGGGGTCCTGCGCGGCGTGACAACTTTTTCTTGGGGATGTTCTCCGGAGGGCCTTCACTTCTGCTGTCAGGGTCGACGATGGCTGCGGCCTGGAAGGCGCGCTCAAGAGAGCACACTTCATCCCTCTCCTCACACGGGACCGTGATGATTCCTCCACTTCTTGGCATCTTGAGAACGTTGTAGCCGTGATGGATTACTGCCATGAACTTGGCCAGGGTTGGGTATCCGAGGATGGCGTTGTACAACAGGCGGATGTGTGCGATGTCGAAGTCGATGAGGTCGATGCGGTAGTTGTCGCGCTTGCCGAAGGTGACGGGCAGGCGGACTTGCCCTATCGGTGAGGTGGAACCATCGGTCACTCCCGAGAAAGGCTTGGTTTGCTGGACCTGCTCATAGGGCACTTGAAGGTTGTCGAACGTGTCGACGGACAGGACGTTGAGCCCTACGCCGCCGTCGATGAGAGTCTTGGTGACTTGCACGTTGCTGATGAATGGGGAGCATAGCATAGGGAGTGCGCCTGCAGTGGCCGCGCACTTGAGCTGGTCTGCCGAGTTGAAGGTGATGGCACACTGGGACCACCTGAGTGGGCGCGTGGCCTCGAGCTTGGGGAGCGCAGCGTTCACCTCACGAGGGAACAGTTTGAAGATGCACTGAGAGGCTGGGGCTTGTGCACCGCCCAAGATGCAAGCGATCGCACGTGGTTCCTGGAAGCCCCCATCCCCCTCGTCCTGGTGGTGGTCGTCGTTCCTCCTTGGTGGCGGCAGCAGGGGAAGACCGGCATTGCCCTGGGGGCGGTCCTCGCGAGGCGGGTCTCTCCAAGCGCCCTCGCGAGGTTGGTCCTGCCAGCGGTCCTCACGAGGCCGGTCACGCCACTCCTGGTGCGGGCCACGGTCTTCCCAGCGTCCACCTCCACGTCCTCCTCCACGGCCGTAGCCCCGGTCGTTGCGCTTGGGGCGTCGACTGTAGCGTCCTTCTCGTATGGCTCTGAGCTCTTGGCAATCACTAGTGTTGTGGGTGTTCAGGTTGTGGAAGGCGCAGAACGGCCGATTGTTCTTGGACGACTCAGGCTGATCTCTGCCTCTCTTGGTGTCGGGCTCCGCTGCGAGCACCACTGCCTCCTTGCGCTTCACGTCCTTGGCCGCCTTCTTCTCCTCCGCTGCCGCAGCTGGTAGTTCGAGGAGAGAGAGACGCCCCTCCTCAGCTCTTGCGCACTTGGTCGCCAAGTTGAACAGCTCTTGAAAAGTGCAGAGCTCCTCATGGATAGCCAGCTCTTCCTTCATCTTGACGTCGCGGACACCGTCGGAGAACGCGGAGATGATGGCCTTGTCTGTGACCTTGGGGATCTTGAGGCGGGTGTTGTTGAAGCGCTGGATGTACTTCTTGAGGGTTTCTCCTGGCTGTTTCTTGATGCGGCGCAGGTCACCCGCGACCGGAGGACGATCGCGAGTGCCCTGGAAGTTGGCGATGAAGCGGTCGTGCATCTCGTCCCAGGAGGAGATCAAGTTGTGCTGCAGGTTCAGGAGCCAAGAGCGGGCCCCGTCCTTGAGAGCCAAGGGGAACCAGTTCGCCATGACTTTTTCGTCGCCGTTGGCCGCTTCGATGCTCAGTTCGTAGAGCTGCAGGAACTCCGCGGGGTCCGTGATGTCGTCGTAGCAAGGAGGCATGTCCGGCTGGAACTTGCCTGGCCAGGCGACGCTACACAGCTCGGGGGTGAAGGCGCGGCAGCCGGCTGTGGTTGCCGGGGCCCGCTTCGGGGGTGGAGCTTGGTCTTGACGGGGTTCGCGCTGCGCCGCTGTAGGTGGTGCGCGGTCTTGACGAGGTAGCGCGGGGAGCGCGGGTGTAGCTTCTTGTGGCCGAGGGATTTCTTGGCAGCTTCTTTCTTCGCGCGCGTGCGCCGGGCGCGGTGGATCACACCGCGAAGGTGCGCGCCTTGGTGCCAAGGCACCGTCTTGGGGGTGACGTGGTGGAGGTGCGCCATGAGCCCCGTCGCCCGTGGCCGGTTGAGGGGGAGGCAGAGAGTTGGATGGTGCTGGAGAGCCCCCTGCGGCGCGGACGAGCTCGGCGACGCGGTCGAGCCACTCCTCGTAGACGTCGTCGACAGGGAAGTAGCGGAGGAGCTCGTTCGCCGCGATGAGCGCGGCTCGTGCCTCCATGGGAGCGCGGTGTGCGCGGGACGAAGATCCAGCAGGGGTGAGCGATGGAGTAGCGGTGCAACCGTCCTGCCGCACCGAGGGGTGCAGCGAGGACACCTACTGCTCGTTCCCCGCCGGGCCTGTGGCGGCGTTGCCGACGGGAGATGAAGAACGACGAGGTGGCCCGCCTACAGGTGCCGTCTGAGCGACGCGGGCGGAGAGGGCAGCCCGACGCTCAGCTCGAGCACGGCGAGCGTCCGCCATGGAAACGATGGAGCGAAGGAGCAACGAACCAATGGAAGGGAAACCACGGCGCACCCCTACTTGGCGCGCCAAATGTCGGATGTGGGGTTCCGGCAGACCCTTAAGGTTTGAATACTGGGATGCGCGTGAAGTCTTTCCCTCCTACCGATCTACGCTCAAGCTCGCTAAGATCTTGCGGACGAACTCGATGAACGCACAACACAGAGAGAGACACGAGGTTTATACTAGCTCGGGCCACCGTTGTGGTGTAATACCTACTCCAGTGTGGTGGTGGATGGATTGCCTCTTGGGCTGATGATGAATAGTACAAAGGAAGAACAGCCTCCTAAGGTTGAGGTGTTCTTGTGCGAGTTCTGGCTTCTTGCTCTGCTCGAGTCATCTCTCAGTTTTCTCTCTCTCTCACCATTGTAGTGGCTAGGCCTATTTATAGTTGCCCTGGTCCTCTTCCCAAATGTTGAGCGGGAAGGGAGCCAACAACGGCGGGCAAATTTGAAGGGGGACAGCTAGTACAAGCTATCTTGACAAAAGCGGTCTTCGCCTGCGAAAAGCCCTGGGGTGACGCCGTCTTGGGCTCCACGATGACCTCCGCCTTGCCGTCCTCCTGGTCTCGGTCTTGTTGCACCAATATGGCAACCTTTGCCTGTTGCCTCGGTACTCTTCGTCTGTGCTTGCCTCCTTAGCACCAAAGAGGAAATGAGGACTCTGCACGCACCGGCGCCCGCCTCGCACCCGCCTGGCGCCGTTCGTCATGGCTCACGTCACGAGTTCCTCGTGAGGTTTGCCCCGCCTTGATATCTCCGCTCCTCGCGAGCCTGCCTGGCTAGGCCACTGCAGAGGAGGCTTTGCGTCGTCCGCCTCGTGAGGCTTGGACCCTCGCGAAGGTCTTGGATGCCTTGTTGATGAAGATGGGCCGTACGGCCCGCAGCATAGCCACGCCATGGGCCGCAGGCAGGCCAGTCTGGGGACCCCCGTTCCCAGAACGCCGACACATGCTGTCAGGTGGAGGAATCATTATTTTGCGTGTAATAAGGAGGCATTTCCTTGTGTGCGGCCATGGACCCAGCTGTCATCCTCTGCACGTACAGTCCATGTCCGATGGATGTCGTTTGTTGATCACGTTGACCACGGCGCGCCGAGAGCACCAGGAAGGAATGACACGGAGTCGGGGAAGACTTGGCAGTGGTTGCCCATGCAGTGGGGAGTACGAGGGTTTACTGGTCCGGCTGCCGTTGCCGAAAAATAACAGGAGGTGTGGGTGAGTAGAGGAATGGCCTGGCCAGCAATGGAGTAGGGTGGGGCGGTGTGGCCTGTGCGGCAGCACAACCAGCCACAGGAGGCGGGAGCAGGCAGTCCCACTAGCGCTGGTTCGGGCGGCTAGAGCAAGAAGACCAAAGGTTGAAGAAGCACTACGGCCGTTGGATGGACATCATACGGTCTCTGCGGCTAGAATCGTTTATATTGACTAAGTTGACAAAGCCTTTGTTACGCGTGAACTTAGTAGGCCCACAAGTCAGCCTCCAAAATGGTGCGCCCCCGATGTCAGGGGAAGGAATCATTTTTTCGACGGCTGAAGCTAGAATATCTGAGATTGAAGAAGAGGCACGACATCCGTTGGATGGACATCCAACGGCCACTGCTGCTGGAACCGTGTGTTGACTACAAGTTGACAAAGCCTTGCATACACGTCAAATTACTTTTTTAGGGGACGCGTCAACTTAGTAGGCCCACAACTGTGCGGCAGAGAACTTATAGCCCATTTGTGATTTGCAAGAATGTACAGCCCATTTTTGAATTCTAATGGAATTTACTACAGCCCGTTTACAGTTTGTTAAAAGTACATCCCATTTTCTAGCTAGGACAATGATTAATAATTTCAACCAACTATTCAAAACATAATTCAAAAAAATTTCCCACATTTTGATGGGATCCAAAATATTTTTATCCCAAAATTTCTAGTCAGATTAAATACAATTTAATATAAATTTGTATTACGTAAAAATTCTAACGAAACATTGCGCGCGCAAGAATTAATGAAATAAAAAAAATTCAAAATCCAAAAAAAATTATGAAGTAATTACGTGTTTGGTGCATTTTTTAGTTACTGCCCAGTTTTTATAATGACATCCCATTTATTATTTCTTAAAGCCCATTTTCTTGTTAATCCTAATGCATCCCTCCTTGGAAAGATTTGCAGCCCAGCGGGGCGGAGAATAACAAGTTGACCTTGCCTCGGTATTCCTAAAAAAAGGTATAGCTGGGCTACACATTTTCAGCTTGAAAAAAATTAATATCAGGGCTGGATATCTGGCGTAGGCTAGACGGTCCATAGCCCATCCAGTTAATACCCTGCTCTCCTCTGAATAACAACGAAAACATCGCTCAATAAAAACTTTGCAGTGCTCACACGTCAAAAACACAAATACTGCTCGAGCTGCTTGGTCCTAGCTGTCGGCCACTCCTTGTGCAATTATCTCTTTTATTGACTACATAGGTTGACAATGGTGTGGACTGTGATGTCAGGAAACTAGGAGGAAACAAAAAATATTATAGTTGTATATAATAAGGAGGCACTCGCGTACATGCGGCTATGGCCCTGGTGGGTCCCCACTGTCATCCTCTCCGAGTAAAGTCATCTCCTCATTCCTCATGCCCGTTGACTACATTGACAATGCGAGACGGCGGCGCCACGGCGAGCACAACAACTCGAAGGATGACGGAGAGGGCCTCGCGCGCCCTACAGATGGTCTGATACAGCGCCCGCTGCTCATTCGGGAAGCTAGGATCATAGGGCCACATGTCCGTGACGGCATTGTTGTTCGCTTGTTCACCAGAGATCGTTGAGGAGACGGAGGTTGCAGCATAGGTCCTCCTGCGCTGGTAGCTGTTCCGACATTAGGGCGTCAAAGTGCGGCCGCACCTGCTCTATGGTGAACACGACATGAACCGGCTTGGACAGTGGCGCCGGCTCCTGGTTGGAAGCTATGTCCATCGTCTGATTGTCGATGCTCAGCTCGGCGAGCTCGCTGGCGAGCCAGCATGTCCGGTTGCTGGACCGACCCGCTGCCAAGCACGAGTTTGACTGTCGTGGCCCACCCAGACCGCCTCCCTCGCCCGCGCGTGCTTTCCGCCCGAAATGGTTAGCGCCGCCCGCCCCGCTTCCTGGTGGAAGGATTGCTCCGCCTTGAAACGACACAAATGCCGTCCATCCGTCCGTCTGCCGCCCACATTAATGATACGCGGTTGCCGAGGCGGCTACTCCGGCGACACACGTCTGTCCCTCCGCCGCCCACCATTGCTATATAAACTGTTGCGCTGGCCATAGCCGCAGTCATCCGCCTCCGTTCCCTTTCTCCTGTCCACACCACTACTGCCCACCATGGCTTCCTCACGCTCCAGCGCTCTTCGAGATGGGAGGACGACAGACCACAAGGAGATGGCAGCCATTGCTGCCGACTGGCTGGCCGGTAGGCAGCCAGAGGACGACGGCGTCCCAATGGATAACATGGTAGTCGACAATCCGGCGCCAACCCCCTCCTCTGTGCCATCCTCACCGGTGCATTGCACCATGACCATCGGTGAGGCCCGTGCCCAATACATGGACACGGTGAGGCAGAAGAGTGAGGAGCAGTTCCAGGAGGTGCAGGCCGCCGCCGCCTACAACCACCATCTCCTCCAGGAGCACCTGCAGGCGGAGGAGCAAATCGCCGCGGAGCGGGCAGAGCAGGAGGCGCTGCTCGAATCATACCGCTCCGCCTGTGAGGGCCTCCTCGAGCGCTGGTGGTACCGCATGCGGGTGGCGGAGGCTGCGGCCGCCTACAAAGAGGGCGATGAAGCGGGCGAGGCGCTGTTTGGCCAGACCGAGGACGAGGCAGAGGACAATGCTGGCTCAGACGAGTCCCCGCTCCGCTGGCGTCGATGAGGCCCTACTCCGCCGAGGCCCTGCGGCGCCAACAATGAGGCAGAGGACACCGCCAGCTCCGCCGACACCGAGGCGGAGGACCACACCCGCTTCGGCGAGGCCCTACTCCGCCGAGGCCTCGCCCCGCCAACAATGAGGCAGAGGTCATCGTCGGCTCAGCCGAGGCCCCACCCTGTCGGCAACGAGGGGGAAGATTTTCCCCACTCCGCCGAGGCACCGCCCCGCCGGCAAAGAGACAGACGAAATCGCCGGCTCGGTCGAGGCCCCGCCCCGCTGCCAACGAGGTCGTGCCACATAGAAAACGAGGAAGAGTACAACACGGTAGGTCGCTGCCGCTCGGGTCCAAGTAAGGCCACCGCTACTACCCTCCGATTGAAGCCAAGCTAGGCGGGTTGACCATTGACGGCCGATTAGCTTCTTCGCGGCGACGTGGAGTCGGAGAGCTATGTCGAAAAAGGATGCTACGTCAGTTACTTAACTGCTGGTGCAGTTGGGTCACTGACACGTGGGCCCAACATGCATCTGGGCCACATGTCAGTTATGCAACTGCACATGCAGTTAAGTCACTGAAGCTCAGTCCGCTGGAGAATAAGCTTATGTTCGGCTCAGCCAAACATAGGTGGGTAGATTCGGTTAATAGTTTATACTTCCAGCGCACCCCTTTTTAGTTGAAGAATGTATGAAATGGAATGAAATCTGGCATGTTTATATAAAATCCGAGCTTGTATGAATGAATTTTGTCTGCCAGGGTGATCACCTCATTTGCAGCAGTTTCACTGGCATTGTATGAAATCTGGCATGTTTATATGAAATCCGAGCTTGTATGTTTATATGAAATTCGATTAGTTTAAATTCTTGTATCACTGGCATTGGATGAACATGCAAAACAATACGTACTAGGATTACTCCCAGGGTGATCACCTCATTTGCAGCAGTTTCACGTGTATTCCGTCCGGTCCTTTTTTACTCTGTATACAAGTTTTGTCTGCAGTCAAAGTATCTCTACTTTGACCAATCTTTTAGAAAAAAGTATGAACATTCACAATGTAAAAATCAACTGACTTGAAAGAAATCTAATATGCGAAGTAAAAAGGAATAGAGGGAGTACAAAGAGTTTGAGTTGCTTTTTAGCGTTCCTGTACATTGCAATCAAACACATAGGCCTGGAAATTCATAGAGAACATTCAAAACAATCGATGATTATGCATCTAAGCGATTCACATGTCAGAGGCAATATTTACTTCACAACTAAACAATAAAGAAAAATCAATCGATGCTGCTGACAGCAAAGGGCGTCCCATTCGAAAATATCAAACGCATGTCTTCTTGCTAACATCAATGAGCAAAATTTGACAAGGTTGTCCCATTCCAAAATGTCAAATGCGTGTTGTTTTGCGTACATCAATGAGCAAACTTTAACAAGGTTTTCCCATTCCAAAATATCAAATGCCTACAATTGTGGAATGGGCAGGGTTTGCCATCAGTTTGGACATTAACATGGCACCTCGTGCTAAATAAACCAGTTGTTCTTTTTGTGCAGTTCCACCAAAATCAACCAAATTCATGTGTAGCTTGTATGATTTCGCCTTTATATGTTGTAACGCCTTGAACATATCGGCACCTCCTTTCTTGTGGTGGAAATGAATGATTCAATGTATTCATGAACATTTTGTGCAGTTCCCATTGAAATCAAGTTGAGCACCCCTGTTTGCACAAATACAAAATAAGTGATTAGTATAAAGCAAACTGTACTATGAATTGATAGTTTAAATAGGCACCTACATGGTCCAGGTAGAGCACACTTCAAAAAAATGGAACTCACCGGAAAGAATCCTAGAATAACATTGTACTTGTGCATCATAGCAAAAAAGATGGAGATCTGTTAGTCCCTCTGAGCTGAAGTTAGTTTGGTCTTGTGCGGAGTAATGTAACCATCCTTCAACTGCTCCTTCTGATGAGAAGATAGACAGGGCTTCTTCATCCTGGCATAATCGGAACTAGTCACTTCACGTACTCCATATTCTTCTTCAGAGGAGGATGATCCTGTTGTGCAAAGACAAGAGGACAACTAAATGCTAGCATCCCTGTTTGCTCGAAAAAAAGGAAAGGAAATATTTTAAACAAGACAGATGAAGCGCTTCTCAAGGACAATACCACTTTCTCATGACAGTATCTAAACAGTAGCACACCACCAATAGAGATGACAAAGCTCAACCATATGGATGAAATCCGTGGGCGAGTAACAACCTTTCTCAGGAGGCTTATTGTGTAGAGCATATAGATCAAGCACTTCTCTAGAACCATCTGTTGTTATCTACTATGGTTGCCATGCTTACTATATACTCCTCGATTAGTTTAATGTTTCCAACATCTTCTTGTGCAGTTCCACGAAAATATATGGTATCTTCAAAGAAGATCCCTGTTAACACAAGTAGAGATAATTACATATTACATTAAGAGTGGCATCAAATCAGTGGCAAAACAATTGCTCGTTCCAGCCATAGCAATAAATTAAGATGCAAAACTATATCATTACTTGTGTCATCACAGTTCCAGTGCTTCATTACAACACCGGGAGTTGATTTTTGTTTTTGTTCCGCTTGTGCTTCCCCTTAATCACTTGGTTCAATAACAGACAAGCTTCGCCTTTAATGTAAGATTTGGCATGTCAATTAAGGAGCACAAGTATAGCACTAAACAACGACATTAATTTTCTAATGAATGTGGCAAAATACAGGCTAAAAGTTGTGCAATATCCTTATCTTACCTCAATGGGATATTACGATGCACATACAGATTGGAAGTCTTGTCTCCATTTGTGCATTTCACTAAAATCAAGCAACATTACCGTACAAGTAGCACAACATATGAAAGCACACTTCACAATCATGTGAAAGAAGGCTAGTACTAACCTCCCATGACGCGGAATTCAAACAACTCACAAGAAGAAGATCTGAACCAAATTTGCCAACACGGATAGGAAGTAAGATCTCCTCTTGTGCAGTTCCACTAAGATCAAGCAATCAAGCAATGTTGTCGGTGTGACATTTTGGTTGAACTGCACAAAACACTCTTAAAACAAAAGTGTTTTGTGCAGTGCAACAAAAGGTCACAATAGCAATGAGGTGAAGTAGATAATCCTATTTACACAGAGGTGCAAAGGAAACAACAAGTGGTCAATAACGGTGGATGACACAGAAGCCAACAAAAGGAAGCATCTAACTTATCTAATTGGGAAATAAAGCAAAACAATAGCATTTCTCAAATGGTGGCATTGATTCATATTAGTAGAGAGATTATATTAACAATAAAATTCGTTAAACATGTAATTTGCTTTCAACTGTGGCATTGCATCAATTTTCCAGCGGCATTATTAGATGGTGTTTGTTTACAGGGACTTTTTGGTGTAGGAACTAAAAAAAGTCCCTTTCAGTCCCATCTAAACCAAACAGGAGGGACTTTTAGGGACTAAAAGTGGGCATTTGAGACTAAAGAAAGAAGACCCCGAGGGAGAGTCTTTTTGGGACTTTTTCCGACACTTGTCCCTGCCTCGCATCGCATCTTATCTCTATTGGTTCATTACTAGGTGTAACATGTTATTTTAGCATGTCATTTAATAACCTCTAGTCCATGTATAGTCCTTGGAACCAAGCAGGTAGGGACTAGGGACTTTTTAGTTGGGACTAAAAAAGTCCTAGGACTTTTTGACCAAACAGGGCCTTAGATTAACAACAGCTAAATAGTTGCACGGGACAATGGACTCACCATCACCATGTGCATCTACCGATGTATGAAGTGGTGATGCACAGTCTGTTGCAACAAAGAACAAACAACCAAGGAGCATATTTGTGTTGGTCCCAGTTTTGTTATCTTTAGACACCTTTCCCTACGTGAGCGCAGCAAATCTAGTCCTGCTGAAGCTCTACAGCCTTGTCCCCCAAAACAAAAAGATCAATTCGTTACAGATGTGCATACCGCGTTTGTCATTGTTTTGCCTTTTCGACCAACGTAGGTGCTGGATAGCCATTATGTACTAGTACTTTCCCCCTTCCTTTCCTCTTTGAACCACGTCCTAGATTCATGCTGTACAACTTTCCCCACTACTTTCCCCCTTCCTTTCCTCTTTGAACCATGTCCTAGATTCATGCTATACAACTTCCCCCCTTCCTTTCCTTTTTGAACCACGTCCTAGATTCATGCGATACAACTTTCCCCACTACTTACCCCCATTCCTTTCCTCTTTGAATCACGTCCTAGATTCATGCTATACAACTTTCCCCATTACTTTCCTGTTTGATCCAACACCAAGATTCGAGTGCAGAAGCGGAAAAAGCCCACATGCAGCTAGAGCAATGCATGTCGAATAAGTAAATTATACCTTAAGGTTCTTGGGGTGTGGTTCGGTGGGCGACCGGAGGCCGTTCTGCACAAACTATGTATGGTGGCGAGGAAGAAGGGGTCAGAGGCCCTCTCGCGCTGCCGCTGGGTGAAAGAGAACAGCTACGCCAGTAGTGGATGCCCTCCCTCGCCGACAACGACAACGTTAAGCCTCCTTCGCTTCCTGGCAGATGGATCCTGCCGGCTCTTTGACCAGTAGTGAGGGGAGAGAGAGAGAGGCCAACGAAGTCTTGTTTAGACATGGAGAGGGTGAGAGAGTGTGAAGAGAGCAACTACAAGCGCTGAGGCTCCAGCGTGTATATATATAGTGGAGAGAGAGTGTGAAGAGTGCAGACCCTAGAAAACAAGCGCCGAGGCCGAGATCGTATAGCTCTGTATCCATCCATTTTGACCAGTCAAAGAATCCTCCTGGCACTGCCCCAGATCACATTCTCTCTCTGTCATGCGGGGCCTACCTGTCATTGGGTGGAACAAAGAAGTCTAATAAAAACAAAATTATGCCCAAGTGTGGTTATTGAACCCGAGACCTCTAGTTTGATGAGCGAATAGGCTAACCAGCTACACCACCCTCATGTTATGTTTAACGAGAGGAAAGTAGCCTTTTATACATTCCTGCATTCGTGTGACAAGCATGGCGTGTTTGTTTTTTTGCGTGGGAGTCATTGGGATTTAAATCATAATCGTGTCATGTGGCTTTGGTGGTAAGGTCTTTTGGGATTTAAAGCAGTGTTGGTAGTACAAAAATAATGCAGCCTTGGTCACCTTACCTCTCTCCATGTAGTATGTTGGGTCCCACCAGTCAGAGGGTGAAACAAACAAATTAATAAGAAAAATGTTAGTACGCGAAATACAAATTAATATATATTTTTGTGACATGCATGAACATTTTGTTAGTTCAATCTACAGTCAAAATTTGACACGAAATACAATGGGGACCAATAAACCAGGACAGTGGTAGTACGCAAAGTTTGCCATCAGAAGCAAGCTGATCTGGCTCTCCTGAGCTCGCAAGGTTTTTCTAGCCCACCCAAGCTAGCTGGCCCTCAAAAGCTAACATATTTTAACAGTTCCAAACGCCTAACCTTGCCCGGCTAGGCTATAACTGTTCTTGCTAAGGATCCAAACACTCCCTAAGTAACTCGAACGATATTCCTATTCTATGAACCTGTGTGTGTGCGTGTGTGTGTGTTTAACAGCATGTGTGTGTTAGAGAGAGCAACACATCGACCTACTCCTACAGAGAGATGGTGTGTAGTGTACGATTTGGCTGCGAGAGTCGGTTCATCCTCTCGTTTCTGGGAGTCCGGTCGAGAAAGGTGGACCACTGCCATGCCCGCTCCTGACCAGCCTGGCCCACCCAGAGCCCCTCCATCGCCGCGCGTGCTTCCCGCCCAAAACGGTCAGAACCGCTCCAAAGAATCGGTGCCGCATTCATGCCCGGCCAGAGTGGATGCGACCACTCACTGGCACCTGCGTTGAAGAGAGAAGCGGATTCAAGAGTGATGGTTTCTTCGTCCATCCATCTTACTGCTGGGTCTATGTGATTTGATGATTCATTGGTCATTATTACTGAGGTGGTAGGACTGCTAGATGTCCCACGCTTTCGGCAAAAGGAGGTACTACTAGATTACAATTTTCTCCATTCTTACAGGGGAGGAGTGCAAGAGTAGTGAAAACACGCAGGCTCAGTGATTACATGGCCCACCTCACATTATCACCATATTTTCTGGACTCCGTGCGACACCTAACTCTTTACATAGTACTAGTATAGTACGTACTGTAATTTATTAGCGAGCTAAATTTGTACAATGCTATGAAGCTTCCAGCTTCTGTTTCATGTATCTTGCGTCCAAGGTTGCTCATTGCAACATTTCATCAAATACAAAGGAGAGTAACATGCATGCTATTGCATCTCAATGATTGACAGATCATAGCCAATATGTACTCCCTCCGTTCCAAAATAAGTGTCTCAACTTTATGCAAACTTTAGTACAAAGTTGTACTACTACTAAAGTTGACACTTATTTTGGAACAGAGACAGCTAAAGAAAAAAACGATCCATGCAGTCCCTAGACCTTGAACCGTAAATCCTAACCAGGCTTTAATTTGCTGGCAACGTTGGAGCTTCCGAAGAAATGAAGTTTGCAACCCTTTGACCATCAGATCATTTTGTGCAGTTTCACCATAATCGAGATGAGCATTCCTGTGGCAAAGAAATTGAAGAAGCGTGATTAGAATAAGATTACTGGGACTAGTTGATGAGACATAAACTCATTACAAATACAGTACGTAGAAGCTAGTAGAGGTATGTGCGGGGCAAAGAAGTAGAGAAATATCCACATGGAGTGACGTGGGCAGCTTCAGCAGTGGTGC
The DNA here is from genome assembly GCF_056163025.1 of Triticum urartu. Lineage (NCBI taxonomy): Eukaryota > Viridiplantae > Streptophyta > Magnoliopsida > Poales > Poaceae > Triticum > Triticum urartu. The sequence goes on from NC_141879.1 coordinate 176,412,546, forward strand.
AAGCCGGCAGTAAAGGAAGTTGTACCCGAGGGATGTCAGGACGTAGCTCAACCTAGAGGTGGGCGGCGGGTGGCGGCAAATGCCCATGTCGCGTTAGTGAGCAAGGGACGAAGCCAACCTCATCGGGTTTGTGAGAGAGAATGGCGGGGACCCCTGATCGGGACGTGCCGACAGTGGGTTTCTGCCATCGGCGACGGCGACCGCATCTACACTAAGCATCCACCCCTTCCCCCGGCGGGCGTGATCCGCCGGGATGTTAGAGATGTGGGCACAGTCATTTTGTGCGAGAGAGTGTGAAGAGATCAACCCCAGAAAGCAACTGTGTAGGCTCAACCTGGCTATGTATATAGTGGAGCGGTTTCCTTTTCTCTCCATAGGAACCTATTTATATTGCGTATGTGCCACTAAAGAAAAAAAACTTTATTTATAAATGACGCGGCACCGTTCATGTGTGGTTCCTGACCCTCCATTATTTATAAGTGAGTAACTACTACCAGACGCGGCAAATTATCACGTGGGCTACATCATCTTACAGAAATGAGCTCCACCATGTCACGTGTGTGCTTGGGGTAGACGCAAAAGACGCAAAGAGTGCTACTAGTACACTACGTGCGTGGGTGCGTGCACCTCTTCTCTTCGAGCATGGTTATTAAAAGTATATCCCACTACTATACTACCATGTGGTTATTATATATGGGCAAAGAGTATATGCAGTAATAATGACTAATAAGCCCTGAAATCATGAGGCCCACCTTTCTGTATGTTTGACCGAGGAAGCATCCATTATTTCACTCCTCGTTGAATATCCATCCGCTCCTACCTCCGCGAATAAATAAAAATCCGCTTCTACCTCCGTAGCATGGTTAATAATATAGCCATGCCAATCACGACGTAGAAATATCATTCACTGATACAATAGGGCTGGATCTAAGGCTGGTGATTTTTTTTACTTTGTCTCTTTTTGTTTTTGTCTCATTTACTCATTTTACATAGGAGCACGTGTAGAGGATGGCTATTCCTTTCGATGGGACTTCTTCATGGAGTTTAAGACTAAGGCTGGTCATAGTGGGGAGTAACTTAGATTAGTAACATTCTTTTGTTACTAGTCCATGTTACTACCTTCATAATGGGTAGTAACATATATATGGTAACATACAGACCTTCATTAATTGAGACATAGACTCATTTTACCTCGAGGTGTGTTATGTTATAGTAACATATTATGTTACCACAAGCATATCTTCCCTCCTTAACTCCATGCCACATAAGCAAATTTGTCTTGGGATGTGTCATGTTACTACATTATAAGTTACTCCCACTATGACTAGCCTAAGCAACTCCGAATTATGCCCGCTTCCCACCACTCTGAATCGTGCCATCTATGATAGGGAGTAGTCCCATTGCAACAATGAGGTCCAATAGGTCTAGCACGTCCTGTAAGAAGAGACTGTCACGCAAAACATACATCTTGTTGCCTTCTTCCTCGTACAGTACCTACCACTGGTACATACTACTAGTACTACTACTCGTTCTCCTATAAACCTTGCGCTTGGCATCTCCAAAATATTAACCTTGCGATTGGCTCTCCGTCTCTTCGGGAAGTCGAGCAATAATGGTACTGTAGTATATATCATTTTGGCTATATGAGACCGAATGAATTGCTGCACGTCCACCACATGGGCGAGGGAGAGTGCGTACTATTACGTCTGTTTCAATATTGACTACATACGGAGGAAAATGAGTGAATCTACACTCTTAAATACATTTATATACATCAGTGTTTGGATTGTGTACTAGTAGTTCATATTGAAATCTTCTAAAGGACATATATTCCAAACAATATGATAATCTCTCTAATCAAGGTAGGGACGAGGAGTAAACAGAGGGAGTAGTAAAATTTTCTTTTCATCTCGCGAGCCACAGCGCGCGTGGGCGAGGGGGCGGGCTTAAGGCATAGTAAGCAAGCTTCACCTCATCCTGCAAGCCACCGTGCCCGTGGGCAGGGAGACGGTGTACTAAGCAAGCTTCTCCTCGTTCTGCGAGTTGACAGGACACATCAAAAGTAATACTCACATAGCATCCCGAGTGTATAGAGAATTGCCTCTAAGATAGGCCCCACATGGTTTGCCTCTTTTTTAACAAAATGCCTCAAGTCGCAATTTGTTTGTTCACCCATGGTAGACGATCCTCTATCAAGTGCACAACCAGTACATGTGTCAAATTACCATGTGGGCTGCCTTTTCGTACAGAAATGAGCTCCATCGTGTACCCGCGCGGGTGTGGTTGGGAAAGAACGGGAGTACGTGCGCCATGCGTGCACCTCTTCTCTTCATGCACGTCCCCCACCTACGTGGGTGTGTGAGAGAGAGATACAAACCTAGACATACGGCGTGTGCGTTCGTGAGTGTTTTTTGTTTGGGGGGTGATTTCGTGAATGTATTTGTGGGAATATGTGTCGATGACATCTCAAAAAAAAAATTTGACACATGCAATGTGTGTGAAATAGAGGCCTATCGATATCATATATAGACGGGGCGATCCACGAGAAGACAGGGAGGGGTCATAGATATCGATAGAGTCAAGGAGAGGATCAAGTGGGTGGGTGCGAGATCGATGAAGAGAGCCATCGAAATTGTGTGTGTGCAAGTCAAAGATATAGCGCGACTGACCTATCGGAACGTCGGAGGGCACAGGGCAAGTTTGTGTGTGGCAGGGAGACATGACTAGAGCGGTCGATGTATCGGTGTGTGGGGGGGGAGGAGGGGGAGGAAGAGGCCTAACTAGAGAGGAAGAACGACTCGTATATGTGTTGAGAAGGAGAGACCCAGCTATGTCTTGAGGGATATCAGTCGACATCCATACATAACTGAAGGACGGGAAATAGGTTGGGACAGAGAGAGAGAGAGAGAGAGAGAGAGGAAAGAGGGGGTGAGAGGGGTAGAGTGCTGGATGGGTGATGGAGTTGCTTCTCGAAGATGGTGGAAGATGCCTACTAGACAAACTGAGGATAGAACTGCAATATTATCAATAAGAGTGGGGATGTGTTTCTGTGTGTGTCTATGCGTGATAGATGTGTCGGGACGCATGCATGGATGATCAAGGGGAACCATGTGTTTGGTAAGCAAACCTAACTCGATCGATACATCAGTTGTTGTTTGTCGGATGAAGGGAGAGACATAACTAATGAGGTAGATCGATCGATGCGTGGGAAAAAACGACCTAGCTAGCTATATGTATAGCGGGAGATCGGTCGGTGTACACCCATTTGTTAGAGGCAAATAAGGCCCAGCAAGATGGATAGACAGAGAGAATGGAGCTAGGAGGTGGTACGAGATGCCGAGCTACTATCTAGATAGGGGGGAGTGTGCGATTGTGAGATCGATGAAAAGAGGGGTGAGAGTTTACACGTGTGTGGGACTGTATGAGAGACACGAGGCATGGGCACAGAAAGGAGGAGATGGAAGGTGCGTGTGTATGTTGTAGGCAGACATCGCTGGAGAGGTTTATTGATCAATGTGTGTCAGAAAGGAGTTGTGGAGACTATGGGAGAATGACCTAAAAAAAGAATGTACGCGATGGATAGAATGCTGAGGGAGGGGGAGGGCGAGGAGGGCGTGTGCATGCACGAGTGAAAGTTAGTGCTAGCTACAAAGGTTAGAGGATTATGTGGCTGTAAGAGACTAACAAAGATGATAATTTGATATGAAAGTGGATTCATATATTTGAATAGGAGATCACAGTGTTATAAACATATGCACGCATGAATATAGCGGTGATACGCGTGTTGTGGTTTTGCACATGTTATACCATAACGTGATAATGCATGGCGTTTGCAACTCACAAATAAATGTCGAACAATCTAAACCACACTATACATCGAACAATCTCACATTTTATTTGAATTTGTGATAATGCATGGCGTTTGCAGCTTACAACTAAATATCGAACAATCTAAACAATACTATATATCAAACAATCTCACATTTTATTTGAATTTGTGGTAATGTGTGGCGTTTGCAACTCACATCTAAATATTTATAGGAGTAGGGGGCGGGGCACCATACATTATGTGATAAACACATTATACATATGAGACATGGTTTAGATTATGAAGATCTAGCTAGAGCTTGAAATGTACTACGATTTGAAATCAACATAAAGTGGATTCAAAAAATCGAGTTCAAGTTCATATAGTACACACAGTTCATAAAGTGTGCTATGAAGATATTACACAAACGATGGTTTAACTTGAAAATAATGATGATTGTAAATCTTGTTAAAATAGAGAAATTAATTCAAATGGTTTGACTTCACAACAATCATCATTGCAGATCTTATTCAAATAGATAAACGAATTCAAATTTAGTTCATATTTAAGCGGTAGTATATACGTTTGGAATGCACTAAAACGTTCATTTGAGTAGCAGGATGCATGCATTATACATGTAGCGAAATATTTTAATTGAACATAACATGATTCAAAGTTTTGAATGGCATTTGTAGTGCGAATTGATTTGGTACAATACACGGGACTAGACTCTCTTGTGTGGTGCGAATTGATTTCTCTTTGTTTTTTTTGTCGACGGAAGTGCGAATTGAATTGGTATAGTACACGTTAGGCTTGTCCGGAAATTTCAATCCACGCCTTGTTACCCCGAAATATTTACTATACTTCTTTGTATCGTTATGCTCCCAAAACTCCCTCCATCTCAACCCGCGCCTTGCTATCCCAAAATTACAACGCACGCGAAATCTCCCACCTCCTGCAAAATCCTGACACACGAAATGCCCGTGATACCTCTGAACCGAAAGAACCGCCTAGCACAAATCGGTGGGGGTACTTCCATAACTTACCCCACATTTCAGACAAGCGGGTCCCTAAGCCATGGTTCCCCACTCCCATCCCATCATCCCACTCATTCATACATCGAGGCCGCACAAACCCGTGAAGCCCCACACCCTCCTCCGTCCACCACTCAGCCGGAGCCTCTTCCCCAATGACGTCGTCCACAGCAACACCTCGACGTTCCTCATCCACCGTACCGGATGAGGATCCGTCGTCGGTCTCGTTGTCCCGCCGGTTCAGCCACCCCGTCCTCCACCTCCAAGGAGCTGCCCCGACGCTCCCCTCGTCTTTCGCGTCACCTCCATTCCCACACCGCCATCTTCACCTGCACCACTGGAAGAGCAGCATCATCACCATTTCCTCGGATGAGGCCTAATTGGCGCCAGCAAAGAGGTTGTACACTAATCAACGCATTTTCTTCTTGATTCGATCTCACGGTGCTGCCGACGCTCGGTCCTGAGCTGACATGGTGCGGCTCCATCCACGACGGCGTCGCCAGCCACTTCCTCCATGGTGTCGCTCCCTCGGCGGCGACGTCCACATCAGTAGGAGCTGCTGCTGCTTTAGCTCTCGCTTGCTCTGCTGCTCTGCTCTTGCTCTCGGTCCCCTGCCTGGTCTGCTCTTGTTATTGCTCTTGCTCTTGCTCGCGCTGCTGCTCTCGCTCTTGCTCTTGCTTGCGATGCTGCTCCGATTTGGCTACACTTTAGTCGACTGAATCGTCTTTTGGGTCAGTCGATTTTCAGGGGGTGGGGGCTCGCCGGAGTTAAGGAAGAACCAGCCGCAGCAGGGAGGGGGCTTGTTGGAGAGGTACCCCACTATCTATCTTAGCGTTCAGGGTGGGGGCTGTGGCGTGGGGATTGCCGGAGAAAAATCTCGGCACGGGAGGGCCTAGAGGGATGGCCGGGGCGGTGGTGGACCGGTGGTGTGGAGTGATTTCGGGGCGGGCGGGGCGGCGCACCGCCGGCCGTGGGCGGTGGGGGCGGCGTTTTGGCCGGTAGTGTCAGTCGACTAATGCTGCTACACGACCAGCTGCCCTGGCTCTCGCACGCGTTGCTGCTACTGCTTTTCTGCTACTAGTGCATTCGGTTTCAAAAGTAAAATTAAGTTTCGACAGCAAAATTAAGTTTCGACAGTTAAATTCAGTTTCAATAATTAAGTTCAGAGATGAGCAGCTGATGTAGTTTACATCTAGCACTTTGTGGTTATGTATTTTACATCATCTATTGGAGATGCTATTACAATTCCACTCAGGTTAACGTTGTCTCTATTGTCTTGCTTCAGCCTCGGCGTCGTACAACTCACCAGAGCTGCTCAAACAATGAAAACCTCCATCACAGCGGAGCAGTACCCCGGGCTCCATGTCCAGATGCCTAAGATCTTCTTCCCCTCCTTCGACAACCAAGTCAGCTGGAGCATCCTCACCAACCAACCCAATCATGCTGAGATCGACATGGCTTCGCCAAAGAGGTTGTACACTTGTTGCATCTCTTTTCTACCCTACATGTTATATATATTTTCCACTGAGCACACGTAGTACGTGAAATACGATTATTTATCCTACTATATGACAAGGAGTGAGGTACCAGGCAACTTAGCTAATCGTGATGGATTCTCTTGAACTCCATCATTATTTATCTCTGCGTTTTTGAGTTGTGCATTTGTCGATGGGCCTGGTAATTGAGCTAGTAGGGCAGTGGCCTGGGTCCAAAGTAGTAGAAGTAGCACCAAAACATTTTTTGAGTATAGGCTTTTCCTTGCTCAAACCTACCTATTAGAATCGCCAGTGCTTGAAAGGAAAAGTGAAGGAAAAATATAGGAATTGGAAAGTTTCCTATGGTAGTACTATTCATGCATTTGGTTCAAAGGAATGGAGCAAAGGGAAACTGTAAGATTTGTTCCTTTAGTGTCTCTTTGAAAGAAAAACCATAGGAATTTTAATATCCACTTGTCCTCCTTTTCAAATTCCTATTCATGAAGCACAAGACTAAGAGATAGTAGCATAATAGCATTATAACCGTACATTTTCTTGTGGTTTGACTTAATCTCACCATGCTTCTTTGCATCATGCGATCTTCCAATTCTTGTGAACCAAACACCCAGATTGGCGGAAATCATGTGTTTTTAAATTCTTTGTTTTGCACGTGCATTCCTATCCTATTACTGTGTATTTCCTATCCCTCCGTTGTTAGAATCCTCCAATTCAAACGAGCCCTTACAAAATTACTTCTTTTATAGATAATTGTCAAAGAAAACCTTGTGTGGTTTGTCCCACTCCTGTTGCGCCGTCATCCACCCCAGCTCAGCTGCTCCAACGACAGAAGGGTCCAGCACAGCAGGGATCTGGCATCCAGACTGTCTTTCGCCGCCTCAGATCTTCTTCCCCGCCGCGGGCAGCCATGACAACTGCATTACCATCATCAACCGAGCAGATGACTTCCACTACAAAAAAAATACACTTCCGTGATGATACGTGTTTGTCACAGTAGGTCGCATTTTTTGTCATGCATGTACATCCATGACAAATTTATGACAGAATCAAGATAGTCATACCTGTGCTGTCGTAGAAGTGTTCCATGACATTACCAAAATTATCATCACGGAAGTGTCCACTTCCATGACGATAAATCGCGCGTCACACAAGTGCTTTCGTCAAGGGTGACCGACACGTGGCATCCACCGTAACGGAATGCCGTTCAGTTATCGGGTCAGGTTTTGGATCCGATAACCCGTTAACAGCCCCGACCAATGGGGATTTTCCACGAGTAAAATCATCATTGGCTGGAGGAAACACGTGTCGACTCATCGTTGGGACATATGTCATCCACTCATTGGACGGAAGGCGCCTATGATACGTCGACACGTGGCACGACCCAACAGAGGCCCATTCCTATGAAAAGGCCGGCCCGTTTGACTTGGTCAAAAGGTGGCAGGCCGGACCATGGAAAGCCTGTTAACGGCCTGTTCGCATATAGCCCATTTACAGCCCACTAACCCAAGGCCCGTCACGCCCTATCCAAATTAGGCCCAGTAGTGTCATCTGGGCCATCCAATATGATTCCAGCCCGTTTTCACTTCTGGCCCATGTATGGCCCATGACGTCTTTCGGCCCATATGGGGCCCTATGTAACTCTTGGCCTATTAATGGCCCGTGGTGAAACTGGCCCGTAATGAACAGTGTATCACTTTACACGCATTAACGACCCGTGGTGAAACTGGCCCGTAATGAACAGTGTATCACTTTATACCCACTAACGGCCCGTTAGTCCGTTGGGCCGTTTCCAGCCCATGATATCTTTTGGCCTTCTCAGAGCCCATTTATTCTTGGGCTCATTTCCAGCATTCGTTTACTTACGGCCCGTTACTGTCATTTTCTGCTTGTGGGCCAAATTCAGCCCGTGGTTACAGTCGGTCCGTTTGTGGTCCATTAATACGTTGGGCCGTTTTCATAGCGTCATCAAATACGGCCTATTAACGATGGCCCGTTATGGTCGGCCCATGAACGGACGAGTCCAACTCTAGCCCGTTTACATCCATAATGCGGCCTGTTATTGGCCCATGTTTGGCCAATCGATCATACGGCCCGTATAAGGCCCATTGATGATATGGCCCGTAGAAGGCTCATTGTTTCTACGGCCCGTAGATGGCCCATTGTTTCTACGGCCCATAGAAGGCCTACTGTTTCTACGGCCCGTAGAAGGCCCACTATTTCTACGGCCCGTAGGAGGCCTAGTGTCACTACAGTAAATATTAGCCCATGGTTATTGTGGCCTAGTTTTAAAAAATAGGTTATTGCAGCCACTAGCAAACCACGGAAAAAGAACTGCACTGACTACAAGCAAACAAATAAACAAGACAACAAGGAAATAAATAAGCAAGCAACTTATGCTAGGCTATCACGGCTATTACACATATTACATCCACTAGGCATCAAAGTTCGCCACCAGTGCAAATATAGGGAACAAAGCAGCATATAAACGCCGCAGCAAAACAAGTCCAGAACTGAAACCACTTCAAAAGAGTTCAAGAAACAATATCCTGGGTACCCATAATGCTGGCAAGATGCTTAGCAAGCTTATTAACTTTCTCTTGTTTGGCGCTTAAATCCTCCAGCGCTTGCTGTTGCACAAGAAAGTACGCATCTGAATTCTACAGGGACTTCCTCAGTCCTTCGGCTTCTTGCTGCAGCACAGCTGACTGATGCCTTTCATCTTGTAGCTGAGACTGAAGAAGCCAAAGTGATTCAGGCAGCGAGTTCGAAGAGCTTGTGCCAGCGGTACTGTCCAGTAACTCGAACACTACATCAACGCAGGACTGTGGGGTTTTCTCATTGTTTACAAGATCGTTTTATCACCTTTCTTGGAGACCAATAGGGTTGTCTCACTATCTTGAACCTTATCTGCATTACTTTCTCTACCATTGCATAGTGGGGTGCTCTTCTCCAATATTCTGTTTGCATACTACAAGAGAAACAAGCAGACACATCACATGTTTAGCTTGTAGTATACGAAACTCATTTTGGTAAACCGGTTCAGTAGTAAGGTGGACAGGATAACAGCATGAAACAGACATATATCTATGTACTATGGTCACTGTATTGTCCATATCATTCTAGTTTATGTTCCCTAATCAAGATAGAGACACAGTTCAACTCATATATTTTTAAGACACAGCAGCATAGACAGAATATAAGTGTGAGAAACTACACAGCATTGGCAGCACTTGTAATGTGCATCACATGAGAACATAACTGTTTATGCAACTTAAACTGAAATCAACATAGAGCAAGAAGTTAGAACAGCAATCCAGTTAAAGAAATAGGTTTAAAACATACCTGTTGCGCCATTGGAGTTTCAATTGGATCCCTCAAATTCGAAAGTAGTTGGTATGAGTAAATACAGTGATGCAACAGCAAAGGAGTATGGACCATAGCTACGGAATCTGACCTGAGAACAGTTGCTCTTCTGCTTTAAACGTGGAGTTTGGGTTAGCTGTGGTGATCTTCGTGCTTTGGGCACTGCAGTAGCTATACAAACTGCTCATGTGGGGGTACTCTGTGGTGGACATGGTGCTTTGTCTACTATAAGTGGGTTACTATCCGCTGGGGTTGCGGTTAGATGGGTTGTACCTGGTTCTCTGCCCAAGGGTGTAAGTGTGCAATCTGGAAGAGTCTCGATTATGTGTGGTGGGGCTAGTTTGTGGGCCAGTACAACCATGGTTCTATCTGCATCGACGGGTAGCACTGTCTTCTGTGAAGAACGGGTTTTTGCTCCCTTAGATACTGCCGTCACCCCCTCCAATTCAAATGGCTGATAAACAAGAAAAGAAATTGAACGTACAGACATTGTATGATACACAGATGTGGTAATTCACATATATGTTGTCTAACCAAACAGGACAACATGACACAATTTCACATATATGATGCCTAACTAAATAGGATAGCATGACACAGTTTCAGATATATGATGGATAACTTAACAGGATATAATGGCATAATTCAACATATGATGAGTACCTAAACAGGATGACATGACAAAACTATATGATGTCTTTCTAAAATAGGTTGGGATGAAATAATTCACATACATGTTGTCTAAGTATACAGGATGGCATGATATAATTGATATAATTGATTCATATACTAAGCAGCTGGCACTCACATGTATGATATCTAAACTAAGCAGATAGAATTCAATATTGTGCATATGATGTCTAAACTAAGCAATGCAAGACACCATATGCATCATATGAGAAATATAAACATTGCAACTTAGAGCATACACCTCAGGTGGGATATAGGACTGGTCATCTGTCTCTGAATCCTCCTCTGAGGAGCTCCCTGTAACCATCAAGATATATGCTTCAACCGGTACCATTGCCTGCTCTGAAGACCTTGTTTTCACTCCAGATTTTTCCATAACTGGCTCAAATGGCTGATACACATGAAGAGTAGTTCAATATACACAGATTGTCGACAAATGGAATACGTAATGAAAAAAAAAGATGGCATGAGATAATTCACATATATGATGCCTGGCTCCATGGCGGTGCATAATTCACATATATGATAACTGGCTGAAAAACATGGCATTGCATAATTCACATATCTGATATAGAAAGCAAACAGGAGGCATTCACACAAAGCATGTCTAATCTAAGGAGATGGCATGGCAATGCAAGACACCATATGCATGATATGAGCAATATAACCCAGCCAAGTTAGAGCATGCACCTCGGGGGGGGGGGGGGGGGGGAATACGACTGGTCATCTTTCTCTGAATCCTGCTCTGAGGAGCTATCTGTAACCAGCACGAAATCTGCATCGACAGGTAGCACTGACTGCTCAGAAGACCTTGTTTTCACTCTAGATTTTCCCATGACCGACTCAAATGGCTGATGCACAGGAAGAGTAGATGAATGTATAAACATTGTTGACAAATGGAATACATTATGGAAAAAATATGGCATGATACAATTCACATATACGATGACTGGCTAAACAGGATGGCATTGTATGATTCACGTATATGATGCCTGGCTAAAGAAGATGGCATTGCATAATTCCCATATACTCCCTAATGACATATAAGATGTATAGTGTAAGCAATGCAAGGCTCCATATGCATGATATGACCAACATCAGCATGCCAGGTTAGAGCAAACACCTCAGGTGGTAAACAAGCGTGGTCGGCTCCTTCTAAATCTCCATCTGAACAGTTATCTTCCTCTGGAATACAATCTGGAAATGCAGGAGGGGGGGCACTTCGCCCACCATGGAGCGGCGTCTGCATGACATTATATTCGCACGCAACGGTCTTGTCTTTTTCTCTACATGTTCAGCACAATTGTGTACAATATCTGACATGCATAATAAAAAAAAGTAGTTAGATTTTGTAAGGCCTAAGGGGTGCATGCAAAAATCGAGACTAATGGTAGCAAACGAGTGGATGGATCCAAAACTAATGATAGCAGGTAGATTATAGCTTCAGTTTAAAAAGATAGACAATGGATCATCTATTGTTTGTTTCCCACCCAACATGAACCACATAGAAGACCCCAGATGAACCAGATAGTAGACAGATACTATTCGTTGCTGGCTCGATATGAGACCCATGGGCAATTCAAAACTCAAGATTGAACAATAAAGTAGCAGGTAATAATAACCGATGTATAACATAAGCAAACACGAAAGACTGCGACCTCTCTTCCGGAACTGTGTAGTCCTCAGGTTCATCTGCTCAGTCGATGATGGTAATGCAGTTGGCATGGCTGCCGACAATGGGGAAGATGATCTGAGGCGGCGAAAGGAAGTCTGCAGGGGGATCTCTGCTGTAGTGAAAGCTTCTGTTGATGGTGCACCTCAGGTGGGGTGGATGACGGCACGGCAGGAGCAGGACATAACACACAGAGTTTTCTTTGACGCCTATCTGAAAATGAAGTAAATCTGTAAGGGCTCCTTAGAATTGGAGGATTCTATAAACGCATGGACAAGAAAAACACAGGAATAGGATAGGAATGCACGTGCAAAACAGAGCATTTGGAAACATAGGATTTCAGTCAACCTGGGTGTTTGGCTCACATGAATTGGAATAACAGAGGAATGGAGAAACAAAGTGTTGCGATGAGTGTACAACCTCTTTGGCATAGCCTTGTGGACCTCAGCATCATTGGGTTGGACGTGGAGGATGGTGATGATGCTGGTGTGACTTTCAAAGGCGGGGAAGAAGATCCGAGGCTTCTGGAAATGGCGCCGAGGGTACTGCTCCGCTGTGATGGACGGTTCCGTCATTGGAGCAGCTCCGCTAAGGTGTACGGCGACGAGGCTGAAGCATGACAAGACAGAAAACGATAATCTGAAGTGGTACCCTAATATCATCTGCAATAGATGATGTAAAATACATCACCAAAAAGTGCTAGATGTAAAACGCATCAGCCGCACCACGGCCGGTCTGACAGATGCTGTAAGTACTGTTCACTCTGAACTTAACTGAAGAAAATGAACTTCACAGTCGAAACTGGATTTTACTGTCGAAACTGATTGAACTTGTAATAGAGCATTGCAATAGATGTTTAGGGCGTTCGAGCACTAGTAGCAGAGAAGCAGTGACCTAAATCAGCAGACGCTCGAGCAGGGAACACACTAGTAGAGAGCAAGTCATGCAGTAGCACCGCGAGCGAGTGCTAAAGCAGCAACTCATGTAGCTGCCAGAGGTCGTGCAGCAGCAGCAGCGCAAGCGAGAGCAAGAGCAGAGCAGCAGCACGAACGAAAGCAGGAGCAGTGCAGCAGCGCGACCGACAGCAAGAACAGAGCCGCAGCTCGAGCGAGAGCCGGAGCAGCTGCAGCTAGTGCCGTTGTAGAAGTCGCCGCCGAGGAAGCAACGACATGGGGGAGAGACGCCATGGATGATGTGGCCGGCGACGGCGCCATCGATGGAGACACGCCATGTCTGCTCGGTATCGAGCACCGGCAGCCCCGTGAGATCGAATAAAAGATAAAATGCAGCGGTGAGTGCAGAACCTCCTTGGTGGCGCCGAATTGGCCTCGGCTTCATCGGAGGAATTGGTGAGGGTGCTGCGGTTCCGGTGGGGCAGGTCAAGACGGCGTTGTGGGGATTGAGGTGGCACGATAGACGAGGCGAACGTCGGGGCAGCTCCTTGGAGGTGGAGGACGGGGCGGCTGATCTGGTGAGACGATGAGATCGACAACGGATCCTCATCCGGTGCAGTGGATGAGGGACGGCGAGCTGTTGCGGTGGATGACGTAGTCGGGGAAGAGTCTCTGGCTGGGCGGCGGTCGGGAGGCCGACGGAGGAGCGTGGGGTTTCGCGGGTTTTTGTGGCCTCGGTGTACGAATGGGGGGCGAAGGGGGAGAGGGGAGCCAATCTTAGGGACGCGCTTTTCCGAAATGTAGGGTAAGTTACCAGCGTACCCCCACTGGTTTTGACACCGCGACGTGGAGCTTCATTTCTGGCTGAGGAGTAGAAGGGGGATTTCACGTGTCTGGGCTGCGGGAGCGATTTCGGATGAGGAGGGAGTTCTCCCATGCATCCAAATTTCGAGATAACAAAGCGCGGCGTGGTTGAAGAAGCGGGAGTTTCAAAGCAGGTGAGACAAAAGATACTCGAGCTTGAAAATTTCGGGATAACAAGGTGCGGATTCCTTGTTCGGTAGAACAAACTTAACGTGTAAAAAAAATTCATACAAGACACAAGAGAGTCATGTCCCCTTTTACGATGTTGCTATAGATGCCATTGAAAAAACTACAAGAAAAATGTAAAAAAATCGGGAGAACAAGATTACCCTACACAGTACCAAATTGATTCGCACTTCCCTCAACAAAAACAAAAAACAAATCAATTCCCACCAAAGAAAGAGTAATGTCCCTTTTTATATGATTACAGATGCCATGATCACGAATTTCAATTTTTGAATCCACGTTATGTTGAATTCGAATATATCGTTAGGTGACCTTGCGGTTTATAATTGATGTAGTCGTACATTTTGATCTTCCATCATATATGAACATTTTACTCCACCATGTGAACATGTATATTGTCGTCTACCATATGGACTAAATTTGAATCAATTTTCCTTATTTGAATACGATTGTTGTCAAGTTATACAATAATATAAATATTATCTTGATAACAAAAAATATACATATAGCAGTAATCATATTTCACTATGAACTACATGTATCGTACGCTCTCCAATTCAAATATTTGTATCCATTTTATGTTGAATTCAAATCATAGTACATTATTGGTCTAGGTAGCGAGATGTTTGGGATAATCTAAACCCTGTTTTCATACGTATAATTTTTTGCTGAATTGGGACAAGTTTTGGTATAAGCCTCTTGCAAAACCGGAGATTCTCTCAACAAGCCTCGTGGTTCCGAGAGGGAACGTGTCACCTTTGTGTGCGAAACGATATACGCTGCCTCCCCCCTGATTTTATTTACAGATGCAACATAGAACTATATGAGTGCCCTGTTAAATTTTGGAATTATTTCGGGTTCATTTGGCATTTTTATACATTAATTGAGTTTCTAGACTTTTAATGTGCATAATCTAAATATGAATTGCATGCACATGCTCCGGTGCACCAAAGTGGGTTGAAAAATCACATGTGTGTCCTTGGTTGAATTTCTAGGTCCCATGGAAGAAATGAGAATGAATTTCAAACATCTAGGCATCATGACTCGGCCGAGAACATCGAGAAACTTTGATTTTAAATTCATGTAAATCCAAAACTCGCCTGGAAATCATGAAACTTGCCATGGTGTCATGTCATGGCACTAACATGTTGTGGTAAAAAATTGGGCCGATTTGGAAGCTCGTGGTTCTAAGAGGGAACGTGCCACCTTTGAGTGTGAAACGATATACGCTGTTGCCCCCCTTGAGTTTCTTAACAAAGGCAACATAGAACTACATTAGTTCCCTATTAAATTTTGGAATTATTTCGGGTTCATTTGTCGTTTTTTATACATTAATTGAGTTTCTGGTCATTTAATGTGCTTAAGTCAAATTTGAACTACAAGCACATGCTCTCGTGCACCAAAGTTGGTTGAAAAATCACATTTGTGTCCTCAGGTGAATTTCGAGGTCCCATGCAAGAAATGAGAATAAAATTAAAACATCTGGGCATCGTGGCTCGGCAGAGAACATTGTTTTAAAATTCTTGTAAATCCAAAACACGTCTGAAAATCATGAAACTTGGCATGGATGTCATGTCATGGTACTACCATGTTGCGGTAAAAAAATTGGCCGAATAGGAATAGATTTTGGTATAAGCTTCTTGCAAACCGAAGCTTCTCTCAAGAAGGCTCGTGGTTCTGAGAGGGAACGTGCCACCTTTGAGTGCGAAACGATATACGTTGTCCCCCTTGAGTTTATTTACAAAGGCAACATAGAACTACATGAGTGCCCTATTAAATTTTGGAATAATTCTGGCTTCGTTTGGCCTGATTTACACATTAATTGAGTTTTGGTCATTTACTGTGCATAATTCAAATTTGAACTACAAGCACATGCTCCCGTGCACCAAAGTTGGTTGAAAAATCACATTTGTGTCCTCGGGTGAATTTTTACTAGGTCCCATGCAAAAATGAGAATAAAATTCAAACATCTGGGCATCGTGGCTCGGTCGAGAACATTGAGAAACTTGGTTTTAAAATCATGAAACTTGGCATGGTGTCATGTCATGGTAGTACCATGCCGTGGTAAAAAAATTGGCCGAATAGGAACAAATTTTGGTATAAGATTCTTGCAAATCGGAGCTTCTCTCAAGAAGGCTTGTGGTTCTGCAAGGGAACGTGTCACCTTTGTGTGCATAATTCAAATTTGAAATACAAGCACATGTTCCAGTGCACCAAAGTTGGTTGAAAAATCACATGTGTGTCCTCGGCTAAATTTCTAGGTTCCATTCAAGAAATGGGATTGAAATTCAAAATTCTGGGCGTGGTGGCTGGGTTGGAAAAATTGAGAAACTTAGTTTTTTAATTCCTGTAAATCCAAAACACGCATGAAAATAATGAAACTTGGCTTGGTGCCATGACATGGCACCAACATGCTGTGGTAAATTTTCAGTCCGATTTGCGAAGGGGTACACATTAACCATCAACAAAGTCATTTTGGAACAAGTGCTGTCATGTTACAATCGGAAACACAAGTATTATTGAAACCGTGGGCGTTCTAATTACTAGTACCATTTACGTTCCACCAAGCATCCCCATTTTTTATTAGCTAGGAGGCGCCGTGCAGGGTAGCTATTTGAGTATGAGAGGCGTGCGATCAGACCCCTGCGCATGCTTATCGGGACGAGAGCCCTTTGACCTCCATCTGCCGTCCACCTCTCTCCCAAGGTCTCCATTAATGGCGCCCGAGCTTCTGTTTAATGGCGTGGCTATGTCTCACTCGACTGAGATTTAAGAGAGAAAAAAGAAAATCTGAAAGCACGGATCTTGATGTAAGATCCGACGGACCTATATAGCATCTATTGCAACTTATAGCAAGACTGGTGAATATATAAGGACGATTATTTTTTTATCAAAGAAGGGCTTGCCCCTTCCGATTTTCATTACTGAAAACCACCACAATTCACAAGAAGTCCAGCACAACTCCAGCCTAACACGAAGGACTAAAAGCTACCAGATTGAAATCGCAACATCCCAAGAGGCCAACAAAGGCCAAACATCCGCGCTAGAACCCAACATTTCAGAACCGATGACACAATCCACATCCTAAACTGATTATTACATCAAAAGAAACCAGGAAACTAAAGGAAGCCCAGCAGCAACTAGAAGAACAGCAACGCCAGGGTCGCCACAGCAAGAGTTTTCTTCATTCCAGCCTCGCAACATTGATCTTCCACAGAAAGATAAGGACGATTAATTGTCTTACATAATTAGAAAGATAATTAAAAAAGCCACATGCGGCTACGCCCGAAATACACAAGGGAAAAAGAAGAAGTAAGACAAGGATCTGGCTCGCTGATCTCTACTTTCTTGATGCGGTTCTGCAGGCCGCGGGAACTAGTCTCCACGGCGAGCGGCGATGAGCTCTTTCGTGTCCTCAAGACGCTGCTTGAGAACATCCACGGATTCCTCCACCAGCCTTTGGCGCTCGTTGTGGAGCATGTCATTCTCGTCCATAAGTTTCTTGATGATGACGCCGGTCCTCTTCAACAAGGCACTGGTCTCCTCCTGCTGGTCTGCACTTCAGACGATCTTCTCCCTCAGCAGGTCGCGCTCGGCCCGGAGCCTCTCATTGCCCTCCCTTATTTGCCGGATGACGACGGTAGCCTGTTCAAACGAGGCTTTCATGTCGTCCTGCAACCTCGCCTAGCCAGAGATCTGATCCATCTGGCTATGGACGATCGCATGCATGCGCCTGTAAAAGTCGTCGCCTGCCCGCAAGAAATTTTTCCCTGGCCGCTGCAGCGTGGTGGGACATCTCTTCTGCATTTGTGGCGCGGCGAGACATCTCTGCTGCTTCCGCGGCGTGGCTAGACCAGTCTACTGCACCGAGGGTGCGGCACCTCTGTGCTGCTACTTCCGTGCGGCGGGACATGTCGGCTGCTCTCGCAACGAGGCGGGACATCTCTCGTGCTTCCGCTTCCATGCTCGCCTCTCCCTGGTGGAAATCTCTCGACCCAGAACTCACGCTGGCCATGGCAGACGCAAGGGAAGGATGCTGAATGACTTGTTTGTTTTTGTGGATGAGGAGTTGAGGAGGAATGTGCAGTCATCTTGGCATACTAGTATTTATAACCAAGTACTAATACGCTCCTAAGTGAGAAACCGTTTAGGTTGTGATCGGTGTGAACAGGTTTGCAATTCAATGTAGCATGGAGTAATTTGGAATGTAACGAGACGCAAGCTCAAAATTTATTGGCGGTTCTAGTTTCTAAGTGCGGCACCATTCTTGGATGGAGTACTTCTTTTTCTACTCCCTCCTTTCCGGTTTTATAGGGCTTATCTCAAAATTTTAGTTTGTCCATTTTATAAGGCTCAATTTGGTTGTTCCCCAACACATGTTTAGATTCCAAGGTGCATTAAATCATTGCATGCAAGTATTAATAGAAAATTGATCAATGCATGTACTTTATGCATGCATTGCAATTAATGCATTGATAAACATAATTTTTTGAGAAAAACAAGAGCATTAATTAGGTGCTTTTGCAAAGTACAAAAAATATTCCACCACTCACCATCTTGGTTGGTGAGATTTTTGAATTAAGCCCTATAAACCGGAAAGGAGGGAGTACTGTTGTGTACGTGCAATAACTGGCACCGTCGTATACATATCTTACGGTTAATGGGGCGTTCAACAGGAATAGCCGCGTGGCGAGCTCTAGGCTAGTCTTTTTTCACATGCATTAAACCTATCACTCGGGACTTCTCGCACGCACCATCGTGCCACCCACAAAAACTTGTACTCTGAGTGTACGTTATACAGGAAGAGAAGAGGTGCACGCACGCACTCGTCCTCTCACACACGCGTCTGTTTTTTCTCGAAAAGGAGGATGATGACCCCCGGCCTCTGCATCTGGGAGTCACACACGCATCTGTAGCTACGAATTGTTGTGTTCTCAACCATATGATTGGCTCTATCATGGATGTACCTATATACTAAAACATGTCAAGATACATCTATATTTTGACAAATGGAAGGCATGTATTGTGGAACGGAGGGAGTGCTTGTCATCAAAATGGATAAAAAAGG
The DNA here is from genome assembly GCF_056163025.1 of Triticum urartu. Taxonomy (NCBI): domain Eukaryota; kingdom Viridiplantae; phylum Streptophyta; class Magnoliopsida; order Poales; family Poaceae; genus Triticum; species Triticum urartu. The sequence goes on from NC_141879.1 coordinate 176,431,617, forward strand.
GACGTATCTAGAACTAAAATACGTCTACATACATCTCCTTTTATCCATTTTGGGTAATAAATACGTCCAAAGGAACTTTATATCCAACAAACACAAAATATCCGTTCGACTGTTGGAAATTACCGATCTGATGTCGAAGTAATTGCCGCATCGCCACCAAAACCCACCATTTCTTAAGCTAAAGTAGACCAAGGTAATCCCTATATTAGCATATTACTAAGATAAACAAAGGGCACTGTAGAAACATTTAGGACGTGAGCTTGTCAATCTGAATGTGGAGGGACACAAGCTTAGCCCCGGCCAGCAGCTTGGGCGGAACTGTCAAGAAGGTCAGCTCCTACACCTCGACGTCACCGGGATCCTTGCTGCTTGTCACCTCCATTTCCACCTTGACGGCATCGGTCGTGCCTTTGGGCTCCCCCGGCGGGCCGTTCGCCCACAGCTTGGCCATGTAGTGCGGCAGTGGGGATGCCCCCGCTCTGAGGTAGACGACCGACACGGTTATAGGCGCGCCGATGTCGAGCACGCCGCCGACCAAGAAAAACGCGTGGCGGTCCTCCTCCGCGAACAGCAAGAGTCGTGGCTCCGACAGTGCACTTACAGCTGGAGCACCTTGCCGTACTGGATCCTGTGCACGGGCATGGGATGCGCGGTGCTGATGTGGTGGTAGAGCACCGGCGGTGGGCCTTCATAGCCGCAGACGGGCATGGGGCATTTGCAGGGCGCGAGCAGACACACGCTCTGGTAATCAGCGAGCTTGTGGTAAGTGACGTAGAGCCCACAGCCTTCGTGCGGGCACTCCACCCTCACCGATGAAAGGACGGAGTCCACCGCCATGTTCCGCACGTCGAAGCCACCACCGCGCTCGCACTTCTGGCACTGCCGCTGGTTCCTGGGGCGCTCGACGCGGCAGTCCGCGCAGGCCAGGTGCCCTCCCTTGCACTACAGAAATCAATCAAACATCACATCAATCAAGAAACCTGCACCTTGCTCAATCAGCCGAACGGACGAGGTGTATTCGAACCTCATACACTGGAGGCGTCAAGGGGCGGAGGCACAAGGGGCAGTGGAGCATGGTGAGGTCCGTCGAGACCTTAGAGAGCTCCATCGTCGGGTCCTGTTTGGTCTGCATGATTTGGCCCTCCTCGTGCACAACCATCTCTCGACTTGGGCCAGGGTATTACAAAGCTTTACTGTCAAATATTTTATACTACTTCAAGGTGCATTAAATCAACACATGCAAGTATCAAAAGGAGAGTCACGGCATGCATGCATGCATTGTAATTAATGCATCGGTAAACGCATATTATTGAAATATATCGAGTGCAGTGCTTTGATGTGTCGCGTCAACTCGTACATCAATGAGAAGTTTGATTATCCTCTCCCTCGCGGACTTAACTGCACCTGCCTTTGGTTGTATGACAGGTTGGCCACACACCTGTCGGGCCCACCTGTCATACACGCAAAGGCAGGCGCGTCCCTCCCTCGCCCATGAGCGTGGTGGCTGGCAAGACTAGGAGAAGCTTTCGCTACACGCTCTCCCTACCACACGCGGTGGACATGTAGCAGTTCAATTGGTGTCAGATGGCCAGAAGCATACAGTAGTACTCCTCCAGTGCAGTAATACTCCATCATTGTTCGACTTCCCGAAGAGGCGAAGAGCCAAGCGCAGCCCGGACGCTCGTGTGGCAGTTTCATGTGTAGAGTATTCTAGGATAGCCTGTACCATGCCTGTAAGCTTAAAATCGTAGGGGTCGGCTCCATGCTATGTGGCCGTCACAAAGTTTTAAAAAAAATAGTCTTCTGGCCCTACCTGACACCCTGGTGATTGTAGTTTGCACGCTCATCTGGTCAAGACAAGAATATATATTTTAATTTGTTTTTTTGAAAAGGGGGGACTCCCCGGCCTCTGCATCAGAACGATGCATACGGCCACATATATCTTAATTTAGGGTGGGTAAATGTTAGAGGTTGCAGCAAATATATTGTACACTGCGGGTCTTTCAACCAAGTTTAGAGGCAAGCATGTGGGGCCAGTGCTATGATGTGTCGCGTCAACTCGTACAACGAGGAGAAGCTTGATTTTACTACACGCCTTCTCCCTCGGCCATGCGTGCGGTTGCTCGCAAACGAAAACAAGCTTTTGCTTAGTAGTACTTCTACAACAAGCTATCCGTCCCGCTCGCGGTGGACGGACATGCAACAGTGGATTCGACACTGTAGAAGCAGTAGTAGTAACATCATTGTTCGTCTTCTCGAAGAGGCGAAGAGCCAAGCGCAAACCGAACGCTGTAGTTGCGAACATTGTAGCACGCATATAGCCAGGCTCTTGCATGAGACAAAATTGCTATGTGAGCCCACTGTTGTACTAGTACGTACAACTACTTGCTAGTATAGCCCTGTAAACTAGAAAGGAGTATTTGCCCTTCAAGAGATTTCAACAAGTGACTAGACTACACCGAGACGGAGTACATATGGAGCAAAATGAGTGAATCTCCACCGTAAATAAATACGTGCTAGTTCTATCATTTTCCTCTCCGAGGTGCACAATATTGAGTATACTGACTATTCTCTTTTTGACATACATTTATGTTTTTACACAGTACAGACGCAAGCGATCATATACACGCGCATACACTCACCCCTATGAACGCACACACGCACGACACTATCATCTTGAAATTTACGAAGTCACCATAGGCACCTCGTCGTCGACAGGTACATAGGTGCTTGAATGCCAAGGAGGGAGAGGGTAGCGGTTCCCGAGACGTTGAACGGTCAATGATGCATCCTCAATTACATGTAGAGGGAATTAATTAGAGAAGCAGAATAGAGCCAGCACGATGTGAATGCAACAGAGTTTGGACTCTCATATAATAAAGGCGCCCCACCACTCCAATCCATCTACTCCCAAGTCTCTGCGCAACACTGCTCACTCCAATCCAAGACCAAGTGACCAGAAGCCACAAGCACCTATGGACGCGATGGACGCGAGCGGCAGTCGGCTGTGCCAAATCATCCAAGGCGCCGGCCTGTGGCTCCGCACCGTGCAACGTTTCCAGACGGTGCTGGCGACCGTAGGCATCATAGCCCTTGCCGACACCGGCTTCGCCTCTCACATGAACGACATGATGGTCAACTCCATCCGCAAGTTCACCACCGTCAAGAAGCGCGTGGACGACCTTGCCGTACTGCTCCAGCCCGCGCGCCCAGGCTCCTCATTGCCTGACACCCTCATCGGCCTCCATGGTGATGAAATCTTTGGACGCCATTGTTCAGAAGCACGTCGACCTGGCCACGAAAGCCGCTGCTACTTAGGCGCCGTTCGGTGGGCCGGCGCCCTGAGTCGAGGACGTCGTCAATGGATGCATCTCTTCGTCTTGCCACCTGTAACCAGCACTACATCGCCTCGTGGCCTTAATGTTTTATTAGTATAGTAATCCCTCTGTTCCCAAATATAATTCTTTCTAAAGATTCCAGCAAGTGACTACTACATACGGAGCAAAATGAGTAAATCTACACTCCAAACTATGTCTACACACATCTGTATGTTGTATTCCATTTGAAATAGTATCTAAAAAGGCTTATATTTATGAACGGAGGGAGTATATGGCATTTTTATTGCAGTCATAACATTTTCACTGTGAGGTGGGGCCGCAGTTGAGCAAACCCACCCCGCCAACCGGGCGTCGGCTGAGTTTAGAATTAGAAGAGAGAAACGAGGGAGGAGAGCTAGCTGTAGCACGGACGCTGTTGTCAGATGGGACTCGTGTTTATAGAATAGGAGTACTGAGCACTTGTGCCTCTTTTTTTTGAGGGAAAAATTAGTCGTATGTCTAGTACCACTAGTTGGGTGCGTGTAACCTATAGCTGTCATCACTTTAGGTCTCCTTTTCGAACCGCGGCTACGCTTCACAGTACATATTATTTCACGCATTTATCCTCCTATATGTACTCCTAGGCTATTTCCACGTGCTCCCATTCGCCGACATGTGGGACATGGAGCATCTGGGTCGTAGTGCATGCACGACTCGGAGCATATGCCGGGGTACTTTACATTTCAGACCTCACGAATTACATGCAAACCCCCCGCGGAAGAATAAATAAATGAATGAATTACTACATGAAACTGGATTATTTTCGTGGAAACCAGAGCACGTTCATTAAATTTTGGACATAACACTTTTATAAAAAATGACCGGACCGAAACCAATCTAAGGGCCTCTTTGATTTTTCCCACAAAAAAGGGCCTCTTTGATTCGCAGGATACTAAAAACACAAGAATGGGGAAAGTATGATGGTGATGAACCGAGACGAGGAGAACTCTAACTTAGTTAGAGGTTAGAGTTAGATTCTAACCCTGAACTAACTCTAAACCAAAGAGGTGTATGGATGGCAGGGTTAGATTGACAATAAATGCTCTATCTCAATCATTTGACTACTTTGGACCCTATTTCCTGCCGGATTTGGAGGGTGCTTGGATACGTTTTAGTTCCATGACTAAAAGTAGTGGGACTAAAACTTGCTAGCCTCACCCATGCTTGGATCCAAATACTAAAGAGACTAAAATCAAGTTAATGAGCATTTATTATCCTCCAAACCCTCCAATCCAGAACTCGCCTGTGTTAAAGAGAGGAGTTAAATGAGGAGAGAGAGGACTAATCCACATTTTAGTAGGGGTACCCCTGACTAAATTTTTTTAGTCTCAAGACTAGTTTTAGCCCCTCTTTAGTCAGGGGTGCTTGGAACTTTGGCCTCTTAAAGAGACTATTTTTAGTCAGACTAAAATAAGTCCCTTGGATCCAAGCACCCTCTTGGTGTGGTCGGCTCTTCTGTGGCATCCTCCTGCTCATAATTGACATAAACGAACCATATATACAAATCAAGCATGCAAAACATGATAATTTTTACTTTGCCCATACAAATGAGATATCCCACTTAAACATACAAGTCGTCAATCAAGCTTCACAAAATAAAAAAACACTTCATGAAACAAAGAATGAGCTAACTCATCACGGAAGTCATTCATGATAGGGAGGGAGCCCGGAGCCCCTCGTGCACCGAGGGAGGAGCTCGCCATCGTCGCTCTGGAGGAAGGCTCTATAGAGCCCAAGCCCCGGGAACCCCTCAGACGCCGGCCGTTGCGAGTTGAGGTCGACACCGGCATGGGTAGCAGGGCCGCTTGCCGCCGACTGGGAACTTAATCTTTGGGCCTCTAGAAATAATGCAAGCTTGTAACTAAAATACCTAGAAAGGTGAACTGAATCTTTGGGCCTCTAGAAATAATGTAAGCCTGAAACTGAAATACCTAGAAAGGTGAACTAAATCTTTGGGCCTCTAGAAATAATGCAAGCCTGAAAGTGAAATACCTAGAAAGGTGAACTGAATCTTTGGGCCTCTAGAAATAATGCAAGCCTGAAACTGAAATACCTAGAAAGGTGAACTGAATCTTTGGGCCTCTAGAAATAATGCAAGCCTGAAATTGAAATACCTAGAAAGGTGAACTGAATCTTTGGGCCTCTAGAAATAATGCAAGCCTGAAATTGAAATACCTAGAAAGGTGACCTGAATATTTGGGCCTCTAGAAAGATTTATTACCTCCTCAAGCAGCATCAAACAATTCCATGCGTGCACCACAAATCTATACCAAGTTTGATCAGGATCTACTTTTCCAAATCAGAATTAGCGCTAGAGCAAGCAAGATCAATGATATGGCCATGAGACAGAGAAGGAACGAACAAACTCACCCCTCTCGCGACCTCCCTGGTAGATGCGCCGCCGCCGCGCACGACAGAGGGAGAAAAACGACTGGTGAAGGGGGAACGGGGTGACCTTCGAAGGCCGGAGGGAGAGGGCGGCCGGAGTAGGGCGGCGGAGGCCGGAAGGAGAGGGCGGCCGGAGGAGAGAGAGGGAGAGCGGCCCTATGGGGAACAGAGAGGAGTCGTGCGAGAGGGGGGAGCGATCTGGTGCGGGCAGGGGAGATTTTTTTAGTTCTCTTTTAGTGGGCCCGAGGATAACTAACCCAATTAGAACCTCTCCACCGGGCTAGTTTTTTTAGCTGGGTTAGAGCAAACTAGCTCAAACTAACCCCTCTTGTTTCGATAATTTGAGGCTATTTCAACCCAAACTAGCTCTAACTCAGGGATCCAAACAAAGAGGAGTATTGCTGTACATGCTACAGTGTGGACCGTAGCACATTGTTCTTTATGGCCATATCACCACATTGTTTCCTACTGCTGGTTCACTGGGCTACCGTGGTTCGCTCTGCTGGTTCACTGGGCTGCCGTGGTTCGCACTCCTCCGACCTGAGTAGTACTTCCTCTGTTCCTAAATATAAGGCTTCGTAGATATTTCACTGTGGACCACATACGGATGTATATAGATGCATTTTATGTGTAGATTCACTCATTTTTCTCCGTATGTGGTCCCTAGTGAAATCTCTCCAAAGACTTATATTTAGGAATGGAGGGAGTAGTATAGTACTAGTATATACCGCATCATTCTTTGCTCCTTCTTACTACTCCGACATGTGGGAGAGCCAGCATCCGGGTCGACGTGTCACGCACCGGATTAGAGCGCGGAACGGAAGGGGGGCATCACCCCGGTCGGAGTGCCGGTAATTCATGACTATAGTGACTGGTCATATCACAAGTCTTTCCAGCAGTAACGCGCCGTCAAATTGCACAACCCCACTCGCTCACCCTCCTCGCCTCTCTGTCAAACCGCCTACCCGAAAACTGCCGCGCGTACTGCCCGGGAAAAGCCCCGCCCTCAACTTTTAACTACGCGAAAATAGTTCGAGCTTGTTCGTTCTATATAAATACAGTACTTACTGTATGTTTATTCACCCGTGGGGTTGTTCAATGAATGGAGGGGCGGGGAGCACAAGTGAACAATACTGTAGTACTACTAGTAGTAAGTAGGAGTCGTACAGTAGTCACCTTAAATAGAGAGTTTCTTTTCTTTAATGCCACGTACACAAATTGAAACAATTGTTGTGGAGAGAAAAAAGATAATCTCTCCACTATATATGGACGCAGGGGCCTGAGCGCTTGCTTTACCAGGGTTGCTCTCTTCATTCTCTCATCCTCTCTAGATACAAACAAGACAGCGGTAGCGACATTTTCTCTCTGCTCACCGCTGGTCACAGATCCGGCTTGATCCCTTCGGCCGGTGTGTGTAGAGGACTAAAAGGTGCATCATTCACGCGGTCATCGCCGCCGAGGGAGGAAACCCACAGCTGCCGGAGGGGCTCGATCCTCTGCCCGTGCCGTTCTCTCCGACACAACGCCGGCTCGGGAGGTCCTCCGACCCTTCTTCCTCCCTGCCGTATTGTCCGCAGATCCGACCTGCCGCCACCGACATCCCGACGACCCTCAGGTATAAGTTCTTCGTAAGCGGCCTTGCTCTACTGCCTGAGCTCCCCACGTGTCTGCATGTGCATCTTTTTCTACTCCCATCAGCTCTTCCAAAGCCACCTAAATTTTTAGTATTATTAGAGGTAAAGCTACTTCATGCATTCGAATCTAGGGCTTTGTTCAAACAACGAAGAAAGGGGGAAAGTTGTAGCATGAATCTAGGATTTGATTCAAAGAAGAAATAATATGGTGAAAGTAGTAGAGACCGGATACCCAACAGGTCTCTTGGTTGAAAAGGGAAATAATGGGAAAATGCAGTACAAACTGGATAAGGAATAGATCTATTATTGGTTGAAAAAAGGATAGAAAGTGGCAGCTGGTGGAAAAGTCAACAGAGTATGTCCAGGATTAGATTTGCTGACATCACATAGTAAAAGGTCTCCAGGATTAGATTTGCTGCCCTCACATAGTAAAAGGTCTCAGGATTAGATTTGCTGCCCTCACATAATAAAAGGGTCTCAGGATTAGATTTGCTGCCCTCACATAGTAAAAGTTCTCCAGGATTAGATTTGCTTCCCTCACATAGTAAAAGGTCTCCAGGATTAGATTTGCTGCCCTCACATAGTACAAGGTCTCCAGGATTGGGTTTGCTTCCCTCACATAGCATGAACAAACTCGGCATCACCACTTTATGCCTCCTTGTAGGTACATTGTGTTGATGCGTCCACTGTCGCATGTCCTTATACCAACCTTTTGTTGTTGTTAATGTAAGGGCGCATGTAAAATGAAGCGATCACACTGTTACCTTAGGGACATGTCTAATCAGTGTTATTGTTAATCTCATGCCTCCAGTGATAAGATGCAATTAAACTGCGTTACAAATGGCACTCCTGCTGTTTTCCCCAGTATGATAAGTAAGTTGCTCCTTTACGCTGCTGAGTGTCCTGGTGTCCCCACGGTCCCATGCCCTTAAACCAACTCTTCAGCAGCTATTGATTTACGGTATCTGGTAAACAAGCAATGCCACCATTAAAGTAATCCCATATTTGAGGAATCTCATTGTTGATCGTAATGCTTCTGGTAACATGAAGCATTGCTGACGTTTTAAAATTTCTACTGTCCTTGCGTGATTGCCATGAACATAATTAAGATGCTTCTTTTCATTTTGTATATGTTTCGTATATTCTTATTGACCAGCAACTGTTTACTTTCTTTCTTTTTGTGCAGATAGGGATATCCATTTCACCTTGTTGCTATTGTGACCTTTTGGTGAACTACACAAAACACTTTTTTTGGAATGAGTGTCTTGTGCAGTTCAACTAAAATGTCACGTGGGCAACATCTCTCAATTTTGGTGGAACTGCACAAAATGGTGATTGGAGTTTCCAAAATCTCCGTCAAGTTCTGCTGGTAATCTCGTGCAACATTTTATTAGCCTTTGCAAGATGGAGCCGTCACTGTCACCACAATGGCAGTTTGTTTTAGTGGAACTGCACAAAAGGATAAGAAAATTATAGTTGCACCTTACATGAGCCGGACAGCCAACCTTAATGTTCCTCAATTTTAGTGCAACTACAAAAGAAGAACCTGCCAGCTCACAAGAGCAAGTACTTCTTGCTAGCTGAATGATGCAATCTTTGCTTCATTTCAGGTGAACTGCAGAAAAAGGCGCATGAATTGAATCATGGAACTCCAGGCAGACCTCATCCAAGTAGAGCTGGAGGTTGAGTTCAAGCAGGCCGCTATTAAAGCGAAATCATGCTCTCATGTCTCCTTGTTTGTGCTATGCAAACATGTTGTGCAAACAGGAATACTCAACTACAGATGTTGTGATGGTCAAGAGCATTCGCCAAGTTCTTCGATTGTACGACATGGCTAGCCAAGATGGATTTAATCCCGATATTCACTTTATCAAAAGGCTCTAATGGGTTGGTTCTGAATCTTGCAATCTGGGAATCAGTGAGATGTGTAGGCATCTTTGTTGTACTTATTATTTGAATCTTATTTGTTGGTTCTGAATCTTGCAAGATGGGAATCAATGAGATGTGTAGGCATCTTTGTTGTACTTATTATTTGGATCTTATTTGTTGGTTCTGAATCTTGCAAGCTGGGAATCAATGAGATGTGTAGGCATCTTTGTTGTACTTATTATTTGGATCTTATTTGTTGGTTCTGAATCTTACAAGCTGGGAAACACGGCATGATGGTGCAGAGGACAACAACCATAACAAACAATTCAAACTTGGTAGTATTATCTTTGTGGAAGTGCGACAAATGTGCTGATCGTGTGCGTCATGAGAATAATAATTCTAATTGTTGTGCATGTTGATCCTGTGGCACTGATAGAATGAGCGAATGCATTGCTTGTTTTAAGTATAAATTTCTATTAAAGATAATTAAATTTAAGTAAAGTGACCACTAACTCCTGCTATTGCAGTACAATACAGACCCGCTCGTGAACCGACGTGTGGCCGAGAGTGCATCTTCTGCCGGGCGTGCAGCGGACGAGGGAGGGGTAGTAACTATTGTCGCCTGTACACACTCAGCTTACTGTTGAATTCAGTTCCCCAAGAGCTGAAAAACGAACTGCTGCCGCTGCCTACACACTCGTTCACTCGAAGAGACTCCAATGGCAATCCGAGGGGTGAGCCTGCTGGATATGGACTTCAGCAAGGAGTTCCCCTTTGAGTTTGCCGTTCAGTCCTATGGCTGCACTAAGTTGAATGTGATGTACACCAACGATACGGACTCGGTGAAGCTCTGCCTCACCTCAGTCCTATGGCTGCACCAGGTTCTGGAGCATTCGCCCGTTTCATCGGCAGCGCCGACTGCACCTTCGCTACGGTGGAGAGAAGGAAGAACGTGACGATTCGGCCATCTGGTGCAACAAGCTTGTCAACATCCAGAAGCAATACAAGATCATCAGCAACGGGCAGGAGAAGGACTCCGTGGTTGACCTCGCTGAGACCATCATCGACCCCTGATACGCCAACATGAAAGAAGATGACCTGAACACGTGGGAGGTACCTCTGAATCTAGCCTACATAACCTACGCGGCCAAGGAGGCATACGCATGCTACGACATGTACAGGCAGATCTTGGACATGAGGGCGTGTCTGCTTCCCGTAACCGACGAGTACACGGACAGCCGCAACATCATGATCAACCGTGCCAGGAAGGTCTAGATGTTGTACTTTATCTATTTATAAGCACCTTTATCATCTGAGTGTTTCATGCATTAGCCTATGTGTCGTAATTATCTGTTTTGTCCGAAATATTTCTTTTAAGAACCCATTAACCTGATTGCTTTTTTTAGTGGCTATTTGCTTATGTATGTAAACTAGTTCACTTGTCCGTAAAAAAAACTAGTTCACTCGGCTGCCGTGCTTTGAATCTCCTTGGTCCCAGCATATACCCCTCCTCAGGTGGACCCAGCAGGTCTCTGAATTTTCTCCCACTTTCTTTTTCGATGTAAACTGAGTTTTCTCCCAGTACTTTCCCCTAGAACCAACTCAACTATCCCACGTCTAGCCTAAAAATAATAATACCCCACGTACTATTAACTCATCAAATTAAAATGATATTTTATTTTGTAAGTTGAAAGTTCTTACAAAATAATAATAATAATTGTTTATATATAAATTGGCAAGTTAACTCCTAGTGATTGCGTACATAAGCTTGCAAAGATTTTACTGACGTGCAATCATGTGTTTATGTTTTTATAACATTACTCCGTCTAGCCCAACATGATATTTTCAGCCAGCCCAGCAAGTCCACGGATTTCGAGAAAAATGCAAATGGGATTTAAACGGGCTGCATAGATGCTACATCATTGTTTCACCCAGCCCACCAAATGAACTAAAAAAACGTTCCCCCCTGTGACAGGTCGGACCCACCAGCTATATCTTCGCACGCAAGGAAGTGCCTACTTATTACGCACCAAAAAATGAATACCCCTGCTAGCTGGGACCCACCATAGTGGGTGGCTGACTTGTGGGCCTACTAAGTTGACGAGGACGGAGGGCTTTGTCAACCTAGTCAATATGAACGATTCTCGCTCCAGTGACTGTACGATGTCCATCCAACGACCATAGTGCTTCTTCAACCTCTGGTCTTCTTGCTCCAGCCGCCCAAAGCAGCACCGGTCATGCCGCCTGCTCCTGCCTCTCGTGGCCGGCTGTGATGCCGCGGAGGCCTCACCGCCCCCTACTACTCCCACCACTGGCCTAGGGTATCCCTCTACTCACCCACACCCCCTGTTATTCTGCGGCGACGGCAGCCTCATGCCGCAACCGAACCAGTGAACCCTCGTTGTCGGTGGGAACGACACCTATGGGATCACAAGAATCCCTACTACGGTTAGCGGGGCGCGGGGTTGAAAGAAGAGCGGATCAAACAGATAGCACACAATTCGTTTATCCAGGTTCGGGCCGCGAGGATGCGTAAAACCCTACTCCTGCTTTGGTGGATGTATATCTGTGTTCTTGAACTAGCTATGGGGCGTGCAGAGCTCCAAAAAGCCGAATCCCTCTCCTGGTCGCCTTTGGCCTCCTTTTATAGGAAAAAGGGGTTGCCACAGTGGCACACAGGAGGTGGAAAGGGTACAGTGACGCGAGGTTATCCCTCGCATTACATGACAAGGCGCCTTTAATGCGTCTACTTAGGTGTCCTTGCTTTATCGGGGACGGGGGCGAAGTCCGTCCCGTCCGTCGCCACTCCTCCTTGCGTTGACACGCACCCTGGCCAGCGATGCCGATTGTGCCATGTAGGCAGGCAGGCAGCTGAGGTGGCGCGGTGGTGGTGTCTCCACGAAGATCTGCATGCCGCCACGCAGGTGCCTGCCCAGTTGGTTGGGTCGGTAGCTGTATGCCAACGGCGGTGGAGGTTTGGTTGGTGTGGGCCTGATGGCGGCCTGTAGACGTCCTCGGCAAGGGCCTTGCCGGGGCCCCGGCAAGGGTCTTGTCGCGGCGCCTGCCGTTGTCCCCGGCAAGGCGCTTGCCGGTGGTCTCGTGGTCTTCCTTGGCTGGTATTTTGCCAAGGGTCGTCATCTTCTTAGTGCATATCTGATCTTGAATGTCTCTTCACAAAGATCTGCATGCCACCACGGAGACGTTTCCCGAATCCTTGCCCCATGGGGGCAGTGGACTCAAGGGTGATTCACTCCGTGGGCGTGGGGCGAGTCGTCGCGGCAAGGGTCTTGCCGGGGCTGCTAAAGCCGCCCCCCGGCAAGGATCTTGCCGGGGGAGCCCGCCTCGTCCCTTGGCTCTTCGTGGTCCTGGCCTTGGCATTGCTCCTGTTCCCTTGAGCTTCAGTCTTACCCCATCTCACCTCCCTTTCCCTGCTGGGTGTGGTCGTGGGCGCGGCTCTGACTGCCCGTGCACAGTTATAGGGGTGCAAAAAGTGTACCCCTCTTTTTGCACACCGACAGGAGCCCCTGGGCCTGGTCCACAGACAAGCGCAACGCGTTGTTGGGCTAGGCCCAAAAACGGTGCGCGGGCAGGTGGGGCGGTTTTTACTGCGATAAAAATTTTCACGCGCGGCGCTTCCCACGACTAGCGCGAGTGGCGCGACGTGGGGAGGTGGGCGTGACATGGGCGGCATGCGTGGGGTTGGTCTCCGTACACATGCGTCGCGTCACAGTTAATGAGAAGAAAAGGAGGCGGCCCGTTCCTTCCCCGTAAAAGGGAATAACCGCGGGCGCGCTGCTCACTTTGCCTTCCCCTCTTGCGCCTTTCCCCAATCTCAGAATCGCCACTTCTCATTCCTTCCTCCCTACGCTTTCGCCACCGTCTGCCGTCGCCGCGCCCTCGGCGCCCCTTGTTCTTCGCTCCTCCTGGCCGTCATGTGTCGGTGGGAACGACACCTATGGGATCACAAGAATCCCTACTACGGTTAGCGGGGCGCGGGTCGTGAGAAGAGCGGATCAAACAGGTAGCACACGGTTCGTTTATCCAGGTTCGGGCCACGAGGATGCGTAAAACCCTACTCCTGCTTTGGTGGACTGTATATCTGTGTTCTTGAGCTAGCTATGGGGCGTGAGGAGCTCCACAAAGCCGAATCCTCCTCCTGGTCGCCTCGGGCCTCCTTTTATAGAAAAAGGGGTTGCCACAGTGGCACACATGAGGTGGAAAGGGTACAGTGATGCGAGGTTATCCCTCGCATTACATGACAAGGCGCATTTAATGCGTCTTGCTTAGGTGTCCTTGCTTTATCGGGGACGGGGGAGAGATCTGTCTTGTCCATCGCCGCTCCTCCTCGCGTAGACACGCGCCCTGGCCAGCGATGCCCGTGGTGCCATGTAGGCAGGCAGGCAACTGAGGTGGCGCGGTGGTGGGTCTCCACGAAGATCTGCATGCCGCCACGCAGGTGCCTGCCCAGCTGGTTGGGTCGGCAGCTGCATGGGTACTGCGGTGGAAACTTGGTTGGCGTGGGCCTGATGGTGGCCTGTAGACGTCCTCGGCAAGGGCCTTGCCGGGGCCCCGGCAAGGGTCTTGTCGTGGCGCCCGCCGTTGTTCCCCGCAAGGCGCTTGCCGGGGGTCTTGTGGTCTTCCTTGGCTAGTATCTCGCTAAGGGTCGTTGTCTTCTTAGTGCACATCTGATCTTGAATATCTTCACAAAGATCTGCATGCCACTATGGGGAAGCCTCCCGAATCCTAGCCCCATGGGGGCAGTGGACTCAAGGGTGATTTGCTCCGTAGGCGTGGGGCGAGTGGCCGCGGCAAGGGTCTTGCCGGGGTTGCTAAAACTGTCTCCCGGCAAGGATCTAGCCGGGGGAGTCCGCTGCGTCCCCTTTTCTCTTTGTGGTCTTGGCCTTGGCGTCGTTCTAGGTCCCTTGAGCTTCGGTCTTACCCTGGCTCACCTCCCTTGTCGTGCTTGGTGTGGTGGTGCCCGTGGCTCAGACAGCCCGTGCACGGTTATAGGGGTACAAAAAGTGTACCCCTCTTTTTGTACACCGACAGGAGCCCCCGGGCCTGGGCCACACATAAGTGCAACGCGTTGTTGGGCCAGGCCCAGAAATGGTGCGCGGGCAGGCGGGGCGGTTTCTACCATGGTAAGATTCTTCGCGCGCTACGCTTCCCACGACTCCCGCGTGTGGCACGGTGTGGGGAGGTGGGCGTGACGTGGGCATCATGCGTGGGGTTGGTTCCCGCGGGCATGCGTCATATCACAGTAAAGGGGCCGTTCGCGCCTTCCCCATAAACGGAGGGACGCGTGGAGGCGCGGCCCACTTACTGAATGGGGCTAAGGCGCGGTCTTCAAGGCGTCCACTCCCCACGATCACGGGGTGGGGAGAGGTCGTCTCACCCGTCCCCTCGGTTCTGCACGTCTGCCACATGTCTCCCATGCGCCTGGGGTGGCAAACGGTGGAGGTGGGAAACCGGTCCATCGCTGGTTGGGGCGGCGGGTCGGTCCCAGCTCCCTGCGCCTTTCGTATCTCGATTGGCCGAGCGGGGCGGCCGAGCCCCAACCCCGATCCTTTATAAAGAGCGAGAGGGGGGATGGCGTCCCGCATTCTTTCATCTTCTTCTTCCTTCAGCTTCTGCTCCTCCCTTCCATCCGTCATGGAGAGAGGGAATCCCGGTCCTTCAACGGTGGCGGCGAGGGTCGCCGCTCGGCAATGCGTCCCTCCTTTTCCTACGCCTGCGGTGGCAGAGCCAGCCGTGAGGGGAAGGGGGAGGGGGCGAGGCCGTGGGCGAGGCCGGGGCGCTCGGGGAAGAGGAGGACGGGGTGGCGTGCCGGCCTCGCCTCCGCCAGCAGCTCCTCCTCCAATGGAGGGCCATGTTGGGGATGACCATTGTGAGTTCTTCGTCAGGCTGCGCCGGCCGTCGCCTTCGACTCCCGACTCCATTTGCGCGGGAGATGGAGCTGGATCCGCCGGAGTCATTGCGGCTGCACATGAGGGGTTGCGGGATCAGTGGCACGCTGGTCCGCGTCGACTTCCCCGCTCCTCACGTGATGTATCTTCATCGTGGATGGAAGACGTTTGCTCATATCCACAGCTTGACGGAGGGGCTCACTCTCCATTTTAAGCTGATGGATGGAGGCCTTCTCTCCGTCAAGGTCTTCGGGCTCTTTGGGACCGTACAAGGTGCTGTGTAGAGAGCTCTTCTGATAGTGAAGACTCCTCCTCGGGCGGGAGTGACGAGGAGGACAGCGGCAGCGACGACGAGGGTGGTAGGCGGCAGGATGATGGGTCCAACTAGGTTTTGGGTGCCGCTCCGTGCGGCACCGGCGACCCCATCATCCGTGTTGCCGGCTCCTTGAACTTCTCGGGGTCGTCTCCTTGGGCGGCTGGCGTTGGGAAGCTACGGAAGAGGAAGAGGGTGGGCGGCAAGGCCGTCAAGTCGGAGTATGCGGGCACCGACGCCTTCGATGCGTGCTGACGTCCTGCCGCCTCGTCTTCGAGCTCTGCTTCCGGCGCCGCCATCACCATCCAGCCTTCGGACGGCCACCGAGATGTTCTCTCTGTGTCTTCTGCCACCCGTAGCTCGCCTAGGTGCTTCTTTTGCCCTTCTCGCCTCCTTGACCTGCCTCCTGAGGAGAGGGACAAAAAAGAGATTACGGGCACCTTATGTCTTTTTAGTTTGTAAGCCTTCGGGCCTTTGTTGAACTTAAAACTTGTAATCCCATCATTCATGTTTTTCATTCCCTATGGACTGTACCTGAGTGGGATGTTTTTAATGAAAAAGGGATGCTTGCCGGGTCATTTGTTTGCGGGTGGAAACCACGACAAGGAATAAATCCTTGATATCTTTAAGATAAACATTTCCTTGCCCGGCAAGAGGCGTCGCCATTTCCCCACTTCGCTCGATCTTCCTCACGCCTTTGGCGGAGGCCGGGATGAAGTGGGTTTAGGCTCCTCGTTCTATCCTTTTGTTGCTGTGACTACGACCAAAACTCGTTCCCAGGAATGGGCCCTAGGGCCTAGAGTCTGGGGAGCACGGTAGTTTGAGGATAAAATGAGGTTTCACATACCTCGGTCCGTAAGGAGATGCATGATAAGGGATGAAAAACTTATCTGAGTCTGCAGCCCCCGGCAACCCTGGTTTGCCGTGGGTGAACCTTTGCTCTTGTAGCCCCCCGGCAATACTGGCTTGCCGGGGTCTAGATGCCAGTCTGTTCCCCTTTTCTTTTCAAGTGGTTTGGCAAGGATATCTGTGTGTCTTGCGAACCAAAGAAGACCAAAGAAAGACAAAGAGACGCAAACTCGACCTCTAAGCTAGGGGTTAGCCGCCGCTAAGCACTATCAACCCTAACCAAGGATGAGACTTGACCTAGCATGCATGCTATCACTTAGGGCGTCAGCGCTTCATTTACTTATGCTCAGGGTCTGCGCCTGGCTTTGTACAAAGGGTTACATGCCTCATCGGCAAGGATTGTACAAAAGGTGGCTTGCCGGGGGGGCCGACAAGCCGTGCCTTACGGGTAAAACTTGCGAAGATTCTCAATGTTCCAGGAGTTGCTCACTGGAACGGCATCTTCGGTCTCCAGGAGGACTGCGCCAGGCCTGGTGACTCGTATCACCCTAAGGGCCCTCCCACTTCGGCGTCAACTTGTTGGTATTCTTGGCCGATTGAACGCGCCAAAGAACAAGGTCGCCTTCCTCAAAGCTTCGGGCACGGACCTTGCGGCTATGGTAGCGGCGCAAGGCTTGCTGGTAGCGTGCTGCTCTCACAGCCGCCCGAAGACGATCTTCCTCAAGGAGCATTGCGTCATCTTGCCGCAGTTGCTCTTGCTCAAGCTCATCATAAGCGAGCACTCGAGGTGACCCGTATATGAGTTCAGTAGGGAGAACTGCTTCTGCCCCGTATACTAGGGCAAAGGGTGTCTGGCCGGTGGCTCGATTTGGCGTCGTTCTGATCGACCAAAGAACCATCGGCAACTCATCAATCCAGCGCCTTTCGCTCTTGCGCAGCCTGTCAAAGGTCCTTGTCCTTAAGCCTCGCAGTACGTCAGCGTTTGCTCTCTCAGCTTGACCATTGCTTCGTGGGTGAGCAACAGAAGCGGAACAGACTTTGCTGCCGAGGTCTTGGGTATACTGCATGAAGGTGCGGCTTGTGAACTGTGTGCCATTGTCGGTGATGACCCTGTTGGGTACACCAAAACGGCACACTAGTCCCTTGAAGAATTTGACGGCTGACTGAGCTGTGACCTTCCTCACTGCCTCCACCTCTGGCCACTTTGTGAACTTGTCGATTGCGACGTACAAGTACTCAAAGCCCCCGACAGCGCGGGGGAAAGGGCCTAGTATGTCGAGTCCCCAGACCGAGAAGGGCTAGGAGAGAGGAATGGTTTGAAGGTCTTGAGCTGGCTGATGAAGCTTCTTTGAATGGAACTGACACGCTTCACACCTGGTGACTAGTGTCGTCGCATCCTGGAGGGCAGTGGGCCAGAAGAAGCCTGGCTGAAATGACTTGCCGGCAAGGGCTCTTGACCCTATGTGGGATCCACATATGCCTCCATGTATCTCCGCCAACAGCCCCAGTCCTTCCTCTCGAGGGATACACTTTAATTTCACGCCGTTCGATCTCTTTCTGTACAGGACGTCATCGACGAACTGGTACATAGCAGATCGACGGGCTACTTTTTCCGCTTCTTCCTGCTCCTCAGGAAGTTCCCCAGTTTGGAGGAATCGGACGGTATGTTATGCCCACACTGGAGCCTGGGGCTCGATGGCAAGGACTAAAGGCATTTCCTCCGCTATAGGAGCGGCTGTCTCGACGGCAAGAGCTTGACGCTCCGCCGGAGCTAGCCGTCCCATGGCGGGCTCAGTGTCCCCGATAACATCCTTGCCGGCGGCTCTGGGGAGCTCGGCAGGAAAGTACTTGCCGGGCCCTGATTTCCTCCTCTTGTTTTGCTCTGTTGATGGATCAATGGATGGCGGAGTTAGCTGAAGCACAAAGGTACCTGGTTCCACAGGTAGCTTGAGGGCAGCGCGCTTTGACAGGTAATCAGCGATGTCGTTCTCTGCTCGGGGAACGTGCTCCGC
This sequence comes from Triticum urartu, assembly GCF_056163025.1. NCBI lineage: Eukaryota > Viridiplantae > Streptophyta > Magnoliopsida > Poales > Poaceae > Triticum > Triticum urartu. The sequence continues at coordinate 176,449,965 of NC_141879.1, forward strand.
CTGTATACCATCAAAACGCTCTTCCAGCTTTCTCACTTCATCGACGTAGGTCTTCATCAACGGGCTTTGGTAATCTTTGTTGACTTGTTTGACGACAAGTTGCGAGTCGCCCCTGACAATGAGTTTTTTGATTCCGAGGTCTGCCGTGATCCTAAGACCAGCAAGCAACCCCTCGTATTCAGCAGTATTGTTCGTTGATACCTCCCTGGGGAAGTGCATCTGGACCACGTACTTGAGGTGATCTCCGGTGGGCGCGACAAGCAGTACGCCAGCCCCGGCGCCCTGTAAGGAGAAAGCTCCATCAAAGTACATGATCCAGTCGCCGCTTGCCTCCTTGCCGGGGAGAGCAGTCTCCTGGGCTTCTTCATCAGGCGTCGCGGTCCACTCTGCAACGAACTCCGCTAGGACTCGGCTTTGAATCGTCGAGGTACTCTCAAACTTGAGGCCAAAGCTGGACAGCTCTAGTGCCCATTCCACAATTCTTCCTGTTGCGTCTGGATTGCGCAATATTCGTTGCAGAGGGAGGCGAGTAACGACGGTGATCTCGTGCGCCTGGAAGTAGTGACGCAGCTTCCTCGAGGCCATAAGAAGGCCGAAGAGCAGTTTCTGCACACCGGAGTACCTTGATCTAGCCCCCTGCAGAAGGGAGCTAACAAAGTAGACCGGGTGCTACACCATCTTCTTCCTTGGTGGGACTCCAACCGGCTGTGTCATCTCTGCACCAACGCCATCAGGCTCTGTCGCTGCTATCACCTCGTCATCAATATCTCTCTGCGCCACTAGCGCGGCGCTGACCACCTGGTTCGTTGCCGCCAGGTATAGCAGCAACGGTTCTTGTGGCCTAGGCGCAACTAGTATTGGCGTGGAGGAGAGTACCTCTTAAAATCTTGCAATGCTGCTTCGGCTTCTGGCGTCCATTCCATCGGGCCCGCCTTTTTCAAAATATTGAAAAAGGGAAGGGCACGCTCGGCGAACTTGGAAATGAACCTGCTCATGGCGGCAACGCAACCAGCAAGCCGACGTACATCCTTGACCCGCTTCGGTCCTTCAATCTGTTCTATAGCTTTGATCTTGTCCGGATTGGCCTCTATCCCACATTGCGACACAAAGAACCCGAGAAGCTTGCCGGACGGGATGCCAAAGACGCACTTCTCAGGGTTCAGCTTGAGATTGATCTTGCGTAGGTTTGCAAATGTTTCTTGTAAATCCGGTATAAGGGTTGCCCTGTTCTTGGTTTTGACCACTATATCATCCATATAAGCTTCCATATTTCTATGGAGCCGGGGTTCAAAACCAATCTGGACCGCCCTTGCAAACGTTGAACCGGCACTCTTCAACCCAAAAGGCATCCGTATGAAACAATACGTACCACATGGGGTGATGAATGTCGTTTTCTCTTCGTCTTCTCTTGTGATGAAGATCTGGTGGTAGCCGGAGTAGGCATCGAGGAATGACAACAGATCACATCCAGCCGTGGAGTCAACAATCTGGTCAATGCGTGGCAACGGGAAGGGGTCTTTGGGACAAGCCTTATTGATATCTGTGTAATCAATACACAGCCTCCATTTCCCATTTGCCTTGTGCACTACCACTGGATTGGCCAACCACGTCGGATGGAGCACTCCTCTTATCAAACCCGCTGCTTCCAGTTTCCGGATCTCCTCTATGATGAACTCTTGTCGTTCCAAGGCTTGCTTTCTGACCTTCTGCTTGACGGGCCGCGCATGAGGACAGACAGCAAGGTGGTGCTCAATCACCTCCCTGGGAACGCCAGGGATGTCGGATGCTTGCCATGCAAACACATCGACATTCGCCCGCAGGAAGGTGACGAGCGCGTCTTCCTATTTGTCGTCAAGGGCGGAGCTTATGGTGAACGCTCCTCCTGTGCCATCTTCCTTGACAGAAACCTTCTTGGTCCCCGGCGGTGTGGCCCTAGACTTCTTGTTTCTGCCGGTGGAGCTCTCTGGCACGTCCTCTATGGGAGCACTACACTCCGAAGAGGTGTGCTTGCCGGAGTGGGTGTCCAAGGTCTCGCCGGCCTTCTTCTTCTTCTTCCCTCCCGGGGCTCCAGTGGCAGGAGCAAGTGCCCTAGTGGCGGCAGCTGCTGCAACTGCTTGTTGGTAGAGTTGGTCGGCGCAAATCAGCGCATATTTCTTATCAGAGGGGATGGTGATGATTGTCATAGGTCCTGGCATCTTCAAGGTGTTATAGTCGTAGTGTGACGCCACCATGAACTTGGCCAGTGCTGGGCAGCCAAGGATCCCGTTGTAAGGCAAGGGGATCTTGGCAACATCGAACACGATCCTTTCTGTCCTGTAGTTCAGATCACTTCCAAAAGTCACGGGCAGCGTGACCTTCCCCTTTGGTTGACTTCTTCCCGGGTTGACCCCCTGAAACGTGCCTGTTTCTTCAAGGTCTCCGTCAGGAATCTGCAGCTTCTCGATCATGGTAGGCGAGATTAAGTTCAGACCGGCCCCGCCATCGAGTAGCATCTTTGTCACCTTGAGGTTGCGTATTGTTGGTGAAACCAACAACGGCAAGCACCCGACTGCAGTAGTGCGATCGGGGTGATCCTCAGTGTCAAAAATGATAGGCGTGCTGGACCACTTCAGCGGCTTTTGGGCACCGAACGACGGCTCCGCCGTTGTAATCTCACGCGCCCATTGTTTAAGCTGGCAGTGAGAAGTATGCAGCGAGGCGCCGCCATCGACGCACATGGCCTCCGTAGCTTTCTAAAACTCTTGGTCGCCAGACTCGTCGTCCTCTTCGTGATTGTCGTCTTCTGGCTTTCTATCACGGCCCCGGGCGGGCCTCTCCTGCTGTTTATCCTTGCCGCGACGGCCTGCTTGGCCGTCACGCTTCTTGCCGGAGCCCTCAGCACCGTCCTGGCCATTCTCTTTGTCCCGCCTCTCATATTCAGCCCTCTGCTTCTCAACCTGTCGGCAGTTCTGGAGATCATGGCTTTTGGTGCGATGGATCTTGCAGTATTGCTTGTCGGAGTTTCCTGGCTTCTCGGCAGCCGCCAAGGCGCGGCAGGCGACACATCCAGCAATTTCCTTGCTGGGGTCATCTGCCTTGGTTTTCTTGGCGGAGCCGGCATCGTCAGATCCCTCGACGGCAAGCACGGCTTTACCTTTGCGCTTCCTGTTGCGGCGCCGGCCTTTCTTCGCCGGGGCGGCAGTATCCTCATCTGAGGAGTCGGTTTCCACGCTGGCATCTTCGCCGGGGTAGTTCCTTCCGTCTTCAGCTCGGGCACATCTGTCAGCAAGAACATAGAGTTCTGCCACATCTTTCACCTTGTTCATTGCCAGCTCTTCGCGCATCTTGCGATTACGCACGTTCTGATGGAACGCGCTGATGATGGCGGCAGGGTGAACATCAGGGATATTGTACTGTATCCGGCTGAACCTCTATATATACTTGCGCAGACTCTCGCCTCCCTTTTGGGGTATGACATGCAGGTCGCTTGCTTGGCCATGGGCTTGGTGACCTCCAGTAAAGGCGCCCACAAACTCATGGCACAAATCCGACCAGGAGGAAATAGAGTCTACCGGCAAGTGCATCAACCATGACATGGCATTGGGTTTAAGAGCCAATGGAAAGTAATTCGCAAGCACCTTATCGTCGCGGGCTCCGGCAACTTGCATCGCGATGGTGTAGATGCTGAGGAACTCAGACGGTGGGTCTTGCCGTTGTACTTTTCACCAACGTCAGGTTTTAAGGTGCGGTGAGTGGGCCACTGGAACTGCCGCAGCTCACGGGTAAAGCCGGACAACCTACCTCGTAAGGTAGGCATCCAGGGCTCTCCGGGGCTGGGTGGTTTGCAGCAGGCCCTGCTCGCCTGTCTGACTAGTGGCGCGCTCCGTGCCGGCGCTCGATAGTGGTTCGAGCGTCTTCATGGGCTCGTTCCCGAAGAACTTGGCGCTGGTCACAGTGGGTCCGCGGGTCAGACGACGCTATGGAGATGTCGTCGCCCGTAACGTCGCGACGAGCTGGCGTCCGCGGTACCGGGCGAGGAGGAGGCGAATGCACCATGGTCGCGGCGCCGCCGGCTTTTCCGCCACTGGTGCGTGGGACTCCATCGGAGCATCGACCCGAGGGCTCCACCAGACTCGGTTCGTCTTTGTTGGCCACCGCAACAAGGCTTCGGATAGTGGCTCTCCATTCGTCGGGTTTCCCCGTAGTGGGAGGGAAGTCGAGGAGCAACTGCGCGCGCCAGGGCCTCTGCTGGCATTGGTGGCAGCGAAACCTGCACGGATCGCGACGCGCTTCAACTTCTGACCATGTCAGAAGGAGCTCTATCACGATCCCGCGGTCGCATGCCGTTTTCACCAGTGCTTCGGCGAGCGGGCAGGTTTTCCACGTCCCGGGAGCGGTGCTCGGGGCTCTTCCCACGGCGACGCTCGGGATCTTCGGCGTGATGACGCCGTTCGTCGCGCGCTGCCTGTGAGGAGCGCGCTGTTGGCGCCGGCGTGGGAGTCTTAGAAGCCCTTGCGTCGCCTTCGGGTGGGGCGGCGGTGACCTTGGAAGGTCCCGCTCCACCCGCGGAGGGCCTAGCTCCGCCTTTGGATTTGGCGATGTGTGTCCCGTTACCAGGCGCACAAACATCGCTGCCTCCCAAACTCCGGCTGCTGGGATGGTGTTGGTGTTCGCGAGCAGCGCCCCAGGTCCTTTCTGCGACCGGTCCGCTGCTCGCCCATGTCGGGACGGGCTGTCCGGCTTCCGACTGGCCAACCGCCATTGTCGTCTTCTTCTTGGGCGCCATGATTATGAAGAGGCGTCGAACTAACTGCTAGAGCCGATTCTCACAACAGCGCCCCCTACCTAGCGCGCCAAAGATGTTGGTGGGAACGACACCTATGGGATCACAAGAATCCCTACTATGGTTAGCGGGGCGCGGGGTCGTGAGAAGAGTGGATCAAACAGGTAGCACACGGTTCGTTTATCCAGGTTCGGGCCACGAGGATGCATAAAACCCTACTCCTGCTTTGGTGGATTGTATATCGGTGTTCTTGAGCTAGCTATGGGGCGTGAGGAGCTCCAAAAAGCCGAATCCTCCTCCTGGTCGCCTCGGGCCTCCTTTTATAGAAAAAGGGGTTGCCATAGTGGCACACAGGAGGTGGAAAGGGTACAGTGATGCGAGGTTATCCCTCGCATTACATGACAAGGCGCATATAATGCGTTTTGCTTAGGTGTCCTTGCTTTATCGGGGACGGGGGAGAGATCTGTCTTGTCCGTCGCCGCTCCTCCTCGCGTCGACACGCGCCCTGGACAGCGATCCCCGTGGTGCCATATAGGCAGGCAGGCAGCTGAGGTGGCGCGGTGGTGGGTCTCCACGAAGATCTGTATGCCGCCACGCAGGTGCCTGCCCAGCTGGTTGGGTCGGCAGCTGCATGCGTACGGCGGTGGAAACTTGGTTGGCGTGGGCCTGATGGTGGCCTGTAGACGTCCTCGGCAAGGGCCTTGCCGGGGCCCCGGCAAGGGTCTTGTCATGGCGCCCGCCGTTGTCCCCGGGGGTCTTGTGGTCTTCCTTGGCTAGTATCTCGCCAAGGGTCGTCGTCTTCTTAGTGCACATCTGATCTTGAATGTCTTCACAAAGATCTGCATGCCACTACGGGGATGCCTCCCGAATCCTTGCCCCATGGGGGCAGCGGACTCAAGGGTGATTTGCTCCGTAGGTGTGGGGTGAGTGGCCGCGGCAAAGGTCTTCCCGGGGTTGCTAAAACTGTCTCCCAGCAAGGATCTTGCCGCGGGAGTCCGCTTCGTCCCCTTTGCTCTTCGTGGTCTTGACCTTGGCGTCGTTCTAGTTCCCTTGAGCTTCGGTCTTACCCTGGCTCACCTCCCTTGCCGTGCTTGGTGTGGTGGTGCCCGTGGCTCAGACAGCCCGTGCACAGTTATAGGGGTACAAAAAGTGTAACCCTCTTTTTGTACACCGACATCATGGCGCCTAAATCCACCAAGGGCAAGGGAGGGGCCAAAGACGCTGGAGCGGTGGAGGTGCTGGAGAGTGCGTTGGTGGTGCAGCGTGCGCAATCTGCCTTCTTTTCCCCCTCGACAGTCAACGTACACGAGCATCGGGCCTCCTTCAAGCCCCTGTGGGGGTTGAAGACGTGGGGAGAGAATTCGGGGCACCCGGCCACGCGCGTCGTCCCCGCCAACTGCGCTGATGCCGGCCCAAATCGGTACCCCTTCTTCGTCGATTACTTCTCCTGTGGTCTCTGTCCCCATTTTCTGATTTCTTCAGCGACGTCATGCATACCTACGGCTTCCATCTCTTGGATTTTACCCCAAATGCCGTGGCGTGCATGGCTCTTTTCGCGCACCTTTGTAAGGGCTTTGCCGGGGTGCATCCCAACACGGCGCTTTTCCGCCATTACTTCTTCCCTCAGATCCAAACAGGGGGCGCCATCTCTGGTTGCATCGCCTGGATTCCGAAATCCAAGGGAGCGTACCCGGAGGGGGCCATGAAGGAGAGGTGGGAAGAATGGCGGGGTCGGTGGTGCTGGATTGAAGAAGAAGACCCGCCGCTGTTCTGCGAAGTCCGTCGGGCGCCGCCGATCCGCAGAAGTGATTGGCGTGATGTCGATGCTGACGACGAGAAGCTTACCGTCGCCACCACCAGGATTCTTCGGCTCACTGGCTCACCCTCGAGATGATCGGGGCGGACTTTATCCGCCGCCGGATCGCTCTGCTGCACAACAAAGGGAGGCCGGCCTGGCTTTTCACGAACCCCGCAGATATCATGCGGCTTCACCCCGGCCTCGACCACAACTTCACGGTGATGCAGCATGCCCACTTCTGCCAACGACTCTTCCAGCTCGACGTGGGCCATGATGGCGAGATTGAGCGGACCGGCAAGGCTGGGAGGGCTGCCGCAAAGGCCGGCAAGACCGTCAGGGGGCCCTTGTTCAAGTTGCCAGCGGGAGTGGTCCCGTTGTGCAATAATTCGCGTCGGACCGACATTATTGCCATGATGCCGGACTGCAACGGGCACGGCTCCGTCCAGAGATGGGCCGCACCAGATGATGCCCAAGTGCAGGAATTCTTCGATACTCTGCATGAGGGATACGTCAATGCTGACGCCGAGCGGCTGCTCGTCTAGGACACCAGTCAGGTGGAACTGGACTACATTGCCGCCAGGGCAAAGGAGGCACAGCTTGTCGCGGAGGCTGGCAGTGCCGGTGGCGTGGAGGACAGGGCCGCGGCGGCCCCGGAGGAGGAGGAGCTCGCCCGATGGGCGGCGGCCGCCGGGGAGGTCAGCAGTGCCGACACCGGGGCCCCGCTTGTCGAAGACGTGGTCAACGAATCGTCGTCGAAGGAAGCCGAGGACGCGGGCCCGACGCATGCCACGGGAAGAGGGTGAGTCCTACGACGAGCTGGCTCCGGCGAGCCGGGCTGGCCCGGCAGGACTGCACGGCCTCAATTAACCCTGGAGGGGTCCGGGCGCCACACGAGGGCCACGGCGGCGAATAGGCTGATGAAGGCCGCGGAGAGGAGGAAGACAACTGCCCCTTCCTCATCCAGGCATGCGCCAACCCCACCTTCTTCGCCTCCTCCGGTGGACGTTGACCCAGATGTCGACGTGGAGGTCACTTTCGATCTCGGGCCCCTTATCCCAAAGAGGAAAAGGAAACAGTGGAAGAGGAAGAGATGGATGATGAGTAAGTACTCTGTTTCTCACTGCCATCTCCGTTCCTGAATTATGCCACCTATCTTGATCCATTTTTGCTTTTGCAGGGACGCAGAGACGTTAGCCCAGAGGGCAAAGAGGGCCAGGGCCTTGGCGTGCGGCCAGCCCCCGGCTAGTGCTTCAAATTCGCCACTGGTGGTGCTGAGCAGCCCGGACAGCAGCCCACAGCACAGCCCCCAGCGTAAGTTCGTCACCCTCCTCTTATCGACATGTGGTGAGAGTTCGATGCTATGATGCCGACCTTGTCGGGTTTGCAAGAGGGGAGCGGCAGCAGGAGGAGCCGCAGAGGGCTACCCCCAACACACCACCCCCATCGACTACGCCGCCACGAGGGGCGTCCCCGGCAAGGGCGTCAAGCACTGAGCCCACACCCATGGAGGAAGAGGGGAACTTAGGCACTGGTGACTCTGCCACAGTGCCGAATACTGGCGGGGAGGGGACTTCTGCTTCACAGCCTGGCACTGGTGAGTCGCCTATCCTCCGTCTCTATTTTTCCCTTATTCTTTTTCTTGGCTTCATTGCTCCCATTACTACCCAGGCCCTCCTTTAGTGGATATGGAGGACGTGGATACTGTTGTTGGGAACATTGCTGAGGAGGCCGCGGCGGAGGCCGACAGGATTGCCGCCGAGGAGGCCGCCAGAGATGCTGACGAGGTCGCCGCCGACGAGGCTGCCAAGGATGTTGCCGGGGACGTCGCTGCGGGGGCCGCCGAGGCGACCGGTGAGGCTTCCGCCGAGGGTGCCAGCGGTGGGCCTGCCGGGGAGGCCGGCAAGGCCACAGCTGAGGAAGAGGTGGTTGATGATCAGCCTCCTTCCTCCACAACCTCGGGCCCCGGCAGATATCTGAAGGTGGGCGACGATCTTTTCGTCCATCTCCTAGGGGTGTCAAGTTCCCAAGCGCCCGCCAAAGGGGAGTCTTCGATGGCGAGGTGCTCGCCGCCACCGGGCTCGAGGTGGTTAATGAACCGAGCGTTGGCGGTGATGGTTCTCCAGAGGGGCAGCTTTTACGCGCCATGGGGGCCAATTTCCGAAAACTCCAAGTGCTCTACCGTGCCCGTCTGGACAAGGTTAAGTCCAGGACGGCAATGGTGGACAAGGCAGAGGTGGACTTCAAGGCGCGCGTTGCTGAGACGCAGACCTGGTTCAACCAGACTCGTGAGGAGTAGAGGGCCTTTCAGGAGGAGTTGGCCAAGCGCAATGTAGAGCTCACCATGAAGATGGCTGACATCGAGAAGGCCCAGGAAAAGGCGGCGAACTTGGCTGCCACGGCCGAGGCCGCCCAGAACCAGCATCAAGCCGCATTGGATTCCCAGGAAGAGGACCTCACCGTGCGTGAGGCGAAGCTTGCCGCAACGCTCCGCGGCAAGGATGAGGAGCTCGAGGCCCTTGTCGTGCAACGGACTCGTGAGCTGGAGCAGAGGCACAAAAAGGCGCTCGATGCCCAGGCTCTGGCCCATGCCGGCAAGGTAAAGGAGTTGGAGGTAGAGCGGGACGAGCTGAAGGAGCAGGCCCTCAAGCTGTCCAACGAGAAGAACACGCTCAACAGCGCCTTGGTAGAGGCACAAGGAGCGGTCATCAGCAGGACTGGGGAGCTCTCCGAAGCGCAAAACTCCGTCAGAGATCTCAAGCTGAAGCTGGAGAATCTCGAGAAGATGTTGTCGGAGAGCAAGGCTCGGTAGGAGACCTTGACCAGGAGCCTGGAGGAGGAGAAGCAGCTGCGGGCGAACGAGGCCGCCTCCCACCAGGAATATGTGGCGGGCGAGAATAGATGGATCAGCCATCTGGAGGACGTCCCCGGCAGGGTCACCTCGCAGTTGGCCACCATGGGGATGCCAAACGTGAGGAATGCCCCTGAGCGCAGCGGGACCGTCAATGCCAAGTTGACCCAGTTCTTCGAGGGCATCCTTGGTGCCTTGGCTTATCTTCACTCCAGCAGAGCGGCCACGTTGGCCGAGGAGGCCCGGCGACTTTGCCGGGGGGCCATGACCAAGGTCTTCACCAAGATGGCGTACTGGAATCCCGACCTCGACTTCGAAGCCGCGATGGATAGCTTGCCAGATGGTACTGACCTCACGGTGCTCAAGGAGCGCATCAAGCCCATCATCAGCAGCATCGACGAAATCAAGAGGGTGGAAGGCCAGCGCCAGGATTAGGCATCCCGTTCTTCATTGCCGCTGCAGGTTCACGACCAAGACAAATTTTATCTTCAGTTAGAACCGCAGCAACGATGTGACATAACATAACTTTTTCAGTACTCTTAAGTTTCATGCACTTTATTTCCCCGTTCAGTTTCTCTTTATATGTGCGCGCTACACCGATTGGGTAGGTTCGCCGGCGCGGAAGCCCCAAGCGGCGTTTTGGGGACGGATCCCCATGGGCCTGTCGGGTATGCGTGCTGCCGGGCGAGCCACCTTACCATTCTGAACGCGGCCGCTCGAACTGCCGATCTTGACTCGAGTCAGAATCGAGAGCGTTGTTGATCGCGGAAGGCTACTCTGCCATTCTCGACGCAGCCGCTTGAGCTGTTGAGCGGACTCGAAACAGGGCAAGGGCATTGCCGATCGTGGGAGAGCCCCCTGACGTGCAGGTTTCCCATACAAAGGTGTGACATCTCCGGGGGGAATAACTTCATATAAGAAGGATAAAACAAATCAGGGTTCAGTGCAACTTAGCTTTTGTTTGTAGTCACTCGAGTGCCGATCTTCTGGCCCCCTTCCTTCTTCAAGAGCCAAGAAGATGAAGGAGCACTGAACTAACTGCTAGAGCCGATTCTCACAACTGCGCCCTTGTTCTTCGCTCCTCCTGGCCGTCATGTGTCGGTGGGAACGACACCTATGGGATCACAAGAATCCCTACTACGGTTAGCGGGGCGCGGGGTTGAAAGAAGAGCGGATCAAAAAGATAGCACACGATTCGTTTATCCAGGTTTGGGCCGCGAGGATGCGTAAAACCCTACTCCTGCTTTGGTGGATGTATATCTGTGTTCTTGAACTAGCTATGGGGCGTGCAGAGCTCCAAAAAGCCGAATCCCTCTCCTGGTCGCCTCGGGCCTCCTTTTATAGGAAAAAGGGGTTGCCACAGTGGCACACAGGAGGTGGAAAGGGTACAGTGACGCGAGGTTATCCCTCGCATTACATGACAAGGCGCCTTTAATGCGTCTTCTTAGGTGTCCTTGCTTTATCGGGGACGGGGGCGAAGTCCGTCCCGTCCGTCACTGCTCCTCCTTGCATTGACACGCGCCCTGGCCAGCGATGCCCTTGGTGCCATGTAGGCAGGCAGGCAGCTGAGGTGGCGCGGTGGTGGTGTCTCCACAAAGATCTGCATGCCGCCACGCAGGTGCCTGCCCAGTTGGTTGGGTCGGCAGTTGTATGCGAACGGCGGTGGAGGTTTGGTTGGCGTGGGCCTGATGGCGGCCTGTAGACGTCCTCGGCAAGGTCCTTGCCGTGGCCCCGGCAAGGGTCTTGTCGCAGCGCCTGCCGTTGTCCCCGGCAAGGCGCTTGCCGGGGATCTCGTGGTCTTCCTTGGCTGGTATTTTGCCAAGGGTCGTCATCTTCTTAGTGCATATATGATCTTGAATATCTCTTCACAAAGATCTGCATGCCATCTTCTTAGTGGACTCAAGGGTGATTCGCTCCGTGGGCGTGGGGCGAGTCGTCGCGGCAAGGGTCTTGCCGGGGCTGCTAAAGCCGCCCCCGGCAAGGATCTTGCCGGGGGAGCCCGCCTCGTCCCTTGGCTCTTCGTGGTCCTGGCCTTGGCGTTGCTCCAGTTCCCTTGAGCTTCGGTCTTACCCCGGCTCACCTCCCTTGCCCTGCTTGGTGTGGTCGTGGGCGCGGCTCTGACTGCCCGTGCATAGTTATAGGGGTGCAAAAAGTGTACCCCTCTTTTTGCACACCGACACTCGTACTTCCTCTCCGCGTGGGCATCCACTGCCGCATCTTCCCCGGCTCCGCGTCGTCCCCTTCATAGGCCTCGCCGTCGTCCACCGCCTTGGTGCTATCGGCGCGGCATGGTCAATGTGGTCAACGACCGACTTCCATCAGAAGAGTACTGTACGTGGAGAGGCTGACAGATGGGTCCACGGCCACAGCCCAGTTTTTTTTGTGATTTGCCAAGTAAGTCGCTTTGTCAGGCCTGTTGGGCTGCAAATCTTTCAACACGAGGAGAGCTTTCATTCGGCTGGCCGATAAAATGGCCCATCAGTAATGAGAAATGGGTTGTGCATTTTTAAAACACATCAAACCCGCAATTAGTTTCAAATATCTTTTTTTAATTTCGAGATTTTAAATTACGTTAATTTTTATGCGTGGAGAATTTGTTGGATTTTATATTGATATACATTTATTTTTTAAATCAGTTTGAATGTGAGTCGAAATTTCGGGATTAAAAACAGTTCGGACCGCACCGAAATATGCAAAATTTCGTATAATTTTTTAACCGTGGCCACAATATGGGTTGTAATGCTAACAAAAAGAATATGGGCTCCAAAAAACCTTAATAATTAGCAAATGGGCTGTAAATTATTAGAAATAATGGCAGATGGGTTGTATGTTGTTTTCCACAGATTTGAGGCTTTCCTAAAAAAAGGTTGACGCACAAGCAGTGACTGTTGGATGGCCATCCAACGGCCGTCGTGCTTCTTCAAACTCTGCTCTTCCTGCTCCAGCCGCTCAAACAAGCGTCGGCGGGACTGCCTGCTCCCTCCTCCCCGCGGCCGGCTATGCTGCCGCGCAGGCCTCACCGCCCCACTGTACTCCCATCGCTGGCCTAGCCATCCCTCTACTCACCCACACCTGTTGTTATTCTCCGGCGACGGCAGACGAACCAGTAAACCCTCGTACAGTCGTACTCCCCTCCGCGTGGGAAACAACTGCCGAGTCTTCCCTGCCTCCATGTTGTTCCCTTCCTAGGCCTCGCCGTCGTCCACCGCCCTGGTGCTCTCGGCGCGGCCTGGTCAACGACCGACATGCATCTGAAGTGGACTGTATGTAGAGAGGCCGACAGCTGGGTCCACAGCCGCACGCAAGGAAATGCCTCCTTATTACGCGCAAAATAATGATTCCTCCACCTGACATCAGGGACGCACCGAAAGGGCCTCTGTATTTCATGAAAAAAAACATTACCGCCGCAATAGCTCGGACTCACCAGCTATATCTTCGCACGCAAGGAAGTGCCTCCTTATTACCACAAAAAAATGAATACTCCCCCTGTTAGCTGGGACCCAGTATAGTGGCAGGGTGACTTGTGGGCCTACTAAGTTGACGAGGACAGAGGGCTTTGTCAACTTACTCAATATGCACGATTCTAGCCCCAGTGACCGTACGATGTCCATCCAACGGCCATAGTGTTTCTTCAACCTCTGGTCTTCTTGCTCCAGCTGCACAAACCAGCGCCGGTCGTGCCTCATGCTCCTGCCTCCCGTGGCCGGCTGTGATGCGGCGGAGGCCTCACCGCCCCCTACTACTCCCACCGCTGGCCAGGCCATCCCTCTACTCACCCACACCCCCTGTTATTCTACGGCGACGGCAGCCTCACACCGCAGCGAACCAGTGAACCCTCGTACTCCTCTACGCGTGGCCATCCACTGCTGCGTCTTCCCCGGCTCTGCGTCGTCCCCTTCCTAGGCCTCGCCATCGTCCACCGCCCTGGAGCTCTCGGCGTGGCGTGGTCAACATGGTCAAGGAATGGCTTCCATCGGACGTGGGCTGTACGTGGAGAGGCTGAGAGCTGGGTCCACAGCCGCAGCAAGGAAGTGCCTCCTTATTACGTGCAAAATAATTATTCCTCCAGCTGACAGCGGGGACCCACCGGACGGGCCACCGTATTTTGCAAAAAAAAACATTTCCCGCCTGACTGTTGGGACCCACCAGCTACATCTTCGCACGCAAGGAAGTGCCTGACAGTTGGGACCCACCTGGTCGAAGCATACATAGCGTTGTCATTCTGGTCGAAGCGTACATACGTACATATATACTGGCCGTACGTATGCACCAGTAGGCATTCGAGACCGTGCCTCCACGGGCTCCTGTTCATCCAGCCTCCATCGCGCGCGACTCCACCGGCTACAGCTCAACCACCCCTCCACCGTCTACTATTCATCCATCCCTCCACACCATGGGGTCCTGTTCAACCACCCCTCCACGGGCACCCCTCCACTGTCTACTGTTCATCCAACGCTCCACACCACGGGGTCCTGTTCAACCACCCCTCCACCGTCTACTATTCATCCAGCCCTCCACCACACCACGGGGTCCTGTTCATCCAGAGGCAATGCCACCGCTCACTGTTCATCCAACCCCCCCGCAGCACTCACTGTTCATCCAACCCCCCCGCAGCGCTCACTGTTCATCCAATCGATCGGCTTCAGTTAGCAGCAGTAGCGAAGAAATCGCTCGATAGGGTTCAGTTAACAGCCATCGATTGGACGCTCGGGTTCAGTAACGCGTAGCATGCAGTGCAATCGCTCGGGTTTAGTTAGATCCCAACGCCTCGCTCGGGTTCAGTTAGAGCCAACGCCTCGCACACACGCGCGTACGTGTACGAGAGAAACGCGCATCGCTCGGCCCTCGACCTCCCACCGTAACCGGGAACTCCCTGAAATTTTCCTCGCCCTCACTTCTACCACGGTTTTTTCCGTCATGGACGGCCCAAAGAATGTCATGCAGCTGCGTCTCCGGCCCGCCCAGGGCAAAAAGCCCATTTTCTGTCATGATTTTTTGTCATAGAAGTAGGAGCCCTCCACATCTATGATGATACCGGGTTTTGTCACAAGTATCTTCATAGAAGTGTCATATGTATGACAGAAAGTTTTTTTCGTTCGGCCCAAAATTTCACGGATGTGTCTTTTTTTGTAGTGCTCGAGGACTACACGGGTCCGCAAGAGAGGTCACACTTTTTCGTGTCTGCTTACGTTATGCATTGCTTAATATTACATGCTACTTTATCGTCCTGTTCACTGATTAGACTCTGAGTCAGCTCAAAACTAATGGTCAAACTTGAGTTTTTAAATGGTTGTGGGGTACATATCGGGTCCGCAATCAATAGTATCTATGTACTATCTGGATAATCTCTGGTGTCTACTATGAGTTTCATGTTGGGTGGGAAACAAACAGTAAAGAAGCCATTATCTGTATTTTTTAACTGAAGACATTATCTGCCTGCTATCATTGGTTTTGGGTCTATCCACAGGTTGATACCATCACTCTGGATTTCTGCATGCACTCCTTACACAATCTCACTATGTTTTATTCCTATGCATGTCAGTTATTGTACACAATGGAACTGAACATGTAGAGCACAAGAGACGAGCCTTGCGTGGCAATAAAATTTCATGCAGACGTCGCTCCATGGTAGGTGCAAAGGCAGCCCCTCCTCCACCCATTTCGGATTGTAATCAAGAGGAAGATATCTGTTCTGAGAGGGATTCAGAACGAGAAGACCATTCCTATTTACCCCATGAGGTCTTCGCTCTAACTTGGCATGCTGATGTTGGTATATCATGCATATGGTGCCTTGCATTGCTTACTTTATACATGAAATATGTCATCTCCTTAGTTTAGACATGCTTTGTGTGAATGCCATCTGTTTAGTTTATTCATCGTTTCTGTGAATTATGCAACGCCATCTTGTTTAGCCAGGCATAATATATGTAAATTTTTCAATGCCATCCTACTTAGCCAGTCATCTTATATGTGAATTATATCAGGCCATCCTTTTTTGTTACGTATTAGATTTGTCAACAATGTTAGTACATTCAACTATTCTTCGTGTGCATCAGCCATTTGACACGGTGATGGAAAATTCTTGAGTGAAAACAAGGTCTTCAGAGAAGACTATGCTATTTGATGAAGCGCATATCTCGCTGGTTACGGATAGCTCCTCAGAGGAGGATTCATAGACAGATTACCAGTCCTATTTCCCCCCGAGGTGTATGCTCTAACTTGGCAGGGTTATGTTGCTCATATTGTGCGTATGGTGTCTTGCATTGCTATGTCATTTGATTAGTTTAGACATGCTTTGTGTGAATGCCACCTGTTTAGTGTCTAATTACCATATATGTGAATTATGCATTGCCATCTTGTTGCAAGACATTATATATGTGAACTATGCAATGATATCTTGTTGCAAAGGCGTTATATGTGTGAATTATGCAATGCCATGCTGTTTAGCCAATCATCATGTATGTGAATTATATCATGCTATCATTTTTTTGTATTACGTGTTCCATTTATCGACAACATTTGTATATTCAACTACTCTTCCTGTGCATCAGCCATTTGAAGCGGTGATGGAAGTATCTGGAGTGAAAACAAGGTATTCAGAGCAGACAGTGCTACTTGCTGAAGCAGACATCTTGCTGGTTACAGAGAGCTCCTCAGAGGAGGATTCAGAGACTGATGACCAGTCCTATTTACCCCTAAGGTCTATGCTCAAACTTGGCAGGGTTATATTACCCATGTCATGCATGTTGTCTTGCATTGCTTAGTTTTTACATCATATATGGATTGCCATCTGCTTACTTGATTACTATATAAATCATATATTTGAATTATATCATGCCATCATGTTTACATACACAGCATCTATCTGAATTATGGCATGGCAACCCATTTAATATAGACATCATATAGTTATATCATCTCATCCTGTTTAGTGTTTACAGTCGTCATATTTTGAATGATGCCATTCTATCTGTGAATTATATCATGCTATCATGTTTCCATAGGCGGCATATATGTGAATTATGGCATGCCAACCTATTTAATAAACACATTATATAGTTATATCATGTCATCCTGTTAACATAGTCATCATATTTGAACTATGTCTTTCCATCTTTTTTAGTTAGCCATCATAATGTGAAATTGTATCATGTTATCCCTTTTTGTTATCCATCATATATGTGAAATCGTGTCATGCTATCATGTTTGGTTAGACAACATAAATGTGAATTATTCCATGCCCTCTTTTATTCCCCACTATCCATTGCACCTGTCTATCATACAATGTATGTACATTCAATTAATTTTCTTGTTTACCAACCATTTGAATTGGAGAGGGTGATGGCCGTATCTAAGGGAGTAACAACACGGTTTTCAGAAAAGATAGTGCTACCAGTTGATGCAGATAGAACCATGGTTGTACTTGCCCAAGAACCAGCCCCACCACACATAACCCAGACTCTCGTAGATTGTACCCCTACCAGTTGGACAGAGAACCAGCTACACCCCTTCTAATCCCAACCCCAAAACAGATAGTAACCCAGTTCCAGTTGACACATCACCGTCTCCACCACAGAGCACCCAAACACGAGAAGTTAGTAAGGGAATTGCAGTGCCCAAAGTATGAGGACCACCACTCTGAATCCCAACTCAAAGCTTAAAGGAGACGAATTGTTATTAGGTCAGGTTCTGTAGCTATGGTTCATACTCCTTTGCTCTTGCATCAGTGTATTTAATCATACCAACTATTTTCAAATTTGATGGATGGAATTGAAACTCCAATGGCGCAACAGGTATGTTTTAAACCTGTTTCTTTAACTGGTTTGCTGTTGTAACTTGATCTATGTTGATTTCAGTTTCAATTGAATAAACAGTTATGTTCTCATGTCATGCACATTACAAGTGTTGTTATTGCTCTATAGTTTCCCACACTTATATTCTGTCTATTCTGCTTTGTCTTGAACAAATATTATTTGAACTGTGTCTCTATCTTGATTTGGCAACAAAAACTAGAATGATATAGACCATAAAGTGACCATGGTACATAGATATATGTTTGTTTCATGCTGTTATCCTGTCCACTTTACTACTGAACTGATTTACCAAAATGAGTTTCATATACAATATGGTAAACCTGTGATGTGTCTACTTGTTTCTCTTTTAGAATGCGGACAAACTATTGGAGAACAGTACCCCGTTATGCAATGGTAAAGGAAGTAATGCAGATAAGGTTCAAGATAGTGAGACATCCCTGTCAGTCTCCAAGAAAGCTGCTAAAAACTATCTTGACGATAGTGAGAGAACCCAAAAGTCCTGTATTGATGTAGTGTTCGAGTTACTAGCCACTACTGCTGGCACAAGCTCTTTGAACTTGCTGCTTGAATCAGTTCCTCTTCTTGAGTCTCAACTTCAAGCTAAAAGACATCGATCAGATATACTGCGGCAGGTGTCAGCGTTCTGGGAACGGGGGTCCCCAGACTTGCCTGCCTGCGGCCAACGGCGTGGCTATGCTGCAGGCCTGTACGGCCCATTTTCATCGGTGAGACAGTCAAGACCCTCGCGAGGGGCCAAGCCTCGCGAGGCGGACGATGCAAGACCTCCTCAGGAGCGGCCTCACCAGGCTGCCTCGCGAGAGCGGAGAAATTAAGGCGGGGCAAACCTCGCGAGGCTCTCGTGACGTGAGCCATGACGATCAAGATCAGGCGGGCGCCAGCACGCGCAGCATCCTTGTTTCCTCTTTGGTGCTAAGGAGGCAAGCGCAGGCGCGGAGTATCGAGGCATTAGGCAAAGCTTTCTATATCAGTGCAACGAGACCAAGACCAGCCGGACGGCAGGAGGGAGGTCACCATGGAGCCCAAGACGATGTCATCACCAGAGCCTTTTGCAGGCGAAGACCGCTTTTGTCAGGATAAGCTGTACTAGCTGTCCCCTTTCAAATTGGCCGGTGTTGGCTCCCTTACCGCTCAATATTTGGGGAGAGGAACAGGGCCTATATAAGTAGAACTAGCCACCACAATAGGGGCATCTGATCCAGAGCCAATCCTTAGCCACACACCGAACACAAGAACACCCCAACCTCAGGAGGTTGTTCTTCCCCTTGTACTGTTCATCATCAGCCCAAGAGGCAATCCACCACCACCACACTAGAGTAGGGTATTACACCACAACAGTGGCCCGAACTAGTATAAATCTTGTGTCTCTGTGTTGCGAGTTCGTCGAGTTTGTCCGCGAGATCTTAGCGAGCTAGGGCGTAGATCGGTAGGAAGGAAACCTCCGCGCGCACCCCAGTGTTCGAACCTTGAGGGTTTTGCTGGAACCCGTGATCCGACATTTGGCGGGCCAGGTAGGGGTGCGCCGGAGCCTCTTCCCCACTGATCGACCCATCGACGCTCCGCGGCCATGATGTCCGGCGACCCGAGGGCCGACTCTGACCGCTGGGCAGCCTGGCCAGCCCGGGCGATGCCATCTGCCCGTGAAGACCTCAACCCCGCGCTCCAGGCAGCCTGAGCGCCGTCTAACACCGCAGGGCGCGGGCGGCGGGGCGGGGCGTCGTCCACCCTCACTCCACGACAAGTGCGAGCCGCTGCGAGGGCTGCAAGCCATGCCGCGGCAATGGCGCCGCACACATGGCGGGAGCAGACGAACATGCGGGCCGCGCTCATGGTGGTACGGAGTTGTTGCGGTGCCGACTAACAGAGAGCGACCGAGATGCACTGCTGGAACGCGTCGCCGAGCTGCTGGATGCAGTGGCATCGGGAGCGCGGCCCTTCTGCTATCTGCTTCCTCCTCAGGCCACTGCGGGATCTCACGGTGGGCCTCACCGCAACCACACACCCTCAGATGTGCCTGGGGGCTTCGTCAACACCAGCACGGCCGGCGGTGCCGGGGGCCCCATCGCCCCCGTGCCGCCTGCGGCAAGCATGGGCACAAGCATCACCTTCCATGGTCCTAGTGAAATGTCGCGCCACCATCCTCAGGACGCCGCACTGGGCCGGGCAATGTGGAGTGTGGGGCACTAAGGCGAGGTGTTCGGGGTAACGGCCCCGGAAGCCTATGTGCCCCGCATAATGGACCAAGAGTACGCGTCGGAGGATGACCCGGGCTCGTTCCTCAGAGAAGATTGGGAAGAAGGGGCGCTAGAAGTTGAAGCCTTCCAGGAACCGACGGGGAGCCGCAACAACCGCCCCTGCAACGACGGCTACAGGGTACCGCTAATTTCTCAGGAGCAAGCTTACGCTAACCATGGGCTACTAGTGAATCAGGTCACAGCCTCGACCGACGACCCCGGCGCGGCAACACCCCTTCCGCCAGGGGAAGCACGCTGGGGGCTACACCGAAGGAGCCAGGAGCAAGGCCCCTCCCCACGTCGCGCGAAGCCAGGTGGCACCCGGAGGTAGGCCCTCTGCCGGGGAGGCGCCGGGGAGCCTTCCCCCGGCAGAGGATCCGTGGTCGCCGAGGGCGCAGCTGGCGTCCCCTTCCCCCCCCTTTTTGCGCCGTCCTGGTTTCCGGTCGGTTCAAAGGTGATCGAGGGTGGCGCAAGGCGGGGCCCTCGTCTGGCGATATGAAGCAAGGCCGGTACCTGTGAAGAAGGCCCAATGCCTGTGAAGATCGCCTATGTGCCCCGCATAATGGACCAAGAGTACGCGTCGGAGGATGACCCGGGCTCGTTCCTCGGAGAAGATTGGGAAGAAGGGGCGCTAGAAGTTTAAGCCTTCCAGGAACCGACGGGGAGCCGCAACAACCGCCCCTGCAACGACGGCTACAGGGTACCGCTAATTTCTCAGGAGCAAGCTTACGCTAACCATGGGCTACTAGTGAATCAGGTCATAGCCTCGACCGACGACCCCGGCGCGGCAACACCCCTTCCGCCAGGGGAAGCACGCTGGGGGCTACACCGAAGGAGCCAGGAGCAAGGCCCCTCCCCACGTCGCGCGAAGCCAGGTGGCACCCGGAGGTAGGCCCTCTGCCGGGGAGGCGCCTGGGAGCCTTCCCCCGGCAGAGGATCCGTGGTCGCCGAGGGCGCAGCTGGCGTCCCCTTCCCCCCCCCTTTTGCGCCGTCCTGGTTTCCGGTCGGTTCAAAGGTGATCGAGGGTGGCGCAAGGTGGGGCCCTCGTCTGGCGATATGAAGCAAGGCCGGTACCTGTGAAGAAGGCCCAATGCCTGTGAAGATCGCCGCTCGTGACACTCTCACGTAATAATGAGTGGGGTTGTACACAGCCCGGAGTCTCAAGGGTGCCGGCCTCAGGCCCTGGGGCTCCCTCCCACGCCTAGTGGCAGCACTTAGCTCCGCACTGGTGAGAAGACTTGAAGACAAGAAGACTAGACTAGGATCTGGACGTGGCCATTTGCTTTGAATCCCTTTTCTGTAGCCTTGCATTTTTGGATTTGGATTTAAGTTGAAGTTGAGTTTTATTTGATACGCGCGGGGGGTGCCTTTTCTCATTCGAGCGATTTATTGCCGTCTGGTTCTTGCTTTGTCACGAAGCGCAGATCGTCGCCTCCCCCTCGCGAGCGGGGCTGGGCGTAGCACACGTCACACGCACGCCGATACCATTATCGGCACCTGATTCTCGCGAGGCCCACTCAGGTGAGTCTGCGGGCCCTTCGGGAATTCCTCAGGAGCTCAATACCTCAGGATCCCATTCGAGGCGCACCACGACCAAGGTAAGCTGATGCGGCAAACCCGCTGCCAGAATCATGAATTCACAGAGGTACACATTCAGCTCGACACAAAAGAATAATGGCGTCGATCTGCTTGCACGAGGGGCTCCCCCTCTCAAAATGCTCTCACAATCTTTAGGCGCCATGCCCAAGTTTTTGAGTACAGGATAAAACGACAGGAGAACATGGGGTCAGCCAAATATGTCACTCGCTACATCGCCCTCAGACGCATCACTCGTGTCGTCGTCGTCTTCACCGGCACCGTCGCCGCCTTCGGCGACGCCTCCGTCGCCGTCGTCAACCACGTCGCCTTCGTCTGCAATGACCACCACCGCGTCGTCGTTGGAAGCAAAGGCTCTGACCAGCGCATCCACGTTGTCCTCCACCCACCGCGCCAGGTCACCCCGGACGGGGGCAATGGCGGCGTCAAAGTCGAAGTCGGGGAAGGTGTTCTGGAGATAGCTGAAGACACGGGAGAACACGCGCCCGAGCCGACCCCGAATTCTCTCTTCCATGAGCTGGCGAGCCCTATCAGACCGGGCTTCCAGACTCATCACCACATTGGTGAAGAAGATCAGGTGACTGGCGTAGTCATTCAAGTGGGGGTGTGGTGCATTCTCGTCATAGATGAAGCCCAGGGCGGTATTAGCCCTGTTCCGGAGGTCCTGAAGCATGGGGGCGTGCTTGCGCTCCAGCGTCCGCCATTGAAGCACTTCCTCCCTGTTTTGTCGCGCGACGGCCTCGGCATCATCAACCCGTTTCCGAAGTGAAAGCAGCTCGACGGGGGCAGATGCCAAGTCCGCCTGCGCCGTGACCAGGGCGCCAGCCATGGCCTCCCCACGCCTCTCCGCCTCGTCTAGCCTGGGCCTGAGGGCGGCGGTCCTGCCTGCTGCCTCAGTCCCCGCAAGCTTCAGCTTCAGGTCGTACCAACCTTCAAGATCCGCGCGAACCTCGGCCACCCTGCGGTCGACCTCCTCCTGGACCCTGGCCTCGCAAGCCCCAACGGCATCTCCCGCTTGAGCAACTTGACGCTCCCTCGTCTCCAGTTGCTCGAGCTCGAGGCTGCACTCCACGGCTTCCTGAGCCAGCGCCTCCTCGCACTTCTGGACCTCCTCTTCCTCGGCAGGTGTCCTTCTCAGTGACGCAAGGGCGGCTCTGCGCACCTCAACTTGGCGCTCGAGGGACGCACTCCAGGCTTGGAGCTCACACGCGCGCTTCTCCGCAGCCTTGCGGCAGCAGTCAGCCTCGCCAGCCTCCTCCAAGGCTCGGGAGCAAGCCTCACAGGAAACCTTGAGGGACGCCTTGGCCTTCGCATTGTCAAGATCACGCTGGTAGAGGCCAAGGTTGATAGCCACCCTCAGCTTACGCCGTTCCTCCACCAGCCGAAGACCCTCAGCCTCAAGGCGCGAGTCGACACCAGTGAGTTCTTCACCAAGTCAGCTCATCGCGCCCATCGCCTCCTGGAAGAGCCCGTGACGGACGACGCTCCACCCGCGCTCGAACTCCAACGCACGCCCCACCTCGTCCTCCGCCACGGGGGCTGCAAGCGGGACATGATGCGCCGCACCCCCTCTTGGTAGGGGGCTGGTGCCGCTCCAGATGCCGGCCCAGCCTCACGAGGGGCCCCGGCCAGTCGGGCCCGCTGCTTAAGGAGGAGCTGAAGGCCGAAGCCAACCAGCTGTTGTCCATGACCAGAGGAGGAGACCGGGGAACGCCCGCCAAGCTCCAAGCCAGGCCGTGGAGGAAGGATGGCGAAGACGCGGATTCAAAGCGCCATGAAGGCAAGCGCACCTCCTCGACCGGCCCAACTCCGGGCGCGCCATGCAAGCTCGGGGCACTCAAGGCCGATGGGAGTGCCGAGGAAGGCGGGGGTTGATTCTCGACGGAATCAACGGCCCTGGCAGAAGGGGTCCTGAAGAGCCAGCGTCAGGAAGGAAAGCAGCAGTCAAGAAATCACAAGGTGCAGTACATACTCGTCGACGGTGAAGTACTTTCGTCGCTTCAACGGCCCGAAGATACTGCTACCGCTCGGAGATCCTTTCCTCTTGCGGAGTTCCTCGAAGTCCACAGAAGCTAACCGAAGCGCTGAACATGGCGGCCAATGCGGGCTGCAGCCGGAGAAGTGCTCGGGAGTACATCTTCAGGGGTGCCTGGCTGCGAAGAACAGCCGGGCGCCGTCTCACCGCGACCTCCTCAGGCCCCCGGAGTTTCGGCCTCGGGAGCCGCGTGTTGCATCATCTCATCGACTAACGTCCCAGAGTCACGGGTTCCTGAGGACGACGCCCCAGGATCCCCAGGCGGCGTCCGCACATCAGCATTCGTGCCGCCAGCCTCTTGCGGCGCTCGTCCCCCTGCATCCACATTTGGGGCGAGCTCGGCGCCTGCGACGAGGAAGGAAGCCATGTTGACAGGGTTCTCACGGGGCCCCACCAGGCCGCTCGAGCGCAGCCCCCACTCATCAAAGGAGGGCATGCTCTTAGCAAATTCGGCATTGTTATCGCAGCGGTACAATAGACAGCTCTTCCCGGGCATGTCGTCCAGCAGAGGGACACCCGTCAGGACCTCGAGCATTGTTTGACGCGTCTTGAGAGGGAGCCCCGACTCCTGAAACCTCATATGGTCCTAACTGCTGAGCAAGGACCACATCGGGCGAGAGTGGCGCTGAAGCAGAGCAACCCGGCGCTTGATGAACTGCTTCACCACCATAGGCGCGGTCACGCCGCGTTCCTTCAGCCTCCTCAGCCTTAGCCAGACTGGGACGAGACGGGGGCTCGCGAACCTCTCCTGGCCACAGCCAGAGTGAGAGACGGCAGGTGCTGACGGGGCATGGAGCAGGGGGCTGAGCACACCGGCGTCAACGAACACCCATCGTGTCCGAAACTCGCTCGTGGATGGAGGAAGCTCGAAGTCGATCCCCGCGCCCGCCGTCGCGGCCACAGCCTGGAAGCTCACGCACCCCGAGCTTTGCCGGGGGTCGGTCAGATGCAATGAGAAGAAATGGCGGAGGAGGGCCACAGAAGGAGCGATGCCCACCATGGCTTCACACACAAAGGCGAAGACGTCAAGAAGAGTCACGGATTGAGGGTCGAGATGCAGCATGTGGATCTGATAATGCTCGAGCACCGCGTTGAAGAAGGCGGATAAAGGAGGAATCAGGCCAGCCCAATGGGCATCAATGAAGATCGGGACCTCGGTGACTGTCCGGGCAATGCGAGCGCGGGACGCAGGCCAAGCCACCGTCTCCCCCCACTCGTTGAATCTGGAAGCGAGCATTGGACGCACCTTGTCCATGGCCTCTTCGTTGAGCACCAGGGATCGGCCGACCGCAGGCTCGGCGGCCGGAGGCGAACTTGGCGGAGACATGGGCTTCTTCCCATTGTCTGCTTGTTTCAGCGCCATGGTGACGAAGCAGGCGGGGTGCAGGACAGATTGGAAAGGAGAATCAGAGTCTCGAGAAAGCGGAGGGATTGGAGAAGCAAGGCATGGGCGATGGAGGAATAACTGTGCACTTTGCGGGGGCCGCATAGCCAGGTGGATTCTAAGGCAGCATGGGGAAGCGGAGACGCCCTCGTCCAATCAACCGCCACGCGTCGACCAAGGCCGCAGGCTTTTGGGGCCCACGGCGCTACGCACTTGACCTTTGGCTTCACCGCAAAGCCAAGCCCAAGCGCACCTTGGGCCTGGGGGCTACTGTCGGCGTTCTCGGAACGGGAGTCTCCAGACTTGCCCGTCTACGGCCCACAGCGTGGCTGTGCTGTAGGCCTGTACGGCCCATTTTCATCGGCGAGACAGTCAAGACCCTCACGAGGGGCCAAGCCTCGCGAGGCGTACGATGCAAGACCTCCTCAGGAGCAGCCTCACCAGGTTGCCTCGCGAGGAGCGGAGAAATCAAGGCGGGGCAAACCTCGCGAGGCTCTCATGATGTGAGCCATGACGATCAAGATCAGGCGGGCGCCAGGCGGGCGCCAGCACACGCAGCGTCCTTGTTTCCTCTTTGGTGCTAAGGAGGCAAGCGCAGGCACGGAGTACCGAGGCATGAGGAAAAGGTTTCTATATCAGTGCAACGAGACCAAGACCAGCCGGATGGCAGGACGGAGGTCACCATGGAGCCCAAGACGGCGTCATCACCAAAGCCTTTTGCGGGCGAAGACCGCTTTTGTCAGGATAAGCTGTACTAGCTGTCCCCTTTCAAATTGGCCATTGTTGGATCCCTTCCCGCTCAATATTTGGGGAGAGGACCGGGGCCTATATAAGTAGAACTAGCCACCACAATAGGGGCATCTGATCCAGAGCCAATCCTTAGCCACGCACCAAACACAAGAACACCCCATCCTCAGGAGCCTGTTCTTCCCCTTGTACTGTTCATCATCATCCGAAGAGGCAATCCACCACCACCACACTGGAGTAGGGTATTACACCACAACGGTGGCCCGAACCAGTATAAATCTTGTGTCTCTGTGTTGCGAGTTCGTCGAGTTCGTCCGCGAGATCTTAGCGAGCTAGGGCGTAGATCGGTAGGAAGGAAATCTCGCGCGCACCCCAGTGTTCGAACCTTGAGGGTTTTGCCGGAACCCATGATCCGACAGCAGGAAGCTGAAGGACCGAGGAAGACCCTGCAAAATTCAGATGCCTACTTTCTGGTGCAATAGCAAGCACTGGAGGATTTAAGCGCCAAACAAGAGAAAGTTAATAATCTTGCTAAGCATCTTGCCACCATTATGGGTACCCAGTATATTGTTTCTTGAGCTCTTCTGAAGTGGTTTCAGTTCTGGACTTGTTTTGCTACGGCGTTTATTTGCATTAGTCGCCAACTTTGACAACCAGTGTATATGATATGCTGCTTTGTACCCTATATTTGCACTGGTGGCGAACTTTGATGCCCAGTGGATGTAATATGTGTAATAGCCGTGATAGCCTAGCGTAAGTTTCTTGCTTATTTATTTCCTTGTTGTCTTGTTTATTTGTTTGCTTGTAGTCAGTGCAGCTCTTTTTCTGCGGTTTGCTAGTGGCCACAATAACCTATTTTTAAAAAACTAGGCCACAATAACCATAGGCTACATATTTACTGTAGTTACCACGGGCTACATATTTACTGTAGTTACCATGGGCCTCCTATGGGCCGTAGAAACAATGGGCCTTCTAAGGGCCGTAGAAACAATGGGCCTTCTATGGGCCGTAGCATCAATGGGCCTTCTACGGGCCGTATGATATATAGGCCAAACATGGGCCGATAAAAGACCGCATTATGGGTCATAAACGGTCTAGATTTGGAATCGTCCGTTCATGGGCCGACAATAACGGGTCGTCGTTAATCGACCGTTTTTTATGACGCTATGAAAACGGCCCAACGGATTAACGGGCCAATTGTAACCACGGGCTGAATTTGGACCATGATACGTCTCCGTCGTATCTACTTTTCCAAACACTTTTGCCCTTGTTTTGGACTCTAACTTGCATGATTTGAATGGAACTAACCCGGACTGACGTTGTTTTCAGCAGAATTGCCATGGTGTTATTTTTATGCAGAAATAAAAGTTCTCGGAATGACCTGAAAATCAACGGAGAATTATTTTGGAATTAATAAAAAATACTGGCGAAAAAATCAAGGCCAGGGGGGCCACACCCTCTCCACGAGGGTGGGGGCGCGCCTACCCCCCTGGGCGCGTCCCCCTGCCTCGTGGCCCCCTGGAGCTCCACCGACCTCAACTCCAACTCCATATATTCGTGTTCGGCGAGAAAAAATCAGAGAGAAGGATTCATCGCGTTTTACGATACGGAGCCGCCGCCAAGCCCTAAACTCTCTCGGGAGGGCTGATCTGGAGTTCGTTCGGGGCTCCGGAGAGGAGAATCCATCACCATCGTCATCATCAACCATCCTCCATCACTAATTTCATGATGCTCACCTCCGTGCGTGAGTAATTCCATCGTAGGCTTGTTGGATGGTGATGGGTTGGATGAGATTTATCATGTAATTGAGTTAGTTTTGTTAGGGTTTGATCCCTAGTATCCACTATGTTCTGAGATTGATGTTGCTATGACTTTGCTATGCTTAATGCTTGTCAGTAGGGCCCGAGTATCATGATTTCAGATCTGAACCTATTATGTTTTCATGAATATATGTGAGTTCTTGATCCTATCTTGCAAGTCATTAGTCACCTACTATGTGTTATGATCCGGCAACCCCGAAGTGACAATAATCGGGACCACTCCCGGTGATGACCATAGTTTGAGGAGTTCATGTATTCACTATGTGTTAATGCTTTGGTCCAGTACTCTATTAAAAGGAGGCCTTAATATCCCTTAGTTTCTAATAGGACCCCGCTGCCACGGGAGGGTACGACAAAAGATGTCATGCAAGTTCTTTTCCATAAGCACGTATGACTATATTCGGAATACATGCCTACATTACATTGATGAATTGGAGCTAGTTCTGTGTCACCCTATGTTATAACTGTTGCATGAATAATCGCATCCGGCATAATTCTCCATCACTAATCCAATGCCTATGAGCTTTTCACATATTGTTCTCCGTTTAGTTACTTTTCCGTTGCCACTGTTACAATCACTACATAACTGCTACTGTTACTTTTGCTACCGTTACTTCCATACTACTTTGCTGCAGATACTAAGTTATCCAGGTGTGGTTGAATTGAAAACTCAACTGCTAATACTTGAGAATATTCTTTGGCTCCCCTTGTGTCGAATCAATAAATTTGGGTTGAATACTCTACCCTCAAAAACTGTTGCGATCCCCTATACTTGTGGGTTATCAAGACTATTTTCTGGCGGCGTTGCCGGGGAGCATAGCTCTATTCTTTGAATCACTTCGGATTTATATCTGCTGATCACTATGAAGAACTTGAAAGATGAGAAAACCAAGATTTATCCCTCAACTACGAGGGGAGGTAAGGAACTGCCATCTAGCTCTGCACTTGATTCACCTTCTGTTTTGAGTAAGTTTGCGACACCTAAACCTGCTTCTGCTATTAATTCTGATATGTCGCTTGTTATTGATGATGCCACTTCTAGTATGCATGATACTTATGATGAAACTACTTCTATGCTTGATACTACTGTGCCACTTGGTGAATTTCTTGATGAACAACTTGCTAGGGTTAGAGAGAATGAAATTATTGAAACTGATAATATTGATGAAAGTGATGATGAAGATTCTCCCCCTAGATATGAATTGCTTGTTGTGCCTGAGGGTTATGTTATGGATGAAGAAACTGCTAGAGACTTTCTTACTTGCAATGATAGAAGTGATCTTAAGAAATTATTAGTTAAGCTGAAAGAAAAATCTCTGAATGCTAGAATGAAATATGATCCTGCTTATTCTACTTCACCTATCTTTGTTACTGATAAGGATTATGATTTCTCTGTCGATCCTGAGATAATTACTTTGGTTGAATCCGATCCTTTCTACGGCTATGAATCTGAAACTGTTCTGGCACATCTTACTAAATTAAATGATATAGCCACCCTGTTCACTAATGATGAGAAAACTCGCTACTAGTATATCCTTAAATTCTCATGATCCTGGTTGTGTGCGTAGTCCCCAGGATATGATTTACTACTTCTCTGCTAAATATTTCCCCGCTCATAAGAAACAAGCTGCTTTAAGGGATATATATATAATTTTGTGCAAATTGAAGAAGAGAGTCTCCCACAAGCTTGGGGGAGGCTTCTCCAATTACTTAATTCTTTGCCTGATCATCCTCTCAAGAAAAATGAAATACTTGATATCTTTTATAATGGACTAACCGATGCTTTCAGAGACCACCTCGATAGTTGTGCTAGTTGTGTTTTCAGGGAAAGAACAGCTGATGAACCTGAAGTTGTATTGAATTATATGTTGACCAATGAGAATAATTGGACACTTCCTGAACCAACTCCTAAGCCAACTCCGAAGAAAAGGGGTATTCTATTTCTTAGTCCTGAAGATATGCAAGAGGCAAAGAAATCTATGAAAGAAAAAGGTATAAAAGCTGAAGATGTTAAGAATTTACCTCCTGTTGAAGAAATACATGGTCTTAATTCATCACCTATTGAAGAAACACATGGTCTTGATAACCCGACACACGTAATAAAGGTAAATTCTCTCTATAGATATGATAAAGCTGAAATCCCTCCTACTGAGTTTGCTAGCCAATGTTTGGATGGTTTTGATAACTTTATGGTTAAGCAAGAAAACTTCAATGCTTATTTTGGCACAGAATTAAAACGCAATGCTTATATGATTGAACACTTGAGTGATTATATGTCTAGAGTTAAAGGTGAACTTAAACTCATTAGTAAACATGCTTCTATGGTTACCACTCAAGTAGAACAAGTACTTAAAGCTCAGAATGATTTGCTCAATGAATTAAATAGTAAGAATAATGACTTTGCTGTTAGAGTTGCAACTAGAGGAGGTAAAGTGACTCGGGAACCTTTGTATCCTGAGGGCCACCCTAAGAGAATTTAGCAGGATTCTCAGAGAAATAATGTTGATACACCTAGTCCTTCTAAGAGGAAGAAAAAGAAAAATGATAGGACTTTGCATGCTTCTAGTGAACCTGTTGTTGACACACCTGAGAATCCCAATGATATTTCTATTTCTGATGCTGAAACACAATCTGGTAATGAGCATGAACCTAGTGATAATGTTAATGATGATGTTCATGTTGATGCTCAACCTAGTAATAGCAATGATGTAGAAATTGAACCTGCTTTTGATCTTGATAACCCACAATCAAAGAATCAACGTTATGATAAGAGAAACTTTGTTGCTAGGAAGCACGGTAAAGAAAGAGAACCATGGGTTCAAAAACCCATGCCTTTTCCTCCTAAACCATCCAAGAAAAGGATGATGAGGATTTTGAGCGCTTTGCTGAAATGATTAGACCTATCTTTTAGCGTATGCGTTTGACTGATATGCTTAAAATGAATCCTTATGCTAAGTATATGAAGGATACTGTCACAAATAAGAGAAAGACACCGGAAGCTGAAATTTCCACCATGCTTGCTAATTATACTTTTAAGGGTGGAATACCAAAGAAACTTGGAGATCCAGGAGTACCAACTATACCATGCTCCATTAAAAGAAACTATGTTAGAATTGCTTGATGTGATCTTGGAGCTGGTGTTAGTGTTATGCCTCTCTCTTTATATCGTAGACTTGATTTGAATAAGTTGACACCTACTAAAATATCTTTGCAAATGGCTGATAAATTAACTGCTATACCTGTCGGTATTTGTGAGGATGTTCCTGCTGTAGTTGCAAACATTACTATTTTAACGGACTTTGTTATTCTTGATACTCCCGAGGACGATAGTATGTCTATTATTCTTGGAAGACCCATTTTGAATACTGCAGGGGTTGTTATTGATTGCAATAAAGGCAATGTCACTTTTCATGTTAATGGTAATGAGCATACGGTACACTTTCCGAGGAAACAACCTCAAGTCCACAGTATCAATTCTATTGGAAAAATTCCATCAATTACTATTGGAGGTTTTGAATTTCCTCTTCCTAATGTCAAAAAGAGTTATGATATTCTTATTGTTGGGGATGTGCATATCCCCGTTGAGGTAACATAGTGTTATTCGAAATTTCTCCGGTTCCATGTTATTCGGAATGAGTTTGTTAACAAGACTTGATCAACCTTGTTAGTGGAGTCCTTTTGATGAGCATTAGATGGATGAAGTTAGAAAGCACAACCTTCTATACCCTCCTTTTACTTGATGTTATTTAGGATAAATAAAGAAAAAAATAGTATTTTATGTCAGTTTTCTGAATTATTCATGCAATAAAAAATACCCCGAAAATAAAAGTTCTCCAAATGCCCCGAAAATGAAATATGATTTTTTTCTGGAATATTTGAGAATATCTGGCACTGAGAACACAGCAGGGGGAGCAAGCACCTGACCACGAGGGTCCAGGGCTCGCCCACCCACTGCCTCGTGGGCCCATGGTGGCTCCCCTCCACTTATTCCAGCCACCACACTCCTTCTTCCTCCCAAAAAAATCACCAACCAGCTCAAGCACGAGTTCTAGCTCATTTTGCTATGATTTTCGATCTCCTAGCTCAAAGCTCCACTCATAAAACTGCTTTGGGGGATTGTTCTTCGATATGTGACTCCTCCAATGGTCCAATTAGTTTTTGTTCTAGTGCTTTATTCATTGCAATTTTTTGCTGCTTAGGTGACCCTGTTCTTGAGCTTGCATGTCAAATTTATGTGGTCAAAAGTAGTTCTAATGCAGGATATGGCCTCTAGGCACTTGTAGGAGTAGTTGCTATCAATTTTGTTGAGTTTGGTTCACTTTTATTTTGAGTTACTAAAATTTTCAGAAATTTTTCAGAGGAAGAAATATGTTTAGGAAAATGTAACAAGGTGGTCCTTCAAGGAAGCAAGGACCCGGGCTCGCAATATGCGATGCGGATGACGAACCACCGAGGGAAGCTTAAGTGCGGGCTTGTGAATGGCCGTCAGAGGACTTTATGGTTCGAGAAAAAATCAAGGAGGAATTTGACGCATATGTGCGTAACGCTGATCTTGAGAGCTTCGAGGCAGATAAGTGCCGTTAGTACCACTATCTCACTGATTCCTTTGTGAGAAGGTTTGAATTTTCATCATCACGCAATTCTCAAACTGTCATGTTTGATCTTTATGAAAATTCTTATACTATGGATTTAGAGGATTTTAATACTGCTTGCAAACTTCCACAATGGGGTAGCACTAGTGAGCCTCGCAAATCTGAGTTCAGAGATTTTCTTGCTAGTATAACTGCGGGGGAGTCTAGAGATATAACACAAGCTACCATAGGGAGCATTCATTTTCCTGCTATAAATTATTTTGCTCTCTTCATAGGTAGGTGCATCAATGGTAAGGATGAAGCATGTCACATGTGTGTCCCTGACCTCAGTGTTCTCAGGAGTGCTGTATTAGGAGATAAACATTATAATTTGGGAGCCATTGTTGCACGTAGGTTGCATAATAATAGAATTAATGGAGATTTCTTTGATGGAATTTATGCAACCCGTCTATCTAATTTTCTTGATATACCCATACGTGGGTATGATATTGAGTTGCCTCCTATTTATTTAGATTATGAGGCTATGGTTCGTCATCAGTTTGTTGAGAGGAACGATCAGTTCCTCCAGTACCGACTAATCTTTGACAGACGATGCACCTACCATGTCGCTCTCCCTGCCCCTACTTTCTTTGACTTTCAGGCAAAAGGGAGACATGTTATAACCAGGGAGGAGGCGAACGAGTACGAGAGGAGGACTGAGACAGCTCGCCTTCAAGCTGCAGCCCATCAAGCAATAACCTTTGTATCTCAGTACGACCCCAACTATATCTTTGGATATCCGCCAGGCCAACCATGGCCATAGACCAACTTAGGCCAAAAGCCTAATCTTGGGGGAGTATGTATTTCTCACCGACATTACATTTATGTTCACACACTCATGCTAGTTGTCGATGCTCATACTTTTTCATTGTACTATCCATGCTAGTTTATTTTCCTTTTTATGCTTTCTTCTTGTGTGTTTGAAAAACCTTAAGAAAAACTAAAAAATTAGTAGTAACTTTTAGCTAGCTTATTTTCTTGCTGTAGTAGTAATAGTTAAAAGAAAACCTGAAAAGATTTCTCGTTATTCTTTTGCTTGTTGGGGGCTCTCCCATGTAAATAGTTTTATTTCTTTTCTTTTCCTTGGGGGTCGGGAGGAGAAGACCATAACGAAAATGTTGAAGTGGTTCTTATATGCATTATTGTTGATTTAACCAAGAGCCCATATTGTCTTGTCTTCTCCTTTGTATTGAATACCTGCATATTCCAGCTTAGTCCAATGCACATGCACAATTATTATTATTCACATTGTTCGGTCGTGCAAGTGAAAGGCAATTATGATGATATATGATGGACTGGTTGAGATGAGAGAAGCTGGTATGAACTCGACCTCTCTTGTTTTTGTAAATATGATTAGTTCATCGTTCCTGATTTAGCCTATTATGAATAAACATGTTTGCAATGACAATTAGAGATTATAGTTGCGTGCCAACATGCTATTAAAATGATTGTGATGTGGTATAGTAGGTTGGTATCCTCCTTTGAATGATTCGAGTGGCTTGACTTGGCACATGTTCACACATGTAGTTGAAACAAAATCAACAGAGCCTTCACGATATTTATGTTCATGGTGGATTATATCCTACTCATGCTTGCACTCAATGTTTATTAATTTTAATGCATGTTCATGACTGTTGTCGCTCTCTAGTTGGTCGCTTCCCAGTCTTTTTCTAGCCTTCACTTGTACTAAGCGGGAATACTGCTTGTGCATCCACTTCCTTAAACCCCAAAGTTATTCCATATGAGTCCACCATACCTTCCTTTATGCGGTATCTACCTGCCGTTCCAAGTAAATTTGTATGTGCCAAACTCTAAACCTTCAAATGAAATTCTGTTTTGTATGCTCAAATAGCTCATGTATCAACTAGGGATGTCTATATCTTCCATGTTAAGCGGGTTATTCTCAAGAGGAGTGGACTCCGCTCCTCACTCACGAGAAAATGGCTGGTCGCCGGGATGCCCAGTCCCATGCTTTATGAAAATCAAATCGAAATAATTGCAAACAAAACTCCCCTAGGACTCTTGTTAGTTGGAGGCACTCGTTGTTTCGAGCAAGCCATGGATTGATGCTTGTTGGTGAAGGGGGGGTATAAACTTTACCATTCTGTTTGGGAACCGCCTATAATGTGTGTAGCATGGAAGATATCAAGATCTCTCGGTTGTTATGTTGACAATGAAAGTATGCCGCTCAAAATATTATTCATCTCTATTTCAAAAATCGAGCTCTGGCACCTCTACAAATCCCTGCTTCCCTCTGCAAAGGGCCTATCTATTTACTTTTATGTTGAGTCATCACCCTCTTATTAAAAAGCACCAGCTGGAGAGCACCGCTGTCATTCGCATCCATTACTATTAATTTATATTGAGTATGACTGGATCTCTTTTACCATGAATTACAATGTTTAGTCAGTCCTTGATCTTTAAAGGTACTCTGCATTTATGTTTTGCGGTCTCAGAAAGGGCTAGCGAGATACCATCTTGTCATATCATATCATGATTGTTTTGAGAAAGTGTTGTCATCCGAGATATATTATTATTGCTCGCTAGTTGATTATGCCATTGACATGAGTAAACATGAGACCTAAATGTTATTGTGAATATGGTTAGTTCATAATCTTTGCTGAAAACTTGAATGTTGGCTTTACATATTTACAACAACAAGAGCAAACAGAGTTTGGAAAAGTTTTTCTTTGTCAACTGAATTGCTTGAGGACAAGAAAAGGTTTAAGCTTGGGGGAGTTGATACGTCTCCGTCGTATCTACTTTTGCAAACACTTTTTCCCTTGTTTTGGACTCTAACTTGCATGATTTGAATGGAACTAACCCGGAGTGACGCTGTTTTCAGCAGAATTGCCACGGTGTTATTTTTGTGCAGAAATAAAAGTTCTCGGAATGACCTGAAAATCAACGGAGAAATATTTTGGAATTAATAAAAAACACTGGCGAAAGAATCAAGGCCAGGGGGCACACCCTGTCCATGAGGGTGGGGGCGCGCCTACCCCCCTGGGCGCGCCCCCTAGAGCTCCACCGACCTCAACTCCAACTCAATATATTCGTGTTCGGGGAGAAAAAATCAGAGAGAAGGATTCATCGCGTTTTATGATACGGAGCCGCCGCCAAGCCCTAAAACCTCTCGGGAGGGCTGATCTGGAGTCCGTTCGGGGCTCCGGAGAGGGGGATTTGTTGCCGTCGTCATCATCAACCATCCTCCAAGACCAATTTCATGATGCTCACCGCCGTGCGTGAGTAATTCCATCGTAGGCTTGCTGTACGATGATGGGTTGGATGAGATCTATCATGTAATTGAGTTAGTTTTGTTAGGGTTCGATCCCTAGTATCCACTACGTTCTGAGATTGATGTTGCTATGACTTTGCTATGCTTAATGCTTGTCACTAGGGCCCGAGTACCATGATTTCAGATTTGAACCTATTATGTTTTCATGAATATATGTGAGTTCTTCATCCTATCTTGCAAGTCATTAGTCACCTACTATGTGTTATGATCCGGCAACCCCGAAGTGACAATAATCGAGACCACTCCCGATGATGACCATAGTTTGAGGAGTTCATGTATTCACTATATGTTAATGCTTTGGTCCGGTACTCTAATAAAAGGAGGCCTTAATATCCCTTAGTTTCCAATAGGACCCCGCTGCCACGGGAGGGTAGGACAAAAGATGTCATGCAAGTTCTTTTCTATAAGCACGTATGACTATATTCAGAATACATGCCTACATTACATTGATTTATTGGAGCTAGTTCTGTGTCACCCTATGTTATAACTGTTGCACGAATAATCGCATCCGGCATAATTCTCCATCACCGATCCCATGCCTACGAGCTTTTCACATATTGTTCTCCGCTTAGTTACTTTTCCGTTGCCACTGTTACAATCACTAGAAAACTGCTACTGTTACTTTTGCTACCATTACCGTTAGGTCCATACTACTTTGCTACTAAATACTTTGGTGCAGATACTAAGTTATCCAGGTGTGGTTGAATTGACAACTCAACTACTAATACTGGAGAATATTCTTTGGCTCCCCTTGTGTCGAATCAATAAATTTGGGTTGAATACTCTACCCTCGAAAACTGTTGCGATCCCCTATACTTGTGGGTTATCAGCCCACAAGCAGAAAAGGCCAGTAACGGGCCGTAAGTAACCGAATGCTGGAAATGAGCCCAAGAATAAATGGGCCCTGAGAAGGCCGAAAGATAACACTGGTTGGAAACGGCCCAATGGAATAATGGGCCGTTGATGGGTGGCCTCGTATGGGCTGAAAGATATCATGGGCCATACATGGGCCGGAAGTTACAACGGGCTGGAATCATATTGGATGGCCCAGATGAAGCTACTGGGCTTAATTCCGATAGGCCATAACGGGTCGTGAGTTAGCAGGTCGTAAATGGGCTATATACGAACAGGCCGTTAACAGGCTTTTCGTGGGCCGGCCCCTTACCTTTTGACCAAGTCAAAGGGCCCGGCCTTTTCACCGGAATGGGCCTCTGTTGGGCTGTGCCGTGTGTCGACGTATCATCACTACTAGGGAAAAGCTTATACACAGAATCTTAGCAGCAGCGCGGCACAAAAAGAGGCGCTACTGCTAATTAGCAGTAGCGCAGTCAAGAAAAACCCACTACTGATGCAAATTTATTAGTAGCGTGTGAGGGCTAAACTGCGCTGCTACAAAAATCGACCGACAGTAACCAACAACCTAAGTTTAGCAGCAGCGCGGGGCCATGGTGCGTGCTACTGCTACAGAAATAGTAGTAGCGTGCTTTTTGCTCACGTCGCTGCTGCTAATTTTGAAATTGTCCACATGGTTGGCCCCGTTTTGCAGTAGCGCGTGTGGGAAAAGCGCGCTGCTGGTACGCTCATATCAGTAGCGCGTTTTTGCTCCCGCGCTACTGCTAAGTCACAACACCCCACCACCTTTTTCCACCCACCCATCCTCCCCTCCCCCATCTCCTCTCCTCCCTTTCCCCTACCTCCCATCCTCCCTCTCTCACTCTTCTTATTCCTCAATACTTCTCCCCCATTATTCTCCCTCTTCTACCTACCTTTCTCTCTCTTCATTACTCCTAGCTAATTACACCACCTTCCATTAATGCATCTCCTTTCTCTTTTTCCTTCCCCCTCCACTAGTTGAAGTTGTCTCCTCCCAAATTAGCTAGCTAGGTAGATGTAGCATTTAGTTAAGTAACCTATTTTCCTCCTAACTAGATCTATCTTTGTCAAGAAGATCTTTGTGCACTTTTGATCTCCCTACATCATCATCTCCACCGTGTGCTCAATCTCGAGATAGAGGTCATTAAAATTTCGTGCTTTTGCAAAATGGAAATATGTGTATGTGTGTGTGATATGATAATTGGGTAATATGATGGAAATTGTTTGTGTGGCATGAGTTGACGCCAAATTGTGCTATTGAGTTGCCTATGTTTTGCCAAAATGTCGATTTATTTCTGTTTCGGCGAATTCCGGGCAAACTCTAGATCTATATGTCCTATTTTTAGGGAAGTTCATGCCGAATTTTTGTATGACTTTGATGCATGCACGCATTTTTATAATCAATTTGTTTATTATTACCTTGCAGACGTTCATGATGGTCAGTGGAACGATGGTGGACAGGTGGTTGCGGTCGGTGGTGCAGGACATGAAAGAAAATAACCGGACAAAGGTTTTATGTCCGTGTCGAAAATGCAAAGGAATAGTTTGGCTCGACCCTTATGACGATGGTCGTGTCGAAGCGCACCTGCTCATGACTGGTTTCATGGATGGCTATACTTGGTGGATAATTGAAGATGAGGATGACGATGTTGAGGACACCGACGGGGCAGGCAATGACGACATGTGGCAAGACGAAGAGATGATCGATAATGGCGGCGGGGAAGAGGCCGGACATGGCAGCGGAGAAGGGGCCGGACATGGTGGAGGATAAGGGGCCAGACATGGTGGAGGAGAAGGGGCCGGACATGGCGGCGGAGAGAACGTGGACTCCACGGAGACGAGTTCGTTGGTACTAAGTTCAATCGTGCGGGACCCTCATGTTCAAGCACTGCTTCGCAAGGAGACGAGTACTGAGAGAGCTGCTTCTAGAGAGGAGGCTAAGCTAGAGCAACTGGTGGTAGACCTGAACACTCCATTGTATGATGGTTGCAATTGTGAGGTGGCCCACTTGAGTTTCACGCTCCAACTCCTGAAGACGAAGACTAAAAACAAATGGACTGACACTAGCCTCGATGAGCATCTCAAGTACCTAAAGGATGTTCTAACCGCGGGGAATCTATGTCCTACTAGTGTTGATGAGGCCAAGAAGATCGTGTGCCCTCTTGATCTGCCACACATTAGATACCATGCATGCATCAACGATTGCATAATTTATCGGAAGGAGCACGCGGAAAAAACAAGCTGCCCGGTGAGCAATGCTTCTCGATATAAGAAGGCCGGGAAGAAATGTCCCCAGAAAGTTGTATGGTACTTACCGATCACTCCCCGTCTCCAGCGATATTTCATAGATCCCAAGGAAGCAAAGCTAATGCACTGGCACGATGGAGAGGAAGAATCCCGATGATGGAGATGATCCGAAGCTGAGACACGTCAAGGATGGAAGCCAGTGGAGAGCGTTGAACAGCTTCTATCGGTATTTCGAATGTGATGCAAGGAACATCGTGCTTGGCACGTGTTCCGATGGCATGAATCCGTTTGGCAACCAGAACACCAACCATAGCACATGGCTCGTGTTTGTATGGATGTACAACCTCCCCCCTAGTTGTGCATGAAGTCGAAGTACATTCACATGATCATGCTTATTCACGGGCCGAAACAACCAGGAAATAATATTAATTTGTATCTGCGGCTACTTCAAGAGGAGTTAGACACGTTATGGAAAACACTGGCCAAGACATGGGACGCCAGCAAAGGCGAGTATTTCTACATGAGAGCCGCGCTGATCACGACGATGCATGACTATCTCTGTTACGGATATGTCGCAGGCCAGGTGTGCCATGGATATTGCGGATGCACGTGGTGTATGGATGATATGACGTCTCAGCAGCTAACGTCAATGAAAGATGGCGGTTCTGGGAAAATCGTGTACATGGGGCATCAAAGATGGCTCGAACAGGACGACCCGTGGAGAATCCGTGGAGATCTATTCAATGGTCACGTTGAGCATCGAGGACCTCCACGTAAGCGGAGTGGCACCAAAATCGATGAGCTGTTGAGAAACTGGAAGGAGTGCCCTGCACTGAGAAAAACGATGAAAAAGGCGCCGGAGCCGTTGCTGAAGGTATGGAAGACGAGGTCTGTGTTCTGGGACTTGGAGTACTGGCACAAACTCGATACACCTCATTGCCTTGATCAAATGCATATCTGTAAGAATGTCCTTGAGAGCTTGCTCGTGACACTGATGAACATGTCGGATAAGACCAAGGATGGGCCAAAGGCAAGAAAAGACTTGCAAGATTTGAATATCAGGGAAGATCTGCACATGCTGCCCCGTAAAAAGTCAGACGAGACGGAGACAGAGGCGCAGGAGAAGAAGGGCAAGAAAATAAAGAAAGAGGATTATTGCCCCCCTTCTTGCTTCACCTTAAGTCAGGTTGAGATCGATCAATTCTTTAAGTGCCTTACCGGAGTCAAAGTTAGTTCCGATTACTGTAGCAAGATAAGCAGATATCTAGACACGGACAAGAAAAGGTTCAGCGGGATGAAGTCCCATGACTGTCATGTGATGATGACGCAGATACTACCTGTTGCCCTTAGAGGGATAATGGACAAGCACGTCCGTGACGCGCTTATTGATCTCTGCAACTTTTTTGATGTCATCTCTTGAAAGTCGATCAGTGTGAAGCAGCTCCGAAGGCTACAGGAAGAGATCATTGTGATACTGAATGAGCTTGAGATGTACTTCCCGCCCGCGTTCTTTGACGTGATGGTGCATCTGTGTATCCATATTGTGGACGACATAATAGACCTGGGGCCGTCATTTCTGCACAACATGATGCCGTTTGAGAGGATGAATGGGATCATCAAAGGATTCGTTTGTAACATGTCCCGTCCGGATGGAAGCATCGTCCAGGGCTATCTGACACAAGAGTGCATCTCTTTCTGCAAGAATTTTCTATATGGCGCAGACCAGCCGCCTGGTGTTAGTGTTGGTTTGCCCGTTAACAAGCACAATGGGAGGCTCGAAGGAGAAGGTCACTCCAACGGTCGCAGGGAACTGCACGTGGCATACTCAGATCGACGTAGCGACTTTGACAGAGCAAACTTGGTAGTGCTACAACACCTATACGAGGTACATCCTTTCGTGGCACTGCACAAAGAAGTTATCGCAAAGAAGTATCATGACCGGGGGGTATGCAGGACGGACGCTGAAGTTACTAGAGAGCACAACTCCACTTTCCTGCATTGGTTCAAAGAGCATATTATTGCTAATCCCCCGGAGGAGGGCTCTAAGGATGGATTGCTCATATACGCCTTAGCACATGGCCCCTCGCCCAACCTCGTAACCTATCAGGCATACAATATCAATGGATACACGTTCTACACAGAGGCCAAAGATATGGACAGTGATGATCAGCACTCAGGGGTGACGATGGAATGCATGACCGGCAGCGATAACAGCGCAACTGAAAGATTTTACGGAAGGGTCGAGGAGATCTGGGAGCTTGACTACTCTGGACTGCACAACACGACGATGTTCCGTGTCAGATGGGCTAAGAATGTCGAAAGAGAAAACCGGAATTTCACTACCATTACTATACCTGGCGCCAAGAGCACTATCGTTAACACTATCGCAAAAAACGAGCCATGGGTACACGCTAAGCACGTGACACAATGCTTCTTCATAACTGACCCGCACAATCACAGCCATGTTGTCGTGAGGAGAGGCAAAAGGAACATCATTCGAATGGACGGAGTCGCCAACAAGGAATACTGCGATCAGTACGGCAACCCAATGAGGGAAGATGACGATGATGACGAAGTATACGTCAAAAGAAGAATCAATACTACATTACCTAAGAAAAATCATACTCCATGGAAAAGGCAAAGTCACAATGAGGGGCTCAATTATTCTTCAATGAACAAGAAGGGAAAGAAGCTCAGTCAAAAACAAAAACGTCAACGCTGAGGAACCGTATGTTTTTTTGAGACTATATACTGCAAGGCAACAGCCTCACAGTGCTTTATTGCATAGAACTAGAGTGTTACAAAATTACAAACTACAAGAAAACAAAGAAAAGAATATACTTACAAGGCACCTAAGAGAGTGAGGCTATCCAGGAGACTAAGCTATCTTTATATTTACATTTGATTCTATGAGCTAAAAGGGAAATATCATGTATGAAATTCCTCCTCCAAGAAATGAAGGAAGGTCTCTCATTTCTAAAGATCTTCCCATTCCTTTGTGTCCAGATATTCCATGTAGCAGTAAATACCACCTCTGTGAAGAAAGGATAACCAAAATCCCTCCTAGAAGAAAGAGCCATCTCATATGTGTTCTGGTTAGGTTGGACAATCCAAGAAATCTCAAGGTAATTCCAAACCCTTTGGCTGAAGTTGCACGCAAAGAAGAGATGTGCACGGTCTTCATAGGAAGCACAGAGGCAAAGAACACATGTGTCATCCTGGATGATCCAATGCATGCGTTGCATCATATCCCTAGTATTCAAACGGTCCAT
This sequence comes from Triticum urartu, assembly GCF_056163025.1. NCBI lineage: Eukaryota > Viridiplantae > Streptophyta > Magnoliopsida > Poales > Poaceae > Triticum > Triticum urartu. Next base: position 176,491,339 of record NC_141879.1, read on the forward strand.
CAAAAGAAGCCATCCAAACACTTTAAACTTAAGTGTACAAAGACACTTCCAAATCCATCTGAAAATGGGATCAACCACCAGGTGAGAGAAGCAAGACTCATAGTATATCTTTGATTTAAACTCCCCAGATTTAGATAGCCACTTCCAAATGTCCTTACTCTCCACATTCAAGATGACCAAAGACATCAAATCTTGAACTTGAGTTAGCTCAGTATAAGCCTCCTGTGATAGAGGCAGATGGAAGTGTTCCGAGGTCTCCGGTTGCTCCATAAACTCTCTGACTGTGACCGTGTCATCGATGACAAAAGAATGAAGCCTAGGGAAATGCTCGCACAAAAGGACCACATTATTACCCAGCTGCCAGCGATCAAGCCAAAAGACCACCATGTTGCCAGCATGCACTTGTGGGACGGCTAACTTGCAGAATTTGTTGTACAAACTCATGACATCTCGCCACCAAAATGAGCCACAGCTCTGAGTGACTTGTGGCGGCGAAGCAGCATAATAGGTGTCCCAAATTAATGTGACCCAAGGCACGTCCAACCTGTTAAAAAACTTGAAAAGATGCTTGAGCAACAATGCTTAATTTTGAAGTCCCAAATTAAGCACCCCCAAACCACCACACTTCTTGGGTCGGCAGACCAGATCCCATGCAGCCGAGGATTGACGAGGATTATCTGAGTTGCCTCTCCACATGCATTGGCGCATGATTCTCTCAATCTGCTGCAAGATGCCCTTGGGAAGAGATAGCGTACACAAGAAATAAATTGCATGGAGCATAGCACCGACTGAAGCAGTTGCAGACGACTTCCTTGATTCAGCAGACACGAGGAAGCAGATAAACGGCGTTCAATATGATCAACGAGAGGCAGTAGATCATAGATTGTGGGCCTCGAAGTACCCATGGGTAACCCTAGATATGTGAAAGGCATAGAGCCCACATCACAACCCAACAGATTGGCAACCCGAGCGCCCTCCTCATCACTCATATTGATAGGAATAAGAGATGATTTACTAAAGTTGACACGTAAACCAGTTGAAGCTACAAAGGTGTTAAGCATCTCCTTGAAAGCGATGAGTTGATCATCAATCGCAGGCAATACAATGAGGGTGTCATCTGCATATTGAATGATCGGGTAGTCATTGGAGTTTGTTGGTATTGGAAGAGACAGAATGTTTCTCGAGCACATCTCATTGACCACCAACTGAAGCAGATCCACAGCAATCACGAATAATAACGGAGAAAGTGGGTCTCCTTGGCGAACTCCCGATCTGCAGACAAAATGATTACCTGACACCCCGTTTAATAGAATAGAAGAAGAACCCGTGGAAAAGATGCTATCAATCCAACCAATCCAACGAGCATCAAAACCCTTGCATTGTAAGATTCTGAGGATGGCTTCATGCTCAATTGTATCGAACGCCTTCGTGAAATCGAGCTTAAGGAGGATGATGGGGCGTTTAGATGCTTTACATTGGTGAATGTATTCAAAGCACCAGGCCAAACAATCCTGGATAGATCGACAACGAAGAAAACCGTATTGATTGCGATGTATACATCTCAGGATCACTTTTTGAAGCCGATTGGCCAACAGTTTAGTCAAAAACTTCAAACACGTGTTGGTCAAGGATATGGGCCGGAAGTCTCCAACCACTTCTAGACTTAGCTTCTTGGGGACAAGAGTGATTAAGGAAGTATTAAGACATTCCAAATTTCACCTCCCCTCATAAAACTCCTTGACAAGTTGCATAAAATCCTCCTTGAGAATATACCAGCAATTTTTTAAGAAAAGACCTGTAAAGCCATCGGGGCCCGGAGCACGATCAGACGGCATGTTCTTAATTACAGCCTCAACCTCAGATTCCGTGAACGGCAATGATAAATCCTCCAGACCATCAACTCTCTCAATTAAAGTGTGCAGATCAAAACCCATTTGGATTCCCTTTGCTTGGCCCATACGCTGGTTGAAATCAGACCAAAACATGCCCGCCAACAACTGGTGATCAGAAACCACCTCACCTGCCGAATTCTTGATTGAAGAAATTGTATTCCTTCGGTACCTTTCTGTGGCCATGGCGTGAAAAAATTTATAATTTTCCTCGCCCACCTTAATGCTTCGGATTGTACAGCGTTGCTTCCAATAAACATACTGCCAGTGTAGAATATCCTCGAGATGCAACTTTACTATTTGCCTAAAATTGAATTCAGGCCAACTTAACGGTCGGCTCTCCTCCATATCATCAAAGAAGAGAATGACTTTGTTGCAATCAGAAATGAGCACCTTAACTGTGGACAGCTTTAAATGCCATTTCTTTAGGGCATACCTGAGCGCTTTGAACTTGGAAGAAATAGTTAAAGCAGCCTTGGGTTTACCGTATGTTATCGGTCAAATGATGTAATATATATGTTCTTATTTTGTATACACACTTAGCCATTATTATGCATGGGTCGAATGATGTAATATATATGTTCCTATTTTGTATACATATTTAACCGTCAAATGATGCAATATATATCGCCTTCCCTTCGTTCACTTCTCTCGGAAAAAAAGAAAAGAAAAGTGAGAAAAAATAAAGGAAAAGAAAATAGAAGGAAACAAACTGGAAAACTGTTATATAGGTACTAGTTATAGCAGCAGCGCTTTTGTGAGAAAAGAGCTACAGCTAGACAAGATAGCAGTAGCGGTTTCTACACGAAACCGCTATAGCTACCTAGAGTAGCTATAGCGCGTTTTGCCTAAACGCGCTACTGCTATGCCCACTTAACCCCCAAAATCCCCACTCCTCCCTTCATCCCGCCTCTTTTCCCCCAAATCCCCACACTCTCTCCCCGCCGCGCCGCTGGAGCCCTGCCCTCGCCGCGTCTCTGCGCTCGCCCCCGAGGCCGACCCCGACCGACCCCGGCGCCGGCTCCGGCCCTGGCCCCTGACCCCGACCCCGACCCTGATCCCGACCCTGGCCCCAACCCCGACCCCGACCGACCCCGACCGACCCCAACCCCGGCCCCGGCGCTCGACCACGGCCTGCACCCTCTGTAAGCCCCCCACCGCTCCTCATCTCTCTGGTAGCTAGGTTTTTTGGTTAATTTACTTAGGTTTTACTTTGGGCGGATGGTTAATTAGGTTATATATTTAGTTATGAATTTAGCTAGGTTTTTTCTTCAAGTTCTATATTTTTCTTCCTTTTATACGCAAATTTGAAGTGGACATGTGATATGTGGACATGTGATGTTTTGGGCATGTCATATTTGGAATTTGGACATGTCATTTGGACATGATGATTATGTGCAGGGTAAATGATCTGAGTGGCCTATGTTACGCCGGAATGTTGATTCATTTCCGTTCTGGTGAATTTCAGGCGCTCGATATGTCCATTTTTTAGCAAAGGTCATGACAAAATTTTCCGTGAATTTTGGCATGATTTGTGCTAGATAGTAGGCATATCAAGTGCTGGGAGTTGCTGGGAAATGACATTCCGGCAAACATAGATTTTTTTATGTCATTTCTCTTTTTTTCATAGTTTTAGAATTAAACGAGGAGACTTAATCATAGGAAACATGTCGAACAACGAAGAAACTGGGCCTTCTGACCAAGATGCAGACGAGATGGATTATGAGGGTGAACAAGAGTACCTCGACTATTTGATTGCTAAGCAATTGCATAGTCAAGGTTTGTAGGTCGGCCTCGATGATGGTATTGACACTGACATCGACATCGACGGCGCCGGCACCGATGGCAGCGCCGAGACCGGCAGGGAAGGTACCGGCGGGGAAGATACCGGCAGGGAAGGTACCGGCGCCGATGCCGCTATCGAACAAAAGAAGCAGAAGAAGCAGAGGATACAAAAACCTAAAAAACTAGGGATTGGACGACTGGTGATCACAAAGATGGCACCTGGCAAGTTTGAGCCATTAGAGCCGGAAGAACCTCGCAAGTACTATGGGAACCAAGTAGGATGCATCCTACGGGAATGCGCGAGCATCAACGACGATGACTTAAGGAGTAAAGAACATTTGACGCAGTTGCTCCTGACGAAGTTGCACAAGATATTCAAGTTCCCTGACCGGGATGATAACATAGAACAACTGCGGGATGATCCGAAGATGAAAAAGATTAACAATCACGCCATGGGCATGTTCAGCAATGATTTGGCCTCCTGGAAAGGGAGGGTGAAACGAGCTATTAAGGCTGAGGAACCCCTGTCAAAGATTTTGGAGGAAAATCTGATACTTACGGAAGAGGAGTTCGAAAAGTTCAAGAACACTTGCGCTACTGAGGCAGCCAAGGCTAAGGCTGCGAAATTCAAGAGCCTTCAACAAAGGAACACGGGGAAGCATCGCCTCGGAAGCCGTGGCTACCTCGATAAAAGGCCCATATGGGATAAGGAGGACGCGGAACGTGAAGCCGCGGGTATCCCAGACCCCTTCGCGAAGTTCACCAACCCCTTGGAGTGTGACTTCATCAGGGCCCGCTACAAGTGGGACAAGGAAAAGAAGGTTTTTTACACGGACCAGATCACGAGGAAATTGATTAGACTACTGGTAATTAATCTTTTACCACCTTACATTTAGCTCCAGATCTAGTCGACTACACATTCCTAAACGGTTCACGCTCCTTCTGCAGGAGAAGCAACACCAGCTTGCAGCCGAAAGCCCTACTTCTCCGATGAGGCCCAAGTGGGACACCCCTCTCAACCGGGCCTTGAGCAAACTTAAGGGACTCCCTTTGGGCCAGCGGCCGCAATATGGTCGTGTGCACGGCGCTGGAGATAGCGCCACGTGGAAGGTGTTTTACAACGAGGGCCCGGAGGCCAAGAAGTAGAAAAAGAAGTTTAGTCAGGCGGACATCGACGCGAAGGTGAAGCTTGCAGTCGAGAAAAAAGGAGCTGAGGACACAAAAAAAACAGCCAAGGAGAAAAATGAGTTGCTACAGCAGGCAGTCAATGCAGTTGTAACTGCCTGCAGAAATGATTTCGCTACTAACTTGGTTCCAGCTATCATCAACTGGACGAAGGAAAATCCAGACAAGACAGTACATGATTTCCCGTTGCCCAGTTTCGTCGGGAGCAACTCGGTGAACAACAACACCACCGCACCATCACTTGCTCACGCAACCGGGCCTCCTCTCGCAGTCACTCCCGCTCAGAGCAGCCCATCCTCAATCTCTAGCGCGCTAGGTGCGCCTTCATCTTTGGCTGAGCTCGACGCCCTCACGGTAATTACATGTCGCACCAACATATATATAGAATATTCCATTTTCGTTGCCTTTTGGATGTTTTACGCCATAGACATGTGTTTGCAGGCCGAAGAAACCCCGTGCACCATACTCTACTTGATCAAAGGCCAGATGGTGGACGTGAGGAAGGGAATGATAATGAACCCCTTGCAACCCACGTTCCACAACCAGCCGATCCCCGCTGGGCACTTCAGGGTTAACTTGTCCAGTGTGAAATCGGGGCACGAGGATTTGCCTCCTCCATTATAGCATGTGGGAGAGGACGACGAGACCCCGCCGCGGATTGGAAGCTGCAAGGGTTGGGTGCTGCTATGGCCGAAGAATCTTATTCGTTTGGAGCCGGCCGAGAGCACACCAATAACCACACATCAACAAGCATGTGCAGAGACCACCACACCACCTATGCAATTACCAGCTCCTGTAGTGCCGGGTGAGAGCGGCGGACGACGTGATGAAGGGGGTGAAATAGTACTGGCTGATGTAATCGGTCCTGTAGAACAGAGAATGGATGATGAGACAAAGGTCGGCCCAATGGCTTTCCTCAATACAAACGCGTATGACTGTGACTTAGATATGATGAGTCAACCATATGATGAATCGGGCTATCGGCATGCTAATGAGGATATGGATGATCTTCATGAAATCCTCACAGGACACGCCTGAAGATGCCACCACAACACAGGATCAACTAGCCGTGGCTTGTATAGTGCTTAGCCCGGGAACACTGGGGCAGGGGTTAAGGAAGGGTCTGGAAGGTGTGCCCAAGAAAAAGGAGAGGAAGAGATCGGGGAAGATAGCTGCCTCCAAACAAGCCAGAGCACATAGCAGCCAGACGATGGATTCTGAAGAGCGTGTACCCGTGAAAGGTGTGGCCATGTTCCATCTCATGGGTGAGCTGATGCTACCACTGAAACCGCTGGAGGCACTATTAGGGGAACTCAGGAGACTGCACGACCATGTGCTGTCGACTGAGAAAAGCCTACTAGCCTTGAAGGATCTAGGATATCCGACATACGCGGCTCGTGTGCCTGAGGGGAAGTGCTACGTCGACACATGGCCCGCGGAGGTGTTCTTCCTATGGTTTGACCATATCTTTGAGATGTTTCTGACAAGGTGGCTCGATTTTACAATCGTCCGCCTTTTTGCGCTACATATGAGCTCCGGCATGAAGAGAGAAGAAGTCTCGCAAATCTGTGTGGCGGATCCGTACTACATGCACGAGTCTTTCTTGAGTCTCGGTGACTTTGAGCGTGAAACTGCTAGGGACTACCTCCAAAACATCATGTTACAGAATAAGGACCAGGAAATTGTCCTCCTGCCTTATCATCCAAAGTAAGTCAGTTCCGGACAACCCTTTCGTACATTTCAATCATTCCTTCTTGCTCATATGGAGAATAATTTGAGGTGTCTTTTCCCCGCAGCAACGGGCTCGCCGTCCTTATCGTTCTTTACCCAGGAGTCTCCCATGTCGTGTATTTCGACCCTTCCAGAGACTACGAGAAGAAGGACTACACCCACATAATGAATATTCTAGATGATGCTCTCCAAGGCTTCAGCATTAGAGGTGGCCACATGCAGATCAGGAAACAAAGGAACAAGAAGATGGGTTTCGCGCATAAAACTAACTTCTGCTGCATCCATGTCCCAAAACCAAGAAAGAAAGATGGATTCTACATCCTCCATCTCATGATTGAGTTCAACAGGGATCACCAAAAGCTTCGCATGACAAGCAGAAATGATGATCATATCAACAAGTGGGTAGAATCTCATGGAGAAGCGGATTATAACCTTAGAGATGACTTCTTTCGCATCCAAAGGGGCATTGCAATGATCATCATGAAAGAATTCGTCGATGAGAAGGGGATGTTCCACCACAGCCCTATATCGTGAGCTGACGTCCGAACTCGCATAGGCATGCAACGTCATGACCTCATGCCGTTCAAGAAGCTAGGGTCCATCCTCGATGATATGGAAACAGCTCCTGCACACAAATAACAACCACTCGCAACCCGACGTGTTAAAGGGGTTGTCAATACCTTTCGGGTAACGGCGCCAGAAACGGTGCGTGGACGGGAGAAAGTTGTAATAGATTAAATAAATAGATCACAAATAAATAGAAGTGCAGCAAGGTATTTTTGTATTTTTGATTTAATAGATCTGAAAATAAAAGCAAAGGAAAAGTAGACCGCAAGCAAATATATGAGCATGAAGACCAGGGGGCCGTAGGTTTCACTAGTGGCTTCTCTCGAGAAAGATAACAAAAGGTGGGTAAAAAAATTACTGTTGGGCAATTGATAGAACCTCAAATAATTATGACAATATCTAGGCAATGATCATTACATAGGCATCACGTCCAAGATTAGTAGAACGACTCTTGCCTGCATCTACTACTATTACTCCACACATCGACCGCTATCTAGCATGCATCTAGTGTATTAAGTTCATGGAAAATGGAGTAATGCAATAAGAATGATGACATGATGTAGACAAGATCAGTTTATCTATGGCGGTAGATATAGATCTCGTCTTTTTATCCTTAGTAGCAACGATACATACGTGTCGGTTCCCTTTCTGTCACTGGGATCAAGCACCGTAAGATCGAACCCACTACCAGGCACCTCTTCCCATTGCAAGATAAATAGATCAAGTTGGCCAAACAAAACCCAAATATCAGAGAAGAAATACGAGGCTATAAGAGATCATGCATATAAGAGATCAAAGAAACTCAAATAACTTTCATGGATATAAAAAGATATGACTGATCATAAACTCAAAGTTCATCAGATCCCAACAAACACACCGCAAAGAGAGTTACATCATATGGATCTCCAAGAGACCATTGTATTGAGAATTCAGCGAGAGAGAGAGCCATCTAGCTACTAACTACGGACCCGAAGGTCTACAAGGAACTACTAACGCATCATCGGAGAGGCACCAATGGAGGTGGTGAACCCCATCCGAGATGGCGTCTAGATTGGATCTGGTGGTTCTGGACTCTGTGGTGGCTGGATGAGTATTTCGTCGACTCCCCTAGGGTTTCTGGAATATTGGGGTATTTATAGAGCAAAGAGGCGGTCCGGGGGCACTCGAGGTGGGCACAACCCACCAGGGCGCGCCTGGGCCTCCGGGCGCGCCCTGGTCGATTGTCCCCTCCTCGGGACTCCCCCCAGGTGCTACCAGGGCCCAACTTCTTCCTTTTGGCCCATGAAAAATTTCCGTAAAGTTTTGTGGCATTTACACTCCGTTTGATAAGGATTTTCTGCGATGTAAAAACATGGAAAAAACAGCAACTGGCACTTGGCACTATGTCAATAGGTTAGTACCAAAAAATGATATAAAATTATTATAAAACATCCAAGATTCATAATAAAACAGCATGGGACAATCAAAAATTATAGATACATTGAAGACGTATCAGCATCCCCAAGCTTAACTCCTGCTCGTCCTCGAGTAGGTAAGTGATAAAAACAGAATTTTTTATGTGAAGTGTTGTCTATCATGTCATATCATATTCTTTTCTTTATAGCATGGACATTTGGACTTTAATATGATTCAAAGAAATAGTCTAGTTTTGAAATAATAATTTAGATACTCAAGCATATCAACAAACAACCATGTCTTTCAAAATATCAACGCTAAAATAAGTTTTCCTAGCCCATCATGCTCAAACATTGATCCATTCATGAAACACACTCGAATATTAACTACACCCAATACTTTAGTACGATCATATTGCCTCCTAGTTGGTGCTTTTTTTATAAGAGAAGATGGAGACTCAAATTTCAAAAATAAAAATTGTATAAAGTAAAAGAAAGGCCCTTCGCAGAGAGAAGTATGGATTTGTAGAGGTGCCAGAGCTCAAAGCGAAAAACTTAGAGATAAAAAAATTTGGGAGGTGTATCCATCCCACCAACGAAAACGACTTAGAGTTCCGAACACTTTCCATGCTAGATATGCCATAGGCAGTTCCCAAACAGAAAATAAAGTTTATTCGTTTTTCCACCATAATTTCCCTTTCCATGGCTAACCGTATCCACGGGTGCCCTCCATACCAACACTGTAACGCCCCAAGTACGATGCTCCAGTTGCCTTCCATTTATTTTAGTTGTTTCCGTGTGTTTATTGTTTGTTGCATTATCATAATTGTTTTGCATATTTCATTTCTATATGTTTATGCCACGACCATGTTGAGTGCCTTGTCATTTTTGCTTCTTGCATCATGTTCATCTTTTATTATATTGCATTTTGCCATTCTTGTTTGTTTGCCATGATCATCTTGCTTCGTTATATGCTTCATGGTTGTGATGTGTCTCTTGTCATTTTGTTGCATTGCATCATGATCATCATGTGTGTTGCATTTTTCATGTTGTTGTCTTGCTCTATGCATGTTGCATGTGACCCAACCCCTTGCTATGTCTCTCAAATCTACCCATGCATCAACACCTCCTTCTTCCTTCTTATTCCATTCATTTTTTGCTAGTGCCATTTTCTGTCCTCCATAAATGTTCATTCTTTTCCTATAAATCCTGCTCACTGCCTTACACCTCTCTGCCAAGTTTCATCCCATTTGGAGTTTTTTTGGTTGGGTTCAAAATGGCTCAAGTTTGAATTTAATTCAAACTTGAATTATTTTTCTATCCCAAAAAAATGTCCAAACCATTTTATTCGAATTGTGTGTAGATCCAGGATCTTGGATCTATTTCTGTCTCAGCCTACTCCCTTCCTGATCTCCCTGTGCATTTCTGCTCTTGTTATTCTGTCTAAAAAATTGGAGAAAAGAAATGAGGAGAGAAAGGAAGAGCAGCCCAGCAGCCCATCTACTTCTCTCCCCAGCCAACCCAGCCCCTCTCCCTCACGCCTACCTGCTCCGTTGCTCGCCGTCTCCCCTCTCTGCCTACAGGAGCGCCCGGCGCCGTGAGCCTGAGCTCACGGACATCGAGGGCAGCCGTCCCTGCGCCCCTATATTACCAGTGCACCCCCTAGGGTTTCCTCCTCCTTCCTCCTTCCCTCCTCGCGCCGCCATCTCTCTTCCTCCCCTCTATTTTCCCTTCTTCTTCAAGAACAGAGAACAGCCGAGAGCTTCGTCATTGTTTGCGTGGTTGGAGGCTACCACGGTCTGTTCTGTCATGTCCATCTTCTTCCCCGACGTCGCCTTCGTCGACTCCGACCACTACGGCGCCGTGGGACGTCAAGACGGTGCGCCGGTGTCCTCTGCTTCCCCTGCGACATGGACACCAAGCCGGAGGCCGTTCTCTGCTCGCCGTCGTCTTGTCTTCTTCCTCGGGTGAACTTGTCGCCGGCCGTTTTCGTCGCCCCTTGCGTCCCCGAGCTAGAACGACTCCTTCAAGCCCCTCAATGTGAGCAGACGCACCTCCCCACCAGATCTTCTCATCTGATTGTGCCATGTTTCGTCCATCTCTGTCGAGCCCGAGCGCTCCCACGTCGGACGTCGTCTCTGGCGAGTGTTCCGATCTCTCCTCGTTGCCCGTGTGCATCCAATAGGGACGAATCGTTCTATAGAACCGATTCCCTCTTTCAGCTTGCCGTTTTTATCCCTGGTTCGTCGGGTCCGACCTCCTCTGCCGCTCCCTGTGCACAGCACCACCGCCTCCCCTGTCTTGCTCTGCTTTGAGGTTGTCACCTCATTCAAATCTTTCAATCGTTCCGGTGCCGTTTTTTCAGTGGGCCCTAACCCACAAGTCTTTTCCCAGGATCTTACCTGACTATTCTAACTTCCCGGAGCTATTCTCAAATTCTTTTTGAAGTTTGATGTAAGTATGAATTTCATCAATCAGATGCCTTTCCAAGATAGTTTCCAAATTCTTTTATGTTCGGTTCAATATTTCATCTTTTTATTCTTTCAGAGTGTTTCAACAAATTCTTCAAGGTGTTTCTCATCGTCATTCTCAACATTTGAAGAACGAAGAAGAGTTTCTTCTAAAATCTTGCCCGTTCTCTCGAAGATTCGTGGCGCCAGCTCGATGTTATCCTATCAAATTGTTTCCAGTCATGCAAATTCTTTTCATCCATCCGGAGCATTTCAGGAGTTGTTGTCTCTGTTGATCATCCGGAGGCCATCTTTTCAGAATATTTCTTCATTCTAAGTTTCAGATTCGTTCTTCAATTATTCTATATCCGTTACCCTTCGGTCGTCTCAATATTCTTCCGGTGCTTCGTTCAAGTATTTTTCAATCAGTTCGCGATCTCTTTGTTCTCTTGTCTCTAAATTCCCTCAAGTGTCTTCGTGTTTTTCTAATTCTTTCTGGTGATTCATCCTCCTTCGTCATTCAATTTTGAATTCTTACGGTGGTTCGTTCAAGATTTATTTTCTGTTGTTATCATATCAATTCATTCGTTTCTTTCCAATCCTACCGGTGGTTCATGAAGACCTTCCCAAACTTCGTCCTATATCCCCCTTTAATCTTTTCCAATGCGAATAAGTAGTATGCAAATCCATTGTTTCTCATCAATTTAATTGGCGGAGGATAAGCATAACATAATTCTTGTTCTTCTTTCATCAAGTGATCAATTCCTTCCTTCGGAGATTTTTCATGATGTCTCTCGGTCCCAGTCATTCTTTTCTTTTCCGTAGTGCCAAGTTTCTCGCTTGTCTCGTCGCGAAGTTCCACCTTAATCATCGCAAGACTTTTATCTTATTCTTTCCATCCCTCAAATCAATCTCATAATCCTTTGTTACCGGAGTATTTCACGGTGGTCCGTCAGTATTTAATTCATTCTTCAAGTGTTCATCAAGATTCTTGTTCAAGGAGTTCTAGTATTCTTCCTTCTTGCATTCCGAAGTGCAATTCTTCCCGCCTTATCTTTTGAGGTGGTGTTATGTCATTTTTGACAATTTCTTTGTGTTTCATGTTTCACAAGTTTAGAAATGAGATATTTAAACCCATCACTTTCTTCCTTGGAGTTATCTTGGTATACTTTTCACCTAAAGCCTTCCATTGGGAATGTTGCTCCTTGTGATGATTACTTATGATCCAAGTTTTCTTGTCACCTCGGTGGAAGAAGCATTCTATCTTTTCTAGCTCCCAATCCAATCTATTGTTTTCCATAGTGGTAGAATTTCGCCTCAATTGTGAGAAGTTTTCCTTGAGCCCACTACAAGTTTATTCGTTTCGTTGTTGGTTTTTCCAACAACTCCGGTATAACCTTCTTGGAAGGGTGCTCTCCAAGCTCATTTGTGGCAGAAATTGGCATTTTCTTCTCCATTCCTTTATTCCAATGATCTATCTTCTATTATTTCTTCCGGAGGCATTGTGATGTTGCTCTCGTCACCCATCAACTCGTTTTTGCCAAGATCATGTTCTTTTCTTCGATTATCCATTTAACCGTAGTGTTGTGTCATCTCTTCAAGTTATCTTATCAAGTTTGTTCCTCTTGTCAACCGGAGTGCTGCCGAAATGCTCCTTCGCGTTCCTTGTATATCTCGTTCCAACCGGTGTGGTTTCATATTCTTTGGTTCGTTAAGCCCTTGTCTCTTATCTTTCAACCGACAAGGTTCTCGAATGTTCCTTGTTCCTCTTTGCTAACGGAGTGTTTGCAATCTCGTTCATCTCCATTGTATTCTTTATTTCAATTTGACCAACCTCTCAAGGCTCGTGGTTTCACTCGTTTGTCAAAGAAGCAACTTTGTTTTACCTCTTCCTCTTCCGTTTCTCTCCGGCACCATCCGTAGATCTCGGGACGAGATCCTCTTGTAGTGGTGGAGTGTTGTAACGCCCCAAGTCTGATGCTCCAGTTGCCTTCCATTTATTTTAGTTGTTGCCGTGTGTTTATTGTTTGTTGCATTATCATAATTGTTTTGCATATTTCATTCCTATATGTTTATGCCATGACCATGTTGAGTGCCTTGTCATTTTTGCTTCTTGCATCATGTTCATCTTTTATTATATTGCATTGTGCCATTCTTGTTTTTTTGCCATGATCATCTTGCTTCGTTATATGCTTCATGGTTGTGATGTGTCTCTTGTCATTTTGTTACATTGCATCATGATCATCATGTGTGTTCCATTTTTCATGTTGTTGTCTTGCTCTATGCATGTTGCATGTGACCCAACCCCTTGCTATGTCTCTCAAATCTACCGATGCATCAACACCTCCTTCTTCCTTCTTATTCCTTTCATTTTAGCTAGTGCCATTTTCTGTCCTCCATAAATGTTCATTCTTTTCCTATAAATCCTGATCACTGCCTTACACCTCTCTGCCAAGTTTCATCCCATTTGGAGTTGTTTTGGTTGGGTACAAAATGGCTCAAGTTTGAATTTAATTCAAACTTGAATTATTTTTCTATCCCAAAAAAATGTCCAAACCATTTTATTCGAATTGTGTGTAGATCCAGGATCTTGGATCTATTTCTGTCTCAGCCTACTTCCTTCCTGATCTCCCTGTGCATTTCTGCTCTTGTTATTCTGTCTAAAAAATTAAAGAAATGAAATGAGGAGAGAAAGGAAGAGCAGCCCAGTAGCCCATCTACTTCTCTCCCCAGCCGGCCCAGCCCCTCTCCCTCACGCCTACCTGCTCCGTTGCTCGCCGTCTCCCCTCTCTGCCTACAGGAGCGCCTGGCGCCGTGAGCCTGAGCTCACGGACATCGAGGGCAGCCGTCCCTGCGCCCCTATATTACCAGTGCGCCCCCTAGGGTTTCCTCCTCCTTCCTCCTTCCCTCCTCGCGCCGCCATCTCTCTTCCTCCCCTCTGTTTTCCCTTCTTCTTCAAGAACAGAGAACAGCCGAGAGCTTTGTCGTTGTTTGCGTGGTTGGAGGCTACCACGGTCTGTTTTGTCATGTCCATCTTCTTCCCCGACGTCGCCTTCGTCGACTCCGACCACTACGGTGCCGCGGGACGTCAAGACGGCGCGCCGGTGTCCTCTGCTTCCCCTGCGACATGGACACCAAGCCGGAGGCCGTTCTCTGCTCGCCGTCGTCTCATCTTCTTCCTCGGGTGAACTTGTCGCCGACCGTTTTCGTCGCCCCTTGCGTCCCCGAGCTAGAACGACTCCTTCAAGCCCCTCAATGTGAGCAGACGCACCTCCCCACCAGATCTTCTCGTCCGATTGTGCCCTGTTTCGTCCATCTCTGTCGAGCCCGAGCGCTCCCACGTCGGACCTCGTCTCTGTCGAGTGTTCCGATCTCTCCTCGTTGCCCGTGTGCATCCAATAGGGACGAATCGTTCTGTAGAACCGATTCCCTCTTTCAGCTTGCCGTTTTGATCCCTGGTTCGTCGGGTCCGACCTCCTCCGCCGCTCCCTGTGCACAGCGCTGCCGCCTCCCCTGTCTTGCTCTGCTTCGCCCGCAACCCGCTCTCGTGTGGCAGCTCGCCCGTCGCCTCGCCTCGCTGTGCTTCGCCGCATGGCAGCAGGTTTCTGCCCGTGTTCATGCACTGCCACTGCCTCGCCGTGCCTCGCTGCCATGGCCAAGACGAGCTCCTGCCTGAGCTTGTTCTCGAGCCCTTGCTCATGCCGTTTCCCAGCCCCTCTCGCAGCTCTCCGCAAGCACGCGTGCACTGTCTTCAGTTTCCGCACGCCCGCCGCAGGTTCTTAACCCCAACGGCCGTGGATTTTTCTTGCCCTCGCCATCGGCTGTCGCCGTGCAGCCATGGCCAAGCTCGACCTGTTCCCGAATAGCTCAAAAGAGCCTGGGAGCTATTTCTATCACGCACTCGTATCTAGCCCAGTGGCTAGAGCAGCCACTATCCAACTAGGAGGTCTGGATTTCGAATCTCAGGTGGCCCCTATTTCTTTTTATTGCCCTGCTTATTCTCTCTCACACGCAATGGGTCCGATCCTATTTCTTTTTATTGCCCTGCTTATTCTCTCTCACACGCAATGGGTCCGATCTGCTACTGGGCTTGCACAGTGCGTTCACTCCGGCCCGTGCATATTTTTTCAGTCTGTGCATTTTACCATTATCCAATGCATTCTTAGTTACAGAAAATGCCCCTGTTTTGTATTGCTAATAACTAATCATGCATGCATCCAAATTAAACAAACTATATATGTAAAACGCTTAGAATTTTATCTAGTTTCACAATATGCAACTTTCATCCCTATTAAAAATATTTAAAATTGCTGTTCGCATTAATTTGAATAGATGACATATTAAATGGTTTATTTCATAACTAAATAACCATAGCTCGGAATTAAATGTTCTTTATATGTAAATGGGGTAGAAGAATGCATAGATTAACTTGCTGCACTTTATTTTTCTGTTTAACAACATTAAAATTGTGTATGGGGCAGAACAGTACCAA
Organism: Triticum urartu; assembly: GCF_056163025.1. Classification (NCBI taxonomy): domain Eukaryota; kingdom Viridiplantae; phylum Streptophyta; class Magnoliopsida; order Poales; family Poaceae; genus Triticum; species Triticum urartu. The sequence continues at coordinate 176,506,832 of NC_141879.1, forward strand.
ATTCATCAATTGCATATGAGGATTTTCCGGAATTGTTGTTTGTGGTTTCGGTCTCATTTAAACTTGCCTAAATAGTTAGTTTACTTATGCTTCACCTCTTGCCATGTTAACAACATTTAATCTTGTCATGCATCATACTTGGTTGTGCATCTTGCCTTGTTCATGTTTGTTTGTTTACTATGTTGTTTGCTTATTTCCGGTTGTGCTTCTTCTAGATAGTTCCCGTTTTGTTGCGGCCCCTATTTCTTTTTATTGCCCTGCTTATTCTCTCTCACACGCAATGGGTCCGATCCTATTTCTTTTTATTGCCCTGCTTATTCTCTCTCACACACAATGGGTCCGATCTGCTACTGGGCTTGCACAGTGCGTTCAATCCGGCCCGTGCATATTTTTTCAGTCTGTGCATTTTACCATTATCCAATGCATTCTTATTTACAGAAAATGCCCCTGTTTTGTATTGCTAATAACTAATCATGCATGCATCCAAATTAAACAAACTATATATGTAAAACGCTTAGAATTTTATCTAGTTTCACAATATGCAACTTTCATCCCTATTAAAAATATTTAAAATTGCTGTTCGCATTAATTTGAATAGATGACATATTAAATGGTTTATTTCATAACTAAATAACCATAGCTCGGAATTAAATGTTCTTTATATGTAAATGGGGTAGAAGAATGCATAGATTAACTTGCTGCACTTTATTTTTCTGTTTAACAACATTAAAATTGTGTATGGGGCAGAACAGTACCAAATTCATCAATTGCATATGAGGATTTTCCGGAATTGTTGTTTGTGGTTTCGGTCTCATTTAAACTTGCCTAAATAGTTAGTTTACTTATGCTTCACCTCTTGCCATGTTAACAACATTTAATCTTGTCATGCATCATACTTGGTTGTGCATCTTGCCTTGTTCATGTTTGTTTGTTTACTATGTTGTTTGCTTCTTTCCGGTTGTGCTTCTCCTAGATAGTTCCCGTTTCGTTGCGGTCGTGAGGATTCATTCATCTACGCTTGGTTCGTATTCGTAGCATCATCTTCTTCATGGACTCGTTCTTCTTCCGAGCAGGATTTCAGGCAAGATGACCATCACCTTGGATCTCATCACTATCATTGCCATGCTAGTTGCTTCGTTCTATCGCTTTGCCACGTTACCTACCACTTGCTTATCAAGCCTCCAAAATTGCCATGAACCTCTAACCTTTGTCACCCTTCCTAGCAAACCGTTGTTTGGCTATGTTACCGCTTTTGCTCAGCCCCTCTTATAGCGTTGCTAGTTGCAGGTGAAGATGAAGATTGCTCCATGTTGGATTATGTTTATATTGGGATATCCCAATATCTCTTATATTATTAATGCATCTATATACTTGGTAAAGGGTGGAAGGCTCGACCTTATGCCTGGTGTTTTGTTCCACTCTTGCCGCTCTAGTTTCCTTCATATCGGTATTATGTTCCCGGATTTTGCGCCCCTAACGCGGTTGGGTGATTTATGGGACCCCCTTGACAGTTCGCCTTGAATAAAACTCCTCCAGCAAGGCCGAACCTTGGTTTTACCATTTGCCTCACCACCACCTACTTTTCCCTTGGGAGTCGCTCTCTCGAGGGTCATCTTTATTTAGCCCCCTCGGGCCAATGCTTCTCTAAGTGTTGGTCCAAACTAGAGTCCTTTGCAGAGCCACCTTGGGGAAACTTGAGGGCTGGTTTTAGTTGTACGGTGTGCTCATCCGGTGTTGCCCTGAGAACGAGATATGTGCAGCTCCTATCGGGATTGTCGGCGCATCGGGTGGTCTTGCTGGTCTTGTTTTATCATTGTCGAAATGTCCTGTAAACGGGATTCCGAGACTGATCGGGTCTTCCCGGGAGAAGGAATATCCTTCGTTGATCGCGAGAGCTTATCATGGGCTAAGTTGGGACACCCCTGCAGGGTTTGAACTTTCGAAAGCCGTGCCCGCGGTTATGTGGTAGATGGGAATTTGTTGATATCCGGTTGTAGTAAACTTGAAGAAGTAAGCTCTTCTAAAATTCACCAACCGTGTGCGTAACCGTGATTGTCTCTTTTCGGGGTTGTTCGAGAGGAGAACACGGTTTTTGGGTTATGTTTGACGTAAGTAGGAGTTCAGGATCACTTCTTGATCATTACTAGTTGACGATCGTTTGTTTTGCTTCTCTTCCCGCTCTTATTTGCGTAAGTTAGCCACCATACATGCTTAGTTGCTGCTGCAACCTCACCACTTTACCCCTTCCTTACCCATTAAGCTTTGCTAGTCTTGATACCCATGGTAATGGGATTGCTGAGTCCTCGTGGCTCACAGATTACTACGCCAACATTTTCAGGTACAGGTTATACGATAATCATGACGCGAGAGCAATGTTTACTTGTGTTGGAGTTCTTCTTCTTCGTCGATCTTGGGTTAGGTTCTGGGTCGGCAGCCTGGGCTAGCAGGGTGGATGTCGTTTGAGTTTCTGTTTATGTTTCATCCGTAGTCGGATGTTGATCTTGTATATGATGTATTGTTGTATTCATGTGGCATTGTATGTCTTGGATGTATCCCCACTATTATGTAATGTTGATGTAATGATATCCACCTTGCAAAAGCGTCTTCAAGATGCGCTTCTATCCTTGGTGGGACCTTCGAGTTACTTTAGGATAGGGTCGCATCTTGGGCGTGACAAGTTGGTATCAGAGCCTCGACCGACCTTAGGAGCCCCCTTGATTGATCGTGTAGTTTTGGCCGATGTCGAGTCTAGAAAAAAAAACTTTTTCGGAGTCTAGTTATATCGGAGAATAGGAATTCTTTTTACTCCTCAGCCCCTTCGTCGCTCTAGTGAGAAATCTTGACGTAGGTGTTTTGAACTACTCCTCTTCTCGTTCAAATTTCTCTTTAGGATCACGAGGTTAGTTTTCGTTCGTTGTTCATCCTCTTTTGTCCGGCGCATTTCTCGTCAAGCTGATTCGACCCTCTTTGTCTTTTGGGAGATCAATCCTTAGCTCTTTTCAACCGATGTTGTTTTCCCTGTCCGAAGTTATCCTTGTTTTCCCCACCTGCCCACCCTTCTTCTTCTCGGAACCGGAGTCTGTAATCGAGTATCCATTCTACTAGTGCGAAGCCTTTGCATTCTCTCCTCAATTATTTCAACCGGTGCTTTTCTCTTCAAGTTATTCGTCGGTTCCCCGTTCCAAGTTGCCTTTGTTTTTCCCGCCCTCCCACCTTTTTTATTCCGGAGTCCGAGCCTTTATTCGAGTAATCAATTCAATTCGTGCGGAGTGTCTTCAGTCTTTCCTCAATAGTCTTAACCGGCGAAGTCTCGTCTAGTTCATCATTGTTTGTCGCATTTTCTTTTCGGTGGATCCAATTCAAGTTTTCGGCGTTGATCATATTCTTTTCCTTGAACGAAGTGTTTTCCCCTTGCTCGTTCCTCCTCTCGCCATTCTATTATCCCGGAGTGTTGAAGACATCTCAGAAGATTCGTGTTTGCATCCATTTAATTCGAGGTTGTCACCTCATTCAAATCTTTCAATCGTTCCGGTGCCGTTTTTTCAGTGGGCCCTAACCCACAGGTCTTTTCCCAGGATCTTACCTGACTATTCTAACTTCCCGGAGCTATTCTCAAATTCCTTTTGAAGTTTGACGTAAGTATGAATTTCATCAGTCAGATGCCTTTCCAAAATAGTTTCCAAATTCTTTTATGTTCGGTTCAATCTTTCGTCTTTTTATTCTTTCAGAGTGTTTCAACAAATTCTTCAAGGTGTTTCTCATCGTCATTCTCAACATTTGAAGACCGAAGAAGAGTTTCTTCTAAAATCTCGCCCGTTCTCCCGAAGATTCGTGGCGCAGCTCAATGTTATCCTATCAAATTGTTTCCATGCATGCAAATTATTTTCATCCATCCGGAGCATTTCAGGAGTTGCTGTCTCTCTCGATCATCCGGAGGCCATCTTTTCAGAATATTTCTTCATTCTAAGTTTCAGATTCGTTCTTCAATTATTCTATATCCGTACCCCTTCGTTCGTCACAATATTCTTCCGGTGCTTCGTTCAAGTATTTTTCAATCAGTTTGCGATCTCTTCGTTCTCTTGTCTCTAAATTCCCTCAAGTGTCTTCAAGTTTTTCTAATTCTTTCTGGTGATTCATCCTCCTTCGGCATTCAATTTTGAATTCTTACGGTGGTTCGTTCAAGATTTATTTTCTGTTGTTATCGTATCAATTCATTCATTTCTTTCCAATCCTACCGGTGGTTCATGAAGACCTTCCCAAACTTCGTCCTATATCCCCCTTTAATCTTTTCCAAAGCGGATAAGTAGTATGCAAATCCATTGTTTCTCATCAATTTAATTGGTGGAGGATAAGCATAACATAATTCTTGTTCTTCTTTCATCAAGTGATCAATTCCTTCCTTCGGAGATTTTTCATGATGTCTCTCGGTCCCGAGTCATTCTTTTCTTTTCCGTAGTGCCAAGTTTCTCGCTTGTCTCGTCGCGAAGTTCCACCTTAATCATCGCAAGACTTTTATCTTATTCTTTCCATCCCTCAAATCAATCTCATAATCCTTTGTTACCGGAGTATTTCACGGTGGTCCGTCAGTATTTAATTCATTCTTCAAGTGTTCATCAAGATTCTTGTTCAAGGAGTTCTAGTATTCTTCCTTCTTGCATTCCGAAGTGCAATTCTTCCCGCCTTATCTTTTGAGGTGGTGTTATGTCATTTTTGACAATTTCTTTGTGTTTCATGTTTCACAAGTTTAGAAATGAGATATTTAAACCCATCACTTTCTTCCTTGGAGTTATCTTGGTATACTTTTCACCTAAAGCCTTCCATTGGGAATGTTGCTCCTTGTGATGATTACTTATGATCCAAGTTTTCTTATCACCTCGGTGGAAGAAGCATTCTATCTTTTCTAGCTCCCAATCCAATCTATTGTTTTCCATAGTGGTAGAATTTCGCCTCAATTGTGAGAAGTTTTCCTTGAGCCCACTACAAGTTTATTCGTTTCGTTGTTGGTTTTTCCAACAACTCCGGTATAACCTTCTTGGAAGGGTGCTCTCCAAGCTCATTTGTGGCAGAAATTGGCATTTTCTTCTCCATTCCTTTATTCCAATGATCTATCTTCTATTATTTCTTCCGGAGGCATTGTGATGTTGCTCTCGTCACCCATCAACTCGTTTTTGCCAAGATCATGTTCTTTTCTTCGATTATCCATTTACCCGTAGTGTTGTGTCATCTCTTCAAGTTATCTTATCAAGTTTGTTCCTCTTGTCAACCGGAGTGCTGCCGAAATGCTCCTTCGCGTTCCTTGTATATCTCGTTCCAACCGGTGTGGTTTCATATTCTTTGGTTCGTTAAGCCCTTGTCTCTTGTCTTTCAACCAACAAGGTTCTCGAATGTTCCTTGTTCCTCTTTGCTAACGGAGTGTTTGCAATCTCGTTCATCTCCATTGTATTCTTTATTTCAATTTTACCAACCTCTCAAGGCTCGTGGTTTCACTCGTTTGTCAAAGAAGCAACTTTGTTTTACCTCTTCCTCTTCCGTTTCTCTCCGGCGCCATCCGTAGATCTCGGGACGAGATCCTCTTGTAGTGGTGGAGTGTTGTAACGCCCCAAGTCCGATGCTCAAGTTGCCTTCCATTTATTTTAGTTGTTGCCGTGTGTTTATTGTTTGTTGCATTATCATAGTTGTTTTGCATATTTCATTCCTATATGTTTATGCCATGACCATGTTGAGTGCCTTGTCATTTTTGCTTCTTGCATCATGTTCATCTTTTATTATATTGCATTGTGCCATTCTTGTTTATTTGCCATGATCATCTTGCTTCGTTATATGCTTCATGGTTGTGATGTGTCTCTTGTCATTTTGTTGCATTGCATCATGATCATCATGTGTGTTGCATTTTTCATGTTGTTGTCTTGCTCTATGCATGTTGCATGTGACCCAAGCCCTTGCTATGTCTCTCAAATCTACCCATGCATCAACACCTCCTTCTTCCTTCTTATTCCTTTCATTTTTGCTAGTGCCATTTTCTGTCCTCCATAAATGTTCATTCTTTTCCTATAAATCCTGCTCACTGCCTTACAACTCTCTGCTAAGTTTCATCCCATTTGGAGTTGTTTTGGTTGGGTTCAAAATGGCTTCAAACTTGAATTATTTTTCTATCCCAGAAAATGCCCAAACCATTTTATTTGAATTGTGCGTAGATCCAGGATCTTGGATCTATTTCTGTCTCAGCCTACTTCCTTCTTGATCTCCCTGTGCATTTCTGCTCTTGTTATTCTGTCTAAAAAATTAAAGAAAAGAAATGAGTTGAGAAAGGAAGAGCAGCCCAGCAGCCCATCTACTTCTCTCCCCAGCCGGCCCAGCCCCTCTCCCTCACGCCTACCTGCTTCGTTGCTCGTCGTCTCCCCTCTCTGCCTACAGGAGCGCCCGGCGCCGTGAGCCTGAGCTCACAGACATCGAGGGCAGCCGTCCCTGCGCCCCTATATTACCAGTGCGCCCCCTAGGGTTTCCTCCTCCTTCCTCCTTCCCTCCTCGCGCCGCCATCTCTCTTCCTCCCCTCTGTTTTCCCTTCTTCTTCAAGAACAGAGAACAACCGAGAGCTTCGTCGTTGTTTGCGTGATTGGAGGCTACCATGGTCTGTTCTGTCATGTCCATCTTCTTCCCCGACGTCGCCTTCGTCGACTCCGAAAACTATGGCACCGTGGGACGTCAAGACGGCGCGCCGGTGTCCTCTGCTTCCCCTGCAACATGGACACCAAGCCGGAGGCCGTTCTCTGCTCACCATCGTCTCGTCTTCTTCCTTGGGTGAACTTGACGCCGGCCGTTTTCGTCGGCCCTTGCGTCCCCGAGCTAGAACGACTCCGTCAAGCCCATCAATGTGAGCAGACGCACCTCCCCACCAGATCTTCTCGTCTAATTGTGCCCTATTTCGTCCATCTCTGTCGAGCCCGAGTGCTCCCACGTCGGCCCTCGTCTCTGGCGAGTGTTCCGATCTCTCCTCGTTGCCGGTGTGCATCCAATAGGGACGAATCGTTCTGTAGAACCGTTCCCTCTTTCAGCTTGCCGTTTTGATCCCTGGTTCGTCGGGTCCGACCTCCTCCGCCGCTCCCTGTGCACAGCGCCGCCGCCTCCCCTGTCTTGCTCTGCTTCGCCCGCAACCCGCGCTCGTGTGGCAGCTCGCCCGTCGCCTTCCCTCGCTGTGCTTCGCCGCATGGCAGCAGGTTTCTGCCCGCGTTCATGCACTGCCACTGCCTCGCCGTGCCTCGCTGCCATGGCCGAGACGAGCTCTTGCCTGAGCTTGTTCTCGAGCCCTTGCTCATGCCGTTTCTCGGCCCCTCTTGCAGCTCTCCGCAAGCACGCGTGCACTGTCTTCAATTTCCGCACGCCCGCCGCAGGTTCTTAACCCCAACGGCCGTGGCTTTTTCTTGCCCTCGCCATCGGCTGTCACCGTGCAGCCATGGCCAAGCTCGACCTGTTCCCGAAAAGCTCAAAAGAGCCTGGGAGCTATTTCTACCACGAACTCATACCTAACCCAGTGGCTAGCGCAGCCACTATCCAAGTTCGAATCTCAGGCGCCCCCTATTTCTTTTTATTGCCCTGCTTATTCTCTCTCACACGCAATGGGTCCGATCTGCTACTGGGCTTGCATAGTGTGTTCAATCCGGCCCATGCATATTTTTTCAGTCTGTGCATTTTACCATTATCCAATGCATTCTTATTTACAGAAAATGCCCCTGTTTTGTATTGCTAATAACTAATCATGCATGCATACAAATTAAACAAACTATATATGTAAATTGCTTAGAATTTTATCTAGTTTCACAATATGCAACTTTCATCCCTATTAAAAATATTTAAAATTGCTGTTCGCATTAATTTGCATAGATGACATATTAAAATGGTTTATTTCATAACTAAATAACCATAGCTCGGAATTAAATGTTCTTTATATGTAAATGGGGTAGAAGAATGCATAGATTAACTTGCTGCACTTTATTTTTTTGTTTAACACCATTAAAATTGTGTATGGGGCAGAACAGTACCAAATTCATCAATTGCATATGAGGATTTTCCGGAATTGTTGTTTGTGGTTCCGGTCTCATTTAAACTTGCCTAAATAGTTAGTTTACTTATGCTTCACCTCTTGCCATGTTAACAACATTTAATCTTGTCATGCATCATACTTGGTTGTGCATCTTGCCTTGTTCACGTGTTGTTTGTTTACTATATTGTTTGCTTCTTTCCGGTTGTGCTTCTTCTAGATAGTTCCCGTTTCGTTGCGGTCGTGAGGATTCATTCGTCTATGCTTGGTTCATCTTCATAGCTTCATCTTCTTCATGGACTCGTTCTTCTTCCTAGCGGGATTTCAGGCAAGATGACAGTCACCTTGGATCTCATCACTATCATTGCCATGCTAGTTGCTTCGTTCTATCGCTTTGCCGCATTACCTACCACTTGCTTATCAAGCCTCCCAAATTGCCATGAACCTCTAACCTTTGTCACCCTTCCTAGCAAACCGTTGTTTGGCTATGTTACCGCTTTTGCTCAGCCCCTCTTATAGCGTTGCTAGTTGCAGGTGAAGATAAAGATTGCTCCATGTTGGATTATGTTTATGTTGGGATATCACAATATCTCTTATATTATTAATGCATCTATATACTTGGTAAAGGGTGGAAGGCTCGGCCTTATGCCTGGTGTTTTGTTCCACTCTTGCCGCTCTAGTTTCCGTCATATCGGTATTATGTTCCCGGATTTTGCGTCCCTAACGCGGTTGGGTGATTTATGGGACCCCCTTGACAGTTCACCTTGAATAAAACTCCTCCAGCAAGGCCCAACCTTGGTTTTACCATTTGCCTCACCACCACCTACTTTTCCCTTGGGAGTCGCTCTCTCGAGGGTCATCTTTATTTAGCCCCCCCGGGCCAATGCTTCTCTAAGTGTTGGTCCGAACTAGAGTCCTTTGCAGCGCCACCTCGGGGAAACTTGAGGGCTGGTTTTAGTTGTACGGTGTGCTCATCCGGTGTGGCCCTGAGAACGAGATATGTGCAACTCCTATCGGGATTGTCGGCGCATCGGGCGGTCTTGCTGGTCTTGTTTTATCATTGTCGAAATGTCTTGTAAACGGGATTCCAAGACTGATCGGGTCTTCCCGGGAGAAGGAATATCCTTCGTTGATCGTGAGAGCTTATCATGGGCTAAGTTGGGACACCCCTGCAGGGTTTGAACTTTCGAAAGCCATGCCCACGGTTATGTGGCAGATGGGAATTTGTTGATATCCGGTTGTAGTAAACTTGAAGAAGTAAACTCTTCTAAAATACACCAATCATGTGCGTAACTGTGATTGTCTCTTTTCGGGGTTGTTCGAGAGGAGAACACGGTTTTTGGGTTATGTTTGACGTAAGTAGGAGTTCAGGATCACTTCTTGATCATTACTAGTTGACGATCGTTTGTTTTGCTTCTCTTCCCGCTCTTATTTGCGTAAGTTAGCCAGCATACATGCTTAGTCGCTGCTGCAACCTCACCACTTTACCCCTTCCTTACCCATTAAGCTTTGCTAGTCTTGATACCCATCGTAATGGGATTGCTGAGTCGTCGTGGCTCACAAATTACTACAGCAACAGTTGCAGGTACAGGTTATATGATGATCATGACGCGAGAGCGATGTTTACTTGTGTTGGAGTTCTTCTTCTTCTTCGTTGATCTTGGGTTAGGTTCCGGGTCGGCAGCCTGGGCTAGCAGGGTGGATGTCGTTTGAGTTCCTGTTTATGTTTCATCCGTAGTCGGATGTTGATCTTGTATATGATGTATTGTTGTATTCATGTGGCATTGTATGTCTTGGATGTATCTCCACTATTATGTAATATTGATGTAATGATATCCACCTTGCAAAAGCGTCTTCAAGATGCGCTTCTATCCTTGGTGGGACCTTCGAGTTCCTTTAGGATAGGGTCGCATCTTGGGCGTGACAAACACTTTCCAAGGAATTTATTATTTGACGACATAAAGTAAATTCAAATTTTTTGCACTTCGGGACGAGGCATCCCTAATACCTTTTCCTTACTCTCGTGCAATGAAAAGTGAATAAACACTCATCTTGAGAATAACACATCTAGCATGGAAAATATTAGCCACCCGTTACCGTTCCGCGAGCGAAACAAACACACAAAAGATAAGTTTATTTTGAAAATTAGAGATGGCACATGTAAATTTGCTTAGAACAGCAAAAGAATACCGCATATACCTGTATAGTGGACTCATGTGGCAAAACTGGTTTCGAGGATTTTGGATGCACAAGTAGAGGTCATACTTAGTGCAAAATGAAGGCTAGCAAAAGATTGGGAAGCGACCAACCAAGAAACGAAATAATCTCATAAGCAAGCATTAAGCATAATTAACACCGAATAATGCACCACAAGTAGGATATAATTTTCATTGCATGATTATTGACTTTCGTGCATGCATAGAGAATCACAAACCTTAACACCAATATTCTTACTAGAGCACAATTACTCACCAACGTAACTCACATATCACATCATCATATCTCAAAACTATTAATAAGAATCAAGATTATTTTTTGCAATGATCTTCATGGCATTTGTTATTTTTTATCTTTCCTGGACATCTATCACTTTGGGACTAATTTTCATGTGTTGCTTTTCATAAGTTCATACAAATATAAGTGAAGATCATGAGCATAACAAATTTTCTTTCTCTGAAAATAATTTAAGTGAAGCAAGAGAGAATTTCTTCAAATTTTAGTAACTCTCAAATAAATCTAAGTGAAGCAAGAGAGCATTTCTTCAAAAATACTAAGCACACCGTGCTCAAAAAGATATAAGTGAAGCACTAGAGCAAGTCCATTGCTCAAAAAAATTTAAGTGAAGCATAGAGAGCAATTCTAACAAGTCATGACATAATTTTGGCTCTCCCAAATAGTGTGTCCAGCAAGGATTGATGACTTAAAACACAAAATAAAACAAGCAAAGACTCATATCATACAAGACGCTCCAAGCAAAACACATATCATGTGACGAATAAAAATATAGTCTCGAGTAAAATACCGATGGTCATTAGAAGAAAGAGGAGATGCCACTCGGGGGCATCCCCAAGCTTAGTTGGTTTCTCATTCTTGGATAATAGCTTGGGATGCCAGGGCATCCCCAGGCTTAGGCTCTTCTATCCTTCTTTCATCCATCGTAAGATAACCCAAAACTTGAAAACTTCAAACACACAAAACTCAACAAAATCTCTGTGAGATCCGTTAGTGAAAGAAAGGAAAGCACTATTAAAAGTGTTGTGTCAAACCAATTCATATTTTGTTTTTGTATTATATCTACTGTATTCCAACTTTTCTATGGCAAAAACTTATCAAATAAAACCATAGAGCCATCAAATTAAGCACACAACACAAAGAAAACATAATCTTTGAAAACAGAACAGTCTGTAGCAATCTGACTTAAACGAAAACTTATGGAACTCCAAAATTTCTGAAAAAATAAGAAGACCAGAGAAATTTGTATGTTAATCTTCTGCAAAAAGAATCAGGGCAAAAGTTCTTTCTGATAAAAAATGAGAATTAATTTCGTGAGCGCAAAGTTTATGTCTTTTTCAGCAAAATCAAACAACTATCACCCAAAAAGATCCTACCTGTTCTACTTGGCACAAACCCAAATTAAAACATAAAAAACACAATCATAACAGTAGCATAATTGTGTAAACACACAAGAACAGAAAGCAAAAGGCAAAATTAAATTTTATTCATTGGGTTGCCTCCCAACAAGCGCTATAGTTTTACGCCCTTAGCTAGGCATAAAGCAAGGATCTAAGTTTTGTCATCTTCGTCCATTTCTTCAATCAAACACTTAGAATACCTCAAAGATTTAGCATAAAGATTTTCAATAACAACACTCCTAGGAATAAATTCAGAGATTTCTTTCTTGCTTATCACTTCAACAAAATCAGGGTGGATACTAATCATCTTAAGATCTCCTTTATTGCTATCACTAGAAGTTGTACCTTTGTTCTTAGATCTCCTAATCTTTATAGGAATTTCCTCAATAATTTTAGTGGTAGTAAAAGTCGTGCTTAGATTACTAAAGATTTCTTCCAATTTATCGATCCGAGATGGACTTTCTTCTATTCTTTCATGGATCAAGGTACCCCTCTCTTTTAACAACTTAAAAATATCGCCCTCTTTTGACCCAAGATTAGTAGCAAAACTATGCATCTTTTTATGTATAATTTCCATATGATCTTCAGTGAGCATTTTCTTTTCGACAGCATCTACTCTTTTCATAACATGCTCAAGAGTCAAAATTGTTTCATTAACCATAAGAGGTGGTGAGCCCACTAAATTTACCATAGCATTAAGAGCATCAAAAGGAGGACTCATTAAGAAATTTCCACTGGTAATCATATCATGGACGAATCTATACCAAGTGGTGATGCCAATATAAAAACAACGTAAGAGCACAACGGTAGATTGCTTACGGATAGATCTATTATGAGCATTGCAAATTATATACCAAGCATCTTTTAAATTTTCTCCTCCCCTTTGTTTAAAGTTGAGGACCTCGTCCTCGGGAGTGAAAGTAGTAGAGGAAGAACTATCAATAACGGAAAAAAGGAAAGCACACAAAAACATATCCAGCAAGAAAACGGCGAACGGAAAAAGAGAGGCGAATAAAACGGCAAATTTTTGTGAAGTGGGGGAGAGGAAAACGAGAGGCAAATGGCAAATAATGTAAATTGCGAGGAGATGAGATTTGTGATTAGGAACCTGGTTATGTTGAAGATCCTCCCCGACAACGGCGCCATAAATTCCTTTTGATATCGCTTGAAGCTACGTTGGTATTTCCCCAAAGAGGGAGGGATGATGCAGCACATCGGCGGTAGGTATTTCCCTCAGATATGAAACCAAGGTTATCGAACCAGTAGGAAAACCAAGCAACATAACATAAACAGCCCCTGCACACAAATAACAACCACTCGCAACCCGACATGTTAAAGGGGTTGTCAATCCCTTTCGGGTAACGGCGCCAGAAACAATGCATGGATGGGAGAAAGATGTAATAGATTAAATAAATAGATCGCAAATAAATAAAAGTGCAGCAAGGTATTTTTGTATTTTTGATTTAATAGATCTGAAAATAAAAGCAAAGGAAAAGTAGATCGCAAGCAAATATATGAGAAAGAAGACCCGGGGGCCGTAGGTTTCACTAGTGGCTTCTCTCGAGAAAGATAACAAACGGTGGGTCAACAAATTACTGCTGGGCAATTGATATAACCTCAAATAATTATGACGATATCCAGGCAATGATCATTACATATGCATCACGTCCAAGATTAGTAGACCGACTCCTGCTTGCACCTACTAGTATTACTCCACACATCGACCGCTATCCAACATGCATCTAGTGTATTAAGTCCATGGGAAAACGAAGCAATGAAATAAGAACGATGACATGATGTAGACAAGATCTGTTTATCTATGGCGGTAGATATAGATCTCGTCTTTTTATCCTTAGTAGCAACGATACATACGTGTCTGTTCCCTTTATGTCACTGGGATCAAGCACCGTAAGATCGAACCCACTATCGGACACCTCTTCCCATTGCAAGATAAATAGATCAAGTTGGCCAAACAAAACCCAAATATCGGAGAAGAAATACGAGGCTATAAGAGATCATGCATATAAGAGATCAAAGAAACTCAAATAACTCTCATGGATATAAAAAGATATGATTGATCATAAACTCAAAGTTCATCAGATCCCAAGAAACACACCGCAAAAAGAGTTACATCATATAGATCTCCAAGAGACCATTGTATTGAGAATTCAGCGAGAGAGAGAGAGAAAGCCATCTAGCTACTAACTACGAACCCGAAGGTCTACAAGGAACTACTCACGCATCATTAGAGAGGCACCAATGGAGGTGGTGAACCCCATCCGAGATGGTGTATAGATTGGATCTAGTGGTTCTGGACTCTGCGGCGGCTGGATGAATATTTCATCGAGATTTTTTATGGACCGGAAGGAAGAAGTTGGGCCCTGGTAGAACCTGGGGGGAGTCCCGAGGAGGGGTAGATCTGGTGGGTTGTCCCCTCCTCGGGACTCCCCCCAGGTGCTACCAGGGCCCAACTTCTTCCTTCCGGTCCATAAAAAATCTCTGTAAAGTTTCGTGGCATTTGGACTCCGTTTGATAAGGATTTTCTATGATGTAAAAAACATGGAAACAGCAACTGGCACTTGGCACTATGTCAATAGGTTAGTACCCAAAAATGATATAAAATGATTATAAAACATCCAAGGTTGATAATAAAACAGCATGGAACAATCAAAAATTATAGATACGTTGGAGACGTATCAGCAACCCCGTCCTAGGCCCTCTTGTCTTGGCGTGTTGTGTCTTGGGCTTCCGGGTCCAATCCGCAGGTAATTCCCCCGACAAGATTTGTTTCTCGGTGTGTCACTAGCGTTTTGTCGTTACTCGCGGCAACGTTGGCGGCCAGGGCGTGGCATATTCTCTAGAGCGAGGATGGTGGTTCGAAGGTGGTGGATCTGTCGTGTCATCCTCGACTTTGTCGATTGGATGCGACTGGTCTGAATGCAAGGTAGTGCTACCTCCTGAGCTTGCGTTGGTTTTTCCCTTGAAGAGGAAAGGGTGATGCAGCAAAGTAGTGTAAGTATTTCCCTCAGTTTTGAGAAACAAGGTATCAATCCAGTAGGAGACAACGCGCAATCCATCGAATACCTGCACAAACAAACACCAACCTTGCACCCAACATGATAATGGGGTTGTCAATCCCTTCACGGTTATTTGCAACGTGAGATCTAATAGAGATGGGTAAACGGTAAAGTAATGTTTTTGGTTTATGGAACGGAAAGTAAAAGATTGTAAAACAAAGTAAATAGGAAACTAGAATTGTAGATCGGAAACTTATATGATGGAAAATAGACCCGGGGGCCATAGGTTTCACTAGAGGCTTCTCTCAAGATAGAAAATACTACGGCGGGTGAACAAATTATTGCCGAGCAATTGATAGAAAAGCCCAAAGTTATGACGATATCTAAGCCAATGATCATGAATATAGGCATCATGTCTGTATCAAGTAGACCGAAATGATTCTGCATCCACTACTATTACTCCACACATCGACCGCTATCTAGCATGCATCTAGAGTATTAAGTTCATAAAGAACGGAGTAACGCCTTAAGCAAGATGACATGATGTAGAGGAATTAAGTCAAACAATATGATGAAAACCCCATCTTTTTATCCTCGATGGCAACAATACAATACGTGTCAGTTCCCCTTCTGTCACTAGGATCGAGCACCGCAAGATTGAACCCAAAGCTAATCACTTCTCCCATTGCAAGAAAAACCAATCTAGTTGGCCAAACCAAATCGATAGTTTGAGGAGACTTGCAAAGATATCAAATCATGCATAAAAGAATTTAGAGGAGATTTAAATAATATTCATAGATAAGCTGATCATAAATCCACAATTCATCAGATCTCGGCAAACACGTCGCAAAAGAGTATTACATCGAATAGATCTCTAAGAACATGGAAGAGAACTTTGTATTGAGAATCAAAGAGAGAGAAGAAGCCATCTAGCTACTAGCTATGGACCCATAGATCTGAGGTAAACTACTCACGCTTCATCGGAGAGGCAATGATGTTGATGTAGAAGCCCTCCATGATCAAATCCCCCTCCGGCAGGATGCCAGAAAAGGTCCCTAGATGGGATCTCACAGGTACAGATGGTTGCGGCGGTGGAAAAGTGGTTTCATGGTTCCTCTGGAAGTTTTTGGGGTATAAGAGTATATATAGGAGGAAGATCTAGGTCAGGAGGCCACCGAGGGGTCCACAAGGTTGGGGGCATGCCCTACCCCTGGGCGCGCCCTCCACCCTTGTGGTCGCCTCGTGGATCTTCTGACTTGCACTCCAAGTCTCCTGGGTGTCTTCTGGTCCAAGAAAAATCATAGTGAAAGTTTTATTCCATTTGGACTCCATTTGGTATTCCTTTTCTGTGAAACTCTAAAACAAGGAAAAAATAGAAACTTGCACTGGGCTCTAGGTTAATAGGTTAGTCCGAAAAATCTTATAAAATAGCATATTAATGCATATAAAACATCCAAAACAGATACTATAATAGCATGGAACAATAAAAACTTATAGATACCCTGGAGATGTATCAAGCATCCCCAAGCTTAATTACTGCTCATCCTCGAGTATGTAAATGATAAAAACAGATTTTTTTATGTGGAATGCTACCTAACATATTTATCCATGTAATTCTCTTTATTGTGGCATGAATGTTCAGATCCGTAAGATTCAAAACAAAAGTTTAATATTGACATAAAAACAATAACACTTCAAGCATACTAACAAAATAATTATGTCTTCTCCAAATAAATTGGCCAAAGAAAGCTTATCCCTGCAAAATCATATAATATGGCTACGCTCCATCTTCATCACACAATATATTCAAATCATGCACAACCCCAATGACAAGCCAAGCATTTGTTTCATACTTTTGACGTTCTCAAACCTTTTCAACTTTCACGCAATACATGAGCGTGAGCCATGGACATAGCACTATAGGTGGAATAGATGGTGGTTGTGGAGAAGACGAAAAAGAAGGAGATAGTCTCACATCAACTAGGCGTATCAATGGGCTATGGAGATGCCCATCAATAGATATCAATGTGAGTGAGTAGGGATTGCCATGCAATGGATGCACCAGAGCTATAAGTTTATGAAAGCTCAAAAAGAAAACTAAGTGGGTGTGCATCCAACTTGCTTGCTCATGAAGACCTAGGGCATTTGAGGAAGCCCATCGTTGGAATATACAAGCCAAGTTCTATAGTGAAAAATTCCCACTAGTATATGAAAGTGATAACATAGGAGACTCTCTATCATGAAGATCATGGTGCTACTTTGAAGCACAAGTGTGGCATAAAGGATAGTAACATTTTCCCTTCTCTCTTTTTCTCATTTTTTTTTATTTTTTGGGCCTTCTCTTTTTTTATTTGGCCTTTCTCTTTTTTTCCTCACACAAGACAATGCTCTAATAATGAAAATCATCACACTTCTATTTACTTACAACTCAAGAATTACAACTCGATACTAGAACAAAAATATGACTCTATGTGAATGCCTCCGGCGGTGTACCGGGATGTGCAATGAATCAAGAGCGACATGTATAAAAAATTATGAATAGTGGCTTTGCCACAAATATGATGTCAACTACATGATCATGCAAAGCAATATGACAATGATGATGTATGTCATAATAAACGGAACGGTGGAAAGTTGCATGGAAATATATCTTGGAATGACTATGGAAATTCCATAATAGGTAGGTATGGTGGCTGTTCTGAGGAAGGATATGTGGTGGGTTTATGGTACCGGTGAAAGTTGCGCGGTACTAGAGAGGCTAGCAATGGCGGAAAGGTGAGAGTGCGTATAATCCATGGACTCAACATTAGTCATAAACAACTCACATACTTATTGCAAAAATCTATTAGTCATCGAAACAAAGTACTACATGCATGCTCCTAGGGGGATAGATTGGTAGGAAAAGACCATCGGTCGTCCCCGACCGCCACTCATAAGGAAGACAATCGAAAAACATCTCATGCTCAAACTTCATTACATAACGGTTCACCATACGTGCATGCTACAGGACTCACAAACCTTAACACAAGTATTTATAAAATTCAAAACTACTTACTAGCATGACTCTAATATCACCATCTTCATATCTCAAAACAATCATAAGGAATCAAACTTCTCATAGTATCCAATGCACTTTATATGAAAGTTTTTATTATATCCCTCTTGGATGCCTATCATATTAGGACTAATTTTATAACCAAAGCAAATTACCATGCTGTTCTAAAGACTCTCAAAATAATATAAGTGAAGTACGAGAGTTCATCAATTTCTATAAAATAAAACCACCGCCGTGCTCTAAAAAGATATAAGTGAAGCACTAGAGCAAAGTTGCCTAGCTCAAAAGATATAAGTGAAGCACATAGAGTTTTCTAATAAATCACGATTCATGCGTGTCTCTCCCAAAAGGTGTGTACAGCAAGGATGACTGTGGAAAAATAAAAACCAAATACTCAAATCATACAAGACACTCCAAGCAAAACACATATCATGTGGTGAATAAAAATATGGTCTCAAGTAAAATTATCGATAGACGAAGACGAAAGAGGGGATGCCTTCCCGGGGCATCCCCAAGCTTATGATTTTTGAAATCCTTGAGTATTACCTTGGGGTGCCTTGGGCATCCCCAAGCTTAGGCTCTTTCCACTTCTTATTCCATAGTCCATCAAATCCTTACCCAAAACTTGAAAACTTCTCACAACACAAAACTCCAACAGAAAATCTCGTAAGCTCCGTTAGTATAAGAAAATAAATCATCACTTTTGGTACTGTTGTGAACTCATTATTTATTTATATTGGTGTAATATCTACTGTATTCCAACTTCTCCAGGGTTCATACCCCCCGATACTATCCATAGATGCATCAAAATAAGCAAACAACACGCGAAAAACAGAATCTGTCAAAAACAGAACAATTTGTATCAATCTGGATATTTGGAATACTTCTGTAACTCCAAAAATCCTAAGAAATTAGGTAGTTCTAGAAAATTTGTTTATTAATCCTCCGCAAAAAGAATCATTATTTTATCGCGCTTTTGTAAAAAATGAAAACTAATCTCCTGGGCGCAAAACTTTCTATTTTTAGCAGGATCAAATCAACTATCACCGTAGGCCATCCCAAAGGTCTTACTTGGAGCAAACACTAATTAAAACACAAAACCACATGTAAACAGAGGCTAAAAGAAATATTTATTGGAAAACAGGAAGGACAATATTGGGTTGTCTCCCAACAAGCGCTTTTCTTTAAAGCCATCTTAGCTGGGCATTGAGATTTCAATGATGCTCGTATGAAAGGCAAGAATTGAAGCACAACGAGAGCATCATAAAACATGTGACAAACACACTTAAGTCTAACATACTTACTATGCATGGACATTTTATAAGCAAACAAATTATCAAGGCAAGCAAAAACTAGCACATGCAAGGAAGAAGAAAGAAACCATAGCAATTTCAACATGAAGAGAGGTAATTTAATATCATGAAAATTTCTACAACCATATTTTCCTATCTCATAATAATTACATGTAGGATCATAAGAAAATTCAACAATATAGCTATCACATAACATATTCTCAACACGATCCAAATGCATGCGAAGTTAACACTCTTCCAAAATAGTGGGATTAACATTATATAAAGTCACCACATAGATTTTCTGGATGCCAAATCCTGAAGTCAAAGGCGACTCCCTCTCCTAGGCGACTTCCTCTCCTAGGCGACTCGACCACCGCTGGTGGCCACTCCGGCCCCGGCGGCCACCCCCCCTACCACTGGCCACTCCGGCAGTGGCAGCCACCACATAGTCATGGAGAGTCTCCACCATTGGGACTTCTCTCTGGGCTTGGCGATTGAATCTCAGGTACGTGACAAGTTTGGGTCCACGGTGCACTTCTCTTCGGCCAATCCTAGATCCTCCAAGGAATTCTTCCTTGTCGTCTCGTTCTCTTCGGCATCATTCACTTTGATAGAGGAATCAGTGGCCCTCGCGCTCCAATCTTGCATCGGTGGTCTCAGTTCGAGGTTTAGGGTTTTGCAGCTGAGTGATCACCGTTTCCGGTTCTCGGTAGCCTCAAATCGTGTGGGTCATTTTATCTATGGCCTTAAGGATCGGAATTGGCCATATTTCATTTGTCATTTTCATCTCTTTCATGGAGAAATTGAATCAGGTTGTGTTCGTTCGGAGATTGGTTGGCACGCGGGTAGTTTTCTTCCTGAAGTGGGTTTTCGTCCTATAGCTGTTAAATCTAAATGGCTTCAAGATCAACAGAGCAATTTTGATCAGCTGAGATTGGATGTTCAACTCCCGGTGCCTTTGAGATGTGATGATCATATTTCCTCGCCGGAGTTGAGCCCGACTCCGGCCGCTGAAGGCATCTCTTTTGGTCAGTTCAACTTTTCGATGATTTCGGATCCGGAGCTGAATATCCGGCTGGGGTATTTTATTTGTTCTCGAAAGGATAATTTGCACGTCATGCCTTCTTTCAAGGGATCTCGTTTCAAGGAGTCCTATTGGAATTCCATCTCAGATGAAAAGCTATATCATATTATGGATGGTTGGCAAGCGGGTTATTCTGATGCTGATGTTTCCTCTATGGTCCAGATCAAAGATGTGGCAACTCAGGAATATATTGATTCTCGTCTGCTGAAATGCTTAAGTTACACACGTCATGGCCATCTTGCCTCAGACTGCCCAGGTACATTTTGCCAACGTTGCATTCATCTCATCGATCAATGTTTATGTCCTGACTATCAGTATGATCGGATAGATACATGCATATTGGGCTGTAAGCTACATACCTGCCTAGCGTGTAAACATAGTGATCATTATACTACTAGTTGTCCTGGGCTTAAGAGGTGCCGATTCTGTAGCTTATTGGGTCATACTGTTTGCCATGGGGGATGGAATGGGCCAATTTATTGGTGGCGACCCAAGAGGTTCAAACAAACTTTGCCTGTTTTTGGGGAACGGGAAGATATCAGCCACCCAGGATGGCAGGATATACACGGTAAAAATCAGGGTTGGTTCTGGAAAGTGAAACAAAAAAATCCCGTGTACAAGTGACGTTGCTAGCCCTCATTGCTTGTCGATACGACTCCCTCCCCCGCAGCTATCAACTCCATCGCCTGGGGGGCCAATCAGATGCAGTCCTCCCAGTTTCAACCACCTCCCCTCCCTCCTCTGTTCTTGCCTCGCCTTCCCCTGTTCCAAGCCCGGAGCCCTCGAAAAACCCTAGTGGTGCCGCCATGGCGAACTTTCCGGTCAGGCCTTTCGCCTTCACCCCCGTCGGAGCACACATTGAGCGCGGGCCAGATCATCGCCTGTAGAGGAGCACTATCACTACAAAAAAATACACTTCCGTGATGATACGTGTTTGTCACAGTAGGTCGCTTTTTTGTCATGCATGTACATCCATGACAAATTTATGACAGAATCAAGATAGTCATACATGTGCTGTCGTAGAAGTGTTCCATGACATTACCAAAATTATCATCACGGAAGTGTCCACTTCCATGACGATAAATCACGCGTCACAGAAGTGCTTTCGTCAAGGGTGACCGACACGTGGCATCCACCATAACGGAATGCCGTTAAGCTATCGGGTCGGGTTTTGGATCCGATAACCCGTTAACAGCCCCGACCAATGGGAAATTTCCACGTGTAAAATTCTTATTGGCCGGACAAAACACGTGTCAGCTCGTCAGTGGGTTAGATAGGCGCCTATGATATGTCGACACATGGCACGACCCAATAGTGGCCCATTTAGCTTACAAAGCCGGTCCGTTTGACTTGGTCAAAAGTTAACGGGCTGGCCCATGAAAAGCCTGTTAACGGTCTCTTCGCAAATAGCCCATTTTACGGCCCGTTAGGCCCTAAAGGAAATCGGCCCAACAACGTCATGTGGGCCGTCGAATATAATACCAGCCCATTTCACTTTCGGCCCATGTATGGCCCACGACGTCTTTCGGCCCATATGAGGCCTTCGTATCTTTCGGCCCATTATAGGCCCACGGTGAGTCTAGCCCATAATGAAAAGTAATTTTCTTTATACCCGTTAACGGTCTGTGATTTACATGGGCCGTTTCCAGCCCGTGTTAGCTTTCGGCCTATTGACGGCCCATACGTTCTTGGGCTCCTTTTCGTCCCTCGATTACTTCCGGCCCGTTACTGGCATGTTCCCCTAATAGGCCAAATTCGGCCCATGGCAAGAGTCGGCCCGTTACTGGCCTGTTACACTAATGGGCCAAATTCGGCCCATGGCAAGAGTCGGCCCATTACTGGCCTGTTACTCTAATGGGCCAAAATCGGCCCATGGCAAGAGTCGGCCCGTTTCTGGTCTGTTAACCCGTTGCCCCGTTTCCAGCCCGTCCTATATTCTGGCCCATTAACGACCCGTTATGCCTGTGATAGAATTAAGCCTTTGCTGTCCTACGGCCTGTTAACGGCCTGTTACCGTGCTGGGCCGATACCAATTACGCCCGATTATGGCCCATGTAGACACATGTATCCGACGGCCCGAGGCCCACCGTTTACAGGCCCATTTATCGACGGCCCGTAGGAGACCCATGGATCCTACAGCCCGTATATGGCCCATGTAGTTGCGGCCACTAGCAAACCAGGGGAAAACAAGACTAGGAAATAGGTAAGGCCGAAACTAACGCTAGGCTATTAAGGCGATTGCACAGATTACATCCAGTCGGCATCAAAGATCGCCACCAGTGCAAATATAGGGAACACCCTACACTATACAAAAATGGCTTGCTGTTTTCTTCAGGCGGTGGCTGCACATTAAGAATACATTTTGTATCGCATCAAAACAAATTACAACTATATAACAAAAGGAAGGTTGGCATAAAACTTAACAGTCTAGCAGATAAATGCACCACCAGAAGTTCAGAAGCTCAGTTCATTTGACCTGACTGTTACGTTTTCATGTTGTATTGTCCGATGGAGCACCATAACCCTCGCCTTCATTTCCCCTAGGATCCTGAACAACATAGCAAATGTCTGATAGTCTGGTTTCAAAACCATGCATATCTTGACGACATCGAGCAATGTTTCTCCTTGTTTCACAAAGGGTCTCTGTTAGGGAATGGACTTGTGTCTGGAGCGCAGATACAACATTGCTTTGAGCTTGCATATCTTGATCATCAGGCACTTTGGACGATATTGCCTTAACAACCAACCCAGTATTACGCAGGAACGTGCTTTTGGCACTGTTAGTGGACAGGTACTGACCCACTGCAGCAAGAGCTGACATTGCGGTTATAGTTGCCTCACCACCTTCAGGTGGCGGTTCCACCATTTTTTCCATAGCTCGCTGAAAAGTTGAGGTTTTACATTAGTAGTACCAGAACAGGAGATATTAAGGAGGCAGCAAAACCAAACAAAATAGCTTTGGTCTATATACAGAACTTATTCTGGTGAACCCATGTAAAATATTAGTTGTATTTTATTGCAAAGTACATAATAAAACCAGGTTCCAAACATATGACCATGTACCATCGGTAATGTATTGTCTATTTCTTCACATTGTATTGAGGGCTAAGGATGAAGAGACGAAGTTTATAATACGGTAAGAATAGTATGACGTCATTCATATCACAAAACAACTGAGAACAGACAAACAGGTAATTGTAACATTGTGTGGGCAAGTCCAGCATGGAACTAGATTACGGGTCAAGATCAAAGGAACATCACTCCTCTCTTTTAAACCTTGTAAGGTGCAATGATACGCTAAGACAATTGTGTATAAAATTGAAAAGAATAATAGACATTGGCTGCAAACCATGCAGTTGAAGGCACAAGTCAGAGTAAGTAGTAGTTAAAAGGCATGAGGATTAAGGACTTACAACAGTGGCTTTGACTGGTGTAGTCATGCCCTTCTTCTTGCTGGTGTGACAGTCCTTGAAGATTTCCACAGCATTTGGTTCAGGTACTTTTTGGTCCTTGCGGGCTTTCCTCTGCATTTGGAACAAGTCAATATAGATCTGATAATATGGTACAGCGAAAAGAGTGAAACAGCAGCTAATTACAAGAGCCTCGCAGTGTGCAATATAGCAACGAGATCATGTCGTCTGTTGGAATTTAACTTTCGTACGGTTGGCCTTGTTCTTTGAACAGTTCACCTACAAGAAGATAGATTTGTATGGCACATGCGTAAAATAGGACTTCAACATGCGATCTGATGACATATATATATATATATATATATATATATATATAATGTACCTGATACTTCGGATCGGACCAGTGTTTAACGAGGCCTCTCCAGTCTTCATCAGATATATTTTCCACTGGAGATGTTTGGGCAAGTTCACTGTTAGCCTTGCCTTCAAAGTGAGTTTTCCTCAAGTTATATCGATACTGTCGCAGAGCAGACTTGAAAACATGGGTGCAAGCTTGTCTGGTTGCATCATCTTGGCTATCCAACTTGAACCTCAACCTTTGAAAATTATGGGAGTCTCAATATCAGCAACCTAGAAAGTATTGGACAGAGCAAGACGATATTACTAGTTTCCATACATAACCATACTTACACATAAATGGTCGAGGAAGGTGTTGAACTGGGTTTCGTCTTTGCCATTCCTGTACTGAATCCATGTTGGGAGGATATGTACATGACACCTAACAGCAACCGCTGCCTCTGATACTAACTTGGCTGACTCTGTAGCATCACGTGGCCGTTTTAAACCTGCCTCAAAACGGATCTCCATTCTTCCTCCTCTAGATTTAGTTAACCTATCGAGCATTATCCCTGATGTTTGTTTCCTTTTGCGCCTAGGTGCTATTCCAACAACAAACATAGGAAGTGTTAGTGTACATCAAACTGTGAGACTACATATAAAGAAGCATGCAACTGTAACTTGACTCCAGCAACTACCTTCTTGCTATTGGAGCTCACAAGGTTCATCTGATATTGCCAACTCGTCTTGTGTCAAGAGTGCTTGGGAAGTAGTGTCAGGTGGCAAGGGAGCTTGGGAACGTGCTGCTAGCTCAGTTGACGCACGAGTACGTCGTGTAGTTGGTAGTACTGTGGTAGGTGTTGCAAGAACTAGGGCTGTCTCTACTTGTTTGGTGGAAGCTATTTGTTTCTGTTTGTCTTTTTTTGCAACTCGTGTAGCATGGGATGTCGTGTTTGTAGAATTTTCTGCTGGACTTTGACCTTCTATTGTACCATCAGTACCAGCAGAATCTGCAGGATTCATCCGCTTCTCATTCCCTGCTATTCTATGTTTCTTCCTCTTTGTCTGTGCCATGTTAAGTCAAGCCGACAAGAAAAATGAATAACAATTTAGTTCTTCAGAACAAACTGATGCGTGATCCAGACGAACTGAACTTTGATGTTAGACAACCACATGATAGGAGGATGTAATATGTATGAAAAATAGGACGGAAGAGATAACCAGAACTATGATGTGTAAACTAAGAAGAAGAAATTTCACCAAATTAGAAGCAATGCAATGGAAGGTAGACACCATATGAAAGATGCTACAAATATCGCTCTGCCAAGTTAACAGTGTCTCATCATAAATGGCGTTTAAACAGATGTGAAGCAGTACAAGAAATAAATCATATGCAAGATGCAAACAACATCACACTACCATGTTAGAGGTCTCTCGTCATTAGTGCCATTGCATATTCACAGCATTGCATATTCACAGCTTATGATGTGTAAACTAAGGAGAAGGCATTTCAACAAAATAGAAGCAATGAAAGCTAGACACCATATGAAAGATGCAACGAATATCACTCTACCAAGTTAAAACTGCCTCGTCATAAGTGCCATTTCAACAAATTAGTAGTACAAGCTACAAAAGAATGTGAGATGTAACCTATATCACACTCCGAAGTCAAACGTGTCTTATGATAAGTGATTGTTGCAGGTTACACAACAGTAGTAATATGATGTAAGAACATGCTGTGGTAGACAGATATTGTATGTTCTAGAAACAGGAACACATGTCTTACTCAAGTATAATGTGTAAAGTAAGCAGATGGAATTCAACAAAATTAGAAGCAATACAAGCTAGACATCACACATAACATGCAACCACATATAACAGTGCCAAGTTAGAGGGAGCATCGGTGATGCTGCACTAGGGGAGACGTGCTCATCATAAACACAGCTTTGTTGAGTGTCTA
The DNA here is from genome assembly GCF_056163025.1 of Triticum urartu. Classification (NCBI taxonomy): domain Eukaryota; kingdom Viridiplantae; phylum Streptophyta; class Magnoliopsida; order Poales; family Poaceae; genus Triticum; species Triticum urartu. Next base: position 176,532,656 of record NC_141879.1, read on the forward strand.
TGCATGTGTTGTCTTGGAAATCATCTTGGGGTGTGGAGGAGTAGAAACTGTAGAGGCCCTCCGTTCGGAAGGAGCACCTTTATCCGCTGCCTTGCTAACTTCCTTCCGCTTTATTGATTTTGAATTGTCAAGTAAAACCGACAAGAAAAAGCAATAAAATTGTCTCTTTAGAACTCATTCATGCATGATACTGACAATCACTACTTTGATGTAAGGCAAACACATGATACCAGGATGGAATATGTACGAAAAACAGGACGGCATGGAATGTTCACAACTGTTTGTGTAAACTAAGCAGAAACCATTCCAGCAAATAAGAAGCAATGCAAGCTAGACACCACATGAAAGATGCAACCAATATGACTCTGCCAAGTTAAAAGCGTCCCATCATAAATGGAATTTCAACAAATTAGAAGCAGCCCATGCTATAAATCATATGAAAGATGCAGCTAATATCGCACTGCATATACTAAAGGTGTCTCGTCATGTTGATTGATGCGGGATACAAAAAAACAATAGTTTTATGTAAGGACATGCTTAATAGACAGATGTACTATGTACTAAATACAGGAAGGCATGTCACATTAACAGGTATAATGTATAGCTAAGTAGACTAGCACATGCAGTTTAACCAGATTGGAAGAATTACAATCTAGACACCATATGAAACATGCAACCACATATCACGCTGCCAAGTTAGAGCAAGCACCTGCGATGCTAGTGTAGGGGAAATGTTGTAATCAACTACAGAGCTACGTTCACTATCTTCATGTAGCATTTTTGTTTCTTGAGTATCATGTCGGGAGGCTGACGCTGCATTCTTTAAATGAGGAGTAGTCCCCTTGCCTGCCTGTCTCGTCATAAGTGATTGATGAGGGATACACAAGAACATTAGTTTGATGTAAGAACATGGTTAATACATAGATGTACTAGTATGTACCAAAAATAGAAAGGCATGTCATATTCAAAGGTATAATGTGTAAGCTAAGCAGTTGCAATTTAACCAAATTGGAAGCAATACAAGCTAGACATCCGGCTGGAGTGGTGAGCATGATCATCTAGGACCTGAGAGACTGGTGGGAAGTGGGCTGCTTCGCCACCATCGCAGCTTTTTAGTTGGCTTCCAGGTGATGCCTATCTTTGCTGGGCTTGTCACTGGCTCGGCCAGTGCCCTGACTAGCTATTTGTCTTTTGGTGCTCACGGGATGGTGGTTCATGTAAAAAAATATCTTTCCTTATCTTACCGACTTCGGCCTTTCGAATACAAGCTAGACACCATATGGAACATGCAACCACATATGACACCGTGGAGTTAAAGCAAGCACCTGGGATGGTGGTTCATTGCGAGCGAGGTCATCAACTCCAGAGCTACGTTTACCGTCTCCATCTGCTGACACTGCACCCTATAAAGCCTTGAAATGTTTTTGGCCTAGCCGCGTACCAAGCTGGAGCGACTTCTCTCTATTCTTTTCTGCTTCTGTCAAGGCAGGGTCTGAAATACCCTTGCATAAAAACACAACAGTGAGAGTAAGGGTGAAGAGTGTGCAGAACTAGTGCACTGTAAAAGTAGTAGATAGCAGGTGGCTGAAAAATAAATGACAGGAGACATATGATAGCTCTACAACATTGCATGGCAAACAAAATTAGATTCTACACCGTATGATTTTGTAATATATGAGCACAGGAAATGCAGGTACTCCTCCAGCACACCACCACATGTGGTCATATCTAAGATAACAGTAGACTGAAAATAAATAGGCCAGTCGATTTTTTTAATGAACCGTCCGATCTATAAGGAACGGGCAGATGGCCTTCGTCTACCTCCCGCCAGTCACTGTTGATGATCTTTCTCGAACCGCCAGCGACCACCGGCCCAGACCCCTGCCTCCGCCGCCCCGCCCTCCCATCGACCTCACACCACCGTCGTGCTTAGCAGCGCCCCCAGGCCATCCCTTTAATCCCGGTTGACCTCCAGATCGGGCGCCAGTAGCTCTAGGCCGCACACGCCCCTAAGATAAACACCAAGGCGCTGCTTCCCCGGCGTAATAGGCATACTAGCGCCTGTTACGCCGGGGAATGCCTCCGTTAATTGGGAATCAACGGGCCAGAAATTGAAATTCAGGGGGGTGGACCTCTAGCTAAGGTGAAATAGTATATGAGGAGAAACCTTGTGCATCGCGAGTAACTAGGAACATCTAGTATCAAGAAGAAGCGGTCAACTAGTGTCTTCTGTGGGATGAATACCATGCAAGCAAAGATGTAAGATTTGCACGAATAAGGGAAGAGGAGTACCTTTTTCGGTTGCCGGTGTGGTCACCCCCAGATGTCGCGCCGATCTTCTTGTTTTTACCGGGGAAACCGATGTTCTGGAGGGTGCATGCTTGGACGAACCCATGGCCAAATTGTTGACTGTGTTGCCGTGGCCGTATGTCGGCGGAGGGGAAGCAGATCCGAGGCGGCGAAGGACGGTGTAGCAGGAACAACTCCGGTGCGGTGGAGGGTGGCGAAGTTGGAGCTGCAGCGGTGAGGCGCAGGACGGCGTGGTTGAACTGGCTCGGGTACGGACGGCTCGGCCTCGGCTTGAACTACTAGCCGTGGAGGGCGTTGCGGTTGAGGTCGCGGTGGACGACGACATCGGGGTATCGGCTCCGGCGTGATGGAGGAGGGCGGCGGTTGATGGGTGGGATGGGGTGGCTGACGGAGGACGCCGGGGTTTTGCGGCTAGTGGAGAGGTAGTTTTGGCACCCACGGAGTACGAATGGGGAATCGGACGGGTGGGGGGAACCATGTTTCGGTCTGGGACGCGCTTGTTTTTGGCTTTTTTGAACAGAAGATGGGACGCGCTTGTTTGAAATTTGGGGAAAGTACAAACTTTGTCCCCCTCTTAAATTTGGGACCTACTGCGGGTCGGGGGTAGGATGGTAATCCCAGGTGTCCCAAATAGTGGGCGGGCGTGATTTCGGCCGCACGCATGTGTGCGTAGGCGCCATTGTGTATGAATGTTTTTCGATGCGGTTGCGTGGCGTCTAGATGAAGCTACAAACCTACCCCCGGTTTAGACCTTTGGACGTCAGGCCGGTAGGTTTCACGGGTCGGAGTTATTAGAAAAGTAATTTCTTTGTACTACCAAACATTGGTCTCACGCGGTTTCGGGCGAGTAGAGGCTCTTTTGGCGCTTCGTTCGAAATTTTGAAACACAAGCATTCACGTTTAGAGTACTCTTGAACTATGAGGATTGACCTAAATATACAACGTTATATTTGACCTTGTATGTTTGAAAACCTCATTAAATTATCCGCTTCTTTTTGAAATTTTGACACTTGAAAATCCTATAACTACGATTAATTTGGAATGGAGGAGCTAAATTTGAATCTATTTTGTACACGACTACATATGCTATTATGTACAAAATCAGAGCAAAGATTGGTGCCCCCATAATTTAGGTATGGTTTACAAATGCCATGATATCAAATTCAAATAATTGAATGGACTTCATGTTGAATTCGATTTTTTAAACCACCTTAAGTTGAATTCAAATGTATGCTAGTTCATAGGTAGTAGCTATTTATAATGTCCATTGTGTAACTTTCATATGTATAATGTGCTTTACACACACAACATGAACTATACTCATGTTTATATTCGATTGCTAAAGCGATGCATTGTCTGGAGTTCAAAATACTAACTATGTGGATCAATTGTGTTGAATAATAACATAGACATGCTCAAATTCGATAGAATCTAGATGTCTGATGGATCAATGACCGCTCCTTATGCGAATTGCAAATATCATGATCCCATCATAATATTTGGATACAATTTATATCTTTAATCAATGTGTGGAGTAGTATTTTACGTGTAGTTTCACTATCCATCGGTGGTCTCTCACACATGCTCACACACTCTCTCCCGAGGTGTCTTTCTCGCACACATGCTCTAGATATAACCCTCCCTCTCTCTCGTAACCATTTACAACTGTTTTCACTAACCTTTATCACAAGCACTCTTCCTCTCGTAAACATACACACGCACAATCCTCATCGACCCTTTCTATATACATGGACCTGCCTACGTGTCTCATGTACGCACATTATCTTTACGCCTGTCTCTCACACATTGTCTCACACCTCTCTTCCTAATCGACGAGTATGATTCTAGCAGAGCATTCTGTAGGATGCCCCTTAAAGTTAGGTTGGATGAATAATAATATCAGAGATAAAGGGGTTACCTTAGTCCAAGAACCTAGGGTTACAAATCCTAGCCGGCTTTGTCAGTGGACACAGAGTCCTTCACAATTCTGCTATCTTTGTCTTGTACGACTAGTCATCCATGGGTCTTCCTAAATGCGTCACGGGCCGACCAATGTGGCGCAGGACGGAACAGAAGGAAGGGCCTCACCTCGACCCACCGGACCTCACGCGGTGACACACCCTCTGCCCCCACGTCTAATTATCTTCTCACACCCACACATACCAACACAAACACCACACACATAGAAAATTTCTCCTGGTGCCTCTATTCCCTCCCCCCTTGCATATACACACTCAACGGAATGGAATCTCTTGTCGTGACGTCATATTCGTCTCTCTCTAGACCACTCTCATTTCTCGAGCTATCTCTCCCACGCCCCCCCCCCCCCGTCGGCCCCTCTATCCATGCCTCTCTCGAATACGTAATACACCCACATACCTCTCTAGGCCCCGCCAAATGCATCAACTACACATTCACACATGTTACATCACGTACCCCATTGATCTAAAAAGCCCTCTCTTCACGTTTATTTCTCATACAACATTCCTTTTGAATAAAGTGTGGCCAAAAAAATATTTTAGAGTTTCTACATATATACAACATTACAAAGTTATATGGAGGAGTAGGAACGCTAATTTGCATTGCATGGTGCCCACAATGATATTTATTCCGCACTGTGAATTTGTATATTTTTATACTATATACAAAGTTAGTCATAATAAAGAGAAACGAAGAGCATCTCTCTCTCCATCGCATAACCCCCCCTGTACGCCCTTTCACGTATGCATACAAAACTATCTCCAGGTCCTCTAAAAGTAAGCCCCCTAGAAAATTCAAGCATGTTTCATCTTTCTCTCGCGATATATGCAATGACGATCATTGTATTTGAAGCGAAAGCACGATACGTACATTGGACTTCAGAATCCACTCATTACGGTCACCATTTATGTTTAGTGGTTATTATGCAGTCACGGGCTCACCGTACAACTCTGTATTTGCTCATGACATGACTAGTTGACCAATTAAACGCTCCACGTGGCACCTCTAGTGTTGCATCACATTATCTCACTACCATCGTGCCCACCTGTCGACTTGTATCTACTCTACATCTGCACTCTTATAAAATAAATAAAATACACTCTTATAAAAAACAGAGTTGGTGATGATGGTGTGCCTGCCATCCTGCAATATAGGTCGTCCGATTTATATCTGACGGATAGGAAAGAAACTATGGCAATTTTGCAAAAAGGTACCCACACACCTCTCCACATTTGCAAATAAGGCCTTCCCTCGTTCATCCTTTTCTCTCACAAGATAAACAAGTCATACAAATGCATCTTGATGTTACGTGCAACGCATGGGCATCTTGCTAGTAAGAATGAAAACAAACGACAAAAAAATATTTGGACAGTGGTTCGAAGTCATGACCGCGGGCACAGCGGACAAGGTGGCCTTGTATTGGTATGCTAAGTCGTCTGTTTTAACACACAGGAGCTGGTGTGGTGATTATACACACACGCATGCATGCACACGAACTGCATCCACGCAACACTCACACAAACACATGCACCCACGCACGCACGCAACACTCACACATACACACGCAGCCACGCACGCACGCAACACTCACACGCACGCACGCAACACTCACACGCACACACGCACGCATGCATGCACACACCAGTACACCACACGACCAACACACACTCTCACGCTCAAGTGCTCAACCTACACGTGCGTGCGCACACATCAGGCCCTGACAGACACATACACAACCAGGTGATTCCCGTGCACAGGTTGGAGCCTTGTCGCGCCTGCGTAAATTTGTGTTTATCTGACCTTTTGCCTATGCAAACTGACAGGTGGGACCCACAACAAACGTGCTCAATTTAACTAGTCAACATGGCGCCACGCAGACTATTTGGCCGGTCAACAGAGTGCAATCCGATGCTGAGCTGTGAGCAACTGACCGTATAATCACCGCAAAACGTATATAGTGACCGTAATCAGCTTATTCTGAAGTTCGGTGACCGTATTACGCTTTTCTCTCTATAGGCCCTCCAAAACTACATCTCTACACGTTCTCGCATGTTACATCTAACAACTATGCAATACAGCACTACTACTACACTCTAACACAATAAATCATATGTGTTTTTAGTTTTACTAGATATCATATTGTTACTTATAATTATTCAGTTTGCATACATTAAAATTGCCTTTGAAATGTATGGCCAGCATCATCTACCACGCGGGAAAAATCCCGTCCTTTCCTGTTTAATCGGGTTTGTATCGATGGATCGTGCGAAACAGCAAAACTATACTAGTACTATACAGTACAAGTGACAGTTCACTGGGCCGTCGTGTCGCCTACTCCTCCGTCGTAAGAGTGGAGTGCTCGCTTTCATAAATCTTCTAGTCCCTTTCGCCGACATGTGGGACATCAAGCTACCGGGTCCACGTGCCATACCGGAATACAGTGCAGAGCAGCCGGGGTGAAGCACCCCAGTCATGGTGCCGGCGTAGTAATGAGCAATGAGGCGTCAAATCACAAAGCTGCACCTTTCCCGCAGTTAAGTTGGAGGGACGAAGCAACCATCATTTCACTCGTTGCTGAATCCACTTCTCCCTCATCTTCTTCAACTTAACCACGTGTTGCTTCTGCCATTGTTCTGCCTCATGTGGGACGCGGATCGGCTTGGTAAAGCACTGACACGTGGGACCGCATGTTAGCAAACCGCCAAGACAATGTCCTCCGAAAATAAGAAGCCTAATCCTAGACTTACAAAGGGCTACGTAGTTGCTCAAATAAGAAACCTCCCCCGCCATCCGCGTGGAAAAATCACCTCCTTTTTACTAATCTCGATTCTATAATTTTTTAGATCAATATAATTGAGATTTGTATAGATAGCACACAGGAGCAAACCCAAGTGGTGCGGTTAAGGGCATCCACAATGTGTAGCCAAATGTGAAAATAGCTTTTGGCATCGTGGGAACCATTGTGGACGGTGTTGCCAAAGCCAAAAAGATGGAACCGAAGCTCCGTGATTGATTGATTGAAGGAATAGAAAAATGCAACGTCTCTCCTCTTTCTCCCATGCTTGGACGCATGTACTACTACAGTATAGAGCATAGAGTCTACTCCCCTGTCCCTTCTATCACAAATCACAAAGCAGTGAGGCGTCAAATCACAAAAGCACGGACGAAGCAACCATCATTTCACTCTTCGCTGACTCCGCTTCTCCATCGTCTTCTTCGAGAAGCCATCTCACCGCATTAGTTACTCCTAGTAGTACTAGTAAAGGACTTCCTGGATGCAAATAAGGCGGTTGTCTCGGCTTGCAGGAGGCACTTGCGAACGACTTACCGTGGTCTCCCTCAATGTTGTTCTCCGTCGAACGCACTTCGCCAAACCACCACAAAAAAATATCGTCGATGTCACCGCAATGGGGAAGGAAGTCAAATATAGTTACTACCTCCATTTTTTTGTACACAAGGCCAGTATATCAAAATTACAATTTGGAAAGGGCCACTAACACTAATCGAGGCAAAATTGATGGGGTTAGCAACCAAGGACATTAATATCCCCTGCATCCATGCGGAAGTGAGAAGGTTGGTTTGCAAGGCGCTGCATTCAAGCGATGAGGAGTGAGATGGTTAGCTCTTTGGTCTTTGGAGAAGAAAATATGCATTAATTGACACGTGAAACGAGTATTTGTATCGATTAAATCCCGCGAAGGAAAACCCAGCCTTTCTTTTTTAACACTAGTACTCCTAGTACGTACGTACTTATCCTGTTTGGGTCTAGGCCTTGCATTGCCAAACTTAGCCACACATTTTTGCCAAGCTTGCCTAAAGTTTTCAAAATGAGAAGGAGGTACACTTGCGCACGGCTATCGCGGTCGCACCGCACCCTCACACGGTCGCTCCTGCACGCCGCGGTCGCACCGCACCCTCACACGGTCGCTCCTGCATGCCGCAAACCCAACCAAGGGAACGCACCCTCATTGACACGTGTTGTCGCATGTGAACACACCAAACTCAGCCATCCTATTGCTGACACATATTTTTTGTTCATAGAGTATATTTATCCAACCACATGTTGGGGAGTATCCGTACGGCCCGTGCGGTGGTCTGCTGGGGAAGAAGAAGAGGTGAGGAAGAAGGGAAGAAGGGTTAGGAGACGTAGGATATTCATCCAACCGCCTGAAATGGTAGACTGACCCAATCCAGGCGACTTGCATAACAAATATATGTTTTTACACAGCAAAAGATCCATGAAAACAACAACATAAAGAAAAACTATCACTGCTCGTGGAAAGAGACGGCCTCGTCGTCTTTGGCTGCCGGCGCGAACCAGCCGTCGCTGCCGACGTGTGTCTCCGCACCGTGGTTGTCCTCGGCCTCCATCTACTTGTTCAAGCGGAGCGTGCGGGCGCTCTGCACGGACGAGAGCACAGCCCGGTTCAAGTCGAGGACGTCTAGTTCTGCCTGCAGGAGGGCCTCGATGGCAGCGGCATCTGCGCGCTCTGTGTCGAGTCGAGCCTCCGCCGCCCAGTTCAAGTCCAGGACGTCCGGTTCCGCCTGCAGGAGGGCGTCGATGAGAGCGGCATCCGCGCGCTCTGCGTCGAGTCGAGCCTCTGCCTCCCGGTTCAAGTCCAGGACATCCGGTTCCGCCTGCAGGAGGGCCTTGATGGCAGCGGCATCCGCGCGCTCCGCCTCAAGTTGAGCCTCCGCCGCCCGGTTCACATCCACGACATCCGGTTCTGCCTGCAGGAGAACCTCGATGGCAGCGGCATGCACGCGCCCCACATCGAGTTGAGCCTCTGCCTCCTGGTCCTCCTTTAGTATCGCCATGTTGAACCGCTGGTCCTCCTGCACCATGCGGGACTCGGACGCCGGCACGAAGTCGACGTCCATTGCCTCATACCCATCGGGGGCCTTATGCGCCGCGACCTCCGCCATGAACATTGGATCGGCTTCCTCCTCCTCGTAGCTTGGCTCCAGAGAACTCGGGGATTGGCCCGCCGCAAAGCGAGCTTGGGAACGGAGGTCTGTGGCGCCGACCACCACCGCGATTTCTGCGCTGCGCTCCGGCGTCAGCATCTTGTAGTAAGTGATCTTGCGGCGCACCATGGCTTTCCGGCGAACTAGGGGACGCTTGATGCGGGCTGGGGGATCGAAAGGTGGGGGAATGGGCTGGAGATTTGGTGTGGTTTTAGGGTAGTGGCTGGCGTAGGCGGAGCAGCGAAGGTTCTGGTGTGAATAGTGGTTCCGGTGATGACCGGTCAATCGGTTTTGACTGTACATCGCTCTTGTCGCATTCGCGTTGCAGCCCGGCACGCTGGACCCTCCACATCGCCCACCGAATGGAACACGCTTTGTCTTGCATTTTCGCTCGCTTGTGGGACCGTAGTTGAGAGCAAACCGACGTCCCTCCCCCTCCCCCGCCCGCGTCATTTATTATACCACCACTCCCTCCGTTTTATGCGGAGTAAATAAAAAGAGAGTGAGTATTACTACGGATGAGGATCCCCTGACGTGGCCGAACCCATTGATTAACTGACATGCGGGGCCTAGCAAGCATGGGGTCCGCCAGTAAGTGACCGAAAGGGAGGGTAAGGCAGGGATACCTACGTCAGAGGTTCCACTTCCACTATGCTACTTTGACCAAATGTTAGAGTAATAATATATGACATGCAACTTACACAAATGTTAGAGTAATAATATATGACATGCAACTTACACAAAGCATACAGGGTCTAATGTGTTTTTCGAGGCTGACTTTGACCAAATGTTAGAGTAATAATATATGACATGCAACTTACACAAAGCATACGGTCAAATTCGTATGTGAAAGGAGTTTCCAATGATATAATTTTCACAATATACATCTCATGTACTATTAATCTTGTCAATAGTCAAATTGGAAACCATCTCGAGTACAAATCTAGGAGTACATATGAATCTAACAATATTGATTGGGCGTTGTTGAATGTTGATACCTTTTTTATCAAAGTAGATATACTTTTACTACACATAAAACTTATATGTAAACTACTCCCTCCTTCCATCTGTATAGGGCCTAATGCATTTTCGAGGCTAACTTTGACCAAAAGGTAGAGCAATAATATATGGCATGCAACTTAAATAAAGCATACCATCAAATTCGTATGTGAAAGGAGCTTCCAATGATATAATTTTCGCATTATACATGTCATGTACTATTAATCTTGTCAATAGTCAAAGGCGGTCTTGAGAAATGCATTAGGCCCAATATAGATGGAAGGAGGGAGTATAAAGGATAGGAGGGAGTATATTTTACGTTCAAAAATGAAACGAACATTGAATACCCTTTATATATGATTTGCGGATGCTATGATCACCGGTTCAAAATTTTGAATCCGCGTTAGGTATCACGTGCCCCCACTCGTTCCCTCTCGATTTCATCTCGGGGTCTGGAGATCTATTGAAAGAGGACTAGGGTGGGTACATGCGAATGATACTCGGCGGAATGTTCAAATGAGGCATGCGGGAGGATGGACTCGACTGGAGGGCGACATGATCGATGGAGAAGAGGGTTGGAGAGGAATGAGAAATAAGCAAACGCCACATGATTATACTTGAACGGCTCAAATAAACAATAAGTTGTCTCGCTTGGCCTACATAGTGAAAGGCCTAATGCGCAACACGGAGCACTGACGCTCGAATATGGCCGGGAAAACAGGGAAACAGACATGTGGGGTACACCCGTCGGGACGACATAGCGCAGACTAGTCCAATGGAGGAGCTAGCCCACGACCTCCTCGCCACTGACAACCGTTCATGTGGGTCATTGGGGCCAACAACGGGGCGTAGCTCCAACACCGCCTCTGGACACGGCGACCGCAGTGAGCGACACGCTCATATCGTCGCTAGACACGGTCGGTTTCAGTTTGCCGAGGGTGGCGTTAGTGCTGTGGCACGACCAACGGTATGTTTGGTTTGTGCCCAAGGTTGCCCCATCAAAGCATTGGGTAGCCAAAATTTTGGTTGAGGTATTGGTTGCCCATGATTTGGCCGACATTGGCAAGAAAAATGAACTTGAGTTGGCTACAGTTCATTGGCATGCCAAAGAAATGGCAACCATCCAAACAAAGACCAATCTTTGGGTCATGACCAAAATTTTGGTTGAGGTATTGGTTGCCCATGATTTGGCCGACATTGGCAAGAAAAATGAACTAGAGTTGGCTAGAGTTCATTGGCATGCCAAAAAAATGGCAACCATCCAAACAAAGACCAATCTTTTGGTCATGACCAAAATTTTGGCAAGGTGCACTTTGGCCACAATCCAAACACACCCCAACACCCGGCTCGTCGAGGATGCACGGGGCACCGCGACGCGTCCGCGGAGTGGTGTAGCGCGGCCAACTGGATCCTCTGGACCTGAGACCATGCCGGGTCGTCTTGCTTTTTCAATGACATGCGGGGATCGCATGTGAGCAAAGGGCATCTCCAACGTTGCCACGACCGCAGCTGACTACCCTGGCACACCAAAACCCTCGTCCCTCGCGCCGTCGAGCGGTGTGTTCCCAGCCGGCGCCAGCTGCCCGCATTCATGCCATCCGTTCGTATGTCGTCATTAAGAGGCTCGGTGCCCGAGGAACAACTCCGGCGACTTAATGACGCACCCGGACGCTTGGCCTCACCGGAATGCGCTACTTAAAGCGGCAACGCCCAGCTAACCTCCACACCATAGCGCATCGTCCTCCTACCTGGAACCACATCTGCCATGACCGCAAGCGCGAACGCTCTGTGGGAGAGCTTGTCTTCCGGGATGGAGCTCGAGGTCGCCGCCCTCGCTGAAGTCGGCGCACAAGAGGTGGCCACACTGGCGGCCGACGACGGGAGCACCGTCAGCCACGCGTCCTACTTGCCGCCGTCCAACGTCCGGCACCGCCGAGGTCGGGGACTCCTCCGAGGATGAGTAGGGCATGGGAGGCGGCAGGGCATGGTGTGCCAACTGGCCGGTCCATCTCCCGTGTTCTACTTTTCCTCGCCGGAGACCGCACCTTCACTTCACGGGTCTTGAACCCCGCCCCCGTACATGGAGATCACAGATGGAGGACGTCGGTCGCCGCCATAGAATAGGTTTAGGGTCGGGTTTCTTTTATTTTTTTGTCCTATAAAAGTTCGAAATGTAATGAAAATCTGCCATGTTTGCATTAATCTTGGCCGGTGTATATGAACTTTCACAATAATATACATATTGTAGGAGTACTAGCAAGATGCCCGTGCATTGCACGGAAGATCAAGATCTTGTGGGAGAAAAGGATGAACGAGGGAAAGCCTTATCTGCAAATGTGGAGTGGAGTGCGGGTAAATTGTCATAGTTTCCTTCCTATCCGTTAGATATAGATCAGACGGCCTATATTGCAGGATCGGACACATCTTCCTATCCGAAGCACCTAGTTTAAAAGGAAAAAATGCGGTACACTCACAGCACTCCTCTCGCGGTCGCATTGCACCCCACACACGTTCGGTCCTGCACACGACTCACGCAAACGGAACGCGCTTCGGCTTGCCTCTTCACTGACACGTGGGACTGCACTTGGAGAAACCGACCATGCGCCAAACTCCCCCCGCCCACCGCGCGAAAATCCTCCCCCCCCCCACACCCAAAAATTCCCCCCAAATCTGATTCAACCGCCCTTCGGCCAACTAGCCAATAATATTCCCCAAACCCCCCTCCCCCCTGTCCCCCTCCACTCCATTCGCTCCGCCAAAGCCGCCCTCCCCGCCACGCCGATACGTCGGCGCCGCGGTTCGGCGATCCTCTCGCTCCCACAGAACGCTCTCGTAGACTGTCGTCCTCTAGCCGTGCCGCCACCTCTGGCTACGTTCTTGTGGAGGCGCACGGCGGTCAGCGCCGCCACCGCTGGCGACGTTCGTGTGGAGACGCACGGCGGTCAGCTTCTCCCATGGTACGCGCATTCTAGACTGAGGCCCCGTTCATGTCGGTGTAGCGCTGAATGTTAGCTGATAGACGCTGTTAATCTCACTGTTTGCCGAAGTAGTTTACTGTCAATATGCTCTGCTTAAGAAGCTTCCTTGCCCTGTTCTGCACTCAATCTGCTTAGCTGAGATGGCATGCCAAGGCCGATTAGTTGCTAAAATATCCTGCCATATATTTATTGTGACATAGATTACCATGGTCTAGTAGCCAATCTGTTAGGTGAAATAGCTCTACACCGTTTTATACTCGATCTTTGTTGCTGCGATGGCCTTCGATAGTTCGATGGCTGTGTGCTCGGCCTCATTGACTACTGAAACAGCCTGCCATAATTTGGCACTCAAATCTGTTTGCTGAATTAGCTTTACATATATTTTGTTACTTAGATCTGCTCGTCCAAATATCTTGCCATAGCTTTAGACATCGACCTAGGTATTTTTTTTCTGGACTACATAAAAAGCATATATTTTTTTCCTGTAATATCTAGTAGAAGAACTAATTTGCATGTCTACCAGATGGACAGGACTTGGATAACTTCTGCTCGAAGATTCTCTGTTGCATATGTCGAGGGGGTTGAAAACTTCATGAACTTTATCAGAGCTGAGTACGGTGGTCCGAAATCAGATGTGCTCTGCCCGTGTAGCAGTTGTATGAATTCAGTTACAAGACCCCAGTCAACTGTGCAAAATCATCTACACTTGTATGGGATGTCGGTCACATATACTAGGTGGGTTCATCATGGTGAAACTGTGAACATCAATGTTATTGACTACGTGGAAGCAGAAGATCACCATCTTGATCTGCCTGATGCTCAGGTGGAAGAGGAGGAGGAGGTGGTGGTGGTGGAGCCAGTGAGTTTGACCAACATTGAAACAATGCTATGAAATGCTCGTGCATTCCGTGAACTTTCACCTGCAGAAGAAAAATGGTGGGCCCGCATGTTGGAACAATGCAACATTGCTATCACCCCAGGAAATAAGCTGTCAGTATTCTCAGCTATGGTCACCTTTCTTCAGGTGAAGACATCTGAGCGGATGACCAACAAATCATTCGATGTGATGTAGGCTGCTTTCCGCGAATCTTTCCCAGATGCGTCTGAGCTGCCACACACCTACAGTAAAATGAAGAATTTCCTTCGTGCAGTTGGAATTGGATATGATATGATCCATGTTTGTAAGAATAATTGTGTTCTGTTTCGGAAGGATTATGCCAACTTAAGTGAATGCCCGAAATGCAAATCATCAAGATGGAAAGATGGCGATGCTGTGAAGAGGATTCCTCATAATGTTCTGAGACATTTTCCAATTACACCAAGATTGCAGAGGTTGTTTCATGATGCTGAAACAAGAGAGGATGTACTGTGGCATTCTAGGAACTAGGAGTACAGAGATCAGAATGTAATGGGCCATCCATCTCATGGTAGTGAGTGGAAAAGCTTCAATGATAAACACAAAGAGTTTGTTGCTGACCCGAGAAACATTAGACTTGGCTTAGCTTCAGACACATTTAACCCATTTGGCCACCAGAGCGCCACATATAGCATGTGGCCAGTGCTTGTTATCCCTTACAACATGCCTCCAAATGTCTACACCAAAGAATCAAACTACATGATGGCCTTGCTCATCCCAGGTCCAAAAAGTCCTGGAAAGGATTTTGATTTGTTCATGGAGCCTCTTGTGGAGGAACTTCAACAGCTATGGAAGGGTGTTCTCACTCGAGACCTATATAGCAGCCCACCAGCTGATTTCTTTCTGCGTGTTGTTATAATTTGGTGCATCCATGATTATCCAGCTTTGGGCACTATGTCAGGGCGAACGACACATGGTTACAATGCATGTGTTCACTGTGACAAGAATCCGCTGTCATACGCAATACTTAGCAAGATCTGTTACATTGGACACCGCCATTTCCTTGCCAAGGACAAGTCGCTTCCTAGAAAATACCTAAGGCATGTGTTCAATGCAAAGCATGAAAACCGTGATGCGCCAAAGAGGCTCACCGCCGATGAGTTGCAAGTGGAATTAGAAAAGGTCAGGCATATTACACCAGGAAACCATCCTGATAATGGTAGCGGGAAAAGGAAGTGTGGCAGGGCAGAAGAGAGATTATTGTTTACCCGCAGGTCCACTTTGTGGGACTTGGAGTATTGGAAAGATTTGGATCTGCGGCATAATCTTGATGTGATGCACATCGAAAAAAAAATATGTGATGGCATTATTGGCACACTTCTTAATATTGAAGGAAAGACGAAAGATACCTTAAAATCTAGGATTGATTTGACACACCTGGGTATCAGACAGGATTTGCAGGTGCAAGATGAAGGTAAACCATGGGATATGGCACCAGCTGTGTACGTCTTGGACAAGGTAAAAAGAAAAGAATTCTGCGAGGTCCTGTCACGTGTGAGATTCCCACATGGATTTGCTTCCAACCCTGAAAGGAGAGTCAGTGCAGATGGAAACAAGGTACAAGGGTTGAAAACTCATGACTGCCACATCCTACTTCAAAGGGTTTTACCTGTTATCCTTAGAGGATTGGGCCGCCCTGACATATACAGAGCAGTTGCAGAGTTGGGACAATTCTTCAGGGAACTCTGCAGTAGGAATATCAGGATAGATGCTTTGGAGCGTCTTAGAGACAAGATACCAACTATCCTATGCGACCTTGAGAAGATATATCCTCCAGCCTTCTTTGATGTGATGGTGCATTTGGCTGTTCATCTACCTGATGAGGCACTACCTAGAGGTCCAGTACAGTATGGCTGGATGTACCCTATTGAAAGGCGGCTAGGCACTTTCAAGGGCTATGTTAGGAACAGAGCTACACCCGAGGGTTCCATTGCAGAGGCTTACATTGCTATAGAAGCGTTGACATTCTGCTCAAAATACATTGAAACAGCTGATCAGCTTAGCAAAGAGGTGGGTGAAGATAATCCCGGGCTCAATGTTTTCGATTATTCTGTTCGAGTTACAGGGAAGAGTCGACAAGAGGACAAACCTAAAGATTTGGACAAAATGGTTTGGTATGTGTTGAATAACTGTCCTGAGATACTACCTTATATCAAGTAAGTGCAGTACTGCAGCTTATACATCGTAATCTACCAAACTTGCAGCACATTCTTATATATTTAGATGTTTGACGCGATCACTATGTTGTGCAGCATCTACAAAGAGGAGTTACTGCTGCAAAATCCAAGAAACATTGACAAACTGGTTATGGCAGGATTTGCGAAATGGTTCAAGAACCATGTAAGCTTTTGAAGTGCACTGTCAGTATTTTTAATATATTGAGTACATAAGATGATCAGCTTGTCTATTTTCTAACCATAGGTTAAGAAGATGCGGGAGGATGGGCAGGCAGTTGATGATGCCCTTTACTCACTAGCAATGGGTCCTGATACTCGGGTAAGACATTATGAATCTTGCGTTGTTGGAGATGTGCGCTACAACACCCTTGCACGAGATGAAGGCAGGAAGACACAAAACAGTGCCATCATGAGCATGGATACGTATGACAAAGAGACAATTGAAATGTATGCTAACATAACAGACATTGTTCAGTTGCAGTATATCTCCAGTTTCGAGGATCATCGGTGTGTGGTTCTGTTATGCTGTCGTTGGTATAACCTGTTTTCCAGGATCGCAAAACCCAGAGCTGATGATTATTTCAAATCCATCAATGTCAAGGCGGCGTACCAGACCAACGAGCCTTTTATTTTGGCAAATCAAGTAACACAAATATTTTTCTTAGAAGACACATTTGCACATAGCGATGACTAGAGAGTATTGCAAAGGTTTGAGCAGAGGAATTCGTTTAATGAAGTTGCACAACAAGATGATGCTTACACTGCTCCTGATGTACAAGATAACACAGATGTTCCTAATATCTTTGAGAACCATCACGTCAATGATGCCGGCGAAAAGATTGCCTGTCGTGCTGTGGACATACAAGAGTTGATCAAGAAGAAGCCAACGTTCGAGGACGTTGAGGACGAAGAAGAAGATGACACCGTGGAGAATTATGATTCAGACTGATACACATGGCGAAGATGTTGACGCTGCTGCTGCGGATGATGATTACATTGCTTTTGTCGTATTTGCCTATCAGAAGACGTTTTTTTATCTACTATGTGAAATTGTGTTTGCTATGACAACTGAAACCTGATGAACATGTTGTTTAGTATTTTGCTGTGAGAACATCACTTGTTATGTATGCTGATTTGTGTTTGGTGATTGTATGACAACTAAAACATGATGACATTATTGTTTAGTTGTACTCATATTTGGCTGTGAAACTTGAATTTGATGACATAGATTGCTGTTGGACTGCAATTTGCTCGACGTCTTCGAATGAGAACAAAGCTGACCCGACAGGGCCTCTGCTATTTATTTATTTATATGAGCAAAAGGGGATACCCCCTGATTTCCGTTAATAGAAATCATTAGATGTTCAAAACACTACGCCCAGCCTGCTACACAGGTTTCATTCATTACTAGTTTCAGCAAAGTGCTCATGTCGTAGCCACTGAATACATCACGAGTGCTACATACACTGCAAATAAAGAGACAATCATCCTACAGAGCACATCGATTTTGCCCATTATCTTCACAAGCTCTTTCATCTCCTCATTGTTGTCAAGGCCGTTCAGCAACTGTTGCTTGGCCATGATCAGAGGAATTGCATCTTTAACCTTTTGCTCTGCATCTTCCTCTTCTGACGTTCCTTCAGTTACTTGTCCAACACCCCAACCTGCTGGTATTGGGATTCCTCGGCTAACCAAATAATCAGCGTAGTTGCATTCCCCCACATCAGCAACTTCCCAGAAATACAAATCACACGAATCTTCCCTTTTCTGCATGAATCAAATTGGTAGATCATCAACCAAACTATTAAAAAAATCAGCAACTAAAAGCAGCAGAACAACACTTAAACATATTATTACCCCATGATTCAGGCATTTGTAGAAGACTCGGCTAGGGTTGCGGATTGTGGTTGAGACGCGATGGATGACTCTGCGTGATTTGCAGCAGTGGCACCACACCAACGGCAGCGGGTTGCGATGAGCAATCGGCTACGGTGCGCATGCCGGCGAGGGTGTGATGAGACCCACAGGCGATGGTACGGGTTGCAACTTGGCGCATATCTGGTTGATGCCTGCTGAAGAGCAGGTGGAAGAGCAGCTAGCAGACATGGTTGCTGTGGCCAGAGCTTCTAATGCTAGGCAGAGTAAGTAGAGAAGAGGAGAAGTGAACGTTGGATATGTCAGTTTCATTACTTGCAGAGTAGCATAGCACCATATATAGTCATAGTCTAGGTTTGGATTCGAACCAGCTACAGGAGCACGTCTTTCTTTTTTCTAAAACTCGGCAACGTCTCTTTACTGGTACACTAGCTTATTCTGTACGCCTTCCCAAGTCTTTGATTTTCTTTCCCTTTTTTCGCGAGGACCTGATACCTGGGACCCACCGGAAGGGCCTCTGTATTTCGCAAAAAAAACGTTTCCCCGCTGACATGTCGGACCCACCAGCTATATCTTCGCACGCAAGGAAGTGCCTCCTTATTACGCACAAAAAAATGAATACCCCCCTGCTAGCTGGGACCCACCATAGTGGGAGGATGACTTATGGGCCAACAAAGTTGACGGGGACGGAGGGCTTTGTCAACTTAGTCAATATGAATGATTCTAGCTCCAGTGACCGTACGATGTCCATCCAACGGGCGTACTGCTTCTTCAACCTCTGGTCTTCTTGCTCCAGCAGCCCAAAACAGCGCCGGTTGTGCCGCATGCTCCTGCCTCCCGTGGCCGGCTGTGATGCCGTGGAGGCCTCACCGCCCCCTACTATTCCCACCGCTGGACAGGCCCTGCGGCGACGACAGCCTCACACCGCAGCCGAACCAGTGAACCCTCGTACTCCTCTCCGCGCGGGCTTCCACTGCCGTGTCTTCCCCGGCTCCGCGTCGTCCCCTTCCTAGGCCTCACCGTCGTCCACCGCTGTGGTGCTCTCCGTGTGGCGTGGTCAACATGGTCAAGGAACGACTTCCATCGGAAGAGTACTGTATGTGGAGAGGCTGACAGCTGGGCCCACGACCACAGCCCAGTTTTTTTGTGATTTGCCAAGTAAGTCGCTTTGTCAGGCCTGTTGGGCTGCAAATCTTTCAAGACGAGGAGAGCTTTCATTCGGCTGGCCGAGAAAATGGCCCATCAGTAATGAGAAATGGGTTGTACATTTTTAAAACACATCAAACCGGCAATTAGTTTCAAATATATTTTTTTCATTTCAAGATTTTAAATTACATTATTTTTTATGCGTGGAGAATTTGTTGGATTTTATATAGATATACATTTATTTTTAAAATCAGTTTGAATGTGAATCAAAATTTCGGGATTAAAAATAGTTCGGACCGCACCGAAATATGCAAAAATTCATATAATTTTTTAACCGTGGCCACAATTTGGGATGTAATGCTAACAAAAAGAATATGGGCTCCAAAAAAACCTTAAGAATTAGCAAATGGGCTGAAAATTATTAGAGATAATGGCAGATGGGCTGTATATTGTTTTCCATAGATTTGAGGCTTTCGTAAAAAAAGGTTGACGCACAAGCAGTGATTGTTGGATGTCCATCCAACGGCCGTCGTGCTTCTTCAATCTCTGCTCTTCCTGCTCCAGCCGCTCAAACAGGCACCGGCGGGACAGCCTGCTCCCTCCTCCCCGCGGCTGGCTCTGCTGCCCCGCAGGCCTCACCGCCCCACCGTACTCCCATCGCTGGCCTAGCCATCCCTCTACTCACCCACACCTGTTGTTATTCTCCGGCGACGGCAGACGAACTAGTAAACCCTCGTACAGTCGTACTCCCCTCCGCGTGGGAAACAACTGTCGAGTCTTCCCTGCCTCCGTGTCGTTCCCTTCCTAGGCCTTGCCGTCGTCCACCGCCCTGGTGCTCTCGGCGCGGCCTGGTAAACATGGTCAACGACCGACATGCATCTGAAGTGGACTGTACGTGGAGAGGCCGACAGCTGGGTCCATGGCCGCACGCAAGGAAATGCCTCCTTATTACGCGCAAAATAATGATTCCTCCACCTGACATCAGGGACCCACCGAAAGGGCCTCTGTATTTCGCGAAAAAAACATTACCGCCGCTGACAGCTCGGACCCACCAGCTATATCTTCGCACGCAAGGAAGTGCCTCCTTATTACGCGCAAAAAAATGAATACTCCCCCTGTTAGCTGGGACCCAGTATAGTGGCAGGCTGACTTGTGGGGCCTACTAAGTTGACGGGGACGGAAGGCTTTGTCAACTTAGTCAATAATGCACGATTCTAGCTCCAGTGACCGTACGATGTCCATCCAACGGCCGTAGTGCTTCTTCAACCTCTGATCTTCTTGCTCCAGCCGCCCAAACCAGCGCCGGTCGTGCCTCGTGCTCCTGCCTCCCGTGGCCAGCTGCGATGCGGCGGAGGCCTCACTGCCCCCTACTACTCCCACCGCTGGCCAGGCCATCCCTCTACTCACCCACACCCCTTGTTACTCTGCGGCGACGGCAGCCTCACACCGCAGCGAACCAGTGCCCTCGTACTCCTCTACGCGTGCGCATCCACTGTCGCGTCTTCACCGGCTCCACTTCGTCCCCTTCCTAGGCCTCGCTGTCATCCACCGCCCTGGTGCGCTCGGCGCGGCGTGGTCAACATGGTCAAGGAACGGCTTCCATTGGACGTGGACTGTACGTGGAGAGGCTGACAGCTGGGTCCAGGCGACCGCAAGGAAGTGCCTCCTTATTACACGCAAAATAATTATTCCTCCACCTTACAGCAGGGACCCACCGGATGGGCCACCTTATTTCGCGAAAAAAACGTTTCCCCCCTAACTGCTCGGACCCACCGGACGGGCCAGCGTATTTCGCGAAAAAAACGTTCCCCCCGCAGTCAGCTCGGACCCACCGGAAGTGCCTCCTTATTACGCACAAAAAAATGAATACTTCCCCTGCTAGCCGGGACCCACCATGGTGGGAGGCTGAATTGTGGGCCTACTAAGTTGACTGGGACGGGGCCTTTGTCAACTTTAGTCAATATGAACTATTCTAGCTCCACTGACCGTACGATGTACATCCAACAGCCGTAGTGCTTCTTCAACCTCTGGTCTTCTTGCTCCAGCCGCCCAAAGCAGCGCCGGTCATGCCGCATGCTCCTGCCTCCCGTGGCCGGCTGTGCTGCCGCGAAGGCCTCACCACCCCCTACTATTCCCACCACTGGCCAGGCCCTGCGGCGATGGCAGCCTCACACCGCAGCCGAACCAGTGAACCCTCGTACTCCTCTCTGCGCGCGCGGGCTTCCACTGCCGCGTCTTCCCCGGCTCCCCGTCGTCCCCTTCCTAGGCCTCGCCATCGTCCACCGCCCTGGTGCTCTCAGCGCGGCGTGGTCAACGTGGTCAAGGAACGACTTCCATCGGACGTGGATTGCACGTGGAGAGGCTGACAGCTGGGTCCACGGCCGCAACAAGGAAGTGCCTCCTTATTACGTGCAAAATAATTATTCCTCCACCTGACAGCGGAGACCCACCGGACAGGCCATCGTATTTCGCCCCCCTGACTGTTGGGACCCACCAGCTACATCTTCGCAGGCAAGGAAGTGCCTGACAGTCGGGACTCACCTGGTCGAAGCGTACGTAGCGTTGTCATTCTGGTCATGAACGTGTACGTACATATATACTGGTCGATGTAGAGGCGCGCACGTGTCGTAGTAGAGGCGCGCACGTAGCATGTACACGTACGTACAGCGGCCAGGGTGCAAGAAAGAAAATACGGCCACGTATGTGTACATACGGGCGGGGTCTCGAACGCCTACTCGCGCATACGTATGGCGAGGGCTCATGTACATGGCTGGGTCAGAACGGAGAAACAACGTCGTCGTCGTGTTCACGGGGAGGCAACGGAATGCGTTGTGTTCATGGGGAGGCAACGGAATGCGTGGTCGTGTTCATCGGGAGGGCTTGGACGGAACAGGCGATGGAAACGAGGCCTGGCGTACCGCAGAATGGAGGAAACGGCCTTGTGTTCGACCGGCCACGTTCGAAACGGGATCCTGTTCATCGGGAGGGGTCTGGCGTACCGCACAACGGAGGAAACGGACCTCCTACGGTCGAAACGGGGGTCCTATTGATCGGGAGGGGTGTGATGTACCGCAAAACGAAGGAAATGGACCTCCTACGGTCGAAACGGGGGTCCTGTTGATCGGGAGGGGTGTGGCATACCACAAAACGGAAGAAACGGACTTGTGTTGGAGCGCTACGGTCGAAACGGGGGTCCTGTTCATCGGTAGGGGTGTGGCGTACCGCAAAACGGGACTCCACGGGATACTGTTCATCTCCACCATCGACCCCCTCTAGCCTCCACGAGCTACTGTTCATCCACCGTCGACCTCCTCCAGCCTCCACGGGCTCCTGTTCATCCAGCCTCCACCGCGCGCTACTCCACCGGCTACTGTTCAACCACCCCTCCACCGTCTACTATTCATCCAGCCCTCCACACCACGGGGTCCTGTTCAACCACCCCTCCACGGGCACCCGTCCACCGTCTACTGTTCATCCAACCCTCCACACCACGGGGTCCTGTTCATCCACCCCTCCACGGGCACCCCTCCACCGTCTACTGTTCATCCAACCCTCCACCACACCATGGGGTCCTGTTCATCCAGAGTCAACACCACCGCTCACTGTTCATCCAACCCCCCCCCCCCCGCAACGCTCACTGTTCATCCCATCGATCGGCTTCAGTTAGCAGCAGTAGCCAAGGAATCGCTCGATCGGGTTCAGTTAATAGCCATCGATCGATCGCTCGGGTTCAGTAACGCGTAGCCTGCGGTGCAATTGCTCGGGTTCAGTTAGAGCCCAACGCCTCGCTCGGGTTCAGTTAGAGCCAACGCCTCGCACACACACGCGTACGTGTATGAGAGAAACGCGCATCGCTCCGCCCCTGACCTCCCACCGTAACCGGGAACTCCCCGAAATTTTCCTCCCCCTCGCTTCTACCATGGTTTTTTCCGTCATGGACGGCCCAAAGAATGTCATGCAGCTGCGTCTCCAGCTCGCCCAGGACGAAAAGCCCATTTTCTGTCATGATTTTTTGTCATAGAAGTAGGAGCCCACCACATCTATGATGATACCGGGTTTTGTCACAATTATCATCATAGAAGTGTCATATGTATGACAGAAAAAAAAATTCATTCGGCCCAAAATGTCACGGGTGTGTCTTTTTTTTGTAGTGTATGGTTGTGGATGAGCCGCCGTTGAACCACGAAAGGTACGCTCTGATTGAGATCACCCCCCCCCCCCAGTTCTAGATCATCAGAAGAGGTATTGGCTAGAAGAAGTTTGTCAGATCATTAGGGAGGATCTAGAGTATCAGATTGAGGATGAGTTTGTCTATCCAATTGCAGTAGGCTGTGTTGCTTTTCTTGATGTTCAGAGTAGAGATGACGCCATTAGAGAGGGGCCGCATGATGAAACTATGTACCTAAGGTAGGGGCATGGACCCGTCCAAAGAGCCCTACCCAAGGACATCCCTAGAAGAAGTCACCTTTCAATCGACTTGAAGGTACCTCACTCGACGGGTTCAAGACACTCGACCAAGAAGCTACCACTCGACCATGAAGCTAGCCACTCGACCGCCAGGAGATCTGAAGTCGCTCCGCAGGCAAACGGTCGGCTATTAAGTAGTCTTTATGGTCATTGTAGCACTCTATTAGGGGCATTACCAGTAACGCCCAACCTTAAATGTACCTTAAACCCTGCATTACTAAGGGCAGGAGAGGGCCGGCGAACTCTATATAAGCCACCCCCTCCTCAGTATGGAGGGTTCGCACCCCTGTTATTCACACGCCAATAATCCGCGGAGACCGCATCCGAGTGCGGCAGCAGCGACCCAGCGGCTGAGATCCTGGCGGTCGATGGAATGCACAGTCCTCCTGGTTTCCCTCGTGCTG
Source organism: Triticum urartu (assembly GCF_056163025.1). NCBI lineage: Eukaryota > Viridiplantae > Streptophyta > Magnoliopsida > Poales > Poaceae > Triticum > Triticum urartu. Next base: position 176,556,876 of record NC_141879.1, read on the forward strand.
ATGGAGGCGCGGGTGGGGGCGACCCGTCGCGTCCCCACGATGAGTATCTCCCCGAACCTCTCACGTCATTACAGCGAGAGGAGCTTCACCGCCGGAACACGGACGCACTCCGCACTCCTATCGTCGAAGAGTCCCCTGAGGCCTGGGCCTTGGAGGACGCGCGCTTGGCTAATTTGGCCGAGCACACTGGACTAGAAAATCTCCAGCGAGCACTCGACGAGCAAGCGCGTCAGCGAGCTCCCGAGTCTAGTCGACGCCAGCTCTTCCCACCGACGCAGGTATACCGAACCCCAGTTCAGAATTTGGCCGCCGCGGCCCGTATAGCAGAATCGATTCAGCCCTCCCAGTCGGAGGCAGGAAGGGGCTTGTTACAGATCAGAGCGTTGCTCCGGGCGGCGGGAAACCAGAATTCCGCTGTTTCTCAGTCGCGGAATAGGATCCACAGTCGATCCGTTGCAACAGATACAGTCCAGTCGGCTCACAGCCCGCGGTCGCCCCCGAGGCGTGAGGGATGTGGCGACCGGCATGATCAGTACAGAAGGAATGAGCAGTATGACCACCAATCCGATCGTGATGATCGACGTCGAGTGCCAACCCCTCCCCCGAGGAGTGGGTCATATGTGCCTCGACATCGAGATGACAGGCGCCCCCATAGCGTTGGGCAGAGGATTCCCGTCGACCCCAGGGACCCAGGCTTTGACGCGAGATCTGTCCTCGTTCAAGGCTTGGTTGACAGGAACAGGGCTCATCGGGAAGGCTAGAACAGAGATGCGCCCTCCAGCAGCAGAATACGTGTTTCAGGGCCAGAGTGTTTCAGTCGAGCCATCAGAGCCGCAGTGATTCCTCCCAACTTTCGGCTGGCGACTGGAATCAGCAAGTTCACCGGTGAATCTAAGCCTGACACTTGGCTCGAAGATTACCGAGTGGCTGTACAGATTGGCGGTGGCAATGATGAGGTGGCCATGAAGCATTTGCCTCTCATGTTAGAGGGCTCAGCCAGAGCGTGGCTAAATCAGTTGGCACCCAGCAGCATTTACACTTGGGAGGACCTCTCCCGAGTGTTTATCACAACCTTTGAAGGAACATGCAAGCGACCTGCAGGCCTTACAGAGTTGCGGTCTTGCGTGCAGAAGCCGAATGAAACTCTAAGGGAATACATCCAGAGGTGGATCACACTGCATCACTCGGTTGAGAATGTGCCAGACCATCAAGCGGTTTGTGCCTTCAAGGAAGGCGTTAAATACAGAGAGTTGAATCTGAAGTTCGGTCGAACTGGAGAGATGTCTCTGAATTGGATGATGGAGATTGCCACCAAGTACGCCAATGGTGAAGACGAGGACCGACTCCGGAGTGGCAAGCACAAGGCAGTCGCCCAAGAAACCGGAGGAAACTCCAGTCGGAAACAGAAGCGGAAGGCCGAGCCAGCCGCTCCTGGGGAGGCCCTAGCCGTAGCCCAGGGAAACTTCAAGGGAAAACCCAAGGGCACCTGGAAGCCCAAGAAAGTCAAGGATCAGGATGGAAACGATGTTTTGGATCTGCCATGTCACATCCACACCAAGAAAGATGAAGAGGGTAATTTTATTTACCCAAAGCATACCACTCGACAGTGCCGGCTCCTAATCCAATAGTTTCAAGGCAAACAGTCCAAGGATAAGGAAAAAGAGTCAGACAGAGTCGAGTACAAGGAAGATAGCGACGACGGATACCCCCAAATCAATTCCACCCTGATGATTTTTGCTGATGTCGAAAGCAAAAGTCGACTGAAAGTCATCAACCGTGAGGTGAATATGGTTGCTCCGGCAACACCCAGTTATCTGAAGTGGTCTCAGATTGCCATCACGTTCGACCAGTCTAATCACCCTACGCACATTGCCACCCCTGGGAGGCAAGCTTTGGTGGTCGATTCAATTGTCGAAGGCACTCGACTGACCAAAGTCCTGATGGATGGTGGCAGTGGCCTAAACATACTGTACGCCGAAACTTTGAAAGGAATGGGCATTCCGATGTCCAGACTAAGTACCAGTAACATGAGCTTCCACGGAGTCATTCCTGGCAAGAAAGCCGAATCACTCGGCCAGATTGCTCTTGATGTGGTTTTCGGCGATTCAAAGAATTACCGCAAGGAAAAGTTGACATTCGAGGTTGTGGACTTCCAAAGTGCTTATCATGCCATTTTGGGCAGGCCAGCTTACGCACGCTTCATGGCTCGACCATGTTACGTGTACCTCAAACTGAAGATGCCTGGCCCTAAAGGTGTAGTCATTGTTACAGGCAACCGAAAGAAAGCAGAAGAGTGTTTTCAGAAAGGCTCAAAGATGGCTGATGCTCAGATGGCAGTGGTCGAGCTGCAAGAGTACCAAAAGACTGCCGATCCGAGTGAATTGCTACGAGCCAAGAAGCCTGCTTCAGAATCAGCTTTTCAGTCGTCCGGTGAAACAAAGCCAGTCCACATTCACCCAACCGACCCCGATGCTGCCCCGACTCACATCTCAACGACGCTCGACTCCAAATAGGAAGAAGCGCTCGTCCAGCTCCTCCATGAGAACTGGGACGTCTTCGCATGGAAGCCCTCTGACATGCCTGGAGTTCCCAGAGGGCTGGCTGAGCACCGTCTACGAGTCGACCCAAAATTCAAGCCTGTGAAGGAACATCTTCGACGGTCCGCCGTCCAGAAGAAGCAAGCCATTGGCGAGGAGGTAGCTCGGCTCTTAGCAGCAGAGTTCATTCCTGGGACCATCAGATCCGTCTGTATGGACCCGACGAGATCAAAACAGCTTTCATCACTCCATTCGGATGCTTCTGTTACGTCACCATGTCGTTCGGCCTCAAGAATGCCGGAGCCATGTTCATGAGAATGATTCAGAAGTGTCTACTCACTCAAATCAGTCAGAATGTGGAGGCATACATGGATGATATTGTGGTCAAGTCACGGAAAGGTTCCGACCTGCGGGCTGACCTTGCTGAAACCTTTGCCAACCTCAGGAGGTATGATATCAAGCTCAATCCATCAAAGTGCACGTTCGGAGTTCCAGGTGGAAAGTTACTCGGTTTTCTCGTTTCCGAACGGGGGATCGATGCCAATCCTGAAAAAGTTGGCACCATACTCCGGATGAAGCGTCCTGTACGCGTGCACGATGTCCAAAAGCTTACAGGCTGCTTGGCCGCTCTAAGTCGATTCATTTCTCGTCTCGGTGAAAAGGCGTTGCCTCTTTACCGACTGATGAAGAAGTCTGACAAGTTCGAGTGGACTCCAGAAGCTGACGCAGCATTTGCAGAGCTCAAAGCCCTGCTCTCCACCCAGCCAGTGCTTGCTGCCCCAATCAGCAAAGAGCCTCTGCTGCTTTACATTGCAGCCACAGGACAAGTTGTCAGTACAGTACTTACGGTCGAGCGGGAAGAAGAAGGAAAGGCCTTCAGAGTTCAGCGCCCAGTCTATTATCTGTCTGAAGTTTTGACCCCTTCAAAACAAAGATACCCTCACTATCAGAAGCTTGTATATGGGATTTACATGACCACGAAGAAGGTTGCACATTACTTCTCTAACCACTCCATTACAGTCACCAGCGACGCCCCACTGTCAGAGATTCTGCATAACAGAGATGCAACTGGTCGAGTGGCCAAGTGGGCGATTGAACTCCTTCCCTTAGATATCAAGTTTGAAGCAAAGAAGGCTATCAAGTCCCAATCAATCGCAGATTTCATCGCCAAGTGGATCGAACAGCAACTTCCGACTCAAGTTCACTCGGAGCACTGGACCATGTTCTTCGACGGATCTAAGATGCTGAATGGTTCCGGTGCTGGGGTAGTTCTAGTCTCCCCCTGAGGAGATAAGCTCAGATATGTTCTCCATATTCACTTCGATTCCTCCAATAATGAAGCAGAATATGAAGCACTTTTGTACGGGTTGCGCATGGCCACTTCACTCGGCGTCCGTCGCCTCATGGTCTATGGCGACTCAGATTTGGTAGTTAATCAGGTGATGAAGGAGCGGGACGTCAGAAGTCCGGCTATGACTGGTTATTGTAATGCAGTGAGAAAGCTAGAAAAGAAATTCGAGGGGTTGGAGCTTCATCACATCCCCCGACTGAAAAATCAGGCAGCTGACGATTTGGCAAAGATAGGCTCCAAGAGAGAAGCCATTCCTAGCAACGTGTTCCTGGAGCACATTCACTCACCGTCGGTCCAAGAAGATCCTTTTACAGAAGAAGCCCCGCAGCTGAAAAGTGCCACAGATCCGACTGAAGTCGAAGTTCCTGCTGTGGTCGACCTAATCACGGAAGTCTTGGCAATCACTCCCGACTGGACGATACCGTACATCGCGTATATCCTAAGGAAAGAACTCCCAGAGGACAAGGAAGAGGCTCGACAGATCGTCCGCCGATCCAAGGCCTTCACAGTCATAAAGGGACAGTTGTATAGGGAAAGCGCGACTGGAATCGGTCAGAAATGCATAACACCAGAAGAGGGTCAGATGATCCTTAATGATATCCACTCGGGGACCTGTGGTCACCATGCGTCCTCTCGGACCATTGTGGCTAAAGCATACCGAGCAGGATTTTACTGGCCAAGAGCAAATGAGATGGCAAAAGAGATAGTCGACAAGTGTGGAGGGTGCCAGTTCTACTCCAACATGTCACACAAGCCTGCGTCATCCCTGAAGACCATTCCACTCGTCTGGCCCTTTGCTGTCTGGGGACTAGACATGGTTGGTCCACTGAGAACAGGCAGAAGTGGTTTCACTCATGTGCTTGTGGCAGTCGACAAGTTTACCAAATGGATTGAAGCTAAGCCTATCAAAAATCTTGATGCTTGCACTGCTATCAGTTTCGTCAGAGGGCTAACATTCAGATATGGAGTCCCGCATAGCATCATCACTGACAATGGGTCAAACTTTGATTCGGACAAGTTCAGAGCGTTTTGCGCCTCTCAGGGCACTCGAGTCGACTACGCATCGGTCTCCCATCCCCAGTCGAATGGACAGGCCGAAAGAGCAAATGGTCTGATTCTCAAAGGACTAAAGCCTCGACTGATGCGGGATCTCAAGCACGCGGCAGGTGCTTGGGTCGACGAGCTTCCGTCAGTTCTGTGGGGATTGAGGACCACCGCTAACCGGTCGACTGGAAGAACTCCATTCTTTCTGGTTTATGGAGCCGAAGCAGTTCTGCCAAGTGATCTTCTTCACAACGCGCCCCGAGTCGAGCTTTACACCGAAGATGAAGCAGAACAGGCCCGGCAAGACGCAGTCGACCTCCTAGAAGAAGAGAGGGAGATGGCCATGATCAGATCGACCATTTATCAGCAAGACTTGCGTCGATTCCATGCCAGAAATGTGAAGAGCCGAGCCTTCCAGGAAGGAGATTTGGTCCTCCGAGTGGATCAACAGAAACCACACAAACTTGCTCCTACTTGGGAAGGCCCCTTCATCATCACCAGAGTCCTCCACAATGGAGCATATCACCTCTACAATGTTGATCACCAGATCGACGAGCCACGAGCTTGGAATGCGGAACTACTCTGCCCCTTTTACACTTGAGTTCTCCCTTGGACGAGTTGTAATAAGAAAAAATTTCTGCAGTTCACTTTTACCAAAGACAAGAGCGTCCCAATAATTGCTGTCACTCTTGTTTGCATACGAAATCCCCTAGTGGGTGACTTAGCTGCGAATCCGTTTCGCCTAAGTTTGAAAAATCCTACCGAGTGGAGAGCAATCCTCCCACTCGGGGGCTTAGCTGCAGTCCAGTACTCGCCTAAGTTCTCCCACTTAGAGACTTAGCTGCAGTCAGGCACTCGCCTAAGTTTGAAAAAATCCTACCGAGTGGAGAGCAATCCTCCCACTCGGGGGCTTAGCTGCAGTCCAGTACTCGCCTAAGTTCTCTCACTTAGAGACTTAGCTGCAGTCAGGCACTCGCCTAAGTTTGAAAAAATCCTACCAAGTGGGGAGCAATCCTCCCACTCGGGGGCTTAGCTGCAGTCCAGTACTCGCCTAAGTTCTCTCACTTAGAGACTTAGCTGCAGTCAGGCACTCGCCTAAGTTTGAAAAAATCCTACCAAGTGGGGAGCAATCCTCCCACTCGGGGGCTTAGCTGCAGTCCAGTACTCGCCTAAGTTCTCTCACTTAGAGACTTAGCTGCAGTCAGCCACTCGCCTAAGTTTCAAAAAATCCTACCAAGTGGAGAGCAATCCTCCCACTCGGGGGCTTAGCTGCAGTCCAGTACTCGCCTAAGTTCTCCCACTTAGAGACTTAGCTGCAGTCAGGCACTCGCCTAAGTTTGAAAAAATCCTACCAAGTGGAGAGCAATCCTCCCACTCGGGGGCTTAGCTGCAGTCCAGTACTCGCCTAAGTTCTCTCACTTAGAGGCTTAGCTGCAGTCAGACACTCGCCTAAGTGATTAGAAATCCTACCGAGTGGTGAGCAAGACTCCCACTCGGAGGCTTAGCTGCAGCCCAGTGCTCGCCTAAGTGTTTAAAAATCCTACCGAGTGGAGAGCAAACCTCCCACTCGGGGGCTTAGCTGCAGCCCAGTGCTCGCCTAAGTGTTTAAAAATCCTACCGAGTGGAGAGCAAACCTCCCACTCGGGGGCTTAGCTGCAGCCCAGTGCTCGCCTAAGTGTTTAAAAATCCTACCGAGTGGGGAGCAAGACTCCCACTCAGAGGCTTAGCTGCAGCCCAGTGCTCGCCTAAGTGTTTAAAAATCCTACCGAGTGGAGAGCAAGACTCCCACTCGGAGGCTTAGCTGCAGCCCAGTGCTTGCCTAAGTGTTTAAAAATCGTACCGAGTGGAGAGCAAACCTCCCACTCGGGGGCTTAGCTGCAGCCCAGTGCTCACCTAAGTGTTTAAAAATCCTACCGAGTGGAGAGCAAACCTCCCACTCGGGGGCTTAGCTGCAGCCCAGTGCTCGCCTAAGTGTTTAAAAATCCTACCGAGTGGAGAGCAAACCTCCCGCTCGGGGGCTTAGCTGCAGCCCAGCGCTCGCCTAAGTGTTTAAAAATCCTACCGAGTGGAGAGCAAACCTCTCACTCGGAGGCTTAGCTGCAGCCCAGTGCTCGCCTAAGTACAAGACACAACCCAATCCGCGAGTCGACTGCTACCTTCCCCTTCAGAGCTGCGACGCAAATACATGATTATTCCGAGTGAAGATCAAGATCCACTCGACGAATCAAACCATGAAGATATTCAACGAGAAATCAAGATCAGATAAAGCCTAAAAGGTCCCAGACCTCAGATCAAAGTACTCAAGCCCTCGGCTCGGCAGAGTTTAACGGTTACAAATCCACTCGGCATTCCGAGGCAAATTTAAAGTGAAGCATAAAAGCTTTTCATTCCTCAGGAGGAGGGCTGGAAGGGGCGACGAACTCGTCCAAGTCGATCCCGTCTGCAATACGAGTGGCAGCAGCAATAAAAGTCTCCATGAAGTCCTGAAAGTTGTGCTTCCTGGTATTGGCAACTTGGATGGCGGCCAACTTTTCTTCTCGCGCCTCCTTGCAATGGACGCGGACCAGGGACAGAGCGACATCAGCACCACATCTAGCAGAAGATTTCTTCCATTCTGCCACTCGACCCGGGACTTCATTCAGTCGGACCATCAGGGACTCGAGATCATTATGGAGTGTCGTTCCGGGCCAGAGTGATGTGTCGATCCGCGACACCGCAACCTTCAGCCGAGCAAGATAATCAACAACGCTGGTAACACGAGACTCCAGTCAGAGCACGTTCATAGCAGCCTCGTCCTTCACGAGATAATTGGCGGGATCCAAGCCTGGCTCCACTCGACTGGTTTCCTCTTTGAAGCTCTGGCAGAATTCTGCAAACACGATTCAAGAATAAGACAGTGGCCGTACGCGGGCTCGGCAACTACAAGACAGCCGGGTTGGAATAATTACCTTCGAGCATGACGAACAGCTTCTTGGCGAGTCCACCGAGATAAGCCTCCAGATCTTTTACCTTCCCCGCCAGCTCACCCGCCTTGTCGTGCAGAGCTATCTTTTTTTTCTTCAGTCGACTGGCATCTCGATTAGCTGTCTCGGGAGCAGTTTTCAGTCTGGAGTTCTCCTGTTCAAGAGTTCCGACCGAGGCCAGCTTCTCTTCTGCGAGCTTCGTTTTGCTCGAGGCCTCCTTCTGTGCCTCTGCAAGGTCTTGATCCTTCTTCTTCAGAGTTTCCTGCAGTTTATCTGCGGCACGTCGAGTGGAACCAACATCAAGAATGGACAAGAAAGAAAAGCTACCCATTGAGAACGGAGAACCTCACCAGCCATACCTTTTGCTTCTTCTTGCGCCTTCTTCAAATTCTCCTGAGCAAGCTTCAAGTTAAGGTTGAGCTGGATCTGCTGATTCTCTAACTCAGTATAGCGAGCTACAAGTTCGCAAGATTTCTGTAAAAAGAAAAATCAGTCAACAGACGTCCAAGATAAGTTGCTTTCGAGTAACTAAGAGACAATGATGACGTTTCTAAGACCACAGCCGAATCAAAAACATTCGACAGTAGTCTCGAGGACTACACCCAGTGGGTGCACTCAGCGTGCCCCCACTGGTTCAACCAAAAAAAAGAGAAAGAGAGAAAAAGTAAACTGCCCGCAGTCGACCGGATACAGTTGCACTCGACCTGGCCCGACCAAACCGAGTGAAGAAATACAGCTACAGCAACACAATGTAAAGACTACAGTCGACTGCCAGCAGTCCACCGTAGTCTCGGGGACTACACCTAGTGGGTGCACTTAGCGTGCCCCCACTCGTCCAAGGATTGGCAGACACACCCAGTGGGTGTACAGATACAGATACAAAAGATCTTCGGAAAAGAGACTCTTCAAACAGCATATCATAACAGACCAAGTGTTGAGTCGACTGACCTGGACGTTGCTCTGAAGAGCCGAACTCGCGTCATAGGCTGCTTGGCTGGCCTCCCGAGCCATCTTCACTTGCTCCATCATGATCCCCGCCTGACGTATAGCCTCCTTCGCAGCAGCCGCTTGGTCCTCAGGGACGGGGTATGCGGCAAAAAGCGAAGACGGATCCGCAGTCGACGACGAGGGCCGCGCACTCGCCAGAGGAACGGCGAAGGTCACAGAAGCCCGAGTGGTGTCACCACCATCCCGAGCCACGGCCTCGGACGCCGGAGCGGATTGGGGGGTCTTGTCAGCTGACGCCCTCTTATGCCTCCTCACTCTCAACGGACCATTGTCGTCATCATCCGGAAGGTCGATAACATGAGGAGGGGCTGCAAGAGAAACATTCAATCGACCAGAGTTGCAATAAATGATCAGTCGACTCAAAGCAGAACGTCAGTAATCGTACCAGGGTTGGAGGTAACAGCATCATCCATCTCTTGGTCGTCGTCCTTGGCGGAGACCTCAGAAGTAGCAGCGCTGCAAATCTCGAAAGTCAGTCAGTTGGCTCAATGAATCGACCAAGGATCCGTCCATGGTCGACGAAGGAAAGCAAGTTTTATTATTACCCGGAAATGGTAGGGACAGCTATCTTCATCTTGGGCAGAGCCTTGGGCGGCTTGGACAGCGTCGTGCGTGGGTGCTTGGGAACCTTCCCAGTCGGCGTAGGAGAAGAGGTCCGAGGGCGTTTCGACGACTGCCCAACAGAAGCAGTCGCCTTGCCACGTTCCCGCGCTGGGTCGTGTGTGTGCTTGGACCGCCCCTCTGGGCGAGGGGGTTCGACCTCCTCCTCCTCCTCTTCGCTGGAGTCGACGTTGTCATCTCCCTCTCCTTCACCGTCGGACTCCCACTCGCCTTGGTCGTCCCCACTCTCACCTCCGCTCGCCTCCCCTTCCTCAGTTGGCTCTTGAGCCCCGTTGGGCGTCGAGTACATCTCGGTGGTCGCCTGGAAAGCAATAGACAAGATGAAAGTCAATCGACCAACTCAAAGAAGACCAATGCAGAAAACAAGATTTCAGTCGGGAGCATAAAGACATACCTGGTCCACTTCATACGAGTTGTCGAGTGGAGTTACCCTCCTGGCTCCTCGGGGGTTGTCTTTGTTCCCCGTGATGCTCGATAGCCACCCCTCCAGCATCTCGTCGGTGACCTCCTCTGGGTGGATCCGAGTGGTGTCATCGAGACCCGAGTACAACCACATCGGGTGGTCACGGGCCTAGAGCGGTTGGATGCGTCTCTGGAGGAAGACCTCCAGCAGGTCCATCCCAGTCACGCCCTCACGGACAAGCTCGACCACTCGACCGGCCAACACTTTGAATTGGGCCCTTTCCTCCGGCGTCACTTTCAGAGAAGCGGGTTTTTCAGCTCGGTCGAGGGAGAAAGGAGGAAGACCAGTCGACTGTCCTGGGGTCGCCTGGTCCTGACAGTAGAACTAGGTCGCCTGCCAACCACGGACCGACTCCGGGAAAGTAATGGATGGGAAACAGCTCTTCCCCCTCGTCTGGATCGCCAAGCCCCCGCACAACTGGATCACCTGTGTCCTCTCGTCACTTGACTTGGCCTTCTTGACCGATTGAGAACGGCAGGTAAAGATGTGCTTGAAAAGTCCCCAATGGGGGCGGCAACCCAAGAAAGCCTCACACATGGAAATGAAAGCGGAAAGGTATACAATGGAGTTGGGAGTAAAGTGGTGGAGCTGCGCTCCGAAGAAGTTCAAGAAGCTCCGGAAAAAAGGATGGGGCGGCAGAGAAAACCCTCGGTCGATGTGGGTGGCTAGGAGCACGCACTCACCGTCGCGGGGTTGAGGTTCGATCTCTCCCCCCGGAAGACGCGCGGCTTTGTGGGGAATGACTCCCCCCTCGACCATGTCATCGAGATCCTCTTGCCGGAGCACCGACGGCATCCAGTCGCCCTGGATCCAACCTTTGGGCAGAGCGGTCCTAGAGGAAGATCCGCCCCGAGCAGACCTCTTCCCTTTCCCCGTCGCCGCCGCCCTCTTTGCGCGCTCCAGAGCAGTCGTCTTGCCCTTCACCATCGTCGCTGGCGAAATCTCAAACGGGCTTGCGGCGCTAGGGTGAGAACGGAGGTGGCGGAAGGACTTGCGGAGGGAGAGAGGAAGAAGAAAGCAGAAGGGAGCGAACTATGTGGAAACCCCGAGCCGGCAACTTATAAGGGACCGCTTCCGAGTGGCTGACTGGTAGGCCCAGGCTATCCAGTCAAATCCCGCAGTAGACGCGCGCGCAGTACGTGGCGAAAAAGGCGACACGGGGATCGAGGAGCTTCCGCTTTATCGCTTCCGATTACTATGGCCGCTCCCGTCCCACGCGCTTCCCAAAATCCGAATCCTGCGACATCCGCGGGCCACAGAACAACTTGTCAAAACGGGAGACCCCGATCGCGCCGGCGCTCATTATGTCACAAGTAAAGAAATTCACTCGACGATAGGCCTGGAATGGATCAAGGCGACTGAAAGAGGTTGATAACGTCATCCGTGATGATTGGCCCAAGACGAGGCACTCGTGTAGCCCAAAGAACCAGTCGAGAGGATCCCCAACTCTTTCCCCACTCTAACCTCGATCCATTCGGGGGCTAATGATGAAACTATGTACCTAAGGTAGGGGCACGGACCCGTCCAAAGAGCCCTACCCAAGGACATCCCTAGAAGAAGTCACCTTTCAATCGACTTGAAGGTACCTCACTCGACGGGTTCAAGACACTCGACCAAGAAGCTACCACTCGACCATGAAGCTAGCCACTCGACCGCCAGGAGATCTGAAGTCGCTCCGCAGGCAAACGGTCGGCTATTAAGTAGTCTTTATGGTCATTGTAGCACTCTATTAGGGGCGTTACCAGTAACGCCCAACCTTAAATGTACCTTAAACCCTGCATTACTGAGGGCAGGAGAGGGCCGGCGAACTCTATATAAGCCACCCCCCCTCCTCAGTATGGAGGGTTCGCACCCCTGTTATTCACACGCCAGTAATCCAGTCGACCGCCTCCGGGCACCGAGACGTAGGGCTGTTACTTCCTCCGCGAAGGGCCTGAACTCGTACATCTTGGTGTGTTACAACTTCCCAATAGCTGAGATCTAGCCTCTCCATACATACCCCCCTACATCACTGTCAGAGTTAGAACCATGACACCACATGCTTTAACTGAGGATTCTTATTTCACTTTAATCCCCCATGATGAAGGGATTAACATGAGAATGCATGCTTTTCAATATGAAGTTTGGATCTTGGTGCTTGCTTTCCCTATAGATTACATGACTGAACATTATGTTCATAAGGCGGTTTCTCGCTTTGGTAAACTGCTGGCTTGGCCAAGACCTAACGAGAACAAAGCTAGAGTTCTTGTTAAATGTCACATCAAAGATATTGCAGAAGTTCCTCATAGTTTGCTTGTCACCAAAGTTGGATTGCTGCCAGAACTGTGTCGTTCTTGGTCCGTCCCTGTATATGTGTTGAATGGCAGAAACACAGTGCCTGGCCTGCAAGGGACTGAAGATACTCCACCACTTTTGAATGCGTCTCAGCATCCATACACTCTGCCTTATTATACAATCATGCAGCAAGCTAGGATTAATGAGATGGAGGCCCAGCAAGAAGCTAATGAGGCTGCTTGGAATGGCAATGAGCAAGCCCAGGATCAGGTGCAAGCCAATGGATGGAGTACATGGACAGTGGTACCACCTCCGTACACAGGTTTCAGCTTCAGAACTTACTTTGAGTACGATGGACCGTTTCTGATGGATGGTGTGCCACAAGAGCACAACCTGGTGGACAATTTGTCCGATGCTTGGTCTGAATATTCTTATGTGGAGGATTTGGCTGACAGTTTCATCAATGGTGCTCCTTCTGCTATTCATGCTTTTGTCAGAGCTGGAGGCTCTGTAGCTGCTATGTTCATTGCTATTGACAGTGATTTGCTTTCGTGGATGGGTGGTATGCTCAAGAGGATCTATACCTGCTCTATATTACCTGCTGAGTCTCCCAGTTCAGCATGTTTCCCACTCAATCCTTTCACTGTTATTCAGTTTCAGCTTGATCGTGTGTGCATGGCTCTGCTCGCCCAAGTGAGGCCGGAAACTGATGTTTTTGGACGCATCTTCGGTTTAGCTTTTAGTATGGGTAATGTGTTTGTTCTGTCTGCCTCGTTGGATGATTCAACCTCTGAGATGCCAGTTCTGGAGGAACCACTACCTGCCCCCCCCCCCAGTGAGTCTGGATGTGCCTGAATGTGTGGATCGTGTTGTGGGCCTGATCGGACGTATGATGCTCAAGGAGCCAGCTCATGTGGACACTGTTCTTCTTCGTCGCAGTGCCCGCTCAAACAAATACGACGGGTTCAGGGTCCCTCCAATGATTGATAAGAGAGCTACAACGTCCAAGGTCAAGCCTAGGAGAGATCCATCTCTTCCTGGCCCCTCCATTGGTGGCACACCTAGCGATGGGAGACATGACAAGGTATCTGATGCTGCCCCACCTCCTACTTCTATCCATGCTATTCAGTCCATTGGGACTAATATGGATACCTCAATGACTGATGACAAGGATGTGTGGTCCTGTGTTTGGGAAGGTGGTGAGTTTCGATCCTCAAAATACTATGCCCGCTGTTTTAGCCAGATACAAGTTGATGAGGTTTTTGGGTGGATCTGGAAAACCAAATGTGCAGTGCAATGGAAGGTGTTTTTGTGGTTGCTGTTGGCTGACAGGTTGAACACTAGAAATATGCTCCGGAGAAGACACTTCAGAGTCCAAAATGATGACTATAACTGCCTACTCTGCCACCACCCGCCTGAGGAAGATATTGTTCACCTCTTCTTCACCTGCCCCTTCAGTCAGAGATGCTAGGATGCTTTGGGGGTACAATGGCCAAATGACAATGACTGGTTCAGAATGCTGCATGAGGGCAAGGTCAGATGGACAAGGCCGATGTTCTTAGAAGTTTTTGCAGTGGCAGCTTGGGGGATCTGGAAGGAGAGGAATGATAAACACGGAATTCAACCTTCATTTGATTCTTGGAGGAGCAGATTCAAGCAGGACTTTGCCATGCTGGTTCATCGATCAAAGCAAGAGCAGAGCCCTTACATTCTATCAATAGTTAACTTTCTTTGATTTCACCTTCTGTTTGTATTAGGCTTCTTATCTAACCCCCCTATGTAACTTGTACAGTGCTGGACACTCTAACCCCCCTTAATTTTGTCTTATTAATATAAAAGGCAGTGAGAGAATTTCACTGTCATCAGTTCTCAAAAAACATTATCTAAAGTCATGACCTCTCCAAATGCACTTTTATAAAAAAAATCATAAGATTGAACATTCTCCAAATATGTAGGATCTAAAGTTGACAATCTTCCAAACCCACTTTCAATATTATTGCAAACACTATTATCAATCTCATATTCATCATGGGGCTTAAATAAATTTTCAAGATCATAAGAAGAATCGCCCCAATTATGATCATTGCAACAAGTAGTGGACATAGCAAAACTAGCATCCCCAAGCTTAGTGTTTTGCAAATTATTAGCACAATTGACATTAATAGAATTTATAATAACATCATTGCAATCATGCTTTTTATTCAAAGATCTCGTGAATCACTTCACAAAGTACTTCATCATAACTTTTTGATTCACGAATTTCAAGCAAAACTTCATGAAGATAATCTAGTGGACAGAACTCACTAGCAATTGGTTCATCATAATTGAATCTCTTAAAAAGATTAGCAAGCGGATGAGGATCCATAAATCTTAGGTTCTCTGATTTGCAATAAATACACGATTATTCCAAGCAACCGAGCAAACGAGCCAAATAAGACATCAAGGCAAACGAAAAGGCAAATCTTTTCGAAAATTGTTTTAGAAGTGGGGGAGAGGAAAATGAGAGGCGAATGGCGAATAATGTAATGTGAGAGATGAGAGTTTATGATGGGCACTTGGTATGTCTTGGCTTGGCATAGATCTCCCCGGCAACGGCACCAGAAAAGAGCTTAGTTGACGGGGTGTTAGTGCTGCTTACATAGCCTCCCCAGCAACGGCGCCAGAAATCCTTCTTGCTACCTCTTGAGCTTGCGTTGGTTTTTCCCTTGAAGAGGAAAGGGTGATGCAGCAAAGTAGCATAGTTATTTCCCTCGGTTTTGAGAACCGAGGTATCAATCCAGTAGGAGACAATGCGCAAGCCACCAAATACCTGCACAAACAAACACCAACCTTGCACCCAATGCGATAAAGGGGTTGTCAATCATTCACGGTTATTTGCAACGTGAGATCTGATAGAGATGGATAAACGGTAAAGTAATGTTTTCGGTATTTTTGGTCTATGGAACAGAAAGTAAAAGACTGCAAAAGAAAGTAAATAGGAAACTAGAATTGTAGATCGGAAACTTATATGATGGAAAATAGACCCGATGGCCATAGGTTTCACTAGAGGCTTCTCTCAAGATAGAAAATATTATGGTGGGTGAAAAATTACTGCCGAGCAATTGATAGAAAAGCGCAAAGTTATGACAATATCTAAGGCAATGCTCATGAATATAGGCATCACGTCCGTATCAGGTAGACTGAAACGATTCTGCATCTACTACTATTACTCCACAGTCCACACATCAACCGCTATCCAGCATGCATCTAGAGTATTAAGTTCATAAAGAACGGAGTAGTGCCTTAAATAAGATGACATGATGTAGAGGAATTAACTCAAACAATATGATGAAAACCCCATCTTTTTATCCTCGATGGAAACAATACAATATGTGTCGGTTCCCCTTCTATCACTAGGACCGAGCACCGCAAGATTGAACCCAAAGCTAAGCACTTCTCCCATTGCAAGAAAAACCAATCTAGTTGGCCAAATCAAATCGATAGTTTGAAGAGACTTGCAAAGATATCAAATCATGCATAAAATAATTCAGAGGAGATTCAAATAATATTCATAGATAAGCTGATCATAAATCCACAATTCATCGGATCTCGTCAAACACACTGCAAAAGAGCATTACATCGAATAGATCTCCAAGAACATCAAGGAGAACTTTGTATTGAGAATCAAAGAGAGAGAAGAAGCCATCTAGCTACTAGCTATGGACCCTGATACGTCTCCGTCGTATCTATAATTTTTGATTGTTCCATGCCAATATTATTCAACTTTCATATACTTTTTGGCAACTTTTTATACTATTTTTGGGACTAACATATTGATCCAGTGCCCAGTGTCAGTTCCTGTTTGTTGCATGTTTTTTGTTTCGCAGAAAACCCATACCAAACGGAGTCCAAACGGAATAAAAACTGACGGAGATTTATTTTGGAATATTTATGAATTTTGGGAAGTGGAATCATCGCGAGACGGTGCCCGAGGAGGGCACGAGGTAGGGGGGCGCGCCCCAGGGTGTCAGGCGCGCCCCTGACCCTCGTGGCCACCCCGTAAGGCGGTTTGAGCCCTTCTTTCTCCGCAAGAAAGCAAATATCTAGACATATATCGTGTCCAAAATTCAGCACAATCGGAGTTACGGATCTTCGGGAATTTAAGAAACGGTGAAGAGCCAGAAAACAGAACACGGAAACAGAGAGAGCAGAGAGACAGATCCAATCTCGGAGGGGCTCTCGCCCCTCCCACGCCATGGAGACCATGGACCAGAGGGGAAACTAGATGGGAGAAGGTCAAGGAAGAAGAAGAAGCAGGGGGGCTCTCTCCCCCTCGCTTCCGGTGGCGCCGGAACGCCGCCGGGGGCCATCATCATCACCGCGATCTACACCAACACTTCCGCCATCTTCACCAACATCTCCATCACCTTCCCCCCTCTATCTATAGCGGTCCACTCTCCCGCAACCCGCTGTACCCTCTACTTGAACATGGTGCTTTATGCTTCATATTATTATCCAATGATGTGTTGCCATCCTATGATGTCTGAGTAGATTTTCGTTGTCCTATCGGTGGTTGATGAATTGCTATGATTTATTTAATTTGCTTGTGGTTATGTTGCTGTCCTTTGGTGCCCATCATATGAGCGCATGCGTGGATCACACCATAGGGTTAGTTGTATGTTGATAGGACTATGTATTGGAGGGCAAGATTGACAGAAGCTTCAACCTAGCATAGAAATTGATGCATACAGGATTGAAGGGGGACCAATATATCTTAATGCTATGGTTGGGTTTTACCTTATTGAACGTTAGTAGTTGTGGATGCTTGCTAATAGTTCCAATCATAAGTGCATAGAATTCCAAGTAAGGGATGACATGCTAGCAGTGGCCTCTCCCACATAAAACTTGCTATCGGTCTAGTAAACTAGTCAATTGCTTAAGGGACAATTTCGCAACTCCTACCACACTTTTCCACACTCGCTATATTTACTTTACTTGTGTCTTTATCTAAACAGCCCCTAGTTTTATTTTCGTGCTCTTTACTTTCTTGCAAGCTTACCCAAAAACACCTACAAAGTACTTCTAGTTTCATTCTTGTTTCCGGTAAAGCGAACGTCAAGTGTGCGTAGAGTTGTATCGGTGGTCGATAGAACTTGAGGGAATATTTGTTCTACCTTTAGCTCCTTATTGGGTTCGACACTCTTACTTATCGAAAGAGGCTACAATTGATCCCCTATACTTGTGGGTTATCAAGACCTTTTTCTGGCGCCGTTGCCGGGGAGCAATAGCGTGGGGTGAATATTCTCGTGTGTGCTTGTTTGCTTTATCACTAAGTAATTTTTATTTGCTGTTCTTAGTTTTTTCTATCTTTAGTTATGGGTAAGAAACGCAAAATACCAAAAAAATTAGTTGTACCTACTTAAACCAATGCCTGAAGAACCACTCAAAATCTATCACACTGCTGAAGCTTTTTACTTGGATCATCTTCGATCCCTTTGTGCTCGTGCCGAAACCCCAACTAGCTTACTTGAGGGCAAATCTTTAGATGAGAATGCTTGTTATGTGCGACACCGTATATCTGAAAAAGGGAAACTATTATGGGATCAAACTCAATGTTTACAATGCTATGCTTGGAATTTATGTTGGGAATATGATTTTACTTGTTGTTCTGAAAACCCTAAAAAACACCTTCCCTACCAATGTGAGTTTATTGATAATGGGCTCTTATCTTAGTATGCTAAGGGTGTTTATAGTTACTATGATGTTCAACAAATTGAAGAATTTGTTGCTTTTAAGGGTGCTTTTGAAATTGCTTCTTTGATTGAAAAGTATGATGCTACTCTTTACAAATCTGAAAATTTTGCCATACTTGAATATTGTTATGAGAATTATGCTTCTAATGCCTATGTTAAACAATATATCGAGGAGTACTCCGTTGTCAAAGAAGAGACTAATATTTTGCAGGAGCCTATGGAAGAAGAAATTGATGAAACTGTGAGCTCATTGGATGAAAAAGATGAGGTGGAGAGCAAAGAACAAAAGGAGGAAGAGCGGATTGATCACCCGTGCCCACCTTCTAATTAGAGTAACTCTTCAACCCATACATTGTTTAATTCCCCTTCGTGCTTACCAAAGGATGATTGCTATGATGATTGTTATGATCCCATTGATTCTCTTGAAATATCCCTTTTTGATGATTCTTGCTATGCTTGTGGCCAAGATGCCAATATGAATTATGCTTATGGAGATGAACTTGCTATAGTTCCTTATGTTAAACATGAAATTGTTGCTATTGCACCCACGCATGATAGTCCTATTATCTTTTTGAATTCTCCAAACTACACTATATCGGAGAAGTTTGCACTTATTAAGGATTACATTGATGGGTTGCCTCTTACCGTTGCACATGATGATTTTGATGAATATAATATGCATGTGCTTGCTGCTCCTACTTGCAATTATTATGAGAGAGGAACTATATCTCCACCTCTCTATGTCTCCAACACGATAAAATTGCAAGAAACTGTTTATACTATGCATTGGCCTTTACTATGTGTGCATGAATTGTTCTTTTATGACATGCCGATGCATAGGAAGAGAGTTAGACTTCGTCATTACATGATATATGTTACTTTGTGCTCACTACTAAATTACAAATCATTGCTAATTAAAATTGGCTTTGATATACCTTGGGATCCGGGTGGATTCACTACTTGAGCACTATATGCCTAGCTTAATGGCTTTAAAGAAAGTGTTGCCAGGGAGACAACCCGGAAGTTTTAGAGAGTCATTTATTTCTGTTGAGTGCTTTCATATAGTTTAAAACAACAAAAATAAACAGGGGAACCCAAAACTTTTTCAAAAAGGAAAGTGAAAGTGAGAGAGACAAGCATTGTTGAAGTGGGAGCTAGCCTTGAACTTTGTTCATGCTCATGGAAACTTTGTGAATCTTGATTACAGAAAATTTTCAACAAAAATAATTATCCCCTTGTACAATTCCATTGTATTATAAAAATAATGTGCCAAGGTTTTCCTTTAGGATGTTTACAATGCTTGTTGGTTTGTGCGATGCAGGAAAGAAACTTTGGCTGTAGTGCGCGAATTTTAATTTTTTACTGGAACGTCAAATGGTTCTGATTCTTCTTGCAATGTCTTTCTGTACAAATTTTTTATTTTTCCTAATTTTGGAAGAATTTTTAAAGTATCAGAAGTATGGTGAATGTTTAGATTATTACAGACTGTTATGTTTTTGACAGATTCAGTTTTTGATGCATAGTTTGCTTGTTTTGATGAAACTATCAATTTATATCGGTGGATTAAGCCATGAAAAAGTTATATTACAGTAGACACAATGCAAAACAAAATATGAATTGGTTTGCAACAGTACTTAGATTAGTGATTTGCTTTATTATACTAACGGATCTTACGGAGTTTTCTGTTGAAGTTTTGTGTGGATGAAGTGTTCGATGATCGAGAAGGTTTCGATGTGAGAAGAAGGAAGAGAGGCAAGAGCTCAAGCTTGGGGATGCCCGAGGCACCCCAAGTAAATATTCAAGGAGACTCAAGCGTCTAAGCTTGGGAATGCTGGGAAGGCATCCCCTCTTTCTTCAACAAGTATCGGTATGTTTTCGGATTCGTTTCATTCATGTGATATGTGCAAATCTTGGAGCGTCTTTTGCATTTAGGTTTTCATTTTTCTTTTATGCACCATGCTGGTATGAGATAGTCCTTGGTTGATTTACATAATGCTCTTTGCACTTCACTTATATCTTTTGAGTATGGCTTTATAGAATGCTTCATGTGCTTCACTTATATCAATTGAAGCTTGCATTGCCTGTTTCTCTTTACATAGACAACTGCCATTTGTAGAATGCTCTTTTGCTTCACTTATATTTGTTAGAGCGTGGGCATATATTTTGTAGAAAGAATTAAACTCTCTTGCTTCACTTATATCTATTTAGAGAGATGACAGGAACTGGTCATTCACATGGTTAGTCATAAAATCCTACATAAACTGGTAGATCGCTGAATATGATATGTTTGATTCCTTGCAATAGTTTTGCGATGTAAAAGTGGTGATATTAGAGTCGTGCTAGTTGAGTAATTGTGAAATTGAGAAATACTTGTGTTGAGGTTTGCAAATCCCGTAGCATGCACGTATGGTGAACCGTTATGTAACGAAGTCGGAGCATGAGGTGTTTATTGATTGTCTTCCTTATGAGTGGCGGTCGGGGACGAGCGATGGTCTTTTCCTACCAATCTATCCCCCTAGGAGCATGCGCGTAGTACTTTGTTTCGATGACTAATAGATTTTTGCAATAAGTATGTGAGTTCTTTATGACTAATGTTGAGTCCATGGATTATACGCACTCTCACCCTTCCATCATTGCTAGCCTCTTCGGTACCGTGCATTGCCCTTTCTCACCTCGAGAGTTGGTGCAAACTTCGCCGGTGCATCCAAACCCCGTGATACGATACGCTCTATCACACATAAACCTCCTTATATCTTCCTCAAAACAGCCACCATACCTACCTATTATGGCATTTCCATAGCCATCCCGAGATATATTGCCATGCAACTTCCATCATCATCATATACATGACTTGAGCATTTATTGTCATATTGCTTTGCATGACCGTAAGATAGCTAGCATGATGTTTTCATGGCTTGTCCGTTTTTTGATTTCATTGCTACGCTAGATCATTGCACATCCCGGTACACCGCCGAAGGCATTCATATAGAGTCATATCTTTGTTCTATATATCGAGTTGTAATATTGAGTTGTAAGTAAATAAAAGTGTGATGATCATCATTATTAGAGCATTGCCCCAGTGAGGAAAGGATGATGGAGACTATGATTCCCCCACAAGTTGGGATGAGACTCCGGACGAAAAAAAAGAGAAAGGCCAAAAAAAAAGAGAAGGCCCAAAAAAAGAAAAAAAAAGAAAAAAAATGAGAGAAAAAGAGAGAAGGGGCAATGTTACTATCCTTTTACCACACTTTTGCTTCAAAATAGCACCATGTTCTTCATATAGAGAGTCTCTTGAGTTATCACTTTCATATACTAGTGGGAATTTTCATTATAGAACTTGGCTTGTATATTCCAACGATGGGCTTCCTCAAATGCCCTAGGTCTTCATGAGAAAGAAAGTTGGATGCACACCCACTTAGTTTTAGTTTGAGCTTTCATATACTTATAGCTCTAGTGCATCCGTTGCATGGCAATCCCTACTCCTCACATTGATATCTATTAATGGGCATCTCCATAGCCCGTTGGTACGCCTAGTTGATGTGATACTTTCTCCTTTTTTGTCTTCTCCACATAACCTCCATCATCATATTCTATTCCACCTATAGTGCTATGTCCATGGCTCATGCTCATGTATTGCGTGAAAGTTGAAAAGGTTTGAGAAACGTCAAAAGTATGAAACAATTGCTTGGCTTGTCATCGGGGTTGTGCATGATGTGAATATTTTGTGTGGTGAAGATAGAGCATAGCCAGACTATATGATTTTGTAGGGATGAGCTTTCTTTGGCTATGTTATTTCAATAAGACATAATTGCTTGGTTGGTATGCTTGAAGTATTATTGTTTTTATGTCAAAGGATAGATTATTGCTTTGAATCACTCGTGTCTTAATATTCATGCCATGATTAGACATATGATCAAGATTATGCTAGGTAGCATTCCACATCAAAAATTATCTTTTTTATCATTTACCTACTCGAGGACGAGCAGGAATTAAGCTTGGGGATGCTGATACGTCTCCGTCGTATCTATAATTTTTTATTGCTCCATGCCAATATTCTACAACTTTCATATACTTTTTGGCAACTTTTTATACTATTTTTGGGACTAACATATTGATCCAGTGCCCAGTGCCAGTTCCTGTTTGTTGCATGTTTTTTGTTTCGCAGAAAACCCATAACAAATGGAGTCCAAACGGAATAAAAACTGACGGAGATTTATTTTGGAATATTTATGAATTTTGGGAAGTGGAATCATCGCGAGACAGTGCCTGAGGGGGGCACGAGGTAGGGGGGGCGCCCCTGACCCTCGTGGCCACCCCGTAAGGCGGTTGGAGCCCTTCTTTCGCCGCAAGAAAGCTAATATCCGGATAGATATCGTGTCCAAAATTCAGCCCAATCGGAGTTACGGATCTCCGGGAATTTAAGAAACGGTGAAGGGCCAGAAAATAGAACACGGAAACAAAGAGAGCAGAGAGACAGATCCAATCTCGGAGGGGCTCTCGCCCCTCCCACGCCATGGAGACCATGGACCAGAGGGGAAACCCTTCTCCCATCTAGGGAGAAGGTCAAGGAAGAATAAGAAGGAGGGGGGCTCTCTCCCCCTCGCTTCCGGTGTCGCCGGAACGCCGCCGGGGGCCATCATCATCACCGCGATCTACACCAACACTTCCGCCATCTTCACCAACATCTCCATCACCTTCCCCCCTCTATCTACAGCGGTCCACTCTCCCGCAACCCGCTGTACCCTCTACTTGAACATGGTGCTTTATGCTTCATATTATTATCCAATGATGTGTTGCCATCCTATGATGTCTGAGTAGATTTTCGTTGTCCTATCGGTGGTTGATGAATTGCTATGATTGATTTAATTTTCTTGTGGTTATGTTGCTGTCCTTTGGTGCCCATCATATGAGCGCGCGCGTGGATCACACCATAGGGTTAGTTGTATGTTGATAGGACTATGTATTGGAGGGCAAGAGTGACAGAAGCTTCAACCTAGCATAGAAATTGATGCATACGGGATTGAAGGGGGATCCATATATCTTAATGCTATGGTTAGGTTTTACCTTAATGAACGTTAGTAGTTGCGGATGCTTGCTAATAGTTCCAATCATAAGTGCATAGAATTCCAAGTAAGGGATGACATGCTAGCAGTGGCCTCTCCCACATAAAACTTGCTATCGGTCTAGTAAACTAGTCAATTGCTTAAGGGACAATTTCGCAACTCCTACCACCACTTTTCCACACTCTCTATATTTACTTTAGTTGTGTCTTTATCTAAACAGCCCCTAGTTTTATTTTTGTGCTCTTTACTTTCTTGCAAGCTTACCCAAAAACACCTACAAAGTACTTCTAGTTTCATTCTTGTTTCCGGTAAAGCGAACGTCAAGTGTGCGTAGAGTTGTATTGGTGGTCGATAGAACTTGAGGGAATATTTGTTTTACCTTTAGCTCCTCGTTGGGTTCGACACTCTTACTTATCGAAAGAGGCTACAATTGATCCCCTATACTTGTGGGTTATCAAGACCCGTAGGTCTGAGGTAAACTACTCACGCTTCATCGGAGAGGCAATGATGTTGATGCAGAAGCCCTCCATGATCAAATCCCCCTCTGGCAGGATGCCGGAAAAGGTCCCTAGATGGGATCTCACGGGTACATAAGGTTGCGGCGGTGGAAAAGTGGTTTCGTGGCTCCGCTGGAAGTTTTTGGGGTATAAGAGTATATATAGGAGGAAGATCTAGGTCAGGAGGCCACCGAGGGGCCCATAAGGTTGGGGACGCCCTACCCCCCTGCGCCCTCAACCCTTGTGGCTGCCTCATGGCTCTTCTGACTTGCACTACAAGTCTCCTGGGTGTCTTCTGGTCCAAGAAAAATCATCGCGAAAGTTTTGTTCCATTTGGACTCCGTTTGGTATTCCTTTTCTGCGAAACTCTAAAACAAGGAAAAAACATAAACTGGCACTGGGATCTACATTAATAGGTTAGTGCAAAAAATCATATACAATAGCATATTAATGCATATAAAACATCCAAAACAGATAATATAATAGCATGGAACAATCAAAAATTATAGATACGTTGGAGACGTATCAGTCTCCAACGTATCTATAATTTTTGATTGTTCCATGCTATTATATTATCCATCTATGATGTTTTATATGCATTTATATGCTATTTTATATGATTTTTGGGACTAACCTATTAACCTAGAGCCCAGTGCCAGTTTCTGTTTTTTCCTTGTTTTTGAGTTTTACAGAAAAGGAATACCAAACGGAGTCCAATTGACGTGCCAATTTTTGATGATTTTTATGGACCAAAAGATGCCCCTGGAGTAAAAGAGTTCGGCCAGAAGAGTCCCGGGCTGCCCACGAGGGTGGGGGGCATGCCCTACCCCCTTGGGCGCGCCCCCCTATCTCGTGGACGGCTCGGAGACCCCCCTGACGTGAGACCTACGCAAAAAATTCCTATAAATGCATAAACCTCCAGAACATAACCTAGATTGGGAGTTCCGTAGCCGCAAGCCTCTGTAGCCACCAAAAACCAATCGGGACCCTGTTCTGGCACCCTGCCAGAGGGGGGATCCCTCACCGGTAGCCATCTTCATCATCCTGGCGCTCTCCATGACGAGGAGGGAGTAGTTCACCCTCGGGGTTGAGGGTATGTACCAGTAGCTATGTGTTTGATCTCTCTCTCTCTCTCGTGTTCTTGATTCGGCACGATCTTGATGTATCGCGAGCTTTGCTATTATAGTTGGATCTTTTGATGTTTCTCCCCCTCTACTCTCTTGTAATGGATTGAGTTTTCCCTTTGAAGTTATCTTATCGGATTGAGTCTTTATGGATTTGAGAACACTTGATGTATGTCTTGCATGTGCTTATCTGTGGTGACAATGGGATATCACGTGATCTACTTGATGTATGTTTTGGTGATCAACTTGCGGGTTCAGTGACCTTGTGAACTTATGCATAGGGGTTGGCACACGTTTTCATCTTGACTCTCCGGTAGAAACTTTGGGGCACTCTTTGAAGTTCTTTGTGTTGGTTGAATAGATGAATCTGAGATTGTGTGATGCATATCGTATAATCATACCGTGGATACTTGAGGTGACATTGGAGTATCTAGGTGACATTAGGGTTTTGGTTGATTTGTGTCTTAAGGTGTTATTCTAGTACGAACTCTATGATAGATCGAACAGAAAGAATAGCTTCGTGTTATTTTACTACGGACTCTTGAATAGATCGGTCAGAAAGGATAACTTTGAGGTGGTTTCGTACCCTACAATAATCTCTTCGTTTGTTCTCCGCTATTAGTGACTTTGGAGTGACTCTTTGTTGCATGTTGAGGGATAGTTATATGATCCAATTATGTTATTATTGTTGAGAGAACTTGCACTAGTGAAAGTATGAACCCTAGGCCTTGTTTCCTAGCATTGCAATACCGTTTCCACTCACTTTTATCATTAGTTACCTTGCTGTTTTTATATTTTTAGATTAAAAAACCTATATCTACCATCCATATTACACTTGTATTACCATCTCTTCGCCGAACTAGTGCACCTATACAATTTACCATTGTATTGGGTGTGTTGGGGACACAAGAGACTCTCTGTTATTTGGTTGCAGGGTTGTTTGAGGGAGACCATCTTCATCCTACGCCTCCCACGGATTGATAAACCTTAGGTCATCCACTTGAGGGAAATTTGCTACCGTCCTACAAACCTCTGCACTTGGAGGCCCAACAACATCTACAAGAAGAAGGTTGTGTAGTAGACATCAGAGATGTATGAGGTAGCATGGTGACGTCTCCCTATCGATGTGCCGCATCGACATGTGCCTTGCTACTTCTTTAGCTTGCGTTTGTTTTTTTGTTGAAGAGGAAAGGGTGATGCAGCAAAGTAGAGATAAGTATTTCCCTCAGTTAAGAACCAAGGTATCAATCCAGTAGGAGATACAAGCAAGTCCCCAAAATATGCACCTACACAAACAATCAAACACTTGCACCCGATTCGAAAAAGGGGTTGTCAATCCCTTCATGGTCACTTGCAAATGTGAGATCTGATAGAGATAGATATAAAAGATTACTAAAACATAAAACAAAATAGAAGTAAATAAATAACAGCAAGGTATTTTTTGGTATTTTTGGTATATAGATATGAAATTATATAATGGAAAATAGACCCGGGGGCCATAGGTTTCACTAGAGGCTTCTCACTTGAAGGAAAATAATACGGTGGGCGAACAAATTACTGTCAAGAAATTGATAGAAAAGTGCAAAGTTATGACGATGTCCAAGATAATGATTATGAATATAGGCATCATGCCCGTGTCAAGTAGACCGACTCCTGCCTACATCTACTACTATTACTCCACACATCGACCGGTATCCAGTATGCATCTAGAGTATTAAGTTAATAAAGAACGGAGTAACGCCTTAAGCAAGATGACATGATGTAGAGGGATAAACCCAAGCAATATGATGAAAACTCCATCTTTTTACCCTTGATGGCAACAATACAAATACGTGCCTCGCTACCCCTACTTTGTCACTGGATGAGGACAACGCAAGATTGAACCCAAAACTAAGCACCTCTCCCATTACAAGAAAAACCAATCTAGTTGGCCAAACCAAACCAATAATTCGAAGAGAAATACAAAGATATTAAATCATGCATATAAGAATTCAGAGAAGATTCAAATAATATTCATAGATAAGCTGATCATAAATCCACAATTCATCGA
Organism: Triticum urartu; assembly: GCF_056163025.1. Lineage (NCBI taxonomy): Eukaryota > Viridiplantae > Streptophyta > Magnoliopsida > Poales > Poaceae > Triticum > Triticum urartu. Next base: position 176,583,603 of record NC_141879.1, read on the forward strand.
TCTTGACAAACACACCGCAAAAGAAGATTACATCGGATAGATCTCCAAGAACATCGAGGAGAACATGGTATTGAAAATCAAAGAGAGAGAAGAAGCCATCTAGCTACTAGCTATGGACCTGTAGGTCTTTGGTAAACTACTCATGCTTCATCGGAGGGGCAATAGAGTTGATGTAGATGCCATCCGTGATCCAATCCCCCTCTGGCAGGATGCCGGAAAAGGCCCCAAGATGGGATCTCAAGGGAACAGAAGATTACGGCAGCGTAAAAGTATTTTGGTGGATGCTTCTGGTCGTTTGGGAATATTTAAGGATTTATAGAGCTGAGAGGGAGGTCAGTGGACTCCCAAGGGGACGGCAAGCCAGGGGGCTCCCCCTAGGGTGCGCCCTAAGGGCTTGTGGTGCCCTAGGGACTCTTCTGACTTCATATCCTTGTTCTGTGGATGTCTTTGGTCCAAAAAAATCATCGTAAAGTTTTATTCCGTTTGGACTTCGTTTGGTATTCCTTTTCTGTAAAACTCAAAACAAGGAAAAAACAAAAACTGGCATTGGGCCCTAGGTTAATAAGTTAGTCCAAAAAATAATATAAAATAGCATATTAATTCATATAAAACATCCAAAATAGATAATATAATAGCATGGAACAATAAAAAATTATAGATACGTTGGAGACGTATCAAGCATCCCCAAGCTTAATTCCTACTCGTTGTCGAGTAGGTAAATTATAAAAACAGAATTTTTATTGTGGAATGCTACCAAATATATTTATCCATGTAATTTTCTTTATTGTGGCATGAATGTTCTGATACATAAGATTCAAAACAAAAGTTTAATATTGACATAAAACAATAATACTTCAATCATACTAATAAAGCAATCATGTCTTCTCAAAATAACATGGCCAAAGAAAGTTATCCTTACAAAATCATATAGTCTAGCTATGCCCCATGTTCATCACACAAAGTATTAAATCATGCCCAACCCCGATGACAAGCCAAGCAATTGTTTAGTACTTTAATGTTCACAAACCTTTCAACTTTCACGCAATACATGAGCGTGAGCCATGGATATAACACTATAGGTGGAATAGAATATGGTGGTTGTGAAGAAGACAAAAAGAAGGAGATAGTCTCACATCAACTAGGCGTATCAACTATCTATTGAGATGCCCATCAATAGATATCAATGTGAGTGAGTAGGGATTGCCATGCAACGGATGCACTAGAGCTATAAGTTTATGAAAGCTCAAACGAAAACTAAGTGGGTGTGCATCCAAATCGCTTGCTCACGAAGACCTAGGTCAATTTGAGGAAGCCCATCATTGGAATATACAAGCCAAGTTATATAACGAACAATTCCCACTAGTATATGAAAGTGACAACATAGGAGACTCTCTATCATGAAGATCATGGTGCTACTTTGAAGCACAAGTGTGGAAAAAGAATAGTAACATTGTCCCTTCTCTATTTTCTCTAATTTTTTGGTGGGCTTCTTTGGCCTCTTTTATTTTTGTGAAGTCTGGAGACTCATCCCAACTTGTGAGGGAATCATAGCTTCCACCATCCTTTCCTCACATAGGACAATGCTCTAATAATGATGATGATCACACTTTTATTTACTTACAACTCAATAATTACAGCTAGAAACTTAGAACAAAAATATGACGAAACGGTGGAAGTTGCATGGCAATATATCTCGGAATGGCTATGGAAATGCCATAATAGGATAATTATGGTGCCTATTTTGAGGAAGGGTATATGGTGGGTTTAATGCACCAGCGGAAGTTGCGTGGACTAGAGAGGCTAGCAATGGTGGAAGGGTGGGAGTGCGTATAATCTATGGACTCCACATTAGTCACAAAGAACTCACACACTTATTGCAAAAATCTATTAGTCATTGAAACAAAGTACTAGGCGCATGCTCCTAGGGGGATAGATTGGTAGGAAAAGACCATCGCTCGTCCCCGGTCGCCACTCATAAGGAAGATAATTAATAAATAAATCATGCTCCGACATCATCGCATAACGGTTCACCATACATGCATGCTATGGGAATCATAAATTTATTTTGCGAGAGAAATTTCCAATCTATTCATCAATCATGGAAGTACAAAGAACACAAGAGGTAATAAAAATTAGAACTAGGTCTGTGGACCACCTAGCGATGACTACAAGCACTGGAGCAAGACGAAGGCGCGCCACCGTGATCGCCCCTCCACCACCGGAGCCGGGCAAACCTTGTTGTAGTAGACAGTCGAGAAGTCATCGTGCTAAGGCCCCAAAGGACTAGCACACCAGAGCAGCAACCATCGCCGATGAAGAGAGTTGTAGATCGGAAAGATCAAACCTGGAATCACACAAACGAAGACGAACAAAAACATGATCCAAATAGATCCACCGAAGACCATCACCGACCGTATCCCATGAGATCCGACGGAGACACACCTCCACACATCCTCCGATATTGCTATTCGCACCATCGGGACAGGGATAGGACGTGGGAGACATTATTGCTACCTAAGGACATCGCCGCCGCCACACAGCCCCAACCAAGACATTCAACCTAGCAAAAATGAGAACGGGGTCTCTCCCGCCGGTGGGGGGCCGAGATCCTCTGCACCTCCACAGGCCAAAGGCCATTGGAGGCCGGGCGGATCCGCGGCAGCGTCGACGAGAGGAGGAAGGAGACTTTTCTTAGGGAGGAGGAAAGCAGTCAGCGGGAATCACAAACTTTAACACAATTATTTCTACCAATCCACAATTACTCACCGGCATGACTCTAATATCACTATCTTTATATCTCAAAACAATCATAAGGAATCAAACTTCACATAGTATTCAACGCACTTTATATGAAAGTTTTTATTATATCCCTCTTGGATGCCCATCATATTAGGACTAAATTCATAACCAAAGCAAATTACCATGCTGCTTAGAGACTCTCAAAATAATATAAGTGAAGCATGAGAGTTCAACAATTTCTATAAAATAAAACCAACGCCGTGCTCTAAAAAGATATAACTGAAGCACTAGAGCAAAATTGCCTAGCTCAAAAGATATAAGTGAAGCACATAGAGTATTCTAATAAATTCACAATTCATGCGTGTCCCTCTCAAGAGGTGTGTACAGTAAGGATGATTGTGGCAAATTAAAAAGCAGAGACTCATATAATACAAGACGCTCCAAGCAAAATACATATCATGCAGTGAATAAAAATATAGCCTCAAGTAAATTTATCGATATACGAAGACGAAAGAGGGGATGCCATTCGGGGCATCACCAAGCTTAGATGCTTTATTTTCCTTGAATATTACCTTTGGGTGCCTTGGGCATCCCCAAGATCAGGCTCTTGCCACTCTTTATTCCGTAGTCGATCAAATCTTTAGCCAAAACTTGAAAACTTCACAACACAAAACTCAACAAGAAAACTCATGAGATCTGTTAGTATAAGAAAATAAATCACCACTTTTTGGTACTATTGTGAACTCATTCTTTATTTATATTGGTGCAATATTTACTATATTCCAACTTCCCCATGGTACATACCCCCTGATACTACCCATAGATTCATTAAAAATAAGCAAACAACACATAGAAAACAGAATCTGTCAAAAACAGAACAGTCTATAGCAATCTATAAACTTTCTATACTTCTATAACTCCCAAAATTCTGAAAACTTAGGACAGCCTGGGAAATTTGTATATCAATCTTATGTAAAAAAATTAGACCAAAAGCACGCTTCTGTGAATTTTGAAAATTATTTTACTGGGTGCAAAAGTTTCTGTTTTTCAGCAAGATCAAATCAACTATCACCGTCAGCCATCCCAAAGGTCTTACTTGGCTCAAACACTACTTAAAACATGAAATCATATCTAACCAGAGGCTAGATGATAAATTTATTGAAAAACAGAACCAAAACCACAAATATAAAAATAAAATTGGGTTGCCTCCCAACAAGCGCTATTGTTTAACGCCCCTAGCTAGGCATAAAACATAGATCTAGGTATTGGCATAATAGTAAGGGAGATCATCCATGCTCATCTCATACTCGCTTCTTTCAGCGGCAAGTTTACTTTGTGATAAGAAAAAATAATCAAGAGAAATTTAATAGGATAAGGATCCCTAAGACCGAGTGCGGGAGGAATAGGTTCCTCCTCGGCCCCCTATAATTTATAATCAACTCATCATTGTAAGCTTTTCTTTGGTGGAATGTCATAAGGCTATCTCTTAATATGAACCCTGTCTAATGTTTTGTATAGCAAAATTATAATTAAGTTCAGAAATCTTATCAACCAAACCCTCAGTAGGGACTCTTTTTCTCATAATTTCATTATAGTCAATATAATCCGGAGATTGCAATCTCATTATTTCTTCTTGGTTAAAAAGGATCTCCTCTATAGGAGGACAACTCACTAGTAGAAAATGGGCCATTTGTCCCGGTTCAAGAGGGCCTTTAGTCCCAGTTCTGGAACCGGGACTAAAGGGTCGGTACTAAAGGCCCCCCTCCTTTACTCCTGGTTCTTATACGAACCGGGACTAAAGGCCCTCCACGTGGTCGCTGGCTAGAGCTCCACCTTTAGTCCCGGATGGTAACACCAACCAGGACTAAAGGTAATTTTATGAATTTTTTTGAATTTTTTTTAAAATTTCCTGATTTTCAAATTTCTGAATTATTTTTCAATTTAATCTCTAATCACCCACCCCTCATCACTGCTCAATTTAACCTCTAATCTCTAATCACCCCTCATCATTCCAAATCATCTAACTTCCCAGCCGGTCACCCATCCTCTCACTACTCCAGTCTGAGCACGCTTAACTTTCGGGTTCTATTCCCCCTTGTTTCCAAGTCTGCACTTGTTTTTTTCTTGACAATAGTAAGATGTCAATCCTATTAACCCTCAGGAGTTTAGCTTGAGCATGAAGTCACACATTTCACTGTTTGAGTTTGAAACTGTTATTCTAAAAAACAATAATTATTTAGTAACACTAATATTTCTTGAATAAGTAGTTTGACCACAGTTTGACCATAGTTTGACCAGATTTGACCAAAATTCAAAAAACTGAAATAATTATTTAGTAACACTAATATTATTGAATAATTATTTAGTAACACTAATATTTCCTGAATAAGTAGTTTGACCACAGTTTGACCATAGTTTGACCAGATTTGACCAAAATTCAAAAAAACTAAAATAATTATTTGGTAACACTAATATTCTTGAATAATTATTTAGTAACACTAATACTTCTTGAATAAATAGTTTGACCACATTTTGACCAGATTTAACCAAAATTCAAAAAATTGAAATTTGAGCATATCTTTTTTCCTTTAAGAATTTGAGGATTCTAAAAATTTGCAAATAGGCCTATGGCCATCAAAATCGGATGCGGCTTTTCGTGCTGAACATTTTGATATACTATACGTTTTTTCCAACATCGTATGCAAAAGTTATAGCCGTTTTACTTTTTCATAACACTTTTTTGCAAAACATGTCCAAATTTAAGTTTTTTAATTTTCCTAACTAGTAGATGTAGTGATATAACTACATCTCGAAGGATTTTATTTTTTAAAGTTTTTATCATTTTCTTTTCGTTTTTTTCAAAACTGAAATGGCGATACATGGGGGGCATAGAGTTTGAGAAATGGGCCCTTTAGTCCCGGTTGGAGACACGAACCGGGACTAAATGGCAACGCACCATTTAGTCCCGATTCGTATCTCAAACCGGGACTAAAGGGTGCGATGCCCATTAGTCCCAGTTCGTGTCTCAAACCAGGACTAAAGGCCCCATTTGAATCGGGACTAATGCCTTTAGCCACTCGAATTGGGACTAATGCTCACATTAGTCCCGGTTCGTAATGCAACCGGGACTAATGTGTATATTGAGCTGTGATGAAAGCCTGTTTTCTACTAGTGACTACCATTCATTTTATAATGAGCAAAAACTTCATTGCCTCTTTCATGATAAATCTAAACTCATGGGCTAAAAATATAGTGGCGGCACGCTTAACAGAAGAATACTGAATATTAGAGAACTCTAGAAAAATCCTTTCTATGCAAGGGTGTATAAGAACAAATTGTCTTTCATGTTCAATTATGAGCAAAGTTATTGTATCCGCAAGACTATTGGTTTTATGAAGAATAGATCCTCCTAATGTAGGTAGTGTACCAACACAAGTAAAGAAATATTGAATAATGCATTTTCCAATAATATTGTCGCTACATATGCGGAGTTTTTTAGTACGCATGATAGTAGGTTCCTCATGAGGATCATTATTAGCAAAATCATCAAAATCTTCCTCAAGATTACTACCATCTTTTTCGATGAAAACCTACTCAGATTCAGACATGATGGTGATACGTCCATTTTGCATCATGCTTTTATATCGATATTTATTGCATTATGGACTGTTATTACACATTATGTCACTATACTTATGCCTATTCTCTCTTATTTTACAAGGTTTACATGAAGAGGGAGAATGCCGGCAGTTGAAATTCTAGGCTGGAAAAGGAGCAAATATTAGAGACCTATTTTGCACATCTCCAAAAGTCCTGAAACTCCACAGAAGTTATTTTCAGAATATATAAAAAATATTGAGCGGAAGAAATACCAGAGGGGGGCCACCCACCAGGCACGAGGGTGGGGGGCGCGCCCCCTGCCTCATGGGCCCCCTGTTGGCCCTCCGATGCCCATCTTCTGCTATATGAAGTCTTTCGTCCGAACAAAAATCATAAGCAAGCTTTCGGGACGAGACTCCGCCGCCACGAGGCGAAACCTTGGCGGAACCAATCTAGGGCTCTGGCGGAGCTGTTCTGCCAGGGACACTTCCCTCCGGGAGGGGGAAATCATCGCCATCGTCATCACCAACGCTCCTCTCATCGGGACGGGGCCATCTCCATCAACATCTTCACCGGCACCATCTCCTCTCAAACCCTAGTTCATCTCTTGTATCCAATTCTTGTCTCTAAGTCATAGATTGGTACATGTAGGTTGCTAGTAGTGTTGATTACTCCTTGTAGTTGATGCTAGTTGGTTTATTTGGTGGAAGATCATATGTTCAGATCCTTTATGCATATTAATACTTCTCTGATTATGAACATGAATATGCTTTGTGGGTAGTTACGTTTGTTCCTGAGGACATGAGAGAAGTCTTGCTATTAGTAGTCATGTGAATTTGGTATTCATTCGATATTTTGATGAGATGTATGTTGTCTCTCCTCTAGTGGCGTCATGTGAACGTTGACTACATGACACTTCACCATTATTTGGGCCTAGAGGAAGGCATTGGGAAGTAATAAGTAGATGATGGGTTGCTAAAGTGACAGAAGGTTAAACCCTAGTTTATGTGTTGCTTCGTAAGGGGCTAATTTGGATCCATATGTTTCATGCTATGGTTAGGTTTATCTTAATACTTCTTTTTTAGTTGCGGATGCTTGCAATAGGAGTTAATCATAAGTGGGAGGCTTGTCCAAGTAAGGACAACACCCAAGCACCGGTCCACCCACATATCAAATTATCAAAGTACCGAACGCGAATCATATGAACGTGATGAAAACTAGCTTGACGATAATTCTCATGTGTCCTCGGGAGCGTTTTCCTTCATATAAGAAATTGTCCAGGCTTGTCCTTTGCTACAAAAAGGATTGGGCCACCTCGCTGCACTTTATTTACTTTTGTTACTTGTTGCTTGTTACAAATTATCTTATCACAAAACTGTCTGTTACCTATAATTTCAGTGCTTGTAGAGAATACCTTGCTGAAAACCGCTTATCATTTCCTTCTGCTCCTCGTTGGGTTCGACACTCTTACTTATCGAAAGGACTACGATAGATCCCCTATACTTGTGGGTCATTATATGGCAACAAACCGATCTAGCAAACGGGCAACCAAAAAGCGAAGGAAAAGAAGACGAAAGAGGGACGAATAAAAAAGCAAATCTTTTTGTATTTTTCTGAAAACATTTTAGAAGTGTGGGAGAGGAAAATGGAAAATAATGTAATGCTAGAGATGAGAGTTTATGATGGGTACTTGATAGACTTGATGTAGACTCCCCGGCAACGGCACCAGAAATTCTTTCTGCTACTTCTTGAGCTTGCGTTGGTTTTTCCCTTGAAAAGGAAAGGGTGATGCAGCAAAGTAGAGATAAGTATTTACCTAAGTTAAGAACCAAGGTATCAATCCAGTAGGATATACAAGCAAGTCCCCAATATATGCACCTACACAAACAATCGAACACTTGCACCCAACGCGAAAAAGGGGTTGTCAATCCCTTCACGTCCACTTGCAAAGGTGAGATCTGATAGAGATAGATATAAAGGATTACTAAACGTAAAACAAAGTAAAAGTAAATAAATTGTAGCAAGGTATTTTTTGTATTTTTGGTATATAGATATGAAAATATATAATGGAAAATAGACCCGGGGGCTATAGGTTTCACTAGAGGCTTCTCTCTTGAAGGAAAATAATACGGTTGGTGAACAAATTACTGTCGAGCAATTGATAGAAAAGTGCAAAGTTATGACGATATCCAAGTCAATGATTATGAATATAGGCATCACATCCGTGTCAAGTAGACCAACTCCTGCCTGCATCCACTCTATTACTCCACACATCGACCGCTATCCAACATGCATCTAGAGTATTAAGTTCATAAAGAACGGAGTAACGCCTTAAGCAAGATGACATGATGTAAAGGGATAAACTCAAGCAATATGATGAAAACCCATCTTTTTACCCTTGATGGCAACAATACAAATACGTGCCTCGGTACCCTACTTTGTCACTGGGTGAGGACACCGCAAGATTGAACCCAAAACTAAGCACCTCTCCCATTGCAAGAAAAACCAATTTAGTTGGCCAAACCAAACCGATAATTCGAAGAGAAATACAAAGATATTAAATCATGCTTATAAGAATTCAGAAAAGATTCAAATAATATTCATAGAGAAGCTGATCATAAATACAAATTCATCGATCTCGACAAATACACCGCAAAAGAAGATTACATCGAATAGATCTCTAAGAACATCGAGCAGAACATGGTATTGAAAATCAAAGAGAGAGAAGAAGCCATCTAGCTACTAGCTATGGACCCGTATGTCTGTGGTAAACTACTCACGCTTCATCGGAGGGGTAATAGAGTTGATGTAGATGCCTCCGTGACCCAATACCCCTATGGCAATATGCCGAAAAAGGCCCCAAGATGGGATATGACGGGAACAAAAGGTTACGACGGCAGAAAAGTATTTTGGAGACGGTTCTGGTCGTTTGAGAATATTTGAGGATTTATAAAGCTGAGAGGCAGATCAGTGGACTCACGAGGGACCCATAAGCCAGGCCCCCCTAGGGCGCGCCCTAAGGGCTTGTGGTGCCATCAAGACTCTTCTGACTTCATTTCCAAGTTCCCTGGATGTCTTCTGGTCCAAGAAAAATCATTGTAAAGTTTTATTCCGTTTGGACTCCGTTTGATATTCCTTTTGTGTAAAACTCAAAAAATAAGAAAAAAAACAAAAACTGACACTGGGCTCTAGGTTAATAAGTTAGTCCCAAAAATAATATAAAATAGCATATTAATGCATACAAAACATCCAAAACAGATAATATAATAGCATGGAACAATCGAAAATTATAGATACGTTGAAGATGTATCATGCCTCGTTGCTTTGCAGTGGGCCTGTTCATCGACTCTTCATTGGATCTAGCAATGGTGGAGGCTCAGCATCTTTACTGGCGCGCGCCTTAGTGGCGCTGGAGTTGGGCGGCAGCCGCTGGAGTCGGTGTGTGCAAAAAATCCCAGGAATGGTTCTGTATTTTTCAATCTTCTAGGGCTCTATCTATAGCGTTTTAGGACAAATGTTGTTCCCTGGTCTGTCTTTTAGTTTCCATGTGCGTTGCTCCATGTAACTTGATTTTCTATTAAAGAAATACGTGGTTGCTCTAAAATAAAAACCTTATGCTCGACCCCAACGGCGACGACGCCAACAACCTGTTAACTACGGGTCCGTCAGCGTGAAGGGGTTAGCACCGATATGTCACGTTGGATCTTAGGTTACCTGGCCCAATATGTCGGCGCTAAAGCGCCTTGGTGCCTACTTGGACGACTTTGGCGCCAACCCCAAGGGCCAGCCTATCGGTGTATAAAAATAGGAACCTTTCTGTACCCCTTTACTTGTGCACGGGCAATCGTAGCCTCACCTGCGACCATGCTTGGTGGGGCAGAGGAAGGAAAGGTACAAGACTGCCAAGGTAGCACTCAGGCCAGAGGCATGGAGAGCGAAGGGGCAAGATGGGCTTCCCCCGGCAAGACCCTTGCCAGGGCGGCCTACATAGCCCCGGCAAGAACCTTGCCGGGTCGACTTGCCCCACACCAGCGAGGCCGCCACCCTTGAGCATGAGGGCTCTGACACCATTGACAACGTCAAGACCAAGACTCAGGGACGTTTTATGGTGGCATGCAGATCTTTGTGAAGACCAAAGGCCTGCGAATCTAAATAAGAACCAGAAGACGAAGACCCCCGGCAAGATCCTTGCCGGGGACGGCCGATGACCCCCGACAGGATCCTTGCTGGGGACGCCCGCGAGACCCCGGCAAGACCCTTGCCGGGGACATCTGCGGGGCCATGGCTAGGCCCGCACCTACCAACTTGCTGCCCCGTGGCCGTTCCGACGCGGCAACCAGCCCGCCAACTAGGTAAGCGCCTGCGTGGCAGCATGCAGCTTCTAGGCCAACTAGTCAAGCACCTGCGTGGTGGCATGCAGATCTTTGTGAAGACCCTGTCACCGCACCAGCACAGCAACTAGCCAACCAGCATGGCGCTGCATGCCTCGTCAGCTTGGACGCGCATCGAAGCAAGGCCAGGCGGCGATGGACGGGACGAGCTCTGTTGCCGCCCCCGATAAAGCAAGAGGGCACGTAGGTAGCGCATTAAATGCGTTTGTCCTATGGTGACAAGCGATAAACTTGTACACTATAGATACTTTCCACCTCCTGTGTGCCACTGTGGCGACCCCTTTGACATATAAAAGGAGGCCCGAGGTGTACTGTGGAAGGATTCAGACTTTTTGGACTGGGCACGCATAGTAGCTAGTCCAAGAGCTAAAGAACACCAAATATACACAAAAGCAGGACTAGGGTTTTACGCATCATTTGCGGCCCGAACCTGGGTAAAAAAAACCTCGTGCTGATCGGTAGACTTGCTCTTTGCGCAACTCCACGCCCCGCCAACCGTAGAAGGGATCCCCTGGGATCCCATGGGTGTCGTTTCCCCGACAGCTTTGGCGCGCCAGGTAGGGGGCGATGGGGCTGTGAAATCTGGTCTAGAAGTCAACGCATCGACTCCTTCATCGTGATGGCTCCAAAGAAGAGGGCAACATCAACCAGCCACACTCCGGTGCCATCAACCAGGCGAGCTGTGTTGTCTGCGGCCGCAACGACCATCTGCGTGGCGACGGAAAAGCTAAGTCACGCAAAACCTTGAGCAATTTACCTTTTTGTATAGGGTTATTTTCCTCGAAGGATTTTGCTCATTGTATGGAAAACCTGCATGCAAGGGAACCCTTCCGCTATTGGCAACGCCCTTGTTCTTTTTTAAGTCCGCTCAACAGTTCAAGCGGCTGCGCTGAGAAAGGCAAGGTGGCTTTCCCGGCAGCAAGCGCCCCCGGCAGGCTGCTAAGGATCCGTTCCTCAAAGCGCCACATCACGGGTTTATGAGCCGACAAACCTATCCAACTAAGCGTAGGGTGTGTACATACAAAGAAAAATCAAACGGGAAGATAGCATGCGCCATATCAAAATACTGCAAAGTTATATTACATCAGCGGTTACCGCAGTTCTAACTTAAGATAAAATTATCTTGGTCATGAACTCGCCGCGGCAATGAGAAACAGGGTGGCTAGTCCCGGCGCTGGCCTTCCACCATCTTGACTTCGTCAACGCAGCTAATGATGGGCTCGATACGCTCTTCGAGTGCCTCGAGGTCCGCATCCTTCGGCAAACTCTCAAGCGCGTTAGCGAAGTCGACGCTGGGGTTCCAGAACACCACCTTGGTGAGATCCTTGGTCAGGGCGCCCCGGCAAAGCTTCCGAGCCTCATTGGCCAGATAAGTCGCTCGATTGGAGCGGAGCTGTTCCAAGGCCTCGAGGACGCCCTCGAAAAACAGAGTCAGCCTGGCGCTGGGGCTTATGTTCGCCTCCTGGGAGTACCTGAAGTTCGGCATGTCCATGACAGCTAGCTGCATGGTGAGCCTCTCTGCAACGTCAATGAGGCGGCTGGTCCAGAGATTTATGCTGTCCACATAGCCCTTGTGGGCGGCGGCGTAATCCTACCGCAGCAGCCTCTCCCCCTCAAGGGCCTTGTTCAGGGTGTCCTCACGGGCCCAGACCTCCGAAAGCGTCCCTTCCAAGGTGTCCAATTTTAGCTTCAGATCGTCGATGGAGTCATTGGCCTCGGAGAGCAGCTTGGTCTTGTCGGATACGGTGACCCGCAAATCCGCCAGGGTGCCGGTAGCCGTGTCCCTGTCCTCCGTCAGCTTTGAGATCCCCTTCTTCAGCTCCTCTCACTCCAGCTCTAGCTTCTCCACCTTGCCGACTTGGTCCAGGGCCAGAGCATCAAGTGCATCCTTGTACTTCCGCTCTAGCTCCTGGGTCCACTGCGCAACGATCTTCTCGATTTCCTCGTCCTTTCCGCGGAGTTTGGCGGTGAGCGCCTGTTCACGAGCAACGAGGTCTTCCTCCTAGGTGTCCAGCAAAGCTTGCTGCTACTGCCGATCAGCTTTGTCCTTGGCGGCCTGTTCCTTCGCCGCCTCTTGGGCCTTCTTGATGTCATCCTGCTTCAGGAGAAGCTCCCGCTTGCGCTCATCCAGCTGATCCTGGGCGGTCCTCAGTTCCTCTCGGGCCTCACCGAACCAGACTTGCGTCTGAGCGACGCACTCCTGAAAATCTGCTTCCTCCTTGTCCACAGCCGCCATCCTGGAGTTCACCTTATCCTAGTGGGCACGGTGGAGCGCCTGAAGCTTCTGAAAATTGGCGCTCATGGCCCAGAGGAGCTGCTCCTCTTGGGAACCGCTGTCGCTGGCACTCGGTTCGTCGACAACCTGGATCCCGGCGGTGGCGGGCACCTTGTCGTCGAAAACCTCCCCTTCGGCTGGCGCTCTGGTGCTCGACGTCCCTGGGAGGCGGATGAACAGATCATCGCCCACCCTCAAGTACTTGCCTGGGGCGGGGGCTGCAGGGGAGGAAGGTTGGTTGTCGGCCACCCCCTCCCCGGCAGGCCCCTTGGCGGCCTCCTTGGCGGCAGCCTTGCCGGCCTCCCCGGCAGCAGCCTCGCCGGTCTCCCCGGCAGGCCCCTTGCCGGACTCCCCGGCAGCAGCCTCGTCAATCTCCCCGGCAGACCCCTTGGCGGCCTCCTCGGCGGCGGACTTGGCGGCTTCCCCAACCGCTATCTTGGTGGCCTCAGCCTCGGCATCCTTGGTGACCTCCTCGATGACAGTGTCGATGTCTTCCCGCTCCGTCGAGGGAGGGTATGGAAACCAAAAAGGAGAATGAAGCAAGGCCAAAATCAAGGTTCAGAACAAAGAAAAAGAAAGATCATCGCATGGCAGAGATAGTGAGGGACGGGAGGCAAGCAACTTACCCGTGCCGAATTGAGAGGAAGTGGTTCCCTCCCTGTCAACGTCCGTTGCCGGGACGGAGCCACCAGCGCCCAAGCTTGCCCCCTCTTCCTCAATGCGCATGGGCTCGGCGGTAGATGCCCTTGCCAGTGACACCCCTCTGGGTGGTGTGGTTGACAGGGGCGGCGTGTTAGGGGCGGCCCTCAGCGGCTCCTCCTGTTGCCGCTCTCCTCCTGCGAACCCGGCAAGGTCAGCACCAAGGATTCACACGCCAACGCCCGTCGATGGGGAGTGAATAATGAACTCACACCGCGGGCTGAGACGGGGTTGCGCCGAGGGCTATTGTCCGGGCTGATCACCACCAATGTCGGCGTGCGTGTAGCGCTCGCCGGGGGCTCACCACCCGCCGAAGCTTTGCCTCTCTTCGCCGCCCTCTGGGCTAGCGTCTCCATGTCGTTGTGAAGATAAGATCAAGTTAGGGAAAGATGGCATGGGTGGAGGGTCAGGAAATGATGAGGGGCAAGGTGCTTACTCGTCCTCCTCCACTGGCCTCCTCTTCCTCTTCGGGCTAAAGGACCCAAGGTCGAAATCGGCCTCCGGGGCGGCGTCCGCAAGGGGAGGAGAAGGGGATGGAGTCCTGGGCCGCTTGGACAAGGAGGAGGCGACGACTGTGGCCTTGTTCGCTGCCGCAGCCCTCATCTGGTGCGCGGGCTGCACCTGAGCCCGTTCGCGTTGCGCGGTCTTGCCGGGCCGAACCGGCTTGCTGGAACTAGCCTGCCGCAGGACGCGTTTCCTCCCTGGGGCCGAGGAGTCATCCGCACCGATCTCCTCTTCGGTCGACTCCTCGACCACTTCTTCAACAGGGGGAACCCCAGCGCCGGCGCCGCTGGGTTCCCCTGCAGACCCCGTCCACTCGGAAAACTCCCTCTCTTCTGCGGCCACGTCGGCCTCGTCCTCCACAGTGCCGAGGCTGCCAGCCTCCTCGGCAAGTGCTGCCTCCTCCGCCCTGGCGGCAATGTACGCCAGCTCTTCCTCAGTGGTGTCACGGATGAGCTGCGGCTCGTCACAAACATACCTCTCCGACAAGTTGTCGAAGAATGCCTGCACCAGCTCCGCCTTTGGCTCAGCCCAGGTCGAATCGAGGCCGTGCACGTTGAAAACTGGCATCATGGCGATGATGGCGGTCCGGCAAGAGTTGTTGCTCAAAGGGACTACCCCCGCTGGCAACCCGAACAGGCCGTCAGACTTGCCGGCCTTGCCGGTCTCTCGACCTTGCCGGTCCTCTCGACCCTGCCGACCTTGTCAACCTTGAGCTGGAAAAGCCTCTGACAAAGATGGGCATGTTGTAGCACCGTGAAGTTGTGGTTCAGGCCGGGGCGGAGCCTCATGATATCGGCCACATTCCTGAAGT
The DNA here is from genome assembly GCF_056163025.1 of Triticum urartu. NCBI lineage: Eukaryota > Viridiplantae > Streptophyta > Magnoliopsida > Poales > Poaceae > Triticum > Triticum urartu. Next base: position 176,598,622 of record NC_141879.1, read on the forward strand.
CCCAGGCTGGCCTCCCCTTATTGTGCAGTGGGGCAATCCGGCGGCGGATGAAGTCAGCCCCGATCATCTCGAGAGTGAGCCTGGCCGAGGTGAGGCGATGGATCCTGGTGGTGACAACCGTGAGCTTCTTGTTGTCAGCGTCGAGCTCGCCCCAGTCCTTGCCGCGGACCGACGGCCTCCGACGGACCTGGCAGAACTCCTGCAGATCTGCCTCCTCGATCCAGCACCACCGGCCCCACCACTCGTCCCACCTCTCCTTCTGGGCACCCTCTGGGTACGTGCCCCTGCTCTGGGTCCTCGGAATCCAAGTGATGCAGCCAGAGATGGCGCCCCCTGACTGAATGCGAGGGGTGAAGTAATGGCGGAAGAGCGCCGTGCTGGGGAGCACTCCGGCGAAGCCCTCACAAAGATGGGCAAAGAAGGCCATGCACGCCACGGTGTTCGGCGTAAGGTCCAGAAGGTGGAATTCGTAGGTGTGCATGATGTCGTTGAAGAAATCTAAAAAGGGGGGGCAGAGCCCGCAAGAGAAGTAGTCAACAAAGAAAGGGTATCAATTCGGACCGGCCTTGGCGAAGGAGGCGGGGACGATGCGTGTGGCGGGATCCTCGACGTTTCCCTTCCCCACAGGGGCCTAAACTTCTCCTTGAGGGTGAGCGCGTCGACCGTCGAGGTGAAGAGGGCGTACTCGGCCCGCAGCTCCACCAACTCGCTTTCCGGCGCCTCCTTCCTCCCGACGTCCTTGGACGCTCCCTTGTTCTTGCTTGCCTTGGGTGCCATGGCGGCTGAGAAGGGGTGAGGGATCTAGAGCAATAGGGGCACGGCGGCGGCAAACAGAGGCGAAAGCTTCGATTTGTGCTTGGAGAAAAAGAGGGGAACGGCGGTTCCAAGATTGGAAAAGGCGCGGAGGGTAAATAAGCAGCGCCCCGGCGGCTTCCTCTTTTTTATGGGGAAGACGCGGGCCGCCTCTTTACTATTCACCGCAGGGTGACGCAAGCGTGCAGCGACCGTTCCACGCACGACCCCCACATAACGCACCCAACGTGGGTCATGGGGAAGCGCAACTGGCGAGGAAGTTACTGTGGATAAAACTCTGCCACGCGTGCCCGCGCACCGTTCTAGGCCTGGCCCAACAACGCTTCGCGCTTATATGTGGCCTAGGCCCGGGGACTCCCGTCGGTGTACAAAAGTAGGAGCCTTTCTGTACCCCTTTACTTGTGCACGGGCAGTCGTAGCCTCACCTGCGACCATGCTTGGCGGGGCAGAGGAAGGAAAGGTACTTGACTGCAAAGGTAGCACTCAAGCCAGAGGCATGGAGAGTGAATGGGCAAGATGGGCTTCCCCTGGTAAGACCCTTGCCGGGGCGGCCTACATAGCCCCGATAAGAGCCTTGCCGGGGCGTCTTGCCCCACACCAGCGAGGCCGCCACCCTTGAGCCTGAGGGCTTTGACACCATCAACAACGTCAAGACCAAGACTCAGGGACGCCCGCATGGTGGCATGCAGATCTTTGTGAAGACCAAAGGCCTGCGAATGTAAATAAGAACCAGAAGATCGAGGGAAGAAAAGCTTTCCCCAGTCGCCTTGCGAGAGAGGGAAGAAAAACTATGGTGTTTAGTGGCTAACCAGGTAGGCCTACTTGCAGCCGACTTTTTTAGAAACATCTCCAATAGATTATGTATATTTGAAGATGTAAAATCAGGTGATATATAATTTATCACCAAAAATAATATTTTTACATCTCTAAAAGGTCTCAACTTTAAGAGTTGATGTATATTTGGTGATGTAAACCTTCTACTCCAACAGATTAAGTAAATACGGCTACCGGCCATGCGGCGGCAGTGATGCAGCCTAGCAGTTCAGCCACACAATTAAACTAAAAATTATCCCAAACTAAAACTTAAATTTTCATCTGGTCATAACAATGCCCTCTTCTTCCGTCAGGTCAAATTCCTCATCCAACGAGGAATCACCCACGAAAGAGGAGTCACGTGAGCTCATCTACAATACGAAAATCACCGACAAACTACATCATGCCCAATAAAAAACTCCTGGTTCGCACATTTTTTACCTTGAGAAATTTGTCAAATATGTTGCGTGCGAGGTGGAAGAAACCGGACAGCGGTGGATCGAAGCATTAATTGGCAGCACAAAAGCCCGTCTGGGGTATGCGTCAGCTGCATCAACAGCCTCTGGACGGCCACGCGGCTGCCGGAGGACTCCACTCGCTGCGATGCATCGGCGGTGGCAATAACCAAAAGCAGTCGGTTCGGCGGGGTTGTGATGGTCGTGGCGGAGCTGCCAGGGAAGACTGCCAAGTGGTGCTACACCCATTAGGGCCGCCGAAGCTGTGGCGACCTCCGAATCGGCCGTGTGGAAGGGTTGGGGATGGACGAACGAGCGGCAGCATTTTCAGGCATAAATCACCGACGGCGGAGTGAGGCAGGTGACCGAACTTTCATGCAGAGCCTTGAGTTGCCTGCATGTCGCCCTGCTTCATGCCGGGCATCCTTATCAATACATCTCTCCTGTTTTCATGTAAAAGCTACAAGTTAGCAGACTGGAAGGCCCAATGGATGGCTATAAAACTGACTCCATTTATATTTTGATGATCTGTCCACACAACAAACTTTCTAATTCTTGTTGTAATTGCCAGGATAGAGTTGAGTGCTCCTATTACTGTGCATACGCAGTTGGTAGTTGCTCATCAAGTTAGTCAGTTTTGTCAATTAATTGCCAATGGATCAAGTCTTACTTGAAACTCAACAATGCATACATCCATCCACTTACTTCTGATAAGGAAGAACCAGCCATAGAAATAAAGAGATCTGATTTCATCGGAAAAATAAACATTATTTAGTGATGAGTGTACGGTCCTTGGGAGGTGAGGTACCATAAAACCAACAGGTCCAACTTTGACATCCAAAACGGACAGGGTAAAGTCATACATACATAATTCAAGTGCACATTTAGCGGACTGGCACGCCCAATGGATGCTCCCATTTATATTTGAACTGTCCACAAAACAAACTTTCTTGATCAAACTAAACAGCTGCTCCTAGTGCGCAACTGTTACTGCTATTGAGTGGAATGCAATTACAAACCTAGTTGCTATCTGTTTCGTCAATTAATCGACAATGACTAAAGTCTACTGGAAACTCAACTGTTTATACATACATCCACTTACTTGTACTATGGCAGAACCAGGCATAGAATTAACAATATCTGATTTCATCAGATGGAAAGGTTGGCACAGGAAGAAGAGTATGTTCAAGCTAGTGGTACTACAAGGATTGAGGGAGGGAACAAAATTATCTAGTGATGAGTGTATGGTCCAATTTGACATCCAAAACAAGGTAAATCATAAAAACTTATATATACCAGGTCCAATTTGACATCGAAAACAAAACGGGTAAAGTAATATGCGATTCAAGCTAGCAAGTGCATATTCAAGGATAAATAAATTGCAGAAGAAGAGACCTTTCTGTTGCTTGGCCCAGGCAGACTTGACCATCTCGTTGTACTCGGTGATGTTAACTCCGTTGGGAAAGGCCAGCAATTTCCGTTTCTCCTCGGCTGTAAAGTCTGCGAAACAGCTTACCTGTGGAAGCACACCACTCTCCTCGACGGACGGGAGCTGCGATTCCATCATCTCGAGGGCGGCCTTGAACAATTCGAACCGCATAGCCTTCTCTTCCTCATCTCGGTATGTCTTTTCGTGCTCGATGATCCAACTCTCAAACCTCTGCTTCATGTCCGGCTTCTTAAACTTGACCTTGTGGTTCAGCTTGCCAGCAGCAGCTACACAAGAAGACGGGACAGGTATGAGGTGGTGGTTCCTGACATGAAACGCAGCTAACGAAGAGGAGGAATCTACCTGATGCATCAACACCTGCGCCTTGCTTGAAATGCAGAATCACCAACCCCCCACCACCACCAGCCATCAGACCCGCGGCAAAAACATAAGCACCAAGAAGGCCATTACCGATGGCGAGATCGCTCTGTATCGATCGGGATGAGAAATATGACGGAGGTGCCTGGAGTTGCAGATCTGAGTAAAAGCAACGGGGGAAAACTCACCAAGAAGTGCAGAGAGCGCGCAGGAGCAGTCCTTGGGGTCGCACGTGGCGAGAACCCCCGTGCGAGGAGGGAACCCACGGCCCGCCGGAACATGATGCCTCTTCCTTCGCCTCCTCCGCGATTTCCTTTTCGCTTGTCTCCGTCGCCGCCTCGCCTCGATTCGATTCTAGGGTTTCGCTGCCGATGGGCACGGGGGACAATTTATCTCACGGACGGGAGGACCTCAACTGCTGCTCACTTTTCTGTTTTCCCGCTTCCTGAGGGTGTTTTGCGTAAAGTACCGGACTTCCGGTGTCTTCTTGCTGCTGCGTGTGCATCTGCTACTACTGGACATCACGTGGTACGTACTTTCCCAAATTAAATAAGAGAAACGTTTCCCTACGGACGACCGGCCCAGCGCTCGGCCGGTCGCCCCTCGCTCGCTCGCGTTGCTATACGGAAACGGAATGGGCCACGTGACTTTTGATGGGCCTTCAAGCAAGATGTCCTTTCTCTTATCCGTTGTTCTAAAAAAAGGACCTTCATGTAACTATTTTTTTCTCTGCTTTGTTTCTTCCTCTTGCCTTGTTGCTTCTCTCCTCTCTCTTTTAAGCACAGCGTGAGCTCGTCAACACCAACAGCATGACCTCATGCTGCTTCTGTGAGCACCCCTCCCCCAATGCTGCAAGTATGTATTTCCCCACATGCCTCATACTGCTGCCCCGCCGATGCTACATCCGGAGAGATTTTTTGCTCGAATTGGTGGCATTTTTTTGCTAGAATTAGCGTTGCGTTTTTTGCTGCGTGTGTGCTTCAACAAGCTCTGTGCAACCGCAAAGCTGCAACCGGCACCTGAAAGAGCTAAAACCGTCCATGAAAATCTTCAAGCGGATATGGCGGAAATTAGGGGGCGGCCAGTGCTGCAACTATTGACAAAAATAGGTTCAACCCTATATTGAAAAATCCTCAATCAAGCACTATGCAACGGAAAAAGTTTCAACTGTTGACAGAAAAGCTTCAACCCTAGATGAAAAAAGCTTCAACCAGACAGTGTGCAACAGAAAAAGTTACAACCATTGATATAAAAAGCTTCAACCGTAGATGAAAAAAGCTTCAACCGTAGATGAAAAAAGCTTCAACTGATGACCGACAATGGAAAAAAACTTCATAGAGGCTCGTGTTTCTACGGAAGCTGAACCGGGCGTTAGCAGGTACTGGAACTAGTGAAGACCAATGCTACAACCGATGATGCTTCAGCCGGTGATGGCAAAGCCGCAACCGTGCAATTCATAGCTACAACCCGGCATGAAAAGAGTTGTAACCAACGAGCACGGAAGATGCGACCGGCGATGAAAATAGCTACAACCATCGAGCACGGAAGCTGCAACCAGTGACAAAAAAGCTACCACCGACAAGCCCAAAAGCTACAATTGGCGTGCAAAAAAGCTGCAACCGTCGAGTGATTTTATTGTAGCTCGCCCAGATCTGCCTACGAGAGCTTCCGCTCGAGTTTCCAATGACGACTCGAATCCAGTTGAAGCTAGCTCTTCATGCATGTGGTATTGTAGATCCATTAAGCTGCTTGCATGCTTGCTTGCAAGTTAGCTTTGCACGTAGGACCTACACTCCGCGATTTGATCTACTTTCTAAATCCAACACGGAGAGTGGTGTCGGGCGAGTGCGGGCGGCGCGGCTAGTTGAGGACGAGCCCAGTGGCCGGCAGGAGTGGGCGGCGTGTTGGACCGGCGAGCTGTGCGGGGCTTTTCTTTTTGTGTGTGTTGAGACCAGAGGTTCGGAACGGGAAGACGAGAAAATCTAACGATACGGGACGTTTTGATCCAACGGGCGCGCTGACCGGCCGAAATTTTGGGCCAGTCCGCCGGCGCCTATCGTTGCCCATTAAATAATGGCCCTGTTTGAATACTCTAACACAGTTAGAGTTAGAGTTATTTTCTAACCCACTCTAACTCAAATAAGCACCTCTCCACCAGAATAGTTGGGTTAGATGGAACTAACCCACTCTAACCCTACCTGTTTGGATACTTTTGGGTTATTTAAGCCCCCAACTAACTCAAACTAGCTCTAACCCCATGATCCAAACAGGGCCAATAACCGAATATAGTATCAGATGAGATCTACCATTTTCATTTGGGATCAACTGAAATATATAAATAACAATGTTCAGTTCTACAGGAGATTCATCTGCAATTATTTTGAAACAATGGAAATAATTTGTGCGATTTGGGAAGTAATCCTTCTTCTAGCCACCACGGAAAAACTATTTTGGAATCTGTTTGGCTCTTGGGGCACTTCAACTGCCGACACATTGTGCTATGTACCCTAAGATCCGGTTTGGCATTTCGGTGCTAACCCCTCCGTGCCGACGTACCCGAATGGCCAGTGGTCTCCCTCCTCGCGCCAGGAGGATAGGAGCAAGCACTTGGCCGCGACGCGCTGGCACGCGCTTGGCCACCTCCTGCTTGCTGCCGACCGCCTGGAGTTGGCTAAGGACGCCACAAACGTCCCCAAGCCCAACCCTCTCACTCTCGCCCTCGTTCCTCGCCTCTCGCCTGCACTCCACGCCATGTCACCGAGGTTGTGTCGCTGCGTTTACGTAGCCATCGCCTCCTCCTTGACCTCTAGCCATCACCATCATTGACTTCCTCCTCGGCCACCGTGGGTCACCACCTTCGATTCGCTGTCTTTGACGCCTCCCAGATCCCGCTGAGCCTGTCTTCGAGTGCGTTGTCATCCCCCGGGTTCCCCCCGTAACCCCACATCTTTTTGTTTGCCGTAGCCGCCAATTCGATGCAAGCCGTCGAGCATCGCAACACGAGCTCGACGCCGGCGTCACTCCGGTGACCTTAGGGTCACGTGTTGGTGTCCATCGCACTTGCAGCGACGTGTAGATGTCGTAGGTGAGAAGAACTGGTCGTTCTGAATGCCGTAGTGTCGTTTCCGTCGAGGTTCGAGCTCCGACCGCTGCGGAAGTGGACACCGCCGTCGCTTGAGGCTAGCTCCGGCGAAGCTTTTGGCACCAACGAATGTGTGAGAGTAACAACTCTTCGTAGATGGTCTCCGCCGCTGGTTTGGTCGCCGGAGGATGATTTCCGAGCCGCTCCACCATCTCGGCACACGCCGGCGGCTAATCGCCGATCAGGTTAGCCGGGTTTGATTGCTAATGCCCTCCCCTGGGTCACTGACTTGTGGTCCTAGGCCCCGCTCATTTTTAGTTAGGGTCAAAAATTAATACAAATTAACCCAGGTAATTAGATGAGTCGCTGACAAGGGGTCTCACTGATCAGGTTTGACATTGTTGTCTGCTGATGCAATGCTGATGTCGTAAAGCTTTTTTTGGATTTAAAATAAATTAGAAATGATTTATTTATTTATACAAAATTGCCTAAATTTAAAAAATCATATAAATTCAACCATAACTCAGATGAAATAATTTATATAAAAAAATCCAACTATCAGTCTGTACCATCTACATGCTTGTTTGGACTACTTAAAGTTGATGTTTAGGTCAATTCAATTAAAAGGCATTGAAATGCTTTATCTGAAGTTTGAATTTGAATCTTTGGTTCAAATCAACTTCAATTAATTATGTTGCTAATTGCATTAGCTCAATCAACAACATGTTGCCATGTCATGATCATGCATCATATTGTTGCATTTTCGTCAATTGAATGTTGTTCTTTGTTTGTCGGTGTTTGTTCGTTCTCTGTAAAAGACGATTCTGACGTAGTGATGACACCGATGAAGAGCAGTACTATCTTCAGAATGTGGCAGGCAAGCAAACCCCCTTAATCATTTCGAAACAGTCCCATTCTCTCCTTCCTTCTCTCTTTATTACATTAGGACAACAACGATTCAACTGTTACATGTTTCGGTAGTTGAACCCATTCCTTTGAATGACCTGTTATTGGCCCAGCAAATAGCTAATCCATGATCCTAGCATGATTAGAAGGTGCTTGAGCCATGTAGTGACCATTCATCCTCGCCATTCTTGCTATGCTTAGAGTTGTGTCAGGTCTGATCCATCTGGACGATGAATTGGAATGGTTGTGATTATGTCATACTCTGTGGGAGTTAAGTGTGGGAACCTGTTTTGGTAAAGGTAACGATGAGTGGTCATATAGGAGTACATGGTGGGTTGTCTCATTGAATTCGCTTATAAGAAGTTATGTGTATTTTATCCAAGACTAGGTACTACCACACATTGGGCCCGAAACCCATGGACCCTATCAGCTTAATAATAGCCTTGATCTTTGTCCAGGAGTTGCAACTAGTTTCTAGTGTTTCTAGGTTGTGCTATTGGTCCACCAAGTGGCACCCGATAGGGTGGGCTTGGGACGATTAGGCACAATGGCCTTTGCTACTTGTGATAAGCGTTGAATTTCACTGAAAAGGAAGGGTGAAGTAGTATAGTAGAAGAAGGTATTCCCCTTAGTAAAGAACCAAGATTTATCGAACCAATAGGAGTACCTACACACAAGAGCAAATACTTGCACCCAACGCTGGCAAGAGGGTTGGCAGTCCCCTTGTACTCATTATTTGCAAGAATTAAATCTGATAGTAGGAGATATATAAAATGCAAAATAAATAAAAGTAAATTAATTGTAACAAGGTATTTAGGGTTTTAGTAATATGATTTAAGTGGACCCGGGGGCCATAGCTTTCACTAGAGGCATCTCTCTTAAGAACATAGCAAATGGTGGGTACACAAATTACTATTGGGCAATTGATAGAATAGCGCATAGTTATGATGTTATTCATGGCATGATCGGTACATAGGCATTATGTCTGTAACAAGTAGACCGAAATGATTCTGCATCTACGACCATTACTCCATCCCTCGACCGCTATCAACATGCATCTTAAGGTATTAAGTTCGTAACAAACATCTTGAAGCATGATGACATAATGTAGACAAAATATGTCGGAGTAAATGACCACGGGTAGCCTCATCAGCCTCCCGTGGTATTTCAAGACATCGGGGCCGGCTGCGCCCCTCAAGCATCAAAGGCGAAGGACCGCCTTCTTAGGGCCGGCTGGTCCGAACGGCCGGCTGCCAGAAGGCGGCGGAATCCAAAAGACGGCCATGAAGTGAGCCGACTCCTAGCAGGCTGGAGGACGGCTCCTAGCAGACGGCCCCTCGTGCCCTCAAAGTTGGCACCCACATAGTCACGACGAGACGGGGCGTGGCTACAGTGCAGCCTGTCACCCCCGAATCCAGGGCGGAGCGTGGCCACAGTGCAGCGTACTGGGTAGACATCCCTCGCCCAGCGCGGCACTGTTGCCACGCGGCCCATGACATCATCCATGGTAGAGAAGGCCATGCTCCCACGACAGGCTGTCGGTACGGCCCGCAGGTGGCGGGCCCTACCTATCCGTGAGAAGCCAGAAGACGGCGAGCCCTGACCAGTCGCCTCAGGGGGGGGCGACTCCTGGCAGGCGGCCCTCCCCCTTCCTTGGAGTTTGTGCGTCATTAACCAGAAGAGACGGGGAGTGACTACAGTGAACGGCCACCAGGCGGCGAGACTGTAGCCACGCTCTCCCCGACAAAGCACGCATCATCAGCAGCACAGCTATAGTGCTGAGCAGCCGGCAGGACCTGCAAGCGGTGGGCGCAGCCTGTCGGCCAAGTACAAGATAGCGGCCGGGACCCACCAGGCGGCGAGCCCCAGCTGCCGGCGGAGAAGCCGGCCACCGGAGACACTGACAGCCGGGTCCTACACCCAGCCAGATTACCTCTATACCCCTGGGGGTAGGCCTATATAAACCCCCAGGGCACCCATGCAAAGGGTTCAGCTTCTTAGACAACACACACACATAGAGAGAGGAGTAGAGCTAGCCTAGCCCTTCTTCCACCTCTAGCCAAACAGCTCAAGGAGCAAGCTTGTAGCGACTTGTTGAGATAGTGATCATGCGGAGACCCCGCAGAGCAGGACTAGGGGTATTATCTCCTAGGAGAGCCCCAAACCTGGGTAAAGTGCTTCAGCGTTCGTGTTTACGCCTTATCCGTTTCCAGGCAACGGCGACGTATTACTCTCCCCCACCATGATAAGCCATCCTTTGGCATATGTCGCACGAAACCCCCGACAAAATAAAACCAATCAATATAATTAAATCGCATCATTTATCCTTAATAGTAATGATATAATACGTGCCTCGTTACCCCTTCTGTCACGAGGTGAGGACACCGTAAGATTGAACCTACCACAAAGCACCTCTCCCACTGAAGATAAATCATTCTCGTTGGCCAAAACAAAGGGATAGATCAGATAGAAATACAAACTACTCCATCCATCCATATATATAGGGCCTAATACGTTTTTTGAGATTGCCTTTGACTATTGTTAAGATTAATAATATATGAGATGTATAATGTGAAAATTATATCATTGAAAGCTCATTTCATGTATGAATTTGACCATAGGCTTTGTATAACTTGCATGTCATTTATTATTGCTCTAACATGTGGTCAAAATAAGCTGGGTGGATTGAGGCACCTGGGGAACCCAGTGTTGTCTGTATTTTTTTGGAAATCCCGGAGTACCTGTGTGATCTTCCTATGGACCGCCACCCAGGCTCAAAGGGAACTGAGATGATTCATGCTAGAAACTTCCATGTGCAGCCACAAGCTATTATGGGCTCTAGCATAGTTGAGTAAGTTACGTGAAGCTCTTGAAGAGGTAGATCAGCAGGTAGTGGGTTTTGTAGGTTTGGTATGGTCTACCCGGAGTAGAGAGTTAATGTTTCTGAAAGACTGTGTCTCGGTCATCCGTTTCTCAAACATCATGTAGTGCGAGAAATCCAACAGAGGCGATCGAGTCTTGTGGGGAAAAGTGCGCAAACCTCTGCAGAGTGTACAATCTAATCATGGTTAGCCGTGTCCCCCGTTATGGACAATCTTGAGTATCTAGTTCTTGAGTTATCACATGTATCTCATCACTTTTAATTAATATTGTTGGGATGATAATCACTTTAATTGGGATTGAGTTGGGGGTACCTTCTCAATGATGTTTCAACCACCATGATAGTTAAATGTAAAAATCTATTTCTTTGTTGTAGGGAAAAATTGGCTTTTCGCAAAAACTATAACTGTAGAGCTTTCCACCAGCCAAATATGCATGTAGTGATAGCATTATTCTGTTTATGCTCTACTGTGTTATATTGCCAGCATATTCCATGTGCTGACCCGTTTTCGGGCTGCAACCTATTATGTTGCAGACTTTTCAGACGAGGAGTAAGGTTTGTTAGGTCGTTGTCGTGCAGCTCAGCTATGCCGTTGGAGTTGATGGACTCACTTTATCTTCCAAGCCTTCCGCTGTTATCATATTAGATGGCCTTAAGCCATATTATTGTAATAAGTTCTCTCTTGAGACATTCGATGTAATAAGTGTGTGATTGCTACTCTGTTATAAATCCTTCGAGCACTGTGTGTGTCAGCATTACCGATCTAGGGATGACACTGAAGCACAGAGACTTGACCATCTGAGGTCGGGTCGCTACAAGATGGTATCAGAGCACACGCTGAGTGTAGGACACGACCACTAAGATAAACCCTAGGTCACACTTCTCTACTCATTTCTGACTCCTCTCCATTTTATACTCTTTAGGACGACGGAGATGAAGAACAAGTTTGCACAACCGGATGAAGACACACCTTTTGGACGCCACTTGAAGGAAGTCACTAGGTACTTGAACATTGGAATACCAAGCTTCACCGGGATGTACAACGCCACCCTACCAGAAGAGGAGCGCTGGATTATTCAAGTACAAGTTCCAGGAAGGACGTTCTCGCCAACTTCTAAACCCATAGAGTTTTCTTTTGAAGCACCCACCTGGAGTCTAGGCAAGAGCATGGCAGCCCACATTACCATGGGACGCATTGGAGAAGTATACAACAGGGAACTCAAGGACACTATCTACCAAATATGTGGGCGCCTAGACGAGCAATGGGAAGTAATCAGCACCAAGAAGGATAGATCCATTGCAGCTTTCATCCAGGAGTTAAACCAGCACATTTGACGTCAGGAGAACCAGATGTGCGCAGACATGATGGACTTGAAGAAGGCGAAGACTAGGATCATCGAACTGGAGGAAGAACTCAAGTTTACATGCGATGGACCTGATTAAGAAGATTGGAGTGTTCATGGGAGGACCAGCACCGGGAGAAGAAGACGATGATCCCACTTGCCCGGACAACCACATCATCATCGATGACACCGATTCTGATCCTAGTGATGATGACTTCGAAGACGAAGCTGGAGAAGACATCATGGAGTCTTCCACCGATCAAAATTTCTAGATTACCACCACATTTTAGTAGTAGTTCCCCATGTATTTAGTAGTAGTTGAGCACTTTTGCGATAGTTCTAGACCGTTGTATGCCCTTGCTTGATTGATTGAGTGAAATGTTTGTGTTTGTCTCATGTGCATATGGGTAGTGCTTTCTTATTAGACCCCTTTTTTCTATTCTGATCTCTTCCATCTAAACCCATCAGATGCCTCCAAGACGTGACACCGGTTTTTCTTTCCCGCCGGAGCTCACCCAGTTGATCCAGCAGCAGAATGCGTTGATGCAATTGCTAGTTCAGAACCAGGGCAACAACAACAACAACAACCCGCCGCCACTGGACAACCTAGCCCGTTTTCTAAGGTTACAGCCGCCGGTGTTTTCTAGTAGCACCGAGCCAATAGTTGCTGATGATTGGCTAGGATGTATTGAAAGGGATTTGACCACCACAGGTTGCACAGATGCTGGAAGAGTGCGCTTTGCCGCACATCAATTGAATGGACCAGCAGCCTCATGGTGGGAGAATTACACAGCCACCTTTCCTATAGCCAATATCACTTGGGACCAGTTTCAGCAAGCTTTCCGCACAGCCCATGTTTCAACAGGAGCTATGTAGATGAAGAAGCGGGAGTTCCGCAACCTACGCCAGGGGAACCGTACTGTGGCTCAGTACGTGGATGATTTCAGCAAGTTATCACGCTATGCCCCTGATGATGTGGCCACAGATGCCGCGAAGCAGGAGAAGTTTATGGAAGGGCTGAATGATGAGATGAGCATGCAGTTGATGGTAGCAACTTTCAACAACTACCGGGAGTTGGTAGATAAGGCTCTTATGATTGAAGGGAAGCAGCAGCAGATTGAGAGCCGCAAGAGGAAGTATGGACAAGGGAGGTATAAATCAGGAGCTCAGCAGAAGCCTCACCTAACCCCGAACTCGGGAGGACTTGTTCATAACCATGGAGGTCATAACCCCACCGGAGGAGGATCGCATAACCACAATGGTTTTAAGAATGGGAATGGGAACGGAGCCAACAACAATTAGAACCGCCCCAATCCAGCCACCCCCGCCAAAAGAGACCTAAGTCGCATTACTTGCTTTAAGTGCGGGAAGACTGGACACTATGCCACGGAGTGCCCTGAAGGAAAGAACGGAAACGGAAATGGGAGCGCTGGGAAGAAGCCCAATCATTCAACAAAGGACAAGTGAACCACGTTAACATGGAGGAGGTTGAAGAGCAGCCGGACGCGGTAATAGGTAAGTTTTTGGTTAAGTCATTTACCGCTCTTGTCCTTTTCGATACTGGTGCATCGCATTCATACACATCAAGGGGATTCGTGAGTAAGTTTAAACTACCAACCCAAACCCTTAGGACCCCTCTTTTGGTAAGTTCACCCAGAGCAGAGTATATGGCTAGCCGATGGTGCGACCAGATACCCTTAACCATTGGTACACATGTTTTTCCGTCCGGCCTAATTATCTTGGAGTCACAAGGATTGGATATGATATTGGGTATGGACTGGATGTCAAAGTATGGAGGAAGCATTGACTGTGCTAGTAAGTCGATTTATCTCACCACCCCGGAGGGAAAAAGGATTAAGTATGTATCTAGGCATATGCCTAGGAGGAGCCAAGTGAATGCCCTTACGGGAGTTGTTTAGGAAGAAGTGCCTGTAGTGAATGATTACCCGGATGCTTTTCCAGAGGAGTTACCAGGCCTGCCACCGGATAGAGACATAGAGTTTTTGATAGAGCTACTGCCAGGTACAGGGCCAATATCCAAGAGACCCTACCGGATGCCCGCAAATGATCTGGAGGAAATTAAGAAACAGATCAAGGAGTTATTGGAGAAAAGATACATTCAAAGAAGTTCATCACCTTGGGGAGCCCCCGTGCTTTTGGTTGAGAAGAAGAATAAATCCCTAAGGATGGTTGTTGATTATCGATCCTTGAATAAAGTAACGATTAAGAACAAGTACCCATTGCCGATGATCAACGATCTGTTCGATCAGTTACAAGGAGCTAAGGTGTTTTCAAATATCCATTTGCGATCGGGGTACCATCAGTTGAAAATACGAGAGAAGGATATACCAAAGACAGCATTCACAATGCTGTATGGGTTATACGAGTACACAGTCATGTCATTTGGACTGACTAATGCCCCTGCCTATTTCATGAGCATGATGAACAAGGTGTTCATGGAGTATTTGGACAAGTTTGTTGTGGTGTTTATTGATGATATTATGGTATACTCGAAGAACGAAGAGGAGCACAAGGAGCATTTGCGCTTAGTTCTCGAAAAACTCAGGGAACACTAGTTGTATGCTAAGTTTAGCAAATGCGAGTTTTGGTTGAAGGAAGTCGGGTTCCTTGGACATGTTATATCGGGAGAAGGTATAGCAGTAGACCCCAGCAAAGTTCAGTCAGTCACTGAATGGTTGGCACCCACCTCAGTTAACGAGATCCGCCGCTTTCTTGGACTCGCAGGATACTACCGGAGATTCATTGAGAACTTTTCCAAGATTGCGAAGCCAATGACTGAACTACTAAAGAAGGATACTAAGTTTAAATGGACAGAAGATTGCGAGGCAAGTTTCCAGGAGTTGAAGAAACGTTTGACTACAGCCCCAGTGCTAACACTGCCAGATATACATAAGGAGTTCCAAGTGTATTGCGATGCCTCTCGCTTAGGACTTGGATGTGTGCTTATGCAGGACGGAAGAGTTGTTTCGTATGCCTCACGACAACTAAAACCTCATGAGTTGAACTATGCCACACATGATTTGGAGCTAGCAGCCATAGTGCATGCATTGAAGACCTGGAGACATTACCTTATTGGAAACCGTTGTGATGTGTACACGGATCATAAGAGTTTGAAGTACATTTTCACCCAGAAGGAGCTGAACCTTAGACAGAGGAGATGGTTGGAGCTTATAAAGGATTATGACATGAAGCTACACTGTCATCCAGGAAAGGCCAATGTCGTAGCAGACGCTTTGAGCCGGAAGAGTTATGCTAATATCCTTGAAAGTAAGGGACTGCCGAAGGAGTTAGCAGAGGATATCATGGAACTTCGATTAGAGATAGTTCCTAGAGGATTCGTTGCAACAATGGAGATCCAGTCCACATTGCTGGACAAGATTCGGGAAGCTCAGAAGGATGACAAAGAGATTGCCGAGATAAAGGAGAAGATGGGCAAAGGAAAGGCCAAAGGTTTTCGTGAGGATGAGCACGATACCCTATGGTTTGAGGACCGAGTTTATGTGCCCAATAACCAGGAGATCAGGAAGTTAATACTTCAAGAGGCTCATGACTCACCCTACTCGATACACCCCGGAAACACCAAGATGTATTTGGATTTGAAGGAACGTTTCTGGTGGACTGGTATGAAGAAGGATATTGCCGAGTATGTAGCCGTATGTGATGTATGTCAGAGAGTGAAGGCAGAGCATCAGAAGCCAGCAGGACTGTTACAGCCTATGCCGATACCCGAATGGAAGTGGGATAAACTTGGCATGGACTTTATCACCGGATTGCCCAGGACCAAAGCAGGATATGATTCAATATGGGTAGTAGTTGATCGCTTGACCAAAGTGGCTCACTTCATCCCAATGAAAACCACTTATACAAGTGTGAAGTTGGCCAAGATATACATGTCCCGGATCGTATGTCTGCATGGAGTTCTGAGGACCATCGTATCAGATAGAGGAACACAATTTACTTCAAAGTTTTGGCATCAGTTACACCAGACTTTGGGAACGAGATTGGAGTTCAGTACAACGTTTCACCCGCAGACGGATGGACAGACCGAGAGAGTCAACCAAATTTTGGAGGACATGTTGAGAGCCTGTGCGCTAGATTATGGATCTAATTGGGATGACAATTTGCCTTACGCAGAGTTCTCGTACAACAATAGCTACCAAGCCAGTTTGAAGATGGTACCGTTTGAAGCTCTGTATGGATGCAGGTGCAGAACACCGTTGATGTGGGATGAGGTAGGAGACCGACAGTTGTTTGGACCAGACTTGATCAAGGAGTCTGAAGAGAAGGTTAAATTGATTCGTGATAGACTAAAGATTGCTCAGTCCAGGCAGAAGAGTTACGCAGACTCAAAACGCAAGGAGGTAACCTATGAAATTGGAGATAGAGCATATCTGCGAGTATCTCCCTTGCGAGGAGTGAAACGTTTTGGAGTTAAAGGAAAGTTAGCCCCAAGATTTGTAGGACCGTATCGTGTTTTGGAATGGATGGGAGAAGTTGCCTACAAGCTGGAATTACCCGAGGGATTGTCAGGAGTTCATGATGTGTTTCACGTCTCACAGTTGAAGAAGTGTCATGCTGAGATGGCCGATATACCGTTAAGAGATACAGTACCCTTGGAGGTGATCCAGTTGGACAGTTATTTGACTTATGAGGAGAAGCCAGTTAAGATTCTTGAGTTTTCCAGCAGAGTCACCCGCAGTAAGGTTATCAAGTTTTGCAAAGTTCAGTGGAGCAACCATACCTAGGATGAAGCCACCTGGGAATGAGAGGATGATCTCCGCAAGGACCACCCACACCTATTTTCTAGCCAACCCAAATCTCGAGGGCGAGATTCATCTTAAGGGGGGTAGGTTTGTAACATCCCAAATTTTCAATTTGGAATGTTATACATAGGTCATTCATGCATATCATATTTTATTGCATTTCCGTTCCGCAATCCTCAAAATCCTAAGCAACTCAAGGACCCACGGAGAGAGTTGAGGATTTCCCGGTTTTCATATTTGATTTTTATCAAATAATGAAACGAGGATTTTTTATTTTAATTATTTTTCTCTCCGAAAAATATTTCGTATTAAAATATAAGAGAGGAGATAATATGACTTCTCCAAAATATTTGAAATATTGGAGGAAAATATTAAAATCATTTATTTGATTTTATTTGGTTTTATTCAGATTTTATTTGCATTAGAAAAATTGCATGTTTTCAAAATTGCATTTTAGGGCCAAGAAAATGTTCATCCCGTCCTAAATATTTGATTTAGACGGTGAAAATTTGTTTTGGCATTTTTAGATTTTTATTTATTTTTCTAGGATTTTATTTCTGTCGGTGAAATTATTAAAAAAAAAAGTTTCCTGCGCCCGACTGGGCCTAAGGCCCAGCCGAGCCAGGCCGGCCCAAGCCGCCACCGCCTCCCGCGCGCGCGCCACCGCCGCCGACCCGGACTCCGAGTCCGACCCGGACTCCCCGCCGCCGCCGCTGCCTTGCCCCCTCCCCCAAGCAGCCGTCGCCCCCCTCCCCTTTAAATACCCCCGCCGCCCCCCTGGAGCCCAAGTCGCCGTAGCCGCAGCCCCTCGCCCAGCCGCCCGCTCCGCCGCTTGCCGCCGCCCGCGCCGCCACCGCCTCCCGCCGCCGCGCCGCAGCCCCGCCACCCCACGCCGCCCCGTCGCCGCACCAGAGCCCAGCCGGAGCCGAGCCGAGGTAGCCGCCTCGCCGCCCCGGTTTTCTAAAGAAAACCGTTCGGGTTTTTTAGAAAACCCTAGGTTTTATTTTTTTAGATCGATTTATTTTTTTGGTTTATTTGTCCAGCGAGCATTCGTTCGTTCCAACGAACGCGTTCATCGTTTAGTTACAATTAACGAACATCCGCTCATTAAACTGTTCGTCGTTTTTCTTTTTCTCAGATTTATCCGCGATTATTTCTGATCGTGATTTCTGATCCGATCTTAGTCTCTGTTTATCTTTTCGCTCATTAGTCGGAATCCGGCGATTCAAGCGCCTGGATCTTCGTCTCGAGACCCTCTTTCTGTTTAACCAACTTGAACAAGATTTTGGTACTGTAAAATTTGACCTTAGTTCAGATTAGTAAACGGATCTTGTTTCTTTCGCCGTTTGAGTTTCGTTGCTTCATTTGATTTGATTCTTTTTGTAAACCGGAGTTCTTAAGTTGAACTTTCTGGTCAACCTCTTTTGTTTGAGTTTTTGCTTGTGCATCTTGCTTGTTGCTTATGTATGTTATTGTTTGCTTGTGATAGAATTCCCGGAGTGCAAAGCATGCTACTACGAGTCCCTAGGTTTCGCGGATCGTCAGCAAGGCAAGTAACACATTGATCATACTCTTTTCATACCCAGTTTTATGCATTAGCTCCAATCCTCTAACACTGCATGATTAGGATGCTATTAACTTGTGGGTTGGGAAT
Source organism: Triticum urartu (assembly GCF_056163025.1). NCBI lineage: Eukaryota > Viridiplantae > Streptophyta > Magnoliopsida > Poales > Poaceae > Triticum > Triticum urartu. The sequence continues at coordinate 176,617,160 of NC_141879.1, forward strand.
TAGTTATTGAGGTAGAACCTGTTGCCCTGTTATATTCAAACCGTTGGGAGTTACTTCTACGCGTTGCTTATTACTATGCTACGCTATGCTCGTAGACGTGGTTCGGGTTTGAGTGAAATCCATGACAGTTGTGACATTGTTAATTAATGGTTCAACTTAAGGTGGTAACTTAAACTAACATCTGGGTGGAATGAGGCACCTGGGGAACCCAGTGTTGTCTATATTTTTTTGGAAATCCCGGAGTACCCGTGTGATCTTCCTATGGACCACCACCCAGGCTCAAAGGGAACTGAGATGATTTATGCTAGAAACTTCCGTGTGCAGCCACAAGCTATTATGGGCTCTAGCATAGTTGAGTAAGTTACGTGAAGCTCTTGAAGAGGTAGATCAGCGGGTGGTGGGTTTTGTAGGTTTGGTATGGTCTACCCGGAGTAGAGAGTTAATGTTTCTGAAAGACTGTGTCTCGGTCATCCGTTTCTCAAACACCATGTAGTGCGAGAAATCCAATGTAGGCGATCGAGTCTTGTGGGGAAAAGGGCGCAAACCTCTGCAGAGTGTACAATCTAAGCATGGTTATCCGTGTCCTCGATTATGGACAATCTTGAGTATCTAGTTCTTGAGTTATCACATGTATCTCATCACTTTTAATTAATATTGTTGGGATGATAATCACTTTAATTGGGATTGAGTTGGGGGTACCTTCTCAATGATGTTTCAACCACCATGATAGTTAAATGTAAAAATCTATTCCTTTGTTGTAGGGAAAAATTGGCTTTTCGCAAAAACTATAACTGTAGAGCTTTCCACCAGCCAAATATGCATGTAGTGATAGCATTATTCTGTTTATGCTCTACTGTGTTATATTGCCAGCATATTCCATGTGTTGACCCGTTTTCGGGCTGCAACGTATTATGTTGCAGACTTTTCAAACGAGGAGTAAGGTTCGTTAGGTCGTTGCCGTGCAGCTCAGCTATGCCGTTGGAGTTGATGGACTCACTTTATCTTCCAAGCCTTCCGCTGTTATCATATTAGATGGCCTTAAGCCATATTATTGTAATAAGTTCTCTCTTGAGACATTCGATGTAATAAGTGTGTGATTTCTACTCTGTTATAAATCCTTCGAATACTGTGTGTGTCAGCATTACCAATCCAGGGATGACACTGAAGCACAGAGACTTGACCATCTGAGGTCGGGTCGCTACAGTTTTCGATGTCAAATTGGACCTGGTATAAGTTTTTATGGATTTACCCTGTTTTGGATGTCAAATTGGACCATGCACTCATCACTAGATAATTTTGTTCCCTCCCTCCATCCCTGCAGTACCACTAGCTTGAACATACTCTTCTTCCTGTGCCAACCTTTCCATCGGACTGTTATTTTTCCGATGAGATCAGATCTTGTTATTTTTATGCCTGGTTCTGCTTAGTACAAGTAAGTGGATGCATAAACTGTTGAGTTTCCAGTAGACTTTATTCATTGTCGATTAATTGAAGAAATAGATAGCAGCTAGGTTTGTAATTGCATTCCACCCAATAGGTAGTAAGAATTGCACCCCGCAAAAAAAGGTAGTAACAATTGCGCACCAAAATCTATCCTGGTTGATGTTCAGTTTGATCAAAAAGTTTGTTTTGTGGACAGTTCAAATATAAATGGGAGCATCCATTGGGCGTTCCAGTCCGCTAACTATGCACTTGAATTATGTACTTATGACTTTACCTGTCCGTTTTGGATGTCAAACTGGACCTGTGAGTTTTATGGTACCTCACCTCCCAAGGACCATACACTCATCACTAAATAATGTTTGTTTTTCCAATGACATCAGATCTTGTTATTTCTATGGCTGGTTCTTCCTTATTAGAATTAAGTGGATGTATGTATGTATTGTTGATTTCAAGTAAGACTTGATCCATTGGCGATTAATTGACAAAAATGATTGCAGCTAGCTTGATGAGCAACTACCAACTGCATGCGCGGTAGTAGGAGCACTCAACTCTGTCCTGGCAATTAGAACAAGAATTAGAAAGTTTGTTGTGTGGAGAGATCATCAAATATAAATGTTGACAATTTTATAGCCATCCATTGGGCCTTCCAGTTGCTAACTTGTACTTTTTACATGAAAACAGGAGAGCCGTGTTGATAAAGAGGCCAGGCATGAAGCAGGGCAAGGCTGGTACTAGTTGCATAAAGACCATTCTAAATGACATGCAGGCCAGCAAGTACCCAGCAGGGATTTAAATCCAACTCATCCGACAGTGCCAAAACTCAACTATCAGACAAAGTGCATACGAATTTAAAGTGGCATGGCCCACTCACTACAGCGTATTCCAATGTATTACTGAGTAGATGCCATTGTATTAGAAAATATATTATATTAATTATTAATCTGAAAGCACAAGCGGATGAACGAGATTTCGGCATCGCGTGATACCATGTCTCAGAAATCCGGGTCCCATCATATGTAATCCCTCCATACGAAAGTACTTATCGAAGAAATGAATACATCTCCGACCAGTATTTCCAGACGGAGGGGGCCGGATGACAATTATCAAGGGTCGTCATCTAGATCAATAATCACATTGGGCAGGTGTCGCCCTCCCACGAAAGATAAACAAGAAAGTAGAACAAGCATAACACCTAGAGGAGGTCCGACCACGGACACATGAGCACCACGACAACGCCCCTAAGAGAGTGACGACACGAAGCGGTGCCGCTGCCGAGTCCATACAGACAAGAGTTTTCAGTCGGAGCCCTGGCACACGGACGAGATCTACAACGACGTCTTCAAGAAACAAGTGACACCCTCGGGCGCCGCCATCGCCGGCGCCAGAAGTGCAAAGCTTTCGCTTGAACACTCACCACCACCACCACCACCACGAGGTGGGATCCTGGCCACCACCGCAACTAGGGTCAGCTCATCCACACTAGATCTGGGCACTGCCAGAACAGACCAGGGCCTCCCGCCACTACACCCCTTGCCGCCCGCACGACCAAGAGGTGCAGCCACCACCGCCACCATGGAGCCTGTTGGAAAGCCAACCGTGGAGCTCGCCATTCAAGACCACCGGCCCGGCATCCAAGTCCCAAGGCATCACCAACCATCCACATCACAACCACCCAACCATGGTAGTAGAAGCGAAATACGCCGTATTTCTCCCCTAGCCCGGCATCAGCCAGCGAGTCTGGGTTGGTGCCCCCACTGTAGGCAGCACCCACATCCCTAGCCGATCACGGTGGACCAGGGGGGATACAACCCAGGGACTACCGACGGCCGCCGCCAAGCACGCTTGACACCGCCATATCCGTGGTACTCGGCACCGATCCGAACGATGACACAGTAGTGCCCCAGGCGCGAAACTCGAACTGACACCACCAACAAAGAGCAAGCAAGTGGCCTATAACGCGAAGGCTTGCGCCGATGCGGACCAAGTCAGCTCCAACATCTACACGCTGCCAGAAATCGTCCGCCAGCCCCCCCACACCGCACAGGCTCCCACCCGAAACCGCGCCAGATCCGGCGTGGGGGCGTCATCCCGACCCACCTCTAATGCAGCACCCCCGCCATCCGTCAGGACGACCAATAGGGGACCACCCGCCTCCCGTGCCGCCCGCCAAATAGCCAGAACTGCCACCCGACCGAGCCTGCAACCACCAGAGGACCCCCTACCACAACCGCCGCGTCGTAAGTCCTCACACGTGTCGTCGCCGCCCGGAGCACCGCGCACGCCACCGCCACCTGTGCCACTGGCCTCGCGCGAGCACCGCGTCCCCATCCAGCTAGGCCGTCCCGCGCCAGCCACAACGCCGAATTGAGGAGGAGAAGGTGCCCGCCGACGCCAACACCACCAAGCTTTGCTTGACGGTGCTTGCCGCCGACGGCGGGGGAGGGGGATGGGAGTAGGGGAGAAAGGGCCGGCTGTTAGGGTTAGCCCTCTCGTTCGCCCGCGGGGGCGACGCGAGAAAAGGGGGAGGGGAAATCACCAGGCCGAGAGAGACACGATCACTGCGGCGGAGAGCCAGGGTGCATGCATGGCATGCACGGGGAGCACGCATCATTGGCACTGCTGCCCACGTGATGTCGTGTGATGATTAATCATGACGACGTTAGCATGATCCAGTGTACTCCGGCCGGCGGCCCCCCGGAACATGGTTTTGTGCTTGCAGTGCAAGGACTGCCTCCAAGAGAAGGTTGCCGGGCCAGTCGGCTTGCTAAAGCAGTTGTTGTTCGATCTTATTTGTGTCTCCTGAATTGCAGACCAATGGCGACTGGGTTCATCTGTGAAGCTTTTTTTAACTCTCGAATGATTTACTAGCTAGTATCTTTTTTTTGTGGACCGGGAGCCAGCTTGGCTACCGTCTAAGAGCAAGTCTAGTAGAGCCTTCAAACCCTCAAACCCCTAAAAATAACTGTTTTTTTTACAGTTTTCGTCGAAAAAAACCCATAGACTAGAACCTCTAAACCCTCAAACCCGTAAAAAAAATTAGAGGTCCAACCCTCAAACTGTTTCCAAACCTGTAGAAGTGAGGGTTGAGAGGAAAAACTCCCCCAACCCGCACTCATCTTTCTTTTCGCGCGGGAGGGAAGTTTCATCCCGTCTCCCCGACTCCTCCCGCCGCCTCGCCCCGCGCCGGCCATGGAGGCCTCCGCCGCCGCCGCGCCCCCGCCCGCCCCCGCGCCCTACTCGGGCCCCGCCCCCGCCCCCGCCCCGACCGTGGCCGACGTGGTGGCGGCGACCCATGTCGGGGCCAAGCGGCGGCGGGCGGGCCTCGCCCCGCCTCCTCCCGCCTCCCCGGCTCCCACCCCGGCCCCCGTCCCCGCCCCGGCGCCCGCCCCCGCTGCCGCGCCCGCCCCCAAGAAGAGCCGGACGAAGGCGGCCTCTCATGGGCCGCGAGGGGCGGCCTCCAAGGACGCCGGCTCGTCCCCGGCCGTGAACAAGCCGCGGAAGAAGCACGCGGCGCAGAAGAAGCCCGCGGCCCCGCCCGCCGCCGTCGTCGAACCTCCTCCCGCCGCGCATGAGGTGTTCGAGGAAATGGCAACCCCATCCTCGTTCATGGACCTCCTCCAAAACGCGGAGGTGGACCTCCACTACTAGGGAAAACCTTATACACAGAATCTTAGCAGCAGTGCGGCACAAAAAGAAGCGCTACTGCTAATTAGCAGTAGCGCGGTTAAGAAAAACACGCTACCACTAAGTTGATAGTAGTAGCGCGGGGTATAAAACCACGCTACTACTAAGTGGTTTCCACCATGCTGACCGGAACAAGCAATAATAGTAGCGCGGGATATAAACCCACGCTACTACTAAGTTGATAGTAGTAGCGTGGTGTATAAACCCCACGCTACTGCTATATAGTCCTCATCGTGCCCTCTCGCGACAGGCCGCAATAGCAGCCTGGGGTATAAACCCAGCGCTACTACTATAGCTCGCGGAGGCCAAAGCCCAAATTCCCCTCCGCCTTGCCTGACCACTCCGCCCGCTCTTCCTCTCCTTTTTCCTAAGTCGCGGGCGCCGCCGCTCGCCGTCCCCACCAAGCACCACCCGTCCCTCTCCCTCTCCCTCTCCACCCACGCGTGCGCCGCCTCCCCCAGCGCCCCGTCCCCCTCGCCGTCTCCTCCAGCGAACGGGGTCGGCCCCGCGGCGCCGATGCCGGGCGACGTGTACCTGGGGCGGCAGCTCGCGGCTGCGGTGGGCACCCGCACACGCGTGCCGGAGGAGGACGCCGAGAGGCGCCGCTGCCGCAAGGAGAAGCGGAGGGCCCTAGTGTGACGCCCGGATAATTAAGCTACAATAATTCTCTGCTAATGATGCCACGTCACTTCGATTACTATCACTAATCTCGCGTTAGTTTAAAAACGATTCAAAAACCGAATTAAAAAAAAATCAAACAATTAAAGTTTTCAAAAGTCAAAACTAAAATATTCTTCATATGACAAGTAATTCATAAGACATATTGGTGGAGAAACCAACTCTTTACAAAAATTTTAAATGCACTAACCTAATTAAATCATTAGCTAAAACCATTAATTAAATGCCTTTTGTGTTTCGAAAATTACTAAACTAAATTATTTTGGGTTGAAACCTTTTTTTGGTTGTGACATATTTGGTAACATCAAATTAGGTGCCATTTTGGTATTTTGCTAAATCAAAAATAAAAGGAAACTAAGCTAAAACAGAAAGGAAATAAAATAAACAAAAGAAAAAGAAAATACAAAACCAGAAAAACAAAACTAGAAAAAAAAAGAAAAGGAGAAAGAGAACCCCCCCACTGGACCCCTTGGCCCAACTGGGCCATGGCCCAGCCGGCCACCCCCACCCCGACCGAAACCCTAACCTGTCCACTCCCCACGATCCCCACTCTCCTCACCCCCACCCGATCTAGATCGGTGGATCGGGGGAGCAACCCCGATCGATCCCCTCCTTCCCTCTCCTCATCCCGGCCCGACCTGGGCGCCGCGCCGCCCCCGGCGTCTCCGCTCGTGGTCGCCGCGCCTCGTCGCCCGAGGACCGCGTTGCCTCGTCCTCATCATCGTGCCGTCCCCGTCTCCTTTCAACGTCAAGTGCGACCATGCTCGAGGATCCCCGCCGCCCCGTCGCATGTGTCCTCTCCGTCGCCGGTGCCACCTCGCTGGACGTCCCCGAGCCCACTGCCAGTACCCTAAGGCCCCGCCGTGAGCACCTTCCTCTCCTCACACTCCCTTTTCCTGTGTCAGACGTCGCCGTGCATGCCGTCTCGCCCCCGCGCTCGCCTGCAGCCTCGACGGCCCCCGCCGCGCTCTCTGCCTCCCCCCGCTTGCGTTCTCCTGCTGCTGCTGCACTGCTTCGCCGTCCCGCTGCACCCGCCACGCCCCACGCCAGCACCCGCGCTCACTGCGGCCCCTGCACCGGCCGTCGCTCCGCGCGTCTCTGCCCTCGCACTACTCGTGCCCGCGACGCCCAGCCTCTGCCTCCACCGCCCCCTGTTCGACGTCCGCCCCGACCACGTGGCCCCAGAGCTGTGCTCCACTACGGCCTCGCACCACCGCGCCTCCACCGCATCCCTTGCCGGCACCCGCGCGGTCCCCACCGCTCGCGCCCACAGCCGCCGCGCTCGGCGCCCTACTGCGACGATGGCCGCGCGCCGCCTTGCCGTCGTCGCGCTGCGCAAGTCACCCCCACCGTCCGTCCTCGCCGCCGTTTCACCGTTCTGCTCCAGCTGCCGTCGAGGCCGGCGCTCCCTGGTGGCCTCTGGCCTGCACGCCCGGCGCCCAGAACCGCCCGCACGCTCACGGGGCTCCGCCCCAGCAACCGCGCCCGTTAGCCCGCTAAGGCCCTATGGGCCAATGACAAGGGGGCCCCACCCCCAGAATGATTAAAAAAGAAGTTAAAAATAATAATAATAATAAGTAAATAAAAATGTTAACTAATTAATTAATTAACTTAATTAATCATGTTTAATTAAACTAATTAAACATTAGTTACCTAATTAATTAATTAAACTGATTAATAGGTTGATTAGGTTTTAGTATCTATGACATGCGGAACCCACACGTCAGCGACCCAGTCAACACCTCTGTTGATTGCTGTCGTCATGCTGACGTCAGCATGCACTATTCTGGATAATGTTGAATTAGATTAATTAAATAAATTCTAAAAATGATTTAAAACTTTAGAAATTAATATAAAATAATCTGTAGCTCAGATCGAAAAACTTTCTACATGAAACTTGCTCAGAACGACGAGACGAATCCGGATACGCAGCCCATTAGTCTGCCACAAACCCCTAACATATCCAACTCACAACTTTCCCCCTCCGGCTCCTCTGCACGAAAACGCGAAACACCGGGGATACTTTCCCGGATGTTTCCCCCCCGAAAGTGCTAGTTATCGACTAGAGGGGGGGTGAATAGGCAATTTTTATGATAGTCTTCAAAACATGGAAGTTTCGAAGACAAACAGTAGAAATGAACCTATTGATATGCAGCGGAAGATAAACTACACTAAGCAAGCCATAGTCAAGTATGCAATAACGTAAGAGTACGAAGACTAATAGCAGTTAGGTAGTAAGGATCAGGTGGAAGATGGTATGAAGCCAAACAACGATAGTAGTCAAGTAATGAAGTCAAACAGGTATGACAAACAGGCAATGACTTCAAGAAGACAAACTCTAAGTAAAGAGTGAGAGAGGATAGAACCAGTTACTTGTTGAAGACACAGGATTTGTTGGACCAGTTCCAGTTGCTATGACAACTGTACGTCTGGTTAGGGAGGCTGAGATTTAACTCAGAAGATCGTGTCTTCACCTTATTCCCCTTGAGCTAAGGACACATAGTCCTCGCCCAATCACACTGGTAAGTCTTCAAAGTAGACTTCCGAACCTTCACAGACTTCGTTCACCGGCGATCCACAATGACTCTTGGATGCTCAGAACGCGACGCCTAACCGGTTGGAGGATTCACAGACCTCAAGTGTAATAAGTCTTCAGGTCACGCAGACAGAAAGACTTCAGTGATGCCTAACACTCTTTGGCTCTGGGTGTTTGGGCTTTGTCCTCGAAAGGATTTCTCTCTCTCTCAAGGGCTTCGAGGTGGGTTGCTCTCAAACGACAAAAGCCGTGCACTAACTCTGAGCAGCCACCAATTTATGGTGTAGGGGGTGGGCTATTTATAGCCACTAGGCAACCCGACCTGATATGTATGAAATGACCCTGGGTCACTAAGGAACTGACACGTGTTCCAACGGTCAGATTTCAAACACACACGGCAACTTTACTTGGGCTACAAGCAAAGCTGACTCATCCGGCTCGAGATAAGATTTGCTCTCATTGTCTTCGCTCGAAGACATAGGATTTGAGTTGAGCATCACTTCAGTCATTCTGACTTTGTTCACTTGGACCCCACTTAACAGTACGGTGGTTCCTATGACTCAACAAAGAAGAAAGGGAAACAACGAAACGACTAAGTCTTCGCGCTCCATAGTCTTCACTCACTGTCTTCTCATGTCATAGTCTTCAATATGAATATCTTCACATACCACCATTGTCGTCAATGTCTTCATACATTTTTATGGGTCATCTCCGGTAGGTAAACCGAATCAATGAGGGACACTACTTGTGTTATCCTGCCATTCTCACAAACACATTAGTCCCTCAACCAAATTTGTCGTCAATACTCCAAAACCAACTAGGGGTGGCACTAGATGCACTTACAATCTCCCCCTTTTTGGTGATTGTTGACAAACTGGTTGAAGTTTTCAACGGGGATAAAGTATGTGGAATGTAAAGGATTTAGGAATTGTCTTCATAAGTGACAAAGGCTCCCCCTGAAGATGTGCATATAAGTAATTTGCTTTTGGAATGCAAATGCACATGGCAGGTTGTACTTGTGGAGATCCTCTTCAACTTATGACGACAATTCATCATGCATGATAAGATGTAACGAAGATAATGACATGCATAATGAAAAATGGACGTCTGCAAAATGATCTAAGTGCGGAAGTTATCATCGCACATGCGGAACTTATCATCGCATCACAGAATAGAAAATAAGTAGCAGACGACCATCGAGTTTAAGTGTTACAACTCAAAGAACCAAATGTATCAAAAAACGAGAGTTGTAAACACTAGGCAAAATATAAAGCAACCGCCCATATGAACCCGCTTGAAGACTATCAAACTCATACGCTTCTCCCCCTTTTATCAGTAAGGACCAAAAAGGTTTGAAGACATAGAGCATCTACTCGTTCCCATGAGGAGTAGGTGAAGTAGCAGGGTTGTCGGTGTTGGTTGGCGGTGCAGATGAACTTGGTGCTATGTCGATTCTCACAGAAGTACGGGGTGGTGAAGTGGCATCGTCTTCATCATCGATCACTTTGGCATTCACAGTTGCAGCAGAGGAAGAATAGTCAGAGTCTTCAAGGGATGGAGTTCGACGTAGGACAGCATTCCGTGGAGGAGTGGAGTCAAACTTGAATCATTTAGTGAAGCCATCGTCTTGAAGATCTGCTTCAGCACTAAGCAGTGTCAAACTCTTCCCTGATCGCCGACAGGTCTCGTGAGTGATAAAAGCATTCTTGGTGGCAAGATTGCGAATGTGATTGACGTCCACCAAGAGGCTTTGCATCTGTCGCTTGAGCCAGTAGTGATGCTTATCTTGTTTTTGATGCAGTGCCACAAGAAGTTCTCGGTCATTCAGAACACGAGAGCGCTTCTTAGGCCTTTGGGCAATTGTGCTCTCAGTAGCTTCAGTTTGTGCACGATGAGGCAGACGAGTGTTCCCAGCCATTGGATAGACACGAGTGACTGCTTGGACTCCTTCAATAGGTTGAGTGAAGCTTTGGTGATCAGCGTTTTGAAGACACAGAGGCTTCTTGGCAGGCTCAGGGTATATGGCTTCAACTGACATATCAACCTCTGGTAGAAAGATCAGATGATTGCGAGCAGAGGGCTGATAATTGATAGAGGAGTGTAGCTTGATGAGGCGCATGACCCATGGAGCATAAAATTTCAGGCCAAAAAGATCAGATCCAGATGCAGCTAGTTGCCGGATAAAGAATTCTTGTGTATTGAAGCTGATGCCATTGAGGATGTAAAAGACCAATGTCTTCATGGCTCCTTCAAGTTTTGCAGCTGATGAATGTCCTTTGATAGGCCATAGAGTTCGCCTGATGATGTGATATATTCTGTGAGGCAGATACTCAAGGTCATCGACAAAGAACTCCTTTGGGTATTCAGCATCAGGTGGCAAAGGCTTCATCATACTCAACATCTAGCTCATGTTGGGCTCTGGCTTATGGAAGATGCTCTCCAGTGCATTGCGGTGGAGTTGACAGTCAGGTTCGAAAAGCTCTCCGGGAGTGGGTAGGCCTGTAAGTTCAATGACGTCGGGACCTTTGGCTTCATGATGAACATTTCCGGTCATCCACTCAAGAACCCATGTCTTTGTATCCCTGTAGTAGCCGCGAATGTGGAGGGTAGCATAGAATTGAAGCAAAAGTTCCTCATTCCAATGTTCTTTGTCTGTCACAAAGCTGAGCAGACCTGCATCACGAAAGCAGTCAAGTGCTTCTTCTAAGCATGGAAGTCCAACAATAGCTTCAGTGTCGAGGCACATATGAGGGAAAATGCGCCCTTGATCATACAGAATGCAGGAGTAATAGCTTCGCTGCTGATAGCTCCAGAACCGATCCGAGGATATTCTTGGTCTTGAATAGGGGTTCTTGGCTCTGTCAAAGAATGTATTGTGGGCTTTGAAGCCATTTGCATTGAAGGATCCTGTAGAGATGGCAGTACCTGGGAACCTTGGCAGTCTTGGCTTTGGTTTCTGGACCAGATGCCTATGCTCAACATGATAATCAAACTGAGGACCAGAGGCATTAGGCGAAGGGATCAGAACTGGCCATTTGACAGTGATCAGCTGACCATATTTGTATGCTTGCTCAATTGTATGGGGCCTTGGTGGCGGAACAGGAGCATTGGCATCAATAGAGGCGTCAGGATGCACAACAGAGGCTTCGGGAGCTTCTGGCACATTGGTTGGTGCAGGCTCCACAGTTGCTTCAGCCATGACTACATCATTGGCTTCATTAGTGTTGGTGGTGGCAGCCTCAATATTCTCAACCTCCACTTGATGAGCTGGAGGGTCTGGCACTGGCACGTTCGCTTCAGGAACAACTTCTTCAGTAATGGGGGGAGTAGGGACACGTTCTTCTTCTTGTTGGTCATCGGCTGATGCAACCGGATTGTCTTCAGCACCTTTGGCTTCAGACTCGTAGACATTCAAAGTCGGAGTGGCTTCTGGAAACACTTGACGTGCAACAGATTGGTGGTGCACTTCTCCTTCTGGAACGCTCGAAAGAGGGACTTGAGGCCTTGGTCCTTTGCGAAGCCTGCGTAATGCTGGCGACGCCTTTGGAGATGGAGTTGGATGGGCCTCAAAGTCATCTTCTTCTTCTTGCACAGGTGGTGTGACTTGTTGTTGGGGAGTACGCGGGGAGTCTTGTTGTTGTGGGTGATCAGCCCATGATGCATCCTGAGCAATTGGCGTCAGAGGACGACCAATGCTGATGAGTTCGTTGTTCGTGAGAACAGGCGATGATACCAAGTTATGTTCGATCTGAGGAAGAACTACATCATCTTCTACATTGTCATGGTGACCAATGTCTTCAGCAGCGGTGGGGTCAACTGCTGGAATGTCTTCAGCTTCATGAGCCTCTGTGGAAGCAGGCTCATGAACAATCATTCGTCGTTCTTGTTGTTCAGAGGCAGGGCGAACCATTGATATAGGTTCAACTACTAAGGGCTCTGTGGGAGCAGCCCGATCCTTCTTGATCTTGCGCTTCTTCTTGGAGGGAGTAGCATCAGAAGCTTCAGGATTTTTCCTTTTTCTGGCTTCAGCCTCGGCAGTCCTCGTCTTCTTCAGTTCTGAAGCGGTTGACCTGACCTTTGGCTTCAAGCCAGTCATGCTGCTTGGGAAGACTATGCGAGGTTCTTCCCGCCTTGAAGGTGCAGATTGGTCAGTTGATGGCTAATTCTTCTTTGCAGCCATTCTGGGGTCAATGCCAGGACGACCAAGAGCCTTGCGCTTCTCAGCCTCATTGTAGCCTTGCACACACTTGTCAGCCAGGCTCTTCATGCGCTCACGAGAACCTTTAGCTTCTTCGCGCTTCTTGAGAAAGGCTTCTTTGAGCTCGTGCAGCATGATCTTGAAGTTTTTGACATCTTGCACGCTGAGCTTTGCTACGTGCTTCTTGAACTGAGCTTTCTCATAGTCGATCTTGTGCTTCAGTTCAACGATGCGCTGAGCAAGAGCTAGCTCAGAAGCAATGGCGCCATTGAAGGAGACGCTGAGGCCAATGGGAAGTTGCAGATCTTCAAAGCTGAGATTTGGGGTGTCAAACCACTCATCAATGAAGTTATGGATGATTGACACATCAAAGAGAGGCAAGTCATTGAAGATCTCTGCTTCTTCCTTGCTCTTGATCAGTTGCTCAAGGGCATCATCTGCAAGATCTTCATCGCTGGATAGATCAATGTGCTCTTCTCGCAAAATGGCAGTAGGAGTTAGTGTCTGATCAGTATTCTTGACGATTTTCTTCTTCTTCTCCGTCTTCTTGGAGATACGTGATAGATCTTCAGACTGCACACTGTCTTCAGGAGGTGCAGTGGCCAGTGGCTTCGCATGTGAAGCTTTTGGAGGAGCAGCTGATCTTGAAGCCTTAGCCTTCTTTGGCTTCTGCGGCTTTGGAGTAGGAGCAGGGGCTTCATCAGTGTTAGCATCATCGTCAGAATGATCTACTTTGGTACCTTGAACTGAGATGTGAGTGATGAGGCCATCAAGGTTGTAGAAGGGTCCGATGATATTTTGTTCTGCATCGCGAGTTCCGTCAGTACGGGGAGCAGAGGGACCAGGGTTGAAGTCTAATCCCAATGACTTCTTGTTTTCCTTGGCCGATGCCTTTGCGTGCTGGAAGTTGCGCTTGAAGAGATTATCGTCACGACACCAGAGCAATGATGATGGGTCGGCATTTGCAGGCTGAGGTCCACGGACCATACAAGGATAGAAACCCTGTGCAATAGCTTCAGCTCTGTTCTTGGGTGGAAGGCCTCGAAAGAGAATATCACCCCAAGGACTTTTGATAGCATTCTTCTCAGCGTATTCCTGGGTCACGAACTTGTATTTGAACCATTGTTCAGCCCAATATCTTCGAATCCATTGGATTTGTGTCTTGCACTGATTGTAATCCTCTTCAGGATCTGTCTTGTAAAGCTCTGAGAGGTCATCAGGCAAATCTCTTGATGTTCCCCCACGTCGCTGTCTGCCACCCTTCCTTATTGATTTCTCTGCAACCATGAACTTCAAACTGAATGGCTTCAACACGTTCAAAGGCTTTCGCTTGCTGGACAAACAGGAACTGGCTTCGGGAGAGTTAATGTGACGCTGTAAGAATTCTGCAAACGAATGCAGACTATGAGAACCAAGGGATTCTCCCACGGACATGTACCTGTGACAGCATTAGAGATGCGAGGGAAGGGGAAGAGGTCATATGCATTCTTAGAAGATTTTGAAGATAAATCAGTTTGAAGACATTGACCTCATGATGCGAAGACATTCACTTATATGTTGAGAGTTGGTTCCAGATTTGTACGAATCCGCGAATAAGTACAAGTGAGGAATCTAACTAGATATGAAGCTTAAGTGAATATACTAGGCAGTATGAGATGCAGACAGGATAGATCTAACATTGTATAGGCAGAAACCTATTTTTGCAGACAGGATGAATCTTTGAGGATCAAAAAGACGGTAAAAAGAGAGTTTTATTTACCACGCGAAGAACTGCTAGATGAGAGAAGTAGGAGACCGAGCAGTTCAGTCCACCGTGCCCTAACTTGGCGACGGAGGACACCTACGGCGGCAGCGGAGAGGACGATGTCCGTGGCCGGCGTGAGGATGGCGTCGGAGAAGTCACGACAGCTAAGCGCTTCGTCGCCGGCGTCGTCGATAGCTAGTGGGGGCGCTAGGGTTTTGACGAGGTGGAGAGGTGGAAGAAGGTTTTCTTTACCGCAGGGGACATGTATTTATAAGGAAGTGTGTGGCACAACGCAATTACGCAGGCGCCCCTGGCGGTTCACATCTGAGGGGCACGTGGCAAGCATGCAACATACTCAGAGTTGTCCCACGTTCCCACGCCCACCAGGTTTGTCGGAGGGTCGCTCCGGCTTCTCCAGATTTCAAGCAGTAAGAATGAATCATTTAAAACAGACTTAATGTTTATCTCTATATCTTCTGCTAACAAGGACGCAGAGAAGACATTCGACAGTTTCAATAGAATGCATATGATTTGGACAGATAGAGTTAGAGATAGAAAGCATAGAGAGATTAGGGTCCGATCACATTCACTTAGTTCAAAAGATTCAACTAGAAGACATAGCTATAAGTGAATGATGTAGAGGACAGAAATACTAGTATATATATATGAAACCAATCAAATCAACATAGTGAAGATAATCATGAAGATAAGTTGAAATTGAAGACAAACCAAATGCGAAGACATATCAAATGTAACGCCATGAGTGAAACACTTCAAACGGAGAAATTTGGTGGTGGCATTACCCACCGTATAGGAAGTATTAGACCCAGACACGGCGCACAATTATCGTGGCGCTCCGAAGTAAAATTCCACATTAATGTATTCACACTTAGAATGTAAGTCTTCATTGATTGAAGATATACTTTACTTCGTGTGTTGCACATCTTAGTCATCAACATGCATAAGTGTTAGGATGTGTGCCTGATCACAGGACATTTGAGGATTCCAAGATATTTAGCTCACACTGTAACTTGCAAAACCTTTTCTCGTCCAAGGGCTTTGTGAAGATATCTGCCAATTGCTCTTCAGTGTTGACGTGAATGATATCGATATCTTTCTTCATGACATGATCTCTGAGAAAGTGATGACGAATTTCAATGTGCTTTGTCTTCGAGTGCTGGACTTGGTTGTTGGCAATCTTGATGGCGCTTTCGTTGTCGCAGAAGAGAGGTACTTGTTTCAGATTGATGCCATAGTCCTTGAGAGTTTGCTTCATCCATAGAAGTTGAGCACAGCAAGATCCAGCAGCAATGTATTCAGATTCAGCAGTTGAGAGTGATACACAGTTCTGCTTCTTTGAAGACCAATAGACAAGTGATCGTCCCAGAAAGTGACATGTGCCTGATGTAGACTTGCGATCCACCTCGTCACTAGCATAATCAACATCCGAGAATCCTACCAGATCAAATTCTGAGCCCTTTGGATACCATAATCCTAGTGTTGGGGTGTGAGCCAAATATCGAAGAATTCGCTTCACAACTAAGTGACGCGATTCCTTTGGTGCCGCTTGGAATCGAGCACACATGCAAACACTAAGCATAATATCTGGCCTAGATGCACATAGGTAAAGTAAAGAACCAATCATGGAGCGGTATACCTTTTGATCGAACTCTTTACCATTGTCGTCGGGACCCAGATGGTGTTTGGCTGGCATTGGCGTCGTGTAACCTTTGCAATCTTGCATTCCAAACTTCTTCAGGCAATCTTTGAGGTATTTCTCTTGAGATATGAAGATGCCATTCCTTTGCTGACGAATTTGAAGACCAAGGAAGAACTTCAGCTCACCCATCATGGACATCTGATATTGCTCTTGCATCATGTATCCAAACTCATCACTATACTTCTGGTTGGTGTAGCCGAAGATAATGTCATCCACATATATTTGGCACACAAACAGTTCACCATCATATGTCTTCGTGAAGAGTGTGGGATCGAGGGATCCAGGTTTGAAGCCTTTGCTCTTCAGGAAGTCTTTGATCGTGTCATACCAAGTGCGAGGAGCTTGTTTGAGGCCATACAGTGCTTTGTTTAGCTTGTACACCATATCAGGATGTTTTGGATCTTCAAAGCCAGGAAGTTGTGCGACGTATACTTCTTCTTCAATCTTGCCGTTGAGAAATGCACTCTTCACATCCATTTGATATAGCAAGATGTTGTGATGGTTAGCATAGCCTAGCAGTATGCGAATAGCTTCAAGCCTAGCCACAGGAGCAAATGTTTCATCAAAGTCAATCCTTTCAACTTGAGTATATACTTGAGCCACAAGACGTGCTTTGTTTCTGATGACTTATCCATGCTCATCTTGCTTGTTTCGATATATCCATTTTGTTCCTATAATGTTGTGCTTGCGAGGGTCAGGACGTTTGACAAGTTCCCAAACATTGTTCAGCTTGAACTATTGAAGCTCTTCTTGCATTGCTTGAATCCATTCAGGTTCCATAAAGGCTTCAGCAACTTTCTTGGGTTCTGATATTGTCACAAAAGAAAAGTGCCCACAGAAATTTGCTAACTGTGTTGCTCTTGAGCGAGTAAGTGGACCAGGTGCATTGATACTATCAATTATCTTCTCAATCTGTACTTCATTTGCAACACGAGGATGAACTGGATGAAGAATTTGCTCTTGCTG
Organism: Triticum urartu; assembly: GCF_056163025.1. NCBI lineage: Eukaryota > Viridiplantae > Streptophyta > Magnoliopsida > Poales > Poaceae > Triticum > Triticum urartu. Next base: position 176,634,129 of record NC_141879.1, read on the forward strand.
ATCATTGTCATCATTGGGAGGATTGTCTTCAGGCTGAGCATTGTCTTCAGGTTGGTTGGGTGCAGAAATGATAAGTTCCTCTTCAGGCTGTGCTTTAGTAGGCATGATTTCACCAGTTCCCATTAGCTTGATAGATTCGCTGGGTGGAGCTTCGTCTAGTGTACTTGGCAGGAGCTCTCTTTGTGAACCATTGGTTTCATCAAACCGCACGTCCACAGTTTCGACGATTTTATAGAGATAGAGGTTGAAGACTCTATAAGAGTGCGAGTCCTTTCCGTAACCAAGCATGAAGCCTTCGTGAGCTTTTGGTGCAAATTTTGACTTGTGATGGGGATCCTTGATCAGCACTTAGCTCCAAATACTCTAAAGTAGCTGACATTTGGCTTCTTGACAATGAGGAGCTCATAGGATGTTTTGTTCAGAAGCTTATGGATGTAAACACGGTTGATGACGTGACAGGCTGTATCAATGGCTTCAGTGTAACGCCCCGAATCCGATGCTCCAGATGCCTTCCTTTATTTTAGTTATTGTCGTGTGATCATTATGTTTGTGCATTATCATAATTATTTTGCATATTTCTTTTTCCTATGTTGTTGCCATGTTCATGATGAGTGCCTTGTTGTCTTGCTTCTTGCTTCATGTTCATCTTTTATTATATTACATTGTGCCTCCTTGCCTTTTTATATGCTTCATGATGTGATGTTGCCTTTGTCATTTATGTTGCATTTGCATCATGATCATCGTTGTGGTTTGGATATCTATCGTGTGTATATTTGTGGTGGGCTTGTTATATTTATGAACTCCTTCTCCTCATCTTCTTTGTTGTTCCATATTTCCCTTCCATCTAAACCATCATCACGTGCAACACCGCATGATTAGCTTCTTCTTTTCAATTCTCACACATTTATTGTAAGTGGCATTTTCCTGTCCCAGTCAAATGTTCACTTATTTTCAGTAAATCTTGCTCCATGCCTTATACCTCTTTGTCAAATTTCATTCATTTTGGAGTTGTTTTGGTTGGGTTCAAAAATGGCTCAAGTTTGAATTAAATTCAAACTTGAATTATTTTTATACCTTTAAAAATAGCCAAAACAATTTATTCAAATACTGCATAAATCCAGGACTACATATATATCTTTATCCCTGTGAGTTTCCTTCCCAAAAACCCCTGGCCTTTTCAATCTTGGAGATGTCTAATTATTTTAGGCAGAATAAAAGAAAGGAAGGAAGGCCTCAATTCCATCCGTAGCCCACCTAGGCCTTTCTTTCCCCGGCCCAGCCGAGCCGAACGGCCACCTGCTCCCTCCCTCACGGCGTCTCCTTCCTCCAGAGTACAGCAGCAGCAGCGCCATGAGCAGGAGGCTCACGGACGTCGAGGCTAGAGCCTGCCTGCGCCCCTATAAAGCCCCGCAGTGACCCCTAGGGTTTCCTCCTCCCTCCTCCTTCCCTTCTCGCGCCGCCATATCTCTTCCTCCCCTCTGTTTTCCCTTCTTCTTCAAGATCAGAGAGCACCACCGAGAGCAGAGGAATAAACCGTCGATGCCCGTCGTCGTTCTCGCGGCCGGAGGGCCTCAAGCTCGTCTTCGACATGTCGTCCTGCACCCCGTCACCCTCCTCGTCCGATCCCCGCAATTAGTTGGGCGGGAGCCTCCCCAACGCGCCTCCCTGCCGTCGCCGTCGCCATGGCCGGTCGAGCCAAGCCGAGCTCGAGCCCGGTGTCGTCCATGTCATGGTGGCCTTCTTCTTCCTCTGGAGCGACCTCCACGTGCCGGATCGCCAAGTCCAGTGCCCCGTCGCGGTCTTCTTCCCCTGCTTCCTCTACGTCACGGATCGAACACCATCTCGCCTTCACGCCATCGGCCACGTCGTCTCCCTCCTCTGCTTCCTCTGCTTCCACTTCCTTCACGGTCAGAATTTCGACAAGGTTCAGAGCTCCCTCCCGTCGTCTCCGGCGTGTATCCGTCGACCTCGTCGTGTCATATGGTGAGCTGGGTAACGCCCCTTCCTCTCCGTTCCTTCCTCTCGATGTTTGATCACCCGCATGCCTCGCCTGATCATCGCCATGCCGTGTGCCCGAGACGAGCTGCTGCTCGACCTCGAGTTCCCTCGCACCCGAGACGCTCGCTCACTGCGCACCTGCTCCACACACGCACACACCCCCACACGCGAGTGCACGCGTAAGGGCCTCGCCTTGCCCCGATTGCATCTGTCGACTGCATCCTGTACGCCATGGTTGAGGTACTCGAGCTCCTCACACCCATGCGCCCTTCCTGCATAGCACACACATCATGTGCACATCCCACCGCGGCCACCGCAAGCCTTTTCCGCAGCCCCGCCGGCGCATGGTAGCTGCAGCAGTCGCCGCTACTTGTTCCTGTCGCCGATGAAAATCAGTCGTCCGCCATGTAGAAGAAAGCCCCGGACTTTGCCACAGAACAATAGGTTCATCTGTAGCCGATCCCCCTTTGTATCACAATCACCATACTAGCACAGTGGCTAGTGCCCTCGGTTCTCAATTGAGAGGTTGCGGGTTCGAGTCCCAGGCGCTCCAATTTTGCCATGTTTTTCTTTTCTTTTGCACACGCACACTTGGGCCTGATTCCACTTTTGGCCGCAGCACTCGAATGCTTCGGGCCCATGCTTGTTTTTTTCCTGCCTGTGGATTTAATTATTTTCCACTGCATGCATAATTACAGGAATGCCATCTTGAATTGCTAATAACTAAATATGCATGCATCCAAATTACACAAACTATATATGTAAAATGCTTAGAATTTTGTCTAGTTTCATAATAGGCAACTTTCACCCATGTTTAAAATGCTTAAAATGTTGTTTGACTAAATTTGCTTCTATGCCATGTTAAAAATGATTTAATTCATAACTAAATAACCGTAACTCGGATTTTAATAAATTTTATATGTAAATGGGGTGGAAAATGCCTAGTTTAACATGGTGGCCTTACTTTGCATGTTTAACAACTCTAAAATTGTGTTTAGGGCAGATCAGTACCAAACCTAAAATATGCATATGAGGATTTTTCCGGACTTGTTGTTTGTTGTTCCGGCCTCATTTAAACTTGCCTAGTTAGGTAGTTTTCATTTGCTTCACCCTCTTGCCATGCTAACAACATTTAATCTTGTTGGGTACATAAACGAGAGAGAACTAAATAAGTCATGTGGTGTTTTCTTCAATATGCAACTCAGTTGCATAATGAGCTCCACTTAATTTGTAGGATTGTTTGTGCACCTTTGCCATGCCATGCTTCATTAAATCAGACATGTATCATACTTGATTGTGCATCATACCATGTTCATGTGTTGGTTGTTTACTATGTTGTGTGCTTCTTTCCGGTGTTTGCTTCTTCGGGTTGGTTCCGATCACGTCGCGTTTGTGAGGACCCGTTCGTCTACGTCCGTTTGTCTTCTTCATGGACTCATTCTTCTTCCTTGCGGGATTTCAGGCAAGATGATCATACCCTCGAAATCACTTCTATCTTTGCTTGCTAGATGCTCGCTCTTTTGCTATGCCTATGCTACGATACCTACCACTTGCTTATCATGCCTCCTATATTGTGAACCAAGCCTTTAACCCACCTTGTCCTAGCAAACCGTTGATCGGCTATGTTACCGCTTTTCTTAGCCCCTCTTATAGCGTTGTTAGTTGTAGGTGAAGATTGAAGTTTGTTCCTTGTTGGAACATGGAGATGTTGTTCCTTGTTGGAACATGGTTACTTGTTGGGATATCACAATATCTCTTATTTAATTAATGCATCTATATACTTGGTAAAGGGTGGAAGGATCGGCCTTATGCCTGGTGTTTTGTTCCACTCTTGCCACCCTAGTTTCCGTCATATTGGTGTCATGTTCCCGGATTTTGCGTTCCTTACGCGGTTGGGCTATTATGGAACCCCTTGACAGTTCGCCTTGGATAAAACTCTTCCAGCAATGCCCAACATTGGTTTTACCATTCGCCACCTAGCCTTTTCTTTTCCCTTGGGAGTCGCGCTCCTGAGGGTCATCATTATTTTAACCCCCCTGGGCCAGTGCTCCTCTGAGTGTTGGTCCAAACTGTCAGCCGCCGGTGGCCACCAGGGGCAACTCTGGGCTGGCCTACCGGAAGTTTGGACAATCTGAGTGTGCCCTGAGAACGAGATATGTGCAGCTCCTATCGGGATTTGTCGGCACATTCGGGCGGTGTTGCTGGACTTGTTTTACCATTGTAGAAATGTCTTGTAACCGGGATTCCGAGTCTGATCGGGTCTTCCCGCTAGAAGGAATATCCTTCGTTGACCGTGAGAGCTTGTTATGGGCTAAGTTGGGACTCCCCTGCAGGGATTTGAACTTTCGAAAGCCGTGCCCGCGGTTATGGGCAGATGGGAATTTGTTAACGTCCAGTTGTAGAAAACCTGAAGTTGACCTTAATTAAAATACATCAACCGCGTGTGTAACCGTGATGGTCTCTTTCCGGCGGAGTCCGGGAAGTGAACACGGTGTTGGAGTTATGCTTGACGTAGGTTGTCCTAGGATCACTTCTTGATCATAGTTTCTCGATCGTGCTTTGCCTTCTCTTCTCGCTCTCATTTGCGTATGTTAGCCACCATATATGCTAGTCGCTTGCTGCAGCTCCACCTCATACCTTTACCTTACCCATAAGCTTAAATAGTCTTGATCGCGAGGGTGCGAGATTGCTGAGTCCCCGTGGCTCACAAATACTTCCAAAACCAGCTTGCAGGTGCCGATGAGACCGTGCAGATGACGCAACCAAGCTCAAGGAGGAGCTCGATGAAGATCTTTTCCTTTGTGTTGTTTCGTTCTAGTTGATCAGTAGTGGAGCCCAGTTGGGGTTGATCGGGGGCCTTGTCGCATTTGGGGTTCTTCTTTTATTTTGGTTCCGTAGTCGGACCTTGATTGTATTTGGATGATGTAATGCTTTATTCATGTAATTGTGTGAAGTGGCGATTGTAAGCCAACTATGTATCTCTTTCCCTTATGTATTACATGGGTTGTGTGAAGATTACCTCACTTGCGACATTGCTTTCAATGCGGTTATGCCTCTAAGTCGTGCTTCAACACGTGGGAGATATAGCCGCATCGAGGGCGTTACATTCAGGCCAGAACTTTCTTGGTGTCTTGTATTCGTCGAGCATCGTTCGAGCCATCTCAATGAGGGTTCTGTTCTTGCGCTCTACTATGCCATTTTGCTGAGGTCTGTATGGAGCAGAGAACTCATGAGTGATTCCCATTGTATCCAGATAAAGATCAAGTCCGGTGTTCTTGAACTCAGTGCCGTTGTCACTTCTGATATGCTTGATCTTGACGCCATAATTGTTCATGGCTCGATTGGCGAAGCGTCTGAAGACATCTTGCACTTCGGTCTTGTAGAGAATTATGTGCACCCATGTATATCTTGAGTAATCATCAACAATGACGAAGCCATAGAGACAAGCAGTTGTTGTGAGGGTGGAGTAGTGAGTAGGGCCAAATAAGTCCATGTGTAGCAGTTCGAAGGGTTGAGACGTAGTCATGATTGTCTTCGAGGGGTGCTTTGCCCTAGTCATCTTTCCAGCTTCGTAGGCACCACACAAATGGTCCTTCTTGAACTTGACGCCCTCGATGCCTATGACATGCTTCTTCTTGGCGAGAGTGTGTAAGTTCCTCATGCCAGCATGCCCCAGCCTCCGATGCCAGAGCCAACATTCTGAAGATTTTTGCAAGAAGACATACGGCAAGCTGTGGACCTGCTGAGAAATCTACCATGTATAGATCATCTTTTCTGTACCCTTCAAAGACTAGAGACTTGTCAGATTCCATTAGTACAAGGCAACGATATTTTCCGAATAGCACAATCATGTTCAAGTCACAAAGCATCGAGACAGGCATTAAGTTGAAACCAAGGGATTCAACAAGCATCACTTTATCCATGTGCTGATCCCTTGAGATTGCAACTCTACCTAGACCCAATACCTTGCTTTTACCAGTGTCAGCAAACGTGATGTGACTCTTATCAGATGGACGTAAAGTTGAGTCCATGAGAAGACTTCGATCACCGGTCATATAATTAGTGCATCCGCTGTCCATAATCCATTCTGAAGCATGAGGTGTCATACCCTACATTACAGTTAGGGGGATAGGATTCACCAAGAGTATTGTGAAGCATAAACATTTGACGGCAAGAGGATTATTGAAGCTCAGATCAAGATTAGGACTGATAGGATGAATGGCAAACGATTCAGGAACAAAATACGTAGTGAGACCATTTGGGCATTTGATCTTGCGCCCTACAAGATGTTTTAGGTCCCCAGCAATAGCATCAGACGCCTTTGATTTTCGGCTGGAGACCTTTCCCTGCAAGAGAGAGTTAATTCTTCTTAACCACCCACATCTTCAGGGGTGGCTTAGAAGCAATGAGTCTAAGTGCAACATCTGAGAATTTTGGCTTTGGAGCCATAGCAAATAGCCTTGCAAGAGATGAATGATACTCATATGAATAAGAAGAAAAGTTCTTAGTTCTATGAACATAGCGGTTTGAAGACACACGCTCATATTAATAAGTTTGAGTACGGTTTCCCTACAAAACATTAGCATTAGGGTGACTCAGGTGAGTCCTCTGTCTGTATGAAGCCTTTGGACCATATGAAGCCTTAGGTCTAGGGTTTGTCTTCTTCCCAGATGGTGTCATGATGACATTCACCGGAAGATTCTTGAGATAGCTTTTGGGAACCCAGATCTTCTTCATAGGTGGCCCATTCCTGCAGTTAGTACCAATATATCTAGCAAACACTTCACCATTCTGATTCTTGAACAACTTATAGTTTGCATCAAAGGATTCATCAATGGTAACAGGGTTAGCACAGGTAAAGCCAGATAAGGTGGATGGGTCCACTAAAGGTTCCTTTGCAGCAACCCATGTGGTTTCGAGATACTGCTCAGGCTTCCAGTAGGAGCCATCGACATTCATTTTCCTTTCGAACCCAACACCCTCTTTCCTAGGGTTTCGGTTCAGAATCTGCTTTTTGAGGACATCGCAAAGTGTCTGATGCCCTTTCAGACTTTTATACATCACTGTTTCAAGCAATGTCTTCAACCTAGCATTTTCATCAGCAATAGTAGTGGTATTCTCCGCAGAGGGGTTAGTTACCACATCAGCAGTTGAAGACAATGCAACAACAGCAGCAGTAGAACATTCAGCAACAGAGGTAGCGTTGTCACGCTCAAGGCATTTTAGACATGGTGGTTCAAATCTATCCTGAGCGGGACTGATCTGTTGAGCGCGAAGTGACTCATTCTCTTTTTGAAGATCTTCATGAGCCGCTCTCAATTTCTCAAGCTCTTGCTTTCTTTGAAGATAATCATAGGAGAGCTTTTCATGAGTGGTTGAGAGCGTTTCATGACGACTTTCAAGTTCTTGGTACTTAGCATGAAGATTTTTTATGTCTTCAACTAAGGATTGTGAACGGGTCATTTCCGCGTCCAACAGGTCATCGCTTTTGTCTAACAGTTTTTGAGTATGTTCCATAGCCTTTTGTTGTTCAGTTGCAATTTTAGCAAGTGTTTTGTAGCTAGGTTTGGATTCACAATCAGAGTCATCTTCACTTGATGTTTGAAAGTAAGCATCGCGTGATTTTACCTTGGCACCACGTGCCATGAAGCAGTAGGTGGGAGCAGGGTCATCCTTGTCATTAGCTTCAGCGTTGGTGTGGAAGTCATTGTCTTCAGTGTTGAAGATGGACTTGGCAATGTAGGCTGTGGCTAGAGCCAGACTTGCAACGCCAGGATCGGACTCCTCCTCAGACTCCACCTCCGCCTCCTCAGAAGCAGACTCCTCCTCTGAATCCATCTCCTTGCCAACAAAAGCACGAGCCTTGCCAGATGAGCTCTTCTTATGAGATGAAGACTTTGATGAGGACTTGGAAGAAGACTTTGAAGATTTCTTCTTCTTGTTGTCATCAGAATCATATTCCTTGCTCTTCTTCTTCTTCTTCTTCTTCTCATTGTCCCACAGTGGACACTCAGAGATATAGTGTCCAGGTTTCTTGCACTTGTGACATGTTCTCTTCTTGTAGTCATGAGTGGAAGCTTCATCATTCCTTGAGCTGGATCGTGAAGACTTTCTGAAGCCCTTCTTCTTAGTGAACTTCTGGAACTTCTTCACAAGCATACCAAGTTCCTTTCCAATGTCTTTAGGATCATCAGAACTGCAGTCAGATTCTTCTTCAGATGAGGAAACAACTTTTGCCTTCAAAGCGCGAGTTCGGCCATAGTTGGGGCCATAGATATCTCTTTTCTCAGAAAGCCGGAACTCATGTGTGTTGAACCTCTCAAGTATATCAGACGGATCGAGTCTTGAAGTCAGGGCATTCTTGTATCATGAGGGCAAGGGTGTCAAAGGAGCTGTCAAGTGATCTCAGTAGTGTCTTGACGATTTCATGCTTGGTAATCTCAGTGGCGCCGAGAGCACGAAGCTCATTTGTGATGTCGGTGAGGCGATCAAACGTGAGCTAGACATTTTCATTGTCGTTTCTCTTGAAGCGGTTGAAGAGGTTGCGAAGAACACTGATCCTTTGATCTCTCTAGGTTGAGACGCCTTCGTTGACCTTGGACAGCCAGTCCCAGACAAGCTTCGACGTTTCCAGAGCACTCACACGGCCATACTGTCCTTTAGTCAGATGACCACAGATGATGTTCTTGGCAGTAGAGTCCAGTTGAATGAACTTCTTGACATCAGCAGGGGTGACACCTTCACCAGTTTTGGGAATACCATTCTTGACGACATACCAGAGGTCGACATCAATGGCTTCAAGATGCATGCGCATCTTATTCTTCCAGTAGGGATATTCAGTTCCATCAAACACGGGGCAATCAGCGGAGACTTTGATTATCCCTGCAGTCGACATAGCTAAAACTCCAGGTGGTTAAACCGAATCACACAGAACAAGGGAGTACCTTGCTCTGATACCAATTGAAAGTGCTAGTTATCGACTAGAGGGGGGTGAATAGGCAATTTTTATGATAGTCTTCAAAACATGGAAGTTTCGAAGACAAACAGTAGAAATGAACCTATTGATATGCAGCGGAAGATAAACTACACTAAGCAAGCCATAGTCAAGTATGCAATAACGTAAGAGTACGAAGACTAATAGCAGCTAGGTAGTAAGGATCAGGTTGGAAGATGGTATGAAGCCAAACAACGATAGTAGTCAAGTAATGAAGTCAAACATGTATGATAAACAGGCAATGACTTCACGAAGACAAACTCTAAGTAAAGAGTGAGAGAGGATAGAACCAGTCACTTGTTGAAGACACAGGATTTGTTGGACCAGTTCTAGTTGCTGTGACAACTGTACGTTTGGTTAGGGAGGCAGAGATTTAACTCAGAAGACCGCGTCTTCACCTTATTCCCCTTGAGCTAAGGACACATAGTCCTCGCCCAATCACTCTGGTAAGTCTTCAAGGTAGACTTCCGAACCTTCACAGACTTCATTCACCGGTGATCCACAATGACTCTTGGATGCTCAGAACGCGACGCCTAACGGGCTGGAGGATTCACAGACCTCAAGTGTAATAAGTCTTCAGGTCACGTAGACAGAAAGACTTCAGTGATGCCTAACACTCTTTGGCTCTGGGTGTTTGGGCTTTGTCCTCGCAAGGATTTCTCTCTCTCTCAAGGGCTTCGAGGTGGCTCTCAAACGACAAAAGCCGTGCACTAACTCTGAGCAGCCACCAATTTATGGTGTAGGGGGTGGGCTATTTATAGCCACTAGGCAACCCGACCTGATATGTCCGAAATGACCCTGGGTCACTAAAGAACTGACACATGTTCCAACAGTCAGATTTCAAAGACACACGACAACTTTACTTGGGCTACACGCAAAGCTGACTCATCCGGCTCTGGATAAGATTTGCTCTCATTGTCTTCGCTCGAAGACATTGGATTTGAGTTGAGCATCACTTCAGTCATTCTGACTTTGTTCACTTGGACCCCACTTAACAGTACGGTGGTTCCTATGACTCAACAAAGAAGAAAGGGAAACAACGAAACGACTAAGTCTTTGCGCTCCATAGTCTTCACTCAATGTCTTCTCATGTCATAGTCTTCAATATGAATATCTTCACATACCACCATTGTCGTCAATGTCTTCATACATTTTTTTATGGGTCATCTCCGGTAGGTAAACCGAATCAATGATGGATGCTACTTGTGTTATCCTGCCATTCTCACAAACACATTAATCCCTCAACCAAATTTGTCGTCAATACTCCAAAACCAACTAGGGGTGGCACTAGATGCACTTACACCCCCTTCACCGGTATCACCTCATACCGCGTTAGGGCACACCTAGCATCACGCTTTGTCATGTCATGCATCGTCATGCATTTGTTTGCATTGTATTTATTGTTTCTTCCCCCTCTTCTCTGGCTAGACACCGAGACCGACGCTGCTGCTACCCAGTACGACTACGGTGTTGACGACCCCTCTCTCTTGCCAGAGCAACCAGGCAAGCCCCCCCTTGATCACCAGATATCGCCTACTCTACTCTCTACTGCTTGCATTAGAGTAGTGTAACATGTTACTGCTTTACGTTTATCCTATCCTGATGCATAGCCTGTCCTTGCTACTATTGTTGTTACCTTTACCTGCAATCCTACATGCTTAGTATAGGATGCTAGTTTTCCATCAATGGCCCTACATTCTTGTCCGTCTGTTGTGCTATACTATCAGGCCGTGATCACTCAGGAGGTGATCATGGGTATATACTATATACTTTATACATGATACATGTGGTGACTAAAGTCGGGTCGGCTCGTGGAGCACACGCGAGTGATTCACAGATTGGGGGCTGAAAGGACCTTTGTCCCAACGGCCCTCTGTGTGGATCTTTGTGGCGGAGCGTCAGGGCAGGTTGAGACTACCTGGGTGAGAGGTGGGCCTGGCCCTGGTCGGCGTTCGCGGTTACTTTAAAATAACACGCTTAACGAGTTCTTGGTATTTGATCTAATTTGGGTCGTTGACCCTATACGCACTAACCGCCACGTGGGACAAGATATGGGGAACCGGCGTCGTGGTATCAGCCGAAGCATTTCATGACGTCAGCGACTGAGCACCGCGCGCTGGATTGGACTGGAACGCCTGTTAGGCTAGGTCTACTTCCGGCCGCCCACGCAACGTGCAGGTGTGCTAAGGGCGATGGGCCCAGACCCCTGTGCGCTTAGGTTTAGACCGGCGTGCTGACCTCTCTATTGTGCCTAGGTGGGGCTGCGACATGTTGATCTTCCGCGGCCGGGCATGACCCAGGAAAGTGTGTCCGGCCAAATGGGATCGAGTGTGTCGGGTAATGTGGTGCACCCCTGCAGGGAAGTTTATCTATTTGAATAGCCGTGATCTTCGGTAACAGGATGACTTGGAGTTGTACCTTGACCTTATGACAACTAGAACTGGATACTTAATAAAACACACCCTTCCAAGTGCCAGATATAACCCGGTGATCGCTCTCTAATAGGGCAATGAGGAGGGGATCGCCGGGTAGGATTATGCTATGCGATGCTACTTGGAGGACTTCAGTCTACTCTCTTCTACATGCTGCAAGACGGAGGCTGTCAGAAGTGTAGTCTTCGACAGGATTAGCTATCCCCCTCTTATTCTGGCATTCTGCAGTTCAGTCCACCGATATGGTCCTTTACAAATATACCCATGCATATGTAGTGTAGCTCCTTGCTTGCGAGTACTTTGGATGAGTACTCACGGTTGCTTTCTCCTTCTTTTCCCCCTATCCCTTCTACCTGGTTGTCGCAACCAGATGTTGGAGCCCAGGATCCAGACGCCACCGTCGTCGACGACTCCTACTACACCGGAGGTGCCTACTACTACGTGCTGCCCGCTGACGATGACCAGGAGTAGTTAGGAGGATCCCAGGCAGGAGGCCTGCACCTCTTTCGATCTGTATCCTAGTTTGTGCTAGCCTTCTTAAGGCAAACTTGTTTAACTTATGTCTGTACTCAGATATTGTTGCTTCCGCTGACTTTTCTATGATCAAGCACTTGTATTCGAGCCCTCGAGGCCCTTGGCTTGTATTATGATGCTTGTATGACTTATTTTATTTTTAGAGTTGTGTTGTGATACCTTCCCGTGAGTCCCTGATCTTGATCGTATACGTTTGCATGCATGGTTAGTGTACGATTGAATCGGGGGCGTCACACCCGGCGAAGAAGACGCCCTTCCCTTTTCTCCCAAATCAATCAATCAATCCCTCCCTCCCTCCATCAATCACGCGGGTAGGGCAGGGCATCCCCTCCAAGATTTGATTTTGCTTCTAAATCTTTAGGGGAGGGGAAGGAAGGGAAGGGGCGATATAGGAAGGAAGATGGATCAGCAGGAGGAGGAAGCGTCCGTCTCCGTCAGCGTCACCGTCACCGTTCCTTCCTCCTTGCCGCCGGAGGAGGAGGAAGAAGAAGAGCAAGAAGAGGAGGATGACATGGCTGCGGTGAAGATGGCGCTGGGCCCTCAGGTTCCCCTCAAGGACCTCCTCCACCTCCACAAGGCAAGCAAAGCAACCTGCATCTGCATCCTTCTTTCTTTCTTTTTAATACTAGTAATAGATAATAGATACTGAAACTGCAAATGGATGGATGGATCTATGTAAATATGTAATGTAGGGGGAGGAGGAGGACCAGTCGATGAATTTGAGGTTTCTTTGATGCTTACTCTGCAGCTAAAGTATTTGTTCAGTAATGCATGGATATAATTGTAGGATAGTAGAAGGTTGTTTGGTCCTGGGTCTGTTCTTGCATCCATGTGTCCTTTTTACGTAATGATGATTATCCGATGTAGTAATTCTTGTACAATTGTGCAAGGTGCCCGTAAAACCGAAGCGGTTGTTTTTTCCGTAAGCTCCACCGGTCCTTATTTGTATAGCACAGCCGCTTACTTACTTACTTAGCACCTCTGTCTGGTGCGGTGCTTAACTGAAAACAGGACGGGTTTGCAGAAGTGCTCATTATGCACCTATGTATGCTGTCATCTCCATGGTACGTGCACAACAAACTATTTTATTTTCCTAAATTGAATTGTTAATGGAGCTGAACAAATACTTTTATCATTTAATTCTCATGTTAAGATAATCCTGAAATGAGAAAAAGCAATGAGCTATTTGTATTGGTTGACGTTCATGACCTTTTATAAGTTGTGTTGCTAATTATTTACTGTTCCTTGACTGTTACTGGAGCTGGAGGCCAAGTTGGTATTGTTCTAAGACTGAAGCAAGGTTCTTATTTTTGTGGAACAAAACGGATCATGGTTAAATGGCGTTGTCACCTGGTTCAAATTCCCTAGGTTATATTGACAAGGCATTTTGCTGCTATTTCTAAAGAAGTGGATAGAAGGTTTAAACTATGATACATCATATCTGAGTTGGTTCGTACTTGGGTTGGAGAGATATTTGCAAGTTTTTGAATGGTCCTATCTGTGGCATATTTTTTCCTGCCTACTTCACTTATATCAAGATATTTAGAAGACTCGACAGAAGAATTTCATCAAGAATCAATAGCTTGTGTGATCCTTATGTCGCTGAGTTCTTTTTATAAACGTTCCATTGATTGAATGGTTGAAGAAGTATCATACGTAGGTAAACTGGTTAGACCTTTTAAAGTCTGCTGCTCTCACAAGTATATTTTGCATTATTTTCCTTCCCTGTGTGTGTGTGTGTGTTTGTGTGTGTGTGTGTTTAGTCTTATGTTGCTTTGAGTATTAGTACAGGCCTATTGCAAGGTTGGTTTAATGCTCTGGTTACTTAATTTGGCTGCTTACATATGGAAGCATAGTCACTCTTTGCAAATGCAGTGCAATTTAGCGTCCATCTTATGCTACCTTGCAATCCAAACTCTTGCAGATCTGCTATGCTGATGACTGCTACGCCTGCTTTGCTCGAGACAAGGACAAGTGGGTCATATATGGCTTCGAGACTGTCGAGGTAAGTTACTCGTGACTCCTGGGTGTTGATCAAGGCCCTGTATTATTTCTTGTAGCCATTTTATTCTTAACTTGCTGATTTGTTGGTGTGAACTTCCTCCATGTAGAGAGAAGATAGTTGGGAGCATTTGCTAGAATGCTGGTGGCGTGGCACGAGGCCTACATTGACCGGGGCCTGCTTGAGCCGAGGGCTAGGGCGAGGGACGTGACAGCGTCACAACTCAAGGCGGCGGCTGCCATCGGTCAAGTGTGGCTCGTCGAGGCTGCTCGCTGTATTTCGTTGCAGCTGCAGGCCGCGAGATCAGGCCAGGAAGGCGCCATGCATTGACGAGTGAGCCAATTTTTGGATCGGACCATAACAACGCGTCTCAGTCTCTGACTTGTAGAAGTAGTGGTAAAGTTTTGAATTTGCATAGCAAGAACCACTTATGTAGGTAGCTGACACGCATAGCATTGTGTTTACACTCTTACTTATGTAAAAGATATGAATTATACACGAGTTGCCTCTACAATGAGGAATTGTGATAGTAGATATGGCAATTGTGTGATAGAATGGAATTGATTAATTTTATTTTATTTTATTTTAATTTCTAATAAGTTAGTAGTAGCGTGGGAAAAAAAACTACTCGCTACTAGTATCCTACTAGTATCTAGGATACTAGTAGCGTTGGTATTATAGACACGCTACTACTACCAACCAATCCTGTCCATCAGATTATAACAAATGGAGGGCCTATATTCATTTAAGGGTACTGTAAAAGAACTCTTATAAACGTGGACAAGAACGACACTTTTTTATATAAAGGGCGCTTTATTATCTATAAAGTACTTAAACATCACACCCGGCATCTGCATAAGTGAGTTCACCCAATCATAACCAAGTCCACGTTCCAACAAGAAACAACAACAAAAAATGGAATACACTTAATCAAAAGGAGTCTGTATAACGCCTAAAGCGTAGGAGGACCAATCCGAAGATTATGCGGCCATCCATGTCGGGTAAAAGTATCCCTCGCCATGACCTCCAATCATGTACACACCTCCATAAACAGGTCTCGATACTTCACATATTATAGAGAACGACGCTCATGGCTTCACGGTGGGCCGGGCGTCGTGGTAGATTGTTAGGGTAACCGGGCAGGCAGCACTAGGCTGCTAGCTACCTGAACATGGGGTTAACTTGCCGTGAACTCGTGATTGAGCAGGCTTTTTTCCCACGCCCGCAATGTGACCTAGGTTGGTCTACACAGAACAAATTGATTTCCATCACCTCTAAGTCAACAATAAGCTAACTACCTTTTCTTAGGTACTAATGAGACGATAACCTAAGTACCTTAGCCAAGGGAAGTACTCCCTTCATCCTACAATGTAGGGCGGTTTTGCAAGCTATGTTAGTATGCAAAAACATCTTACATTGTGGAGCGGAGGGAGTGTATATTTTCCTTCCACTCACGAGTAGGCGGCTAGGTAAAGTTCTCGACTTCTTGTCCTTCCGAGTTCCACCATACGGCCCGTGAATTCATCCTTGCACCCTCTGCCTGCCGTTTGACGGCTGATGATTGGGAGGAGAATCTCGATGTCTCGGCTCTCACTAGTAATTTAGGTTGGGTTTACGCCCCAATCCCATGAAGACGGTGAAGTTAGGGTCTCTCGTCGTACATGCGCGACCACGAGATCTTGTGTTACACGCTTCAAATTGATTTAAAATTTAATGGTGATGACTACGGCTGTAGGATGCTGGTACTTAGGGGCAAGTGCATGAAAACTTTTCGATTATTATCCATAAGGTTTGGCCGGCTTAGCAGCACAACAGCGTGTTGGAGGCTCGTTCTAGCGGCATCGGTGATTGTTCGCTGGTTCGGAGATCTCGATGTAATTTTTATTATGTTTTGAAGTGCATGCTTCCTATGAATTTTTTATTTTTATAATGAATGTGCGTATTTTTGGAATAAAAAAGGAACTAGCTAAGCACGTGCATGCATTGCATATAGTTCCATGTAGGTGTTTAGAGAGGTTCTACCTAAACCGTCGGCCAAAGAACAGCTGGATTAGGAGCAATTTCAATGGGGCGATCCATTTCGTCTGCTGGCGTCCGTTTGGATTGGCGCGGACAGAAAAGGAGGCTGAATGTGCCAACCCAAACGGACGCGCGTCTGCTTGGCGTCCGCATGGCGACCCATTCCTGGCCCAATTTTGAGCTGAATTTGCGTCGGCGCGAACACGAGATGGACGCGCACGCACGCCTACTCCTTTCCCCGGGCCCGCCGGTCGGTGGCAGCCACCACCATTTCCCCCCATTCCTCCCCCAAAATCCTCCTGCCCGCGCGCTCCCGCCCCACACCCACCATGGACGACGCCATCGACCTCGACACCGCCGCCGGCCTCGCCTCCCTCGCCTCGTCCGGCGCCCCTGCCCCCTCCGAGAAAGGCAAGACTCGTGTCCCGCACAAGACCGCTGTCGCGGCTAAGCCAAAGAAGCCGCTGACGCCCGCACGCGGGCAAGGGAGTAGGCCAAGAGGAAGGACCGGAGGCCGCTGCCGACGCGAGGGATGAGGCCGCCGCGCAGGCCGCCGTTGTCGCCGCCGCGCAGCAGGAGGTCACCAACGCCCACGTCGCGGCAACAACGAGGGAGGCTCTCTACCTGCTAGGGTTAAACCCTGCCCAGCACGGCCTCGTCAACGCCGCCGTCGCCGCGGCCAGCACCGGCTCATCGGCGTTTCTGATAGCACAAGTGCTCCCTGGGTGATTTTGGTAATTAATGTCAACATATCTCTTATTGGACTAATGTTTTCATCTATATATTTTAGATAAGTTCAACAATGGAGTGGCATGGACTAGAGGATGTGGAACCCCTTCAAGATGATAAGGACAAAGGATTGGCTCAAGCTCAAAGCTCAGGGACTCTACATTTTCTATTTTAGTGATCCAAGATCACATTGAGTCCATAGGAAAGTCAATACTATTAAAAGGGGATGAGGTGTTGCTTAATGGCTTGCTTGCTCAAAATGCTTAGTGATACGCTCCAAAACCCTCAACCACTTTCTCACATCCACATATGTTCCAAACCAAAAGTCAAACTCGGCCATACCGAAACTTTCTATCCGGCGCCATCGAGTTCTGTTGACATAGCCACTGCCAAACCCTAGCCAATTCGGTCTCACCTATGGGATCTCGTCTCACCGAGATGGGCTTGCAAACTCTCTGTTTCCTATTGCAATAATTTCGGTCCCACTGAAATATGCAATTGGTCTCACCGAGTTTGCTTGGTAAACTCTCTGTTTTGCTTATTACCCAAATCGGTCCCACCGAGTTTGTGTAATCGTTCAAACCGAGATGAGGCTTTACCCTAACCCTAGCACATTGGTCCTACCGAGTTGATCATATCGGTCCCACCTAAATGCCTAACGGTCACATTATGAACTAAATCGGTCTGACCAAGTTTTCTGATTCGGTCCCACTGAGTTTGGTAAATTGTGTGTAACGGTTAGATTTTGTGTGGAGGCTATATATACCCCTCCACCCACTCTTCATTCATGGAGAGAGCCATCAGAACATGCCTACACTTCCAACATAGATTTTCTGAGACAGAACCACCTACAGTTGTGTTGAGGTCAAGATATTCCATTCCAACCACATAAATGTTGATCTCTAGCCTTCCCCAAGTTGCTTTCCACTCAAATCATCTTTCCACCAAATCCAATCCTATGAGAGAGAGTTGAGTGTTGGGGAGACTATCATTTGAAGCACAAGAGCAAGGAGTTCATCATCAACACACCGTCTATTACCTTTTGGGGAGTGGAGTCTCCTAGATTGGTTAGGTGTCACTTGGGAGCCTCTGTCAAGATTGTGGAGTTGAACCAAGGAGTTTATACGGGCAAGGAGATCGCCTACTTCGTGAAGATCTACCCTAGTGAGGCAAGTCCTTCGTGGGCGATGACCATGGTGGGATAGACAAGGTTGCTTCTTCATGGACCCTTCGTGGGTGGAGCCCTCCATGGACTCGCGCAACCGTTACCCTTCGTGGGTTGAAGTCTCCATCAACATGGATGTACGATAGCACCACCTATCGAAACCACGCCAAAAATCTTCGTGTCTCCAATTGTGTATGCACACTCAAATCCCATCCCTTTACATTCTTGCAAAGTTGCATCCTTTACTTTCTGATGCCCATATACTCTTGTCATGCTTGCTTGATATGTATTGTGAATGTTTAAAAATATTTTAAAACTCCACCTCAACTTGAAGAAATTAAAAACTGCCACTTTTCTTTGCTAAGAGTCTATTCAGCCCCCTCTAGACACCTCTTCTCGATTCTTTTAATTGGCATCAAAGCATTGGTCTCCATTGCTTTGGTTTAAACACCTTTGGAGGAAGATGGATGAGTCTACGTTGGGGAGTCTTATACATAGAGTGCCTATACTTGATGGAGAGTATTTTCATGAGTGGAAAAATGAGATGCTCAATGAATATCATTTGACCAAGTACATTACTACTGCTTGTGCTCGCCTTGTTGATCCTTTGCATCCCACACCCGATGAGGATCTTGACATGATTCGCAATCTTAGAACTATCAATCTTATTATAAAAGGATTGCCTAAAAATTTGATTGCTAGCTTACCTGCTCTAGATTGTGCTTAGAGCATATGGAGATTTCTAGAGGAACGATTCCCAAATTATTCCTTGAAAAATCTAGATGAGATTCTCCATAAGTCTATTACCTTGAATAGGATGAGTACTAGTGATCCTAAGTTTGATGATTGCCTATTTGAGCTTCGTGATCTTATGCGTGCCAAAGGAGATGTTGGAATTATTAGCAATATCATTTCCGAAGTCATTAGAATTTATAGAGATGAACATTGTTACGGTCATACTTCTAATGAATCACTCACTTTAGGAATTGATCCATCACATGACGATGTTGAACATGGATACTATGATGAGGATGATGATAGTGACTATGATCTTGATGATACAATGAGACACTTTGGTCTTATGGCTAATCTTCGTGGCTACATGGCTGGAGAAAAGGAATGGGTCCTTGACAGTGGATGTACTGATCATATGACCGGAGACAAGGATATGTTTCGTGAGCTTGCTGAAAACAGCGGTTCTCGAAAGTATGTCACTTTTGGTGATAACTCAAAGGGAAAGGTGGTTGGCCTTGGTAAGGTGGCCATCTCACATGATAGCTCCATACGAAATGTTATGCTCGTTGAATCTCTTGGCTATAATTTACTTTCCGTATCTAGGCTTGCTGACTTTGGTTTCAACGTCCTATTTACTAAAGTAGATTGCCAAGTGTTTCGTAGAGATAATCATAAAATGGTCTTTACTGGTATTCGTAGAGGTGATCTTTACATTGTTGATTTCACTAAAAAGGCTCAACCTAGAACTTGCTTTATTGCTAAATCTTCGAAAGGTTGGTTGTGGCATAGAAGGTTAGGTCATGTGGGCATGCGAAATGTTGATAAGCTTATTAAAGGTGATCATATCCTTGGAGTAAAAGATGTTATATTTGACAAGGATAGACTTTGTAGTGCTTGTCAAGCAGGAAAACAAGTTGGAGGAAGTCACCCCGTGAAGAACATTATGACCACGAGAAGACCGCTCGAGCTACTTCATATGGATCTCTTTGGTCCCAATGCCTACAAGAGTCTCGGTGGTAACTCATTTGGTCTAGTTATAGTTGATGATTTTTCAAGATTTACGTGGGTGTTCTTTCTTGATGGTAAATTGCAGGTTCAAAAGATCTTCAAGAGCTTCGCTAGGAAGGCCCAAAATCAATTTGAAGTGAAGATCAAGAATGTTCGCAGCGACAATGGAACGGAGTTCAAGAACACAAATGTGGATACCTTTCTTGACGAAGAAGGGATTTCACATGAGTTCTCGGCTACGTACACACCTCAACAAAATGGAGTTGTTGAGAGGAAGAACCGAACTCTTATTGAGATGGCGAGAAAGATGCTTGATGAGTACAAGACTCCAAAACACTTTTGGGCGGAAGCGGTTGAGACAGCTTGTCATGCAACAAATCACTTGCATCTTCACAAGCTGCTCGGCAAGACGGCATACGAGCTTCTCACCGGTAACAAACCCCATGTTGGATACTTTCGAGTATTTGGCTCAAAGTGCTACATTCTTGATAAGCATCTTTGTTCTAAATTTGCTCCTAAATCTCATGAAGGTTTCCTACTTGGTTATGAATCAAACTCTCACACTTACCGTGTCTACAACAATTTCACCCGAAAGGTTGAAGAGACGGTAGATGTGAAGTTTGATGAATCTAACGGCTCGCAAGTAGAGCAATTGCCAATTGATGTAGGAGATAAAGATCCTTTGGAAGCAATCCAAGACTTGTCTATTGGCAAGATTCCTCCAACGGGGGTGAAGGAGAGTACCTCGTCTGTCCAAGTGGAAGATTCTACCTCACGACAAGGTGAACCAAGAGTTGATACGAAAGCATCCACAAATGGGACGCACCAAGATGGAGAAAATGAGGAAGTACACCAAGATGAACCTCATCAACCTCCTTCTCCACCAAGACAAGAGAACGACAACGCCAATAATGAAGAAAGCCAATAAGAAGGACAAGATGATGAAGAAGATGTTCCACCCGACCCAAGCAAAAGCTCTCACGAGTTCGAGCAAGAGCCTCAAGAGACCATCACGTCGAACAAATCTTCAATGATATTCAAACCGAGAGAATCACTCGCTCTAAAAATCGTTTGGCTAACTTTTGTGAACATTATTCATTCATCTCTAGTATTGAACCTATGAAGGTTGAAGAAGCATTGGAAGATCCAGATTGGATAACGCCATGCATGAAGAGCTACACAACTTCGAGAGAAATCAAGTGTGGACATTGGTCGAGAAGCCCGACAACAACCACAACATCATTGGTACCAAATGGGTGTTTCGCAACAAGCAAGATGAAGATGGACAAGTCATTCGCAACAAAGCACGTCTCGTCGCCCAAGGCTACACTCAAGTCGAAGGTATGGACTACGGTGAGACATATGCCCCTGTTGCTAGACTCAAGTCCATCCGCATCTTACTTGCCTATGCTAATCATCATGATATCACCTTCTACCAAATGGACATTAAAAGTTCTTTTCTAAATGGTGAAATTGAGGAGGAAGTTTATGTTAAACAACCTCCCAGCTTTGTCAATTCTTAGAAACCCGATCATATTTACAAACTTTACAAAGCTCTTTATGGTCTTAAACAAGCTCCTAGAGCGTGGTATAAATGCTTGGCCAAGTTCCTTATTGAAAAAGGCTTTGAGATTGGAAAAATATATTCTACTCTTTTTACTAAAAGGGTTAATGGTGAATTATTTGTGTGCAAAATTTGTGTCGATGATATCATATTTGGTTCGACTAACCCTCATTTTAGTGAAAAGTTTGGGAAGCTTATGTCGAAGAAGTTTGAGATGTCTATGATGAGTGAACTCAAGTTCTTTCTTGGTTTGCAAATCAAGCAAACTAAGGAAGGCACCTTTGTTTTTCAAACAAAGTACACCAAGGACTTATTCAAGAAGTTCAATATGCAAGAATGCAAAGGTATGAAAACAATCCATGCCTACTAGTGGACATCTTGATTTGACTAAGGACGGTGAACCGGTTGATCAAAAGGTTTATCGCTCTATGATTGGTTCATTATTATATCTATGTGCCTCTCGTCCCGATATTATGCTAAGTGTGTGCATGTGTGCATGATATCAAGCGGCCCCCAAAGAATGTCATCTTAAGTCTGTGAAAAGGATAGTGAGATACTTAATACATACACCAAATTTTGGCATTTGGTATCCTAAGAGGTCCTCTTTTGATCTTGTTGGCTATTCCGATTCGGACTATGCCGGAGATAAGGTTGATAGAAAGTCCACTTCGGGTACTTGTCAATTTCTTGGTAGATCCCTTGTGTCTTGGTCCTCCAAGAAACAAAACTCGCTATCCTTATCCACCACCGAAGCGGAATACATTGCCGCTGGTTCATGTTGTGCTCAATTACTTTGGATGACCCAAACTCTTAAAGATTATGGGATCAATGTGAAACATGTTCCATTGCTTTGTGACAATGAGAGTGCTATTAAGATTTCTCACAATCCCGTGCAACATTATCGAACTAAGCATATTGAAGTTCGTCATCATTTCATTCGAAATCATGTTGCTAAAGGGGGCATTGATCTTAAGCATGTTTGTACCGACAAACAATTGGCGGATATATTCACCAAACCGCTTGATGAGAAAGTCTTTTGCCATTTGAGAGGTGAATTGAGCATCATTGATGCTTCAAACTTGGAGTAGGAACTCCATTTGGATACGTGCAAGGCATGAGCCTATGACTAATCCTTGACCCTTCTCTTATGATAATGATCATTTGTCTTGGATATATTTGTACCCTTGCATGCTATCTAACCCTTGTAGGTACTTGGATGAATCTGAATCTATGATATTGCAACTCACTCACATCTTGAGCAATCTCTACATCACCGAGTCCCTACAACGTGGTGGTTGAAGACAATGAAGCAGGAAACCCTTCAATATATCCTTTGACAAATTCTATATATCAAATTTCATGATTGTCATTTTGGATACACAAGTGCTCTTCCTTACAAAACTAACCCATGTAGGTAGATGAACTCACTTCCAAGTGGTGCTCCCAACTCTTGATGAGCTACATCAACCTTGAGCAACCTACACAAGTTCAACTACATGACTAAGATCAACACCACCACCCAAGGTATGATATTCCATCTTAGAGAAGCTTTACCCCAAGATATGGGTCAAAGCAGCTCAACAAGATGTGAATACATCAAATGCTTAAACGAAAAATGGTAACCCCATTTTGAGCTTAAACGATGAGTATGATTTATGATCAAGTGTTCTCACTTGACTCCTTAGTCAATATACTCTAACATAGGTGACTTTGTCACCGCCCATTTCTAGATGAAGTTCTCTAGTGTTGTTGGGGATATTACTACTGGGCGTAAACCGGCCTATTTGGGCCGGGTTAACTTCATCAGTAGTCCAAGAGTGTTAAAGCCCAAGAAGATAGATGAGGGCCCAAGGCCCGTAGTCGGTTTAAGATTTGTAGCCATAAACCAGCATTTGTATGTAAACTTGTGCTGTAAGTTAGGAATAAGGAGAGACCAACCCGGATACGAATATGAACCGGTGTTGGGACTCTGTGAACCGACGGGCGTCACCCGTGTATATAAGGGGACGACCCGGCAGCGGTTCAGGACAACAG
Source organism: Triticum urartu (assembly GCF_056163025.1). Classification (NCBI taxonomy): domain Eukaryota; kingdom Viridiplantae; phylum Streptophyta; class Magnoliopsida; order Poales; family Poaceae; genus Triticum; species Triticum urartu. Next base: position 176,657,343 of record NC_141879.1, read on the forward strand.
ACAACAACTCGAGACTTAGGCGAAGCTTGTTTGCTCCCTAGTCATCGAAACCCCATCAATTCCATCACAACTAGATGTAGGCTTTTACCTTCATTGAAGGGGCCGAACTAGTATAAACTATCTTGCGTCCCTGTGTCCGCTTTAACCCCTTCAAGCTAACCCGTTGCGATGGCTCCACGACTAAGTCCTTTCACGAGGACATCTGCCGTGACAAAACCACGACAGTTGGCGCCCACCATGGGGCTATCGCATGATGGTTTCAAGTTCTTGGAGGGCCGCTTCGAAGGACTCGAGGGCTACGCTATGGGCCGGATGACTAAGAGTCGTCGCGGCAAGCTCTACATCAACGATGCAGGATGGGGCCCCGAGGCCGGCTCAATTGAGTACGGGTACCGGGTCCCCTTTGGTGGCATACACGTTTTCATCGGCAAGATCGGTGAACCGGGCCCTGAGCCGGACATCTGCACCGACCTCGTCGAGACGGCTCAGCGTGCGCGATCTGCCCAGGTTAAACCGGCCATGAAGCATGCCTTCATGGGAGTCATCCATGGAGGAGGTTATGAGGATGGATCAGAATCTGGTGGAGAGACCGTCGTATATTCCGACGACGAGTCATCAACCGGAGAAACCGAATCTCTATATCAGCTACAAGATGGCCGGATTGGGGGCTGTTCCGATGGCGACAGTATTCCGGACCCCTCTGATCTGCCCAACTGGGTTGGAATATTTATGGCCGGTACACAAGCAGTGCTTCATTCTTCGACCGCTGCGGCAATGACCTCCGGTTCAGTAGCGGCGACGGCTGCCGGGGCAGGAGGCTCTGTGCGCCCGCCGGCTCAAGTTTTATCGGACCTGTTTGATGCGTTGGCTGCGCTTATGGCAGAAGCTAACCCAGCGGATCAGGACGTCCACAACACGGAGATTGCAAAGGTGAGGGAACAGATCACTCGGGCCAAGGCGGACCTGGCAGCTGAAAATACCAGGATGACTGCGGAGCGGGCCGCTTTAGATGCATAAGCCTACAGGCTCATGTTGGACCAGAACGCGTCGCATGAAGTCATGAAGAGGAAGTACCGATCCCGTTTGCCTTCGGTTTTCGAGGCCAGAGACCTTTTCAACACCCCAGGAGCGGGAACCAGTAATCCGCTGGTGGTAAACTGGGCGGAAGCTCCTGGGACGGGCGCGCCGGTTCAGCCCCGTTTGATGGATCTGCCTCATCATAACACTGCTGTACCTCTGGCTGTTCCAACACCTCCGGGTCACTACTCCAACCTGATGGACAACCTTGTTGCAGCTGCTGCATGGCTGGAGGCCATTCCAATTGAAGGTGATTCACCGCAGGCGGTAGAGACGCGCCGGGTCAAGGAGCTTCTTAGGACAGCTTTGGTCCAACAGGAAGCATATTCGTACAGCCGCGACCGGATCCACTCTACCCCTCGTCCAAGCCGGAGTTATAGCAGGCATATGGATGAACCGGCCGTATCAAGTAATGAACGACGTGGAGCACCCCGCGGCAACAACCCGGCGGGTGGTGCTGATAATGCTCAGGAAGTGGTGGACCGGGCCCGAGCGCACAGGGAGGCCGAGTTAGCTGCACAGTATTAGGCTCGGCAGCTTACGCCGGTTCGTCCAACTACCTCGGTCGAGCCTGGTGTTACTTCTAGTTCTTTGGGGGTGCCTTGCCTTGTCCCCGCTTTACGCAATGTGCGCCTGTCCAAGGATTTCAAAGGCCCGCGCAAGGAACCAAATTACATGGCGGATCAACCTCCAGAGACATGGGTAGAGAGCTATGAGATGGCCATGGAGATGCTTGATGTGGATGATGCGGCGTGTGCGAAGTACTTCACCATGATGCTCGATGGAACGACCCGTACCTAGTTAAAAAGCTTACCGGCCAATTCTATCAGTTCATGGGCCCAATTGCGGGCCCGGTTTATCAGTAATTTCAAAGACACATGTAAACAGCCTATGTCGATAGTGGACTTGGCTGCCTGTGTCTAGGAGGAAGGAGAATCGACAACTCATTGGGTGCGCCGGGTCTCGCAAGTTCTGCATTCATCAGACCGCATCAACGCTGACATCGCGGTTATAACCTTAGAAGGCAACTGCCGGTTTGGGCCCTTAAAGCTGAAGTTAGGACGGATGAAGCGCCATTGCACTGACATGGGGACCCTCATGGCTGCGTTGGTAAAGTATGCTGATTCTGATAGTACCAAGGATCCCGAGTCAGATGATGACAAGACAGGGATGGGAAAGAAGAAGAACAACAACTACAAAGGTCAGTAGTATCACTCGTCAGGCAATGGTAGCGGAGGCAAGCGTAAAGCGAATGGCAACATGGACTTCGTGGCTAATACCAACGCGCAAGACAAGGGCCAGCGAGGCAAGGGTAAACCGCCGAATCGCAGTGGAGCGCCTAACCCTACCCCAGACCGCTTAAATTATCTATTGAACCAGCCCTGTCCAAAGCATGGGACGAAGGAGGTGCCAGCAAACCACCTTTGGAAGGACTGCTACATTATGCAGGAGTTCAAGAATTCTAATGCTTTCCGGTATGATCACGGCTCTGGCCGTGGCTCAGGATCCGGGCCGGGTTACGGTGGAGGAAATTCTGGTTCAGGATTTAATGGTAATCCGGGCGGACATAGCAATCAAAATAATCAGAATAAGCAGGGTGGTTATAACCAGCATCAGCAACACACGGGTTACCAGAGCAACCCAAAGTAGTTGAATAGTGGGCAATACCATGTCTTCACCACTAGCTTGGACAAGCGACACCGGAAGGTTCAGAAGAGGGCAGACAACTCTGTTGAACCGGCCGCGCCCCGTTATCTATGCTGGTCTGAACAGCCAATCATATGAAGCAGAGAGGATCACCCTCCCCGGGTTGACAATCCAGGTCAGTTGGCTTTAGTGGTGGCGCCTCAGGTGGGAGGTTACAAGTTCACCAAGGTGCTCATGGATGGAGGGAGCAGCATTAATATCTTGTACTATGAGACCTTCCGTCGTATGGGACTAACAGATAAAAATCTCAAACCGTCCAATACGGTGTTCCATGGTGTGGTACCTAGCAAGTCAGCATATCCTGTTGGTAAGATAGCTCTGGAAGTGGCCTTTGGAGATGATCATGATTCCAGGTCGGAGACATTGACGTTTGAAGTGGTAAAAATCCAAAGTCCATATCACGCCCTGTTTGGGCGACCGACCTACACCAAGTTTATGGCACGGCCCTGTTATGTGTACTTGCAGCTCAAGATGTCGGGTCACAAGGGGACAATAACAATTCACGAAAGCCGTAAAGTTGCTTTGGAGTGCGAGGAAGGAGATGCGGCCTACGCAGAGTCGGTTTGTGCCACCGAGCTGCTGAAGTATTATAAGGACAATGTTGATCCGGCGGACATGACTCCATTAAAGAAGCCAACTACGGAGTATGATCTGGCCTTGAAGTTCAAATCGGCAGCTGAAACTAAGCTTATTGACTTCGTGCCTGGCGATTCGTCCAAGCAGTTCAGCATCAGTGCCAACTTGGATCCAAAATAGGAAAACGCGCTCATCGAGTTCATCCGTGAGAATCGGGACATTTTTGCATGGAAGCCCTCTGACATGCCAGGTGTACCAAGGCAACTCGCTGAGCACACCCTTAATGTGGATCCTAAATACAAACCGGTGAAACAGTTCCTCCGCCGGTTTAACAAAGAAAGACGCAAGGCTATTGGAGAGGAGGTAGCCAGGCTCTTGGCAGCTGGCTTTATTATTGAAGTTTTCCACCCTAAGTGGCTTGCTAATCCGGTGCTAGTCCTTAAGAAAAATGGCACCTGGCGCATGTGTGTGGATTACACAGATCTTAATAAGGCTTGTCCGGCGGATCCTTTTGCCCTCCCCCGTATTGATCAAATTATTGATGCTACGGCGGGTTGTGAGCGTTTGAGTTTTTTGGATGCATATTCTGGCTATCATCAGATCAAAATGGCAGTTAAGGACCAGGAGAAGGCGGCGTTCATAACTCCCTTTGGAGCCTTCTGCTATGTGTCTATGCCCTTTGGGCTCAAGAGTGCCCAGGCAACTTATCAACGATGTGTACAAAATTGCCTTCACAAGCAGATTGGCCGTAATGTACATGCTTACATGGATGATATTGTGGTTAAGTCAAGGAAGAAGGAGACTCTGGTTGACGATTTGAAGGAAACCTTTGATAACCTGAGGACATACAAGATGATGCTCAATCCGGCCAAATGTGTCTTTAGTGTACCGGCAGGCAAGTTATTGGGTTTTCTGGTGTCCAATAGGGGAATCGAGGCTAATCCGGAGAAGATCACATCCATCACCTCCCTGGCTAAACCTAAGTGTATCAACGATGTTCAACGCCTGGCAGGCCGGATTGCCGCGTTGAGCCGGTTTATCAGCCGCCTTGGTGAGAAGGCAATCCCTTTGTATCAGATGTTGAAGAAGACGGATTAATTCATCTGGAGTTCTGCTGCTGATAAGGCATTTGAGGACTTAAAGTGGCAATTGGCCAATCCGCCTGTGCTCGCCGCTCCCATTGACAAGGAGCCGTTGCTGCTATATGTTGCCGCCAATGCTCGTGCGGTCAGTGTGGCTATTGTGGTGGAGCGAAAGGAGGCAAGCAAGGAGCATCCGGTTCAACGTCCGTTCTATTATATCAGCGAGGTACTTATTGAGTCCAAGCAAAGGTATCCGCATTGGCGGAAGCTGGTATATGGAGTTTTTATGGCAAGCCGGAAGCTTAAGCAATACTTCCAAGGGCACCCCATTACGGTGGTCAGTTCTGCTCCCTTGGGCGATATCATCCAGAACCGGGAAGCGACTGGCCGGATTGCCAAGTGGGCTATAGAGCTTGGGCCGCATGGGTTGAAGTACGTGCCTCGGACGGCGGTTAAGTCTCAAGCACTTGTTGATTTCATCAATGATTGGACGGAACTGCAAGCACCTGAAGAAAAGCCGGATCACACATATTGGACCATCCATTTTGACGGATCCAGGCAATTGGAAGGCTCGGGGGCTGGAGTCGTATTAACTTCCCCACGAGGTGATAAGTTTTGTTACGTTCTCCGCTTAATGTTCCCTTGTACTAACAATGCAGCTGAGTATGAAGCCCTGCTCCACGGTCTCCGGATGGCTAAGGAGATGAATCTAAGTCGAGTTAAGTGCTTCGGTGACTCGGACCTCGTGGCTCAACAGGTGTCTGGCACTTGGGATTCCAAGGACCCACTCATGGCAGCATATCATCGTGAGGTGGATATTGTTGCAGGTCACTTTAAAGGCTATCAGGTGGACCATGTGGACCGACGGAAGAATGAAGCGACGGACGGTTTAAGCCGGCTGGGCTCTCAGCGCAAACCGGTCCCACCCAATGTTTTTCTGGATGTGCTGCACAACCCGTCGGTCAAGCTCCCTGGCGAAGCGGATTTGGCTATTCCTGATCCGGAGGCTCAATTGGTGGCAGCTCTTCATGTCATTCCGGATTGGACGCTTCCTTACCTTGCGTACATGAACCGGGGCGAGTTACCAGAGGATGAGACTCTGGCCCGACAGATAATCCAGCGATCCAAGTCCATGACTATTGTCAATGGCGAGTTGCATCGTTGCAGTGTGTCAGGAGCGTTTCAACGCTGTGTGTCTCCTGAGGAAGGCTGTGAAATTTTGCGTGAGATCCATGAAGGAGATTGTGGTCACCATGCCGGTTCAAAATCTTTGGTGGCTAAAGAATTCCGCCATGGCTTCTATTGGTTAACTGCTCATGCTGATGCGGAGGATCTGGTCAGACGATGTGACGGTTGCCAAAAGTTTTCAAGACGTGCTCACGTGCCAGCTCAAGAATTGAGAATGATTCCAATCACTTGGCCGTTTGCGACTTGGGGGCTAGATATGGTTGGGCCTTTCAAAAGGTCCAAGGACAAGAAGACCCACCTCCTGGTGGCGGTTGACAAGTTTACAAAGTGGGTGGAGGCAGAACCTGTTAGCAAGTGTGATGCGGCCACGACGGTTCAGTTCATCAAAAAAGTAATTTTCCGGTTTGGCTTTCCACACAGTATCATCACAGATAATGGTACCAATTTGTCCAAGGGTGCCATGAAGGAGTTCTGCGAACGTGAGCACATCCGGCTTGACGTTTCATCAGTGGCGCACCCACAGTCCAATGGTCAAGCAGAAAGGGCCAGTCAAGAGATCTTGAGAGGTATCAAACCCCGGCTTATGGTTCCTTTGCAGAGAACACCGGGTTGTTGGGTAGAAGAGTTACCATCTGTGTTATGGAGCATCAATACTACACCCAACAGATCAACAGGATATACACCGTTCTTCATGGTCTACGGAGCGGAGGCGGTTCTCCCTAGTGATATCCGTCATGACTCACCTAGTGTGGCGGCTTATGTTGAAGCGGACAACGAGACAGCATGGCAAGACGCTTTGGACCTGTTGGATGAAGAACGTGACATAGCAGCCACCCGCTCGGCGATTTACCAACAGGATCTTCGTCGTTATCACAGCCGCCGAGTCAGAACCAGAACCTTTCAGGAAGGAGATTTGGTGCTTCGGCTCATCCAAGATCAGACTGATATGCATAAGCTATCCCCACCTTGGGAGGGACCTTTCGTGGTCAGCAAGAATCTGCACTGGGTCATACTATCTGATCGATATTCGAGAGCATAAAGACTCACGTACATCAGAGGAGGAGACCAACAGGCCGTGGAACATAGCTCATCTTCGGCCTTACTATACCTGAGCCATTGGCTCTACTTATGTACATATTATGACAATGTATATATTATGATCAATATAATAAACCGGAACCTCAGCTAAAGCGGGGTATCTGTTCTTTTACATCATGTGTGGTTACACGGAGTGGTTCTGTCTTAAAGCGGCCTCCGGTTTACCCCTTGAATTTGCTTTTTAAAACAAAGCTTTATAATATCATTTGGGGGCTTGGTCGTATCTGAACCAATGCAACACCTTTTGATAGGCGAAAGCCACCAGATCACTTGGGGACATGGTCAAGTCTGAACCAGTCACGCCTCTTGATCGGCCTAAGGCTACAGAATCACTTGGGGGCTTGGTCGAACCCGAACCATTGCCACGCCTCTTGATCGGCATAATGCCACTGTTTCATTTGGGGAACTGGCTGACTTGAACCATAGCTACGCCTATCATGGGCTTGGTCGTGTCCGACCATGGTAACGCCATCTGATCGGCTCAAATAAGCCTCTTTTTGCAAAGGATTTTATCATTGCCTTTGCATCAATATTTTCTTTGATAAAGGTTTCTTTATTTTTGTTGCATTTTTAAACCGACAAAGTTTTAAACCGGTTCAAACTGTCAATTAACGGAACATGGTTCATTTGTAATCCGGAGACTATTTGCTCGGTTTGCTTTTCTATTCACATCTCGAAGGAGGAATAACACGGTGTTTATCATAACCTGGCATGGTTTACATGGTAAACCGGCATTACATACACAGGAGCTACCTTCTCCGTCGACGGTATAGGTTTATATACCTCCGTTTCAAGATTGGCAACGCCAACTTCATGCCCAATGATGGCAGGTATTTTGTATCACAAGATTTGATCATATACCTAAATTTCATTGCATATATTTACAAAGATCATAATCCGGCTGGCGATACAACCGCCTTGGCAGTTTAAGATTTTGTGATTGCAGGAAAAATAGATTGAAGGTTTTGATCATTCAAAACAAGTGTAAATACCAGTACCTATGCACGAAGGCATCTCAAAAGCAAGAGTATTGGCTATCCTATTACAAGGAAACATGGTGCCCAAATAAGATCATTGTTTTTTTGGCGGAATATAAAAGACCGGCAATTTAAACCGGCCTCCGGTTCAAGCTTCGTCGCCGTCTTGGTCTGATGGTTGCGGGTCATCTTGCGCCGCTTCAGCTTCTGCTTCCCTACCCAGTGGCTGGAAATCAATAGTTGTCCAGTCGATTCCCATTAAGGCTTGAAAGACAGCTTCATCATGGATCAGCAACGACGGTTCAATATCAGGAGCGTAAGTATGCTTACGGATTGGAGGGATCAGATTCTCCGCTTCAGGAATTGGTGCAGCCACTCGTTTGTTCTGGTTGTCATATTGGGCTTGATAATGAGACCAGTCCGCCTCTTCCACCAATTGACAAGCTAGAGGGCGCACCTCCCGGTTTATCGCCCTCAGGTCCTCCTCATTGAACTCTGAGCCATCTTCCTTCAAGTGAGGGTAGCCTTGAGCCGCTTCAACAGGATCAAAATCCGGCACCCACGCTTTTGCCCGGATTAAGGCATTGATAGCACCGGTTCAAGCAGCAGATTTTTTTAGCTCTTCAACCAGGGCAGGAAGCATAGATAGTCTTTTCAGGGTGTCTTGGATCATGGTGGGCGCCGGGTTGTTGTGGGAGGCAGTTGAGATGATCCGCTGCGCGCCAGTATACAATTTCTCTATCAACATATAGGCAGCTTTCAACTTCTTCCGCACATCTGACCCCAAGTGACCAATGCGTGTCCCTACAACATTACAAAGGATTCACAAATCGGACACATCATAAGAAGGCCGAGGTACTATAGAAGTCAAAAAAGCTTACCAAAGATGGCGGTAGTCATGGCATGCACTTGACGCTTTACGCTGGTCAGTTCATCTACCACCGGTTTAAGTGTGGCTTCGGCATTTTCAATTCGCTTAGTCAAAGCGGCCTTCTCAGTGGCCCAGTCCGCTCGCTCTTTCTTGAAGTCCTCCTTAAGCTATTCCATGACGCTTAAAGCGCTGGTCAACTCCTCTTTTGCTTTTGAGGTTTCAGCTTGTTGGGACTTCAGATATTCTTGGAGATCGGCGACTTGGTTTTCTTTTGTCTTCAGCGCAGCCTGCATACAGACAATTATATGATTCAGAAAGCAGTGCAAGAATTGAAGTACCAACCACATAACAAGTTATGCACTTGGCACTTGGGGGCTAATGCATATTTGATCTTCACCTTTCAATTGATTATAAAGTCCCAAGATCAATACAAGTATTCAACTTGGCACTTGGGGGCTAATGGCTATTTGCTCGAATAAATTCTGATGCTGCGATATCAATTACTTATTTTCCCGGTTTAACTACACTAAGTTGAACCGGCCCTTGGGGGCTACATCAGTGAATTCCGAAGCATTGAAATTTATATTAGCAAGTCCCGGTTTGAATGAAGATTCTAAACCGGCCCTTGGGGGCTAGGAGAATTAACAAGATTGAAATATCCAAGCAAGAAAACGCACATGGAAGTTACCTCTAATTTTTCTTTCATCATATTCACCAGACCAGCTTCATAATCACGGCAAGTATACAGCCGGTTCAGGTAGCCAGAATGAAGATCTTGGGCATTCAGAGTAGCATAAGTCGCCAGATCAACATTCCACTTGCCTTTGCCCATGGCAGCAAATTATTCTTTGGCAGTATGCTTGGATAAGGCGACATGATTACTTGGTTCTGTACGGCCAATGCCAGTAATCACAACATCATCATCCTTAGCATTACCGGTTTGCACTGGGGCAGTTGGTTTGTCAGCAGGCTGGGATGGACTGGTGGATCCCTCAATCCGGGTGGGGCTTGTGGGCTGGTCGACAGGGCCTGAGGTGTCAATAGGCCTTTCTTCAGCAATAAAGTCATCATCTTCCAGTGGTGGGTCATTGGGTATATCTTCACGAATAGCCGCTTCAAGATCTGGTGTTTTATCCGGTTCAGGGACGGCGTCCTCTTCGGCCGCTTTATCCAGGCGGGCCTTCTTGCTCGGCCTAGGCTTGTCCCTGAAAGGAGTAATAAAAGTCAAATACAGCATATGTTACAAAGTAATGCACCAGAAATGATATGATAAGTATAGCTTACCCAAGCACCGTTTTGAGCGGTGGCAGCTGAGTAGCCGATGACTCGCCAAAAGATGAATGGGAAGTAACCTGATAATCGGAGTCAGATGGATTAAGAGGTTGACGAAAACAGCCCGCTTTAGGACAAGCACTGACAAGCAAATTAGAGACCTCTGGACGGCGTTTCCGAACCGGACTGTTCGGTAAACCGGCGGAGGTAACTACCTGGCCGATGTGCCGGGTTGTGCGGCGAGCTTCGTGCTGCTGGGTCTTCATAAGAAATTTGGGGTCCAAGTAAGCAAGAGGATGAGAAAATTTAACCTTCCGGTTTGCCTGACGGATTTTTAGCGAAGCCAAGGGATTTGAATCGGAAGAGAGAGTAATTATCTCTGCAGCATCAGCATGGCTGGCTTCGGCATCATCCTGGCAAATATCATCATCAATAAGGCGTGCGAAAAATAAGCCAAGTGAATCAAGCTCTACCTCAAGGTCCGGATTACCCACATCATCATCAGCGGCCGGATCAGAAGATGCAGTGGTTTTCTTCTTATGAGCAGACCTCTTCACGACTTTAGTCTTTGGCCGGATTGGTCTTTCCGGTTTGTCTAGTTTTTCTGGTTTCTCCTGTGGAAGCTTCTTGCTCCAAAACGGATCATCTCCCTGTTTAAACAGATGTTGATATTAAGGAATGGATAGATATAGCAATGACAGATTTAGTAAAAAGTAAAATCAAAAACTTACAGCTGGCGGTTTGTTGGTGGCACGGAAGGGAAGCAGGCCGGTTCGGGCACAGATGTGTTCCGGTTCGTTCAACATTTTCTTCACAGCTTCTGTGACTTCTTCGTCGGTGAGCTGGATGTTAACATGTCGCAGTGGGTCATCGACACTGCCAGTATACTCGCACATCAAACCAGAGCGCTGACTAAGGGGCAGTATGCACCACGATATCCAACAGCGAGCGAGATCAACTCCTGTTAAACCGTTGGCCATGAAGGCTCTGAGCTTGGACAGTTGAGGAGCGTATTTACTTTTCTCCTTGGCAGTCAACCTTTGCGGAAAAGGGTGTGTATTGCTAAGCCGCTCTGGACGAAAGCCAGGCAAAGGATTTTCATCAGCAGGGGAGGTGTCTTTGCAATAGAACCATGTTTGATTCCATTCTTTGGGGTGGTTGTGCAGTTTAGCGTGAGGGTAAGTGACCTCTTTTCTTTTCTGGATTGCCACACCACCCAGTTCCGTATTGGAACCGTCAGTAAACTCTGTGCGGCGGTTTAGATGGAAGCAGTCTCTGAACAACTCAACTGTGGGTTCCTCTTGAAAGAACACCTCACAGAGCACTTGGAAGTGACATATGTTGGTAACAGAGTTGGGGCCAGTGTCTTGTGGGCGGAGTTGAAAATTGGCTAAGACATCCCGGTAAAATTTAGAACCAGGCGGATTAAAGCCCCGGGCTAAGTGATCTGCGAAAACGACGACCTCTCCCTCTTGAGGTGTCGAAGGACATTCTTTACCAGGGACCCTCCAATGGATAGTGTCTTTACTGCTTAAAGCGCCGGTCAGGACCAAATTATTCAGTTGAGTTTCTGTGACGCGAGAAGGAACCCAGTTGCCCTCATATCCTTGCTTGGCCATGATGAAATCTACAAGATAGGTGATTCCGGTTCAAGAATGTGTTGGTTAAATGTATACTGGTATATACAACATTAAACCGGAGACAGCTATATCTAAACCGGAGTTCTATGAAGCATCTGGCTAAAGAGTTCCGGCGGTTCAACAAGGGGACTAATGGTATATACCGGTTTGTTATTTTTTCTACACCAAGTTAAACCGCCTGATCTAAGCATTGAAACAGTTGAGATTGCGGATGGATAAGTATACAGAAACAGATTTCACAAGATTTCTCTACAGCATTGGATCTGAAGCAAGTTCGGAAAAGAAGGAAAATATTCAAAAGCTCAAAGCAGAACAATATTGAATCAATGGGCAGAAATATATGTGAGATCTATGGTTTTGGGCAGGAAACTAATGGCGGATACTAAAAGTTACTGCTACACAGAGCAGGGGTTCACAGGTGTATCTAGGAGCTAGTACATGGATATGAACAGGTGATGAACACCGCAAGAACATGAAACCCTAGAACAGATCTATGTTGAGAAAAGCAGAAGACCTACCAGAGCTGAGGAAGACGCGGAAGGTCGTCGCGGTTTTCTGGTGCGTTCAGGTTGATGCAGCGGCCAAGGTCGATGCAGAAGACGACGGCGGCGGCGGAGCTCTGAGACTGGCGACGCGAGGAAGACGAAGAGGAAGGGCACGAAGGGGAGAAAAGAAATGACCCTTCGGTCTTATTTATAAGGCAAAAAGACATGTGTCAGGCGCGTGAATCAAGGAACTGCGAATTTTGGAAGCAGGGCTGTCGCCTCGGTTGTTGTGGATCTATTAAACAAGGAGATATCATGGATGCTTTCTTTATGACTAATGACGTCACTCCGGTTTACAGCAACTGGAGAAGATGACATCACAGCGGTTCAACAACTACAAGAAGATGTTGAAGATGAAGATTTTTGCTAAGGATTGACATGAACCCGTTCAAATCAATCTGGGGCCTAATGTTGGGGATATTACTACTGGGCGTAAACCGGCCTATTTGGGCCGGGTTAACTTCATCAGTAGTCCAAGAGTGTTAAAGCCCAAGAAGATAGATGAGGGCCCAAGGCCCGTAGTCGGTTTAAGATTTGTAGCCGTAAACCGGCATTTGTATGTAAACTTGTGTTGTAAGTTAGGAATAAGGAGAGACCAACCCGGATACGAATATGAACCGGTGTTGGGACTCTGTGAACCGACGGGCGTCACCCGTGTATATAAGGGGACGACCCGGCGGCGGTTCAGGACAACAGATAACATCTCGAGACTTAGGCGAAGCTTGTTTGCTCCCTAGTCATCGAAACCCCATCAATTCCATCACAACTAGACGTAGGCTTTTACCTTCATCGAAGGGGCCGAACTAGTATAAACTATCTTGCGTCCCTGTGTCCGCTTTAACCCCTTCAAGCTAACCCATTGCGATGGCTCCACGACTAAGTCCTTTCACGAGGACATCTGCCGTGACAAAACCACGACAAGTGTTCCTCTGAGTTTTTGCATTTGTGCTTTGCATATTTGTTCCCCTTCTTCTATAAAAAAAACTTCATCCAGATTTTCTTTTATCTATTTTGTTCTGCAATTTCTGCATCCAATTCATTGCAAATCCTTTAGTTAATTCCTTGCAAATCCTTGAGAGATCTTATTTGCCTAGTGAGGTGAGGTGAAAAGTGTTCTCTCTGTGTTGAACTCGGTCATACCGATCTGTTGCTTTTGGTCAAACCGAACCAATTCGATACCACCGAAGACTACAACTCGGTATCACCGATTTCACTGCAGAGAAGACAATTTGCCATTTGTTCCTGTAGTTTTATTCCAGCTCCACTCAATGATTCTTGTCCTCTATCAGCATCACATTCTATATGCTGCTTTGCTTTGTGACTCAAGGACCAAACCTTGTTTGACTCACACTCTAGAAGATCCCTTCTTGGAAATTGATGTCAATGGGGGAGAGAGAGATCACATCAAAGCTAATCACTTCAACAGGGGAGAGAATTCTTCTCCAGGGGGAAGGAGAAACCATATCAAAGGCCTAGATGCTTGGTATTCAAAGAGGAGAGAAGTCACATGTCTTTAAAAGGGAAAAGACATGTTCATGTTTGCTTATTTGAGTGCATTTGCTCTAATTTTCTTTGCTCTAATTTTCTGTTCCCTATCTTCTCCCAGCATCCCATACAAGATTCAAGGGGAGCAAGACATCTAAGGGAAGGAAATCTTTGAATTCATTGTATATCTTTACCTTTTGGGGACATGTCTATATCCAATAGAGTATCCAGTACTCACATTCTACATGTCATCCCAATCTTGGAACTCTTGTGGTTTGATGTTCGTGCTCTGCTCTGTAGATGTTTCTGTGTTATCTAACCTTGTATACTCAGGTTCATCTCTTTCAAAGCCAGCTCAAGACCACAAGGTAAGTATATGCATCACACTCATGTGCATGAGGATTTCTTGTTGATGTACATACTGTTTGCAAGAAGGACTCATGAGCATGAAGGTACATTTCCCATACTCACACCATTTGCCCTGATGCATATAGCCAAGATACATGTAACTCATGGCTTACTCTGTCATGCTTATGCATCACATGCTCCTATATTCCATATTTACATGATTGCATACATGTAGGGGGAGCCTATGGATGTTACATGTCCTTTCAAAGCTTTACTTGTTACTCTTCATATCTTTACCTAAAGCTTTGATGTATGTTGTCATCAATTACCAAAAAGGGGGAGATTGATAGCACAAGTGCTCCCTGGGTGATTTTGGTAATTAATGTCAACATATCTCTTATTGGACTAATGTTTTCGTCTAGTATGTTTCAGATAAGTTCAACAATGGAGTGGCATGGACTAGAGGATGTGGAACCCCTTCAAGATGATAAGGACAAAGGATTGGCTCAAGCTCAAAGCTCAGGACTCTACATTTTCCATTATAGTGATCCAAGATCACATTGAGTCCATAAGAAAACCAATACTATTAAAAGGAGATGAGGTGTTGCATAATGGATTGCTTGCTCAAAATGCTTAGTGATATGCTCCAAAACACTCAACCACTTTCTCACATCCACATATGTCCCAAACGAAAAGTCAAACTCGGCCATACTGAAACTTTCTATCCGGCGCCACCGAGTTTTGTTGACATGGCCACTACCAAACCCTAGCCAATTCGGTCTCACCGATGGGATCTCGGTCTCACCGAGATGGGCTTGCAAACTCTCTGTTGCCTATTGCAATAATTTCGGTCCCACTGAAATATGCAATCGGTCTCACCGAGTTTGGTTGGCCATTTCTCTGTTTTGCTTATTACCCAAATCAGTCCCACCGAGTTTGTGTAATTGGTCAAACCGAGATGAGGCTTTACCCTAACCATAGCACATCGGTTCTACCGAGTTGATCACATCGGTCCCACCGAAATGCCTAACGGTCACATTATGAACTAAATTGGTCTGCCCGAGTTTTCTGATTTGGTCCCACTGAGTTTGGTAAATTGTGTGTAACCGTTAGATTTTGTGTGGAGGCTATATATACCCCTCCACCCACTCTTCATTCGTGGAGAGAGCCATCAGAACATGCCTACACTTCCAACATACATTTTCTGAGAGAGAATCACCTACACTTGTGTTGAGGTCAAGATATTCCATTCCAACCACATAAATCTTGATCTCTAGCCTTCCCCAAGTTGCTTTCCACTCAAATCATCTTTCCACCAAATCCAATCCTATGAGAGAGAGTTGAGTGTTGGGGAGACTATCATTTGAAGCACAAGAGCAAGGAGTTCATCATCAACACACCGTCTATTACCTTTTGGGGAGTGGTGTCTCCTAGATTGGTTAGGTGTCACTTGGGAGCCTCCGTCAAGATTGTGGAGTTGAACCAAGGAGTTTGTACGGGCAAGGAGATCGCCTACTTCGTGAGGATCTACCCTACTCAGGCAAGTCCTTCGTGGGCGATGGCCATGGTGGGATAGAAAAGGTTGCTTCTTCATGGACCCTTCGTGGGTGGAGCCCTCCGTGGACTCGCACAACCGTTACCCTTCGTGGGTTGAAGTCTCCATCAACGTGGATATACGATAGCACCACCTATCGGAACCATGCCAAAAATATCCGTGTATCCAATTGTGTTTGCACACTCAAATCCCATCCCTTTACATTCTTGCAAAGTTGCATGCTTTACTTTCCGCTCCCCATATACTCTTGTCATGCTTGCTTGATATGTATTGTGAATGTTTAAACATGTGCTAAAAACTCCACCTCAACTTGAAGACATTAAAAACTACCAATTTTCTTTGCTAAGAGTCTTTTCACCCCCCTCTAGACACCTCTTCTCGATCATTTCAGTTTCCTCGGATGGTGCTACTCGACTCGCCCCGCGCGTCGGCTTGTAACCCGGTGCCCGGCTTCCACGTGTACCCGCAGGCCTCCAGCCTCTCCGGGGAGTGTTCGCCTGACGTGAGTGTGCTCGCGCCTTCCACACCCGCGCCCGCACCCATTGACCTCAACGCCACCCCGGTGGCCGGTGGCTCGTCATCTGGTGGCGCGAGGAAACGGCGCGGCAGCCGCTGGCTGGCGTGCTCCCGGAGCCCACAACCTGTTCGAGGGAATGTCGTCCGCCATCGACGAGGACTACATGCAGAACCTCATCTTCGAGGGCGGTGCGCCGGTGATACGTTCATTTTGCATCATGCTTTTATATCGATATTTATTGCATTATGGGCTGTTATTACACATTATGTCATAATACTTATGCCTATTCTCTCTTATTTTACAATGTTTACATAAGGAGGGAGAATGCCGGCAGCTGGAATTCTGGGCTGGAAAAGGAGCAAATATTAGAGACCTATTCTGCACAACTCCAAAAGTCCTGAAACACCACGGAAGTTATTTTCAGAATATATAAAAAACACTGAGTGGAAGAAATACGTCAGGGGGGCCACCACCTGCCCACGAGGGTGGGGGCGCGCCCTACCCCCTAGGGCGCGCCCCCCTGCCTCGTGGGCCCCCTGTTGGCTCTCCGGTGGCCATCTTCTGCTATATGAAGCCTTTCGTACGAAGAAAAATCATAAGCAACCTTTCGGGACCAGACTCCGCTGCCACGAGGCGGAACCTTGGCGGAACCAATCTAGGGCTCCGGCAGAGCTGTTCTGCCGGGGGCACTTCCCTCCGGGAGGGGGAAATCATCGCCATCGTCATCACCAACACTCCTCTCATCGGGAGAGGGAAATCTCCATCAACATCTTCACCAGCACCATCTCCTCTCAAAACCCTAGTTCATCTCTTGTATCAAATTCTTGTCTCCAAGTCCGGGATTGGTACTAGTAGGTTGCTAGTAGTGTTGATTACTCCTTGTAGTTGATGCTAGTTGGTTTATTTGGTGGAAGATCATATGTTCAGATCCTTTGTGCATATTAATACCCCTCTGATTATGAACATGAATATGCTTTGTGAGTAGTTACGTTTGTTCCTGAGGACATGGGAGAAGTCTTGCTATTATTAGTCATGTGAATTTGGTATTCGTTCGATATTTTGATGAGATGTATGTTGTCTATCCTCTAGTGGTGTTATGTGAACGTCGACTACATAACACTTCACCATTATTTGGGCCTAGAGGAGGGCATTGGGAAGTAATAAGTAGATGATGGGTTGCTAGAGTGACAGAAGCTTAAACCCTAGTTTATGCGTTGCTTCATAAGGGGCTGATTTGGATCCATATGTTTCATGCTATGGTTAGGTTTACCTTAATAATTTTGTTGTAGTTGCAGATGCTTGCAATAGAGTTTAATCATAAGTGGGATGCTTGTTCAAGTAAGAACAACACCCAAGCACCGGTCCACCCACATATCAAATTATCAAAGTACCGAACGCTAATCATATGAACGTGATGAAAACTAGCTTGACGATAATTCCCATGTGTCCTCAGGAGCGCTTTTCTCTATATAAGAGTTTTTCCAGGCTTGTCCTTTGCTACAAAAAGGATTGGGCCACCTTGCTGCACTTTATTTAATTTTTTTACTTGTTGCTCGTTACCAATTATCTTATCACAAAACTATCTGTTACTACTTATTTCAGTACTTGCAGAGAATACCTTGCTGAAAACTACTTATCATTTCCTTCTGCTCCTCGTTGGGTTCGACACTCTTACTTATCGAAAGGACTATGATAGATCCCCTATACTTGTGGGTCATCAAGACTCTTTTCTGGCGCCGTTGCCGGGGAGTGAAGCGCCTTTGGTAGGTGGAATTTGGTAAGGAAAAATTTATATAGTGTCCTGAAATTTACTGTCACTTGTTACTATGGAAAGTAATCCTCTAAGGGGCTTGTTCGGGGTATCTTCACCCCGACCAGTAGAGCAAAGAGTTGCTCCTCAACCTACTGAACCTACTGAAAATGAAAATGTTCCCTTTGAAGTTCCTTCGGGTATGTTAGAAAAACTGCTAGCTAATCCTTTTGCAGGAGATGGAACAAAGCATCCTGATGAGCACCTAATTTATGTTGATGAAATTTGTGGATTATTTAAGCTTGTAGGTATACCCGATGATGTTGTTAAGAAGAAGGTCTTCCCTTTATCTTTGGAGGGAGATGCATCGACATGGTATAGGCTATGTGATGATATGGGGTCATGGAACTACAAACAATTGAAATTGGAATTTCATTAGAAGTTTTATCCTATGCATCTTGTTCATCGTGATCGCAATTATATATATAATTTTTGTCCTTGCGAAGGAGAAAGCATCGCTCAAGCTTGGGGGAGGCTTAAATCAATGTTATATTCATGCCCCAATCATGAGCTCCCAAGAGAAATAATTCTTCAAAGTTTTCATGCTCGGCTTTCTGATAACAATCGCACCATGCTCGATACTTCTTGTGCTGGCTCTTTTACGATGAAGACTATTGAATTCAAATGGAATTTATTGGATAGAATTAAACGCAACTCTGAAGATTGGGATCTCGACGAAGGTAAGGAGTCAGGTATGACACTTAAGTTTGATTGTGTTAAATCTTTTATGGATACCGATGTTTTCCGTAAATTTAGCAATAAATATGGACTTGACTCTGAGATAGGAGCTTCTTTCTGTGAATCTTTTGCTACTTATGTTGATCTCCCCAAGGAGAAGTGGTTTAAATATCATCCTCCCATAGAAGTAAAGTAGCTGCACCTATTAAAGTTGAAGAAAAGACTGTCACTTATAATGATCCTGTTGTTCCTACTTCTTATATTGAGAAACCACCTTTTCCTATTAGGATAAAGGATCATTCTAAAGCTTCAACTGTGGTTCATAAAAGTAATATTAGAACTTATACACCCCCTGAGAAAGTTAAATTTGAACCTAATATTGCTATTGTTAAAGATCTCTTGGCTGATAATATTGATGGGCATGTTATTTATTTCTGCGGTGAAACTACTAGAATTGCCAAACCTTGTGCTAAAGATAAACATAGACCTGTGGTAGGCATGCCTGTTATTTCTGTAAAAATAGGAGATCATTGTTATCATGGCTTATGTGATATGGGTGCTAGTGTTAGTGTTATACCTCATGACTTATACCAGGAAATTAAGCATGAGATTGCACCTGCTGAGTTGGAAGATATTGATGTTACAATTAAACTTTCCAATAGAGATACTATATCAGCAATGGGAATTGTTAGAGATGTTGAAGTCTTGTGTGTGAAAACTAAATATCCTGCTGATTTTCTTGTTCTTGGTTCCCCACAAGATAGCTTTTGTCCCATTATATTTGGTAGACCCTTCTTGAACACTGTTAATGCTAGGATAGACTACGAAAAGAATATTATTACTATTGGTTTGGGTGATATGTCTCATGAGTTTAATTTCTCTAAATTTAGTAGACAACACCGTGAAGAAGAATTGCCTTGTAAGGATGAAATTATTGGTCTTGCTTCTATTGTCATACCTCCTAGTGATCCTTTAGAACAATACTTGCTAGACCATGAAAATGATATGTTTATGAATGAAAGAAGGAAAATAGATGAGGTATTCTTTAAACAGGAACCTATCCTGAAACACAATTTTCCTGTTGAAATCCTAGGGGATCCTCCTCCACCCAAGGGTGATCCCGTGTTTGAGCTTACACCATTACCTCATACTCTTAAATATGCTTATCTTGATGAGAAAAGATATATCCTGTTATTATTAGTGCTAACCTTTCAGAGCATGAAGAAGATAGATTATTGAAAACTCTGAAGAAGCACCGTGCTGCTATTGGATATACTCTTGATGATCTTAAGGGCATTAGTCCCACTCTATGTCAGCACAAAATAAATTTGGAGGAAGGTGCCAAACCAGTTCATGATCATCAACGACGGTTGAATCCTAAGATGAAAGAAGTGGTAATAAAGGAAATACTAAAGCTCCTTGAGGCAAGTATAATTTATCCCGTTGCTGATAGTAAGTGGGTAAGTCCTGTCCATTGTGTCCCTAAGAAAGGAGGTATTACTATCGTTCCTAATGATAAAGATGAATTGATTCCGCAAAGAATTATTACATGTTATAGGATGGTAATTGATTTCTGCAACTTAAGTAAGGCTACTAAAAAGGATCATTACCCCTTACCTTGTATCAATCAAATGCTAGAAAGATTATCTAAACATACACATTTTTGCTTTCTAGATGGTTATTTTGGTTTCTCTCAAATACCTGTGTCAGGCAATGATCAATCAAAGACTACTTTTACTTGCCCTTTTGGTACTTTTGCTTATAGACGTGTGCCTTTTGGTTTATGTAATGCACCTGCTACCTTTCAAAGATGCATGATAGCTATATTCTCTGACTTTTGTGAAAAGATTTGTGAGGTTTTCATGGACGATTTTTTCGTCTATGGATCCTCTTTTGATGATTGCTTGAGCAACCTTGATCGAGTTTTGCAGAGATGTGAAGAAACTAATCTTGTCTTGAATTGGGAAAAATGCCACTTTATGGTTAATGAAGGTATTGTCTTGGGGCATAAAGTTTCTGAAAGAGGTATTGAAGTTGATAAAGCCAAGGTTGACGCTATTGAAAAGATGCCATGTCCCAAGGACATCAAAGGTATAAGAAGTTTCCTGGGTCACGCCGGTTTTTATAGGAGGTTCATTAAGGACTTCTCAAAAATTTCTCGGCCTCTGACTAATTTATTACAAAAAGATATACCATTTGTCTTTGATGATGATTGTGTAGAAGTATTTGAAATACTTAAGAAAGCATTGATCTCTGCACCCATTGTTCAGCAACCTGATTGGAATTTACCCTTTGAAATTATGTGTGATGCTAGTGATTATGTTGTAGGTGCTATTCTAGGGCAAAGAGTTGATAAGAAATTAAATGTTATTCAATATGCTAGTAAAACTCTAGACAATGCTCAAAGAAATTATGCTACTACTGAAAAAGAATTCTTAGCAGTTGTATTTGCTTGTGATAAGTTCAGGCCTTATATTGTTGATTCTAAAGTAACTATTCACACTGATCATGCTGCTATTAAATATCTTATGGAAAAGAAAGATGCTAAACCTAGACTTATTAGATGGGTTCTCTTTCTACAAGAATTTAATTTGCATATTGTTGATAGAAAGGGAGCTGAGAACCCCGTTGCAGACAACTTGTCTAGGTTAGAAAATGTTCTTGATGACCCACTACCTATTGATGATAGCTTTCCTGATGAGCAATTAAATGTCCTAAATACTTCTCGTTCAACTCCATGGTATGCTGATTATGCTAATTATATTGTTGCTAAATTTATACCACCTAGTTTCATATACCAGCAAAAGAAAAAGTTTTCTATGATTTGAGGCATTACTTTTGGGATGACCCACATATTTATAAAGAATGAGTAGATGGTGTTATTAGACGTTGTGTACCTGAGCATGAACAAGAATAGATCCTACGCAAGTGTCACTCTGAAGCTCATGGAGGACACCACGCTGGAGATAGAATTGCACATAAGGTATTGCAATCTGGTTTTTATTGGCCTACTCTCTTCAAGGATGCCCGTAAGTTTGTCCTTTATTGTGATGAATGTCAGAGAATTGGTAATATTAGTAGACGTCAGGAAATGCCTATGAATTATTCACTTGTTATTGAACCTTTTGATGTTTGGGGCTTTGATTATATGGGACCTTTTCCTGCCTCTAATGGATATACACATATTTTAGTTGCTGTTGATTACGTTACTAAGTGGGTAGAAGCTATTCCAACTAGTAGTGCTGATCATAACACCTCTATTAAGATGCTTAAAGAAGTCATTTTTCTGAGGTTTGGAGTCCCTAGATATTTAACGACTGATGGTGGTTCACATTTTATTCATGGTGCTTTCCGTAAAATGCTTGATAAATATGATGTTAATCATGGAATTGCATCTCCTTATCACCCACAGTCTAGTGGTCAAGTAGAATTGAGCAACATAAAGCTCAAATTAATTTTGCAAAATACTGTCAATAGGTCTAGAAAGAATTGGTCCAAGAAACTTGATGATGCATTATGGGCCTATAGAACTGCATATAAAAATCCTATGGGTATGTCTCCGTATAAAATGGTTTATGGAAAAGCATGTCACTTACCTCTTGAACTAGAACATAAGGCTTATTGGGCTATTAAAGAGCTCAATTATGATTTCAAACTTGCTGGTGAGAAGAGGTTATTTGACATTAGCTCACTTGATGAATGGAGGACCCAAGCTTATGAAATGCCAAGTTATTTAAAGAAAAAGTCAAAAGATGGCATGACAAAAGAATACAAAAGCGTGAGTTTAATGTAGGTGATTATGTATTGCTATATAACTCTCATTTAAGATTTTTTTGCAGGAAAACTTCTCTCTAAATGGGAAGGTCCTTACGTTATCGAGGAGGTCTATCATTCCGGTGCCATAAAAATCAACAACTACGAAGGCACAAATCCGAAGGTGGTGAACGGTCAAAGAATCAAACATTATATCTCAGGTAATCCTATAAATGTTGAAACCAATGTTATTGAAACCGTAACCCCGAAGGAATACATAAGGGACACTATCCAGAACGTTTCAGACTCCGAAAAGGAATAGGTATGTGGTACGGTAAGTAAACCGACTCCAAAACAATTTTTATGACAATATTTCTCTGTTTTGGAATATTTAGAAAAATAGAAAAATAAGAAGCAGTCCGGGAAGGACACGAGGCCTCCACGAGGGTGGAGGTCGCGCCCCCCTACCTCGTGGGCACCTCGTGTGCTCTCCGGACTCCGTTTTCTTGCATGATACGTATTTTGGTCGGTAAAAATTCATTATATAATCTCCCGAAGGTTTTGACCATCGTATCACGCAATTATTCTCTGTTCTTGTTTCGAGCTATTGCTGCTGCAGATTAGAGCAAGATGTCTTCTCAAGAGTCAGACGGGGAGAGCCGGGTGTCTCATCCGGCATCGGAACCAAGGACAAACAGTGATGCTGGCCACTTTGGGCCAGCAACGGAGGAAGAGATGGAGGCTGATCTGATGAGGATAGATGCCATGGAGGATCAAGAAGTCACTTCTCGCTTCCGAGCTGGGTTCACGATGGGAGAACTACAGAGCTCAGCCATTCCAAACTCGGTTATCCCTTCCAATCTTAAATTTCTTTCTTATGAAAGTATGAAGAAGAGTGTCACTTGTTCTCCCGCAGCTATGAAACACCCGTGGGTGCAAGGAGCCTTAGCCGTTACAGGAAAGCTTCGTAAGGAGATAATGGATCTCAAGCAGCAACTCAATAAGCTCGACGAAGAGAATCGTATCCTGAGGAGCATTATCGCCAAGAATATCACATCACCATCCCCGAAGAAGGAGACATAATCACATGGGTATGGGCACTCCCCTTGGCAACTGCCAAGCTTGGGGGAGATGCCCCGGTATCGTATCACAACCACACTCCTATCTTTACCGTTTTTCTTAGTTCGATCCTATTAGCAGTATCTTGATCTAGTAGAATAAAGTTTATGGCATGATCTAGTTTTGAGTTTTTCTTTATGATCCCTCTATGTAATCGAGTCCGTGAGCTATATATATATATATAATAAAGATTAGTGTTGAGTCAAGGGCTTGATTATTTTGCTATGATCTTGAGTGAATGAAAGAAAAGAATAAAAAGAAACAAAGAGTTCATATTGATCTTATTGAGAGTAATGACGTCACATAGAAAGAGTATAATGATTAAAAATTGTTGAGAGTTGACAAGCATAGCTTTGTTCATCGTTGCAATTAATAGGAAGTAATAAAGAAAGAGAGGTTTCACATATAAATATACTATCATAGACATCTTCCATGATTGGGAGCACTCATTAAAATATGACATGCTAAAGAGTTGATGTTGGACAAGGAAGACAACGTAATGGGTTATGTTTTCTTATATCTGAGATAAAGTATGTTGTCATGGATCAACCAACATGTTGAGCTTGCCTTTCCCCCTCATGCTAGCCAAATTCTCAGCACCAAGTAGAGATACTACTTGTGTTTCCAAAACCCTTAAACCAGTATTGCCATGAGAGTCCACCATATCTACCTATGGATTGAGTAAGATCCTTCAAGTAAGTTGTTATCGGTGCAAGCAATAAAAATTGCTCTCTAAATATGTATGATTGATTGGTGTGGAGTAAATAAGCTTTATACGATCTTGTGATGTGCAAGAAATAAAAGCGATGGACTGCATAATAAAGGTTCGTATCACAAGTGGCAATATAAAGTGACGTTCTTTCGCATTAAGATTTTGTGCATCCAACCCTAAAAGCGCATGGCAACCTCTGCTTCCCTCTGCGAAGGGCCTATCTGTTACTATTATCTTCTACCTTATGCAAGAGTCATGGTGATCTTCACCTTTCCTTCTTACATTTTATCCTTTGGCAAGCACAGTGTGCTGGAAAGATCCTGATAGATATATCTAATTGGATGTAGGGGAGCAGGAGTTATTATTGTTGACATTACCCTTGAGGTAAAAGGTTGGGAGGCGAAACTATAAGCCCCTATCTTTCTCTGTGTCCGATTAAAACTACGTAACCACAAGTATTGCGTGAGTGTTAGCAATTATGAAAGACTAAATGACAGGTGAGTATGTGGACTTGCTAGAGAGCTCTGACATAGACTCTTTCTGATGTTATGATAAATTGCAATTGCTTCAATGACTGAGATTATAGTTTGTTAGTTTTCAATAAATTTTCTGATTCATACTTTTGCATTGTGATTAGATTATTACTTGAGCATAAGAAATCATATGACAATATTCATGTATGTTGCTGTTATAAGAATAATCATGATGCCCTCATGTCCGTATTTTATTTTATCGACACCTCTACCTCTAAACATGTGGACATATTTATCTTTATCGGCTTCCGCTTGAGGACAAGCAAGGTCTAAGCTTGGGGGAGTTGATACGTCCATTTTGCATCATACTTTTATATCGATATTTATTGCATTATGGGCTGTTATTACACATTATGTCACAATACTTATGCCTATTCTCTCTTATTTTACAAGGTTTACGTAAGGAGGGAGAATGCCGGCAGCTGGAATTCTGGGCTGGAAAAGGAGCAAATATTACAGACCTATTATGCACAACTCCAAAAGTCCTGAAACTCCACGGAAGTTATTTTCAGAATATATAAAAAATACTGAGCGGAAGAAACACATCAAGGGGGGCACCACCTGCCCACGAGGGTGGGGGCGCGCCCTACCCCCTAGGGCGCGCCCCCTGCCTCGTGGGCCCCCTGTTGGCTCTCCGGTGACCATCTTATGCTATATGAAGCCTTTCGTCCGAAGAAAAATCATAAGCAACCTTTCGGGACCAGACTCCGCCGCCACGAGACGGAACCTTGGCGGAACCAATCTAGGGCTCCGGCAGAGCTGTTCTGCCGGGGACACTTCCCTCCGGGAGGGGGAAATCATCGCCATCGTCATCACCAACACTCCTCTCATCGGGAGAGGGAAATCTCCATCAACATCTTCGCCAGCACCATCTCCTCTCAAAACCCTAGTTCATCTCTTGTATCAAATTCTTGTCTCCAAGTCCGGGATTGGTACTAGTTGGTTGCTAGTAGTGTTGATTACTCCTTGTAGTTGATGCTAGTTGGTTTATTTGGTGGAAGATCATATGTTCAGATCCTTTGTGCATATTAATACCCCTCTGATTATGAACATGAATATGCTTTGTGAGTAGATACGTTTGTTCCTGAGGACATGGGAGAAGTCTTGCTATTATTAGTCATGTGAATTTGGTATTCGTTCGATATTTTGATGAGATGTATGTTGTCTATCCTCTAGTGGTGTTATGTGAACGTCGACTACATAACACTTCACCATTATTTGGGCCTAGAGGAAGGCATTGGGAAGTAATAAGTAGATGATGGGTTGCTAGAGTGACAGAAGCTTAAACCCTAGTTTATGCGTTGCTTCGTAAGGGGCTGATTTGGATCCATATGTTTCATGCTATGGTTAGCTTTACCTTAATACTTTTGTTGTAGTTGCGGATGGTTGCAATAGAGGTTAATCATAAGTGGGATGTTTGTTCAAGTAAGAATAGCACCCAAGCACCGGTCCACCCACATATCAAATTATCAAAGTACCAAACGCGAATCATATGAACATGATGAAAACTAGCTTGACGATAATTCCCATGTGTCCTCGGGAGCGCTTTTCTCTATATAAGAGTTTGTCCAGACTTGTTCTTTGCTACAAAAAGGATTGGGCCACCTTGCTGCACTTTATTTACTTTTGTTACTTGTTGCTCGTTACCAATTATCTTATCACAAAACTATCTGTTACCACTTATTTCAGTACTTGCAGAGAATACCTTGCTGAAAACTGCTTATCATTTCCTTCTGCTCCTCGTTGGGTTCGACACTCTTACTTATCGAAGGTTGTTCGGAGTCCCGAATGTGATCACGGACATGACGAGGAGTCTCGAAATGGTCGAGACATTAAGATTGATATATTGGAAGCCTATATTTGGATATCGGAAGTGTACGGGGTGGAATCAGAATTTTACCGGAGTACCGACGGGTTATCGGAACCCCCCGGGGGCTTAATGGGCCATAGTGGGCCTTTGTGGAGAAGAGCAGAGGCGGCCAGGGCAGGGCCGTGCGCCCCTCCCCCTAGTCCGAATAGGACAAGGAGAGGGGGCGGCGCCCCCCTTTCCCTCCTCTCTCCCTCCTCTTTCCCCCTCCACTCCTAATCCAACAAGGAAAAGGGAGGGAGTCCTACTCCAGATGGAAGTAGGACTCCTCCTGGCACGCCCCCTCCTGGCCGGCCGCACCTCCCCCCTTGATCCTTTATATACGGGGGCAGGGGGCACCTCTAGCGACACAACAATTGATCGTTTGATCTTTTAGCCGTGTGCGGTGCCCCCCTCCACCATAGTCCACCTCGATAATACTGTAGCGGTGCTTAGGCGAAGCCCTGCGTCGGTAGAACATCGTCATCGTCACCACGCCGTCGTGCTGATGAAACTCTCCCTCAACACTCGGCTGGATCGGAGTTCGAGGGACGTCATCGGGCTGAACGTGTGCTGAACTCGGAGGTGCCGTGCGTTCGGTACTTGATCAGTCGGATCGTGAAGACATACGACTACATCAACCGCGTTGTGCTAACGCTTCCGCTTTCGGTCTACGAGGGTACATGGACAACACTCTCCCCTCTCGTTGCTATGCATCACCATGATCTTGCATGTGCGTAGGATTTTTTTTGAAATTACTACGTTCCCCAACAGTGGCATCCGAGCCAGGTTTTATGCGTTGATGTTATATGCACGAGTAGAACACAAGTGAGTTGTGGGCGATATAAGTCATACTGCTTACCAGCATGTCATACTTTGGTTCGGCGGTATTGTTGGATGAAGCGGCCCGGACCGACATTACGCGTACGCTTATGCGAGACTGGTTCTACCAACGTGCTTTGCACACAGGTGGCTGGCGGGTGTCAGTTTCTCCAAATTTAGTTGAACCGAGTGTGGCTACGCCCGGTCCTTGCGAAGGTTAAAACATCACCAACATGACAAACTATCATTGTGGTTTTGATGCGTAGGTAAGAACGGTTCTTGCTAAGCCCAGTAGCAGCCAAGTAAAACTTGCAACAACAAAGTAGAGCACGTCTAACTTGTTTTTGCAGGGCATGTTGTGATGTGATATGGTCAATACATGATGCTAACTTTTATTGTATGAGATGATCATGTTTTGTAACCGAGTTATCGGCAACTGGCAGGAGCCATATGGTTGTCGCTTTATTGTATGCAATGCAATCGCCCTGTAATGCTTTACTTTATCACTAAGCGGTAGCGATAGTCGTAGAAGCATAAGATTGGCGAGACGACAACGATGCTACGATGGAGATCAAGGTGTCGCGCCGGTGACGATGGTGATCATGACGGTGCTTCGGAGATGGAGATCACAAGCACAAGATGATGATGGCCATATCATATCACTTATATTGATTGCATGTGATGTTTATCTTTTATGCATCTTATCTTGCTTTGATTGACGATAGCATTATAAGATGATCTCTCACTAAATTTCAAGATAAAAGTGTTCTCCCTGAGTATGCACAGTTGCCAAAGTTCATCGTGCCCAGGCACCACGTGATGATCGGGTGTGATAAGCTCTACGTTCATCTACAACGGGCGCAAGCCAGTTTTGCACACGCAGAATACTCAGGTTATACTTGACGAGCCTAGCATATGCAGATATGGCCTCGGAACACTGAGACCTAAAGGTCGAGCGTGAATCATATAGAAGATATGATCAACATAGTGATGTTCACCATTGAAAACTACTCCATTTCACGTGATGATCGGTTATGGTTTAGTTGATTTGGATCACATGATCACTTAGATGATTAGAGGGTGATGTCTACTACGCAACCTTCTTCTTGTAGACGTTGTTGGGCCTCCAAGTGCAGAGGTTTGTAGGACAGTAGCAAATTTCCCTCAAGTGGATGACTTAAGGTTTATCAATCCATGGGAGGCGTAGGATGAAGATGGTCTCTCTCAAGCAACCCTGCAACCAAATAATAAAGAGTCTCTTGTGTCCCCAACACACCCAATACAATGGTAAATTGTATAGGTGCACTAGTTCGGCGAAGAGATGGTGATACAAGTGCAATATGGATGGTAGGTATAGGTTTTTGTAATCTGAAATTATAAGAACAGCAAGGTAACTAATGATAAAAGTGAGCGTAAATGGTATTGCAATGTTAGGAAACAAGGCCTAGGGTTCATACTTTCACTAGTACAAGTTATCTCAACAATAATAACATAATTGGATCATATAACTATCCCTCAACATCCAACAAAGAGTCACTCAAAAGTCACTAATAGCGGAGAACAAACGAAGAGATTATGGTAGGGTACAAAACCACCTCAAAGTTGTTCTTTCCAATCAATCCGTTGGGATATTCCTATAAGTGTCACAAACATCCCTAGAGTTCGTACTAGAATCACACCTTAAGACACAAATCAACCAAAACCCTAATGTCACCTAGATACTCCAATGTCACCTCAAGTATCCGTGGGTATGATTATACGATATGCATCACACAATCTCAGATTCATCTATTCAACCAACACATAGAACCTCAAAGATTGCCCCAAAGTTTCTACCGGAGAATCATGATGAAAACATGTGCCAACCCCTATGCATAGGTTCATGGGCGGAACCCGCAAGTTGATCACCAAAACATACATCAAGTGAATCACGTGATATCCCATTGTCACCACAGATACGCACGGCAAGACATACATCAACTGTTCTCAAATCATTAAAGACTCAATCCGATAAGATTACTTCAAAGGGGAAACTCAATCCATCACAAGAGAGTAGAGGGGGAGAAGAAACATAAGATCCAACTATAATAGCAAAGCTCGCGATACATCAAGATCGTGCCAAATCAAGAACACGAGAGAGAGAGAGAGAGAGAGATCAAACACATAGCTACTAGTACATACCCTCAGCCCCGAGGGTGAACTACTCCCTCCTCATCATGGAGAGCGCCGAGATGATGAAGATGGCCACCGGTGAGGGTTCCCCCCTCCGGCAGGGTGCCGGAACAGGGTCCTGATTGGTTTTTGGTGGCTACAGAGGCTTGCGACGGTGAAACTCCAGATCTATTCTCCGTTCTGAAAGTTTTAGGATACGTAGGTATATATGGGTGAAAGAAGTACGTCGGTGGACCGAAGGGGGGGGCACGAGGCAGGGGGCGCGCCCTAGGGGGGCGCCCCCCACCCTCGTGGGCACCTCCCTTCTTTCCTGACGTGCACTCCAAGCTTTTCCGGTAGCTTTCCTTCCAAAAATAACTTCTCCAGTTGATTTCGTTCCGTTTCGACTCCGTTTGATATTCCTTTTCTTCGAAACACTGAAATAGGCAAAAAAACAACAAATCTGGGTTGGGCCTCCGGTTAATAGGTTAGACCCAAAAGTAATATAAAAGTGGATAATAGAGCCCAATATTGTCCAAAACAGTAGATAACATAGCATGGAGCAATCAAAAAATATAGATACGTTGGAGACGTATCAAGCATCCCCAAGCTTAATTCTTGCTCGTCCTCGAGTAGGTAAATGATAAAAAAGATAATTTTTGATGTGGAATGCTAGTTGGCATAATTTCAATGTAATTATTCTTACTTGTGATATGAATATTCAGATCCGAAAGATTCAAGACAAAAGTTCATATTGACATAAAAATGATAATACTTCAAGCATACTAACTAAGCAATTATGTCCTCTCAAAATAACATGGCCAAAGAAAGTTCATCCCTACAAAATCATATAGTTTAGTCATGCTCCATTTTCGTCACACAAGAATGCTCTCATCATGCACAACCCCGATGACAAGCCAAACAATTGTTTCATACTTTAATAATCTCAAACCTATAAACTTTCACGCAATATATGAGCGCGAGCCATGGACATAGCACTATGGGTGGAATAGAATATGATGATGGGGGTTATGTGGAGAAGACAAAAAGGAGAAGATCTCACATCAACGAGGCTAATCAATGGGCTATGGAGATGCCCAGCGATTGATGTTAATGCAAGGAGTAGGGATTGCCATGCAACGGATGCACTAGAGCTATAAATGTATGAAAGCTCAACAAAATAAACTAAGTGGGTGTGCATCCAACTTGCTTGCTCACGAAGACCTAGGGCATTTGAGGAAGCCCATCGTTGGAATATACAAGCCAAGTTCTATAATGAAAAATTCCCACTAGTATATGAAAATGACAAAACAAGAGACTCTATATCATGAAGATTACGGTGCTACTTTGAGGCACAAGTGTGGCAAAGGATAGTAGCATTGTCCCTTCTCTCTTTTTCTCTCATCTTTTTTTTTCCTTTTTTTTATTTTTTTATTTGGGCTTCTTTGCCCTCTTTTTTTTGTTTGGGCTTCTTTGGTCTCTTTTTTTATATATTTTTATTTAACCTCACATGGGACGATGCTCTAAAAAATGATGATCATCACACTTCTATTTATTTACAACTCAATGATTACAATTCGATACTAGAACAAAGTATGACTCTATATGAATGCCTCCGGCGGTGTACCGGGATATGCAATGAATCAAGAGTGACATGTATGAAAGAATTATGAACGGTGGCTTTGCCACGAATACTATGTCAACTACATGATCATGCTAGCAATATGACAATGATGAAAGTGTCGTGATGAACGGAATGGTGGGAAGTTGCATGGCAATATATCTCGAAATGGCTATGGAAATGCCATAATAGGTAGGTATGGTGGCTTTTTTGAGGAAGATACAAGGAGGTTTATGTGTGAAAGAGCGTATCATATCACGGGGTTTGGATTCACCGGCGAAATTTGCACCAACTCTCGATGTGAGAAAGGGCAATGCACGGTACCGAAGAGGCTAGCAATGATGGAAGGGTGAGAGTGCGTATAATCCGTGGACTCAACATTAGTCATAATGAACTCACATACTTATTGCAAAAATCTACAAGCCATCAAAAACCAAAGCACTACACGCATGCTCCTAGGGGGATAGATTGGTAGGAAAGGACCATCGCTCGTCCCCGACCGCCACTCATAAGGAAGACAATCAAAGAACACCTCATGTTTCAAATTTGTTACATAACGTTTACCATACGTGCATGCTACAGGACTTGCAAACTTCAACACACACATTCTTCAAATTCACAACTACTCAACTAGCACGACTTTGATATTATCACCTCCATATCTCAAAACAATTATCAAGCATCAAACTTCTCTTAGTATTCAACACACTCCTAAGAAAGTTTTACTATTTTTGTATACCTAGAATATTAGAATTATTAAGAAAATTACCAAGCTAATTAAGACTCTCAAAATAATCTAAGTGAAGCATGAGATATCAATAGTTTCTATAAAACAAATCCACCACCGTGCTCTAAAAGATATAAGTGAAGCACTAGAGCAAACAACCAACTACTCCGAAAGATATAAGTGAAGATCAATGAGTAGTCGAATAATTATGCAACCATGTGAAGACTCTCTAACATTTAAGAATTTCAGATATTGGTATTTTATTCAAACATCAAGCAAAACTAAAGAAAATAAAATGACGCTCCAAGCAAAACACATATCATGTGGTGAATAAAAATATAGCTCTAAGTAAAGTTACCGATGAACGAAGACGAAAGAGGGGATGCCTTTCGGGGCATCCCCAAGCTTAGACGCTTGGTTATCCTTGAATATTACCTTGGGGTGCCTTGGGAATCCCCAAGCTTAGGCTCTTTCCACTCCTTATTCCATAGTCCATCGAATCTTTACCCAAAACTTGAAAACTTCACAACACAAAACTTAACAGAAAACTCGTAAGCTCCGTTAGCGAAAGAAAACAAAAGACCACTTCAAGGTACTGTAATCAACTAATCCTTTATTTATATTTGTGTTAAACCTACTGTATTCCAACTTCTCTATGGTTTATAAACTATTTTACTAGCCATAGAGTCATCAAAATAAGCAAACAACACACGAAAAACAGAATCTGTCAAAAACAGAACAGTCTGTAGTAATCTCTAACTAACGCAAACTTCTGGAACTCCAAAAAATCAGCCAAAATAGTACGACCTAGGCAATTTGTTTATTGATCAGCAGCAATTGGAATCACTATTTATCACGTTCTGGTGATTTTTAATAATTGTTTTCATGAACAGAAAGTTTCTGGAAATTACAGCAAGATCAAATAACTATCATCCAAGAAGATCCTATAGGTTTAACTTGGCACAAACACTAATTAAAAGATAAAACCACATCTAAACAGAAGGTAGATGGATTATTTATTCCTAAACATAAACAAAAAACAAAAAACTAAAATAAAATTGGGTTGCCTCCCAACAAGCGCTATCGTTTAACGCCCCTAGCTAGGCATAAAAGCAAGGATAGATCTAGGTATTGCCATCTTTGGTAGGCAATTCTTCAATGAGACATCTACCTTTCTTAGAAATTTCTTTCTTTCTAGTAATTATCAAACTTTTAGGCACAAGATAGAAAAATTCATTCATAGCAAATGGTTCCTTAATGATAGCAAAAAGATTGGGATAAATACTTATAGATTTAAGGTCCGCAGTTTCCTTACTAGAGGATTCACCCTTATTTTTAGGAACATACATAAGCTTGGCATTTTTAGTAGGAGGACTTGGAGTGTTCTTTACGGAAGAAAAAGCGGTTCCCAAGTTTGTAATGATACCCTCAAGTTTATCGATTCTAGTGGAATCTTGATTTATCTTCTCATTAACTATGGGTTCCTTCTCCTTAATATTTTTCAAGGTTACTCCTACCTTAGATCCATATTGGGTAATTTGATTGTGTATCTTTTTATCTAGATTTTTAATTCATTCAACGGTAACAACTTTATTTTCAATAATTTCGAGTCTTTGCATTACATGCTCCAAAGTTAACATAGTTCCATTAACCAAAAGAGGTGGTGAGCCAAATAAATCTATCATAGCATTATAAGAATCAAAAGTATGGCTACCTAAGAAATTCCCTCCGGTAAAGGTATCGAGGATATATCTATACCAAGGATTAGCACCTACATAAAAATTGCGGAGAAGAACTGAAGTAGATTGATTCCTGGTAGATCTATTTTGAGCATTGCAAATTCTATACCAAGTGTCTTTTAGATTTTCCCCCTCCCTTTGTTTAAAATTTAGAACTTCATTCTCGGGAGACAACAGAGAAGATATAAGACTAGCCATGACGACAAGGCAAGCGAGAAAAAGGCAAACGGAAAATAGAGGGCGAATAAAACGGCAAGGGTGGAGTGGGGGAGAGGAAAACGAGAGGCAAATGACAAATAATGTAATGCGGGAGATAAGGAATTGTGATGGGTACTTGGTATGTTGACTTTTGCGTAGACTCCCCGGCAACGGCGCCAGAAAAGAGCTTGATGTCTACTACGCAACCTTCTTCTTGTAGACGTTGTTGGGCCTCTAAGTGCAGTGGTTTGTAGGACAGTAGCAAATTTGCCTCAAGTGGATGACCTAAGGTTTATCAATCCATGGGAGGCGTAGGATGAAGATGGTCTCTCTCAAGCAATCCTGCAACCAAATAACAAAGAGTCTCTTGTGTCCCCAACACACCCAATACAATGGTAAATTGTATAGGTGCACTAGTTCGGCGAGGAGATGGTGATACAAGTGCAATATGGATGGTAGATATAGGTTTTTGTAATCTGAAATTATAAAAACAGCAAGGTAACTAATGATAAAAGTGAGCGTAAACGGTATTGCAATGCTAGGAAACAAGGCCTAGGGTTCATACTTTCACTAGTGAAAGTTCTCTCAACAATAATAACATAATTGGATCATGTAACTATCCCTCAACATGCAACAAAGAGTCACTCCAAAGTCACTAATAGCGGAGAACAAACGAAGATATTATGGTAGGGTACGAAACCACCTCAAAGTTATTCTTTCCAATCAATCCATTGGGCTATTCCTATAAGTGTCACAAACAGCCCTAGAGTTCGTACTAGAATAACACCTTAAGACACAAATCAACCAAAACCCTAATGTCACCTAGATACATAGAACCTCAAAGAGTGCCCCAAAGTTTCTACCGGAGAATCATGACGAAAACGTGTGCCAACCCCTATGCATAGGTTCATGGGTGGAACCCGCAAGTTGATCACCAAAACAAACATCAAGTGAATCACGTGATATCCCATTGTCACCACAGATACGCACGGCAAGACATACATCAAGTGTTGTCAAGTCATTAAAGACTCAATCTGATAAGATTACTTCAAAGGGGAAACTCAATCCATCACAAGAGAGTAGAGGGGGAGAAGAAACATAAGATCCAACTATAATAGCAAAGCTCGCGATACATCAAGATCGTGCCAAATCAAGAACACGAGAGAGAGAGATCAAACACATAGCTACTAGTACATACCCTCAGCCCCGAGGGTGAACTACTCCCTCCTCATCATGGAGAGTGCCGGGATGATGAAGATGGCCACCGGTGAGGGTTCCCCCCTCCGGCAGGGTGCCGGAACAGGGTCCCGATTGGTTTTTGGTGGCTACAGAGGCTTGCGACGGTGAAACTCCAGATCTATTCTCCGTTCTGAAAGTTTTAGGATACGTAGGTATATATGGGTGAAAGAAGTACGTCGGTGGACCGAAGAGGGGGCCACGAGGCAGGGGGCACGCCCTAGGGGGGCGCCCCCCACCCTCGTGGGCACCTCCCTTCTTTCTTGACGTGCACTCCAAACTTTTCCGGTAGCTTTCCTTCCAAAAATAACTTCTCCAGTTGATTTCATTCCGTTTCGACTCCGTTTGATATTCCTTTTCTTCGAAACACTGAAATAGGCAAAAAAACAGCAAGTCTGGGCTGGGCCTCCGGCTAATAGGTTAGTCCCAAAAGTAATATAAAAGTGGATAATAGAGCCCAATATTGTCCAAAACAGTAGATAACATAGCTGGGTATTGCAATCACTTGATTCAACTGGGAGTTAATCTTCCGGATGATAGCGTCATTGACAGAATTCTTCAATCACTGCCACCAAGCTACAAGAGCTTCGTGATGAACTATAACATGCAAGGGATGGATAAGAAGATTCCCGAGCTCTTCGCAATGCTCAAGGCTGCGGAGGTAGAAATCAAGAAGGAGCATCAAGTGTTGATGGTCAATAAGACCACCAGTTTCAAGAAAAAGGGCAAAGGGAAGAAGAAGGGGAACTTCAAGAAGAACAGCAAGCAAGTTTCTGTTCAAGAGAAGAAACCCAAGTCTGGACCTATGCCTGAAACGGAATGCTTCTACTGCAAGCAGACTGGACACTGGAAGCGGAACTGCCCCAAGTATTCGGCGGATAAGAAGGATGGCAAGGTGAACAAAGGTATATGTGATATACATGTTATTGATGTGTACCTTACTAGAGCTCGCCGTAGCACCTGGTTATTTGATACTAGTTTTGTTGCTAATATTTGCAACTCGAAACAGGGACTACGCATTAAGCGAACACTGGCTAAGGACGAGGTGACTATGCGCGTGGGAAACGGTTCCAAAGTCGATGTGATCGTCGTCGGCATGCTACCTCTACATCTACCTTTGGGATTAGTATTAGACCTAAATAATTGTTATTTGGTGCCAGCGTTGAGCATGAACATTATATCTGGATCTTGTTTGATGTGAGATGGTTATTCATTTAAATCAGAGAATAATGGTTGTTCTATTTATATGAGTAATATCTTGTATGGTCATGCACCCTTGAAGAGTGGTCTATTTTTTGATGAATCTCGATAGTAGTGATACACATATTCATAATGTTGAAGCCAAAAGATGCAGAGTTGATAATGATAGTGCAACTTATTTGTGGCACTACCGTTTAGGTCATATCGGTGTAAAGCGCATGAAGAAACTCCATACTGATGGACTTTTGGAACCACTTGATTATGAATCACTTGGTACTTGCGAACCGTGCCTCATGGGCAAGATGACTAAAATGCCGTTCTCCGGAACTATGGAGAGAGCAGCAGATTTGTTAGAAATCATACATACATATGTATGTGGTCCGATGAATGTTGAAGCTCGCGGCGGATATCGTTATTTTCTCACCTTCACAGATGATTTAAGCAGATATGGGTATATCTACTTAATGAAACATAAGTTTGAAACATTTGAAAAGTTCAAAGAATTTCAGAGTGAAGTTGAAAATCATCGTAACAAGAAAATAAAGTTCCTACGATCTGATCATGGAGGAGAATATTTGAGTTACGAGTTTGGTCTACATTTGAAACAATGCGGAATAGTTTCGCAACTCACGCCACCTGGAACACCACAACGTAATGGTGTGTCCGAACGTCGTAATCGTACTTTACTAGATATGGTGCGACCTATGATGTCTCTTACTGATTTACCACTATCATTTTGGGGTTATGCTTTAGAGACGGCTGCATTCACGTTAAATAGGGCACCATCGAAATCCGTTGAGACGACGCCTTATGAACTGTGGTTTGGCAAGAAACCAAAGTTGTCATTTCTTAAAGTTTGGGGCTGCGATGCTTATGTGAAAAAGCTTCAACCTGATAAGCTCGAACCCAAATCAGAGAAATGTGTCTTCATAGGATACCCAAAGGAGACTGTTGGGTACACCTTCTATCGCAGATCCGAAGGCAAAACATTCGTTGCTAAGAATGGATCCTTTCTAGAGAAGGAGTTTCTCTCGAAAGAAGTGAGTGGGAGGAAAGTAGAACTTGATGAGGTAACTGTACCTGCTTCCTTATTGGAAAGTAGTTCATCACAGAAACCGGTTCCTGTGACGTCTATACCAATTAGTGAGGAAGTTAATGATGATGATCATGAAACTTCAGATCAAGTTATTACTGAACCTCGTAGATCAACCAGAGTAAGATCCGCACCAGAGTGGTACGGTAATCCTATTCTGGAAGTCATGTTACTAGACCATGATGAACCTACGAACTATGAAGAAGCGATGGTGAGCCCAGATTTCGCAAAATGGCTTGAAGCCATGAAATCTAAGATGGGATCCATGTATGAGAACAAAGTGTGGACTTTGGTTGACTTGCCCGATGATCGGCAAGCCATTGAGAATAAATGGATCTTCAAGAAGAAGACTGACGCTGACGGTAATGTTACTGTCTATAAAGCTCGACTTGTTGCAAAAGGTTTTCGACAAGTTCAAGGGATTGACTATGATGAGACCTTCTCACTCGTAGCGATGCTTAAGTCTGTCTGAATCATGTTAGCAATTGCCGCATTTTATGATTATGAAATTTGGCAAATGGATGTCAAAACTGCACTCCTGAATGGATTTCTGGAAGAAGAGTTGTATATGATGCAACCAGAAGGTTTTGTCGATCCAAAGGGAGCTAACAAAGTGTGCAAGCTCCAGCGATCCATTTATGGACTGGTGCAAGCCTACTGGAGTTGGAATAAACGTTTTGATAGTGTGATCAAAGCATTTGGTTTTATACAGACTTTTGGAGAAGCCTGTATTTACAAGAAAGTGAGTGGGAGCTCTGTAGCATTTCTGATATTATATGTGGATGACATATTATTGATTGGAAATGATATAGAATTTCTAGATAGCATAAAGGGATACTTGAATAAGAGTTTTTCAATGAAAGACCTCGGTGAAGCTGCTTATATATTGGGCATCAAGATCTATAGAGATAGATCAAGACGCTTAATTGGACTTTCACAAAGCACATACCTTGACAAAGTTTTGAAGAAGTTCAAAATGGATCAAGCAAAGAAAGGGTTCTTGCCTGTGTTACAAGGTGTGAAGTTGAGTAAGACTCAATGCCCGACCACTGCAGAAGATACAGAGAAAATGAAAGATGTTCCCTATGCTTGAGCCATAGGCTCTATCATGTATGCAATGTTGTGTACCAGACCTGATGTGTGCCTTTCTATAAGTTTAGCAGGGAGGTACCAAAGTAATCCAGGAGTGGATCACTGGACAACGGTCAAGATCATCCTGAAATACCTGAAAAGTACTAAGGATATGTTTCTCGTTTATGGAGGTGACAAAGAGCTCATCGTAAATGGTTACGTTGATGCAAGCTTTGACATTGATACGGACGATTCTAAATCGCAAAGCGGATACGTGTTTACATTGAACGGTGGAGCTGTCAGTTGGTGCAGTTCTAAACAAAGCGTCGTGGCGGGATCTACGTGTGAAGCGGAGTACATAGCTGCTTCGGAAGCAGCAAATGAAGGAGTCTGGATGAAGGAGTTCATATCCGATCTAGGTGTCATACCTAGTGCATCGGGTCCAATGAAAATCTTTTGTGACAATACTGGTGCAATTGCCTTGGTGAAGGAATCCAGATTTCACAAGAGAACCAAGCACATCAAGAGACGCTTCAATTCCATCCGGGATCTAGTCCAGGTGGGAGACATAGAAATTTGCAAGATACATACAGATCTGAATGTTGCAGACCCGTTGACTAAGCCTCTTCCACGAGCAAAACATGATTAGCACCAAGGCTCCATGGGTGTTAGAATCATTACTATGTAATCTAGATTATTGACTCTAGTGCAAGTGGGAGACTGAAGGAAATATGCCCTAGAGGCAATAATAAAGTTATTATTTATTTCCTTATATCATGATAAATGTTTATTATTCATGCTAGAATTGTATTAACCGGAAACATAATACTTGTGTGAATACATAGACAAACAGAGTGTCACTAGTATGCCTCTACTTGACTAGCTCGTTGATCAAAGATGGTTATGTTTCCTAGCCATTGACATGAGTTTTCATTTGATTAACGGGATGACATCATTAGGAGAATGATGTGATTGACTTGACCCATTCCGTTCGCTTAGCACTCGATCGTTTAGTATGTTGCTATTGCTTTCTTCATGACTTATACATGTTCCTATGACTATGAGATTATGCAACTCCCATTTACCGGAGGAACGCTTTGTGTGCTACCAAACGTCACAACGTAACTGGGTGATTATAAAGGTGCTCTACAGGTGTCTCCGGAGGTACTTGTTGGGTTGGCGTATTTCGAGATTAGGATTTGTCACTCCGATTGTCAGAGAGGTATCTCTGGGCCCTCTCGGTAATGCACATCACTTAAGCCTTGCAAGCATTGCAACTAATGAGTTAGTTGCGGGATGATGTATTACAGAACGAGTAAAGAGACTTGCCAGTAACGAGATTGAACTAGGTATTGAGATACCGACGATCGAATCTCGGGCAAGTAACATACCGATGACAAAAGGAACAACATATATTGTTATGCGGTCTGACCGATAAAGATCTTCGTAGAATATGTGGGAGCCAATATGAGCATCCAGGTTCCGCTATTGGTTATTGACCGGAGACGTGTCTCGGTCATGTCTACATAGTTCTCAAACCCGTAGGGTCCGCACGCTTAATGTTTTGATGACGGTTATATTATGAGTTTATGAGTTTTGATGTACCGAAGGTTGTTCGGAGTCCCAGATGTGATCACGGACATGACGAGGAGTCTCGAAATGGTCGAGACATGAAGATTGATATATTGGAAGCCTATATTTGGATATCGGAAGTGTACCGGGTGAAATCGGAATTTTACCGGAGTACCGAGGGGTTACCGGAACCCCCCGGGGGCTTAATGGGCCATAGTGGGCCTTTGTGGAGAAGTGGAGAGGCGGCCAGGGTAGGGCCGCGCGCCCCTGCCCCCTAGTCCGAATAGGACAAGGAGAGGGGGCGGCGCCCCCCCCCTTTCCTTCCTCTCTCCCTCCTCTTTCCCCCTCCACTCCTAATCCAACAAGGAAAAGGGAGGGAGTCCTACTCCCGGTGGGAGTAGGTCTCCTCCTGGCGCGCCCCCTCCTGGCCGGCCGCACCTCCCCCCTTGCTCCTTTATATACGGGGGCAGGGGGCACCCTAGAGACACAACAATTGATCGTTTGATCTTTTAGCCGTGTGCGGTGCCCCCTCCACCATAGTCCACCTCGATAATACTGTAGCGGTGCTTAGGCGAAGCCCTGCGTCGGTAGAACATCATCATCGTCACCACGCCGTCGTGCTGACGAAACTCTCCCTCAACACTCGGCTGGATCGGAGTTCGAGGGATGTCATCGTGCTGAACGTGTGCTAAAGTCGGAGGTGCCGTGCGTTCGGTACTTGATCGGTCGGATCGTGAAGACGTATGACTACATCAACCGCGTTGTGCTAACGCTTCCGCTTTCAGTCTACGAGGGTACGTGGACACCACTCTCCCCTCTCATTGCTATCCATCACCATGATCTTGCATGTGCGTAGGAATTTTTTTGAAATTACTACGTTCCCCAACAATATATTCATGAAAACATAATAGGTTCAGATCTGAAATCATGGCACTCGGGCCCTAGTGACAAGCATTAAGCATAGCAAAGTCATAGCAACATCAATCTCAGAACATAGTGGATACTAGGGATCAAACCCTAACAAAACTAACTCGATTACATGATAGATCTCATCCAACCCATCACTGTCCAGCAAGCCTACGATGGAATTACTCACGCACGGCGGTGAGCATCATGAAATTGGTGATGGAGGATGGTGATGATGACGACGGCGACGGATTCCCCTCTCCGAAGCCCCGGACGGACTCCAGATCAGCCCTCCCGAGAGGTTTTAGGGCTTGGCGGCGGCTCCGTATCGTAAAACGCGATGAATCATTCTCTCTGATTTTTTCTCCCCGAAAGTGAATATATGGAGTTGGAGTTGAGGTCGGTGGAGCGTCAGGGGGGCCACGAGGTAGGGGGCGCGCCCAAGGGGGCGGGCGCGCCCCCCACCCTCGTGGGCAGGGTGTCGGCCCCCTGACATGGATTTTTCTTCCAGTATTTTTTATATTTACCAAAAAGACGTTCCGTGGAGTTTCAGGTTATTTCGAGAACTTTTGTTTCTGCACATAAATAACACCATGGAAAGTCTGCTAAAAACAGCGTCAGTCCGGATTAGTTTCATTCAAATCATGCAAGTTAGATTTCAAAACAAGGGCAAAAGTGTTTGGAAAAGTAGATACGACGGAGACGTATCACCAACCCAAATGCAAAACTAGGCGGACGCCGGGCGGACGGCCGACCCAAACGGATAAAAAGCGGACAAATGCGTCGTCCGTTTGGGTCGGCCCGTTGGAGTTGCTCTAATTAAGTAGATTTGAGAAAGCATTGCGTGATTGAAAATGAAAAACAGCGTGATTCGGACTGCGTTGGAATTGGATCGTAGCTTCACGTAGCAGGTGTTGAGGTAACAAATCGTTCTCGGCAAAACGAATTTTGCACCTATTTTCTGGTCAACATTGCCTATTTTCCTTAAGAGCAACTCTAGCAGACCCCGCATCCCGCCCCGACCCGTAAAATAACTGCCAAAATGCGGGCCGGGGCGGAAAAACCCGCCCGATCAGACCCCGCATCCCGCCCCGACCCGTAAAATAACTGCCAAAATGCGGGCCGGGGCGGAAAAACCCGCCCGATCAGACCCCGCATCCCACCCCGGCCCGCAAAAATTTTTAGGGGGCATGGCAAAATCCCGAGCCCAACCCGGGAAAACGCAGGTTTCCCCCTCGCGGCTGCGGTGCCCTACATATAAGCGGAAGCGGTTGGTGGGGGGACATTTCATCCCGCGCTTTCTCCCACCAACCACCTCTCCTCTCCCCTCTTGAGCTGTCGCCGGCCGGCGCCCAAGATTCCGACGACCGCAGCCGGCAGGAGCACGACGGAAGGCCGCCACGCGCACGAGGCCTCCCCCCTGCGTCGGCGGGCCGCCGGATTTGCAGATCTGCGGCACTTCATCGCGAGCACGACGGGGTACGTGCACTTGCCGTAGCTCGTTTCACAGTTCATTCTTTAGCTAAATTGCGGTGGCTCACTTCGTGCTTGCTCATTCTTTTGTGTAGGACGAAGGATGCTCATTTTGGTTTTGGGAAGGGCAATACGTTGATTTGTTGATAGAAAGAAATTTAATAGATGTTAGTGCACTCCTTGGTACAATCGAAGGCAATGATGCGGCTGCATGTGCAACTAGAGGGGAAGCAACATCTACTTCTTCCGAACCAAAGATGAAGAAAGAAGAATGCAAAATCAAGAATCCACAGATCAACAACGAATGCATGGAGAAGATATTAGTCAACTAGTGGGAGCAGTTATGGAAATTGGAAATCTTCTAAAATGCATTCTTGTAGTTCTTGTTTTCTTTGGTCTTGCTATTCTAGCAAAGATTTGGTGATGCTTTTTGTATCCAATGTTGTTATAAAACAAAGCAATGCAATATGCTAGATCAAATTGAGTTGCAAATTTAAGTTTTGCGGGTCGGGAGGAGATGCGCCAGATCAGACGCCGCAACCCCAACCCGTAAAAAAGCATATTCTGGGAATATCCTTTTTTACGGATCCATTATACGGGGTCTGCAACTACGGCCGTCCGCGCCGACCCACAAAGACGTTTTTCCGCGAACTGCAAAAACGTTTCGTGGGTCGAAAGGATGCGGGGTCTGCTAGAGTTGCTCTAATTCATTATCTGATAAGGCCTCACCCCACCTATTCATTTCCTTTCTATTCTCAATAAACTGAAAAAGAATGTTTTTATGTGGATATTTGCCCCCTTCCCAACCGAGTTCTTACACCGTTAAAATAAGTGGTAGTATCAAAATTCACTGATGTCACCCGCAAAAAAAAGGGAAAATTAACAGTGATGTGATGACGCCTAAGGTAAACATAGGTAAAACTGCCAAAATGACACCCTCAAGTCTCCAATGCAGATTTTTTTAGACTG
Source organism: Triticum urartu (assembly GCF_056163025.1). Taxonomy (NCBI): domain Eukaryota; kingdom Viridiplantae; phylum Streptophyta; class Magnoliopsida; order Poales; family Poaceae; genus Triticum; species Triticum urartu. Next base: position 176,700,510 of record NC_141879.1, read on the forward strand.
AGGCATAAGCTTTGCCTCAGTCATTAATTTTTTTATGGCAGCCTCATCCATTAACTAAGAAGTATAAAGTTTGTTACACACCACCCTATATCCACTGAAGTTTGAGGGCAGCCTTATTCAATTGTTTTGCACCCACGATAACCCAAAATATAGCATCCCTTTTGTTGACTCTGAAGATGACCGGTGCCGGTGTTGATTTGTGCCGGAGCACATGAGCATTTTTCTCATTCCAAATGGTCCAACCAATATGTAATGCAGTTTCACACGCCTTTTTTTCTTCTTCTAATAATTGAACTATTTGAGATGTTTGGGAAAAAAAGCCAGTGCTCATATCAAATCCTCATGAAGAACACTGAAGAATCAACCCCATGCCTGAATAGAGTACTGAGCAAATGACTAAATGAAAATACTCTTTGATGAACGGACTTTAATTCTTTTCGGTCCAAATCGAGCATAATGAAAATGAGGGTGTGTGCTCTAAGAACTACAATATTCTTTTAAACAAATGTAACACATTTTCCTTCTCCCCACAAAGCGCCCCTCCCCCCTGCGTCGCTCTCCCGAGGGCGACTCGGGGGCGACCTAGGGTTCCCTCGCGCCGCCACCTCCCCCTTTCCCTCCTCCTCGCCGCTGCCGGAGGCGGTCGCCGGGGCCCCCGTGCGGCTGCCTGTGAGGGCGGCAGTGAGGCCTCTGGCCGCTCCCTTTCGGTGGTGAGGGCCCAGATCTGAGGCGGCGGCCTCGCTGGTGCGGACGGTGCTCCTCCGGCGCCGGGGAGTGCTCGTCGGTGAGGTCGGCCGGGTCCCCTCGGCTGTGCGGGCAGCGAGGTCCCGGTGGGCGCTGGTCGTGGCGCGGGGAAGCCCCGGGCTCCCCTCGTCAGATCTGAGGCGTTCTGGTCCGCTCATGACGCATGACCTCCGGCCGGCCTGGATCTCCGGCGTGCACGCGCCTGCTGATGGTGTGGCTGGTTCGGAGGTGGCGGCAGGGTGCTTGGCAGGGGGAAACCCTTGGCCGCCGGTGGCGGTCACGGCGTCGATGGCGTCCCGGACGCCATTCCCTCCTTGGTGGCGGCGCCGAGGCTCAACTTCCCCTGCCTCCCCCCTTCCCCTGCGCCCGGGTGAAAACCCTAGCCCCGGTGGCTAAGCGGCGGCGGCGCCACAGCGTCGTCACCTTCTTGAAGGCGCCGACTTGGGCATGGGGATGTTGGGCGTGTATGGCGAGCTTGTCTGGTTCCTGGTGGCGGCCCGTCCGGCCGTGTCTCCGATGGGGACCTCACCCTTCCTTACCTTGTACCTGCCGTGGTGGAACGGTACTTCATCTCCCACATTGATGGCGCCGGAGATCGGCGGCATGGCGTTGTGGAGGCTCGGCGTCCGATGCGCGGAGATGGACTCGCGCAGGAGGAGGTAGCTGTCTGGCGTCATGGTGATGTCGATGGCAGAGTGGCCAGACAAGGTAGAAGCCTCAGTATTATCTGAAGACGGACCTGTGGAAGATGGCTCCGACGACACATGAGTGCGTCTGACCGGATTGTGCCCTAGACCCGGTATGGGGCTCGGCTGGGGTTTCCGGCTTTTGATGTTAGGTTTAGGTGAGTGGTTTGGGTAGTGGCCCAGCTAGCATCCCTTCATCATATGGATAGGAGTAGTGGCATATGTTGGCAAGATGATAGATTCAGGTATATTATTTGTAATACTTTGTAAGGTCCTCAAGAATAATCAATAAAATGGCCGTATGTATCTCCTAGATGCAGAGGCCGGGGTCATCCTTCTTTTCTAAAAAAAAATTGTAACACATTTTAGATCACTACTTGAAGTACGATGTAACGAGCCTATGGCGATCATCCTTGCAGTAGCAGGAGGACGGCGGTGGGTTCGACGCCGTGCCTTTACGGTCCAGTCCAGATCGAGCATCGTAGGATGGCGTAGCCAACACCTGCAAAGTGTCATTGCTTAAGCCTAACTCTAGCGCTAAGTGCTAACGACCTGGCATATCTAGGATAACCACTGGTAATTATTTTATGACTACAATGTTAGACCACATTTGAATTAAAAATACATTAATGCATAATAAATCAAAACAACATAAATGAAAAAGGCTGGCTTTACTAAAAGTTTGACCAGACTTTTCAGAGTTTACATGTATGGCAGATTATGGTAATTGATCGTGTTTGTCTAACCAGTTTTTGTAAGCTTAATTAATGTGGCTAACTAGACGTTTTTTGCCTAGTTTACAACATCAAATTACGCAAAAAAAAAGTTTGCCACATCAAAGTTCAAAAATTATAAACTGAACTGATTTTTTTCCAGAGTTAAGATTCAGTGGCTATGAAGATTGAAAGTTACTAGTGCATGGTATGCCAAGTAAAACAAAGCAGAGTAATTCGTGGAAAGGAAAATGCATGGTCGACATCTTCCAAACAAATCAAATGCATAAGGCCAAAATATAATTATCATCGTACGTGACAAGAGGCGTCAAATCGAGAGGACATAATAAACAGCATACAAGTGACATCACACGCACGCGGCACGAACTCGAAAGCAATTGCTCACCTGTCACGCGCTGATCATCCGTATTAGTCGGCCGACACCAGAAGTTCATATGGTCAATGATACTACCGCGCAACGACTATTTGTCAATGTCCCCTTTTTTTTATTTAATCGAAGATCCTGATTTGGTTGTCGATGAAGCAGCAGAAGCCTGAGTATCTGGGGCTAATAACAGCCTAAAAATTCTGGAAATGTCAAGTTGGTGCTGGGACGGACACACCAGCTATGTACTTGGCTTGTGCCACGCTCAATGCAGGATCATGACCAGCTTTTTTCATACCAAACTACAAAGAGAAGAGAGACAGAGCCGAACACCTGATCTGGGTCATGATCCTGCCGCGCAACGAGCATTTGTCAATGTCCATTTAACCATTTTGTTATCAAACGGATCCAGATTTGGTTCTCGACAAAGAAGAAGTCTGAGTACCCGAGGCTAGCTAAAAGCCTATAGACGCTGAAAATAACAATTATTGGCTGAAAATAACAATTATTGGAGTCAACGTTCTTGATGCATTTCCATTACCAGTCTGTACAAAGAAGAGAAGTTCACTGCTGCTGCTGATGAAGGTAGAAATCTGGTCGACGTCGACGAGTTGCCGTTTGCGTACAGCGAAACGAAGGAAGGAGAAGGCTCTTGCACAGATGTATCTACCCCGGTGTGGTGACAGGTTCAGGTGATCCTGAGAGCATCTCCATCCGTTCGGCCCCCCAAGGCGCCGAAAAAGAGCGGCCTGGGGGCGAGCCGGCGCTAGATCGCCCCCTGGGGTTCGGTTCGCTCCCAGTCACGCGCCCACGGTCGGCGCGGGTTCGGCGAAGTTCGTTTCAATTTTTTTGCAAACTTGGCGATTTTTGCATGAACTCGGCCAATTTTCGATGAAATTTATACAAAAACTTAAAAACATGCATGAACTAACTTAAAAACGAACTAAAAAGACTAGCCGCTGCCGCCACCGTCGCCGCCGCCGCCGTCTACATGCCGAGAAGCCTGTAGAAGCGGGTGTAGTCGCCGCCGTTGTCGTTGTCGTCGTCGTCGTCGTCGCGCGCCTCACCTGCGGCGTCCCTGCTGCATCCCTCGCCGGGGTCGCCAACATCGCTTGACGGCCCGGCCTCGCCCTCGTCGTCGCTCTCGATGATGATAACGACGCCCTCCTCGGCGACGCTCCTCGGCGCGGCTACGGGCCTGGGTCTCCAGGTATGCCCGACGCTGGCGGCGCACCTGCTCGCGGACGTAGTCCTCCCTCGCCCATTTAAGGGCGGACTCGTCGGGAGGGGGGGGGGGGAGGGGGGCAACCATGCCGGCGTGCTCCGGCTTCACGGGGAGCATGTCCGGCCCGGGCTTCGGCCGGACCAGGCGGAGGGAGCGCCTCGTCGGTGCCGTCGCAGGCGAGGGCTCGTTGATGACGAGGGCGCCGCTGCGAGCACGACGCCCGAGCGGGTGTCTCCTCCGGCTTGGGCTTGACGGGGCGGAGGGCCGGCGAGTCGGAGCCCGACGACGAGGACGACCCCGGCTTCATTCGCCGCGGCATTCAGGAACTGCCGCGGCGGCGAGAGAAGGAGGGCCGCGTCGGGTACTCCAGCCGCGGCACATTGCCGGTCTCGATGTGGTCGAGGACGGCGTCGAGTGTGCGGCCGGGGACGCCCCACCACTCGCGCCGTCCTTCGGAGTTGAGGCGGCCGCGGGGGAGATGCCGTTGACGGAGGCGATCTGCTCCTCGCGGCGGCGCTGGAAGTACAGCGTCCACAGTGTTTCGCTGTCGGGCGCGTACCTCGGCTCGTTCCGCTGCTCCTCCGTCAACGAGGAGCAGATGCGGGCGATCTCCGCCCGCTGTGCTGCCCCTTCGGGCACCGGCGGTACAGGGACGCCAGCGGTGCTCAGTCTCCACGAACCAGGCACGTGCATGTCGGGGGGCGCCGGGTACTCGGCCTCGTACAGAAGCCGCGCCTCCGGCTCCTGGAGGTGTCGGCGGCCGAAGCCGTTCGCCGCTGCGCCGTCGCCTGGGTATCTCTCCGCCATGGTTTCGTTTGTCGGCGGGCAGGGGAGTGGTGGGAGAGCTCGCCGGCGGGGAAAAGGCTTTCACTGGAGGTAGAGGGGGAGGTTGTGGCGCTCACCGGCGGGGAGGGGCGCCTTTTATAGCCGAAGCAGGCTGGCCGGGGGGGGGGGGGGGGGGGGCATGCGGGCGAACGCGTGGGGCATGCGGGTGGGACGCGCGTCGGTGGCGTCTTCACTGCGTCGCCGGTGAGGCATCAATGGAGGCCGACCGGCGTGGCAGCCTTCGCATTGATTCCCGCGGGAACCGAGGCGATGAGGTCGACGAAGCGGCTATCTCACTGACTCGGCGGGCCCGCGGCTGTTTCGCGCCAAAACACTAGCCCCCGGGCGCCCCCCGGCGTGTCGGGTTCGACTAGGGTCCGCCGGCGCTGATTTCGGCCCAAGCCGGCGAAAAACGGGCTCCTGAGGACGCGACTAGGCCGTTTTTTCGGCGCCGGCACAAAAAAATCGCCTGAGAAGGCCGTTCTGGGGGCGCGGCTGGAGATGCTCTGAGATGACGGGTGTAGCGGCCACCGGCCAGATCGCAGCGTTGCGTTGCAGCTTCCACCTGTTGATCGCTTTCAGGGGAAAGAGAGACGGAGCGGAAGGTGAGGCATTGCTTTCGTGGATCTTTGTGGAATAATTAATAAAGATATTTGTATGCATCGATTGATGCAGAGGCCGAGGGTTTAACCTTCTTTTAAAAAAAGGCCTTCCTTCATGGATACATGACCGATGAATGTCATCGTTGATTTCATTTTATTTCATCGTTTTTCTTAGATTATGTCGTCGTAGATTTCTTTGTTGCCAGAGGAGAATAATTGTTTGGTGAGTGAGCCTTTTCATCACGCAGCATCAACGAACAAGCGTTTTGCCACGACCACAAAGCTAGCCTCAGTTAATCATGCCGACAAAGGAATCGAGTGGAGCAGCTTTTGGTAAAGAACTAAAATGAGGCCTTTTGGAGGCTTGATCTAACTCCAATGTTTGTTTACTAGTACTCCATCCATTTTTAAATATTTGTGTTTCTAAAATTTTTAAATAGATTATCACATATTTTAAAATGTAGATTCATTTATTTTGCTTCGTATGTAGTCATTTGTTGAAATCTCTAAAAAAACAGATATTTAAGAACGGAGGGAGTAACAGGAGTATATAATTACGCGAAAAGGACGTCAACTTTTCAGCCGCACATATGCATATACTCCAAAAGAGGCATGCAAGCACGCACCTAACCTCTTAATTAGTTCTCCATCATTCATATGATTATTAGCCTCGTAGTACTGCAGCTATTTAGTACTCACTCAGTCCGAAAATAAGTAAAAAGTTGAAGTCGAGAGGGAATATATCTATATAGCTATTCGGGGTGTCGAGACATGAAGCAAAATCATGCAGGTGTCGGCCTCCCCATTGACGGCGTTCCGTACCCTCATGCTCCCGGCTGGATCATGAGAAACCGGAAAGCGAGCAAGCACATGCGGCGGAGAGCGAGGGTGCATGCATGGCATGCACGGGGAGCACGCATCATTGGCGCTGCCGTCCATGTGACCTCTTGTGATGATTAACCATGGCGGCGTTGCCAGGATTAGTACTAGACACAGTGGCGGCATGATCCAGTGTCCTCCGGCCGGCGGCGCCCTGCAACATGGTTTTGCGGTTGCAGTGCAAGACTGCAACATGATTAGTGAAGAAAAGGCTGCCGGGCCAGCTCAGCTCAGCCGGCTTGCCCAAGCAACTCTTGTTCTTATTCGTGTCTCCTGAATCACAGACCAATGGCAACTGGGTTTATATGTAGCTTTTGAAGAACTTTCGGATGATTTAGGTAGACCAGGAGCTACTGTCTAATGCTGTGAGAAGAATGGTCGGCGGCGCACACTTGTGGTGAAAGACACTAGCATTTCTCTCATTCAAAATGATCCAACATGCGAGCATTGTGAGGGAGGCCATTACTTTTCGATGAGGCATATGCATTTCGGACATGTTGATCCACCACTCCTTGATGATCCTTCTTGGTGGGTATTTATGCTCGTTCATTTTTGGTGATTCTAAATTTACAAGAATTACCAAAGGCCACTTCAGCCTACATGTTTTTTTAACGTTTGCCTGAATAGCACTTTTGTTGGTCCAAATTATAGCTACTCTGCTGGAGCTGCTCTTCAGATGCGGAGGGATCACACAGGCATGCTAGAAGACCTAGATGCCAAGATCCACGTCCCCGTTGAACAAACCTGGTGGATGTGGATCCCTTCCTATACATGCAATTCAATTTGTACTGATCCTCGCACCTATTCCTGAACAGTTTTTACTTCCCAGCACTGGCCCACCTTGCACCTTGCACACTAGCGGGGCATGTGAGAGCGATGCAAATTTTCAGGACAGGGACTACTAGTTTGGTCCCGCGCTGGGTGAACTGGAGAGCCGCTGCTGTGCGCTCCATTCCGGCATTCCCTGCAGGGGGCGAATGGAAGCGATGTTTTTGTACGCAAGCCGCGCAAACGGCCAAGCGGGAGGCGATTTCCGTGCCACATGCGGTGCCCGGTGCCATGGGAAGGAAGGCAGCGCCACATGCGGCACCTGGTCCTCGGCCGGATCGTGCACCGGTACGGCTAAGATGCATATGAGAGGCCGGGCATGGACGTGCCTATCCGTAGGATTTGGGTGTTGGATGCATGCTCTCGTTCGGATAAGTACGTGATTGCCGGTTTGTAAATAGTGGAGTAGCACGCAGTTTTGCTTTGCTTTCTGGGCAGAGGATACCGGTTTTTTCTTCCCTCGCTGATTTTAAGTAGTACGAGAGATTCTCTCGTGAAAAAAAAATACATGTTCGGTGTTGAAACATGCGTGTTGGTGATCAAATGTGCGGTACGTTCTTTTTCATATATATTGTTTGCACCACATCATCGAAAAAAGGAAAACAAATTTAGTAAAACATTTTTTTAGATAAAAGGCCATAGCCCGACTTTATAGATAAAGCCACCAGGCAGAGTTAACATAGACCCAAAAGGCCAGCACGAGAACACAAAGTATCAACCCAGATAACACGGGGGGGGGGGGGGGGGGGGAGTCTAAATACATGGCTCACAGGCCAGTACACGGCACGCAGGCCGGAGGAAGAAAAGATAGCGAAGCAGAACAGCAGCGCCTACGAGCCTGCTTGGACTGGAGAGATGGAAATAGCAGAATTTCAGATCTTGGCCAGCATGGTGTCGAAAGCGTCCCTGTCCTCCTCCTTAGTCAATAATCTCCACTGCTGCAGGAATATATAAGTCTTAAATAAGCAATCAGCAGGCTTAGCAGGGAAAACATGTTCGATAGTAAATTTATTCCTTGTCGTCCACAAGGACCAGCACATGGCAGCGAAGCCCACCCAAAACAGTCTCCTCTGGGCCCCAACCAAAGAGTTGGCCAAGATGCGCAAGTCAGCGAAGGAGGTCGGAGCCCAGGAAACATGCATCCTGAATCTGATGCAACACCAAAACAACTTAGCCAAAACACAATTGAAGAAAATATGAGGCGTGTCTTCTCCCAAACCACAAAGCGCACAACAATCAGAGCCCGTGCCATTACGTTTGTGAATTTGGTCACCCGTAGGCAGACGCCCACGAGAGGCTTGCCAGAGGAAAACCTTAATCTTAGGAGGAATATGAGCCCTCCAAATCCACTTAAATTTGGAGGTGATGGACCCAGCCATGAGCTTGCTATAAAGGGATTTAACCGAGAAACGAGCTGAGGGAGAGTGGGGCCAAACAATCGTGTCTTCCTCCTCCGAGAGCGAAGGGAAGAGGGCAGCAAGGCGCTGCCAGTCTTCCAACTCTTCGGGAGAAAGAGAACAACGCAGATGCAAGTCCCAATTATTCGATGCAAGCTCAAAGATTGAGATCTCAGGGTCCGGGCAGTAAGAAAAGAGAACAGGAAAGGTAGAGGCCAGCGAGGAGGAGCCGCACCACCAATCAAGCCAGAACCTGGTGGACTTACCATTGCGAACAACAAATTTGACAAGGCTTTGAAAAATAGGCCGAAGTTTAACAAGATCACGCCAGAACTGAGATGCCCCCGAGGCGCGGGCAAACATAGGACTAGTAGAGGGAAAGTACTTCGCTTTGAGGATGCTGAACCAGAGGGGCTTGTCCTGGGGGATGGTCATGATCTTCCACCACCGTTTCATGATTAGGCATTTGTTCATAACAAGAGTGTTAATGATGCCCAGCCCCCCAAGGCTTTTAGGCTTACAAATGAGATCCCATTTGACCAAATGATACTTGCGCTTGTTATCAGTCGCGTTCCAATAAAAGGCACCTCTATGTTTGTCAAAGCCAGCATGGGTGCCCATCGAAAGGAGGTAAAATCCCATCAAGAACATCGGGAGAGAAGAGAGATAGGCGTTAATCAAGGCCACTTTGCCCGCCTGAGTGTTATATCTGCCCCTCCAGGGCATAACACGATTACCAACCTTGGCCACCGCAGGAGCAAAGTCTTTAGCATAAAGCTTGTCAGATGTAATAGGCAGACCCAAATACTTGATAGGGAAAGATCCAAGAGAGCAATTTAGTAAGCGAGCCACCCTTAAGGCCTCGGTGCCCGTAACACCAGTGACAATAACTTCTTTTAGAAAAGTTAATCTTAAGCCCCGAGAGAGATTCGAAACAGAGGAGAAGAAATTTGAGGTGGGCGATGCAGTGATCATTCAATTCCACTAAGATGATAGTATCGTCTGCTTGCATAATCCCTTCCGGAATGAGGTGAGAACTAACAGGAGAGATATGGCCGGCCTCCGCAGCTCTAGATAGGATGTTAGAAAGAGCATCCGCAACAAAGTTAAAGAGGATGGGCGAGGTCGGGTCGCCTTGCCGGAGACCTCTAGAGTTCTTAAAGAAGTTACTAACTTTCCCATTAACATTAATAGAAGTATGACCCCCCATGACTAACTGCATGATACGGTGAACTACCCCACTCTCAAAGCCTTTGGCCAGAAGGACTTGTTTAAGGAAGCCCCAACTTACCAAATCGTAAGCCTTTTCAAAATCTAATTTAAGAATTACTGCCTTGTTCCCAGATTTATGAATATCATGGATAATTTCGTGAAGACAAAGAACCCCATCCAGGATGAAGCGACCCTTGATAAAAGCAGACTGAGTAGGAGAAAGGGTTCGATGAGCCACCGGGGTAAGGCGAGTAGCCAAACATTTGGCAGGAAACTTGGCAAAATTATTAATGAGCGCAATAGGTCTAAACTGAGAGATTAGATCAGCACCCTTAATCTTAGGGATGAGAGAGATAACCGCATAATTGAGCCTGGAAATATCTACTGTCCCCAGACAATAGCCTTGAATGACTTCACAAATAAGCTCTTTAAGAATAGGCCAGAACTTTTTAAAGAAGGGGATAGAAAAACCATCTGGGCCAGAGGCAGAGTTAGGGTTCGCTTTATTAATCGCTAAGAAGATCTCCTCTTCAGAGTAGGGGATTGAGGGAGTCCTGGATTAGGGGGTGTTCGGGTAGCCGGACTATACCTTCAGCCGGACTCCTGGACTATGAAGATACAAGATTGAAGATTTCGTCCCGTGTCCGGATGGGACTTTCCTTGGCGTGGAAGGCAAGCTTGGCGATGTGGATATTCAAGATCTCCTACCATTGTAACCGACTTTATGTAACCCTAACCCTATCCGGTGTCTATATAAACCGGAGGGTTGTAGTCCGTAGGCAATCAACTCCATACACAACAATCATACCATAGGCTAGCTTCTAGGGTTTAGCCTCCTTGATCTCGTGGTAGATCTACTCTTGTACTACCCATATCATCAATATTAATCAAGCAGGAGTAGGGTATTACCTCCATCGAGAGGGCCCGAACTTGGGTAAAAAACATCGTGTCCCTTGTCTCCTGTTACCATCCGGCCTTGACGCACAGTTCGGGACCCCCTACCCGAGATCCGCCGGTTTTGACACCGACATTGGTGCTTTCATTGAGAGTTCCTCTGTGTCGTCGCCTTTAGGTCCAATGGCTCCTTTGATCATCAACAACGATACGGTCCAGGGTCAGACTTTTCTCCCCAGACAGATCTTCGTCTTCGGCGGCTTCGCTCTGCGGGTCAATTCGCTCGGCCACCTGGAGCAGATCGAAAGCTATGCCCCTGGCCATCAAGTCAGGTTCGGAAGCTTAAACTACACGGCTGACATCCGCGGAGACTTGATCTTTGACGGATTCGAGCCACAGCCAAGCGCGCCGCACTGTCTCGATGGGCATGATATAGCTCTGCCGCCGAACAGCGCCTTGGAGGCCGCACACGCATCGGTTTCGACCATTGATTCGGAGCCTACTGCGCCGATCGAGGATCAGCGGTTGGACGCTGCCTCAGGGGCTGCGATCTCAGAGGCGATCGAGCCGAACTCCAGCCCCGCACTCCGCATGGCCCGTGACTCCGAGGAGCCGGATTCCTCTCCAAGCCCCGAGCCCCCCGCGCCCCTGCCGATCGAATCCGATTGGGCGCTGATAATGGAGTTCACCGCCGTGGACATCTTTCAGCACTCGCCCTTCGGCGACATCCTGAATTCTCTAAAGTCTCTCTCTTTATCAGGAGAGCCCTGGCTGGACTATGGTCAGCAAGGTTGGGATACGGATGATGAAGAAATTCAAAACCCACCCACCACCCACTTCGTAGCCACTGTCGATGACTTAACCGACATGCTTGACTTCGACTCCGAAGACATCGACGGCATGGACGACGATGCAGGAGACGAACAAGAACCAGCACCTGTAGGGCGCTGGAAGGCCACCTCGTCATATGACATATATATGGTGGATACTCCAAAAGATGGAGATGGCGATGGAACAGTGGGGGGTGACGCCCCCAAGAAACAGGCAAAGCGCCGGCGTCAGTGGCGCCGCTCTAAATCCCGCCAAAGCAAAAACGGTGATTCCGGCACGGGAGATAATACTACCCCGGATAGCACCGAAGAACACCCACCCCAGTAAGATTCGGCACAGGAAGATGGAGAAGCCAGCCCTCATGAGAGAGCGGCAGACCGAGAGGTCGAGGATGATAACTATACGCCTCCCTCCGAAGACGAGACAAGCCTCGATGACGACGAATTCGTCATACCATTAGACCCCGCCGAACAAGAGCGTTTTAAACGCAGGCTTTTAGCCACGGCAAGCAGCCTCAAGAAAAAGCAGCAACAGCTTAGAGCTGCCCAAGATTTGCTAGCTGACAGATGGACTGAAGTCCTTGCGACCGAAGAGTATGAACTCGAACGCCCCTCCAAGAGTTACCCGAAGCGCAGGCCGCTACCCCGATCAGAGGAGGAAGCACCTACATCACCAACGCATGACATGGCAGACCGGCCACCTAGCGGCCGCGACAGAGAGGCCTCTCGGCCCTCCACCCAAGCCATGCCCCGACGCCGCTCAACTAAGGCACAGGAAAATGCGCCCGACCTGCGAGACATACTGGAGGATAAGGCAAGACAAACAAGATCGATCTACGGATCGCGCAGGCGCCCTACGGCATGTGACAATGATCTTCACTCCGGATACAACAAATCTGGCCGGGCCGAACACAACAGACATAGCTCCTCCGAGCTGCGTCGTGATATAGCCCAGTACAGAGGCGCTGCACACCCGCTATGCTTCACGAATGAAGTAATGGATCATAAAATCCCAGAGGGTTTCAAACCCGTAAACATCGAATCATACGATGGCACAACAGATCTGGCGGTATGGATCGAGGATTATCTTCTTCATATCCACATGGCACGCGGCGATGATCTACATGCCATCAAATACCTCCTGCTCAAACTTAAAGGACCGGCCCGGCATTGGCTTAACAGCTTGCCAGCAGACTCAATCGGTTCTTGGGAGGACCTGGAAGCCGCATTCCTCGACAACTTCCAGGGCACTTACGTGCGACCGCCGGATGCCGACGACTTAAGCCAAATAATTCAGCAGCCAGAGGAAACGGCCAGACAATTCTGGACACGGTTCCTAACAAAGAAAAACCAGATAGTCGACTGTCCGGACGCAGAGGCCCTAGCAGCCTTCAAGCATAACATCCGCGACGAGTGGCTTGCCCGGCACCTGGGACAGGAAAAGCCGAAATCTATGGCAGCCCTCACGACACTCATGACCTGCTTTTGCGCGGGTGAAGACAGCTGGCTAGCTCGCAGTAACAACTTATCAAAGAACCCTGGTAATTCGGATACCAAGGACAAAAGTGGCAGGACACATCGAAATAAGCAAAAACGCCGCGTTAACAGCGACAGCAATGAAGACACGGCAGTCAATGCCGGATTCAAAGGCTATAAATCCGGTCAGCGGAAAAAGCCATTCCAAAAGAATACTTAGGGCCCGTCCAGTTTGGACCGAATACTCGATCGCTTGTGCCAGATACATGGCACCCCCGAAAGGCCAGCCAATCACACTAACAGGGATTGTTGGGTGTTCAAGCAGGCAGGCAAGTTAAGGGCCGAAAACAGAGACAAGGGGCTGCACAGCGACGACGAGGAGCCCAAGCCGCCGAACAACAATGGACAGAAGGGCTTTCCCCCACAAGTGCGGACAGTGAACATGATATACGCAACCCACATTCCCAAGCGGGAGCGGAAGCGTGCGCTATGGGACGTATACGCGATAGAGCCAGTCGCCCCAAAGTTCAACCCATGGTCCTCCTGCCCGATCACTTTTGATCGAAGGGACCATCCCACTAGCATCCGTCATGGTGTCTTCGCCGCATTGGTTCTCGACCCAATCATCGACGGATTTCATCTCACAAGAGTCCTCATGGACGGCGGCAGTAGCCTGAACCTGCTTTATCAGGATACAGTGCGGAAAATGGGCATAGATCCCTCAAGGATTAAGCCCACAAGAACGACCTTTAAAGGCGTTATACCAGGTGTAGAAGCCAACTGTACAGGCTCAGTAACACTTGATGTGATCTTCGGATCCCCGGACAATTTCCGAAGAGAAGAGTTAATCTTCGATATAGTCCCGTTTCGCAGTGGCTATCACGCCTTGCTCGGACGAACCGCATTCGCAAAGTTCAATGCGGTGCCGCACTACGCATATCTCAAGCTAAAGATGCCAGGCCCTCGAGGAGTAATTACGGTCAACGGAAACACCGAACGGTCCCTCCGTACGGAGGAGCATACAGCGGCTCTCGCAGCGGAGGTACAAAGTAGCCTTCTCAGGCAATTCTCCAGTCCGGCCATTAAAAAGCCAGACACTGCCAAGCGCGCCCGGAGTAACCGACAGCAGGACCGCCTGGCACACTCTGAGCAAGCATAGCAATGCGGCCCCAACCCCAGCTTTCGCAACATAGCGAAACCAATACCTCGCATACATAACTACGCCCTGGAAATACCATGGGCACAGGGGAAGGGGCACAATAACGGCACGCCCAAAATACGGCTTAAAACGTACTAGGGGCTCCCGGATTCTTTTTTTAATTTTTTCTTACTTTCAGGACTCCATACTTCGGACGACCTGTTAGGCAATTCGACTTCCGCACAAACGATGCAAGATCCAGGGAGGCAGACAAGCCATGCCGCATTATGGAACTCCCAGGTGGTCTCTGTTACGAGCGGTATACCTGTTTTAAATACAATTCCGCGGCCTGCCCCTGGTTAGGACATACTGAATAGTCCAATATCTTTTGCTTACCGCACTATTTGTATCATTCGGCTTTGATAAATAGCCTCTCTATAAACAATGCTTAGCTTCTTGTCTATTTTTTTGCATTATTTTCTTTTCATATATATGTTCATTAATGACATGTTGCACCCGTACACGGTGGTACGGCAAATACGCCAGGGGCTTCAGTACCATTCAATATGGCGTGAGAAGTCCGTACACTTTCACAAGTGCGGCACCCCGAACTTATAGCACTATATGCATCGGCTCCGAATCATGATTTGGGTCAATAGTTGGGTTTGCCCGGCTCCTATGTTTTGATGCCTTACGTTCCACTCTATCGGCTAAGGTAGCACTAGGAGAACCACTGCGATTGTGCCCGGTTGAGCTGGGTTAAGCACCTCAATGGAGAAAGCTAAAACTGACTGTCATGATATGGCGAGAGACCGGTCGCTGTTCGAGAGGTTTTTCGAGTCCCTAAAGGCTTATGCCGCTTCGAGCGAGGAGCTGGATAACCCCGGCCAAGGCGTGTGTCGGAGTAAATAACCATGGGTAGCCTAGCCGGCTCCCCCTGGCCCTTCTGAAAAAATTACGAGCCGATTCGGCCCTCAAGAATCCAAGACGCAGGGCCGCCTTCCCCTTGCCGGCTGTCTCCAGGCCGGCTATCGAAAGGCGGCCCGACTTCAGCCCTCATGAAGAGAAGCTGCGGGAGGGCCGGCTCCGAGAAGCCGGCCGCGAGAAGGCCGGCTCCAAGAAGCCGGCTCCCATAAAGCGGTCAAGATCGTACCCTCGAAGTCTGCATCCACATAACGGCGATGTGACGGGGCGTGGCTACAGTGAAGCCTGCCACCCCCGAATCCCGGAGCACGCCTGGCACAGTGCGCTGTACGGGTGGCCATGACCCGTCCGGCGCAGCACTGTTGCCACGTTGACCCTGATGTCATCCACGATGGGTTACCAGTACGGCCCACAGGCGGTGGGCCCCTTCGGCCAGAGAGACACCCGAAGGCGGCCAGACCTCCCCCAGTCGGCCCAAGATAGGGCCGGCTCCCCACAGCCGGCTAGCCACCTCCCTCGAAGAAGACGCCCCATTAAGGAGACAAGACGCGGTGGGGCTACAGTGATCGCCCACCGGGTAGCGGCACTGTTGCCACGCCCACCTCGGCGAAGCCCTCGCCACCAAGATTGAGCAACAGTAACCAGCCGCCGACAAGGCCCCGACAGTGGGGCCTGCCTGTCGACCAAGGAGCCGGCAGCCGGCGGGACCCACTGGCCGGCGGGCCCCAGCAGCCGGTGCAGAAGCCGGAGAGCGTGGATACAGACGGCTGGGCCCCGCGCCCAGCCGGATTACCATTGTACCCCTGGGGGGTAGGCCTATATAACCCCCCGGGGCATCCATGCAAAGAGAGATCAATCCCTGCTAGTCTCAGACACCACATAGGGAGGAGAAGAGAGCAAGCCGTGCCCTTCTTCCTCCTCTCGCCAACAGCTCAAGGAGCACCGTGTAGCTACTTGTTCATCTAGTGACCATGCGGAGACCCCGCAGAGCAGCAGTAGGGGTGTTATCTCCACGGAGAGCCCCGAAGCTGGGTAAGATTCGCCGGCGTGCATGTCTTCGCCTCATCCCGTTTCCAGGCACCGGCGACGTCTTACTGGCTCCCACAATGATAAGCCACCCGTTGGCATATGTCGCACCTACCACCTGACATTTGGCGCCCACCATGGGGCTAGGTGCACCGTCGTCCGGAGACCTGTTCTGGACGGGAACCCTCTTCCTCCCCCGCGAGCGTAGCCAGCCCGGCACTCCCGATGGCGCTTGCCACGACGTGCTACAAGGCGTCACCAACATCTGTGCGGCGAGTAGCCTCGCCAATCTCCTTGACAAGACTCTCATCTCTGACGAGCTCGCCCCCGACGCGCGCGTCGACCACCTCGTCAACCTCCTCGGCCAGCTCCACGTCTCCGGCGAGCCTGCCGTGGACTTGGAGTCGGTTGGCTCCACCGATCCGATGCCTGTCGACTCCGACACGGTCTCGCTCGACACGTTCCCCACCAACGTCGCGATCTACAACGACCCGCTTCCCCGGGCCGATGGCTGCGACGCTGTCACCACCGAGGTGATGGTCATCGGCCACGGCGGCGCTTCTGACGAGAGCGCCCACGAAGCCCCGCACGCTGCGGTCCACGACTTGTCCATCCCCATCCCGGCCGATGCCGATGCTGAAGCACTGGAAGCTCGCCGCCTCGCCCTCCTCGCGGAGGGCCGAAAGTTGGTTTCCATGAGACGCCTCGCTGAGGCCCACCTACACGAGGCCGACCGCGCCGCCTTTGGCACGCCGCCCCCAGGCGGGCCTAGCCGGGCCGGCGTTGTCAGACAGCGCGGCGCTATCGTCGCCGATATGCTAGGAGTCGACCGCCCAGTCTACGCTACTCCACTCGAGAACCTGCGCGCCGCCCAGGCGGCCGTAGACGAGCTAGATGGACTGGGGGCCGAAGAGCTCCCCCACATGACCCGATGCATCCAGCAGCTGATCGATGCAGCCGCGCAGCGGCACGAAGCCGACGCCCGCGCGGAAAGCCCTCCCCCGCGCCGAGATCACGGCGCGACGTCCCGGACGCCGACTACGGGTAAAACCCGCGCGCGGCGCGAGAAAGAACTGGCTGCCAGCCGAAGCCGAACCCGAATCTCCATCGAGCGAGACGCAGAAGGCCACCCCCGGGCCGTGGAGTGGCGGGGCAACCTGCCTCTGCCCCGGCCCCGTGGAGAGAGATATCCCACCCGGCCGCCTGTTGCGCATCCGACTCTCAGCGGTTGGCTAGGTCGCCGCGAAGGAGTCGGCGAGAACGACGCCTGCCATCGGATCGATCGCCTGGCGCGATCCCTGGCACTTGAAGAAGAAGACGATGTCGGCCCGCCTTGCTTCGGCCCCCGCATCCGCGACGAGCCTTTCCCCAAAGGGTTCTCGCTCCCAACAGACACGCCCAAGTACAACGGCTCCGTGAAGCCGGAAGATTGGTTGATCGACTACTCCAAGGCGGTTAGCATAGCCAACGGCAACAGGCGCGTTGCCGTGAAGTACGTGCCCCTCATTCTGCAGGGCACGACACGGACCTGGCTCAACAGCCTCAAGCCATACAGCATCAACAGCTGGCTAGACTTCACAGAAGCCTTCGTCCGCAACTTCACCAGCACCTACAAGCGGGCTCCCAAGCCCAGATAGCTCTCCTTGTGCGTACAAGGCCCCGCCGAGTCCACTCGCGACTACCTCACGCGTTGGGTCGAGCTCCGCAACTCTTGCGAAGGGGTGCACGAGGTGCAAGCCATAGAATACTTCACTGCCGGGTGCCGAGAAGGCACCCTCCTCAAGCACAAGCTCCTCTGCGACGAGCCGACTACCCTCGACGAGCTTCTGATCATAGCGGACAAGGACGCCACCGCCGACTCCTCGATGAAGACCGAACTCCGGGTAGACGCGTCCGGAAAGGTACTCAACCCGGCACCCAAGACGCCGGCTGGGGACTCCGGCCGACGCCCACACCAGAACGACCACAAGCGCAAGGGCCCGGTGCCGCCCTCCACCAGTCGGCAGGTGGCCACAGTCGAAGACGAGCAGCCCGAAGCACGGCCCGCACCCAAGAAGGAGAGGGGCGGCAAGCCGGCTTGGCAGCCGGTCTTCTCCTACGAGCAGACTCTCGACGCCCCGTGCAAGTTCCACAGCGGCGCGAAGCCGTCCAACCACACGACCCGGAAGTGCCACTGGCTCACCCGAATCTCTAAAGGTGAAGGGCTCGCGCCGCCTCCGCATGCCGGTCCGCCGCCTCCGGCTCCGCAGCCGCCGGCCGCTCGGCCTGCAGTCGGAGCCGTGCACGATGAGTTCCCCGACGAGCACGCCACCTATATCATCTTTACAAGTCAGCCCGAAGACCGGCGCAGCAAACGCCGAGAGCACCAAGAAGTCAGCATGGTTGCTGCCAACCCCGCCGAGCACATGCACTGGTCAGAAAAACCTATCAGCTGGAGCCGGACCGACCACCCAGAGGTGATGCCGTCTCCCGGCTCTTATGCGTTGGTTTTGGATGCCACCCTTGCAACGGATAGACGCGCTGCCCGATTCTCCCGCGTGCTGATAGACGGTGGGAGCAGCATCAACATCCTGTACCGTGACACCATGGAGAAGCTGAATGTCAAGACGAAGCAACTCATGCCTACCCGGACTGTGTTCCATGGCATCGTACCCGGCCTGTCCTGCGCCCCCATTGGAAAAATCAAGATTGATGTACTTTTTGGGGACAAGGAGCATTTCCGCCGGGAAGCGATCTGGTTTGAAGTGGTGGACCTGGAGAGCCCTTACCATGTATTGCTTGGCCGACCTGCCTTGGCCAAGTTCATGGCAGTTCCCCACTATGCATACCTCAAGATGAAGATACCGAGCACCAAAGGCGTCATCACCATAGCCGGCGATTACAAGAAGTCCTCTGAGTGCGCAGCAGCCAGCAGTCGGCTGGCCGAGTCCCTTGTGATTGCCGAAGAAAAGAAGATGTTGGACCGAGTCGTGGCCATGGCCGGCAAGCAGTCGGCCTTGTCCCCCGATCCCAAGGAGCATGATGCTCAAGGATCTTTCCAGCCGGCCAAGGAGACGAAGAAGATACCTCTTGACCCCGAGCGCCCAGAGAGGTTTGCCGTCATCGGGGCAAACCTAAACAGCAAATAGGAAGGCGAGCTCGCCGATTTCCTCCGTGAGAATCGGGACATCTTTGCATGGTCCCCCAAGGACATGCCGGGCGTCCCGAAGGAATTCGCCGAGCACAAACTACACGTCTGAGAAGACGCGAAGCCAGTCAAACAACCCCTCCGCCGACTGTCGGAGGAGAAACACATGATTGTGGGAGAGGAGATAGCCCGGCTTCTGGCAGCCGGCTTCATTATGGAAGTTTTGTTTCCAGAGTGGCTCGCCAACCCGGTCCTCGTGCTAAAGAAAAACAACAAGTGGCGCATGTGTACAGACTACACGAGCCTCAACAAGGCCTGCCCCAAAGATCCCTTTGCCCTGCCAAGGATTGACCAAGTGATAGATGTTGGGGAACGTAGCAATAATTCAAAATTTTCCTACGTGTCACCAAGATCAATCTATGGAGTCATCTAGCAAGGAGGGAGGAGTGGATCTACATACCCTTATAGATCGCGCGCGGAAGCGTTCAAGAGAACGGGGTTGATGGAGTCGTACTCGTCGTGATCCAAATCACCGATGATCCTAGCGCCGAACGGACGGCACCTCCGCGTTCAACACACGTACGGAGCAGCGACATCTCCTCCTTCTTGATCCAGCAAGGGGGAAGGAGAGGTTGATGGAGATCCAGCAACACGACGGCGTGGTGGTGGAAGTAGCGGGATTCCAACAGGGCTTCGCCAAGCGCTGCGGGAGGAGGGAGATGTGTCATGGGAGGGAGAGGGAGGCGCCAGGGCTTAGGTGTTGCTGCCCTCCCTTCCCCCCACTATATATAGGGCCAAGGGAGAGGGGGGGGCGCAGCCTTGGCCCTTCCTCCAAGGAAGGGTGCGGCCAGGGAGGAGTCCCTCCTCCCCAAGGCACCTCGGAGGTGCCTTCCCCCTTCAGGACTCTTCCTTTTCCTTGACTCTTGGCGCATGGGCCTCTTGGGGCTGGTGCCCTTGGCCCATACAGGCCAAGGCGCACCCCCTACAGCCCATGTGGCCCCCAGGGCAGGTGGCCCCACCCGGTGGACCCCCGGGACCCTTCCGGTGGTCTCGGTACAATACCGGTGACCCCGAAACTTGTCCCGATAGCCGAAATAGCACTTCCTATATATAATTATTTACCTCCGGACCATTCCGGAACTCCTCGTGTCGTCCGGGATCTCATCCGGGACTCCGAAAAACTTTCGGGTTACCACATACTAATATCTCTATAACCCTAGCGTCACCGAACCTTAAGTGTGTAGACCCTACGGGTTCGGGAGACATGCAGACATGACCGAGATGACTCTCCGGTCAATAACCAACAGCGGGATCTGGATACCCATGTTGGCTCCCACATGTTCCATGATGATCTCATCGGATGAACCACGATGTCAAGGACTTAATCAATCCCGTATATAATTCCCTTTGTCTATCGGTACGATACTTGCCTGAGATTCGATCGTCGGTATCCCGATACCTTGTTCAATCTCGTTACCGGCAAGTCTCTTTACTCGTTCCATAACACATCATCCCGTGATCAACTCCTTGATCACATTGTGCACATTATGATGATGTCCTACCGAGTGGGCCCAGAGATACCTCTCCGTTTACACGGAGTGACAAATCCCAGTCTCGATTCGCGCCAACCCAATAGACACTTTCGGAGATACCTGTAGTGTACCTTTATAGCCACCCAGTTACGTTGTGACGTTTGGCACACCCAAAGCACTCCTACGGTATCCGGGAGTTGCACAATCTCATGGTCTAAGGAAATGATACTTGACATTAGAAAAGCTTTAGCATACGAACTACATGATCTTGTGCTAGGCTTAGGATTGGGTCTTGTCCATCACATCATTCTTCTAATGATTGGATCCCGTTATCAATGACAGCCAATGTCCATGGTCAGGAAACCATAACCATCTATTGATCAACGAGCTAGTCAACTAGAGGCTTACTAGGGACATGGTGTTGTCTATGTATCCACACATGTATCTGAGTTTCCTATCAATACAATTCTAGCATGGATAATAAATGATTATCATGAACAAGGAAATATAATAATAACTAATTTATTATTGCCTCTAGGGCATATTTCCAACAGTCTCCCACTTGCACTAGAGTCAATAATCCAGTTCACATCACAATGTGACTAACACTCAAGGTCACATCCCCATGTGACTAACACCCAAAGAGTTTACTAGAGTCAATAATCTAGTTCACATTACCATGTGATTAACACTCGATAAGTTCTGGGTTTGATCATGTTATGCTCGTGAGAGATGTTATAGTCAACGGGTCTGAATCTTTCAGATCCGTATGTACTTCGCAAATTTCTATGTCATCTTGTAGATGCAACTACTACGCTACATTTGGAGCTATTCCAAATAACTGTTCTACTATACGAATCCAGTTTACTACTCAGAATAATCTGGATTAGTGTCAAAGTTTGCATCAGCGTAACCCTTTACGACGAACTCTTTTACCACCTCCATAATCGAGAAAAATTCCTTAGTCCACTAGTTACTAAGGATAACTTTGACCGCTGTCTTGTGATCCATTCTTGGATCACTCTTGTACCCCTTAACTGACTCACGGCAAGGCACATTTCAGGTGCGGTACATAGCATGGCATACCGTATATAGCCTATGACAAAAGCATAGGGGACGACCTTCGTCCTTCCTCTTTCTTCTGCCGTGGTCGAGCTTTAAGTTTTAACTTCATACCTTACAACTCAGGCAAGAACTCCTTCTTTGACTGGTCCATCTTGAACACCTTCAAGATCATGTCAAGGTATGTGCTCATTTGAAAGTACCATTAAGAATTTTGATCTATCCTTATAGATCTTGATGTTCAATGTTCAAGTAGCTTAATCCAGGCTTTCCATTGAAAAATACTTTCCAAATAACCCTATATGCTTTCCAGAAATTCTACGTCATTTCTGATCAACAATATGTCAACATATATTTATCAGAAATTCTATAGTGCTCCCACTCACTTCTTTGGAAATACAAGTTTCTCATAAACTTTGTATGCACCCAAAACTTTGATCATCTTATCAAAGCATACATTCCAACTCCGAGATGCTTACTCCAGTCCTTAGAAGCATTGCTGGAGCTTTGCATACTTATTAGCATCTTTCAGGATTGACAAAACCTTCCGGTTGTATCACATACAACCTTTCCTCAAAAATCGTCGAGGAAACAATGGTTTTTGGCATCCTATCTGCAAGATTTCACAAATAATGCAGTAATTGCTAATATAATTTCAACAGATTCTTAGCATCGCTATGAGTGAGAAAGTCTCATCGCAGTCAACTCCTTGAACTTGTCGGAAAACATCTTAACGACAAGTCGAGCTTTCTTAATGGTGATACCTACCATCATTGACCGTCTTCCTTTTAAAATCCATCTGTATTCAATAGCATTACGACCATCGAGCCGTTCTGCCAAAGTCTACACTTTGTTTTCATACATGGATCCTCTCTTGGATTTTATGGCCTCGAGCCATTTCGGAATCCAGGCCCACCATCGCTTCTCCATAGCTCGTAGGTTCATTGTTGTCTAGCAACATGACTTCCAAGACAGGATTACGTACCACTCTGAAGTAGTACGCATCCTTGTCATCCCACGAGGTTTGGTAGTGACTTGATCTGAAGTTTCATGATCACTATCATAAGCTTCCACTTCAATTGGTGTAGGTGCCACAGGAACAACTTCCTGTGCCCTGCCACACACTAGTTGAAGAGACGGTTCAATAACCTCATCAAGTCTCCACCATCCTCCCACTCAATTCTTTTGAGAGAAACTTTTCCTTGAGAAAGGACCCGATTCTAGAAACAATCCCTTATTTCTTTCGAATCTGAGACAGGAGGTATACCCAACTGTTTTGGGTGTCCTATGAAGATGCATTTATCCGCTTTGGGTTCGAGCTTATCAGCCTGAAACTTTTTCACATAAGCGTCGCATCCCCAAACTTTTAAGAAATGACAGCTTAGGTTTCTCTAAACCATAGTTCATACGGTGTCATCTCATCGGAATTACGTGGTGCCCTATTTAAAGTGAATGTGGTTGTCTCTAATGCCTAACCCATAAACTATTGTGGTAATTCGATAAGAGACATCATGGTATGCATCATATCCAATAGGGTGCAGTTATGATGTTCGGACACACCATCACACTATGGTGTTCCAGGATGTATTTGTTGTGAAACAATTTCCACAATGTCTTAATTCTGTGCCAAACTCGTAATTTAGATATTCATCTCTATGATCATATCATAGATCTTTTATCCTCTTGTCACGACGATCTTTCAACTTCACCCTGAAATTACTTGAACCTTTCAATAATTCAGACTCGTGATTTATCAAGTAAATATACTCAACATCTACTCAAATCATCTGTGAAGTAAGAACATAACGATATCCACTACACGCCTCAGCACTCATTGGACTGCACACATCAAAATGTATTACTTCCAACAAGTTGCTTTCTAGTTCCATTTTACTAAAAACGAGGCTTTCAGTCATCTTGCCCATGTGGTATGATTTGCATGTCTCAAGTGATTCAAAATCAAGTGAGTCCAAACGGTCCATTTGCATGGAGTTTCTTCATGCATATACACCAATAGACATGGTTCGCATGTCTCAAACCTTTCAAAACAAGTGAGCCCAAAGATCCATCAACATGGAGCTTCTTCATGTGTTTTATACCGATATGACTTACGTGGCAGTGCCACAAGTAGGTGGTACTATCATTACATCTTTTGGCATGAACATGTGTATCACTACGATCGAGATTCAATAAACCATTCATTTCAGGTGTAAGACCATTGAAGGTATTATTCAAATAAACAGAGTAACCATTATTCTCTTTAAATGAATAACCGTATTGCGATAGACATAATCCAGTCATGTCTATGCTCAACGCAAACACCAATCTCGATGGTAGAGGGAGCGTACGATATTTGATCAACCTTGGAAATACTTCCAACACATATTGTCATCTCACCTTTAGCTAGTCTCCGTTTATTCCGTAGCTTTTATTTCGAGTTACTAACACTTAGCAACCGAACCGGTATCTAATACCCTGGTGCTACTAGGAGTACTAGTAAAGTACACATTAACATAATACATCCAATAACTTCTATCGACCTTGCCAGCCTTCTTATCTACCAAGTATCTAGGGTAATTCTGCTCCAGTGGCTGTTTCCTTTATTACAGAAGCACTTAGTCTCGGGTTTGGGTTCAACCTTGGGTTTCTTCACTAGAGCAGCAGCTGATTTGCCGTTTCATGAAGCATCCCTTTTTGCCCTTGCCCTTCTTGAAACTAGTGGTTTCACCAACCATCAACAATTGATGCTCCTTCTTGATCTCTACTTTTGTGGTGTCAAACATCGCGAATATCTCAAGGATCATCATATATGTCCCTAATATATTATAGTTCATCACGAAGCTCAAGCAGCTTGGTGGTAATGACTTCGGAGAACCATCACTATTTCATCTGGAAGATCAACTCCCACTCGATTCAAGCGATTGTTGTACTCAGACAATCTGAGCACAAGTTCAACAATTGAGCTTTTCTCCCTTAGTTTGCAGGCTAAGAAAATCGTCGGAGGTCTTATTCCTCTTGACGTGGGCACGAGCCTGAAATCCCAATTTCAGCCCTCGAAACATCTCATATGTTTCGCGACGTTTCAAAATGTCTTCAGTGCCTCAACTCTAAGCCGTTTAACTGAACTATCACGTAGTTATCAAAATGTGTATGTCAGATGTTCGCAACATCCATAGACAACGTTCGAGGTTCAGCACACTGAGCGGTGCATTAAGGACATAAGCCTTCTATGAAGCAATGAGGACAAACCCCAGTTTACGGACCTAGTCCGCATAATTACTACTATCAACTTTCAACTAAATTTTCTCTAGGAACATATCTAAACAGTAGAACTGAAGCGCGAGCTACGACATAATCTGCGAAGACCTTTTGACTATGTTCAGGATAATTAAGTTCATCTTGTGAACTCCCACTCAGATAGACATCCCTCTAGTCATCTAAGTGATTACATGATCCGAGTCAACTAGGCCGTGTCCGATCATCACGTGAGACGGACTAGTCATCATCGGTGAACATCCTCATGTTGATCGTATATACCATACGACTCATGCTCGACCTTTCGGTCTCTTGTGTTCCGAGGCCATGTCTGTACATGCTAGGCTCGTCAAGTCAACCTAAGTGTTTCGCGTGTGTAAATCTGTCTTACACCCGTTGTATGTGAACGTTAGAATCTAACACCCGATCATCACGTGGTGCTTCGAAACAACGAACTGTCGCAACGGTGCACAGTTAGGGGGAACACTTTCTTGAAATTATTATGAGGGATCATCTTATTTACTACCGTCGTTCTAAGTAAACAAGATGCATAAACATGATAAACATCACATGCAATCAAATAGTGACATGATATGGCCATCATCACTTTGCTCCTCTTGATCTCCATCTTCGGGGCTCCATGATCATCATCGTCACCGGCATGACACCATGATCTCCATCATCATGATCTCCATCATCGTGTCTCCATGAAGTTGCCTCGCCAACTATTACTTCTACTACTACAGCTAACGGTTAGCAATAAAGTAAAGTAATTACATGACGTTTATGTTGACACGCAGGTCATAAATAAATTAAGACAACTCCTATGGCTCCTGCCGGTTGTCATACTCATCGACATGCAAGTCGTGATTCCTATTACAAGAACATGATCAATCTCATACATCACATATATCATTCATCACATCCTTTTGGCCATATCACATCACATAGCATACCCTGCAAAAACAAGTTAGACGTCCTCTAATTGTTGTTTGCATGTTTTACGTGGCTGCTATGGGTTTCTAGCAAGAACGTTTCTTGCCTACGCAAAAACCACAACGTGATATGCCAATTTCTATTTACCCTTCATAAGGACCCTTTTCATCGAATCCGATCCGACTAAAGTGGGAGAGACAGACACCCGCTAGCCACCTTATGCAACTAGTGCATGTCAGCCGGTGGAACCAGTCTCACGTAATAGTACGTGTAAGGTCGGTCCGGGCCACTTCATCCCACGATGCCGCCGAATCAAGATAAGACTAGTAACAGCAAGCATATTGAACAAAATCAACGCCCACAACTACTTTGTGTTCTACTCGTGCATAGAAACTACGCATAGACCTAGCTCATGATGCCACTGTTGGGGAACGTAGCAATAATTCAAAATTTTCCTACGTGTCACCAAGATCAATCTATGGAGTCATCTAGCAACGAGGGAGGAGTGGATCTACATACCCTTGTAGATCGCGCGTGGAAGCGTTCAAGAGAACGGGGTTGATGGAGTCGTACTCGTCGTGATCCAGATCACCGATGATCCTAGCGCCGAACGGACGGCACCTCCGCGTTCAACACACGTACGGAGCAGCGACGTCACCTCCTTCTTGATCCAGCAAGGGGGAAGGAGAGGTTGATGGAGATCCAGCAACACGACGGCGTGGTGGTGGAAGTAGCGGGATTCCAACAGGGCTTCGCCAAGCGCTGCGGGAGGAGGGAGATGTGTCATGGGAGGGAGAGGGAGGCGCCAGGGCTTAGGTGTTGCTGCCCTCCCTTCCCCCCACTATATATAGGGCCAAGGGAGAGGGGGGGGCGCAGCCTTGGCCCTTCCTCCAAGGAAGGGTGCGGCCAGGGAGGAGTCCCTCCTCCCCAAGGCACCTCGGAGGTGCCTCCCCCCTCAGGACTCTTCCTTTTCCTTGACTCTTGGCGCATGGGCCTCTTGGGGCTGGTGCCCTTGGCCCATACAGGCCAAGGCGCACCCCCTACAGCCCATGTGGCCCCCAGGGCAGGTGGCCCCACCCGGTGGACCCCCGGGACCCTTCCGGTGGTCCCGGTACAATACCGGTGACCCCGAAACTTGTCCCGATAGCCGAAATAGCACTTCCTATATATAATTCTTTACCTCCGGACCATTTCGGAACTCCTCGTGACGTCCGGGGATCTCATCCGGGACTCCGAACAACTTTCGGGTTACCGCATACTAATATCTCTATAACCCTAGCGTCACCGAACCTTAACTGTGTAGACCCTACGGGTTCGGGAGACATGCAGACATGACCGAGATGACTCTCTGGTCAATAACCAACAGCGGGATCTGGATACCCATGTTGGCTCCCACATGTTCCACGATGATCTCATCGGATTAACCACGATGTCAAGGACTTAATCAATCCCGTATACAATTCCCTTTGTCTATCGGTACGATACTTGCCCGAGATTCGATCGTCGGTATCCCGATACCTTGTTCAATCTCGTTACCGGCAAGTCTCTTTACTCGTTCCGTAACACATCATCCCGTGATCAACTCCTTGATCACATTGTGCACATTATGATGATGTCCTACCGAGTGGGCCCAGAGATACCTCTCCGTTTACACGGAGTGACAAATCCCAGTCTCGATTCGCGCCAACCCAATAGACACTTTCGGAGATACCTGTAGTGTACCTTTATAGCCACCCAGTTACGTTGTGACGTTTGGCACACCCAAAGCACTCCTACGGTATCCGGGAGTTGCACAATCTCATGGTCTAAGGAAATGATACTTGACATTAGAAAAGCTTTAGCATACGAACTACATGATCTTGTGCTAGGCTTAGGATTGGGTCTTGTCCATCACATCATTCTTCTAATGATGTGATCCCGTTATCAATGACATCCAATGTCCATGGTCAGGAAACCATAACCATCTATTGATCAACGAGCTAGTCAACTAGAGGCTTACTAGGGACATGGTGTTGTCTATGTATCCACACATGTATCTGAGTTTCCTATCAATACAATTCTAGCATGGATAATAAACGATTATCATGAACAAGGAAATATAATAATAACTAATTTATTATTGCCTCTAGGGCATATTTCCAAAAATAGACTCCACGGCCGGATGTGAGCTGTTGAGTTTCTTGGATGCTTACTCAGGGTATCACCAGATAAAGTTAAATCCGGCAGACCGCCTGAAGACCGCCTTCATCACACCATTCGGAGCCTTCTGCTACCTGACTATGACATTCGGCTTGAGAAATGCCGGTGCCACTTTTCAGCGTTGCATGCAGAAGTGCCTCCTCAAGCAACTCGGCAGAAATGCCCACGTCTACGTAGACGACATTGTAGTGAAGACGGAGAAGCGCGGCACCTTGCTGGAAGACCTCAAGGAAATATTTGAGAACCTACGCCGGTTCCAAATCAAGCTTAACCCCGAGAAATGCGTGTTCGGAGTGCCAGCCGGCCAGCTCCTAGGCTTCCTGGTCTCCGAACGCGGCATCGAATGCAACCCAGTAAAGATCAAGGCCATTGAGAGAATGGCGATTCCCACCAAACTTCGAGACGTCCAGAAGTTTACCGGATGCTTGGCCTCCTTGAACCGCTTCATCAGCCGGCTCGGAGAGAAATCTCTTCCCCTCTACCGCCTCATGAAGAAGACCAACCACTTCGAGTGGAATGACCAAGCCGATCAAGCTTTTCACGAGCTGAAGAAGATGCTGGCCACGCCGCCTGTCCTGGCGGCGCCGACTGAGAAAGAGCCCATGCTCCTCTACATTGCCGCAACCAGCCGGGTGGTCAGCACCGTCATCGTAGAACAACGCCCAAAAGAAGGCCGAGCCCAGCCGGTCCAGAGGCCGGTGTACTATTTGAGCGAGGTGCTGTCTACCTCGAAGCAGAACTACCCGCACTACCAGAAGATGTGCTACGGCGTGTACTTCGCCGCCAAGAAGCTGAAGCCCTACTTCCAAGAGCATCCCATCACGGTTCAATGAACCGCCCCGCTGGCCGAGATCATAGGCAGCCGGGATGCATCCGGCCGGGTGGCGAAATGGGCCATCGAGCTACCCCCCTATATGATCTTCTACCAGCCTCCCACCGCCATCAAGTCCCAAGCATTGGCCGACTTCCTCGTCGACTGGGCCGAGACCCAGTACCTACCGCCGGCTCCCGACTCCACTCATTGGCGCATACACTTCGATGGGTCCAAGATGCGCACCGGCTTGGGAGCCGGCGTCATCCTCACCTCTCCCAAAGGCGACAAGCTCATATACACGCTGCAAATTCACTTTGCTGCCTCCAACAACGTGGCCGAGTACGAGGCGCTCATACACGGGCTCCGGCTTGCCAAAGAACTTGGCATTCGCTGGATCCTATGTTATGGCGACTCGGACTTGGTGCTCCAGCAATCATCCGGCGACTGGGATGCCAAGGACGCAAATATGGCAAGCTACCGCTTCCTCGTTCAGCAGATCAGTGGGTATTTTGAAGGATGCGAGTTCCTCCACGTACCACGAGCCGACAACGAGCCAGCTGATGCCCTGGCTCGAATAGGCTCCACTTGGCAAGCAATACCAACCGGTGTCTCTCTACAACGCCTCCTCAAGCCGTCTATCAAGCCGTCTCCAGAGTCTGATTCCATCTTCGTGCCGCCTGACCCCGACGCAGCTGGCTCGAAGAACCAAGCAGGTGACCTGGGGACTTCGATAGTCGGCCAGGGGGTATCAGCAGGCGGCTCGGGGACTTCCGTAGTTACGGCCGACCCGGGGACTGCCTCACCTGGCTTGGGGACTGCGGTAGTCGGCCCGGAGACTACACCAACACAACAGGCGGCGGCCGACTCCAGCATTTCACCGCCCAGCCCGCCCGCCCTAGTCGCAGTAGCCGTTCTGGCAATAGAAGAAGTCGCAGCTCCGTCATGGGCTCAATCCATCCTCAACTTCCTAATAAACCAAGATCTGCTGGCTGACGAACTAGAGGCAAGACAAGTCCAACGCCGAGCCGGAGCATACACAATCGTCAACAGAGAACTCGTCAAGCGCAGTGTCATTGGAGTCCTCCAGCGATGCGTTGAGCAAGAGAAGGGCATTGCAATCCTCAGGGACATCCACCAAGGAGAATGCGGCCACCATGCGGCCTCAAGATCACTCGTCGCCAAAGCCTTCCGCCATGGTTTCTTTTGGCCGACTGCTTTGGATGACGCCAAGAAGTTAGTTAAACATTGCAAAGGGTGCCAACTCTTCAGCTCCAAGCAACACATGCCGGCTTCAGCACTCAAGACCATTCCCCTCACTTGGCCCTTCGCCGTTTGGGGACTGGACATGGTGGGCCCATTCAAGACGGCGCGCGGCGGCATGACACATCTGCTTGTCGCCGTGGACAAATTCACCAAATGGATTGAGGCAAAGCCGATCAAGAAGCTGAATGGGCCAACTGCCGTGACATTTATCACAGATATAACAACTCGGTACGGCGTACCACACAACATCATCACCGACAATGGCACGAATTTCGCCAAGGGAGCCTTGGCACGTTTCTGCGTGACGCAAGGCATCCGGTTGGACCTAGCATCCGTCGCCCACCCTCAGTCAAACG
Source organism: Triticum urartu (assembly GCF_056163025.1). Lineage (NCBI taxonomy): Eukaryota > Viridiplantae > Streptophyta > Magnoliopsida > Poales > Poaceae > Triticum > Triticum urartu. The sequence continues at coordinate 176,730,838 of NC_141879.1, forward strand.
TCCAGGTCGAGCGAGACAACGGCCTCATCCTTTCCGGCATCAAGCCCCGACTGACCGTACCACTGGAGCGTTCAGCCAGCTGTTGGCTCAATGAGCTGCCGGCTGTCCTCTGGAGTCTACGCACTACACCAAACAAGTCAACCGGCTTCACTCCTTTCTTCCTCGTATATGGTGCCGAGGCGGTCATCCCAACTGACACCGAGTTCGACTCGCCTCGGGTAACCATGTACACGGAAGCCGAGGCCAAGGAAGCACGAGAAGACGGCGTCGACCTGCTGGAAGAAGGCCGGCTGTTAGCCCTCAGCCGGTCCGCCATCTATCAGCAGGGCCCGCGCCGCTACCACAGCCGGAAGGTCAAGCCAAGATCCTTCCAAGAGGGCGATCTTGTGCTCCGGCTGATCCAGCGAACAGCCGGCCAGCACAAGCTCTCGGCCCCTTGGGAGGGCCCCTTCGTCATCAGCAGAGCCTTAGGCAATGACTCCTACTACCTGATCGACGCGCAGAAGCCGAAGGCACGTAAGAGAGACGACTCCGGCAAGGAGTCGGAACGACCATGGAACGCCAACCTCCTCCGAAGGTTTTACAGTTGAAATGCAGTATGTATCATGCTAAATTTTGTACTAAGTTCGAGACAATAGGCCCCCCGAGGAGAGCTCGGGGACTGCCATCTTTTGTCTATGAAATGAAAAGTATCATGCTTATGGCCTTGTCATTGCATTCACTTTTTTCCGTCCGGCACCGGGTTCGATTAGTCGGCCCGGGGACTGGCCGCCTGGAGTTATATTAGAAGTCCTACCCACAGTCAGACAAGTAGTGTGTCGGCTCCCAAGCTTTCTCTTGCCAAAAGTCGCAGTTCGAAGAACCGGCTGTCCGGCTGGCAAGAGTTAAGGGCAGGAACGGGTGCCCACACGAAAAATGGCTAGGGACTAACGGACTAATATAACAAAAGCCGGTTTTTCTCCCACCACCGACCGGCTACTAGAGTAGCCGGCCGGCCGGCTTCCATTCACCTCGCTCCAATCTAAGAAAGCTCGAGTACTTGCCTTCCCAGAAGGGGAAGGCGGAAAAGGAAACAGCCTAAGGATAAAAAGCATACATGAATGGAAACCAAGCACACAATAATATTTACATAAAAGACCTTCAAAAGGCCAGCATTCGACATAGTTTGAATACACCCCCAGTGGGTGGAACTGCGCAAGTTTGATAAAATCGTTCAAAAGGCAACAAGAAGGAAAAAAGAAAGACGGCAGACTAAGCCAAGGGAGCGACTGTCGAGTCGGGCAGGTCGGTGGAGACGGCAGTGCCAGCTGGAGGAGTGGCCGGCTGGCGAACCTCCGCATGATCACCGCCTCCCGCAGAGGGCGCGCTAGCACGCGCCTCGTTGTTGGAGGCATGATCAGGCTGAGGCTGGCTGGCCGCTTCACCGGCCGGCTCAACGTCTTCGCCCTCCTCTCCTTCGTCGTCTTCGCCTTCATCGCTGGAGGCGATCTCCTCTGCCGAGTCTTCACCCGCTGTCGGGTCCAGCCCGAACCACTCCTCCGGCTGGGCAGCGCCGTCATCATTAATTTCAGGAGCGAAGACGCTGATGTCTGTACACTCGGCGATCGTCGAAGCGCGCTGAGCGATAGCCGGCCGCACCTCCTCTAGCTCTTCGTCGGCCTCCAGCCGCCAGGTGCGTAGCTGGTCCAGGTTCAGCCCCGGATACCAAGCTCGGACGAACTCCAATGCCCGCCCAGCTCCAAGCCAGGCCGCTGATGCTTTCCAAGCCTCGAAGCGGCCAACCGCAACTTCCAGCCGGTTGGCAGTCTGACTCGGGGTGCGGGAAATCGTCTCGCTTGGCCAGAGGGCAGCCAACACCTGGGCCCCGGCGCGCTGGAGGCGGCGGAGCATACGATGAGCCGGCTGCAGCCGTGCTTGGACCGCCAAGAGTTGCTCCTCAAGCGTCCGACTCGCGTCCGGCGCGATGTCGGCCTCCGCCTGACGGCACGCTTCGCGATGGGCCTCGATGGTTTGGGTAGCAAAGACGGAGTAGCCGGGAAAGTAGTCTGCACAGAGAATAAAAAGCAGCACAAGTCAGAACACAAATCTGGCGGCAAGGGGCATGCAAGGAGTGAGGAAGGCGGCTTACCGTTGATCAAATCCTCAATACGGCCGAAGCCTTTATTCAGCGCTTGCCTGGTCTCAGCCCAGCCCGCCGCTTCGGTCTCGAACTCGGCCTTCAGGGCGGCTTCGTTATCCTGCGCCTTCTTCAGGACCGCCTTGTGGCTCTGCTCCTGGTCAGCCAGCTTCTTGGCCAGGCGGTCGCGCTCCAGGACCAAGGCATCGTACTCAGTTTCCTTGGCGCGAAGGGCGGCCTGCGCCTCGCTGAGCTGCCCCCTCAAGTCAGCATTGGCTCCTGCAAGCATGAAGACAAAGGAAAAATTAATAAGGAGAAGTCATCAAGGAAGATCCGACCCGGCTACTCAGCAGTCGGCCCGAATCTCGGGGACTACACCCAGTGGGTGCGCTGACGCGCCCCAACAGGAGATGAACGAGACAAACACGCACTCCGGCTGCTGGTCAGGTCCTCAGTTCTCGGGCCCAGCTCCTGAGCCTGGGAGTTGAAGGCAGCTACGCAAATGTTATGAAACTCCTGGAAGATTATATAGGAGGCAAGGATAAGTTAAGTTGTCAGGACCTAGTAAGTTCCAAACCGCCTGCGCAGCAGCCGGCTTGGAACTCGGGGACTACACCCAGTGGGTGCGCTGACGCACCCCCACGGAAGAAATCGAAAGAGCAAAATAACCAAGGACAGAAGACTCACCCGGATGACGGCCCGCGTCGAGAGAAACTCTTGAGTGTATCGCTGCAGCGAGGCGGCCTGAGCTTGAAGCTGGTTCCGGACCTCCTGGGCTGCCGCGTTCAGCTCGCCCGTCCCCCCGCTGGGAGTCCACTCGGACGTGCTGACGCTGGCCGTCTCCAGGGCCTCCGCCGTCTGGCTGGCGCCCGCTGCTCGGTGCGGTTCCGGCGCAGAGGCGCCACCCCCTGCGCGCCGGCGCAATGCCGGCTGCACCTCGAGGCCGGCCCCTGCCGCCGGCTCGCCCCTGGACGGCTGCTCTGGCGCCGCAGCTGATTGGCCGTTTTGGCCCGCTCCAGTCGGCGCCGTCTGCGACGCCCCCTCTACGAAGATCATGGGATCTTCCCGCCTCTCCATCACCGGCGGGCCTTGGTCGACCTCCTCCGACGGGGGCATGGGAACGTCGGGGGCCACGGCGCGGAGGGGAACAACGAGCAGCGGAGGCCAGTTGTGCGAAGCCTCCGCCTCCGTCTCCGCGGCTGCCGCCTTCGCCCGGGCCTTGGCCGCCGCGTCGGCCTGCTCCTTCGTCGCCTGGGCGGTGCTTCGCTCCGCCGCCTCCCGCGCGTTCCGCTCCGTGGCCTCCTTAAGGTCAGCGCGGGGATCCACACGACGGGAGCTTGAGGACCCCCCAGTCGGCCCGACTACGGAGCCGCCAGGACCTCGCTCGAGAGAAAGCGGCGCCCTGTCCGGCAAGAAAAGAAAGTTTAGAAGAGTTTCGGATGAAGAAGACAAAAAATATATACGCAAGACATTCGACGACTTACGCAGAGATCGCCTGCGGCTGCTTCACCGCCTTGCGGAAGCGGGCCGCCTTCGCGGCCGCCTCATCCCGCTTGGTCGCCACCATGGAGGCCTTGGATTTTTTCGGCCGGCTGCCGAAGAAGGTCGACGCGGCCCGGCGCTTCTGCGCACCGCCATGGGCAGCCGGCACGACAGACGAGCCCGCGCCTTGATGATCGGGCGCCGGCTGGCGGTGCGGGGTGACTTCGACCTCGTCGTCATTCGGCCAGTCCTCGAAGCTGGCCCCGAGTCCCGCGCCTCCGGCCTCGTCGCCTTCCCCCACGATGGTGTCTTCCATGGCGGCCGCCCCCAGGTCCGGATCGTCGACGTCGTCCACCGTGCGGTCGGGGAGGAGCTGGCGCTCTACCCCCGCGGCCCCGGCTGTCGGCGGGAGAAGAGGGTTCTGCAAAAGGCAAACGAACTGATCTAGAGTCGGCTATCATGAGGCCGGCTACAAAAACGAAGAAAATAAGAAAGAACTTACGGCAGGCGGAGGGTTGGCGCGGGAATACGTCTCCTTGCCGTATCGCCAATCCTCGACGAGCTTGCAGTTGGAGATATAATTCACCATGTAAGACACCTCTACATGAGGCATCTCCCTGGTGCTCAGCCGGCACGGGTCGAAGCGGCCGCTCATTTGGCAGATCATGTGAGGCCGGCCTTGGAGCGGAAGAACCCGGCACTCCACGAAGGCGGCCACCAAGTCGGCTCCAGTCAGGCCCTCCGATTGGATCATCACCCGAAGCCGGGAGACGGCTGCGTTCCCGGCCTGAGACAGCGACCTGGCCCGGTAGCTCCACGAAGGCTGCCTCTCAGCCGGCGGGCCGGCTACGTAATCCGGCAGGTTGAAGTAGTCGCCTTGCTGGGCGACGTTCTTCACGTAGAAATAAGACTTCTGCCAAAGCTTCACCGACTGGATCAGCGGAATGGACGGGAACGGATTGTTCTTGCTCGCCCGCCTCATGGCAATGAAGGCTCCGCAGGGGGCGGGCATGCCCACGATGACGGTGCCGAGATTGCTTTGGAAGAACTCCCCCCAGAGCTCGAGCGTGGGGAGAACTCCAAGAAAGCCCTCGCACAGGGTGACGAAGGCCGACAGCAGCCTCACCGCGTTGGGCGTGAGGTGATGCGGCTGGAGGTGGTAGAACTCGAGGAAGGCTCGAAGGAATCCGCTCGCCGGGAGGCCGAAGCCGCGCAGGCAGTGCGAGCGGAAGATCACCCACTCGCCCTCCTCCGGTGCCGGCGAAATCTCCCTCGCCGGCGCTTGACAAACCCGCACAAGGTTCTCGCCGGGCAGACGCCGCGTCCGGCAGAGGAACTCGACGTGGTCCTCATGGACGTTGGAGCCATCCCACGAGCTCGACAGCGCCATGGGAGCGATGCGGTGGGGAGCAAGACGAAGCGACGGCGGAACGGCGCGACAAAGAGTTGCTGCGGCGAAGAGAAGAAGAAGGAGGGCGAGAAGGGGCGGAGTGAGGGAGAGCGCGCGAGCCTCTGCCGCTCCCCCTCCTCCTCCTACTTATAGACCGCACAGCGGAGCTGAGGAGGCGCGGCGTGGGAGAATGTGGGGATCAACTGCGCCCACTCCCCCACGTCCCGCGATTATTGTGCCTTGATGGCGGAATAAAACCGCCGCGGGAAGGCGAGCGGTCCATGTGGGCCGTAGAAGATCCGTGCTCGGACCGAGGCCTGCGAGTGGCGGGCCTGGGCCTGCGGCAGCGTCCCGTCGTGCGCGTACGTTGGCAGGATTTCCTCGCCACGTGGCCCGCGTTCCCGCCTTCGAGAAACGGAGCTTTTTCGAAGACGGCGCGCACGAGCGAAGCCGGCCCCTCAGGATAGGAAGCTGACCTAGCTTCTCGTCCCTTTGTCAGCCTCGAAGCTCGATCAGCTTCGGGGACTACTATCGGAGTAAATAACCATGGGTAGCCTAGCCGGCTCCCCCTGGCCCTTCTGAAAAAATTACGAGCCGATTCGGCCCTCAAGAATCCAAGACGCAGGGTCGCCTTCCCCTTGCCGGCTGTCTCCAGGCCGGCTATCGAAAGGCGGCCCGACTTCAGTCCTCATGAAGAGAAGCCGCGGGAGGGCCGGCTCCGAGAAGCCGGCCGCGAGAAGGCCGACTCCAAGAAGCCGGCTCCCATAAAGCGGTCAAGATCGTACCCTCGAAGTCTGCATCCACATAACGGCGATGTGACGGGGCGTGGCTACAGTGAAGCCTGCCACCCCCGAATCCCGGAGCACGCCTGGCACAGTGCGCTGTACGGGTGGCCATGACCCGTCCGGCGCAGCACTGTTGCCACTTTGACCCTGATGTCATCCACGACGGGTTACCAGTACGGCCCACGGGCGGTGGGCCCCTTCGAGCAGAGAGACACCCAAAGGCGGCCAGACCTCCCAAAGTCAGCCCAAGATAGGGCCGGCTCCCCACAGCCGGCTTGCCACCTCCCTCGAAGAAGACGCCCCATTAAGGAGAAAAGACGCGGTGGGGCTACAGTGATCGCCCACCGGGCAGCGGCACTGTAGCCATGCCCACCTCGGCGAAGCCCTCGCCACCAAGATTGAGCAACAGTAACCAGCCGCCGACAAGGCCCCAACAGTGGGGCCTACCTGTCGACCAAGGAGCCGGCAGCCGGCGGGACCCACTGGCCGGCAGGCCCCAGCAGCCGGCGCAGAAGCCGGAGAGCGTAGACACAGACGGCTAGGCCCCGCGCCCAGCCGGATTACCATTGTACCCCTGGGGGGTAGGCCTATATAAACCCCCCGGGGCATCCATGCAAAGAGAGATCAATCCCTGCTAGTCTCAGACACCACATAGGGAGGAGAAGAGAGCAAGCCGTGCGCTTCTTCCTCCTCTCGCCAACAGCTCAAGGAGCACCGTGTAGCTACTTGTTCATCTAGTGACCATGCGGAGACCCCGCAGAGCAGCAGTAGGGGTGTTATCTCCACGGAGAGCCCCGAAGCTGGGTAAGATTCGCCGGCGTGCATGTCTTCGCCTCATCCCGTTTCCAGGCACCGGCGACGTCTTACTGGCTCCCACAATGATAAGCCACCCGTTGGCATATGTCGCACCTACCACCCGACAGCGTGGATAGCGCCCCGAACTCGGTCTTCCAAACTAGGGGCTTCGCCGAAATTTAAAATTATAGAGTTCTATGGCTAAGTGAGAGTGTTCAAGCATTATAGTCCGATTGCCTGGTTCGTTGTGCTGAGCGCCTCCCTCGAGGGACCCAACTATGAGAAAAAGAGCGCTCAGGTTTATCCCGAACACCCCAGCACTAGTGGCATGGGGGCAGAAGCCGACGACTGGCCATCTCTCAATTTTTTGATAAACGGTCGCACAAAAAGTAATATTTTAAATTCAACAAGCATTGCTTAGCGCATATGAACAATTTTTCAGCGCACAGGATAAACACGAGCGAGTTCATTCAAAAATTACATCCTTGGTACACTCATCCGCCACAAGGCGGGCACCCGCAAGAACATCCTTATAGTAGTTCTCGGGCTTGCGATGCTCATTCCCCGGCGGCGGCCCGTCCCTCACAAGCTTCTCACCGTCCAGCTTACCCCAGTGCACCTTTGCACGGGCAAGGGCCCTACGGGCTCCTTCGATGCAGACGGACCGCTTGATGACCTCGAGCCTTGGACAGGCCTCCCCCAGCCACCGCACCAGCCCGAAGTAGCTCCCAGGCAGGGCCTCTCCGGGCCACAGCCGAACTATGAAGCCCTTCATGGCCTGTTCGGCCGCCTTGTGGAGCTCGACCAGTTGTTTCAGCTGGTCACTCAAGGGCACAGGGTGTCCGGCCTCAGCATACTGAGACCAGAACACCTTCTCCGTCGAGCTGCCCTCTTCAGCTCGGTAGAATGCGGCAGCGTCGGATACGCTGCGGGGAAGATCTGCGAATGCCCCTGGAGAGCTCCCGATTCGGGTAAGTAACAAGTAGTTTACTTTTATATTTCTGCTTTGCATAAAGAATGCCTTACCCGCTGCTATCTTTTTCACCTCCTCCAACTCTTGGAGGGCCTTTTGGGCTTCGGCCTTGGCAGACTTAGTAGTCTCAAGGGCTGCCGCGAGCTCGGACGCTTGCGTCTTTGACTCAAGCTCCAGACTCTCATGTTTTTTCATGAGAGCCTGAAGCTCTTGCTGCACCTCGCCGACACGGGCCTCAAGTTTCTCTCGCTCGATGCGCTCCGTGGCTGCTTTCTTTTCGGCCCCGGACAGCGCCTGCTTGAGGGTCGCCACCTCAGTCGTGGCCCCTACAATAAGCAGTACAATCCTGTTATTTTTTGCAACCATGCCTCTCTATAGGCACTTTTTTCTGTAAGGTATTTCTTACCTTCTTTCTCCTCGAGCTGCCGCTTGGCAAGGCCGAGCTCTTGCTCGGTCCGCTCGAGGCCCTGTTTCAGGGCACCCACCTCCGCAGTCAGTGCGGCGGTGGCTAGCAGCGAAGCCCGCATACGCATATTGACTCTTTGTTGTTAGACTCCTGTGAAATTTAATAGATCCTCTATTCGGCTTTTCTTTCCGAATGCCAAACAGAGCATCAGGGGCTACTATCTATGCGGTTATATTTTTACATATTTTTTACTTACCTCGAAGCATGTTAGGAGGCTAGCGCAAGCTTCACTCAGTCCGCTCTTGGCGGACTGAACCTTCTGGACCACCGTACTCATAATAGTACGGTGCTCCTCGTCGATGGAGGCGCCTTCAAGCACCTCTAGCAGATTGTCCGGTGCCTCCGGTTGGACGGAGGCTGCCAGCCCAGAAGGCTTGCTCCTCTTGGAAGGAGTTCGCCTGCCGTGGTCCGGAATTGTTGAAGATTCCGGCATGGTGTCTGGCTTAAAGCCGGACTTGGAGCCCTGGGGGGGTCTTGTCCCCATTACTCCTGGAATCCGGGAGGTTTCCTTGCGGCTCCTCCAGGACCACCTCCTCCTGCCCCGGAGCTTGCGGCGACGCCACTTCGGCGTCGTCCGCAGTGCGGGGGGAGACAGCGGGCGAAACTGAGTTCACGTCCGATGAATCCAGGGAGCCGCTCGACGACTCGTTGAATTCGTCCCAGGGCGGACTGCATAATTACATTCGACATTAGGGAAAGCTGTGCAACAAAGGAACGTCATGAGTTATTCTGATATCCGAACTTATGATTTTGCCGGATGCTTGGCCCTATCCGGCCACTCCTCTTCGTCCTCTTCGGCGTTGGGGGCGTAGTCCGGAGGAGGGGTCTTCCTTTTCCTAGACCCCTCGGCCTTCCCCGTTGGGGCGGCCTTCCCCTTCTCTCCTCCCTCCGCTGGGGGGGGGAGTTTTCTTCCTCCTCCTCGTTTTCGCGGGAGGAGGGCGTCTCGGACTCGTCGGATGACGAGTCCGACACCACCACGTTACGAGCACTCTTTCGAGTCCCCGTGGTCTTCTTCTTCTTGGCCTTCTTTTCCGGCACCACATAAGGCGCCGGAGCCAGCAGCTTCACTAGTAGAGCTGGGGCTGGGTCTTCGGGCAGCGGAGCCGGACAGTTAATCGCTCCAGATACTGCCCGCCAAGCCTGTCAAAGGTAAGGGAGTTTAGATCCCGCATAGAGTCAAACTATGAAAAAACTTAACATCCTGTAAAAGGTGAAAATAGCTTACCTCGCTAGCGTGACGTTGCGAGCTGTATCCGCGGTCCTCGGAAGCGGATGCGGGAGCCTCGGCACCTTTGATTGGCGCCTTCCAGACGTCTTCATACGTCGTGTCGAAGAGCCTGTTAAGGGTTCGGTGCTGTGCCGGGTCGAACTCCCACAAAGTAAAGTCCCGTTGTTGACACGGGAGGATTCGGCGAACGAGCATGACCTGGACTACATTTACAAGCCTGATTGGCTTGTTTACTAGGGACTGGATGCATGTCTTCAGTCCGGTCATCTCTTCCTCGTTACCCCACGAAAGGCCCGTCTCTTTCTAGGACATGAGCCGCGTGGGGGGTCCGGATCGGAACTCGGGGGCTGCGATCCATTTCGGATCGCATGGCTCGGTGATGTAAAACCACCCGACTTGCCACCCCTTTAGGGTCTCTACGAAGGAGCCCTTGAACCACAGGACGTTGGCAATCTTGCCTGCCATGGCGCCTCCGCACTCCGCCTGGCTGCCGCGCACCACCTTGGGCTTGACATTGAAGGTCTTGAGCCAGAGGCCGAAATGGGGGCGGACGCGGAGAAAAGCCTCGCACACGACGATAAACGCCGAGATGTTGAGGATGAAGTTCGGGGCTAGATCGTGGAAATCCAGGCCGTAGTAGAACATGAGCCCCCGGACGAATGGGTGAAGTGGAAAACCCAGTCCACGGAGGAAGTGGGGAAGGAATACTACCCTCTCGTGGGGCCTTGGGGTGGGGAGGAGCTGCCCCTTCTCGGGAAGCCGGTGCGCGATGTCTTTGCACAAGTATCCGGCCTTCCTAAGCTTTTTCACGTCGCCCTCCGTGACGGAGGAGACCTTCCACTTGCCTCCCGCTCCGGACATTGCTGGAGAAGGTTGAGGTGGGAAGTGCGGGCTTGGGCGCTGGAGCTCGAGTGCGCAGGAGATGGATAGGCAAAGGAGGAAGAAGGCGTAGGTAAAAAGGTGGATCCTTATCCCCTTATATGGGCGGATGCGGTTGTGCGTCCCCACCTGCCTAGTAAAACTCGCTTGCCTCCCAAGCGCCGTGATAAGTGGCGCAGTTGGGTTACCCACGTCCATATTTATGAGAATCCCGTAAAAAGGGCACACGATCTCTGCTTTGACAAGACGTGCCAAGGAAACCACCTCGCAAAACATGCTGAGGTGGAAAAGTAAAAACGATTCGAGTAAAGGACTTGGCCGTAGTGTGATGACGCACTGCGGAATACGTCGGCAGATTTGATTTGTGTTAATATCATTCTCTTTATGGCAATATGTGGAAGCTTATTTTGCAGAACCGGACACTACTCTTGGTGTTTACAATCTTCTATGAAGGACTTGGAGGAGGAACCCGCCTTGCAATGCCGAAGACAATTTGCACGCCGGACTCGTCGTCATTGAAGCCTGGTTCAGGGGCTACTGAGGGAGTCCTGGATTAGGGGGTGTTCGGGTAGCCGGACTATACCTTCAGCCGGACTCCTGGACTATGAAGATACAAGATTGAAGACTTCGTCCCGTGTCCGGATGGGACTTTCCTTGGCGTGGAAGGCAAGCTTGGCGATGCGGATATTCAAGATCTCCTACCATTGTAACCGACTTTATGTAACCCTAACCCTATCCGGTGTCTATATAAACCGGAGGGTTGTAGTCCGTAGGCAATCAACTCCATACACAACAATCATACCATAGGCTAGCTTCTAGGGTTTAGCCTCCTTGATCTCGTGGTAGATCTACTCTTGTACTACCCATATCATCAATATTAATCAAGCAGGAGTAGGGTCTTACCTCCATCGAGAGGGCCCGAACCTGGGCAAAAAACATCGTGTCCCTTGTCTCCTGCTACCATCCGGCCTTGACGCACAGTTTGGGACCCCCTACCCGAGATCCGCCGGTTTTGACACCGACAGGGATCATCAGATCAGAGTTTTCTTCCGAGGAGACCAAGACCCCCTGGTCCCAGAAGTTAGATGATAACCTGAACCCCTGGTCAGGTTTGGCAGAAAGGAAGGAAGAAAAGAAAGTCACCACATGGTTAAGGATGGCGCCTTGGTCACAGGTCCGCACCCCATCAATAATCAGGCTATCGATCAGGCATCTGCGCCGCCTTCCATTCGCAATAGCAAAGAAATAGGCAGTGGGAGAGTCACCTTTAAGCAACCAGTTGGTCGAACCCCTCTGGCGCCAGTAAATTTCATTGAGCCGGTGAAGATGCATCAGCGACCGCTCAAGGGAGAACCGAAGGGTCCAGTCAGAGTCGGAGAGACCAGAAACATCAGCCCAAGAATCAAGGGCCTCAATCTGGGCCAGGAGAAGGGCCTTATCTCTGCATTCCTTGGTCGAGTGATTGCGAGACCATCCCCGAAGAAATTTGCGAAGCAGGGCCGAGCAGTTATGCCAGTCATCCAAGGGCCCATAGGAACGATGAGGTGCAGAAAGGAAGGCACAAATTTTAGAGCCAAGAGGTCACAAAATCCATCAACAAGAAGCCAAGAAGCGTCAAACTGAAACCTAGGGGGGAAGAGACAAAGCGGATTCCAGCGTCAAGAATTAGAGGGGCATGATCCGAGACCACAATAGCCTTAGATTTAAGCGTAGCTAGCGGGAATAGCGAGTCCCAGTTCGAACAGACAAGGATACGGTCCAGGACGGAGCGAATAGGGGAGGGTTGGTGGTTAGTCCAAGTATATCTAGAGCCCACCCTAGGAATCTCTCGAAGGGCGCATGAGCTAATGAAGTCGTTAAAGGCGTCAGCCAATGCCCAAGAAAAATTATCTGTGTTCTTATCCGCACGAGAACGAAGCAAATTAAAATCGCCTCCAATCACCATAGGGAGGGAGCAAGCTTCAACTTTGTTCGAAATTTCGTCCAGGAAAATGGGGGAGAGGGAGTGATCCGCCGGACCATAAACAACCATAAATTCCCAAAGCGAATTGAGCTGGCGATGAAAAAGCATAGAACTGGCCCAGAAGATACCATGATCAAAAGCGACAAAATAAAAAACATCCCGTTTCGACCCTAACAAAATTCCACCAGAGTGGCCAGAAGAGGGGAGGAAGTTCCAGTCAAAACGGTCCGCCCCCGCAATAGAAGAGAGTTCATGGGGAGAGAAAGAAGATTTAAAAGTTTCAACCAAGCCAATCAAGTCAATATTATCCCCCCTGACAATATCTTTAATTTGGTCTCTGCGTCCCCGAGCGCCGAAGCCTCTGATGTTCCAAAAGAGAGCTCTCATTTATAGGAAAGGTTTTTAATGCGCAGACTCGACCTGCAGGGTGCCAAGCAGGATTTAGCATGTTTAGAAGCACCCTTTTTCACCAGGGGGACAACCCCACTATCAGGGGCCCCCGCCTCCGAAGCCCCAGCAGCCACAACTGAAGGGGCAGGAGGAGCCGCGACGGCCTCTTTAGCCTTGGCCAAAGCTGCCTGAGCCACTTCGTTGGCCCTAATGAGAGCAATCAGAGAAGGAGAGCCAAAATTATGGTCAAGAGCAATACCCGAATCTGCGAGTACCTTAGTCAAGTGTTCATCCGAGTAAGAGGGTAAAACAAGCCTAGTAGGTGAGGAGGTGTTATGAACCAACGGGGAAGGGGTAGGAGGAATACCTAAAGCAGGTAGATCACGAGCCGCAACACACCTTGCCGCCTTGTCAACCACCCGCAAGCCACTGTCACGGATCCAGCCACTTTTGCGAGCCGTAGATGAGGGGGACCGGATCGGAGATGACCGCACCGCAACCGGAGAAGCCTGGCCCGCCACGTCGCCCATATCACCGTCAAGACGGCGGCACAGACCCACCGCAGAAAGCTTGGTTCCCGAATAGGCCCGACTCCGAGCAGAGAATTTGCGAACAGAGGATTTGCGCTTGGAGGAGGGGCCCGTCGCAACGTGGCACGGGGAGGCAGGAAGGTCTTCAATACCAGAGAGCGATGGAGAGCCCGGCCGGGCCGGCAGGTTGGAGCAAACCCCCGACACAGGGGTACCAACAGGAGGGGCAATTGGGGCAGCCTGAGCAGGAGCACACACATCCATCTGATCCTTCCCTCATTCCCTGTTCTTTGGGGCATTCTCCTTGAAAAGCTCGCGACTTTCTGAACCCATGCCGTCCCATTCAGAGGTCGTGAAGTGAGGAAGCGAGCCCCTGCTCAAGTTGCCAGCATTGTTAGCCTCCCCGCCATGGAGATCGGCAGAAGGAGGAGGAGGCGGTGGTGGGGAGTGGGAAGAGGCATCCCCCTCCACACGGACCCGGAGCCTGAATCCATCCGCAGCAAGGAAGACATCAACACTGCCATGAACGCATAAGGGATCCACAGCCCAGATCTTGAGACGCACGGGGCCAAGGACAGACAAAGAGTCTTGATCCACCAAGATTGGCTTGCCAATGAGAACACCAAAGGCCATGACGAACTCAGTAGAACGGAGGGTAGGAAGGATGTCATCTACAAGAACCCAGATCTCAGAGAGGGGGGATATAGGTTTCGCCCCATTTGCAGCCGCTTTCACCGAAACTACCAGTTGGTTAAGAGGAAGAGTGAAACTAGTGCATGAAGAAATCATCTTGAGACTGCTCTTAGAGGGGAAGACCACAGCGAAATCAAAATCAGACAACTGCCGGATCTGCCAATCCCAGCCTCCATCGTCCCACAGTTTGAGCTCATCCAGGAGGGTTTGGGAGGAGATTTTGTGGTCTTTGATCGAGATGATGGCGGCATTGGAGAGAGCAGGAGCCACTGTAACCTGAGGGATATCGTTGTCGAGCGCGAAGAAGGAGCAGCCAGGGAGGCCTTGACCATAATGCATAAAAGAAGCGGGTTTGCGGCGGTTTTGACTGTTCACAGTAAGATGGCCGTCCTCACGACAGATCAGGCAAAACGGGGGATTGAAACAACGAGATTGGAAATGCCCAGGTTGGTGACAAGCGAAACATGTGAGATTAGGGTTTGGTGGTTGGATAGGCGGGGGAGAAGGACGGGCCGGAGGAGGGGGAGGAGGGAGGATACCATCACCCAAGGCGCCAGATGACGAGCCAGGGCCTGAGGACGGGAACCGACGCCCGAGGGCGCCAGATCCGCCGCCCCCACGACCCAGCGCGCGCCCACTGAAGCCAGACGACGAACCAGGGCCGCGGCTGCCGCCACGAGCCATGGGAGCAGGACCATGCGGGGGAGGAGGAGGAGGACGGGCCGCAGGGCCAGAGCCACCGGCAGCCGCTGCGGCCTCCCATGGATCATCCCCAGATCCGCCCGATCCGGGAGCCTCAGATCCAGAGCCCGCCACGGCCGGCGCCGCTGCCCCAGCCCGCACATCGCCCTGGATCCACTCAGGCCCCGCCGCCCAAGATTCGCGCTCACGGGCCACCTGCTGCCGAGCCGCCTGCTCGGCCTCAGCTTGGAGCGGAGGGAAGCCTCGAGCTCCAAATCGGCAGCCCCGTCGCCCGCGTCCTCCCGCCGCCGCTTCAAGCCAGAGACCGCCTCGCTCAACGACCCGCGCGAGCGATCCATGGCGACAACAGCCGCGAAGGGGAGGGAGAGAGGTGGAGGAGGAGGAGATCTGCGGTAGGTGGGGATACGAAAACGGAAGCGGCGCAGGTCAGAGTGGGAAGCAGGAAACCCTAGAAATGGGGGGGTCGAACCCTTTCGGACCCATAAATACCCATAGGAAGCCAGGCCGGAAGGGGGGGGAAGCGTGGGCCGAGCCGACCAGAGCAGAGGAAGGCACGAGAGCCGCGCCAGGCCCAGGGCCCAAAATAGAAAGGGGGGGAATCAGAAAAAGACGACAGCAGAGGTGGCCCAGCCGGAACGACCGGCCCAGAGCGGCCCAACTGAGGTGGAGCGGAGGGCCCACGAGCCTCCTGCACCGGAGGTGAATCTAGGGTTAGGGAAGGGGAAGATGCGGCCAACGATGCCAGCCCCGAGCGCGCCGCCGGTCCCACCGAAGACAACGGCGGCGAGGACGGTGGAGAGCAGGAGGAGCGAGCAAGGCCACCCGCCCGAGAAGATGCATCGCCAGGAACCGCACGGCCTAGCGAGGAGAGCGCCTCCGAGCGCTTCCATCGCCGACCGCGCCGCACCTGGAACCAACCCGAGATCCCCACCTCAGCAGAGATGGCCGGACGGCCACGGCCGCCCGGAGCAAACTTCCGGACCCTGCCAACAGCCGACGAGCCCGCCGCTAGCGGAGCAGCCGGAAGAGAGACCAGGGGGAGAGAGGGAGAGCCTACCTCCAGCTCGGTATCCGTGTCCGCCACGTCCGACGACAAGGCCCAAAATTTGTTCCAAGCTCCAGATCCAGGTGCGAGCGAGTAGCGAGAAGCCTCAGAGGGCGAGGAAGGGAGGGCGGCAAGGGGAAGGGGCGGCGACGGCAGGAGGAGGGGGGCCGGGAGAGCCGAGCCATGGGGCCAGGGTGAGGACGGGGAGGGGGAGGACAGGGAGGGGAGAGGGGAGGGAGGAAGAAGAGCCATCCTCTCCTTCTTCGGCACCACTTGCAGAATTCTCTCCACCCCCAGCTGTTTGAGTGCATCGGTGTGATTTAGTAAAACATAAGTAGGCATCAGTATCAATTCTAAGACTAAACCCTCATGGTCTGGTTCCATCACAAGGAACCTAACCATTTAAGCTATACATAGTTCATTTTCCTTTCTGTACTACTAGACTACACACGAATGAACTCCGACGGCCCCTTGATTGTGTAATCAACACATACTCACATACATGGAGTACTAAATTCATGCGTTAGACATCGTCACATGGATACAACATTCAGTTAGCTGGCGCTGCATCCTTGTTCTTCGTTCGCAACCGAATGTAACGACCGGGGTCCTCTACACATGCAAATGTTCCGGTTCCCTGGCAAGGATCAATAATCGATGAGTTCAAAAAGCAAAACAGGATCAATAAGGCGTACGTTAACACCTGCCAGGAATCTGACAGTCAGTGTACGTTTGGATAGATGCTAGTACACACAGCAGATATACGCCTCCCATTACAGGTAAGAAGATTTTGGGAGTGCCATCGCCATGCATGTGAAATAATACAACGACGGACCAACCAAATAATGGATCCAACATGGATGTCGATGTACATATGTACGTGTGTATTGTCGCTTATCCAATCAATCATTTCATGCATGTGGTGTGTCACCGGATACGTGCGCGCTCTCCATGCAGCCCCACTGTTAGTAGCGTGGTAGATAGAGATATATTGCGTCCTGTTGTACTCCCTCCGTATCAAAATATATGATGTTAGGCTAATTTTAGCATATAAAAACGTCTTAAATTTTGGTACGAAGGTAGTACAAATATGAAGTTCTTTTTTGGTGAAAATTGTTGAGCTAATCTGGGGTACTTCTGCCTACAGCTCTCTCACAGACACCAAGCAGCTCCCATACACATGGTGGGCAAGATTGAGAGAGAGATACGTTTTGGGCCTCTATGATAGGTTCATACCCATGGAAGAAAATGTTAACGTACCCTCGAGAACGAAAGGAACTTTGAGAAGATGATAGCTATTTGAGAGTGAATTTCACTTTTTGCCCTGTAATTGTACATTTGGGACACTAATTACCCGATTGAGTGGGAATTCGTCTAGAATACCCCTTTTGAAAGCTTTGAACCCTTGTTTTCTGTTGCGTGTGCATCAGGCAAGGTGTGAGGTGACGCCTGGGGTCCAAACATATGTGAACGACGACGAGGAATGGAACTGATGGACAAAAAAAATCTGGACATGATCATCAATGATGCCCTCCAATCTTTACAGTTTCTTTTACGAATCATTGATGCAACATGCCGATCCTCTCTAGCAAAAAGCCAAAAACAAGATAATGCAAAACTTGGATAAAACCATGTTAAAAGTCTTCAAAATCTGATATTTGGATCGAAGTTCCAGTAAATGGGGTAATATATGTCACAAATGTACAACTACCAGGTAAAAAAGTGGAATTCACTAGCTATTTGAGGTACACCATTGACCCGTCGTCTTGGGTGATCAACAGTCGTGCAATTTCCATGACGGTCTAATAGTACCGATGACACTGCCTCTGTGACGAAGTTATTCCCTTGGTCAGCTGGCCACTTGCTCCACGTGGTTGATGGGGTAGCTAGGCAGCAGATTACATGCACGACGATGCTTGGTCAACTAGACTCTGTATGCGGCTCAATGGTTGATGATGTTAGACGAGATCGTTGCTGTTGTTTGTTCACCCAAAGGCACTCTGGATTCCGCAACTCCAAAGCCATCTTATTTATCCAACCACTTCTCTAGTGCGGGAACCACAGTAGACGAACTTCCATAACTCGTGAGGCGCGCACTGTTGAGGTTGTCTCTGGTCGTGCTATGTAACGGAGAAACTACGTCAAACACGGGCAGATATAATCATATAAACTTGTCAAAGCTCCTCCTCCTCCCTCCCAACCCTAGCCACCCCCTCCTCCTCCTCCCTCCTCCCCCCTAGCCGCCCCTCCTCCTCTTCCCTTCCTCGCTGCCGCCTAAGGCAGCCGCCGGGCAAGCCCAGGGCGCCAAGGATGGTGGCGGCGGGGCCTCGGTTGCCCTGCCTCTGCCTGGGGAACTTCGGTGGCTCCATTGACAAGGCATGGCCGGCTAGCAGCCGTGCGGGCGGTGGACCTGGCGTCCCGGCCGTGCGAGCGGCGGGATCCGGTGGTCGTTGGCGGCCGGCGGCAATTTCTGCGGTGGCCGGAGCGCGCGATCTGGTACCTCCCCTCCTTCCCTGTTCGGCATGCGGGCCATCCTCGTCGGGCCACGCTTTCTTGGGTCGCCGATTCTGTACAGGAGGCGCTGGTGGTGACGGGGATCTAGTTCGGGCGAACTTCCTGGTCGGCCATGGCCGGCCTCATCGACAGCGACGCCTGAGGGCGCCGTTCCCCTTCTTGGAGGCGTCGGTGTGGATTGATCCCCTCACTTCTCCTTCCCCTAGGTCTCCCGGGCGAAAGCCCTAACTTTGTTGGGCGACGACGGCGCTCACTGCGACGTTCCCTTCTTGAAGGCGTCGCTTTGGGAACCTTGGGGTTGGGTGGCTCTTGTTGGTGGTGGGCGACGGCGATGGTGCGGCCCTATCCTAACATGGATCTGCGTCTGTTGCTTGGAGATGGACTCGCGTAGGTGGAGGTCGTCGTTTGGCGTCATGGTGGCGTCAATGACGGAGGTACCTGCCAAGGTTGGCACCTCAATCTTCTCTGAAAATGGACTAGTGGAAGATGGCAGCGACGACACATGTGAGTGCGTCGGGCCGGTTTGTGACCCGGACCCGGTATGTGGCTCGGCCGGGGCCTCCGGCTTTAGACGCTAGGCTTAGGTGAGATGTCTGGGTATTTGGCTCAGCTTGCACCCCTTCATCATATGAATTTGAGTAGCAGCAGATGTTGCCAAGATGGCGGATTCATGCATATTGTTGTACTACTTTATAAGGTCCTCAAGAATAATCAATAAAATGATCGCATGCATCTCCCAGATGCAAAAGCCGGGGTCATCCTTCTTTTCTAAAAAAAATATAAACTTGTTAAAAAAGTAGAGGGCAAGACAGACGTTTGATGTGCTAGCTCAATGAGTGTTAGATGAAGGTAAGTAAAGCAGCCGCAATGAGATGAGTGAGCACTGCCGTCTTTTATTGCACCTGAAATCATTTACAGTAGTATTTGATTTTGACTTTTGCTTCGGTTGAATTACTTGAACGGAGGGAGTACATCGAAGGCTAGATTCTAAAATAATTTGTTTGAGGGAGCAGTGCCGCAAAATAGTACTTCCTTTCATCCCGTAATATAAAAGCGTTTTTTACACTAGTTGGTGTAACTAGCATAAAACTACTATTTTACAGGTTAGGGTTCCAAAAAAACTACCGAATTTATTTTTTCGCTGATAACTATCAAGTCAGGGGTTGGCTGTTTCAAAAAAACCCCAAACCCTCTTTGTTAAAAAATTAAACACGTTTATGACAGGTCGGGCCCGCCACTAAACTCACCGTTTGGTTGATTGGTTGTTTCGCTGTTAACTGACTTGTGGGGGCCACATGTCAGCGCTGTCGTGGTTCTAAGTCTGACAGTAGAATGGGGGTAGGTGATGTAGAGGCAAGATCCTAGCTATGGAGGAGTTGTACACGCAAGTTTTACGAGTTCAGACTCTTCTCGGAGGAAGTAACAACCCTACGTCTCGGAGTCCGGAGGCGGTCGACTGGATTATATGCGCGTGAGTTACAGGGGGTGCGAACCCTTGTCCCAGAGTAGGGGATGGCTTATATAGAGTGCGCCAGGACCCCAGCTCCCCTCTGTTACACAGGGTTCAATGTACATCAAGAGGGGGGCGTTACTAGTAATGCCAGCAATAAAAATACATAATGACCATTAAAGCTATGACTTAATTCTCGACCGTTGCAGAGCGGAGTGGCTCTAGATCTCCTGGTAGTCGAGTGATTGTCGACATGGTCGAGTGTCTTCAAGACTGTCGAGTGGAACATAGCTTCATGGTCGAGTGGATGATGATTCTTCTTCGAATGCTTCTGGTTCTTTTAGAGATGTCCTTGGGGAGGGTATCTTGGACAGGTCCATGACCCTACCCTAGGTACATAGCTTCATCATTAGCCCCTGAATGGATCAGGGTTTGAGTGAGGAAGGAGTTGAGAACACTTCCGACCCATTTTTCGTGCTATGAGTATATCTTGTTCTGGATCAATGAACCGAAGTGACGACACCAAATTCTTTTTCAGTCGCCTTGATCCATTCCTAGTTTTTGTCGAGTGAACTTTTACTGGAAGAGCTCTGAGTGATGATGTGGAGGAGATCTTCCGTCTGACAAGTTGTTCTGCTGTCCGCGGATTTCGCGGGATTCAAATTTCGGGAAGCGCGCGGGGCGGAGGAGGCCGCAGTAATCGGATGGGATAAGGCAGGGCCGCCTCGATTTCCGCGCCGCCTTTTTCGCCACGTATCGCGCGCGCGACTGTTGTGGGATTTGATAAGATCGCTTGGGCCTACAAGTCAGTCACTCGGAAGTAACCTCATATAAGGCGCCAGACCGGGGTTTTTGAACAGTGCGCTTTCATTCTTCCCCCTCCTTCTCAGACTTCTCCGCCGAACCTGCTCTCGCCCCAGTGTCGCTGCTCCGTTCGCGTTTCGCCTGCGACGATGGGGAAAGAGAAGACGGTGGCTCTGGAGCGGGCGAAGAAGGCGATGGCGAAGGCGAAGGGGAAGAAGTCCAGCCGGGGCGGATCTTCCTCGAGGGCCGGCCTGCCGCAGGGTTGGATCTAGGGCGACTGGATCCGCTTGGCGATCCGCCAGGACGACATCGATGACCTAGTCGAAGGGGGACTGATCCCCACGGATCAGCGCGGCTCCTGGGGAACGAGACTGAGCCGTGGCCACAAGAGGGTGAGTGCGTACTCCTCGCCGCCCACATCGATCGCGGGTTCTCTTTGCTTCCTCACCCTTTCTTCCGAGGCTTCTTGAATTTTTTTTGGGGCGCAACTCCATCACTTTACTCCAAACACCATTGTGTACCTTGCTGCCTTCGTGTCTTTGTGTGAGAATTTCTTGGGCTGCCGACCTCATTGGGGCCTTTTCAAGCACATTTTCACATGCCGCTCCCAGTCGGTTAAAAAAGCTAACCCGAGTGACGAGAGGACGCAAGTGATTCAGATGTGTGGGGGTCTTGGGATTCAGATGAGAGGCAAAAGTTCTTTTCCAGCCATGATCCTTCCCGTCTCGGTCCGTGGGTGGCAGTCGACTTGGTTCTACTTCAAAGACTAGCCGACTCCAGGTCAGTCGACTGGACTTCCCCCTTTTTCCATGATCGAGTGGGGAATCCCTCCCCTTTGAAGGTGATCCCGGAGGAGAAGGCGCAAGTTAAGGTGCTGGTCGAACGAGTAGTTCAGCTTATCCGTGACGGGGTGACCGGTATGGATTTGTTGGAGGTCTTCCTCCGGCGACGCATCCAACCGCTTCTAGCTCGAGACCATCCGATGTGGATGTATTCGAGCACTGATGACACCACTCAGACCCATCCAGAGGAGGTCGACGAGACCACGTTGGAGGGGTGGCTGACGAGTATCACTGGAAACAAAGATAACCCCAGGGGAGCCAGAAGAATTCCTCCACACGACCAATATTACGAACCAAACAAGGTCTAATTCTAAACTCCCGGCTGTAAACTTGATTTAATCGTGCAGCTGTTTATGCTTCGTCGACTGACTTTGTTATGCTTGTTTTCTTCCAGGCCCTTACCGAAATGTACTCGATGCCCAACGGAGAGCAGGAGCAAAATCCGGAGGGGGAGGCAAGCGGAGGTGAAAGTGGCGAGTGGCATTCTGACGGAGAGGGGAACGAGGAGAGCGACGACTCGAGTGAAGAAGAAGAAGTCGATTTGCCCCCTCGCAAGGAAAGGCGATCCAAGCTCGACCAAGACCGGGCGAGCGCCCGTGAAAAGGCGGTCGCTCAAACTAGCCAGTCTTCAAAGTGTCCTCGGACGTCCTCTCCGGCGTCGACTGAGAAAGCCCCAAAGCAGTCCAAGGTTGTAGTGCAGAAGCCTCGGAAGGCGCTGCCGAAGATTAAGATTGATATCCATGTTGCTTCTGCGTGAGTGTTTTTCTTTCGCATTCACTCAACGTTCTGTGTTGTTTATCTTTCCTTCGATTTGACCAGATGAATCTTGAAACTGGCAGTGCTGCTACCTCTGGGACTTCAGCTTATAAAGACGAGGATGAGGAAATGGAAGATGCGGTCACCTCCAATCTGGGTACGATCTTCGTTATTCTGTCTTCTTTTTGTCGATTGAACTGTAATATATCCAATCGGGCGATGTAATTTTGGCGACTGATCTTTTTACAGCTCCCAATATCATTGACCTCCCCGACAATGATGAGGACGAGCCACAGAGGCCTTTGGGGAGAAGGAACAGGAAAACGTCCGCTGGCAAGACGCCTCAGTCGACGCCGGTGGCGGAACCGGTAGTTCAGGACGCCGGTGACGCCAATCGGACTTCTGTTTCCTTCGCCATACCGCTGTCGAGTGCTCTACCTTCTGCGTCAGCTGCACAAACTCCTGCCAATCCACCTTCAGTTTTTCCTACACATCACGTCCCGGAAGATGAAGTGGGTGCTGCCAAGGAAGCTATACGCCAGGCGGGCATTATGATGGAGAAGATGAAGATGGTGCGGGATGCCAGCCGGGCTGCTTATGATGCCAGCTCCGCTCTCTAGAGCAATGTTCAGGTTAGCAGAATGTCGATTGACTCTCTTGTCTTGTTCTGTTTAGGATATGGTACCTGAAAACTCTCTTTCCAAGGATCTTTGCATCTGTACATCCACTGGGTGTTTTGTTTTGTTACTGAACAAATTCATACTTTGAGCTGAATTTTTTGTTGTCGTCGATTGAACTTTTGGACTAGTGAGGGCACGCTGAGTGCACCCACTGGGTGTAGTCCCCGAGACTATGGTGGACTGCGGGCAGTCGACTGTAGTCTTGAATTTTGAATTCCTTCAGGCGGTCTGGTCGGGCCATGTCGAGTGTAAACTGAACCAGTGGGGGCACGCTAAGTGCACCCACTTGGTGTAGTCCCCGAGACCGTGGTCGACTGCTGGCAGTCGACTATGGTCTGAAGAGCCTGTTTGTTGCTGTCTCTGTCTCTTTTTTTTGCACTCGCGCTGGAAAGGTCATGTCGAGTGTAAACTGAACCAGTGGGGGCACGCTAAGTGCACCCACTGGGTGTAGTCCCCGAGACTACTGTTGGATGTTTGATTCGACAGTAGTCTTAGAATTAGTTGTCTTTATCCTTTTACCTCTCTGAGATAACCAATCTTTTATCCGGTTGACTGACCCATTCCTTGATTGCAGAAATCTTGTGATCTTGGAGCTCGCTTTGCTGACTTGGAGAAACAGCAGATTCAACTCAATCTTGACCTGGAGTTGGCCAAAACAGAACTGCCGAAAGCCAAGGATGACGCCAATGGTAAGACATACTTGTCGACTGGTTTGTCTTTGATCTGGATTTCATTCTGCTCTTTCTGAAGCAAGCATCATTTCTTTTCAGAAAAATTGAACCAGGCTCTGGCAAAAAAGGATCAAGATCTGGCTGCCGCACAGAAGAAGGCTGATGACAAAACTGCACTGGCTGAACAGAAATTGGCTTCAGTCGGCAAATTGGAGGAAGAAAACGCCAAGATAAAATCTGCCCTGGACGAAGCCAACAAGGAAGTAACCCGCTTGAAGAAGGACAGGGTCAATCTGAACGAGAAGATGGAAGGCATTGCTCGCAGGAGGGATGATCTGGAAAGTTATCTGAGGAGCCTTGCCAAGAGGTTGTGCATCAAGCTTGAAGGTATATACTTTGTTCCAACTGGTTTATCTTCGTTGACTCGGCATACGACTATTGACTCACCCTCGGATTGTGCATGCAGAGTTTTGCCGAGACTTCGAGGAGGAGACCGGGCGAATTGAACCAATCTTGGACCCCATCAACTCCCCCGTGAAAGATGAAGCTGCTATGAACTTGCTCTGACTGGAATCCCGCATCGGCGTTGTTGTTGACTACCTTGCTCGACTGAAGGTCGCAACGTCGCGAATCGACACAGCACTTTGGCCAAGGGCAACGCTCCAAAATGACCTCGAGTCTCTGATGACTCGACTTCACGAGATCCCCGGTCGAGTGCAGGAGTGGAAGAAGTCTTCTGCCCGGTGCGGTGCTGATGTGGCTCTGTCTTTGGTTCGTGTCCATTGCAAAGAAGCGCGAGAAGATAAGCTGGCAGCGATCAAGGTCGCCAACACCAAGAGGCATGATTTTCGATCCTTTATGGAGACTTTCATTGCTGCCGCCACTCGGATTGCCGATGGCGTTGAACTGGACGAATTCGTCGAGCCTGCCAGCCCTCCTCCTGCGGAGTGAACAAACTTTTATGCTCCACCTTAAATTTGCCTCGGGATGCCGAGTGGTTTTTGTAACCGTTAAACTCTTTCGGGCTGAATGCCCGAGTACTTTGATCTGCGGTCTTGAACCTTTAGGGTTCATCTGAACTTGATTTATCTCAAGATATGCTTGTGATTGCTTTTGGAATTTGTTCTTCACTTGGAATGACTCTTGTGTTTGAGATGCGGCCCTGAAGTGGAGACTTCAATCGACTTGCGCCTCGTCGTCCTTGCGGACAAGGATGGAGCGCACGTTGTATTTATGACGCAGCTCCGAAGGAGGAGGTTGTAGTCGACTTGCGTCTCATCGTCCTTGTGGATAGGGATGGAGCGCACATTGTATTTGTGGCATAACTCCGAAGGAGAAGGTTGCAGTCGACCTGCACCTCGTCGTCCTTGCGGATAGGGATGGAGCGCACATTGTATTTGTGGCGTAGCTCCGAAGGAGAAGGTTGCAGTCGACCTGCACCTCATCGTCCTTGCGGATAGGGATGGAGCGCACATTGTATTTGTGGCGTAGCTCCGAAGGAGAAGGTTGCAGTCGACCTGCACCTCGTCGTCCTTGCAGATAGGGATGGAGCGCACATTGTATTTGTGGTGTAGCTCCGAAGGAGAAGGTTGTAGTCGACCTGCACCTTGTCGTCCTTGCGGATAGGGATTGGAGCTTCAAAACTTAGGCGAGTGCTGGACTACAGTTGAGCCTCCGAGCGGGAGGGTTGCTCGCCACTCGGTAGGATTTTTCAAACTTAGGCGAGTACTGGACTGCAGCTAAGCCCCCGAGTGGGAGGTTTGCTCACCACTCGGTAGGATTTTCAAACTTAGGCGAGTACTGGACTACAGCTAAGCCCCCGAGTGGGAGGTTTGCTCACCACTCGATAGGATTTTTCAAACTTAGGCGAGTCCTGGACTGCAGCTAAGCCCCCGAGTGGGAGGGTCGCTCACCACTCGGTAGGATTTTTCAAACTTAGGCGAGTACTGGACTGCAGCTAAGCCCCCGAGTGGGAGGTTTGCTCACCACTCGGTAGGATTTTTCAAACTTAGGCGAGTACTGGACTACAGCTAAGCCCCCGAGTGGGAGGTTTGCTCACCACTCGGTAGGATTTTTCAAACTTAGGCGAGTACTGGACTGCGGCTAAGCCCCCGAGTGGGAGGTTTGCTCACCACTCGGTAGGATTTTTCAAACTTAGGCGAGTATTGGACTGCAGCTAAGCCCCCGAGTGGGAGGTTTGCTCACCACTCGGTAGAATTTTTCAAACTTAGGCGAGTACTGGACTGCAGCTAAGCCCCCGAGTGGGAGGTTTGCTCACCACTCGGTAGAATTTTTCAAACTTAGGCGAGTACTGGACTACAGCTAAGCCCCCGAGTGGGAGGTTTGCTCACCACTCGATAGGATTTTTCAAACTTAGGCGAGTACTGGACTACAGCTAAGCCCCCGAGTGGGAGGTTTGCTCACCACTCGGTAGGATTTTTCAAACTTAGGCGAGTACTGGACTGCGGCTAAGCCCCCGAGTGGGAGGTTTGCTCACCACTCGGTAGGATTTTTCAAACTTAGGCGAGTACTGGACTGCGGCTAAGCCCCCGAGTGGGAGGTTTGCTCACCACTCGGTAGAATTTTTCAAACTTAGGCGAGTACTGGACTGCAGCTAAGCCCCCGAGTGGGAGGTTTGCTCACCACTCGGTAGGATTTTTCAAACTTAGGCGAGTACTTGACTGCAGCTAAGCCCCCGAGTGGGAGGTTTGCTCACCACTCGTTAGGATTTTTCAAACTTAGGCGAGTACTGGAGTGCAGCTAAGCCCCAAAGTGGGAGGTTTGCTCACCACTCGGTAGGATTTTCCAAACTTAGGCGAGTACTGGACAGCAGCTAAGCCCCCGAGTGGGAGGTTTGCTCACCACTCGGTAGGATTTTTCAAACTTAGGCGAGTACTGGATTGCAGCTAAGCCCCCGAGTAGGAGGTTTGCTCACCACTCGGTAGGATTTTTCAAATTTAGGCGAGTACTGGACTGCAGCTAAGCCCCCGAGTGGGAGGCTTGCTCACCACTCGGTAGGATTTTCAAAACTTAGGCGAGTACCGGACTGCAGCTAAGCTCCCGAGTGGGAGGTTTGCTCACCACTCAGTAGGATTTTTAGAACTTAGGCGAAACGGATTCGCGGCTAAGCCCCCGAGTGGAAGGCTTGCTCACCACTCGGTAGGATTTTTTAAACTTAGGCGAAACGGATTCGCAGCAAAGTCACCCACTGGGGGATTTTAGACAAGAAGAAAAAAGCAACAACAACCGTTTAAGAAGACTGTAAAGCTCTCGTCTTTGATAAACAAACTACAAAGGTATTTCTTATTACATCTCATCTGAATGAGTACTTAAGTGTAAAGGGGGCGGAGCAACCCCGCGTTCCAAGCCCGTGGCTCGTCTTTGTGATGCTCAACATTGTAAAGATGGTATGCTCCGTTGTGGAGAACTCTGGTAACTATGAAGGGGCCTTCCCAAGTGATAACCCACAAGTATAGGGGATCGCAACAGCTTTCGAGGGTAGAGTATTCAACCCAAATTTGTTGATTCGACACAAGGGGAGCCAAAGAATATTCTCAAGTATTAGTAGCTGAGTTGTCAATTCAACCACACCTGGAAACTTAGTATCTGCAGCAAAGTGTTTAGTAGCAAAGTAATATGATAATGGTGGTAACGGTAACAAAAGTAAAGGCAGCAAAAGTAATGTTTTTGGTATTTTGTAGTGATTGTAACAGTAGCAGCGCGAAAGTAAATAAGCGTAAACCATTATATGGAAAGCTCGTAGGCACGGGATCAGTGATGGATAATTATGCCGGATGCGGTTCATCATGTAACAGTCATAACATAGGGTGACACAGAACTAGCTCCAATTCATCAATGTAATGTAGGCATGTATTCCGTATATAGTCATACGTGCTTACAGAAAAGAACTTGCATGACATCTTTTGTCCTACCCTCCCGTGGCAGCGGGGTCCTATTGGAAACTAAGGGATATTAAGGCCTCCTTTTAATAGAGAACCGGAACAAAGCATTAGCACATAGTGAATACATGAACTCCTCAAACTATGGTCATCACCGGGAGTGGTCCCGATTATTGTCACTTCGGGGTTGCTGGATCATAACACATAGTAGGTGACTATAGACTTGCAAGATAGGATCAAGAACTCACATATATTCATGAAAAAATAATAGGTTCAGATCTGAAATCATGGCACTCGGGCCCTAGTGACAAGCATTAAGCATAGCAAAGTCACAGCAACATCAATCTCAGAACATAGTGGATACTAGGGATCAAACCCTAACAAAACTAACTCGATTACATGATAAATCTCATCCAACCCATCACCGTCCAGCAAGCCTACGATGGAATTACTCACGCACGGCGGTGAGCATCATGAAATTGGTGATGGAGGATGGTTGATGATGACGACGGCGACGAATCCCCCTCTCCGGAGCCCCGAACGGACTCCAGATCAGCCCTCCCGAGAGGTTTTAGGGCTTGGCGGCGGCTCCGTATCATAAAACGCGATGATTTCTTCTCTCTGATTTTTTTTCTCTCCGAAAGCAAATATATAGAGTTGGAGTTGGTGTCGGAGGGTCTTCAGGGGGCCCACGAGGTAGGGGGCGCGCCCTAGAGGGGGGCGCGCCCCCACCCTCGTGGATAGGGTGTGGGCCCCCTGGTCTTCATCTTTGGCGAGGATTTTTTATTATTTTTTCTAATATGTTCCGTGGAGTTTCAGGTCATTCCGAGAATATTTGTTTTCTGCCCATAAAACAACATCATGACAATTCTGCTGAAAACAGCGTCAGTCCGGGTTAGTTCCATTCAAATCATACAAGTTAGAGTCCAAAACAAGGGCAAAAGTGTTCGGAAAAGTAGATACGACGGAGACGTATCAACTCCCCCAAGCTTAAACCCTTGTTTGTCCTCAAGCAATTCAGTTGACAAACTGAAAGAAAGAAAGAAAAACTTTTACAAACTCTGTTTGCTCTTGTTGTTGTAACTATGTCAAGCCAGCATTCTAGTTTTCAGCATAGATCATAACTAACCACATTTGCAATAATTCTCAGGTCTCATAATTACTCATATCAATAGCATAATCAACTAGCAAGCCATAATAATAAATCTCGGATGACAACACTTTCTCAAAATAATCATAATATGATATAACAAGATGGTATCTCGCTAGCCCTTTCTGAGACCGCAAAACATAAATGCAGAGCACCTTTAAAGATTAAGGATTGACTAGACATTGTAATTCATGGTAAAAGAATCATAGTCACACCTAGCATAGATTAGTAGTGATGAATGCAAATGATAGTTGTGCTCTCCAGCTAGTGCTTTTTAATAAGAGAGTGATGACTCAACATAAAAGTAAATGGATAGGCCCTTCGCAGAGGGAAGCAGGGATTTGTAGAGGTGCCAGAGCTCGGTTTTGAAATAGAGATAATTTGAATTTTGAGCGGTATACTTTCATTGTCAATGTAGCAACTAAGAGATGGCGATATCTTCCATCCTAAACAAATTATAGGCGGTTCCCAAACAGAATGGTAAAGTTTATACTCCCCCTCCACCAACAAGCATCAATCCATGACTTGCTCGAAACAACGAGTGTCTCCAACATACATCAGGTCCCAGGGGGAGTTTTGTTTGCAATTAATTTTGATTTAGTTTGCATAAAGCATGGGACTAGGCATCCCGGTGACCAGCCATTTTCTCGTGAGTGAGGAGCGGAGTCCACTCCTCTTGAGAATAACCCGCCTAACACGGAAGATAAGGACAACCTTGGTTGATACATGATCTATTCAAGCATACAAAACAGAATGTTTATTTGAAGGTTTAGAGTTTGGCACATACAAATTTACTTGGAACGGCAGGTAGATACCGCATATAGGAAGGTATAGTGGACTCATCTGGAATAACTTTGGGGTTTAAGGGATTGGATGCACAAGCAGTATTCCCGCTTAGTACAAGTGAAGGCTAGCAAAAGACTGGGAAGCGACCAACTAGAGAGCGACAACAGCCATGTACATGCATTAAAATTAATGAACATTGGATGCAAGCATGAGTAGGATATAATTCACCATGAACATAAATATCGTGAAGGCTATGTTGATTTTGTTTCAACTACATGCGTGAACATGTGCCAAGTTAAGTCACTTAAATCATTCAAAGGAGGATACCACCCCATCATACCACATCATAACCATCTCAATAGAATGTTGGCACGCAAGGTAAATCATTATAACTCATAGCTAATCAAGCATGGCACAAGCAACTATGATCTCTAATTGTCATTGCAAACATGTTTATTCATAAAAAGCTGAATCAAGAACGAGGGACTCATCATATTTACAAAAATAAAAGAGGTCGAGTTCATACCAGCTTTTCTCATCTCACTCAGTCCATCATATATCATCATAATTGCCTTTCACTTGCATGACCGAACGATGTGAATAATAATAAGAGTGCACGTCCATTGGACTAAGCTGGAATCTGCGAGCATTCAATAAACAGGAGAAGACAAGGCAATACGGGCTCTGGGTTAATTCAACAATAATGCATATAAGAGCCACTTCAACAATTTAATTATGGTCTTCTCCTACTGACCCCCAAAGAAAAGAAAAGAAATAAAGCTATTTACACGGGAAAGCTCCCAACAAGCAAAAGAAGAACGGGAAATATTTTTGGGTTTTCTTTTTAATTACTACTACAGCAAGAAAGTAAACTACTACTATTTTTTTGTTGTTTTTCTTAAGGTTTATCAAACACACAAAAACAAAGCAGGAAAAAGAAAATAAACTAGCATGGATATTACAGTGAAAGAGTATGAGCACCGACATCTAGCAATGAGTGTGTGTGAACATAAATGTAATGTCGGTGAGAAATACGTACTCCCCCAAGCTTAGGCTTTTGGCCTAAGTTGGTTTATTGCCAGGGATAGCCTGGCGGATACCCGTAGGTGTAGCTGGGGTCGTACTGCGACGAGGAATAGTTGGGGTCATACTGATGTGCAGCGGTTATCACCTGCTGAGCTGCAGCGTGGACTCGGGCTGCCTCCGCTCTCCTCTCGTACTTATCTGCCTCCTCTCTGGTGATAATGTATCTTCGTTTTGCCTGAGCATCAAAGAAGGCAGGAGCAGGGAGAGTAATACAGACAACGTGCCGTTTGTTAAAAATTAAACGATATAAGAGAGGTGATTCAGGCCTCTCGACAAACTGGTGCGAAGCCATAGAGTTATAATCTAAATACGCAGGAGGCAACTCCGTATCACCCTCACGAATGTCTATTTCAAGAAAATGAGCTAAGCGGGTTGCATAAATTCCTCCAAAGAAATCTCCATTATGTCTATTATGATGCAACCTACGAGCTACAATGGCTCCCATATGAAAAGATTGGTCTCCTAACACAGCACTCCTGAGAATGCTGAGGTCAGGGACACACATGTGACATGCTTCATCCTTAGCATTTATGCATCTACCGATGAAGAGAGCAAAATAATGTATAGAAGGAAAGTGAATGCTCCCTATGGTAGCTTGCGTTATATCTCTCGATTCCCCCACAGTTATATCAGCAAGAAAGTTTCTAAATTCAGATTTAGGGGGATCCCTAACACTACCCCATGATGGAAGTTTGCAAGCAAGAGTGAAATCCTCTAAGTCCATTCTATAATATTTGTCATAAAGATCAAATATGACTGAAGGAGAATTACGCAAAGATGAATACTCAAACCTCCTCACAAATGAACTTGTGAGATCATGATACTGGGGGCATTTGTTAGCCTCAAAATCCTCAAGACCGGCATTGCGAAAATATGTTTTAAATTCTTTTTTAATTCCCGCACGGTCCATAAAATTTTCCGACAGCCATTCGCAAGGTCGTACTGGAGCGTCTCTTGGTAGATCCTCGTCAGCATCGCGCATAGCAATCCTGGGTCCTTGCTTCTTAGAGGAACCACCTTGGAACATCTTCCTAAGCATATTGTTTTTCTTTGAAAAATTCTGAAATTTTTAGTAACTTCAAACAAAAGTGAACCAACTTCAATAAAACTGATAGCAACTACTCCCCCAAGTAATGTCGGTTTGTGTGAGGCAGAGGAAGAAGATGGGTGCTGGGATAAGTGGAGGAGGGCCACCGTGGGCCCACGAGGCAGGGGCGCGCCCTAGAGGGGGGCGCGCCCACCACCCTCGTGGCCAGGTGGCAGCTCCTTCTGTGGTAATTTTTTCACAGTAAATCATCAAATATTCCCGAAAAAATCATATTAAATTGGCATGGCATTCTGAGGACTTTTATTTTCGGGATATTTTTATATTGCACGGATAAGCCAGGAAACACACAGAAAAATACTATTTTTGCTTTATTTCTACTAAATTACAGAAAATATAAAGAGGGTACAGAAGTTTGTGCTTCTAGTTTCATCCATCTGATGCTCATAAAAAAGAATCCACTAACAAGGTTGATCAAGTCTTGTTAACAAACTCATTCCGATAATCATGAAACCGGAGAAATTTCGAATAACACTAAGTTACCTCAACGGGGATATGCACATCCCCTATAATAAGTATATCATATTTCTTTTTGACAGTAGGAAGAGGAAATTCAAAACCTCCAAATTTAATCGATGGGGTTTTTCCAATGGAGTTCATACTATGAACTTGAGGTTGTTTCCTCGGAAAGTGTACCGTATGCTCATTACCATTAACATGAAAAGTGACATTGCCTTTGTTGTAATCAATAACAGCCCCTGCAGTGTTAAGAAAAGGTCTTCCAAGAATAATAGACATACTATCATCCTCGGGAATATCAAGAATAACAAAGTCCGTTAAAATAGTAACGTTTGCAACCACAACAGGCACATCCTCACAAATACCGACAGTTATAGCAATTGATTTATCAGCCATTTGCAAAGATATTTCGGTAGGTCAACTTATTCAAGTCAAGTCTACGATATAAAGAGAGAGGCATAACACTAACACCGGCTCCAAGATCACATAAAGCAGTTTTAATATAATTTCTTTTAATGGAGCAAGGTATAGTACGTACTCCGGGATCTCCAAGTTTCTTTGGTATTCCACCCTTAAAAGTATAATTAGCAAGCATGGTGGAAATTTCAGCTTTCGGTATCTTTCTTTTATTAGTACTGATATCTTTCATATCTTTAGCATAAGGATTTGTTTTGATCACATCAGTTAATCGCATACGCAAAAAGATAGGCCTAATCATTTCAGCAAAGCGCTCAAAATCCTCATCATCCTTTTTCTTGGATGGTCTCGGAGGAAAGGGCATGGGTTTCTGAACTGTAACGCCTGGATAATCATGCTACAGTGATCTCACGTTAATGGTGACACGTCACCTCTGTCACTGTAATTAATCTCGGGTAAATTCAAAACCGTTTCAAATTTAAATCCTAAATAAGTCAAACGTCAAAAGTTTTCAAATATTAAAATAAAATGTTCGGGCTATGTCTAGTATTGCATCGGTAATTATCGTAAAGTAAACACCTTTTTATAAAATGCCTAAATACTTTTAAATGAATTAAACAGGAAAGAGATAATAAAAGAAAATAAATAAAAGGAAAACAGAAAACTAAAACAAGATAAGAAGAAAAAGAAAAGGAGAGAAGGCCACCCCCCCACTGGGCCAGACGGCCCAGCCGGCCAGGCCACCAACCGGCCCAACTGGGCAAAGGCCCAGCCGGCCACCCCCCCATTCCCCATATCCCCCACGACCCAAACCTTAACCCCACCCCGTCACCCACTCGCCCCCTTCCCCCCAGTCGCTCCCCCCTCCTCCCCGATCCAGATCGGATCGAGGGGAACACCCCCCCCCCCCGACGACATCGCCCCGACGCGCGTCGCCGTCCTCGGTGCCCCCCCCACCGGAGCACCACCCCCACTCCCCACTCGCTCTCCCCCACCCCCTCGCGCTGGATCTGGATCGGGAGGAGCCCGATCCCCTTCTCCCTCGCTCGGCGCCCGGCGCCGTCGCCCGTTGCCGCCTGGAGACCACGCCGCCCCGGACCGCATCGCCGGACTGCCTCCTCGACGCCGTCGTCTCCGCCTTCCTCCTCAACCCCCCGCTGCTACTCCCCTACCGGCAACGTGAGCCCCGCCGCCACGCTCGTCTCCTCACTCCCTCCCTCTCCCCCGCTGCTCCCTCGTCCCGCAGCTCCACGGCGGCACGCGCGCCGCGCCGTCCCGTGTGCGCGACGCACTCGCGTCCCTACTCACCGTGGCCTCGCCTTGGCCGGCGTGCCTCCGCACGCGCGCTGCCCGCGCCCCGTGCGCCCCGGCTGGCCGCGCCCGCTCACGGAGCGCTCCCGTGTCCCAGCCGCCCTGCCCTGCTCCGCTCCCTCCTGCGCCGCTCCTCGCCTTGCCGCTCCAGCCGCGCGGCCCCGCAACGGCCCGCAGCGCCGCCGCCCCCTGCGCTCGCCTCCGCCTGCCGCGGCTGGCCGGCGAGCCTCGCCGAGGCCACGGCCTCACCCCGCCGCACTGGGCTACGGCCTCCGCCGGCGCCCCCTGTTGCCCCTTTCGGGTGCACGGGCGCCCGCGGCCGTTAGCGCCCGCTAACCACGCCTGTTACGGCCCCCAGGGGCCTATGACAAAGGGGGCCCACCCCACAGAACGTTTTAATTAACAAAAAGAAGAAGAAAAGAATAAAAAAAATATAATAATAATAATTAATTAATTAATTAATTAGTTAATTAATTAAGGAATTAATTAAGTTAATTAATTATAATTAGATTAACCTAATCACTAATTAACCTAATTAACTGTTAGTTAATTAAAACAGAGTATGACGAACGGGACCCACCTGTCAGGTTGACCAAGTCAACTACTGACGTCATGCTGACGTCATGATGACGTCAGCAGACACTATTCTGGATAATGTTGATTAAATTAAATAAATAAATCCTAAAAATGATTTAAATCTTTAAAAATTAATATAAAATAAACCGTAGTTTGGATGGAAAAACTTTGTACATGAAAGTTGCTTAGAACGACGAGACGAATTTGATTTCGCAGCCCGTTTATTCGCCACGCATCCCTAGCATAGCGAACACGCAACTTTCCCCCTGTTTCATCTGTCCGAAAACGCGAAACACCGGGGATACTTTCCCGGATGTTATCCCCCTTCACCGGTATCACCTAATACCGCGTTAGGGCACCTCTAACGTCGTTACTTGTCATGTCATGCATCACTATGCATATGCTTGCTTATATATTTATTGTTTCTCCCCCCTCTTCTCTCGATAGACACCGAGACCGACACCGCTGCTACCCAGTACGACTACGGAGTTGACGATCCCTCTCTCTTGCCAGAGCAACCAGGCAAGCCCCCCCTTTGATCACCAGATATCGCCTACTCTTCTCTATATTGCTTGCATTAGAGTAGTGTAGCATGTTACTGCTTCCCGTTATTCCTATCCTGATGCATAGCCTGTCCTTGCTACTTCTGTTGTTACCTTTACCTGCAATCCTAATGCTTAGTATAGGATGCTAGTTTATCATCAGTGGCCCTACATCCTTGTCCGTCTGCCATGCTATACTATCGGGCCGTGATCACTCGGGAGTTGATCACGGGAATATACTATATACTTTATACATGATACATGTGGTGACTAAAGACGGGTCGGCTTGAGGAGCACCCGCGAGTGGATCTTTGAGGCGGAGCGACAGGGCAGGTTCCGACCACCTAGGAGAGAGGTGGGCCTGGCCCTGGTCGACGTTCGCGGATACTTAACACGCTTAACGAGATCTGGATATTTAATCTGAGTCTGGCCATTTGGTCTATACGCACTAACCATCTATGCGGGAGTAGTTATGGGTATCCCGGCGTCGTGGTATCAGCCGAAGCCTTCGTGACGTCAGCGACTGAGTGGCGCGCGCCGGATTGGACTGGAAGGCCACTAGGCTAGGTCTGCTTTCAGCCGCGTTCGCAACGTGCAGGTGTGCTAAGGGCGATGGGCCCAGACCCCTGGGCGCTTAGGTTTAGACCGGCGTGCTGACCTCTCTGTTGGTCTAGGTGGGGCTGCGACGTGTTGATCTTCCGAGGCCGGGCATGACCCAGGAAAGTGTGTCCGGCCAAATGGGATCGAGCGTGTTGGGGAATGTGGTGCACCCCTGCAGGGAAGTTAATCTATTCGAATAGCCGTGATCTTCGGTAACAGGACGACTTGGAGTTGTACCTTGACCTTATGACAGCTAGAACCGGATACTTAATAAAACACACCCTTCCAAGTGCTAGATACAACCGGTGATCGCTCTCTCACAGGGCGACAAGGGGAGGATCATCGGTTAGGATTATGCTATACGATGCTACTTGGAGGTCTTCAGTCTACTCTCTTCTACATGCTGCAAGACGGAGGCTGCCAGAAGCGTAGTCTTCGAAAGGACTAGCTACCCCCCTCTTATTCTGGCTTTCTGCAGTTCAGTCCACCGATATGGCCCTTTTCACATTTACCCCTGCATATGTAGTGTAGCTCCTTGCTTGCGAGTACTTTGGATGAGTACTCACGGTTGCTTTCTCCCTCTTTTCCCCTATCCCTTCTACCTGGTTGTCGCAACCAGATGTTGGAGCCCAGGAGCCAGACGCCACCATCGACGATGACTCCTACTACACCGGAGGTGCCTACTACTACGTACTGCCCGCTGACGACGACCAGGAGTAGTTAGGAGGATCCCAGGCAGGAGGCCTGCACCTCTTTCGATCTGTATCCCAGTTTGTGCTAGCCTTCTTAAGGCAAACTTGTTTAACTTATGTCTGTACTCAGATATTGTTGCTTCCGCTGACTCGTCTATGATCGAGCTCTTGTATTCGAGCCCTCGAGGCCCCTGGCTTGTAATATGATGCTTGTATGACTTATTTTATTTGTAGAGTTGTGTTGTGATATCTTCCCGTGAGTCCTTGATCTTGATCGTACACATTTGCGTGCATGATTAGTGTACGGTCAAATCGAGGGCGCCACAAGCTGGTATCAGAGCCGACTGCCTGTAGGAACCCCCCTTCCACACTCCTTGGCCGAAGTCGAGTCTAGACATTGCAAAAACTTTTACTAACTTGATCGTGTGCCTTACGGGCCCACGTCGCCATTGGGTGGTACTAGGATCTTTTACTCCTCGACCTTTACTCTAGGACTCTGAACTCTCTTCTACTCGGGTTAAACGAATTTACTAACTCTGACACTAGGATCCCGTTACGACATTCACCCCAAAGTTGGATAAGCCCTAGTTATTCTTTAGAGTAGTACTTGAACATTATCCACATTGTCATTTGACTCCTGTGAAAACATCTTTGTTTTCAGATGGAACCCACGAGGCAGGTCGTGCGTCACACGACGGCCACTGGTGCCTCGGGATCACCTGCCGTGCTAGCTGAGATGATGACCTACCTGGGTTATCGCTGGCACCCTGAGTACACCGTCTATGAGGAGTATCAGGACTTCAACCAGGAGCAATACCGTGCCATCGTCCACCTCTACTCTCGGGAGTATGACTCCACTACTGTGCTGCACACCGCTTATGGTGTTGGTGTGACCATCGATATGGCAGTTCACGATGCTGCTTATGCTGCTCTGACACGTCTCCGTGGAGAGTATCAGGAGTTGGATACCTCCCCCTTCAGGCACATTGCTATCGCGTCCGATGTTGGCGCGGAGGGATACTACACTGCTGCCTACTCCACTGTCACCCGAGAGCCCTTCTACCATCAGAACCTGGTTCTGCATGCTGATGGGCTGGATAGAGCTAACCGAGCTCTTCGCCATGAGTTGTACACCACCCGTCAGCACCTGTATCGTGCTCTGACGCTGTTACACCCCTCTGTCCACTCTGGTGATCTGTCGCGTTCTGCGATCTACCCTGCCCGGACCGTGATGCCCCAGGGCGTCGGCTGGCCAGATGTGGGAGGCTACTCTCCTGCATTGGGTCCTCTCCTGCCACCTGCGCATCGGGTTCCGCACCAGAGTATCCGTGGGCCCCAGGCTACTCGCGTGGAGGTCTTCCCTTCGCGTCACTACCAGCTGTCGGGCTACACCTACCTCCGCAGTACCGCATGGGACTGACGTAGACTTGCTTATTAGTGTTAGCTGCATTCGCCGCGAGCCTGTGTGCCGCCTATGATGTCTTAGCCTATGTACCGAACTCCGTGTAACGAACTCTATGCTGATCTCTTTTGTAAGATATGCCGACTACTATGTAGTATCTATCATGCTACGTTCGTTGTGCATGTTTCATCATGAATGATTCTTGTTTTTACAATTCCTCAATGCTGAACTACCCTTGTTAAATATTAGCAGGATGGTTAGACCAGGTGGTCGTGGTCGTGGTGGCAACGCCCCACCACCACCTGAGTACATGGCTGGGATGATGCAACAGTTTGAGCTGAATCGTCAGTTCATGGAGAATATGATGGCTCAGTTTCCTCGCCCCAATATGAACCAGCAGCCAACCCCAGTAACTCTGCAGGATTTCATGCGCCTGAACCCAACTGTGTACCGCAGCTCAACTCAGCCTCTGGATGTTGATGACTGGCTCCGTGACATCACCTATGAGATGGAGTCTGCTGATGTAGCCCCTGCCAGCTATGTCACCTTTGCTTCCTTCTTCCTGAAAGGACCCGCAGCTCAATGGTGGGACAGCCACAGGCGTACTCTGCCAGCTGGAACAATCATCACCTGGCCAGACTTCCAAGCTGCCTTCCATGCTCGCTTCATTCCTCAGGGAGTTATGGACCGGAAGAAGCGTGAGTTCCGCAACCTCACCCAAGGCAACAAAACTGTGGAAGCTTATCAGCGGGAGTTTCTGGACTTGTCCCGCTATGCTGAAGAGGACATTGCAACTGATGCACGCAGACAGGAGAAGTTCCGGGATGGCCTTCAAGCTGACATCAAACTCGCACTTCTAGTGCATGACTTTGCTGATTTCGCCACTCTGGTGAACAAAGCCATCAATGTCGAAACTGGTCTGCAGGAATACCAGAGCTCTCACAAGCGCAGCCATGACACGGGCTCATCTTCGGGCCCGTCCTCGCAGAAGCGCAAGATATGGATTCCCAACAGCATGTACCAGCCGAATGTACCTGCCCCAAGGCAGTCCTATGTTGCACCTCGTCTGCCTACGGCTCCAACTAGGCAGCCAAGGCTTCCAGCTCCACCATCCCTAGCTCCTGTTCCTACTCCCGAGAATGGTTTGTGCTTCAGGTGTGGACAACCAGGGCACCGTGCTAGGGAATGCAACCAGAAACATAATCAACTGGCCCTTCCAGCAACTGGCCGTGGAAGCAACCAGCCTCGCAACAACAGTGCCAAGTCTTATGGCCGTGTTCATGCCAACCATGTTGATCTCAATGAAGTTCTAGACCAGCCTGCTACCGTGATGGGTACACTCCTCGTAAATTCAGTACCAGCATCTGTTTTATTTGATACAGGAGCATCACATTCTTTCATATCAGCTGAGTTTGCATTCATGCATGGCATCAAATACGAAGAGATGAACACTGCGATTGTGGTACACACCCCTGCGGGCCAGTGTCAAACCTCTATGGTTAGTCACAACGTTCCCGTTGAAATTGAAGGACTGGAATTCCTTGCCTCCCCCATCGTACTAAAGTCCTGTAGCATCGACCTCATTCTGGGAATGGATTGGTTGAAAGCGCATACTGCTTCTATAGTTTGCGCCACTAAGGTCGTCCATCTGCTACACCCTTCTGACGAAATAATAGCTTACCAAGCTCATCTAGTTCAGAACGCCGAGGCACGACTTTATGCCTTGAACGCGTTGAACGCTGCACCACTCGAGGGCATTGAAAACATTCCCGTCGTTCGTGAATTCCAAGACGTCTTCCTAGAAGAACTTCTAGGGATTCCTCCTGCTAGGGCTGTCGAATTCATCATCGACTTGAAACCCGGCACTACCCCTATAGCTAAACGACCCTACAAGATGCCGCCGCATGAACTCATTGAGCTTAAGGAGGAAATCGACAAATCTCTTGTCAAAGGTTTCATTCGCCCAAGTTGCTCTCCTTGGGGAGCACCTTCTCTCTTTGTTAAGAAGAAGGATGGGACAAACCGATTAGTCCAAGACTACCGTCCTATAAACCAAGCTACCATTCAGAATAAATATCCTCTTCCTCAAATCAATGATCTTTATGATCAACTGGCTGGCTCATCAGTGTTCTCCAAACTCGACTTGAGGTTGGGATACCACCAGATCCGTGTTCGTGAAGAGGACATCCCAAAAACCGCCTTCGTGACTCGGTATGGATCATACGAGTACACCGTCATGTCATTCGGCTTAACGAATGCTCCCGCCACCTTCTCTCGTCTGATGAACTATATATTCATGGATTACCTCGACAAGTTCGTCGTGGTTTATCTGGACGATATCCTTGTATTTTCCAAGAACAAGGAGGAACATGCTGAACATCTTCGTCTTGTGCTGGAGAAGCTTCGAGAACACCAACTGTATGCTAAGTATTCCAAGTGTGAATTCTGGATCCCCGAAGTAACCTATCTTGGGCATGTCATCTCCAAGGATGGTATTGCAGTCAACCCTGAACGAGTTCAGGCTATTCTCGATTGGACTCCTCCGAAGACTGTCAAGCAAGTCCGAAGTTTTCTCGGTCTCGCTAGCTATTGCCGTCGATTCGTCGAGAACTTCTCCAAGATTGCCAGGCCCCTGACTAATCTGTTGCATAAGGGTGTCAAGTTCGACTGGACAGACAAGTGTCAGGAAAGTTTCCAGGCGCTCAAAGACAAGTTGATTTCTGCCCCCGTACTTGCTCCACCTGATACTAAGAAGGACTTCGTCATTTACTGCGATGCTTCCCGTCAAGGATTAGGCTATGTCCTAATGCAAGAGCGCAGAGTGATTGCTTATGCCTCTCGTCAACTGCGCCCTCACGAAGAAAACTACCCAGTTCACGACCTCGAGCTTGCTGCTGTCATTCATGCACTGAAGCAGTGGCGACATTACCTTCTCGGTAATCGTTGCGAGATCTTCACCGACCATCAAAGTCTGAAGTATCTGTTTACTCAGCCAGATTTGAACCTACGCCAGCAAAGATGGATGGAGACTGTTGCAGACTTTGACGTGGGTATATCCTATACCCCCGGCAAGGCTAATATAATGGCTGATGCCTTGAGCCGCAAGTCTTACTGCAACCACCTCCAGATCCACAAAGTTCGGCCCTCGCTTGCCGAAGAATTTAGAAGGCTGAACCTCCATATTGTTCCTCCGGGATCACTCGCTCCCCCTCCCGAAGATTTCCCCAAACGGAACCTCCATGTTGTTTCCAAGGGTTCTCTCAATACCCTGGTTGCGAAACCAGATCTTGTGGACACCATCAAATGGATACAGAAATGTGACGATGAAGTCCTCAAGATTAAGCGCGACCTAAAAAAAAGAAAGCCCTCATTCTTCACGATCGCCGACGATGGCGCCTTGTATTTCAAAGGCCGCCTAGTGGTACCATGTTCGAAGAAAAACCTGGATAAGACTAAAAGGGTTATGCAAGAATCCCATGATACGCCTCTGTCCATCCATCCTGGTAGTACAAAGATGTACCAGGATATTCGTCAAAGATTCTGGTGGTCTAATATGAAACAGGACATTGCTCGTTATGTTGCTGAGTGTGATGTTTGTCGCCGAATCAAAGCAGAGCATCAAAGGCCTGCTGGAACTCTGTAACCTATCTCTATTCCTGAATGGAAATGGGACCATGTTGAGATGGACTTCGTCACTGGATTTCCCAAATCGCAGAAAGGTAATGATGCTATTCTTGTCGTCATTGACCGGCTTTCCAAAGTTGCCCATTTTCTGGCTGTCAAAGAGACAATCACTGGTAGTCAGCTTGCTACTCTCTACATAGCCAGAATTGTTTCACTTCACGGAATTCCACTGGTTATCAGTTCAGACCGTGGCAGCTTATTCACTTCAAGGTTTTGGGCGAGTTTCCAAGAAGCTATGGGAACTCATCTGTCGTTCAGTACTGCGTTTCATCCTCAGTCGCAAGGGCAAGTTGAACATGTCAACCAAGTTCTTGAAGACATGCTTCGAGCTTGTGTAATATCATTCGGCAAGAAATGGGAGGAATCTCTTCCATATGCCGAGTTCTCTTATAATAATAGCTATCAAGCTAGTCTGAAGATGTCCCCCTTCGAAGTGCTATATGGACGAAAGTGTCGAACCCCTCTGAACTGGTCTGAAACTGGGGAACGCCCACTCTTCGGTCCGGATATTATCCAACAGGCCGAAGAACAAGTTCGCATTATTCGCGAGAATCTCAAGACTGCTCAGTCACGTCAGAAAAGTCAGTATGACCGTCATCACCAAGACATGGTCTATCCACCTGGCGAAAAGGCTTATCTTCGAGTTACACCAATGAAGGGTGCACACCGCTTCGGGATCAAGGGAAAGCTAGCTCCCCGCTATATTGGTCCTTTCACTATTCTCGAAAGGCGTGGTAAAGTGGCATATCAACTGGAGCTTCCGTCAAACCTTTCTCAGGTTCACGATGTGTTCCACGTGTCGCAACTTCGACGCTGCTTCAAGGACCCAATCCGAGCAGTGGACCATGAAGTGCTCGAGTTGCAACAGGACCTCTCTTATAAAGAGCATCCGGTCCGCATTCTTGACCAAGCTGAACGCCGCACACGTCAGAAGGCAATCAAGTTCCTCAAGGTCCAGTGGTCGAATCACTCTGAAGACGAAGCCACCTGGGAACGCGAGGATCATCTTCGCGATGAATACCCTGCACTGTTTCCTTCTACCTCCTAAATCTCGGGACGAGATTTCTTGTAGTGGAGGAGATTTGTAACGCCCGATAATCATGCTACAGTGATCTCACGTTAATGGTGACACGTCACCTCTGTCACTGTAATTAATCTCGGATTAATTCAAAACCGTTTCAAATTTAAATCCTAAATAAGTCAAACGTCAAAAGTTTTCAAATATTAAAATAAAATGTTCGGGCTATGTCTAGTATTGCATCGGTAATTATCGTAAAGT
Organism: Triticum urartu; assembly: GCF_056163025.1. Lineage (NCBI taxonomy): Eukaryota > Viridiplantae > Streptophyta > Magnoliopsida > Poales > Poaceae > Triticum > Triticum urartu. The sequence goes on from NC_141879.1 coordinate 176,772,980, forward strand.
AAACACCTTTTTATAAAATGCCTAAATACTTTTAAATGAATTAAACAGGAAAGAGATAATAAAAGAAAATAAATAAAAGGAAAATAGAAAACTAAAACAAGATAAGAAGAAAAAGAAAAGGAGAGAAGGCCACCCCCCCACTGGGCCAGACGGCCCAGCCGGCCAGGCCACCAACCGGCCCAACTGGGCAAAGGCCCAGCCGGCCACCCCCCCATTCCCCATATCCCCCACGACCCAAACCCTAACCCCACCCCGTCACCCACTCGCCCCCTTCCCCCCAGTCGCTCCCCCCTCCTCCACGATCCAGATCGGATCGAGGGGAACGCCCCCCCCCCCCCGACGACATCGCCCCGACGCGCGTCGCCGTCCTCGGCGCCCCCCCCCACCGGAGCGCCACCCCCACTCCCCACTCGCTCTCCCCCACCCCCTCGCGCTGGATCTGGATCGGGAGGAGCCCGATCCCCTTCTCTCTCGCTCGGCGCCCGGCGCCGTCGCCCGTTGCCGCCTGGAGACCACGCCGCCCCGGACCGCATCGCCGGACTGCCTCCTCGACGCCGTCGTCTCCGCCTTCCTCCTCAACCCCCCGCTGCCACTCCCCTACCGGCAACGTGAGCCCCGCCGCCACGCTCGTCTCCTCACTCACTCCCTCTCCCCCGCTGCTCCCTCGTCCCGCAGCTCCACGCCGGCACGCGCGCCGCGCCGTCCCGTGTGCGCGACGCACTCGCGTCCCTGCTCACCGTGGCCTCGCCTTGGCCGGCGTGCCTCCGCACGCGCGCTGCCCGCGCCCCGTGCGCCCCGGCTGGCCGCGCCCGCTCACGGAGCGCTCCCGTGTCCCAGCCGCCCTGCCCTGCTCCGCTCCCTCCTGCGCCGCTCCTCGCCTTGCCGCTCCAGCCTCGCGGCCCCGCAACGGCCCGCAGCACCGCCGCCCCCTGCGCTCGCCTCCGCCTGCCGCGGCTGGCCGGCGAGCCTCGCCGAGGCCACGGCCTCACCCCGCCGCACTGGGCTACGGCCTCCGCCGGCGCCCCCTGTTGCCCCTTTCGGGTGCACGGGCGCCCGCGGCCGTTAGCGCCCGCTAACCACGCCTGTTACGGCCCCCAGGGGCCTATGACAAAGGGGGCCCACCCCACAGAACGTTTTAATTAAAAAAAGAAGAAGAAAAGAATAAAAAAATATATAATAATAATAAAAATAATTAATTAATTAGTTAATTAATTAAGGAATTAATTAAGTTAATTAATTATAATTAGATTAACCTAATCACTAATTAACCTAATTAACTGTTAGTTAATTAAAACAGAGTATGACGAACGGGACCCACCTGTCAGGTTGACCAAGTCAACTACTGACGTCATGCTGACGTCATGATGATGTCAGCAGACACTATTCTGGATAATGTTGATTAAATTAAATAAATAAATCCTAAAAATGATTTAAATCTTTAAAAATTAATATAAAATAAACCGTAGCTCGGATGGAAAAACTTTGTACATGAAAGTTGCTCAGAACGACGAGACGAATTTGAATACGCAGCCCGTTTATTCGCCACGCATCCCTAGCATAGAGAACACGCAACTTTCCCCCTGTTTCATCTGTCCGAAAACTCGAAACACCGGGGATACTTTCCCGGATGTTATCCCCCTTCACCGGTATCACCTAATACCGCGTTAGGGCACCTCTAACGTCGTTACTTGTCATGTCATGCATCACTATGCATATGCTTGCTTATATATTTATTGTTTCTCCCCCCTCTTCTCTCGATAGACACCGAGACCGACACCGCTGCTACCCAGTACGACTACGGAGTTGACGATCCCTCTCTCTTGCCAGAGCAACCAGGCAAGCCCCCCCTTTGATCACCAGATATCGCCTACTCTTCTCTATATTGCTTGCATTAGAGTAGTGTAGCATGTTACTGCTTCCCGTTATTCCTATCCTGATGCATAGCCTGTCCTTACTACTTCTGTTGTTACCTTTACCTGCAATCCTAATGCTTAGTATAGGATGCTAGTTTATCATCAGTGGCCCTACATCCTTGTCCGTCTGCCATGCTATACTATCGGGCCGTGATCACTCGGGAGTTGATCACGGGAATATACTATATACTTTATACATGATACATGTGGTGACTAAAGACGGGTCGGCTTGAGGAGCACCCGCGAGTGGATCTTTGAGGCGGAGCGACAGGGCAGGTTCCGACCACCTAGGAGAGAGGTGGGCCTGGCCCTGGTCGACGTTCGCGGATACTTAACACGCTTAACGAGATCTGGATATTTAATCTGAGTTTGGCCATTTGGTCTATACGCACTAACCATCTACGCGGGAGTAGTTATGGGTATCCCGGCGTCGTGGTATCAGCCGAAGCCTTCGTGACGTCAGCGACTGAGTGGCGCGCGCCGGATTGGACTGGAAGGCCACTAGGCTAGGTCTGCTTTCGGCCGCGTTCGCAACGTGCAGGTGTGCTAAGGGCGATGGGCCAAGACCCCTGGGCGCTTAGGTTTAGACCGGCGTGCTGACCTCTCTGTTGGTCTAGGTGGGGCTGCGACGTGTTGATCTTCCGAGGCCGGGCATGACCCAGGAAAGTGTGTCCGGCCAAATGGGATCGAGCGTGTTGGGGAATGTGGTGCACCCCTGCAGGGAAGTTAATCTATTCGAATAGCCGTGATCTTCGGTAACAGGACGACTTGGAGTTGTACCTTGACCTTATGACAGCTAGAACCGGATACTTAATAAAACACACCCTTCCAAGTGCTAGATACAACCGGTGATCGCTCTCTCACAGGGCGACGAGGGGAGGATCATCGGTTAGGATTATGCTATACGATGCTACTTGGAGGTCTTCAGTCTACTCTCTTCTACATGCTGCAAGACGGAGGCTGCCAGAAGCGTAGTCTTCGAAAGGACTAGCTACCCCCTCTTATTCTGGCTTTCTGCAGTTCAGTCCACCGATATGGCCCTTTTCACATTTACCCCTGCATATGTAGTGTAGCTCCTTGCTTGCGAGTACTTTGGATGAGTACTCACGGTTGCTTTCTCCCTCTTTTCCCCTATCCCTTCTACCTGGTTGTCGCAACCAGATGTTGGAGCCCAGGAGCCAGACGCCACCATCGACGATGACTCCTACTACACCGGAGGTGCCTACTACTACGTACTGCCCGCTGACGACGACCAGGAGTAGTTAGGAGGATCCCAGGCAGGAGGCCTGCACCTCTTTCGATCTGTATCCTAGTTTGTGCTAGCCTTCTTAAGGCAAACTTGTTTAACTTATGTCTGTACTCAGATATTGTTGCTTCCGCTGACTCGTCTATGATCGAGCTCTTGTATTCGAGCCCTCGAGGCCCCTGGCTTGTAATATGATGCTTGTATGACTTATTTTATTTGTAGAGTTGTGTTGTGATATCTTCCCGTGAGTCCTTGATCTTGATCGTACACATTTGCGTGCATGATTAGTGTACGGTCAAATCGGGGGTGCCACATGAACCCAAGGTTCTCTTTCTTTACCATGTTTCCTAGCGACAAAGTCTCTTTTATCATAACGTTGATTCGTTGATTGTGGGTTATCAAGATCAACAGCAGGTTCAATTTCTACATCATTATCATTACTAGGTTGAGCATCATCATGAACATCATCATTAGTATTTTCATTAGGTTCATGTTCATTACTAGATTGTGTTTCAGCATCAGACATAGATATATCATTTGGATTATCTGGTGGTTCAGCAATAGGTTCTCTAGAAGTTCGCACAGTTCAATCATTTTTTCTTTTTCTTCTTTTTAGAAGAACTAGGAACGTCAATATTATTTCTCTGAGAATCCTGCTCGATTCTCTTAAGGTGGCCTTCAGGATACAAAGGTTCCTGAGTCATTCTACCAGTTCTAGTAGCCACTCTAACAGCATAATCATTTTTCTTACTATTCATTTCATCAAGCACTTCTTTTTGAGCTTTAAGTACTTGTTCTACTTTAGTGGTAACCATAGAAGCATGTTTACTAACAAGTTTAAGTTCACCTTTAATATTAGCCATATAATTACCCAAGTATTTAAGCATATCGGAATCATATTTCAATTATATACCAAAATAAGCATTAAAATTTTCTTGTTTGACAATAAAGTTATCAAACTTATCAAAGCATTGCCTAGCAGACTTATAGTGAGGGATATCACCTTCATCAAATCTATAGAGAGAATTTACCTTTACTACCTGGGTCGGGATATCGGGAGGTTCTTCAATAAATAAAGGATTCAGATCGTATACTTCTTCAACAGGCGGTATATTAAGACCATGTATTTATTCAATAGGAGGTAAATTCTTAACATCTTTAGCTTTAATACCTTTTTCTTTCATAGATTTCTTGGCCTCTTGCATATCTTCGGGGCTGAGAAATAGAACACCTCTCTTCTTCGGAGTTGGTTTAGGAATAGGCTCAGTAGTTGGAGCAGGAGCTGGCTCAGGAGGTGGCTCGGGAGGTGCCCAATTATTTTCATTTGTCAACATATTATTCAATAGAATTTCAGCTTCATCTGGTGTTCTTTCCCTAAAAAGAGAACCAGCACAACTATCCAGGTAATCTCTGGAAGCATCGGTTAGTCCATTATAAAAGATATCAAGTATTTCACATTTCTTAAGAGGATGATCAGGCAAAGCATTAAGTAGCCTGAGAAGCCTCCCCCAAGCTTGTGGGAGACTCTCTTCTTTAATTTGCACAAAGTTTTATATTTCCCTCAAAGCAGCTTGTTTCTTATGAGCAGGGAAATATTTAGCAGAGAAGTAATAAATCATATCCTGGGGACTACGCACACAACCAGGATCAAGAGAATTAAACCATATCTTAGCATCACCCTTTAATGAGAACGGAAATATTTTGAGTATATAGAAGTAACGCGATCTCTCATCATTAGTGAACAGGGCAGCTATATCATTTAACTTAGTAAGATGTGCCACAACAGTTTCAGATTCATAGCCATAAAAAGGATCAGATTCAACCAAAGTAATTATATCTGGATCAACAGAGAATTCATAATCCTTATCAGGAACACATATAGGTGAAGTAGCAAAAGCAGGATCAGGTTTCATTTTATCTCTAAGTGATTCTTTGTTCCATTTAATCAATAACCTCTTGAGCTCATATCTATCTTTGCAGGCTAAAATAGCTAAAGTAGAATCTTTATCAAAAAGATAACCCTCAGGAATAACAGGCATATTTTCATCATCACTTTTATCATCGTATTCAGTTTCATCAATTTCTCTTTCTCTAGCCCTAGCAATTTGTTCTTCAAGAAATTCACTAAGGGGCACGGTAGTATCAGGCATAGAAGCAGTTTCATCATAAGTATCATGCATAGCAGAAGTGGCATCATCAATAACATGCGACATATCAGAACGAATAGCAGAAGCAGGTTTAGGTGTCGCTAGCTTACTCATAACAGAAGGTGAATCAAGTGCAAGGCCAGATGGCAGTTCCTTACCTCCGCTCGTAGTTGAGGGATAAATTTTTGTCTTAGCGTCTTTCAAGTTCTTCATAGTGTCCAGCAGATATAAATCCCAAGTGACTCAAAGGATAGAGCTATGCTCCCCGGCAACGGCACCAGAAAAAGGTCTTGATAACCCACAAGTATAGGGGATCGTAACAGTTTTCGAGGGTAGAGTATTTAACCCAAATTTATTGATTCGACACAAGGGGAGCAAAAGAATATTCTCAAGTATTAGCAGCTGAGTTGTCAATTCAACCACACCTGGAAACTTAGTATCTGCAGCAAAGTGTTTAGTAGCACAGTAATATGATAGTGGTGGTAACGGCAACAAAAGTAAAGATAGCAAAAGTAATGTTTTTGGTATTTTGTAGTGATTGTAACAGTAGCAGCAGGAAAGTAAATAAGCGAGAACCAGTATATGGAAAGCTCGTAGGCACCGGATCAGTAATGGATAATTATGCCGGATGCGGTTCATCATGTAACAATCATAACAGAGGGTGACACAGAACTAGCTCCAATTCATCAATGTAATGTAGGCATGTATTCCGTATATAGTCATACGTGCTTATGGAAACTAACTTGCATGACATCTTTTGTCCTACCCTCCCATGGCAGCGGGGTCCTGTTGGAAACTAAGGGATATTAAGGCCTCATTTTAATAGAGAACCGGAACAAAGCATTAGCACATAGTGAATACATGAACTCCTCAAACTATGGTCATCACCGGGAGTGGTCACGATTATTGTCACTTCGGGGTTGCCGGATCATAAAACATAGTAGGTGACTATACACTTGCAAGATAGGATCAAGAACTCACATATATTCATGAAAACATAATAGGTTCAGATCTGAAATCATGGCACTCGGGCCCTAGTGACAAGCATTAAGCATAGCAAAGTCATAGCAACATCAATCTCAGAACATAATGGATACTAGGGATCAAACCCTAACAAAACTAACTCGATTACATGATAAATCTCATCCAACCCATCACCGTCCAGCAAGCCTACGATGGAATTACTCACGCACGGCGGTGAGTATCATGAAATTGGTGATGGAGGATGGTTGATGATGACGACGGCGACGAATCCTCCTCTCCGGAGCCCCGAATGGACTCCAGATTAGCCCTCCCGAGAGGTTTTAGGGCTTGGCGGCGGCTCCGTATCATAAAACCCGATGATTTCTTCTCTCTAATTTTTTTTCTCTCCGAAAGTGAATATATAGAGTTGGAATTGGCATCGGAGGGTTTTCAGGGGCCCACGAGGTAGGGGGCGCGCCCTAGAGGGGGGCGCCCCCCACCCTCGTGGACAGGGTGTGGGCCCCCTGGTCTTCATCTTTGGCGAGGATTTTTTTTTATTTTTTCTAAGATGTTCCGTGGAGTTTCAGGTCATTCCGAGAATATTTGTTTTCTGCACATAAAACAACATCATGGCAATTCTGCTGAAAACAGCGTCAGTCCGGGTTAGTTCCATTCAAATCATACAAGTTAGAGTCCAAAACAAGGGCAAAAGTGTTTGGAAAAGTAGATACGACGGAGACGTATCACCAAGCAGGGGCGACCTTGAGTGGTTTCTGCTGATCCACTCGAAGAACCAAGTCTCCCTCTTGAAAGGCTCGACCCCTCACATTTCTGGCGTGGAATCGACGCAAGTCTTGTTGATAAATGGTCGACCGGATCAAGGCCATCTCTCTTTCCTCCTCTAAGAGGTCGACTGCATCTTGCCGGGCCTGTTATGCTTCCTCTTTAGAGAAGAGCTCGACTCGGGGTGCATTGTGGAGCAGGTCACTTGGCAGAACAGCTTCAGCTCCATAAACCAAAAAGAACGGAGTTCGGCCAGTCGACCGATTGGGAGTTGTCCTCAAACCCCAAAGAACTGATGGAAGTTCATGGACCCAGGCGCCTGCTGCGTGCTTGAGATCACGCATCAGTCGGGGTTTTAGTCCTTTGAGAATTAAGCCATTTGCTCTTTTTGCTTGTCCATTCGACTGAGGATGAGCGACTGAAGCATAGTCGACTCGTGTGCCTTGAGAAGCGCAGAAGGCTCTAAACTCATCAGAATCGAAGTTTGACCCGTTGTCAGTGATGATGCTGTGCGGAACCCCATATCTAAATGTCAACTCTCTGATGAAACTGACAGCAGTGTTGGCTTCAAGATTCTTGATAGGTTTAGCTTCAATCCATTTAGTAAACTTGTCGACTGCTACAAGCACATGAGTGAAGCCGCTCCTACCAGTTCTCAGTGGTCCAACCATATCCAATCCCCAAACAGCAAAGGGCCAGACGAGGGGAATGGTCTTCAGGGCTGACGCTGGCTTGTGAGACATATCAGAGTAAAACTGGCAGCCTTCACATCTGTCGACTATATCTTTCGCCATTTCATTTGCTCGTGGCCAATAAAATCCGGCTCGGTATGCTTTAGCCACAATGGCCCGAGAGGACGCATGGTGACCACAGGTCCCCAAGTGGATGTCGTTGAGAATCATTCGATCTTCTTCTGGCGTTATGCATTTCTGACTGACTCCTGTCGCGCTGTCCCTGAACAGTTGTCCTCTTATCACAATAAAGGCTTTGGATCGACGGACGATCTATCGAGCCTCTTCTTCATCCTCTGGGAGTTCCTTCCTAACGATGTACGCAATGTATGGCACTGTCCAGTTCGGAGTGATGACCAGAACCTCCATGATTAGGTCGACCACGGCTGGGACCTCGACTTCAGTCGGATCTGTGGCGCTCTTAGGTTGCGGGGGAACTTCAGTGAAAGGATCTTCCTGAACTGATGGTGTGTGAATGTGTTCCAAAAAAATTGCTGGGAATGGCTTCTGTCTGAACCTATCTTTGCCAAATCATCGGCTGCTTGATTTTTCAGTCGGGGTATATGATGGAGCTCTAACCCCTCAAACTTCTTTTCCAACTTCCTCACCACATTGCAGTAACCAGTCATGGCTGGGCTTCTGACGTCCCACTCTTTCATCACTTGATTGACTACCAAATCTGAGTCGCCACAGACCATGAGGCGATGGACGCCGAGTGAGATGGCCATACGCAACCCATACAAGAGTGCTTCATATTCTGCTTCGTTATTGGAGGAATCAAAGTGAATCTGGAGGACATATATGAGCTTGTCTCCTCGGGGGGATACCAGTACCACCCCAGCACCAGAACCATTCAGCATCTTGGAACCACCAAAGAACATGGTCCAGTGCTCCGAGTGAACTTGAGTCGGCAGTTGCTGTTCGATCCACTCGGCGAGGAAATCTGCTATTGCTTGGGACTTGATAGTTTTCTTTGCCTCAAACTTGATATCTAAGGGAAGGAGTTCAATCGCCCACTTTGCCACTCGACCAGTTGCGTCTCTGTTGTGCAGAATCTCTGACACTGGAGTGTCACTGACGACTGTAATTGAGTGGTCAGAGAAGTAATGTGCAACCTTCTTCGTGGTCATATAAATCCCATAAATAAGCTTCTTATAATGTGGATATCTCTGCTTTGATGGAGTCAAAACTTCAGAAACATAATATACTGGGCGCTGAACTTTATAGGCTTTTCCCTCTTCTTCCCGCTCGACCTTAAGTACTGTACTGACGACTTGTCTAGTGGCTGCAATATAAAGCAGTAAAGGCTCTTTGCTGATTGGGACAGCAAGCACCGGCTGGGTGGAAAGCAGAGCTTTTAGCTTTGCAAACACTGCATCAGCTTCAGGAGTCCACTCGAACTTATCTGACTTCTTCATCAATCGGTAGAGAGGCAGTTCCTTCTCACCGAGTCGACAAATGAATCGACTTAGGGCAGCCAAACAACCAGTAAGATTCTGGACATCATGCACGCGCACGGGGCGTTTCATCCGGAGTATGGCACCCACTTTCTTGGGGTTAGCGTCGATCCCTCGTTCGGAAACGAGAAAACCGAGTAATTTTCCTCCTGGAACTCCGAGTGTGCACTTCGATGGATTAAGCTTGATATCATACCTTCTGAGGTTGGCAAAGGTTTCAGCAAGGTCAGCCAGTAGGTCGGAATCTTTACGTGACTTGACCACAATGTCATCCATGTATGCTTCCACATTCCGACTGATTTGAGTGAGTAAACACTTCTGAATCATCTGCATGAATGTGGCTCCAGCGTTCTTCAGGCCGAATGGCATAGTGACATAACAGAAGCACCCGAATGGGGTGATGAAAGCTGTTTTAATCTCATCGGGTCCATACAGACGGATCTGATGATACCCGGAATAAGCATCCAAAAAGGACAAACGCTCACACCCCGCAGTCGAGTCGACTATTTGATCGATGCGAGGGAGAGGAAAATGATTTTTCGGGCAGGCCCGATTGATATGCTTGAAGTCAATGCACATGTGAAGTGAGTCGTCCTTCTTAGGGACCATGACAACATTAGCTAACCACTCGGAGTGGTAAATCTCTCGAATAAACTCAGCTGCCAAAAGTCGAGCCACTTCTTCACCGATTGCCTTTCTCTTCTGTACGACGGACCGTCGAAGATGTTCTTTGACCGGTTTCACTTTTGGGTCGACTCGCAAACGATGCTCAGCCAGTCCCCTGGGAACACCTGGCATGTCAGAAGGTTTCCATGCGAAGATGTCCCAGTTCTCATGGAGGAACTGGGTGAGTGCTTCTTCCTATTTGGAGTCGAGTGTTGTTGAAATGTGAGTCGGAGCAGCATTGGGATCGTTCGGGTGAATATGAATCGGTTTCGTTTCACCGGACGACTGAAATGCTGAATCCGGCAGGCTTCTTAGCTCGCAACAAATCACTCGGATCTGCATTTTTCTGATATTCCTGCAATTCCACTACTGCCATTTGTGCATCGGCGATCTTTGAGCCTTTCTGGAAACACTCTTCTGCCTTCTTTCAATTGCCAGTGATAGTGATCACTCCCTTAGGACCAGGCATCTTCAACCTGAGGTACATGTAACATGGTCGAGTCATAAAACGTGCATAAGCTAGCCTGCCCAGAATAGCATGATAAGCACTCTGGAAATCCATGACTTCAAATGTCAACTTTTCTTTGCGGTAATTCTTGGAATCACCGAAAACCACATCAAGTGCGATCTGGCCGAGTGACTCGGCCTTCTTGCCAGGAATAACTCCATGGAAACTCATATTGCTTTCACTGAGTCTGGACATCGGAATGCCCATCCCTTTCAACGTCTCTGCATACAGAATATTCAGGCCACTGCCACCATCCATCAAAACTTTAGTTAACCGAGTGCCTTCGACGACTGGGTCGACCACCAACGCTTGCCTCCCAGGGGTGGCTATGTGTGTCGGGTGATCGGACTGGTCGAATGTAATAGCAGTTTGAGACCATTTCAAATAACTGGGTGTCGCCGGAGCGACCATGTTTACTTCTCTGTTGATGACTCTCAGTCGACTTTTGCTCTCAACATTAGCAAAAATCATCAGAGTGGAATTGACGTCGGGGTAACCATCATCACTTTCCTTCTTGTCCTCAACTTTCTCTGACTCCTTTTCCTTCTCTTTGGGTTGTTTCTCTCGGAACTGCTGGATCAGGAGCCGACACTGTCGAGTGGTATGCTTCGGGTAAATGAGATTACCCTCTTCATCTTTCTTTGTGTGAATATGGCATGGCAAATCCAACACATCGTTCCCATCTTGATCTTTTACTTTCTTAGGGTTCCATGGCCCCTTGGGCTTCCCCTTGAACTTTCCTTGAGTCACGGCTGAGGCTTCTCCAGGAGCAGCTGGCTCGGCTTTGCGCTTCTGCTTCCGACTGGAGTTCCCTCCTCCAGTTTCATGGTCGACTGTTTTATGCTTGCCACTCCGGAGATGATCCTCCTCTTCACCATTGGCATACTTGGTGGCAATCTCCATCATCCGACTCAGAGACATATCTCTGGTCCGACCGAACTTCAGATTCAACTCTCTATATTTGACACCTTCTTTGAAGGCACAAGCTGCTTGGTGATCAGACACATTCTCCACCGTGTGATGCAACGTGATCCATCTCTAGATATTATCCCTCAAAGTTTCATTTGGTTTCTGCACACAAGATTGCAGCTCTGTTAGCCCTGCTGGCCGTTTGCATGTTCCTTCGAAGGTTCTGACAAACACTCGGGCAAGCTCTTCCCAACTATAAATGCTGTTGGGTGCTAATTGATTTAGCCATGCTCTGGCCGAGCCCTCCAACATCAAAGGAAGGTGTTTCATAGCCACATAATCATTGCCTCCATCAATCTGCACAGCCACTCGGTAGTCCTCAAGCCAAGTGTCAGGCTTGGACTCCCCAGTGAACTTACTGACTCCAGTCGCCAACGTGAAGTTGCGAGGAATCACTGCGGCCCTGATGGCTCTGCTGAAGCACTCTGGACCTGAGACATGTACTCTGCTGCTGGTTGGTAAATCTCTATCATGGCCTTCTCTGTGAGCTCTCTTTCTGTCGACCAAACCCTGAACGAGAATAGATCTCACATCAAAGCCCGGCTCCCTGGGGTCGACTGGAATCCTTCGCCCACCACTGTGAGGGCGTCTGTCATCATGCTGCCGAGGCACGTATGACCCACTCCTTGGGGGAGGCGTGGGCACTCGACGACGATCATCGTGATCGAGTCGGTGATCATACTGCTTACAGTTTCTGTACTGATCTCGCCGGTCTCCATGTCCCTCACGCCTCGGGGGCGATCTTGGGCTGTGAGCCGACTGGACTGTATCTGCCATAACGGATCTGCTATGGATCCTATTCCGCGACTGTGACATAGTTGTATTCTGTTCTCCCGCTGCCCGGAGTAAAGCCCTGATCTGCATCAAGTCTCTGCCAGCTTCTGACTGGGAAGGCTGGATCGACTCTGCTATATGGGCCGCAGCTGTGAGATTCTAGATCGGAGTTCGATATACCTGGGTTGGAGGTGGAAAAAGTTGACGCCGACTGGATTCTGGAACCCGCTGTCGAGCACGCTCATCGAGTACGCGCTGGAGGTTCTCCAGTCGAGTGAGCTCAGCCAAGTTGACCAGGCACGCGTCCTCCAAGGCCCGGGCCTCGGGGTTTCTCCAACGATAGGAGTGTGAAGTGCATCCATGTTCCGGCGGTGAAGTTCTTCCCTCTGCTGCGAAGAGAGGGGTTCGGGGAGGTACTCTTCATGGACACACGACGGGTCGCCTCCACCATCGGCACCATCGCCACGGGGGAAGCCAGGAGGACTGCGAGGTCCATCGACCATCAGAACTTCCGCCGCTGGGTTGCTGCTGTCGCACTCGGATGCAGTCTCTGCGGAGCGAGTCGATAGGTCGAACAGGCCGTAGAGAGTTTCGTCGGGCTCGATTGCCGCGACTTGGGGGGTGGCCGACTGGCGAGCCACCGCATGCCTCACCCACCGCTGAAGCCTTGATCGACCGGAACGCTTGCGCCGGCAGGCGAAAGGGAGGGAGGACGCCACAGGAGCCGACCGATACTGGGTCGACGGCTGCCGCAGGAGGACACCGCGGACGCACATGCGAAAGTGCGTTGCCCCGCGGACGGGGAGTGCGTTGACATCGAGTGGAGCCTCCTGAAGCCAAGCGGAGTCGTCGGCGACGAACACGAGCACGCCTAGACGGATCTCGCGGCCCTCAGCCAAACCTCCACCTGAAACCATGCTGATGGGGATCGAAAAAAATTGCAACTTCTCCAACAAGTCGTTAAGACACCTGCCCCACGGTGGGCGCCAACTGTCGTGGTTCTAAGTCTGACAGTAGAATGGGGGGTAGGTGATGTAGAGGCAAGATCCTAGCTATGGAGGAGTTGTACACGTAAGTTTTATGAGTTCGGGCCCTTCTCGGAGGAAGTAACAGCCCTACGTCTCGGTGCCCGGAGGCGGTCGACTAGATTATATGCGCGTGAGTTACAGGGGGTGCGAACCCTTGTCCCAGAGGAGGGGGTGGCTTATATACAGTGCGCCAGGACTCCAGCTCCCCTCCGTTACACAGGGTTCAATGTACATCAAGAGGGGGGCGTTACTGGTAACGCCAGCAATAAAGATACATAATGACCATTAAAGCTATGGCTTAATTCTTGACCGTTGCAGAGCGGAGTGGCTCTAGATCTCCTGGTAGTCGAGTGATTGTCTACATGGTCGAGTGTCTTCAAGACTGTCGAATGGAACATAGCTTCGTGGTCGAGTGAATGATGATTCTTCTTCGAATGCTTCTGGTTCTTTTAGAGATGTCCTTGGGGAGGGTATCTTGGACAGGTCCATGACCCTACCCTAGGTACATAGCTTCATCAAGCGCCTCATCCACAATTTTTTTACGGATTAGCCCCTACAAATATTTTTAAAAAGCAATCGGGTCCCTGGAATCATTTTAAAAAAGCAATCGGGTCCTTGGACCGTCGCCGTCGTGCCTCCAAAGAGCTCTACCCGTGGTCGCTGGTGCGCCTCCATGGAGCTCCGCCCGTGGTCGCCGTTGCACGCCACCATGGGTGGTCGCCGCCGTGCGCCGCCGCCATGGGGTTCCGCCTGCGGTCACCGCGCGCCATGGGGCTTTGCCCGTGGTCGCCGCTGCACGCCACCATGGGTGGTTGCCACCGCATGCCGCCGCCATGGGGTTCCGCCTGCAGTCACCGCGCGCCATGGGGCTTCGCCCGTGGTCGTCGCCGCGCGCCACGGGGCTTCGCCCGTGGTCGTCGCCGCGCGCCACGGGGCTCTGCCCGCGGTTGCGGCGCGCGCCAGTGCAGGCCGCCGCCTCCCTTCCCAAGCCGGCGACGACCGCGTCGAGCTTGAGGAGCTCGTGGCAGGGGATAGCGGAGGCCGCGGGCGAGACACGGCGCGGCGGCAGGCGAGTCACCGCGTGGTGGCGGCCACAGACGAGGCACGGCACGACGGCAAGCGAGGCATGTCGTAGATCCGGCAGGCGAGGCACGACATGGCGGCAGGCGAGGCACTGCACGTGCGGCTCGCCGGCCGATGCAGGCAGCTCGGGATCGAGGAGGCTGCTGCGGGCGCGTCTCCTCTGGAGATCCGGTTGCTTTTTGCAAAAACCTTTACGGATCTGATTAAAAACTCACAGGTGGGCCCCCCTTGTAAGCAAACGGTCAAAGTAAACGGTCAAACAAAAGTGTGGGCCCCAACTGTCATAATAGTGATCAACTACTAAAGACTCGGTGATTTGAGTTTTTGAAACAGCCGACCACCCACTTGGTAGTTATCAGAGAAAAATTAAAATTCGATAGTTTTTTGGAACCCTAGCCTGTAAAGTAGTAGTTTTATGCTATTTACTTCACAGTTTTTTGAAACAACCAACCACCCACTTGGTAGTTATCAGAGAAAAATTAAAATTCGATAGTTTTCTGAAACCCTAGCCTATAAAGTAGTAGTTTTATGCTATTTACTCCACTAGCTGGGACGAAGGGAGTAGAAGAAATGATCCCCGCAAAGGCATGATTGCACACGTATGTACGTACACACGTACGATTGGCACGAATGGGGGAGGCAGACAAGGTTTGCAGGGTGGTATGCACCAACACTTGCCGTCGCCGCCCGGCACCAGGACAGCTCGCTCCTCCGCCCTTGGATCTCCAACACGCGGCTGCCTCCGTTTGTCTTGTCCTCCGCACACTGTACGAGTGCCCCGTCGTGCAGGCACAGTACTGCTTGCATTTTTCTTCCTTCGCCAAAAGGGTGCATATACGCAGGGCCAGAGCTTTCCTTTGACGACGAAATGGCAGGCACTCATCAGTTGCCCGGCAGACGAGGCAGGGAGGGAATTCTTGCTTGGTTGCCACTTCACGGAGACATGGACGAATCAATGTCACTCCAGCTGCCATGAACACCCAGCAGGCTCGCTGTTCACGGCAAAAGTGTCTAGACTGATTCTCCGAGTCTGAGCTACAGTACCATCCATCCACGGCAAACTCACACGCATGTGAAACCAAGACGCGAATCTGCCTGCAGGGCATCATGGTACACGGCGGTACTGTACTCTACTACTCTAGTACGCATGGATGAAACGAAAGCCTCGCACGGAGCAAAGAAAATCGTGGTGCGTCCTGATAATGCGGTCAAGCCTCTGCCGTCGCCGGCACGCACGTTTCGATCCGCTGTACACCAGGCGGAGATCCAAGTGCAGCACGCGCACGGCTGGGCGCAGGCGCACAGCACGGGCCACGGAGATCGCGCGACGCAGAGGGCACGCGCGGGGCTGCTGCACTGCGCATGCCTCGTCGCGCCACGGCCATGCGCGGCCGGTTTTGGCTCCCCGCGCGCGCCGGAGGCAGATGCCGCGCGGGCTTTTCACTTCACTTTCACGTGGCGTCACGCCACGTGGCTAGGGAGTAGGCTAGAGCGGACGATGCATCCTCCTACCAGCAAGTATAATAGTGTTGACTCAGCGGGCTATAAAAAATAAACAAGTACATTTCTGCTTAGTTGGAGAAAAGAGAAAGGAGAAAGAAGATAAGCAGGCTTTTCATGAAGAGCCAGCTCTAACACATGATCCTAGGCACTTTGTGAGAATGAAAGATGAGCCACATAATAAAAAAGTAGTACACTCTTTTGATCTATTATTATTCATGTTGGCTATAAAATGGGCTGTAGATGACATGGCATTGGCTTATAGCCAGCAGCTGGCTATACTATTAACCATGCTCTACGGCGCCGCGCGGGAGATTGGCACGTCTCGGCTAGGCCAGGGGCTAGATTACATTAAGGCCTCATAATCATGTAGAAATTTTATAGGATAGAATTTTTATAGAAAAATTTCTATAGAGCCTTTTGGTTTTAGGAATGGAATCCTATTCTTATGAAGAAAATGTTTCCTATCCTTTACATTTCATAGGAAAATAAACATTAGCCTATCATCTCATCGCCTTGCCGGAAGTACCCCCTTCTCGCTTCTCGACCGCTTCGCCTCATCGACCAGCTGATGGCTTGTCAAGATTAGGTGTCAAGCGGCAAGCGACTTGGGGAGGATCATCAGGACGCGTGTCAGCACGTCACATGCAGGTCAACTTTATTGACACCCATCTAGAGGACGTGTCAAGATGATAGGCTCGTGCAAGTCGACGACACAGAAGGAAAGACGCCTTTGGACAAGGAATGGTTATCGGCTCACGGTGCATTAAATGCCTTTGTCCTAATCCGGAAGGATTAGGTTGGATAGCATCGATGCCACTATTTATAAGATGTAATGACCATGTTGCCAATGTGGTGACCCCTTTTTGTCTATAAAAGGAGGTTCAAGGCTACCTGGGCATGGATCGACACTTTGCTCACTCTTACACAGTAGTTGCACCTTGCACGCGCTTTTCTGGAAAGTTGCGTTTCTAACATGAGCCCCAAGTCAACCCACCAAACAGGCAGGAGTAGGGTTTTACGCCCCCACGGCGGCTTGAACCTAGGAAAAACCTCGTGTGTGAACTCTTGGTTTTGCTCTCCATGCTCGTCGACTCCACAGTCGAACTGCAAAGGGGCCACGCTGGTCCCATAGATTGTCATACCCCGACACTCCTCATGCTCTAACACAAACCAGAGCTCCTAGTTGGGAGAGTCTGGCGCGTGGATACGCATCGCGTGCTGCTCCGGTGTAAGGAGCTCGCGCCGCCGGCGAACCTCCCTGGCGTGTGCTCACGGCGAGCGCAGCACCGCCGGAATGAGGATGCGCTGCGGGTCCAGATGCCAGCCGTGCGATCGGCTAGATGCTAGTTGGAGATGTAAAACTAAAATTTTACTCCTCTAAAACCTTTTAGAGTTGACTTAATGTTGTTGTTCAGATCTCTGTGGAGCAATATCGGGCGTGTTTGGTTGCCCGCATGCAGCCCAACCAGGCCCGCGCGGGATGTGCGCGGCCTGTTTGGTTGGCTGGGCTGCATGCCGTTTGAGGCCCGCACGAACCTCAAAGCAGCCCGCAACCTGGCACGGCGGGAACTGCCGAATCGGCAGTTTCTCGTGAGCCGGGCCGGGCGCGGCCACGCGTGCAGGGCAGTTGCACGCCTTGGGCAGTGTAGGAGACGGAGGCGACGTCTCATTACTCGCCCCCCACTCTCCTGTCAGCGCCCAAGCGCACTGTTCCCACCGCTCCCTCTCTCTCCCTCACCGCCCCTCCCTCTCCTCTCCTCTGCTCCGATGGCTCCGCCACGCCCACCGCCGCGCCGCCCTCTGACCCCGGTCGACCAGCGCGTCTCCAGCATCCAGGAGCGCTGGCTGGCCGGGCTGCAGAACTCGGGCCGCGACCTGGCCTCGACGCTGCAGGCACCGGCCTCCACGAGCGCTGGCGCCGACCAATGCGATGACGGGCGCTTCTGCTCCGCCGCCGATTCCGGACCTCGTGGTCCTGGGCTCGGAGCCGTCGACGGAGCCGCCCCTTGTTGGGACACCATTGGCCTCGGGGGTTTTCTTGACCCCCGTCCGAGGGTTTTCTCCGATCGGCGGGCCGTCCTTCTCGACCTCCGGCGTGGCGTTCAGCACGGGGCCGATGCCGTAGGCCGTCGCCGGGGCAGGCTCGTCCTCTGCTCCGCCACCTCTATCGTTCCCGCCGGGGTTTTCACCCCGACCTCGGTTCGCCGCGGCTGCGCGTGCTCCGGTGAGTAAAATCCCCAACGATCTTGCTCCTAGATGTAGATTAGCGGTTAATTTCTTAGGCATGTACTAGGATTGATAGGATTCTAGCAGATCCGATTGGATGCGATCCCAATCGAATCCAATCAGACTGATCTTTTCTTGTTTTGTACAGTGCGTGTGCTACTGCTTGTGTTCATGCTAGAATGCTAGTAGCTGTGTTACATGCTAGATTCATGTTAATGCTAGATTCATGTTCATGCTAGTGCGAGTGCTACTACATGCTAGATTTGTGCTACATGCTAGTAGTTGTGTTCATGCTAGAATCATGTTCATGTTGAGTGATGAATGCTAGAATCATGTTGACTGATGGCATGCTCATGTTAGGATCATGTCCTTATTTCATGTTGGATGTTGAAGCTAGGGTTTGTGCCATGAGTGGATGTTATACGTGCATGTAGTAGGATGGTCCCAAATCTGCATGGCTGCACATGGGTGCTATTGGCACTTGATGTTGCTATCTTTAGATGTTTCCTTGTTTAGGATAGTGCAGTGATCAGTGCCGGTTGCAGCAAAGAAGATGCCACTGATCAGTGACTTTCCCAACAACAAGGGTCACTGATAAGTGGCATTTGCCCCTAGGCAAATGCCATTTATCAATGGCACTTGATGTTGGGCAAAATGGGACTTATCAATGGCACTTGCTATTGGGCAAGTCACTGATTAGTGTCATTGATCAGTGTCATTTGCACTACAGCAAGTAGATTAGTGCTCTTGCCTAACACCAAGTGCCACTGCTCATTGCCATTTGGCCATGAGCGAATGCCACTGATCAGTGGCACTTGCTGTTGGGCAAGTCCACTGATCAGTGGCACTTGCTGTTGGGCAAGTCCACTGATCAGTGCCACTAATCAGTGGCACTTGCTGTTGGGCAAGTCCACTGATCAGTGGCATTTGCTTGCTTGCTTGCTTGCTTTGTTTGATATTAATACTTGTCATGTTGTCTGACAAGATACTGAAGACTGACTGGGATGTGGCGGGTGGAGGAGCTCAGGTCATGGTCGGAGCTGAGCGCGCCGATGATTTCATCCCCACGAACAGGTGGCTCAGGATGGTGGACCTGCCTAGCAGGATCGCCTTCATGAGCGTGCCTCGTTCAAGTGGACGATCTCCGAGGCAAGGCCACGAGAAGGGGGCCAGGGAGCCGATGAGATTCTACGCACAGATCAAGAACAACGAGGACCTCGCCATGCTCGTCGTCCCTCCCAAGTTCGTGGAGGTGATGAACACCTGGCTGGTCATCAAGCGACTCCCGCACGTGGTCAGGCTCTCAGCCAACAAGAGGTGCGTGTTCTAGGTGTAGGTCCAGAACTTCGAGGGCCAGATGGTGCTTGGTCGGGGGTGGAACTACTTCTGCCGCCGCCACAAGATCGTCCCCGGCGACCTCGTCGTTGTGCGCATCTCCGGACTCGGACTGAAGGTTCAGATCTACAACCACGACTCGTCGGTGATGTGCAGGTACCATTGCAGCAGGCACAACTACCTTGGTGGCATCGAGCAGGCTATGTAGTTAAGTTAAGTCAGGTGTTGGTGGAGAACTTTTAGGGTGTGTGGCGAGACTTGTGCTGGGAACATGTTCATATTTTGGCCAGGTGCAGCACCCTGGCACGGCAGGGAAGGAGGATGCCCCTGCTCTTAATCTAGACTATGCTATCTAGTTAAGTAGTTTGATGTCATTACATTGCTTTCTTTGTTTGATCTTGTTGTTGTGATGTTGCTGTTGTGTTGATCATGTGTGGTGGTAAGGACACCACATTTGAATGGGGTGAGCAGAACACAAACGCTGTTTGCAACCAAACAGCTGAAGTTTGCATCTGCTCACACCCTAAGCACAAATACAGGCAACCAAACAGCATGGGGGTAAGTGCCTCTCGATGCGATGCAGGCAACCAAACAGGTTGCATTTGTTGCATATGAGGCTATATTTCAGCAACCAGGCTGGGTTGAGATGAACATGCAATGCACGTACTGTTCCAAACTGTAACCAAACACGCCCATCAGATCTCTATAGAGTGGCTGCTATAGTGTAAAACTCAGCTTCATGGTGTTGAGTAAATAGGCAATTTCTCGATTAAATTAATCCATGAGTGAATCACTAGCATGGCATTGACACAAATAAACGCATACTGATATTCAGTCAAGCTAGCACATACTACGCTAATTGCACAAAGATGTGCGTATAACGCTAGCATGGCTAAAACAGAAAACAGTAGGAGTGGGATAAACGATTTATACCCTCCAGTAGGCCATGTAGAGGCCGATGCTTTGGTGGCATCAGCGGCGTCCTCGGCGGCCTTGTTGCCGGCTTCAGCTTTCTCAGCGGCGGCACGTTCGGCGTCGGTGGACATGGTGATGATGAAGGCGACGCGGACGTAGAGAAAGTAGACGATCGAAAGTGAGCAGTCGTGTAATCGCTGCCCAAAAACCAATTCGCCCCTCACCCCGTACAGGAACCAGAAGGGCGTGGTTTCAGAGACCTGCTCTCCCGTCGACCGTGTGTAGGGGATCGTAGCAGAAATTCAAAATTTTCTACGCATCACCAAGATCAATCTATGAAGTAATCTAGCAACGAGGGGAAGGAGAGTGCATCTACATACCCTTGTAGATTGCTAAGCAGAAGCATTGCAAGAACGCGGGATGAAGGAGTCGTACTCGTAGCGATTCAGATCGCGGTTGATTCCGATCTAAGCGCCGAACAACGGCGCCTCCGCGTTCAACACACGTGCAGCCCGGTGACGTCTCCCACGCCTTGATCCAGCAAGGAGAGAGGGAGAGGTTGTGGAAGACTCCGTCCAGCAGCAGCACGACGGCGTGGTGGTGAAGGAGGAGCGCGGCAATCCTGCAGGGCTTCGCCAAGTACCGCGGGAGAGGAGGAGGACTTGGGAGAGGGGGAGGGCTGCGCCAGAACTTGGGTGCGGCTGCCCTCCCACCCCCACATATATATAGGGGCAAGGGAGAGGGGGGGCCGGCCCCCTCAGATCCAATCTGAGGAGGGGGCGGCGGCCAGGGAGGTTGCCTTGCCCCCCAAGGCAAGGGGGGCGCCCCCCTTTAGGGTTCCCCCAAACCCTAGGCGCATGGGCCCTAGGGGGGAGGCGCCCAGCCCACTAAGGGGCTGGTCCCTCTCCACACACAGCCCATAGGGCCCTCCGGGGCAGGTGGACCCTCCCGGTGGACCCCCGGAACCCCTTCGGTGGTCCCGGTACAATACCGGTAACCCTCCGAATTATTCCGGTGACCGTATGATGACTTCCCATATATAATTCTTTACCTCCGGACCATTCCGGAACTCCTCGTGACGTCTGGGATCTCATCCGGGACTCCGAACAACATTCGGTAACCACGTACATCTATTCCCTATAACCCTAGCGTCATCCAACCTTAAGTGTGTAGACCCTACGGGCTCGGGAGTCATGCAGACATGGCCGAGACAACTCTCCGGTCAATAACCAACAGCGGGATCTGGATACCCATGTTGACTCCCACATGCTCCACGATGATCTCATCGGATGAACCACGATGTCAAGGATTCAATCAATCCCGTATACAATTCCCTTTATCTATCGGTACGATACTTGCCCGAGATTCGATCGTCGGTATCACGATACCTTGTTCAATCTCGTTACCGGCAAGTCTCTTTACTCGTTCCGTAACACATCATCCCGTGATCAACTCCTTGATCACATTGTGCACATTATGATGATGTCCTACCGAGTGGGCCCAGAGATACCTCTCCGTTACACGGAGTGACAAATCCCAGTCTTGATTCGTGCCAACCCAACAGACACTTTCGGAGATACCCGTAGTGCACCTTTATAGCCACCCAGTTACGTTGTGACGTTTGGAACACCCAAAGCACTCCTACGGTATCCAGGAGTTGCACAATCTCATGGTCTAAGGAAATGATACTTGACATTAGAAAAGCTTTAGCATACGAACTACATGATCTTGTGCTAGGCTTAGGATTGGGTCTTGTCCATCACATCATTCTCCTAATGATGTGATCCCGTTATCAACGACATCTAATGTCCATGGTCAGGAAATCGTAACCATCTATTGATCAACGAGCTAGTCAACTAGAGGCTTTCTAGGGACATGGTGTTGTCTATGTATCCACACATGTATCTGAGTTTCCTATCAATACAATTCTAGCATGGATAATAAACGATTGTCATGAACAAGGAAATATAATGATAACTAATTTATTATTGCCTCTAGGGCATATTTCCAACAGTCTCCCACTTGCACTAGAGTCAATAATCTAGTTCACATCGCCATGTGATTAACACTCATAGGTCACATCGCCATGTGACCAACATCCAAAGAGTTTACTAGAGTCAATAATCTAGTTCACATCACTATGTGATTAACACTCAATGAGTTCTGGGTTTGATCATGTTATGCTTGTGAGAGAGGTTGTAGTCAACGGGTCTACAATATTCAGATCCCTATGTATTTCGCAAAAATTTATGTCATATCGTAGATGCTGCTACCACGTTCCACTTGGAGCTATTCCAAATTGTTGCTCCATTATACGTATCCGGCATCTCTACTCAGAGCTATCCGGATAGGTGTTAAGCTTGCATCGACGTAACTCTTTACGTCGAACTCTTTATCACCTCCATAGCCGGGAAACATTTCCTTATTCCTCTAAGGATAATTTTGACCGTTATCTGGTGATCCACTCCTAGATCACCTTTGTACCCTCTTGCCAGACATGTGGCAAGGCACACATCAGGTGCGGTACTCAGCATGGCATACCGTATAGAGCCTATGACAAAAGCATAGGGGACGACCTTCGTCCTTCCTCTTTCTTCTGCCGTGGTCAATCTTTGAGTCTTACTCAACTTCACACCTTATAACTCAGGTAAGAATCCCTTCTTTGACTGATCTATTTTGAACTCCTTCAAAATCATGTCAAGGTGTGCGTTCTTTGAAAGTATCATCAGGCGTCTTGATCTATCTCTATAGATCTTGATGCCCAATATGCAGGCAGCTTTATCCAGGTCTTCCTTTGAAAATCACTCTTCAAACAACCGTTTATGCTTTCCAGAAATTCTATATCATTTCGGATCAACAATATGTCATCCACATATACTTATCAGAAATGTTTATAGTGCTCCCACTCACTTTCTTGTAAATACAAGTTTCTAGCAAACATTGTATAAACCCAAAAGCTTTGATCACTCCATCAAAGCATATATTCCGACTCCGAGATGCTTGCTCTAGTCCAAAGAAGGATTGCTGGAGCCAGCATACCTTTTAGCATCGTTAGGATTGACAAAAACTTTGATTGTATCACATACAACTCTTTCTTACGAAAACTGGTAAGAAAACTTGTTTTGACATCCATCTGTGAGATTTCATAATCGAAAAATACAGCAAATGCTAACATGATTCCGACGGACTTAAGCATCGCTACGGGTGAGAAAATCTCATCGTAGTCAACTCCTTGAACTTGCGAAAAACTCTTTGCCACAAGTCGAGCTTCATAGATGGTGAAATTACCGTCCGCGTTCGTCTTCTTCTTAAAGATCCATTTATTCTCAATGGCTTGCCGATCATCGGGCAAGTCCACCAAAGTCCATACTTTGTTCTGATACATGGATCCTATCCGGATTTCATGGCTTCTAACCATTTGTTGGAATACGGGCCCACCATCGCTTCTCCATAGTTCGTAGGTTCATTGTTGTCTAACAACATGATATCTAAAACAGGATTACCGTACCACTCAGGAGTAGTACATATCCTTGTCGACCTACGTGGTTCGATGGCTACTTGATCCGAAGCTTCATGATCACTATCATTAACTTCCTCTTCAACAGACGTAGGTGCCACAGAAAACATCTTTCTGTGTTGCATCACTCTTTGGTTGAAGTAAAGGTTCGACAACCTCATCAAGTTCTATCTTCCTCCCACTCAATTCTTTCGAGAGAAACTCCTTCTATCGAAAGGACCCGTTCTGAGCGACAAACAATTTGCCCTCGGATCTGAGATAGAAGGTATACCCAACTGTCACCTTTGGGTATCCTATGAAGATGTGTTTGTCCGCTTTGGGTTCGAGCTTGTCCGGCTGAAGCCTTAAGCATCGCATCCCCAAACATTAAGAAACGACAACTTTGGTTTCTTGCCAAACCAATGTTCATACGACGTCGTCTCAACGGACTTAGATGGTGTCCTATCTAAAGTGAATGCAGCTGTCTGTAACGCATAACCTCAAAATGAAAATGGTAGATCGGTAAGAGACATCATAGATCGCACCATATCTCATAGGGTTCGATTATGACGTCCGGACACACCATTGCCCTGTGGTGTTCCAGGTGGCTTCAATTGTGGAACAATTCCACAATGTCTTAAGTGATTGCTAAACTCATAACTCAGAAATTCTCATCGATCATATCGTAGGAATTTGATCTTCTTGTTATGATGGTTCTTAACTTCACTCTGAAATCACTTGAACTTTTCAAACGTTTCAGACTTGTGCTTCATTAAGTAAATATACCTATATCTACTCAAATCGTCAGTGAAGATGAGAAAATAGCGATATCCACCGCACGCTTCAATTTTCATTGGATCACACGCATCAACATGTATGATTACCAACAAGTCACTTGCCCATTTCATTGTACCTGAAAATGGGGTCTTAGTCATCCTACCCATGAGGCATGGCTCGCATGTGTCAAGCGATTCAAAATCAAGTGACTCCAAACATCCATCGACACAGAGTTTCTTCATGCATCTTACGCCAATATGACCTAAGCGGCAGTGCCACGAGAAAGTGGTACTATCATTATTAACTCTACATCTTTTGGCGTGAACATGTGTATTACCATGACCGAGATTCAATGAACCGTTCACATAGGGTGCATGACCATGAAAGGTATCATTCATGTAAACAGAATAACCATTATTCTCTAACTTAAATGAATGACCGTATTGCAATGAACATGATCTAATCATATTCATGCTCAACGTAGACACCTGATAACATTTATCTAGGTTCAATACTAATCCGAAGGCAGATGGAGCGTGCGATGGTGATCTCATCAACTTTGGAAACACTTCCAACACACATCGTCACCTCTCCCTTAGCCAGTCTCCATTTAGTCCGTAGATTTTGCTTCAAGTCACCAATAATAGCAACTGAACCGGTATCCAATACCCAGGTGCCACCAGGAGTACTAGTGAGGTACACATTAATAACACGTATATACTTTGTTGAAGTTGCCAGCCTTCTTATCTACCATGCATTTGGGGTAGTTCCGCTACCAGTGATTGTTCCCCTTACAATAGAAGCACTTAGTCTCGGGTTTGGGTTTAACCTTGGGTTCCTTCACTGGAGCGGCAACTGGTTTGCCATTCATGAAGTTTCCCTTCTAGCCCTTGCCCTTCTTGAAACTAGTGGTCTTGTTAAACCATCAACACTTGATGCTCCTTCTTGATTTCTACCTTTTGCAGTCTTAAGCACCGCGAACAGCTCCGGGATCAACTCCATCCCTTGCTTGTCATAGTTCATCACGAAGATCTAGTAGCTTAGTGATAGTGACTAGAGAACTCTATCAATCACTATCTTATCTGGAAGTTTTAACTCCCACTTGATTTAAGTGATTGTAGCACCCAGACATTCTGAGCACATGCTCACTAGCTGAGCTATTCTCCTCCATCTTGTTGGCAAAAGAACTTGTCAGAGGTCTCATACCTCTCAACACGGGCATGAGCCTGAAATCCCAATTTCAGCTCTTGGAACATCTCATATGTCTTATGGCGTTCAAAACGTCATTGGAATCCCGATTCTAAGCCGTAAAGTATGGTGCACTAAACTATCAAGTAGTCATCAGGATGTGTCTGTCAGGTGTTCACAACATCCACAGACGACGTTGTAGGGGTTTGCACATCGAGCGGTGCATCAAAGACGTAAGCCTCCTGTGTAGCAGTGAGGACACTCCTCGGACTACGGACCTAGTCCGCATCATTGCTTACAATATCTTTCAACTTAATCTTTGTCTAGGAATGTATTGAAACAGGGAGCTACAATGCGAGCTATTTATCTACAACCCTTTTTGCAAAGACAACTTAGACTATTGTTCATGATAAATAAGTTCATCTAATCAAATTTAATGAACTCCCACTCAGATAGACATCCCTCTAGTCATCTAAGTGATACATGATCCGAGTCAACTAGGCCGTGTCCGATCATCACGTGAGACTGACTAGTCATCATTGGTGAACATCTTCATGTTGATCGTATCTTCTATACGACTCATGTTCGACCTTTAGGTCTTCCGTGTTCCGAGGCCATGTTTGTACATGCTAGGCTCTTCAAGTCAACCTTAGTGTATTGCGTGTGTAAATCTGCCTTACACCCGTTGTATTTGAACGTTAGAATCTATCACACCCGATCATCACATGGTGCTTCGAAACAACGAACCTTCGCAACGGTGCACAGTTAGGGGGAACACTTTCTTGAAATTATTGCAAGGGATCATCTTATTTAAGCTACCGTCGTTCTAAACAAATAAGATGTAAAACATGATAAGCATCACATGCAATCAAATAGTGACATGATATGGCCAATATCATTTTGCTCCTTTTGATCTCCATCTTCGGGGCGCCATGATCATCATCGTCACCGGCATGACACCATGATCTCCATCATCATGATCTCCATCATCGTGTCTTCATGAAGTTGTCTTGTCATCTATTACTTCTACTACTATGGCTAACGGTTTAGCAATAAAGTAAAGTAATTACATGACGTTTATGTTGACACGCAGGTCATAAATAAATTAAGACAACTCCTATGGCTCCTGCCGGTTTTCATACTCATCGACATGCAAGTCGTGATTCCTATTACAAGAACATGATCAATCTCATACATCACATATATCATTCATCACATCCTTTTTGGCCATATCACATCACACGGCATATGCTGCAAAAACAAGTTAGACGTCCTCTAATTGTTGTTGCAAATTTTTACGTGGCTGCTATAGGTTTCTTAGCAAGAACGTTTCTTACCTACGCCAAAACCACAACGTGATATGCCAATTTCTATTTACCCTTCATAAGGACCCTTTTCATCAAATCCGATCCGACTAAAGTGGGAGAGACAGACACCCGCTAGCCACCTTATGCAACTAGTGCATGTCAGTCGGTGGAACCTGTCTCACATAAGAGTACGTGTAAGGTCGGTCCGGGCCGCTTCATCCCACGATGCCGCCGAATCAAGATAAGACTAGTAACGGCAAGTAAATTGACAAAATCGACGCCCACAACAACTTGTGTTCTACTCGTGCATAGAAACTACGCATAGACCTAGCTCTGATACCAGTGTTGGGGATCGTAGCAGAAATTTAAAATTTTCTACGCATCACGAAGATCAATCTATGGAGTAATCTAGCAACGAGGGGAAGGAGAGTGCATCTACATTCCCTTGTAGATTGCTAAGCGGAAGCGTTGCAAGAACGCGGATGAAGGAGTCGTACTCGTAGCGATTCAGATCGCGGTTGATTCCGATCTAAGCGCCGAACAACGGTGCCTCCGCGTTCAACACACGTGCAGCCCGGTGACGTCTCCCACGCCTTGATCCAGCAAGGAGAGAGGGAGAGGTTGTGGAAGACTCCGTCCAGCAGCAGCACGACGGCGTGGTGGTGAAGGAGGAGCGCGGCAATCCTGCAGGGCTTCGCCAAGTACCGCGGGAGAGGAGGAGGACTTGGGAGAGGGGGAGGGCTGCGCCAGAACTTGGGTGCGGCTGCCCTCCCACCCCCACATATATATAGGGGCAAGGGAGAGGGGGGGCCGGCCCCCTCAGATCCAATCTGAGGAGGGGGCGGCGGCCAGGGAGGTTGCCTTGCCCCCCAAGGCAAGGGGGGCGCCCCCCTTTAGGGTTCCCCCAAACCCTAGGCGCATGGGCCCTAGGGGGGAGGCGCCCAGCCCACTAAGGGGCTGGTCCCTCTCCACACACAGCCCATAGGGCCCTCCGGGGCAGGTGGACCCTCCCGGTGGACCCCCGGAACCCCTTTGGTGGTCCCGGTACAATACCGGTAACCCTCCGAATTATTCCGGTGACCGTATGATGACTTCCCATATATAATTCTTTACCTCCGGACCATTCCGGAACTCCTCGTGACGTCTGGGATCTCATCCGGGACTCCGAACAACATTCGGTAACCACGTACATCTATTCCCTATAACCCTAGCGTCATCCAACCTTAAGTGTGTAGACCCTACGGGCTCGGGAGTCATGCAGACATGGCCGAGACAACTCTCCGGTCAATAACCAACAGCGGGATCTGGATACCCATGTTGACTCCCACATGCTCCACGATGATCTCATCGGATGAACCACGATGTCAAGGATTCAATCAATCCCGTATACAATTCCCTTTATCTATCGGTACGATACTTGCCCGAGATTCGATCGTCGGTATCACGATACCTTGTTCAATCTCGTTACCGGCAAGTCTCTTTACTCGTTCCGTAACACATCATCCCGTGATCAACTCCTTGATCACATTGTGCACATTATGATGATGTCCTACCGAGTGGGCCCAGAGATACCTCTCCGTTACACGGAGTGACAAATCCCAGTCTTGATTCGTGCCAACCCAACAGACACTTTCGGAGATACCCGTAGTGCACCTTTATAGCCACCCAGTTACGTTGTGATGTTTGGCACACCCAAAGCACTCCTACGGTATCCGGGAGTTGCACAATCTCATGGTCTAAGGAAATGATACTTGACATTAGAAAAGCTTTAGCATACGAACTACACGATCTTGATTCGTGCCAACCCAACAGACACTTTCGGAGATACCCGTAGTGCACCTTTATAGCCACCCAGTTACGTTGTGATGTTTGGCACACCCAAAGCACTCCTACGGTATCCGGGAGTTGCACAATCTCATGGTCTAAGGAAATGATACTTGACATTAGAAAAGCTTTAGCATACGAACTACACGATCTTGTGCTAGGCTTAGGATTGGGTCTTGTCCATCACATCATTCTCCTAATGATGTGATCCCGTTATCAACGACATCTAATGTCCATGGTCAGGAAAATGTAACCATCTATTGATCAACGAGCTAGTCAACTAGAGGCTTACTAGGGACATGGTGTTGTCTATGTATCCACACATGTATCTGAGTTTCCTATCAATACAATTCTAGCATGGATAATAAACGATTATCATGAATAAGGAAATATAATAATAACTAATTTATTATTGCCTCTAGGGCATATTTCCAACACCGTGTACGCGGTGGGCGGGATGGAGTCACCGGCGGCAGCAGCGGCAAGGGAACGACGGTGGGCGTGCCCGTGGAGCAGATGTGATATGTTTGTGGCGCCTAGGGTTGAGAGACACCGCACACTTATATAGGCGCAGCCGCGTGGAGAGACGTGGGCTCGACCCACGTTCGAGTCCGTGACAGCCCACGATCCGACGTCTCAGATCATGGCCCAGCTGTCAGAGAACTCTCCGTTAGTGACTGGCAAAAATAAGCGCGTAGGTGTGAGCTCGGCTCGGCTCAATCCCGCAACCCGCGGCGCGGCGCGTCGTGACGAGGCGTGGCAGGGCGAGGCGGGCGGCGGAGAAGGAGTGCGCGAGGGCCTCTTCTCTTCTCAAGCTCCAACAGCATGTAGAAGAGAAACCCTTGTAAGGAGGTCCAACTCCTCTTCCACTTCCGGGGTGGGACTAAACTTCCCACTACACCTAGTGCCATATAACCCACATGGGCCCTTAAGGATTTTTCAGAAATTGCTATATGGGCCTAGAGCCCATCTCAAATTTCAGCAATCCTCCACCAGATCTCGAGGGCCCATTGTGTCCTCTGTTCCAATTATTGTTTTGATATACCAGTGTTTTAGTGAAGACCTGTTAAGGTTGAGCTTCACCTAGAGCAAGTAGCTACACTCCTTCACAACTGAACAATGGACTATGCCTTGAATTGTCAGTTTGGCGTAAAGAAGTTTCACCACATGTCTTACTAGTACTAGGCTATCGAAGGGTGACCCCTCGGGTGGAGCATATAAGTCACACTCCTGGCCTATTCATGAGCTTACTAGAGATCACCCCAATCTCATAGACTGTGACCAGCAGCCGGGCTCACATAGGTGTGTTCCTCCAAAGATCGCTCTGTAGGATAGCATCTTGCTTATATAAGCTTCGGAACACATTAAGACAGTAGTCACCCTACCATACAATATTGAAAGTATTGCATCTCCAACGGAGTGGGTTAGTATAGTTACTCTCCTCAGTTCACCACTGGCTTGTTTTCTCAGGTCCTACTTCACGGGATCTCCGATCACATAGGTTGGGTTACCACCATGGCAACTTATGTGGGTCTCATACCCATATCCCTCGATGCATTATCTATCACGACACGTGATAGCCCTTTCATAAAGGGATCTGCCAGATTCTTAGCCGTATGGACATAGTCCAACGCTATCACTCCAGAGTTTCTTAATTTTCTGACAGCTTTTAATCTCATTATTATGTGTTTGTTGGACTTCATGTTGTCCTTTGAACTCTTCACCTTAGTGATGACAGTCTGATTATCACAGTTCATAAGGATAGCCGGAACCGGTTTATCAACCAATGGCAAGTCCATCAAAAGATCTCGAAGCCATACTGCTTCAACACCAGATGTGTCTAATGTTGTTAATTCTGCTTCCATTGTCGATCTCGTTAAGATTGTTTGCTTGCAAGACTTCCAGTAAACAGCGCCACCTCCAAGAGTAAACATATACCCAGTTGTGGCCTTCATCTCATCAGCATCAGAGATCCAATTCGCATCACTATGCCCTTCAAGTACCGATGGGTCTCTGGTATAGTGAAGTTCATAGTTCATAGTACCTTTCAGATAGCGCATAACTCTCTCAACAGCATGCCAATGTACATCACCCGGTTTGGAAACAAACCGGCTCAGTTTGCTCATAGCAAACGCGATATCAGGCCTCGTTGTGCTCGCTAGGTACATCAGTGGACCAATGATTTGAGAGTATCTCAATTGATCTATAGCCGTGCGTTTGGACTTTCGAATCAACATGCTAGGATCATATGGTGTTTCAGATGGTGTGCAGTCCGAATATCCAAAACGACTCAACACCTTCTTAACATAGTGGGACTGCAGAAGTGTAATCCCACCCTCATTATCTCTCAGTAGCTTGATGTTCAAGATAACATCAGCCACACCAAGGTCTTTCATCTCAAAGTTCTGAGACAGAAACGACTTGACCTCCTCAATGACTTTGAGGTTGGTTTCGAATATCAGTATGTCATCAACATACAAGCACAGTATAACTCATTCGCCCCCACCATGGCGATAGACGATAGTATACACATTTCTCAGCTTCATTAACAACAAAGCCAACAGATGTCAGAGTTGTATTAAACTTATCATGCCAATTCTTAGGTGCTTGCTTCAAGCCATATAAAGATTTCAACAACCTACTCACCTTTCTTTCCTGACCATCTATCACAAAGCCATCTGGCTGTTGCATGTAGATTTCCTCGTTTAGCTCTCCATTCAGAAAGGCCGTCTTAACATCCATCTTATGGACGAGAAGACCATGCGAGGCCGCCAACGAGAGTAATACTCGAATAGTGGTCAGTCTAGCCACAGGTGAATAAGTATCAAAGAAATCTTCCTCTTCTTTCTGGTCATAGCCCTTGGCCACAAGCCTAGCCTTGTACTTTTCAATCGTACCATCGGGCCTAAGCTTCTTCTTGAACACCCACTTACATCCTAATGGTTTGCAACCATAGGGACGGTCAGTGATCTCCCATGTCTCGTTAGCCATGATGGAATCCATCTCGCTACGGACCGCATCCTTCCCGTAGTCAGCTTCTGGAGAGGCATACGCTTCTGAAATAGAAGTAGGAGTATCATCCACAAGGTACTTGAAGAAATCATCACCAAAGGTCTTTGCAGTCCTTTGTCTCTTGCCCCTACCAAGGGTTTCCTCGTCATCCTCCTCAGGATTTTCATCATGTGTTTGTTCATAATATTCCATAGGGATGGCAGGTTCAGGAGTCTCCTCAGATTCCTGTCTAGAAGTGCTTTGCATATCTCTCATAGGAAAAATATCCTCGAAGAATGTAGCATCCTTAGACTCCGTAATCGTACCGACCTTCTGGTCAGGTACCTCAGATTTCACTACTAGAAATCTATAGCCAACGATGTTCTTAGCGTAGCCCAAATTAACGCAGTCCACAGTCTTGGGTCCAAGCTTACGCTTTTTGGGGATCGGCACATTGACCTTCGCCAAACAGCCCCAAGTGCGCAAGTACGAGAGTGTTGTCCTTCTCTTTGCCCATTTCTCATAGGGAGTGATCTCATTATCCTTTGTCGGAACTTTATTCTGGACATTATATGCCGTCAATATAGCCTCCCCCCACCATGCCTTGGATAAACCCGATGTATCTAACATAGTGTTAACCAAATCAGTTAGAGTACGGTTTTTCTTCTCGGAACCCCGTTTGACTGGGGCGAATAGGGAGGCGTCCTCTCATGAATAATGCCGCATTCCGCACAAAAGGAATCAA
This sequence comes from Triticum urartu, assembly GCF_056163025.1. Classification (NCBI taxonomy): domain Eukaryota; kingdom Viridiplantae; phylum Streptophyta; class Magnoliopsida; order Poales; family Poaceae; genus Triticum; species Triticum urartu. Next base: position 176,805,555 of record NC_141879.1, read on the forward strand.
ACTCACGCGAGAAGTACTCTCCACCACGATCTGACCGGACTTGTTTAATTTTCTTTTCAAGTTGATTCTCAACTTCTACCTTATAGATTTTAAAATAGTGTAGAGCCTCATCTTTAGTATTTAATAGATAAACATAGCAATATCTAGTGGAATCATCTATCAATGTCATGAAGTATTTATTTCCACCTTTAGTCAACACATCATTCATCTCACAAAGATCAGAATGTATGAGTTCTAATGGTGCCAAGTGTCTCTCCTCCGCGGCCTTATGAGGCTTGCGAGGTTGCTTATCTTGCACACATGAAAGGCACTTAGAACCTTTGGCTAAAGTGAAACTCGGGATTAAATCCAACTTGGCTAGCCACGTCATAACACCAAAACTAATATGACAAAGACATGAATGCCAAACTTCAGATTCATTAACATTCGAATGAACATGGTTGACGACTTTATTACAAAAATCTGCGAGGGAAAGGCGGAACATCCCTCCGCTCTCATGATCTTTTCCAACAAAGAGTCCATATTTCGTAGCAACTAATTTATTAGACTCGAAAGCCAACTTAAACCCTTCTATACATAGAAGGGAGTCACTAACGAGGTTCTTCCTGATGGCGGGGACATGTTGCACGTTCTTCAGCTACACGATCCTTCCCGAAGTAAACTTCAGATCGACCATGCCAACACCATGAACAGAAGCACTCGTGCCATTCCCCATCAATACGGACCCGTGGCCTGTGACCTGGTAAGAAGTGAACAATGAAATGTCAACACACACATGTACACCTGCACCTGTGTCCACCCACCAATCGGTGGGCTGAAACACTGGAAAAACAGTAAATAAATTACCGTACCTAGGTGCTCCATTCTCATTGTTGTCCACAATCATGTTGACGGACTTGGAGTCCTGTCCTGACTTCTTGTACTTGTTTGGGCACTTGTTGGCCCAATGTTCAACCGAACCACAAGTAAAGCAGCCCTCATCCTTCTTGTTCTTCTTGAAGGTCTTCTTACCCTTCTTCTTAAATTCGGTATTGTGTTGAACACCGTTCTTTCCCTTGGGCTTGTGGGAGTTGAAGTTCTTCTGGTTCACCATGTTGGCGACAGAAGTCCCTTCGGCCCCTTTTCCATGCGAGTCCTTTGCCCTTGAATTCTGCTCAACTCTCAGATGGCCAATGACATCCTCCATAGATGTTTTAGAGTGGTGACAAAGTTCCTCCAGGAATTAGGGAGCTTAGCGATTATGCAGCCCGCGACAAACTTGCCCGGTAACTCGCACTTAAGAAGTTCAAGCTCCTTAACAATGCATATTATCTCATGATCCTGCTCCAATACAGGACGGTTTTCAACCATCTTGTAATCGTGGAACTGCTCTATAATATACATTTTGCTCCCTGCATCGGCGGCCCCGAACTTAGATTCGAGTGCCTCCCACAAGTCCTTGGCGACATGCACATGTAAATATGCATTGACCAGTTTATCTCCGATCACGCTAAGAGCTGCTCCGAGGAACACAACGGTAGCCTCCTTGAACGCCTTCTCCTGTTCAGGAGCAATCGTTCCGGTGGAGACACCGGTGACCCAGAACATGTTCATAGCCGTGAGCCATAACGTGGTCTTAGTCTGCCAACGTATAACACCCTCGATGCGACTATATCTCCCACGTGTCGAGGCACGACTTAGAGGCATAATCGCATTGAAGGCATATGTCGCAAGTTAGGCAATCTTCACAACATCCCATGTAATATAGATAATAAAAGGGGAGATAACATAGTTGGCTTACACTCGCCACGTCAATCAAGTACATAAATAACATTACATCATTCAAACACTCATGGCACGACTACGGCGCCAAAATAAAAGATAATCCAACATGCGACACGGTCCCGATCACCCCCAACTAGGCACCACTACTGATCATCAGGAAAGGAAACATAGTAACGTTGAAGTCTTCGTCGAACTCCCACTTGAGCTCGAGCGCGTCACCTGGAGCGGAATCGTCAGGCCCTGCATCTGGTTTGGAAGTAATCTGTGAGCCACAGGGACTCAGCAATCTCGCACCCTCGCGATCAAGACTATTTAATCTCAAAGGTAAGGCAAGGTAAATATGTGGAGCTGCAGCAAGCGACTAGCAAATATGGTGGCTATCATGTTCGCAAAAGAGAGCGAGAAGAGGAGGCAAAGCGCGAGCGAGAAACTAGAGGGCAACCTGCGCAAGCATTACTCCAACACCGTGTCCACTTCCCGGACTCCGCCGAGAAGAGGCCATCACGGTAACACACTCAGTTGATTCATTTTAATTAAGTTAAGGTTTAAGTTATCTACAACCGGACATTAACAAATTCCCATCTGCCCATAACCACGGGCACGGCTTTCGAAAGTTCAAATCCCTGCAGGGGAGTCCCAACTTAGCCCATGACAAGCTCTCACGGTCAACAAAGGAATAGACCTCCTCCCGAGACATTCCGATCAGACTCGGCATCCCGGTTCTTCAAGACAACTCCGACAATGGTAAAACAAGTCCAGCAACACCACCCGATGTGCCGACAAATCCCGATAGGAGCTGCACATATCTCGTTCTCAGGGCACACCGGATAAGCTAAGCGTACGGGAGCCAACGTAACCCAAGTTGCCAAGGGACGGCCCCGCACGGTGCTCTAGGTTGGACCAACGCTCAGAGGAGCACTGGCCCGGGGGTTTAAAATAAGATGACCCTTGAGTCCGCGAAACCCAAGGGAAAAGGCTAGGTGGCAAATGGTAAAACCAAGGTTGGGCATTGCTGGAGGAGTTTTATTCAAGGCGGACTGTCAAGGGGTTCCCATTATAAACCAACCGCGTAAGGAACGCAAAATCCGGGAACATAACACCGATATGACGGAAACTAGGGCGGCAAGAGTGGAACAAAACACTAGGCGAGAGGCCGAGCCTTCCACCCTTTACCAAGTATATATATGCATTAAGATAACCTGGCAATATAATGATATCCCAACAAGTAAATAATGTTCCAACAAGGAACGGTCTCCAATCTTCACCTGCAACTAGCAACGCTATAAGAGGGGCTGAGCAAAGCGGTAACATAGCCAATCAACGGTTTGCTAGGACATGGTGGGTTAGAGGTTTGACATGGCAATTTGGGAGGCTTGAAAGCAAGTGGTAGGTATCGTAGCATTGGCATAGCAAAAGAGCGAGCAATCTAGCATAGCAAAGATAGTAGTGATTTCGAGGGTATGATCATCTTGCCTACAAAGTTGTCAGAGTTGACTGGATCCTCGAAAGCAAACTCAACGGGCTCCTCATTAGCGAACTTGTCTCCCAGCTCTACCCAAACAAGACAAACAAGCAAACGGAACACAATCAACCACGTGCAAAGCTCAAACAATATGATGCAAAGATGATATGCTATGCGGGATGTGATGCGGGATGCATATGCAAGATGTGACAAGGAATGCATGAACCTGGACTCAACTTGGAAATCCAAGTGTTCCACTGGAAAGATGAGATGAAATCGCTTGAAAACGATATAAAGAACGCCGGAATCGGAGTTATGGTTTGGAAATGGCAAGCGATTCAAATATGACACCGGTCTGCGATTTACAGCAAGTAGCCATCTAAATGCAATGAGCTAAACAAGCTACAACACCCAAACATGGCAACCAAATACATGGCAGGGATGCATTCATGATGCTTAACAAAAGTCTAGCACTGAGCTACGGCCAATTCATCCATTAACAGGTTCAAACAAGCATGGCAAAAATGCATATGGTAAACAGATCTCAGACTTAGTGAAATTAACACTTGTCTGGAATTTCAGATCAGGTAGCACACTTCGGAGCAACAAAATTACATGCTACAGGACCTGAACATGGCAAAGTAAAGCATGGCATGGATCTACTCAAAGAGCTTAACAAAAGCCCCTTAGTGACCTTGAGCCAAAAGGGATCAGAAAATACAATTGCAAGCATGTGAACATGGCAAAAACATAATCAGTTCTCAAACTTAGTGAAAAACTGGAGCATGCTGAAACAGATATCAAGTAGGCATGTTTACGAGCTCGATGCACTCACTACGGAGTAAGTCATGATAATCTACGCATACACCCATCAAGAATACACAAAATGAAAGCTAGACATGGCAAGAACAATAACATAGCATGCACGGATCAACTACAACATCATCGGCAAAATCGCTAACAAGTAGACAATCTGCCCAGATTCACGAAGTAGCAAAAGTAGAGCTCGATTGCCTCAAGCTAGGGTACTCCATAATTGCAAACAAAGATATGGATGGATAGAGCACTACAAGATTAACAAAATATCCTTACTGGTCATCCTCAAAAGAGGCACGGATCACTAGAAAACAACATAAACATATGGCAACATGAGATAAACAGATCAAGGACTTGGTGGAAATGCTAAGTCCCTGAAATCAGCATTACCAAGTGCCTCACTTTGCAAGCTTGTGCTAGTCACCACACACATCACAAAAATACATGGGTTGCACCTCTGGAAAGATGGCAAAACCCTTAACAAAACATATGTAGAGCTCATGGGCATATCATGCACACAATAATCATGGCAAAAATGACAAATATCTAAATGGAGTAGCAGATCTGACAAATATCTCAAGTAGCCCTCTTCTAATGATGTGCTCTCTGATACGAACATTTTAATATGCTATATGCCCAAAACAGAGCTACGGATGAGGAGTTATAGCATGATGAAATATGCAAATTATTAGGGTTTCGGGGATAAAAGTCAACCCGAGAGGAAACTGGATCTGGATCTCAGATCGACCGGCTCTGTAGCGGCGCGCTTCCCGAAGCTCGCCGGCCGGAGTTGGCGTGGAGGAGGCCGGCGACGAGGGAAGGAGGAGGTCGGCGGGGCCGGACGTCGAGGAGGCGGCGGGCGATGGTGGGCGGCGCACGGCGGCCGGGCGGCGAGGCGCGCGGGCGGGCGGCGCGTCGGAGTGGTGGTGCGGCGGCTCACGCTCGCCGGCGCTGAGCAAGGCGGTGGCGGGAGGTAGGAGAAGGGCGGCGGGGCGCGGGCGCCGGTTCGGGCCCTCGGGGGCCGACTGCGGGCCGGGCGGGCCGCGGCGGTGGGAGGAGGCGGTCGGCCACGTGGCGCCTCCTGATTGGCGCGGGCGGCGGCGGCGACTTCGTCCGGCGGCGGCCGGACGTGTCCGGTGGCGGCGGGGCGATTTTTAGGGTTTGGACGGGGGAGAGATCCGGATTTTTGGAGGAGGACCTATTTATAGGCCTAGAGGGAGCTAGGAGTGTCCAAATGAGGTGCGGTTTTCGGCCACGTGATCGTGATCGAACGATCTAGATGATGGAGAAGGTTTAGGTGGGTTTGGGGCCAAATTGGAGGGATGTTGGGCTGCAACACACACGAGGCCTTTTCGGTCCCTCGGTTAACCGTTGGAGTATCAAACGAAGTCCAAATGGTACGAAACTTGACAGGCGGTCTACCGGTAGTAAACCAAGGCCACTTGGCAAGTCTCGGTCCAATCCGGAAATGTTTAATCCCCACACACGAAAGAAAGGTAGAAATGACCACCGGAGGAGAATGAAGCGCCGGAATGCAAAATGGACAACAGGGAAAATGCTCGAATGCATGAGATGAACACGTATGCAAATGCAATGCACATGATGACATGATATGAGATGCATGACAACAACAACAACAACAACACACGGAGACAAAAACCCGAACCCGAGAAAATAAAATAACTTAACGCCGGAAACGGCAAGAGTTGGAGTACAAATTGGGTAAGTTACATCCGGGGTGTTACAACACTCCACCACTACGAAAGGATCTCGTCCCGAGATCTAGGACTAAAAGAACGCCGGGTACTCAGAACGGAGGTGATCCTCGCGTTCCCAGGTAGCTTCACGGTCGGAATGGTGTGACCACTTGACTTTGAGGAATTTGATTGACTTGTTGCGAGTCTTGCGTTCGGTCTCTTCAAGAATAGCAACGGGGTGCTCACGATAGGAGAGATCTTCTTGGAGCTCAATGTCCTCGAAGTTGACGGTGCGGCCAGGAGTCTTGAAGCACTTCCGAAGCTGAGAGACATGGAACACATCATGAACATTTGCAAAGTTTGAAGGAAGCTCGAGTTGATAGGCGAGATCGCCTCTCTTGCTGACAATCTTGAAAGGTCCCACGTATCTGGGGGAAAGCTTTCCTTTGATACCGAAGCGACGAGTACCTTTCATAGGAGAGACGCGGAGGTAAACATGATCTCCGGTCTCGAAAGCCAAATCACGGTGCTTACTGTCATAGTAGCTCTTCTCGCGGGATTGGGCTGCTTTGAGGTTATCTCGAATGACTTTGCACATTTCCTCTGCCTCTGTGATTAAGTCATTTCCGAGAAGCTGACGTTCACCGGTTTCAGACCAGTTGAGAGGGGTACGCCACTTCCTGCCATACAGAATTTCAAATGGGGCCTTGCCCGAGCTTGCTTGAAAACTGTTGTTGTAGGAGAATTCAGCATAAGGAAGACAATCCTCCCACTTCATGCCGAAGGAGATCACACAAGCCCTGAGCATATCTTCAAGAATCTGGTTGACACGCTCGACTTGACCGCTAGTTTGAGGATGGAAAGCTGTGCTAAAGCGGATGTTGGTGCCCATGGCCTTCTGAAAAGAATCCCAAAACTTGGAGGTAAAGATGCTGCCACGGTCTGAAGAGATCACTTGAGGAATACCGTGTAGAGAGACAATTCGAGAGGTATAGAGTTCCGCCAATTGAGCTGCAGTGATAGACTCTTTGATAGGCAGAAAGTGAGCCACTTTAGTGAGTTTGTCGATGACAACGAATATAGCATCATTGCCACGCTTGGACTTTGGAAACCTAGTCACGAAGTCCATCTCAATGTGGTCAAACTTCCATTCTGGAATGGCAAGAGGTTGGAGGAGACCCGCTGGCCTTTCATGTTCTGCCTTCACTCTTCTGCAGACATCACATTCATTCATGAATTGAGCAATCTCGCGCTTCATTCGAGTCCACCAATAAGCCTTCTTGAGGTCCTGATACATCTTCGTGCTCCCAGGGTGGATGGAGAGGAGAGAATTGTGAGCCTCGTTCATGATCACTTTACGGAGGTCACCTTTGGGTACAACAATACGATCCTCGAAGAAGAGAGTGTCCTTGTCATCAAGGCGGTAGCACTTGTACTTGGGTTGACTCTTGGCAATCCCAATCTTCACCTTTTTCACCATAGCATCAAGAAGCTGGGCTTGGCGAATCTGGTCTTCCAAGGTAGGAGAGACTTGAAGGTTGGCGAGGAAACCTTGAGGAACAACTTGCAGGTTAAGTTTGCGGAAAGCTTCACAAAGCCCGGGTTGATATGGCTTGAGAATCAGACTATTGCAGTAAGCCTTCCCGCTCAATGCGTCAGCAATCACATTGGCCTTGCCTGGAGTATACTCGATACTCGGATTATACTCTTGAATCATTTCGACCCATCGAGTTTGCCTGAGGTTGAGATTAGGCTGAGTGAAAATGTACTTGAGACTCTTGTGATCAGTGAAAATGTCCACTTTTCTTCCCAATAAGAGATGTCTCCAAGTCAAAAGAGTTGCACAACTGCCGCCAACTCGAGATCATGAGTGGGGTAGTTCTTCTCATTGGGCTTCAACTGGCGAGAGGTATAAGCAACAACTTTCTTCTCTTGCATCAATACTGTGCCAAGACCTTAGAGAGAGGCATCACAAAAGACCTCGTACGGCTTGGATTCATCAGGCAGAGTCAGAACTGGAGCGGTGATCAATTTCTCTTTCAAAGTGTTGAAAGCAATGTCACACTCCGGAGAACAAACGTACTTGACGTGCTTCTGGAGAAGATTAGAGAGAGGCTTTGCGATCTTAGAAAAGTTTTCAACGAATCTTCGACAGTAGCTTGCGAGACCGAGGAAGCTGCGGAGTTGCTTCACGTTCTGAGGAGGTTCCCAATTCACAATTGCAGACACCTTCTCAGGATTCACCGCAATGCCCTTGGCAGAGATGATATGACCCAGATAAAGAACCTCATCGAGCCAAAATTCGCACTTGGAGAACTTGGCGTAGAACTTGTGTTCCCTCAACTTATCGAGTACCAAACGCAAGTGCTTGGCATGATCTTCCTTGTTCTTCGAGAAAACCAGAATGTCGTCGAGATAGACCAAAACAAAGTCATTGGTGTAGGCGTTGAAGATGAAGTTCATCATGTGAGAGAAAGTCGGAGGAGCGTTGACGAGGCCAAAAGACATGACAGTGTATTCATATGAACCATAGCTTGTCCTGAAAGCCATCTTGGGAATATCTTGCTCACGGATTCGAATCTGATGATAACCCATACGGAGATCAAGCTTGGAGAATACTTGGGCACCTTTGAGTTGTTCAAACAGCTCGTTGATGTTGGGAAGTGGGTATTTGTTCTTGATGGTCTTCTTGTTCAATGGACGGTAATCAACACAACGTCAGTCCGTTCCATCCTTCTTCTTCACAAAAAGAACACCACAACCCCACGGAGAAGAACTAGGCCGGATGAGACCCATTCTCTCTTGAATATCGATTTGCTTCTTCAGCTCCTTCAACTCTTCAGCTCTGAGCTTGTAAGGACGCTTGCACACTGGTTCCGTGCCAAGCTCAAGATCAATAACGAATTCAACTGGCCTGTGCGGAGGCATTCCTGGAAGCTCTTCTGGAAAGACGTCTTGATATTCGCAAACGACTGGAATTTGCGAGATGGCATCGAGTTCACCCTTCTCATTGAGAGAAAACAGACGGATGGTATCATCACGAGCGGCAAACACAATTACATCCTCAGACGAATGAGTCAATTGAATCTGCCTGGCTGCACAATTAAGCTGAGCCTTGTGCTTAGAAAGCCAATCCATCCCGAGAATAAGATCAATATCCGAGTTACCCAGAACCATTGGAGAAGCCAGAAACTTGAAGTCACCCAACATGATAGAAACATCCGGAACTATTGAAGTAGCCCTCATAGACTTAGCCGGAGAAACCACTCCCATAGGTTTACCCAACATTTGTGAAACGAAGTCATGCTTGGAAACAAATGATCTTGACATGAAACAATGCGATGCACCAGTGTCAAAAAGAACTTTTGCGGGAAAAGAGTTAACTGGAAAGTTACCCATGATGATATCTGATGAGTCCTCTGCCTGAGCTGCATTCAGCAAGTTGACCTTAGCATGCTTGGGGTTATGCTTGACCACAGCTGTACTTGCCGATCTAACAGGAGGAGGAGGAGGGAGGCGCCTCTGATTGAAGCATTTGTTGGCATAGTGACCCTTCTGTTGGCACTTGTTGCACGTGACCTCTGAAAGCGGACGGTGATACGGAGCACTCGATCTTGGAGCTTGAGACGAAGTCTTGTTCTGAAAGCCAAGGTTGGGTGGGTGGGAAGATCCATTGCCACCTTTGCTCTTCTGCTGATACGGCTGACGAAACGGAGGAGGAGGAAGACAATACTTCTGCTGCTGGGCCACTTGAGTAGAGGAAGGAGTAACATCTCTGACTCGCTTCTTGGAAGCATCACACCTCAGTTGAGCAGCCTCTTGCTTCAATGCCATGTTGTAGAACTCATGGTATCTCAAGGGCTCAAAGAGAACAAGAGCGAGCTGGATTTCTTCTCTGAGACCATCCCTGAACTGGTATATCATGCTCTTCTCATCAGGTACGTCCTGCTTGGCAAAGCGGGCGAGCTTCTGAAACAACTTGTTGTAGTCATAGACAGACAAAGAGCCTTGCTTCATGTTGCAGAATTCCTCACGCTTGCTTTCAACCACGCTCTGAGGAATATGATGAGCTCTGAAATCTTGACAGAATTCATCCCAGGTAATTACACGTCCACCTCTGGAATCCTAATACTGCTGGAACCATTCTGCAGCTTGATCTTTGAGTTGGAAGGAAGCGAACTTGACGAAGTCCTCAGGCCTGATGTTACTGCACTCGAAATGCTTGCACAGATCCACGAGCCAATCGTCAGCATCGGTTGCCTCAACACAATTGCTGAAAGTCTTTGGCCCGTTAGCAAGGAACTGGTTGAGTGTAGCAAAGTGATTCTGATTGTTGCCTTGGTTCCCTTGGTTGCCTTGATTGCGCTCTTGGAGAATTTGCATGATCAACTGTGTGTTTGCATTGGTTGCGGCCATCACAGCTTGCCATGCCTCCGGAGGAGGTGGAGGTGGTGGCGGATCAGGATTCGGAGTCGTGCGCGTTGGAGGAGCCATCCTGAAGAGGTTGACCACCGTTAGCACATAGACAGATAAAATGAAGTTGAATCCAACGGAATGAAAATTGCAACATAAAGTCTTCACATCCGAACAAAATGAACGAATGCATTCCTCTTGAAATGGTCACATATCCATAAATTGAGAAGCCACTTAGAATTTAGGTAGAGAAATAAATCAACAAGGTACGGATCAAGAACGAATAATCGGTAAGAAATCCCAATCTCAAACCAACAATCCGTGGAAGAAGAACTAGAGCTACTAGAATTCCCACCTATGAAACTCCCGAACCTTTCCGGTTATGCAATCAGGTGTTGGGGATACAGGGGAAGCATAATATCTCACCCAAATCTAGCAAATCCTACATCCAGCTGTATCCATCCTTCAACACATAACCGAGAAAAACTTCGGAAACCATCTACCTCAACCTTCGAAAAGCATCCGTTATACAAGTTATGGAGATACTCCCGAACTCCCGCCCCAGTACTGGGTGGCGTCGAAGTTATCTCACCAACGAACTGCATAAAAGAGATTTTCGATGTCGGCGTACTAAACTCAGGTATTCCAGAACTGCAACGATAAAATTATGACGACAACACCTCAGAGCTCAACTCTCCGGGACACTTCTACAAAACCCCTGACAGGAGGCACCAAGACAATGTTCTCATCATAAAACCATCGGAACGATTCCAAGATACCCGCGTGATCCTAAAAAAACATTTAGTGAAATTTGAGAAGAGAAGAGTCAAAACTCTACGTCAGGATGCCTTACCAGGGCGATGAGGAGACTGGGAAGTAAAAAAGAATTCCTAAACTCTCCGATATATAATTCCTAAATGACTCAAAAATATTTCTCTAGACACAACTCGGCCGCTAATAACGATCAAGCAATGGGGCTCCTAAAGTCGGGGAAGGCTCTGATACCAACTTATAACACCCTCGATGCGACTATATCTCCCACGTGTCGAGGCACGACTTAGAGGCATAATCGCATTGAAGGCATATGTCGCAAGTTAGGCAATCTTCACAACATCCCATGTAATATAGATAATAAAAGGGGAGATAACATAGTTGGCTTACACTCGCCACGTCAATCAAGTACATAAATAACATTACATCATTCAAACACTCATGGCCCGACTACGGCGCCAAAATAAAAGATAACCCAACATGCGACACGGTCCCGATCACCCCCAACTGGGCACCGCTACTGATCATCAGGAAAGGAAACATAGTAACGTTGAGAGTCTTCGTCGAACTCCCACTTGAGCTCGAGCGCGTCACCTGGAGCGGAATCGTCAGGCCCTGCATCTGGTTTGGAAATAATCTGTGAGCCACAGGGACTCAGCAATCTCGCACCCTCGCGATCAAGACTATTTAAGCTCAAAGGTAAGGCAAGGTAAATATGTGGAGCTGCAGCAAGCGACTAGCAAATATGGTGGCTATCCTGTTCGCAAAAGAGAGCGAGAAGAGGAGGCAAAGCGCGAGCGAGAAACTAGAGGGCAACCTGCGCAAGCATTACTCCAACACCATGTCCACTTCCCGGACTCCGCCGAGAAGAGGCCATCACGGTAACACACTCAGTTGATTCATTTTAATTAAGTTAAGGTTTAAGTTATCTACAACCGGACATTAACAAATTCCCATATGCCCATAACCGCGGGCACGGCTTTCGAAAGTTCAAATCCCTGCAGGGGAGTCCCAACTTAGCCCATAACAAGCTCTCACGGTCAACGAAGGAATAGACCTCCTCCCGAGACATTCCGATCAGACTCGGCATCCCGGTTCTTCAAGACAACTCCGACAATGGTAAAACAAGTCCAGCAACACCACCCACTGTGCCGACAAATCCCGATAGGAGCTGCACATATCTCGTTCTCAGGGCACACCGGATAAGCTAAGAGTACGGGAGCCAACGTAACCCAAGTTGCCAAGGGACGGCCCCACACGGTGCTCTAGGTTGGACCAACGCTCAGAGGAGCACTGGCCCGGAGGTTTAAAATAAGATGACCCTTGAGTCCGCGAAACCCAAGGGAAAAGGCTAGGTGGCAAATGGTAAAACCAAGGTTGGGCATTGCTGGAGGAGTTTTATTCAAGACGGACTGTCAAGGGGTTCCCATTATAACCCAACCGCGTAAGGAACGCAAAATCCGGGAACATAACACCGATATGACGGAAACTAGGGCGGCAAGAGTGGAACAAAACACTAGGCGAGAGGCCGGGCTTTCCACCCTTTACCAAGTATATAGATGCATTAAGATAACCTGGCAATATAATGATATCCCAACAAGTAAATAATGTTCCAACAAGGAACGGTCTCCAATCTTCACCTGCAACTAGCAACGCTATAATAGGGGCTGAGCAAAGCGGTAACATAGCCAATCAACGGTTTGCTAGGACATGGTGGGTTAGAGGTTTGACATGGCAATTTGGGAGGCTTGAAAGCAAGTGGTAGGTATCGTAGCATTGGCATAACAAAAGAGCGAGCAATCTAGCATAGCAAAGATAGTAGTGATTTCGAGGGTATGATCATCTTGCCTGCAAAGTTGTCAGAGTTGACTGGATCCTCGAAAGCAAACTCAACGGGCTCCTCGTTAGCGAACTTGTCTCCCAACTCTACCCAAACAAGACAAACAAGCAAACGAAACACAATCAACCACGTGCAAAGCTCAAACAATATGATGCAAAGATCGACCGGCACTGTAGCGGCGCGCTTCCCGAAGCTCGCCGGCCGGAGTTGGCGTGGAGGAGGCCGGCGACGAGGGGAGGAGGAGGTCGGCGGGGCCGGACGCCGAGGAGGCGGCGGGCGACGGTGGGCGGCGCACGGCGGCCGGGCGGTGAGGCGCGCGGGCGGGCGGCGCGCCAGAGCGGTGGTGCGGCGGCTCGCGCTCGCCGGCACTGAGCAAGGCGGCGGCGGGAGGTAGGAGAAGGGCGGCGGGGCGCGGGCGCCGGTTCGGGCCCTCGGGGTCCGGCTGCGGGCCGGGCGGGCCGCGGCGGTGGGAGGAGGCGGCCGACCACGTGGCGCCTCCTGATTGGCGCGGGCGGCAACGGCGACTTCATCCGGCGGCGGCCGGACGTGTCCGGTGGCGGGGGGGGCGATTTTTAGGGTTTGGACGGGGGAGAGATCCGGATTTTCGGAGGACCTATTTATAGGCCTAGAGGGAGCTAGGAGTGTCCAAATGAGGTGCGTTTTTCGGCCACGCGATCGTGATCGAACGATCTAGATGATGGAGAAGGTTTAGATGGGTTTTGGGCCAAATTGGAGGGGTGTTGGGCTGCAACACACACGAGGCCTTTTTGATCCCTCGGTTAACCGTTGGAGTATCAAATGAAGTCCAAATGGTACAAAACTTGATAGGCGGTCTACCGGTAGTAAACTAAGGCCGCTTGGCAAGTCTCGGTCCAATCCGCAAATGTTTAATCCCCACATATGAAAGAAAGGTAGAAATGACCACCGGAGGAGAACGAAGCGCCGGAATGCAAAACGGACAACGGGGAAAATGCTCGAATGCATGAGATAATCACGTATGCAAATGCAATGCACATGATGACATGATATGAGATGCATGACAACGACAACAACACACGGAGACAAAACCCGAACCCGGAAAAATAAAATAACTTAATGCCGGAAACGGCAAGAGTTGGAGTACAAATTGGGTAAGTTACATCCGGGGTGTTACACAACTCTTAAAGTATGTACCGGTAAACTTATCCGGTTTCAGTGCAGCGGCAAAGCCACTTGCCGAAAATTTCCTACACATAATAGGTTTTTGGATTGTTGAGTAAATAGGCAATTTCTCAATTAAATTAATCCACGAGTAAATCACTAGCATGGCATTGACACAAATAAACGCATACTGATATTTAGTCAAGCTAGCACATACTACGCTAATTGGAGAAAGATGTACGTATAACGCTAGCATGGCCAAAACAGAAAACAGCAGGAGCGGGATAAACGAGTTATACCCTCCAGTAGGTCACGCAGAGGCCGCGGCTTTGGTGGCAGCAGCGGCGTCCTCGGCGGCCTTCTTGTCGGCTTCAGCTTTCTCGGCGGCGGCACGTTCGGCGTCGGTGGACATGGTGATGATAATGGCGACGCGGACGTAGAGGAAGTAGACGATCGGAAGTGAGCAGTCGCGTAATCGCTGCCCTAAAATCTATTCGCCCTCACCCTGTACAGGAACCAGAAGGGCGTGGTTTCAGAGACCTACTCTCCCGTCGAACGTGTACGCGGCGGACGGGATGGAATCACCGGCGGCAGCAGCAGCAGCAAGGGAACGAAGGTGGGCGTGCGCGTGGAGCAGATGTGATATGTTCGTGGCGGCTAGGGTTAGGAGACACCGCATACTTATATAGGCGCAGCCGCGTGGAGAGACGTGGGCTCGACCCACGTCCGAGTCCGTGACAGCCCATGATCCGACGTCTCAGATCGTGACCCAGCTGTCAGAGAACTCTCCGTTAGTGACTGGCAAAAATAAGCGCGTAGGTGTGAGCTCGGCTCGGCTCAATCTCGCGCGTCGTGACGTGGCGAGACGGGCGGCGGAGGAGTATGCGAGGGCCTCTTCTTTTCTCAAGCTCCAATAGCATGTAGAAGAGAAACTCTTATAAAAAGGTACAACTCCTGTTCCACTTTTGAAGTAGGACTAAACTTCGCACTACACCTAGTGCCATATAATCCACATGGGCCCTTAGATATTTTTCAGAAATTGCTATATGGACCTAGAGCCCATCTCAAAGTTGAGCACATGGGCCACGATCGAATTCATTACCGTCCCCAGTTTACGCAGGAGGGTGTTCCTTCAGAGAGAGACCAGCATGCTGGCAGCGGCATCATGAATGCCGAGCTAGCCGCCATGATCCATCCACTCCCCCATTCAACAAACCTGCTGGACGTGCGTGGATCCCATCCTATACATGCAATTCACCTATTCCTTCAGAATTTTTACTCTCCAGCAGTGGCCCATCACTACACCAGCACCGGTCAGTATAACTTTTGCCGGCAGAGCTGAATATGCGAGTGCGAGAGAGGAACGCGAATTCTCCGGGACTAGTTTGGTCCCGCGCTGGGTGAGAAGAAGAGCTGCCGCTGCGCGGTACTGTTTCATTCCGTTCCGGCGTTCCCTGCAGGGGGCGAACGGAAGCGATGTTTTTGTACGCACGCCGCGCAAACGGCCAAGCGGGAGGGGAATTTCCGACCCACATGTGGTGCCCGGTGGGCGAAGGAAGGCAGCGCCACATGCCCAGACCTGGTCCTGGAACGGGTCGTGTGCCACGACGGCCAAGATGCACGCATATGGGAGGGCATGGACCTGCCCATCCGCTAGATTTGGTCTTTGGATGCATGCTCCCCTTCGAAGACTAAATTTCGTGTTTTGACCCTTTTTCGTAACCTATTCGAGATCTAACCCTGGTTCGTAAAAATTTTGAGATCTGACCCTTTTCTTACCGCCAAGGTCCCTGACGGTAGGGTATAACAGCCTACCGCCAAGGCCCCTAGACGGTAGGGTATGACAACCTACCGCCAAGGCCGCTGGCGGTATGGTTGTTTTTTTTCTAAGTATGAAACACAGTGCACGCTCGCACCTACCGCCGGACACCTTGGTGGTAGGGTTGTACAGCCTACCGCCTGCCTGTTTGGCGGTAGGGGTCTTTCTTATCGCCAGGGACCTTAGCGGTAGGCTGTTATACCCTATCGCCAAAGGCCTTGGCGGTAAGAAAGGGTCAAATTTTTACGAACCGGGGTCAGATCTCAAATAGGTTTCAAAAAAAGGTCAAAACACGAAATTTAGCCCCCTTCGGATGGGTACGTACGTGGTTGCCGGTTTGTGAATAGTAGTAGTACTAGATGTCTAAACTTCAGGAAACGTTCCCTCGAAGAAAAAGAAAAACTTCAGGAAACGGAACGTCGGGTACCTAAAAAAGCGCTTTGCATCGTTCACTTTGTTTCTGTCCGTTCGATCCGCATCCAATCGCTCACAACTCGTCTTCTTTCTCTGCAATGGCAGACCTATCAAGCCCCATCCGCTTGCCTCCACCCCTCGCAGACAGCGGGCGCTGTTGCGCACCGCATCGCCGCCCCGCCCTCCTCTCAACCGCCCCCATCGTTGTTGCTGGCCAACGTCCCCGGACATCCTTCTAAGCCCCGCATCACCGGTGAAACCTCGGCTATCTCTTGCACCCGCCCACTCATAAGATAGATAATGGGTTTGTTGCTTCCCCCTAGGATAGCTAATAGACATGTGGCTTCCCCCTAGGATAGATAGTGGGGCTGATTCTTCTCTGACAAGGTCTGGCCTCCCCATCTCGTGTGGTCGGGAAGAAGGAAGGAAGAAGGAAAAAGTGACCGACGAAACAAAAAAAAATTAGGTAGCAAAACCAAAAGGAAACCTGCGCGTTGGTGACCAAATGTACAGTACGTCCTCCTTTCCATCTTAGAGCATCTACAGCCGGATGCCTCAAACCATCTCTCATACGTCCGCGGATGCGCCCGGTCAGTGACCGGACAGGAGAGAAGAAAAAAAAGTGACTCAAGCAGACCCCTCATATCATCCCTATACGTTCGGGCTGTCCGCGAACCCTCATATCCATCTCAAACATGGGTAGGATATGAGGATTCGCGAACGCGTCCGGGCGCGCCCGGTCAGTCTGCCACGTAGGACGCAGCCCCACCCCGGACCACCTTTTCTCTTTCTTTATTCATTCTTTTTATTTCTCTATCTTGATCTTCACCAATCACGTGCAAAGTGACCGGACATATGTGGAAAAAAATAAAAAGTGTGGCTGCGTGAACGAACAAATAGGGGCTCAAAACCAATATGCCCGGTCACTGGCCAGGCATGTTTGCGGACGTTTAAGGGGTCATATTTGCTATGTCCGGTTGTAGATGCTCTTGCTACTACAGTACACCACAAGAACTCCCACAGCCTCTTGATTGGGTAATCAACACATACGCATATACAAAATTCATACGATAGACGTCGTCACATGCATCCTTGTTCTTTGTTCGCAACTGAATGTAACGACCTGGGTCCTCTACATACACACGCAAATGTTCCGGCTCCCTGTGCGGGGATCAATAATCGCCGAGTTCAAAAAGGGAAAAACAGGATCAAGAAGGCGTACGTTAACACCCTCGCAAAAAATAGAAAAACACCTGCCAGGAATCTGACAGTCAACGACTCGATGTACGTTTGGATAGCTGGTACACACAGCAGATATACGGCTCCCAAATAATACAGGTAAGATTGTGTTTCGGTACGTACTACCATCCCATGCATGTGAAATAATACAACGACCAACCAAATAATGCATCGAACGTGTCGATGTACATATGTACGTGTGTATTGTCGCTTATCCGATCAATCATCTGACGCATGTGGTGTGTCACCGGACCGGATACGTGCGCGCTCTCCATGCAGCCCCACTGGTAGAGCGTGGTCGATAGAGGTATATCGCATTCTGTTCTCTCTTTTTTGGTGAAAATTGTTGAGCTAATCTGGTGCATTTCTGCCTACAACTCTCTAGTACACATTGAGGGCAAAATTGATAGAGAGAAAAATGTTAGCGTGCCCTCAGAGAACGGAAGGAACATTGTGATTTTGTGAAGGCAGGAGGTCTACCATGGACCCGTGGCCTTGGGTGATCTACTGTCGTGCAATTTCCAAATGGTTGATGATGCTCCGTTTGTTCACCAAGCAACTGTACCAAAGGCACTCCGGGTTCTGCTGCTCCAAAGCCGCAACCACTTCTCTGGTGCGCCAACTGCAGGAAACGAACTGCCATGTTTCCTGACGCGTGCAGCCCAGTGGTACTGTGGTGGTCACTAGTCGAGCTATGTGACTGAAAAATTACGTTAAACATCGCACGGAAGGAGGGAGACAAGGTTCGCACGGTGGCATGCACCAGCCACCAGTCGTCGTTGGCGCTCGGGCCGCTCGGCACCAGGTGAGCTCGTCCCTCCGTCCTCGGATCTCCAGCACGCGACCTTCCTCCACTCTTTCTTCCTATCCTCCGCGCACTGTTCAAGTCTCGTGCCGCGCAGGCGCGGTGCTTGCCTGCGTTTTTCTTCCTTTGCTTTTAGGGCTTTTCCTTCAACAAAAGTTTTCACCTGCGTACCGTAGCCCCTGGTCGGGCTTGCGATGGAGCTGGCGCGTGCATCCGGGCATGCCTGCCATGCCGCTATGTATATACGTACGTACTTTTTCCGTTTCTAAATATATATCTTTACAGAGATTTCAATATAAACTACGCACGAATGTATATGGACGTATTTTAGGGGGTGAATTCATTTATTTTGCTTTGTATTTAGTTCATATTAAAATCTCAAAAAAGACTTATATTTAAGAAACAGAGAGAATACCTATCTAGTGGATGGATCATCTTGCGGGGCGACTTAGCAGCGGCCTTCATAGCGGCACCGGAGTGGGCACAAGGCGAGTAGTCAGCTTAGGGTAACGGCGGACGGCGATGTGACGCCTGTACATACATGATGTACAGTAACCATGGAGGGCTCTTCCCCTTTTCGTCTTTAATATATGATACACATACTCATACGTATTCGGAAAAAAAACGAGTACCTAGCTAGCTGTGGCAAGCACTCAGTTTTCGACGAGACGGCGAGCACTCGTCAGTTGCCCGGCAGGCAAGGCAGGGAGCCCTTTCTTGCTTGGTTGCGACTTGACGGAGACATGGACGAATTGTTGAGTATATTGTGTATGTGTATATTTGTGTGTAGGGCCCACCTCCTATTTTCTTGTATAGTTGAGGTTGTGGTCTACCTCTGTACTCATATATACGTGCCTGTTGCACCGATCAATACATCGAGATTGCACAGCCCATAACTTGTCCTTCTATATGGTATCTATCGCAGCACGATCCTAATCCTAAAGCCGCCGCCGCCGCGCCTCAACGCGCCGCCGCTACTCCCCGCCGCCGCCACCAGCCGCCGCCGCCACCTAATTCCCGGTCCCCGTCGCCGCTGCTGGCCGCCGCCGCCTCTCCCCACCACCTCGCACGCCGCTGCCGCCGCCTCTTCCCGAGGCCGTCGCCGCCGCTTCTCCCGCTTCCGCCCGCGCCCTCCCTCTCCCGCACCCAACCCTCCCACCCGCGCCGCAACCTTCCCTCCTACCCGTGGGTCCCAAACCCTAACCCTCGCCATGAGCTCCTCCTCGTCCACCGTCTCCAACCCGTTCGCCGGTCCCGATGTCACTCTCGTCCGCGACCTCAACATCTATGAGCGTGTCCCGGTCAAGCTTGATCACACCACCCCGTCCTACTCCGCCTGGAAGCGGTATTTTTCGCTTGTGTTTCGTGAGTACCTCCTGCACAGCCACGTGGACGGCACCGTGGACTCGACGCTCATGATCAACGACAAGGAGTGGATGATCCTCGACGCCACCATCATTCGCTGGTTCTACCTCACCATCTCCAGCGACCTCTACCACACCGTGGTGGATGACGCCCATGCGGTCTGGACCAAGCTCAACGGCCTCTTCACCGACAACCGGCTGCAGCGCAAGGTCCTGCTCTACGGTGAGTTTTACGGGTGCCAGCAACTTGACTCATCCATCGATGATTTTTGCATGAGCCTCAAGAAGCTCGCCGATGAGCTCCGTGATCTCGGGGAAAAGATCGGCGACGAGCTCCTCATCAGCACCCTCTCCGGCGGCCTCAACGAGGACTTCGGGAACGCCGCCTCCAACCTCACCCTCATCCCGGAGCCCACCTTCGCTAAGGTGGTCGCGTACCTCAAGATGGAGGAGCGCCGGATGCGGGTGGCGCGGACTCGCGCGACCCACACCGCCCTCGTCGCCGGCACCCGCGGGGGTTCTGCCCCGCCACCGCCGCGCCCGACACAGCCACAGCCGGCGGCGCCCGCCTTCCCGCCAGGTTTCCCGCCCGCCCCGGCCGCCCCCTTCCCGCCACCCTAACCGGCGGCCAATGGGGGGGTCATCGCGGCGGCCGTCGTGGTGGCCGCAAGCAGGGGGCTCAGGCGCTCAGGGAGGAGCACCCCGCCCACCACAGCAGGCTTCTCAGCCGGCCCCGTGGTACGCCGACCAGAACCCATGGACCGGCGTTGTGCACGCCTACTCCATGCTGGTTCCTCGGGCCCCCGCCCCGGGACTTCTCGGCGCCCGGCCACAGCCACACCAGGCGTTCTACGCCGCGTCGTCGCCCTACGCAGCGCCCTATGGCCAGCAGCCGCAGCTAGGTGGGCCGCAGCCGCCGCTGCCCCTGACGGCCGCGCCGCCTCTCCCGCCGGCACCATGGGACCCGGCCCTTCTGGTGGCTCTCCACAACACTCCTTCCCCATCCAGCTACACCGGCGGCGGCGACTGGTACATGGATAGTGGCGCCACCGCTCACATGGCGGCGTACCCCGGTAACCTCCACACCGCCCATCCTGTCCACACTTCCAACTGCATCACCGTCGGTGACGGATCTTCTCTTCCTATTACTCATATTGGTCATGCATATTTTTCGTCTAACTCCACTTCAATATCCATGCCTAATATTCTAGTTTCTCCTGAACTTATTAAAAATCTTGTTTCTGTTCGTTCTCTTACACGTGAAAATCCGGTTACCGTTGAATTTGACGAATATGGTTTTACTGTTAAGGACGCTCACACGTGGATGGTGCTCCACCGATGTGACAGCCCCGACGAGCTCTACCCGGTTCACTCCGCCACCTCCACCACTTCCGCCGCCCCTGTCGCTCTCGCCACCGGAGTGGATCTTTGGCATGCTCGTTTGGGTCATCCTAATCCTGCCACCCTTCGCCACATACTTCGGAGTTTTTCTTTCACGTGTAATAAGAACGAGGATCACTCGTGTCATGCATGTCGCCTCGGCAAACATGCTCGTCTTCCGTTCAGGGCTTCTTCTTCTGTTGCATCGTACCCGTTTGAGTTAATTCATAGTGATGTTTGGACTTCTCCTGTTGCCAGTAATACGGGCTTTCTTTATTGTCTTGTCATACTTGATGATTTTTCGCATTATGTGTGGACCTTCCCGTTGTGCCGCAAGTCGGATGTTATATCCACTCTCGCCGCGTTCTACTCCTATGTCCTCATGCAGTTTGGTCGTCCCATTCTCGCGTTGCAGACAGACAACGGGAAGGAGTTTGACAACCTGGCTGTTCGTAATTGTGACGCCCCCGATTCAATCGTACACTAATCATGCACGCAAACGTGTACGATCAAGATCAGGGACTCACGAGAAGATATCACAACACAACTCTAAAACATAAAAAAAGTCATACAAGCATCATAATACAAGCCAGGGGCCTCGAGGGCTCGAATACAATTGCTCGATCATAAACGAGTCAGCGGAAGCAACAATATCTGACTACAGACATAAGTTAAACAAGTTTGCCTTAAGAAGGCTAGCACAAACTGGGGATACAGATCGAAAGGAGGCGCATGCCTCCTGCCTGGGATCCTCCTAACTACTCCTGGTCATCGCCAGCGGGCAGCACGTAGTAGTAGGCACCTCCGGTGTAGTAGGAGTCGTCGTCAACGATGGCGTCTGGCTCCTGGACTCCATCGTCTGGTCGCAGCAATCGGGTAAAGAAAGGGGAAAAGGGGAAACATGCAACCGTGAGTACTCATTCAAAGTACTCGCAAGCAAGGAGCTACACTACATATGCATGGATATATGTGTAAAGGGCCATATCGGTGGACTGAACTGCAGAATGCCAGAATAAGAGGGGGATAGCTAATCCTATCGAAGAGTACGCTTCTGGCAGCCTCCGTCTTGCAGCATGTAGAAGAGAGTAGACTGAAGTCCTCCAGGTAGCATCACATAGCATAATCCTACCCGGCGATCCCCTCCTCGTCGCCCTGTTAGAGAGCGATCACTGGGTTATATCTGGCACTTGAAAGGGTGTGTTTTATTAAGTATCCAGTTCTAGTTGTCATAAGGTCAAGGTACAACTCCAAGTCGTCCTGTTACCGAAGATCACGGCTATTCGAATAGATAACTTCCCTGTAGGGGTGCACCACATAACCCAACACGCTTGATCCCATTTGGCCGGACACACTTTTCTGGGTCATGCCCGGCTGCGGAAGATCAACACGTCGCAGCCCCACCTAGGCACAACAGAGAGGTCAGCACGCCGGTCTAAACCTAAGCGCACAGGGGTCTGGGCCCATCGCCCTTAGCACACCTGCATGTTGCGAGGGCGGCCGGAAGCAGAACTAGCCCCCTTAATACAAGAGCAGGCTTATGTTCCAATCCGGCGCGCGGCGCTCAGTCGCTGACGTCACGAAGGCTTCGGCTGATACCACGACGCCGAGTGCCCATATCTTTCCCACGTAGTTGTTAGTGCGTATAGACCAAATGGCCAGACTCGGATCAAATACCAAGATCTCGTTAAGCGTGTTAATGATGTAACCGCAGACACCGACCAGGGCCAGGCCCACCTCTCTCCTAGGTAGTCTCAACCTGCCCTGTCGCTCCGCCACAAGATCCACTCGCGGGTACTCCTACGAGCCGACCCATCTTTAGTCACCACAGGTATCATGTATAAAGTATATAGTATATACCCGTGATCACCTCCCGAGTGATCACGGCCCGATAGCATAGCATGGCAGACGGACAAGAATGTAGGGCCACAGATGGAATACTAGCATCCTATACTAGGCATGTAGGATTGCAGGTAAAGGTAACAACAGTAGTAGCAAGGACAGGCTATGCATCAGGATAGGATAACGGAAAGCAGTAACATGTTACACTACTCTAATGCAAGCAGTAGAGAGTAGAGTAGGCGATATCTGGTGATCAATGGGTGGGGGGCTTGCCTAGTTGCTCTGGCAAGGAGGGGTCATCCTCGGTGTAGTCGAACACACGGACATCGGCAGCAGTCTCTGAGTCTACCGGAAAGAAGTAACGGAGGGGGAACATACTAAATAACAGAGCAATCAAATGTAACACAAAGCAAGACGCGGCAATACGCGGTGCTAGGGGTGACCTAACGTAGTGGTAGGTGATACCAGCGAAGGGGGGAAATATCCGGGAAAGTATCCCCGGTGTTTTGCATTTTCGGGCAGATGAACCGGATGGGGAAAGTTGCGTGTTTGCTATGCTAGGGATGTGTGGTGGACAAACGGGCTGCGTAACCGGATTCGTCTCGTCGTTCTGAGCAACTTTCATGTACAAAGTTTTTCGATCCGAGTTACGGTTTATTTTATATTAATTTTAAAGTTTTAAATCATTTTCCAAAATTATTTTAATTCAAAAATAATTATCAAATTGCTAGGGGTACCCAGCCATGTGTACACAAAAATGTACCCAGGGGCTGACATGTGGGCCAAGGGGACCCAATTGACCAGTCAAAGTTGGACTGGTCAACAGGGGTGGGGCCCCCTTGTCATACACTGTTTTTCTAACCTAACGGATTAAATAGACTAACTAGGTTATTAGATTAACTAACACAGGTTAATTAAGTTAATTAGCTCTTTAATTAATTAATCAATTAATTTTCTATTATATATATATAACGTTCTCGGGGGCGGCCCCACACGTCATTGGCCAGGGGGCCTTAGCGGGTCGGGCTAACGTGCGTGGTTACGGGCGCCCAATGAGGTGCGGGAATCCGCCATGCACGGCGGTGGCGAACACCGGCGTCGGACATAGGCGCGAGGAACGGCGGCCGGAGTCGGGGCGTGCAGGGGGAAGCAGTACGCGAGGCAGGGGGCGAAGGAGGCGCCGGGAGCAGCGACAGGCGGCGCAGGCGGAGGAGGGAGTAGTGGCAGGACGAGGTCGGCGACCTAGCGCTGCCGGCGGGGTCGAGCGATGCGGGCGACAGTGGTGTGCGCGGGCGAGCGGCGCTGCCTGCACGTGGCGCGGGTCGTCAGCGACAGAAGCGGAAAAGGGGAACGCGGGGGCCGGCGGCCTCACCAGCGTTTGCAGGGGCACATGGGCGGCGAGGCTCGGGGTAGCGGCTCGTGGGGAGGACGGGGAAAACATGCGGTGTGGAGGAGATCCGGCGAGGCGGCTCCGGCGAGCTCCAGGCGGCAGCGTCGATGTCCAGGGGCGATGGGCGACGCGGTCGGTGCAGCGAGCGGGTTGATCCCTCAAGGGAGAGGCGCGGAAGTTCCGACGTTGGCAGCGGGCACCGGGACGCCGGCGAGGTGCGGAGGGGGGGGGGGGGCGGCATCAGCGTCGGCGGGGTCGGGGGCACGGTTTCCCCGATCCAGATGGGGGGAGGGGAGCGAGTGGAGTGGGGAGGTTTCGTGGGGGAGAGAGTGGGTGAGGTTAGGGTTGGGGTTGGGGGCTGAGGCCTAAGTAGGCCTAAGGTGTGGGCCGGCCAGCTGGGCCATTCGGAGGGGGGCTTTTCATTTTCCTTTTGTTTTCTATTTTGTATCTTCCTTTTCTTTTATTATTTTCTATTTCATTTTAAGTTCCTTTTTATTTCAGTTTTATAAAAATAAACACTAGCACCAAAAATTGTATTTATAAATATACTACTGCCACCTTAATTCTCAACCCAAAATAAAATAGTTTAATATTTTATAAAATTCAACAGGCATTTATCTAATTGTTTTAACTACTGTTTTAATTATCTTAGAGCCTTTAAAAAGTTTATCAAAGTTTAGTTTCTCCACCATAATTACCTATGTATTATTTGGTTCACTTCGAACATTTAAATTTTAATATTTGAAAACTTTTATTGTTTGCTCGATTTTGAATTAAATTTAAATCGGTTTTGAACTAACGCGAGATTGGCAATAGTAATCGAAGTGACATGGCATCATTAGCAGAGGGTTGCTGTAGCTTAATCATCCGGGCGTCACAGTAATCTTCTTACCACACATGGCACGATTTTTCGTCTCACTTGCCCGTACACCTCGCAACAGAACAGTCGCGCTGAGCGCATCCTTCGCACTCTCAATGACTGCGTTAGGAATCTTCTCTTTCATGCCAATGTGCCTCCGCGTTTTTGGCCTGACGCTCTCGCCACCGCTTCTCTCCTCATCAACACCTCATCATCTTCTCTTCGGTGCACCCCCCTCTTATGATGGGCTTCGCATCTTTGGCTGCCTTTGCTACCCTAGCATCGCCGCTACTGCGCCTCATAAGCTTGCACCCCGCTCCGTCGCCTGCATCTTTCTCGGCTACCCACCTAACACTAAGTGCTACCGCTACTATGATCCCGTCTCTCATCGTGTTTTCACCTCCCAACACGTTTACTTTGATGAGATGGTGTTTCTGTTTCAGCAACAGGTACCTCTTGTCGCCTCGTCACCGCCGGCCACCGGCGGCTCTTCGACGACTTCGTCAGGTGGACGGTCACATTCGGCCCGTGGACCGCCTCCGGGCTTTGGTGGTCCTCGCGCCCTCATGCCGGCGCCCGCCCCCTCGGCCGACTCGGCCGACCCTGCCAGCGCAGCTGTAGGATCGAAAGTATATCTAGATGGAGGTGATTAGACTACTTGACCAAATAAAAATCTAGCATTTTCCCAATTTTAGTTCTTGGCAGATTTTAGCTATCTTAGCACAAGTCAAGCAATCTCCACAGAATTTAAGCAAGCATGCAAAAGAGTATATGAGCAGCGGAAAGTAAAGCATGCAACTTGCAAGAATGTAAAGGGAAGGGTTTGGAGGATTCAAACGCAATTGGAGACACGGATGTTTTTGTCGTGGTTCCGATAGGTGGTGCTATCATACATCCACGTTGATGGAGACTTCAACCCACGGAGGGTAACGGTTGCGCGAGTCCACGGAGGGCTCCACCCACGAAGGGTCCACGAAGAAGCAACCTTGTCTATTACATCACGGTCGTCGCCCACGAAGGACTTGCCTCACTAGCGGTAGATCTTCACGAAGTAGGCGATCTGCTTGCCCTTACAAACTCCTTGGTTCAACTCCACAATCTTGTCGGAGGCTCCCAAGTGACACCTAGCCAATCTAGGAGACACCACTCTCCAAGAAGTAACAAATGGTGTGTTGATGATGAACTCCTTGCTCTTGTGCTTCAAATGATAGTCTCCCCAACACTCAACTCTCTCTCACAGGATTTGGATTTGGTGGAAAGAAGATTTGAGTGGAAAGCAACTTGGGGAAGGCTTGGAATATCTTGAGCTCAACACAAGTGTAGGTGGTTCTCTCTCAGAAAATGTATTGGAAGTGTAGGTATGTTCTGATGGCTCTCTCCACGAATGAAGAGTGGGTGGAGGGGTATATATAGCCTCCACACAAAATCTAACCGTTACACACGATTAGCCAAACTCGGTGGGACCGAATAGTTAAACTCGGTCGGACCGATTCAGCAAACCTAGTGGCCGTTAGGATTTTCGGTGGGACTGAGATGCAACTCAGTAGGACTGATATGGTTAGGGTTAGGGCATAACGTAATCTCGGTGTGACCGATTACACAAACTCGGTGGGACCAAGTTTGGTAATAAGCTAACCAGAGAGTTGGTCAGGTAAACTCGGTGGGACCGATTCGCTCATCTCGGTGAGACCGAAATGTTACAAAAGGGAAACAGAGAGTTTACATTGCAATCTCGGTGGGACCGATCGCTCATCTCGGTAAGACCGAAACGTTATGAAGGGAAACAGAGAGATTACAATCCCATCTCGGTGAGACCGATTTGCCTAGGGTTTGTGGCAGTGGCTATGACATTTGAAACTCGGTGGCGCCGGATAGAAAGAATCGGTGGGGGCCGAGTTTGACTTTTGGTTTAGGTCATATGTGGATGTGGGAAGTTAGTTGAGGTTTTTTTTAGCATATCACTAAGCACTTTGAGCAAGCAAGCCATTAAGAAACACCTCATCCCTCCTTGATAGTATTGGCTTTTCCTATAGACTCAATGTGATCTTGGATCACTAAAATATAAAATGTAGAGTCTTGAGCTTCAAGCTTGAGCCAAACTTTTTGTCCTTAGAATTTTGAGGGATCCACTTTCCTCATCCATGCCATGCCATTCATTGAGCTTTTCCTGAAATATTAATCTTGGAATAATGTTAGCTCAATGAGCTATATGTTGTTACGAATTATCAAAACCACCCAGGGATAGTTGCACTTTCAATCTCCCCCTTTTTGGTAATTGATGACAACATATAGATCAAAACTTCGACAAATGATAATAAGAGAAAAAATATTGTCGCTTTGAGAAGTATGTGAAAAGCAAGAGCTCCCCCTAAATTTGTGCATATCTTAAGATTTTCTTTGGACTGCAAATGCACAATGAGTTAGGATCATGGGTTACTCTTCCATGTCACATACATCTTGGTGTAGCGCTCAAAATGATAAGAATTAAATACATGCACTCATCACCAAGCAAAGTGAATGATTAAATAGGGATAAAATGATAGTATCATCCAACAAGCATTAATGAAGCATATGATCAAACACACATGATCATCCAAGTATCACAAACAAGCAAATAAAGTTCAACCACCAAAGCAAGAGAATAAAAAGCAACGCTCTCTCTCGAAGCCTATGATCTATACATCTTTCTCCCCCTTTGGCAACAAGTTACCAAAAAGTTTATAGAAAATGCATAGCACTAAAACGTCTCTCAAGCTTGGTCTTCAGGTGGTGGTGTCCGGATAACTCCAAGAACGAAGGCTTCAGTCGAAGTAGATGGAGCTGCTGGGGCAGGTGCTGGAGCTGGTGGCACTGAAGTTGTAGCTGGTGCAGATGAAGTGGCTCTAGTGTCTGGTACTGGTACTGCAGATGACCTCTGAGCTCTAGGCACTTGGCAAATGCCTTAGTTGTTGTCTTGCCCTTCCTCTCCTGCATGTCATCCTGAAGTTGCTCCACAACAGACTGGATCTCAGTTACCTTCACATCCATGTCATAGAACTTCTGCTCCATGATTCTTTCCAAGCTCTCCTGGTTTCGAGTCAGGGTGGCCAGTCCTTTCTCTATCCTTAGAGTGGATGCAATCAAGTAGCCAAGCTGATCTTGCTTGCTTTTTAGAAGATACTGAGATGCCTCCTCTTGGGTTGGCATCTTTGCAGCTTTTTCTGTCTTTGCCTTCTCTCTCTTGGCTTGTGCTTGTACTGAGGATGGCTCATCTTCATTCATAACCACTTGGTTGTCCTCGAAATCTGGATAGATGGCCAAGTGTTCCTTGTCCAACAAGTATGTGCCAGTACCCATCTTTGAGTTAATCAACTCCTGGATTTGTGGGGCATACCCACAGCTTCTCTTTTGGTCTGCAACAGTCCTCTTGATAGTTTCAACAATGAGACTCATAACCTTGAACTTTTGTGGCACATCAAATATATGTAGCAGATTTATGGAGTGGCCTCTGATCATCCTGTGATCTCCAGACTTGGGCATAAGAGTATGCCTTAGGATCCAATTGATAGTAGGCAGTCCTGACAGCAAATGTTTCACTGACCCAAACTGGTGAGTCTCAAGGTCTGCATCTGGAATTTCCTTGTACATGCTGGCCATGGAGTTGTGATCCTTCTTCTTCTTGGCATAGACATCCAAGTCATCTTCTTGCTCTTCTGGGGCATTGATCAACTAAGCCCATTCTGCAACTGTAGACTGGTATCTAGTGCCTTCAGACATCCAGACAATTCTTCCATCTGGGTAGAAGTGAGCTGTGGAGTAGAACTGCATGATAAGCTCATCATTCCACTTAGTGAGCTTTTGAGCCACAAACTCATCTACTCCACAAGCCTTGAAACTGTCATACACACCAGGATAGTGTTCCTCATTCTCCTTCATGTAGATCCAGTCGACCCACCTCATGTCACACACTATAGGTTTCTTGTCAAGCAGCACTGTCTCATAGAAATCCTGCTGTTCCTTGGTGTGGAACCTGTAATCCACAGCAGTTCTTCTTCTGGTAGCATAAGGATCTGTCTCTCTCCATTTCCTCAGTCCTGAGTCTCTCCTGATCTTCATGTTCTCAGCCACAGGATGAGCATCATTGTGGTCTGGAATTTTTTGCTTCAATTTTCTCAGAACATGCTCTTCATCTTCTTCTTCAGCAGCAGTCTCAGGCACTGGGGCCTTGTTCTTCTCAGCAGCAGATATGTTTCTAGTATTCCTCTTTGGTGCAGTCTTGGGCTTGGAGGCAGCTTTGGGTGCTTCTTTGGACTTGATGATGCAGCCCCTGTCCTGATAGCATCACCCATAAGCTTCTGGGCCTTAGGTGCTGGTGCAGCAACCTCTTCTTCTTCTTCTTCTTCTTCAGAAGAATGCTTCTCAAATTCTGCCATTGGATCAACTTTCTTGCACCATCTGCACCTCTTTCTTTCCTTCTTCTCTTTTGCAGCAGCCTCTTTGGGTTGAGATTCCAAAGATGCTTGAGAGGAGGCTCTGGCTTTAGACATAGGTTGTCTTCCTGCTGGCCTTTTGGTCTTCAGACCTGGCTTGGTGGCTGCAGCTGAGCCATATTCCTTTTTCAGCACTTTCTTCTTTGATGTGGCATCATCCTCAACTGCCACATAGTCTTCATCCTCAGACTCTGAAGTTTTCTTCTTCCTTGTTCTGGTGGCAGCTTTGGGCAAGTTGCTGGGAGTGCTCCTGCTTCCATCATCTGAGCTGCTAGAGGGACTAGTGCCCTCAGTCATGTGAACTTGCTCCTCTGACTTGTTCTGACTATCACTCTGATCAGACATGATGCAAACACTAACAGCTGACCCTGTGAATGGATTATAGATGAGGTAGAGTGGATAAGCATCACAAAATACAGTGGTTTTTGCAAAAGAATGAATCAAAAACTTAGTTTTAGTTTTTCTCAGAAAGCATTTCGGATCAACCGGTTTGTAAATTGGTGATACCGAAGCAGCTGTTGGACCCAAAACTAGTGAACTCGGTCAGACCGAGTCACAGTTCGGTGGCACCGAGACTGCTAGGGTTTCACAAGGTCCTGAACTCGGTCAGACCGATTTTCAATTCTCGGTCAGACCGAGAATCTCATGTGCAATGGCCTGAGCCAAATCGGTGGTACCGAGTTCCACAACTAGGATGGTCCGAGATGGTTTCGGCGGAAACCTAACCCTAAATTTTCAATTCAACTCTAATATACGGAGTGTTTTGACTGGATAAGATAGTTTCAATCGTGGCAAGATTCATGGCAAACACAATGTGTTAGGAAACGGATTGAGGATAGCACAGTGATCAAGTTCATACCCTAGTTCGGCGATGAACTTGCTACGGCGGCAACGACGGGAATGATTTCCGTTGACGACGGCGGAGACCAGCGGCAGGAGGCAACTGGCGACGAGGAGGACGATCCGGAGACCCTGGAGGCAGAGCGGGCTAAGCGCGGGCGAAAAGACTTCGGAGAAATTTCCAAAAAAAATGCCCGTGGATATATATAGCCCGACCCTGTCGGTGTGACCGAGTGGAACAACTCGGTGGCACCGATATTCATAACTGCAAGCAGTTACTGAAACTCGGTGTGACCAAAAGGTTCAAATAGGTTGCACCGAGATTGAAAACCTAGATCGACTTAGTGATCTCGGTATGACCGAAATGGATGAATCGGTCAGACCGAAACGCACAAAGAAGTTTTGGAAGTTTAAGTCTATGACGAATCGGGGACTCCGAGTGCTCCTCACACAGAGTGGTTGGAATCTGACTTGATCAAATTTTGTGATGTAGCATGAATAGAGTTTCAGACGAGAAAAGCATAGATAGCTAGAGAGGGTTCTTAGGCATTCTTGTCCATCCACTTGGCAAAAGAAAAGAAAATCAATCAATCAATACAACAAGTGGATGTCCTCGAATGAGTAAAATATGCAATCAACATGCTCACACAATAAAATGGCAATTGACATATGTGGCAAAGCATGCACAACCAATTCTAGCATCTATCAAACAATTTGCGATGACTAGGTCATCTATATATGAGTATATTGACTTAGGAGTCAAATGAGAACATTTGATCATAGGTCATACTCATCGTTTAAGCACAAGTGGGGTTACCACTTTTACATAAAGCATTGTTGTGTTCACACCATTAGAGTTGCTTTAGCTCAATTCTTAGAGTAAAACTCCCCCTAGATGTGAGATCCCCCCTAAGAGGGATGAACTAACCTTGGGTTTTGTCGATGATGACTTCATGTAGATGTTGAAGATGTGGATGCTCAATGTTGATGTAGATCATTTGGAGCTATCCATTGGAGTGAGTTGCACTTTCAATACCTACACGGGTTAGTCCCACAAGGAACAAACAAGGATATCCATAGACATAGAGTGATGCACACACAAGATGATGTCTATGAAAGCTTTTAGGTTACCTTGTCCCTTGTCTTACCAACAAGAGGGTTTGTGACTCCTTGAACTAGTGCAAGATGTGGAAGTTGATTGCACTTGTTCTTGCCAAGATGATAAGAGTGAAGTATGTTGGCGGAGTCATCCTCAAGAACTCTCTAGTTCTTCTTCTCCGGGATCCACACCATCTTGATGGGAATCCTCGGAGTTGTAGTTGTACTTGATGAAGTGGAACTTGATGTAGTCTTGGGAACCCACTTGACCAAGGCCTTAGGAGCTTCTTCAAATGCATCAATTTCCTCTTGAAGCTTGTCCTTGCCTTTTTGCTTGTGGTCTTGTGGTGGAAGATCATCTTGAGCTTGTGTCCCTTTGAAAGAAGTAGGATCATACTTCTCTTGTTGAGGAACAAACTTAGTCTTGGGGTATTGATCTTCTTCCCACTCAACTCCATTGGCATTGAACTTTCGTTCAAAACCAACACCTTGATTCTTCTGGTGCCTTCCTTGCTTGCGTACAATTTTCTCGAATTGCTTACTTCCGGCAAGGCTCTTGTAAACACCTTTCTCTATAATTCCCTTCAATAAGCTATTTTCTTGCTCAAGTGTAACTTGGCTAAGAGAATCATTAGTGGAATCAAGAGAACTACTAGAAGCAACAATATTGGATTTAGCATGATTATTGTTACTACTAGAGGAAGAATCTTTCTTGTTCTTGTTACTAGACTTGACTTGAGGCTTGTAAGTGGATAAGAGTAAACGCTTGGCAATGTAAGAAGAACTTTTTTTACGAAAATCATCATTGATTGCTTTTAAGAACCCATGCTCTTGCTCAAGGTTGAGCTTTTCAAAGCGTAATTTCTCATGAGTCCTTAAAAGTTCTTGATGATCTCCTAAGATAGTTTCATGAGCTAACTTAAGAATGTTTAGTTCTTTAGTTAGAGACTCAATCTTCTCCTTATCATTGTCATTCGCTTTATCTTGATTAGCATGATTAATTGACGTTTCATCATAGTATTCATCACTAGAGTTGTCAATAAGTAAATCATCATCACCTAACAAGTCATCTTCATCACTATTGAAATCAACATACTCGGGGTGTGATACCTTTGGGCCTTTAGCCATGAAGCATGTTCCAACTCCTTCATTTGGTGAGTCAAATATGTCATAGGAGTTGGTTGTCACAAGTGCTAGACCAGCAACACCTTCATCTTGAGTATATTCGAAGTCGGAGTGATAGCTTCTCTCGGAGTGGTTGTCGGAGTCGGAGCCGGATACCCATTCACCAACATGAGCTTGATGTCTTCGTTTTGTGTAGCTCCTTGATGACTTGTCCTTTCTTTCTGAATCCTTGCTTCTCCGTGAGGGTCTTCGTTCATAACGATCATCTCTACTCCTTCTTTCTCTAGATGGTGATTCTTCTCTTCTACTTCTTCTCTTGGGAGAATCTTCTCTTCTCTTGTAGGGGGCCGTACACTTATTGGAATAGTGTCCGGGCCTTCCACAATTGTAGCAGTTTCGCTCTCGACTAGAAGATCTTTTGTCATTGTAGTACCTTGACTTGGAGCTTCTCTCTTTGCTTCTACTCTTGTAGAACTTGTTGAAGTTCTTCACCATTAAGCTCAATTCTTCATTGAAGGTTTGTTTCTCACTCGATGATGTGGGGACTTCACATGAGGCTTTGTAAGCACCACTTGATTTGTTGTGAAGTTCCTCTTTATCCTTGAGTGACATCTCATGAACAACAATTCTTCCGATGACTTCCGTTGGCTTGAGATCTTTGTAATTTGGCATCATTTGGATCAATGTGCACACGGTATCATATTTTCCATCCAATGCTCTTAGGATCTTCTTGATGATGAATCTATCGGTCATCTCTTCACTCCCTAAGCCGGCAATCTCATTTGTGATAAGAGCAAGCCTAGAGTACATTTCAGCGACACCTTCACCATCCTTCATTTTGAACTTGTCAAGTTGACTTTGAAGCACATCCAATTTGGATTCCTTGAAGGAGTCGGTATCTTCGTGCATATCAATCAAAGTATCGCAAATTTCCTTTGCATTCTCAAGACGGCTGATTTTGTTGAATTCTTCGGGGCACAATCCGTTGAAGAGGATATCCCAAGCTTGAGCGTTGTATTGCAGCATCTTCAACTCTTCCGCGGTAGCTTCACGGTTCGGTTCTTTCCCATCAAAGAATTCACCTTGCAAGCCAAGACACACAATAGCCCAAACGGTGGGGTTATGTCCAAGAATATGCATTTTCATCTTATGCTTCCAACTAGCAAAATTAGTACCATCAAAGTAAGGACCTCTACGGTGATAATTTCCCTCGCTAGACGCCATACTCTCCTAGGTTGTGAAACCAAGGCTATGACCACCAAAAGCTATGGAAATCAAAGCAAATGGAGACCAAAGCTCTGATACCACTTGTAGGATCGAAAGTATGTCTAGAGGGGGGTGATTAGACTACTTGACCAAATAAAAATCTAGCCTTTTTCCAATTTTAGTTCTTGGCAGATTTTAGCTATCTTAGCACAAGTCAAGCAATCTCCACGAAATTCAAGCAAGCATGCAAAAGAGTATATGAGCAGCGAAAAGTAAAGCATGCAACTTGCAAGAATGTAAAGGGAAGGGTTTGGAGGATTCAAACGCAATTGGAGACACGGATGTTTTTGTCGTGGTTCCGATAGGTGGTGCTATCGTACATCCACGTTGATGGAGACTTCAACCCACGGAGGGTAACGGTTGCGCGAGTCCACGGAGGGCTCCACCCACGAAGGGTCCACGAAGAAGCAACCTTGTCTATTCCATCACGGCCGTCGCCCACGAAGGACTTGCCTCACTAGCGGTAGATCTTCACGAAGTAGGCGATCTCCTTGCCCTTACAAACTCCTTGGTTCAACTCCACAATCTTGTCGGAGGCTCCCAAGTGACACCTAGCCAATCTAGGAGACACCACTCTCCAAGAAGTAACAAATGGTGTGTTGATGATGAACTCCTTGCTCTTGTGCTTCAAATGATAGTCTCCCCAACACTCAACTCTCTCTCACAGGATTTGGATTTGGTGGAAAGAAGATTTGAGTGGAAAGCAACTTGGGGAAGGCTAGAGATCAAGATTCATATGGTTGGAATGGAATATCTTGAGCTCAACACAAGTATAGGTGGTTCTCTCTCAGAAAATGTATTGGAAGTGTAGGTATGTTCTGATGGCTCTCTCCACGAATGAAGAGTTGGTGGAGGGGTATATATAGCCTCCACACAAAATCTAACCGTTACACACGATTAGCCAAACTCGGTGGGACCGAATAGTTAAACTCGGTCAGACCGATTCAGCAAACCTAGTGACCGTTAGGATTTTCGGTGGGACTGAGATGCAACTCGGTAGGACCGGTATGGTTAGGGTTAGGGCATAACGTAATCTCGGTGTGACCGATTACACAAACTCGGTGGGACCGATTTTGGTAGTAAGCTAACCAGAGAGTTGGTCAGGTAAATTCGGTGGGACCGATTCGCTCATCTCGGTGAGACCGAAATGTTACAAAAGGGAAACAGAGAGTTTACATTGCAATCTCGGTGGGACCGATCGCTCATCTCGGTAAGACCTAAACGTTACGAAGGGAAACAGAGAGATTACAATCCCATCTTGGTGAGACCGAGATCCCTATTGGTGAGACCGATTTGCCTAGGGTTTGTGGCAGTGGCTATGACATTTGAAACTCGATGGCGCCGGATAGAAAGAATCGGTGGGGGCCGAGTTTGACTTTTGGTTTAGGTCATATGTGGATGTTGGAAGTTAGTTGAGGGTTTTTGAGCATATCACTAAGCACTTTGAGCAAGCAAGCCATTAAGCAACACCTCATCCCTCCTTGATAGTATTGGCTTTTCCTATAGACTCAATGTGATCTTGGATCACTAAAATATAAAATGTAGAATCTTGAGCTTCAAGCTTGAGCCAAACTTTTTGTCCTTAGAATTGTGAGGGATCCACTTTCCTCATCCATGCCATGCCATTCATTGAGCTTTTCCTAAAATATTAATCTTGGAATAATGTTAGCTCAATGAGCTATATGTTGTTAGGAATTACCAAAACCACCCAGGGATAGTTGCACTTTCAGCAGCTGGCGCCCCTCCTTCACCCGCCGCCCCCAACTCGGGCGCCACGGGGTCGGGCGCCGCTGGCTCGGCCGCTTCTTCGCCGGCCCTGACGTCGGCCCCCTCGCCGGTTCCGACACCGTCCACCACGCCGGCTTCCTCGCCGGCCCCGACGCCGACCCCCACGCCGGCCTCCTCGCTGGCTCCGACGCCGGCCGGCTCGCTGGCCCCCACGCCGGCCTCCTCGCCGGCTCCAACGCCACCGCCTCGCCGGTGGCTCCGACGGCGCCGTGTGGCCCAGTTACCCGGGCTCGTGCCGGCGTTCATCGTCCGAGCCTCTGGTACTCGAGCGACGAGTATGTCCTCGCAACCTCCACCGCGGAGCCGTCGCCTCTTCTTGCGTCCGCTCGCGCCGCCCTCCGTGATCCTCACTGGCTTGCGGCGATGCAGGAAGAGTTCGATGCTCTTCAACGGAACCGCACCTGGACACTGGTTCCCCGGCCTCCTCGCGCCAACATCATCACCAGCAAGTGGGTCTTTCGCCATAAGACTCGCTCGGATGGTACTCTCGAGCGCTACAAGGCTCGCTGGGTGGTCCATGGTTTCCGCCAGCGCGCTGGAGTGGACTTCACTGAGACGTTTGCCCCGGTTGTCAAACCGGGCACGATCCGCACCGTCCTCCAGCTCGTCGTCTCCCGCGGCTGGCCCGTTCACCAGATGGATGTCTCCAACGCCTTTCTCCACGGCCATCTTGAGGAGCAGGTGTATTGTGAGCAACCCACCGGTTTCGTCGACGCCTCACTTCCTGGCCATGTGTGGTTGCTGTCCCGCTCTCTTTACGGGCTCAAGCAAGCACCCCGCGCCTGGTACCAGCGGATTGTCGGGTTTCTTCAGACACTGGGCTTCAGCGTTACTCGCTCGGACGCCTCATTGTTTGTCTATCGCCACGGTGACACGACTGCATATTTGCTTCTTTACGTCGATGACATCATCCTGACGGCCTCCTCCGCAGCTCTCCTTCAGTAGATTACTCTCCGGCTGCGTGACGAGTTTGCCATTAAGGACTTGGGTGCTCTACATTATTTCCTTGGCATTGAGGTCGTTCGGCATCCGGATGGTTTCTTTCTTCATCAGCAGAAGTATGCACATGAGCTTCTTGAGCGTGCTGGCATGCTCAACTATCACCCTGTTGCTACTCCTGTTGACACGATGGCCAAGGTCTCTGCTCTTGAGGGCTCGCCTGCGTTGGATGCTCCTTTCTACCGGTCTCTCATCGGCGCTCTTCAGTACTTGACTCTAACCAGACCGGATCTTCAGTATGCTATTCAGCAGGTGTGTCTCCATATGCACGCCCCTCGTGACTCCCATTGGACTCTCGTGAAGCGGATCCTTCGTTACATCCGCGGCACGATGACCCTTGGGTTGACACTCACGGCGTCTACTTCTCTGGAGATGGTGGCCTACTCCGATGCAGACTGGGTTGGTTGCCCCGATACTCGTCGGTCCACCTCTGGCTACTGCGTCTACCTCGGTCCTTCACTCGTCTCGTGGTCGTCGAAGCGACAACCCACGGTTTCGCGCTCCAGCGCGGAGGCTGAGTACCGAGTTGTGGCCAACGCTGTTGCCGAGTGCACCTAGCTACGACAGTTACTCCAGGCGCTGCATCATGACGTCTCCCAGGCTACGGTTGTCTACTGCGACAACGTTTCTGCGGTGTACCTCTCTGCCAACCCCGTTCATCATCGCCGGACTAAACACATTGAGCTGGACATTCACTTTGTGCGCGAGCAGGTGGCTCTTGGCCGTGTTCGGGTTCTCCATGTGCCGACTGCACAACAGTTCGCCGATGTGATGACGAAGGGACTGCCGACTTCTATCTTCGAGGAGTTCCGTTCCAGTCTTTGCGTCACTGGCGCCGCTTCAACTACAGGGGGGTGTTGAGTATATTGTGTACGTGTATATTTGTGTGTAGGGCCCACCTCATGTTTCCTTGTATAGTTGAGGTTGTGGCCCACCTCTGTACTCATATATACGTGCCTGGTGCACCGATCAATACATCGAGATTGCACAACCCATAACTTGTCCTTCTACACGAATCAATGTTAGTCCAGCATTACTATCGGTACCCTCGAGTTTAGGGTTTTCGTCTCTGGCGGCGATTCCATCGCCGCCTAGAGTTTCTCTGACCTATCGCCGGCCCGCTCCTCCGTGCAACTCGTCTTGCCGCCGGGAAGCGGGGGGAGGGGACGATCTGTTTTTTGACCCGGCTAGCTGTTGACGGGATAAACCCTAGATGGCGGCCGCGGGAGGTTCTTCTTCTGCGGGGTGGTCTGGGAAGAAGATGGAGGAGATGCTGCAACACCTGGATCTTAAGGATGACGAGTTAGATGATGTGACGGTGGGGGAGGAGGAATCAAGGAAGTATGAAGCAGATGCCCAATGGTTGGCGATCGGGAAGGTAAACACGACCCGGATCTTCAGCGCACCGTTGATGTTTGAGACCATGAAATCAATCTGGGGTTTAGCACATGTTCCCAAGTACAGGGAGGTCGGGAAAGTCTGTACATCTTCCAGATGTTCTGCCTGGGAGATTGGAAGAGAGTTGTTCATGGAGGGCCATGGCTGTTCAGGGGGATGGGCATGCTAATTGAAGATTACGACGGCAAGCAAGACCCAGCATCTGTTGTCTTTGATGGTCTGTATGTCTGGGCGCAGATCCACAACATACCAGAGCTCTACCATAAATCTGAGGTAGTTGATCAGCTCGCTCGTCGGATCGGTCAGGTCAAGGAGACACAACTTTCACCGAGGCTTTTCTATGAAGGTGACTATGTTAGGATCCGTGCTAGGGTTCTGGTGAATAAACCCCTCACAAGAGTGACCCCGCTGAACGTTGTGGGAGAGGGTAGGAAATTCCTCCCTGTTAAGTATGAGAAGATACCCTATTTTTGCCAAGTTTGTGGGCTGATGGGTCATAATCACGAGGAGTGCGGTGATGGAGTCTGGGAAGAGAAAGACAAGCAATGGGGAAGCTGGATGTTGGCACAGAGACGAGAGAATGCACAGGAGCAGCCAGGAGGAGACAGGACTTCCCGAGGAGGCCGGTTTGGAGGACGTGGCAGAGGCAGGGCAGGCAGAGGCGCCCCACCGCCCCGCCAAGCTTCACTAGTTCGCAAGCAATCATCCCAGGAGGCGGGGCTGGATACAGACACTGAAGTGGAGGCCGACGAGGTCACAAGTCCGCTGAAACCAGCCGGTATAGGGGGACAGGAGTATGAGGGAGGACTCGGGGCCCGAAGAAACCTGAACTTCGCCATGCCGGGCTACGCACCGGTTCAGGAGCAGCAACCAAAGGCTGGAACAGGGGGATCTGACGCGGGTTTGACAGCGTCGGACGACACAAGTCAGACTCTGGTGGTTGTCCCACCATTACCCCCATCATATGTGTCACCCAGAGATGCCAAAAAAGCAAAGAAATCAGTCTCACCATCGAAGACGAACATGAACACATTGGCGTTATTGGCGGGCTTCGACGGGGAGCGCCGCTAGGCCCAATGAAAATACTAAGTTGGAACTGCCGCGGGATAGGCGATCCCGCGACAGTTCGAGAGCTCCGCTACCTTGTGGAGATGAGTTCGCCTTCTATTTTGTGTTTAGTAGAAACTCAGTTACAGAAAAGTCGTGTTGAAGGTCTTCGTTCTTCTTTAGGGTTTGATTTTTGTTTTGGAGTCGGAAGTAACGGCCGCAGTGGCGGTCTTTGTATCTTTTCGAAAAAGTCCTTGGATGTGGCAATAATTTTTTTTCGGAGTATCATGTAGACGCCTGGGTCACAGAACCGGGTAAAGAGCAGTGGAGGCTCTCATGTTTTTATGGCGAAGCTACCAGGAGTCTTCGGTACAAGACCTGGAATACCATGAAACGCTTGCGGGGAGAGAGCACCCTTCCATGGATGTGTATAGGTGATTTTAATGAGATCTTGAGGCCTGAGGAGCAACATGGCCCTAATGAACGTGATAGTTCACAGATTGAAGCTTTCAGAGAAGCTGTTGACGTGTGCGGTTTAGCGGATCTGGGGTACCGTGGACTGGATTGGACATGGGAGAAGAAAGTTGCAGGAGGACAATTTTGTCGTGTACGCTTAGACAGAGCTCTGGCCTCGCCTTGCTGGTCTGCCCTATTCCCTTTGCTTATTTTGAGCATCTCACCGCAGCAAAATCGGATCACTGCCCGATTCTCTTAGAGACTGAATTGATAGACACAAGCACACGTGCAAAGCAAAAACAGTTCCACTATGAATGCATGTGGGAGCGTGATACACGGTTCGGAGATGTGCTAGCTGAAGCTTGGAATTCGACGGGGAAAGCCCAAACTGTTACTGAACTATCAAACAAATTGGCCTCGGTTGCAGGCAGACTACAGAGTTGGGGACGAACTACCTTTGGTGCAGTCCGTTCTGAACTTCGCCGGCTACGTAAGCAACTTGAGGAGCTGCGCTCGCTCCCCAACCGCTTGGGGCCGTCGGCTGAGGAGGAACGGGTGGAAAAACTCATGGTCGAGTTATGCCTAAGGGAAGAGATCATGTGGCGCCAGAGAGCGCGAATTCAGTGGCTTGCAGAGGGTGATAGTAACTCCAAATTTTTCCACCGCAAAGCTAGCGCCCGCACAGCAAGAAACCGCATAACTGAGCTACAACGGCCTGATGGATCCATCTGCCAAGAGGAGCATGAGATGGCGGGGATGGCTACATCTTTCTATAGCAATCTCTACGCTTCAGAAAGTATAGTGGGAATCGAGGAGGTCCTCTCTCATATACCATCCAGGGTAGACGCAGCCATGAACGCCTCCCTCAATGCACAGTACAGCAACGCGGAGGTGAAAACGGCTTTGTTTCAGATGTTCCCGACAAAGGCCCCAGGGCCTGACGGCTTCCCTGCACACTTTTTTCAACGTCACTCGGAGTTGTGCGGTGACGAGGTTACTGCTATGGTGCTTCGCATTCTCGATGGAGAGGACTCCCCGGAGGAGATCAACAAAACGTTCATTGTCTTAATTCCCAAGATTGCTAGTCCAAAAAATTTAGCACAGTTTCGACCGACAAGCCTCTGTAATGTGATCTACAAGATTGCATCCAAGGCGTTGGCTAATCGGCTCAAGCTTATTCTCCCTGATATCATCTTCGAAGAACAGTCAGCATTCGTACCAGGACGTCTCATTACGGACAACTTCATATCTGCATACGAATGTCTCCATTACATGAAAACGAGGAAGCTGAAGGGTAACAGATTATGTGCCTTAAAACTTGATATGATGAAAGCATACGACAGGCTCGAGTGGAGTTATTTGGAAAGAGTAATGCTCAAACTTGGGATCAGCCCCCGCTTTACACAAGCAGTGATGAGGTGTCTCACATCTGTGTCATCCTCGGTCATCTTTAATGGAGAAAGGCAAGAGGAGTTCAGTCCATCCCGAGGGCTCAGGCAAGGCTGCCCTATATCTCCATATTTGTTTCTACTAGCCGCTGAAGGGCTATCTTGCCTTCTGAAATCCACATTGCCAGATGAGATTATTAATGGAATCACAGTGGCACCAGGCGCCCCTCAGGTAAATCATCTACTTTTTGCCGATGACAGCCTTTTATTCTTTAATGCTACACCTGAGATGGCAAACAGGGTTGATAGCCTCCTCCAAAGATATTATGCGGCTTCAGGGCAGCGCATCAACAAGGACAAATCTTCCATATTTTTCAGCAAGGGCTGCTCGGAAACCTTGAGACAAGAGATCAAGCAAATTCTTGAAGTCCAAAATGAGAAATTGTCTGATAAATATTTGGGTCTCCCTGGCGATGTAGGGAGAGCCAAGGAAGGATCCTTCAAGTACCTTAAAGACAGAATCTGGCAGCAAGTGCAAGGCTGGATGGAGAAGGCCCTTTCTGTTGGAGGGAAGGAGGTGCTTATCAAATCCGTTGCCCAAGCAATCCCTACGTACTCTATGGCATGCTTCAAGCTACCTCGTGGCTTGTGTCAGCACATCAATGGCATCTTGAGGAAATTTTGGTGGGGATCGAAAAATGGCGAGAGGAAGACTGCTTGGGTTTCCTGGGAAGTTATGACACAGCCGAAGTTCATGGGGGCATGGGTTTCCGTGACATTGAGCTTTTCAATCTTGCCCTGCTTGCGTGTCAAGCATGGCGCCTCCTACAGGAACCAAACTCCCTAAGTGCCCGGATTCTTAAGGCGGTGTATTACCCTACCTCTTCGATCCTTGAAGCAGAGGTGGGCAAGAACCCTTCGCAAGTCTGGCGATCTCTAGTGGAAGGCAGAGACACATTAAAACTTGGGCTTATTAAACGGATCGAATCCGGTGAGGACACCAACATCTGGTCAGATAATTGGATACCACGGGATTTCAAATTGAGACCGGTGTGCCCAAAATCGCCGAACCCACCGCAGTTGGTCTCGGAGCTTATTAATCCCATCACCTCATTGTGGGAAAATGACGTGCTAGAAGAGCACTTCTACCCAATGGACAAAGAAGCGATCCTAAACATCCCTCTCAGTTCTCGAGTACATCATGATTTTTGGTCATGGCACTATGAGCGCAAGGGCATTTTTATAGTCAGGTCTGCGTACAAGTTGCTCTCCTCTACCAAGCAGCAACGCACAGATTGGCTAGAACATAATGAAGGACACTCCCGCATGGAAACAGATTGTCGGTCTTGGTCCAAACTCTGGGGAGCAGCAGTACCTTTGAAAGTGCGTGTCTTCGCTTGGAGGTTGGCCAAGTGCTCCATCCCCACAGGAGAGGTACGTAAGCACAGAAGCATGGCTGATTCGGCAGAGTGCTCCATTTGTCACGCGGCAGTGGATACTTGGCTTCATTCTCTCTTTGATTGTCGCATGGCCCGATGTGTTTGGGCCCTCACCGATGAGGACCTTACAGAGACCATCATCTTGAACAGGATGGAAGATGCAAAACTCTGGATGCTTTGGCTTGTCGACACTTTACCCAGAGCGGACCTAGCACGAGTGTTGGTTACAATGTGGGCTATATGGTGGGCGAGACGCCGAGCTATACATGACAATCAGTTTCAGAGTCCTCTGAGCACTCACGTCTTTGTTAACAAATTCCTGGCAGAACTTGAGATGATCCCAGCAACGAAATCGCCCCGTGAGGACCTGCATGTAAAATCCAGGGACCTGCATGCGAGTGCCAGGGACTTGCATGTAACGAATGGAAGACGCGCGGACCCGTCTCCGATCGGTTGGCTGTCACCTGAGCATCATGATGTCAAGATGAACGTGGATGCAGGTTTCTCCAAGGTTGGCGACCGCGCCGCGTCAGCAGTAATCTGCAGGGATAAGGGGGGCAACTATTTAGGTGCTTCGGCCATCATCTTTGAAGGCCGCCTTGATCCAGCAACACTCGAAGCACATGCTTGCAGTGAGGCTCTCTCGCTTGCATCGGATCTGCAGGTCCAATTCGTGTGTGTGGCTTCTGACTGTCTGGAGGTAGTGATGAACATACAAGATGAAGTTCCGTGCCGCTATTATCCCATCCTGCAAGATATCAAGTACCAGAGGTCGCGCTTTCAGAATGTCTCGTTTCTTCACGAAAATAGGAAGCATAATGGGAAGGCCCATGCCTTGGCAAAGGCAGCTGCTTCTCTTAGTCCCGGGCGCCATGTGTGGCTTAGTGTTTTATCCGATATCATCTATATCCTTATGTGTTTGAACGTTTAATAAAGGATGCAGTTGCTAAAAAAAAATCAATGTAAGTCC
Source organism: Triticum urartu (assembly GCF_056163025.1). NCBI lineage: Eukaryota > Viridiplantae > Streptophyta > Magnoliopsida > Poales > Poaceae > Triticum > Triticum urartu. The sequence goes on from NC_141879.1 coordinate 176,848,850, forward strand.
AGCTGCCATGACCGTCCCCACCCAGCAGGCTCGCTGTTGACGGCAAAAGTGTCTAGACGGACTCTCCGAGTCTGAGCTACCAGTACCATCCATCCACGGCAAACTCACACGCATGTGAAACCAAGACGCGAATCCGCCTGCAGGGCATCGTGGAGTAGACAGAAGTACTGTACGACGTAGTACTACGAATGAAACGAGAGCCAAGAGAATCATGGATGCATGCGTCCTGATAATGCGGTCAAGCCTCTGCCCTCGCCGCCACGCCACGGAGATCCAAGTGCAGCAGGCGCGCAGCACGGGCCACGGAGATCGCGCGACGCAGGCGCACGTACGGCCGGGGCCGCTGCACTCGCGCATGCCTCGTCGTGTCACGGCCATGGACTCTGCGGCGGCAGATGCCGCGCGGGGCTTTTCACTTTCACGTGCCGTGACGCCGCGTGGCTAGCGAGTAGGCTGGGCTAGCCCGGACGATGCATGCATTGCTCCTACGGCGCCGCGCGGGAGATTCGCGCGTACTGTACAGGTGGTGGATATTATAAACGTGATTGTAAACGTCGTGGTACATTCTCAGGCTAGCCGGGCAGGCAGGTAGCAGTAGGTTGCTAGCTAGCTGAACACGGGGTTAACCTACCGTGAGCTCGTGATTGAGCAGGCTATTTTTCCTTTCTTTTCCCACAGCGGCAACGTGACAGAGGTTGGTCTACTTAGAACAAACGGATTTAGATCACCTCTCTAGGCAAAGTTCTCGTCCCCCAAGTTTCACTGGCCTGCCTCACTGCCTGTGGATTCACCCCCTTCCCCTCTGCCCGCGGTACTGACGGCTGATGGTGGGGAGCAGAATTCCGGTGCCTCGGACCAACTAGTAGCCATGTTAGGTTTTTTTACACCTCGAAAACCCTCATTCTGAACAAGTAAACAGGCGATTGGGCTTCTGCCTTCCGTTGGTGTCGCCGTCGATCTATATCATCTTTTGTGGCCTTAGGAACATGAAGGCAAGGTAGACCTCAGCCCCTGCCGGCGGAGAGGCATCGTTTTTCTTTAGTATGATTAGGATTGTATTCTACTCAAGAAGACGAGGTGGTGACGCCTCCCTGAAGGTGAAATAGGATTCTCCCCGCCTAACCCTCGTCTCGGCGATGCGTCTAGCGCCGTCGCAAGGCTTGTGGAGGTGTGTCTACGGCGAATCTCGTGGGATTCAGTCGGTGTTTGTCTTCCATGGTTCCTATTGGATCCGGTCTTCGTTTGTCTGTGTCTGTGTGTCTAATTTTATCCATCAATCTACACTTCTCTTCAACAGGGACTATTCTTCTTCTAGTGCACTGGTCTGTGGGGCCTTAACATGACTACTTCCTGACTATCTACTACAATAAGGTTTACCCTGCTCCGGTGAGGGAAGGGCGATGACGGCAATGCACGTTCGACTCGCTCTAGTGCCTGTAATCATCACTAGATAATCTTTGTTACTTCTGATGTTCTTTGTATACTTCCTTGACATTTGATAAAGCGATCGGGTAGATAGCAGCGCTTCAACTTTGAGTTGGTCTTCCGGATTTCGATCCTCCTCGAATTCGTTCGTCGGGCCAAAATTGATGGAGCTCCGGTGTGGATTCCTGCCATCTTCTTAGGACGACGTGGTTAGGGTTATTTTTGTTGTACGTGTGCGATGCCGAGATCTTGTACCGGACACTTCAGATCGATTCAAGAGTTCAATGATGACGACTACGACTCCAGGATGTTGGTCCCTACGGGCACGTGCACGAAGACTACCTGTTTGGCATCGACAAGGTCAGTACGGATCCGGCATTGGAGCAGCGACAACGGAGCGTTGGCGGCTTGTTCATACAGTGGTAGTGGTCGTACACTGGTCTAGAGCCCTCAGTGTGATTTTAATTATGTTTTGGGGTGATTTGGACTTTCGGCAATTTTTTATAATAGACATGTGTTTTTCTGAAGAAAAAAAACTAGCTAAGCACATAATTCCTTCATACCACAATATAAGATGTTTTTATAAGCTAACATAGCTTAAAAAATGTCTTATATTACGGGGCGGTGGTAGTATCATTGAATTGGGTGCATTGCATATAGTTCCATTTATTAGGTGTCAAGAGAGGGGCTAGCTAAACCGTCGGCAAAAGAGCAGCTGGAGTAATCAATTTGGTTTGGGACAGCATTGCGTGATTGAAATTGAAAAACAGCGTGATTCGGACTGCGTTGGAACTGGATCGTAGCTTCACGTAGCAGGTGTTGAGGTGCCAAATCGTTCTCGCCGAAACGTATCTTGCACCTATTTTCTGGTCAACACTGCCCATCTTCGCTAATTCATTATCTGATAAGACCTCACCCCACCTATTTCACTTCCTGTCTATTCTCAATAAACGCAAAAAGAATGTTTTGTGTGTGTGTGTGGATATTTGGCCCCTTTCCAACCCAGTTCTTACACTATTAAAAGAAGAGGCAGTACCAAAATACAGTGACGTGACAACGTCTAAGGCAAACACATAGATAAAGCTGCCAAAATGGCACCGTCAAGTCTCCAATGCAGCTTTGATGTTTAAGTACACACCCTTTTTTTTTCTAACTTGAACTACTTTATTTTTTACCTGAACTTGAACTACTTTATTTTTTACCTGAACTTGAACTACTTGAGATGTCCGAAGAAAAGATGCCAGTGGCTTCACGGTCCAGGCCAGATCAAGCATCGTAAGATAGCCGCATCCCTCCGTGTGGTAGGATGGCGTAGCCAACACATGCAAAGTGTCATTGCCAATTAACCCTAACCCTAGCTAAGTGCTAGCGACCAGACATGATTCTCGGAGAATACATGACAAATGTGTTGCAAGAGCTACCCCTACCATTATTCCCGTGCGTGTTGCGATGTCTAGATCAATCATCATTTGGTAGGGGATGCTGTAGCTCCAAAGTAGTTGTCATTTCCCGCGTATTCTTCCCATATCTTCTGTTTCCCGCCAGGCCCACGGGATTTTTCGACGGTGCTGCTCTCTCTAGTCTCTAGCTACAAAGTAGGCATCATGAAGTCGCCGGCCTGATTTCTGATGATTGTTTCATTAGTTTAAGCAACACATGCGTCCCTCCAAACCACTGGTCTAATCCCCTGCCTGCTCTGTACGGGAAACTGTTAGCAATATAGGAGTAGATCTTTTATTTATCAGTCATGTGGCCTACTCCTCGGTCCCTGTGAAATTACCGCGTCATAATGCAGGGAAATATAAGTGGTGCCCGTGGCTTGGAAGCTCTCCGGGACGTCGACATGACACACAACTGGAGATAAAAGAAAATTGTTGTGGGTGCAGCAGGAGCAGCTGGTATTGCACTGTGCCCGGGCACTGACAGCACACCATAATAAAAACATTTCCAAGCAAACTCAGTAAACAATTCTTCCCCTTGCAGAACCCCTTTAAAATAAAAATCCATCTGTGCAGAACCGAGAGGAAGATTCACCGGCGACCGGGCGATGGTGACGCGGACCGACATGTCACCCACGCAGTTTTTCGCCGGGCTTGGCAGCGGTAGTTCGTTTTTTCTGGTGGAAGCAACAAAAATCCACCAGCCAGAGCAGCCAGGCCACCGGGCAGGAGTGATAAACAAACAAACAGATGCAGATTACAGGTTACAGATCGATGGATCGGCCCAAGAGGCGGTCACATGGCGGCTCATGTGCGCATCTGCCCAGCACATATGGGGTTCACTTCACCAGAAAAACGCACTGGTAGTGGGACTGAGATTTGGAGGAGTCGCTGCTCTGCCATTGGCCGCTGCGTGCATTTTTCCTTTGCTCTGATGTGAAGATAAGTTTGAGCAGCCGGTATAATGCTGGTTGACAGATCACAGATTGGATGAACAGAAGGGGGCAGCGGCTTAGGGACAAGATTGTTTTATTACTGCTAGTGTACTGTGGGTTGTGGATAAAGATAGGAATTGATCGTCACATGCTCCTGGATCTCGATGCGCCGTGGTTACGTCAGCCGTGTCATCTACATGGGGTCAATACAAATGCTATAGGGTTGCCGCACCATGGGCGGTGAAATATTTTACTGCTTGCTGCTGTACTATTGTGTTCTTCTGCCACTCTTCCCAAGCTGTTAGTAACGTAGCAAAGTTAATTTAACAGACTGTTGACGGGTGGTCGGATGAATATTAAGGTGCCGCGAACGGTGATCAGACAGACGCACTAGCAAAGTAATTTCTCAAATGGTAATTTACTATGAAAGTTTTCACGCACTGGTAGTGCCATCCTGCAAACTGTATTGGCTGGTGGTGTACGTGCACGTAAGAGCAACTCTAGCAGACTCTGCAAAACGCCTGGCCCGCAAAAATTCCGGCGAGTATGTGGGCTCGGTCCATTTTTCTGGTCAAAACAGAGCCTGCATACTCGTCCGGCCTGCAAAAAATTTTGCCGCAGCCCGCAAACCGCACGCCCCGAGCAGTATAACTGCGGTTCCGCGACCCTTTTGCGGGTCCAAACTCTATCCCCCGCCAACGCGAGCCACCCGATTTCCCCTTTCCCCTTTACACATTTCTCGCCGCCGGCGACGACCCGCCCCCCCTCCAGCCGCCATGTGGGGCCGAATGTGGAGCTCCGGACGCGGCTCCGGCAGCAGATCCGGCCGTGAGAGGGACCCGAAACGAGAGCGACATGTCCGGTCGGACGGCGCGAGGAAGCGCGGCGCCCGGAAGTGGACCAACCACGGGATGTCGCCGCCGGCGAGCTTCAACCGCCGCGAGACGGAGGAGTACGACCGCCGGCGCGCGTCCTTCTCCTCCGCGAGGTCTTCCTACGCCGGATCCTCCTCGTCCTCCGGCGCGGGCTTTCTCCCCGTGAAGAGGAGTGGTCGGACGACGAGGAGGAGCCGGGGGAGCCTGCGCCGTTCGCCTTCGTCCCGGTGAAGGAGGAGCCCGAGGAGCCCGCTCTGCTCGGCCGCCGCGGAGTCATCGAGCCCGAGGACTACGTCGCGGACTTCGACGCCGTTGCTGCCGCCATCGCCGAGCGGAGCGTGCGCGAGGAGGCGGAGCGCCGGCGCCACGCCGCAGAGCTCGAAGCCCTCGAGTGGCGGCAGGCGGTCGCCGACAACGTCGCCGCCAACGAGAAGGCTGAGGAGTGGCGCCGCATCCGCGCGGAGTAGGCGGCGAAGTACGTCGATTTGTGCAGCTCCGGCGAGGAGGATTGAGCGTCGTTCGGCCTCCACGCGTCGTCCATTTTGCCGCGACCTCGTCGCCGTCAGATCCGACCCCCTCTACTACTAGTTAACGTAGCATTTAGTATGATCTATGCTTAATTTGTTGATCATGTAGTATGCATGAACTCTCTAGTATGTGATGTGATGAATTATGTTTGTGCAATTTCTCCTGTGAACGTGTTTCTTCAAATGATGCAGGTTTAGATACGGTATCTGATCGGCCGCGCATGTTTTCGACCCGCAAACGCGATCTTCGTGAAACCGCAAACGCGTTTTGGGGGTCGAATTTTTGCGGATTCTGCTAGAGTTGCTCTAATATAGGGCAGGCTCATACAGTCATACTACCAGGAAAATCCCAGTACACGCCGTGCGATTTTTTTTACAAATGGAACACCTGCAATAAATCTATCTGGGTGCATGTCATTCCATCAAATTCAGGATGTTGCAAGCCTCGCAGTTCGTTGCTGCGCGGGTGGAATTTTGAAGATGCAACACCAAAAACAAAATCCAAATATATCAGAAAAAAGAATGTGACAACATGCTTAAACGGCAAAAAAGGCGATACATCATTGTTGCGACACGCATGAAAGAAACTACACATGCATCCCAAACTATCTCCTATCTACCTCTGAGGCACTGGACGACATCGGCGATGACTCTATGTCATAGCAACAACAATAAACTGCCACGCAATCTATGCCGCCAAAGGGCAGTGCGGATTCAGGAGGATGAAGGAAACCAAATGAGTCAAACAATACTTGTAAGAAGAGAGTCCAAGCTACAAAGGTACACTTCTTTCTTTGGAAATACAAAAGCCGCCAACAAGACATGCATGCACATATAAGATGAGAGGGCAAGCAGCTGCCTAGAGGTAGAGTGTTGAGGAAAAAGCAAGGTGGAAATCGCCGGAAAAGATTGTGGGAGGGGTGAATCATGAAGACTCGAAGGCAGACAAGTAGAAATACACCAGCTATCGGTTGATCATGGTGACTTCGAGGGCGTGCGGGTAGAAACACACCAGTGGCGCCTTCATTATACACATTGCCTCCGTTCGCCGATATGTTGTACAATTACACCACCTTGGTATTTCCCCAGATAGCCTATATGTCCTACACTTGCTTGTTTTAGATAAAAGAAATATGTTACTCTAGTTTCTTCTTCTTCTTCTAAGAATAGCAACTTGTAACGAAATAAGTGGTCTCCTATGCACAAAAACCCATCACTTGTTGGCAGCACCAGAGACACCAACCAAAGCTTGGATGATCCATCTAGAGCCAAGAAAACACCACCTAGCACCACAAGATGCAAAGATACAAAAAAAAACATCACCATTTTTTTCAAATCAAAAGATAATAAAAGGAAAAAAATCCCAAAGAAGACATAAATGAATGCGCAGTCCACACCAAGATCTCTCCACCCTCTCCATCTCCCCTTTTCTCACCCGCCACCTCCTCGCTATTAGTACCCGCGACGCCACCTCTCCCCTCCCAACCCAACCCCTCGCCGCCACCACCCTCCGTCTCCGCCGAGTCCACCGGCTCGGCTCCCTCCCACCCGCCGCTCCTCCCCCTCCTCATCTTCCCCCCTCCTTGTGCAGGCGCGGACGCGAAGCTACAGTGGGCAGGCGAGGCCGCGAGCCATGGGGCCGGCGCCGAGGGCGGGGGGCGAGCCAATGAAGCAGCGGGTGAACCGCTGCCTGCACCGCCTGTCCGACCGGGACACGGAGGCCATGGCCGCCAACGAGCTGGACGCGATCGCGCGCGGGCTGGACGCCGACGAGCTCCCCGTCTTCCTCGCCGCCGTCTCCGACACCCGGGCCACGGACAAGGCGCCGCTGCGGCGCCACTCGCTGCGCCTGCTGGCGCTCCTCGTCGCCGCGCACCCGCGCGACGCCGTGGCGCCGCTCGTGCCCAGGCTCGTCGCCGCCGCGCTGCGCCGGGTGCGCGACCCGGACTCCTCCGTGCGCGCCGCGCTCGTCGACGCCGCGCGCGCCATCGCCGGCGCCGCCGCGCCCCCCGCGGCCCCCGCGGCGCTCAGCCCGCTCGCCGACGCCGTGCTCCACGAGCAGGACCAGTGCGCGCAGCTCGCTGCCGCGCTCGCGGCGGCGGCCGCCGTCGAGGCATCCGCCCCCACCGCCGACCTCGCCGACTACCTCCTCGCGCTCCTCCCGCGCCTCCTCAAGCTCCTCCGCAGCGCCGCCTTCAAGGCCAAGCCGGCGCTCATCTCCCTCATCGGCGCCGCCTCGGCGGCCACCGACGGCGAGGGCGCCGCCACCGCGGTGCCGTGTCTCCGCGACGCGCTCGCCGGGGATGACTGGGCCGCCAGGAAGGCCGCCGCCGAGGCGCTCGCGCTGCTGGCCCTGGAGCACGGCGACGACCTTGCCGCCCACAAGCCCTCCTGCATTGCCGTCTTCGAGGCCAAGAGATTCGACAAGGTCGGCCCCTCGTATAACACCGTCGAGATCTTCTGCTCGTGGATCTGCTTCTTCCTTGTTGACATTTCTATGTTTTTCTTGACAATGCAGGTGAAGATTGTGCGGGAGTCCATGAACCGAATGATCGAGGCGTGGAGAGAGATCCCGGATGCGGAGGAGGATGTGTGCTCCTCCGGCGCGTCGCCGGCCCAGACCAGATCTCCTTCTCTAGCAGGTGATGTGCCTTTTCTTGGCCTGCAGTGTAGTCTCTAGTGTTCTTTTCAAAATTTGAGTAAATTGTTCTCTATTGTTTGGACTTTGGACTAGTATATTAATATGAACTTGCCTGGTAAAAAGACACAAGTGGAGTGGGTTTTGGTGAGACACCAGGCAGGAGAACTGTTCTTTCCTGGTACTATATGACAAGAGGAAATTCAAAAATGTTCCATTTAAATATATGTATGCATTGTACTATTACATATGCATACTCCAATTGGGTTTCCTGGCATATGAGTTTTGACACTATTTTGTTTTGTAATCAAACAGATAGTGCAAGTGACGGTCGATACCCGGCTGATTCCCTAGGCTCCAATTCCGTCCAGTCAGTTACAAAGAGGAACATGCTGCCGGCAAGCAGGTCACCGCCGTCAGTCAGTAACCGAAGGACCAGTCCTTCCATCAGAAGCAAGAAGAGCTCGCCGCCTTCACGCGGCTGCGGCGGCGGCGTGGACCAAGCCAAGAAATGTGACTATAAGGTCGACGTTGCCGTTGCAGCAGACGCCACCCCGATCAGGACGGTGACCGGGGAGAAGCTTCTGAAAGAGGGCAATGTTAGAGCAAGGCTTGAAGCACGGAAGATGCTGTTCCAGAAGAGTGGTGAGAAAGGGTACAATAAGGTGGCCGGGCGCAAGTCGGGGTCTAGAGTTGTTCCGTTTAACGGGGATGGTGACTCGGAAGAGAGCACCGAGGTTGAGGATGATGGGCCGGAGGAGGTTCAGTCAGACCACTCCTCTGAGGAGCTTCAGTTGGTTCACAAAGATGAAGACCTGTCCAAGATCAGGATGCAGCTTGTTCAGATAGAGAATCAGCAGACAAACTTGCTCGACCTCCTCCAGGTAAATTTCTCCTTCTGTTCCATGATCATTCGTGATCAAGAATTCATATAGAGTAGCTTAATTTTATATCGCTCAGGTTTGTAATCTTTTGTATATCTATAATAGTTAGTTCTTTTTTTTCGAGGACTAATAGTTAGTTCTCACAAACATATTTCTCTGATTAAAAAAAATTCTCTCAATATGCAAGCAATCACATTGGAGATTTTTTAAAGGTTATTACTTGTTTAGATCGCTATTTTTCACGGATTCGAGCTTCGTCATGCAAGCAGTACTGTAAACTCTTCAACACATCGTTGTGCTGTAACATACATTGATATAATCCTGGCCTTTCTAGTTGCGGTTTGCATTCGGATATGCTTCTGTTGAATGACTAAATGCTGGAGAGCGGAGCTTAAAAAAACATTTTACAACTATACAGCAGTAATTGTTTCTATGATATCTCTTTAGAACCCGATGAAACTTTTAATTGTTTGGATTTGTGCAACTGCCTCACTACTGGACTAGAAGGATGCATCTCCGGTGTCTGCATTGGATAAACTCGAGAATTAGGCCTTAACTTGATAAAGAAAATGAAAGTAAATAAATGTAAATGTAGTTAGATGTACCATCTTAGCCCACTAAATTTCTTCATTAGTTGTTGAAGGGCATCACAGTTAACAGAGGATGGGATGGGAGTTTGAATCTTGAATTTCACATCAAACTCAAGACACATTTGATGGTAATTGTACATGTGCAAATGAGAAAATCATTAGTACAAAAAGAAGAGTTGATTGTATACTTCTGAACAACATAAACATTGGGGGAACTCATGCATTCCCGGGTTTTCAACATTTGGTCCTGGTGCGTGGCATTGACCAATGATTATTGGTACGAACCATGCATCCATTCAATGTGTCTTGATGGCACTAACCCAATGACACATCAAAATGAGCAGTGGCATGGTATGGGGACAACCTGGACAGACAGGTACATGCCATTTAGTGGCCATATGACAATGTCTTAATCAGCAGCTGTTGAAACTTACGGTCTTATGTTATTTTTCATATAACCCACTAATACTCCCTCCGTAAACAATAGTGACCTAAAACGTCTTACATTTGTTTACAGTGGGGGTAGTTTTTTGTACTTTGTTCCTGCATTTGCAGTCACCATCCAATGTTATAGTCACAGTTCACATAGTATAGAGCAGCATGTTTTTTTCTTTTGCTGCCGATTTATATCCATCATTTTGCAAATGTACACCGTGTCCATGCTTGCTGAAAAATTATCCAATATTTATTTCTCTCTTGTCTTTGTTCATCAGAAATTTATGGGGAGCTCCCAGAATGGGATACGTTCGTTGGAGACAAGGGTGAACGGTCTGGAAATGGCACTGGACGAGATCTCGCGTGATCTGGCCGCCTCTTCAGGAAGGATGCCAAGCAGCGAACCTGACATGAACTGCTGCATCCCGAGCCCAAAATTCTGGAGAAAAAATGAAGGCGGTAGATACACTTCAAGGTACCCCGTCTCCGACCTAGCAAACCACTCCGAGGAGAGCAGAGCTTCTTCTAAGTGGGAGAGGCAGAAGTTTGGAGTTCAGGGTGGGTTTGTGACCAACCCATTAGCAGAGCCAAACACTTCATACGTAAGGAGCACGTTGGTTGCTCAGGAAGGCAGGAGGCAGAATTCAGCCCAATACAAGGCGAGGTAGGTAAGTCGATCGACGCGAATTCACCTCACTCTTTGCAAGTCCACACGAGTAGATACGGTTGGTTGGCCAACCAGATGTGCCGATGACACCTTGAAACCTGACTTTAGCATATCAGAGTAGTCAAAATTCATGGTGCCATACCCACATCATGCAATGCATCTTCACAGAATTTCCAAATTCATGGTACCATACCCACATCATGCAATGCATCTTCACAGAATTCCCTTTCAATTATGGCGACGCTTCCTTTTCGCGCCGGCCCCACATTTATTATCGAATTTCTGGTTATAACGCTATCCTTTCTTATCCAGCCACCTGGCAATTGATGTATTTCCATGGTTTCCATTTTACGCAGGACGCGTTAGGCGCGACAAAAATGCTCCATCTGAAGCCTGAACCACCTGCATCTACAAGGCGGGCGAAGCATCTGAAACAATGTCACTTCATCACATTCTAGGAGGCCTTTTCTTGTTTTCTCCAGAATTCAAAGCTGAGTTTGTACATGAATTTATGGAGTTTTCTTTTGCGAGTTGGTTCGATGATTCAGATTTCTGCAGAACAGAGCCCCTGGGCTCTAAAGCATGAAGATCCCCACAGCCCCACCGCCAGGTGGGCGCCGTTTGTATTATACCTCCGGCCCTGAGACGGCCCCTGCAGGTCTTGAGCTATGCATGTATCTTGCACTGTCTATGTACATAGTTTGGATACGGCAGTTTCTATCTTCGCGAGATGTGCATTGAACAAATGTTCTTGAGTATGCTCTCGCTGAGATCATGAAAGCAAAAGATCCAACAGTGCTGTCCCTTCGCCTGTGCTTCTTTCTTTTTCCTTTACTAGTAAGCATGCACATGCAACGCACGTCTCGACTTATGATCATTATGTGAAAAGATATTTGCATCTTCACCTGCCCCAACAATAGTCAACATCAGTTTATTCAGTGACCATGAGCTGATGTATTTTGACAAAAAACATAGAAGAAAATTTAATGGAATTGTATATATTTTATATACAACATGGGCAGGTTTACTGAACACTGTTAAGAAAAAACTTGCTGCCAACTAAGATTGTTCAGACACAAGAGCAGAACATCTAGTCTTCGCCTTCGACGGCAACACACCTTTGAGAATGGGTCGAAAAAGGGGCAGAAACAAAACATTAAATCAAAAAAATACATATGTTGATCCTTGTAACCATAATAATTCAACAAAAGTAGAACCAGCTACATCTGCTTTGTTTATGATATGGAACCTAATCAGTTTGAAGGTTTGATCATACGCAAAGCAAGCTGTTTGCCAGTTAAAAAAGATGAAATAAAATAAAGTTTCAGCAGGCTCTCTCACCTGCTGATGAAATACATTGAACAGAAAACAGTGACATAAAAGTTCTTGCGACATTATGCTTCTTGGCATCATCAGAGTACTTGTTCTTTGTGACACAATAGCAGTACCATCAGATGAAATAGTTACCGTTAGTAAACATATACATGGGTTATTATGAATACAAAGTTCAAAACTTCCACCAACCGAAGCGGTGTGCTCAACTACATTTGATGTTGTGTTTTGAAAAGCAATCATGTAATTCATGGCTCTATCCTTACTTAAAAGTAATCTTAGTTTTCTGGCCAGTTTACCTCAAACTATGCTTGTATTTCTTTGAACCACTCATATGGGACATGCATTATATTCTATGCACACAAAAAAGTGCAGACACAATGCAGCATTGTCCTCAAAAAAGTACTCCCTCCGTCCGTAAATACTTGTCGGAGAAATGGATGTACCTAGATGTATTCTAGTTCTAGATACATCCATTTTTATCCATTTTAGCGACAAGTAATTCCGGACGGAGGGAGTACATGGTTAGAGAACTGAATTTGTACCTTGCTGCATATTGAAGTACAGTTTGGATCATTTTCACTGGGTCAATGATAACATCCTTGATCATATCAACATACTTCTCTACAGTAACCAAAATGCAAGAGTTAAGTACGGAACCTCTAAAGATTATTAAGCTATTGGAGAAATATGAAACAAGACATTTGTACTGCACTTCAAAATGAACAGCCAAAACACGGTTAAAATGCAGAGACCTATTGTTGCATCTAGCCCAAACTAAGATTGTCTTGTGCCAACCTTCCCAGTAAATACGGTGATCAGGGGAGCCCGCAGAAAATCAGGAACAATTAATTTATGAATTAATAGGCTTGAGACATTAATGGGAGAGCACATATAACATATAATCAGGCTGCAAACAAAGTTATAAGAAAGAAGTGGAGAAATATCTTTAAGATGCTAAAGGAAAATCTGATTATGTAGAACAGAGAATACACAATAGGAAATGATCACAGTTCACTCTCCTGCAATGTAACAACAGTGCATACACATATATTCCTCCCAAGTCACAGTACCTTAATTTCAGAAACTAATGACCAGTCCAAAAAGACATACGTACAAATTATTAGAAAGTCATCACCAGACTGGCAATCAGATAGAAGGGAGAAATGAATTGGTCATGCAGCAGGCCCTCATATGGAGAAAAGAATATACAACACAGTTGGATATGATTATGCTGAATAGAAAACATAAATGGGAGGTACTGCTATCAAGAATCATTCTGTGGCGAAGATAGTTTGAAAAAAGTGATGACCAAGGAAGATAAAGTACCCATCACTGTACCTTCCTGATTCCCTATGACGAGCGTTACATCATACTCCTCTGTCGAGCTGCTCATCGTTGTGCTGCTTGTTGTCATCTACCTGCACCTGACCATGATGAAGCACTTTTTCAGCCACGCGCGCTTGGATGGCATCTCCAGGCAATCGGCCAGGGGAACAGCAGGGTGATGCGAGGAGGACAACTGGATTACGGCTGAATAATGATGGTCAGTGATGGCAGAATGATGCGAGGAGGACGCCGGGATTACAGGCGAAGAAAAAAAGTATCACTCCACCACCAAGAAAATTAGAAAACTCTCAGAAAAAGGCCATCAGGCAGACAACAAAGTAGACGTAAACATATTTTGATTATAAATAATGGAGTTTGAGTAGGATTAACATATAGTGAAGTACTTAAATGTTTTGAATTGTAGTTAAATAAATATAGCAAACCTTTCCACTTATAGTGAAGGTGAAAATGTATGGATACAAATAGGTGATTTCCCAGAATGTTGTGCAGAAATTCGCCTTTGGGAAGGCTAACCATTTTTATGTTGCTTCACTTTTAGCTTGTCTCACGATGGCAGGTGGGCTGGTCGAGTATGTAATGGTCTTCCTAGAATCCCAATCATCAAGAAAGTCTGAATGTTCATCCTATCGCTTAATTTCGTCGATTGTTGAGGCATGGATAAAAAATATAACTGAATAATTATAAACATCATGATTGTCTTCTGATATGCTTATGAGCTAACACATGTACCTCTTACATACATCCAATTATGGGTCATCATCAGGTTCATGTTCCTGCAAAGGAATAGGAAAAACAATGAGAAATTTAAGCCGAACAAGGAGAAGATCAACAAAAGCTACAGAAAATTATAAACAGCTAGGTGCCATGTCAAGATCCTTAATCAAAAGCAAACTATATTAGTTCAATAAACGGCAATATGAAAAGCATACTGATTAGAAAGAATTAATTAAGCTAACATATGATTTTTCCTTCCTGACTCCTTTATCCTTTCACACTCAGCTCCCTGAGCTCCTCCTCTTTGTTAAATGTATCTTGAAAAAATAGTCATCATGCAAATGTATGTACAAGGGAATTCCATTAGCTTTAGGAAAACTCTAGTACAAGGGAGCTTTTCAGTAGAAGCAGTTTAGTTTTGGAATCCACACCATACACAAATTAAAATCTATTTCTAATATATAACTTACAATCTATGTCAGAGAAATTATCAACAAACTAAAAGGACTACAACCTGCAGCATCCCATGTGTATCCACGCTGCATCGCCTTCCTCTAAGCCTCTGCTGCTGCATGAGATGAAAGAGAGTTATTTACAGGGTCGTACACACACCAGAAATCCTGAAAGCAAAACCTTCTTTCCATCCAGCAATCTTTTCAAGGGAACATGAGAAGCACAACATCGGATGCAGTCGATTGATACATATATACAATTTCTGAATTAATGTGAACACACAGCAGAACCTTACTGAAATCTACAATTTCATAGAAACATGTTAACCAAACACAACAAGAAGCTAAAAAGGAGGTGTCCAATCTGGGTGTTGACCCAAAAGTTGCGGAAGGCATCGGCGACCTCCGGTCGAGTATGGCGGGGCTGTGGCTTGGCGATGCGGTGACGCTGCGCTCGTGCGGGGGTGTGGCGGCGGGGTTGCTGCTCGGTGATGCGGCTGCAGGGCGCTAGCACGGGGCTGCCAACATGGGGCTAGCAGCAGCAACAGCCTCTGCGCGCCATGCTCGTGGCCAAGCTCCGCCTTCGGCGCTGCCCGGCCTCCCTTCTCCTGCCCTCAGCCGCACCACCTACTCGCCTGTTGTGGCCCTATGGCCGCTGCCGCTGTGTGCCGCACATGCGCTGCTGTCCGCCATTGCGCCGCTGCTGTCCACCGCCGTCGCCCCCCTTGAACACTTCTCGATGGCAAAGACGAAAACTGGCGAGGAGGGGGAGGAGGATCACGCCACTGGGAGGGCATGCGATGGCAAGCCGGAGGTGCAGCGCCCGGTTGAGGATGAGGTGATCCGATTGTGATCTCTTTCCTTTTTTCGTGCGTGATAGTTGGATCGCGGCCTCCTTTTTTCGTGCGTGATAGTTGGGTCGCGGCCGCGCGTCGTAGCGGGACGGCAGAGTTTTCGTCCGCACTCTAAAATCGCTAAACGCACTCTTGGCTGGCGGTTAGTGTAATCTGGATGGCTAGATGAAATCAAGTAATTTGGATCGTGAGGCTATAATTGATCAGGGATGTTATGTGTAGATTAGGCTGGATGCGTTTAGCGATGAATATGTTTGCTTGTTTAATAGTAGTAGAGATTTGTTATGCTGCTAACTCTTGATTCTGCTTGTTTGAGTGTGGTTACTACGTGAGTGGCAAAAAAATTGCAAGAAACTGTGTACTCCCTCCGTAGAGCTCTTTTTTTTACGGAGGGACTACATCATGTTGCACGCCCTTTCGATCCCTGACATGTGGGCCAGCCGCTGTTGGGCACACATGTCATAGGCACAAAGACAGCACAGTCCGTTGCACGCACATACTCCATGTTCTTTTAGATGAACACATACATATTATTTCCTCCGTTCTCCTTTCCTAAATGTCTTTTTTTCCTAAATGTCTTTTTAGAGATTTCAATGTGGACTGTATATGAAGTAAAGTGCGTGAATCTACACTTTAAAATACGTGCAAAATGAGTGAACCTACACTAAAATATGTATGTAACACATATTGAAATCTCTAGAAAAAATATAAACGGATGGATGGAGTACTAGATAAAACTATAAAAACTGACCAACAGCGTACAGCGCTGCTCGGCAATAAAAAACCTGAAAGCCCTGATAATGTTTTCCAGCATACAGCAACGCTAGGGAAGAAACAGATCTACAAATCCTAAAACACAGCCGCCCACGTCCCAGTATCAGTATTCAGTACCAAACGCGAAATTCAAAGCCCCCAGGCACAGGCAGGACCTGGGCCTGCCTTTCAACCATCTTCAAAATGTGCACAGGCAGAATGTACATATGTGAAAGCAGTCATATAACAGGAATCATGTACCTAAACTGTCCCAGATCTTGTCCACAAGGTTCTGTGATGTCGCTACAAAACTCGGATGCAAAAAAGATATATACAAAAACTTGTGTTCATATAGGTTCCTATCATGATATCATTAGCCAAAATAACATGCCACGGCAGTGAGCGCAAAAGGCTGGAATAAAAGTGGAGGTGACCGCACGTATATATCGAAGCTACTCCAATAACTCGCTCCGACTTGCCTCAAACTTCCAATTTGCTAAGCAGTAATCATCAAGGAGAAAATGAAGTATATGCACCCTTGCAGGTTAAATGAAAGGCAGCAGTCAAATAACTGAACCACAATTCTCAGGCTGCTCAGAGGAATTTTTCGACGATCAACTTCAATCACTCACTGTATGTCAACTAGATGAACACATATGCATGTGGAAGAGCAGGTGTTCCAGCATAATCAAGATGCAACTACCAACTACTCCAAGTAGATCCTTCTCCAATTAGTGGCAAAGCAGCGCAAACGTACAGTTTCGACATACTATTCTTCTGGTGATGATGGTGGCTGTAGGTCTAACTTGTATGCCTGAATTTCCATTGGTGAGATGAGAACATTACCCTCCTGAGCTACATCGCCAATTTGCTCGAGATACCCTAGCATTTCAGGGTCATCATTTAAGAGGTTCAGAGAGGTTGCCTTCACATTTAAAACCGATAGATCTTTGAACATGTCAAATAGATTTACAGCCTCTTCCCCGATATTTGTACACTGTAACCCACCCCTTTTGCAGTATGATGCATCCCAGCCCCTTCTCTGCAACAGAATGGCAAATCTTGGCTCAACTGCTTCCGTATGAGCAAACCTTAGAGGCTGAGGGACCTTCAAGTTGACAACATGTATATCACAGGGCAAAGAAGTAGCCAATGGAGTAAATGTCTGTTGAGGAAGCTTAAAGGATTTTTCATGAAGGTTTTTGCTCACAAAAGCATGCATTGGGTAGTTCAGGTGCGCCCCCACACGGTGGGAAAGGAGTGATGGTTGAAGAGTAATTGAATTGTGAGATTTAGGCAAAGCAGACACATTAGACTCCATGAGGAGATGGAAGATTACATTCATGGGACGGTTGTCCATTACCCCCTGCCCCAAACCACGGCCATCGTCCCGAACCAGCCTACGATCCAACATAATCTCCATCCATCCTTTTTTCAAGCTTGCTGCTCCTAATGATTGCTTGGAGTGTACTGAAAACCGGTTGCCAAGTGAATCCTGTAAGAAGGCAAGTGATGGCATTGGGTAATAATTGCCCTGCAAGGGGATCTTATCATATGTCTGCCTCCGACTCATCTGAAAGCCATTCAGATCAGAATAGAACACTCTCTGGTTGTCAATATCTGTCTTGTATCTGACAATTAGCTCCCTGTCATCAAATACACGACCGACAAGTTCAACATGGTATTCCTTCTCAACCAGCATATCCTGTATAGAGTCCCCGCAACTATAAATGCGTGTGCTATGTGAGAGAGGTGACTTATCCCACTCTGTCTTTGGAAGGGAATGGGCTTCTTGAACCAATGGCCCTTCAGTTAGGATGAAATATCCTCCTTCCTTAACAATTGGCCTTGCTTCCCCAATAGGTTTGAACAAGTATGCCCCACTTCCACGACTGCTGTACATGGCAATTTCTTCGCCTATCTCAGTTTTCTCCCCATGTTTGTGACGAGTGACTGTCTGGAGGAGGCCATGACTTACATCAAAAGAAAGAGTATGATAAGAATTCTTCATCTCCACAGTTTTACCTTCAAGATTTGAACAATGATATGGTTCAGGGCAAGAAAATTCTTGGGAAGCGGTGAATGTTTTCACCACAGCAGGAGTAGCCTTTTCACAGTCCTGGCCCACGGCCACATAGTAAGTCTCCAAACCCAGTGCAGGAACAGAAGCTCTCCAATACAGACGGTGCCGGCCAGTAGAAACCTTCTCACCACTGGCATACTGCCACTCAGGGGAAATTTGACATTTCAAACAGGACCCAGTTGAATTGAGAACAGATACATCAGGATTGCTTACCACAATCATAACAATCTCATCCCTTGTTTGCTCTAATGGGTTAAAAAAGACAACAGAATGTGTCTTCCCTTCATGAGGGTTGAGAACCCTATGCACAGGTTGAACATCATACTTTGATCGTTCCTGCACCGGCTCAAAATGTGATAAAATTGTAGGATCAGATCTATCATGGACATCTCCCAAAAGCACTTCGACTGCCCTTGACATAAATAGCTGCAAATCTTGCAAAGAAGTGTGCATTCGAGTCCCATAGTCCACTACGACATGATCCTTAGCTGTGCCAGTTACCCCATCATGATGCTGAAAAAGTGCCAAATTCCTCCTTGCTGCTGTTAGTTTGTGAGAGAAACTGATGGGAAGTTTTGCACACTGAAATTTCTGACAGTATCCAAGAACAAATGAACTCAGAATCTCTGAGGCACGGAGTGTCTGCTCTAGAACGCGGTCAACTGCTTTGAAGAATGGCCTTGATACATAGTAACCACTCCAGTAATCCTGATTTCTATCAGCATATGTAAAGAAGTCCCCTGAAAGTGTTGGAAAACCTTGCAGCTCAACAGAACCAACTTCACCAGGGCGTGTATAGTTTATCTTTTCAGCTTCATCTCTCAGTGTAGAGAAGTAATCCTCCAGGGTTCCAAATTTGACTTCAGCATTCAGATGGGGATTAGAATTGATGTAATCAAAAAGCTTCTCATAATTGCGAAATTGTGCTTCTGCTTCCTCGGTATTAACATACCGGAAATCATCTCCCAAAGGAATGAGAAGTGTATTTGTTCTGTACAGGGTTGACTTTTTCCTGTATTGATCTAGAAGTTTCGTTGCTCTCTCTTGCACATTGTTTGAATCTGTTTCAACTGGATCATATCTCCATGGGCAAGACTCATAGCTGAAACCACGCATTCGAGCAAAGTCAAACTGACAGCAGATAGCTGGTTCTGGTCCACAGGTGTGTGGTATGTCATAAGAATAGAAGGGCATCATATGAACAAATATGTCTGTCGTTTCTTCGATATCCCAGTTCTGCCTCCACAAATATTCAAGATTCTGTTTCCTCGCAAGCTCCTTTTTCAGCTCATAGTGTGTTCGCTGGATCAACATGTTATGGAAACCCATTCTCCTCAGTAGATAAGCCATGGTAGATGAATAGCCAAATGGGTCAATGGACCAAGAATTCTTGGGAATAACTCCAATGGTATCATTGAGCCACATGTTCCCCTCCATCATCTGAGGTAAAGAAAATTAGGAAGATCGTCATATTAGATTGCAATAGATAATTATTCCAACCCATATTATAGTAATAACCGGCACTAGCTATTTAGTCTAGATCCCAGGTTGGTGAAAGATTAGATCAACTCTCATAAATTCTAAACATCATGTTTGAGTGCAAATAACATGTGGCTTGATTCAGACTAGAAATAGCTGATTGACTTAAAGGTTCAAAGAAACAATGTGGTAGGGAGCAGAAGACGATTCATAGTCTATTTCCAAACTAATGAGTGTAGTTTTAATATCATTTTGTCGCAATGTATAGCAGAAAGCAATATCTGAGTCCATTTTTTTGCATGAGCAAAAACAGCATGGTTAAATAGCATGAAAACGCATTCAATAAAAGACTGTCCCTACTGAGGTGTTTTCCCAATATGTACAGTTCATTCTTTCTCATATTGTTTCTGTGCGGCGAGATATACAAGTAGGAAAAGAACACGCTTAATTCATGCATGAGGTACAATTGAAGGTCATAACATGGCATATTTAGCACTAGGGAAATCTGAAACATAATACCAAATATATAAATATGATTCGAGTATACTTGCCTGCTCTATGATGGCAAAATAGTGGGAGTTTGCCTGCATTTAAGAAATGACGGAAATATAAGTACCTTCTATTTAGAAAGAAATAGATTATATGGCAAAATCAAAGTTCTGATGAGTAAACTTGTCATGTCTGAAGACAGGATTAAACCAACATACAGAATTCAATAAATTCAAAGCGCAATAAGTAAAAGGCCTACAAGGTTTATCCATAAATAAAAATCAGCAAAATACCAGTAACAGATTAATCATCAAATGCTCCACTTATATAGTACTAAATCCGGTCATTTAGATTATTATTCTCGAGGGACAACAAAGAGACATAGTTTTCACAATGCTCTACTCAGAGGTTTTATGTTATTAAACAATGACTGACTGACACAAAAGAGCTCGCAGCAGAACTAAACTATTGCAGGCAAACATATGTGAATTCTGTTTGTGATCCTTTAGCCATAATGTTAAATGTTGAATCTCCTCTTCATGTGCACTCAGAAGTTTTATGTTATTAAACAATGACTAACTGACACACAAGAAAGGTCACAGCAGAACTAAAGTATTGAAGGCAAACATATGAAACATGCGAATGCTGTTTGTGATCCTTTAGCCATGCTGTTAAATGCTGAATCTCCTCTCCATGTGCACCAAGAACATGTACTCTTAGACCGACCGGTATATGACATGGATACATCATTCGCACACATACTCATTGAATTTTTAAGTTTCCAGATCATGAAGTGGGCAGGTAGATGCAAGCAGTCCAGTATAGACAACAACGATCAAACATAATATGCCCAAAATGATTGGTAAGCATCAAACGAGCAAGTTAGGTAAAATGAAATAAAAGTCCATTCCATGCATAACCTAGCCCCAAACAGCAACATCCATGACAGAAATAAACAATACAAGGAACAGAAATTATGCTATACTCGTAAAACCCTTAATAAACCATGAGAATTTGCTCATCTGACCTCATCGTTCATGACCCAGCCGCCACTGACAATCTCGAGCTGTCCGTCGTGCACGAGCTTGGCAAACTCCTCCTGCTTCTTCCGCGGGGCGTCACGCCACCACCTCTCCAGGTACGACATCTCCTCCCATATGAACTTCCTGCGGGGATCCTGCACGACGGGGCAAAATTGGCCGTCAGAAAACAAGCCTGGGCCATGAAACCGCGTCTCGCATGGGCACGGAGATCTGGACGAACCTTGGAGAGGGATTCGATGATGGTGTCGAGGATGTGGCGCGACTGGCGGTCGTAGTACTCCTCGACGGTGTGGATCCAGCCGGGGTCGTTGTGGGAGTGGGGCGCGACGAAGACCTTGAGCTTCTCGGCGTCCCACTCGTCGCCCTTGTAGGTGACCCCCCACCCCTGCTTCCACGCGCCGCCGTCCACGTCGTCGAACTGGATCCGGTCGTAGAGGTCCTTGGTGGTGATGTCGACGGGCGCCTCGCGGCCGGCCCTGGCGGCGACGGCGGCCGCGGCGGCCTCCGCCGCCACGGAGTCGCGGCGGAAGGCCGGCCTGCGGGTGAGGCGGGCGCGGGGGCGGGCGGGGGACGGCGCGGCGGACGGGGAGGAGGGGAAGCCTAGGCGGAGGAAGGCGAAGAGGAAGAGGAAGAAGAAGAAGGCGGCGGCGAGCTGGAGGACGCGGCGGGAGGAGGAGGAGGAGGAGGCGGAGGCGGGGTGGGGGCCGCGGCGGCGGGTGGGGGCGGGGGCTACCTTGGCGCGGTGGTGGTGCGCCTTCGGCTTGGAGGTGGTCGGGAGGAGCGCGCCGGTGCGGCCGCCGCCGCCGGAGAAGAGGTGCATCGCCGCCGGCGGGGAGGCGCTGCTGGTGCGGCGGTGGGAGGAGAGGAAATGGCGAGTGAACTGACCTCGCGCCCGGGGTCGCGGCGGGGGTCGTTTCGATTGGTTTTCCTCCGGCCCGGTGATATTTCTGGGTGCTTCGTTGGTGCGCAGCAGAGCGTTGGGGCCCCCTCGTGGAGCTTCTGTCACTGACAGGTGGCCCCTCCGTCTGCGGGTTTGTTGGCTCGGTGTTTGGTGGCGGATTTTGCAAGTCACGGCAGGAAAGGAATTGTGGATCGGTGGGCGACGGAAGGAAATGTGTTGCGCGGAGTAGTATCTTTATTGACTTCATTAAACAAGCAAATTATATGGGCGATGTTACCGGTGGATGATTTTAGCCAGAATAAACTGCCCCCTGAGCCGTCCAATCAAACGCTCCCAGCCGGATCGGGCAGCTCCCATGGCAGGGACGAGACTTGCCTGCTCCTTGCGCATCCTCCCATCTGTGTTTTCGCGTACGTGGCTTGATTTGATTGGAACAAAATAAGGCTTGGTTCCACCCTTTTAAAATCAGGGGAGGAGATGATTAGATTAGAAAGGAAAAAGGACAGTCGTACGATAAAGTGGGAGCACGAATGGGAGCATGGGGAGGGAGCAGGCAAGCCGAATCCCCATGGCAGCACCAACATGAGCAGTTCCATGGCAGCGCCCGCAGAGCCCAAGCATCCCGGCAGCGCTCCATTGCAGCGTCGGCGAAGCTTCAACGCCGGTGGCGCTTCAATGCAACTCCGGCAGGTTGCAACTCCGGCGGCGTTTCATTACAACCCTGCACACTTTGCTGCAACTCTGGATTTCCCCCTCTACTTCACCGGTTGCTGCAGCCCGCCGGCTGGCCTACACCACCGCACCGTCGGCGCCACTACGCTTCATTGCAGCTTCGGTGGCCCCCCGCGATGCTTCGTCGCAGCAATGGCGAGCCCCCTCTACTTCACAGACTACTACAACCCGTCTGCCAACCCGCAGTGTCGTACCGTGCTACTTCTTGAGTTTGCGTTGCTTTTTCCTTGAAGAGGAAATGGTGATGCAGCAAGATAAGTATTTCTCTCAGTTAGAGAATCAAAGTATCAGTCCAGTAGAAGACAACGCTCAAATCATTAATATCTGCACAAATAATCAAACAACTTGCATCCAACGCGATAAAGGGGTTGTCAATCCCTTCACGATCACTTACAAAAGTGAGATCTAATAAAGATAGATAAAACTAAACAAAAGATAAAGTAAATATTTGGGGGGGTGGTTTATAAATCAGAAAGTAAAAGATTACAAAATAGTAGATCGGAAACTAATACGATGGAAAATAGTAGATCGGAAACTTATATATGATGGAATTAGACCCGGGGGCCATAGGTTTCATAGAGGCTTCTTTTAAGATATCAAATAATATGGCGGGTGAACAAATTACTGTCGAGCAATTGATAGAAAGGCGCAAAGTTATGACGATATCTAAGACAATGATTATCAAATATATGCATCGTGCCCATGTCAAGTAGACTGAAACGATTCTGCATCTACTACTATTACCCCACACATCGACCGACTCCTACCTGCATTTAGAGTATTAAGCTTATGAAGAACATAGTAACACATTAAGTAAGATGACATGATGTAGAGGAATAAATTCAAGCAATATGATATAAACCCCATCTTTTTATCCTCGATGGCAACAATACAATACATGCCTTACTTCCCCTACTGTCACTGGGAAAGGACACCGCAAGATTGAGCCCAAAGTTAAGCACTTCTTCTATTGCAAGAAAAACCAATCTAGTTGGCCAAACTAAACCGTTAGTTCAAAGAGAATTACAAAGATATCAAATCAAGCATATAAGAATTCAAAGATTCAAATAATATTCATAGATAAGCTTGTTTGTGAACGTAGATTCAATTTCAAAAAAAATCCTACGATCACGCAAGATCTATCTAGGAGATGCATATCAACGAGAGGGAGAGAGTGTGTCCACGTACCCTCGTAGACCAAAAACGGAAGTGTGAGGTTAACGTGGTTGATGTAGTCGAACGTCTTCACGATCCTACCGATCTAGTACCGAACGTATGGCACCTCCGAGTTCTGCACACGTTCAGCTCGATGACGTCCCTCGAACTCTTGATCTAGCAGAGGGTCGGGGGAGAGTTTCGTCAGCACGACAGTGCGGTGACTGTGATGGTGATGTGATCCACGCAGGGCTTTGCCTAAGCACTACAACGCTATGACCAGAGGAGTAAACTGTGAAGGGGGCACCATATATAGCTAAGAGAACAATTGTTGTGCTTTGGGATGCCCCTGCCCCGTATATAAAGGAGGGGAGGAGGAGTCCGGCCACCAAGGGGGCACGCCAAAGGGGGAGTCCTACTAGGACTCCACTCCTAGTAGGATTCGCCCCCATCTTTTCCTTCTCTCGGAGGGGGAAAAGGGAGAAGGAGAGGGAAGAGGAGAAATAAAGGGGGACACGCCCCCTCCCCTAGTCCAATTTGGACTCCCCATGGGAGGGGGCGCGACCACCTCTTGTGGGCTGCCTCCCCTCTCCCCTATGGCCCGTAAAGGCCCAATAATTCCCCGGGGGGTTCCGGTAACCCCTCAGTACTCCAAAATATACCTGAACCATTCTAAAACCATTTCGGTGTCAGAATATCATTGTCCAATATATCAATCTTTACCTCTCGACCATTTTAAGACTCCTCGTCATGTCTGTGATCTCGTCCTGGACTCCAAACAATCTTCGGTCACCAAAACACATAACTCATAATACAAATCATCATCGAACTTTAAGCGTGCGGACCCTATGGGTTCGAGAACTATGTAGACATGACCGAGACACATCTATGGTCAATAACCAATAGCGGAACCTGGATGCTCATATTGGTTCCTACATATTCTACGAAGATCTTTATCGGTCAAACCGCAATAACAACATACGTTATTCCCTTTGTCATCAGCATGTTACTTGCCCGATATTCGATCGTCGGTATCCTCATACTTAGTTCAATCTTGTTATCGGCAAGTCTCTTTACTCATTCCGTAATGCATCATCCCGCAACTAACTCATTAGTCACATTGCTTGCAAGGCTTATAGTGATGCGCATTACCGAGAGGGCCCAGAGATACCTCTCCGATACTCAGAGTGACAAATTCTAATCTTGATCTATGCCAACCCAACAAACACCTTCGGGGACACCTGTAGAGCATCTTTATAATCACCCGGTTACGTTGTGATGTTTGATAGCACACAAGGTGTTCCTCCGGTGTTCGGGAGTTGCATAATCTCATAGTTAGAGGAATATGTATAAGTCATGAAGAAAGTAATAGCAATAAAACTTAAAGATCATTATGTTAAGATAAAAGATGGGTCTTGTCCATCACATCATTCTCTAATGATGTGATCTCGTTCATCAAATGACAACACATGTCTATGGTCAGGAAACTTAACCGTCTTTGATTAACGAGCTAGTCAAGTAGAGGCAAACTAGGGACACTCTGTTTTGTCTATGTATTCACACATGTACTAAGTTTCCGGTTAATACAATTCTAGCATGAATAATAAACATTTATCATGATATAAGGAAATATAAATAACAACTTTATTATTGCCTCTAGGGCATATTTCCTTTAGTCTCCCACTTGCACTAGAGTCAATAATCTAGATTACAGAGTAACGATTCTAACACCCATGGAGCCTTGGTATTGACCATGTTTTGCTCGTGGAAGAGGCTTAGTTAACATGTCTGCAATATTCAGATCCGTATGTATTTTGCAAATCTCTATGTCTCCCTCCTTGACTTGATCGCAGATGGAGTTGAAGCGTCTCTTGATGTGTTTGGTTCTCTTGTGAAATCTGGATTCCTTCGCTAAGGTAATTGCTCCAGTATTGTCACAAAAGATTTTCATTGGACCCGGTGCACTAGGTATTACACCTAGATCGGATATGAACTCCTTCATCCAGACTCCTTCATTTGCTGCTTCCGAAGCAGCTATGTACTCCGCTTCACACGTAGATCCCGCCACGACGCTCTGCTTGGACTGCACCAACTGATAGCTCCACCATTCAATATAAATACATATCCGGTTTGTGACTTAGAGTCATCCGGATCAGTGTCAAAGCTTGCATCGACGTAACCATTTATGACAAGCTCTTTATCACCTCCATAAACGAGAAACATATCCTTAGTCCTTTTCAGGTATTTCAGGATGTTCTTGACCGCTGTCCAGTGATCCACTCCTGGATTACTTTGGTACCTCCTTGCTAAACTTATAGCAAGGCACACATCAGGTCTGGTACACAGCATTGCATACATGATAGAACTTATGGCTGAAGCATAGCGAATGACTTTCATTTTCTCTCTATCTTCTGAAGTGGTCGGGCATTGAGTCTGACTCAACTTCACACCTTGTAACACAGGCAAGAACCCTTTCTTTGACTGATCCATTTTGAACTTCTTCAAAACTAGGTATGTGCTTTGTGAAAGTCTAATTAGGCGTCTTGATCTATCTCTATAGATCTTGATGCCTAATATATAAGCGGCTTCACGAGGTCTTTCATTGAAAAATTCTTATTCAAGTATCCTTTTATGCTATCCAGAAATTCTGTATTATTTACAATTAACAATATGTGTCATCCATATATAATATCAGAAATGCTACAGAGCTCCCACTCACTTTCTTGTAAATACAGGCTTCTCCAAAAGTCTGTATAAAACCATATGCTTTGATCACACTATCAAAGCATATATTCCAACTCCGAGAGGCTTGCACCAGTTCATAAATGGATCGCTAGAGCTTGCACACTTTGTTAGCACCTTTAGGATCGACAAAACCTTCTGGTTGCATCATATACAACTCTTCTTTAGGAAATCCATTAAGGAATGCAATTTTGACATCCATTTTCCAAATTGCATAATCCTAAAATGCGGCAATTGCTAACATCATTCAGACAAACTTAAGCATCGCTATGGGTAACAAGGTCTCATCGTAGTCAATCCCTTGAACTTGTCAAAAACCTTTCGCAACAAGTCGAGCTTTGTAGATAGTAACATTACCGTCAGCGCCAGTCTTCTTCTTGAAGATCCGTTTATTCTCTATGGCTTGCCGATCATCAGGCAAGTCAACCAAAGTCCATACTTCATTCTCATACATGGATCCCATATCAGATTTCATGGCCTCAAGCCCTTTCACGAAATCTGGGCTCATCATCGCTTCCTCATAGTTCGTAGGTTCGTCATGGTCTAGTAACATGACTTCCAGAATAGGATTACCGTACCACTCTAGTGCAGAACGTACTCTGGTTGACCTACGAGGTTCGGTAGTAACTTGCTCTGAAGTATCATGATCATCATCATTAGCTTCTTCACTAATTGGTGTAGGCATCACTGGAACTGATTTCTGTGATGAACTACTTTCCAATTCGGGAGAAGGTACAATTACCTCATCAAGTTCTACTTTCCTATCACTCACTTCTTTTGAGAGAAACTCCTCTAGAAAGGATTCATTCTTAGCAACGAATATCTTGCCTTCGGATCTGTGATAGAAGGTGTACCCAACAGTTTCCTTTGGGTATCCTATGAAGACGCATTTCTCCGATTTGGGTTCGAGCTTATCAGGCTGAAACTTCTTCACATAAGCATCACAACCCCAAACTTTAAGAAACGACAACTTAGGTTTCTTGCCGAACCATAGTTCATATGGAGTCGTCTCAGCGGATTTAGATGGCGCCCTATTTAACGTGAATGCAGCCGTCTCTAAAGTATAACCCCAAAACAATAGTGGTAAATCGGTAAGAGACATCATAGATCGCACCATATCTAATAAAGTACGGTTACGACATTTGGACACACCATTACACTCTGGTGTTCCAGGTGGCGTGAGTTGCGAAACTATTCCACATTGTTTTAAATGAAGACCAAACTCGTAACTCAAATATTCACCTCCGCGATCAGATCGTAGAAACTTTATTTTCTTGTTACGATGATTTTCCACTTCACTCTGAAATTCTTTGAACTGTTCAAATGTTTTAGACTTATGTTTCATTAAGTAGATATACCCATATCTGCTCAAATCATCTGTGAAGGTCAGAAAATAATGATACCCGCCGCGAGCCTCAACACTCATCGGACCGTATACATCAATATGTATTATTTCCAATAAGTCAGTGGCTCGCTCCATTGTTCTGGAGAACGGAGTCTTAGTCATCTTGCCCATGAGGCATGGATCGCAAGCATCAAGTGATTCATAATCAAGTGATTCTAAAACCCATCAGCATGGAGTTTCTTCATGCGTTTTACACCAATATGACCTAAACGACAGTGCCATAAATAAGTTGCACTATCATTATTAACTTTGCATCTTTTGGCTTCAATATTATGAATATGTGTATCACTACAATCGAGATTCAACAAAAATAGACCACTCATCAAGGGTGCATGACCATAAAAGATATTACTCATATAAATAGAACAACTATTATTCTCTGATTTAAATGAATAACCGTCTCGCATCAAACAAGATCCAGATATAATGTTCATGCTGAACGCTGGCACCAAATAACAATTTTTCAGGTCTAAAACTAGTCCCGAAGGTAGACGTAGAGGTAGTGTGCCGACGCCGATCACATCGACCTTGGAACCATTTCCGACGTGCATCATCACCTCGTCCTTATCCAATCTTTATTTAATTCGTAGCCCCTATTTCGAGTTGCAAATATGAGCAACAGAACCAGTATCAAATACTCAGGCGCTACTACGAGCATTGGTAAGGTACACATCAATAACATGTATATCAATATACCTTTCACTTTGCCATCCTTCTTATCCGCCAAATACTTGGGGCAGTTCGGCTTCCAGTGACCAGTCCCTTTGCAGTAGAAGCACACAGTTTCAGGCTTAGGTCCAGACTTGGGCTTCTTCCCGGGAGTAGCAACTTCCTTGCTATTCTTCTTGAAGTTCCCCTTCTTCCCTTTGCCCTTTTTCTTGAAACTAGTGGTCTTGTTAACCATCAACACTTGATGCTCCTTCTTGATTTCTACCTCTGTAGCTTTAAGCATCGCGAAGAGCTCGGGAATTGTCTTTTCCATCCCTTGCATGTTATAGTTCATCATGAAGCATTTATAGCTTGGTAGCAGTGATTGAAGAACTCTGTCGATGACACTATCATCAGGAAGATTAACTCCCAGCTGAGTCAAGTGGTTATGGTACCCAGACATTCTGAGTATGTGTTCACTGATAGAACTATTCTCCTCCATCTTGCAGCTATAGAACTTGTTGGAGACTTCATATCTCTCAACTCGGGCATTTGTTTGAAATATTAACTTCAACTCTTGGATCATCTCATATGCTCCATGACGTTCAAAATGTCTTTGAAGTCCCGATTCTAAGCCGTAAAGCATGGCACACTAAACTATCGAGTAGTCATCCACTACTGCAGGATGCTGCTAAGGCGACACTACGATCAGAGACCCTTCGATGAAACTGTGTGCGATGCAATAATCGCAGACGGTGGTGTAAAAACCCCATCAAAAAAGGTGCAAAACGTTTGCGATGACAGATGCATCAAACACGGTTCGGATTTTAGTTGCATGTGCGATGCATGGCATACGGTTCAGTTCAATTAACTATCCACGATGAGGAGGAATAAAAGAAATGGGCAGCCATATGAAGGTGTGTGCGATATACATCATACGATTCACTCGGATGAACTGTTTGTGATTAGGCAACACAAAAGAAATGATCAGCCAGATCAAGGTGTGTGCGATATACGACATGCGGTTCACTCGGATGAACTGTTTGCGTTGAGACATGAGAACAGAAACGGTTCAACTTAACAAGATGTGTGTGATATGCGGCAAACAGGTCTGTAATCGAAAACGTATTCGAAGACCGATAACAACACAGACGATTATTGCTAACAAGCCATATGTGTTGTGAGCAAATGATTGCTGGTATACAATTGTGAGTGATTGATGAAAACATCACCAACAGGTTCCATTGTTTAGTCCGTGTGCGATGTTATTTTCTTTGTCCACACAACATCTACACTCTGTCTACAGAGCATCAACATATATACTTAAAAAGACAGCACTGCATAACCAAATTAAGCATACAATTACACAAGTGACTACACACATAACATTTCCACACACCAAAGTAAGCAATTACATGCATACTAAAGTAGGAGAAACGAGGATCTAATCATCTACTTATTGTTGCGATGACGCTTGCCATTGTTCTGCTTCCGGCTGGATCCCTGGCCATTTTGGGGAAGGAGGCACTTCCTCATGTCAACGATCTGCCTGTACATGTCTTAGCTCGTGTACGCCTCCTTGGCCGCGTACACGACGTGAGCTTTGTCGAGTTTCTCCATCCAGGCTGAGTGCCAGGCATGCTTGTCCTTGTTGCACGAATCCTTCATGTCTCTATAGTTGGGGTCGATGATGGCCTCGGCGAGGTGAACTAGTGAGTCCTTCTCATGCTCCTTGCTGCCCCAGATCTTGTATTGGCCCTATATGTCGACAAGATTTTAGCAGGCGATGCCCGAATTCTTGAGCGCCTTTACATCGTTGCTGGTGTCCACCGTAGCGAACATGTAGTGGGGGTTGTTGACAAACCTAGCGAAACGCTCGCAAGGCCTTGTGGCCAGGCAATAGTGGTAGATGAGGACGTGGTGGCGCACGCACATCTGGGCGACGGCGACTGTCGGTGTCAAAACTGGCGGATCTCGGGTAGGGGGTCCCGAACTGTGCGTCTAAGGCGGATGGTAACAGGAGGCAGGGGACACAATGTTTTACCCAGGTTCGGGCCCTCTTGATGGAGGTAAAACCCTACGTCCTGCTTGATTAATATTGATGATATGAGTAGTACAAGAGTAGATCTACCATGAGATCGGAGAGGCTAAACCCTAGAAGCTAGCCTATGGTATGATTGCCTGTTGTCCTACGGGCTAAAACCCTCCGGTTTATATAAACACTAGAGAGGGCTAGGGTTACACAAGGTCGGTTACAAAGGAGGAGATATACATATCCGTATTGCCTAGCTTTCCTTCCACGCCAAGTAGAGTCCCATCCGGACACGAGACGAAGTCTTCAATCTTGTATCTTCATAGTCCAACAGTCCGGCCAAAGGATATAGTCCGGCTGTCCGGAGACCCCCTAATCCAGGACTTCCTCAGTAGCCCCCGAACCAGGCTTCAATGACGATGAGTCCGGTGCGCAGTGTTGTCTTCGGCATTGCAGGGCGGGTTCTTCTCCAACTTTCAAGTGTTCATAAGCAGTGTCTGGCTCCATAAATGTAGAACCTCTTGGCTTCTGTGCCCAATAAGGGCTATCTCCCACGCGTCGAATGAATACGAGGCGCCAGGGCGTTTTTACATTCGCCCCCTAGCCAGATAAATAAATTGTCTATTAAAGGTATGGGGATTCTTAGATCCAATCCATATCATCCTCCCCCAACGAGAATTCATCAGAGCATGCTTCAAAAAGATCCATTCCAGCATGGCCGACCTCCGCAGCCCCTCCTCCCGCCCCCGTAGCCCTAAGCCCGGTGATTGGGAGAGGTGTTCAGTCCCGCACAGTCAATTAGTCGAGCTGCAAACTAAGGGATTTCTCCCTCCGGCGTACATGGTGCCCACTCGAGCCGGGCTTGCCACCTACAATGGCGGGGAGCAAGCGGAGAACTTTCCCTGTCCCTCCATGGGGGAACGGGTTTGCCTTGTTCCTTACTTACTAAGGGGACTCGGATTTCTAATTCATCCGTTCCTCCGCAGGCTCCTGGAGTTCTACGGCCTCCAACTACACAATTTCACCCCTGCCTCCACCCTACACATCGTCGGCTATGTTGCTCTCTGCGAGTTGTTCCTGGGCTGCGAGGCTCACTTCGAGCTGTGGAAAAGGCTATTTTGCCTTGTCCCTCGCACACAGAGGGAATCACTTTATCAATTGGGCGGAGCCGAAGTATGGCGCATCACCGATACCGGATATTTGTCCGGTACCTCGAAGAAGCCGTCCGAAGACTGGCCTTCAGAATGGTTTTATATGGAGGACGTCCCCCTTCCGGACCCTGTTCGGCGGGGTCTACCCGAGTTCAACAATGCTCCTCTGAAGAAGCACCGAAGTTGGCGCCCACGGAGCCCCCAGGCGGAAGACAACGGAGAAGTCCTCTATCTGATGAACCAGATCAAAGCACTAGCTCGATCTGGATTGACAATAATCGAAGTTATGTCGATTTGCATAATGCGGGGAGTGCAGCCACTCCAATATCATGGGCACCCCTTGTGGTGTTATAACGGGGCGGATGACGCCACCCGCTGCGGGCATAAGGGTCCGGATAATGCTGCCGCTCTAGCGAAGATTCTGTCCGAATTGTTCAAGGGCAAGGAAGAGGAGTTCACCCGCATCAAGCCATGGGATGGATTCTCTATGTACAATCCTCCAAGCTGGGTAAGTTATATTTCCCTGCTCCCATTTTTCCCGCATTCTTAGTCGTAAGTATTCACCTTGCCACCTTGCGGCAGGAACTGCGAAAAGCCATAAAGGAGGTCAGCAGCCCTTCTCTGCAACCAGAGGACCCTGACCGGGCCATTGATTCCGGACTCGAAGAAGATCCGGTTATCTCCGTGGAACTGATAGACCGACAGTTCTATCAGTTAAGCTGCGATGATGCCCCGGTGGCCATTATGGCCGACTATCCCGGACTGCTTCCTGCATCGCAGGTAAGAAAAATCAAAAAGTCCCAACTCCAAAACTAGGATCCCCTTTTAGGCACTTCACCCACCATATACACATGGCATCTTTTACAGGGAAGGCATTCGGGACGCCCTGCTGAACCCGCGGCAACTCGCCAACAAGAGGTGCCGAGGCCGGGTAGGCCAAAAAGGAAGGCGGTCAGGACAGAGACGCCGACGCAAAGGTATAGGAAAAACCCTGCTCCGTGGTTGTTGTCTTTTTTGAAATGTAATGACGCCCGCGTTTCTTTAACAGAAAGAACACTCGCCGGAATATGTCCGGAGATGCTGCCAATCAAGCTTCCACCGGTCGGGCGCCAGGACCGGACATAGAGACGGAGGGCGATATGGGGCAGGCGCCGGGTAATCCCCCGACAGAGGATGCAGATAGATTGTCCGCTACAAACTCAGAAGTGAAAAGCGCCATGAATCATAGGCGCCGCCGGGCCGTACTCCGTGACGCTTGTTTCTCACCAGAGGCGTCTAACGCCTTCAATTCTGGAGAGGCGTACCTCCGTGCTGCTCAAGATGGTCTAGCCAGAGCCACGGATCAGTATGTAAAGGATGTACGGGTGAGTAAATCTGACGATTTATATGTATCAGTAGCCCCTGAGACTTGAAACAGTTAGCAGAACTGAGTTAAGGATCATCTATAATGTGCAGGTTCTTACAAAGAAGAATACTAGGCTGTCCCAGGAGCTGGAGGAATGCAAGACCCAACTGGGGGCCGCTCTTGCCGCATTGCAGGAACAGAAAAAGCCTCCCGCCAGTAACATTTACTTTAAAGAATGGTGATTACCATATAGTGTGCGGCGTGTCTGCAGATCTAACAATTGATTTTGCAGATGAGTCCGGAAAAAGTCCGGGGGACCAGCATGTTATGCGACAGCTAGAGGCTGGCAAACACGTGCTGAGTAAGGTTATGCTGGAGAAAAACAGTCTTCAAGATGCCAATGTTAAGCTGAACGTTGAACTAAAATACGTTCGGGGCCAGCTTGCGGACTCCGAGAAGGAGAATAAGCGGCTTCGGCGCGGCATTTTTAGTAAGTGCTTGAACGAATCCTACTAAAGGAGTTCGGCGAAGAAGTCGATTAATAGCGTTATGTCTGTAGGTATGCTGACGGGTCGTCCCGCGGAGGAAATGCCCGGGTCTGCGGGTGATCTTCTGTCCGAGCTGTCACATCTGCGCGAACAAGTTCGGTAGGTGATGCAAGTTGTTGCCCAGGCTTTGTGGCTATCTGTCTCCTTGCCAGAGGGCGTTGCAGAGCTTACAGAGAATCTCAAGGGAGCACGGCGGTGCCTCCGATTATGGAAGATATCGGCCTGCCGACAGGGTGCCAGAGAGGCCTGGGCCATGGTGAAGACTCGATATACCAAGGCAGACCCAAATCACATGGCCGAGGTCGGACCTGTGGGGCCCAACGGAAAAGAGATCCCCGTTAGCTTAGTTTATGGGCAAGTAGAATTAGCCGCAAAGTATTCCCAACAGGATTGTAAGCTAGACCGCCTGTTGGATGGTATAGAAGAGGAGTTTAGTCAGTCTGCATGACTATGTAATTAAAGTGACATGTATAATGCCTTCTAGCTGGATTGTAGATCATTTGTCATTGCGGACCTTTTCGCTTCAACCTCCGGGCCCGATAGTCCGGAGTGAATCCGAATACCCGCTCAGTTATATAAGAGCCGGGGTATGCATGGAGACCAGGCGTAGGGGTCATTAGTGCTTTATCAGACAAGTGCCCAACTAGTTATGTTATATTACATGGGTAGTAAGAAACATCTTCTAGGGAGAATAGTTCCGTTAAGGGTTCCTTTCCCTGGGTAAGCATGACCTAAAGTGCATGTCCGGACTGCGATAAGAAACACAGAAAAAGCATCTGGGGGCAGATATGGATAATAAATAAAAGTCATCTTTTGTTCACCGACCGAATATTCCCTTAAGAACACTAGCTTTCGGCTTCACCCAGTCTGAGGTACACATCCGGCTGACCCAGCAGTAACAATCGCAGAGGTGCTCCCCTTATGCCCTAGCCGAATTAACGGGAACGTAGGGCATAAATACAAGAGCCAGGCAACCCAGCTTGGCCAAAACTTAAGTCATATCGATGCATATAATGGTGAAAAAAGGTACATGCAGAAGTATAACACATGTGTTGGGCGTGAGGCCCAGGTAAATAATTTAAGCTTCTATGAAAGAAGCCCCCAGGTATGGAGAGTGCGGCTAGCGCATCTATAATGTACAAGTGAGGCACAAGGTGACCCTTGAAGGCCTAGAGAAATAATAAGAAAAAGAAAGAAAGGGAAACATGACAGATGATGCATATGCAGAAAATGGACAAAGGGAGGGGACTAACATAGAGTCCGGTGCTAGGCGTAGAATCTTCGGAGCCTGGCCGCGTTCCATGGGTTCGGCTCGAGTCGACTAGTCGATGCATCCCGCAGTCAGTATGCTCCACCGGTCAGAACTTGGTCGATAATGAAGGGACCTTCCCATTTGGGCTCGAGCTTGTCCTTTTTCTTATCCGGCAGGCGTAGAACTAGTTCGCCAATGTTATAAGTTTTGGCCCGTACTTCGTTGCTTTGGTATCTGCGAGCCTGTTGCTGGTAAAATGCGGAACGGGCTTTGGCTACGTCGCGCTCTTCCTCCAAGGTGTCCAGACTGTCCTGCCGATCGAGCTCGGCTTCTCTTTCTTCGTACATGCGCACTCGAGGTGAGTCATGAATTATGTCACAGGGCAAGACTGCCTCTGCGCCGTACACCATAAAAATGGTGTATATCCGGTACTACGATTCAGCGTGGTCCGCAGCCCCCAGAGTACGGAGTCGAGCTCCTCTACCGAGTGCGTGTCAGACTCCATTAAGGAACGCACTAATCTAGGTTTAATGCCGCTCATTATAAGACCGTTTGCTCGTTCGACTTGACCGTTGGTTTGTGGGTGATAGACTGAAGCATAATCGAGCTTGATGCCCATTTTGCTGCACCAGAGTTTTACCTCGTCGGCCGTGAAGTTTGTGCCGTTATCAGTGATGATGCTGTGGGGGACGCCGTAACGGTGTACAACCCCGGATATGAAATCTATCACCGGTCCGGATTCGGCTGTTTTTAACCGGTTTAGCCTCTATCCATTTGGTGAATTTGTCCACCATGACCAATAAGTATTTTTCTTGTGGGTTCCCCCTTTAAGGTGTCCAACCATATCAAGCCCCCAGACCGGAAAGGGCCATGTAATGGGGATTGTTTGGAGGGCGGTGGGTGGCATGTGGCTTTGATTTGCAAAGAGCCGGCAACCGGCGCAACGTTGGACCAAGTCCTGTGCATCTGCCCGGGCCGTTGGCCAATAGAATCCTGTACGGAAGGCCTTGCTTACAAGAGCCCGTGCTGCGGCGTGACGAGTCCGGCGTGAATTTCTGCCAAAAGATTCCGCCCCTCTTCGGAGGCGGCGGATATCCTCTTCGGAGATGCACCTTTGAAGGACTCCGGTAGTGCTTTTCTTGTACAATTCTCCCTCATGGACCCTGTAGGCCTTGGATCGCCGCACTATGCAGCGTGCCTCATTTTGGTCCTCTGGAAGTTCCTGTCTGGTTAGGTTGGCCAGGAATGGTTCTGTCCACGGGGCAATAATGGCCATTATTTCGTGGGCTGAAGGTGTTATTTTGGTGGCGGAGCCTCCGATTGTGTCAGAGAGTTCGGTATCAGGTATTTTGGCCGGGTTCGGACTGTTGTTACCGGTGTCCCCTTCCCATGCTACGGATGGCTTGAAGAGCCTTTCCAGAAATATGTTGGGAGGGACCGCGTCGCGTTTTACGCCAATGCAGGCGAGGATATCCGCCGCCTGATTGTTTTCCCGAGCCACATGGTGAAATTCGAGTCCCTCAAACCGAGCTGACATTTTTAGGACGACATTTCGATAGGCCGCCATTTTCGGATCCTTGGCGTCAAAATCTTCGTTTATTTGGGATATTGCGAGGTTTGAATCCCCACGCACCTCCAGGCGTTGAATGCCCATGGAGACTGCCATCCGAAGACCATGCACAGAGCTTCGTATTCGGCTGCATTGTTGGAATTTGTATACAATATTTGCAGTATGTACCGAACGGTATCTCCGATTGGGGACGTCAGGACGACGCCAGCCCCTAGACCGGCCAGCATTTTAGAACTGTCGAAGTGCATGATCCAATTGGAGTATGCGCCGTACTCTTTAGGGAGTTCGGCCTCCGTCCATTCGTCGACGAAGTCGGCCAGTACTTGCGATTTAATGGCTCGGCGAGGTTTGTATGTTATGTCAAATGGGAGGAGCTCAATGGCCCATTTGGCAATCCGTCCCGTAGCGTCGCGGTTGTTGATAATATCATTAAGTGGCACTTCCGAGGCTACTATAATCGAACACTCTTGAAAGTAGTGTCGCAGTTTCCGCGATGCCATGAATACCGCATATGCTATTTTTTGGTAATGCGGGTACCGTGATTTGCATGGAGTGAGGACAGTGGATACATAGTATACCGGCTTTTGAAGAGGGAATTTGTGTCCGTCCGCTTCCCGTTCGACAACGAGCACCACGCTTACAACTTGATGAGTTGCCGCAATATACAACATCATTGGTTCGCCGATGTTTGGTGCGGCCAGGATCGGGTTGGTTGCCAGAATGGCCTTTATTTCTTCCAATCCGGCTGTGGCCGCGTCTGTCCACTCGAAGTGTTCGGTGCGCCCAAGGAGGCGATAAAGGGGTAAAGCCTTTTCTCCAAGCGGGAGATAAAGCGGCTTAGAGCCGCCACGCATCCAGTTAGCTTCTGGATTTGTTTGAGGTCTGTTGGGGTAGCCAACTGTGACAACGCTCGGATTTTGGCCGGATTAGCTTCAATACCTCTACTGGAGACAATGAATCCCATGAGCTTTCCGGCTGGTACGCCGAAAATGCATTTTTCTGGATTGAGCTTGATGTCATATGTTCGGAGGTTGTCGAATGTGAGCCTCAAGTCGTCTATCAAAGAGTCGACGTGTTTGGTTTTGACGACCACATCGTCTACGTATGCCTCTACTGTTTTGCCGATTTGTTTCTCCAGACATGTCTGAATCATGCGCTGATATGTTGCGCCAGCATTTTTGAGCCCAAAAGGCATTGTGTTAAAATAGAAGGGACCGTATGTCATGATGAATGCCATTGCGGCTTGGTCGGACTCCGCCATCTTGATTTGGTGGTAACCGGAGTATGCGTCGAGGAAACACAAGGACTTGTGTCCTGCGGTAGCATCAATGATTTGATCGATGCGTGGGAGGGGGAAGGGATCCTTTGGGAAAGCTTTATTGAGGTCTTTGAAGTCGACACAAAGGCGCCAGGATTTGTCCTTCTTTGGTACCATCACCAGGTTTGCTAGCCAGTCCGGGTGTTTTATTTCTTTCATGAATCCGGCCTCCAATAACTTGGCTAGTTCCTCTCCCATGGCCTGTCTCTTAGGTTCAGAGAAACGCCGAAGAGCTTGCTTGACCGGCTTGAATCCCTTTAGGATATTGAGGCTATGCTCGGCCAGCCTGCGTGGGATTCCTGGCATGTCTGAGGGATGCCAGGCGAATATGTCCCAGTTCTCATGCAGGAACTCCCGTAGTGCGGCGTCCACAGCGGGGCTTAGCTGTGCCCCGATGGAGGCTGTTTTTGTAGGGTCCATTGGGTGGACTTGGAATTTGACTATTTCATCCGCTGGTTTAAAAGAGGTGGACTTGGATCTCTTGTCGAGTATCACGTCGTCCCTGTCCACTGTGGAGCGTAGCGTAGTTAATTCCTCGACTGAGAGGGCTTCGGATAATGCCTCGAGGGCCAATGCGGCTGTTTTGTTTTCGGCGCGGAGTGCTGTGTCCGGATCGCTGGCGAGAGTGATGATTCCGTTGGTCCCGGGCATTTTGAGCTTCATGTACCCGTAATGTGGTACGGCTTGGAAGATTGTGAATGCCTCCTGTCCTAAAAGAGCGTGATAACCACTGCTGAACGGGGCCACTTGGAATGTAATTTCTTCGGACCTGTAATTATCCGGCGTGCCGAATACCACATCTAGTGTGATTTTCCCAGCACAACGTGCTTCCCGACTGGGGATGATTCCTCTAAAGGTTGTGCTACTTTGCTCAATGCGGCTCCAGTCCATTTCCATCTTTTGAAGGGTTTCCTCATAGATGAGGTTTAATCTGCTGCCACCGTCCATGAGTATCTTGGTGAGTCGAAAGCCGTCCACGATTGTACTGAGGACCAGTGCGGCTGGTGCTCGGGCTGTTCGGAATTTAGGTTCATCACTGGCATTGAAGGTAATAGCCGTGTCACTCCAAGGATTTATTGCTGCTACGTGGCAGATTTCGGCCATGCTGCGGAGTGTTCGCTTGCGTCTATTATTTGACGCGAAGGTCTCAAAGACCGTTAACACCGTATGGTTGTCCACGGGATGGTGCTCTGTGGTATTTGGGAGGAGTAGATCCTCACCACTTTTGGCCACCTGCCGGAGTATCGAACATGCTCTAAGGCTGTGCATTGGTATTGCATCCGCTGTACTATGAATTTTGCAGTGTCCGTTGAGCCATCCCTCCAGTACGGTTCCTTGCCTCGTAGAGGGCTTTTGCTTTTTGGTAGTTAACCTGGGTGTATTGTGATAATGCACCCTTTTATTTCGGACTGGGTTTGTGTTCAGGGCAGGATTATCCCAAAAGTTTGTTTCGGTTTTCCAGGCACTTTCCATCACACAGTACTTTCGTACTATGGATGCCAAGTCAGCGAAGCGTGTTATCTCACGGCGTTTTATGGTGTTAAGGATTCCCTTGTCCGTGCAATTATTACGGAAAAATAAGATTGCGTCTTCCTCGCAAGTCCTTAACCTTGTTCATCGCAAGGAGGAATCTGGCCCAGTAGTGATGTACTGTTTCCTGGGGTTCTTGCCTGATGTGGGAAAGACCGCTTATGTTTGGGTGGGTGGGTGGAATTGAATCCGAACCCTCACCTGATCTGGGATCCAGGGGCCGAGGAATTTCCAATTTTGAAAGTTCCGGTTCCGGGGTGTGACCCGATAACCCTGGCCCGCTGCCTGACTCTAAGTTCAGGGATTGGGTGTTGTCCTCCCGCGAACGGGCGTCCGGCTCAGAGAGCTCGGGAATCCGGACATAGTTGGTCCTCAAGATGGAGGAAAGGTCACCGCATTGTTCCTCCACCACTGCAATATGATGGGTGACTGGCGGAG
The DNA here is from genome assembly GCF_056163025.1 of Triticum urartu. NCBI lineage: Eukaryota > Viridiplantae > Streptophyta > Magnoliopsida > Poales > Poaceae > Triticum > Triticum urartu. Next base: position 176,888,581 of record NC_141879.1, read on the forward strand.
AGTTAATCTCCCTTTGATCGGGTTTAAGCCCAATCCGATCATAGTCCGTAGCGACTCCCAGGGCGGCGATGCGATCTAAGAGCTCGTTTAAGGAGGCGAGCTCTATTGGATCCATCTGTTCGGCGAGTGTCGGTTTGACGTGGAGGTTGTTTTCGATGACCCGAGAAGTCATCGTCGGCGCGACAGCCGAATAGGCGGTCATGATGAAACCGCCTAGCTGGAGAGTTTGGCCGACAGCCAAAGCTCCCTCGATAGTAGTACCGTCTTTAAAGACGAGACGAGACATCCTTCCTTCTGGCGACGGCGCAGAGGAACTCTCAATGAAAGCACCAATGTCGGTGTCAAAACCAGCGGATCTCGGGTAGGGGGTCCCGAACTGTGCGTCTAAGGCGGATGGTAACAGGAGGCAGGGGACACAAGGTTTTACCCAGGTTCGGGCCCTCTTGATGGAGGTAAAACCCTACGCCCTGCTTGATTAATATTGATGATATGAGTAGTACAAGAGTAGATCTACCACGAGATCGGAGAGGCTAAACCCTAGAAGCTAGCCTATGGTATGATTGTCTGTTGTCCTACGGACTAAAACCCTTCGGTTTATATAGACACCGGAGAGGGCTAGGGTTACACAAGGTCGGTTACAAAGGAGGAGATATACATATCCGTATTGCCTAGCTTGCCTTCCATGCCAAGTAGAGTCCCATCCGGACACGAGACGAAGTCTTCAATCTTGTATCTTCACAGTCCAACAGTCCAGCCGAAGGATATAGTCCGGCTGTCCGGAGACCCCCTAATCCAGGACTCCCTCAGCGACCTTGGGACGAGACCCGGCACGAGCGCGGGTGTACTCTAGGTCAAACCCGACCACCTTGTACTTCTCCTCGGCAAGCAACAGCTCCATGATGTGGATGGAGTGCTCCACCTAGACCGGGTTGTTGGTGTACACCACCGAGAGGTCCATGAACCTTCTGTGGGTGTCCACCACAACACGCATGGTGAACTGCTGCTCATCGTCGGCAGCCGCTCGGAGCGCCATTGGAGCCGCACAGGATACCCTCTAAGAATTTCTCATGGTGGGTGTGCTTCTTGCAATGGTAGGGCGCGATTGAAAGGTTGGCCGCTGTAATAAATGGGGGTCGGCCAGCCTGTAATTGTCACATCTTGTCACGATGTTCATAGTGAAGGATTCTAGTGCACGCTTGACAACACCGCACCGCATGCGTGGGCTCGAAGAGGAGACAAATGTATCATCGGTGAGCCTGTTCCCGCGCTACCATGCAGTTTACCGCGCAAGGTTCCCGCTCGTTGATAACCCACAAGTATAGGGGATCAATTGTAGCCTCTTTCGATAAGTAAGAGTGTCGAACCCAACGAGGAGCTAAAGGTAGACCAAATATTCCCTCAAGTTCTATCGACCACCGATACAACTCTACGCACACTTGACGTTCGCTTTATCGGAAACAAGTATGAAACTAGAAGTACTTTGTAGGTGTTGTTGGATAGGTATGCAAGATAATAAAGAACAAGTAAATATAAAGTAGGGGATGTTTAGATGAAGACACAACTAAATTAGTTTTAGTAAAGAGCTTTTGTCAACAAGAAGGTTATTTGTCCCTAGGCAATCGATAACTAGACCGGTAATCATTATTGCAATTTTATTTGAGGGAGAGGCATAAGCTAACATACTTTCTCTACTTGGATCATATGCACTTATGATTGGAACTCTAGCAAGCATCCGCAACTACTAAAGATTCATTAAGGTAAAACCCAACCATAGCATTAAAGCATCAAGTCCCCTTTATCCCATACGCAAACAACCTACTTACTCGGGTCTGTGCTTCTGTCACTCACGCCATCCACCATAAGCAAATCATAAGCATATTGCAAACCCTACAGCGGGAATCCCTCATGCTTGCGCGACACGGAGAGCACCATAGGACAGCACCAATAATAAAACATACAACTCAAACCAATCACAATCATCAAATAGCCATTAGGACAAAATAGATCTACTCAAACATCATAGGATAGCCATACATCATTGGGAAATAATATATAGCGTTGAGCACCATGTTTAAGTAGAGATTACAGCGGGTAAGAGAGAGGTTACACCGCTGCATAGAGGGGGGAAGAGTTGGTGATGATGGCGGTGAAGTTGTTGGTGAAGATCGCGGTGATGATGATGGCCCTCGGTGGCACTCCAGTGTCACCGGAAGCGAGGGGGAGAGAGCCCCCTCCTTCTTCTTCTTCCTTGACCTCCTCCCTAGATGGGAGAAGGGTTTCCCCTCTGGTCCATGGCCTCCATGGCGTGGGAGGGGCGAGAGCCCCTCCGAGATTGGATCTATCTCTCTGTCTCTCTCTGTTTCTGCGTTCTATTCTGGCTCTATTTCACCGTTTCGTGTATATATGGAGATCCGTAACTCCGATTGGCCTGAAACCTTCGCCGTGATTTTTCTCTCCAAAAATTAGCTTTCTTGCGGCAAAAGAAGAGCGTCAACTGCCTTACGGGTGGCTCACGAGGGTAGGGGGCGCGCCCAGGGGGGTCAGGCGCGCCCCCCTACCTCGTGACCACCTCGGGCACCGTCTCGCGTGGATTTTTCTTCCAGATTTTTCCAAATATTCCAAAAATAAGCTCCATCCGTTTTTATCCCGTTTGGATTCCGTTTGGTATGGATATTCTGCGAAACATAAAACATGCAACAAACAGGAACTGGCACTGGGCACTGGATCAATATGTTAGTCCCAAAAATAATATAAAAAGTTGCCAAAAAGTATATGAAAGTTGAATAATATTGGCATGGAACAATAAAAAATTATAGATACGACGGAGACGTATCACTCGGCTAGTTTGGCCACGCGTCGGCTAGAAGAGGGACAAATCGTGGGCGTTTATTGGCAACAAGCTTTGTAGAAACTAAGTGTGTGGAATGACTTCGGTCATAAGTTTACCCGTGGGTGATAAGGTCAAAGTTACACAAAAGGGTGATGATGGACACTCGAGTGCGATAATTAATTCTGCGCTCTACAGGGCACACGGTGGAAGAAACCAACTGTGTGCAATAATGTCGAAGATCGCAGTCAAGTTAGCTATACAGATCGTGTGCTGTGAGATCGACAAGGTAAAGAAATTCGAGAATGGTTAAGAAAATCTAAGACCATTGCATATTAAGGTAAAAATAATGCTACCAATATACGAGTCTCATACGATGCCATTTCAACGATTGTACCACAAAAGCTCGAAATATTACAATGTTCAAATTCCAGAGTTATATTGCTCAAATTTGAAGATTACAAGGTTCAAACTGATATTAGAATGAAATTCAGCTCATCAGCTGCAAACGCTCGCGCTGATCCGCTGAACATGGATATCAGAGAGGTTCAAACTAATATTACCACTTCTAAGTCTGGTTTTGAAACCTCACAATTTTTGCAAAGGGGTCAGCCACTGAGAAGTCATGTATGGGGTTGACACGATGACTTCCGATTACTCTGTCATCTGAAGTTCCAAAATGAAATTCAGGATTTTTGGAGCCTATTCCATTCTGCCGCAGGCGCCGGCACTGATCAACAAACCATTCATTTTTGTGAAATAAATGTAGGGCAAACCTCATTTCCTTCAGCACCCTTGCTCTGAGAACAAAGAACCTGGCGAATATAATCTCCGGTAAGGTCCCTCGATAGGAGTTCAAAGTAATTTATGAGAGATGCAGATCTAGGCATTCGACGTGATTGTTATATTATATCATATTATCCACCACTAGGCCTAATCTTATCTGCAAAAGAAGAAAACGTGTAAGTGCCTACATGCAGTTTTGAACATTACTACAGGCCTATTTGGTTTGCAGGATTTGTAAAATGCACTAACATGCCATCTTCGATCTGACATGATTAACATGGGCATTTGATTACATTCTAGAAAAATGTAGCCTTCTTCACAAGAGGTTGGAGTGGATGAAAAGTTCCCTAAGAAAACTAGTACAGATGAATCCAAAGGAGAAATTCTTATTGATTGTAACCATATGGATCAAGCAACCAATATGGGGGGGGTGGAACATGTATGTACTGAAATCCTCCAAAAGAATCCTTCAGAAATCGTAGTACATTGTCATTGTAAACTTGTAAAAAGGTGTCACAAATTGAACTCCCTTATGGTTAACATTTAACAGGAAAGGAACATCACCTCGATATATAGCTTCTCCAGGAACGAAAAGCATCTCAGGAAACTGACAACTTGCTCCAGGTTGGGGCCGATAGATTCTAGTGCCAAGACCTTCACTGTGCGCAGTTTCAGGGTCAAGCTTGTCAGAATCATTTTCTGAATGACAGACGAACAAACTTCTTCAAAATTAGAAATAATGTTAATTTTTAGAAGGAGAGGTAGAAGGCAGCTGTTGTACCTGAACGGGTGTGGATCCAATAACAAGTTCGGAGTATTTGTCAGACGAGTAGCCCACCATTGTCAATTTCGTCATAGAAATGACATTGATTCTTGTTGGACCTTCTTGATAAACTACAAGTAATCTCTCAAGTGTAGGTGTGTCCTCAATGACCATACCGTGGTACACATCTTGTGATGTCTTCCTGTTGCACCAGCAACACGCATAAATAGTCTGGAGAGTCATGGAGGTGATGTGGAAGATACACAACCCATTGATCGCCTAAAGACGAATCGAGTGCAGTACAACCACGGAGTAGGCGCTCCATGTCACCGTTTTGAGAGGCAGGCGGCGATGAGCTCGAGGTGCTTCAGTCATGGTAGAATAAGAGCGGGTGCATCATTGAGGGGGGATGGCAGTGTCATGGATCTAAGACTGACAGTAGAATGGGGGGTAGGTATGAGGAGGCAAGATCCTAGCTATGGAGTAGTTGTACACACGAGTTTTACGAGTTTAGGCCCTTCTCGGAGGAAGTAACAGCCCTACGTCTCGGTGCCCTGAGGCAGTCGATTGGATTATGTGTGTGTGAGAGAGTTTACAAAAGATGCGAACCCTTGTCCCAAAGGAGGTGGTGGCTTATATAGAGTGCGCCAGGACCCCTGCTCCCCTCCGTTACACAGGGTTCAATGTACATTAAGAGGAGAATGTTACTGGTAACGCTAGACATTAAGTGCTTTAAATTACAATTAAGCCTATAAGTAAATGTTTGACCATTGTTGGTGCAGAGTGGCTTTAGACCTTCTGCTCGTCGAGTGGCTTCTGCGACGGTCGAGTGACATTGATTCTTCCGAGTGGAACGTCTCTGGTCGAGTGGATGATGGTACCCTTTGAATGATTCTGGCTTTAGGGTGATGTCCTAGGGGAAGGTGTCTAGGTCAGGCCTATGACCCTACCCTAGGTACATAGCTTCATCATTATCCCCCGAATGGTTCAGGGTCTGAGTGGAGAAGGAGTTGATAACCTCTCCGATTCAGCTTTTGCGCTTCGGAAATGTCTTGTACAGAGGTCGAATGAACAATCATGATGACTTCAACTGCTTGTTCCGTCGCCTTGATCCATTCTTGGTTTTGTCGAGTGAATTTTCATTGTTGAGCTTCGAGTGTTGATATGGAAAAAATCTTCCGTCTGACGGGTTGCTCTGCTGTCTGCGGATTTCACGGGATTCAAATTTTGGGAAGCGCGCCGGACAGGGGAGGCCGCAGTAATTGGGACGGATTAGGCAGACCGCCTCGATCTCCGCCACCTTTTTCGCCACGTATCGCGCACGCGACTGTTGTGGGATTTGATCGGATCGCCTGGGCCCATGAGCCAGCCACTCGAAAATGCCCTCATATAAGGCGTTGGACGGGGTTTTTTGCATAGTGTGTTCTCATTGTTCCCCTTCCTCCTCTGTTTTCTCCACCGCATCTGCCTCTGCTCTCGGCGTCGTCGCCCTGCTTGAACTTGATCCGCTGCCATGGGGAAGGAGAAGACGGTGGCGTTGGAGCGTGCGAAGAAGGCGATGACGAAGGCGAAAGGGAAGAGGACCAGCCGGGGCGGGTCTTCGTCGAGGTCCGGCCTGCCGCCTGGCTGGATCCAGGGCGACTGGATCCGCTCGACAATCAGCCAAGATGATATCGATGACTTGGTTGAGGGGGGACTGATCCCCCACGAATCGGCGCGGCTCCCGGGGAACAAAACCGAGCCGCAGCCGCAAGAGGGTGAGTGCGTTCTCCTTGCCACTCATGTCGACCGCGGGTTTTCTTTGCCTCCCCATCCTTTTTTCCGAGGTTTCTTGAACTTCTTTGGGGCTCAACTCCACCACTTTTCTCCAAACACCATTGTGTACCTTGCCGCTTTCCTGTCCATGTGCGAGAACTTCTTGGGTTGTCGACCACACTAGGGTCTCTTCAAGCACATATTCACGTGTCACTCTCAGACGGTCAAGAAGGCCAACCCGAGTGACGAGAGGACGCATGTGATACAGATGTGCGGGGGTCTTGGAATTCAGATGAGGAACAAAAGCACTTTCCCAACTATGATCCTTCCCGACTCGGTCCGGGGTTGGGAGTCGACCTGGTTCTACTGCAAGGACCAGCCGACTCTGGGCCAGTCGACTGGACTTCCCCCCTTTTCCATGGCTCGAGTGGAGAAGCCCTCCACCTTGAAGAGTGATCCCAGAGGAGAAGGTGCAGGTGAAGGTGTTGGTCGAGCGTGTTCTCCAACTCGTCCGCGATGGAGTGACCGGTATGGACCTGCTGGAGGTCTTCCTTAGTCATCGTATCCAACCTCTCCAAGCTCATGACCATCCGATGTGGATGTACTCGGAACTCAAGGATTCCACTCGGATCCACCCGGAGGATGTCAGTGAGGACACGGTGGAGCAGTGGCTGAGAGGCATTACTGGCAACAAGGATAACCCCCGGGGGTCCAGGAGGGTGGTTCCATTCGATCATTTGCGCCAGCCGGAACAGGTAAGATTCTGCATTGTCGAGTGTCTTCTTGATTTACCATGTAACATCTTCTTGACGGCCGACTGTCTTTCTTTTGTTCTTTGTCTTTTAGGCTCTTGTTGATATGTACTCAATGCCCAATGGAGTGCAGGAGCAAGATGTCGAGGGAGAGGCGAGCGGGGGCGAGAGTGGAGAGTGGCACTCAGATGCAGAGGAAAACGAGGAGAGCGACGACCCGAGTGATGAAGAAGAGGTCGACTCGCCTCCTTGCAGAGAAAGGAGGTCCAAGCACGCTCACGACCTGGTGGCCGCACCAACTGGGCAGTCTTCAAAGCGCCCTCGGATGTCTTCTCCAGTGCCGACCAAGAAGGTATCGAAATAGCCCAAGACTGCGCCGCCTCCAGTGCCGAAACCACCGAAGGCCACATCTTCCAAACCTCCGAAGGCTTTGCCAAAATCAAAGTGGTCATTCCCACAGTCTCTGGGTAACAATCTGGCCTGATCCTTTGGTTGACTTGGGTAACAGACGTAACCGACTGAATGTTGATATTTGCAGTGCTGCCACTTCTGGAACTTCCACCCACCAGTACCGAGACGAGGAGATGGAAGACGCGGTTACCTCCAACCCAGGTACAATTCTCGTGATCTTGTTCTTGATTATTTGGTCGATTAAATTCTGGTGATTTACTTGGGGTCGACTGATTTCTTTGCAGCCCCACTCAATGTTATTGAGCTTCCGGATGACGATGAAGACGTGATACCGAGGCCCAGAAGGAGCAAGAAAGTAGCAGCTGGCAAGATATCCCAGTCGGAACTAGCGACAAAACCAACAGTCCAGCAGCCTGAAGATGCAGGTAGAGCCTCTGTAACTTTTGTTGTCCCAGTGTCGAGTGAACGCCCCGCACCGTCGACTGTACTAGTGTTTTCTTTAGTCATCCAACCTCATGCCTCAGTGCCCCAAGCTGCTGCATATGGACCGTCTGTCCCCTTTTTCACCACCTATCATGTTCCGGAAAGCCAATCGGACGCCACTGCAGAGGCTATCCGTCAAGCTGGCGTAATGATGGAGTGGATGAAGGCGGTGCATGACAATAGCCAGGCTGCTTATGACGCCAGCGCGGCTCTCCGAGCCAATGTCTAGGTAAGTTGACTTCCGATTGAACTTGTTCTATTAGGATATACTACCTGAATATTTTCCTTCGTACAATCTCTTGTTGTCTGCTTCGAATCTGTACACCCACTGGGTGTTTTGTTGTCTTTAGTATTTGCACTCTTCCACTCGGTCTGGTTGAATGGGATCTGAACCAGTGGGGTCACGCTAAGTGCATCCACTGGTGGGTGTAGTCCCCGAGACTACAGTTGACTGCGGGCAGTCGGCTGGGGTCTAAGCGCTTCTTTCTCTTTCCTTTCTTCCACTCGACCTAGGCGGAGCATGCCGAGTGGGATCTGAACCAGTGGGGGCACGCCAAGTGCACCAATTGGGTGTAGTCCCCGAGACCGCGGTTGGCTGCTGGCAGTCGGCCTGGGTCTGAGTACTTCTTTTTTTTCTCTTTCTTCCACTCGACCTGGGCGGAGCATGCCGAGTGGGATCTGAACCAGTGGGGGACGCCAAGTGCACCCACTGGGTGTAGTCCCCGAGACCGCGGTTGGCTGCTGGTAGTTGGCCGGGGTCTGAGTACTTTTTTTACTCGACCTGGGCGGACCGACCGAGTGGAATCTGAACCAGTGGGGGCACGCCAAGTGCACCCACTGGGTGTAGTCCCCGAGACCGCAGTCGACTGCTGGCAGTCGGTTGGGGTCTGAGTAAACTTTGAAGTTTTATTCACTCAGAAGTAAATAATCTTTGATCTTGTCGATTGATATGTCTTTTACTCTCTGCAGAAATCTTGCACTCTCATTTCCATGTTCGCCGAATTTGAGGAGCAGCAGAGGCAGCTCAACCTTGACCTGGAGCTGGCCCAACAAAACTTGAAGAAGGCTCAAGATGAAGTTGCCGGTATGGAAGGTAACTACCTGTCGACTGCTCATGTCGATCGTCTTTTAAATTATCCCTTCGATCTTTTGTTTGATCTAAATGCTTATTTTGCAGAGAAAATGAGGTTGGCTCTGGAGAAGAAGGACTTGGACCTTGCAGCTGCACAGAAGGAGGCTCAAGAGAAGACTACCCTTGCTGACAAGAAGCTGACTTCAGTCGGAGCGCTGGAAGAGGAAGTAAGCAAGCTGAAGTCCTCTCTCACTGAATCCAACCGAGAGGCGACTCGTCTGAAGAAGGATAAGGTGGCTCTGAACGAGAAGCTGGAATCCATGGCTTGTAAGAGAAATGACTTGGAAGCTTATCTGAGAACCCTCACCAAGAAGCTCTTTCTTATGCTCGAAGGTACCCCTTTTAATCCGACTGCTTTACTGTTTGCAAGTTAGTCCTGTCCAGTCGACTCACTAACTCCTTGACTGCAGAATTCTGCCAAAACTTTGACGAGGAGACTCGACGGATCGAGACGGGTTTGGACCCTATCGTTTCTCCAGTCGGCGACGAGGCTGCCATGAATGTGCTTCGACTGGAATCCCGCATCGCCAGTGTTACAAGTTATCTTGCTTGTCTGAAGGGGGAAGTTTCACGCATCGACTCATCGCTCTGGCCAAGGGCGACGCTTCAAAATGATCTCGAGTCTCTGATGGCTCGACTCAACGAGGTCCCCGGTCGAGTGCAGGAATGGAAGAAGTCCTCTCCCCGATGCGGTGCTGATGTGGCTCTGTCACTGGTAAGAGTCCAGTGCAAGGAGGCCCGCGAAGATAAGCTGGCGGCGATCAAGGTCTCTAACACCAAAAGGCATGACTTCCAGTCCTTCATGGAGACTTTCATTGCTGCTGCCACTCGGATCGCTGATGGAATTGACTTGGACGAATTCGTCGAGCCTGCGAGCCCTCCTCCTGCCGAATGAACAAACTTGAGATTTAAACTTGCCTTAAATTTGCCTCGGAATGCCGAGTGGTTTCTGTAACTGTTAAACTCCTTCGGGCCCGATGCCCGAGTACTTTTATCTTCGTTTTGCAACTCTTGAGACTTTATCCGATCTTGGTCTATCTTCTGCATATTCTTGCATTCGTCTTCGAGTAGAACTTGTACTTCACTCGGAATATCCTTCGAGATGCAACTCTGAAGGAGATATCCCAGCTGACCCGCACCTCGCCGTCCTTGCGGATAAGGATGGAGCGCAAATTGTATTTGTGGCATAGCTCCGAGGAGAGGGTTGCGGTCGACCTGCATCTCGTCGTCCTTGCGGATAGGGATGGAGCGGACATTGTACTTGTAGCGCAGCTCCGTGGGAGGATTGCAGTCGACCTGCACTTCGTCATCCTTGCGGACAAGGGTGGTTTTGAAACTTAGGCGAGTACTAGACTGCAGCTAAGCCCCCGAGTGTGAGGTTTGCTCATCACTCGGTAGGATTTTTTGAAACTTAGGCGAGTACCGGACTGCAGCTAAGCCTCCGAGTATGAGGTTTGCTCTTCACTCGGTAGGATTTTTGAAACTTAGGCAAGTACTGGACTGCAGCTAAGCCTCCGAGTGTGAGGTTTGCTCACCACTCGGTAGGATTTTTTGAAACTTAGGCAGGTACTGGACTGCAGCTAAGCCCCCGAGTGAGAGACTTGCTCATCACTCGATAGGATTTTTTTGAAACTTAGGCGAGTATTGGACTTCAGCTAAGCCCCCGAGTGAGAGACTTGCTCATCACTCGGTAGGATTTTTTTGAAACTTAGGCGAGTACTGGACTGCAGCTAAGCCCCCGAGTGAGAGACTTGCTCATCACTCGGTAGGATTTTTTGAAACTTAGGTGAGTACTGGACTGCAGCTAAGCCCCCGAGTGAGAGACTTGCTCATCACTTGGTAGGATTTTTGAAACTTAGGCGAGTACTGGACTGCAGCTAAGCCCCCGAGTGAGAGACTTGCTCATCACTCGGTAGGATTTTTTTTGAAACTTAGGCGAGTACTGGACTGCAGCTAAGCCCCCGAGTGAGAGACTTGCTCATCACTCGGTAGGATTTTTTGAAACTTAGGCGAGTACTGGACTGCAGCTAAGCCCTTGAGTGAGAGACTTGCTCATCACTTGGTAGGATTTTTTTTTGAAACTTAGGCGAGTACTGGACTGCAGCTAAGCCCCCCGAGTGAGAGACTTGCTCATCACTCGGTAGGATTTTTTGAAACTTAGGCGAGTACTGAACTGCAACTAAGCCCCCGAGTGAGAGACTTGCTCATCACTCGGTAGGAATTTTTGAAACTTAGGCGAGTACTGGACTGCAGCTAAGCCCCCGAGTGAGAGACTTGCTCATCACTCGGTAGGATTTTTTGAAACTTGGGAGAGTACTGGACTGCAGCTAAGCCCCCGAGTGAGAGACTTGCTCATCACCCGGTAGGATTTTTTTTGAAACTTAGGCGAGTACTGCACTGCAGCTAAGCCCCCGAGTGAGAGACTTTCTCATCACTCAGTAGGATTTTTTGAAACTTAGGCGAGTACTGGACTGCAGCTAAGCCCTCAAGTGAGAGACTTGCTCATCACTCGGTAGGATTTTTTGAAACTTAGGCGAGTACTGGACTGCAGCTAAGCCCCTGAGTGAGAGACTTGCTCATCACTCGGTAGGATTTTTGAAACTTAGGCGAAACGGGTTCGTGGCAAAGCCTCCGAGTGAGAGGTTTGCTCATCACTCGGTAGGATTTTTTCAACTTAGGCGAAACGGGTTCGCAGCTAAGCCACCCGCTGGGGGATTTCAGAAACATACATAAACAATCAACAATCTTTTTAGAAGACTGTAAAACTCTTGTCTTTGACGAACAAAATGCAAAGGTGTTTTTTATTACATCTCAGCAGACTGAGTGTTTAAGTATAAAAGGGGCAGAGAAGCTCCGCATTCCAGGCACGCGGCTCGTCTTTCTTGTGCTCGACGTCGTAAAGGTGGTATGCTCCGTTGTGGAGCACTCTGGTGACCACGAAGGGGCCTTCCCAAGAGGGAGCAAGCTTGTGTGGTTTCTGCTGATCCACTCGGAGAACTAAGTCTCCCTCTTGAAATGCTCGACCCCTCACATTTCTGGCATGGAATCAACGCAGATCTTGTTGATAGATGGTTGATTGGATCAAGGCCATCTCTCTTTCTTCTTCAAGGAGGTCAACTGCATCCTGTCGTGCTTGTTCTGCTTCTTCCTCTGTGAAAAGCTCGACTCGAGGTGCATTGTGGAGCAAGTCGTTCGGAAGTACCGCTTCGGCTCCATAAACCAAGAAAAACAGGGTTCTGCCAGTCGACCGATTGGGAGTTGTCCTCAATCCCCATAATACTGATGGAAGTTCGTCGACCCAGGCTCCTGCTGCATGTTTGAGGTCCCGCATCAGTCAAGGTTTCAGTCCTTTGAGAATCAAACCATTTGCCATTTCAGCCTGTCCATTCGACTGGGGGTGAGCGACCAAGGCATAGTCGACTCGAGTACCTTGTGAAGCACAAAAAGTCCTGAACTCATCAGAATCAAAGTTTGATCTGTTATCAGTGATGATGCTGTGGGGAACACCATATCTGAATGTTATCTCTCTGATGAAGCTGATAGCAGTACTGGCGTCAAGGTTCTTGATAGGCTTGGCTTCAATCCACTTGGTGAACTTGTCGACTGCTACAAGCACATGAGTGAAACCACTCCTGCCAGTCCTCAAAGGTCCAACCATATCCAATCCCCAAACAACAAAAGGCCAGACGAGCGGAATGGTCTTCAGGGCTGACGTAGGCTTGTGAGACATGTTGGAGTAAAACTGGCAACCTTCACATTTGTCGACTATTTCTTGTGCCATCTCATTTGCTCGAGGCCAGTAAAATCCCGCTCAGTATGCTTTGGCCACAATGGTCCGAGAGGACGCATGGTGACCACAGGTCCCCGAGTGGATATCATTGAGGATCACTCGACCTTCTTTAGGTGTTATGCATTTCTGGCAAACTCCAGTCACACTTTCTCTGAACAACTGTCCTCTTATCACAATGAAGGCCTTGGATCGACGGACAATCTGTCGAGCCTCTTCTTCATCTTCTGGGAGTTCTCTTCTAAGAATGTATGCGATATATGGTATTGTCTAATCGGGGGTGATGACCAGAACTTCCATGATCAAGTCGACCACGGCTGGAATCTCGATTTCAGTCGGATCAGTGGCACTCTTCGGCTGTGGGGGCTCTTCAGTGAAGGGATCTTCTTGAACTGAAGGTGCATGAATATGCTCTAGGAACACATTACTGGGAATGACTTCTCTCTTGGAGCCTATCTTTGCCAGATCATCGGCTGCTTGATTTTTCAGTCAAGGGATGTGATGGAGCTCTAACCCCTCAAACCTATTTTCTATCTTTCTTACTTCATTGCAATAACCAGTCATGGCTGGGCTTCTGACGTCCCACTCCTTCATCACCTGATTGACTACTAAATCTGAGTCGCCATAGACCATGAGGCGACGGACGCCGAGTGAAACGGCCATACGCAACCCATACAGAAGTGCCTCATATTCGGCCTCATTGTTGGAGGAGTCAAAGTGAATCTGGAGAACATAACTGAGTTTGTCACCATGGGGGAGACCAACACCACTCTAGCACCTGAACCATTCAGCATCTTGGACCCATCGAAGAACATGGTCCAATACTCCGAGTGAATTTGGGCCAAAAGTTGCTGTTCGATCCACTCGATGAGGAAATAAGCTATTGCTTGGGACTTAATAGCCTTTTTTGCTTCAAACTTGATATCCAGGGAAGGAGTTCAATCGCCCACTTTGCCACTCGACCAGTTGCATCTCTGTTGTTGAAAATCTCTGATAATGGAGCGTCGCTGACGACTGTAATGGAATGATCAGAGAAATAGTGTGCAACCTTCTTTGTGATCATGTAAATTCCATAAACAAGCTTCTGATAGTGGGGATATCTTTGCTTTGATGGAGTCAGAACTTCAGAAACGTAATACACCGGGCGCTGAACTTTATAAGTTTTTCCTTCTTCTTCCCGCTCGACCGTGAGTACTGTACTGACAACTTGTCCAGTGGCTGCAATGTAAAGCAGTAAAGGCTCTTTGCTGATTGGTGCAGCAAGCACCGGCTGGGTGGAAAGCAGGGCTTTGAGCTCTACAAACGCTGCATCAGCTTCGGGAGTTCATTAGTCGGAAAAGAGGCAGTGCCTTTTCACCAAGACGAGAAATGAATCGACTCAGGGCGGCCAAACAACCGGTAAGCTTTTGGACATCATGCACACGCACAGGGCGTTTCATCCGAAGAATGGCACCAACTTTCTCTGGGTTAGCGTCGATCCCTCGTTCGAAAACGAGGAAATGGAGTAACTTTCCGCCAGGAATTCCGAATGTGCACTTTGATGGATTAAGCTTGATATCATACTTTCTGAGGTTGGCAAAGGTTTCAGCAAGGTCAGCCAGCAGGTCGGAACCTTTACCCGACTTGACTACAGTGTCATCCATGTATGCTTCCACATTCCGATTGATTTGAGTGAGCAGACACTTCTGAATCATCCTCATGAATGTGGCTCCAGTGTTCTTCAGGCCGAATGGCATAGTGACATAACAGAAACATCTGAATGGAGTGATGAAAGTCGTTTTTATCTCATCGGGTCCATACAGTCGGATCTGATGGTACCCGGAATAGGCGTCCAAGAAGGACAAACGCTCACACCCCGCAGTTGAGTCGACAATTTGGTCGATGCGGGGAAGAGGAAAATGATCTTTCGGGTAGGCCCGATTGATATGCTTGAAGTCAATGCACATGCGAAGTGAATCATCCTTCTTGGGGACCATGACAACATTGGCGAGCCACTTGGAGTGGTAAATCTCTCGGATGAACTCTGCTGCCAGGAGCCGAGCCACTTCCTCGCCAATTGCTTTTCTCTTCTGGACAGCGAACCGTCGGAGATATTCCTTGACTGGTTTTACTTTCGGGTCGAATCGCAAACGATGCTCAGCCAGTCCCCTAGGTACACCCGACATGTCAGAAGGTTTCCATGCAAAGATGTCCCAGTTCTGACAGAGAAACTGGATGAGCGCTTCTTCCTATTTGCTGTCAAGTGTTGATGAGATATGGGTCGGATCATCATTGGGATCGGTCGGGTGGATATGAATCGTCTTTGTTTCCCCTGACGACTGAAATGCGAACTCTGTGGCAGGCTTCTTGGCTCGCAGCAAATCACTCGGATCCGCATTTTTCCGGTACTCTTGCAGTTCCACTACTGCCATCTGTGCATCGGCAATTTTTGAGCCCTTCTGGAAGCACTCTTCTGCGTTTTGCCGATTGCCAGTGACAGTGATTACTCCTTTGGGGCCAGGCATCTTCAATTTGAGATACACGTAACATGGCCGAGCCATAAAGCGTGCATAAGCGGGTCTCCCCAGAATGGCATGGTAAGCACTCTTAAAATCCACTACCTCAAACATCAACTTTTCCTTGCGGTAATTCTTGGAATCACCGAAAACCACATCAAGTGCGATCTGGCTGAGTGACTGAGCCTTCTTGCCAGGTATAACACCGTGGAAACTCATGTTGCTTTCACTAAGCTTGGACATCGGAATGCCCATTCCCTTCAAGGTTTCGGCATAAAGGATATTCAAGCCACTGCCACCATCCATCAGCACTTTAGTCAGTCGAGTGCCTTCGACTACTGGGTCGACCACCAGTACTTGCCTCCTAGGGGTGGCTATATGCGCTGGGTGGTCCGAGTAGTCGAATGTGATGGCAGTCTGGAACCACTTCAGATAACTGGGTGTTGCCGGAGCAATCATGTTCACCTCCCTGTTAATAACCTTCAATCGACCTTTGCTTTCAACATCAGAAAAAATCATCAGCGTGGAATTGACATTGGGAAAACCGTCATCATCTCCTTCCCTATCATGACCTCTGTCCGACTCCTTTTCCTTTTCCTTGGGTTGCTTTTCTCGGAACTGCTGGATCAGGAAACGACACTGTCGAGTGGTGTGTTTAGGGTAAATGATGTTCCCCTCTTCATCTTTCTTGGTATGAATATGGCACGGTAAATCCAACACATCATTCCCATCTTTATCCTTAACTTTTTTGGGAGCCTAGGGTCCTTTGGGCTTTCCTTTGAACTTTCCTTGGGCAACAGCTAAAGCTTCACCAGGAGCAGCTGGTTCGGCCTTTCGCTTCTGTTTCCGACTGGAATTCCCTCCTCCTATTTCTTGGGTGACTGTTTTGTGTTTGCCACTCCGAAGTCGGTCTTCCTCTTCACCATTGGCATATTTGATGGCAATCTTCATCATCCGAGTTAGAGTCATATCTCCTGTCCGACCGGATTTCAGGTTCAACTCCCGATACTTAAGGCCTTCCTTGAAGGCACAAATTGCTTGGTGATCTGACACATTCTCCACTGTATGGTGCAACGTGATCCATCTCTGGATATAATCCCTCAAAGTTCCATTCGGTTTCTAGACACAACACTGCAATTCTGTCAACCCTGTCGGCCTTTTGCAAGTGCCTTCAAAGGTCCTAACAAACACTCGAGCAAGTTCCTCCCAACTGTATATGCTGCCAGGAGCCAACTGATTCAACCACGCTCTGGCAGAGCCCTCCAACATCAAGGGGAGGTTCTTCATGGCCACATCATCATTGCCACCACCAATCTGCACAGCCACTCGGTAATCCTCAAGCCACCGGTGAACTTGCTGACTCCAGTCGCCAACCTGAAGTTGGGAGGAATCACTGCTGCCCTGATGGCTCTGCTAAAACACTCGGGTCCTGAAACGTGCACCCTGCTTCCAGTCGGATGATCTCTATCGTGGCCTTCTCTGTGAGCTCTGTTCCTATCAACCAGACCTTGAACGAGGATAGACCTTGCATCAAAACCTGCTCTCTGGGGTCGATTGGAATTCTTCGTTCGCCGCTGTGGGGGCACCTGTCATCTTGCCGCCGAGGCACGTATGACCCACTCCTCGGAGGAGGCATGGGCACTCGATGACGGTCATCATGGTCGAGTCGATGATCGTACTGCTCACGGTTCCTGTACTGATCTTGCTGGTACCCACGTCCCTCACGCCGCGGAGGCGATCTCGGGCTATGGGCAGACTGGACAGTATCCGCCACCACAAACCTGCTATGAATCCTATTCCGCGACTGATATACTGCTGTATTCTGCTCTCTTGCTGCCCGGAGTAAAGCCCGGATCTGCATCAAACCTCGGCCAGCTTCTGACTGGGAAGGTTGAATTGACTCTGCTATTCGAGCTACAGCTGTGAGATTCTGGATTGGAGTTCGATATACCTGAGTCGGAGGCAGAAAAAGTTGTCGTCGACTGGACTCGGGAATCCGCTGCCGAGCACGCTCGTCGAGTGCATGCTGAAGGTTCTCTAGTCGAGGGTGCTCAGCCAAGTTGGCCAGGCGCGCCTCCTCCAAGGCCTGGGCCTCGGGGGTTTCTCCAATGATAGGAGTGTGAAGTGCATCCATATTGCGGCAATGAAGATCTTCCCTCCGCTGCGAAGAGAGGGGTTCGGGGCGGTACTCCTCGTGAGCATGCGACGGATCGCCACCGCCATCGTCACCGCCTTCACGGGTGAAGCCAGGAGGACTGCGTGGTCCATTGAGCATCAAGACTTCCGTCGCGGGTTCGCTGCTGTCACATTCGGACGCAGTCTCGACGGAGCCAGTCGACAGATCGAACAGGCTGTAGAGAGTTTCATCGGGCTCGATTGCCGCGATTTGTGGGGTGGCTGATTGGCGGGCCACCGCGTGCCTCACCCACCGCTGAAGCCGCGACCGACCGGATCGCTGGCGCCGGCGAACAACGGAGAGGGAGGTTGCCGTAGGAGCCAACTGATACGGAGTCGACGGTTGCCGAAGAAGGACACCGCGAACGCATGCACGGAAGTGCGTCGCCCCACGGACGGGGAGCGCCTCAACGTCGAGTGGAGCTTCGTGAAGCCAAGCGGAGTCGTCGGCGATGAAGACGAGCGCGCCGAGACGGATCTCGCGGCCTTCAGCCAATCCTCCGCCGGAAACCATGATGATGGGAATCGGAAGAATCGCAACTTCTCCAATAAACTGCTAAGACACCTGCCCCACGGTGGGCGCCAACTGTCATGGATCTAAGACTGACAGTAGAATGGGGGGGGGGTAGGTATGAGGAGGTAACATCCTAGCTATGGAGTAGTTGTACACACGAGTTTTACGAGTTCAGGCCCTTCTTAGAGGAAGTAACATCCCTACGTCTCGGTGCCCTAAGGCGGTCGATTGGATTATGTGTGTGTGTGTGTGAGTATACAAAAGATGCGAACCCTTGTCCCAAAGGAGGGGGTGGCTTATATAGAGTGCGCCAGGACCCCTGCTCCCCTCCGTTACACAGGGTTCAATGTACATTAAGAGGAGAACGTTATTGGTAACGCTAGCCATTAAGTGCTTTAAATGACAATTAAGCCTATAAGTAAATGTTCGACCGTTGTTTGTGCAGAGTGGCTTTAGACCTTCTACTCGTCGAGTGGCTTCTGCGACAGTCGAGTGACATTGATTTTCCGAGTGGAACGTCTCTGGTCGAGTGGATGATGGTACCCTTTGAATGATTCTGGCTTTAGGGTGATGTCCTAGGGGAAGTTGTCTAGGTTAGGCCTATGACCCTACCCTAGGTACATAGCTTCATCAGGAAGTTCCTGAACTTGGCGACGCGTAGCGTGGGTGCGAGGTGGAGTGCGAACATTGGCAGCGACCGCATATGCCCATCATCAAAAGTGAGCTCCTCAAGCTGATCTAGGGTGAGGGATCGGGACCACTCGTCAAGCTTGGCTTGGTCCTTGCCGTTGGAACAGAGCTTGCCCATTCTAAGGCCTTTGGTTGGGCCAAGGTGACTGCCAAGATCTTAGAGAACGCATCCAAGCTTTTGCGATAGCCATGGCAGAGCTCGTGGGTGTCGATGAGGTCGAGAGGGCTGGACTTCCATAGGGGGCGCCACCGCCGGGAAAGGACGATTGTCCGCGCCCCATATTTGATTGGGAGGAGGGAGATGATGACTGTCAACATATCACCGGGGAGGCTTCTAATGAAGTCTAGGCCTGTTGGAGTCGCTTGCGGTTCGAGCTCGCCCTGCCTCCGCTTGTTGGCAGCCCCATTCTCCACCACCGGAGTCTCCTTGTCAGCGGCGCTTTCTGATAGAAATGGGAGTACAGGAAATATTTAGTTAAAACAGGGCAATAAAAAGTGTATTGGTAATTAGAAGTTATTAGGTAGGAATATAGTAAGAAAAGGGAATAACATTTGGTTTCTTAAATACCACACAATTCATTTGACATTGCTGGGTAAGTCAACATGCAGATAGTTGAAAAGAAAACTTACTTCGAACAAAGTCTAGACGGATGATTTTGTTGGGGAAGTTAGCATATATCTCATGACCAGGCCCTTTTATGTGCAGTGCAATTTTAGTGCCAGCTTTCAATACATAAAACTTAGAAATTTCTTTCCAAAAGACAGTGCCAAAATAGGAGTCAGCATGTTCATCAAGTCTTACAGTAGCAACGATTGTAAATCCATGGTTTGTGTGCAGTATGACATCCGTGCAGTCTTGATCTATGTAAAGG
The DNA here is from genome assembly GCF_056163025.1 of Triticum urartu. NCBI lineage: Eukaryota > Viridiplantae > Streptophyta > Magnoliopsida > Poales > Poaceae > Triticum > Triticum urartu. Next base: position 176,908,023 of record NC_141879.1, read on the forward strand.
GAAAGATTGTGCACTACATAATCTGTTGCATAGCAAGGGATGCGCTGCAGAAAATGGTAGGATTATTAAAGAAAATATGGTAACATGCAAATATGGGCCCAAATTGAAAGAACTGTACATCAGTTGAAATCAAAGGACAAAAATCTATAATTAATCAGATAGGGTAAACATGATGTCATGGAAATATTAGTGTAATCGAAAGAAAAATACATCATTAATTTGCCTAATATAGAAAGAAGAGGGGAAAAATCTCCTTTGACGTATATGGTGCATGTGGCACCTTTTATCCAAATGTAGCAATATTGAGAATATGTTCAGGAAAGTAGGCCATGCCAACCGATTTAGGGTGAGATTGAACATACCGCGTGCGTCCTCAAGTTATCTGGTACGGTGAGATGGAATCTCTGGCGGAGGTCGCAAAGTCCTGATGTGTCGGCGCATTGTACATTCTATGAATGAAAGAAAACCCTCAAAACAGCTCGAATAAAAATGAATTCACGACGATTTCCATTGGGTGATTAAAGGAGGCAGATGAACTGGGATAAAATATGATATAATATCTCATTAAATTAGTTATCTTGTCGTCCATGAGAAAGAACCCTCAGTACGGTAGATTTCCCAACCGAGCGGAGCTGGGTCGACCACGAGCAGCCTCGAGAAAGTCGATGGAGATAGGCGGCGACAAGTGGAAGTGGCGAAATGCGATGGGCTTTGCCGGCAACCTGGCGGCGGTAGGCGTCGAGCTAAGTGTTTACCACCGTGATAGGCGGTGCCATAGCATAGACGTGAAGGAGCTTGTGCAGGTGTGAATGTGCGCTGGAGGGGGTGGCGGGCGGGGTGAGGGTTTTTGTGACATGGGGATGGTGAGGGTTTTCTTTTTTCTTTTTTGAATTGGGTGGTGAGGGTTTTCTATCCCACAAAGAATTTTGGAGGCGACGGTTTGCTAGAGCGAACCGTGTGTGATTGACACAACAGGCAAAATGAAATTCATTGCACATGGTTTTAATTTTGAGAACCGTGTCTGATTGACGTACTACATCCGTCCTGTTTTATTGGTCCCCCTTTGTAATTGTTACCAAATTTTGACCAAATATTTAACTAAGAAATGTTTATGCATGTCACCAAAAATTATATCATTGAACACTATGCTCAAATACCCATCCAACAATATAATTTTTGCTGACCTGCACTAACATTTTGTCAGTTAAACCTTTGGTCAAAATTTAACAAAAATTACAAAGGGGACCAATAAACCAAGACATAGGTAGATTCTATCAACCGAACTGGTTGCATCCATATCCCACGGTTAGACATAAGTAAACATAGATTAAACATACTCAGACATAGATAATAAGCGTACACGTACATAAACATAGTTCAACCATAAGTACATAGTTCAACCGTCATTAAGCATACTCAAGCATACGTAGTTCGATCCATCCCACATCTAATCTCACGTGTTGACATGATCCTGAAGCTTCTCCAGGTACTCGGCATACCCGCCGTGCGCCACCCTGCAAGAATACTTCTGCTTGAAGGAGCCAACGACCCATCCTCTTGCATGCGCCAGAACACTTAGATACGCGTCATGAAGCTTGTGATTGCAAAATGGGCATCGAGAGCCGCCGTTCCAGGTCCTAATACGCCTGTTATGCATTCCCGCGTAAAGCTCCCTCAGGATTTGCCTCTTGTACCTCCTCTGGACATCTTCATCCTCGCTGTCCACATCGTCAGACAGCACCTATACAAATAGTAAAACAAATTTGGCATCAAATCAATGATTACATGCCATGAAGTAGGATTAGGAATTTATGGCTATTTATTTATACATATCTAGAGATTATGGTTCGATTTTTAAGAACAGTCGTCTATGTATAGACCAATCTTGAAGAAAATAATGGCACAAACATATGTAGGTCATTCAAAATCAATTGTCAAGTCCTGGCTAGGAATTATTAGCGTGAGCACTAACCCTAATCGGATTACTAGCAGAAATCATTTGCATAGATGAAACAACTAATCACTTATCACTTGTACCATTCAAACAATCAATACACTACATGGACCTAACGAAACTTACTCAGATTTCATGGATTGGGAGAACATAACCATAGGATTTCTATTCCAAAAAGGGGGGCATGAGTAACCAGAGAAATCCTATGATCTATTTGACACATAAATGGGTATAGATGACTAACTAGCTGTCCGTCGTCGTCGGAGTCATCGCCAGAGTGGTCGTCGGAGTCATCGCCGGAGTGGTCGTCGGAGTCGTCGTCGGGGTCGTCACCAGAGTCAGTGTGGAACTCCGCCTCCGGCTGTGGAAGCTCAACGCTGTCGATGACGTTAGGGTGCAGCGGTAACTCGCCAGCGGTGATGGCAACCTCTGTCTCCATCTCCACGCCGTGCTCCGATGCTTTAGCAGCCCCGACGTCGCCACTCCCTTCGATGGGGCGCTTCGGCGGCATCCTCATACGCTGATGGCTTTGAAGACTGAGAGCGGCGTCGAGGATGTAAGTGGAGTGAGAGGATTGTGTGTGTGTGGCGAGGATGGGGGGTGCAGCCACTCGGGCACATCATTAATATGGAGTAGTGGGAGTTGTGGGAGAGAGGCGGGCGGAGGTCAAACCGATGGCTCGCCTCCCCAGTGAGCCTGCACACCAGACTGCTGGCATGCCTATCAAAGTTTCACACAGCTACTCGCACGCCTCCAGACGACACTACGCAGCAAGCACACCTCCATCAATTCACACACCTACACGCACGCCTCCCCGTCTACCTGCGCGGTGGACTGCTCGCATGCGTCCCATCAACTCACGCCTGCTTGCACGACACATGGGTCGCGCGGCGGCACGTATATTGTTTTTCTATTTGGATGATTAATGCTGCCGCTTTATTGCTTAACCAAAGCATGGCACGTATCCATTGTTGGTCTAACGCTCACGGTTCGAATAAATAATCTGTTTGGGATATTGGTTCCCAATTATTAATAATCTCCTGTTTGTAATTAGATAAAGATTACATCAAAACTGGTCTCAAATTTGACAAAAAAGTACAATGCCACTTTGTATTGGTGTCCATATGACAACACAATAAGTTTCATGAACTTCAAATAAGTTTTGGATGTACTAGAATTTAAAAATCAAGATTCTCAATGTTTGAAATTTGTTGCACGGGGAGTAAACATGCAACCAGTGAGACACATGTGTTTTTGCAATCCATTTAGGTGCACTGTCACGTGTGCATGTAGCTCAAATTTTATTTTTGCACATTATACCCGTAGAAAATCAATCAATTAATGTACTAAAACGTCTTAATGATCTCTGTGATTTTTTCGAAATTAAAATGTCCCTCGTTTGGTAACATATGTTCACCGCGGGATAATTTATTTAACATGCATCATAGTTGTGGTGGATTCGCGGTGTGTGTGGGTGTGTGCGTCTGGGGGTGGCGGATGGCTCGCAGTACACTACGAGTTGTGAGCCACCGTGTGGGTTGGCTGTTTTGTTAGGCAGGCCGGTGCCACATCAGAGTCGTGAAATCGTTATTTAAAACATTACACAACCCTTTCATACATACATGTTTTGGCCACATGCAGTCGATGTTTGTCCTACACGACACTCGATACTCGCGTGTGAAGCTTTCTGTGGGCCCGCGAGGTCGTCGTCCATCACTTTGACGAACAACCGGTAGTGAGGTTAATTTGACCAGCAAGGTAGAATCTTTTTTGTTTGTGTTATGGTGGTATATAGTATGCGTCGAAGAGGTGGGAGGGGACTAGCATATATACTATACGTACGCATCCGTGAACAAGTACACCTCACTCAGTGTCGGGACTTTTTGGTTTCCGAGGCACGTGCCACATCAAAATTGTGAAATTGGCTATTCAAACATCACACAACACCTCTTTGGGCCACATGCATGCACGCGGTGGTTATCCTAGCTAGGACACTCATGTGTAACACTTCCATCTGTGGGCCCATGAGGCCATCGTCGATGCATGCATGCATCACTTTGACCTACATCGAGAGAGGTTAATTAATTTCACCATTGATGAGGATTCTTTTGGGTTGTACATATTACGGCAGGAGCATATAGTATGCAGTGAAGAGGGGGGAAGGAGACCATCATATGTAGTACGCTTCATGAACCTCGCTCTGTGTGGGTGCATAGTTTATGGCTTTTGAGGCATGTGGCACATCAAAGTTGTGCATTTTGGGTAATCAACATATATATGTTTGTCCCACATGCAAAGCGGTGGTGGTTGTCCTCTCGCACCCACTTAAGCGGTTATCAGCGATATCGATGCTTTCCATCTGTGGTCCCGCTTGGTCCATCACTACTTTTTGCCTGACAACAAGAGAGGTTAATTTGACTTAGGAGGGATTATTTTTTTTCTTGTAATACAGTATATATATAGGTCATGCTCTGGGATGACATGCATGATACAGTTTGAGCACACACATGCATGTGTACGCATGAATCCCTCCCATCGAGCCGAAGTGGCTAGTACAACGACACATCATGAACCGATCTCACTCTGTGTGGGGAGCGAGTGTACGATTTTTGACGCACGCGTCACATCAATGTTGTGAAATGGTATTCGAACATGCATGCACACATCACCTCCATACATATGCATGTAGTGGTTGCCTTCAAATGGTACACTCCCCCACGTGGTTATCGGCGACAAGCCTATATATCCGTGGGCCCGCGTGGACATCCATGATCACCTTGACCAACAACAAGATAAGTTACCATGGCGGATTCTTCATTTGGTTCGTGTTATCATACTATAGGTCATGGTGAGATTCAAACCTTAAGTTTGAGCGCATATACTATGAACACATGCATGCATGAATCCCCGTCGTTGGCTTTAAGTGTGATGTAACATACATATGCATCGTCAACCTAAACCTTACTCAATGTGGGGATTTCTAATTCGAAATCACGGTGCCACATCAAAGTTGTTCCATTGTTACTCAAAAACACACATCTCCATACATATGTTTGGGCCACACACATGCAGTGGTTGTCTTCGAGGACTAGCTACTTGCGTGATTATTGGCGAGCTAGCCCATCTCCGGGCTTGCATGGACGGCCATCACTTTGACTAACAACAAGAGAGAGGTTGTACGACCAAGGTAGATTATTCTTGGTCTGTTTTATGATCCATCTTGGTGAGATATGCCTCTTTGGCCCGCCGACTGAAAGTGTGTGTGTGTGTGGGGGGGGGGGGCTACTTCGCACTTTGCTAGGTGAACCTCGATTGGGGGGGGGGCATGCATTCATAGCTAAGGATTCCCGTCATAGCGACACGAGGGGGGGCTGCTAGCTACTTCGCACTTTGCTAGGTGAACCTCGGTTGGGGGGGCATGCATTCATAGCTTAGGATTCCCTTCATGCCGACACAAGGGAGGGGGGCTGCTAGCTACTTCACACCTTGCTAGGGTGAACCTTGGTTGGGGGGCATGCATTCATAGCTTAGGATTCCCTTCGTGCCGACATGAGGGAGGGGGGCTGCTAGCTACTTCGCACTTTGCTAGGTGAACCTCGGTTAGGGGGGCATGCATTCATAGCTTAGGATTCCCTTCGTGCCGACACGAGGGAGGAGGGGGCTGCTAGCTACTTCGCACTTTGCTAGGTGAACCTCGGTTGGGGGGAGGTGCATGTATTCGTAGCTTAGGATTCCCTTCGTGCTGACACGATACACATAATAGGTAGGCCCATGAAGGGTCGAAATATCATAAATCATGGGGTCCACACAACATGTGGGTCCAGATAAATTTCATACAGACATACTATCCACTGGATGACCATCAAGTCACGCAGACGACAACAACCACTCGACCAACTCATTCCACTCGGAGCACCTGATCTCAGTCGAATATGCGAAGACCAGCAGTCGACAAGGCACTCGAAGCATCGACTTAGTAGTAGGCTGAGTTATGGCTTTAATGCCCCCACTTTGTAACATAGGAGGTGAGGGGGTGGCGCATTCTATATAAGCCACCCCCACCACTAGACTAAGGGCCTTTTTCCCTCCACCTCTCCCTCTTTCTGACCATTTAGCTTGAGGCATGGAGATTCGTTCTCCCCTCTCTCTCTCTCTCAAATACACCATGTAATCTCCGGATATACACTCAGATAAAACGAAGCCTCTTCGGAGCACGAGATGTAGGGCTGTTATCTCCATCGTGAGAGGCCCGAACTCACTAAAACCACCGTGTCACCCATTTGCATCTCGATAGATCATGCTTCGTTATCCTATACCTTATTATTGTCGGAATCGTTCCCACGACACACATGATTGTTATCTCCGTACCGTGTGCGATGTTTCTTGTTCCCAATCCCGCCTGCATCCCTAGAAAATATCTGCCCGCCTCGAGGGTTTTTTTGTTTCATAACACACGGTTGTTATCTCCGGACAGTGTGCGATGCACTATCATCAAAAATTTCAATAGCCCCGGCATTTCACTCGCGCGTAGTTAAATTTTCAGTACCCGCGTCATTTCCTCAAACACCCCCGCCCCCTCCACGCACACACACACACACCAAAACCTCCTCGGGCGTGCACACACACACGCACCCCCTCCCTCGCTCAAAACCCTAGCAAGGTCCCAGCCACCACTGCCGCAAGGCCTCCATTGTCAACATCTGTCGGTTTCCCCGTGCAGCTTACCCACCGATCTCCATACCCAGGCCACCCTGAGTTTCTTAGATGACACCTGCCAAACGCCCCCTTTCCCATAGATCCCCATCCCCATCCCCCACTCCAGAGCACCGCAGCCTAAGCCCGGCTATGCTTCCTGTCGTGGATTTGTCACGGCAGATGTCCTTAGCGTGAGGACTTAGTCGTGACGCCAACGCATCTGCGTGGTAGCTTGAGAGGGGTTGAGCGGAATCGAGAGACGCAACGCAAGACAAGGGTTTAGACAGCTTCGGGCCCCAGGAAATATCATCCGGTAACAACCCTACATGCTATTTGAGGCTAGATCTCATTATGATCATGAGGGAGTCGCCGTAAACCGGCTCTCCTCTTTGTGTCTAGCCCTAAGATTGTTTCTTCTTGCTTGTAGCTTCCCCTCTTTGGGGAGCCCTGCCCCTCCTTATATATGTTGAAGGGGTGGTTTACATGACTAGTCTTAGTTGGATTAGGATTACTCTATTACAAGTGGAGTCCTAGTATTGCTTCTTTTGTAAGGGAATATTCCTTGTGCTTTCCTCATAAACCGGCCCACCATTAAACGTGAACCGGCCTTCTGGGCCATGGGCCTCGTCATCCATCTGACCCGCCCGCCGGGTTACTAATGAACCGCCAAGACCGGGCGGGTAGCCCGTGAACCGCCAAGCTCCAGGCGGGTTACAAGTGAGTCGTCCAGTCCGGCCGGGTTATACTTCCGGTCGGTTTACGCCACGGGGTATATCCCCGACATTAGCCCCCAGTTTAATTTGGATTTATCCATGTTAAACTGATCCTGTAAAATAAACACAAGAACAAACTTGACAGGTTGTGCTCCGGGTTAAGAATTCTTGTAAACCGGCACTTGATCATCCTTAAGTCCTTGTCATTTCCTCCTTCTAGAAAATCCAGGTCAATAAGCCAGCGTCATACTCAATTTGCTGACATTGGTTTCTCACAGAAAAATATTGTGAAGAATAATCCACTTGAGTCGGCTTCCAAAGCACCGGCTTAAGAAATGTTGGTCTTGAAATAGTCATCTGATATTCAGCCGGTTTGAAGATGTAGAACTTGCCGGTTTATGATTACTACCATTGTCGGGTTATAAAAACTGATAATCTTGAGTTATGATTGTTACCAACGCCGGTTCATGATTATTGATGACGCCGGGTTATGATTGTTGCAGACACCGGGTTATGATTGTTGCAGACACCGGGTCATAACCATTGGTGATGCCGGGTCAATCTGGTTTGCTCAAAACTGAAAATCGGAAGATATTTATCCCTTATATCCATATTACCTGTAGCCCCCAAGTCTTGAACAGAACAAAGTGATGATTTGAGACTTGTTTCCATATAATTACCGCCACTTTGAAGAAATCCATGTTGTTCATCTCTAGTAAAAAACTGAATACTCCATATATGTAGCCCCCAAGTACCGGGTTGTCATGCTTGCAGCAACCTGGGACTTGTAATTGCTTATAAAAACTTCAATCAGTGTAGCCCCCAAGGGCCGGGTCATTATGCAATAATGAGCAGGGACTTTGTAAATATGATCATGTAGATTTGAACAACAACTTGAATTGTTGACAGGAGCAATTGGTAGCCCCCAAGGGCTGTCTCATTATAATGTGATGAGTCGGGTCTTCAATAAGGCCAACAAAAATAACTTTGCATTAGCCCCCAAGTGTCATGGTGCATGCTTGCAGCGACATGAGACTTGTATATTTGATATAATCTCAACTTGAATAATGTAGCCCCCAAGTGCCGGGTCGTAAGCCTGCAGCGACTCGGGACTATTCCTTCCATTGTAGAATAAATCATATCCTTTGATAAAATAATAGCCATTGCGCTAAAGCGACTTTGAAAACCTCAATAATACCGGTGATTAATAACCATAATAAAATCCAGCCATGTTGGCTATTCAAGATAATGTAATCTGGTGTGAAAACCTTATTCATTCAATATCATAATGAAAATTCAGCCAAGTTTGGCTATTTGAATAATATAACCCAATGATTTATAAGTGCATGATTCCAATGGTGCAATCCAAATATATACTGGCGACTTATAGTCCAAAGCCAGGCCGGTTTAATAAACACCAGACAATTTCTCATCATAGACTGGCGATTTATCGTCTTAAAGCCAGGCCAGTTTAATAAACACCGGATAATTTATCATCATACTTTATTCAACCTGTTTTTGCATACAACAAGTTTAAAGTGTCCTAGCGGTTTACCGCCGGACGGGTCATAATGCCCAACATATAACCTGGGTTGATAACCAAAGCTACACTTAAGAATAATCAAATATGAAATATATCATACCTGTGACATTGAATCACATCGTTGGTTTACCAACTTTTTTGTAGTAAAGGTAATAACCCAAATTTTGAGTACTGATAACTCCTTCCATATTGTGCCGGTTTATGATAAAACCATACCGGGTTGTGATAAACACCGGTTTATCTGTATATGATACTGGCTACTTGTAGTCAAACCAGACCGGGTTAATAATCGCCGGATTATAACTGATCATGTGCTAACAACTTGTAGTTGACAGCCGAACCGGGTTGATGAACACCGGTTTACTCCATAATGGGATGTGAACAGAAAATCAAACCGGGCAAATAGTCTCTGGATTAAAAATGGACCGTGTTCCGTCAATTGACAGTATGAATCGGTTTAAAAGCTTTGTCGGTTTAAAAACGCAACAAAAATAAAGAAATATCTATCAAAGAAAATTTTCAAACAAAGGCAATGATAAAACCGTTTGCAAAAAGAGGCTTATTTGAGCCGATCAGATGGCGTTACCATGGTCGGACATGACCAAGCCCCCGATAGGCGTAGCTATGGTTCAAGTCAGCCAGGTCCCCAAATGAAACGGTGGCATTATGCCGATCAAGAGGCGTGGCAATGGTTTGGGTTCGACCAAGCCCCCAAGTGATTTTGTGGCCTTAGGCCGATCAAGAGGCGTGACTGGTTCAGACTTGACCATGTCCCCAAGTGATCTGGTGGCTTTCGCCTATCAAAAGGTGTTGCATTGGTTCGGATACGACCAAGCCCCCAAGTGATGTTGTGGCATTGAGCCGATCAAGAGGTGTGACTATGGTTCAGACATGACCAAGCCCCCAAGTGACCAATAATATGATAAGCCAATAAGGCATGATACCCATGTTTGAACCGCGCATCATGGCAGCAGGTTCTCTTTGGCACCCTTTAACTTTTTGCAAGAGATAAATCCTTTTTGAACCGGATGTTAAACCAGATATTGAGAGCTTCAAAGCTTTGTGGGAGACATCCTTCCCTTGAACCGGATCTTAAACCGGAATCTTCATTTTCAGCTGGAAATTTTCTGACGGCCTTTAAACTCGAACTTGCGAGAAGTTAATTCCTTTTTGAACCAGACATTGTTAAACCGGATTTGAGTGCTTCAGAGCTTTGTGGGAGAATAGATTTCCCTTGAACCGGGTCATAAACCGGATATTGAGAGCTTCAGTGAGACTGACTTCCCTTGAGCCGGATTTGAAGCCGGGATTCTTTCTGATGACCCGGAAATTCTTTATTGAGCCGGGATTTCGTAACTGTCATATACTTTCTAAGCCGGAAATTTTCTGACGGCCTTTAAATTTTCATCAATATAATAGTAGCCTCCGGGACCGGGTTATCCTTTCCTCCATCGTCCTGGGGTTCTTAAATTTGCTGAAACTAGCAAGATTTGCTAAGTCATGTCATCGTAGCCCCCGAGTCTCAAAGGTGACTCGAGGAGTTGGCTTGAGACTCTCCATATTTGACCGTGATGTAAACCGGCCTAACTTGTATATCATTGGTGTTGATAGCACGATGTGAATCCACAGAAGATTGAGGTGACTGCGGCGGGTTATAAATGATCCCATATGAACCGTGTCAGCAACTCGGCCAATGGTTCCTTCCAACTGGTGATTTTGAAGTTAACCAAACTGTAGCGGCGGTGACTTGTGTGCCTGCCCATTGAGCTACCCAGTGCAGACGGTGGTTGATAGTATATGATGATTTGCCTCCATTTTGTTGAAAGAAAACCGGCTACCCAAGCTGTGACTTGCTCATACTCAATAAACAGCTCACGCAGACAGGTGCGGCCCGGTGTGTTGATGTAGACCAGGCCGCAAAAGACGACCGTGGCTTCAGAGGCAGCGCGGACAGATGAATCAGCCGCGACATTGTAAGCCGGTGCGGACTGGGAAAATTGGCACCGGTGTCGTAAACCAGCACGGACGGGCGAGTTAATCGCGGGCGCGGTCCCGGCAAGCTGATGTAAACCGGGCCACAGGGACGGCGACTTGCGCACGTTCATTCATCGGGTGGTATGATACGGACGAAACACCGGTGTAGAACGTTGCTAGCGCGTGCTCCGTGCCCGTAATATAACGCCTCATTTGTAAAGAAAAATTGTCCTGTGTCAAAAAATATCACATGCCAAAGTAATTGTTCACACAAAAATTAATATGTGTTATGAAAACAAACCGGACGGATATCACCCGATTTTTTTGTTCGGACAATGGATGATCCGTTCATCGCGACGGAGGCGGCTGAGGCAGACCGGTGGCTCAACATAGCCCCGGCGGCTCAACATGGTAGAGGCGGCCCAACGCGGCCCCTGCGGCTCATTGTAACTCATGTCAGGAGCGGCGGTTTGCGCACGTTCGTTCCTCGGGCAGTATGACATAGACAAACGCTGGTACAGAATGTTGCCAACTCATGCTCCATACCCGCGGTATAAACACAATTTTCCTAATTTATTTAGGCGAAAGCTCCGTACGCAGACCCTGTTTCCAAGTTCCCTTGGCCATTAAAATATTCGGCCTTTGTTGTTTTTTACTCAGCCAAATTCCTTGCTCCTCTGCTCTTTGCTGGTGTCCACACCCGTAGGCTATCCCGAGTAGATGTAATAGTTGTACTGATGCTGGACTAGTACTGATAGCAATCTGACCAAGTGATTTCCTCTTGATAGCATAAAAGGCCCCTTCAAAACCTTCGAATCCAAATTTGATCACCAGCTCTTTAACGACCATGCGCTGATGCTGCAAGCTGAACTGTTGCTCTTTTTAAACAGCAGCGGGCGTGACGGCGTGAGACAGGATCTGTTCCGGTAATGGAGGCGAGTCCGGCTGTGGAAATTTTACTGGCAAAGGGAAAAAAACTGCCACGGCGGCTGAGACCTGCCGGCCACGGCAGAGCTGCAGCAGAAAGGCGCCGGGGGCGAGCCGGCGACAACGGCCCAGAGGCGAGTGGAGACCGCGGAGACCGTGGAGGCGGACGACATGGCAGGCGGCTTAACGGGTCGCCGAAGGCGGCGCAGGCCGTAGCGGACCACAGCGAATAGGCTGCTCAGCCCAGAGGCAAAGGGAGATTGCGGCGACTCAAGGGTGCAGGTCCAGCCCAGAGCAGAGGTGTACTGGGAAAGCACAGCAGCAGCAGAAATGATCCGACGCGGTTCAGAGACGACCCTAACAAAGGTGGCGAGGCAAGTACAGTGGCGGCTCGAAGCAGAGGCAACCCATGGCGGTGCTGCCGGCGGTTTTGCAGGCGAGTGGGCCATGACAGAGGCGGCTCACGCCACAACAGTGGGTTGAGGTGTGGCAGTTCAAGACGGACGCGACGGCGGTCGACGGAGGTGGGAAGGTGCCTGCGAAACGCGGCCGCAGCACAACAGCAGCAGAGCCCGCACCCATCTCTGCTTCTGAGTCGTCTCCGGTTCGAGGAGTCCACGTTCGTGCTTCCTTGTCGTAGTGGCTCCCTCCTTTTTTTTCAACTTTGACTTTTCTTCGATTTAGATCTTGCAAGCAGACCGAATGTGGCTCTAGCCATTGAGAGAATAGTCGTCCAGCCTAATCTTTTTACTTGATATGACAAGTAGTATTTGTCTAATTGATACGTGCTTGCTCATACAGACATACTTGCCAGTTGATTTGCAGTCTTCCGGTCGTCAGACTAAGAAATAACAGCAGTTTGTAGGTGCGATGAAGTCAAATCGGAGGCGGAGCAAGGTGATTCGGTCTTCGGCGGATTAGTGCAAACTCAAGGCCGCAATTATGCTACAACCAGTTTGGTATTATGCCAATCTCGGATTCGACGACTTGGACTTCTGCTTGGAATCGGTGTCGCGGCTTGACCCAGATACGAGCAGCGGATTTAGATCGAAACCACAACAAAAATTTCCGTTAACTTGGTGACTTGCAGCAACGCACAGACACGCAACCTTAATTCTCGCCCCAATTTTGCTCACACCGCTCGATTGTTCATCAATGATGCAGATTCTTCCAAACCGGCTTCTCTTTGTCCGAAAAATTGCGAACCTCTCGATCCTGAGAAGAGATCCCTCCAAGAACTCAACACCACCATGCGCAGGCCCCACGGTGGGCGCCAACTGTTGTGGATTTGTCACGGAAGATGTCCTTAGCATGAGGACTTAGTCGTGAGGCCAACGCATCTGCGTGGTAGCTTGAGAGGGGTTGAGCGGAATCGAGAGACACAACGCAAGACAAGGGTTTAGACAGCTTCGGGCCCCGGGAAATATCATCCAGTAACAACCCTACATGCTGTTTGAGGCTAGATCTCATTATGATCATGAGGGAGTCGCCGTAAACTGGCTCTCCTCTTTGTGTCTAGCCCTAAGATTGTTTCTTCTTGCTTGTAGCTTCCCCTCTTTGGGGAGCCCTGCCCCTCCTTATATATGTTGAAGGGGCGGTTTACATGACTAGTCTTAGTTGGATTAGGATTAATCTATTACAAGTGGAGTCCTAGTCTTGCTTCTTTTGTAAGGGAATATTCCTTGTGCTTTCCTCATAAACCGGCCCACCATTAAACGTGAACCGGCCTTCCGGGCCATGGGCCTCGTCATCCATCTGACCCGCCTGCCGGGTTACTAATGAACCGCCAAGACCGGGCGGGTAGCCCGTGAACCGCCAAGCTCCAGGCGGGTTACAAGTGAGTCGTCCAGTCCGGCCGGGTTATACTTCCGGCCGGTTTACGCCACGGGGTATATCCCCGACACTTCCCGTGGAGCTCGAGGAGCAACTAGCCAAAAGAGGTGTATCGCGGTCTCTTCGCCCGACGTCGCCGAGGAAGCTAATGACCATTACTGGCGGCAGGCACTCAAGCAGCGGGCTAGAGTATGCGGGCATGTCTCGGCCACCGACTATGATATCGAGGTCATCGACAGTGACGACCTGAGGCGGGCTATGTCACAGGTTAAGTGGCCCACCCCAACCCCTCGGGTTCAACCGCCGTCGATCTCAACCATGGCCCCGCCGCTGATCTCCTTTGTCTCGCTGTCAACAATTTGCCATCGAGCCCCTTTTTTCATTTCTGAAGGACACATTCTACGATGCTGGCTTGGGATCCACAGCTTCCAAGTCAGAGCTCATCGATGGCGACCACGAGGAGGACGCCCTCAGTAATTTCAAAAAAAAATCCTGCGCACACGCAAGATCTATCATGGTGATGCATAACAACGAGAGGGGAAGAGTGTTGTCCACGTACCCTCGTAGACCATAAGCGGAAGCGTTATGACAACGCGGCTAATGTAGTCGTACGTCTTCACGATCCGACCGATCCTAGTACCGAAAGTATGGCACCTCCGCGATCTGCACACGTTTGGCTCGGTGACGTCCCACGAACTCTCGATCCAGCTGAGTGTCGAGGGATAGCTTCGTCAGCACAACGATGTGATGACGGTGATGATGAAGCTACTGGCACAGGGCTTCACCTAAGCACTATGATGATATGACCGAGGTGGATTATGGTGGAGGGGGCACCGCACACGGCTAAGGGATCAATGATCAACTTGTGTGTTCTAGGGTGCCCCTGCTCCAGTATATAAAGGAGCAAGGGGGGAGGCCGGCCGGCCCTTGGGGCGCGCCAGGAGAGGAGGAGTCCTCCTCCTAGTAGGAGTAGGACTCCCCTTTCCTAGTCCTACTAGGAGGAGGAGGGGGGAAGGAAGGAGAGGGAGAGAAGGAAAGGGGGGCGCCGCCCCCCTTCCCTAGTCCAATTCGGACTAGAGGGGGAGGGGCGCGCAACCCTTCCTTTGCCGGCCCTCTCTCTCTCTCTCTGCACTAAGGCCCATGTGGCCCATTAGTTCCCGCGGGGGTTCCGATAACCCCCGACACTCCGATAATTATTCGGTGACCCCTGGAACTCATCCGGTGTCCGAATATAGTCATCCAATATATCAATCTTTATGTCTCGACCATTTCGAGACTCCTCGTCATGTACGTGATCATATCTGGGACTCTGAACTATCTTCGGTACATCAAAACACATAAACTCATAATACCGATCGTCACCGAACGTCAAGCGTGCGGACCCTACGGGTTCGAGAACTATGTAGACATGACCGTGACACGTCTCCGGTCAATAACCAATAGCGGAACCTGGATGTTCATATTGACTCCCATATATTCTACGAAGATCTTTATCGGTTAAACCGCATAACGATATACGTTGTTCCCTTTGTCATCGGTATGTTACTTGCCCGAGATTCCATCATCGGTATCTTAATACCTAGTTCAATCTCGTTACCGGCAAGTCTCTTTACTCGTTCCGTAATGCATTATCCCGTAACTAAGTCATTAGTCACATTGCTTGCAGGGCTTATAGTGATGTGCATTACCGAGAGGGCCCAGAGATACCTCTCCGATACTCGGAGTGACAAATCCTAATCTCGATCTATGCCAACTCAACAAACACCATCGGAGACACCTGTAGAGCATCTTTATAGTCAGCCAGTTACGTTGTGACGTTTGATAGCACACTAAGTCACTACAAAAAAATACACTTCCTTGATGATACATGTTTGTCACAGTAGGTCACGTTTTCTATCATGCATGTACATCCATGACAAATTTATGACAAAATCAAGATAGTCATACCCGTGCTGTCATAGAAGTGTTCCATGACATTACAAAAATTATCATCACGGAAGTGTCCACTTCCATGATGATAAATCTCGTGTCATGGAAGTGCTTTCGTCAAGGGTGACCAACACGTGGCATCCACCGTAACGGGACACCGTTAAGCTATCGGGTCCGGTTTTGGATCCGATAACCCGTTAACAGCCCGAACCAATGGGAATTTTCCACGTGTAAAATTCTCATTGGCCGGAGGAAACACGTGTCGGCTCAATGTTCGGAAAGATGTCATCCACTCATTGGACAAGAGGAGCCTACGATACATTGTCACGTGGCACGACCGAACAGAGGCCCATTCCGGTGAAAAGGCCGGCCCGTTTGACTTGGTCAAAATGTAACGGGCCGGCCCACGGAAAGCATGTTAGCGACCTGTTCATATATAGCCCATTTACGGCCCGCTTACTACCGGCCCGTTACGGCCTATCGGAATTAAGCCCAGTAGCTTCATCTGGGCCGTCAAATATGATTTTGGCTCATTGTAACTTCCGGCCCATGTATGGCCCATGATGTCTTTCGGCCGATATGAGGCCCTTTGTAACTCTCGGCCCATTAAAGGCCCGAGATGAAACTGGCCCATAATGAACAGTGTATCGCTTTATACCCATTGATGACCCATTATTCCGTCGGCCGTTTCCAGCCTGTGCTAACTTCCGGCCTTCTAAGGGCCCATCTATTCTTGGGCTCATTTCTAGAATTCAGTTAGATACGGTCCGTTACTGGCCTGTTCCGTTTGTGGGCCAAATACAACTCGTGGTTACATTCGGCCCGTTAACCCGTTGGGCTGTTTTCATAACGTTATCAAATACGACCTATTAACGGCCCGTTATGGTCCACGAATAGTACAACCCATGTCTGGCGAAATGATTATATGCCCCGTAGAAGGCCCATGGATCCTATGGCCCGTAGAAGACCAATGGATCCTATGGCCCATAGAAGGCCCATGGATCATACGGCCCATAGAAAGTCCATGGATCCTATGGCCCGTAGAAAGTCCATGGATCCTACGGCCCATAGAAGACCAATGGATCCTACGACCCGTAGAAGGCCCATGGATCATACGGCCCGTAGAAAGTCCATGGATCCTACGGCTCATAGAAGGCCCACGGATCCTACGCCTGCAGGAGGCCCATGGTTACAACAGTCCGTGTGTTTCCATGATTATTGTGGCCTAGTTACCAAAACTAGGTTATTGTGGCCACTAAAAAACGCGGAAAAAGAACTGCAGTGACTACAAGCAAACAACTAAACAAGACAATAAGGAAATAAATAAGCAAGCAACTAACGCTAGCCTATTACAGCTATTACACATATTACATCCACTGGGCATCAAAGTTCGCCACCAGTGCAAATATAGGGAACAAAGCAACATATTACATACACTGGCCGTCAAAATTGGCCACCAGTGCAAATAAACGTAGCAGCAAAACAAGTCCATAACTGAAACAACTCCAGAAGAGCTCAAGAAACGTTATCCTGAGTATCCACCATGCTGGCAATAAGCTTAGCAAGCTTATTAGCTTTGTCCTATTTGGCGTTAAAATCCTCCAACGCTTGCTGTTGCACCAGAAAGTATGCATCTGAATGCTCCAGGGACTTCCGCAGTCCTTCCGCTTCTAGTCGCAACATAGCTGATCGATGTCTTTTAGCTTGTAGTTGAGACTCAAGAAACCGAACTGATTCAGACAGTGAGTTTGAATAGCTTGTGCAAGCGGTAGTGGCTAGTAACTCGAACAGTAAACCAAGACGGGACTTTGGGGTTGCCTCGGTGTCCTCAAGATAGTTTTCCTTAGCTATTTTATCAGCTTTGTTGGAGACCAAAAAGGATTTCTCACGATCCTGAACCTTATCTGCATTACTTCCTTTATCATTGCTTAATAAGGCACTCTTCCCCAATAATCTGTTAGCATTCTAAAAGAAGAAACAAGCAGACCCATAACAGGTTTAGCATGTACTAGTATATGAAACTCATTTCGGTGAACCAGTTCATTAGTAAGGTGGACAAGATTAAACTACCAAGTCTTCTATTGCCAAGTAGTACGTTATAAAAGCATCAAACAAACATATATCTATATCCTATGGTCACTGCATTGTCTTGCCAAATCAAAATAGAGACACGGTTCAAATCATATCAGTTCAAGAGAAAGCAGCACTGAAATAATACAAAGCATGGGAAACTAAACGACACAACAAGATTTCAGATGGGTACCATGGGTCTACATGTACAACAACACTATTGGCCATGTTATGATGCTAGTAATGTGCATGATATGAGAAGTCAACTGTATACACAATTGAAATTGAAATCAACAGAGCTATTTATAAGAGCAAACCTGTTAAAGAAACATGCGTAAACATACCTATTGTGCCATTGGAGTTTCCATTGGATATATAGTTCAATTTAAAATAAGTTTGTATGAGTAAATACAGTGATACAAGAGCAAAGCAGTATGCACGATAAGAAATGGAATCTTAAATGAGAACAGTTGTTCTTCAGGTTTAAGCACTTGTTCTACATGAACAGAGTACACTAAGACGCAAGCATATAGTACTTAAAATAAAATGAGCTCATAGACCTTACCACATTCTTGGTTTGGGACCAGTAAAGAACAAGGCGTTCCCAGTCATCGTCTAATAAATGTGTCTCAGGAGAACGTAAGGGAATTTGATGAGTTTCTTTGCCAGTGAAGTATGTTTTCTTCAGGTAATTCCCATACTGCCACCAAGCATTCTTGAAGATAGCAGAGGTATTAGCGTAGGTTACCTCATCCTGAGTTTCCAAATCGGTCCTTCTCTATAGAGAAAAACAGGAAAATTTGCTGTATTATAACCATCATGGAGGCAGAATGTATGGGACAAAGCAAAGTAATTGCCATGAATAACATTACTTACACATAACTCCTGGACAAACACCTGCAACTGGCATTTTCCTTCATCTTCAGTATAATATTTCCATGATGGGAAGATACGCACATAGGATTTAACAACATCAAATGCGATAGATGCTAAACTATGAATGGTTGGTTGTGCTTCCTCCACAGGAATAGGTGTACTAACTGGTGGAGTTGGAGTTCGCCGTGGTAGTACTGGCGCTTTGGGCACTGTAGCTGCCTTACTAAATGCTCTTGTTTGGGAGCTCTGTGGTGGAGATGGTGCTGTGTCAACAGGAACTGGGTTACTATCTGCTGGGGTTGAGGTTAGATTGCGTGAAGCTGGTTCTCTATCCATCTCAGTAGGGGTAAAATCCGCGAGAGTCTAGGTTATGTGTGGTAGGGCTGGTTCTTGTGCATGTACAACCGGGGTGCTATCTCCACCAAGAGGTAGCACTATTTTATTTGAAGATCGTGTTTTTACTCCGCTAGATACTGCCATCACCCACTCCAATTCAAATGGCTGATAAACAGGAAACATAATTGAATGTACAGACATTGTATGAGAGGCGGATGCAATACATAGTGTGGGAAAAAGAGGGCATTAAATAATTGACATGTATATTGTTTAACTAAAACGGATAGCATGACATAATTTCACATATATGATGTCTATCTAAACTGGATAGCATAGCATAACATAATTCAAAAATATGATGACTAACTAAATAGGATCGCATGACATAATTCACATACATGTTAACTAAGTAACCAGGATCACATGATTTAATTCACATATGTGATTTATATGCTAAGCAGAGGGCATTCACATATGTGATGTCTGAACTAAGAACATGGTGTTGAATATTGTGTATATGATGTCTAAACTATGCAATGTAAGACACCATATGCATGATATGAGTAGTAGAACCGTGCCAAGTTAGAGCATAGACCTCGGTGGGGGAATAGGACTGGTCATCTGTCTCTGAATCCATCTCTAAGGAGCTATCAGGACCCAGCAAGAGATCTGCTTCGACAGGTAGCACTGTCTGCTCTGAAGGGCTTGTTTTCACTCCAGATTTTTCCATCACCTACTCAAATGGCTGATTCACAGGAAGAGTAGTTTAATGTACAAACATTGTTGACAAATGGAAATTTAATGAAGAAAAGGATGGGCTAGATATCATTCAAATATATGATGCCTTGTTAAACAGGATGACATTGCACATTTCACATATATTATGGCTGGATAAAAGACATGAGATTGCATAATTCTCATATATGATATTGAAACTAAACAGATGGCATTACAGAACATATCTAAACTAAGCGGATGACATATATGATGTCGAAAGTAGGCACTGCAAGGCAACATATGCATGATATGACTAACATCATCATGCCAAGTTAGAGCAAACACCTTGGGGGGGGGGTAAATAGGAGTGGTCAGCCGCGTCTGAATCTGCCTCAGAACATATATCTTCCTTTGGATTACAATCTAGAGAGGGGGGGGGGGAGGGTTTGCCATTGAACCCACCATGGAGCTGTAACATCCCAAAATTTTAAATTTTGGAATGTTATATTAAATAGATAGTTTTGTTTGATTGTTGTGTGATTGATTGACTGAAAGTGAGTGAATTCGAAACTTTTGAAAGTAAAATGAGAGGGAATAAAAGTACTTTCCCAAACTTTCATTCTTGCTTTTATGATCTCCGTGAAATCAAATTCTTTTCATCACAAAACGCTGGAGAGAAGATGACATGACTTCTTCCATCTTATCTTATATTTACTAATTGGAGGCATCATTAAAGCCTTCTCCTTAATCCACATCATTGAAATTAATTGCACCATTGGATTAAATAATTAACGCCAGAGATGAAAAAGAAACTTACGTAACACATGGTCCAAAAAAGGACTCCTGCCACATTTTGGTGAAGCAAAACAAAGACTGCATCCAACGTTGCCTAAAAAATGATAGCATTCTTTCATAAAAAATCTAGCAATGAAAAGGAAAAAAAATAGGAGAGCAGATCTCTTTGATTACCCTTCAAACTCCAATCTTCTCCCGTGAAGTAAAACAAAGAAATCTGATTTTTTTTCCATTAGCAGATATGCTAAAGGTAAGATGTGATTTAAGTCTGGCGTGATAAACTAAAAAAAGAGCAAGTCCATAATGAGTGCTTTAGCATGTCTGCACGCTAGAATAAGGGAGTCCATATATAGTACGATTTGTCATTCTGCAAAAAAAAATATGCTACAAGTCGTGCGTGATTTTAGTCCAACAGGAGAAAGTACGCATGTTGGAGAGTCCATCTATGATACAATTCATACGACATGCATGATTTGATTCTGACGTGATATGTTTCTTTTAAGAAAAAGAAAGGCCGACGTAAAAAAATGTGGGGAAAAAGTCCGACGTGATAGAACAAACAGTACTACCTCTGCACGTACGTTTAGAGACAGATGTGTCCCTGTATAAATACATGTGTACAAAAACAATACGAGGGCCCATGAAAACAAATAAGGGCTGCATGTACGGCCATTGAATCCCTGCAAAAAATGTACGGCCATTGAAACGTAGTTGCAAACAAAAAATATATAAGGGCGTCCTTCAGTAATGGAAAATAGTATTTTCAAAAAAAAAGTAATGGAAAATAGTATTTATTCATCAACCAGATATTGCATCCGTGGAACTTTTATATGCATGTGGAGACAAAGAATGGACACATATAAAGTTGTAGAGATTTGATGGGATAAGAGGGCACTATAATAAAAATAAGGAAATTAATTTTTAAATTCATATTCGACGGGAGATTCATTTAATCTTCTAAGTTTCCATGCCAATCACGATGGATAATGCTCTGAAGGGGGTGCGCCGATGGTTCGTCGATGCAGACCATCTCAAACTTCGTCGGCTTCCATCCCATTTGTTTATCGATCCAGTGGCCATAGTCTCAAGGTGCAACGATGGCGGGTGCTTTTCCAAAGGGTAGACGTTTCCTCCACATCCATGCATCGCCAGAGTCACGCCCAACATTTGGTTTGTCGGGTGTGAGGTCCGTCTTCGTCCTCATTATGGCCTATAAGAAACACCAGCATAGATGTCTGCATACTTCTAAAAAGGACTACATTTCTCTTGGCCCAGGGAAAATACAAGATTCGAAACAACTAGATAGGTTAGTCTTCTCTATACTCAGGACACACGTTTGCTCTTATCGTGGATCTAGGATGAGTTTGATACTTTGTTTGCCATGTAAGTCAAAAAAGATCTGTGTGATGACCATAAAATCTTCTTCGCACTAAAACGAGGAAAACTGTTCATGTAAAAAGCAAAAAGGAAACACATCTCTTCCTCAAAGTAAATGGGAAAACATCTCCCTCAACTCCTATACATGACTGCTGACTCCTTTCCTTCGATTCTCCTCTTCTATCGATGGCCCCCGACAGTTTTTCTCAGTGAAGGATATCCCCTTCACCATCAAGTGCCCTCTCGCACCAGCATTGCCATCGGCAAACCACAAACATCCCAAAGTCAGGTGTCGCACGGGATGGCAAGCGACCCCAAGCGACGACTGAACTTACATGCATGTGTTATAATAATAATCTACATCAACATATTCATATTATTATTGTTTCACATTTTTGAATTTTCACAGCTTTGTTATTTTAAATATTGAAATTGCTAGACTGTGCAAGTGCATGGGTTGACGACTAGTTTAAATAAATGAAAAGGGTTTTGAAAAGATTTGAATTTTATTTGGAAAATATTTCAAATTCAGAAACTCTAAGCAACTCAATGATTTTCATGAGAGAAGATAAAATGACTTCTTCAAAACCTACGAAATATGAGCTAAGAATCAAATTTAAAATCCTTTTGGAAATTATTTTCAATTTGGAGTATTTGGGTTTTATTCAAATTATTTTCTCCAAAAATAAAATATATGGAAAGTAGGGTGACATGATTCCCTAGAGTAGAAAATTGGAGAGAAATAAATTTGAAATCATTTTGGTATTTCTAAAATGATTTTTATGATGTTTTATTGCAACTGTAGCACCATTTGCTTTATTTAAATTTGTGTGAATTTTATTTGATGCTAGAAAAATGTTCAAGTCGTAGAAAATCTTTTTCTGAAATTTTGATATATTATATGCCTATATAATATTTTTATTTATTTTGTTTTTTTATTATTTTGTTTGTCTGGAAAAATGTTTTTTTAAGAAAACTCTCCTCCGCCGCCGAACTGGACCGGCCCAACAGGCCGCGGCCCAGCCCGCGTCACGCCACCGTCCCCGAGCCACTGCGGGAGACCGGCTCCTGCACGAGAGCGCCGCCGCGCCGCCATGGACGCCGTGCCGCCTCCGGCCTCCTCTGCCCCCCAAGAAGCCGCCACCCCGCCTTTATATACCGGATCCCCTGGGCCCCATTTCTCTCCTCCCCGTCTCGCACTCACCGCCGATTTTGCCGCCCTGAAGCCACCGGAGTTAGCCGTCGCCGCTGCCGCGCTTCGCCTCCGCCCAAAGTCCTCTACCAGAGCCGCCGCCTTGCCCGCACCGCCGCCGCCCGCTGCCGCCGTTGCTGCCTGCTGCCGCGCCACCGCTCGCTGCCGCCAGAGCATGCCGCTGCCGCAGATCGGCCGCCGCCGCCGCCGAACCTCCGAGAACCGCGAAAACCGCCGGTAACTGCCATGAACCGCAGTCCTTTTTGGTTTATTTCTTTCGGTTTGGTTTTCGTTTAAAACCGAACGGTTTTCTTTTAGATAGAGCTATTTATTGAACGTTCATCAGATTAGGTTCAACGGTGAACAATTTTGTTCGTTAGCTTCCCGTAGCGAATGTTCGTTCCGTAGTTTCTTTCGTTTTATTTTATTTTCTGCTAGGGATCCGTTTGCGAATATTTTCTTCGCAGATTAGTCCACGTTCTTCAAACCCTCACAACTTTTACGCTGTTTGTCCAAATTCAACGAAACCAACACCCACTTCTTTGTTATGATACCGTTTATCTAGTAAAACAACTTAAACATATTTTTGAAAGTTTTAAAATTTGAATTGAAATAGATTTGTATTTGAACCTCGTTTGATCGTAACTTGAGTTTTATAACTCCGATTTAGTTGATTCTTTTTGCAAATCGAAACTCTTGACCTAAACTTTCTCATAAGACCAAATCCACCCAATTTTGGTATTGTTAGAAATTGTTTTCTGTTGCAAGAGTTAATTGCTTGTTTTCGAAGTTTTCCGAAGTCTTTTCTCCGATTCTTTTGCATGAGTGCTTATGTATGCAATT
This sequence comes from Triticum urartu, assembly GCF_056163025.1. Lineage (NCBI taxonomy): Eukaryota > Viridiplantae > Streptophyta > Magnoliopsida > Poales > Poaceae > Triticum > Triticum urartu. Next base: position 176,931,797 of record NC_141879.1, read on the forward strand.
GCTTGCTCACAATAGATTGACTAGAGTGTGACGAGTAGAACTATCAGGAGTTATGAGTACGAATCATCTTCATCAACAGTATGAGGCAAGTTCACACTTTGATCATACCCCTTTCATACCCAGTTTTTATGCATTAGTTTGAACCCTCAAACATTGCATGAGTAGGACTTGATAACATGTGGGTTTTGGGAAGTAGTTGATGAGGTAGGAACCTATTGTCCTGCATTGAAACCTTGGGAGTTACTTCTACGTTATGCTTACTGCTGTGCTATGCTCGTAGACGTGGTTTGGTTTTGAGAGAATTCATGGAAGTTGTGAGAGACTATTGTTAACTAAGGTTTAACTTAAGGTGGCTACTTTAATACACATCTGGGTGGATTGGTTGGGGCACCCTGGGGATATACCAGTGGCTTGCCCGGACACCTGGGGATTTACCAGTGTTGTCCTAGGATATCCCGGAGTACCCATGTGATCATCCTATGGTTTGCCACCTAGGCTCAAAGGGATCATAAGATTATTCATGCTGGTAACTTCCGTGTGCTGCCACAAGACATTATGGGCTCTAGCATAGTAGAGTAATTTGCGGGAAACCTTTCCATGATGGGCTAGCAGATGTAGGGGATTGTAGGTGTACTGGCCTATCTATCGGTTAAGGGGACCTCTTCTAAAAGACTGTGTCTCGGTCATCCATTTCTCAAACATCATGTAGTGCGAGAAAATCCAACGGAGGAAATCGAGTCTTGTGGGGAAAAGTGCGCAAACCTGTGCTGAGTGTAGAAACTAATCATGATTAGCCGTGTCCCCGGTTATGGACATCTTGAGTATCTGGTTCTGAAGGAAATATGCCCTAGAGGCAATAATAATGTTATTATTTTATTTCCTTATATCATGATAAATGTTTATTATTCATGCTAGAATTATATTATCCGGAAACATAATACTTGTGTGAATACATAGACAAACTAAACGTCACTAGTATGCCTCTACTTGACTAGCTCATTAATCAAAGATGGTTATGTTTCCTAACCATAGACATGTGTTGTCATTTGATTAACAGGATCACATTATTAGAAGAATGATGTGATCGTTTAGTATGTTGCTATTGCTTTCTTCATGACTTATACATGTTCCTATGACTATGAGATTATGCAACTCCCGTTTGCCGGAGGAACACTTTGTGTGCTACCAAACGTCACAACGTAACTGGGTGATTATAAAGGAGCTCTACAGGTGTCTCCAAAGGTAAATGTTGGGTTGGCGTATTTCGAGATTAGGATTTGTCGCTCCGATTGTCGGAGAGGTATCTCTGGGCCCTCTCGTTAATGCACATCACATAAGCCTTGCAAGCATTGCAACTAATGAGTTGGTTGCGAGATGATGTATTACGAAACGAGTAAAGAGACTTGCTGGTAACGAGATTGAACTAGGTATTGAGATACCGATGATCGAATCTCGGGCAAGTAACATACCGATGACAAAGGGAACAACATATGTTGTTATGCGGTCTGACCGATAAAGATCTTCGTAGAATATGTGGGAGCCAATATGAGCATGCAGGTTCCGCTATTGGTTATTGACCGGAGACATGTCTCGGTCATGTCTACATTGTTCTCGAACCCGTAGGGTCCGCACGCTTAAGGTTTCGATGACAGTTATATTATGAGTTTATGAGTTTTGATGTACCGAAGTTAGTTCGGAGTCCCGGATATGATCACGGACATAACGAGGAGTCTCGAAATGGCCGAGACATAAAGATTGATATATTGGACGGCTATATTCGGACATCGAAAGTGTTCCGGGTGATTTCGGAGAAAACCGGAGTACCAGAGGGTTACCGGAACCCCCTCGGGAGAAGTAATGGGCCATATGGGCCTTAGTGGAGAGAGAGAAGGGCAGCCAGGGTGGGCCGCGTGCCTCCTCCCCCCTGGTCCGAATTGGACTAAGAGAGGGGGGGCGGCGTCCTCCTTTCCTTCTCCCTCCCCACTTCCTTCCCCCTCCTAGTAGGAGTCCTACTCCTACTAGGAGGAGAACTCCTCCTTGGCGCGCCTATAGGGCCGGCCGGCCTCCTCCCCTTGCTCCTTTATATACGGGGGTAGGGGGCACCCCTAGACACACAAGTTGATCCACTTGATCGTTTTCTTAGCCGTGTGTGGTTCACCCTTCCACCATAATCCTCGATAATATTGTAGCGGTGCTTAGGCGAAGCCCTGCGACGGTAGAGCATCAAGATCTTCACCATGTTGTCATGCTAATGGAACTCTTCCCCGACGCTTTGCTGGATCGGAGTCCGGGGATCGTCATCGAGCTGAACGTGTGCTAAACCTCGGAGGTGCCGTAGTTTCGGTGCTTGATCGGTCGGGCCGTGAAGACGTACGACTACATCAACCGCGTTGTGCTAACGCTTCCGCTATCGGTCTACAAGGGTACATAGATCACACTCTCCCCTCTCGTTGCTATGCATCACCATGATCTTGCGTGTGCGTAGGATTTTTTTTGAAATTACTACGTTCTCCAACAGTGGTATCTGAGCCTAGGTTTTATGTGTTGATGTTATATGCACGAGTAGAACACAAGTGAGTTGTGGGCAATATAAGTCATACTGCTTACCAGCATGTCATACTTTGGTTCGGCGGTATTGGTGGACGAAGCGGCCTGTACCGACATTACGCGTACGCTTACGCGAGACCGGTTCTACCAACGTGCTTTGCACAAAGGTGGCTAGCGGGTGACAGTTTCTCCAACTTTAGTTGAACCGAGTGTGGCTACGCCCGGTCCTTGCGAAGGTTAAAATAGCACCAACTTGACAAACTATCGTTGTGGTTTTGATGCGTAGGTAAGATTGGTTCTTGCTTAAGCCCGTAGCAGCCACATAAAACTTGCAACAACAAAGTAGAGGACGTCTAACTTGTTTTTGCATGGTATGTTGTGATGTGATATGGTCAAGACATGATGCTAAATTTTATTGTATGAGATGATCATGTTTTGTAACCAAGTTATCGACAATTGGCAGGAGCCATATGGTTGTCGCTTTATTGTATGCAATGCAATTACGCTGTAAAGCTTTACTTTATCACTAAGCGGTGGCGATAGTCGTGGAAGCATAAGATTGGCGAGACGACAACGATGCTACGATGGTGATCAAGGTGTCGCGCCAGTGACGATGGTGATCACGACGGTGCTTCGAAGATGGAGATCACAAGCACAAGATGATGATGACCATATCATATCACTTATATTGATTGCGTGTGATGTTTATCTTTTATGCATCTTATCCTGCTTTGATTGACGATAGCATTTTAATATGATCTCTCACTAATTATCAAGAAGTGTTCTCCCTGAGTATGCACCGTTGCGAAAGTTCTTCATGCTGAGACACCACGTGATGATCGGGTGTGATAGGCTCTATGTTCAAATACAACGGGTGCAAAACAGTTGCACACGTAGAATACTCAGGTTATACTTGACGAGCCAAGCATATACAGATATGGCCTCGGAACACGGAGACCGAAAGGTCGAGCGTGAATCATATAGTAGATATGATCAACATAGTGATGTTCACCAATGAAACTACTCCATCTCACGTGATGATCGGACATGGTTTAGTTGATTTGGATCACGTAATCACTTAGAGGATTAGAGGGATGTCTATCTAAGTGGGAGTTCTTTAGTAATATGATTAATTGAACCTAAATTTATCATGAACTTAGTACCTGATAGTATCTTGCTTGTTTATGTTTGATTGTAGATAGATGGCCCGTGCTGTTGTTCCGTTGAATTTTAATGCGTTCCTTGAGAAAGCAAAGTTGAAAGATGATGGTAGCAATTACACGGACTGGGTCCGTAACTTGAGGATTATCCTTATTGCTGCACAGAAGAATTACATCCTGGAAGCACCGCTGGGTGCCAGGCCTGCTGCTGGAGCAACACCAGATGTAATGAACGTCTGGCAGAGCAAAGCTGATGACTACTCGATAGTTCAGTGTGCCATGCTTTACGGCTTAGAATCGGGACTTCAACGACGTTTTGAACGTCATGGAGCATACGAGATGTTCCAGGAGTTAAAGTTAATATTTCAAGCAAATGCCCGGATTGAGAGATATGAAGTCTCCAATAAGTTCTATAGCTGCAAGATGGAGGAGAACAGTTCTGTCAGTGAGCATATACTCAAAATGTCTGGGTATAATAATCACTTGATTCAATTGGGAGTTAATCTTCCAGATGATTGCGTCATTGACAGAATTCTCCAATCACTGCCACCAAGCTACAAGAGCTTCGTGATGAACTATAATATGCAAGGGATGAATAAGACTATTCCCGAGCTCTTCGCAATGCTGAAAGCTGCGGAGGTAGAAATCAAGAAGGAGCATCAAGTGTTGATGGTCAACAAGACCACTAGTTTCATGAAAAAGGGCAAAGGAAAGAAGAAGGGGAACTTCAAAAAGAACAGCAAGCAAGTTGCTACTCAAGAGAAGAAACCCAAACCTGGACCTAAGCCTGAAACTGAGTGCTTCTACTGCAAGCAGACTGGTCACTGGAAGCGGAACTGCCCCAAGTATTTGGCGGATAAGAAGGATGGCAAGGTGAACAAAGGTATATGTGATATACATGTTATTGATGTGTACCTTACTAATGCTCGCAGTAGCACCTGGGTATTTGATACTGGTTCTGTTGCTAACATTTGCAACTCGAAACAGGGACTACGGATTAAGCGAAGATTGGCTAAGGACGAGGTGATGATGCGCGTGGGAAATGGTTCCAAAGTCGATGTGATCGCGGTCGGCACGCTACCTCTACATCTACCTTCGGGATTAGTATTAGACCTAAATAATTGTTATTTGGTGCCAGCGTTAAGCATGAACATTATATCTGGATCTTGTTTGATGCGAAACGGTTATTCATTTAAATCAGAGAATAATGGTTGTTCTATTTATATGAGTAATATCTTTTATGGTCATGCACCCTTAAAGAGTGGTCTATTCTTATTAAATCTCGATAGTAGTGACACACATATTCATAATGTTGAAGCCAAAAGATGCAGAGTTGATAATGATAGTGCAACTTATTTGTGGCACTGCCGTTTGGGTCATATCGGTGTAAAGCGCATGAAGAAAATCCATACTGATGGACTTTTGGAACCACTTGATTATGAATCACTTGGTACTTGCGAACCGTGCCTTATGGGTAAGATGACAAAAACACCATTCTCCGGTACTATGGAGAGAGCAACCGATTTGTTGGAAATCATACATACAGATGTATGTGGTCCGATGAATGTTGAGGCTCGTGGCGGATATCGTTATTTTCTCACCTTCATAGATGACTTAAGCAGATATGGGTATATCTACTTAATGAAACATAAGTCTGAAACGTTTGAAAAGTTCAAAGAATTTCAGAGTGAAGTTGAAAATCATCGTAACAAGAAAATAAAATTCCTACGATCTGATCATGGAGGAGAATATTTGAGTTACGAGTTTGGTGTACATTTGAAACAATGCGGAATAGTTTCACAACTCACGCCACCCTGAACCCCAGAGCGTAATGGTGTGTCCGAACGTCGTAATCGTACTTTACTAGATATGGTGCGATCTATGATGTCTCTTACTGATTTACCGCTATCGTTTTGGGGATATGCTCTAGAGACGGCCGCATTCACGTTAAATAGGGCACCATCAAAATCCGTTGAGATGACACCTTATGAACTGTGGTTTGGCAAGAAACCAAAGTTGTCGTTTCTGAAAGTTTGGGGCTGCGATGCTTATGTGATAAAGCTTCAACCTGATAAGCTCGAACCCAAATCGGAGAAATGTGTCTTCATAGGATATCCAAAGTAAACTATTGGATACACCTTCTATCACAGATCCGAAGGCAAGACTTTTGTTGCTAAATTCAGAAACTTTCTAGAGAAGGAGTTTCTCTCGAAAGAAGTGAGTGGGAGGAAAGTAGAACTTGACGAGGTAACTGTACCTGCTCCCTTATCGGAAAGTAGTACATCACAGAAACCAGTTTCTGTGACACCTACACCAATTAGTGAGGAAGCTAATGATGATGATCATGAAACTTCAGAACAAGATACTACTGAACCTCGTAGATCAACCAGAGTAAGATCTGCACCAGAGTGGTACGGTAATCCTATTCTGGAAGTCATGCTACTAGATCATGATGAACCTACGAACTATGAAGAAGCGATGGTGAGCCCAAATTCCGCAAAATGGCTTGAAGCCATGAAATCTGAGATGGGATCCATGTATGAGAACAAAGTATGGACTTTGGTTGACTTGCCCAATGATCGGCAAGCAATTGAGAATAAATGGATCTTGAAGAAGAAGACTGACGCTGACGGTAATATTATTGTCTACAAAGCTCGACTTGTCACAAAAGGTTTTCGGCAAGTTCAAGGGATTGACTACGATGAGACCTTCTCACCCGTAGAGATGCTTAAGTCTGTCCGAATCATGTTAGCAATTTCCGCATTTTATAATTATGAAATTTGGCAAATGGATGTCAAAACTGCATTCCTGAATGGATTTCTAGAAGAAGAGTTGTATATGATGCAACCGGAAGGTTTTGTCGATCCAAAGGGAGCTAACAAAGTGTGCAAGCTCCAGCGATCCATTTATGGACTGGTGCAAGCTTCTCGGAGTTGGAATAAACGCTTTGATAGTGTGATCAAAGCATTTGGTTTTGTACAGACTTTTGGAGAAGCCTGTATTTACAAGAAAGTGAGTGGGAGCTCTGTAGCATTTCTGATATTATATGTAGATGACATATTACTAATCGGAAATGATATAGAATTTCTGAATAGCATAAAGGGATACTTGAATAAGAGTTTTTCAATGAAAGACCTCGGTGAAGCTGCTTACATATTGGGCATTAAGATCTATAGAGATAGATCAAGACGCTTAATTGGACTTTCACAAAGCAAAGAAAGGATTCTTGCCTGTGTTACAAGGTGTGAAATTGAGTAAGACTCAATGCCCGACCAATGCAGAAGATAGAGAGAAAATGAAAGATGTTCCCTATGCTTCAGCCATAGGCTCTATCATGTATGCAATGCTGTGTACCAGACCTGATGTGTGTCTTGCTATAAGTCTAGCAGGGAGGTACCAAAGTAATCCAGGAGTGGATCACTGGACAGCGGCCAAGAACATCCTGAAATACCTGAAAAGGACTAAGGATATGTTTCTCATATATGGAGGTGACAAAGAGCTCATCGTAAATGGCTACGTTGATGCAAGCTTTGACACTGATCCGGACGATTCTAAATCGCAAACCGGATACGTGTTTACATTAAACGGTGGAGCTGTCAGTTGGTGCAGTTCTAAACAAAGCATTATGGTGGGATCTACATGTGAAGCAGAGTACATAGCTGCTTCGGAAGCAGCAAACGAAGGAGTCTGGATGAAGGAGTTCATATCCGATCTAGGTGTCATGCCTAGTGCATCGGGTCCAATGAAAATCTTTTGTGACAATACTGGTGCAATTGCCTTGGCAAAGGAATCCAGATTTCACAAGAGAACCAAGCACATCAAGAGACGCTTCAATTCCATCCGGGATCTAGTCCAGGTGGGAGACATAGAGATTTGCAAGATACATACGGATCTGAATGTTGCAGACCCGTTGACTAAGCCTCTTCCATGAGCAAAACATGATCAGCACCAAAGCTCCATGGGTGTTAGAATCATTACTGTGTAATCTAGATTATTGACTCTAGTGCAAGTGGGAGACTGAAGGAAATATGCCCTAGGGGCAATAATAATGTTATTATTTTATTTCCTTATATCATGATAAATGTTTATTATTCATGCTAGAATTATATTATCCAAAAACATAATACTTGCGTGAATACATAGACAAACTAAATGTCACTAGTATGCCTCTACTTGACTAGCTCGTTAATCAAAGATGGTTATGTTTCCTAACCATAGACATGTGTTGTCATTTGATTAACGGGATCACATTATTAGAAGAATGATGTGATTGACATGACCCATTCCATTAGCTTAGCACCCGATCATTTAGTATGTTGCTATTGCTTTCTTCATGACTTATACATGTTCCTATGACTATGAGATTATGCAACTCCCGTTTGCCGGAGGAACACTTTGTGTGCTACCAAACGTCACAACGTAACTGGGTGATTAAAGGAGCTCTACAGGTGTCTCCAAAGGTAAATGTTGGGTTGGCGTATTTCGAGATTAGGATTTGTCACTCCGATTGTCGGAGAGGTATCTCTGGGCCCTCTCGCTAATGCACATCAGATAAGCCTTGCAAGCATTGCAACTAATGAGTTGGTTGCGAGATGATGTATTACGAAATGAGTAAAGAGACTTGCCGGTAACGAGATTGAACTAGGTATTGAGATACCGACGATCGAATCTCGGGCAAGTAACATACCGATGACAAAGGGAACAATGTATGTTGTTATGCGGTCTGACCGATAAAGATCTTCGTAGAATATGTGGGAGCCAATATGAGCATCCAGGTTCCGCTATTGGTTATTGACCGGAGACATGTCTCGGTCATGTCTACATTGTTCTCGAACCCGTAGGGTCCGCATGCTTAAGGTTTTGATGACAGTTATATTATGAGTTTATGAGTTTTGATGTACCGAAGTTAGTTCGGAGTCCCGGATATGATCACGGACATAACGAGGAGTCTCTAAATGGCCGAGACATAAAGATTGATATATTGGACGGCTATATTCGGACACCGGAAGTGTTCCGGGTGATTTCGGAGAAAACCGGAGTACCGGAGGGTTACCGGAACCCCCCCGGGAGAAGTAATGGGCCATATGGGCCTTAGTGGAGAGAGAGAAGGGCAGCCAGGGTGGGCCGCGCGCCTCCTCCCCCCTGGTCCGAATTGGACTAGGAGAGGGGGGGTGGCGCCCCCCTTTCCTTCTCCCTCCCCACTTCCTTCCCCCTCCTAGTAGGAGTCCTACTCCTACTAGGAGGAGAACTCCTCCTTGGCGCGCCTATAGGGCCAGCCGGCCTCCTCACCTTGCTCCTTTATATACGGGGGCAGGGGGCACCCCTAGACACACAATTTGATCCACGTGATCGTTTTCTTAGCCGTGTGCGGTGCCCCCTTCCACCATAATCCTCGATAATATTGTAGCGGTGCTTAGGCGAAGCCCTGCGACGGTAGAACATCAAGATCGTCACCACGCCATCGTGCTGACGAAACTCTTCCCCGACGCTTTGCTGGATCGGAGTCCGGGGATCGTCATCGAGCTGAATGTGTGCTAAAACTCGGAGGTGCCGTAGTTTCGGTGCTTGATCGGTCGGGCCGTGAAGACGTACGACTACATCAACCGCATTGTGCTAACGCTTCCGCTGTCGGTCTAAAAGGGTACGTAGATCACACTCTCCCCTCTCGTTGCTATGCATCACCATGATCTTGCGTGTGCGTAGGAATTTTTTTGAAATTACTACGTTCCCCAACAGGTTCTTGAATTATCATGTTGATCTCATCACTTTATTTAATTAACTGGTTGGGTTAATGATTACTTTAATTTGGATTGAGATGGGGTTGCCATTCTCAATGTTTTCAACAAACTTTGTAGTAAATAAAATATATTCCTTTGTTGTAGGAAAAGTTGCCTTTATGCAAAAATAAACTTAGAGCTTTCCACCAGCCAAATATGCATGTAGTGATAGCTATTATTCATCATTGTCCTATGGTGTGAATTTGCCAGTACATTCAATGTACTGACCCTTTGTGGCTGCAACATCTCATGTTGCAGGAATCTTATGACGAGTAAGTGATACGTTAGGGTTACGATTTCTACACTCAACTTTGCCGTTGGTGTTGATGGGAATCGACAACCTCGTTGTTACTTCCGCTACATGGATTGAGGTAATATTATTTATGTTACTTTATACATGTGATGTACTTCTGTTATAAATCCTCGAGTACTGTGTGTGTTAGCATACCGATCCAGTGATGACACTTAAGCACAGAGACTTGACCGTCTGAGGTCGGGTCTCTACAAGATGGTATCAGAGCACATGTTGACTGTAGGACATGACCCCTAGAAACTAGCAAGCCCATAAGAAATATTTTCTCTACAACTTTATTTTCAAAAGGATCTTTTACCTCTCTTCTTTTCTGAGTTTTATCAAATATTTTCCCTTTTAGTTAGACTATACCCATTTCCCCTTTTGACCATGCGAAGATTCAACTGATGAGACTACTCCAAGAAGTACAAGATATCGGACAACGAAGACCACTTCGGAATGAAGAGGATTTTTACTGTTCATTGTAATAATGGAAACTACAATGGTTGAAGACTTCGATGGCTCGGAGAATTTGAAGGCTCTGAAGAATTCCCAGATTTGTATGACCTAGGAAGATTACCCTTATGGAACTTGGCAGACTATGGAAGCTGTCAATACCTGAGATCAAGGTGTATCGGAGAAAGACCGGAATATGGAGCATTAGAACTCAACATTTTGTCAAGAAAACCCTAAGGCAGGAGATATCAACTATGGAATGATAGCTCATGGAAATGACAAGAGCAGAAACACGGCTATCCATGATGTTATCGCCCGCTTATGCTATTGTCACCGTGCTGAGTTAAGAATGCATTTCATCAGAAGGATTGGATGGAAAAAGGGCTAATGGAGCATCTATCAGCAAAAGATGAAGTTTTAACCTTAGCTGGTGTATCACCAGGATCTGGAGTATTACATCAAGAATTTGAAGATGGACCTTCAAGAAGGCGTAATTGAGAAGGAAGCATTTCGTGAAGAACTCATGACCTAGAAGCTGAAATTAGCCAAACTAGAGAAGGAAAACCACGAGAAACTGGAGATTCGTCAGGAACTAAAGGACAGTAGGACCACGGTTCATACCAAGGATGTTGAAACCCAGAAGTTGGAACGCAGCTCCAGAAATATTGAAGGACATCACGAGAGACTTCGCGTCAACAGAGATGATCTGGCAAAAGAACTTGAGAAGGACAAGCATGATCAGAAAATCCATCGGAGACATGAACAAGACCTGAAGAGTTTGACGACTTTGAAGATTTATTGACCTTTAGAAGACCAAACCCCTGATATATACCTACATTAGATGCGACAATTGTGAGCTGTCTTCTTTTTAATGTTTTTCCGACAGCCACAAAAAAATCTGTCTTTTCAAAACTATTGTCTGTATTGTGTGTACCCCTCTCTATCTCTCTTATCTTACCCCCAAAACCCATGGACCCAATAGAGGATGAATGGAGATGAACTCATATTTTCTGGATCGATGACTCAATTGGAGACAGACCGATGGATTCAGAACATGGAAGATCATATGAAGAATAACCCTATAGCCGGAAAGGATGTGGCCTAGCATGCTCTTCAGTACTTTGAAAGAGGTTCTTCTACTTGGTGGAGGATGTACCAAAACATCAATGGATGGAAAGGAGTAACCACTTGGAAAGAATTTAAGTGGAATCTACAAAAGTCTCGTCTTGTGTCCCAGAAATTGAAGCCTTATGGAAACGATATGAAGAGGCCTTGTGCATGCAAGCTCTATGGAGAAATAGGACACAACCATAAGGAACACAGGGATGAATGCCCTCATTGTGAAGAAAGTCACCCAGAGGAAGGATGCCCCACTAGATAGGTAACTTGTTTCTTGTGTGCAGGAACTACCCACTACCCTGCTCAGTGTCAGATTTACCCCATGGTTCGAAGAACCATCAGCAGAACAAAGAAGCAATGAAAGGAGCCCTCATGGAAATTTTTAGAAGAACCAGTAATGAAGGAAGAGGTGGAGGACACACTCAAAGCAGACCCAATTAAACCTTGCACCAAGTCGTGCTATTCATGTGGAGAAGAAGGACACATCTCCTAGCATTGTCTGAATGGATATCTAGTAGAATTCCTGACAAAGGAAGTAGAGTATGACCCACAGGAAAAAGAATCCCTGATTGGAACGGAAAAGTCCAGGAAGAGAAATATATTGGATTCCAGGAAGGACCTGAGTCATATCACATGTTTCAGGTGCAAGGAGTCAGGGCACTACCTCAGCGGTTGCCCAAAAAGGAAGCCGAGGACCCAAGGAGGCTTTGAAATCACAAGGAAACCTCAAGACTTGTCCGAAGTAATATGTTTCCGTTGTAATGAAGTAGGGCACGTTGCCAGGGATTGTCCCAAAGAGAAGGAGGCTTGTGTTGAATAGTTGAGTCTGTGAGAAATATAGTAGTAGTGGGAACAACTCTTTTATATTGAGGTGTCGGGGCATGTGATGGAAATGCAGGAGATTGTAATAATTTAAGAATCAATAAAGTTAGCATCATGGGTACTGATTTGGATTTTATGGGTAGTTACTCTATGAAGAGAGATTTTGACCATTTTCGAGGATATGAGAAATATGGTCTATGGAAGGAGTTGTGCATTTTAAGGGTGGTAGTACCCTATGAGGACACTTGACCCATGGAAAGGAGAATGATATGCCACATCGTAGATTTCAGACAAAATAAGTATGAGTTTTGTCTCGATATGTGGGATACCCCAAGAATATTAAGGGATGAAGTACTATTGGAATAAAGGAGGTATAATGTTGGTAATATGGAGCAATTGTAACTCCATGATGAGTCTGAGTAATCCCGTCTTAGCTTGGTACCCATAGAAGGAAGGGAAACAATACAATTAGATGGATTTAAGAATGCTAGGAAGTTGGATGTTGGAATAATGATCAGTTGCCCCGACGATGAGTTCAAGGTTTATAAGTGATGAGATGGGCCATAACCCACATGCTCCAGGACCTGCCAAGAAGCAAGCACACTCTTGCTGAAGGAAAAACCCTGGAAGAAGATACGACCTTACCCACTGACGATCTTATAGGAGTAACGCAAAACCTGAGAGTTGTGAAGGAACAATAGATGTTTTTTTGGCTTGCAGAATCAATGGATTTTCTTTTCCGAACTTGGTTCATCGACAAGAGAAATTCTGCAATGCTAGTGAGGATGACCGAGTGTTAGAATACGAGATTCGCTAAACCATATACAAGGTAATGATTTGGGTGCGGGATGGATTGATCACCATACCGACTTACTCTTTTTATTCTCCTTGCTGTATGGGATGGTAAATGTGAGTGACATGCCCATAGTAGAGAGACGACGATCAAAACCTTGTTTTAACCTTAGAACGGCATGACAATTTTTCCCTTGTACAAGGCAGCTGTTGCCAATCGTAGGATATACGGCCAGGTTCAACCCAGACCCGTTTTCTGGAGGGACCCAGTCAAATTCTTTGTTGACCACCATGAGATATCGATAGTTGTTTAGTATTGGCGCCAGACCCGTCAGCTAAGAAGACCCAGTCTCGGAATAACCTTACCAATATGAAAGGACAGAAGAATTGAGGAAAAGGTTATGCCGCTACCGGAAGGGCCAGAGAAGGAATTATATTGAAGATCTGAGAAGACCGGCCCTGTCAAGAATAAGGATGGAGTATATGAGTATTGATGAGACCATAACGATGTTTCTAAGGGTGGTAGCACCCAGACCCCGCTAAGACGGTCGATGGATTTTGATAAGACACCCAAACCTAACCTATTTATTTCTAGCCTCTCCGAATCTCGAGGACGAGATTCATTTTAAGGGTGGTAGGTTTGTAACATCCCAAAATTTTAAATTTTGGAATGTTATATTAAATAGATTGTTTTGTTTGATTGTTGTGTGATTGATTGACTGAAAGTGAGTGAATTCGAAACTTTTGAAAGTTAAATGAGAGGGAATAAAAGTACTTTCCCAAACTTTCATTCTTGCTTTTATGATCTCCGTGAAATCAAATTCTTTTCATCACAAAACGCTGGAGAGAAGATGACATGACTTCTTCCATCTTATCTTATATTTACTAATTGGAGGCATCATTAAAGCCTTCTCCTTAATCCACATCATTGAAATTAATTGCACCATTGGATTAAATAATTAACGCCAGAGATGAAAAAGAAACTTACGTAACACATGGTCCAAAAAAGGACTCCTGCCACATTTTGGTGAAGCAAAACAAAGACTGCATCCAACGTTGCCTAAAAAATGATAGCATTCTTTCATAAAAAATCTAGCAATGAAAAGGAAAAAAAATAGGAGAGCAGATCTCTTTGATTACCCTTCAAACTCCAATCTTCTCCCGTGAAGTAAAACAAAGAAATCTGATTTTTTTTCCATTAGCAGATATGCTAAAGGTAAGATGTGATTTAAGTCTGGCGTGATAAACTAAAAAAAGAGCAAGTCCATAATGAGTGCTTTAGCATGTCTGCACGCTAGAATAAGGGAGTCCATATATAGTACGATTTGTCATTCTGCAAAAAAAAATATGCTACAAGTCGTGCGTGATTTTAGTCCAACAGGAGAAAGTACGCATGTTGGAGAGTCCATCTATGATACAATTCATACGACATGCATGATTTGATTCTGACGTGATATGTTTCTTTTAAGAAAAAGAAAGGCCGACGTAAAAAAATGTGGGGAAAAAGTCCGACGTGATAGAACAAACAGTACTACCTCTGCACGTACGTTTAGAGACAGATGTGTCCCTGTATAAATACATGTGTACAAAAACAATACGAGGGCCCATGAAAACAAATAAGGGCTGCATGTACGGCCATTGAATCCCTGCAAAAAATGTACGGCCATTGAAACGTAGTTGCAAACAAAAAATATATAAGGGCGTCCTTCAGTAATGGAAAATAGTATTTTCAAAAAAAAAGTAATGGAAAATAGTATTTATTCATCAACCAGATATTGCATCCGTGGAACTTTTATATGCATGTGGAGACAAAGAATGGACACATATAAAGTTGTAGAGATTTGATGGGATAAGAGGGCACTATAATAAAAATAAGGAAATTAATTTTTAAATAAGAATGGACACATATTAATTTTTAAATTTTGGAATGTTATATTAAATAGATTGTTTTGTTTGATTGTTGTGTGATTGATTGACTGAAAGTGAGTGAATTCGAAACTTTTGAAAGTTAAATGAGAGGGAATAAAAGTACTTTCCCAAACTTCCATTCTTGCTTTTATGATCTCCGTGAAATCAAATTCTTTTCATCACAAAACCCCAGAGAGAAGATGACATGACTTCTTCCATTTAAATAAATGAAAAGGGTTTTGAAAAGATTTGAATTTTATTTGGAAATATTCAAATTCAGAAACTCTAAGCAACTCAATGATTTTCATGAGAGAAGATAAAATGACTTCTTCAAAACCTATGAAATATGAGTTAAGAATCAAATTTAAAATCCTTTTGGAAATTATTTCCAATTTGGAGTATTTGGGTTTTATTCAAATTATTTTTCTCCAAAAATAATATATATGGAAAATAGGGTAACATGATTCCCTACAGTAGAAAATTGGCGAGAAATAAATTTGAAATCATTTTGGTATTTTTAAAATGATTTTTATGAGGTTTTATTGCAATACTAGCACTCTTTGCTTTATTTAAATTTGTGTGAATTTTATTTAATGCTACAAAAATGTTCAAGTCGTTGAAAATCTTTTCCTGAAAATTTTGATATATTATATGCCTATATAATATTTTTATTTATTTTGTTTTTTATTGTTTTGTTTGTCTCGAAAAATGTTAAAACAACTCTCCTCCGACGCCGAACTGGGCCGACCCAACAGGCCGCGGCCCAGCCCGCGTCACGCCGCCGTCCCCGAGCCACTGCAGGAGACCAGCTCCCGCACGAGAGCGCCGCCGCGCCGCCATGGACGCCGTGCGGCCTCCGGCCTCCTCTGCCCCCTCCCCCAAGAAGCCGCCACCCCGCCTTTATATACCGGAGCCCCCGGGCCCCGTTTCTCTCCTCCTCGTCTGGCACTCGCCGCCTCGAAGCCGCCGAAGTTAGCCGTTGCCGCTGCCGCGCTTCGCCTCCGACCGAAGCCCTCTACCAGCACCGCCGCCTTGCCCGCACCGCCGCCGCCCGCTGCTGCCGTTGTTGCCTGCTGCCGCGCCACCGCTCGCTGCCGCTGGAGCATGATGCTGCTGCCGATCGGCCGCCATCGCCGCCGATGACGGACCTCCGAGAACCGCAAAAACCGCCGATAACTGCCACGAACTGCGGTCTTTTTCGGTTTATTTCTTTCGGTTTGGTTTTCGTTTAAAACCGAACAGTTTTCTTTTAGATAGAGCTATTTATTGAACGTTCATCAGATTAGGTTCAACGGTGAACAATTTCGTTCGTTAGCTTCCCGTAGCGAACGTTTGTTCCGTAGTTTCTTTCGTTTTATTTTATTTTCTGCCAGGGACCCGTTTGCGAATATTTTCTTCACGGATTAGTTCCTGTTCTTCAAACCCTCACAACTTTTGCGCCGTTTGTCCAAATTCAACAAAACCAACGCCCACTTCTTCGGTATGATCCCCTTTATCTAGTAAAACAACTTAAACATATTTTTGAAAGTTTTAAAATTTGAATTCAAATAGATTTGTATTTGAACCTCGTTTGATCGTAACTTGAGTTTTATAACTCCGATCAAATTAAAGTAATCATTAACCCAACCAGTTAATTAAATAAAGTGATGAGATCAACATGATAATTCAAGAACCTGTTGGGGAACGTAGTAATTTCAAAAAAATTCCTACGCACACGCAAGATCATGGTGATGCATAGCAACGAGAGGGGAGAGTGTGATCTACGTACCCTTTTAGACCGACAGCGGAAGCGTTAGCACAATGCGGTTGATGTAGTCGTACGTCTTCACGGCCCGACCGATCAAGCACCGAAACTACGGCACCTCCGAGTTTTAGCACACATTCAGCTCGATGACGATCCCCGGACTCCGATCCAGCAAAGCGTCGGGGAAGAGTTTCGTCAGCACGACGGCGTGGTGACGATCTTGATGTTCTACCGTCGCAGGGCTTCGCCTAAGCACCGCTACAATATTATCGAGGATTATGGTGGAAGGGGGCACCGCACACGGCTAAGAAAACGATCACGTGGATCAAATTGTGTGTCTAGGGGTGCCCCCTGCCCCCGTATATAAAGGAGCAAGGTGAGGAGGCCGGCTGGCCCTATAGGCGCGCCAAGGAGGAGTTCTCCTCCTAGTAGGAGTAGGACTCCTACTAGGAGGGGGAAGGAAGTGGGGAGGGAGAAGGAAAGGGGGGCGCCACCCCCCCTCTCCTAGTCCAATTCGGACCAGGGGGGAGGAGGCGCGCGGCCCACCCTGGCTGCCCTTCTCTCTCTCCACTAAGGCCCATATGGCCCATTACTTCTCCCGGGGGGGTTCCGGTAACCCTCCGGTACTCCGGTTTTCTCCGAAATCACCCGGAACACTTCCGGTGTCCGAATATAGCCGTCCAATATATCAATCTTTATGTCTCGGCCATTTAGAGACTCCTCGTTATGTCCGTGATCATATCCGGGACTCCGAACTAACTTCGGTACATCAAAACTCATAAACTCATAATATAACTGTCATCGAAACCTTAAGCGTGCGGACCCTACGGGTTCGAGAACAATGTAGACATGACCGAGACATGTCTCCGGTCAATAACCAATAGCGGAACCTGGATGCTCATATTGGCTCCCACATATTCTACGAAGATCTTTATCGGTCAGACCGCATAACAACATACGTTGTTCCCTTTGTCATCGGTATGTTACTTGCCCGAGATTCGATCGTCGGTATCTCAATACCTAGTTCAATCTCGTTACCGGCAAGTCTCTTTACTCATTTCGTAATACATCATCTCGCAACCAACTCATTAGTTGCAATGCTTGCAAGGCTTATGTGATGTGCATTATCGAGAGGGCCCAGAGATACCTCTCCGACAATCGGAGTGACAAATCCTAATCTCGAAATACGCCAACCCAACATTTACCTTTGGAGACACCTGTAGAGCTCCTTTAATCACCCAGTTACGTTGTGACGTTTGGTAGCACACAAAGTGTTCCTCCGGCAAACGGGAGTTGCATAATCTCATAGTCATAGGAACATGTATAAGTCATGAAGAAAGCAATAGCAACATACTAAATGATCGGGTGCTAAGCTAATGGAATGGGTCATGTCAATCACATCATTCTTCTAATAATGTGATCCCGTTAATCAAATGACAACACATGTCTATGGTTAGGAAACATAACCATCTTTGATTAACGAGCTAGTCAAGTAGAGGCATACTAGTGACATTTAGTTTGTCTATGTATTCACGCAAGTATTATGTTTCTGGATAATATAATTCTAGCATGAATAATAAACATTTATCATGATATAAGGAAATAAAATAATAACATTATTATTGCCCCTAGGGCATATTTCCTTCAGTCTCCCACTTGCACTAGAGTCAATAATCTAGATTACACAGTAATGATTCTAACACCCATGGAGCTTTGGTGCTGATCATGTTTTGCTCATGGAAGAGGCTTAGTCAACGGGTCTGCAACATTCAGATCCGTATGTATCTTGCAAATCTCTATGTCTCCCACCTGGACTAGATCCCGGATGGAATTGAAGCGTCTCTTGATGTGCTTGGTTCTCTTGTGAAATCTGGATTCCTTTGCCAAGGCAATTGCACCAGTATTGTCACAAAAGATTTTCATTGGACCCGATGCACTAGGCATGACACCTAGATCGGATATGAACTCCTTCATCCAGACTCCTTCGTTTGCTGCTTCCGAAGCAGCTATGTACTCTGCTTCACATGTAGATCCCACCATAATGCTTTGTTTAGAACTGCACCAACTGACAGCTCCACCGTTTAATGTAAACACGTATCCGGTTTGCGATTTAGAATCGTCCGGATCAGTGTCAAAGCTTGCATCAACGTAGCCATTTACGATGAGCTCTTTGTCACCTCCATATATGAGAAACATATCCTTAGTCCTTTTCAGGTATTTCAGGATGTTCTTGGCCGCTGTCCAGTGATCCACTCCTGGATTACTTTGGTACCTCCCTGCTAGACTTATAGCAAGACACACATCAGGTCTGGTACACAGCATTGCATACATGATAGAGCCTATGGCTGAAGCATAGGGAACATCTTTCATTTTCTCTCTATCTTCTGCATTGGTCGGGCATTGAGTCTTACTCAATTTCACACCTTGTAACACAGGCAAGAATCCTTTCTTTGCTTGATCCATTTTGTTGATCTCATGACTTTATTTAATTAACTGGTTGGGTTAATGATTACTTTAATTTGGATTGAGATGGGGTTACCATTCTCAATGTTTTCAACAAACTTTGTAGTAAATAAAATATATTCCTTTGTTGTAGGGAAAAATTGGCTTTATGCAAAAATAAACTTAGAGCTTTCCACTAGCCAATACGCATGTAGTGATAGCTATTATTCATCATTGTCCTATGGTGTGAATTTGCCAGTACATTCAATGTACTGACCCTTTGTGGCTGCAATGTCTCATGTTGCAGGAATCTTACGACGAGTAAGTGATACGTTAGGGTTATGATTTCTACACTCAACTTTGCCGTTGGTGTTGATGGGAATCCACAACCTTGTTGTTACTTCCACTATGTGGATTGAGGTAATAGTATTTACGTTACTTTATACATGTGATTTACCTATGTTATAAATCCTCGAGTACTGTGTGTGTCAGCATACGGATCCAGGGATGACACTTAAGCACAAAGACTTGACCGTCTAAGGTCGGGTCGCTACAGGAGCAATGTCTGCATGGCATTGTATTGCCACGCAAAACTCTTCTCTTTTTCTCTACATGTTCAGCATGACTGTGTACAATATCTGACAGGCATACAAAAAAATATAGTGAGATTATGTAAGGAGAGCATGCAGAAATCTAGAGTAATGGTAACAACAAGTGGATGGTTCCAAAAATAATGATAGCAGGCTGATGATTGCTTTAATTTAATAAAAAAACTGATGATGATTGCTTTACTATTTGTTTCCCACCCAAGATGAACAACTTAGGCATACCCTAGGTGAACCAGATATTAGACAGAGATACTATTCATTGCTGCCTCGATATGTGCCCCACAACTAATTTATAACTCAAGTTTGAACATCAATTTGGACCTAACTTGGAGTCTAAGAGGTGAACGGGATAATAAAGTAGCAGATAATATTAAGCAATGCATAACATAAGCAGAAACAAAAGAGTGCGACTGCTACCTCTTGAGCACTACGTTGGTTATCCCTTGAAGAGGAAAGGGTGATGCAGCAAAGTAGCGTAAGTATTTCCCTTAGTTTTTGAGAACCAAGGTATCAATCCAGTAGGAGGCCATGCTCAAGTCCCTTGCACCTACACAAACAAATAAGAACCTTGCAACCAACGCGATAAAGGGGTTGTCAATCCCTTTGCGGCCACTTGCAAAAGTGAGATCTGATAGAGGAGATAAGATATTTTTGGTATTTTTATGATAAAGACTAAAAGTAAAGAAAGCAAAATCAACGACGCAAGAAATAGCTCATTGATGGGAGATTAATATGATGAAAAATAGACCCGGGGGCCATAGGTTTCACTAGTGGCTTCTCTCAAGATAGCATAAGTATTACGGTGGGTAAACAAATTACTGTCGAGCAATTGATAGAATTGAGCATAGTTATGAGAATATCTAGGTATGATCATGTATATAGGCATCACGTCCGTGACAAGTAGACCGACTCCTGCCTGCATCTACTACTATTACTCGACACATCGACCGCTATCCAGCATGCATCTAGAGTATTAAGTTCATAAGAACGGAGTAACGCTTTAAGCAAGATGACATGATGTAGATGATAAACTCATGCAATATGATATAAACCCCATATTTTTATCCTCGATGGCAACAATACAATATGTGTCGTTTCCCCTACTGTCACTGGGATCGAGCACTGCAAGATTGAACCCAAAGCTAAGCACTTCTCCCATTGCAAGAAAGATCAATCTAGTAGGCCAAACCAAACTGATAATTCGAAGGGACTTGCAAAGATAACCAATCATACATAAAAGAATTCAGAGAAGATTCAAATATTGTTCATAGATAATCTTGATCATAAACCCACAATTCATCGGATCTCGACAAACACACCACAAAAGAAGATAACATCGAATAGATCTCCAAGAGAATCGAGGAGAACTTTGTATTGAGATCCAAAGAGAGAGAATAAGCCATCTAGCTAATAACTATGGACCCGAAGGTCTGAGGTAAACTACTCACACATCATCGGAGAGGCTATGGTGTTGATGTAGAAGCCCTCCGTGATCAATGCCCCCTCCGGCGGAGTGCCAGAAAAGGCCCCAAGATGGGATCTCACAGGTATAGAAGGTTGCGGCAATGGAATTAGGTTTTTGTGGTGCTTCTCGATGGTTTGGGGGTACGTAGGTATATATAGGAGGAAGAAGTAGGTCGGTGGAGCCACGAGGGGCCCACGAGGGTGGAGCCTAGGGGGGTAAGCGTGCCCCCTGCCCCATGGCCTCCTTGTTGATTTCTTGACGTCCACTCCAAGTCCTCTGGATCATGTTTGTTCCAAAAATCATGCTCCCAAAGGTTTCATTCCGTTTGGACTCCGTTTGATGTTCTTTTTCTGCGAAACACAGAAATAGGCAAAAAACAACAATTTGGGCTGGGCCTCCGGTTAATAGGTTAATCTGAAAAATAATATAAAAGTGTATAAATAAGCCCATTAAACATCCAACACAGAATATATAATAGCATGGAACAATCAAAAATTATAGATACGTTGGAGACGTATCAGCGACCTCTCTTGTGGACCCGTGTACTCCTCAGGTTCATCTGTTGAGTCGATGATGGTGATGCCGTTCCGGTGGGTGCCGGCGGCAGGGAAGGAGATCTGAGGTGGCGAAAGATGGTCAGGAGTCGTGATGTCTGGTTTGGTGGGTGCTTCTGTCGATGGAGCAGCTCAGGTGAGGTGGACGACGTCGCGGTCGGAGCAGGACAAACCACACAAAGTTTTCTTCGACATCTACCTGTAACTGAAGTAATTCTATAAGGGCTCATTTGGCTTGCATGATTCTAAAAACACAGGGATAGGAGGAAAAACACTAGAATAGGATAGGAATGCATACGGGAAACAGATCATTTGTGAACACAAGATTTCTGTCAACTTGGGTGTTTGGTTCACAGGAAAAGGAGGAGCAGAGGAATGCAAAGAAACATGGCCAAAATAAAGTGAAACCATATGAAAGCGTGTACAGTTAGAATGTTATTCTGCCACTAATGCACTTGGTCTTGTTTTCATGCATAGGATTTTGAAAAGTAGGTCCAGGTGGATGTTTTGCTCCATTCCTTTCAACAAAATGCATGAATAATTGAATAGTAGAGTGCCATAGGAAAATTTCCTATTGCTATGTTTTTCCGTTGAACCACAATAGCCCTAATGGATCGACATTAAAGTAGAGTAATAAGTGATGCGACAAGTGTACGACCTCTTTGCCGTAGCCGTATCGACCTCAACATCATTGGGTTGGTCGCTGAAGAAGTTCAGGCAGAGGTGGCTGTCGGAGGTGTGGAAGAAGATCTGAGGAATTTGTAGACGTTGTCTAGGGCACCGCTCTGTTGTGATGGATCGTTCCGTCCTTGGAGCAGCTCCGGTCAGCCTTAAGACGTCAAGGCTGAAGCAGCACAAGACATACATTGTTAATCTCAAGTGGGATTCTAATAGCATCTCCAATAGATGATGTAAAATGCATTACCAAAAAGTGATAGATGTAAAATTTACATCACCAAAAACCACCTGACTACAACAGATGAGGTAAAAACTGTTGACTCTAAACTTAACTGTCGAAACTGAAATTTACCGTGGAATCTGAATGTTACTGTCGAAACTGAACGCAATGGTAGCAGAGAAGCACTTCACATGGGATTGTTTAGGGAGGGCCTGCAGTTCATCTTCAACCTGCACCCCCTGAGCCGCCAGCCACCACCGGTCGAACCCCGCGCCGCCTCGCCGCCCCGAAACAACTCCCCACCGCCAGTCCGCCGCCGCCTCGCCGCCCCAAAACAACTCCCCACCGTCGGTCCGCCGCCGCCCCGGCCAGCCCTCTAGCCCCCCATGTCAAACTTTTTCTCCGTCGATCCTGTTACACCCATGATGTGGCTATATCCCCCATGTGTTGGGGCATGACTTAGAGGCATAACCGCATGGTAGGCATGTCGCAAGAAGGGTAATCTTTACATATCCCATGTATTGAATAAGAAAGGGATAAAGAGTTGGCTTACAATCACCACTTCACACAAATACAAGTTAAACACACATCATCCAGAATACAATCAAGGTCTGACTACGGAACCAAAATAAAAGAAGAAAACCCCAAATGCTAGATCCCCGATCATCCCAACTGGGCTCCACTACTGATCAACAGGAAACGAAACAACACAACAAACATGATCTTCAACGAGCTCCCACTTGAGCTCAGGTGCGTCATCTGCACTGGTATCATCGGCACCTGCAACTATTTGGAAGTATCTGTGAGTCACGAGGACTCAACAATCTCACACCCGCGAGATCAAGACTATATAAGCTTATGGGTAGGAAAGGGTAATGAGGTGCAGATGCAGCACTAAGCATATATGGTGGCTAACATACACAAATAAGAGCGAGAAGAGAAGCAACGCAGCGGTCGAGAAGCTAGAAGTGATCCTGAAACTACTTACGTGGTTGATGCATTTTAATTAAGTCAAGTGTTAAGTTCTCTACAACCGGACATTAACAAATTCCCATCTGCCTATAACCGCGGGCACGACTTTCGAAAGTTCAAACCCTGCAAGGGTGTCCCAACTTAGCCCGTCACAAGCTCTCACGGTCAAAGAAGGATATTCCTTCTCCCAGGAAGACAAGATCAGACTGGGAATCCCGGTTACAAGACATTTCGACAATGGTAAAACAAGACCAGCAAAGCCGCCCGAATGTGCCGACAAATCCCGATAGGAGTTGCACATATCTCGTTCTCAGGGCACACCGGATGGGCAAGACGTCGGGTTAGCATAGACCCTGGTTGCCCAGGGGGCGCCGGACATCGCCCAGTTTGGACCAACACTTAGGGAAGCACTGGCCGGGGGGGGGGGTTAAAATAAAGATGACCCTCGGGAGCGTGACTCCCAAGGGAAAAATAGGTGGTGGTGAGGCAAATGGTAAAACCAAGGTTGGGCCTTGCTGGAGGAGTTTTATTCAAAGAGAACTGTCAAGGGGTCCCATAACACCCAACCGCGTAAGGAACGCAAAATCAAGGAACATAATACTGGTATTACGGAAACTAGGGCGACAAGAGTCGAACAAAACACCAGGGATAAATCCGAGCCTTCCACCCTTTACCAAGTATATAGATGCATTAATTAAATAAGAGACAATAATGATATCCCAACAAAAAGCATGTTCCAACATGGAACAAACTTCAACTTCACCTGCAACTAGCAACGCTATAAGAGGGGCTGAACAAAAGTGGTAACATAGCCAAACAATGGTTTGCTAGGAAAAGTGGGTTAGAGGCTTGATATGGCAATATGGGAGGCATGATAAGGTAGGTGGTAGGTATCGCGGCATAGCAATAGAGCGAGTGTCGGTGTCAAAACCGGCGGATCTCGGGTAGGGGGTTCCGAACTGTGCGTCTAGGCAGGATGGTAACAGGAGGCAAGGGACACGAAGTTTTACCCAGGTTCGGGCCCTCTCGATGGAGGTAAAACCCTACGTCCTGCTTGATTAATATTGATGATATGGGTAGTATAAGAGTAGATCTACCACGAGATCGGAGAGGCTAAACCCTAGAAGCTAGCCTATGGTATGATTGTTTGTATATGTTGTCCTACGGACTAAAACCCTCTAGTTTATATAGACACCGGAGAGGGTTAGGGTTACACAAAGTCGGTTACAATGGTAGGAGATCTACATATCCGTATCGCCAAGCTTGCCTTCCACGCCAAGGAAAGTCCCTTCCGGACACGGGACGAAGTCTTCAATCTTGTATCTTCATAGTCCAGGAGTCCGGCCGAAGGTATAGTCCGGCTATCCGGACACCCCCTAATCCAGGACTCCCTCAGTAGCCCCTGAACCAGGCTTCAATGACGACGAGTCCGGCGCGCAGATTGTCTTCGGCATTGCAAGGTAGGTTCCTCCTCCGAGTACTTCATAGAAGATTTTGAACACAAAGATAGTGTCCGGCTCTGCAAAATAAGTTTCCACATATTGCCATAGAGAGAATAATATTTACACAAATCTAATCTGCTGACGTATTCCGTAGTGTGACACACCACGGCCAAGCCTTTATCCGAGTCGTTTTATTATCCCACCTCAGCGCGTCATGCGAGGCGGTTTCCTTAGCACGTCTTGTCAAAGCAGAGATCGTGTCCCCTTATTCCGGGATTCTCATCAATACGGGCGTGGGTAACCCAACTGCGCCATTGATTATGGCGCTTGGAGATAAGCGAGTTTTACCAGGCTGGTGGGGACACGTAGTTGCGTCCACCCATATAAGGGGATAAGGATCCACCTTCTCACCTACGCCTTCTTCCTCCCTTGCTTATCCATTCTCGCGCACTCGAGCTCCAGTGCCCAAGTCCGCACTCCCCACCTCAACCTTCTCCAGCCAAGTCCGGAGCGGGAGGCAAGTGGATGGTCTCCTCCGTTACGGAGGGACACATCAAAAAACTAAAGAAGGCCGGATACCTTTCTAACGACATCGTGTACCGTCTTCCCGAAAAGGGACAACTCCTCCCCACCCCAAGGCCCCATGAGAGGGTAGTGTTCCTCCCCTACTTCCTCCGCGGACTGGGCTTTCCGATCCACCCATTCGTCCGGGGACTCATGTTCTACTACGGCCTGGATTTCCATGATCTGGCCCCGAACTTCATCCTCAACATCTCGGCGTTTATCGTCGTGTGCGAGGCTTTCCTCTGCATCCGCCCCCATTTCGGCCTATGGCTCAAGACTTTCAACGTCAAGCCGAAGGTGGTGCGCGGCAACCAGGCGGAGTGCGGAGGCGCCATGGTGGGCAAGATGCCCAACGTCTTATGGCTCGAGGGCTCCTTTGTGGAGACCCTGAAGGGGTGGCAATCGAGGTGGTTTTACATCACCGAGCCGTGCGACCCTGAGTGGGTCGCAGCCCCCGAGTTCCGGTCCGGACCCCCAACGCGGCTCACGTCCTGGAAAGAGACGGGCCTGTCGTGGGGCAGCAAGGGAGAGGTGACTGGACTGCAAACATGCCTCCAATCCCTGGTGGACAAGCAGCTCAGGCTTGTCAACGTAGTCCAGGTTATGCTCATCCGCCTGATCCTCCCGTGTCAACGACGGGCCTTCAATCTGTGGGAGTTCAATCCGGCGCAACACCGAACTCTGAGCAGGCTCTTCGACAAGACGTACGAGGATGCCTGGAAGGTGCTCTTCAAGGGCGCCGAAGCTCCCGCATCCGCTACCGAGGATCGCGGATTCAGCGCGCAGCGTCATGCTAACACGGTAAGTTATTTGTTCCTCTTACAGGGTATTATTTTTTCATAGTTTGACTCTATGCGGGATCTAAGCTCCCTTACCTTTGTCAGGCTTGGCAGGCGCAGTCCGGACAGATCAACTGTCCGGCTCCTTTGCCCGAAGACCCAGCCGATGCCCGCTTGGCGAAGCTGCTGGTTCCGGCACCCTATGTGGTGCCGGAGAAGAAGGCCACGAAGAGGGCCACAGGGACTCGAAAGAGTGCCCGGCGCCAGGAGGTGTCGGATTCATCATCCGACGGCTCCGAGACGCATTCCTCCCGTGAAGACGACGAGGAAGAAGAAGAGACCTCTCCCCCTCCAGCGGGAGGAGAGAACAAAAGGAAGGTCGCCCTCTCTGGGGAGGCCAAAGAGTCCAAGAAGGGAAAAACCCTTCCTCCAGACTACTCCACCGACGCCGATGACGGCAGAGAGGAGTGGCCGCTCAGGGCCAAGCCCCTGGCGAAATCGTAAGTATCCGGATACCAGAGTAATTCATAGTATTCCTTTATTGCACAGCTTTCCCTTATGTCGAATGTGATTATGCAGCCCACCCAAAGAACGGCTCGACGCATCGTCGAGCGGTTCATTGGACTCGTCGGATGTGAATTCGCTTCCGACGGCTTCCTCCCCCCGCCCTACGGACGACGCCGAAGTGTTGTCTCAACAGGTTCCAAGCCGGGAGGAGGTGGTCCTGGAGGCGCCGCCAGGCGACCTCCCGGACTCCAGGAGTAAAGGGGATAAAACCCCCAGGGCTCCAAGTCCGGCTCCAGGCCGGACAGCGCTCCGGAACCTTCAAAGGTTCCAGAGTCCGGCGGGCGATCTCCTTCCAAGAGGAGCAAGCCCACTGTACCGGTGACCCCCGTCCAACCGGAGGCGCCGGACAATCTGTTGGAGGCGCTCCAAGGCGCCTCCATCGACGAGGGGCACCGCACCATTATGAGTGCAGTGGTCCAGAAGGTTCAGTCCACCAAGAGCGGACTGACTGAAGCTTGTACAAGCCTTTTAACAGGCTTTGAGGTAAGTAAAGAATGTGTAAATAATATTACCGCATAGACAGTAGCCCCTGATGCTCTGTTTGGCGTTCGGGAAGAAAAGCCGAATGGAGGATCAAATAAAATTCGCAGGAGTCTAACAAAAAGGAGTCAATATGCGTATGCAGGCTTCTCTGCTTGCGTCCGCCGCACTGACTGTGGAAGTGGACATGCTAAAGCAGAACCTCGAGCGGTCCAAGGAAGACCTTGGGCGTGCCAAGAAGCAGCTCGAGGACAATGAAGGTAAGAGATACCTTGTTTAAATATATATAAAAAGGTGCAATTGCAAAAAATGACAGGATTATCATGGCTATTGTAGGGGCCACGTCTGAGGTGGTGACCCTGAAGCGAGCGCTGGTCGAGGCCGAGAAGAGGGCGACCGCAGAGCGCTCCGAGCGGGAGAAGTACGAGGCCCAGGCTGGCAAGGTACAGCAAGAGCTACAGGTTCTCATGAAAAAACATGAGAGTTTGGAGCGTGACTCAAAGATGCGAGCGTCCGAGCTTGCGGCGGCTATTAAAATGCCAAGTCTGCCAAGGCCGAATCCCAGAAGACCCTCCAGGAGTTGGATGAGGTGAAGAAGATAGCGGCGGGTAAGGTATTCTATATGCAAAGCAAACATATAAACGTAAGTTACTTGTTACTTACCCGAATCCGGAGCTCTCCAGGAGCATTTGCAGATCTTCCCCGGAGTGTGTCCGATGCCGCCGCATTCTATCGAGCCGAGGAGGGAAGCTCGACGAAGAAGGTGTTCTGGTCTCAGTATGCTGAGGCCGGCACCCCATGCCCCTGAGCGACCAGATGAAGCAACTGGTCGAGCTCCACAAGGCGGCCGAATAGGCCATGAAGGGCCTCATAGTTCGGCTGTGGCCTGGAGAGGCTCTGCCTGGGAGCTATTTCGGGCTGGTGCGGCGGCTGGTGGAGGCCTATCCAAGGCTCGAAGTCATCAAGCGCTCCGTCTGTATTGAAGGTGCCCGTAGGGCCCTTGCCCGTGCTAAGGTGCACTGGGCAAGCTGGACGCTGAGAAGCTTGTAAAAGATGAGCCACCGCCGGGGAAAGAGCATCGCAAGCCCGAGAATTATTATAAGGATGTTCTGAAGGGTGCCTGCCTTGTGGCGGATGAATGTTCTAGGGATGTAATTTTTGAGTGAAACTTGCTCGTTTTGTCCTGTGCGCTGAAAACTTGTTCATATGCGCTAAGCAATGCTGTTGGAATTTAAAATATTACCTTCTGTGCGGCTGTTTATCAATTCTGAGAGATGGCGAGTCGTCGGCTTCTGCCCCCGTGCCGCTAGTGCTGGGGTGTTCGGGGATAAACCTGAGCGCTCTTTTTCCCATATTTGGGTCCTTCGAGGGAGGCGCTCAGCCCAACGAACAAGGCAATCGGACTATAATGCGTGAACACTCTCACTTAGCCATAGAATTCTATAATTTTAAATTTCGGCGAAGCCCCCGGTATTCGGAAGACCGAGTTCGGGGTGCTATCCACGCCTTTGGCCGGACAGAGCCGACTCCTCGCTCTAAGCGGCATAAGTCTTTAGGGACTCGAAAAACCTCTCGAACAGAGACCAGCTCTCGCTTCATCATGACAGTCAGTTTTAGCTTTCTCCACTGAGGTGCTCGACCCAGCTCAACTGGGGCACAATCACAGTGGTTCTCCTAGTGCTACCTTAGCCGATATAGAGGAACGTAAGGCACCAAAACATAGGAGCCGGGCAAACCCAACTATTGACCCAAGACATGATTCGGAGCCGATGCATATAATGCTATAAGTTCGGGGTGCCGAACTTGTTAAAGTGTTCGGACTTCTCACACCATATTGAGGGATACTAAAGCCCCTGGCGTATTTTGGCCGTACCAAAGTGTACGGGTGCAACATGTCGTTAAGGAACATATATTTATAGAAAAAGAGTAATGCACAAATAGACAAAAGCTATGCATTGTTTATTAAAAAGGGGTGCGATCAAAGCAGAACAATACAAATAATGCGATAAGCGAAAAGGTTGGACTATTTAACATGTCCGTTCCAGGGGCAGGCTGCGGAATGGTATGCGAAGCAGGTATACTGCTCGTGATAGAGACCACCTGGGAGTTCCGTAACGCGGCGTGGCTTGTCTGCTTCCCTGGTTCTTGCATCGTTTGTGTGGCAATTGAGCTGCCGAACAGGCCTTCCGAAAAATGGAGTCCTGAAAGTAAGAGAAAATTAAAAAATCGGCAGCCCCTGGTGTGGTTTAAGCCGTGTTTCGGGCGTGCCGTGATGGTGCCCCTCCCCCTGTACCCATGGTATTTCTAGAGCATAGTTATGTACGCAAAGCACTGGCGTCGCCTTTTTGCGATGGCTGGGGTTGGGGCCGCATTGCTACGCCTGCTCGGATCGTGCCAGGCAGTCTTGTTGTGGGTTACTCTGGGCGCGCTTGACGGTGTCCGGTCATTTAATGGCCGGACTGGAGAACTGCCTAGAGAGGCTGCTTTGCACTTCCGCTGCAATGGCCGCCGTGTGCTCCTCCATTCGGAGGGAGCGTTCGGTGTTTCCATTGACCGTAATTACTCCTCGAGGGCCTGGCATCTTGAGCTTAAGGTATACGTAGTGCGTTACCGCATTGAACTTGGCAAATGCGGTTCGACCGAGCAGTGCGTGATAGCCACTGCGGAATGGGACTATGTCAAAGATTAACTCCTCGCTTCGGAAATTATCCGGAGATCCGAAGACCACTTCAAGTGTGACTGAGCCTGTACAGTTGGCCTCTACACCTGGTATTACGCCTTTAAAGGTCGTTTTGGTGGGCTTAATCCTCGAGGGATCGATGCCCATTTTCTGCATTGTATCCTGGTAAAGCAGGTTCAGGCTGCTGCCGCCGTCCATAAGGACTCTAGTGAGATGGAATCAGTCTATAATTGGGTCTAGAACCAATGCGGCGAATCCGCCATGACGGATGCTAGTGGGATGGTCCCTTCGATCGAAGGTGATTGGGCAGGAGGACCATGGGTTGAACTTTGGGGCGACTGGCTCTACCGCGTATACGTCCCTTAACGCGCGCTTCCGCTCCCTCTTGGGGACATGGGTTGCGTATATCATGTTCACCGTCCGCACTTGTGGGGGGAAACCCTTCTGTCCACTGTTGTTCGGCGGCTGGGGCTCCTCGTCGTCATCGCTATGCAGCCCCTTGTCTGTATTTTCGGCGTTTAACTTGCCTGCCTGCTTGAACACCCAACAATCCCTGTTGGTGTGATTGGCCGGCTTTTCGGGGGTGCCATGTATCTGGCACAAGCGGTCGAGTATTCGGTCCAAACTGGACGGGTCCCTAGGATTTCTTTTGAATGGCTTTTTCCGCTGACTGGATTTATAGCCTCTGAATCCGGCATTAACTGCCGTATCCTCAGCGTTGTCGCCGTTAATGCGACGCTTCTGCTTGTTGCGACGCGACCTGACACTGCTGTCCCTGGTATCTGAATTACCAGGGTTCTTGGTCATATTGTTGCTATGAGCAAGCCAGCTGTCTTCTCCCGCGCAAAAGCGGGTCATGAGTGTCGTGAGTGATGCCATGGATTTCGGCTTTTCCTGTCCAAGGTGCTGGGCAAGCCACTCGTCACGGATATTGTGCTTGAAGGCTGCTAGGGCCTCAGCGTCCAGACAGTCGACTATTTGATTTTTCTTTGTTAGGAACCGTGTCCAGAATTGCCTGGCCGATTCCTCTAGCTGCTGAATTACGTGACTTAGGTCATCGGCGTCTGGGGGTCACACATAAGTGCCCTGGAAATTGTCGAGGAATGAGGCTTCCAGGTCCACCCAACAACTGATTGATCCTGTTGGCAAGCTGTTAAGCCAATGCCGAGCTGGTCCTTTAAGCTTGAGTGGTAGGTATTTGATGGCGTGGAAATCATCACCGTGGGCCATGTGGATATGAAGGAGATAATCCTCGATCCATACCGCAGGATCTGTTGTTCCATCATATGATTCGATGTTTACGGGTTTGAAACCCCCGGGGATTTGATGATCCATCACTTCGTCTATGAAGCATAGTGGGTGTGCGGTGCCTCTGTACTGGGCTATATCACGACATAGCTCCAATGAGCTTTGTCTACTGTGTTCGGCCCTGCCGAATTTGTGGCCGGCGTGACGGTTACCATCCCGAGACGTGGGGCGCCCACGCGATCCGTAGATCGATCTTGTTTGCCTTGCCTTGTCCTCCAACATATCTCGCAGGTCCGGTGCATTTTCTCGTACCTTGGTACGGGGTGCGGCTTGAGTGGAGGGCCGAGAGGCCTCTCTGTCGCGGCCACGAGGTGACCGATCGGCTGTATCGAGTGCAGGTGATGCAGGTTTATGTGCTTCCTCCTCTAGTCGGGGTAGCAACCTGCGCTTTGGGTAGCTCTTGGAGGGGCGTTCGAGTTTATTCTCTTCGGCCGCAAGGACTTCAGTCCATCTGTCGACTAGCAAGTCTTGATCAGCTCTAAGCTGTTGCTATTTTTTCTTGAGACTTCTTGCCGTGGCTATAAGCCTGCGTTGAAAACGCTCTTGCTCGACGGGATCCTCTGGCACGACAAATTCGTCGTCGTCGAGGCTTGCCTCGTCTTTGGAGGGAGGCATAGAATTATCGTCCTCGACCTCTCTGTCTGCCGCTCTCTCATGAGGGCTGGCTTCTCCATCCTCCTGTGTTAAATATTGCTGGAGGGGGTTTTCTTCGGCACTCTCTGGAGTATTATTATCTCCCATGCTGGAGTCACCATATTTGTTTTGGCGGGATTTTGAGCAGCGCCGCTGACGCCGGCGCTTAGGCTGTTTCTTGGAGGGGTCATCCTCCACTGTTCCATCGCCATCTCCTTATTTTGGGGTGTCCACCATGTATATGTCATATGACGAGGTGGCTTTCCAGGGCCCGATAGGCGCTGGTTCTTCATCGTCTCTTGTATCGGCGTCCATACCGTCGACATCTTCGGAGTCGAAGTCGAGCATGTCGGTTAGATCGTCGACAGTGGCTACAAAGTGGGTGGTGGGCGGGCTTTGAATTTCTTCATCGTCCGTATCCCAACCTTGCTGACGATAGTCCGGCCAGGGCTACCTTGATAAAGAGAGAGACTTTAGTGTCTTCAGAATATCGCCGAAAAGCGAGTGCTGAAAGATGTCCGCGGTAGTAAACTCCATGATCGGCGCCTGATCGGATTCGATCGGCAGGGGCGCAGAGAGTTCGGTGTCCAGAGAGGAGTCCGGCTCCTTGGAGTCATGAGTCTTGCAGAGTGTGGGGCTGATGTTCGGCTCGATCACCGTTGGGATCGCAGCCCCCGAGGCGGTGTCCAATCACCCATCCTCGATCGGCACAACTAGCTCCGAATTAAGGGTCGAAGCCGATGCGGGTGCGGCCTCCAGGGCAATGTTCGGCGGCAGAGCTAGATCATGCTCGTCGTGACAGTGCGGCGCGCTCGGAAGTGGCTCGAATCCGTCGAAGATTAAGTCCCTGCGGATGTCAGCCGTGTAGTTTAAACTTCCAAATCTGACCTGACGGCCAGGGGCATAGCTTTCGATCTGCTCCAGATGGCCAAGTGAATTGGCCCGCAGCGCGAAGCCGCCGAAGACGAAGATCTATCCGGGGAGGAAGGTCTCACCCTAGACTGCATCGCTATTGGTGATCGTAGGAGCCATCCAGCCTGACGGCGACGACACATAGGAACTCTCAATGAAAGCACCAATGTCGGTGTCAAAACCGGCGGATCTCGGGTAGGGGGTTCCGAACTGTGCGTCTAGGCAGGATGGTAACAGGAGGCAAGGGACACGAAGTTTTACCCAGGTTCGGGCCCTCTCGCTGGAGGTAAAACCCTACGTCCTGCTTGATTAATATTGATGATATGGGTAGTACAAGAGTAGATCTACCACGAGATTGGAGAGGCTAAACCCTAGAAGCTAGCCTATGGTATGATTGTTTGTATATGTTGTCCTACGGACTAAAACCCTCCGGTTTATATAGACATCGGAGAGGGTTAGGGTTACACAAAGTCGGTTACAATGGTAGGAGATCTACATATCCGTATCGCCAAGCTTGCCTTCCACGCCAAGGAAAGTCCCTTCCGGACACGGGACGAAGTCTTCAATCTTGTATCTTCATAGTCCAGGAGTACGGCCGAAGGTATAGTCCGGCTATTCGGACACCCCCTAATCCAGGACTCCCTCAGTGAGCATCTAGCAAGCAAAGATAGAAGTGATTTTGAGGGTATGGTCATATTGCCTGAGATCCCGCAAGGAAGAAGAACGAGTCCATGAAGAAGACAAACGGACATAGACGAACGGATTCTCACAACTCCGGAACAAAACCGAAGCTAACGTGAGAAGCAACTCGGAAAGAAGCAAACAATGTAGTAAACAACGACCACATAAACATGGCATGATGCACAACCAAGTATGATGCATGTCCGGTTTAATGAAACATGGCATGGCAAAGTGCACAAACAATCCTACAAATTAAGTGGAGCTCAATATGCAACGGAGTTGCATATTGAAGAAAACACCACATGACTTATTTAGTTCTCTCTCGTTTATGTACTCAACAATATTGAATGTTCTTAACATGGCAAGGGGTGAAGCAAATGAGAACTACATATCTAGGCAAGTTTAAATGAGGCTGGAACAACAAACAACAAGTCCGGAGAATCCCCATATGAAAATTATGGATTTGGTACTATTCTGCCCTAAACCATATTTTAGAGTTGTTAAACATGCAAAAAGAGTGCACCATGTTAAACTAGGCAATTTTCTACCCCATTTACATATAAAGATTAATTAAATCCGAGCTACGGTTAATTAGTTACGAATTAAATCATTTTAGCATGTTATTTAAGCACATTAAAGCAAACGTCTTTTTAAACATGTCAAACATGATTGAAAGTTGGATATTATTAAACTAGATGAAATTCTAGTCATATTTCATATATAAATCATTTTAAACCGATGGACGGATGGTGAGTTATAATATGCATGAAGTCTAGGGGGCTTCCTCCAAAACAGGTTTTTTCTGGAAATAGGAAATTCATACTGAGAAAAAAACAGGCATCAGGCCAATACTGAGATCTGGCCCAACAGAAGAAGAAAGAAAAAAACACGGAGGGGCACTGGGGTGGCCTCACCATGGGCCAAGGCCCAGCTAGAGGAGGAGGCCGGGCTGCAGCTGGGGAGGCCCACGCTATCGCTGGAGCTGGGCCAGGGTGAGGGTGTGGTCAACACACGGCTGACGCATTGGAGTGGCTCGAGGCAGGGGCGTCTTCCTCCTGCTCGACTGCAGAAGCAGAGGCGGGGCAGGGAGCCTGCAGAGGCGTGAGGAGGGACTTGGCAAGGTGGCGGAGGTGGTCTCCTGTGGGGCGGGGTGGCTCCCTGGAGGCGAGAACGAGGCCGAGGACACGAGGACTGCGTCAGATCCGGCCGGCGGGAGCCCGTCTTTGAAGATGGTGGCGCTGGTTGACTTCAGGCGCAGGGAAGGGGCACCTGGCGCGGATTGCGAGGAAGCTGGAGGGCGATGTGCCTGGGTGTGAGCTCGTGCTCGAGGAAGACGACGAGGAGGTAGCAACCTCGGGCAGGGAGGAGCTCTGGCGGGGGTCGTGGCTCCACGTCCGGCGATGGGGTGCTCGGGTTTTGCTGTTGCTGCGGGCACGAGGAGAAACAGAGGAGGCCAGCGACACGAGGTGGCTCTGTCTTCAGTGGAGCTTGCTCCGGCGAGGCAACTGGGGGCGCTGGTGGCGCTAGGAGCTCGAGGAGGCTGGATGTAGCGGGGAACGAAGGCATGGGCGTGATGCAGATCGGGCACCCGGCGAGACAGGGAGGAGGAGAAAAGGACGCAGGGCATGGCGCTGGTTGGTTGGCGGCAGAAAGCGAGGTGGATGCATGATGGATCGAGGGGAGGCTCGGCCATGGTTGTCTGGTGGATCAGGGTGGATCTCGATGGGGATTTGGGAGATGAGTGCGGCGGCGTCGACGGCAGGGACAAGTCCCTAGATTTTAGGGTTTGCCCAAAATGGGCTATTGGTTGATCTATAAATAGCAAAAGGGCTATGTTTAGGGACATTTGGTCCCTCAGATCTTAATCAGACGGTCTCGGATAAATAGGCTAGGGAGATCAAATAATAAAACGGAGACGTTTTATAGACGTTTGGGGATGATCCGGACCCAATAGTGACGACTGTCCGGGTTGGGTTCGGGACAATTTTCGAACGCGCACTCGAGGGTAGTCGATGCACTGTGCAAGGAGGGGAGGTCTGACAAAAGGACACGAAGGCAAGGGGGTTTGATGGGCTCAGAAAAGAGAGAGAATAGAAGGAGAGGCCCGACGGCTGTTTCCGGAGACTGAAAACGTCAGACATTTGACCGGCTATATTGCCGCTATAGTTAACCGTTGGGGCGTCAACTGGACTCCGAATGCGGTGAAACTTGGCAGGCGGCCTATCTACACTATAACAACACCACATTCCAACTTTTAACCCATTCCGAGAACATTCTCCGGCCACTTATAAAATAATATTTCGGACGTGCCGCGGGCGCGTGCGAGTGTGTCTGGGCTTAGAACGGACAACAGAAGGAACGGGGAGAACGGAACAGATGCAAGTTTTTAAAACATGATGATGCAATGCACATTATGACATGATAAAATGTAACACGCAAGCGAATGACATGGCAACGACGACGAATAACTGGAAGACACCTGGCGCATCGGTCTCAGGGCGTCACAACACTCCACCACTACGAGAGGATCTCGTCCCGAGATCTAGGATGGCACCGGAGGGAAATGGAAGAGGAAGATAGGAGGTAAAACTAAGTTGCTTCTTTGATAAACGAGTGAAACCAATGAACCTTGAGAGGTTGAACAAACTGAAATAAAGAATGCAATGAAGATGAACAAAGTTGAAAACACTCCATTAGAAAAGAGGAACAAGGAACATTACTAGAACCTTGTAGGTTGAAAGACAAGAAAAGGGGTGCAATGGACAAGAAGTACAAGCAAGCACTCCAGTAGAAACTAGATGCACAAGGAACGATAAGGATGAATCACGACAACACTCCGGTTGGAAATGGAAGGCAATAATATGGACTTGGCAAAATGAAAGCACTTGAAAGAGACTCTGGTTAGAAGAGGAATGATAGCCACAACACTCCGGTTAAAACAAGATAGAGAAGGAATAAGAATGATATAATTTGGACAACACTCCAACTGTAAATGGTAGGAATTCAACATGAACTTGACAAGTTGAGCGGATGCTTGATGAAATCAACAATGCATTGCCTCCGGAACAAATGAATGGAAAACTAGATGGTTGGAAAGAAAAAGAACGGAGAAGACGAATGACAACTCTTGCAAATAAAATTTAAAGAGCATGCTTACGAAGAAAAGGTTGAATGGAGTTGTTGGATTATCAACAATGAAAGGATAAGTTTGATGTGGGCTTATAAAAGGCATCTCAAAATTATGAGGTGACAACCTGCCACTCACGAAAAAGATTTGATTGAGAGCAAGAAAAGATAAAAAGCTTCTTCCACCGAGGTGATAAAAAAACTTGGATCATAGGTAATCATCACAAAGAGCAACATTCACAATGGAAGGCTTTAGGTGAAGTCTATACCAAGATAACTCCAATGAAGAGATTGGTTGGTTGAAAAGATGACTTGAGCGAACAGAAAATGATGGATTTAAATATGTCACTCTTGAAAACCAGTGAATCATGAAACACGAAGGGAAATTATCAAAAATGACATAACACCACCTCAAAAGATGAGATATGAAAGAATTGCACTCCGGAATGCGAGATGAAGAATGCTTGAACTCCTCAAAACAAGACATGTGTTGAGCACCATGTTTATTTGAGAGTATAACTTGGCGGATCTTAACTTTGAGAGCAACCTTGAAGAATGAAAGGAATCCTTGATGAGCCACCATGTAGAGCCTCCATGAAGAACTCCGGTAACAAAATGATGATAAAAAGAAAGACAAGTTGAAAACACAAGGTGAAGCCTTGTAATGATTTAGATGGATCTTCGCAATGATATAATTTGGAACTCCGGAAAAAGAAAAGATGAAACAATTGAAACCGAGAATCTGATGAGCCTCCGGAATAAGGAATTGAATTTACTCGATGAAACAAGAATAAGAATTAGATTATGCTTATCCTTCACCAATTTAAATTGATGACAAGCAATGGATTTGGCATACTACTTATTCTCGTAGAAAGGATTAAGATAGATATAGCGCCAACTTGGGAATGTCTTCAACGAACCACCGGTAGGATTGGAAAGAACGAATGAATTGATAAATAACCAAGGAAGAGAACTCTTGAACGAACCACCTTAAGAATTGAAAATGAACGTAGCAAAGGCACAATTCACTGGGAAGAATTGGAAAAACGAACGAAGATACTTGATGGAATTTAGATACAAGTGAACAAAGATATCATGAACTGATTAGAGAACACTTGAACAATGCACCGGTAAGATTTGGATAACGAGAGATGAAAGCTAGAATGAATAATATTTGAAAAGATGGGCTTCGGAGGAAAGAAATGGAAACAACTCATGAAATGTTGCGGATGGGTGAAAAGAATTCTCACAATCAAAAACAGTTATGAGAGTATGGCATAAAGCTAGCACCAAGAATCTTCAAGAGAATGGATAAGGATTTAAGAGGAACTCTTCTTCGGTCTTCAAATGCAGAGAATGACGATGAGAAACACCACCATGAATTTTTTTGAGGTACTCCGGAATGAAAATTAGAAAGGTTAAACCAACGATGAAAGAATTTGAAAGATCTTGGAGAAATACCTGTGACTGATGATAATTCATTCTTACATCAAACTTTGAAATGAATTTGAGAATAACTCCAGAAAATTAGAAGAGTCATGTAAGATCCTGGGAAAAGACCTGTGGGTTAGGGCCCACTCAAAAGAAACACTGTTGAAATGGTTTAGAAGAGAGATTGCACCGGTTGAATTAAATGGCTTGAATGAGATAACAACCTTGAAATAGTTTGAACGGATCGGGAATGGAAACGTCAATCTTCTGAGATATCTTCAGCACTCCAGAACAAATGAATGGCGAGAAGTGGAAGATCAAGAGGTGCACCGGCATAAGAAAGCATTTGAAACGAGGAAAAGATATGATCAACATCGAAAGATTGCATTGAAAACACCGGGGAAGATAAGAGAACAAAGAATGATAAACTAGAAGCTCCGTTAGAATCTTCCTAAAAATCACCGGATAAGAACATTGAAGCAAGAATGAAGAAACTTCACATCCATAAGATGGATACTTGATTCAGAAATCCGAGTCCTTAAAGAAAAATGGTGGGAGGGCGGGAAAAACAAAGACAACTTGGGAAGATGGAACAACACCGTTGAGAAGAACTGATAATAGATCTTACGGATGGGAAGAATGATGGGATCATCTCAAAGAGAAGCGCACTGGTTGAAAATAGAATTGGGATAACAATCTCAATAAATAAGAAGGATTAATGTTCACATAGGAATATGAGAACACCGCTTAGCAAAAGGTACGGAATCAACACTTGACAGTGAAGCAACTCGAATACCACAACTCAAAACAAAACAAAGGATTGGCTTGCAAAATAAGCCGAAACAAACATATGATAGATCCCATATCATATCATGTGTCTGTTGGAAAGATTATTCTAGGAGTTACTTGAATTCCCACATATAAACTTCCGAAACTTTCTGGTTATGAAATCAGGTGTTGGGGATACGGGGGAAGCATAATATCTCACCCAAAACTAGCAAATCCTACATCCAACTGTATCTATCCTTCAGCACATAACCAAGAAACCTTCGGAAATCGTTTACCTCAACCTTCAAAAAGCATCCGTTATACGAGTTATGGCAATAATCCCGAACTCCCGCCCCAGTACTGGGTGGCGTCGAGGTTATCTCACCAACAACTGCATAAAAGAGATTTTCGATGTCGGCGAACTCAGGTATTCCAGAACTGCAACGATAAAATTGCGACGACAACACCTCGGAGCTCAACTCCCCGGGACAGTGCCACAACCCCTAAATGTCAGGAGGCACCAAGAACAATGTTCTCATCACAAAACCATCAGAACGATTCCAAGATACCTGCGAGATCCTAAAAAGAATTCGTGAAATTTTAGGAGAGAAGAGTCAAAACTCTACGCCAGGAGGCCTCACCAGAGCGACGAAGGGACTGAGGAGTAAAAAGAATCCTACTCTCCGATATATATAATCCTAAGACTCAAAACATTTTGTTCTAGACTCAACAACGCCAGCGATTCGATCAAGCAGGGGGCTCCTAAGTCAGGGATGACTCTGATTACCATCTTGTTACACCCACGATGCAGCTATATCTCCCACGTGTCGGGGCACGACTTAGAGGCATAACCGCATGGTAGGCATGTCGCAAGAGGGGTAATCTTTACACATCCCATGTACTGAATAAGAATGGGATAAAGAGTTGGCTTACAATTGCCACTTCACACAAATACAAGTTAAACACACATCATCCAGAATACAATCAAGGTTCGACTACGGAACCAAAATAAAAGAAGAAAACCCCAAATGCTAGATCCCGATCTTCCCAACTGGGCTCCACTAATGATCAACAGGAAATGAAACAACACAACGGACACAATCTTCATCGAGCTCCCACTTGAGCTCGGGTGCGTCATCTACACTGGTATCATCGGCACCTGCAACTGTTTGGAAGTATCTGTGAGTCACGAGGACTCAGCAATCTCACACCCGCGAGATCAAGACTATTTAAGCTTATCGGTAGGAATGGGGTAGTGAGGTGGAGCTGCATCAAGCACTAAGCATATATGGTGGCTAACATACGCAAATAAGAGCGAGAAGAGAAGCAAAGCAACGGTCGTGAACTAGAAGTGATCAAGAAGTGATCCTGAAACTACTTACGCACAAACATAACCCAAGAACCGTGTTCACTTCCGGACTCCGCCGGAAAGAGACCATCATGGCTACACACGCGGTTGATGCATTTTAATTAAGTCAAGTGTTAAGTTCTCTACAACCGGACATTAACAAATTCCCATCTGCCCATAACTGCGGGCACGGCTTTCAAAAGTTCAAACCCTGCAGGGGTGTCCCAACTTAGCCCATCACAAGCTCTCACGGTCAACGAAGGATATTCCTTCTCCTAGGAAGACCCGATCAGACTCGGAATCCCGGTTACAAGACATTTCGACAATGGTAAAACAAGACCAGCAAAGCCGCCTGAATGTGCTGACAAATCCCAATAGGAGCTGCACATATCTCGTTCTCAGGGCACACCGGATGGGCAAGACGTCGGGCTGGCATAGATCCTGGTTGCCCAGGGGCGCCGGACATCACCCAGTTTGGACCAACACCTAGAGAAGCACTGGCCCGGGGGAGTTAAAATAAAGATGAACCTCGGGAGCACGACTCCCAAGGGAAAAATAGGTGGTGGTGAGGCAAATGGTAAAACCAAGGTTGGGCCTTGCTGGAGGAGTTTTATTCAAAGCGAACTGTCAAGCGGTCCCCATAACACCCAACCACATAAGGAACGCAAAATCAAGGAACATAACACCGGTATGACGGAAACTAGGGCGGCAAGAGTGGAACAAAACACCAGGCATAAAGTCGAGCCTTCCACCCTTTACCAATTATATAGATGCATTAATTAAATAAGAGATAATAATGATATCCCAAAAAAAACCATGTTCCAACATGGAACAAACTTCAACTTCACCTGCAACTAGCAACGCTATAAGAGGGGCTGAGCAAAAGTGGTAACATAGCCAAACAACTGTTTGCTAGAAAAGGTGGGTCAGAGGTTTGACATGGCAATATGGGAGGCATGATAAGGCAGGTGGTAGGTATCGCGGCATAGCAATAGAGCGAGCATCTAGCAAGCAACGATAGAAGTGATTTCGAGGGTATGGTCATCTTGCCTGAGACCCCGCAAGGAAGAAGAATGAGTCCATGAAGAAGACAAACGGACGTAGACGAAAGGATCCTCACAACTCCGGAACGAAACCGAAGCTAACGCGAGAAGCAACCCGGAAAGAAGCAAACAACGTAGTAAACAACCACCACATAAACATGGCATGATGCACAACCAAGTATGATGCATGTCCGGTTTAATGAAACATGGCATGGCAAAGTGCACAAACAATCCTACAAATTAAGTGGAGCTCAATATGCAACGGAGTTGCATATTGAAGAAAACACCACATGACTTATTTAGTTCTCTCTCGTTTATGTACTCAACAATATTAAATGTTCTTGACATGGCAAGGGGTGAAGCAAATGAGAACTACCTATCTAGGCAAGTTTAAATGAGGCTGGAACAACAAACAACAAGTCCTGAGAATCCCCATATGCAAATTATGGATTTGGTACTGTTCTGCCCTAAACCATATTTTAGAGTTGTTAAACATGCAAAAAGAGGGCACCATGTTAAACTAGGCGATTTTCTACCCCCATTTACATATAAAGATTAATTAAATCCGAGCTACGATTAATTAGATATGAATTAAATTATTTTAGCATGTTATTTAAGCAAATTAAAGCAAACATCATTTTAAACATGTCAAACATGATTGAAAGTTGGATATTATTAAACTAGATGAAATTCTCGTCATATTTCATATATAATCATTTTAAACCGATGCACGGATGATGAGTTATAATATGCATGAAGTTGATACGTCTCCAACGTATCTATAATTTATGAAGTATTCATGCTATTATATTATCAACCTTGGATGTTTTATATGCATTTATATGCTATTTTATATGATTTTTGGGACTAACCTATTAACCTAGTGCCCAGTGCCACTTTCTGTTTTTTCCTTGTTTTTGAGTTTTACAGAAAAGGAATATCAAACGGAGTCCAATTGACATGCCAATTTTTGACGATTTTTTATGGACCAAAAGAAGACCCCGGAGTAAAAGAGTTGGGCCAGGAGAGTCCCGGGGCGTCCACGAGGGTGGGGGTGCGCCCACCCCCCAGGCGTGTGGTCCTGCCTCATGGACGCCTCGGGCACCTCCTTGACGTGAGACCGACGCCAAAAATTCCCATAAATACAGAAACCTCGGAAAATTAACCTAGACCGGGAGTTCCGCTGCCAGAAGCCTCTGTAGCCACCGAAAACCAATCTAGGCTCTCTCTGGCACCCTACCGGAGGGGGCCGTCATCACCAGAGGGCATGGAGGAGGATCTCGGAGGGGCCATCATCACCATGAAGGCCAAGGACCAGAGGGAGAACCTCTCCCCATCTAGGGGGAGGCCATGGAGGAGGAAGCACAAGGGGGAGAACCTCTCCTCCTCTCTCTCGGTGGCACAAGAGTGCCATCGGGAGGGGAATCATCGCCGCGGTGATCGTCTTCATCAACATCACCATCATCATCATCACCCTCATCTCTTTTACGCGGTCCACTCTCCCGCACCCCGCTGTAATCCCTACTTGAACATGGTGCTTTATGCCACATATTATGATCCAATGTTGTGTTGCCATCCTATGATGTTTTGAGTAGATATCTTTTGTCTTTGGGTTGATTGATGATCTAGATTGGTATGAGTTGTATGTTTTACTTTGATGTTGTCCAATGGTGCCCTCCGTGTCGCGCAAGCATGAGGGGTTCCCGCTGTAGGGTGTTGCAATACGTTCATGATTCGCTTATAGTGGGTTGGTGAGTGACTGAAACACAAACCCGAGTAAGGGGGTTGTTGCGTATCGGAATAAAGAGGACTTGATGCTTTAATGCTATGGTTGGGTTTTACCTTAATGATCCTTAGTAGTTGTGGATGCTTGCTAGAGTTACAATCATAAGTGCATATGATCCAAGTAGATAAAGTATGTTAGATTATGCCTCTCCCTCATATGAAACTACAATAGTGATTACCGGTCTTGTTAACGATTGCCTAGGACAATTCCGCACACCGATCCACCATTATTCCACACTCACTATTTATAATATTTAGTAATATATTCTAACTTCATGATAACAGCACCTACTTTTATATTTTAGCTCTCTGATATCATACAAAGTTATCCTCTTCATACCCACAACCTAGTTTTATTTCTCGTTGCTAGTTGGAAGCAAACGTTCGGTGTACGTAGAGTCGTATCAGTGGCAGATAGGGCTTGAGAGAATATTGATCTTACCTTTAGCTCCTTGTGGGTTCGACACTTCATACTTATCACTTCCACCTTTGGAAATTTCTACGATGATTCCTTGCACTTGGGGATTATCGAGCTCTTTTCTGGCGCCGTTGCCGGGGAGCAATAGCGTGGGGTTGATATTCTCGTGTGTGCTTGCTTGCTTTCTTCACTAAGTAGATTTTGTTTTTCCTTTTTGTTTCTGTGTATTTGTGGGTGAAACATACAAAAAAAATATTAAAAGAATGAAAATGTCAAAAAAATTACTTGCCTCTCTTGCCTAAAAAGTTCTTCAAAAAGAGAAGTGATTGGAAAGTTATGCATTGAAGAAGTGAGGGTCAACCTTGAGCACTCGTGTTCATGCTCACGGAAACAATGTAGAATTTTTCATGGAAGTTTGTCTGTAAATAATTATCCACTTATATATATATCCATTGTATTATAAAAATAATGTGCCAAGCTTTGGTTTTAGGATGATTAGATTGCTTGTTTACTATGTGCAGAACAAAAACAGAAACTTTGGCTGTAGCACGTGATTTTACATTTTTTACTGGAAAGTGAAATGGGTCTGAAATTTTTTGAACATTACTTATGTATAAATTGTTAAATTGTCAAAGTTATTTCATAATTTTTGGAGATACAGAAGTTTACTAAACCATCAGATTACTACAGACTGTCCTGTTTTAGACAGATTCTGTTTTTCGTGTGTTGTTTGCTTATTTTGATGAATCTATGGGTAGTATCGGGGGGTATGAACCATGGCGAAGCTGGAATACAGTATATATAGTTCTAATATGAAATTTGAATGAGTTTGCAACAGTACCTAAAGGTAGTGATTTGCTTTATTATACTAGCGGATCTCACAAAGTTTTTGTTAAGTTTTTTGTGGATGAAGTGTTTGTCGGTGTCAA
The DNA here is from genome assembly GCF_056163025.1 of Triticum urartu. Classification (NCBI taxonomy): domain Eukaryota; kingdom Viridiplantae; phylum Streptophyta; class Magnoliopsida; order Poales; family Poaceae; genus Triticum; species Triticum urartu. The sequence continues at coordinate 176,976,247 of NC_141879.1, forward strand.
AACCGGCGGATCTCGGGTATGGGGTCCCGAACTGTGCGTCTAGACCGGATGGTAACAGGAGGCAAGGGACACGAAGTTTTACCCAGGTTCGGGCCCTCTTGATGGAGGTAAAACCCTGCGTCCTGCTTGATTAATATTGAAGATATGGGTGTTACAAGAGTAGATCTACCACGAGATCGGAGAGGCTAAACCCTAGAAGCTAGCCTATGGTATGATTGTATGTTTTGATTGTTGTCCTACGGACTAAAACACCTCGGTTTATATAGACACCGAAGAGGATTAGGGTTACACAAGGTCGGTTACAAAGGAGGAGATATCCATATACGTATTGGCTGGCTTGCCTTCCACGCCAAGTAGAGTCCCATCCGGACACGAGACGAAGTCTTCAATCTTGTATCTTCATAGTCTAACAGTCCGGCCAATGGAGATAGTCTGGCTGTCCGGAGACCCCTTAATCCAGGACTCCCACAGTAGCCCCTGAACCAGGCTTCAATGACGATGAGTCCGGCGCGCAGTTGTCTTAGGCATTGCAAGGCGGGTTCCTTCTCCGAATACATGACAGAAGAAGTCGAATACGAGGATAGTGTCCGACCCTGCAAAATAAATTCCACATTCCACCGCAGAGAGAATAACGTTTTCGCAAATCTAATCCGCTAGCTTGTTTTGGCAACATGACGTTATGTCATGGCCCGGTGATTATTCGAACCGTTTCTCTTAACCAGCTCCACACATAACGCGAGGCGGTTTCTTGACACGTCTTGCCGAATTGGAGATCGTGTTCCCCTAATTACGGCATTCTCATTAATGCGGTTCGTGGGTAACCCAACCGTGTCTAGGACTCCTAGATTATAGGCAAGTCCTAAACGGCTACGGAGAGGACGCTTGATATTCACCCTCTTTATAAGGGGACAAGGTTTTCGCTTTTTCCCTCCCATGCTCAATCAAACCCTTCCCCCGCCTCGAGTTCTAACACCCAAAGCCCAGGTCAGGTGCTTCGGATCTTCAACCATGTCTGGATCCAGCCTTCAAGGCCGATGGACGCCCTCCTCCGTTATGGAAGAGGTCATCAAGAAGTTGAGGGAGGCCAGATATCTGACCGCCGAGGTGTCGCATTGGCTGCCTGCTCGAGGGCAGGTCATCCCTACTCCCGAACCCAACGAGAACGTTGTGTTCGTCTCCCACTTCCTCCGAGGTCTAGGCCTCACTCTGGATCCTTTCGTCAGGGGCTTGATGTTCTATTACGGGTTAGATTTCCACGATCTAGCCCCGGACTCCTTTCTCCACATCACGACATTTATTGTCATGTGTGAGGCCTTCCTCCGCGTTACCCCTCACTTTGGCCTGTGGCTCAAGACCTTTGAAGTAAAGTCGAAGATGATCGAGGGGAAACAAGCCACGTGCGGAGGTGCATCAATAGGCAAGATGGCAGGAGCTCCATGGCTGAGAGGTTCCTTTCCAGAGGTGCCCGAATTATGGCAATGGGAGTGGTTTTATGTCACGGCTCCCAGAAGTGCCAAGTGGGTGGCTGCCCCTACTTTCTGCTCGGGCCCCCCACCACAACTGATGTCATGGATCAGCAGGGGTCTGAGCTGGGGTCCAGCCAAGGACGTGCCTATGCTGCAAAGCCGCATCCGAGATCTCTTTGAGGGAGATTTCAATTTGGTTGTGGTAATACAAGGTATGCTGGTTCGCCAAGTCCAGCTTTGCAAACGTCGGCCCCTGCACTTGTGGGAGTTCAACCCAGAGGGACCACGTGCCATTCAAAGTTTCCTCGTCCTGACACACGAGGAGATGTACAAGTCATTCTTCGGACCTCAAGTGGAATGTCCGGATATCACCGAGGACGTGGGCCAGAGCAGTAACCGCGCCGCCGAACAAGTAAGAAATCCTCTAGCCGAACACACTGTCTTTTATTCGAGGTTATTTTTGAGAGTTTTCCTTTTGACCAGGACTGGCTAACAAAGGCGAAGATGATTCGGTGTTTGGCCCCCCTCCCTGAGGGTTTGGAAAATCCGGTATTGGAGAAGATGCTCGAGGTCGCACCTTGCCCGGAGCCCTTGAAGGAAGAAACCGAGGGGGATAATACGGGCGAACACGGGCCCCCATCGCTACCCGTTCCGACTGAGGGAACGAGTGTTTCCACGAAGGAGGACGACCGAGGGAGGAAGAGGACTGCTTCCGAGGATCCGGAAGCCGAAGCCTTCAAACGGGAGAAGAAGTCTCCCATAGAGGGTCCTGCCTCAGAGGGTGCTTTTGCCGCACAAAGTCCGCGAGGGGATCAGTCCTCCAACGAGTCGTAAGTGATCCAAAATATTTTAATAGTAAGAGTATGCTATCTTTTTCCTCTGAGAAAACAACCACCGCATATATCTTGCAGTTCGGGCCTCAGGCCCTCTCAAATGAGTTCGTCTTCGGGGGATCTTCTTCCGGAGATGATGGAGAGCGAAATGCCTCCCCCGGACTCCTCCGCTCCAGAAGCGGGCGACCCCGAAGTGTCGTCGCGGAGGGCCTCTTTGGATCCGGTGAGGCTAGAAGATAGTTCCGTAGACCCCAGAAGTCCCCCGTGTCCGGCTCATGAAGAGAGCATACGAAAGAGTCCGGCACCGCCTGGTGTGCGGTCGGACGTTCTGAGGGAGTTGGTGGGGCGAGCGGCCATCCCAGAAGAGCACCGTATGTTGATGGGTACGGTGATGGAGAGAATCTCGTCCGCTGAAAGCGGATTACATGAAGCCTTTATGAGTCTACTGACAGGCTTTGAGGTATGTGAGATAATATGTGATAGTACCGCACATGTTAGGTGTGCCCTATGTAGATAGTAGCCCCTGAGACTCTGGTTGTCGTCGAGACCGGCGGCGAACAAAGGATCGTACTCTCAACCAATAACCAGACTGCCTCTATGTGCAGGTGGTGGAAGCTCCGGTGGCTAGCCGGACTGGGGAGTTTGCCCAATTAAAACGGCAACTGGATGCGGCAGACACCGACATCGAGCTTGTTAACAAGAGGCTTGACGAGGCACAAGGTAAGTGTTATTATCCGGTGAATGCCACATAGTAAGAGCGGCATAATGCCGGTATCTTTAATATGTTGTGACTGCAGATGGAGCTGCCACCGTGGAAACCTTGCGGGCGGAACTTGCCCGAGCCAAGGAACAAGCAAGGATTAGTAATGTGGCTGCTTTGAAGGCCGCCGAAGAGTTGAAAGCCGAGAAGGCCGCACTTTGCGAGAGTCAAGAGAAGATGGCCAAGATGGCCGTAGAACTGAAAGACACTGCCGAGCATTGCCGGGTCCTTGAGAAAGAAAACCAAGCGAAGGCAACGGACCTTGAGAAGGCCGCGGCGGCAGACAAAGACACCCGTTCTGCTATGAGGGCGAAGAAGGAGGAGCCGCGGGAAGCCGGGGATATTGCGGCCGAGAAACCCTTCATGTTACGGAGGAAGTTCGGAGATCCACGGTATGCCCCTCTGGATCGGTTGTGGAGCTCGGCAGATGCGTATATGGATTTGGCGGCGAGCGCTGCCAATGCGGCCAAGTACTTCCAAGGTCAGACAGATCGTGAAGTGGACAAGCTGTTCTGGACGCAATTCCACGTTCCAGAGCGTCCGCTTTCCTTGACTGACCAGCTAACCAAATGGACCGAACTGAATAGGTTGTCCGGACTCGCCATGAGGTCTGTTGTGGATCAGCTATGGCCAGAAGGGCCTAAGCCGAACAACTATTTTAGCTTAGTGCAGCATTTCCTTGATGCGGTGCCGCGTATTAATGCAATGAAGAGGTCGGCGTGCATAGAAGGCTCGCAGATGGCCCTTGCCCGTGTTAAAGCATACTGGGCGGAGATGGACGCTACCACTGTTGCAGCGCAGGGTTCGGCCATAGGCCATGTGGCTGCCGAACACTATTTCGAGGAAGTTCTCGAGGGTGCTCATTTAATAGAGGCCCAGTGCTCGAAAAATATTATGTTTGAGTGATATGTATTCTCATTGTAAACATAATGCTTTTATGAAGTTTTTATAAGGCTATGTTTATACTTTTGCCTGAAAGTAGTATGATACCTCCTGTGCGGCCGTTTATATATACATGTGTATAACCTGAAAGATTGCAGCCGTCGGCTTCAACCCCCACACATATAATGCGGAGGTGCTCGCAAAAAAACGCGTGTTCACGCTTAACCCAACGTCTTGGTCTTGATAAGGAGGTGATAGCGCAGCGAGCGAGGCAACCGGACTATAATGTTGTAACACTTTCACTTAGCCATAGGAGTTTGATAGTGGGGCTACTAGATAGCCCCTGGTGGCTCCGCACTCTCCCGATCGCGGGGTGCGTATATGCCTGGCCGAAAAACGACCCTTCGTTAAGGCGGAGGAATTCTAGCATTCCGATAGATCATCGGGTGGTTGACCAGTCTCACGCTATATCATGACAGTCAGTTTTCGGCTTTCTCTACTGAGGCGCTCGTCCGGATGAACCAGGGCACAATCGCAGTAGTTCTCCTGGTGCTACCTTAGCCGGTAAAGCGGAACGTTAGGCACCAAAACACAGAAGCCGGGCAAACCCAACATTTGACCAAAGACAATGATTCGGAGCTGATGCATATAAGGCCAAACTCGCGACGCCGAACACTCCCTAAGGTATTCGGTCTTTATGGTATAAACCAGGCCGAAATAGTGCCGCTTGTAAGAAGCCCCTTGTGTCCAGGTACGTGCATTATTCTGACGTGGCTACATGCCAAGACATCAGCATCCTTCTCAATGGTGCAGAGAATTCGGTGGATATGTATCAACAAGAGACAGTAAAAAAGGTTTACTCATGGTCTTAATCTAAAAAGAATCCTTGGAGCGGGTCCCTGCTGCACATCTGTGCCTGTGTCTCTGTTGTCCGTATCTTGGACGGGTGTAGCACGATGATTATCTGTAAAAGAGAGGAGCTTAGGTAAAAAAGCTGTCGTGCAAAAAGTAGTTTTTAAATAAACCATGTATAATTCAAGGTGAGTAAGAATTGCCACTTGTTTGCGCACGCTGGGCCCCTTGTATTTGTAATAGGGGTGTGATCATTGATCCGGTAAAAATTGTATATAGCTGCCAGACTCGTCTAACCGTGTCCGAGGTCGTGACGACCTGCTAAATGTTTTAGTTGGTGAGGCCGTTTTTAGTGTGCGGCTGTCAAGGCAGCCGCACGCTCTTCGGCACGCAGAAATCGCTTAACATTTCCGTTCACTGTAATGATGCCACGTCGACCGGGCATCTTGAGTGTGAGGGAAGCGTAGTGTGGTATTGCATTAAAGCGAGCGAAAGCTTCGTGTCCGAGTAGTGCTTGATAGCCACTTTGGAACGGAGCGATGTGGAAGGTTAGATGTTACCTACGGAAGTTATCGGGGAGGCTGAATATAACTTTTAGTAGCACGGAGCCCGTGCAACGAGCCCCTGGGCCTGGCATTACTCCTTTAAAGGTAATATTGCTATGGCGAATTTTTGTTGGGTCTATCCCCATTTCGCAGATTGTATCCTGGTATATCAGGTTTAGACTGCTGCCACCGTCCATCAGGACTCGTGTGAAGTGGTATCCGTCAATTATTGGGTCTAATACCAGGGCAGCCCATCCTGCACGCCGGATACTTACTGAGTAATCATGATGGTCGAAAGTGATCGGTTGAGACGACCAGTGGCAGGACTCCGCGGTGATAGGCCTTCGGGCGTATTTTTCTTGGAGTGCCGTTTTGTTTCTGCCCTTGATCACGTGTAACACGTTTACTGTTTTAACTTCTGGTGGAAATTTATTTTGTTCCCCAGTGTCTTCCTTAAGAGGCTCATCCTCATCTTCACTTGGTGTATCCTCCCCATTGTGTACGGCGTTGAGCTTGCTGGACTGCTTGAAGACCCAACATTCTCTGTGGGTATGATTGGCTGGTTTGCCAGGGGTGCTATGGACCTGACATATTTCGTCTAGAATTTTATTCAGGCTGTACAGCTCGTCTCTGGCACCTTTAGAGGGCGGCTTCTGACCTGCCCGAGAGCTTTTGAATCCGGCGTTTACTGCCGTGTTCTTCATGCTGTCTCCTTTGTTCCGGCGTTTGTTATTGCTATTGCGCCGTGATTTCCCGTTTCCATCTCTAACTTCGGATGTACTGGGGTCACTGGTGTTGCATCTGGCTAGCCAGCTGTCCTCACCCGCGCAAAAGCGGGTCATGAGGCTTGTTAATGCTGCCATCGTTCTCGGCTTTTCTTGGCCGAGGTGTCGGGCAAGCCATTCGTCACGGACGCTGTGCTTAAAAGCTGCCAAGGCTTTGGCGTCTGGACAGTCGACAATTTGGTTCTTTTTAGTAAGAAACCTGTTCCAAAGCTTTCGGGCTGACTCTCCGGGCTGTTGAGTTATATGACTCAAATCATCCGCGTCCGGAGGTCGGACATAAGTCCCTTGAAAGTTTGCCCGAAAAGCGTCTTAGAGCTCTGCCCAGCTTCCAATGGAGTTTTCAGGGAGGCCTTTGAGGCAGTGAAGGGCTGGCCCTTTGAGTTTGAGTGGTAAGTACTTGATGGCGTGGAGATCATCTCCTCGAGCCATATGGATGTGGAGGATATAGTCCTCGATCCAGACCCCCGGGTCTGTTGTTCCGTCGTATGCCTCCATGTTTACAGGTTTGAATCCCTCTGGAAATTCATGATCCAGCACCTCATCGGTGAAACATAGGGGGTGTGCGGCACCCCTGTATCTGGGTGTACCGCGTTGTTCGGATGTTATATCGTATGCTGGGGCGTGCTTGCGTGGTCCATAGATGGATCTGGTTGCGCTGTTCTTTTGGTGCAAGCCCCCGTGTGAATCGCGTATTGTCTTGTAAGTGGCATTGTTGGCAGCTCTATGTTGGCCGTGAGGTCGTCTATCCGGCCAGGTGGCTGTTTTGATTTTTGGTTGTGAGGGGTCTGAGGCCTCCTCATCGAATTCAGGTAGCAACTTCCGCTTTGGGTAGCTCTTGGTGGGGAGATTGTCGCCGTACTTTGCTGCTGTGTTGAGTATTTTACTCCATCTGATTTGGAGTGTGTCCTGCGCAGCCTTGAGCCTTTGCTTCTGCTTTTTTAGGCTCATCGCGGTGGCAACAGGCCTTTGACGGGCATTCTGCTGCTCCGGGTGCCTGTCCGGCGTTGTGTCGTCCGGACTATTATCTTTGACAGAATTGGTTTGTTCAGTTTGATTCTCCATATTTCCATGGTCTGGCAGTGATTCGCCCTGCTCCAATGCTGGGTATGTGTGATCGTTATTTCTTGCGAGGCGGGATTTGGGGCGGCGCTTGCGCCGCCGCTTTGACTGCTTCTCGAGGGAACAAGCCTTCGGTGCGTCCTTCCGTTCGTCGTCGTCGCCTTCTTTTGGTGTGTCCACCATGTATACGTCATATGATGATGTGGACGTCCAGCGCCCTATGGGCGGTGGTTCATCTTCGCCTCCAGCATCGTTGTTCATACCGTCAATGTCTGCGGAGTCGAAGTCGAGCATGTCGGTTAAATCATCGACAGTGGCTACAAAGTGGGTGGTGGGTGGGCGTCGAATTTCTTCGTCGTCCGTATCCCAATCCTGTTGGTCGTAATCTGGCCGGGGCTCTCCAGACAAAGAGAGAGACCTCAGTGAATTCGGAATGTCGCCAAAGGGCGAGTGCTGAAAGATATCCACGGCAGTGAATTCCATGATCGGCGCCCAATCGGGTTCGATTGGCAGGGACGCGGATGGTTCGGTTTCCGGAAGAGAGTTCGGCACCTTGGAGTCATGGGCTGCACGGAGATTTGCGCTAGTGTTCGGCTCGATCGCCGTTGAGACTGCCACCCCCGAGGTGGTGTCTAACCACCAGTCCTCGATTGGCGCAGTTGGCTCCGAACTAAGGGTCGGAGCTGATGCGGGCGCGACTTCTGGGTTACTGTTCGGCGGTAGAGCTAGGTCATACCCACCGCGAAAGTGGGGCGCGTCCGGCTGTGGCTTGAATCCGTCGAAGATCAAGTCCCCACGGATGTTGGCCGTGTAATTCAAACTTCCAAATCTGACCTGACGGCCAGGGGCATAGCTTTCAATCTGCTCCAGATGGCCAAGCGAATTAGCCCACAGTGCAAAGCCGCCGAATAGGGAGATCTGTCCGGGGAGAAAAGTCTCACCATGGACCGCATCGCTATCGATGATAGTAGGAGCCATCAAGCCTAATGGTGACGACACAGAGGAACTCTCAATGAAAGCACCAATGTCGGTGTCAAAACCGGCGGATCTCGGGTAGGGGGTCCCGAACTGTGCGTCTAGGCCGGATGGTAACAGGAGGCAAGGGACATGAAGTTTTACCCAGGTTCGGGCCCTCTTGATGGAGGTAAAACCCTACGTCCTGCTTGATTAATATTGAAGATATGGGTGTTACAAGAGTAGATCTACCATGAGATCAGAGAGGCTAAACCCTAGAAGCTAGCCTACGGTATGATTGTATGTTGTGATTGTTGTCCTACGGACTAAAACCCCTCGGTTTATATAGACACCGAAGAGGGTTAGGGTTACACAAGGTCGGTTACAAAGGAGGAGATATCCATATACGTATTGCCTATCTTGCCTTCCACACCAAGTAGAGTCCCATCCGGACACGAGACGAAGTCTTCAATCTTGTATCTTCATAGTCTAACAGTCCGGCCAATGGAGATAGGCTGGCTGTCCGAAGACCCCTTAATCCAGGACTCCCACAGTGTTCGAAGAACGAGGAGTTACCGATGTAAGAAAAATAAATAGGCAAGAGCTCAAGCTTGGGGATGCCCAAGGCACCCCAAGTAAATATTCTAAGGATACTCAAGCATCTAAGCTTGGGGATGCCCCGGTTGGCATCCCATCTTTCTTCTTCAACAATTATCGGTATACCTCGGTTTTTGTTTCGTTCACATGATTTGTGTCCTTTGTTTTTTTGTTCTTCCTTTATGAACCATGCTAGTATGAGATAGCCCTTCATTGATTTATAAAATGCTTCATGTGCTTCACTTATATCTTTTAAGTATGATCTTATAGAATTGCTCTTTGTGCTTCACTTAAATCTTTTGAGTATGGTTTTATAGAATGCTTCGTGTGCTTCACCTTCACTTATACATTTTGAGCTTGGACATTGGTTAGTTTATATTAATTGTAGAAAGCTCCGTGAACTTCACTTATATCTTTTGTAGTATGAATAATACTATCATCTAAAGCGTCTTTGGAAGAGTGTCAACTCTAGGAACTAGTGATCCCGCTATTCCGAATGAGAAGAATTTTTCTTATGTGGAGAGTAGAAAAATTTCTATGCTTGTAGATCATGAAAGGAATTCTTTATGTGATGGTTATATTGTTGAAATCATTCATGATGCTACTGAAAATTATTATGAGGGAGGAATACATGCTTGTAGGAGTGCAATAATATCAAGTTTTTCTCTCTATGTGCTTAAAGTTTTAAAGTTATACTTGTTTTTCCTTCCTATGCTAGTTGATTCTTGTCCCCATAAATTGTGTGCTCACAAAATCCCTAGCCATAGGAAGTGGGTTAGGTTTAAATGTCCTAGTCATATTCTTCATGATGCTCTCTTTATGTTCAAGTCTTATCTTTCATGTGAGCATCATTGAAATCATCATGCCTAGCTAAAAGGCATTAAAGAAAAGCGCTTGTTGGGAGACAACCCAATGTTTACCCTTACTGTTTTTGCGCGTTTACATGATTAAGCTACTGTAGTAATCATGTTTTATAGCTTTTGTTTCAATAAAGTGCCAAGTAAGACCTTTGGGAAGACTTGGGTGAAAGTTAATGTGATCTTGCTGTAAAAAAACGGAAACTTTGCGCTCATGAGATTAGCTGTCATTTTTTTTACAGAAGAGTGATTTGGTGCTGATTCTTTTTGTAGAAGATTAATAGACAAATTCCTCACGTCCACCAATTTATTTCATAATTTTTTGAGTAGCAGAAGTATGGTTAGTGTTCAGATCATTACAGACTATTCTGTTTCTGACAGATTCTGTTTTCATTGCATAGTTAGCTTGTTTTCTAGTTTCTATGACTTATATTCCTCAATACAAATTATAGAAATGATATGGTATAGTAGGCATTGTGTGAGAACAATTACGATCTTTGTCTTTGACAGTACTAAGGTGAATGGTTTACTCTTTATCATACTAACCTATCTCACGAAGTTCCGTTAAGTTTTGTGTGATTGAAGTTTTCAAGCTTTGGGTGAGATATCGATATGAGGAGAATAAGGAGTGGAAAGACCCTAAGCTTGGGGATTCCCAAGGCACCCCAAGGTAATATTCAAGGAAGACTCGAGCGCCTAAGCTTGGGGATGCCCCGGAAGGCATCCCCTATTTCGTCTTCAAAACTATCGGTATACCTCACTCGGAGCTATATTTTTATTCGTCACATGATATGTGTTTTGCTTGGAGCGTATTTTAAATTTTACTTGCTGTTTGAATAAAATAATTGGATCTGAAATCTTAAATGAAAAATAAGCCTCCCATGGCTAGTTAATTATTTGACTACTCAGTGTCCTTCACTCATATCTTTTTGGAGTAGTTTGCCATTACTCACGTGCTTCACATATATCCTATGAGTAAATGGTTGAATGAATTGAATATCATAAATCTAAATTTATATATGTTTCATATGCTTATACCATGGGGAGTAATGACTTCACATAGAATAAGTATAGTTAGTAAACTTTTGAAAGTTAGCAAACATAGAATTGGTCACTTGAACAATTCATGAAAGAATATTGAAGGAAGAGAGATTTCACATATAAATATACTATCTTGGACATCTTTTGTAATTGTGAGCACTCATTCAAATATGACATGCTAAAAGGTTGATGTCAGACAAGAAAGACAACGGAATGGGTTATGTTTTCTTATATCCGAAATAAAGTATATTGTCTTGGATCATCCAACATGTTGAGCTTGTTTTTCCCCCTCATGCTAGCCAAATTCTTTGCACCAAGTAGAGATACTACTTGTGCTTCCAAACATTCCTTAAACAAGTTTTGCCATGAGATTCCACCATACCTACCTATGGATTGAGTAAGATCCTTCAAGTAAGTTGTCATCGGTGCATGCAATAAAAATTGCCCTCTAAATATGTATGATCTATTAATGTGGAGAAAATAAGCTTTATACGATCATGTGATGTGGAAGAAATAAAAGCAACAGACTGCATAATAAAGGTTCATATCACAAGTGGCAATATAAAGTGACGTTCTTTTGCATTAAGATTTTGTGCATCCAACCATAAAAGCGCATGACAACCTCTGCTTCCCTCTGCGATGGGCCTATCTTTTACTTTTATCTTCTACCTTATGCAAGAGTCATGCTGATCTTCACCTTTCCTTTTTACATTTTATCCTTTGGCAAGCACATTGTGTTGGAAAGATCCTGATATATATATCCAATTGGATGTAAGTTATCATGAACTATTATTGTTGACATTACCCTTGAGGTAAAGGTTGGGAGGCGAATCTATAAGCCCCTATCTTTCTCTGTGTTCAATTAAAACTTTGAACCCATAAATATGACGTGAGTGTTAGCAATTGTGAAAGATTAAATGATAGTTGAGTATGTGGAGTTTGCTAAACCAAACCTCTGACATAAACCCTTCCTGAAAATAAGATGAATTGCAATTGTTTGATGACTGATAATATAGTTTGTTAGTTTCAAGAAAGTTTATGATCTATACTTTAACATGTGAATAGCTTGTTACTTGATCATGAAAAGTTTTATGAAGATGAGATACTGTTATGATATATAATGATGTTATAAAAAGTGATTGAAACTATCATTGATGAAACTTATGCACTTGCTAGCATTCACACTTCATAAATTATTTCTTTTGTCATTTACCTACTCGAGGACAAGCATGAATTAAGCTTGGGGATGCTGATACGTCTCCAACATATCTATAATTTATGAAGTATTCATGCTATTATATTATTAACCTTGGATGTTTTATATGCATTTATATGCTATTTTATATGATTTTTGGCACTAACCTATTAACCTAGTGCCCAGTGCCAGTTTCTGTTTTTCCTTGTTTTTGAATTTTACAGAAAAGGAATATCAAACGGAGTCCAATTGACGTGCCAATTTTTGACGATTTTTTATGGACCTAAAGAAGACCCCGGAGTAAAAGAGTTGAGCCAGGAGAGTCCCGGGGCGTCCACGAGGGTGGGCGCGCGCCCACCCCCAGGCGTGTGGTCCTGCCTCATGGACGCCTCGGGCACCTCCTTGACGTGAGACCGACACCAAAAATTCCTATAAATACAGAAACCTCAGAAAATTAACCTAGATCGGGAGTTCCGCCGCTAGAAGCCTCCGTAGCCACCGAAAACCAATCTAGGCCCTCTCTGGCACCCTACCGGAGGGGGCCGTCATCACCGGAGGGCATAGAGGAGGATCCCGGAGGGGCCATCATCACCATGAAGGCCAAGGACCAGAGGGAGAACCTCTCCCCATCTAGGGGGGAGGCCATGGAGGAGGAAGCACAAGGGGGAGAACCTCTCCTCCTCTCTCTCGGTGGCACCGGAGTGCCATCGGGAGGGGAATCATCGCCGCGGTGATCGTCTTCATCAACATCACCATCATCATCATCACCCTCATCTCTTTTACGCGGTCCACTCTCCCGCACCCTGCTGTAATCCCTACTTGAACATGGTGCTTTATGCCACATATTATGATCTAATGATGTGTTGCCATCCTATGATGTTTTGAGTAGATATCTTTTGTCTTTGGGTTGATTGATGATCTAGATTGGTATGAGTTGTATGTTTTACTTTGATGCTGTCCTATGGTGCCCTCCGTGTCGCGCAAGAGTGAGGGGTTCCCGCTGTAGGGTGTTGCAATACGTTCATGATTCGCTTGTAGTGGGTTGGTGAGTGACCGAAACATAAACCCGAGTAAGGGGGTTGTTGCATATGGGAATAAAGAGGACTTGATGCTTTAATGCTATGGTTGGGTTTTACCTTAATGATCTTTAGTAGTTGCGGATGCTTGCTAGAGTTCCAATCATAAGTGCATATGATCCAAGTAGAGAAAGTATGTTAGCTTATGCCTCTCCCTCATATGAAACTGCAATAGTGATTACCGGTCTTGTTAACGATTGCCTAGGACAATTCCGCACACCGATCCACCATTATTCCACACTCGCTATTTATAATATTTAGTAATATATTCTAACTTCATGATAACAACACCTACTTTTATATTTTAGATCTCCGATATCATACAAAGTTATCCTCTTCATACCCACAACCTAGTTTTATTTCTCGTTGCTAGTTGGAAGCAAACGTTCGGTGTACGTAGAGTCGTATCAGTGGCAGTTAGGGCTTGAGAGAATATTGATCTTACCTTTAGCTCCTTGTGGGTTCGACACTCCATACTTATCACTTCCACCTTTGGAAATTGCTATGATGATTCCTTGCACTTGGGGATTATCAGAAGTCTAGGGGGCTTCCTGCAAAACATGTTTTTTTTGGAAATAGGAAATTCGTACTGAGAAAAAAAAACAGGCATCGGGCCAAAACTGAGATCTGGCCCAACAGAAGAATAAAGAAAAAAACACGGAGGGGCACTGGGGTGGCCTCACCATGGGCCAAGGCCCAGCTGGAGGAGGAGGCCGGGCTGCAGCTGGGGAGGCCCATGCTGTCGCTGGAGCTAGGCCAGGGTGAGGGCGCGGTCAATGTGCGGCTGACATGCTAGAGTGGCTCGAGGCAGGGGCGTCTTCCTCCTGCTCGACTGCAGAAGCAGAGGTGGGGCAGGGAGCCTACAGTGGCGCGAGGAGGGACTTGGCAAGGCGGCGGAGGTGGTCTCCTGTGGGGCGGGGCGGCACCCGGGAGGTGGGAACGAGGCCGAGGACACGGGGACTACGTCGGATCTGGCTGGCGGGAGCCCGTCTCTGAAGATGGTGGCGCTGGTTGACTTCAGGCGCAGGGAAGGGGCACATGGCGCGGATTGTGGGGAAGCTGGAGTGTGATGTGCCTGGGTGTGAGCTCGTGCTCGAGGAAGACGACGAGGAGGCAACAACCTCGGGCAAGGAGGAGCTCTGGCAGGGGTCGCGGGTCCACATCCGGCGATGGGGTGCTCGGGTTTTGCTGTTGCTACGGGCACGAGGAGAAACAGAGGAGGCCAGCGACACGAGGTGGCTCTGGTATTCAGTGGAGCATGCTCCGGCGAGGCAACCGGAGGCGCTGGTGGCGCTAGGAGCTCGGGGAGGCTGGCTGTAGCAGGGAACGAAGGCATGGGCGTGATGCAGATCGGGCACCGGGCGAGACAGTGAGGAGGATAAAAGGACGTGGGTCATGGCGCTTGTTGGTTGGCGGCAGAAAGCAAGGTGGATGTAGGATGGATCGAGGGGAGTGTCGGTGTCAAAACCGGTGGATCTCGGGTAGGGAGTCCCGAACTGTGCGTCTAGGCCGGATGGTAACAGGAGGCAAGGGACACGAAGTTTTACCCAGGTTCGGGGCCCTCTCGATGGAGGTAAAAACCCTACGTCCTGCTTGATTAATATTGATGATATGGGTAGTACAAGAGTAGATCTACTACGAGATCAGAGAGGCTAAACCCTAGAAGCTAGCCTATGGTTTGATTGTTGATGTGTATGTTGTCCTACGGACTAAAACCCTTCGGTTTATATAGACACCGGAGAGGGTTAGGGTTACATAGAGTCGGTTACAATGGTAGGATATCTGAATATCCGTATCGCCAAGCTTGCCTTCCACGCCATGGAAAGTCCCTTCCGGCCACGGGACGGAGTCTTCAATCTTGTATCTTCATAGTCCAGGAGTCCGGCTGAAGGTATAGTCCGGCTATCCGAACACCCCCTAATCCAGGACTCCCTCAGTGAGGCTCCTCCATGGTTGGCTGGTGGATCGGGGTGGATCCCAATGGGGATTTGGGAGATGAGTGCGGCGGCGGCATGGACAAGTCCCTAGATTTTAGGGTTTGCCCAAAATAGGCTATTGGTTGATCTATAAATAGCAAAAGGGCTAAGTTTAGGGGCATTTGGTCCCTCCGATATTAATAGGACGGTCTCGGATAAATAGGCTAGGGAGATCAAATAATAAAATGGAGATGTTTTATTATAGTTTGGGGATGATCCAGACCCAACGGTGACAACTGTCCGGGTTGGGTTCGGGACAATTTTCGGATGCGCACTCGAGGGTAGTCGATGCAGTGTGCAAGGAGGGGAGGTCTGACAAAAGGCCATGAAGGCAAGGGGGTTTGATGGGCTCAGAAAAGAGAGAGAAGAGAAGGAGAGGCCCGGCGACTGTTTCTGGAGACCGAAAACATCGGACGTTTGACCGGCTATATTGCCACTATAGTTAACCGTTGGGGCGTCAAACGGACTCCGAATGGGATGAAACTTGGCAGGCGGCCTATGTACACTATAACAACACTGCATGCCAATTTTTAACCCATTCTGAGAACATTCTCCGGCCACTTATAAAATAATATTTTGGACGTGCCGCGGGCGCGTGCGAGTGTGTCTGGGCTCAAAACGGACAACGGAAGGAACGGGGAGAACAGAACGGATGCAAGTTTTTAAAACATGATGATGCAATGCACATGATGACATGATAAAATGCAACACGCAATCGAATGACATAGCAATGGCGGCGAATAACTGGAAGACACCTGGCGCATCGGTCTCGGGGTGTCACAGATCCCCACGCCACTGCCTAACCACCGCACCCCCACCGCCGGCGAGCAGCACCCCACCCAGAACCCTAAGATAGATAGTGGAGTACCTCTCCGGTGAGCCCCCCTCCCCGTTGCAGGTGGTGCTTCCTTAACTCCGGCGAGACCCGGCACCCCCTGAAAATCGACTGACCCAAAAGTCGATTTAGTCGACTGAAGTGTTGCTAAATCGAAGCAGAGCAGCAGCACGGGCGAGGGGGAGAGCAGCAGCGCGAGTGAGAGCTGGAGCAGCAGTAGCGTGAGCGAGAGCCAGAGCAGCAGCAGTAGCACGAGCGAGCGAGCGAGATCTCGGGCAGCAGCATCGCGAGTGAGCGAGCGAGAGCAGGAGCAGCAGCAGCTGGGCGAGCGAGCGAGAGCCGGAGTAGCAGCAGCACGAGCGACCGAGCGACAGCCGAAGCAGCAGCAGATCCGGCTGGTATGGATACCGCCGCCAAAGGGGCCTCGCACTGGGGAGAGCCGCTATGGAGATATCGCCCGTGGCGCCGACTTCGAGGTAGCCGCACCATGGGGGTGCGGGATGGAGCACCGTCGGTGCCGGAAGGTCATGTTAAGGAGAAGGTGCGATGCGATGAGTGTACAACCTCTTTGGTGGCGCCGAGTAGGCCTCGGCTTCGTCCGAGGAGTCGGTGAGGTTGCTGCGGTTCCGGTGGAGCAGGTTAAGGCGACGCTGTGGGGATGGAACAGCCGCGATAGACAAGGCGGTCGTCAGAGCAACTCCTTGGAGGTGGAGGATGGGGCGGCTGAACCGGTGGGACGACGAGATGGACGACGAATCCTCATCCGGGGAGGCGGATGAGGGACGTCGATCTGTTGTGGTGGACGACGTCATCGGGGAAGAGGCTCCGGCTGGGCAGCGGTGAGGTGGAGGACGAAGGAGGGTGGGGTTCACAGCTGGAGCGGAGAGGTTATGGCGGCCAGATTTCGAATGGAGGAAAGGAGGCGATGGGAGGGGGGAACCATGACTTAGGGACGCGCTTGTCCAAAATGTAGGGTGTGTTACAAAAGTAACCCCACCGATTTGAACTAGCGGCCCTTTCAGCTTAGGGTTAGAAGGGGGATTTCGCGTGTCAGGATTTGGCAGCTGGAGGGAGTTTTCGCACACATTGTAATTTCGGGATAGCAAGGCACGGGTTGTGAAGGCGCCAGTTTTGGGAGCACGATATCTGAATTTTCGGGATATAACAAGGTGCGGGTTGAATGTTAGGGACAAGCCTAACGTGTAATATTGTACTTGTACATACCAAATTAATTTGCACTTCCCTCAACGAAAATAAATAAATAAATAAAAACTATTCACACCACACAAAGAGAGATTCTTGTCCCGTTTTACTATACAAATGCTATTCAAAGCTACTCCCTCCTTCCATCTATATAGGGCCTAATGCGTTTTTCGAGGCTAAATTTGACCAACCAAATATTAGAGCAATAATATATGACATGCAACTTACACAAAGCACACCGTTAAATTCATGTGTGAAAGGAGTTTTCAATGATATAATTTTCACATTGTGCATGTCATGTACTATTAATCTTGTCAATAGTCAAAGGCGGTCTTAAAAAACGCATTAGGACCTCTATAGATGGAAGGAGGGAGTATGGATCCATGTTATGTCAAATTAAATTTTTTTGCTGGCTGTATAATGCATGTAACCTACTCATGCCAACATTTTAGTGCATTCCAAATGTCTATACTACCGCTGCAATTCGAACTGAATTTGAATTCGTTTCTCTATTTCAATAAGAATCTACAATCATGATTATTGCCAACTTCAACCATCATTCATGTATTACCTTAACAAAGATATGAACTATGTGTACTATATGAACTCAAATTCAATCTTTTGAATACACTTGATCTTGATTCCAAATAATAGTATATTTGATGTACTAACTATAAATTCATAATCTAAACCATGTTCCATACGTACACCATTTTATCACAAAAAGTATAGTGCCTCGCCCCCTACATTATGACAAGTATTTAGCCCTGAGCTGCAAAAGCCACACATTAGCCCAAATTATAATCAATGTTCTACATTATGATATCTTCTTCAAGTATCCGTATCCACTTTTTTATAATGAATTATGATCTATGTTCGTCTTTAACACCTTCACGATCATCTTCTCTTTGTAGCTAGCTAGTGCTAATTTTCTATCGTGCATGCACACGCCCTCCCCCCTCTCACCCTCTCTCAGCGTCCCCTCCATTGCGCATGTTCGTTATTTCTCTTTAGGTCGTTCACCCGCGGTGTGTGTAGGCACCCCGACTTCTTTCCGGCACACACCGGTCGATATACCTCTCTAGCCAAGTGTGCCCACCACAAACACATACTTCACCTCTTCTCTTCTCACCATCCATGCCCCCTATGTCCAATATGGTTCCACGCAGGTGCACACTCCCGCCCCTCTTTTCATTGATCTCATAGTCGCACACTCCTCCCACTCGACATAGTAGGCCTCTCGCACCACCTCCTAGCCGCACCCCTTTCCCCCCTGTCTGTCTATCCGGACCTTATTTGCTTCTAACACATGCATGCATGTATACGTACTGATCTCCCTACATATAGCTAGGTCGACTATAATTATTTTCCCACATGTCTCTCCCTTTCTCGGACATACGACAATTGATCTTCCTATGTAGTTACATATGCTTACCACAACCATATCATCTCCCCTCATAATCCTTGCATACCTCCTGACCCGTCTCTCACACGCATGTGCATAGACAGACAGACATCCTTGCCCTCTCTTATTGATATTGCACTCGTACCCTCCGTTTGTCCAGCAGGCCTCTCCCACCATTTGTGATACGCCACTCCACCACCAACCCTCCAACACTCTACCTTTGTCTTTTTCCCAACCTTATTCCACTGCTACACATATCCATGGATGCCGATCGATCTCCCTCTATACATAGCTAGGTCTCTCTCCTTCTCCACACATATACTAGTCGATCTACCTCTCTATAGTTAGGTCTCTGCCCCCTCCCCCCATCGATAGTCGAACGTTGTAGGTAGGTATGCATGCCACACAGAAAAACTGCACCTCTGCCCTCTCAAATTCCAGTAGGCCAGCCACCCTGTATCTTTGACGTGGGCAAACACAAATTCGATGGCACTCTTTATCGATCGCACAACCACACACTTCATCCCTGTTTTTGATTCTATCGATATCTCACGACGATGATCCCTCCACCCTCTTCTCGTGGATCTCTCCCTCTATATATGATATATCCATGACTGTTTCACACACATTGCATATGTTACGTTTTTTTGTTTGAGATATCATCGACACATTGCCTCGATTTCGCACAAACCATCTCTCTCACACCCACCCATGTACGTACCTGTGATACATCTCTGTCATATCTACTTTTCCAAACACTTTTGCCCTTGTTTTGGACTCTAACTTGCATGATTTGAATGGAACTAACTCGGACTGACACTGTTTTCAGCAAAATTACCATGGTGTTATTTATGTGCAGAAACAAAAGTTCTCAGAATGAGCTGAAACTTCACGGAGCAACTTTTTTGGAAAATATAAAAAATACCTGCAAAATATGAAGGCCAGGGGCCCACCACCTATCCATGAGGGTGGGGGGCGCGCCCCCTACCTCATGGGCCCCCTGGAGCTCCTCCGACTCCAACTCCAACTCTATATATTTGGTTTCGGGGAGAAAAAATCAGAGAGAAGGATTCATCGCGTTTTATGGTACAGAGCCGCCGCCAAGCCCTAAAACCTCTCGGGAGGGCTGATCTGGAGTCCGTTCAGGGCTCCGGAGAGGGGAATCCGTCGCCATCGTCATCATCAACCATCCTCCATCACCAATTTCATGATGCTCACCGTCGTGCGTGAGTAATTCCATCGTAGGCTTGCTGGACGGTGATGGGTTGGATGATATCTATCATGTAATCGAGTTAGTTGTGTTAGGGTTTGATCCCTAGTATCCACTATGTTCTGAGATTGATATTGCTATGACTTTTCTATGCTTAATGCTTATCACTAGGGCCTGAGTGCCATGATTTCAGATCTGAACCTATTATGTTTTCATCAATATATGAGAGTTTTAGATCCTATCTTGCAAGTCTATAGTCACCTATTATGTGTTATGATCCGTTAACCCCGAAGTGACAATAATCGGGATACTTACCGGTGATGACCGTAGTTTGAGGAGTTCATGTATTCACTATGTGTTAATGCTTTGTTCCGGTACTCTATTAAAAGGAGGCCTTAATATCCCTTAGTTTCCGTAAGGACCCCGCTGCCACGGGAGGGTAGGACAAAAGATGTCATGCAAGTTCTTTTCCATAAGCACGTATGACTAGTCGGAATACATGCCTACATTATATCAATGAACTGGAGCTAGTTCTGTGTCACCCTAGGTTATGACTGTTACATGATGAATCATATCCGGCATAATTCTCCATCACTGATCCATTTCCTACGAGCTTTCCATATATTGTTCTCCGCTTATTTACTTTTCCATTGCTATTGCTATCATCACTACAAAATACCAAAAACACTACTTTTGCTACCGTTACCACTACTATCATATTACTTTGCTACTAAACACTTTGCTGCAGATATTAAGTTTCCAGGTGTGGTTGAATTGATATCTCAGCTGCTAATACTTGAGAATATTCTTTGGCTCCCCTTGTGTCGAATCAATAAATTTGGGTTGAATACTCTACCCTCGAAAACTGTTGCGATCCCCTATACTTGTGGGTTATCAAGACTATTTTCTGGCACTGTTGCCGGGGAGCATAGCTCTATTCTTTGAGTCACTTGGGATTTATATCTGCTTATCATTATGAAGAACTTGAGAGATCCAAAAACCAAGATTTATCCCTCAACTACGAGGGGAGGTAAGGAACTACCATCTAGCTCTGCACTTGATTCACCTTCTCTTATGAGTAAGCTTGCAACACCTAAACCTGCTTCTGCTATTCGTTCTGATATGTCGCATGTTATTGATGATGCCACTTCTGCTATGCATGATACTTATGATGAAACTACTTCTATACTTGATACTACTGTGTGACTTGGTGAATTTCTTGATGAACAACTTGCTAGGGCTAGAGAGAATGAAAATATTGAATCTGATAATACTGATGAAATTGATGATGAAGACTTACCTATTATTCCTGAGGGTTATGTTTTTGATAAAGAAGCTTCTTTAGCTATTTTAGCTTGCAAAGATAGATACAAACTCAAGAGGTTATTAGCTAAATGGAATCAGCAATCTCTAAATGCTAGAATGAAACCTGACCCTGCTTTTGGTACTTCACCTATTTGTGTTACCGATAAGGATTATGAATTCTCTGTTGATCCTGATATAATTACTTTGGTTGAATCTGATCCTTTTCATGGCTATGAATCTGAAACTGTTGAGGCACATCTTACTAAATTAAATGATATAGCTACCCTGTTCACTAATGATGAGAGAACTCGCTACTTTTATATCCTTAAAATATTTCCGTTCTCATTAAAGGGTGATGCTAAGATATGGTTTAATTCTCTTGATCCTGGTTGTGTGCGTAGTCCCCAGGATATGATTTATTACTTCTCTGCTAAATATTTCCCTGCTCATAAGAAACAAGCTGCTTTAAGGGATATATATAATTTTGTGCAAATTAAAGAAGAGAGTCTCCCACAAACATGGGGGAGGCTTCTCAAATTACTTAATGCTTTGCCTAATCATCCTCTTAAGAAAAATGAAATACTTGATATCTTTTATAATGGACTAACCGATGCTTCTAGAGATTACCTGGATAGTTGTGCTGGTTCTGTTTTCAGGGAAAGAACACCGGATGAAGCTGAAATCCTATTGAATAATATGTTGACAAATGAAAATAATTGGACACCTCCTGAGCCAGTTCCTGAGCCTTTTCCTAAACCTACTCCGAAGAAGAGGGGTATTCTATTTCTTAGTCCTGAAGATAAGCAAGAGGCAAAGAAATCTATGAAAGAAAAAGGTATTAAAGCTGAAGATGTTAAGAATTTACCTCCTATTGAAGAAATACATGGTCTTAATTTACCGCCTGTTGAAGAAACATATGATACTAATCCATTACCTATTGAAGAAACTCGTGGTCTTGATAACCCGACACATGTAGTAAAGGTAAATTCTCTCCATAGATATGATAAAGCTAAAATCCCATTTACTAAATTTGCTAGCCCATGCTTAGATGAGTTTGATAAATTTATGGCTAAGCAAGAAGATTTTAATGCTTATTTTGGTAGACAATTGAAATATAATTCAAATATGCTTGAACACTTGGGTGATTATATGGCTAATGTTAAAAGTGAACTTAAACTTATTAGTAAACATGCCTCTATGGTTACCACTCAAGTAGAACAAGTACTTAAAGCTCAAAATGATTTGCTCAATGAATTGAATAGTAAGAATAATCATTATGCTGTCAGAGGTATGACTAGAGGTGGTAAAATGACTCAGGAACCTTTGTATCCTGAAGGCCATCCTAAGAGAATTGAGCAAGATTCTCAGAGAAATAATATAGATGCACCTAGTCCTTCTAAAAGGAAGAAAAAGAAAAATGATAGGACTTTGCATGCTTCTAGTAAACCTATTACTGAAACACCTGAGAACCCAAATGATATTTCTATCTCTGATGCTGAAACACAATCTGGTAATGAACCTGAAACTAGTGATAATATCAACGATAATGTTCATGATGATGCTCAACCTAGTAATGATAATGATATAGAAATTGAACCTGCTGTTGATCTTGATAACCCACAATCAAAGAATCAACGTTATGATAAGAAAGACTTTGTTGCTAGGAAACATGGAAAGGAAAGAGAGCCTTGGGTTCAGAAACCCATGCCTTTTCCTCCCAAACCATCCAAGAAAAAGGATGATGAGGATTTTGAGCGCTTTGCTGAAATGATTAGACCTATCTTTTTGCGTATGCGATTAACTGATATGCTCAAAATGAATCCTTATGCTAAGTATATGAAAGATATTGTTACAAATAAAAGAAAGATACCAGAAGCTGAAATTTCCACCATGCTTGCTAATTATACTTTTTTGGGTGGAATACCTAAGAAACTAGGAGATCTCGGTGTACCAACTATACCATGCTCCATTAAGAGAAATCATGTTAAAACTGCTTTATGTGATCTTGGAGCCGGTGTTAGTGTTATGCCTCTCTCTTTATATCGTAGAATTTATTTGAATAAGTTGACACCTACTGAAATATCTTTGCAAATGGCTAATAAATCAACTGCTATACCTGTCGGTATTTGTGAGGATGTGCCTGTTGTAGTTGCAAACGTTACTATTTTAACGAACTTTGTTATTCTTGATATTCCCGAGGACGATAGTATGTCTATTATTCTTGGAAGACCCTTTTTGAATACTACAGGGGCTGTTATTGATTGCACTAAAGGCAATGTCACTTTTCATGTTAATGGTAATGAGCATACGGTACACTTTCCGAGGAAACAACCTCAAGTCCACAGTATCAACTCTATTGGAAAATGTCCATCGATTATATTTGGAGGTTTTGAATTTCCTCTTCCTACTGTCAAGAAGAAATATGATATTCTTATTATTGGGGATGTGAATATCCCCGTTGAGGTAACATAGTGTTATTCGAAATTTCTCCAGTTCCATGTTATTCGGAATGAGTTCGTTAACAAGACTTGATCAACCTTGTTAGTGGATCCCTTTTGATGAGCATGAGATGGATGAAACTAGAAGGCACAACCTTCTGTACCCCATTTTTACTTTTTGTTATTTATATTAAATAAAATAAAAATAAGTATTTTTCTGTCTGTTATCTGATTATTCGTGCAATATAAAAATACCCCGAAAATAAAAGTTCTCCAAATGCCCTGAAATTTAAATATGATTTTTTCTAGAATATTTGAGAATATTTGGCACTGAGAACACAATAGGGGGGCCATCCACCTGGCAACGGGGGTGGAGGGCGTGCCCTACCCCCTGGGCGCGCCCCCTGCCCCGTGGGCCCATGGTGGCCCTCCTCCACTTATCCTTTCACCCACACACTCCTTCCTCCCACAAACACGAATAACCAGCTCAAACCCGAGTCCAAGCTCACTTTGCTGCCATTTTTGATCTCCTTGCTCAAAGCACCTCTCACAAAATTGCTTGGGGAGATTGTTCCTTTGTATGTGACTCCTCCATTGGTCCAATTAGTTTTTTTCTAGTGATTTATTCATTGCAAATTTATGCTGCCTAGGTGACCATGTTCTTGAGCTTGCATGTCAAATTTATATGGTTCCAAGTAGTTTTGATGCATGATATAGGCTCTAGGCACTTGTAGGAGTAGTTGCTATCAATATTATTGAGTTTGGTTTACTTTTATTTTTGAAGTTACTAAAAGTTTTCAGAGGAAGAAATATGCTTAGGAAAATGTTCCAAGGTGGTTCTTCAAGAAAGCAAGGACCCAGGCTTGCAATGCGTGATGGTGATGAAGAGCCACCAAGAGACGCTCCAGCGCGTCCTTGTGAATGGCCTTCTGAGAACTTTATGGATCGAGCAGGAATTAAGGAAGAATTTAACGCATATTTGCGTAACGCTGATCTTGTGAGCTTCGAGGAAGAGAAATGCAGCCAGTATCACCAGCTCACTAGTTCCTTTGTGAGGAGACGACGTGTTGTCCGTATTACTCTCCCTGCTCCTGCCTTCTTTGATCATCGGGCAAAAGGAAGAAAAAGTGCTGCCTCGTGTTTATTTAGATTATAAGAGTATGATAGCACATGATTTTATAGTTAAGAATAGGGAAGGAGAGCTTAAATACAAATTGTTCTTTGATAAACATCATCCTGAGACTATTACCTTGCCTGCTCCTTTGTTTGATTTATCAGCAGGCCAGTACCTTGTTCTGTTAGAGGCTATTCATGCCTACCGGAACCCTGCACCAGCCATGGAGCCAGAGCCGGAACCACAAGTTGATCCTTCACGACAGTCTAATTACTAGTGGGATCCGGAGATGATTGCCATCCAGTGGCAATCAGAGTCTTCTTCTTCTTCAGTATGACTCCAACTACTATTATGAATATCCGCCAGCCCAGCCGTGGACATAGACCAACTTAGGCCAAAAGCCTAAGCTTGGGGGAGTACGTATTTCTCACCGACATTACATTCATGTTCACACACTCATTGCTAGATGTCGGTGCTCATACTTTTTCATTGTATCATCCATGCTAGTTTATTTTCCTTTTTATGCTTTCTTCTTGTGTGTTTAATAAACCTTAAGAAAAACCAAAAAAAAATAGTTGTAGCTTTTAATCAGTTTACTTTCCATGCTTGTAGTAGTAATTAAATAGAAAACCCAAAAAGATTTCATGTTCTTCTTTTGCTTATTGGGAGCTTTCCCGTGTAAATAGTTTTATTTCTTTTCTTTGGGGATCGATAGGAGAAGACCATGATTAAATTGTTGAAGTGGCTCTTATATGCATAAATGTTGATCTGACAAAAGAGCCCATATTGCCTTGTCTTCTCCTGTTTATTGAATGCTTGCAGATTCCAGCTTAGTCCAATGCACGTGCACAATTATGATTATTCACATCGTTCGGTCGTGCAAGGGAATGGCAATTATGACGATATATGATGGAATGACTGAGATGAGGAAGGCTGGTATGAACTCGACCTCTTTTGTTTTTGTAAATATGATTAGTTCATCGTTCCTGATTCAGCCTATCATACCACATCATAACCATTTCAATAGCATGTTGGCACGCAAGGTAAACCATTATAACTCTGGCACCTCTACAAATCCCTGCTTCCCTCTGTGAAACAAAAGTTCTCGGAATGACCTGAAACTTCACGGAGCAACTTTTTGTAAAATATAAAAAATACCTGAAAAATATGAAGGCCAGAGGCCCACCACCTATCCACGAGGGTGGGGGCGCGCCCCCTACCTCATGGGCCCCTTGGAGCTCCTCCGACTCCAACTCCAACTCTATATATTTGGTTTCGGGGAGAAAAAAAATCAGAGAGAAGAATTCATCGCGTTTTACGATACGGAGCCACCGCCAAGCCCTAAAACCTCTCGGGAGGGCTGATCTGGAGTCCGTTCGGGGCTCCGGAGAGGGGAATCCATCGCCATCGTCATCATCAACCATCCTCCATCACCAATTTCATGATGCTCACCGCCGTGCGTGAGTAATTCCATCGTAGGCTTGCTGGACGGTGATGGGTTGGATGAGATCTATCATGTAATCGAGTTAATTGTGTTAGGGTTTGATCCCTAGTATCCACTATGTTCTGAGATTGATGTTGCTATGACTTTGCTATTCTTAATGCTTGTCACTAGGGCCCGAGTGCCATGATTTCAGATCTGAACCTATTATGTTTTCATCAATATATGATAGTTCTAGATCCTATCTTGCAAGTCTATAGTCACCTATTATGTGTTATGATCTATTAACCCCGAAGTGACAATAATGGGGATACTTACTGGTGATGACCGTAGTTTGAGGAGTTCATGTATTCACTATGTGTTAATGCTTTGTTCCGGTACTCTATTAAAAGGAGGCCTTAATATCCCTTAGTTTCCGTAAGGACCCCGCTGCCACGGGAGGGTAGGACAAAAGATGTCATGCAAGTTCTTTTCCATAAGAACGTATGACTATATTCGGAATACATGCCTACATTATATCAATGAACTGGAGCTAGTTCTGTGTCACCCTAGGTTATGACTGTTACATGATGAACCGCATCCGACATAATTCTCCATCACTAATCCATTTCCTACGAGCTTTCCATATATTGTTCTCCGCTTATTTACTTTTCCGTTGCTATTGCTATCATCACTACAAAATACCAAAAACACTACTTTTGCTACCGTTACCACTACTATCATATTACTTTGCTACTAAACACTTTGCTGCAGGTATTAAGTTTCCAGGTGTGGTTGAATTGACAACTCAGCTGCTAATACTTGAGAATATTCTTTGGCTCCCCTTGTGTCGAATCAATAAATTTGGGTTGAATACTCTCCCTCGAAAACTGTTGTGATCCCCTATACTTGTGGGTTATCAACCTGCACCTAAAGAAGAGGTGCACACAGGACACACGTACTCACGTCTCGTTTCCAGCCACACCCGCGTGAGTACACGGTGGAGTTCGTTTCTGTACGAAAAGGCAGCCCACGTGATAATTTGACGTGTGTAACGGTTGTTTACTTGAAGGAGGGTCGGGTACCACGCCTAGACGGAACAAAGTTCGACTTGACGCGTTTGTATTAAATAAAGTTATGTATTCCTCCTGAATGGCGCATAGTACAAAATATAAAAAGATTGCCGTGGGGAAAATGGAAAAATCCGCTCCACTATATACAACGGAGCCTGCCTGTCGCAGTTTGTCTCTCGTCACACCATCTCACACAAGGCGACAGTGGCCTCTCTCTCTCACCGTTGGCCAGTGTTCCGGCCGCATCCCGTCCGCCGACGGAAAGGGAGGATGTGCATCGTTTCTCCATTCGACAGCGTTGAGGTAGCACGTCCTAATCTGCGGTACCCACCGTTCTCTCTGACCAAGCTCCAGCGCGGTAGGGCCTTCACCACTTGCTCGCTGCCACAGTATGGGCAGATCCCGGTTGTTGGCACCCTCCTAGTAACATCCCAATGACCCTCAGGTACAGCTTCCTCCGGCCTGGCTCCACTGCCCATCTTCCCATGTTGTTGCATGTGGATCTTCTTTAGTTGTTTGCTTAAAATGTATCTCGTCCGGCGTACTTTCCATCTTGCAATCTCGTCCTCAAACCATTTTTGATAAACCACCATGCTGCTATCTTTCCCTTATTACATGAAATATGCTTCTTTTTTGTCCGTGTATGTGTCTTCAACTCGTGTTATTCACCAGTAATTGTTTCCTTTCTACCTCTTTTTTGCAAACAGGGCTAGCCATTTCACCTCATTGCTATTGTGACCTTTTGGTGAACTGCACACATCACTTTTTTTTCTTAAGAGTGTTTTGTGCAGTTCTGCCAAATTGTCACACGGGCAACGTTTTTACATTTCTGTGGGACTGCAGAAAGGGATATTGGTTTTGCTATCCTCCTCATCCAACTCCTGCCTAATCTTCTCCAACAAGTAGTTAGTCCTAATTAAAGAGAGATCGCAGAGGTGATCGGCTTCTATTTGTGTGTGTTATGTTTCATCATCTAGTTCCACTATTATTGTAATCACACTAACTGGATATCTTTGCAAATAGGGATGGTCAACTCGATTTTAGTGGAGCTGCACAAAATGATCGGATTGTGGTGTCCTCCGTACACCCCCTTTTTGGATACAACGCTGGGTGAAACTAGCTGCCAAGGAATGAACACTATGCCCAAGAAATGGACCCATGCCTACGAACAACATCGATCAATTATATATTTTTTCTTTATTTGTACACCTTCTCACAACTTTATCTTCAGTTGTGATGTGAATATTGGTGCTGATCTGCGAACCATTGAGATGCATTAGCAGCCATGGTAGTAGTTTCATTTGTATTTGATGGAATGTTGTAACGAGATAATCTTGAGGCAAGAGGACACATGAATCCTAAGTCGAAACCTTTTTTTCCTGCCGGAACCAAAGTTGAAACCTTCATATCATCACAGTACAATTTCATTAAAATTATGCGTACATATAAACAAATCCTGAAGGATTGATAGCAATGCCAGAAACAATTCAACTTCGTTTCGCCGACATGTGGGACATCCTTCATCTGGCTCCATCTGCCGTGCAGCAATATTGAGTGCACAACTGCAGGGAAAGATTTACCCTGGTCGTTGCACCGCATTAGTAATGACTACTAAGCAGTCAAATCACAGAGCCCCACCTTCGCCACAGTAAGTTGCTCGGACGAAGCAACCATCATTTCTCCGTTCCTTGAATCCGCTGGTACTCCCATATTCCCAGAGTAATAAGTTGCTCGGGCAAAGCAACCATCACTTCACCTTTCCCACAGTAAGTATCTCCTTGGGCCCACTGAAAAATCACTTTTCTCTCTCCATCAAGTGCACTTATTGTCAATCTAACCCTATCACCGAAACACCTCTTTGGCTACAGTTAGTTCAGGGTTAGTCATGAGTTAGTCTAACCTCTAGCTAAGTTAGAGTATCCAAACAGGAGCAGTATAGGACATGCAAGTTGCTCAAAGCATACAGTCAAATTCGTAAGTGAAAGGATCTTTTTCTTTTTGAAAACGGAACATGAAAGGATCTTCGAATGATATAATTTTCAAATTATATAAAATCTTATCAATAGTCAAAGGCATCCTCGGAGAATACATTAGGCCCTACTCCCTTTGTCTAGGTGTATAAGTCACCATACTAAAACCAAATAATCCCAAAATACTTAGGCGCGGTGCATTAACTCCCACCATGTTTCTTGTTTCTTGACATATCCAGCAATAAGAGATGTGGGGCGTGCATGTTTTCAATAACTTAGACTAGTCACAATGGGGAGTAACTTAGACTACTAACATCACATTTTACTAGGCTATGTTACTACCTCCACAGTGGGTAGTAACATATGTGTGTTGTCATGTTATTGTTCATTTATTAGCCTATAGACTCATATTGTCTTGGTATGTGTGATGTTACAGTAACTAGCTAAGTTACCACCATCACCTCTCTCATCATTAAATATGTGCCACATAAGCAAAATTATCTTGAAAAGTGTGATGTTACTAGTGATTTTACTCCCAGTGTGGCTAGCCTTAGACAACCAAACACGACATGCACTGGTTAGATCATTGCATTCAATGCTATTAATTAGCAAATAAATATTAATTTCTCTCGTTTTCCCCTCTTCCTTGGTCACGGTGCACAATCTAAGATGACTTATTCACTAGACAGAGGGAGTATATAAAATCTTACCAATAGTCAAAACCAAGTGTTACTACTACACCAAACAAGTTCAAAACAAGAAACTGGACCCACTCACAGCGTGGCACGCCTCTCTCGTTTGGTCGGTCGGTCAAAGCGCTTCCTCTTCTTGGCATAACAATAGAGTACAGTAATTTTTTTAGAATGCTCTTGGCATGTCGCTAACATGTGATGAGTTAACCGACCTCAATAGACGGCAAAAACGCCAGCCCGCTGCACTTTGAGAGAGACGATGAGAGAGAAGCGATACGGGCTGGTGGATTAGTAGAGCTAGGTGTCGCACAGAGGCCAAGAAATATGGTGATAGTGTGGGTTGGTCACGTATAGTATGATGTAACTACACCGGGCTACCGTGTTTCGTACTCTTCCGGTCTACTGTGGACATGATTGGTTGATTTTATATCGCTAAATAATATAAAATACTATGAGTGCAGACGCTCCACCACGAGGTTCCTTGCTCCTTCTCGGTCGTCGGGAATCTATGTTCTTCTAGTCTTTTTTTGACATAAGCTTTGTTCATCCTTTTGCCAACACGCGGGACATGCAGCATCAAGGTGCACGTGTCATGCAAGAAAATGGAGATAAGCAGTGCGTAAGTGAGTTGTGCACTACGATGGCACCTAGTACTACATAGTAATATTTTTCCTCCTCGATGGCACGTGGATACTGCACGTACTCAATGACGGAGCACGGGATGGTAGCCATGGACTGATGGACATGGTCGGCCCTTTTTGGAGAGAGTACTGAATACGTATTAAATTTTATGTGTCCCGTCAACTCGCAGAATGACGAGAAGCACACACTGAATGACGGAGCACGGGATGGTAGCCATGGACATGGTCAACCCTTTTTGGAGATAATGCACTACTTTTGATGTGTCCGCTCTACTCGCAAACAAGGAGAAGCTTTGCTTACTAGTAGTACACTATCGACTGTAGTACCATCATCATTGTTCGACTTTCAGAAGAGACGAGAGAACTTAATGTTTATTTGCTAATTAATAGCATTGCATGCAATGAACTAACCACTTCATGTCGTGTTTGCTAGTCTCAAGTCATTAAAAGCATGCACACCCACATCTATTTGGTTGATATGTCAAGAAACAAGAAATGAGGTAGAAGTTAATGCACCGCGGCTAAGTATTTTTGGATTATTTGGTTTTCGTAAGATGACACCTAGACGGAGGGAGTATTATACTGGAAGGCTGCAATGTTGGCTATAGATGACGTGGCAGTGTCATGTAGCCATCAGCTGGTTATACTATTAACCATGCTCTTATAATACTCCTATATTTAGGAAAAGAGGGAGTAGTTGGCATGCATGATACTACCTATAATACTCCCATTACAACCAGCCTGGTAGAATTAAAATACCTAATCTAAATGGTCGCCGCCCAATCTCTTTGTCCTCCTCCAGCATCTGGCAGAAGAAGAATCGAGCAAGACACCGGCTGTATTCGCCGGCATCGCCTCGGCGGTGGCCTTCACAGGATATAATCGGCGGCGGCCTCCCGTGTTCTACTTTTCCTCGATGATGGCGGTGGGCGGGGACATGTTGCCAGTCACCTCGTCCACATCCACGTAGCCGCATCACCTCGTCGACATCCGCGGCGGCTTCTTTCTTTGCCTGCATGTCGTGGCTACGCACGCGTCGACGGCGGATGGCGCAGTCGCAGACACTGGAGGCGTTGTACGACGCGACGGCATCGAGGGCAGCGATGATGCCCGTGCCGCTGTGCTCCCCGACAAGCTGGCGTGGAGAAAGTCGGCACTCTTCCTTGAGCTGTATTGGAGAGGCCAGTTGCGGAACCACGCGCTGGTTTAGTGCGACAACTACCTCCGACGAGCTAGGCTAGGTAGGTGGAGAAGCGAGCTGCCGGGCTCGGCGGGCCACCCATACGGCTTTTATGCCGGAGAACTGCTCTTCCTGCTCGTCGGATGCCACCGAAAGAGTGGACAAAATGGTGGAAGGAGGAGCTTGGCCGGCGTCCTGCTCCTGAACGGACGTGTGTGGCCGGAGTTGGTTTCTCGCATTCCATGCGGGTTTCTATATCTATATCTATATCTATACTACTATATATATATATTTATTTATATTACTATATATACTATTCTATACTATATGGTGTACCAATAATATGACATAATAACCGTTGGATCTTTTCAATCGGACAGCTGTAGTTAAATGCTTCTAACTGGATGAGACGTGGCTGCACAAGTGCCGTTAGATCTGACAATCCTATGGCCAGTAGCCCAGGGATTCGCTGTGGGACACCATTCTCCTCTCATCAGCCATGTGATGTGACGTTTTGTTCAGAAAAGGTGAGGACCTTTACGCTGTGAGCTAGCCATGTAGGATACGCGAGTACATTCTAGAATTTCCTACAGAAGTGTCGATGCAGAAGCTACTTAGCAGCCAATAGTACCACAGTACTGCAGTATACTATTTATTCTTTAACACAATAGAAACATTTTTTCCTCAAAAGAAGTAGTACACCATAGAAAAGAGTAGCACATGGTAGTATTGCTGGTTTCGAAAGAAATATCAACCAGCTGGTATAAAATGTAGATGTAGTTTTTTTACATGATGTTATTTTACTTGAAACACTTACCCGCAAAAAAAGTTTACTTGAAACACCATGAGGTCGAGGGCACATGAATGAAATGAAAATGATGACAAAACTCTGACTTAAAGGTATGAGAAGGTGAATTATTTACATCAAACTAATTTTCTTTGTATTTCGAAAAATTTAAAAACAACTCCCTCAATTCTCATAATATAAGATGTTATTACAACCAATATTTGTGCTACTGTGATTTCAAGTGAAGAGCAAAAAAAATTCCACTAAAAAGCGGAAATATCCTTTTTCAAAATTAGATGATAATTTTATCAAACATAGGTTCTTTAATTTTAATTTAATGACTTAGTATTGTGATTATACATAATAATCTCATGTGCAAAGCACGTACAAATTACTAGTACTATATAGTGTACCAATTTTAAGTAGGACTAAGAACATCAATCATAACCGTTGATCTTCTAAATCCAACGGCCAATATCAATAGGATTCGCATGGACAGTACACTGCTGCTACCTCACCTGTGTTCTACAACAATCAAGACGGAGCAATGTGATGATTTCTTGTCCGTTTATTTTACCAGGCCAGTTATTAGTGGTTGGGTTTTGTGATATGAAGGCTTTACTGCCGCGAGACTCGCGTGCAGCGCCGCCCTCTACACTAGTACTACATCGGTCGTGGTTTATTAGTCCCCCATTGAATTTGAGTGAAGATTTAACTGAAAAAATGTTAGTGCATGCCAACAAAAACTATATCGTTGGATTAGTATTTGAACATAGTTTTCAATGATATAATTTTAGGTGACATGCATAAGCATTTATCGTACTATATATAATGTTAGTTCAATTTTTGATCGTACTAATCTATAGTAAGGTGCCCGTGCGTTGCACGGAACAGTGAAATGCATTGATCGGGGAGTTGTTTATTTTGACAAAGGATGTGGGGGTCATCTCATGTGTAACGGGTATAGATAGGTTTCTTCGAAGGGTGTGGCTAGGTCTCAGTCCAAGTCTCAGTCAAATGATATAGTATACGAAGAAAATAAAAAACTGAAAATAATTTTTTTGTACTAACCTCCATGCAAAATCAAAGGACTATACCATCGACTGAGACATAACGAAGTCTCAGTCGACTGAGACATAGCAAAACCGTTCTTCTAATATTATACCATCTCTAGAGCTCACAAACATCCAGGTGAAATAGATAAAAAAGTATCTTTTACAAACAAAAGCATTCAATTGTTCAACCTGCATCCAAAATTTGTGAAGAAATAAAACTTATTGTGCTTTGCAAGAAATGATCTTTAAGAATTAGTTTTTGAGTATCGATTGTTATACATGTTGGCTACAGATGACATGGCACTTTCTTATAGTCAACAGTTGGCTATACTATTAAGTATTAACCATGCCCTTATACACCTAGACGGAGGGATTAAATAAGTATGACTTGGAAGGGGGCAGAGGAGATGTAAGAAATGGTTCATCATAAGTCTTTCACAAGTACTGTAGTAAAAATTTCATACATGGAAGATTCTAGACTAAACCATAAATGGATACACTTTTATTCATGCGCGATACTCCAATAGAGCAAGATCATGCATGGAAGTCTCCACATGCTTAGACAGCGGATTACATTGAGCGAAGTCTAATGATCAACATTTAACTTGGTAATGCATATGTCCAGGTGAACCTCCTTGGAGTCCCCGTGCACCTCGTTGGGGGCCAAATCATACCATGCGTCTTCCATGTCCACATCGGCGGGAAGGTCCCAGCTCTGCACAGTCCTAGTCAGCTTGATGTAGCCAGCCCAGCCAGTGTCACCGCCCATGTACCTCTGAGGGGTATTAATAGTGAGCACGAACCCGTACATTGGCCTCGTGTCAGTGTCAGCGTCAGCGGCGTTGCCCCTGACGCACACTATAGAGACGGGGCGGCGGCCTGCGCGGGCCTCGCCGGTGCCCACGATCAAGAGGAAGACGCTTTTGTCCTCCTCCGAGACTAGCAGGTGGCGGTGATCCTCCAGCGACTCCGGCACGGTGAACAGGTAGCACGTCTCGTACTTGATGTTCTTTGCCAAGGGCCAGTAGTGATCGCCGCACGCCTGCGTAACACTACAAAAAAATACACTTCCGTGATGATACGTGTTTGTCACAGTAGGTCGCATTTTTTTGTCATGCATGTACATCCATGACAAATTTATGACAGAATCAAGATAGTCATACTTGTGCTGTCGTAGAAGTGTTCCATGACATTACCAAAATTATCATCACGGAAGTGTCCACTTCCATGATGATAAATCGCGCGTCACAGAAGTGCTTTCGTCAAGGGTGACCGACACGTGGCATCCACCGTAACGGAACGCCGTTAAGCTATCGGGTCGGGTTTTGGATCCGATAACCCGTTAACAGCCCCGACCAATGGGGATTTTCCATGTGTAAAACCATCATTGGCTAGAGGAAACACGTGTCGGCTCATCGTTGGGACAGATGTCATCCACTCACTAGACAGAAGGCGCCTATGATACGTCGACATGTGGCACGGCCCAACAGTGGCCCATTCCTGTGAAAAAGCCGACCCATTTGACTTGGTCAAAAGCTAGCGGGCCGGCCCATGGAAAGCCTGTTAACAACATGTTCGCATATAGCCCATTTACAGCCCGCTAATCCAAGGCCCGTTACGCCCTATCCGAATTAGGCCCAGTAGCGTCATCTGGGCCGGCCAATATGATTCCAGCCCGTTTTCACTTCTGGCCCATGTATAGCCCATGACGTCTTTCGACCCATATGAGGCCCTTTGTAACACTTGGCCCATTAGCGACCCGTGCTGAAACTGGCCCGTAATCAATAGTGTATTACTTTGCACCCATTAACGGCCCGTGGTGAAACTGGCCCGTAATGAACAGTGTATCATTTTATACCCATTAACGGCCCGTTATTCCGTTGGGCCGTTTCCAGCCCAAGTTAACTTTCGGCCTTCTGAGGGCCCATTTATTCCTGAGCTCATTTGCAGCACTCGGTTACGTACGGCCCATTACTGTCATTTTCTGTTTGTGGGCCAAATTCAGCCAGTCGTTACGGTCGGCCCGTTTGCGGACCGTTAGTCTGTTTGGCCATTTTCATAGCATCACCAAATACGGCCTATTAACGGCCCGTTATGGTCAACCCATAAAACGTACGATTTCCATTAAAGGCCCATCTACGACCCATTAAAGGCTCGTATAAGACCCATAAATGAGCTGGCGGCCCATGGATCCTACGAGACGTACAAGGCCCATAGATCCTACGAGACGTAGAAGGCCCATGGATCCTACGAGACGTAGAAGGCCCATGGATCCTACGAGACGTAGAAGGCCCATGGATGCGACTGCCCGTGACGGGCCATGGTCGGGCGAATTGGCCCCCGTTTGAACGATATAGCATATTCAAAGAATTATCCTACTGAATACTATCACCTCTAAAAAGCCTACACTATTATAACAAAGAGATCAAGGCATAGAAAGGTAGAATAATCCTACACTATACAATAAAGAAATTACAGCCGATTATACCCACTGGGCATTATGGTTCGGCACAGGTGATAATAAAGCATACACAAACAACAAATTACATACACTGGGCAAATACAACTCATACATCATGGACGCGCATCAACTTAACTCCAATTGAACTATAATCTCTTCATAAAATAGGATTGGCCGGATTCAGATAGCACAAATTTCAGTCTGCAAAATCTCCAATTCCTTCATGGTTACCTCAGTGTCTTGTTTCATTTTTTTGACTCCTGCATCTAATACCTGCATG
This sequence comes from Triticum urartu, assembly GCF_056163025.1. Taxonomy (NCBI): domain Eukaryota; kingdom Viridiplantae; phylum Streptophyta; class Magnoliopsida; order Poales; family Poaceae; genus Triticum; species Triticum urartu. The sequence continues at coordinate 177,012,194 of NC_141879.1, forward strand.
TCCAGTCTCAACTTGTTGATTATACATTGACAATCATGTACACGTTGTCTTGCCACCTCTAGTTGATGCTCGAGAACATCAGCACATTCCAATTCCAATCCATAATCATTCGGTAACAGCCATGCCGCACTGCTTGCAGATCTTTGTGTTGATGTCACTTCATCCTGAAATGTTTCTGTACGTACAGATGACTAGGGCAAAAATATAGTTACAACAGTGAAGCGAACAAGACACTATTTTGTACTACATGGCAAAACAGGACTAACAATAATGTTACACGTCACTTAAAAAATGTTACACGTCATGAAGCATAAGCAGGTGATATTTTAAAAATTATAAAAAAGATAGTATGTGCAGCCTACATACAGAAATCCCTCTTAGCTCACCAGAGGAGCATGATGTTGGGGCCCAATCGAAAACACAGACAAGTTACAAATTTAGACAGCACGTTGCGTATAAGTAAGCAAGCAGTTGGCCATTCTGTGCCTCAATTAAAGTCTTAGGGAGCATAATGAAACGCAGAGGGTTTCATACAAACATACTACAGCAGGAAAAACTATGCAATCATTAGCGTAGTATAAACTAGATTGTGAGCCTCATGCAATAATAGTTGGTTAATAGACTTCAAAGCTTCAGGCACACTTCGGCAGAGTAATTAAATGGTAAGGCCTTTAATTATGTCAACTAATAGTGATACAAGTACCGAACATCAGGCATGATTATTTGGGCATCTCATTAACTGAGGACAAATAAAGCAATTGAAAAGAGAAAATTAACTATGCCTAAAACAAACAAGGAATTGAACTGTTGAGTTGCATACAGTGACTTACCTTAGCAGGTTGAAGAGGCTCAGTGCAGCTCCTACTTCTCTTGCAAGGCTCCTTCCTAACATCTTGTACTTGGAAATCCTCAATCTTATCTTCATTGCACCCCCTCTGCAAGGTGACACAAACTAGTTACTCGTCTCCTTGGAAGATAAATATGCATACTTTCCAGTCTGTGAACACAAAAGAATGGGATTATAACAAAACAACACCACATAATGAAACATGCCGCATCTCTTGCACTTGCACACAATGAAATGAGCATTTACTATGTCTGCACTATGTAAAAACTAGGCATACCTTCGAACTGGATCTCTAGGTACTCTTAGAGAGCCTACTATAGTGTACAACCAAACCTTTATGTCACCTATGAGTTAGACAAGGCCCCACTACAGCAGCCCTTAGTGTTTAAATCGTTGACAAGCTCTGTTAGCGTGTTATGTCAAGAACAACAAGTAATCAAAGCAAACAGTCCTAGTATGCCTGGCTGATGCAAACAAGCAATTGAACGGATGTGTGAGCAAATCTTACATATCAAGAAAAGAAGCAAAGAAGGAGGCTTAAAGACCATCACTTGACTGACCAGATTTAAGGGGCATTTAAACATCATGTGCAACGGATGAACTAACATAAACATTGCATATTTCCATATTCTACAATGGAATGCACTTGTATTAGGTTATGCCATGTATGATGATGCCTAAATGTACAGATAGCAGGCAGGAGTGATTCATCATTGCATGCACAATTGAATTGCGGGTTAAGGGCCAGTTCGATTCCGTCTTTTCAGGGCATATTGTCAAAATAAGCCATAAAAGATGTAAAGAAGTCATTTTTGAGTTATGAGCTTGGGCTTAACTAATTTCTCTTTGGAGGAGGGTGTTTCGGGTAGAACCTCAGTAAAAATTGAAGGGAAGGGGAATAGTGAAATGACTCTGTTGTCTGCCTATATGACACTCAAAATGCAACTGCTGACGCCCGTGTCACACCTGACCCTCAAGTAAAAACAAACACGCAAGCATTCATTGCCCTGCCCGCTTGCATCTCCTCTCCCTTTCCACTATACGATGAATTGCTATGAGCTGCTTCTGCTGCTGCTATATGATGCATTGCTATGAGCTGCTCCTGCTGCTTCTATATGATGAATTGCTATGAGCTGCTGCTGCTATATAATGAGTTGCTATGAGCTGCTGCTGCTATATGATGAATTGCTATGAGCTGCTGCTGCTGTATAATGAGTTGCTATGAGCTGTTGCTGCTATATGATGAATTGCTATGAGCTGCTGTTGCTACTATATGATGAGTTGCTACAAGCTGCTCCTGCTGCTGCTATATGATGAGTTGCTACAAGCTGCTCCTGCTGCTGCTATATGATGAATTGCTATGAGCTGCTCCTGCTGCTGCTATATGATGAATTGCTATGAGCTGCTCCTGCTGCTGCTATATGATGAATTGCTATGAGCTGCTGCTGGTATATGATGAATTGCAGACTGCTGCTGCTACTGTATGGTGAGTTGATATGAGCTACTTCTGCTATATGATGCTTTCAGGTGGTGCTACTATATGATAATAACCAGCTACTTGGACCATCGAATTTCAATAAATAATTGTTCTTCATTTAAATGTGGGTCATGCGTTCTTCGTTTAAATTAGGCAATGGGATCTCTATGGAAAACATTGACCAAAGTAGACTGTGCCAAGTAGATGGTATCTTTGTATTTGCATTTTGAACAAATAGTGATGGTCTATTTTCCTATCATATTAATTACTGCACTGGGTTCAATTTGTGATGTTTGCAAGTCAAATTAATTTCCATATGGGCAGCAAAATGAAAAAATATAATGCAATCTAGACTTTCCACTGATCATACCAAAGATAAGCTGAAAACGCAATGAAAATAACTAGTTGGCTTATTAGATGGAGCTTATATTCACAGGTGCTTATTTTCTTAGGATAACTCGTAATAACTGTCCCTAAGAAACTCGGCTAATAGAACTGGCATACAAATAACATGCCATGATGATTGCAATGGAGGAGTGACGTACCATGGCACACTCTATAGGCTCACCGCTGCCTCTCCTTTTTTTGCGATGTTCCATGAAATTGCCACATACATCTTGTACTTTTTCATTGTGTAACCCTATCTGCAAGTTGACACAGCTAATTTCAGACATCTCTACATGATACTACATTGCATATCCCTTGCGCATATTTAAACCACCAATTAACGATTGTGTGCGTACCATAAACTAGCCATGACTCTGTATGTTGGACTAGCAGGCACTCTAAGGGAGCCTAATGTAGTGCACTGGAATTCCTACATGCCACCTACGATTTTGTGTAATGTACTGCCCCTGGTCCTAAATATATGTATTTGTAGAAATTCCAGTATGGACCACATACAGATGTATATAGATGCATTTTCGAGTGTAGATTCACTCATTTTGCTCCGTATGTAGCCTATAGTGGAATCTCTAGAAATACTTATATTTAGGAACGGAGGTAAGAGGTAGTATCATGTATGACATCTACATATCTAATTTAGCAGCCAGTAGTAGAAATCATTGTCTGCACAAAGGGATTACTGGTCGAAAATCCTAGCAAAGCATGCTGGCAGGCACACAACAATACAAGAGAGAGAGAGAGAGACGCGCTTGCAAGATCATAGCAATGCCTCAGTCCAGGATCTTGGTTGGCCAAGCTGTTAGATCCAGAAGAAACATCGTCCTTGTAGTTTTTGCCAGCTGCATAACAGGTAACAACAACCGGTTAGTATATTTGAAGTACATCGGGCAGGTGATGCTGGACGGGTTTAAAGGTGACAAGTACCTAGGCCGTGGCGGGTGCTTGGCATCTCTCCAGACTATGGGAATCAGGTTAGAAACGTCGAGGGTGATGATGCTGCGCTGGCTGTCAGGGTTCGGTAAGCAGATCTAGAACCGTCGAGTAGGGTGTTTGTGGAGCGGCTCCGGTAGGGTGGACTACGGTGTGGGCGAAGCAGATCTATGGCCGTGGACGAGGGCGTAGGTGAAGCTGCTCCGGTGGTTGGGTTAAGGATGGTGTTGACGATGCGGATCTGCATTCATGGATGGGGCGTCAGAAGCTGCTCCGGTGGTTGGGTTAAGGGTGGTGTCGACGATGCGGATCTGCGGCCGTGGATGGGGCGTCAGAAGCTGCTCCGATAGGTTGGATGAGGGTGCGAGGAAGCGGATCTGAGGCCGTGGACTTGTGAGTTGGCAAAGCGGCCCCGGTAGGGTTGAGAATGATATAGGCGAAGCTACTCCGGTAGGGTTGAGGAAGGTGTCGGCGAAGCGGCTCCGGTAGGGTTGAGGAAGGTGTCGGCGAACAGGATAAGAGGCTGTCGACGGGGGCGTCGGTGGGGCGGCTCCGAGGGGTGTGGACGAAGCGTCTCCGATGGGGAGTATGAATGAGCCGCTGCAGATGCACGGCGGTTGACGAGAGTACCGGCGAAGCAGATCCGGCGCCGTGGACAAGGCCGACACTGAATGGGCTGTGGTACAGTGGTGGATGAGCAGTCTACTTGTTTCTAGGGGAGGTGGGAGGGGTAGATGCTGGCAGTGAATGGGCTATGGTACGCCGGTGGATGAGCAGTCTAGGGTTTCGAGAGGGGAGGGGAGAAAGGGCGATGAAGTACGGACAGCGTGATGAGGATGATGTAGATGCGGGAGGGGAGAGGAAATGGGGGTGCCGTGTTGTGGGCGAACCGGAAGTTACCAAAGCAGCCCCGACCTATCATGTAGATGAGGGCGGTATTGTAACTGTTGGTCTCCGTGCACCAAGGACAAAAGGGGGATTTCGCATGCTAAAGACTAAGGTGGCAGAAATTTTAGAAGGAGGCGGGAGATTTTGCCGCCCGCGGGATCGTTCGTATCCAGTTTCAACTAATTTTGGACCGTGCTAGCGGGAAGGTCATGCTAGACTGTGTACACGGGGCACGCGTCAGCAGTTAATAACTGGTGTGAAGTCCACCCCAGAAAAAAGACAATAACTTGGGATGATGCGCCGATAACTTGGACGTTCACACGGGCGCGGCCAATCGTACGGGTGTAGTGGCGCGTTCACAAAAAAGGGATCAAACGCTCAGCCTATGTATTTCTCGTGTAAATAGATAATTTAGTGTCGTTGGTTATTTACTTTAAACATAATGCATTGACGTGTTAGTGTAGAGGCGCACAAAAAGAAATGGATATTGTAGTCAGCTACTTAAAAGTGTTACCTCATATGATTACATAGCCTCCATTTCATAAATTGCGTACCAGTTGAATTCATATATGAATATTACATATCTTACTTCAAAATAGAAACTTAAATCATCCAAGACTAATGAATTTGAATGCAAGAGTAACAATGGTGCATGTTCATGATAGCTACATTGGTTGTTTGAAGAAACATCACTGTAACTTTGGCATGCACAACTAAAAAGGCTTATTTAAATAGAAAAAATGTGATATGTGAGTTTCCAATCTGTATAGAGTTGAATCGATAGTGTACCTTTGGCCACGATACGAAGTAGATATTGACTTATGTTCAAGCGATGCACGCCCACGATCGCTAGATAGTGATATGTGAATGAATTGTGCTATCTCTCTCACACGCATACATATCTCATTTCCCTGTGGGCATCAAAATCACACACGCGCACTTCGTGTATTTCTCTCCCTCCGTCAGGGTTAAATTCGTCTTTCTACCCCGTCCTGCAAGTCTCTCACACAGAAACACACACGCTCTCTATGTCTAACACGCCCACCCCTTTAATTCCGCCCACCCACAGCCACTAATGTCACTCACACATATGCTATCTACCTATCCCTTAATATAGCTAGATATGTGTCACACAAACTTCTTCTCCCTACTAGCAAGATGCCCATGCGTTGCACGGAACATCAAGATGAGTTTGTATGAGAAGTTTATCTTGTGGGAGAAAAGGATGAACGAGGGAATGCCTTATTTGCAAATGCGGAGAGGGGTGTGGGTATCTTTTTGCAAAATTGCCATAGTTTCCTTCCTGTCCGTCGGATATAAACTGGATGGCCTATATTGCAGGATGGCAGGAACACCATCATCACCAACTCTGTTTTTTATAAGAGTAGAGATATGTGAGTGTCACTGCCCCCCTCCCCACACACCCACACTTCCCAACACCGAAGGAGTAGGGTGACACCTCGATCTTGATACTAATCTATCGACTGGCTTCTCTCTCAAACATACACACACACACACTACCCGGCACCGAAGGAGCTAGTAGGGTGGCACATAGATCTTGATAATAATCTATCTACTCCTCTTTCAAACACACACACACACACACTCGCTAGTTGTGCCTCTGTGCCTACCGCGCACACTCTCGATACGTCTTTCTCCCCCTCCCCCCCAACAATGACAACAAAAGGGTGACAACTCGATCTGATCATAATCTGTCAATTGGTTTCTCTCTCAAACATTGTGTCTCGGTGCCTCGCTCGGTAGCCCCCTCGATATGTAGACTTCTCGCACGCGCACAGCTGTAGTGACGATGACGCTGAACCCATTGTGCCTTGTTTTTACCGGCCTCATGTGATAGTTTTCACCCTGTTTTCTGTTAATTAACAAGGAAACCTTTTCTTTGTTACTACCAGTGAATCTGAAATCATTCGGGGTAGACATAAAATAGATCACTTCAACCCAATTATCGCAGCAACTATTTTAAAAGAAATAAGCTAGCTGCCCGTGCGTTGCATAGAACATCAAGATGCATTTGTATGAGTAGTTTATCTTGTGAGAGAAAAGGTTGAACGAGGGAAGGCCTTATTTGCGAACATGGAGAGACGTCTGGGTATATTTTTTGCAAAATTGCCATAGTTTCTTTCCTATCCGTTAGATATAAATCCGACGGCCTATATTGCAGGATGGCACGCACACCATCATCACCAACTCTGTTTTCTACTCCCTCCGTCCGAAAATACTTGTCATCAAAATGGATAAAAAGAGATGTATCTAAAATTAAAATACGTCTAGATACATTTCCTTTTATCCATTTTGATGACAAGTATTTCCGGACGGAGGGAGTATTTGTCTTTTTAGAGATTTCAACAAGTGACTATGATCGGACCTTACCAACATACTCAAAAAAGTACTCCATAATTTTGATGTTACCCTCTTTTCTTGGCGGTGCAGTGCCACCTGGATACCTCATAAATAAATAAAGCACTACATGATACTAATATATGATACATGGCGCAGGAGTACTAAGTATTATTAATACAATTTTGCTAGAACTCATCTAGATGAGATATAATTTGGTCTCATTCATCTTTTATAGCCATTGGATGTGATGCTCAATAAGATGCGTGTGTGCTGACATGGGTTGTATTTGTTCTTGTGCAACGAACTGACTGCATGTCACGTTTGATAGTCTCAAGTCATTAAAAGCATACAAGCCCCACACCTCTTCTTGGTTGATTCCTCTATTTATGTCAAAAAATAAGAAACAACGTGAGAGTTAATGCACCTAGACGGAGGGAGTATTCGATTTGACAGTGGGTGGCGCAGTTCCCGGTACGGCTTTAATGCAGACGAGCGTGGGAGTAGCGGTTCCCGATATGTTGAACGGCCAATGCATCCTCCTTCAATTAATGCATGAGGGAAGTAATGGGAGGATGTCCGGGAAAAGAGGCTGCACGATGTGAATGCAATGTAGTTTGCCCTCATATAAAGGCGCCCCTCCATTCCAATGCAGATACCACATCGTACGCACCTAAGCATTTGCCTAAGCACGTACACTAAGAGCAAAAGAGCTCACTCCAGACCCATGGCGGCGATGCTCGTGAGCGGCTAGCGGCTGCGCCAGATGGTCCATGGCGCCGGCCTGCGGCATGGCTCCGAGGATCGTCTCCAGACGGTGTTGGAGACCGGCTGGTGGATGGCCGCCTTCGACGCCAACTACGACTCTCAGTTGGACCAGATGGTCGTTGCCACCAGCAACAAGTTCACCGTCCTCAAGAAGCTGGCGGACGACATCGCCGTACTCCTCCACCCCACGCTCCCGGGCTCCTCATTGCCTGCCACCCTAATCGGCCTCCATGGTCGGAACCTCTTTCAAGCACTGGTGGCCCTACGACTGCCCGCCGACGCCACGAAGAATGTCCATCTGGAGGTCGCGCTCGCCGCGAGGCGCCTCGCCCTGCAAGAATTCGTTGACCTACACATCTACATGTATGAGGAAATCGTGTACATAGGTATCTACAAGGCCAGTGAGGACGCTACGATGTTGGCCTTCCTCAACTGGCTGGAAGCCTTGGATGCCTTTGCTGAGAAGCACCTCGACCTCACCACAAAAGCCGCCGCTCCTTAGCCGCCGGTTGGTGGCCCGGCGCACTAAGTTGAGGAGGAGGAGGTCGTACGTTCATGGATCCATCTTTCTTCTTGCCTTTTGTAACCACCACTGCGATCGCATCCTCGTGGCCTTAATTTTGTGTTGTTGCATTCTCGTTCCAGTCAATACCGACATGTGCGATCCCTTTGCTTAATTATATGCATCACTGTAACTAGTACTCCATCCTTCAATTTATAAGTTGTGCTTACCTTTTCCATCAACTTCGTGCAACGCGCGGGCATCCTGCTAGAAACACTAGAATATGTCTATATAATCCGTATGTGATAGTCCATTTGAAATCTCAAAAAAGACAAATATATAGGTACACAGGGAGTAATATATTAGGAGTATATCAAAACAATAGTGGTTTATTTCAAATTTGTGAACAAATACTACTATTCTATTACTTTGGATCCGTCGCAACGCACGAGCACATTGCTGGTAAAAGGAAAAGGCTTGCCACGTTCGCGTCGCACCCCCACACACCCGGGAATCGGGAGTACAACACGGCCCGTCCGGCACGACACATGGCTCAGGGATGGCGTGTTTCCTAGAATTTTCACATTCATGTGGGACCGCCATTGAGCAAATCGACACCCCTCCCGCCGCTGGGTTTGAAAAAAGAAACGAGGGGAAGATCTAGCTGTAGCACGGAAGCCAAGAAATTTGGTGTCAGACGGGGCTCGTTGATAGAGTAGGAGCATTCCGTACTAGTACTACTCCTACTAGTACCAAGTTTGTACTCCTAATAATATATTACTAGTACTACCACTATACAACTAGTAGGTACGTGCACGGCACAACATCGTAGGAACAAAAAACGGGAAGATCTTGTTTTGGGCGATTTATCTATTTTTCAATCAACGTAGTATGAATAATATGATGTGGGGGGGGGGCATGAAGCTTATGTGGCTTGGTTGCATGGCTACGGAAGGTTAGAGAAAAATAAATAGATAATGTGTTTAGAGTGCACTCCACTAAATAGATATATATACTTTGGATCCATTGCAACGAACCGGCACGTCTATATCTATACCCCCTATATAGTGTGTGAAAAACTTTGAAAGTTGGTCATTGGATGAAGCCAATCCGACGGTACAAAGATGGCAAACCCGAGCACTACTGGCCGTTGGATATCATCCACCAGATTCTGCCACATGTATAATCTAGAAGACTCCATGGTTGAACTTAATTCACGACTAAGGGCCTCTTTGATTCATAGGATTGCAGAAACACAGGAATAGGAAAAAAGTAGGATTGGAATGGCATGTTCATTGGATCCCTATAGGATTTGAGTTTGTTTGATTGTGTCACATGAAAAACAAAGGATTTCTTTCAAGAGGTTGGAGTGCATGTTAGAATTCCTGTGAAACGTAGTGCAAGTGAATCCTTAGGAAAATATTCTACATGATTCAATCCTATGAATCAAACGACCAACGTAGGAAAAATTCCTAAGGATTCTAATCCTTCAAAGATCCTATGAAAATCCTTTGAATCAAACAGACCCTAACTTTCCCACAACTAAGCTTAGGCAAAGTTATTAGTTCTTCAAAACGAGAGAAACAAGTTGGCAAGCCTAAGGGAATCTTGCCACATTTTTTGTGTGTATGTCATGTGGGGCCTTAGTGTGGCTTGCCTAAGGTGTGGCTTGAATCAAACACTCGCCTAAGTTAATCAAACTTGCCTAACCTTACATTCCACCAGATTTTGCCACATGTTAGAATCCAGAAAGCTCCACATGTAGAAGCATAATGCACAAACCACCAGAATCTCATGCGTGCAATGCACGTGTACCTTACTAGTACTAGTTAGTAGTAGTAAGAAACAAATTCCAGTTTTGGCACGAGCTCGTACTGCGGGAGCACCACCAAGGCCTGCCGCAGGAGTTACATTTCCCTCTCGGGGCCCACGAGACCGAACTTTAGTGGCTTAGTGGTAGAAACAAGAAACGTGATGGTCGCCGTGGTTCAACTTCCATGGACAAGCTGTCATGTCCGCCGACACATGTATATCAAAACTAGAGTGTTTATATTTCAAGCACGTGAACAAGTATTATTCTACTACTTTGGATCCATTGCAACGCACGAGCCAGCACATTGGTAGTAGTAGTGTCCATCTCTATCTCTAGAGGCCTTCCCTCGTTCATCCTTTTCTCTCACAGGATAAACTACTCATACAAATGCATCTTGATGTTTTGTGGAACGCACGAGTATGTTTCCTTGGGGGTCTCTCCAGCGCGGTGTGGCCGTAGTTGCAAGTTGACGCCCCTTGAGATGTCGACGTTGAGGGGCACTCGGATTTCCTCCGATGAGCAGGTAAGATGAGTTTGATCACGTAGTAAATGCAGTCTAAAGACTACTTCCGTGTCCATTTCCTAATTCTCCCCCTGTCCACTGTTTCACAGGTTAGGCTCGGTGCGAGTGGAGATTGGCTTGCATATGTACGGGAGGGTACCAACATCAATTTGCACAACATTTACAACGGTGAAACCGTTCCCGTAGAACCTTTGTCCAATATTGGGATCAGCCATGAAATGGGCCACCACATGAATTGGTACGATGGAACCATAGTGAGATTGAATAAGATAGCACGAACCTTGCACATGGCGGTCAAAGGCGGACCATGCTGTCTGCGGCCGATTTGTTGCCGTACGAATAGGAAGACGTTGTGCTCCTTTCTAACCGCATCTACGCGGTGACAAACCAAGGGACTTATTTTGTATGGGACACATCCTACGATATACTCCCTCTCTCCCAGTTTATTTGTTTTCAATCTTTCGTTTTATAAGTTTCAAATTCAAATTTAGAGCTCCCCATCACATGTTGAGATTACAGTGTCCATTAAATCGTTGCGTGCAAGTATAGTAAAGAAACAAATCTCGAGTTTGGCATGAGTTCGTGCTGCGGGAGCACCACAAGCCCTAGCGTAGGAGTTACATTTCCCTCTCAGGGCCGTCGGGACTGAGCTTCAGCGCCTTACTACACCTACCTTTGAGTCAATAACATGTGGACCCGATAGGTGACTGGTCCACATGTAATGCTCCCGTAGGCAGAGTGGCAGTGGGGCCAAGAGGGGTGAGCCGCAGGTCGGGGGACGTGTGGTTTCATGGGTTCGAGCGGCGTCGTGGGAATCGCGGGTGGCTGTGGTAGAAACTTGATGCTCGCCGCATTTTAGGTGGCCCACATGTCATGCACATAGGCAGAGGGGCGGTGCGGCCGAGAGGGGTGAGGCACACGTCGGGGGGCGTGGTGCCGTGGGTTGGAGAGGCGTCGTGGGAATCGCGAGATGAAATGTGATGGTCGCCGTACTTGAACTTCCATGGACAAGCTGTCATGTCTATAGACACATGCACTGCATACCGATCATTGGAAGGAGTAGCAGAGAAAACTATATATGCGGATAAATAGTTCCTTATAGTCAAGCGGACCCACGCTACTACTCTGTTCCAAAGACATGCACACCATCGAAATAGTCCATCTATATCAATATACACTGAGAGGGAATAAATTTTTTTACAAGAGAGGAAATAGTTCATCCATCCATAATGCCCTCCTGCTGGTGCAGCCTTTTCTTCTTCTTCTTCTTCTTCTTCATCATCTTCTTCTTCTTCTTCTTCTTCTTCTTCTTCTCATTCTCTATGGGAGACGGCTTCGCAACAAGCTCTTTGGACCTTGCAGCTACCTCTAAACTCACACGGGCATCGAGGGCAGCATATTTTATCCGCTCGTACGTCAAGGGATAATTCTCCCATCCAGACGACCTTAATGCCACCGTCTCGTCACCCTTCTGAAGATTTGTACTGAGAACAAAATTTGCTACGTCGAATAGGGATGGTGTCTGTTTATCACAAACTTCTACAGGAATTTTGATTCTGGTTTCTAGGTCAGCTATGCAATTCAAATCAAGCTTATACGGCTCCAGCTTCTGTTTGTCCCCTTCGATGGCTGCCCCACAGAAGTATACGTCCTCCCGAGACAAGAAATCGTGAAGCTCACCTGGTATGGAGGGCGAGTGCATGATGTGGTACACCAAAACATCATCTTTGAAGCACAGCTGAAGGACGGCGGCGCGCTGGATCTTCCCAGGGGCACGCTCCGTGTACTCTGTGTCGAGACCGATGACCCTCGTCTCTACCTTTTCGAGGGTGTTGGATACATTGTTGATCCACTGCCGAGCAACCCTTGGGTGGACGGTGACGGTGGAAACTATGCGCATCGAGCCTTCCACGAGGACATGTTGGACGCTAAAAACCTGCATCTCGATATCTATCGCCATTTGGAACCGCTGGAACGGAGGGCTATGGTTTGGAGAATTAGGATTAGATGGCTAGTCTAACTGAAGTAGTAGATGATTATTTAAAGAGGTTAAAACAATGTGAACGCGGTGGGGTTTGGATGCAAATGAAGACGAAGGGGAGGTGAAGAAGCCGAGGAGAATCGGTTCCCGATGGAGAAGTAAATGGGAGAAGTGGCGTCCAAGCAGTTGATTAGATGGCTAGGTAGACTAAAGGAAAAGGCTATGCGGGTAGACTGATGAGTCGTACCTGTTCGTGTATGTGCCCATCCTGGGACCTATGCAAACAGATAAAAAAAATGTGTCATAGTGTTTTTTTTGAGCGCATGAGTGGGAGACACAACATTCTCTGGTTGAGGAATACTCCCTCTGTTTAGGTGAGTATAAGTCACCTTACGAAAATCAGGTTTTCCCAAAACCTTTAGGCTTGGAGCATTAACTTCCTGCTCGATCCCCTCCCAGCCTCATTAGCCACCGTTCTCTTCCTCTGCTGCCGCGTTCTACCTTTCCATTTTTCCTCTTCTCAAGTGTGGAACGATCTGCATGCCGTCCTTGATGCACCAGAACGACCACTGCATGCGTCGCGGCAGAGCGTTGATTGGGCATGCACGAGAATTTGGTTCTGCTCGCAATATGGATGATACTGGAGTACTCATGTACCTACTGGTAGTAGTAGTAGTAGTACAACTGTGGTACACTTGATGGTCAATATACTATTCATCCGGTCCTCACAGTGAAGTGACAACACCCTGCGCCTGACACTAGTCCAGGCGGCGTGTTCGGGTTACCAAAGTCAGCCTCACCCTGTACACAGTGCAGTCTGTCACCGCTACTGTACAACACATTGGCGCCTCGCCTCGTCTCCCTCTCCGCTCCCATAGCACCACTCCATCTCCATCTCCTTCTCCGTCTCCATCTCACTGTGCCCCCGTGTACCGTCGCCTCACTCGCCTCCCCCAGTACCACTATTCCCTCGCTAGCCGCTCCAGCACCGATATCCTTCTCCCCCGAAAATCAAGCTCCCTTCCAAACTCCACCATGGCCGAACGCGAACCGCGCAGCGTCCATATGAGATGCGATTGGAGCAATCTCCCCAGTGACATCCTCGACCTCTGTTGTTCGTGTATGGATATGTTGAGCGCCCTGCGGCTGGCTGCATGCTCGAGGGACATGCACACGGCCATCGTCGAAGCGAGGCCTAAGCTTTTCAACACACCCTGCTTGCTGCTATCTGGTCTTGCGAGATTGGCTCACCATGATACGGAGGCATGCATGATGCCCCTCGACTTCAATCCGATCTCCATTAGCCGAAACTTCTTTGCAGGTATGTAGTGGGTCGCCGTACATCATTTCCCTCGACATCGATCCGATCACCATCGCCCGAAACTTCTTGGCAGGTATGTACTGGGTCGGCATGAACTCCCACTGGATGGCTGCCTTCAGAGAAGACGGTGAAAAGTTGGTGCTCGTGAACTTCCAGACCTCCCATGAGATTATCCTTCCTCCGTTGGATTATATAGAGTATTACCATCGTGGTCCAAGTCATCTAGATTACTTCGTTAGTTGGACGGACCTTGTTTTGCAGAAGATTGTAATCTGCCAAGTGCCCACACGACATGCGAATTACGCAGACTTCAAGCTAATTGCCTTGTTCGACCGCGGACTCGCCTATCTTTACGTCGGTGCCTTCTTTAGCTGGAGACAACTCGGCTCGCAGTGGATCATCGTCAAAGCTGATACACACTTCTGTGATGCTATTGAACACAATGGCATCATCTACGCAATCGACAATGCAGATGGCACCACGTATTGCTGGGACGGCGCGTGTAAGTTGTTTCCTCTCATGTTAATGCTGACGCCATGACACTGTTTGAACTTTTTGTGATGATTGGCATATCTCTGTTTGAGCAGAATTTGAGTAGAACTATGGCAATGTATTAGAGACGCCGTAAATCAGCTATATTTGGAATGAGTTAATTCATGCAATTGTGACCATGTCATTAGAACCAATTTGTACCCTGAATAATCTAACGGTTAGGAATATATGGATATTATCCTTATTTTACAGTAATCTATATACTACTACTAAATATGAGTGTGTATCAACGGCCATGTTAGTTTCCTCATTTTCATGATGTAGAAACATGCACCACACTATTGGTTTCATCTAACCATACATTAGGGAAGTAAATGTGCATATGGAGAACTCTATATTTCGAAGTAGTGAAATCCTGCAATGCTTACCATGTGTACATACCTATATTAGCCCTTCAGCAATCAATGGCTAGAATAATATCCTCACAAAAAATTTGCCCACAGAACATGAGTATATAACAATGCATGGTCTGTTAGTTACCTTGAAGAATCTGTTTGTGAGAACAGAACATGATTACATAACATGCATGACATGGTAGTTTCCTGTGAAGAATCGATTGTGAGATAACATGAGTATAACCATGCATGGCACTTCTATATTTTTCGAACCCAGTATACATTTCCCTGTATTTTCCTCCCAGTTTCAATAGGGACATATCAATGATGTCTCTTGCATTATCCTACTCATACTCTGAACAATGCTGATCTTACATTAACAATGCCTGTCCTGTTTGATATGATGCAGTGTCCCTACAATTACTGCCCTTTGTAATCACACCACCTTTGCCACAAACAGGGAAGCACAACTGATTCCTTGCTCGATCAGACGATGGCAAAAGACTGATGATCATTCAGACACATGAGCCGGAAAAGTTATATTGCAAAAACCCCACTGTATACAAGCACCGTGTAATACGTGAGTATCCGGACAGTGGCTGTTACGTCTATGAGCAGGATACCAGCTTGTTGGGGCCTTTACGATTTTTTTAGTTGGAGGCGGGTAAACAGCCTTGGTTCACACTCTCTGTTTCTCGGACTCAATTATCCGATTAACCAGGAGATCACCGTTGGCAAGGACCTTGATGGCAGAGAGGCTCTGTTTGCTATGGAAAACTGTGTCTACACGGTGAGCCCAAGGAGTTCGGGAGCAAACTCCCCTGATTGTCAACGATACAGCCTGCAGCCAAAAGAAGGTGAGAATGACAAAGGCATCCGGATTAACTTTGATCCTTGGATGTCTCAATTACGACAGATAGTGATGTGGTTCGAGCCTTCAGGTTGATAGGTAATTGGGCTGTTTCATTGAAAGGGTGGAGTACTGGTGTCTCCGGATCACTGGTCGCTGAAGCGGGGCTGCAAATTATGATGGTGTTGGATCATCTCTTCGAATGACTTTGTTGTCTTTGCTGCTGGTTCTGGATGGGTTGTTCTTTCTTTTGTTATGCATATTCCTTGTCATTTGGTCATCCTCGTCTATGTCACTCTTACTATGTAATAGTTGCTTCTGTTTAGAATGTCATTCTCGTCTGGATCACGAGAGTCTGAGCGCTGCAAATGGGTGCGTTTTGGTGGTGTAGCAAGACTTTTTATGAACTACCATGTCTTGTTGTTTATGTCAGTAGTAGTCACTAGTCAGTGTTTGAATGTTGTATATATCGTTGTTTGGAACTATTTATTGTCTCGAACTACTGGTGGGCTAAATGAGGGCATCACCATTCTCCAGTGTTCAGAGTATATATCCTTTTTTCAAGTTATATAATTTGAGCTTAGTGTCTTTTTGATGATGTACACTTGTTTGGGCCAGTGAGGTGTCGTTGAATATGGGCTGAGTAGTAACGCAATGCCAAACAGGTCAATTATGACTCTCAGGCCGGGCTCTCAAAAGATCCTGAAAAAAAGGCCGGGCTCTCCAAAAAAGAATGAATAAGGACTCTTAGGCCGACATGTGGGCGCCACCGGTGTTTTCGTGCGCTTGCGCGCCGAGAGCATATTGGCGCGTGCTCGAAATTCATGCTACCTTTTCATCCACAGTCTCCCGCCCCTCCCCCACCTCTGGGATCTCGATTCCTACTCCAGTTCCCCCAAATCCCCCTGCTGTAATCCCTGTACTCAAGCGCACTATCATGTCGCCGGTCAACGCGGATCTCTGAGCCAGAGATCCTGAGGTCCGTCCTGCCTTGTGTCGCTGCGTGTTGTCGCTCAACAGTGGCATGGCGGCGCTTGACGACCAGTTTGCCGGCAAAGTGCTGATGGTAACCATCAACGGCGACCGGCCTCCCATCTCGCCGGATGACCTTGTCAAAGATCTTGGCATTGCACACGGCATCCAAATAAGTGACTTGCTCGTCAAAGTCTGTCCACCACCGGATGATTTCTTCGTCAGGTTCCGGACAACTTTCGACTGCGGTCGTGTGTTCGAATCTTCCCGGCGTTTGTACTGCGATGGCGCGCTAGTAAGCTTTGATCGGTGGCACCCAGGATGGGGCTCGGTGCCCTCTGAGCTTGAGTTTTTAACAAAGCTTACCTTCCACAGCATGCCTCGACGTGCTTGGAACAACGAGTCCATGAACGAGCTTATCAACGACCTTGTAGGTGAGCTTGTAAGTATGTTTGTTCCTCCAGACAGCTGGGCTCTAACGGTTATGGCATGGATGAAGAAGCCGTCCACCATACCGAAGGTGATTGGTGTTGAGATACCAGTGTAGGAACCGGGGTTGTACTATTTGTCGCCACCAAGGCCGCCACGGACCACGTTAGGGATGTACCTGTATCGAGTGTTCATGCATGTCGAAGAAGTGGTCAATCCATCAATCGAAGTCCTGCCGCCGCCGCTGGTGCCAGGGTCCGTCGACGATGTCCATTACAGGAGTCAACGTCAGACTTTCCCCGTGTTGCTCGGAACGATGGATGGCACAGGGCCTACTCCATCGCGCGGCAGAGGACACTGCTTCTTTGGGAGAAGAGGCAGGGGTGGCTGCCTGGATGTGCTCTAATTTGTGGTAACAACTGAATCTTGTCAGATACTAGTTAAATCCGAGCTATGGGTGTGAAGCACTGATATGCCAGTACATTTGATTGTGACCTGTTCTAATTTTGTACCTGAACTTTTTTTAGAAAGGGTTGTACGTCAACTTAATGTGCTAGGAGAACTTATTGTGTTGTATGTCTATTTTCTTTGCACAACATTCAAGATCTTTCCCCGTCATTGATAAAGACGATGAACCGTTATGTACGACTTCTTGGTTTCAACATAGCCCTTCCCATAGCGATCCACTGCTTCCATCCTGATTGTGCCGCCTGCGTGAAATTTTTGTATGCAAGTTCAGTGTGCTATGATGTTCTATATGATTGCGTCAACTATATAAGTTTTTACTGAGCATCAGCAATGCATATGGCTGAAAGATGTATTTATGAGTATCGGCCGATGTGTCTCTCTCTCTATCTCTCTCTCTCTCACACACACACGCACACGCACAAGTGGGACCCGTTGAATTATTTATTTGCTCGTGAGAGCTTTTAATTAGGTTCCACTCTAATCTAACTATTTTCTTAAGTTATTAATTGAGCTCAGTGACTTCAAAAAGTTGTACAGAAGCCTTGTTTGGGCCTTTCCGGCGTCGCTGAATGTGGGCTGAGTAACCATGTTAGGTTGTACTGTATTACACAGGCCTTTTTCGCTATTTTTTCTTAAATAATACTTTTTTTATTAATTTTCATAAATATTACGTTGGGTAATTTTTTTTCAAAAATAATACGCCGTCCGCCCGCTGCAAGCCAATTAGGCCTAGTCGGCCCACAGCAGGCCGGTTGGATTCCAGTCGGCCTACAGCTGGCTGACTGGCCCCTGTCGGCCCACTGTGGGCTGACTGGAGCCAATTGGCTCGCTGTGGGCTAATTGTTTTTGCAAAAGTGTTAATCATGTATTTAAAAAATATGTGTATTGTGACCTCCTCCGCTCGCTGTGGGCCCACTGTTGACTAAAAAATATGTTTTATAAAGTGTTAATCATGTATTTAAAAATTGTTAAATGTGTGTATAAAAAATGTTCCTTATCTATACAATTTTTTTAATGTGTATATAAAAAATAGCTTTTTTTCAACATCAGCAATGCAACTGGGCCGGCAGTTGTACACAATATCCGGGTCAACTTGTTATTCTCCGCCCCACTGGGCTGCAAACTTTCCTAGTAGGTATGCATTAGGCTTAACAAGAAAATGGACTTTAAGAAATAATAAATGGGATGTAATTATAATAACTGGACAGTTACTATGCACCAAACACGTAATTAGTTTGAAAAATATATTATTTTTGGAATTTGAAAATTTTAATTTCATTACTTATTGCGCGCGCAATATTTCGTTGGATTTTAACGTAATACAACTTTATTTGAAATTATATTTAACCTGACTAGAAATTTCGGATACAAATATTTCGGATCCCATCAAAATGTGGGAATTTATTTGAATTCTGTTTTGAGCGGTTGTTTAAAATTATTAATCGTTGTCCTAGCTAGAAGTTGGGATGTACTTTTAACAAATTGTAAATGGGTTGTAGTAAATTCCATTAGAATTAAAAAATCGGCTGTACATTCTTACAAATCGCAAATGGGCTATATGTTCTCTGCCAAATCTGAGCTGTGGGCCTACTAAGTTAACGCGTACCAAGGGCTTTGTCAACTTAGTCAATATAAACGATTCTAGCTCGTACGATGTACATCCAACGGCCGTAGTGCTTCTTCAACCTCTGGTCTTCTTGCTCCAGCCGCCCAAAGCAGCGCCGGTCGTGTCGCGTGCTCCTGCCTCCCGTGGCCGGCTGTGATGCCGCGGAGGCCTCATCGCCCCGTACTACTCCCACCGCTGGCCAGGCCATCCCTCTGCTCACCCACACCCCTGTTATTCTACGGCGACGGAAGCCTCACACCACAGCCGAAACAGTGATCCCTCGTACTCCTCTCTGCGCGGGCTTCCACTGCTACGTCTTCCCTGGCTCCGCGTCATCCCCTTCCTAGGCCTCACCGTCGTCCAGACCACCGCCCTGGTGCTCTCAGCGCGGCGTGGTCAACGTGGTCAACGACTGTGGGAGTCCTGGATTAGGGGGTCTCCGGATAGCCAGACTATCTCCATTGGCTGGACTGTTAGACTATGAAGATACAAGATTGAAGACTTCGTCTCGTGTCCGGATGGGACTCTACTTGGCGTGGAAGGCAAGCTAGGCAATACGGATATGTGTATCTCCTCCTTTATAACCAACCTTGTGTAAATCTAACCTCTCCGGTGTCTATATAAACCGGAGGGTTATAGTCCGTAGGACACAACAACTACAACATACAATCATACCATAGGCTAGCTTCTAGGGTTTAGCCTCTCCGATATCGTGGTAGATCTACTCTTGTACTACCCATATCATCAATATTAATCAAGCAAGACTTAGGGTTTTACCTCCATCAAGAGGGCCCGAACCTGGGTAAAACATTGTGTCCCCTGCCTCCTATTACCATCCGCCTTAGACGCACAGTTCGGGACCGCCTACCCGAGATCCGCCGGTTTTGACACCGACATTGGTGCTTTCATTGAGAGTTCCTCTGTGGCGTCGCCGTTAGGCTTGATGGCTCCTACTACCATTGATAACGATGCAGTCCAGGGTGAGGCTTTTCTCCCCAGACAGATCTTCGTGTTTGGTGGCTTTGCACTGCGGGCCAATTCGCTTGGCCATCTGGAGCAGATTGAAAGTTACGCCCCTGGCCACCAGGTCAGGTTTGGAAGCTTAAACTACACGGCCGATATCCATGGAGACTTGATCTTCGACGGATTCGAGCCTCTGCCTTGTGCGTTACGCGGTCACGATGAGTACGATTTAGCTCTACCATCGGACAGTGTCCAGGACATCGCACAAGCAGCCGCTCCGACCTTCAATTCGGAGCCAGTTGCGCCGTCCATGGATGGGCGGATGGACCCCGCCACGGAGGCCTTACCCTCAGCGGCGATCGAGCCTAACATCGACCTTACCTTGCACGAGAGCCGTGTTGTTAAACTGCCGGATCCTTCTTCGGCCATGGACTCCGAACCGCCTGCGCCTGTTCCTATCGAATCCGATTGGGCGCCGATCATGGAGTTTACCTCCGTGGATATTTTTCAGCACTCGCCCTTTGGCGACATACTGAACTCATTAAGGTCTCTCTCCTTGTCAGGAGGATCCTCGCCGAACTATGTCCGGCAGGACTGGGATGCGGACAACGAAGAAATTCGCGGCCCACCCACCACCCACTCAGTAGCCACTGTCGATGACTTAACCGACATGCTCTACTTCGACTCTGAAGACATCGACGGTATGGACGACGATGCGGGAGACGAAGAGGAACCACTACCCACGGGGCACTGGACAGCCACCTCATCATACGATATATACATGGTGGATACACCCAAAGAAGGCAATGGCGACGAGATAGCGGAGGATGACCCCTCCAAGAAGCAACCCAAGCACCGACGTCAGCAGCGCCGCTCTAAGTCTCGCCAAAGCTAAAGTGGAGATACCGACACAGGAGATAATAATACTCCGGATAGTGCCGAAGACAACAACAATCCCCTCCAGCAAGATTTAGAGCAGGAGGATTGTAACGCTCTCGATGCGGCTATATCTCCCATGTGTCGAAGCACGACTTAGAGGCATAACCGCATTGAAAGCAATGTCGCAAGTGAGGTAATCTTCACACAACCCATGTAATACATAAGGGAAAGAGATACATAGTTGGCTTACAATCGCCACTTCACACAATTACATGAATAAAGCATTACATCAACCAGATACAATCAAGGTCCGACTACGGAACCAAAATAAAAGAAGAACCCCAAAAGCGACAAGGTCCCCGATCGACCCCAACTGGGCTCCACTATTGATCAACTAGAGCGAATCAACACAAAGGACAAGATCTTCATCGAGCTCCTCCTGAGCTTGGTTGTGTCATCTGCACAAACTCATCGGCACCTACAAGCTGGTTTTTGGAAGTATCTGTGAGCCACGGGGACTCAGCAATCTCGCACCCTCGCGATCAAGACTATTTAAGCTTATGGGTAAGGTAAAGGTATGAGGTGGAGCTGCAGCAAGCGACTAGCATATATGGTGGCTAACATACGCAAATGAGAGCGAGAAGAGAAGGCAAAGCACGATCAAGAAACTATGATCAAGAAGTGATCCTAGAATAACCTACGTCAAGCATAACTCCAACACCGTGTTCACTTCCCGGACTCCGCCGGAAAGAGACCATCACGGTTACACACGCGGTTGATGCATTTTAAATAAGGTCAACTTCAGGTTTTCTACAACCGGACGTTAACAAATTCCCATCTGTCCATAACCGTGGGCACGGCTTTCAAAAGTTCAAATCCCTGCAGGGGAGTCCCAACTTAGCCCATCACAAGCTCTCACGGTCAACGAAGGATATTCCTTCTAGCGGGAAGACCCGATCAGACTCGGAATCCCGGTTACAAGACATTTCGACAATGGTAAAACAAGACCAGCAAAGCCACCCAGATGTGCCGACAAATCCCGATAGGAGCTGCACATATCTCGTTCTCAGGGCACACCGGATGAGCCAGACGTCGGGTGGGCCAGCCCAGAGTTGCCCCTGGTAGCTCCGGACATTGCTTAGTTTGGACCAACACTCAAAGGAGCACTGGCCCGGGGGTTTAAATAAAGATGACCCTTGGGAGCGCGACTCCCAAGGGAAAAGAAAAGGCTAGGTGGCGAATGGTAAAACCAAGGTTGGGCCTTGTTGGAGGAGTTTTATTCAAAGCAAACTGTCAAGGGGTTCCCATTATTACCCAACCGCGTAAGGAACGCAAAATTCGGGAACATAACACCGATATGACGGAAACTAGGGCGGCAAGAGTGGAACAAAACACCAGGCATAAGGCCGAGCCTTCCACCCTTTACCAAGTATATAGATGCATTAATTAAATAAAATATATTGTGATATCCCAACAAGTAAACATGTTCCAACCAGGAACAATATCTCCATGTTCCAACAAGGAACACACTTCAATGTTCACCTGCAACTAACAACGCTATAAGAGGGGCTGAGCAAAGCGGTAACATAGCCAAACAACGGTTTGCTAGGACATGGTGGGTTAGAGGTTTGACATGGCAATTTGGGAGGCATGATAAACAAGTGGTAGGCATCGTAGCATAGGCATAGCAAAAGAGCGAGCATCTAGCAAAGCAAAGATAGAAGTGATTTCGAGGGTATGATCATCTTGCCTGAAATCCCGCAAGGAAGAAGAACGAGTCCATGAAGAAGACAAACGGACGTATACGAACGGGTCCTCACAAACGCGACGTTACCGGAACCAACCTGAGGAAGCAAACACCGGAAAGGAAGCACACAACATAGTAAACAACCAACACATGAACATGGTATGATATGCGGGATGCGGTATGCGATGCATATGCATGATTTGCAAGGGAATGAATGAACCTGGCCTCAACTTGGGAATCCAAGTGTGCCACTGGAAAGGTGAGATGAAATCGCTGGAAAACGATATAAAGAACACCGGAATCGGAGACACGGTTTGGAAATGGCAAGCAAAACAAATATGGCACCGTTCTGTGATTTACAGCAAGTAGTCATCTATATGCCACAAGATGAACATGCTACAGCACCCAAACATGGCAGGAATCCATTCATGAAGCTTAACAAAAGACTAGCACTGAGCTATGGCCAATTCATCCATTAACAGGTTCAAACAAGCATGGCAAAAATGCATACGGTAAACAGATTTCAGACTTAGTGAAATTAACACAAGCCTGGAATTTCAGATCAGGTAGCACACTTTGGAGCATAAAAACTAGATACTACAGGAACTGAACATGGCAAAGCAAAGCATGGCATGGAGCTACTCAAAGAGATTAACAAAAGTCCCTTAGTGACCTTGAGCCAAAAGGGATCATAAAACACAATTGCAAGCATGTGAACATGGTAAAAACATAAACAGATCACAGACTTGGAGAAAAACTGGAGCATGCAAATCAGATATCAAGTAGGCATGTTTACGAGCTCGATGCACTCACTACAGAGCATGTCATGACAATCTAAGCATACACCCATCAAGAATACACATTATGCAAGCTATACATGGCAAGAACAATAACATGGCATGCACGGATCAACTACAACATCATCGGCAAAAATCGCTAACAAGTAGACAATCTGCTCAGATTTGCGAAATAATAAAAGTAGAGCTCGATTGACTCAAGCTAGGGTGCTCCATAATTGCAAACAAAGACATGGATGGATAGAGCACTACAATATTAACAAAACATCCTTACTGGTCATCCTCAAAAGAGGCCTGGATCACTAGGAAACAACATGAACATATGGCATAATGAGATAAACAGATCAAGGACTTAGTGGAAATGCTAAGTCCCTGAAATCAGCATTAACAAGTGCACCACTTTGCAAGCTTGTGCTAGTCACCACACACATCACAAAAATACATGGATGGCACCACTGGAAAGATGGCAAAACCTATAATAAAACGTAAGTAGAGCTCATGGGCATAACATGCACACAATAATCATGGAAAAAACGACAAATATCTAAATGGAGCAGCAGATCTGACAATTATCTCAACTAGCATACTTCCAGCCGCATTTCGGGCATCAAGATGAAATCAAATGAAAATGATGCAATGAGATGAAATGATGTGCTCTCTGAGGCGAACATTTTGATATGATATATGCATGAATCGGAGCTACGGATGCAAAGTTACGGCATGATGAACATAGGCATGTGAATCTGGGAATTTCGGGGACTTAGGGAAAAAATCAACCTCTCTCAGATCTCAGATCTAGGGTTCGTGGCATGGATTTCGGTGCAGCACGGATCTCGCCGGAGAGACTCACCGGAGAGCGGCCGGAGATGAGGAGGAGGTCGAGGGAGGCCGGGGAAGGAGAGGTCCGGCAGATCCGGCAATGGGGCGGCCGGATCCGTCGCCGAGGCGGCGCACGACGGCGAATGGCGGGGCGGAGCGGCGACCCGAGGCGGCGGGGCCGAATCTCGGCGCGGCGGCCGGCAATGGCGCGGCGGCGGAGAGGCGCACCAGCGAGAGGCGAGGCGGCGGCGTCGAGAAGAGACGCGAGGAGGCGGGCGGCGGTCTCCTCGGGCAGGCGGCGGCGACGATATGGGCTCGGGGGGCCCGCGATGGGCCGCGGCAGGCCTGGCGCGGAGGCGACGCAGGGGGCACTGGCCCGGGCGATGTGGCGGCGCCCGATTGGCTGAGAGCGGCGGCAGGGTGACGTGGCGGCTCCGGATAGGTCCTGGTGAGGTGGCCGGCGGAGCGGACATGTCCGGCGCGGCGCGGACGCGTCCGGATGCGCGGTGGAGGAAGAAGACTACGGTTAGACTGCGAATTTCGGGGGAGGGACATATTTATAGGTAGAGGGAGCTAGGAGATTCCAAATGAGGTGCGGTTTTCGGCCACGCGATCGTGATCGAATGACCGAGATGATGGAGAGGGTTTTGGTGGGTTTTGGGCCAAATTGGAAGGGTGTTGGGCTGCAACACTCACGAGGCCTTATCGATCCCTCGGTTAACCGTTGGGGTATCAAACGAAGTCCAAATGGTACGTAACTTGACAGGAGGTCTACCGGTAGTAAACCAAAGCCGCTTGGCAAGTCTCGGTCCAATCCGGAAATGTTTAATCCCCACACACGAGAGAAAGGTAGAAATGACCACCGGAGGAGAACGGAGCGCCGGAATGCAAAACGGACAACGGGGAAAATGCTCGGATGCATGAGACGAACATGTATGCAAATGAAATGCGCATGATGACATGATATGCAATGCATGGCACACAAGCAATGACAACACAACAACAGCGAATAACTAGAGGACACCTGGCACATCGGTCTCGGGGCGTTACAAGGATGGAGGAGCCAGCCCTCCTGAGAGAGCGGCAGATGGAGAAATGGAGGATGATAATTACATGCCCCCTTCTGAAGACGAGGCAAGCCTCGGTGACGACGAATTCGCCGTGCCAGAGGATCTCATCGAACAAGAGCGCTTCAAACGCCGACTTATAGCCACAGCAAATAGCCATAAGAAAAAGCAGCAGCAGCTTCAAGCTGATCAAGATCTGCTAGCTGACAGATGGACTGAAGTCCTCGCGGCCGAGGAATATAAACTCGAGCGCCCCTCCAAGAGTTACCCAAAATGCAGGTTGCTACCCCGACTGGAGGAAGAAGCGTATGACGCGGCTGATCGGCCACCTCGTGGCCGCGATAGAGAGGCATTCCAGCCAAAAACTCAGCCCGCACCCCGACACCATTCAAATAAAAAGGCATGGGGAGATACGCCAGACCTACGAGACATATTGGAGGACAAAGCAAAGCAAGCAAGATCGATCTACAGATCACGGGGGCGCGCCACTATGCGAGACGATAAACGTCACGCCGGATACAGTAAATCCGGCCGGGCCGAACACAGCGGGCAAGACCCATTCGAGCGGCGTCGCGATATAGCCCAATACAGAGGCGCCGCACACCCCTTATGCTTCACAGACGAAGTAATGGATCATCAAATCCCAGAAGGTTTCAAACCTATAAATATTGAATCATACGACGGCACAACAGATCCCGCAGTATGGATCGAGGATTTCCTCCTCCACATCCACATGGCCCGCGGTGATGACTTACACGCCATCAAATACCTCCCACTAAAGCTCAAGGGACCAACGCGGCATTGGCTTAACAGCTTGCTAGCAGAGTCCATCAGCTGTTGGGAAGATCTGGAAACCGCATTCCTTGACAACTTTCAGGGCACTTATGTGTGGCCACCAGATGCCGATGACTTGAGCCACATAATTCAGCAGCCAGAAGAATCGGCCAGGCAATTCTGGACTCGGTCCCTAACAAAGAAAAATCAAATTGTCGACTGTCCGGATGCAGAGGCCCTAGCGGCTTTAAAACACAACATCCGCGACGAATGGCTAGCTCGGCACCTTGGTCAGGAAAAGCCGAAATCTATGGCATCCCTCACGACACTCATGACCCGCTTTTGTGCGGGAGAAGACAGCTGGCTAGCTCGTAGTAATAACATATCAAAGAACCATGGTACTTTGGATACCAAGGACGGCAATAGCAGGTCATGTCGCAACAAACATAAGCGCCGCATTAACAGCGATAATACCGAGGATACGGCAGTCAATGCCAAATTCAAACGCTCTAAACCCGGTCAGCGGAAAAAGCCATTCAAACAAAGTACGTCGGGTCCGTCCAGCTTGGACCGTATACTCGATCGCTCGTGTCAAATACACGACACCCCAGAAAATCCAGCCAATCACACCAACAGGGATTGTTGAGTGTTCAAGCAGGCCGACAAGTTAATTGCCGAAAACAAGGACAAGGGGCCACATAGCGATGACGAGGAGGAGCCCCGGAAGACACACACCGGAGGACAGAAGAGGTTTCCCCCACAAGTGCGGACGGTGAACATGATATACGCAACCCACATCCCCAAGAGGGAGCGGAAGCGTGCGCTCAGGGACGTATATGTGTTGGAGCCAGTCGCCCTAAAGTTCTACCCATGGTCCTCCTATCCGATCACTATCGATCGTAGGGACCATCCCACTAGTATCCGTCATGGCGGATTCGCCGCACTGGTTCTGGACCCAATCATTGACGGATTTCACCTCACTCGAGTCCTTATGGATGGCGGCAGCAACCTGAACCTGCTTTATCAGGACATAGTGTGCAAAATGGGTATAGACCCCTCAAGGATCAAACCCACAAAAACGACCTTTAAAGGCGTCATTCCAGGCGTAGAGGCCCATTGCACAGGCTCAATTACACTGGAAGTGGTCTTCGGATCCCCGGATAACTTCCGAAGCGAAGAGTTAATCTTCAATATAGTCCCGTTCCGCAGTGGTTATCATGCATTGCTCGGGCGAACCGCATTTGCGAGATTCAATGCGGTACTGCATTATGCATACCTCAAGCTCAAGATGCCAGGACCTCGCGGGGTTATTACAGTCAATGGAAACACAGAGCACTCCCTCCGAACGGAGGAGCACACCGCGGCCCTCGCAGCAGAAGCTAAAAGCAGCCTCTCAAGGCAATCCACCAGTTAGGCGTTTCAAGACCCGGACACCTTCAAGCGCGCTCGGAGAAATCGGCAACTAGACCGCCTGGCGCGATCTGAGCTCGCGTAGCAATGCGGCCCCCACCCCAGTCCCAGCCAAACGGCGAAACTCGTGCCACGCGTACATAATTATGCATTAAAAATACCATGGGCACATGTGGGGAGGGGGCACAACTGTGGCACGCCCCAAAGGCACGGCTTAAACCGCACTAGGGGCTTCCCGTTTGGTTATTTTTATCTTTTTCAGGACCTTACTCTCTGGAAACCCTGTCCGGCAGCACTATTGCCAAACACATGATGCAGCAACCAGGGAGGCAGAAAGCTACGTCACACCATGGAATTCCCAGGTGGATTACAATAAGGAGCGAAATATTTGATTTAATACTATTCCTCGGCTTGCCCTTGGAAGGGACATAGTCCTACTCTTTGCTAATCGCACCATCTGTATCATTTTTCTTTAACGCACCTTTTTGAATAAACAATGCATAACATTACGACTTTTGTTGCATTCTTGTTATATATATATGTTCATTAATGACGCCTTGCAACCGTACACTTTGGTACAGCCAATACACCAAGGGCTTACGTACCCCACAATATGGTGTGAAAAGTCCGAACACTTTCACAAGTGCGGCACACCGAACTTAAAGCATTATATGCATCAGCTCCGAATCATGTCTTTGGTCAAATGTTGGGTTTGCCCGGCTCCTATGTTTTGGTACCTTACATTCCGCTCTATCGGCTAAGGTAGCGCTAGGAGAACTACTGCGATTGTGCCCTGGTTCTGTTGGGCTGAGCACCTCAGTAGAGAAAGCTAAAACTGACTATCATGATAAGGCGAGAGACTGGTCCCTCTTCGGCGAGGTTTTCGAGTCCCTAAAGACTTATGCCGCTTAGAGCGAGGGGCCAGCCCTATCAGGCTTAAAGGCGTGTGTCACGCCCCGAATTCGGCCTTCCGAATACCAGGGGCTTCACCGAAATTTAAAATTATAGAATTCTATGGCTAAGTGAGAGTGATAAAGCATTATTAGTCCGGTTGCTTGGTTCGTTGTGCTGAGCACCTCCCTCAAAGGACCCAAACATGGGAACAAGAGTGCTCAGGTTTATCCCGAACACCCCAGCACTAGTGGCATGGGGGCAGAAGCCGAGGACTAGCCATCTCTCAGATTGGATAAACAGCCAAACAGAAGGTAATATTTTAAATTCACACAAGCGTTGCATAGCGCATATGAAACAAGTTTTCATCATACAGGATCACACGAGCAAGTTTACTCAAATATTACATCCTTTGAACATTCATCCTCTACAAGACGGGAACCCTTCAGGACACCCTCATAATAAATTTCGGGGGTGCGATGCTCCTTCCCCTACGGCGGCCCTTCCTTGATTAGCTTCACAGCGTCTAGCTTGGCCCACTGCACCTTCACACGGGCGAAAGCCCGGCGTGCACCTTCGATGCAGACGGACCGCTTGACGACCTCCAGCCATGGGCAGGCATCCATAAGCCGCCTCACCAGGCCGAAGTAGCTGTTTGGAAGGGCATCGCCAGGCCACAACCGGACTATAAGGCCCTTCATGGCCTGTTCGGCCACCTTGTGCAGCTCGACCAGCTGCTTTAGCTGGTCGCTCAGAGGCATCGGGTGTTCGGTCTCAGTATATTGAGACCAGAACAGCTTCTCCGTTGAGCTTCCCTCCTCGGCCTGGTAAAATTGTGTGGCATCCGACACGCTGCGGGCAAATCTGCGAATGCTCCTGGAGAGCTCTGAATTCGGGTAAGTAATCGGTAATTTACTTTCACATGCTTGCTTTGCATATAGAATGCCTTACCCGCCGCTATTTTCTTCATCGCGTCAATCTCCTGGAGGGCCTTTTGGGCCTCGGCCTTGGCACTCTTTGCGCTCTCGAGGGCCGCGGCAAGCTCAGACTCTCGCGTCTTCGAGTCAAGCTCCAACGCCTCATGCTTCGTCATGAGAGCCTGGAGCTCTTGCTGCACCTCGCCCAAACGAGCCTCTTGCTTTTCCCGCTCGGTGCGCTCCTTCGCCGCTTTATCTTCGGCCCTGGTTAGCGCTTGCGTCAGGGACGCCACCTTGGTCGTGGCTGAAAGTGCATTATATCGACTAGAGGGGGGTGAATAGGCGATTTTTATGAAAGTCTTCAGAACATAGAAGTTTTGAAGACAAACGATAAAATTAAACCTATTACCATGCAGCGGAAGGTAGACTACACTAGGCAAACCATAGTCAAGTATTCAATGAAGTGAAAGCACAAAGACTAATAGCAGCTAGGTAGTAAGGATCAGGTAGGAAGATATTGTGAAGCCAAACAGAACACGCAGTCACTCAGTGAAGACAAATGATAGAGCAAACATACAATGACTTCACAAGGAGTAACAGTAAGTAAAGTGAAGTGAAGATGAAACCAGTGACTCGTTGAAGACAATGATTTGTTGAACCAGTTCCAGTTGTTGTGACAACTGTACGTCTGGTTGGAGCGGCTAGGTATTTAAACCTTAGGACACACAGTCCCGGACACCCAGTCCTGAACACGCAGCTCAGGACACCCAGTCCTCACCGTATTCTCCTTGAGCTAAGGTCACATAGACCTCACCCAATCACTCTGGTAAGTCTTCAAGGTAGACTCCCAAACCTTCACAGACTTTGTTCACTGGCAATCCACAATGTCTCTTGGATGCTCAGAACGCGACGCCTAACCGGCTGGAGGATGCACAGTCCTCAAGTGTAATAAGTCTTCAGTTCACACAGACAAGAAGACTTAAGTGATGCCCAATTCTCTCTGGCTTTGGTGGTTAGGGCTTTATCATCGCAAGGAATTCTCTCTCAAAGGCTTTGAGGTGGGTTGCTCTCAAACGACAAAAGCCGTACTTTCAATCTGAGCAACCAACCATTTACGGTTGTAGGGGGTGGGCTATTTATAGCCACTTGGCAACCCGACCTGATTTGTCCGAAATGACCCTGGGTCACTAAGGAACTGACACGTGTTCCAACAGTCAGATTTCAAACTCACACGGCAACTTTACTTGGGCTACAAGCAAAGCTGACTTGTCCGACTCTGTACAAGATTCGCTCTCATAGTCTTCACTCGAAGACATAGGTTTTTGGTTTAGGCATCACTTCAGTCATTCTAACTAGTTCTCTTGGACCCCACTTAACAGTACGGTGGTTCCTATGACTCAACACAAAAGAAAAAGAACTACGAAAGATCTAAGTCTTCGAGCTCCATAGGCTTCATATCGTGTCTTCTCTTGTCATAGTCTTCAATGTGAATATATTCATATAACACCTTTGACTTCGATGTCTTCATACATTTTTAGGGGTCATCTCTGGTAGTAAAACCGAATCAATGAGGGACTTCTACCTGTGTTATCCTGCAATTCTCACAAACACATTAGTCCCTCAACTAGGTTTGTCGTCAATACTCCAAAACCAACTAGGGGTGGCACTAGATGCACTTACAATCTCCCCCTTTTTGGTGATTGATGAAAAACTAGTTGAAGTTTTCAACGGGGAATATAATCTGTGAAATTGTAAAGAATAAGGAATTGTCTTCATAAGTTGCAAGGGCTCCCCCTGAAGATGTGCATATGAGTTAATTTGCTTTTGGAATGCAAATGCACATGGCAAGTTGTACTTGTGGAGATCCACTTCAACTTATGATGACAATCCACTATGCATGTGGAAGTATATGAAGATAATGACATGCATAATGGAAAATGAACGTCTGCAGAATGAGCTAAGTGCGGAATTTATCGTCGCACATGCGGAATTTATCTTCGCAAAACAAGGCGGCAAATAAGTAGCAGACGACCATCTAGTTTAAGTGTTACAACTCATAAGAACCAAATGTGTCAAAAACGAGAGTTGTAAGCACGAAGCAAAATATAAAGCACCCGCCCATATGGACCCGCTTGAAGACTATCAATCTCATATGCTTCTCCCCCTTTTGTCAGGAATGACCAAAAAGGTTTGAAGACATAGAGCCTCTACTCGTTCCCATGAGGAGTAGGTGAAGTAGCAGGGTTGTTGGTGTTTTTTGGCGGTGCAGAAGAGCTTGGATGTGCTGAAGGAGGTGGCGATGAAGTAGCATCGTCTTCTTCCTCAATAATTCTGGCAGTCACTGTGGTAGCAGTGGAAGAGAACTCAGAGTCTTCAAGTGATGGAGTTCCTAGCAGCACAGCCCTTCGAGTAGGTGTGGAGTCAAACTTGAATCTCTCAGTGAAGCCATCCTCTTGAAGATCAGCTTCAGAACACATCATTGAGAGCCCTTTCCATGTGCGGCGACAGGTTTCATGGGCAACGAAAGCATTCTTGGTGGCAAGATTTTGAGTGCGATTAACATCCACCAAGAGGCTTTTCATCTGACGCTTCAGCCAGTCATGATGCTTATCCAGTTTCTGATGTAGAGCCACAAGAAGCTCTCGGTCGTTGAGAATACGAGTGCGCTTCTTGGGTCTTGGAGAAGTGGCACTGCCAGTGGCTTCAGTGGAAGCAGGATGTGGTGCACGTGTAGTGCCAGCCAAAGGATACACCCGAGAAACTGCTTCAACACCTTCAACGTTCTGATTAAAACTCTGATGTTCTGCATTCTAAAGACTTAGAGGTTGCTTGGAAGGCTCAGAATAAATGGCTTTAGTAGACATGTCTACGTCAGGCAAGAAGATCCGATGGTTGCGGGCTGAAGGCTGATACGAGATGGCAGAGTGTAGCTTGATCAGCCGCATGACCCAAAGGGCGTAGAACTTCAAACCAAACAGATCAATGCCTGATGAAGCAAGTTGGCATATGAAGAAGTCATGTGCATTGAAGCATTTGCTATGAAGTATATAGAAGACCAAAGTCTTCATTGCACCCTGAAGCTTGGCATTTGGAGAGTGCCCTTTGATAGGCCAGAGAGTTCGCCTGATGATGTGATAGATGGTTCTTGGCAGATACTCAAGGTCTTTAACGAAGAACTCTGTGGGATAAGCAGCATCTTGGGGCAATGGCTTCATCATGTTGAGCATCTGACTCATATCAGGTTCTGGCCGCTGAAAGATGCTCTCAATAGCTTCAGCATGCAGCTGACATCCTTGCTCGAAGAGATCGCCAAGAGTGGGCAAGCCAGTGAGCTCAATGATGTCAAATGCATTGGCTTCGTGATGAACGTTGCTAGTCATCCACTCCAGGACCCAAGTCTTCGGATCTCTGCTGTACCCTTTGATGTGAAGTCTGGCATAGAATTGTAGCAGCAGCTCTTCATTTCAATGCTCTTCATTAGTAACAAACTGCAGCAGACTCACTTGCTTGAAGCAATCCAACGCTTCTTCTAGACAGGGCAGACCAGCTATAGCTTCAATGTCAAGGCGCTTGTGTGGGAAGATGCGACCTTGGTTGTAAAGAATGCAAGAGTAATAGCTTCGCTGAGGATAGCTCCAGAACCGATCAGATGATATCCTTTCCCTCGAGTAGGGGTTCCTGGAGCTATTGAAGAACATGTTGTCTGCCCTGAAGCCATTGATGTTGAAGGAGCCAGGTGCTGATGCAGGACCTGGAAACCTTGGCAGTCTTGGGATTGGCTTCTGGACCTGAGGCCTGTGCTCAACATGATAGTTGAATTGGGGACCGGCAGCAGACTCAGGAACAGAAGTGGCGGGATCGGTGGCTTCACTGTCTTCTGAAGCTTTTGCTGGGGAGGGCTCCACATTAGCTTCATTGTTGGTTGTGGCAGCCTCAAGATTTTCATCCTCCACTTGACTAGCTGGAGGGTCGGTCACAGGCACGTTCTCCTGGAGAACTGCTTCTTGGTGGAACAGGGGAGTGGGATCTTGTGGTACTTCTTCTTCTGCGGCTGATGCAGCCGGAATGTCTTCAGCAGAGACTTGAGGCCTTGGACCTTTGCGAAGCCTGCGTAACACAAACGACGCCTGTGGAGTTGGAGTGGGCTGGGCCTCATAGTCTTCTTCCACTTGTGGGCGATCCGCCCATGAAGCATCCTGTGAAATTAGCGTTAGTGGACGACCAATGCTGATGAGTTCGCTGTTTTCAAACTGAGGAAGGACTGCATCATCTTCTACATTGTCATGATGACCAATGTCTTCAGCAGCGATGGGATCAGCTGCTGGAATGTCTTCAGCTTCAGGAGCCTCTGTGGAAGCAGGCTCATGAACTGTCAGTTGACGTTCTGCGTCAGGATGAACCATAGAAATGGGTTCAACTATCAAGGGCTCTGTGGGAGCAGCCCGAGCTTTCTTGGTCTTTCTCTTTTTCTTGGTGGGGCAGTAGGAGAGGCTTCAGAGTGTTTCCTCTTCCTGGCTTCAGCCTCAGCAGTTCTTGTCTTCTTGAGCTCTGAAGCTGTTGACCGGCTTTTTGGCTTCGAGCCAGTCAGTCTAGTTGGGAAGACAATTGGAACTGCTTCTTGCCTTGGTGCATCAGGTTCAGCCATAGCAGGTTTCTTCTTCTTCTTTGCGGCCATCCTAGGGTCGATGCCAGGACGCCCAAGTGCCTTGCGCTTCTCAGCCTCATTATAGGCTTGCACACATCTGTCAGCCAGAGTCTTCATGCGCTCACGCGAACCCTGAGCTTCTGCACGCTTCTTCACAAAGGCTTCCTTGAGCTCGTGCCTCATTGTCTTGAAGTTCTTCACTTTTTGCACGCTGAGCTTGGCCATATGCTTCTTGAACTGAGCTTTTTCATAGTCAATCTTCTGCTTCAGTTCAACAATGCGCTGGGCAATAGCAAGTTCTGAAGCAATGGCGCCTTGGAAGGCGACACTGAGGCCAATGGGTAGCTGCAGATCTTCTAAGCTGATGTTGGGCGTGTCAAACCACTCGTCAATGAAGTTGTGGATGATGGTGACATCAAAGAGAGGCAGATCATTGAAGATTTCTGCTTCTTCTTTGCTCTTGATGAGTTGCTCAAGAGCGTCATCTGCAAGATCTTCATCACTTGACAGATCAATGTCGTCGTTGCGCAGAATGGCAGCAGCTGTTAGCTCTTTGCCAGTGTGAGACAGAGGCATCTTGGCCTTCTGGGGCTTGGAGACGCGTGATAAGTCTTCAGATTGCACACTGTCTTCAGGAGGTGCAGTTGCCAATGGCTTCGCCCTTGAGATTTTTGGTGAAGGGGCCGGCTTTGAAGCTTTTGGCTTCTTCAACTGCTTTGGCTTCGGCACTGCAGGCGCGTCATCAGACTCAGTGTCAGCTGCAGGCTCATTCACTGTAGTCCCTTGAACCAAGATGTAGGTGATGAGGCCTTCAAGGTTGGCGAAAGGACCGATGACATTGGGTTCTGCATGTCGTGTGCCATCTGCCCTTGGAGATGAGGGACCAGGGTTGAAGTCTAACCCAAAAGTCTTCTTGTTCTGCTTCGCTGAGTTCTGAGCAAACTGCAAGTTGCGCTTGAACAGATTGTCATCATGACACCATAGCAGTGACGATGAGTGTGCATCAGCAGGCTGTGGTCCACGGACCATGCATGGATAGAAGCCTTGAGCAATGGCTTCATCTCTGGACCTGGGTAGAAGATTCTTGAATAGGATGTCTGAAAGTGCGTTATATCGACTAGAGGGGGGTGAATAGGCGATTTTTACGAAAGTCTTCAAAACATGAGAGTTATGAAGACAAACAGCAAAGATTATGCCTATTACTATGCAGCGGAAGTTAGATTACACTAGGCCAGCCATGGTTATGTATTCAATAGAGTGAAAGCACAATGACAAACAACTGCAGTGTAATACGGATCAGGTAGGAAGAAGTTATGTAGCCAAACAGTTCATGCATTCACGTTGTGAAGACTAAAGATAAAGCAAGCATGCAATGGCTTCACAATGTGTGACAGTAAGAAGAGGAAGTGAAGATGAAACCAGTGACTCGTTGAAGACAATGATATGTTGGACCAGTTCCAGTTGCTGTGACAACTGTACGTCTGGTTGGAGCGGCTAGGTATTTAAACCTTAGGACACACAGTCCCGGACACCCAGTCCTGAACACACAGTTCAGGACACCAAGTCCTCACCGTATTCTCCTTGAGCTAAGGTCACTTAGTCCTCGCCCAATCACTCTGGTAAGTCTTCAAGGTAGACTCCCAAACCTTCACAAACTTCGTTCACTGGCAATCCACAATGTCTCTTGGATGCTCAGAACATGACGCCTAACCGTCTGGAGGATTCACAGTCCTCAAGTGTAATAAGTCTTCAGATCACACAGACAAGAAGACTTAAGTGATGCCCAATTTACTCTGGCTCTGGGTGGTTAGGGCTTTTCTCCTCACTAGGAATTTTCTCTCAAAGGCTTCGAGGTGGGTTGCTCTCAAACGACAAAAGCCATGCACTGAAATCTGAGCAGCCAACCGTTTATGGTTGTGGGGGTGGGCTATTTATAGCCACTTGGCAACCCGACCTGATTTGTCCGAAATGACCCTGGGTCACTAAGGAACTGACACGTGTCTCAATGGTCAGATTTCGAACTCTCATGGCAACTTTACTTGGGCTACAAGCAAAGCTGACTTGTCCGACTCTGGACAAGATTCGCTCTCATTGTCTTCACTCGAAGACATAGGTTTTTGATTTAGGCATCACTTCAGTCATTCTGACTGGTTCTCCTGGACCCCACTTAACAGTATGGTGGTTCCTATGACTCAACACAAAAATAAAAAGAACTACGAAAGATCTAAGTCTTCGAGCTCCATAGGCTTCATAACGTGTCTTCTTTTGCCATAGCCTTCAATGTGAATATCTTCATATACCACCTTTGTCTTCAATGTCTTCATACATTTTTAGGGGTCATCTCTGGTAGTAAAACCGAATCAATGAGGGACTTCTACCTGTATTTTCCTGCAATTCTCACAAACACATTAGTCCCTCAACTAGGTTTGTCGTCAATACTCCAAAACCAACTAGGGGTGGCACTAGATTCACTTACAATCTCCCCCTTTTTGGTGATTGATGACAAACTAGTTGAAGTTTTCAACGGGGAATATAAAGTGTGAAGTTTGTAAAGGAATTGTCTTCATAAGTTGCAAGGGCTCCCCCTGAAGATGTGCATATAAGTTAATTTGCTTTTGGAATGCAAATGCACATGGCAGGTTGTACTTGTGGAGATCCGCTTCAGCTTATGATGACAATCCACTATGCATGTGAAAGTATATGAAGATAATGACATGCATAATGGAAAATGGACTTCTGCAGAATGAGATAAGTGCGGAATTTATCGTCGCACATGCGGAATTTATCTTCGCAAACAGAGTGATAAACAAGTAGCAGACGACCATCGAGTTTTAGTGTTTACATCTCAAAGAACCAAATGAAGCAAAAACAAGAGTTGTAAACACGAAGCAAAGTATAACAAAACATAAGGCACCCGCCCATATTGACCCGCTTGAAGACTATAAACATCATATGCTTCTCCCCCTTTTGTCAGTAATGACCAAAAAGGTTTGAATACATCGAGTTTTCTATGCGTTCCCAGGCGCAGCAGGGTTGGTGGAGTTGTTTGGTGGTGCAGAGCTTTGAGGTGCTGAAGCAGGTGGTGGTGAAGTAGCATCGTCGTCTTCATCAATGATCCTTGCAGTAACTGTGGCAGCAGATGAAGAAAACTCAGAGTCTTCAAGTGATGGTGTGTTGCGCATCACAGCCCTTCTAGGAGGTGTGGTGTCAAATTTGAAGCGCTCTGTGAAGCCATCCTCTTCAAGTTCAGCTTCAGTGCAGATCATTGAGAGCCCTTTCCACGTTCGACGGCAAGTCTCATGTGTAACGACGGCATTCTTGGTGGCAAGGTTTCGAAGACGATTGACATCCACCAAGAGGCTCTTCATCTGACGTTTCAGCCAGTCGTGATGCCTATCTTGCTTTTGGTGAAGGGCCACAAGAAGCTCTCGGTCAGTGAGGACACGAGCACGCTTCTTGGGTCTTGGAGCATTTGTGCTATCTGTGGCTTCAGTAGATGCTGGTGCACGTGTAGTGCCAGCCAACGGATAGACCCTGGATATGGCTTCAACACCTTCAACATTCTGCGTGAAGCTCTGGTGTTCGGCATTCTGAAGACTTATCGGTTGCTTGGCAGGCTCAGGGTATATTGCTTCAGCAGAGATATCCACATCTGGCAGGAAGATCCGATGGTTTCGGGCTGAGGGCTGATACGAGATCGTAGAGTGCAGTTTGATCAGCCTCATCACCCAAGGGGCATAGAACTTTAGACCAAATAAGTCCGAGCCTGACGCTGCAAGTTGGCGTATGAAGAGATCCTGTGCGTTGAAGCATTTTCCATGCATGATATAGAATATGAGAGTCTTCATTGCACCCTCAATCTTGGCATGTGGTGAGTGTCCCTTAATGGGCCAGAGAGTCTGCCGGATAATGTGATATATGGTCCTGGGCAGGTACTCTAGGTCTTCAACAAAGAACTCAGTTGGATAGGGTGCATCCTGAGGCAATGGCTTTATCATTGAGAGCATCTGACTCATATTTGGTTCAGGTCTCTAGAAAATGCTCTCAATAGCTTCAGAATGTGGTTGGCAGCCTTCCTCGAAGAATTTGCCTGGAGTGGGCAGGCCGGTGAGCTCAATGATATCAAATGCATTGTCTTCATGATGGACATTGCCAGTCATCCACTCTAGGATCCAAGTCTTCGGATCTCAGTTGTATCCTTTTATATGAAGGGTGGCATAGAACTGAAGCAGAAGCTCTTCATTCCAGTGCTCTTCATCTGTGACAAACGGCAGCAGACCCACTTGCCTGAAGCAATCCAGTGCTTCCTCTAAGCAGGGCAGACCAGCAATGGCTTCAACCTCAAGACGCTTGTGCGGAAAGATGCGGCCTTGGTTGTATAAGATGCATGAATAATAACTGCGCTGAGAATAGCTCCAGAACCTGTCTGATACAATCCTTTCCCTTGAATAAGGGTTCTTGGAGCTATTGAAAAATGTATTGTCTGCCTTGAAGTTGTTTATATCAAAGGAGCCAGGTGCTGATGCAGGACTTGGGAACCTTGGAAGTCTTGGGACTGGCTTCTGGACATGAGGCCTGTGCTCTATGTGATAATCAAACTGTGGACCTGCAGCAGACTCAGGAACTGAAGTGTCTGGCTCAGTGGCTTCGTTGTCCGCTGAAGCATTTGGTGGGGCAGGCTCCACATTGGCTTCAGTGTTTGTAGTTGGAGGGACAACCTCAGGCACGTTCTCCTGGAGAACTGCATCTTGATGGAGCGGGGGAGTGGGTGTTGGAGGTGCTTCTTCATTGTCTTCGGCTGATGCAGCCGGAATTTCTGCAGACTGGACTTGAGGCCGTGGACCTTTGCGAAGCCTACGGAACACAGACGACGCTTGTGGTGTCGGAGTGGGCTGGGCCTCAAAGTCTTCTTCCTCCTGAGGGCGATCCGCCCAGGATTCATCTTGTGCCATTGGCGTTAGACGACGACCAATACTGATGAGTTCGCTTGTTTCAAGCTGAGGAAGGGCTGCATCATCTTGTACATTGTCTTTGTGACCAATGTCTTCAGCAGCTATGGGGTCGGCTGCTGGAATATCTTCAGCTTCAGGAGCCTCTGTGGGAGCAGGCTCATGAACTGTCAGTCGTCTTTCTTCATTTGGGTGAATGACAGAGAGGGGTTCAACCATCAAGGGCTCTGTGGGAGCAGCCCGAGATTTCTTGACCTTGCGCTTCTTTTTGCTGGGGCAGTAGGAGAGGCTTCAGAGCTCTTCCTTTTTCTGGCTTCAGCTTCTGCAACTCTTGTCATCTTTAGCTCTGAAGCTGTTGACCGGCTCTTTGGCTTCGAGCCAGTCGTGGCGGTTGGGAAGACAATCGGAATAGCTGCTTGTCTTGATGCCTCTGGTTCACTCACAGCAGGCTGCTTCTTCTTCTTTGCGGCCATCTTGGGGTCGATGCCAGGACGCCCAAGTGCCTTGTGCTTTTCAGCCTCGTTGTAGGCTTGAACACATTTTTCTGCCAAAGACTTCATCCTTTCACGCGGGCCCTGAGCTTCAGTACGCTTCTTCAGAAAGTTTTCTTTGAGCTCATGCAGCATGATTTTGAAGCTCCTCACTTCCTGCACGCTGAGGCTGGCCATGTGCTGCTTGAGCTGAGCCTTTTCGTGATCAATTTTCTGCTTCAGCTCAACAATGCGCTGAGCAATGGCCAGTTCTGAAGCAATTGCGCCTTGGAAGGCGACGCTGAGTCCAACAGGCAGCTGCAGATCATTGAAGCTTATGTCTGGTGAGTCAAACCATTCATCGATGAAGCTGTGGATGATGGCGACATCAAACAGAGGCAGATTGTTGAAGATTTCAGCTTCTTCTTTGCTTTTGATAAGCTGCTCTAGAGTGTCATCTCCCAGATCTTCATCGCTTGATAGATCAATGGCTTTGCTGCGCAGAATGGCAG
Source organism: Triticum urartu (assembly GCF_056163025.1). Lineage (NCBI taxonomy): Eukaryota > Viridiplantae > Streptophyta > Magnoliopsida > Poales > Poaceae > Triticum > Triticum urartu. The sequence goes on from NC_141879.1 coordinate 177,052,059, forward strand.
CAGCAGTGAGCTCTTTGCCTGTTTGTTGCTGGGGCTCCTTTTCCTTCAGGGGCTTGGAGACGCGGGATACGTCTTCAGACTGCACACTAACTTCAGGAGGTGCAGTTTTCAATGGCTTCGCCCTTGAGATTTTTGAGGCAGGGGCCGGCTTTGAAGCTTTTGGTTTCTTTGTCTGCTTTGGCTTCGGCACAGCAGGAGCTTCATCAGACTCAGAATCAGCTGGAGGGTCATTCACAGCAGTCCCTTGGACTAAGATGTGGGTGATCAGGCCCTCAAGATTGGCAAACGGACCGATGATATTGGGTTCCGCGTCGCGTGTGCCATCTGCCCTTGGTGAGGAGGGACCAGGGTTGAAGTCAAGCCCAAATTTCTTCTTGTTTAGCTTCGCTGACTGTTGGGCAAACTGAAAGTTGCGCTTGAAGAGATTGTCGTCACGACACCAGAGAAGTGACGACGGATGTGCATCATCAGGCTGTGGTCCTCGGACCATGCATGGGTAGAAGCCTTGAGCAATGGCTTCATCTCTGGTCCTGGGTACAAGGTTCTTGTATAAGATATCCCCCCATGGACTCTTGATAGCATTCTTTTCAGCATAGTCCTGGGTGACGAAGCGGTATTTGAACCACTGTTCTGCCCAATAGCGTCGAATCCATTGGATTCGGGTCTTGCGCTGCCCATAGCTTTCTTCTGGATCTGTTTTGTACATTTCTGCCAAGTCTTCAGGCAGATCCTTGGAAGTTCCCTCACGTCTCTGTCTGCCCCCCTTTCTTGCTGCTGCTACTGAAGCCATAAACTTTAACTTGAAAGGCTTCAAAACTTTCAAAGGCTTTCTTTTTCTGGACCAACAGGAACTGGCTTCAGGAGAGTTTATGTGATGCTGTAGGAATTCTGCAAATGAATGCAGACTATGAGAACCGAAGGATTCTCCCACGGACATGTACGAGTGACATCATTAAGGTGCGAGGGAAGGGGAAGAGGTCATATGCATTCTCAGAAGGTTTTGAAGATTAATCAGTTTAGAAGACATTGACCTCATCGTGCGAAGACATTCACTTATAGATAAGAAGTTGGTTCCAGATTTGTACGAACCCACAGATCAGTACAAGTGAGGAATCTAACTACTTTATGAAGCACAAGTGAATATACTAGGCATGTTATGAGATGCAGCGAGAGATCTAACTAGTGTAAAGAGAAACTTCTTATGGTAGAAAGTGACAGAACCATGAGATCAAAAGAGGCTGTAAAAAGAAGTTTTATTTACCACACTGGACTGGTAGACGGAAGGAAGTTGATGCCGAGCAGTTCAGTCCTCCGTGCCCTAACTTGGCGACGGAAAACACCTACGGCGACGGCGGAGAGGACGATGTCCGCGGTCGGCGTGAGGACGGTGTTGGAGAGGTTGCGGCAGCGAAGCGCTTCGTCTCCGGCGTCGTTGAGTGCTAGCGGTGGCGCTAGGGTTCGTGCGAGGGTGGAAGAAGGAGATAATGACCACGGTAAGTGTGAATTTATAGACTCAGGGGCGGCACTGTGCTATTACGCAGGTGCCCCTGGCGGTTCGCATTTGAGGAACGCGTGGCCAGTTAGCGGAAGTTTGGGGTTTGTTCCACGTCCCACGCACGCCTAAATTGTCGTGCGGTCGTTCCTGCTTCTCCGGATTTTATGTGGAGGAATGAGCATTAAAAACGGACTTTATGGTTGTCTCTATATCTTCAGCTGACAAGGACACAGTGAAGACATTCGACAGTTTCAATAGAATGCATATGACTTGGAGAGATAGAATTTGAGATAGAAAGCATAGAGAGATTAGGGTCCGATCACATTCACTTAGTTCAAAAGATTCAACCAAGAAGACATAGCTATAAGTGAATGCTGTAGAGGACAGAACACTAGAGTATATATATCTATATAATCAACACAGTGAAGATAATCATGAAAATATGTTGAGATCGAAGCCAAACCAAATGTGAAGACATTGCAAGGTAACGCCATGAGTGAAACACTTAAAAATAGAACGTTTGGTGGTGGCGTTACCCACCGTATAGGAAGTATTAGACCCAGACACGGCGCACAATTATCATGGCGCTCCGAAGTCAAATTCCACATTAATGTATTCACACTTAGAATGTATGTCTTCATTGATTGAAGATATACTTTACTTCGTGTGTTGCACATATAAGTCATCAATATGCATAAGGGTTAGGATGTGTGCCTGATCACAGGACATTTGAGGATTCCAGGATATTTAGCTCACACCGTAACTTGCAAAACCTCTTCTCATCCAAGGGCTTGGTGAAGATATCTGCCAATTGCTCTTCAGTGTTGACGTGTATGATATCAATGTCTTCCTTCACAACATGATCTCTGAGAAAGTGATGACGAATTTCAATGTGCTTTGTCTTCGAGTGCTGAACTGGGTTGTTGGCAATCTTGATGGCGCTTTCGTTGTCGCAGTAAAGTGGCACTTGCTTCAGATGAATGCCATAGTCCTTGAGTGTTTGCTTCATCCACAGAAGCTGAGCGCAGCAAGATACAGCAGCAATGTATTCAGATTCAGCAGTTGAGAGAGATACATAGTTCTGCTTCTTTGAAGACCAACATACAAGTGATCGTCCCAGAAAGTGACATGTGCCTGATGTAGACTTGCGATCAACTTTGTCACCAGCATAATCAGCATCCGAGAATCCAACCAGATCAAACTCTGAACCCTTTGGATACCATAATCCTAGAGTTGGGGTGTGAGCCAAATATCGAAGAATTCGCTTCACAGCTAAGTGATGCGACTCCTTTGGTGCCGCTTGAAATCGAGCACACATGCAAACACTAAGCATAATATCTGGCCTAGATGCACATAGATAAAGTAAAGAACCAATCATGGAGCGGTATACCTTTTGATCGAACTCTTTACCATTGTCGTCAGGACCCAGATGATGTTTGGCTGGCATTGGTGTTGTGAAGCCTTTGCAGTCTTGCATACCGAACTTCTTCAGGCAATCTTTGAGATACTTCTCTTGAGATATGAAGATGCCATTGCGTTGTTGTCGTATTTGAAGACCAAGGAAGAACTTCAGCTCCCCCATCGTGGACATCTGATATTGCTCTTGCATCATATATCCAAACTCTTCACTGTACTTCTGATTGGTGCAGCCGAAGATAATGTCATCCACATATATTTGGCACACAAACAGTTCACCATCATATGTCTTCATGAGAAGAGTGGGATCTAGGGAACCAGGTATGAAGCCTTTGCTCTTCAGGAAGTATTTGAGTGTGTCATACTAGGCCCGAGGGGCTTGTTTGAGGCCATACAGTGCCTTGTTGAGCTTGTATACCATGTCAGGATGTTTTGGATTTTCAAAGCCAGGCGGTTGTGTAACATACACTTCTTCTTCAATCTTGCCATTGAGAAAGGCACTCTTCACATCCATTTGATATAGAAGTATGTTATGATGATTCGCATAGGCCAGCAGTATGCGTATGGCTTCAAGTCTAGCCACAGGAGCAAATGTTTCATTGAAGTCAATGCCTTCCACTTGAGTATATCCTTGAGCAACGAGACGAGCTTTGTTTCTGACAACTTGACCATGCTCATCTTGCTTGTTGTGGTATATCCATTTGGTGCCGATGATATTGTGCTTGCATGGATCAGGATGCTTTACTAGCTCCAATACATTATTCAGATCAAACTGTTGAAGCTTTTCTTGCATAGCTTGAATCCATTCAGGTTCCATGAAGGCTTCTTCAACTTTCTTGGGTTCTGATATTGAGACGAATGCGAAGTTCCCACAGAAATTTGCTAGCTGAGTTGCCCTTGAACGAGTGAGTGGACCAGGTGCATTGATGCTATCAATTATTCTTTCAATCTGCACTTCATTGGCAACGCGAGGATGTACAGGGCGAAGACTTTGCTCTTGCTGTTCATTGTCGTTGTTGGAAGGAATGTCTTCAGGTTGAGCATTGTCTTCATGTTGATCAGGTGCTGAAATGATAATTTCTTCTTAGGGATGAGCTTCAGAAGGTATAACTTCTCCAGTTCCCATTAGCTTGATTGATTCACCGGATGGAACTTCATCTAGCACATTTGGCAGCTGCTCTCTTTGTGAACCGTTGGTCTCATCGAACCGCACATCCACTGTTTCAACCACTTTGTAATGAAAGAGATTGAAGACTCTGTAGGAGTGCGAATCCTTTCCATATCCAAGCATAAAGCCCTCATGTGCTTTTGGTGCAAATTTTGAGGTGTGATGTGGGTCCTTGATCCAGCACCTTGCGCCAAATACTCTGAAGTAACTGACATTTGACTTTTTGCCAGTTAGGAGCTCATAAGATGTCTTGTTCAGAAGCTTGTGAAGATAAACACGATTGATTGTATGGCATGCAGTATCAATTGCTTCAGGCCAGAATTTTCTTGGGGTCTTGTATTCATCTAGCATTGTTCTGGCCATCTCAATTAGTGTTCTGTTCTTGCGTTCGACGACGCCATTCTGCTGTGGCGTGTACGGGGCTGAGAATTCATGTGTGATGCCCAAGGTATCAAGATATGTATCAAGGCCAGTGTTCTTGAATTTAGTGCCATTGTCACTTCTGATGTGCTTTATCTTGGCGCCAAAATTGTTCATAGCTCGATTGGCGAAGCGTCTGAAGACATCCTGCACTTCAGTCTTGTAAAGGATTATGTGCACCCAAGTATATCTAGAATAATCATCAACAATAACGAAGCCATAGAGGCAAGCAGTAGTAGTTAGAGTTGAGTAATGAGTGGGACCGAAAAGATCCATGTGAAGCAGTTTGAAGGGTCGAGTAGTAGTCATGATTGTCTTCGAGGGATGTTTGGCCCTCGTCATCTTCCCTGCTTCACAGGCACCGCATAAGTGGTCTTTCTTGAACTTGACGCCCTCGATGCCTATGACATGCTTCTTCTTCGCAAGGGTGTGGAGGTTCCTCATGCCAGCATGTTCAAGCCTCCGATGCCAGAGCCAGCATTCTGAAGCCTTTGCTAGAAGACATACTGCAAGTTGTGGCCCTGCTGAGAAATCTACCACGTACAAATCATCTTTTCGATACCCTTCAAACACTAGAGACTTGTAAGATTCCATTAGTACAAGGCAACGATATTTTCCAAACATTACGATCATGTTCAAATCGCAAAGCATTGAGACAGACATTAAGTTGAAGCCAAGGGATTCAACAAGCATGACTTTATCCATGTGTTGATCCCTTGAGATTGCAACTCTACCTAGACCCAATACCTTACTTTTACCAGTGTCAGCAAATGTGATGTGGCTCTTGTCGGATGGACGTAAGGTTGAGTCCATAAGAAGACTTCTTTTGCCAGTCATGTGATTTGTACACCCACTGTCAATAACCCATTCTGAAGACGCTGGTGTCGTACCCTACAGTGCAGTTAGGGGGATAGGCTTCACCAAGAGCATTGTGAAGGAAAAACATTTGATGAACCAGTGGGTTATGAAAGCTTAGATCCAGGTTAGGACTAATAGGGAGAGTAGCAAGCGATTCAGGTACGAAGTACATAGTAAGACCATTTGGGCATTTGATCTTGCGCCCTACAAGATGTTTAAGGTCCCCAGCAATAGCGTCAGACGATTTTGGTTTTCTGCTGGAGACCTTTCCCTGCAAAAGAGAGTTAAGCCTTCTTAACCACCCACATCAAGGGTGGCTTAGAAGCAATAAGTCTAAGTGCAGCATCTGAGAATTTTGGCTTTGAAGCCTTAGCAAACAGTCTTGCAGGCGGACAATAGTACTCATAAGAATAAGCAGAATAGTTCTTGGTCTTATGAACATGGCGGTTTGATGAACCTCCCTCATATTCATATGCCTGAGTATGATTTCCCTGCAAAACATTTGCGTTAGTGCGACTCAAGTGAGTCCTCTGTCTGTATGAAGCCTTTGGACCGTATGAAGCCTTTGGTCTGAGGTTTGTCTTCTTCACGTGAGGTGTCATGATGACATTCACAGGAAGACTCTCCAGACACCTTTTCGGAACCCAGATCTTCTTCATAGGCGGTCCATTCCTGCAGTTAGTACCAATGTACCTAGCAAACACTTCACCATTCTGATTCTTAAACAGTATATAGTTTGCATCAAAGGATTCATCAATGATAATGGGGTTAGCACAAGTGAAGCCAGATAGATTGGATGGATCTGCTGAAGGTTCCTTTGCAGCAACCCACATGGTTTTGGGGTACTGCTCAGGTTTCCAGTAAGAGCCATCTGCATTCATTTTCCTTACGAACCCTACACCCTCTTTCCTAGGGTTTCGGTTCAGAATCTGCTTTTTCAGGACATCACATAGCGTCTGATGCCCTTTAAGACTTTTGTACATCCCTGTTTCAAGCAATGTCTTCAACCTAGCATTCTCATCAGCAATAGCGGTGGTATCCTCAGCAGAGGGGTTAGTTACCGCATCAACAGTTGAAGATATTGCAACAGTAGTAGCAGCAGAACATTTAGCAACAGAAGTAGCATTATCACGCTCAATGCATTTAAGACATGGTGGTTCAAATCCTTCCTGAGCGGGACTGATCTGTTTGGCGCGAAGTGACTCGTTTTCCGTTTGAAGATCTTCATGAACCGCTCTCAATTTCTCAAGATCTTGCTTCCTTCGAAGATAATCATAGGAAAGCTTTTCATGAGTTGTTGAGAGAGTTTCATGACGACTTTCAAGTTCCTGATACTTAACGTGAAGATTTTTTATGTCTTCAATTAAGGATTCAGATCGAGTCATTTCAGCACCTAACAGATCATCGCTTCTGTCTAACAGTTTTTGAATATGTTCCATAGCTTTCTGTTGTTCAATTGCAATTTTAGCAAGTGTTTTGTAGCTAGGTTTTGAACCACAATCAGAGTCATCGTCACTAGATGTTTGATAGTGAGTAGTGCATGTGTTTACCTTGGCACCGCGTGCCATGAAGCAGTAGGTAGAAGCGGAGTAGTCCTTTTCATTTGCATCGGTGTCGGTGATGAAGTCATTGTCTTCAGTGTTGAAGATGGACTTGGCAACGTATGCTGTAGCCAGACTTGCGACGCCTGAGTCGGATTCCTCCTCAGACTCCACCTCCACCTCCTCAGAAGCAGACTCCTCCTCTGGATCCATTTCTTCTTGGTGAATTTTTGGAACTTCTTGACAAGCATAGCAAGTTCCTCTGGATCCACCTTGCTCTTCTTCTTCTTTTTGTTCTCATTGTCCCACTATGGACACTCAGAGATGAAGTGGCCAAGTTTCTTGCACTTGTGACATGTTTTCTTCTTGTAGTCATGAGGAGGAGCTTCATCATTCTTTGAACTTGATCGGGAAGACTTTCTGAAGCCTTTCTTCTTGGTGAATTTTTGGAACTTCTTGACAAGCATAGCAAGTTCCCTTCCAATGTCTTCAGGATCATCAGAACTGCTGTCACATTCTTCTTCAGATGAGGAGACAGCTTTTGCCTTCAAGGCACGAGTTCGCCCATAGTTTGGACCGTAGATATCTCTTTTCTCCGAAAGCTGAAACTCATGTGTGTTGAGCCTCTCAAGTATGTCAGACGGATCAAGTGTCTTGAAATCAGGACGTTCTTGAATCATCAGGGCCAGGATGTCAAACGAACTATCAAGTGATCTCAGCAGCGTCTTGACGACTTCGTGTTTGGTAATCTCAGTGGCGCCGAGGGCTTGAAGCTCATTTGTGATGTCAGTGAGTCGGTCAAATGTGTGCTGGACATTCTCATTGTCATTTCGCTTGAAGCGATTGAAGAGATTGCGAAGGACACTGATTCTCTGATCTCTCTGGGTTGAGATGCCTTCATTGACCTTAGAGAGCCAGTCACAGACCATCTTGGATGTCTTCAAAGCACTCACACGGCCATACTGTCCTTTGGTCAGATGACCACAGATGATATTCTTGGCAGTAGAGTCCGGTTGAACGAATTTCTTGACATCAGCAGCAGTGACACCTTCTCCAGCCTTGGGAACGCCATTCTCGACGACATACCATAGGTCGACGTCAATGGCTTCAAGATGCATGCGCATCTTATTCTTCCAGTAGGGATATTCAGTTCCATCAAAGACAGGGCACGCAGCGGAGACTTTAATTATCCCTGCAGTCGACATAGCTAAAACTCCAGGTGGTTAAACCGAATCACACAGAACAAGGGAGCACCTTGCTCTGATACCAATTGAAAGTGCGTTATATCGACTAGAGGGGGGGGTGAATAGGCAATTTTTATGTAAGTCTTTAGAACATAGAATTTTTGAAGAGAAACGATAAAATTAAACCTATTACCATGCAGCGGAAGGTAGACTACACTAGGCAAACCATAGTCAAGTATTCAATGAAGTGAAAGCACAAAGACTAATAGCAGCTAGGTAGTAAGGATCAGGTAGGAAGATATTGTGAAGCCAAACAGAACACGCAGTCACTCAGTGAAGACAAATGATAGAGCAAACATACAATGACTTCACAAGGAGTGACAGTAAGTAAAGTGAAGTGAAGATGAAACCAGTGACTCGTTGAAGACAATGATTTGTTGAACCAGTTCCAGTTGCTGTGACAACTGTACGTCTGGTTGGAGCGGCTAGGTATTTAAACCTTAGGACACACAGTCCCGGACACCTAGTCCTGAACACGCAGCTCAGGACACCCAGTCCTCACCATATTCTCCTTGAGCTAAGGTCACATAGACCTCGCCCAATCACTCTGGTAAGTCTTCAAGGTAGACTCCCAAACCTTCACAAACTTCGTTCACTGGCAATCCACAATGTCTCTTGGATGCTCAGAACGCGACGCCTAACCGGCTGGAGGATGCACAGTCCTCAAGTGTAATAAGTCTTCAGATCACACAGACAAGAAGACTTCAGTGATGCCCAATTCTCTCTGGCTCTGGTGGTTATGGCTTTATCCTCGCAAGGAATTCTCTCTCAAAGGCTTCGAGGTGGGTTGCTCTCAAACGACAAAAGCCGTACTTTCAATCTGAGCAGCCAACCGTTTACGGTTGTAGGGGGTGGGCTATTTATAGCCACTTGGCAACCCGACCTGATTTGTCCGAAATGACCCTGGGTCACTAAGGAACTGACACGTGTTCCAACGATCAGATTTCAAACTCACACGACAACTTTACTTGGGCTACAAGCAAAGCTGACTTGTCCGACTCTGGACAAGATTTGCTCTCATAGTCTTCACTCGAATACATAGGTTTTTGGTTTAGGCATCACTTCAGTCATTCTAACTGGTTCTCTTGGACCCCACTTAACAGTACGGTGGTTCCTATGACTCAACACAAAAGAAAAAGAACTACGAAAGATCTAAGTCTTCGAGCTCCATAGGCTTCATATCGTGTCTTATCTTGTCATAGTCTTCAATGTGAGTATCTTCATATACCACCTTTGACTTCAATGTCTTCATACATTTTTAGGGGTCATCTCTGGTAGTAAAACTGAATCAATGAGGGACTTCTACCTGTGTTATCCTGCAATTCTCACAAACACATTAGTCCCTCAACTAGGTTTGTCGTCAATACTCCAAAACCAACTAGGGGTGGCACTAGATGCACTTACATTGGCCCCTGGCAAATATACGATGATCCTGTCATTTTGCAATCGCGTCTTCTTTTATATATACATATCTATAGACAGGGTATTACTTACCCTTGTTCTCCTCGAGCTGCCTCTTGGCAAGGCCGATCTCTTTCTTGGACCCCTTGAGGTCCTGCTTCAATACGGCGACCTCCGCAGTCAGTGCGGCGGACGCCAGCAGCGAAGCCTGCATACGCATATTGACATACTCATATTAGACTCCTGCGATATTGTTTGATCCTTTGTTCAGATTTTCTTTGTGAACACCGAACACAGCATCAGGGGCTACTATCTATGCGGTAATATTTTCCTATATTTCAAACACTTACCTCAAAGCCTGTTAGAAGGCTGGCACAGGCTTCAGTCAATCCGCTCTTGGCGGACTGAACCTTCTGGATCACCGCACTCATGATAGTGTGGTGCTCCTCGTCGATGGAAGCGCTGCAAAGCGCTCCCAGCAGATTGTCCGGCACCTCTGGATGGACAGAGGTCATCGATACAGGCGTTTCGCCCCTCTTAGAAGGAGGCCGCCTGCCCGAGCCCAGAACCACTGGAGGTTCCGGCGCGGTGTTCGGTTGAGGGCCGAACTCGGAGCTCTCAGGGGCCTTGTCCCCTCGGCTCCCGGAGTCCGGGAGGCCGCCTTGAGGCACCTCCAGGACTGTCTCCCCTCGACTCGATGCCTCGTGAGACAACACCTTAGTGTCGTCCGCAGGATGAGGGGAGGTGGCGGTCAGGACGGGATCGCTATCCATGTCCGACGAGCCCAGGGAGCCGTCCGATGATACATCGATACTGGCTCGTGGCGGCCTGCATAATCATGTTCGGCGTTAGGGAAAGCAGTGCGACAAAGGAATACTATGAGTTACTCTGGTGTCCGAATACTTACGATCTCCCCAGGGGCTTGGCCCTGGGCAACCACTTGTCTTCCACTACAAGAAATATGTCAACTTGTGACCACCAGTATTGGTCACTGAATGGTCACAAATTTCCATTTGTGACCTTTTTGTGACCAAAAACATAAGGTCAAAAGCTGGCCTTCATAAACTAACTATAGCGACCTTTCTTCTGGAATGGTTGAAGACGTTTATGACCAAAATACGTCTACTGTGGCGTTTTGGTCACTAGCAACCTCCCCAGGCCACGTAGGCATCCAGCGTGGCAATCTGACGTGGCACAAGATTCAGCCCGGTCCAATTCGATTTTCTACATGGGCCTAGCCCAACAATTCGGCCTTTTTAATGTATTTTTTCTATCAATTTTTGATCAGCTTCATGGGCCAAGCCCAACATTGCAGCCTTTTTTATTGTTGGGTTGTGACCTTTTTGTCTAAACGAATTTAGTTTTTCTTTTTTTTTCCAGAAGAAGGGTCCACTAGTTAGATGGGTCCTGGTTGCCAGATTCTATTAAAGTGGGACCCTTTTGGTAGCATCATATTATTCAGATTACAATTTGACAGAAATAAATAACCATGTTTAAATAAGAATAGACAGAAAACACAAGTAATATTTCAAATAACAACAGCCAGAATCAATCAGTCATACAGATATACTGGGCTCCTTCTGTCATGACACAGTTACAACACAGATACAAATACAATCAGTCACACAGATATAGGGATAATCACAATGAGAATTGACAATCAGCACAAACTGGGCTCCTGCTCCAGTCAGATGAAACTGTATGCATGACTAACTACGCAACCATAGTCGACTAGGCTACCTTCGCTACACTAGGACAGCAATAGAACTATCAGCATGCCTTCGGCCGTCGCCCTGTTACATGAATCAGAAGAGAAGAATCAAAACACTGGAGCCAATATATTATGAACAGAACATTCAAAAAAGGGACAAGTTCTTTAGAAAGATAACACAAATTCAGCTAATACAATGATTTTTGTTCCCCAGATAGTTAAGACGATATACTCATTCATACAAGGTGACGCAAGAAAATAGAGCACTTTACTCATAGCATGCAGAGTATCATTATTATGTTCATAGGGTTTATAGTGTCTGGACTTATTAGAGTGGCAGCATATCATCACATACATCTGTATGTTGTAGCCCATTTGAAATGTCTAGAAAGACTTATATTTAGGAACAGAGAGAGTAGAAGGTAGCATGCGATAAAACCAAAGGATTAGCCAACAATAAAAGAAGGCACTTAATTAGTTCATTACATTTAGTTAAAACTGCTTCTATGAAGCGCATGACTACACCATTTAGTTAACACAGCAAGAAGTGCCAAGGAGCATAGTATAGTACTGCACTAAAAGCACCAAGAATCTTCTGGACCAACAACAGAAACAACCAAGAAGACTCATTTTTCAATTCATAGGGCTAAAAATATATTTATCAGAATGGCACTGAAATCAACCTCTTTATCTATCATCACAAGGTCAGTATGCTTGATAGGCCCATTATGAGTTGCCCTATAGTAATGCCACAAATGAGACAGAGGATGCACACATTGCTGTAGACATTGGCAAGACAGGAACCAACAAAATGGTGCTTGCCATCTGCAAGGAGAAAGCAGAATACCAAAAAGGTTAGGAAAACAATATAGAATGATAAAACAAAGAAGAGATGCACCCACTCATTAGAGAAGTAGCATACCCAAAAAATGTGAAGCACAAATGGCCACCAAGAAAGCATATTGTTGTATACATTGACAAGATAGTTACCAACAAAATGCAACAGACTAAAACAAAACTTTATACAGCAGGGAATGATTTACAACAACCAAAAGATTTTGCACAACAAGAAGTAAATAGGTAGTAGATATTAACACCCATGACATAGGACCAGCATAAAAAAGAGCATCGGTGTAGAACAGGCATATAATCGGTGTAGAATAGGCATATAATCAGTGTAGTCAGCAAAAGATAGGGGGAAGAGAAATTGAAAAACCCAGAAAGAGCATTCATATATGAGGCACTAAGCTATATGAACCAAAAGACTATTGACATCAGCTAGCAAAGAAATGCCAGTTGGCACCACACATATCGGACGACCACATGAAACAGCTAGAACAGACTGGTCGGCCATAGCGAACATGGTAAATAGAATAATGCACATATTGTAGAAGACACCACCAGCATGGATTCTAAGAAATGGATTGGAAGAGCTCAGGAAACACAATGTTCCTGGTCTGAGAATCAGTAGTACCATCTTCATTTTCAATCAGGATTTTCAAAGTCTTTTTTGAGGTCACACGCGACACTGCTACATAAAGCTGGCCATGCGTGAACACATGTGCATTAAAGTATAGATCAGCACTGCATAACACGTGTCCTACAATATTTTGACTCCTACCTATTTTCTTATTTTACAAAAGCTTGACATGCATGTATAGATCAACTTTATATTGTGAATACATAAAGCTGGCCATGCGTGAACACATGTGCATTAAAGAATGAAGAATACATTGACACGTAGCATGAACCATGGACAAACGTTGGTATGTAACCTGTCTACTCAGTAGGTGCCAATTTAGATGCACTGAATGGACACCAACTTGGGCGAACTGGTGGTATGTGCAGAAACAGCGAAACAATTGCAAAAGCTCCTCTTTTCCCAAATTGTGTGGTGAGGAACCAGCCTATGCCCCCAAATCACAGGAAAATAACAAACTTAGGGTGGTCTAAGAAAGCTAAACCGAGAAAGATTAAACAAAACAAATGATAAGGGCATGCATGATTGATTAGTCTGGAAGTGTGTTCTCTACATTTGCTTAGGGTGGCCATGTGATGGAGCATGCAGACAACCACACTGGGCTACTGCATGTTGCATGTTGGGGTTGTATACTAACATGACATACCGTAGTGTAGGAGATTGACTGGGCTTTTTTATTGTTATGTTCTGCACCTCTTGTCTCACTAACTAGATGATGTGAAGGACACATGGAATGGGATTACATTGCTAGATACCATGCACGATGTGCAGCTAGATAGATGAAACGGCGTGAAACAAAATGAACCTAATATTTGCATTATACCAAGTAGTCGGGTGTGTGGTGCATCTCTGCGTCCGCTCATCGCGTCCTCCGACGAGCCGGTGCAGCTGGCGATGTCAGGCAGGGCTGCCACTACCGACGATCCCGAGGATCTGGATTAATCCCCTGAAGAAGCAAAAAACAACTGGCAAGATATTAATCAATCCCCTGAAACACCGTCAACACTCAACAGGCAACACAAGTCAGTACATCAAAGAGCAACACGCCAGTTTGACCCAACAACTTTTTGCCTCTCCAATTTGCTAACAAGACTAGAGCATATTATACATCTCTAAACTAGATGATGATAGATAATTCATGAAGTTTACCAATCGAACTAACAATTGCAGGATACTACAAACTTCAGTTAGTAACGGTACAATCGAGAAATATCATGAGATTTATCTGGCGACGTATCATCTAAACTAACTATAACAACATGGTGATCAACATGCAAATATGAATAGACTAGAGACCAATACAATGAGTTCATGCTACAGGCTCGAAATCAAACCAACACATATGCAGGATAGTGCTACTTGAGAAAGACAGATCCACAAGGACTACTTCTTTCTACAGGTACCTACTTAGGCTGTCTGGGTAAGGGCAGGGACAAACCACATTGGTGCCCTCGGAGGCCTGCTAGACAGACTCGAAGAGGAAGCTGGGCGCCTAGCGGTCGTCCTCCTGGACGAGGCAGCGGTAGGCCAGCACCGGCGTGAGGTGGTCGGAGAAGATGCAGCGCTGGAGGGGCAGTAGCGTGTTCCCCGCCGCAGCCGCAGCCGCTGACCTGAAGGCATCCTCCTCCTCCCGCACCGATGCCCGCGCGCGCGACAGACGACCCACATTTAGTCATTCAGTCAATCACACAAAGCACAACTAATCAACACCGCAAGGTTCCAAAGCAGGGAGACCACAAAGAGGGGGGACTCACCGACGGCGTCGAGCTTCTGGAAGGCAGTGGCGGCGCGGCATGCAAAGACGGGGCACGTGCGAGGCAACAACGGCGATGAGGCAAGTGCGCTCGTGCGGCAGCCGACGGCGAGGCGCCCCTACGGAAGCAGAGGCGGTGCGAGAATCCTTCTCGGTACGCGCGTTGACGGCTGCACGGGGCACAGCGAGAGGAGCATGATGCACGACGGTGGGACGCGGGAGCTTCGAGAGGCGGGAGGGAGAGGGGAGGGGGAGCTCGATCTGAGGGAGGGAGACGGCGGTGGGAGGGATCGAGGGGAGCGTCGTCGATGGCGGCGGCGAGGAGATGGGGGAGGAGGGGTGCGATGGGAGGAGGGGATCGATGGGATCTGGGTAGGTGAATGCGGGTGGGATTTTATTTTTCATTTTTTTCTATACATAAATGGATGGATGGATGTGGTATGGAGAGATGGATGGACGGATGGGCGCCATGTCATCGATCCGTGTGACAACGAATTCCACCAATGGGAATAGAGCACATATAATTGTGTTTTTTCTTTTGTTTTTCTTCTACTTTTTCACATGAAAAAAATCAAATATTGAGCTCATATTGTGCACAAGAGTGCATTTTCGAATGCCAAAGTATGTTGCCTAAGAAAGTTTTCATTTTCTTTAGACGAAAACTCAATTTTCCATTTTTTGAGTGCCCAAAATGGGTTTAATTGCGAAGGGCCTACCAAATATTTGTTGCAAAATTGGACCAAATCATTTTTCTAAAATATTAGGCCATATTTAATGCACAATTGACCAAATGGTTGGGTGTCAAAAGCTTTTATCCACCTCTCGTGAAAAAGACAAATTTCCGCCGATTCAGTAGGAAACGGGTCAAATTTGAACTATAGCTACCTCGTAGTTTGCTCTTTATTTTTTCCAAAAATCATTTCTAGGTACATAAGTATCTATTTAATCAGAGAAACATCAAAAGGTCTTCAAGATTCAACAACTAGCTAGGAACAGTCAAGCCCGCCGTTTTGACCGCATTTTGAAACGGGCATAAAAAATTCAAAAAAATCAAAAAATTGGAAAACCTTCGCATTGTGTCATCATATGTGACCAAGTTTCCTGGAAAAATAACAAACTTGTAATACGACAATTATTTTTAAAAAGTGTTCTCAGAAACGTGCTATCACGTGTGGAGATCAATGGCTTTCAAGCCAAATAATCAATCTTATGGCCACATTCACGGCATAGTTTGTTCAAATGATCTCATATTGTTCAGAAGGGTGCATATTGAAATGGCAAACAATGTTGCCTAAGGAAGTTTTCATTTTCTTTGGACGAAAAAACCATTTTCCATTTTTTGAGTGCCCAAAAGACCTCCCAAATAATTGTTGCAAAATTGGACCAAATCATTTTTCTAAAATACTAGGCCATATTTAATGAACAATTGACCAAATGATTGGGTGTAAAAAGTTTTGATCCACCTCTGGTGAAAAAGACAAATTTCCGTCGATTCAGGTGGAAGCGGGTCAAATTTGAACTGCGGCAGCCTCATAGTTTGCTCTTTATTTTTTCCAAAAATCATTTCTAGGTACATAAGTACCTATTTAATCAGAGAAACACCAATAAAATTCCAAGATTCAACCACTAGCTAGGAACGGTCATTCCCGCCGTTTTGACCGCATTTTGAAACGGGCATAAAAAATTCAAAAAAATTCAAAAAATTGGGAAACCTTCGCATTGTGTCATTATATGTGGCCAAGTTCCCAGTAAAAATAACAAACTTGTAATGCGGCAATTATTTTAAAAAAGTGTTCTCAGAAACGAGCTATCACGTGTGGAGATCAATGGCTTTCAAGCCAAATGATCAATCTTATGGCCACATTCATGGCATAGTTTGTTCAAATGATCTCATATTGTGCACAAGGGTGCATATTGGAATGGCAAACAATGTTGCCTAAGGAAGTTTTCATTTTCGTTGGACGAAAAAACCATTTTCCATTTTTCGAGTGCCCGAAAGGAGGTTTTTTTGTGAAGGAACTACCAAATAATTGTTGCAAAATTGGACCAAATCATTTTTATAAAATACTAGGCCATATTTAATGCACAATTGACAAAATGGTTGGGTGTACAAAGTTTTGATCCACCTCTCGTGAAAAAGACAAATTTCCGCCGATTCAGTAGGAAGTGGGTCAAATTTGAACTGCAGCTGCATCATAGTTTGCTATTTATTTTTTACAAAAATCATTTCTAGGTACATAAGTACCTATTTAATCAGAGAAAAACCAAAAAAATCCAAGATTCAACCACTAGCTAGGAACGGTCATTCCCGCCGTTTTGACCGCATTTTGAAACGGGCATAAAAATTCAAAAAAAAATCAAAAAATTGGGAAACCTTCGCATTGTGTCATTATATGTGGCCAAGTTCCCAGGAAAAATAACAAACTTGTAATACAGCAATTATTTTTAAAAAGTGTTCTCAGAAACGAGCTATCACATGTGGAGATCAATGGCTTTCAAGCCAAATGATCAATCTTATGGCCACATTCATGGCATAGTTTGTTCAAATGATCCCATATTGTGCACAAGGGTGCATATTGGAATGGCAAACAATGTTGTCTAAGGAATTTTTCATTTTCGTTGGACGAAAAAACCATTTTCCATTTTTCGAGTGCCCGAAAGGAGGTTTTTTTTTTGAAGGAACTACCAAATAATTGTTCCAAAATTGGACCAAATCATTTTTATAAAATACTAGGCCATATTTAATGCACAATTGACAAAATGGTTGGGTGTAAAAATTTTTGATCCACCTCTCGTGAAAAAGACAAATTTCCGCCGATTCAGTTGGAAGCGGGTCAAATTTGAACTACAGCTGCCTCATAGTTTGCTATTTATTTTTTCCAAAAATCATTTCTAGTTACATAAGTACCTATTTAATCATAAATACATGGTTTGGTGGCCATACGTCGAGGTTTGGGCGGTGGCCGAGGGCCCCAACTCTAGAGCACGTAAACTCGCATGCCCGTCGCGTGGTCACCGCGTGACCGTAATGTTGCTATGTGTTCTGGGCGGCTTAGGCATGTCTAGTGGGTTGGGCACTCCCCAGGTTGGTGCTAGGAAGAAAATTACAACATAAGATTCTCACGAGGAGACCAATCGATGCTCAAACATGAATTTGCATCCAAGTGTTTGATTAGCGGTACGGGAAATGCACATGGCCAATGGGCGTGAGTTTTGGCTGAGGATGATCATCTACTAAGGAGAATGTCTTCACAAATTTTTAGCTCAAAAGGAGGATCCTAGGTGGTACTTGCTTTGCAAAGTACCACGCTGGACAAAAATATGAATGTTGAAGCTGGGCTCAAAATAATGAATGGAGTGAGCTGAAATTTTGTGGAGGATGGTTATTTGGGCATAGGAAAGCATTGTAGAAAATTGATACCATTTGGACATGCCAAAGTAGTACTTCCTTCACAATGCTCTTCTATGGACAGAAACTTGGGAAAACTAGTGAGAGAGATTGGATGAATGAAATGAGCTCAAAATTGGTGTAGGTAAGTTGCTTAGGTATGGTCATGCGCTGGTAAATTTTCAGATCATTTGGGTAAGCCTAGCTAGTACTTATTTCACAAAGCTTCTCTCGAGGTAGAAACTTTGGAAATTTCCCGAGAAAGATTTACTGGGAAAATTGAGCTAAATATTATCATGTGGCAATGATTTGGGTATGGAAGAGTGCCCGAAAAGTTTGAGGGTAATAGGAGGGGTCTATATAACACTTGCTTTGCGACGTGCCAATTTGGCCATAAAATATAAATTGAACCTGGGCTCACATAGATGATTTGACTGAGCTGCAATTTGGAGGAGGGTGATAATTTGGGCATATGAAGGAACTGTATAAATTTCATGTCATTTAGAGATATAAAAAAGGTACTTCCTTCACAATGCTTATAAGTGGACAAAAACTTTGGAAATTTGCCAAGGAAGATTTGCTAGGCAAATGGAGCTGAATTTTGTCATGTGGTAATGATTTGGATAGGAAAGAGTGCCCAAAAATTCCGAGGGCAATCAAGAATATATAAATAGCACTTCCTTCATAAAGTGTTGTTGTGAACAGAATAGGAAAATGAATATTGTTGAATTAGTTTTGAACTAGGCAAGGAAGGATTTTTACATATTTGATGAAGATATGCCCCAAAGAATTTATGAGATTTTTTGGGAATTTTGGGAATGATAGAAATATAGGTTGCTTCACAACCTAGGGAAAAAACTGCCACAATGACATGACACATAGGCAAAACTCATGAGATGGCGCCTAGTCATCACAACCCACCACAATCTACAAGGCTATGACCATCTATATTGGTCATTAACAACTAGAAATAAGGCAGCGGACTAGCACTGTTTGCTTTGTGACCATTTCTTGTAAGGAAATTACGACCTTTCTGACCAAAATGGTCGCAATGGTTTAGGGTTTGAAGCCCCCTGAACAGCTTTTGACCAATTGGTCTAAAAGGTCATAAATTTATGACCAATTCTTCGAGGGTCACTGACAGAAGGTCATAAGTTGACATATTTCTTGTAGTGTTCGCCTTCGTCGGCGGCGGTGGAACTATCCGGAAGGAGAGTCCTTCCCTTCTTGGACCCTTCGCCCCCCTCCCCCCCCAGTTGGGACGGCCTTCCTTTTCTTGTCTCCCCCGCCTGGAGGGGGAGCATCTTCTTCTTCCTCCTCGTCTTCGGGGGAGGAGTGTGCCGCAGATTCATCGGACGATGAGTCCGATAACACCTGTCGCCGGGAACTCTTTCGGGTTCCCTTGGCCTTCTTGGTCTTCTCTGGCACCTTGTAAGGAGCCGGAGTCAGCATCTCCGTCAGGAGCGCGTTTGCTGGGCCTTCCGGCAAAGGAGCTGGACAGTCGATCTGTCTGGCCATTTCCTGCCAGTCCTGTCAAAGGAACGGGAGCTTAGATCCCGAATAGAGTCAAACTATGTAAAACGAGTATCTTGTAAGAGGTAAAATAGCTTACCGCGCTGGCTTGGCGCTTCGCGCAGAATCCGCGATCCTCGGTAGTAGGAGGAGGAACCTCGGCGCCCTTGAATAGCACCTTCCAGGCATCCTCGTGTGTTGTATCGAAGAGCCTGTTTAGAGTTTGGTGCTGCGCCGGGTCGAACTCCCACAAGTTGAAGGCCCGTTGTGGACACGGGAGGATCCGGCGGATGAGCATGACCTGGACTACGTTGACGAGTTTGAGCTTCTTGTTCACCATCTTTTGAATAGATGTTTGGAGTTCGGTCAGCTCTTCCGAACTACCCCAGGACAGGCCCTTCTCTTTCCAGGAGGTGAGCCGCGTGGGGATGCCAGATCGGAACTCGGGGGCCGCTGCCCATGCAGGGTCACGCGGCTCGGTGATGTAGAACCACCCCGATTGCCACCCCTTTATCGTTTCCACAAAGGAGCCCTCGAGCCATGTAACGTTGGGCATCTTGCCCACCATGGTGCCTCCGCACTCCGCCTGGCAGCCGCCCACTACCTTCGGCTTGACATTGAAGGTCTTCAGCCATAAGCCGAAGTGGGGCTTGATGTGTAGGAAGGCCTCGCACACGATGATAAACGCCGAGATGTTGAGGATGAAGTTCGGGGCCAGATCATGGAAATCTAGGCCGTAGTAGAACATGAGCCCCCAGAAAAATGCGTGGAGAGGGAATCCCAGTCCGCGGAGGAAATGGGTAAGGAACACTACCCTCTCATGGGGCCCGGGGGTGGGGATGAGCTGCCCCTCATCTGGGAGCCGGTGCGCGATGTCGTCGGGCAGGTATCCGGCTCTCCTCAGCTTCTTGATGTTTCCCTCCATGACGGAGGAGACCATCCACCTGCCTCCCTCTCCGGACATGGTTGGAGAAGGTTGAGGTGGGGAGTGCGGACTTGGGCGCTAGAGCTTGAGTGTGCGAAAACGGATGAGCAAAGGAGGAAGAAGGCGCGGATGAAAAGGTGAATCCTTATCCCTTTATATGGGCGGACGAAACTAAGCGTCCCCACTAGCCGGGTAAAACTCGCTTATCCCCCAAGCATCGTAATCGATGGCGTGGTTGGGTTACCCACGCCCATATTGATGAGAATCCCGTGATAAGGGGACACGATCTCTACTTCGAGAAGACGTGTCAAAAAACTGCCTCGCGTTATGTGTGGGGCTAGCTAAAGGAAACGGTTCGAATAATCACCGGGCCATGACATAATGTCGTGTTGCCAAAACAAGTCAGCAAATTGGATTTGTGGAAATATTATTCTCTCTACAGTGGTATGTGGAACTTATTTTGTAGGGTCGGACACTATCGTTATATTCAAATTCTTCCGTGGTATATTCGGAGGAGGAACCCGCCTTGCAAAGCCGAAGACAATACTGCGCGCCGGACTCATCGTCATTGAAAGCCTGGTTCAGGGGCTACTGTGGGAGTCCTGGATTAGGGGGTCTCCGGACAGCCGGACTATCTCCATTGGCCGGACTGTTAGACTATGAAGATACAAGATTGAAGACTTCGTCTCGTGTCCGGATGGGACTCTACTTGGCATGGAAGGCAAGCTACGCAATACGGATATGTGTATCTCCTCCTTTGTAACTGACCTTGTGTAACCCTAACCTCTCCGGTGTCTATATAAACCGGAGGGTTTTAGTCCGTAGGACACAACAACTACAACATACAATCATACCATAGGCTAGCTTCTAGGGTTTAGCCTCTCCGATCTCGTGGTAGATCTACTCTTGTACTACCCATATCATCAATATTAATCAAGCAGGACGTAGGGTTTTACCTCCATCAAGAGGGCCCGAACCAGGGTAAAACATTGTGTCCCCTGCCTCCTATTACCATCCGCCTTAGACACACAGTTCGGGACCCCCTACCCGAGATCCGCCGGTTTTGACACCGACAACGACCGACTTCCATCGGAAGAGTACTGTATGTGGAGAGGCTAAAAGCTGGGTCCACAGCAGCCGCAAGGAAGTGCTTTATTATTACGCGCAAAATAATTATTCCTCCACCTGACAGCGGGGACCCACCGGACGGGCCACCGTATTTCTCAAAAAAAATGATTCGCCCCCTAACTGCTGGGACGCACAAGCTACATCTTCGCACGCAAGGAAGTGCGTCCGAAAAAAATGATTCGCCCCCTGACTGCTGGGACCCACCAGGCCCCCGACTGCTGGGACCCACCAGCTACATCTTCGTACGCAAGGAAGTGCGTCCGGGCAAAAAAACGATTTGCTCCCTGACTGCTGGGACCGACCAGCTACATCTTCGCAGGCAAGGAAGTGCCTGACAGTCGGGACCCACCTGGTCGAAGCATATGTAGCGTTGTCATTCTGGTCGCGAACGTGTACGTACATACTGGTCGATGTAGAGGCGCGCACATGTCGTAGTAGAGGCACGCATGTAGAATGTACACGTACGTATAGCGTCCAGGGTGCAAGAAAGAAAATACGGCCACGTATGTGTGCATACGGGCGGGGTCTCAAACGCCTACTCGCGCATACGTACAGCCAGGGCTCGTGTACATGGCTGGGTCGGAACGGAGAAACAGCGTCGTCGTCGTGTTCATGGGGAGGCAACGGAATGCGTCGTGTTCATGGGGAGGCAACGGAATGCGTCGTGTTCATCGGGAGGGCTTGGACGGAACAGGCGATGGAAACGAGGCCTAGCGTATGATGTCTACTACACAACCTTTTTCTTGTAGACGTTGTTGGGCCTCCAAGTGCAGAGGTTTGTAGGACAGTAGCAAATTTCCCTCAAGTGGATGACCTAAGGTTTATCAATCCATAGGAGGCGTCGGATGAAGATGGTCTCTCTCGAGCAACCCTGCAACCAAATAACAAAGAGTCTCTTGTGTCCCCAACACACCCAATACAATGGTAAATTGTATAGGTGCACTAGTTCGGCGAAGAGATGGTGATACAAGTGGTATATGGATATAGA
The DNA here is from genome assembly GCF_056163025.1 of Triticum urartu. NCBI lineage: Eukaryota > Viridiplantae > Streptophyta > Magnoliopsida > Poales > Poaceae > Triticum > Triticum urartu. The sequence goes on from NC_141879.1 coordinate 177,074,487, forward strand.
TAAAGGTATTTGTAATCTGAAATAATAAAAATAGCAAGGTAACAAGTGATAAAAGTGAGCGTAAATGGTATTGCAATGTTAGGAAACAAGGCCTAGGGTTCATACTTTCACTAGTGTAAGTCCTCTCAACAATACTAACATAGTTGGATCATAAAACTATCCCTCAACATGTAACAAAGAGTCACTCCAAAGTCACTAATAGCGGAGAACGAATGAAGAGATTATGGTAGGGTACGAAACCACCTCAAAGTTATTCTTTCCAATTAATCCGTTGGGCTATTCCTATAAGTGTCACAAACAGCCCTAGAGTTCGTACTAGAATAACACCTTAAGACACAAATCAACCAAAACCCTAATGTCACCTAGATACTCCAATGTCACCTCAAGTATCCGTGGGTATGATTATACGATATGCATCACACAATCTCAGATTCATCTATTCAACCAACACATAGAACCTCAAAGAGTGCCCCAAAGTTCCTACCGGAGAATCACGACGAAAACGTGTGCCAACCCCTATGCATAGGTTCATGGGCGGAACCCACAAGTTGATCACCAAAACATACATCAAGTGTTCTCAAATCTTTAAAGAATCAATCCGATAAGATTACTTCAAAGGGGAAACTCAATTCATTACAAGAGAGAAGAGGGTGGAGGAGAAACATAAGATCCAACTATAATAGCAAAGCTCGCGATACATCAAGATTGTGCCAAATCAAGAACACGAGAGAGAGAGATCAAACACATAGCTACTGGTACATACCCTCAGCCCCGAGGGAGATCTACTCCCTCCTCGTCATGGAGAGCACCGGGATGATGAAGATGGCCACCGGGGAAGCACTGCCCCCTTCGACAGGGTGCCGAAACGGGTCTAGATTGGTTTTTGGTGGCTACGGAGGCTTCTGGCGGCGGAACTCCCGATATATCGTGCGTTCTGGAAGTTTTAGGGTATATGGAGTTATATAGGCAGAAGAAGCAGGTCAGGGGAGCCACGAGGGCCCCACGAGGAAGGGGGGCACGCCCCCTACCCTCGCGAGCTCCTCCTTCCTTCCTTTACATGGGGTCCAAGTCTATCCGGTGGCTTTCATTCCAAAAATAACTTCTCCAGTTGATTTCGTTCCGTTTCGACTCCGTTTGATATTCCTTTTATTCGAAACACCGAAATAGGCATAAAACAGCAAATCTGGGCTGGGCCTCCGGTTAATAGGTTAGTCCCAAAAATAATATAGAAGTGGAAAATAAAGCCCAATATTGCCCAAAACAGTAGATAATATAGCATGGAGCAATCAAAAATTATAGATACGTTGGAGTCGTATCAAGCATCCCCAAGCTTAATTCCTGCTCGTCCTCGAGTAGGTAAATGATAAAAAGATAATTTTTGATGTGGAATGCTAGTTGGCATAATTTCAATGTAATTCTTCTTACTTGTGATATGAATATTCAGATTCGAAAGATTCAAGACAAAAGTTCATATTGACATAAACATAATAATACTTCAAGCATACTAACTAAGCAATTATGTCTTCTCAAAATAACATGGCCAAAGAAAGCTATCCCTACAAAATCATATAGTCTGGCTATGCTCCATCTTCACCACACAAAATATTTAAATCATGCACAACCCCAATGACAAGCCAAGCAATTGTTTCATAATTTTGATGTTCTCAAACTTTTTCAATCTTCACGCAATACATGAGCGTGAGCCATGGACATAGCACTATAGGTGGAATAGAATGGTGGTTGTGGAGAAGACAAGAAGGGAGAGGATAGTCTCACATCAACTAGGCATATCAACGGGTTGTGGAGATGCCCATCAATAGATATCAATGTGAGTGAGTAGGGATTGCCATGCAACGGATGCACTAGAGCTATAAGTATATGAAAGCACAAAAAGAAACTAAGTGGGTGTGCATCCAACTCGCTTGCTCACGAAGACCTAGGGCATTTTGAGGAAGCCCATCATTGGAATATACAAGCCAAGTTCTATAATGAAATATTCCCACTAGTATATGAAAGTGACAACATGAGAGACTCTCTACTATGAAGATCATGGTGCTACTTTGAAGCACAAGTGTGGAAAAAGGATAGTAGCATTGTCCCTTTTATTTTTTTATTTTATTTTTTATTTGGCCTTTCTTTTTTTTATTTGGCCTTTATTTTTACTCTTTTGGCCTTTCTTTTTTTGGCATTTTTTGGGACAATGCTCTATTGAATGATGATCATCACACTTTTATTTTTCTTACAACTCAAGAATTACAACTCGATACTTAGAACAAGATATGACTCTATATGAATGCCTCCGGCGGTGTACCGGGATGTGCAATGACTCATGAGTGACATGTATGAAAGAATTATGAATGGTGGCTTTGCCACAAATATGATGTCAACTACATGATCATGCTAAGCAATATGACAATGATGGAGTGTGTCATGAATGGAACGGTGGAAAGTTGCATGGCAATATATCTCGGATTGGCTATGGAAATGCCATAATAGGTAGGTATGGTGGCTGTTTTGAGGGAGGTATATGGTGGGTTTATCGTACGGGCGAAAGTTGCGCGGTACTAGAGAGGCTAGCAATGGTGGATGGGTGAGAGTGCGTATAATCCATGGACTCAACATTAGTCATAAAGAACTCACATACTTATTGCAAAAATCTATTAGTTATCGAAACAAAGTATTACGCGCATGCTCCTAGGGGGATAGATTGGTAGGAAAAGACCATCGCTCGTCCCCGACCGCCACTCATAAGGAAGGCAATCAATAAATAAATCATGCTCCGACTTCATCACATAACGGTTCACCATACGTGCATGCTACGGGAATCACAAACTTCAACACAAGTATTTATCAAATTCATAACCACTCAACTAGCATGACTCTAATATCACCATCTCCATATCTCAAAACAATTATCAAGTATCAAACTTCTCATAGTATTCAACACACTCATAAGAGAATTTTATTATTCTTGAATACCTAGCATATTAGGATTTTAAGCAAATTACCATGCTATTTAGACTCTTAAAATAATATAAGTGAAGCATGAGAGATCAATAGTTTCTATAAAACAAATCCACCGCCGTGCTCCAAAAGGATATAAGTGAATCACTAGAGCAAATGACAAACTATTCCGAAAGATATAAGTGAAGATCAATGAGTAGTCGAATAATTATGCAACTATGTGAAGACTCTCTAACATTTAATAATTTCAGATCATGGTATTTTATTCAAACAGCAAGCAAAGCAAAATAAAATGACATTCTAAGAATGGCAAACATCATGTGAAGAAGCAAAAATTTAGGATCAACCGAAACTAACGGTAGTTGTTGAAGAAGAAAGGTGGGATGCCAACCGGGGCATCCCCAAGCTTAGATGCTTGAGACTTCTTGGAATATTATCTTGAGGTGCCTTGGGCATCCCCAAGCTTGAGCTCTTGTGTCTCCTTAATTCCTCTCATATCACGGTGTCCCTAAATCTCAAAAGCTTCATCCACACAAAACTCAGCAAGGACTCGTGAGATAAGTTAGTATAAACCATTGCAAAAACTTTATCATACTCTACTGTAGAAAATCAATAAAATTATTATTCAACATTGCATACTAAATTCCTCTGCATATTTAATAGTCCTATCCTCAAATAGAATCATTAAAGAAGCAAACATATGCAAACAATGCAAACATAACAGCAATCTTCCTAAACATGATAGTCTGTAAAGAATGCTGCAACATCCATACTTCCCTAGATACAAAAATTATGAAATAAAATTCCCACTGTAGTAAATTTATCAGATCTTAATATGGAAAAGTTTTCAATATTTTATCACATTCTGACTTTTCTAGGGAATTATTGCAACAGCGGTAAACTTTCTGTTTTCAAACAGCAACATGTATACTTGTAACATAGGCATAGTAAAGGCTATCAATGCCACTTTTATTGAAATAAAATATGCAAAACATTGTTCTAAATAACAGAAAGCAAATCCTAACAAAATAAATTGATGCTCCAAGCAAAACACATATCATGTGGTGAATAAAAATATAGCTCCAAGTAAAGTTACCGATGAACGAAGATGAAAGAGGGGATGCCTTTCGGGGCATCCCCAAGCTTAGGCTCTTGGATATCCTAGAATATTACCTTGGGGTGCCTCGGGAATCCCCAAGCTTAGGCTCTTACCACTCCTTATTCCATAGTCCATCGAATCCTTACCCAAAACTTGAAAACTTCACAACACAAAACTTAACAGAAAACTCGTAAGCTCCGTTAGTATAAGAAAATAAATCACCACTTCAAGGTACTGTAATGAACTCATTCTTTATTTATATTGGTGTTAAACCTACTGTATTCCAACTTCTCTATGGTTTATAAACTATTTTACTAGCCATAGATTCATCAAAATAAGTAAACAACACAATGAAAACAGAATCTGTCAAAAACAGAATAGTCTGTAGTAATCTGGATCAAACGTATACTTCTGGAACTCATAAAATTCTCAAATAAATTGCTGGACCTAAGTAATTTATCTATTAATCATCTACAAAAAGAATTAACTAAATAGCTGTAATGCCCTCGATGCGGCTATATCTCCTACGTGTCGAAGCACGACTTAGAGGCATAACCGCATTGAAAACAATGTCGCAAGTAAGGTAATCTTCACAACAACCCATGTAAATAGATAATAGGGGAAAAGGTACATAGTTGGCTTACACTCGCCACGTCACACAAATACATGAATAACATTACAATCATCCAATACACTCATGGTCTGACTATGGTACCAAAATAAAAGATCAACCCCAACATGCGACACGGACCCCGATCGCCCCAACTGGGCACCACTACTGATCATCTGGGAAGGACACATAGTAACGACGAGAGTCTTCATCGAACTCCCACTTGAGCTCACGCGCATCGTCTGGAACGATATCATTGGTCCCTGCATCTGGTTTTGGAAGTAATCTATGAGTCACGGGGACTTAGCAATCTCGTACCCTCGCGATCAAGACTATTTAAGCTTATAGGTAAGGCAAGGTAATATGTGGAGCTGTAGCAAGCGACTAGCATATATGGTGGCTATCCTGTTCGCAAAAGAGAGCGAGAAGAGAAGGCAAAGCATGAACGAAGAACTATGATCAAGAAGTGATCCTAGAACAACCTACGTCAAGCATTACTCCAACACCGTGTTCACTTCCCGGACTCCGCCGAGAAGAGACCATCATGGTTACACACGTAGTTGATTCATTTTAATTAAGTTAAGTTTCATGTTATCTACAACCGGACATTAACAAATTTCCATCTGCCCATAACCGCGGGCACGGCTTTCGAAAGTTCAAATCCCTGCAGGGGTGTCCCAACTTAGCCCATCACAAGCTCTCACGGTCAACGAAGGATATTCCTTCTAGCGGGAAGACCCGATCAGGCTCGGAATCCCGGTTACAAGACATCCTCGACAATGGTAAAACTAAACCAGCAACACCGCCCGAATGTGCCGACAAATCCCGATAGGAGCTGCACATATCTCGTTCTCAGGGCACACCAGATTGTCCAAGGTTCCGGTAGGCCAGCCCAGAGTTGCCCCTGGTGGCCACCGGCAGCTGACAGGTTGGACCAACACTCAGAGGAGCACTGGCCCGGGGGTTTAAATAAAGATGACCCTTGAGTCCGCGGAACCCAAGGGAAAAAGAGGCTAGGTGGTGAATGGTAAAACCAAAGTTGGGAATTGCTGGAAGAGTTTTATTCAAGGCAAACTGTCAAGGGGTTCCCATTATAACCCAACCGCGTAAGGAACGCAAAATCCGGGAACATAACACCGATATGACGGAAACTAGAGCGACAAGAGTGGAACAAAACACTAGGCAAAAGGCCGAGCCTTCCACCCTTTACCAAGTATATAGGTGCATTAAGATAAACAAGATAATATGGTGATATCCCAACAAAAAACAATGTTCCAACAAGGAACGATCTCCAATCTTCACCTGCAACTAGCAACGCTATAAGAGGGGCTGAGCAAAGCGGTAACATAGCCAATCAACGATTTGCTAGGACATGGTGGGTTAGAGGTTGACATGGCAATTTGGGAGGCATGAAAGCAAGTGGTAGGTATCATAGCATAGGCATAGCAAAAGAGCGAGCATCTAGCAAGCAAAGATAGAAGTGATTTTGAGGGTATGATCATCTTGCCTGGAAAGTTGTCAGAGTTGACTTGATCCTCGTAAGCAAACTCAACGGGCTCCTCGTTAGCGAACTCGTCTCCCGGCTCTACCCAAACAAGACAAACAAGCAAAAGGAACACAATCAACCACGTGCAATGCTCAAGCAACATGATGCGAACATGGTATGCTATGCGGGATGCGATATGTGATGCATATGCAAGATTTGACAAGGAATGATTGAACCTGGCCTCAACTTGGAAATCCAAGAGTGCCACTGGAAAGGTGAGGTGATTTCGGTTGAAATCGATATAAAGAACACAGGAATCGGATGCACGGTTTGGAATTGGCAAGCAAAACAAATATGGCACCGGTCTGCGATAATCAGCAAGTAGCCATCTAAAAGCATCAAGATAATTATGCTACAACACTCAAACATGACAACAAAATACATGGCAGGGATGCACTCATGATGCTTCACAAAAGATGAACACTGAGCTACGGCTAATTCATCCATTAAGAGGTTCAAACAAGCATGGCAAAAGTGCAAATGATAACAGGTTTCAGACTTGGTGAAATTAACACAAGTCTGGAATTTAACATCAGGTAGCACATTTTGGAGCATGAAAACTATATGCTACAGGAACTTAACATGGCAAAGCAAGGCACGACATGAAGCTACTCAAAGAACTTAATAAAAGTCCCTTAGTGACCTTGAGCCAAAAGGGATCAGAAAATACAATTGCAAGCATGTGAACATGGCAAAAACATAATCAGATTACAGACTTAGTGAAAAACTGGAGCATGCAAACATAATCACGAGCTCGATGCACTCACTACAGAGCATGGCATGATAAACTAAGCATACACCCATAAATAATACATGGCATAGAAACTAGGCATGGAAAGAACAACAACATAGCACGCATGGACCAATAGCAACATCCTCGGCAAAATCGCTAACAAGTCAACAATCTGCCAGGATTCACGAAATAGCAAAAGTAGAGCTCGATTGACTCAAGCTAGGGTGCTCCATGAATGCAAACTAAGACATGGATGGATAGAGCACCATAATGTTAACAAATCATCCTTACTGACCATCCTCAAAAGAGGCACGAATCATTAGGAAACAACATGAACATATGGCATAATGACAAAATCAGGACAAGGACTTAGAGAGAAATTCTGAGTCCCTGAAATCAGCATTACCGATTGCACTACTTTGCAAGCTTGTGCTAGTCACCACACATATCACAAAAATACATGGTAAGCACCTCTGTAAAGATGGCATGGCATATAACAAAACTCATGTAGAGCTTAGGAGCATATCATGCACACATTAATCATGGCAAAAATGACAAATATCTATTTGAAGAAACAGATCTGGCAATTTTATCACATATCCCTCTTCCAACAGCATTTCGGGCATCAAGATGAGCTCAAATTAAAATGATGCAATGAGATGAAATGATGTACTCTTTGAGACGAACATTTTGATATGCCACACGCACAAATCGGAGCAACAGATGCGGAGATACAACATGCGGAAAAATGCAAATTAGCTAGGGTTTCGGGGAAGAAGTAAACCCTCGTCCAAATCTGGATCTGGGGTACTGTAGCGGCGCGCTTCCCGAGGCGGTGGCGATCTCGCCGGACTTGACGGAGGCGACGGAGGCCGGCGGATCCGGGCGGGGAGGAGGGCAGAGGGTGGCCGGAGAGGGTCGGACGGTGAGGTACGAGGCGGCGGCGAGCGACCTCCGCGGCGATGCAAGCGCCAGCGGGCGGCGGGCGAACGCCGGCGGGGAGGCGGACGGGCGGAGGCCGAGTGGAGAGGCGGGCGGCGGTAGGCGGCGGGGTGCGGGCCCGGTCGAACGGCGGGGAGGGCCGGCCGCGGTCTTCCACGGGCCGCGGCCGCGGCGGGCGTCGGGGTGCCACTTGGCACGCGCGGGTTGGCGCGGAGGCGGCGGCGGACGCGTCCGGTCCGCTCCGGACGTGTCCGGCGGCGTGGGGAGCGGAAATTTAGGGTTTGGGGAAGAAGAGACCCGGGATTTGGAATGAGGGGTCTATATATAGGCGTAGACGGAGCTAGGAAGCTCCAAATGGAGTGCGATTTTCGGCCACGCGATCGTGATCGAACGCTCTAGATGATGGAGAAGGTTTAGGTGGGTTTTGGGTCAAATTGGAAGGGTGTTGGGCTGCAACACAAACGAGGCCTTCTCGGTCCCTCGTTAACCATTGGAGTATCAAACGAAGTCCAAATGGCACGAAACTTGACAGGCGGTCTACCGGTAGTAAACCAAGGCCGCATGACAAGTCTCAGTACAATCCGGAAATGTTTAACCCCCACACACGAAAAGAGGTAGAAAGGGGCACCGGAGGAGATAGGAGCGCCGGAATGCAAAACGGACAACGGGGAAAATGCTTGGATGCATGAGACGAACACGTATGCAAATGCAATGCACCTAATGACATGATATGAGATGCATGAAAAAGGCAACAACACACGAAGACAAAAACCCGAACCCGAGGAAATAAAATAACTTAGCGCTGGAAACGACAAGAGTTGGGATGCATATAAGGTAAATTACATCCGGGGTGTTACAACACTCCACCACTATGAAAGGATCTCGTCCCGAGATCTAGGACTAGAAAAACGCCGGGTACTCAGAACGGAGGTGATCCTCGCGTTCCCAGGTGGCTTCACGGTCGGAATGGTGTGACCACTTGACCTTGAGGAATTTGATTGACTTATTGTGAGTCTTGCGTTCAGCTTCTTCAAGAATAGCAACGGGGTGCTCACGATAAGAGAGGTCTTCTTGGAGATCAATGTCTTAGAAGTTGATGGTGCGGTCAGGGGTCTCGAAGCACTTGGGGAGCTGAGAGACATGGAACACGTCATGCACGTTTGCAAAGTTTGAAGGAAGCTCAAGTTGATAGGCGAGATCGCCTCTCTTGCTGACGATCTTGAAAGGACCCACGTATCTAGGGGCAAGCTTCCCTTTGATACCGAAGCGACGAGTACCTTTCGTTGGAGAGACACGGAGGTAAACATGGTCTCCGATCTCGAAAGCCAAATCACGATGCTTACTATCATAGTAGCTCTTCTGGCGCGATTGCGCTGCTTTGAGGTTATCGCAAATGACTTTGCACATTTCCTCTGCCTCTGTGATCAAGTCATTTCCGAGAAGTTGACGTTCACCGGTCTCTGACCAGTTAAGAGGAGTACGGCACTTCCTGCCATAAAGAATTTCGAATAGGGCCTTGCCCGAACTCGCTTGAAAGCTGTTGTTGTAGGAGAACTCAGCATATGGAAGACAATCTTCCCACTTCATGCCAAAAGAGATAACGCAAGCCCTGAGCATATCTTCGAGAATCTAATTGACACGCTCGACTTGACCGCTAGTTTGAGGATGAAAAGCTGTGCTGAAACGGATGTTGGTGCCCATGGCCTTCTGAAAAGAATCCCAAAACTTGGAGGTAAAGATGCTGCCACGGTCTAATGAGATCAACTGTGGAATGTCGTGCAGAGAGACAATCCGAGAGGTATAAAGCTCCGCCAATTGAGCTGCAGTGATATACTCTTTGATAGGCAGGAAATGAGCCACTTTAGTGAGTTTATCGATGACAACGAATATATCATCATTGCCACGCTTGGACTTTGGAAATCCCGTCACAAAGTCCATCTCAATGTGGTCAAACTTCCATTCTGGAATGGCAAGAGGTTGGAGGAGACCAGCTGGTCGTTGGTGTTCTGCCTTTACTCTTCTGCAGACATCACATTCATTCACGAACTGAGCAATCTCGCGCTTCATTCGAGTCCACCAATATGCCTGCTTGAGGTCCTGGTACATCTTCGTACTCCCAGGGTGGATAGAGAGGAGTGAATTGTGAGCCTCATTCATAATGACTTTACGAAGGTCACCTTTAGGCACAACAATGCGATCCGCAAAGAAGAGAGTATCCTTGTCATCAAGGCGATAGCACTTGTACTTGGGTTGACTCTTGGCAATCCCAATCTTCACCTTCTTCACCATAGCATCAAGAAGTAGAGCCTCGTGAATCTGATCTTCCAAAGTAGGAGAGACTTGAAGGTTGGCGAGGAAACCTTGAGGAACAACTTGCAAATTGAGTTTGCGGAAAGCTTCGCAAAGCTCGGGTTGGTAAGGCTTGAGAATCAGACTGTTGCAGTAAGCCTTCCTGCTCAATGCGTCAGCAATCACATTGGCCTTTCCTGGAGTATATTCGATGCTCGGATTATACTCTTGAATCATTTCGACCCAACGAGTCTGCCTGAGGTTGAGATTAGGCTAAGTGAAGATGTACTTGAGACTCTTGTGGTCAGTGAAGATGTCCACTTTTCTTCCCAATAAGAGATGTCTCCAAGTCAAAAGAGCATGCACAACTGCCGCCAACTCGAGGTCATGAGTGGGGTAGTTCTTCTCGTTGGGCTTCAACTGGCGAGAGGTATAAGCCACAACTTTCTTCTCTTGCATCAACACTGCACCAAGATCTTGGAGAGAGGCATCACAGAAGACCTCGAACGGTTTGGATTCATCAGGAGGAGTCAGAACTGGAGCAGTGACTAATTTCTCTTTCAAAGTGTTGAAAGCGATGTCACATTCAGGAGACCAAACGTACATCACGTGCTTCTGGAGAAGGTTGGAAAGAGGCTTAGCGGTCTTTGAAAAGTTCTCAACGAACCTTCGACAGTAGCTCGCGGGACCAAGGAAGCTGCGGAGTTGCTTCACGTTCTGAGGTGGTTCCCAATTCACAATTGCAGACACCTTCTCAGGATTCACCGCTATACCCTTGGCAGAGATGATATGACCAAGATAGAGAACCTCATCGAGCCAGAACTCGCACTTTGAGAACTTGGCATAGAACTGATGTTCTCTGAGTTTATCGAGCACCAAACGCAAGTGCTTGGCATGATCTTCCTTGTTCTTCGAAAAGACCAGAATGTCATCGAGGTAGACCAAGACGAAGTCATTTGTGTAGGCGTTGAAGATGAAGTTCATCATGCGAGAGAAAGTCGGAGGAGCGTTGACGAGGCCAAAAGACATGACAGTGTATTCATATGAACCATAGCTTGTTCTGAAAGCCGTCTTGGGAATATCTTGCTCACGGATTCGAATCTGGTGATAGCCCATACGGAGATCAAGCTTGGAGAATACTTGAGCACCTTTGAGTTGTTCGAACAGCTCATTGATGTTGGGAAGTGGGTACTTGTTCTTTATAGTCTTCTTGTTCAGTGGATGGTAGTCAACACAAAGTCGGTCCGTTCCATCCTTCTTCTTCACAAAAAGAACTACACAACCCCACGGAGAAGAACTAGGTCGGATGAGACCCATTCGCTCTTGAATATCGAGTTGCTTCTTCAACTCCTTCAACTCTTCAGGTCCAAGCTTGTAAGGACGTTTGCAAACAGGTTCCGTGCCAGGCTCAAGATCGATGATGAATTCAACTGGCCGGTGCGGAGGCATTCCTGGAAGCTCTTCTGGAAAGACGTCTTGATATTCGCAAATGACTGGAATTTGAGAGATGGCATCCAGTTCACCCTTCTCATTGAGAGAAAACAGATGGATGGTATCATCACGAGCGGCAAAGACAATTACATCCTCACACGAATGAGTCAATTGAATCTGCCTGGCAACACAATCAAGCTGAGCCTTGTGCTTAGAAAGCCAATCCATTCCAAGAATAAGATCAATATCCGAGTCACCAAGAACCGTAGGAGAAGACGGAAACTTGTAGTCACCCAAAGTGATAGTAACATCCGTAACAATGGAGTTAGCATTCATGCGCCTACTGGGAGAGACAACAGCCATCGGTCTAGGCAAAACTTGCAAAGCCAACTCATGCTTAGATGCAAAAGGTCTTGAGATGAAACAATGTGATGCACCAGTGTCAAAAAGAACTTTAGCTGGAAAATCGTTAACAGGAAGGTTATCCATGATGACATCTGATGAATCCTTTGCCTGGGCTGCATTCATCAAGTTGACCTTGGCATGCTTGGGGTTATGCTTGACCACAAATGTACTTGCTGATCTCACAGGAGGAGGAGGAGGGAGACGCCTCTGATTGAAGCATTTGTTGGCATAGTGACCCTTCTGTTGGCACTTGTTGCACGTGACCTCTGAAAGCGGACGGTGATACGGAGCACTCGATCTTGGAGCTTGAGACGAAGTCTTGTTCTGAAAGCCAGGGTTGGGTGGGTGGGAAGATCCACTACCACCTTTGCTCTTCTGCTGATAAGGCTGACGGAACGGAGGAGGAGGAGGAAGCCAATACTTCTGCTGCTTAGCCACTTGAGTTGAGGAAGAAGGAGTAGCATCTCCGACTCGTTTCTTGGAAGCATCGCACTTCAGTTGAGCAGTCTCTTGCTTCATTGCCATGTTGTAAAACTCATCGTACCTCTTGGGCTCAAAGAGAACGAGAGCTAGCTGGATTTCTTCTCTGAGACCACCCCTGAACTGGTATATCATGCTCTTCTCGTCAGGGACGTCCTGCTTAGCAAAACGGGCGAGCTTATGAAACATCTTGTTGTACTCGTAGACAGACATAGAGCCTTGCTTCAGGTTGCGGAATTCCTCACGCTTGCTTTCAACCACGCTCTGAGGAATATGATGAGCTTTGAAGTCTTGACGGAATTCATCCCAGGTAATCACACGGCCTCCTCTGGAATCTTTGTACTGCTGAAACCATTCTGCAGCTTGGTCTTTGAGTTGGAAGGAGGCGAACTTGACAAAGTCCTCAGGCCTGACGTTATTGCACTCGAAATGCTTGCATATGTCCACGAGCCAATCATCAGCGTCTGTTGCCTCAACACAATTGCTGAAGGTCTTTGGCTGGTTAGCAAGGAACTGGTTGAGTGTAGCAAAGTGATTCTGATTGTTGCCTTGGCCCTGGTTCCCTTGATTGCGCTCTTGAAGAAGTTGCATGATCAGCTGCGTGTTTGCATTGGTAGCGGCCATCACAGCTTGCCATGCCTCCGGAGGTGGAGGTGGTGGTGGCGGATCAGGATTGGGAGTCGTGCGCATTGGAGGAGCCATCCTGAAGAGGTTGACATCCATTAGCACATTGACACACAAATATCGAAGCTGAATCAAACAGGTTGAAATTGCAACATATAGTCTTCACATCCGAACAAAATGAACGAATGCATTCCAATTGAAATGGTCACATATCCCTAAATTGAGAGGCCACTTAGAATGGAGGTAGAAGAAAAACAACAAGGTACGGAACAAGAGCGAATACTCGGTGAGGATCAGCCAATCTGAAACCAAATATCCGCGGAAGAAGAACTAGAGCTACAAGAATTCCCACCTATGAAACTCCCGAACCTTTTCGGTTATGCAATCAGGTGTTGGGGATACAGGGGAAGCATAATATCTCACCCAAATCTAGCAAATCCTACATCCAGCTATATCCATCCTTCAACACATAACCGAGAAAAACTTCAGAAATCATTTACCTCAACCTTCGAAAAGCATCCGTTATACAAGTTATGGCAATACTCCCGAACTCCCGCCCCGGTACTGGGTGGTGTCGAGGTTATCTCACCAACAACTGCATAAAAGAGATTTTCGATGTCGGCGAAACTAAACTCAGGTATTCCAGAACTGCAACAATAAAATTGTGACGACAACACCTCGGAGCTGAACTCCCCGGGACACTGCCACAACCCCTAAATGACAGGAGGCACCAAGAACAATGTTCTCGTCACAAATCGATCGGAACGGTTCCAAGATACCCGCGTGATCCTAATTTTTTTTTGTGAAATTTGAGAAGTGAAGAGTGAAAACTCTACGTCAGGATGCCTTACCAGAGCGATGAAGGGACTGGGGAGTAAAAAGAATTCCTAAAATCTCCGATATATATAATCCTAAATGACTCAAAACATTTTTCTAGACTCAAAAACGCCAGGTAATCGATCAAGCAGGGGGGCTCCTAAGGTTGGGGAAGGCTCTGATTACCAACTTGTAACGCCCTCGATGCGGCTATATCTCCTACGTGTCGAAGCACGACTTAGAGGCATAACCGCATTGAAAGCAATGTCGCAAGTAAGGTAATCTTCACAACAACCCATGTAAATAGATAATAGGGGAAAAGGTACATAGTTGGCTTACCCTCGCCACGTCACACAAATACATGAATAACATTACAATCATCCAATACACTCATGGTCCGACTACGGTACCAAAATAAAAGATCAACCCCAACATGCGACATGGACCCCGATCGCCCCAACTGGGCACCACTACTGATCATCTAGGAAGGACACATAGTAACGACGAGAGTCTTCATCGAACTCCCACTTGAGCTCACGCGCATCGTCTGGAACGGTATCATCGGTCCCTGCATCTGGTTTTGGAAGTAATCTGTGAGTCACGGGGCTCAGCAATCTCGCACCCTCGCGATCAAGACTATTTAAGCTTATAGGTAAGGCAAGGTAATATGTGGAGCTGCAGCAAGCGACTAGCATATATGGTGGCTATCCTGTTCGCAAAAGAGAGCGAGAAGAGAAGGCAAAGCACGAACGAAGAACTATGATCAAGAAGTGATCCTAGAACAACCTACGTCAAGCATTACTCCAACACCGTGTTCACTTCCCGGACTCCGCCGAGAAGAGACCATCACGGTTACACACGCAGTTGATTCATTTTAATTAAGTTAAGTTTCATGTTATCTACAACCGGACATTAACAAATTCCCATCTGCCCATAACCGCGGGCACGGCTTTCGAAAGTTCAAATCCCTGCAGGGGTGTCCCAACTTAGCCTATCACAAGCTCTCACAGTCAACGAAGGATATTCCTTCTAGCGGGAAGACCCGATCAGGCTCGGAATCCCGGTTACAAGACATCCTCGACAATGGTAAAACTAAACCAGCAACACCGCCCGAATGTGCCGACAAATCCCGATAGGAGCTGCACATATCTCGTTCTCAGGGCACACCAGATTGTCCAAGGTTCCGGTAGGCCAGCCCAGAGTTGCCCCTGGTGGCCACCGGCAGCTGACAGGTTGGACCAACACTCAGAGGAGCACTAGCCCGGGGGTTTAAATAAAGATGACTCTTGAGTCCGCGGAACCCAAGGGAAAAAGAGGCTAGGTGGTGAATGGTAAAACCAAAGTTGGGAATTGCTGGAAGAGTTTTATTCAAGGCGAACTGTCAAGGGGTTCCCATTATAACCCAACCGCGTAAGGAACGCAAAATCCGGGAACATAACACCGATATGAAGGAAACTAGGGCGGCAAGAGTGGAACAAAACACTAGGCAAAAGGCCGAGCCTTCCATCCTTTACCAAGTATATAGGTGCATTAAGATAAACAAGATAATATGGTGATATCCCAACAAAAAACAATGTTCCAACAAGGAACGATCTCCAATCTTCACCTGCAACTAGCAACGCTATAAGAGGGGCTGAGCAAAGCGGTAACATAGCCAATCAACGATTTGCTAGGACATGGTGGGTTAGAGGTTGACATGGCAATTTGGGAGGCATGAAAGCAAGTGGTAGGTATCGTAGCATAGGCATAGCAAAAGAGCGAGCATCTAGCAAGCAAAGATAGAAGTGATTTCGAGGTTATGATCATCTTGCCTGGAAAGTTGTCAGAGTTGACTTGATCCTCGTAAGCAAATTCAACGGGCTCCTCGTTAGCAACTCGCCTGCCGGCTCTATCCAAACAAGACAAACAAGCAAAAGGAACACAATCAACCACGTGCAATGCTCAAGCAACATGATGCGAAAATGGTATGCTATGCGGGATGCGATATGTGATGCATATGCAAGATTTGACAAGGAATGATTGAACCTGGCCTCAACTTGGAAATCCAAGAGTTCCACTGGAAAGGTGAGGTAATTTCGGTTGAAATCGATATAAAGAACACCGGAATCGGATGCACGGTTTGGAATTGGCAAGCAAAACAAATATGGCACAGGTCTGCGATAATCAGCAAGTAGCCATCTAAAAGCATCAAGATAATTATACTACAGCACTCAAAAATGACAAAACAATACATGGAAGGCATCCACTCATGATGATTGACAAAAGATGAACACTGATCTACGGCTAATTCATCTATTAACAGGTCCAAACAAGCATGGCAAAAGTGTAAATGATAACAGGTTTCAGACTTAGTGAATTAACACAAGTCTGGAATTTAACATTAGGTAGCACACTTTGGAGCATGAAAACTATATGCTACAGGAAATTAACATGGCAACGCAAGGCATTAAATGAAGCTACTCAAAGATCTTAACAAAAGTCCCTTAGTGACCTTGAGCCAAAAGGGATCATAAAATACAATTGCAAGCATGTGAACATGGCAAAAACATAATCAGATTACAGACTTAGTGAAAAACTGGAGCATGTAAATCGGTTAGCGAGTAGGCAAGTTCACGAGCTCGATGCACTCACTAAAGAGCATGTCATGACAAACTAAGCATACACGCATCAAAAATATATGGCATATAAACTAGACATGGCAAGAACAACAACATAGCATGCACGGATCAATAGCAACATCCTCAGCAAAATCGCTAACAAGTCAACAATCTGCCAGGATTCACGAAATAGCAAAAGTAGATCTCGATTGACTCAAGCTAGGGTGCTCCATAAATGCAAACGAAGACATGGATGGATAGAACACCACAATGTTAACAAATCATCCTTACTGATCATCCTCAAAAGAGGCACGGATCACTAGGAAACAACATGAACATATGGCATAATGACAAAATCAGGACAAGGACTTAGAGAGAAATTCTAAGTCCCTGAAATCAGCATTACCAATTGCACTACTTTGCAAGCTTGTGCTAGTCACCACACATATCAAAAATACATGGTAAGCACCTCTGTAAAGATGGCATGGCATATGACAAAACTCATGTAGAGCTCAGGACAATATCATGCACACATTAATCATGGCAAAAATGACAAATATCTATTTGACAAAACAGATCTAGCAATTTTATCATATAGCCCTCTTCCAACAGCATTTCGGGCATCAAGATGAGCTCAAATGAAAATTATGCAATGAGATGAAATGATGTACTCTTTGAGACGAACATTTTGATATGCTACACGCACAAATCGGAGCTACGGGTGCGGACATACGACATGCGGAAAAATGCAAATTAGCTAGGGTTTTCGGGGAAGAAGTCAACCCTCGTCCAGATCTGGATCTGGGGTACTGTAGCGGCGCGCTTCCCGAGGCGGCGGCGATCTTGCCGGACTTGACGGAGGCGACGGCGGCCGGCGGATCCGGGCGAGGAGGAGGGCGGAGGGCGGCCGGAGAGGGCCGGACGGCGAGGTATGAGGCGGCGGCGAGCGACCTCCGCGGCGAGGCGGGCGCTGGCGGGCGGCGGGCGAATGCCGGCGGGGAGGCGGACGAGCGGCGGCCGAGTGGAGAGGTGGGAGGCGGTAGGCGGCGGGGCGCGGGCCCGGTCGGACGGCGGGGAGGGCCGGCCGCGGGCGTCCACGGGCCGCGGCGGCGGCGGGCGCCGGGGTGCCACTTGGCACGCGCTGGTTGGTGCGGAGGCGGCAGCGTACGCGTCCGGTCCGCTTCGGACGTGTCCAGCGGCGTGGGGAGCGGAAATTTAGGGTTTGGGGAAGAAGAGACCCGGGATTTGGAATGAGGGGTCTATATATAGGCGTAGAGGGAGCTAGGAAGCTCCAAATGAAGTGCGGTTTTCGGCCACGCGATCCTAATCGAACACTCTAGATGATGGAGAGGGTTTAGGTGGGTTTTGGGCCAAATTGGAAGGGTGTTGGGCTGCAACACAAACGAGGCCTTCTCGGTCCCTCGGTTAACCGTTGGAGTATCAAACGAAGTCCAAATGGCACGAAACTTGACAGGCGGTCTACCGGTAGTAAACCAAGGCCGCATGACAAGTCTCGGTCCAATCCGGAAATGTTTAACCCCCACACACGAAAAGAGATAGAAAGGGGCACCGGAGGATATAGGAGCGCCGGAATGCAAAACGGACAACGGGGAAAATGCTTGGATGCATGAGACAAACACGTATGCAAATGCAATGCACCTGATGACATGATATGAGATGCATGGAAAAGGAAACAACACACGAAGAAAAAAAACCCGAACCCGAGGAAATAAAATAACTTAGCGCAGGAAACGACAAGAGTTGGGATACATATAAGGTAAATTACATCCGGGGTGTTACAATAGCACTCTCCAAATAAAAATGGCAGCAATTCTCATGAGCGCTAAAGTTTCTGTTTTTTACAGCATGATCAACAAGACTTTCCCCAAGTCTTCCCAACGGTTCTACTTGGCACAAACACTAATTAAAAGCATAAAAACTCAATCATAACAGAGGCTAGATAAATTATTTATTACTAAACAGGAACAAAAAGCAAGTAACAAAAATAAAGTTGGGTTGCCTCCCAACAAGCGCTATCGTTTAACGCCCCTAGCTAGGCATGATGATTTCAATGATGCTCACATAAAAGATAAGAATTGAAACATAAAGAGAGCATCATGAAGAATATGACTAGCACATTTAAGTCTAACCCTCTTCCTATGCATAGGGATTTTGTGAGCAAACAACTTATGGGAACAAGAATCAACTTGCATAGGAAGGTAAAACAGGCATAACTTCAAAACTTTAAGCACATAGAGAGGAAACTTGATATTGCTGCAATTCCTACAAGCATATGTTCCTCCCTCATAATAATTTTCAGTAGCATCATTAATGAATTCAGCAATATAACCAGCACCTAAAGCATTCCTTTCATGATCTACAAGCATAGAAAATTTACTACTCTCCACACAAGCAAAATTCTTCTCATGAATAATAGTGGGAGAAAACTCAACAAAATAACTATCATCTGATTGAAAATTAAGATCAAGATGACAAGTTTCATGGTTATCATTATTCTTTAAAGCATAGGTGTCATCACAATAATCATCATAGATAGGAGGCCTGCTTTCAGCATAATAAATTCGCTCATCAAAACTTGGGGGACAAAAAATATCATCTTCATCAAACATAGCTTCCCCAAGCTTGTGGCTTTGCATATCATTAGCATCATGGATATTCAAGGAATTCATACTAACAACAACATTTTATAGATTTCTTCTTCTAGAATTTGAGCACAATTATCCTTTGCATCATACTCACGAAATATATTAAAAAGGTGAAGCGTATGAGACAAACTCAATTCCATTTTTTATAGTTTTCTTTTATAAACTAAACTAGTGATAAAACAAGAAACTAAAAGACTCGATTGCAAGATCTAAAGATATACCTTCAAGCACTCACCTCCTCGGCAACGGCGCCAGAAAAGAGCTTGATGTCAACTACACAACCTTCTTCTTGTAGACGTTGTTGGGCCTCCAAGTGCAGAGGTTTGTAGGACAGTAGCAAATTTCCCTCAAGTGGATGACCTAAGGTTTATCAATCCGTAGGAGGCGTAGGATGAAGATGGTCTTTCTCGAGCAACCCTGCAACCAAATAACAAAGAGTCTCTTGTGTCCCCAACACACCCAATACAATGGTAAATTGTATAGGTGCAGTAGTTCGGCGAAGAGATGGTGATACAAGTGGTATATGGATAGTAGATAAAGGTATTTGTAATCTGAAATAATAAAAAAAGCAAGGAAACAAGTGATAAAAGTGAACGCAAACGGTATTGCAATGCTAGGAAACAAGGCCTAGGGTTCATACTTTCACTAGTGTAAGTCCTCTCAACAATACTAACATAGTTGGACCATAAAACTATCCCTCAACATGCAACAAAGACTAACTCCAAAGTCACTGATAGTGGAGAACAAATGAAGAGATTATGGTAGGGTACGAAACCACCTCAAAGTTATTCTTTCCAATCAATCTGTTGGGATATTCCTACAAGTGTCACAAACAGCCCTAGAGTTCGTACTAGAATAACACCTTAAGACACAAATCAACCAAAACCCTAATGTCACCTAGATACTCCAATGTCACCTCAAGTATCTGTGGGTATGATTATACGATATGCATCACACAATCTCAGATTCATCTATTCAACCAACACATAGAACCTCAAAGAGTGCCCCAAAGTTCCTACCGGAGAATCACGACGAAAACGTGTGCCAACCCCTATGCATAGGTTCATGGGCGGAACCCGCAAGTTGATCACCAAAACATACATCAAGTGTTCTCAAATCTTTAAAGACTCAATCCGATAAGATTACTTCAAAGGGGAAACTCAATTCATTACAAGAGAGAAGAGGGGGGAGGAGAAATATAAGATCCAACTATAATAGCAAAGCTCGCGATACATCAAGATCGTGCCAAATCAAGAACACGAGAGAGAGATCAAACACATAGCTACTGGTACATACCCTCAGCCCCGAGGGAGAACTACTCCCTCCTCGTCATGGAGAGCACCGGGATGATGAAGATGGCCACCGGGGAAGGATTGCCCCCTCCGGCAGGGTGCCGAAACGGGTCTAGATTGATTTTTGGTGGTTACGGAGGCTTCTGGCGGTGGAACTCCCGATCTATCGTGTGTTCTGGAAGTTTTAGGGTATATGGAGTTATATAGGCAGAAGATGCAGGTCAGGGGAGCCACGAGGGCCCCACGAGGAAGGGGGGCGCGCCCCCTACCCTCGTGAGCTCCTCCTTCCTTCCTTGACATGGGGTTCAATCTTCACGCAATACATGAGCGTGAGCCATGGACATAGCACTATAGGTGGAATAGAATGGTGGTTGTGGAGAAGACAAGAAGGGAGAGGATAGTCTCACATCAACTAGGCGTATCAACGGGCTATGGAGATGCCCATCAATAGATATCAATGTGAGTGAGTAGGGATTGCCATGCAACAGATGCACTAGAGCTATAAGTATATGAAAGCTCAAAAAGAAACTAAGTGGGTATGCATCCAACTCGCTTGCTCACGAAGACCTAGGGCTTTTTGAGGAAGCCCATCATTGGAATATACAAAGCCAAGTTCTATAATGAAAGATTCCCACTAGTATATGAAAGTGACAACATGAGAGACTCTCTACTATGAAGATCGTGGTGCTACTTTGAAGCACAAGTGTGGAAAAAGGATAGTAGCATTGTCCCTTTTATTTTTTTATTTTATTTTTTATTTGGCCTTTCTTTTTTTTATTTGGCCTTTATTTTTATTTTTTTGGCCTTTCTTTTTTTATGGCCTTTATTTTTTTGGGACAATGCGCTATTGAATGATGATCATCACACTTTTATTTTTCTTACAACTCAAGAATTACAACTCGATACTTAGAACAAGATATGACTCTATATGAATGCCTCCGGCGGTGTACCGGGATGTGCAATGACTCATGAGTGACATGTATGAAAGAATTATGAATGGTGGCTTTTCCACAAATACGATGTCAACTACATGATCATGCTAAGCAATATGACAATGATGGAGTGTGTCATGAATGAAATAGTGGAAAGTTGCATGGCAATATATCTCGGAATAGGCATAAAACAGCAAATCAGGGCTGGGCCTCCGGTTAATAGGTTAGACCCAAAAATAATATAAAAGTGGAAAATAAAGCCCAATATTGCCCAAAATAGTAGATAATATAGCATGGAGCAATCAAAAATTATAGATACGTTGGCGACGTATCAGCATACCGCAGAACGGAGGAAACGGCCTTGTGTTCGACCAGACACGTTCGAAACGGGATCCTGTTCATCGGGAGGGGTCTGGCGTACCGCAAAACGGAGGAAACGGACCTCCTACGGTCGAAACGGGGTCCTATTGATCGGGAGGGCTGTGGCGTACCGCAAAACGGACGAAACGGACTTGTGTTGGAGCGCTACAGTCGAAACGGGGGTCCTGTTCATCGGGAGGGGTGTGGCGTACCGCAAAACGGGACTCCACGGGATACTGTTCATCTCCACCGTCGACCCCCTCCAGCCTCCACGAGTTGCTGTTCATCCACCGTTGACCTCCTCCAGCCTCCACCTGTGACTGTTCATCCACGGGCTCCTGTTCATCCAGCCTCCACCGCGCGCTACTCCACCGGTTACTGTTGAACCACCCCTCCACCGTCTACTGTTCAACCAGCCCTCCACCCTACTGGGTCCTCTTCAACCACCCCTCCACGGGCACCCCTCCACCGTCTACTGTTCATCTAGCCCTCCACACCACGGGGTCCTGTTCAACCACCCCTCCACCGTCTACTGTTCATCCAGCCCTCCACACCACGGGGTCCTGTTCATCCACCCCTCCACGGGCACCCCTCCACCGTCTACTGTTCATCCAACCCTCCACCACACCACGGGGTCCTGTTCATCCAGAGGCAACGCCACCGCTTACTATTCATCCAACCCCCCCCCCCCCCCCCCAACACTCACTGTTCATCCCATCGATCGGCTTCAGTTAGCAGCAGTAGCAAAGGAATCGCTCGATCGGGTTCAGTTAACAGCCATCGATCGGTTGCTCGAGTTCAGTAACGCGTAGCCTGCAGTGCAATCGCTCGGGTTCAGTTAGAGCCCAACGCCTCGCTCGGGTTCAGTTAGAGCCAACGCCTCGCACACACGCGCGTACGTGTACGAGAGAAACGCGCATCGCTCGGCCCCCGACCTCCCACCGTAACCGGGAACTCCCTAAAATTTTCCTCGCCCTCGCTTCTACCATAGTTTTTTCCGTCATGGACGGCCCAAAGAATGTCATGCAGCTGCGTCTCCGGCCCACCCAGGACGAAAAGCCCATTTTCTGTCATGATTTTTTGCCATAGAAGTAGGAGCCCACCACATCTATGATGATACCGGGTTTTGTCACAATTATCGTCATAGAAGTGTCATATGTGTGACAGAAAAAAATTCGTTCGGCCCAAAATGTCACGGATGTGTCTTTTTTTGTAGTGTGAGGTGATGCACGATGTCTGCCGGCGAGCCCCAAAACGGCATCAGGCACTCATAGCAGTAGACGAAGGGCTCTTTGGAGGCATCGACCAGGCCGTCCATGAAACAGGAGTGGCTGTAGGGGATGTTGTTCCAGTTGAATATATGAGCAAGTTACTACGAGATTTAGTCTGAATAAGCACAAAATAAATCATGACGGCTATAATAGAGATTAAACTAATCATGTGGACTAACATAGTAGATGAACAGATCGAATCTAGGACATAGTCTAGAAACATGAATTCTACCACGATTTCGAACAGGAAAGAAATAAACACATACGGTGCAACGGGAGCAGCACCGTTGGCGTTGAGGTTGTCACCCATGTCATTGAGTAAGAGGTTGCCGAGGTCGGGGAAGAAGTCATCGCTGCCAGCAGTCGTGAGAGTGCGCTCCCCAAATTTCAACAGCTCCCGCCGAATGGAGCGCAGGAGGCAGTGGCTGTAGGGGACGTTGCGGCCGCCGAATGGAGCGCAGGAGTAGCCCATGAAGCAGTAGATAGTGCTCATCCCTAGTCTCTACTCTTATCTCTATCTCTATTACTGTTCTTTGTTTTTTATAATATACTAGTAGTAGCTTTCAAATAAAATAGTACCGCGTCGTCCGCTGCACGCCTGGCTGAACATGCCTCCTCGCCTCCATCAAACCCCTCTGTTAAACCCGCATAAGTAGCTCATAACTAGCTCCAATGGGCTATGTTGCCACATGACCACCAGATGGTTTGATTGAGGCCAGTCGAGATGGTTTAGTAGGATTATGTGGATATTTCTCAAAAAAAGAACACGTGGAAAAAGTGAAGCAATGTGCAGTTCTTTTTAAATGAGCATACAGTTTTATGGCATGAATACTACTTCCCTCTTTTACAATATTGAACTAATATAGGCATTTATACATCACTATAATTTGTTTTTCTTTGAATCTATTAGCACATATATTACTTCTTTTCCCTTTTACCAAAATCACTCTATTATATTAAGACGTGCCTTGCACGTGTATACATACTAGTAAATGTAGGGGCTGTTTGGTTCCCAGCCACCTCTTGACACACTTTGCCATGCCTAACCTTAGGCAAGTTTGACCAAGTTAGGTAGGTGTTTGGTTCTAGCCACACCTAAGGTTATTTTTTTATGAGCAGTGAACCCCACATGTCATAGACACAAAAACCCTTAGGCAAGCCAAAGTATGGCTAACAATTTGAGCAACTCAACTAAGGTAAGTGTGATAAAAATCATGTGGCAATATATGGCAAAGATAGTCACAATCCAAACAGCCCCATAGGTTTTTGAATGCGGCGAGGAGACGGGTACAGCTGGGAGTGCAGCGGGCGGCGCCCTAGGCCGGTGCGCCGCTTCAAATGGCGGATGTAGTGAGAGGTCGCGTCCGCCCTGACCCCCTTGACGGTGCACGTCACCTTGTGTCCAGATCTAAGATGCCACATGTACTAGATGAATGACTCCAAGCTCGACCACCGTGATGCAAGAGGTGCGAGCCGAGGAACGCTATTGGAGACACCCTCCTCGTCATCATCTGAGTCCTAGAAGATCTCACCCACATCATCATTAGGCATGCAACCGCTTTCATAGACAACGTGCGCAGAAGGAGTAGAGGCGACTGGGGACGCACCACGTCATGGGCACTCCGTACGTGCTCGTGTGCATGCAGCGGGCGTGTTTTTCCATCAGTGCTAGCTCTAAGGCCGAGGCTGCGGTCGTCTTCGACTCTGGCTAGTCGTTGAGCAACGATGGCAAAGAGGTGATGTAAGAGATGCGTAGGCGCCGTGTGTGCGAGCTTCGCCGTAGCACGACGAACCGGATGTCACCGCAGATGGTGCACGCCTCCATGCAACCGAGTGTGTGCGCATGCATGTGTTATTCATGTGTAATCTACGACCGAGTGTGTGTGCATGCATCTGTTGTGTACGTGCGTTGTGTGCTCCATGTTGTGCGCGTTTGTGCATGAGTTGGGTCGGCATGAGTTTGTGCACTGGCATGTGTACATGTGTGGCTGCATGCGTGTTGTACATGCGTCGCTTCTTGCGTGGTTATCAATATAAACTAATAAAATATCTTCAACTTAGCATCTTGATGTATCGTCTCTAGTGGTTATCGAAGAGTTCATGTTCTTTTATTTGTTTATAGGCGGGCAGGCGGCAAAAAACAGGGGAAAACGCGTAAGGTTCCTTGCAGACGCTCCACCACGAGGTTCCTTGCTCCTTCTCGGTCGTCAGCAATCTATGTTCTTCCACTCTCTTTTTTATGTGAGCTTTGTTCATCATTTTGCCAACACGCGAGACATCTAGCATCAAGGTGCACGTGTCATGCAAGAAAATGGAGATAATCAGATAAGCAGTGCGTAAGTGAGTCGTGCACTTCGATGGCACCTACTCAACGACGGAGCACGGGATGGTAGCCATGACATGGTCAGCCCTTTTTTGGCGAGAGTACGTACTACTAAATAACTTTGATGTATCCCATCAACTCACAGAACGACGAGAAGCTTGCTTACTACGCCTTCTCCGTCGCCAACGCGTGCGCGGTGGCTCTCAGCACGGGGAGAAACTTTTGCTTACAAGCGGTGGACGTGCAGCAGTTCATTTGGTGTCAGATTTCCAGAAGTACTACTGTAGTACCACCATTATTGTTCGACTTCTAGAAGAGGCGAAGAGCCAAGCGCAAGGCTAGCCATAGTGGGAGTAACATAAGTAGGAGTACCTCCTTTTTTATTCTAGAAACAACCATACGCGAATATTGGACGGTAGCAGCACAACAACTGAATCAAAAATCGAAACCTTCCCGCCCGGCGCCAGCTGAGCCCGCCACTCCACATTGCTGGCAAGTCAGGGTGACACGACCTCTCACGGCTTCCACCGTTGAAGCGGTGCGCTGACCGAGGGCACCGCCCACTGCATGCCCGGCATTTCAGACTACACATACTTTGTGAGACAAAAGGTGGGGCCATTATTAATGATATAGTATTATACTAAAGGGACTAACTATTGTAAGCAGGCTCCGTATTAGGTTGGTTCTAGATGATGTGTCAACTTCATATAGCCAGATGTTGGCTATACTGAATTTTGGTAGCACCGCACAAAACTTATATGGCTGCATCTACCTGGTGTCAGCTAACCTCATGGTGCTCCATGTATTCCTACATTCGTAACTAGGTACAATTGCCACCGCAAGATGAAATAAGCTTATTTGTACGTTGACTTACTGATTGCAGTGCGAAACGATCCTATCATGTGTGGATTAACAAACAAGCAGTGTAGCCGAAGGTGGAAATCAACGAAGGACTTATGAAATTATATATAATCTTCCTCAGGCATGTCAGTATCCCTTTCGTCCAGATGATCATGTTTAGTCATGCCGAGCTATTGATATGTGCTACTGTTTTGCAACACCGTTTAAGTATAGCTATGGTTTTCCTATCTTTTCAGATTCAGGACAATGAAGATGATTTCAGGGGAACTGCACAATATGGACTCATGTTGAGTCATCTCTATTGCCTCATGTGTTTGCTGCAAAGGTGTCAGCATCAATTGCAAGATGAGGCAGCTAGCTAGCTGTGGAGTTGCCAACATGCTCAAAGTGCTCGCAACATTGAGAAGAAACAAGCATGCCCAGGAAATTAAGGAAATTAGTGCATGCGCGGGGAGGCCCTTTGCTCAGAGAAGCATCGATCGATTTTCTTTATTTCCACGCCTTCTCACAGCTTTGTATTGGTTATAGTATGGTGAATCGTTGAGATGCATAAACATGCTGAACTTGTGTTCTTCTGAATGTTAGTATGCATACCGTTTCTTCTGAAGCTTAGTTTAATGTAAATGTTGACTAGCCTGTGAACCTTCACAATCTAGTAAGTATATTGTAGGCATGTTATTTGACACCTCACCTTGCCGCGCTACGCGACTAGTGTGAGTGTCTGCATCCAGTACCACATCCTCTAATTTGGTGGATGCCAAGTTGAAAAAGTTTACCGATGAGTAGCCATAAGCTAGAGGCGTCTCTTTTTTTCTTTCAAATGGGCAATAAGCTGGAGAGTGTCTCTAATGGGCTGCCTCTAGTGTTAAGGCCCTCCAGTACGAAACACGGGAAGCCGACAGGGCCGATACAAAAGGCTATCCATCTTAAAGCCCATTTGTTTTTGTTTTTTGCGAGGAGAAGCCCATATTTCTTGAAGAGGGGGCGATCCCAGAAAAACCCTCCTTCCTCCTCGTTTCCACTTATACTGCAGCTCGCTGGACTCTCCCGCTTCCGTCGCCCCCCAATTCCCCCCGCTCCCTGAAGGAAATATGCCCTATAGGCAATAATAAAGTTATTATTTATTTCCTTATATCATGATAAATGTTTATTATTCAGCTAGAATTGTATTAACCGGAAACTTAGTACATGTGTGAATACATAAACAAACTTAATGTCACTAGTATGCCTCTACTTGACTAGCTCGTTGAATCAAAGATGGTTAAGTTTCCTAGCCATAGACATGAGTTGTCATTTGATTAACGGGATCACATCATTAGAGAATTATGTGAGACTTGACCCATCCATTAGCTTAGCACGATGATCGTTTAGTTTGTTGCTATTGCTTTCTTCATAACTTATACATGTTCATATGACTATGAGATCCTGCAACTCCCGAATATCGGAGGAACACTTTGTGTGCTACCAAACATCACAACATAACTGGGTGATAATAAAGGTGCTCTACAGGTGTCTCCGATGGTATTTGTTGAGTTGGCATAGATCGAGATTAGGATTTGTCACTCCGATTGTCAGAGAGGTATCTCTAGGCCCTCTCGGTAATGCAGATCAATATAAGCCTTGCAAGCAATGTAGCTAATGAGTTAGTTACGGGATTTAGCATTATGGATCGAGTAAAGAGATTGTTGGTAAGGAGATTGAACTAGGTATTGAGATACCGACGATCGAATCTCGGGCAAGTAACATACCGATGACAAAGGGAACAACGTATATTGTTATGCGGTTTGACCGATAAAGATCTTCGTAGAATATGTAGGAACCAATATGAGCATCCAGGTTCCGCTATTGGTCATTGACCGGAGACGTGTCTCGGTCATGTCTACATAGTTCTCGAATCCGTAGGGTCCTCGCGCTTAATGTTCGGTGATGATCGGTATTACGAGTTTATGTGTTTTGATGTAGCTAAGGTAGTTCAGAATCCCGGATTTGATCACGGACATGATGAGAAGTCTCGAAATGGTCGAGACGTAAAGATCGATATATTGGAAGCCTATGTTTGGACATCGGAATGGTTCCGGGTGAAATCGGGGGTATACCGGAGCACCGGGAGGTTACCGGAACCCCCCGGGAGGTATATGGGCCTTATTGGGCCTTAGTGGAAGAGAGGGAAAATAAGCAAAGGAGCGGGCGCCCCCCCCCCAAGCCCAATCCGAATTGGGAAGGGGGCCGCCCCCCTCCCCTTTCCTTCCTTCTTCCTCATCCTTCCTTCTCTCCTAGAACCAACAAAGGGAAGGGGGGAATCCTACTCCCGGTGGGAGTAGGACTCCCTTGGGGCGTGCCAAGAGAGGCCGACCCCCTCCCCCTCCTCCACTCCTTTATATACGGGGGAGGGGGGCACCCCACAGACACACAAGTTGATCATTGATCTTTAGCCGTGTGCGGTGCCCCCCTCCACCATAATCCACCTCGATAATATTGTGGCGGTGCTTAGGCGAAGCCCTGTTCCGGTAG
Source organism: Triticum urartu (assembly GCF_056163025.1). Lineage (NCBI taxonomy): Eukaryota > Viridiplantae > Streptophyta > Magnoliopsida > Poales > Poaceae > Triticum > Triticum urartu. The sequence continues at coordinate 177,103,239 of NC_141879.1, forward strand.
AAACATCATCACTATCATCACGCCGTCGTGCTGACGAAGCTCTCCCTCGAAGCTCTACTGGATCGTGAGTTCATAGGACGTCACCGAGCCGAACGTGTGTAGATCACGGAGGTGCCGTATCTTTGGTACTAGATCGGTCGATCGTGAAGACGTACGACTACATCAAACGCGTTGTCATAACGCTTCCGCTTACGGTCTACGAGGGTACATAGACAATACTCTCCCCTCTCGTTGCTGTGCATCACCATGTTCTTGCGTGTGCGTAGGAATTTTTTTGAAATTACCGCGTTCCCCAATAGTGGTACCAGAGCCAGGTTTATGCGTAGATGTTATATGCACGAGTAGAATACAAAGGAGTTGTAGGCGTGGGTATATACATATTGCTTGCCGTCACTAGTTGTTTCTTGATTCGGCGGTGTTGTTGGATGAAGCGGCCCAGACCGACATTACGCGTACGCTTACGCGAGATTGGTTCTACCGACGTGCTTCGCACACAGGTGGCTGGTGGGTGTCAGTTTCTCCAAGTTTAGTTGAATCAGATTCAATGAACAGGGTTCTTTCTGAAGATCAAAAAGCAATCACTATACCGCGTTGTGGTTTTTGATGCGTAGGTAAGAACGGTTCTTGCTCAGCCCGTAGCAGGCACGTAAAACTTGCAACAACAAAGTAGAGGACGTCTAACTTGTTTTCGCAGGGCATGTTCGGATGTGATATTGTCAAGACATGATGCTAAATTTTATTGTATGAGATGATCATGTTTTGTAACATAGTTATCGGCAACTGGCAGGAGCCATATGGTTGTCGCTTTATTGTATGAAATGCAATCGCCATGTAATTGCTTTACTTTATCACTAAGCGGTAGCGATAGTCGTAGAAGCAATAGTTGGCGAGACGACAACGATGCTTCGATGGATATCAAGGTGTCAAGCCCGTGACGATGGTGATCATAACGGTGCCTTGGAGATGGAGATCAAAGGCACAAGATGATGATGGCCATATCATATCACTTATATTGATTGCATGTGATGTTTATCCTTTATGCATCTTATTTTGCTTAGTTCGGCGGTAGCATTATAAGATGATCTCTCACTAAATTTCAAGGTATAAGTGTTCTCCCTGAGTATGCACCGTTGCTATAGTTTGTCATGCTGAGACACCATGTGATGATCGGGTGTGATAAGCTCTACGTTCACATACAACGGGTGCAAGCCAGTTTTGCACACGCGGAATACTCGGGTTAAACTTGACGAGCCTAGCATATGCAGATATGGCCTCGGAACACTGGAGACCGAAAGGTCGAGCGTGAATCATATAGTAGATATGATCAACATAGTGATGTTCACCATTGAAAACTACTCCATCTCACGTGATGATCAGACATGGTTTAGTTGATTTGGATCACATGATCATTTAGATGACTAGAGGGATGTCTATCTAAGTGGGAGTTCTTAAGTAATATGATTAATTGAACTTTAATTTATCATGAACTTAGTCCTGATAGTATTTGCATAACTATGTTGTAGATCAATAGCTCGCGATGTAGCTCCCCGTTTATTTTTGATATGTTCCTAGAGAAAAACTATGTTGAAAGATGATAGTAGCAATGATGCGGACTAGGTCCGTGATCTGAGGATTATCCTCATTGCTACACAGAAGAATTATGTCCTTGATGCACCGCTAGGTGACGGACCTATTGCAGGAGCATATACAGACATTATGAACATTTGGTAAAGCTCGGTATGATGACTACTTGATAGTTAGTGCACCATGCTTTACGGCTTAGAACCAGAACTACAAAAATGTTTTGAATGCCACAGAGCATATAAGATGTTCTAAGAGTTGAAATTGGTATTTCATACTCATGCCCGTGTTGAGAGGTAGAAGAACTCTGAAAGTACTTTGCCTACACGATGGAGGAGAATATCTCAACTACTAAGCATGTGCTCAGATTGTCTGGGTACTACAATTGCTTGAATCAAGTGGGAGTTAATCTTCCAGATAAGATATTAATTAACAAAGTTCTCTAGTCACTATCTCCAATTTACTAGAACTTAGTGATGAACTATAATATGCGAGGGATGACGAAAGTAATTCCCAAGCTCTTCGCGATGCTGAAATCAGTGAAGGTAGAAATCAAGAAAAGTATCAATTGTTGATGGTTGACAAGACCACTAGTTTCAAGTAAAATGGCAAGGGAAAGAAAGGGAACTTCAAGAAGAATGGCAAGCAAGTTGCCACTCCCATGAAGAAGCCCAAAGCCAGACCCAAGCCTGAAACTGAGTGCTTCTACTGCAAAGGAAATGGTCACCAGAAGTGGAACTGCCCTAGATACTTGGCGGATAAGAAGGATGGCAATGTGAACAAAGGTATATTTGATATACATGTTATTGATGTGTACTTTACTAGTGTTTATAGCAAACCCCTTGGTATTTGATACTAGTTTAGTTGCTAAGAGTAGTAACTCGAAACGGGAGTTGCAAAATAAGCAAAGACTAGTTGAGGACGAGGTGACGATGTGTGTTGGAAATGATTCCAAGGTTGATAAGATCACCATCACACACTCCCTTTACCTTCGGGATAAGTGTTGAACCTAAAATAAATGTTATTTGGTGTTTGCGTTGAGCATAATATGATTGGATCATGTTTATTGCAATACGGTTATTCATTTAAGTCAAAGAATAATTATTATTCTGTTTACATGAATAAAACCTTCTGTGGTCATACACCCAAGGTGAATGGTTTATTGAATCTTGATCGTAGTGATACACATATTCATAATATTGAAGCCAAAAGATGCAAAGTTAATAATGATAGTGCAACTTATTTGTGGCACTGCCGTTTAGGTCATATTGGTGTAAAGAGCATGAAGAAACTCCATGCTGATGGGCTTTTGGAATCACTTGATTATGAATCACTTGATGCTTGCGAACCATGCCTCATGGGCAAGATGATTAAGACTCCATTCTCCGGAACAATGGAGCGAGCAACTGACTTATTGGAAATAATACATACTGATGTATGCGGTCTGACGAGTGTTGAGGCTCGCGGCGGTAGCATTATTTTCCGACCTTCACAGATGATTTGAGCAGATATGGGTATATCTACTTGATGAAACATAACTCTGAAACATTTGAAAAGTTCAAAGAGTTTCAGAGTGAAGTGGAAAATCATCGTAAACAGAAAATAAAGTTTCTACAATCTGATCGTGGAGACGAATATTTGAGTTATGAGTTTGGTCTTCAACTAAAACAATGTGGAATAGTTTCACAAATTCATGCCACCTGGAACACCACAATATGATGGTGTCTCCGAACGTCATAACTGTACTTTATTGGATATAGTGCAATCTATAATGTCTCTTACCGATTTACCACTATCGTTTTGGGGTTATGCATTAGAGACGGCTACATTCACGTTAAATAGGGCACCGTCTAATCCGTCGAGACGACACCGTATGAACTATGGTTTGGCTAGAAACCTAAGTTGTCGTTTCTTAAAGTTTGGGGTTGTGATGCTTATGTGAAAAAGTTTCAGCCTGGTAAGCTCAAACCCAAATCGTAAAAGTGCGTCTTCATAGGATACCCAAAAGAAACTGTTGGGTACACCTTCTATCACAGATCCGAAAGGCAAGATCTTTGTTGCTAAGAGTGGATCCTTTCTAGAGAAGAAGTTTCTCTCGAAAGAAGTGAGTGGGAGGAATGTAGAACTTGATGAGGTAATTGTACCTTCTCCCGAATTGGAAAGCAGTTCATCACAGAAATCAGTTCTAGTGATTTCTACACCAATTAGTGAGGAAGCTAATGATGATGATCATGAAACTTCAGATCAAGTTACTACCGAACCTCGTAGGACAACTAGAGTATGGTCCACACCAGAGTGGTACGGTAATCCTTTCTGGAAGTCATGTTACTAGACCATGATGAACCTGCGAACTATGAGGAAGCAATGATGACCCCAGATTCCGCGAAATGGCTTAAGGCCATGAAATCTGAGATGGGATCCATGTATAAAGAACAAAGTACGCACTTTGATTGACTTGCCCAATGATTGGCGAGCCATTGAGAGTAAATGGATCTTCAAGAGGAAACGGGCGCTAATAGTAGTGTTACTATCGACAAAGCTCAAATTGTCGCAAAAAGGTTTTCGACAAGTTCAAGGTGTTTACTGCGATGAGATTTTCTCACTCATAGCGATGCTTAAGTCTATCCGAATCATGTTAGCAATTGACACATTTTATGAAATCTGGCAAATGGATGTCAAAACTGCATTCCTTAATGGTTTTCTTAAAGAAGAGTTGTATATGATGCAACCAGAAGGTTTTTTCGATCCTAAAGGTGCTAATAAAATGTGCAAGCTCCAGCGATCCATCTATGGACTCGTGCAAGCATCTTGGAGTTGGAATATACGCTTTGATAAAGTGATCAAAGCATATGGTTTTATACAGAGTTACGGTGAAACCTGTATTTACAAGAAAGTGAGTGGGAGCACTACAGCATTTCTGATAAGTATATGTGAATGACATATTGTTGATCGGAAATGATGTAGAATTTTCTGGAAAGCATAAAGGAGTGTTTGAAAGGATTTTTTCAAAGAACAACCTCGGTGAAGCTACTTACATATTAAGAATCAAGATCCATAGAGATAGATCAAGACGCTTGACATATTTTCAATGAGTACATATGTAACGCCCCGAGACCGATGCGCTAGGTGTCTTCCAGTTATTCGTGTTGTTGCCTTGTCATTTGTTTGTGTGTTGCATCTTTTCCATGTCATCATGTGCATTGCATCATCATGTTTTCGAAACTTGCATCCGTCCAGGTCTCCCCGTTCTCTCCGTTGTCCGTTCTGAGCCCAGACACACTCGCACGCGCCCGCGGCACGTCCGAAATAGTATTTTTTTTTAAGTGGCCGGAAAATATTCTTGGAATGGGATGAGATTTGGCATGGGGTCTTTTTATGTTGTAGGTAGACCGTCTGCCAAGTTTCGTCGCATTCGGAGTCCGTTTGAGGCCCCAACGGGTAACTATAGCGGCATTATAGTCGGTCAAACGTCGGATGTTTTCGGTCTCCAAAAACTGTTGTCGGGCTTTCCCTCTCTTTCCTGCCTAGACCATCTTCACAGCCCACTACCAACTGCTAGGCCCAACCTAACCTCTCTCGTCAGCCTGCAGCCCTCCTCGTGCGCGCGTCCAAAAGCTGTCCCGGACCCGACCCGGGCAGTCGTCACCGTTGGATTCGAATCATCCCCAAACATCCCTAAAACATCTGCGATTATTTGTTTGGTCTCCCAAAGCATTTTAGTTTAGACCGTCCAATTGCGATCGGAGGGACGATATAGTCTTACCCTAGCCCACCAACTATATATAGCCGATGTATTTCTAGACCAAACCCTACTTTCTAGGGATCCTCCCCTATCCACTCGTTGTCGCCGCCGCTCCACCAAATCCACATCGGGATCCATCCCGCATCCACCTCGTCTTCAGCCACCCACCAACCAGAGCAGCGCTCGTCCTTCCCCTCGATCCATCCCACTGCCCGAAGCTCCTCCTCTTACGCCTCTGCGCTCGATCCCCTTCGTCTGGTGCCACGCCACCGCCGGCAAGCTACGCCGGAGATGAGCGCCGACGCCCCTTCTTCATCTTCCCGTGCTCTCTCCCGTTTCTCTCTCTCATCTCCCTGCCTATCCCTTTTTTTCTGTCAGCAGGGAGCCCGCCATGGACGCCGGGGATGCCGTGTCCCCAAGCAGCAACAGCAGTCCCGAGCCCCGCTGCATCCCCTCGACCGAAACTTGCCGGCGACCCGCAGGTGACCAGCGCCACCTCATCTCGTCTGGCACCTCGCCTCCCATGTTGTTCCCTCTCTCCCAATGCTCATCTCTCCCCTCATGTCTTTCCCTACAGGAGCCCTGCTAGGGAACTCAAAGTCCATGGCCGCCGGTTTGCCTCCGCCCGACGCCGGAGCTGCCTCTTCTCGCGCACCGGTCAAGGATCCGACCATCCCCCGCCATCCCTCGCCGACGCCAAGCCATGGCCAATCCCCAAGACCCGTTGCTCTGCCTCGCGTCTCACCCAGACGTCCCTGCGTCGTCTGCGCAGCAACCTGCATCGAGCCCCACGCCGCCAGTCTTCCTCACGGACGTCTGTGTTCGCCTCTGCCCTTGTCGATCTCGTGCACAAGCTGGGTGAGAACTCCCGAGCCTCCTCCCACTCCCTTTGCTCTCTTTCGCTGATCGTAGTCTCCGTAGTTGCACGCATCGCCACCACCGAGGATGTGTTCCTCCACAGGGCACACACATGCGCCGCAGCTCTCCCGCAAGTCTCTCCATGCTCACCTTGCTCCTACCGCACGCCATGCATGAGGTGAGCACGGGCTCGTCCTCGAGCTCCCGCACATCTAGCCTTTGCACGCGCCCGCCTTGCTATGCGTGCACACACACACGTCTTTCGGCACCCCCTCCATTGGCATGTGGTCGCGACGGTCGCCGTCTTGCTCACCGGCATCGTCATCCAGTTCCTTGGTGATCCACCAAGAAGAAGGCCTGGTCTCTGGTTTTGTTCAAGTCAAGCGATGCCCTTGTTTTGCACAAACATGCAGCAGCGCTGTGGTAAAAACTCTGCTCCTCTATCCAGGAGGTCATGGGATCAAGTCCCAGTCGGCCCCATTTTTGCTCTGTTTTTCCTGTACTGTTGCACGCATACAACCACATCCACTTCGGGCCAGATCTGCTGTTGGGCTTCCACAGTGAGCAGCATTCGGCCCGCATTTTTTTATGTTCACTGTGATTTGTCTAATTCCAAGTGCATGCATATTTATAGAAAATGCCATCATTTTGAATTGTTCATAACTAAATATCCATGCATCCAAATAAAACATGTCATATATGCATCTTGCTTAGAATTTCATGTACTTTCACAATATGCAACTTTCGTCCATGTTAAAATGTTTAAACTTGTTGTTTGTATTAATTTGTTTAAATGATATGCTAAAATGGTTTAACTCATAACTAAATAACCATAGCTCCAAACTTAACAAACATTATATGTAATAGGGGTAGAAAAATTCCTAGTTTAACATGGTGGCATTACTTTGCATGTTTAACAACTATAAAATATGCTTTAGGACAGAACAGTGCCAAATCTAAAATATGCATATGAGGATTTCCGGAATTGTTGTTTGTTATTTCCAGCCTCATTTAAACTTTCCTAGAATGTGTAGTTTTATTATGCTTCACCTCTTGCCATGTTTAACAACATTTAATATTGTTGGGTACATAAACGAGAGAGAACTAAATAAGTCATGTGGTGTTTTGTCAATATGCAACTCGTTGCATATTGAGCTCCACTTAACTTGTAGAGTTGTTTGTGCATTTTGCCATGCCATGTTTCATTAAACCGTACATGCATCATACTTGGTGGTGCATCATGCCATGTTCATGTGATGGTTTTTTACTATGTTGCTTGATTCTTTCCGGGTTGCTTATCTCGTTATCTTTGGTTCCGTTCCGGAGTTGTGAGGATTCGTTCGACTATGTCCGTTTGTCTTCTTCATGGACTCGTTCTTCTTCCTTGCTGGATCTCAGGCAAGATGACCATACCCTCGAAATCACTTCTATCTTTGCTTGCTAGTTGCTCACTCTATTGCTATGTCGCGATACCTACCACTTGCTATATCATGCCTCCCATTTTTCCATGTCAAGCCTCTAACCCACCTTTCCTAGCAAACCGTTGTTTGGCTATGTTACCGCTTTGCTCAGCCCCTCTTATAGCGTTGCTAGTTGCAGGTGAAGCTGAAGTTTGTTCCATGTTGGAACATGGATATGTTGGGATATCACAATATCTCTTACTTAATTAATGCATCTATATACTTGGTAAAGGGTGGAAGGCTCGGCCTTATGCCTGGTGTTTTGTTCCACTCTTGCCGCCCTAGTTTCCATCATATCGGTGTTATGTTCCTTGATTTTGCGTTCCTTACATGGTTGCGTGTTATGGGAACCCCTTGACAGTTTGCTTTGAATAAAACTCCTCCAGCAAGGCCCAACCTTGGTTTTACATTTTCCTAACAACCTATAACCTTCCCTTGGGTTTTCGCAAGCCCGAGGGTCATCTTTATTTTAACCCCCCCCCCCCGGGCCAGTGCTTCTCCAAGTGTTGGTCCGAACTGGGCGATGTCCGGCGCCCCCTGGGCAACCAGGGTTTATGCCAACTCGACATCTTGCCCATTCGGTGTGCCCTGAGAACGAGATATGTGCAGCCCCTATCGGGATTTGTCGGCACATTCGGGTGGCTTTGCTGGTCTTGTTTTACCATTGCCGAAATGTCTTGTAACCGGGATTCCGAGACTGATCGGGTCTTCCCGGGAGAAGGAATATCCTTCGTTGATCGTGAGAGCTTGTGATGGGCTAAGTTGGGACACCCATGCAGGGTTTTGAACTTTCGAAAGCCGTGCCCGCGGTTATGGGTAGATGGGAATTTGGTAATATCCGGTTGTAGAGAACTTGAAACTTAACTTAATTAAAATGAATCAACCGCGTGTGTAGCCGTGATGGTCTCTTTTCGGCAGAGTCCGGGAAGAGAACACGGTCTCGTGTTATGCTTGAACATAAGTTAGCCTCAGGATCACTTCTTGATCATTATTAGCTTCTCGACCGTGCTTTGCTTCTCTTCTCGCTCTCTTTTGCGTAAGTTAGCCACCATATATGCTAGTGCTTGCTGCAGCTCCACCTCACTACCTTTCCTGCCTTTAAGCTTAAATAGTTTTGATCACGAGGGTGTGAGATTGCTGAGTCCCCTGACTCACAGATACTTACAAACAGATGCAGGTGCCGATGATGCCAGTGCAGGGGACGCTACCGAACTCAAGTGGGAGTTCGATGAGGATTCGGGCCGTTACTATGTCTCTTTTCCGGATGATCAATAGAGGAGCCCAGTTGGGGCGATCGGGGATCTAGCATTTGGGGTTGTCTTCTTTTATTTTGGTTCCATAGTCGGACCTTTGTTTGTACCTTGGTTGATCTATGGTTTATTTATGTATTGTGTGAAGTGGTGATTGTAAGCCGACTCTTTATCCCTTTCTTGTTCAGTACATGGGATGTGTAAAGATTACCCCTCTTGCGACAAGCCTACCATGCGGCTATGCCTCTAAGTCGTGCCCCGACACGTGGGAGCTATAGCCGCATTGTGGGTGTTACAACATACCTTGACAAGATTTTGAAGTAGTTCAAAATAGAACAGTCAAAGAAGGAGTTCTTGCCTGTGTTGCAAGGTGTAAAGTTGAGTAAAGAATCAAAACCCGACCACGACATAAAATAGAAAGAGAATGAAAAGTCATTCCCTATGCCTCAGTCGTAGGTTCTATAAAGTATGCTATGCTATGTACCAGACCTATTGTATACCTTAGCATGATTTTGGCAAGAGAGTACAATAGGGATCTAGAAGTAGATCACTCGACAATGGTCAAAATTATCCTTAGAGGACTAAGGAAATATTTCTCAGTTATGGAGATGATAAAAGAGTTAGTCGTAAAGAGTTACGCCGATGCAAGCTTTTTGACACCTATCTAGATGACTCTAAGTCTCGATCTAGATACATATTGAAAGTGGGAGAAATTAGCTAGAATAGCTCTGTGCAAAGCATTGTAGACATACAAAATTTGCAAAATACATACGGCTCTGAATGTGGCAGACCCGTTGACTAAATTTCTCTCACAGGCAAAACATGATCACTCTTTGGGTGTTAAACACATAGCGATGTGAACTAGATTATTGACTCTAGTAAACCCTTTGGGTGTTAGTCACATGGAGATGTGAACTATTCACATAAAGATGTGAACTATTGATGTTAAATCACATGATGATGTGAACTAGATTATTAACTCTAGTGCAAGTGGGAGACTGAAGGAAATATGCCCTAGAGGCAATAATAAAGTTATTATTTATTTCCTTATATCATGATGAATGTTTATTATTCATGCTAGAATTGTATTAACTGGAAACTTAGTACATGTGTGAATACATAGACAAACTTAATGTCACTAGTATGCCTCTACTTGACTAGCTCGTTGAATCAAAGATAGTTAAGTTTCCTAGCCATAGACATGAGTTGTCATTTGATTAATGGGATCACATCATTAGAGAATGATATGATTGACTTGACCCATCCGTTAACTTAGCACGATGATCATTTAGTTTGTTGCTATTGCTTTATTCATAACTTATACATGTTCCTATGACTATGAGATCATGCAACTCCCGAATACCGTAGGAGCACTTTGTGTTCTACCAAACGTCACAACGTAATTGGGTGATTATAAAGGTGCTCTACAGGTGTCTCCGCTGGTGTTTGTTGAGTTGGCATAGATCGAGATTAGGATTTGTCACTTCGATTGTCGGAGAGGTATCTCTGGGCCCTCTCGATAATGCACATCAATATAAGCCATGCAAGAAATGTAGCTAATGAGTTAGTTACGGGATGTAGCATTACGAATCGAGTAAAGGGACTTTCCGGTAACAAGATTGAACTAGGTATTGAGATACCAACGATCGAATCTCGGGCAAGTAACATACCGATGACAAAGGGAACAACATCTATTATTATGCGGTTTGACCGATAAAGATCTTCGTAGAATATGTAGGAACCAATATGAGCATCCAGGTTCCGCTATTGGTTATTGACCGGAGATGTGTCTCAGTCATGTCTACATAGTTCTCGATCCCGTAGGGTCCACACGCGTTAACGTTTAGTGACGATCGGTATTACGAGTTTATGTGTTTTGATGTACCGAAGGTAGTTTGGAGTCCCGGATTTGATCACGGACATGACGAGGAGTATCGAAATGGTCGAGAAGTAAAGATCGATATATTGGAAGCCTATGTTTGGACATCGGAATGGTTCCGGGTGAAATCGGGAGTATACCAGAGCACCAGGAGGTTAACGGAACCCCCCGGGAGGTATATGGGCCTTATTGGGCCTTAGTGGAAGAGAGGGAAAAGAAGCAAAGGAGGGGGCGCGCTCCCCAAGCCCAATCCGAATTGGGAAGGGGCCCCCCCTTTCCTTCCTTCTTCCTCCTTCCTTCTCTCCTAGAACCAACAAAGGGAAGGGGGGATCCTACTCCCGGTGGGAGTAGAACTCCCTTGGGGCGCGGCTAGAGAGGCCGACCCCCTCCCCCTCCTCCACTCCTTTATATACGTGGGAGGGGGCACCCCATAGACACACAAGTTGATCATTGATCTTTATCCGTGTGCGGTGGCCCCCTCCACCATAATCCACCTCGGTAATGTTGTAGCAGTGCTTAGGTGAAGCCCTGTTCCGGTAGACGTACGACTACATCAACCGCGTTGTCATAACGCTTCCGCTTACAGTCTACGAGGGTATGTAGACGATACTCTCCCCTCTCGTATCTGTGTATTACCATGATCTTGCATGTGTGTAGGATTTTTTTTGAAATTACTGCGTTCCCCAACACTCCCCATCTTCCTCAGTCGTCAAGAAAACCTCGCTCCCCTTCTTCCTCACTTGCACAGAAAACGCCTGCTCCTCTTCTTCCACTCCAACAAAAAAAACCCATCCCTCCTTCTTCCCCACTCGCACTTCCACTAGGCTCATCTCTGGTACTCTGCTCAAACCCGTGAGCTTGGCGCGACATCCACAAGGAAAATGGAATCGGCTGGCCCCAGCGCCAAGAAGATGAGGCTCCCGCCAGCGGCAACGCCAGTTGTAGATCCTGCACCCGACATCGCGGGGAGAAGCGGTGAGCCCCCCCACCCGGATATGAGGAACCGGTAGAATCTCTGGTGGACCGCATCAGCGATCTCCCGGACGTCATCCTTGAGGAGATCATCTCACTTCTCCCCACCAAGGATTGCTGCCGCACACAAGTCCTCTCAACTCGGTGGTGCGGCGCACCGCGCCCCTCAATCTCGACCGTCGTCAGATATCTATCCTTCCTGAATTTGATCTCCTCAGAGCCACCATCTCCTCTCACCAGCAGGGCCCCATTCAACGCCTCTGCATCCCGACACGCTACCTGTTGTCCATACCCGGCACGGTGGACGCTTGGCTGACATCCCCTGAATTCGAAAAACTCCAACAGTTTGAGTTCCACCATTACCAGAAAGTTTCATACCACGAACATACCAAGAATTCGTGCCCCCACCACAGTTGTCCATCTTGCAGTTTTCCTCCTCTCTTCACACTGTGCCATCTACCAGGCGATCTAGTACAAATGCTTCGACTCCCACTGCTAAAAAAAACTTTTGCTAGTGGTGGTTTATCTGTCGGAGGCCTCACTGCACAGCATCATCCACTCCAGTTGCCCTACCCTGGAGCGCTTGTTGATTGTTTTGGGAATAGAAATACCTATCAGTTGTCTCCAAATAAAGTCGCCTCACCTTAAAAGCATTGGAATTTGTTTTGAAGGACATCAGCTCATCATCGAAGATGCCCCTTCAGTTGAAAGGTTGCTCCTTGATAATTGTTATAAACCTTCACAAATAATTGTCGTCTCTGCGCCCAAACTGGAGACCTTTGGTGTAATTCGTGATCCGTTTAATGATCACAAAGAGTTGGTGTTTGGCTCCTCACTTTTTCAGGTACCGTACATTATCATCTACACATTTGTAATCATAAGATGCATTTTTCATTTGTGCGCATAAGTTTTATATCATCTTGGAGTACACTTTGGGTACTAATATTATGTTATATGCTCAATGAAGAGTTCGTCCATGGATAGCCTATCAATGCTGCTGGATTCTTTCAAGATCTTATATATCGGAATGTATAGTTATGATCTGAACATAATTATTGGCTTGCTGCGATGCTTTCGGTCTCTGGAGAATTTATATATGGAGGTGATGATTTCATGCGCATTGAAAGACTGTATATATTGTACTAGAATTAACCGTTCAGCTATTGCTCTTTCGACATACTCTTTTTTTCACACCTTAACTGTTTTCAAATCTTCATGTCTACTTAGGTACTGCAAGTACATGGACAAAAACGTATAACCAATCGGTGGCGTAATAAGCACCATGGTTTTCTCAGTTCTCATGACATTTGTTTGAGGACAATAACGATGGAAGGATATGCATCCAACTAGGCAAACAAATGCTTTGTCACATTCTTCCTGTTGAATGTGAGGTTACTATTGTCCCTGAGGCTTAAGTTTTATCGCAAGAGATTTCTCACGGGCGGACACGTTGAAGAGAAAAAAAGAAGTTTCAGGTGGACAAATGGGCTTCTAAACGTGCTCGGCTTCTATTTACAAGAAGTTGTAGTCATCGTGCAATAAATTTTTATGCACAGGATGTTGATTTTATGGATTAGACCGATCCATTTGTTTGTGACTGCGAAAAAGAGTGGTTGGGTTAGATGTTACTGCCATGTTCAATCTGGGGTTTGTCTAAAAAATTTGATGAACAATTAATCCTTGGGTTTTTTGTACCGTTTGTAAGCTTGAGTTGCATGTTGTTTCCCTCGTACTCCCCTCCACCTGCCACTACACTGTTGCATCTTCCACGGCTGCTGTTCCTTCCCGTTTGAGTCCTCGCTGTCGTTCTCTGCCTTGGTTCGCTCGTTGTGCCGGCCTCCGTCTAGCGTTGTCAACATGGTCAACGACCAAGAGGAATCAGGAGATGACTGTACATGGAGAGGCTGACAGTAGGGACCCACAGGGTCATTGCATTACGCAAGCAGGTGCCTCATTATTACAAGCCAGGACAAGTCATCGACGTCTCATCTCACACCGGCGATGCATAGGCCAGCGCGGCGGCGGATTTGTTAAAATTACACAATGAGCGGATAACACCAGGGACCCGGCAGCTCGCCCAGTTGTTTTTTTAGTTTCAGAGACGCAACTCAACTGCGTGTTGTGCGGGGGCTGTGGCCCATCTAGCCCACGCTTTTATTTAAGCACATGACGAGCCCAGTTGATATCTTTTTTCTTTCTGAAAATGGCTAGCCCAGTTCTTTTTTTGGAGAAAACCAAAACCGACGCCTACTTGCTTTTCTCAGCCCTGCTGGGCAACAAATCTTTCAAGATGACGAGGGAGGGATGTAAAGTAGGAAGAAATGGGCTTCCCCGGAAAATGGGCTATAAGTTGTAAGAAATGGGCTGTAAATTTTTAAACCAAAGGCAACCGGAAATTACATTAAAATATCATTTTTTTTTCTAGATTTCTCTACTCTCTACTCTTATAAAAACCAAAGCCAACTGGCAATTACATTAAAAGATCGTCTTTTCTCCCACAAGATAAACTACTCATAAAAATGCATCTTCATGTTCCGTGCAACGCACGGGCATATTCCTAGTTAAGATTTTAAATTTCATTCATTTTTGCGGAGAATTGTTTTTTGAATTTTATTTTGATATAATTTTTTAAAAATTATTTTTAACGCGACTCGAAATTTCATGATTAAAAGAGTTCAGACCCCACCAAAATATGAAAAATTTCGTTGAATCTTTTAGCAGTGCCCAGAATATATGGTCTGTAATGCTAATAAAAAGAATATGGGATTCAAATATCCTTAAGAATTAGCAAATGGGCTGTAAATTATTGAAAATAATGGCTAAGGGGTTGTATGTTGTTTCCATAGATTTGGAGGCTGACTTCTGGGCCTACTAGGTTGACGATTACACTGTCCTATTTTTTATGCATACGCAAGGCTTTGTCAACTTAGTCAACACAGAGCAGTGACTGTTGGATGTCCATCCAAAGGCCGCCGTGCTTCTTCAATCTCTGATCTTCCTGCTCTAGCCGCCCAAACCAGCGCCGGCGGGACTGCCTGCTCCCTCCTCCCGTGGCTGGTTGTGCTGCCGCCAGGCCATCCCTCTACCCACATGCACATCCTACTATTTTCCGGTGACGTCAGCCTCACCCCGCAGCTGACCAGTCAGCTCTCGTACACCCCTCAGCATGGGCATCCACTGCGGTGGCTTCGCCGGCTCCGGGTCATTCCCTTCTTTGGCCTCGCCCTCGTCCACCATGTTTGTGCTCTCGGCGCGGCGAGGTCAACATGGTCAACAAACAATAGCCATCTGAAGAGGCTGACAGTAGGGGTCCACACAAGGAAATGCCTCCTTATTACGCGTAAAATAATGATCCGTCCACCTGACAGCTGGGACCCACCGGAAGGGCCTCTGTATTTTTTGAAAAAAATGCTCCCCCCGCTGTTAGCTCGGACCCACCAGCTATATCTTCGCACACAAGGAAGTGCCTCCTTATTAAGCACAAAAAAATGAATACTCCCCTGCTAGCTGGGACCCACCATTGTGGGAGGCTGACTTGTGGGCCTACTAAGATGACGGGGACGGAGGGCTTTGTCAACTTAGTCAATATAAACCATTCTAGCTCCAGTGACTGTACAATGTCCATCCAACGGTCGTAGTGCTTCTTCAACCTCTGGTCTTCTTGCTCCAGCCGCCCAAACAAGCGTCGGCTGTGCCACCGGCTCCTGTCTCTCATGTTCGGCTGTGCTGCCACCGCTGGCCATGCCATCCCTCTATACTCACCCACACCTCCTGTTATTCTCTGGCGACGGCAGCCTCACACCGCAGCCGAAGCACTCAACCCACGTACTCCCCTCCGCGTGGGCATCCACTGCCGCGTCTTCCCCAGCTCCGCGTCGTCCCCTTCCTAGGCCTCGTCGTCATCCACCGTCCTGGTGCGCTCGATGCGGCGTGGTCAACGTGGTCAAGGAACAACTTCCATCGGAAGAGTACTGTACGTGGAGAGGCTGACAGCTGGGTCCACGGCCGCAGCAAGGAAGTGCCTCCTTATTACACAGAAAATAATGATTCCTCCACCTGACAGCAGGGACCCACCGGACGGGCCACCATATTTCTCGAAAAAATGTTTCCCCCTGACTGCTGGGACCCACCAACTACATCTTCACACGCAAGGAAGTGCCTGACAATCGGGACCCACCAACTACATCTTCACACGCAAGGAAGTGCCTGACAATCGGGACCCACCTGGTCGAAGCGTACGTAGCGATCTCATTTTGGTCGCGAACGTGTACGTACATACTGGTCGATGTAGAGGCGCGCACGTGTGGTAGTAGAGGCGCGCACATGTGGTAGTAGAGGCGCGCATGTAGCATGTAGACGTACGTACATCGGCCAGGGTGCAAGAAAGTAAATACGGCCACATACGTACATACGGGCGGGGTCTCGAACGGCTACTCGCGCAGACGTACGGCCAGGGCTCGTGTGCATGGCTGGGTCGGAACGGAGAAACTACGTCGCCATCGTGTTCATGGGGAGCCAACCGGCTGGGTCGGAACGAAATGCGTCGTAGTGTTCATCGGGAGCCAACCGGCTTGGACGGAACAGCCGATGGAAACGAGGCCTGGCGTACCGCAGAACGGAGGAAACGGCCTTGTGTTCGACCGGCCACGGTCGAAACGGGATCCTATTCATCGAGAGGGGTCTGGCGTACCGCAAAATGGAGGAAACAGACTTTTGTTGGACCTCCTACGGTCGAAACAGGGTCCTTTTGACCGGGAAGGGTGTGGCGTACCGCAAAACGGAGGAAATGGACTTGTGTTGTAGCGCTACGATCGAAACGGGGGTCCTGTTCAGCGGGAGGGGTGTGTCGTACCGCAAAACGGGACTCCACAGGCTACTGTTCATCCACCGTCGACCTCCTCCAGCCTCCACGGGCTACTGTTCATCCACCGTCGACCTCCTCCAGCCTCCACCCACGACTGTTCATCTAGCCTCCACCGCGCGCTCCTCCATCGGCTACTGTTCAACCAGCCCTCTCCACGGGTTCCTGTTCAACCACCCTTCCATGGGCTACTGTTCATCCAGCCCTCCACCGGCTACTGTTCATCCAGCCCTCCACCGGCTACTATTCAACCAGCCCTCCACTGACTACTGTTCAACCAGCCCTCCACGGGGTCCTGTTCATCCAGCCCTCCACAGGGTCCTGTTCATCCACCGGCTCGATCAATCGGGGGTACTGTTCATCCAGCGGCAACGGCCTCTACTACCACAGGGTCCTGTTCATCCAACCCCCCACCGGGAACTGTTCATCCAAACCCCCTCAACAACGCTCACTGTTCATCCAGATGCAGCATCGATCGGCTTCAGTTAGCAGCAGTAGCGAAGGAATCACACTTGGGTTCAGTTAACATCAAGGGATCGATCTATCGCTCAGGTTCAGTAACGCGTAGCCTGCAGTGCAATCGCTCGGATTCAGTTAGAGCCCAACGCCTCGCTCGGGTTCAGTTAGAGCCCAATATCTCGCACACACATGCGTACGTACGAGAGAAACGTGCATCGCTCAGCCCCGACCACCCACCGTAACTAGGAACTCCCCGATATTTTCCTCGCCCTCGCTTCTACCATGGTTTTTTCCGTCATGGACAGCCCAAAAAATGTCATGCAGCTGCGTCTTCGGCCCGCCTAGGACGAAAAGCCCATTTTCTGTCATGATTTTTTGTCATAGAAGTAGGACCCCACCACATCTATGCTGATACTGGGTTTTGTCACAACTATCGTCATAGAAGTGTCATAAGTATGACATAATTTTTTTTTGTTCGGCCCTAAATGTCATGGATGTGTCTTTTTTGTAGTGAGTGTTCCTCCGGTATTCGGGAGTTGCATGATCTCATAGTCCTAGGAACATGTATAAGTTATGGAGAAAGCAATAGAAACAAACTAAACGATCATCGTGCTAAGCTAACGGATGGGTCAAGTCAATCACATCATTCTCTAATGATGTGATCTCGTTAATCAAATGACAACTCATGTCTATGGTTAGGAAACATAACCATCATTGATTTAACAAGCTAGTCTAGTAGAGGCATACTAGTGACACTCTGTTTGTCTATGTATTCACACATGTATTATGTTTCCGGTTAATACAATTCTAGCATGAATAATAAACATTTAACATGATATAAGGAAATATAAATAACAACTTTATTATTGCCTCTAGGGCATACTTCCTTCAGTCTCCCACTTGCTCTAGAGTCAATAATCTAGATTACATTGTAATGATTCTAACACCCATGGAGTCTTGGTGCTGATCATGTTTTGCTCGTGAGAGAGTCTTAGTCAACGGGTCTGCAACATTCAGATCCATATGTATCTTGCAAATCTCTATGTCTCCCTCCTTGACTTGATCGCGCATGGAATTGAAGCGTCTCTTGATGTGCATGGTTCTTTTGTGAAATCTGGATTCCTTTGCCAAGGCAATGGCATCAGTGTTGTCACAAAAGATTTTCATTGGACCCGATGCACTAGGTATGACACCTAGATTGGATATGAACTCCTTCATCCAGACTCCTTCATTTGCTGCTTCCGAAGCAGCTATGTACTCCACTTCACACGTAGATCCCGCCACGACGCTCTGCTTGGAACTACACCAACTGACAGCTCCACCATTTAATAAAAATACGTATCCAGTTTGTGACTTTGAGTCATTCAGATCAATGTCAAAGCTTTCATCAACGTAACCGTTCATGACGAGCTCTTTGTCACCTCCATAAACGAGAAACATATCCTTAGTTCTTTTCAGGTATTTCAGGATGTTCTTGACCGCTGTCCAGTGATCCACTCCTGGATTACTTTGGTACATCTCTGCTAAACTAATAGCAAGGCACACATCAGGTCTGGTACACAGCATTGCATACATGATAGAATCTATGGATGAAGCATAGGGAATGAATTTCATTTTCTCTCTATCTTCTGAAGTGGTCGGGCATTGAGACTGACTCAACTTCACACCTCGTAACACAGGCAAGAACCCTTTCTTTGCCTGATCCATTTTGAAATTCTTCAAAACTTTATCAAGGTATGTGCTTTGTGAAAGTCCAATTAAGCGTCTTGATCTATCTCTATAGATCTTGCTGCCCAATATATACGCAGCTTCACCGAGATCTTTCATTGAAAAATTCTTATTCAAGTATCCTTTTATGCTATTCAGAAATTCAGTATCATTTCCGATCAACAATACAGAGCTCCCACTCACTTTCTTGTAAATACAGGCTTCTCCAAAAGTCTGTATAAAACCATATGCTTTGATCACACTATCAAAGTGTATATTCCAAGTCTGAGAGGCTTGCACCAGTCCATAAATGGATCGCTAGAGCTTGCACACTTTGTTAGCACCCTTTGGATCGACAAAACCTTTTGGTTGCATCATATACAACTCTTCTTTAAGATATCCATTAAGGAATGCAGTTTTGACATCCATTTGCCAAATTTCATAATCATAAAATGCGGCAATTGCTAACATGATTCGGACGGACTTAAGCATCGCTATGGGTGAGAAGGTCTCATCATAGTCAACTCCTTGAACTTGTCGAAAACCTTTTGCAACAAGTTGAGCTTTGTAGACAGTAACATTACCGCCAGCGTCAGTCTTCTTCTTGAAGATCCATTTATTCTCTATGGCTTGCCGATCATCAGGCAAGTCAACCAAAGTCCATACTTCATTCTCATACATGGATCCCATATCAGATTTCATGGCCTCAAGCCCTTTCGCGAAATCTGGGCTCATCATCGGTTCCTCATAGTTCGTAGGTTCGTCATGGTCAAATAACTTACTCTGCTTGACCTATGAGGTTTGGTAGTAACTTGATCAGAAGTTTCATGATCATCATCATTAGCTTCCTCACTTACTAGTGTAGGAATCACCGGAACTGATTTCAGTGATGAACTACTTTCCAATAAGGGAGCAGGTACAATTACCTCATCAAGTTCTACTTTCCTCCCACTCACTTCTTTCGAGATAAACTCCTTCTCTAGAAAGGATCCATTCTTAGCAACGAATATCTTGCCTTCGGATCTGTGATAGAAGGTGTACCCAATAGTCTCCTTTGGGTATCCTATGAAGACACATTTCTTCGATTTGGGTTCGAGCTTATCAGGTTGAAGCTTTTTCACAAAAGTATCGTAGCCCCAAACTTTAAGAAACGACAACTTGGGTTTCTTGCTAAACCACAGTTCAAAAGGTGTCGTATCAACGAATTTAGATGGTGCCCTATTTAACATGAATGCAGCCGTCTCTAAAGTATAACCCCAAAACGATAGCAGTAAATCAGTGAGAGACATCATAGATCACACCATATCTAATAAAGTGCAGTTACGATGTTCGGACACACCATTATGTTGTGGTGTTCCATGTGGCTTGAGTTGCGAAACTACTCCGCATTGTTTCAAATGAAGACCAAACTCGTAACTCAAATATTCTCCTCCATGATCATATAGTAGAAACTTTATTTTATTGTTACGATGATTTTCCACTTCACTCTGAAATTCTTTGAACTTTTCAAATGTTTCAGACTTATGTTTCCTTAAGTAGATATACCCATATCTGCTCAAATCATCTGTGAAGGTGAGAAAATAACAATATCCGCCGCGAGCCTCAATGTTCATTGGACCACATACATCAGTATGTATGGTTTCCAATAACTTTGTTGCTCGCTTCATTGTTCCGGAGAACGGAGTTTTAGTCATCTTGCCCATGAGGCATGGTTCGCAAGTACCAAGTGATTCATAATCAAGTGATTCCAGAAGTCCATCAGAATAGAGTTTCTTCATGCGTTTTACACCAATATGACCCAAACGGCAGTGCCACAAATAAGTTGCATTATCATTATCAACTCTACATCTTTTGGCTTCAAGACTATGAACATGTGTATCACTACTATCAAGATTTAGTAAAAATAGACCACTCATCAAGGGTGCATGACCATAAAAGATATTACTCATATAAATAGAACAACCATTATTCTCTGATTTAAATGAATAACCGTCTCGCATCAAACAAGATCCAGATATAATGTTCATGCTCAACGCTGGCACCAAATAACAATTATTTAGCTCTAAATTAATCCCGAAGGTAGATGTAGAGGTAGCATGCCGACGACGATCACATCGACTTTGGAACCATTTCCTACGTGCATCGTCACCTTGTCCTTAGCCAATCTTCGCTAAATCCGTAGCCCCTGTTTCGAGTTGCAAATGTTAGCAACTGAACCAGTATCAAATACCCAGGCACTACAGCGAGCATTAGTAAGGTACACATCAATAACATGTATATCAAATATACCTTCACTTTGCCATCCTTCTTCTCCGCCAAATACTTGGGGAAGTTCCGCTTCCAGTGACCAGTCCCTTTGCAGTAGAAGCATTCAGTTTCAGGCTTAGGTCAAGACTTGGGTTTCTTCACTTGAGCAGCAACTGGCTTGCTATTCTTCTTGAAGTTCCCCTTCTTCCCTTTACCCTTTTTCTTGAAACTAATGGTCTTATTGACCACAAACACTTGATGCTCCTTATTGATTTCTACCTCCGTAGCCTTGAGCATTGTGAAGAGCTCGGGAATAGTCTTATCTATCCCTTGCATATTATAGTTCACCACGAAGCTCTTATAGCTTGGTGGAAGTGATTGAAGAACTCTATCAATGACACTATCATTAGGAATATTAACTCCCAGTTGAGTCAAGTGGTTGTGGTACCCACACATTCTGAGTATATGTTCACTGACAGAACTATTCTCCTCCATTTTACAGCTGTAGAACTTATTGGAGACTTCATATCTCTCAATCTGTGCATTTGCTTGAAATATTAACTTCAACTCCTGGAACATCTCATATGCTCCATGACGTTCAAAACGTCATTGAAGTCCTGTCGTGGAATTGTCACGGCAGATGTCCTAGTGGAAGGACTTAATCACAGAGCCATCACAACTAGGAAGGTTAAATGGGTTAAAACAAGACAAAGGACACGAGGGTTATACTGGTTCGGCCCCTTGCGGTGAAGGTAAAAGCCTAGTCTAGTTTGAGGTGGTATTGCTTATGTTTCGATTACTAGGGAGCGAATCCGCTTGACCTAGCTTTCGATCTGATCTTACTTGCCCTTAACCACCGCCTGGTCGTCCCTTTATATAAACAGGCTGCCCCCGTCGACTCATAGAATCCCAGCCGGCTCATAAACAGTGTCCGGCTCGATCTCTAACTATTCCTGCCTTACAATGCAAGTTATGTACATATGGCAGTTTATCTCTACGGGCCTTGAGTCACCTTTGGGTCTTGGGCCCTTAACTAAACCGCCATCTTCCAGAGTTGTCTTGGGCTTCATGAATCGCCATAGGTATAACCCGGCCCCTCCTGGGCGGGTCATACCTAGTAGTTATATCCCCAACATTAGGCCCCAGATTGATTTGAACTGGTTCATGTCAATCTTCAATACTTATAGGAAATCTTCTGCTCTCTATTTTGCGAAAAGTTGTAGCCCGCCATGACGTCATGTCCAGGATTTGTGATAACCCGCCATGACATTATCTTCCATTACTTCACACTTCATCTGACATTTCTCAACGGATCTTTATTTTAATGATCATCCCGAAAATCGAGGCGTCCTGGTAGCTGGATAACCATATTTTCGATCTCCTCGTATTTCGCACATGTCTGTTCCCTGTCTCCTTATAAATAGAAACCGAAAGCCATCTCCCATTTTTCTCCTTCTTCCTTCTTTCTCTCGCAACCCCTCTGCCGCTCGAGCTCCACCGCCGCTGCAGAGCACCTCGTCTTCCTCAACCTCGACCGTTGCATCAACCTGAGTTGATCCAGATAACGGTGGCGACCCTCCGCAGCAGATCTACAGCTATAAGTTTCTGCCTTCTCATAACTTAGATCCGCACTAGGGTTTGCGAGCTTCTCTGTGTTCTTCGTAGTTCGTCGTAGTTCATCTTCCAGGACGTACTGCAGGCTTCTTTGATCCGAAAACGGCGTTAAACCAATGTGGTAGTCGTTTTATTTCTACTTTTGATATCAGTAGATCCCCTTTTCTGGAAGAAAAATCTTGTGCAAGCTCATGAACTCATCTGTACTGATTTTTAGGTCTAGATTTATCTTCCCTTTCCTGAACAACCTTTGATCCAAAATAATAGCTGCAGCCTATGAAACTTGTTTATCTTAGTACTTAGCCAACTTTTCGTTGCTAGCAACTCTTGAATATCTTTACTCATGGCGGCTTACCATGCCGGCTTATTTTTTTTCTTCATATACCATTAGCCCTTATTTAAGCCGCCATTATACATCTGTACTGCAATCATTAGCTTGTAATTCCACCAATTAATTTGAGCCGGCAAATTGCTTCCTTTTAGATTGTCTTTTCGCCATGCCGCCGAAGACGACGACAGTCTGCAACTGGGTCACTTCCATAGTCACTAAGGATATTGTAAAGGATTTTGTCACTGTCGGATATTTACCAGAGAAGAGCATCATGTCTTACCACGCCCCTGACCCTGCCGGAGAAAAACCTCAGCCAAAGGATGGTGAAATCATCGTCTTCACTGATCATATGAACCGGGGCTTTTCGCCGCCCGGCTCAAAATTCTTTAGAGATGTTCTGCATTTTTTCAAGCTTCATCCACAAGACATTGGACCCAATTCCATATCGAACATCTGTAACTTCCAAGTTTTCTGCGAGGTTTATCTTCAAGAAGAACCTACTATTGAACTCTTCAGAGAATACTTCTATTTGAACCGCCAGAATGAGTACACCAATGATAACCCACAAGTATAGGGGATCGCAACAGTTTTCGAGGGTAGAGTATTCAACCCAAATTTATTGATTCGACACAGGGGGAGCCAAAGAATATTCTCAAGTATTAGCAGTTGAGTTGTCAATTCAACCACACCTGGAAACTTAATATCTGCAGTAAAGTGTTTAGTAGCAAAGTAATATGATAGTAGTGGTAACGGTATCAAAAGGTAATGATAGCAAAAGTAATATTTTTGGTGTTTTGTAGTGATTATAACAATAGCAATGGAAAGTAAATAAGCGAAGAACAATATATGAAAAGACCGTAGGCAATGGATCGGTGATAGAGAATTATGCCGGATGTGGTTCATCATGTAACATTCATAACCTAGGGTGACACAGAACTAGCTCCAATTCATCAATGTAATTTAGGCATGTATTCTGAATATAGTCATACGTGCTTATGGATAAGAACTTGCATGACATCTTTTGTCCTACCCTCCCGTGGCAGCGGGGTCCTAGCGGAAACTAAGGGATATTAAGGCCTCCTTTTAATAGAGTACCGGACCAAAGCATTAACACATAGTGAATACATGAACTCCTCAAACTACGGTCATCACCGGAAGTGGTCCCGATTATTGTCACTTCGGGGTTGCCGGATCATAACACATAGTAGGTGACTATAGACTTGCAAGATAGGATCAAGAACTCACATATGTTCATGAAAACATAATAGGTTCAGATCTGAAATCATGGCACTCGGGCCCTAGTGACAAGCATTAAGCATAGCAAAGTCATAGCAACATCAATCTCAGAACATAGTGGATACTAGGGATCAAACCATAACAAAACTAACTCAATTACATGATAAATCTCATCCAACCCATCACCGTCCAGCAAGCCTACGATGGAATTACTCACGCACGGCGGTGAGCATCATGAAATTGGTGATGGAGGATGGTTGATGATGACGATGGTGACGGATTCACCTCTCCGGAGCCCCGAACGGACTCCAGATCAGCCCTCCCGAGAGAGTTTAGGGCTTGGCGGCGGCTCCGTATCGTAAAATGTGATGAAACTTTTTCTCTGTTTTTTTCTCTCCGAACATGAATATATAGAGTTGGAGTTGAGGTCGGAGGAGCTCCAGGGGGCCCACGAGGTAGGGGGCGTGCCCAGGGGGCAGGCGCGCCCCCACCCTCGTGGCTAGGGTGTGGGCCCCTTGTCTTAATCTTTTGCCAGTATTTTTTATTATTTCCAAAAATAGTCTTCGTGAAGTTTCAGGTCATTTCGAGAACTTTTGTTTCTGCACATAAATAACACCATGGCAATTCTACTGAAAACAGCGTCAGTCCGAGTTAGTTCCATTCAAATCATGCAAGTTAGAGTCCAAAACAAGGGCAAAAGTGTTTGGAAAAGTAGATACGACGGAGACGTATCAACTCCACCAAGCTTAAACCTTTGCTTGTCCTCAAGCAATTCAGTTGACAAACTGAAAGTGATAAAGAAAAACTTTACAAACTATGTTTGCTCTTGTTGTTGTAAATATTAAAGCCAACATTCAAGTTTTCGGCAAAGATTATAAACTAACCATATTCACAATAACGCTTAGGTCTCATGTTTACTCATATCAATGGCATAATCAACTAGCGAGCAATAATAATAAATCTCGGATGACAACACTTTCTCAAAACAATCATAATATGATATAACAAGATGGTATCTCGCTAGCCCTTTCTGAGACCGCAAAACATAAAGGTAGAGCACCTTTAAAGATCAAGGACTGACTAGACATTGTAAGTCATAGTAAAAGAGATCCAGTCAAGTCATACTCAATGTAAACTAACAGTAATGAATGCAAATGACAATGGTGCTCTCCAACTGGTGCTTTTTAATAAGACGATGATGACTCAACATTAAAGTAAATAGATAGGCCCTTCGTAGAGGGAAGCAGGGATTTGTAGAGGTGCCAGAGCTTGGTTTTGAAATACAGATGAATAATATTTTGAGCGGTATACTTTCATTGTCAACATAACAACCAAGAGATGGCAATATCTTCCATGCTACACACATTATAGGCGGTTCCCAAACAGAATGGTAAAGTTTATACTCCCCCTCCACCAACAAGCATCAATCCATGGCTTACTCGAAACAACGAGTGCCTCCAACTAACAAGAGTCCCAGGGGGAGTTTTGTTTGCAATTATTTTGATTTAATTTGCATAAAGCATGGGACTGGGCATCCCGGTGACCAGCCATTTTATCGTGAGTGAGGAGTGGAGTCCACTCCTCTTGAGATTAACCCTCCTAACATGGAAGATACGGACAGCCCTAGTTGATACATGAGCTATTCGAGCATACAAAACAGGATATTTATTTGAAGGTTTAGAGTTTGGCACATACAAATTTACTTGGAACGGCAGGTAGATACCGTATATAGGTAGGTATGGTGGACTCATATGGCATAACTTTGGGGTTTATGGGATTGGATGCACAAGCAGTATTCCCGCTTAGTACAGGTGACGGCTACAAAAAGACTGGGAAGCGACCAGCTAGAGAGCGACAACAGTCATGAACATGCATTAAAATTAATCAACACCGAATGCAAGCATGAGTAGGATATAATGCACCATGAACATAAATATCGTAGAGGCTATGTTGATTTTGTTTCAACTACATGCGTGAACATGTGCCAAGTCAAGCCACTCGAATCGTTCAAAAGAGGATACCACCATATCATACCACATCACAACCATTTTAATAGCATGTTGGCACGCAAGGTAAACCACTATAAGCTCCTAGCTAATTAAGCATGGCATAAGAAACTATGATCTCTAATTGTCATCGCAAACATGTTTATTCATAATAGGCTGAATCAGGAACGATGAACTAATCATATTTACAAAAACAAGAGAGGTCGAGTTCATACCAGCTTCTCCGATCTCAATCAGTTCATCATATATAGTCATAATTGCCTTTCACTTGCACAACCGAACGATGTGGATAATAATAATAGTGCACATGCATTGGACTAAGCTGGAATATGCAAGCATTCAGTAAACAGGAGAAGACAAGGCAATATGGGCTCTTTTGTCAGATCAACAATAATGCATATAAGAGCCACTTCAACAATTTAATCATGGTCTTCTCCTATCGACCCCCAAAGAAAAGAAAAGAAATAAAACTATATACACGGGAAAGCTCGCAACAAGCAAAAGAAGAACAAGAAATCTTCTTGGGTTTTCTTTTTTTAATTACTACTACAAGCATGGAAATTAAAACTAGCTAAAAGTTACAACTAATTTTTTTGGTTTTTCTTAAGGTTTATTAAACACACAAGAAGAAAGCATAAAAAGAGAAAATAAACTAGCATGGATATCACAATGAAAAAGTATGAGCACCGACAACTAGCAATGAGTGTGAACATGAATGTAATGTCGGTGAGAAATACGTACTCCCCCAAGTTTAGGCTTTTGGCCTAAGTTGGTCTATGGCCACGGTTGGCCTGGCGGATATCCATAGTAATAATTGGGGTCGTACTGTGAAGAAGAAGACTCGTATTGCCACTGGTTGGCAATCATCTCCGGATCCCACTGGTAATTAGACTATCATGGAGGATCAACTTGTGGTTCCGACTCTTGCTCCGTGGCTGATGTAGGGTTCCGGTAGGCGTGAATAGCCTCCAACAGAACAAGGTACTTGCCTGCAGATAAATCAAACAAGGAAGGAGCAGGCAGGGTAATAGTCTCAGGATGATGTTTATCAAAGAACAATTTGTATTTGAGCTCATTTTCCCTATTCTTAACAATAAAATCGTGTGCTACCATACTCTTATAATCTAAATAAACAGGAGGCGGAAATTTTTCTTCCTTCTCATAATGCCTAATAGGTATGTTAAAATGTGCAGCTAGGCGCGAGGCGAAGATGCCTCCAAAGACGGGGCCCTTAGTATGGTTAAGATTTAACCGCTTTGCAATAATAGCACCCATGTTGAATGTATCATCACGAAATAAGGCGTGGCACAAAATAACAATATCAGGGGCACTCGGGTTTCCATAGTTTCCGCGCCCAATTAAGCATCTACTAGCAAATATAGCAAAGTAACGTAGAACAGGAAAGTGTATGCTAGTAGTTCGTGCATCGGAAACCTTCCTCGTTTCCCCTACAGTGATGGTATCAATAAACCCATCCACATCACCGCGATGTGGTTCCTCTATGATGCCCTCGAAAGGGATCAAATAAACCCGACAAAAATCACGAAGTGACATCTCCTTATGATCATCATATAAATAAAACTCCACCGTAGGTGGTGAGCTCCTAGCATGAAAATAAAAGTTTTGCACAAAGATATTGGTGAGTAAGAGATATTGTTCACGCTGGTCGTGGAGGAAGGCGGTGAGGCCTGCATCCTCAGCCAATTCATAGAAATCATCATACACCCCGGCTACTCTCAAGAAATCATCACAAGGCCATTCACACGGGCGAACCTCCGCGATGCAAGGCAGATTATATTTGGGCCTCTTTGCTTCTTCATTTTGCTTTTCCTTCGAGCTTCGACTCGATGAGCCCCTCAAAAATCTCTTCATTATTTTCTAAAAAATTCTAAAAATTTTAGTAACTTCAAATAAAAGTGAACCAAACTCAACAAAATTGATAGCAACTACTCCTACAAGTACCTAGAGCCTATATCATGCATCAAAACTACTTGGAACCACATAAATTTGACATGCAAGCTCAAGAACAAGGTCACCTAAGCAGCAAAACTATGCAATGAATAAAGCACTAGAAAAAAAATTAATTGGACCATTGGAGGAGTCACATACCAAGGAACAATCCCCCAAAACAGTTTTGTGAGAGGTGCTTTGAGCAAGGAGATCGAAAATCGCAGCAAAATGAGCTAGAACTCGTGCTTGAGCTGGATAATGGTGTTTGTGGGAGGAAGAAGGAGTGTGTGGGTGCAGGAATAAGTGGAGGAGGGCCACCGTGGGCCCACGAGGCAGGGGCACGCCCTCCACTGGATGCCCCCCCTGCTGTGTTCTCAGTGCCAAATATTCCCAAATAATCTAGAAAAAATCATATTTAAATTTCAGGGCATTTGGAGAACTTTTATTTTTGGGGTATTTTTATATTGCACGGATAATCAGAAAACAGACAGAAATTACTATTTTTGCTTTATTTAAATATAAATAACAGAAAGTACAAAGAGGGTATAGAGAGTTGTGTTTTCTAAATTCATCCATCTCATGATCATCAAAAGGAATCCATTAACAAGGTTGATCAAGTCTTGTTAACAAACTCATTCCGAATAACATGGAACCGGAGAATTTTCGAATAATACTAGGTTACCTCAATGGGGATATGCACATCCCCAACAATAAGAATATCATATTTCTTCTTGACAGTAGGAAGAGGAAATTAAAACCTCCAAAAATAATCGATGGAATTTTTCCAATAGAATTGATACTGTGGACTTGAGGTTGTTTCCTCGGAAAGTGTACCGTATGCTCATTACCATTAACATGAAAAGTGACATTGCCCTTGTTGCAATCAATAACAGCCCCTGCAATATTCAAAAAGGGTCTTCCAAGAATAATAGACATACTATCGTCCTCGGGAATATCAAGAATAACAAAGTCCGTTAAAATAGTAACGTTAGCAACCACAACAGGCACATCCTCACAAATACCGACAGGTATAGCAGTTGATTTATCAGCCATTTGCAAAGATATTTTAGTAGGTGTCAACTTATTCAAATCAAGTCTATGATATAAAGAGAGAGGCATAACACTAACACCGGCTCCAAGATCACATAAAGCAGTTTTAACATAGTTTCTTTTAATGGAGCATGGTATAGTGGGTACTCCTGGATCTCCAAGTTTCTTTGGTATTCCACCTTTAAAAGTATAATTAGCAAGCATGGTGGAAATTTCAGCTTCCGGTATCTTTCTTTTATTAGTAACAATTTCTTTCATATACTTAGCATAAGGATTCATTTTGAGCATATCAGTTAATCGATACGCAAAAAGATAGGTCTAATCATTTCAGCAAAGCGCTCAAAATGCTCATCATCCTTTTTCTTGGATGGTTTGGGAGGAAAAGGCATGGGTTTTTGAACCCAAGGCTCTCTTTCCTTACCGTGTTTCCTACCAACAAAGTCTTTCTTATCATAACGTTGATTCTTTGATTGTGGGTTGTCAAGATCAACAGCAGGTTCAATTTCTATGTCATTATCATTACTAGGTTGAGCATCAACATGAACATTATCATTTACATTATCACTAGTTTCATGTTCATTACCAGATTGTGTTTCAGCATCAGAAATAGAAATATCATTTGGATTCTCAGGTGTTTCAACAATAGGTTCACTAGAAGCATGCAGAGTCCTATCATTTTTCTTTTTCTTCCTTTTAGAAGGACTAGGTGCATCTATATTATTTCTCTGAGAATCTTGCTCAATTCTCTTAGGGTGGCCTTCAGGATACAAAGGTTCCTGAGTCATTTTACCAGTTCTAGTAGCCACTCTAACAACATAGTCCTTATTCTTACTATTCAATTCATTGAGCAAATCATTTTGAGCTTTAAGTACTTGTTCTACTTGAGTGGTAACCATAGAAGCATGTTTACTAATAAGTTTAAGTTCACCTTTGACATTAGCCATATAATCACCCAAGTGTTCAAGCATATCAGCACTGTGTTTTAATTCTCTAGCAAAATAAGCATTGAAGTCTTCTTGCTTAACCATTAATTTATCAAACTCATCTAAGCATGGGCTAGCAAACTTAGTAAATGGGATTTCAGCTTTATCATATCTATAGAGAGAATTTACCTTTACTACCTGTGTCGGGTTATAAAGTCCATGTGCTTCTTCAATAGGCGGTAAATTAAGACCATGTATTTCTTCAATAGGAGGTAAATTCTTAACATCTTCAGCTTTAATACCCTTTTTCTTTCATGGATTTCCTTGCCTCTTGCCTATCTTCAGGACTGAGAAATAGAACACCCCTTTTCTTTGGAGTTGGTTTAGGAATAGGCTCAGGAGTTGGCTCAGGAAGTGTCCAATTATTTTCATTTGTCAACATATTACTCAATAGAATTTCAGCTTCATCCGGTGTTATTTCCTTGAAAACAGAACCAGCACAACTATCCAGGTATTCTCTGGAAGCATCGGTTAGTCCATTATAAAAGATATCAAGTATTTCATTTTTCTTAAGAGGGTGATCAGCCAAAGCATTAAGTAATTGGAGAAGCCTCCCCCAAGCTTGTGGGAGACTCTCTTCTTCAATTTGCACAAAATTATATATATCCCTTAAGGCAGCTTGTTTCTTATGAGCAGAGAAATATTTAGCAGAGAAGTAATAAATCATATCCTGGGGACTACGCACACAACCAGGATCAAGAGAATTAAACCATATCTTAGCATCACCCTTTAATGAGAACGGGAATATTTTAAGGATATAAAAGTAATGAGTTCTCTCATCATTAGTGAACAGGGTAGCTATATCATTAATTTAGTAAGATGTGCCACAACAGTTTCAGATTCATAGAAAGGATCAGATTCAACCAAAGTAATTATATCAGGATCAATAGAGAATTCATAATCCTTATCAGTAACAAAGATGGGTGAAGTAGCATAAGCAGGATCACATTTCATTCTAGCATTCAGAGTTTTTTGTTTAAGCTTAGCTAATAATTTTTTAAGATCACTTCTATCATTGCAAGCAAGAAAGTCTCTTTTAGTTTCTTCATCCATAACATAGCCCTCAGGCACAACAGGTAATCTATTATATAATTAAGACAAGAGGCAAACAAGTCATTACGTTTGTCCACATAGGTTAAATTATATTGACCGTTAATTTAAGATATTAATGGTTGAGATTAAAAGATACAACGTTACATACATATATAGTTTTATGACCTACAGATTTCTTTTAACATGTCACGAAATGGATTTTTCCTATTAAAAGATATATCCGAGACCTATGCAATTTACGGCAGCCAACTAACAACGAGTACAAGTTTTCTGTGAAAAAAAAAGTCCAAGCACGCTACCAAAAAAATTCCATGCAAAACATACACATATACTAGTAGTGGGACTTCCCCCATAATAGAAGTAATGTGACTCACCACGTGCGAGAACAAAAGGATAGTTCTGATCGTGTCAAAAAAGGAAAGAAAAAAGGAGACCAATTACCTCACGTCATTGCAAGAAAAGAAGTAGTACATGTCAGGCTCTGCAGTACAAAATAGTCAGGCCAGACAACATGCATGTGCTGACATCAGGATGACACTATGGATGATATTAGAAAAATGATCATTTGCGTTTTGCCTCCAATCAGGTCTGAAAGTCAAAATGAAATGCATAAGGGCTCCAGAATTTTTCTGATTACCTCCACTAGAGAAACAATGGGTAGTGTTTGTCCATCAGATTGGCTAAATACGCTGCACATTAATGATATCTTTTTACATCAACAGCTAACTTAACATTAGATTCCATAACTTCTGGCGTGACTCTCGATCGACCACAATGAAAGTCTATCTCGAACAATCGGTCCCCATGCCATCGGTGATTGTGGCACCTAATATACCTTCACAAAAAACGTAATATATCACTATGTACAATTTTTTATTTGTCTACCAATTAATAGGCTAAAACACAAAAAAATAATTAAAAAAACATAGTACATCCTCATACGTTAAAAGATAGTTCATCCATCTTAACCAGCTCCACCACGGATATATCACAGTGACTAGACGAAAATATGACTATATACAAATTTCCTTTAGATATATGGTCCAACATTATAAAAGGTTCGTATCGGGTGGATGGAGAATATATTTTCATATAAAGAGCAAAAAAAGTTCAAAATGAAAAGCAAAAAAGAGCTAGCATTTTTTGTATTAAGAACTCTACCTACATATATTTACACACAAAAACTCTACCTACATATGACACATGGAATAAAAAAAGTAATTTTCTTTTCATCATATAATATGTGTGATGGATATTGGTTCTTCGTTAGTGGAACATGCCTAAGATATATGGACACTTATATGTTGCCATGCGCGAACATTATGAGAAAATATACAAGTAGTGGCAAGAGTTATGTTGAGAACAACAGTATATAGGACATTTTGATGAGCATGCCCCGGTATATACATTTTGTATAACAATATGTATGGCAATAAAAACAAACAAGTCTGTCTTCGTCCTATAATACATGCAACCAAAGTACATTCATTTTTATACCCATCTATAAAGAAAATAATCTATCATTTATGATCTTATATAAGTTCCTACATTCATATGATAATAAAGAATGACGAAAGTTGTGCACAGACCATGTCAAAATATAAAATATCAAATGTAACAAATCTAGCCGTGCAAATGTGCAAATACGTTTGTCCACACGGATTAAATAATCTCGATCGCAAATTTACAAGATTAAGGGCTATGATTTAAAGATGAAAGTGTTACGTACAAATAATATTGTAACATACAAACAATGCAATATGTCACGTACAAATAAATAGATGCGATCCTTATAGTCAAGAAAGAAAAACAAAAAACAGATGTGTGAACTAGAGCGCTATATTGGCAAGAGAAAAAAACAGGAGCAGTCCGGTTGGGACACGTTTGAGAAAAAGTGGGAGCGTCATGCAAATACGTTTTGTATTCGACATTCAAAGAACAGATGTTAACATGACCGCTAATGTCATCTACCAATTAGTATTATATTTTATTTGGCTTTGCCTTTGCAATTAGGTAAACAACTACGTACAATCATCCCTCAAATCCTGATCGATGGCAAGGCGCCCCCCACATCTTGATCGATCACAAGGCAGACAAACAATATGAAGGAAGGACAACGCAGCCGGTGTTCTCGGCAAGCCACTTTTGCGACCGCAGTCGAAGTCTATGAGAACGGGATCGCCTCATCGGTTGGACCTTTGAAGACTAAGGTCGAGATGAGCAAAACAAGAAGGGGCATCGTAGAAGGATTTTTTTTTGTTGGCTGAGAAGTATCTTGCGTTGTTGCCTACTTCCTGTCTGGCTATTAAGGTACCTTCACGAGCCTCTTTGTCTCCCTAATCTCGCCTATCTCAAACCTAGCTTTGAATCTAGGTTTATTTTTAGTTTCTAGCCGACGGCAGCTCTATCAACTTCTTCCCTATCACCTCATGTTGGTTTAGTCTACACTAGCTACATATCATGCCTCCACATATTGACGTGTTTGGGTATTGCAAATTATATTGTCGTTTGCATAAGCATGCATGCATACATACGGGAGCAGAGTTAATAACAGGATGCCTAAGTGTTCACAGTATTGGCTGCAATGCAGAGTTAAGGATGCACACGGACTCATCCATGCATGTTACGTTGAGTGTCCACATGAGGATTAGTACAGCAACATTATTATAAATAAGTTAGGATGGAATTAGTCCATCTGTATTCCTGAAACCAGATATGCAAGTTACCAGAAAATTTTAAAATACCCTGAATATATATTTTCTCTAATGCTTGAAATATAGTCAAAACTAAATATTAGTTCCTTTGGCTATAGTCTTCTTTCTGTATAATTGAAATAGCTTTCACAGTATGAGCGCCAATTGTAATTTAATATGTTTTGTTTGACAAAATAGATTAGGAAATGTTGCATCCAAATTTATTTTTCTTTATCCATCGGCATGTATGTGTTCTTTTTTACATAATTGTTTACATCCTTCTTTTGAATGTGAGTTGTATGTTTTGCGTACTCACTGCTGACATCTTACCTTTCAGGTCTAAGACAAAATTATCTTTTTTTTGCGGGGCAAGGCAAAATTATCTGACCTATATTCACTATGTCTCTGGCGATCTAGATGATTATTATTAAGCAACATATAGTCTATAAGTACATTCAAGCAGTAAGTTTCTTCTCAATCTGTAAAGTTCCTTTTAGTACTTTTAGAATCTATGGATAAATATTATGATTGTTATTCCACTGTAAGATAGATGCAAATCGTGTCAACTACATGCTCAGGTCAAAGTTGGTAGCCAAGACATCTTGCTAACAGCTAATTTTCAAGGCATGCTTTCATTTTTCTTCCACTGCACTGCACAGACATATTTTCTATAATAGTATATGTCCTTTTGTTGGAACAAACTATAGGCTTTCCATGGTACTACAAACAGTTACTAGGGTTAAAAGAAAGGTACAAATAGTCACCAAGATATATGTGACAATTGGAAGGTGCCAACATAAGTGTGTTTGCTCCCCAAGAAAAAAAAAGAAACACACCTTTGAGTATTTTTTTTATTTTTATGAAAAGGAAAATTCGGAGCAAACATACAAAAGTATATTGGTTTTTATCTTTCCACGGTGTGTGGAGTCACATATTTCAGGACAAAATGTTGTAATAGTACCTGATATGAGGAAACAATTTCTCTGTTGTTGATTTTATTGTGAATCGAGATGATAATGTGTACATGCATGGGACTGCTTACAAAAATTTGAAGTGAAAAATAACTCTTATTTGCTAAACGAGTACACCTATATTTTAGAAAATCAATCCAAACTAGCGAATGAACACTCGAATTATTTAAACCGAATAAGCTTTTTGATTTGTATGCTAATTTTATATATGACTATCTTTCTCCAAATCTCAATTTCAAAATGATTTATAAATTTACAACATCAGTTGAATCTATGAATGAAAATTTAAATTTTGGTGTTAATTTCAATTTTCAACTGAAATTACCATTCAGATGTGTATTTTAAATGTGCAAGTATCTTTATTACGAAATAGGTTCCAATGAAATTAGGTGTTTCATACGTGAAACTGAAACATATAACTAAAAAATAGCTATTTAAGTTAGATTTGTTGAGTATGCATTGGTTGCAGATGATCATTGTGTCGTTATAAGGCGAGTCAACAAAAAATACGATGTGTAGGTAACTGGTCTGCAAGACGATTATACAAGTAAACTGATCAAGATGTATGCTTCAACATTGCCAATGCTAAGAAGGTATGGGAAATTTATCAAAAGATCAGAAGGATAAACACTATTTCTTGATGTTGGTGTAGATGCTCAAGAATAAAATATGGAAAGTCAAGATTGTCATACAAGTCTATAGTCTTGACTGGAAGTCCAAAAACCTCGATGAAATATTAATGCCATGATTATGATAGTACTTATAAAATATGTGTAGGAACCCGCTTTTCCGCGTGTAGCATAAACAAAGAAATAAAATAAATGCTTGAAGCAAGAGAGAAAAGAATGGCAAAACCCTTATCAAATATGAAAATATGTATAAGCAAAACTAGCCACGCAAATGCGCGGGCCACACTGCTAGTTCATATTTATTAGGAGAGCCTTCATAATCACTTTCATCAGTATTATCAGTTTTAATAATTTCATTCTCTCTAGCCCTACCAAGTTGTTCATCAAGAAATTCATCAAGTGGCACAGTTGTATCAAGCATAGAAGTAGTTTCATCATAAGTATCATGCATAGCAGAAGTGGCATCATCAATAATATGCGACATATCAGAATCAATAGCAGAAGCAGGCTTAGGTGTCGCAAGCTTACTCAAAATAGAAGGTGAATCAAGTGCAGAGCTAGATGGCAGTTCCTTACCTCCCCTCGTAGTTGAGGGATAAATCTTGGTTTTTGGATCTCTCAAGTTCTTCATAATGATAAGCAGATATAAATCCCAAGTGACTCAAAGAATAGAGATATGCTCCCCGGCAATGGCGCCAGAAAATAGTCTTGATAACCCACAAGTATAGGGGATCGCAACAGTTTTCGAGGATAGAATATTCAACCCAAATTTATTGATTCGACACAAAGGGAGCCAAAGAATATTCTCAAGTATTAGCAGCTGAGTTGTCA
Source organism: Triticum urartu (assembly GCF_056163025.1). Lineage (NCBI taxonomy): Eukaryota > Viridiplantae > Streptophyta > Magnoliopsida > Poales > Poaceae > Triticum > Triticum urartu. The sequence goes on from NC_141879.1 coordinate 177,139,602, forward strand.
ATTCAACCACACCTGGAAATTTAATATCTGCAGCAAAGTGTTTAGTAGCAAAGTAATATGATAGTAGTGGTAACGGTAGCAAAAGGTAACGATAGCAAAAGTAATATTTTTGGTGTCTTGTAGTGATTGTAACAATAGCAACGGAAAAGTAAATAAGCGAAGAAGAATATATGAAAAGCTCGTAGGCAATGGATCGGTGATAGAGAATTATGTGGGATGTGGTTCATCATGTAACAGTCGTAACCTAGGGTGACACAGAACTAGCTCCAATTCATCAATGTAATGTAGGCATGTATTCCGAATATAATCATATGTGCTTATGGAAAAGAACTTGCATGACATCTTTTGTCCTACCCTCCCGTGGCAGCGGGGTCCTAGCGGAAACTAAGGGATATTAAGGCCTCCTTTTAATAGAGTATCGGACCAAAGCATTAACACATAGTGAATACATGAACTCCTCAAACTACGGTCATCACCGGAAGTGGTCCTGATTATTGTCACTTCGGGGTTGCCGGATCATAACACATAGTAGGTGACTATAGACTTGCAAGATAGGATCAAGAACTCACATATATTCATGAAAACATAATAGGTTTAGATCTGAAATCATGGCACTCGGGCCCTAGTGACAAGCATTAAGCATAGCAAAGTCATAGCAACATCAATCTCAGAACATAGTGGATACTAGGGATCAAACCCTAACAAAACTAACTCGATTACATGATAAATCTCATCCAACCCATCACCGCCCAGCAAGCCTACGATGGAATTAATCACGCACAGCGGTGAGCATCATGAAATTGGTGATGGAGGATGGTTGATGATGACGATGGCGACGGATTCCCCTCTCCGAAGCCCCGAACGGACTCCAGATCAGCCCTCCCGAGAGAGTTTAGGGCTTGGCGGCAGCTCTGTATCGTAAAACGTGATGAATCTTTCTCTTTGATTTTTTTCTCTCCGAACACGAATATATAGAGTTGGAGTTGAGGTCGGAGGAGCTCCACGGGTCTCACGAGGTAGGAGGCGCGCCCCCCACCCTCGTGGCTAGGGTGTGGGCCCCCTTGTCTTGATCTTTTGCCAGTATTTTTTATTATTTCCATAAATAGTCTCCGTGAAGTTTCAGGTCATTCTGAGAACTTTTGTTTCTGCACATAAATAACACCATGGCAATTCTGCTGAAAACACCGTCAGTCAGGGTTAGTTCCATTCAAATCATGCAAGTTAGAGTCCAAAACAAGGGCAAAAGTGTTTGGAAAAGTAGATATGACGGAGACGTATCAACCAACGGCCCCAGCTTGGAACTTGGCGGGATTTCGATTCAGCGTAGATGGGATGTTGTCTTTCCTCTAGTAGTCTTGCCAAGCCATCCCAAGGACTAGAACCAAACCTGGTTCTATTGCAAAGATACGTCGCCGGCTGATGAAAAACCAATGTCGGGTTATCGTGCTGAGCGTCTTGACGCTAAATATTCACTCCTTGGTAAACTTCCTGCCGCTGAACACAAGAAACCTATCCCAACAATCAAAAGGGTTCAAGCCTTGCTGGGAAATGGCTTAACTGGAGTTGACTTGATCCGCTGTTGGATCGCATGGCGGATCATTCCTCTGAGCCGCCGATCTGACTTGATGTGCAACTATACCGGAGGAACAGATGATCCATTATGTCATAGCTCCCTACGTCTGACCGAAGAAGCCAATGTTGAAATGGCGACCACCCTCGTCAACAGCAGATATGAAGACTGCAGCAAAGTAGGGTTGAATCCTTTCTGCAAGCTTAACCCGGCACCAGAGGTAAATCCTCTTGACTCCTTTTTCCTCAGTAGTTAAGTATTTGCATGAGTTTCAACATGCTATTTTTCTACAGGCTAAATCTGACTTTTGGAAGGCCAAATATGATCATGAGGCTGCTAAAAAATCTAGAGCCACTGCAATAGCCACCAAGAAAACGGCCAGAAAATCTAAGAAGAAAACAACTACTTCTGACTTACTCAAGTTGGATGACATCTCTGAGTCGGAGGTAGCCCTTAACTCTCTTGGCATGCTTTTTAACAACCTTATTGACACTGACTATTATCAGGAGGACACGGGGGCCAGCCAGGCAGTTGAAGAAGAGGTAACTATTATTTCCTCCGACTCAAAACCTTTACCAAGGCAGAAACTTCGGCGGGTAACCCGGAAAGTAAGGTTTTCACACCCCTTGGCTTATTTAGATCCTCGTTTTCTTTTGAAACAACAGCAACATGAGGGCCGCTGTCAGACCCGGACCAGTGAGACGATGAGTTACCCTCCGGCTTACCAAAAACTCCCCGGAAACACCAAAACGAGATTCTTTTACATCTGAACTCTGATGAACGAGTCACTTTTATAAGTCACTCAACTATAATTCCACTTTTGCAGGAGATTGCTCGTTCCTCCTCTGGTGATTCTTCACAAACTCAGCTGCTGGCTTTTAAGACCGCCCCTAGGTAAAGATAATTATCCTTCTTCTACACCTTTATGCTTGCATCGTTATATTGACTCATCAAATTCTTCTTAGTGGTCAAGCAAAGTCCAAGAAAGCAAAGGTGGCAAAACCGACTGAGGATGCAAAAGCCGCTGAACCGGCGCAACCGACTCTTGCCCCGGAACAAACTGAAGCACCGGAAGACCCTGCTATCAACGTTCAATCAGATCTTCCTGAGCCGTCTGTTGACTAAACCGTTCTTAATCCATCCACTGTTGAACCGTCAAGCTCAGCTAACCCGCCAGAGACTTACGGCAATGATGTTTTAATCACTAGTAGCAGACTCGTTGAACCGGGCAATCCGACTATGCTAGCAAGGCACTCCGCAAAGCAAGAAGTCATGGAGAGGCAGAAAGTGAGGTTTGATGTCTCCCACTATACCCATCTGAGTATTGGTGAAGTACTATCTGGCTATCTTAGCCAAGTCAACTCCAGCCGTGACTCGGAGATTAAAATGGTCAAACATAAGTTATGTACCCTGGCAGCCCCCAAGTCTGCGGAGTATGATAAGAGTGAATGATATGTAGACTTTTAATAGACTTATAAGCTTTTGCCTTAGACTCCTTTCGATTCCCGGTTTACAACCAAACCGGGTGCTGATAGTTTTTTCAATTTGCATGTGTAGTCCCCAAGGGCCGGTTTAATCAGTATGAATGAGCCGGTCCTAGTAGCCAATATGGAAGAGACAAATACTTTGACCAGATATCTTTATGAGTTGGCTGAGGCTATCAATAACATATCTGGCTTACCTTTGGTAGGAAAAACAGCAAAATGCATTAGCCCCCAAGTGCCAAGTGGTCTTGCTTGCAAAGCACATGGGACTTCTGGGAAAAATCCAATTCCTTTGACAATAAAATTGCGCTAACAGACATTAGCCCCCAAGTTCCAAGTGTTATTTCTTGCAAAAGCACTTGGGACTTGCTTTTATAATCCGCCATGAAACTAACAACCTTATTCTGTATACAGGCTGCAACCGCAGCACTGGAATCCCAATTGTCTGAAGCCAAGACCCGGTTGTCGACTCAGGAGACTGAAACAAAGAAAACTGAATCCAAACTCCAATTGAGTGTGTCTGAAGCAGAGAAACTGAAGACTAGTTTTAGTGCAGAGAAAAAGTCTTGGGCTGATGAGAAGACTGCCCTAACGCAGTGTGCTGAAACGGCCAAGGCGGCTCTGAAAGAAGTTACCGCTGAACTCGCCGGTTTAAAGAACCGTGTGTCTCAGATGGTTTCTGCAATCTTCGGTAAATCACCTTATTACTTACTCAAAGTCTATATTTGTCACCATAATGTAAGCCGCCTACTTAACTCATTGGGAAAACTTCACAGGTCCCCGGAGCAACAATCTGAGTCAAGATAATCTGATAAAACTCAAGGCGGTTTACACTCTTGTGGAGCAATTGTATACTGGAGCTCAGTGGGCTCTTACTATTATCTCCCCAGCGAACCAAGGACCAAACTTATTGAGTGATGTCTTGAAGAAGCTGTCCATCATGCCCGCCAGGTTTCAGGAAGTCAAGCATTCTTGTCCGAGAGCCGGAGCCGTAACTTCTTTGAGCCGCTCCAAAGCCTGGGTACCGGAGTTAGACCCGGCGGACGTTGCCAGGGGGTACCCCAGCTTTAAGGAAGATGGAAGTCCCTTCAACCAAGAAGACTTTGCTGTCTGTGTGAAAGAGATTCGTCCTCATGCCACCATCATTGCTGAAGAAACCAATCTCACCAAGTATCAGCCGAGTTTTGATACAGAAAATAAGAAGATGGCCACTCCTTCATATAAAGTGACGGACTTAATCCGGCCGATTCGGCAGCACACTTTCGCCCCTGAAATGGACCCGTCTGGTGTGATTGATGATGATGCTGAGTTCATCGCCCTTCATGTCTTTGACTGATCCAAACCCAATTTCCCAATGGTGGAGGAGGACGAACCGGCAAGGGATGAGTCACAACCATCCAGTCAACCCGGCCAGGATTCATGAACCGGCTCTAGTTTATCATCTGCTATGTGCAATAGTAAAAACAGTATTATCCTTTTGGGCTCCAAGCGCCTTGTAATAGGCTAGCTTAAAACTTCATGTTCTGCTTATGCCATCATGCATATTGTGCTGCGTACAACACTTTTGTCCGTCATGTGAAGATATGCTTTACATCCCTTACTATATCGGTAGTGTTGAATCTGTTCCTGCATGCAATATATAAAAATTGTCCTGGCGGTTTATCGCCAGACGGGTCATAACGCCCAATACACAACCATGGAAACTAACATAACTGTATAATTAAGGCTAGATGTAAGAATAATCAACATGAAATATATCATTCGTATGACATTGAATTATATTGGTGTCTTACCATAGGGTGGGTCATAATATCTTACATACGACCATTAATATTGAAAGAAGAGACACAGATGAGCTTGTTATGAATTTTAACTTTGAAACACAACGGCAATATCATACCTGTGATCTTGAATTTGAACTGTCGGTTCATGTGACCCGAACAGTAAGGGTGATAACCCAATCTTTTAGAAGCCAACACTCCCATATGTATGATGACTATCATACACTGGCGATTTATCGTCAAAAAACCAAGCCGGGTTAAATTGAAACCATACTTATACTTAGATCTAGATGAAAAGCCACAAAATTAAAAAACAAAGATTGTCTTTCAAAAACGTAAGTCAAATAAAAATAAAATTTTGGAGGCTTCTGATTCGAATATGATCAGTAAAGCGGACCAAAGGGGTTAAGCTAGGATTCGAATACGATCATGTAGCCCCAAGTGGCTTTGGTGTTGCGCCAATCAAGAGGGTACCGACAACTATGTTCTCTTTGGTTCGAATACAACCTATGTTTGAACAGGAAGCCCCCAAATGACCTTGAGAATTTTTTAACGACTCTGATTCGAATACGATCAAAGTCGGACCCAAAAGGGATTGAGCTATGATTCGAATACGATCAAGAAGCCCCCTAGTGAATTTGGCATTGCGCCGATCAAGAGGGTACCGACAGCTATGTTCTCTTTGGTTCGAATATGACCTATGTTTGAACAGGAAGCCCCCAAATGATCATATGGTTTAACGGCTAGATTCGAATATGATCATGAGCCGGACTAAAGGGTTAAGCTAGATTTGAACACAATCAGCCCCCAATTGGTCATTTTGATATTATAATGATGAAGTCATGTGACTATTGAGGATGAAAAGGACAGAGGTCCTGCTTTATTACTTATCATAATATATACAATGTCAAAGTACGTACATCATGAGAGCCGGTGTCTCAAGTATAATAAGGCTGAAGATGAGCGATATTCCACGGCCGGCGGGTCTCTTCCTCCGACTTACGTGAGTCTTTGTGCTCTCGAACATCGATTCGGTAGTATGACCCGTTGTTCAAGTTCCTGTTGACCACAGAAGGTCCTTCCCAAGGTGGGGATAACTTGTGTGCATCAGTTTGATCTTGGATGAGCCAGAGCACCAAGTCACCTTCTTGAAAGGTTTTGGACTTAACTCGGCGGCTGTGATAACGACGCAGGTCATGTTGGTAAATTGCCCAACGGGCTACCACTAAGTCATGCTTTTCATCTAACAGATCAAGCGCATCCTGACGGGCTTGTTCATTATCAGCTTCAATGTAAGCCGCCACGCGGGGAGAGTCATGACGGATGTCACTAGGTAGGACTTTCTCTGCTCCGTAAATGATAACCCACAAGTATATGGGATCGCAACAGTTTTCGAGGGTAGAGTATTCAACCCAAATTTATTGATTCGACACAAGGGGAGCCAAAGAATATTCTTAAGTATTAGCGGCTGAGTTGTCAATTCAACCATACCTGGAAACTTAATATCTGCAGCAAGGTATTTAGTAGCAAAGTAATATGATAGTAGTGGTAACGATAGCAAAAGTAACGGTAGCAAAAGTAATATTTTGGGGGTTTTATAGTGACGGTAACAGTAGCAGCGAGAAAAGTAAATAAGCAAAGAACAATATATGGAAAGCTCGTAGGAAATGGATCAGTGATAGAGAATTATGTCGGATGCGATCGATCATGTAACAGTCATAGCCTAGGGTGACACAGAACTAGCTCTAGTTCATCAATGAAATGTAGGCATGTATTCCGAATATAGTCATACGTGCTTATGGAAAAGAACTTGCATGACATCTTTTGTCCTACCCCCCCCCCCCCCCCCCGTGGTAGCGGGGTCCTATTGGAAACTAAGGGATATTAAGGCCTCCTTTTAATAGAGTACCGGAACAAAGTATTAACACATAGTGAATGCATGAACTCCTCAAACTACGGTCATCACCGGTAAGTATCCCGATTATTGCCACTTCGGGGTTAACAGATCATAACACATAATAGGTGACTATAGACTTGCAAGATAGGATCAAGAACTCTCATATATTGATGAAAACATAATAGGTTCAGATCTGAAATCGTGGCACTCGGGCCCTAGTGACAAGCATTAAGCATAGCAAAGTCATAGCAACATCAATCTCAGAACATAGTGGATACTAGGGATCAAACCCTAACAAAACTAACTCGATTATATGATAAATCTCATCCAACCCATCACCGTCCAGCAAGCCTACGATGGAATTACTCACACACAGCGGTGAGCATCATGAAATTGGTGATGGGGGAAGGTTGATGAAGACGATGGCGACGGATTCCCCTCTCCGGAGCCCCGAACGGACTCCAGATCAGCCCTCTCGAGAGAGTTTAGGGCTTGGCGGCGGCTCCGTATCATAAAACACGATGAATCCTTCTCTCTGATTTTTTTCTCCCCGAAAGTGAGTATATGGAGTCAAGTTTGAGGTCGGTGGAGCGTCAGGGGGGCCACGAGGTAGGGGGTAGGGTGCGCCCCCACCCTCATGGAAAGGTGGAGGCCCCCCTGACATGGATTCTTCTTCCAGTATTTTTTATATATTCCAAAAATATTCTCCGTTGATTTTCAGGTCATTTCGAGAACTTTTATTTTTGCACAAAAATAACACCATGGCAATTCTGCTGAAAACAGCGTCAGTCCGAGTTAGTTCCATTCAAATCATGCAAGTTAGAGTCCAAAACAAGGGCAAAAGTGTTTCGAAAAGTAGATATGACGGAGACGTATCAACTCCCCCAAGATTAAACCTTTGCTTGTCCTCAAGCAATTCAGTTGACAAACTGAAAGTGATAAAGAAAAACTTTTACAAACTATGTTTGCTCTTGTTGTTGTAAATATTAAAGCCAGCATTCAAGTTTTCAGCAAAGATTATAAACTAACCATATTCAGAATAATGCTTAGGTCTCATGTTTACTCATATCAATGGCATAATCAACTAGCGAGCAATAATAATAAATCTCGAATGACAACACTTTCTCAAACCAATCATAATATGATATACCAAGATGGTATCTCGCTAGCCCTTTCTGAGACCGCAAAACATAAAGGTAGAGCACCTTTAAAGATCAAGGACTGACTAGACATTGTAAGTCATAGTAAAAGAGATCCAGTCAAGTCATACTCAATGTAAACTAACAGTAATGAATGCAAATGACAGTGGTGCTCTCCAACTGGTGCTTTTTAATAAGAGGATGATGACTCAACATAAAAGTAAATAGATAGGCCCTTCGCAGAGGGAAGCAGGGATTTGTAGAGGTGCCAGAGCTCGGTTTTGAAATAGAGATGAATAATATTTTGAGCAGTATACTTTCATTGTCAACATAACAACCAAGAGATGGCAATATATTCCATGCTACACACATTATAGGCGGTTCCCAAACATAATGGTAAAGTTTATACTCCCCCTCCACCAACAAGCATCAATCCATGGCTTGCTCGAAACAACGAGTGCCTCCAACTAACAAGAGTCCCGGGGGAGTTTTGTTTGCAGTTATTTTGATTTGATTTGCATAAAGCATGGGACTGGGGATCCCGATGACCAGCCATTTTCTCGTGAGTGAGGAGCGAAGTCCACTCCTCTAGAGAATAACCCGCCTAGCATGGAAGATACAGACAGCCCTAGTTGATATATGAGCTATTCGATCATACAAAACAGAATGTTTATTTGAAGGTTTAGAGTTTGGCACATACAGATTTACTTGGAACGGCAGGTAGATACTGTATATAGGTAGGTATGGTGGACTCATATGGAAAAACTTTGGGGTTTATGGAATTGGATGCACAAGCAGTATTCCCGCTTAGTACAGGTGAAGGCTAGAAAAACACTGGGAAGCGACCAGCTAGAGAGCGACAACAGTCATGAACATGCGTTAAAATTAATCAACACCGAATGCAAGCATGAGTAGGATATAATGCACCATGAACATAAATATCGTAGAGGCTATGTTGATTTTATTTCAACTACATGCGTGAACATGTGCCAAGTCAAGCCACTCGAATCGTTCAAAAGAGGATACCACCCTATCATACCACATCACAACCGTTTTAATAGCATGTTGGCACGCAAGGTAAACCACTATAAACTCCTAGCTAATTAAGCATGGCATAAGCAACTACAATCTCTAATTGTCATTGCAAACATGTTTATTCATAATAGGCTGAATCAAGAACAATGAACTAATCATTTTACAAAAACAAGAGAGGTCGAGTTCATACCAGCTTTTCTCATCTCAATAAGTTCATCATATAATCATCATTGTTGCCTTTCACTTGCATGACCGAATAGTGTGGAAAATAATAATAGTGCACGTGCATTGGACTAAGCTGGAATCTGCAAGCATTCAATTCAAGAGAGAAGACAAGGTAATATGGGCTCTTTGTTAGATAAAAAATAATGCATATAAGAGCCACTCAACATTTTCATTATGGTCTTCTCCTCTCGACCCCCAAAGAACAAGAAAAGAAATAAAACTATTTTCACGGGAAAGCTACCAACCAGCAAAAGAAGAACATGAAATCTTTTTGGGTTTTCTTTTAGTTATTACTACTACAGGCATGGAAAGTAAACTAGCTAACAACTACAACTAAATTTTTTGGTTTTTTCTTAAGGTTTATCAAAAACACAAGAAGAAAACATAAAAAGGGAAATAAACTAGCATGGATATTACAATGAAAAAGTATGAGCACCGAAAACTAGCATGAGTGTGTGAACATGAATGTACTGTTGCTGAGAAATACGTACTCCCCCAAGCTTAGGATTTTGGCCTAAGTTGGTCTATGGCCACGGCTGGCCTGGCGGATATGCAAAGTAATGGTTGGGGTCGTACTGAGAAGAATCCCCCTAGTGCCACTGGTTGGCGATCTCTTCTGGATTCCACTGATAAACAGACTACCGGTGAGGATCAAATTGCTCTTCCGGCTCTGGCTCTGTAGCTGGTGTGGGGTTTCGGTAGGCGTGAATGGCCTCCGGCGGAACAAGGTACTTGCCTGCAGATAAGTCAAACAAAGAAGGAGCAAGCAAAGTAATAGTCTCAGGGTGATTTTTATCAAATATCAGCTTGTACTTAAGCATCTTTTCCTTATTCTTAACGATAAAATCATGTGCTACCATACTCTTATAGTCTAGAAAAACAGGAGGCAGCAACTTCTCTTCTTTCTCATAATGCCTAATAGGTATGTTAAAATGTGCAGTGAGGCGGGAGGTGAAGATACCTCCAAGGACGGGGCCCTTAGTACGGTTAAAATTTAACCGCTTTGCAACAATAGCGCCCATACTAAATGTGTCATCACGGAACAAGGCATGGCTCAAAATAACAATATCAGGGGCACTAAGGTTGCCACAGTTTCCGCGACCAATTAAGCATCTACTAGCAAATATTGCAAAGTAACGTAAAACAGGAAAATGTATGCTAGTGATTCTTGCATTGGAAACTTTCCTCGTTTCCCCTACAGAAATTGTATCAATAAACCCTTCCACATCGTCACGATGCGGTTCCTCTACACTGCCCTCAAAAGGGATCAAACAAACCCGACAAAAATCACGAAGTGACATCTCCTTATGCTCATCATATAAATAAAATTCCACCATAGGTGGTGAGCTCCTGGCATGGAAATGAAAGTTTTGCACAAAGATATTGGTGAGTAGGAGATGCTATTCACGTTGGTCGTGGAGGAAGGCGGTGAGGCCTGCATTCTCAGCCAATTCATAGAAATCATCATAAATCCCGGCTGCTCTCAAGAAATCATCACAAGGCCATTCACACGGCCGAACCTCCGCAGTGCGAGGGAGATTATACTTTGGCTTCTTGTACTCTTCACTTTGTTTATCCTTCGAGCTTCGGCTCGATGAGCCCCTAAAAAATCTCTTCATCTTTTTCTGAAATTTTCTGAAATATTTAGTAACTTCAAAATAAAAGTGAACCAAACTCAACAATATTGATAGCAACTACTCCTACAAGTGCCTAGAGGCTATATCGTGCATTAAAACTACTTTTGACCACATAAATTTGACATGCAAGCTCAAGAGCAGGGTCACCTAAGCAGCAAAAATTTGCAATAAATAAGGCACTAGAACAAAAACTAATTGGACCATTGGAGGATTCACATACCAAGGAACAATCCCCCAAAGCAGTTTTGTGAATGGAGCTTTGAGCAAGGAGATCGAAAATGGCAGCAAGATGAGCTAGAACTCGGGTTTGAGCTGGTTGGTGATTTTTGTAGGAGGAAGGAGTGTGTGGTAGCTGGAATAAGTGGAGGGGAGCCACCATGGGCCCACGAGGCAGGGGCGCGCCCAGGCCGGGTGGGCGCACCCTGGACCCTCGTGGCCAGGTGCTTGCTCCCCCAGATGAGTTCTCAGTGTCAGATATTCTCAAATATTCCAGAAAAAACATATTTAATTTTTAGGGCATTTGGAGAACTTTTATTTTCGGGGTATTTTTTATTGCATGGATAATTCAGAAAATAGAAATAATATACTATTTTTGCTTTATTTAATATAAATAACAGAAAGTAAAAAGAGGGTACAGAGAGTTGTGTTTTCTAAATTCATCCATATCATGCTCATCAAAAGGAATCCACTAACAAGGTTGATCAGGTCTTGTTAACAAACTCATTTCTAGTAACATGAAACGGGAGAATTTTCGAATAACACTAGGTTACCTCAACGGGTATATGCATGTCCCCAACAATACGAATATCATATTTCTTCTTGACAGTAGGAAGAGGAAATTCAAAACCTCCAATAGTAATTGTTGAAAATTTTCCAATAGAATTGATATTGTGGACTTGAGGTTGTTTCCTCGGAAAGTGTACCATATGATCATTACCATTAACATGAAAAGTGACATTGCCTTTGGTGCAATCAATAACAGCCCCTGCAGTATTCAAAAAGGGTCTTCCAAGAATAATAGACATACTATCTGATGCGTCTCCAACGTATCTATAATTTATGAGGTATTCATGCTATTATATTATCAACCTTAGATGTTTTATATGCATTTATATGCTATTTATTTTTGGGACTAACCTATTAACCTACTGCCCAGTGCCAGTTTCTGTTTTTTCCTTGTTTTTGAGTTTTACAAAAAAGGAATATCAAACGGAGTCCAATTGGCGTGCCAATTTTTGACGATTTTTATGAACCAAGAGAAGACCCCGGAGTAAAAGAGTTGGGCCAGGAGAGTCCCGGGGCATCCACGAGGGTGGGAGCGCCCCCCCCTAAGCGTGTGGTCCTGCCTCGTGGACGCCTCGGGCACCTCCTTGACATGAGACCGACGCCAAAAATTCCTATAAATACAGAAACCTCGGAAAATTAACCTAGATCGGGAGTTCCGCCGCCAGAAGCCTCCGTAGCCACCGAAAGCCAATCTAGGCCCTCTCTGGCACCCTGCAGGAGGGGGCCATCATCACCGGAGGGCATGAAGGAGGATCCCGGAGGGGCCATCATCACCATGAAGGCCAAGGACCAGAGGGATAACCTCTCCCCATCTAGGGGGAGGCCATGGAGGAGGAAGCACAAGGGGGAGAACCTCTCCTCCTCTCTCTTGGTGGCACCGGAATGCCATCGAGAGGGGAATCGTCGCCGCGGTGATCGTCTTCATCAACATCACCATCATCATCACCATCCTCATCTCTTTTACGCGGTCCACTCTCCCGCACCCCACTGTAATCCCTACTTGAACATGGTGCTTTATTCCACATATTATGATCCAATGATGTGTTGCCATCCTATGATGTTTTGAGTAGTTATCCGTTGTCTTTGGGTTGATTGATGATGTAGATTGGTATGAGTTGTATGTTTTATTTTGATGATGTCCTATGGTGCCCTCCATGTCGCGCAAGCGTGAGGGGTACCCACTGTAGGGTGTTGCAATACGTTCATGATTCGCTTATAGTGGGTTGGTGAGTGACTGAAACACAAACCCGAGTAAGGGGGTTGTTGCGTATGGGAATAAAGAGGACTTGATGCTTTAATGTTATGGTTGGGTTTTACCTTAATGATCTTTAGTAGTTCCAGATGCTTGCTAGAGTTCCAGTCATAAGTGCATATGATCCAAGTAGAGAAAGTATGTTAGCTTATGCCTCTCCCTCATATGAAACTGCAACAGTGATTACCGGTCTTGTTAACGATTGCCTAGGACAATTCTGCACACCGATCCACCATTATTCCACACTCGCTATTTATAATATTTAGTAATATATTCTAACTCTATGATAACAACACCTACTTTTATATTTTAGCTCTCCGATATCATAAAAAGTTATCCTCTTCATACCCACAACATAGTTTTATTTATCGTTGCTAGTTGGAAGCAAACGTTCGGTGTACGTAGAGTCGTATCAGTGGCAGATAGGGCTTGAGAGAATATTGATCTTACCTTTAGCTCCTTGTGGGTTCGACACGCCATACTTATTACTTCCACCTTTGGAAATTGCTACGATGATTCCTTGAACTTGGGGATTATCACTATCGTCCTCGGGAATATCAAGAATAACAAAGTCAGTTAAAATAGTAACGTTTGCAACCACAACAGGCACATCCTCACAAATACTGACAGGTATAGCAATTGATTTATCAGCCATTTGTGAAGATATTTCAGTAGGTGTCAACTTATTCAAATCAAGTCTACGATATAAAGAGAGAGGCATAACACTAACACCGGCTCCAAGATCACAAAAAGTAGTTTAAACATAGTTTCTTTTAATGGAGCATGGTATAGTTGGTACTCCTGGATCTCCAAGTTTCTTTGGTATTCCACCCTTAAAAGTATAATTAGCAAGCATGGTGGAAATTTCAGCTTCCGGTATCTTTATTTTATTAGTAACAATATCCTTCATGTACTTAGCATAAGGATTCATTTTAAGCATATCAATCAAACGTATACGCAAAAAGATAGGTCTAATCATTTCAGCAAAGCACTCAAAATCCTCATCATCCTTTTTCTTGCATGGTTTAGGAGGAAAAGGCATGGGTTTATGAACCCATGGTTCTCTTTCTTTACCGTGCTTCCTAGCAACAAAGTCTCTCTTATCATAACGTTGATTCTTTGATTGTGGGTTATCAAGATCAACAGCAGGTTCAATCTCTACATCATTATTATTACTAGGTTGAGCATCAACATGAACATCATTATTATTACTAGGTTGAGCATCAACATGAACATCATCATTAACATTATCACTAGGTTCATGTTCATTACCATATTGTGTTTCAGCATCGAAGATAGAAATATTATTGGGATTCTCAGGTGTGTCTACAACAGGTTCACTAGAAGCATGCAAAGTCCTATCATTTTTCTTTTTCTTCCTCTTAGAAGGACTAGGTGCATCAATACTAGTTCTCTGAGAATCTTGCTCAATTCTCTTAGGATGGCCCTCAGGATACAGAGGTTCCTGAGCCATTTTACCACCTCTAGGCATAACTCTAATAGCATAGTCATTATTCTTACTATTCAATTCATTGAGCAGATCATTCTGAGCTTTAAATACTCGTTCTACTTGAGTGATAACCATAGAAGCATGTTTACTAATAAGTTTAAGTTCACCTTTAACATTAGCCATATAATCACTCAAGTGTTCAGTCATGTAAGCATTATGTTTCAATTGTCTACCAACATAAGCATTAAAATCTTCTTGCTTAACCATAAAGTTATCAAATTCATCTAAGCATTGGCTAGCAAACTTAGTAGGAGGGATTTCAGCTTTATCATATCTATAGAGAGAATTTACCTTTACTACCTGTGTCGAGTTATCAAGACCATGTGTTTCTTCAATAGGTGATGAATTAAGACCATGTATTTCTTCAATAGGTGGTAAATTCTTAACATCTTCAGCTTTTATACCTTTTTCTTTCATAGATTTCTTTGCGTCTTGCATATCTTCAGGACTGAGAAATAGAATACCCCTTTTCTTCGGAGTTGGCTTAGGAGTTGGTTCAGGAAGTGTCCAATTATTTTCATTAGTCAACATATTATTCAATAACAATTTAGCTTGATCAATAGTTCTTTCCCTGAAAACGCAACCAGCGCAACTATCCAGGTAATCTCTGGAAGCATCGGTTAGTCCATTATAAAAGATATCAAGTATTTCATTTTTCTTGAGAGGATAATCAGGCAAAGCATTAAGTAATTGGAGTAGCCTCCCCCAAGCTTGTGGGAGACTCTCTTCTTCAATTGCACAAAATTATATATTTCCCTTAAAGCAGCTTGTTTCTTATGAGCGGGGAAATATTTAGCAGAGAAGCAGTAAATCATATCCTGGGGACTACGCACACAACCAGGACCAAGAGAATTAAACCATATCTTAGCATCACCCTTTAATGAGAACGGAAATAATTTAAGGATATAATAGTAGCGAGTTTTCTCATCATTAGTGAACAGGGTAGCTATATCATTTAATTTAGTAAGATGTGCCACAACAGTTTCAGATTCATAGCCATAGAAAGGATCAGATTCAACCAAAGTAATTAACTCAGGATCAACAGAGAATCCATAATCCTTATCAGTAACAAAGATAGGTGAAGTAGCATAAGCATGATCATATTTCATTCTAGCATTCAGAGTTTTTTCTTTAAGCTTAGCTAATAATTTTTTAAGATCACTTCTATCATTGCAGGCAAGAAAGTCTCTAGAAGTTTCTTCATCCATAACATAACCCTCAGGAACAACAGGCAATTCATATCTAGGGGGAGAATCTTCATCATCACTTTAATCAATATTATCAGTTTCAATAATTTCATTCTCTCTAGCCCTAGCAAGTTGTTCATCAAGAAATTCACCAAGTGGCACAGTAGTATCAAGCATAGAAGTAGTTTCATCATAAGTATCATACAAAGCAGAAGTGGCATCATCAATAACATGCGACATATCAGAATTAATAGCGGAAGTAGGTTTAGGTGTCACAAGTTTACTCAAAACAGAAGGTGAATCAAGTGCAGAGCTAGATGGAAGTTCCTTACCTCCCCTCGTAGTTGAGGGATAAATCTTAGTTCTATGATCTTTCAAGTTCTTCATAATAATAAGCAGATATAAATCCCAAGTGACTCAAAGAATAGAGCTATGCTCCCCGGCAACGGCGCTGGAAAATAGTCTTGACAACCCACAAGTATAGGGGATCGCAATAGTTTTCGAGGGTAGAGTATTCAACCCAAATTTATTGATTCGACACAAGGGGAGCCAAAGAATATTCTTAAGTATTAGCAGCTGAGTTGTCAATTCAACCACACCTGGAAACTTAATATCTGCAGCAAGGTATTTAGTAGCAAAGTAATATGATAGTAGTGGTAACGATAGCAAAAGTAACGGTAGCAAAAGTAATATTTTTGGGGTTTTATAGTGATGGTAACAGTAGCAGCGAGAAAAGTAAATAAGCGAAGAACAATATATGGAAAGCTCGTAGGCAATGTATCAATGATAGAGAATTATGCCGGATGCGATCGATCATGTAACAGTCATAACCTAGGGTGACACAGAACTAGCTCCAGTTCATCAATGTAATGTAGGCATGTATTCTGAATATAGTCATACGTGCTTAGGGTGTGTTTGGTTGGAGTCATGGACCGGAATGGCATGGGTCTGACCCATTACCAGGCCTCGTTTTCGCGTTCGGTTAGACAAGTGGAACGGCACCCACCCGTTCCCCTGGACCGAATATTCGGCCCAGATGCGGAATGAGGTGAGACCTCGAAAACGGCCAGACCACGCGAAACCGCTCACCCTCGCACTCTCGCATCCCTGTCGCCTCGCCCTCCCAGGTGCGCCGCCTCCCCTCCTCTCTCTCCCCCTCCACCGATCTGAGCAGCGCCGGCCGGTTCCTCCCTTCCCCGCCGGCCGGTTCCTGCCTTCCCCGCCGGCCGATTCCTGCCTTCCCCGCCGGCCGCTAACCCCTTTCTTTCCTCTCATGATCTGCAACAGAACAAGGGGAGCTCGGTCTGGATCTTATTCCGGCGTCTTGCAGAGGATTAGCAGCGGGGTGGCGGCGGCTTCTGGCGAGCTGACAACGGCAGCAGAGGCGTAGCACAGCACCTCACTCTGAATGTAAAACCATCAATCACTTCCTCTTGTATATGCTGCTGATGCTCATGCATATTCCAACCGAGAATGATATGGAGAGATGGAGACTTATTGTGATGACTCATGGTTGTTGGTGATTCACTTTTGTTGCTTTATGTTGTTAGAATCAGTGGTCTCTTTTCCTAATTTGTACCAAAATACATGATGTCCAGTGTATCTTTGTAATATATATGTTGATGTAAGCATCATTGGTAGCCATATTTTTTATAGTATGCATCACTTGTAGATGGTCAAGAAGATGAAGAAAAGAAAAAAGATGGTTAGGGGAGCTGCTGTTTTTGGAGATTTCGTATGTGAACTTGACATGTGGCTGTCAAGTATGTGAACTTGACATGTATGGCTCTATTGCCCTGGTGGTTGCTTTTGGGAATTTTGTATGTCAACTACACATGTATGGCTGTTAACTGTGTTAACTATGTGCACTTTGTTGAAAACTATGTTATATGTGTTGTCATTTATATGTTAAGATTGTCAATATTGTTATGTTGTCTTTCTTGAAAATACAAATGAAATGCTGCAAAAAAATTGAATTTTATGTCATTCCATTTTCATTCCGTGCTTCCAACCAAACAGTGGAACAGAACCAACCCGTTCCGCTCTTTTGCTCCTACCAAACACAGGAATGGAACGGACCCGTTCCTCTGGAATGGAACCATTCCATTCCATGACAGTTGGTTCCTCAACCAAACACACCCTTAAGGAAAAGAACTTGCATGACATCTTTTGTCCTACCCTCCCGTGGCAGCGGTGTCCTATTGGAAACTAAGGGATATTAAGGCCTCCTTTTAATAGAGTACCGGAACAAAGCATTAACACATAGTGAATACATGAACTCCTCAAACTACGGTCATCACCGGTAAGTATCCCGATTCTTGTCACTTCGGGGTTAACGAATCATAACACATAATAGGTGACTATAGACTTGCAAGATAGGATCAAGAACTCTCATATATTGATGAAAACATAATAGGTTCAGATCCGAAATCATGGCACTCGGGCCCTAGTGACAAGCATTAAGCATAGGAAAGTCATAGCAACATCAATATCAGAACATAGTGGATACTAGGGATCAAACCCTAACAAAACTAACTCGATTACATGATAAATCTCATCCTACCCATCACCGTCCAGCAAGCCTACGATGGAATTCCTCACACACGGTGGTGAGCATCATGAAATTGGTGATGGAGGAAGGTTGATGCTGACGATGGCGACGGATTCCCCTCTCCGGAGCCCCGAACTGACTCCAGATCAGCCCTCCCGAGAGAGTTTAGGGCCTGGCGGCGGCTCCATATCGTAAAACGTGATGAATCCTTCTCTCTGATTTTTTTCTCCCCGAAAGTGAATATATGGAGTCAAGGTTGAGGTCGGTGGAGCGTCAGGGGGCCCACGAGGCAGGGGCGCGCCCCCCACCCTCGTGGACAGGTGGAGGCCCCCCTGACGTGGATTCTTCTTCTAGTATTTTTTATATATTCCAAAATAATTCTCCGTTGATTTTCTGGTTATTTCGAGAATTTTTATTTCTACACAAATATAACACCATGGCAATTCTACTGAAAATAACGTCAGTCTAGGTTAGTTCCATTCAAATCATGCAAGTTAGAGTCCAAAAAAAGGGAAAAAGTGTTTGGAAAAGTAGATACGACGGAGACGTATCAGTAAACCATGAAGAAAGGTGTATAACCCGTAGACCTGTTAGGGCTAGTATTGATGCTCCATATCACAGAGGGTAACTCCTCCACCCAACAACCCGACGTCCGTTGTAAAGGAACCATAAGCCGGGGCTTGAGACCTTTTAAGATTTCCTGATTGGCTCATTCAGCTTGACCATTGGATTGGGGGTGAGCTACTGATGAAACATCAAGCCGGATATGCTCACGTTGGCAGAATTCCTCCGTATCACCCTTGGATAGATTAGTACCATTGTTAGTTATAATGCTGTGTGGAAAGCCAAAACGAAATATCACCTTTTTCATGAATTGAACCGCCGTGGCTGCATCACACTTACTAATCGGCTCTGCCTCAATCCACTTTGTGAATTTGTCAACTGCCGCCAAAAGGTGTGTCTTTTTATCTTTGTATCTTTTGAAAGGTCCAACCATGTCGAGCCCCCAGACTGCAAACAACCAAGTAATTGGAATCATCCGTAATTCTTGAGCCAGCACGTGTGCCCGTCGTGAGAATTTCTAGCAACCATCACATTTACGGACCAGATCCTCCGCATCAGCGTGAGCCGTAAGCCAGTAAAATCCATGGCGGAAGGCTTTGGCTACAAGGGACTTTGAACTGGCATGATGGCCACAATCTCCTTCATGGATTTCATGAAGAATTTCTTGACCTTCCTCAGGAGAGACACATCGTTGAAATGCCCCTGTGACACTGCGATGATGCAACTCACCATTGGCAATTGTCAATGATTTAGACCGCCGGGTTATCTGTCTAGCCAAGGTTTCATCCTTAGGCAACTCGCCCCGGGTCATATAAGCCAAATATGGCACTGTCCAATCTAGGATGATGTGAAGAGCCGCAACCAATTGTGCTTCCGGGTCTGGAATAGCCAAGTCTTCCTCCGTAGGCAACTTGACAGAAGGGTTATGCAGAACATCTAAGAAAGTGTTAGGTGGCACCGGCTTACGCTAAGACCCCAGCCGGCTTAAAGCATCAGCTACTTCATTCTTTCTGTGATCAATGTGTTACACTTGGTAACCCTTGAAGTGTCCAGCAATGGCATCAACTTCACGGTGATAAGCCACCATGAGAGGATCTTTGGAATCCCACTTGTCTGATACTTGTTGAGCCACCAAATCTGAGTCACCAAAGCACCTTACCTGGCTCAAACTCATCTCCTTAGCCATCCGAAGACCATGTAGCAAGGCCTCATACTCAGCTGCATTGTTAGTACAGGGAAACATCAACCGTAGCACATAACAAAATGTGTCACCTCGAGGGGAAGCTAAAACAACTCCAGCCCCCAAGCCCTCTAATTGCCTGGACCCATCAAAATGAATAGTCCAATATGTGTTGTCCGACTTCTCTTCAAGCATCTGCAACTCTGTCCAATCATTGATGAAATCCACTAGTGCCTGAGACTTGATAGACGTGTGTGGCACATACTTTAAGCCATGAGGCCCAACCTCAATGGCCCACTTGGCGACTCGTCCAGTGGCTTCTCTATTTTGAATGATATCTCCTAAAGGAGAAGAACTAAGCACAGTGATGGGATGACCCTGAAAATAGTGCTTAAGCTTCTGGCTCGCCATGAACAGCCCATAAACAAGTTTCTGCCAATGTGGATATCTCTATTTGGACTCAATAAGCACCTCACTGACGTAGTAAACCGGCCGTTGAACCGGATATTCCTTACTAGCCTCTTTGCACTCTACTACAATGGCCACACTGACCGCATGTGTGTTAGCAGCCACATATAACAATAATGGCTCCTTATCAATAGGAGCAGCAAGGACCGGCGGCTCAGCGAGCTGTCTCTTCAGATCTTCAAAGGCGACATTAGTAGCATCACTCCAGACAAAATTGCCTATCTTCTTCATCATTTGATACAGCGGTATGGCCTTCTCACCTAATCGGCTTATGAACCGGCTTAAAGCAGCAATACGACCCGCCAAACGCTGAACATCATTGATGCACACCGGCTTAGCCAAAGAAGTGATTGATTTGATCTTCTCCGGGTTAGCCTTGATGCCTCTGTTAGAAACCAGAAAACCAAAAAGCTTGCCCACTGGTACTCCAAAAACGCACTTGGCCGGGTTAAGCATCATCTTGTAGACCCAGAGGTTATCAAAGGTTTCCTTCAGATCATCTATCAAGGTCTCCTTTTCTCTGGACTTCACCACAATATCGTCCACATAAGCATGAACATTGCACCCAATCTGATTGTGAAGACAGTTCTGCACACATCGTTGATAAGTCGCCTGGCACTCATAAGCCCAAAAGGCATAGACACATAGCAGAAGGCTCCAAATGGAGTAATAAAAGTCGTCTTCTCCTGGTCCTTAACTGCCATCTTGATCTGATGATAACCAGAATAAGCATCCAACAAGCTCAAACGCTCACAACCCACCGTAGCATCAATGATTTGATCAATACGAGGGAGAGCGAAAGGATCAGCCGGACAAGCCTTATTTAAGATCATGTAATCCACACACATACGCCAGGTGCCGTTCTTTTTAAGCACGAGCACCGGGTTAGCCAACCGCTCTGGATGAAAAACTTCAATAACGAACCCGACCGCCAATAGCCAGGCCACTTCCTCACCAATGGCCTTGCGCCTCTCCTCACTGAACCGCCGAAGAAACTACTTGACCGGCTTAAATTTTGGGTCAATATTGAGAGTGTGCTCAGCGAGTTCTCTCAGTACACCCGACATGTCAGAAGGTTTCCATGCAAAGATGCCCTGGTTCTCAAGGATGAACTCGATGAGCGCGCTTTCCTATTTGGGATCTAGATTAGCACTGATACTAAACTGCTTAGATGAGTCACCTGGAACAAAATCGACAAGCTTGGTGTCATCATCCAATTTAAACTTATGCACTGGTTCATGTTCTGTAGTCGGCTTTTTCAAAGACGTCATGTCCGCCGGGTCAACATTGTCCTTGTAGAACTTCACCTCTTCTGTTGCACAAACAGATTCAGCATAAGCAGCATCGCCTTCCTCACATTCCAAGGCTATCTTTTGACTCCCATGCACTATGATGGTGCCCTTATGACCCAGCATTTTAAGCTGCAAATAAACATAACACGGCCGTGCCATAAACTTGGCAAAAGTGGGTCGTCCAACAGGGCGTGATACGGGCTCTTGATTTTGACCACCTCAAAAGTTAACTTCTCGACCCTAGAATCATGCTCATCTCCAAAGGCTACTTCCAGTTCAATCTTACCCACCGGGTATGCCGACTTACCAGGCACCACTCCATGGAAAACAGTGTTGGACGTCTTAAGATTTTTGTCAGTCAACCCCATGCGACGGAAAGTCTCATAATAGAGGATGTTGATGCTACTGCCTCCGTCCATGAGTACTTTAGTGAATTTATACCCACCAACCTGAGGTGCCACCACGAAGGCTAGGTGACCCAGATTGTCAACCTGGGGAGGGTGATCTTCCCTACTCCACATAATAGGCTGCTCAGACCATCTCAAATAACGAGGGACTGCCGGCTCAACAACATTCACAGCCCTCTTATGAAGCTTCTGGTCCCGTCTGCACAAACTGGTGGTGAACACATGATACTGTCCACTACTCAACTGCTTTGGATTGCTCTGATATCGAGATTGCTTCTGCTGCTGACCTCCCTGGCCAGATTGCTGATTATAGCCACCTTGATTTCCTTGAGAGCCTTAAAAGTTGGAATTTGAACTACCGCCCGGGCCATGAAAACCGCCGCCACCTGAGCCGCCGCCCGGCCCATGATTGCTATTGAACATGTTAGAGTTCTTGAAAGCCTTCATGATCGTACAGTCCTTCCATAGGTGAGTGGCCAGTTTCTGCTGAGTACCGTGCCTTGGACAAGGCTCATTTAATAGATGCTCAAGAGTGGGACCTGACCCGCCGGACCGAGGAGGTGGCCTCCCCTTACGTCGCTGATTGTTGCCCTGTGGATTGGTGTTAGCCACAAACTCAGAGCTACCATCAGCCTTATGCTTATTATTGCCTCCTTGATTCACCAGGTTATGCTGATGACCCTTGGCATTGCCGTTCTTCTTCCCCTTCCCTGTCTTCTCATCGTCAGACTCGGGATCCTTGGTACTATCAGAGTCGGCGTACTTGACTAGAGCCGCCATTAACTGGCCCATGTCATTACAATCGTGCTTGAGCCGTCCCAACTTCTGTTTCAGAGGCGTAAAACGGCAATTTTTCTCCAACATTAAGACTGCAAAGCCGGAATCCATCTTATCAGATGATTGTATTATGGCTTTGACTCGGCGCACCCAATGGGTTGTGGACTCACCTTCCTCTTGCTTACAATTAGTCAAATCCACAATTGACATGGGCTGCTTACATGTGTCTTTGAAATTCTGAATAAACCGGGCTTTTAATTCTGCCCATGAACCAATGGAATTGGGTGGCAGCCCCTTCACCCAAGTGCGGGCTATTCCATCCAACATCATGGTGAAGTACTTGGTCATTGCCACATCACTGACCTCCAGTAGTTCCATGGCCATCTCATAGCTTTCAATCCATGCCCCTGGCTGTAACGGCCGTGTACTTAGGCACCTTTCGACGCCCCTTGAAATCCTTGGGCAAACGCTCATTACGCAGAGCCGAAAAAGACTGGTGAGCAAGGGACACCTCCAGTCCTTGTGGTCATGCCTGCCTCAATAGAGGTCGTCGGATGAACCGGAAAAGACTGGTGAGCCGCCCGTTGAGCCGCCTGCTCAGCTGCCTATTGAGCCGCCCGCTCAACCTCTTGGCGAATCATGTCCTGGTCAACCAAGTTAGGAGCTCCATCACGCGCCGGGTCATGCCCGCACGGCTGGTCACGGCGCCGGTCGTTGCTTGAAACGGCTGCTGAATCTATGTGCCTGCTATAACTCGGGCTCCGGCTTGGGTGAGGGGTCGAATGAACCCTGTCTCGACTATAAGAATATGCCTCCTACTGCACCAGAGCCGTCTGGAGAAGTTCTCTGACCCTTCGGGTTTCAATCGCCATCGGAGAGTCACCCTCTGCTGGGAGAGCCGCCAATCGCGCCGCCGCAGCGATCATGTTCTCCAAAGGGTTAGTATAATGACCCAGTGGTGTTGGTACATAAGGAGGTGGAGCAGTATTCATATGAGTAGGTTCCATCACCCGTGGCTGAACCGGCACCCTAGCCCCGGGCGTTGCAGCCCGGTTTACCTCCGGCGGGTTATTGGGGCTTGCACCGGGTGTGCGGAAGAGATTTCTAGGATCATAAGTCAGAGGCAGACGGGATTGAGCCTTCTGGTTTCTTCTCCTCATGATCTCATTTGATGCGTTCAGATCCATCGTAAGCTGGAAAGCCTCTGATTGAATCTGCTGAGCTCGAGCATCCAAAGCCGCCCGCTCCGCGGCCATCCTGACGTCCTCCGCTGCTAGGTTTATCTTGGCTTGTCCTACCTCCTCACGTAACCGTGCCACTTCTGCATCATGCTTAGCCTGATCCGCCGGGTTAACCATGACAGTTAACACGGTTGTCATCCTATCCATGAGATCCATCAGTACCTGAGCCAGCGGGCGCGTAGGGCCTCCTGCCCCAGCGACCGCTGACCTGGAGCTTATCGCTGCCACAGCCGTAGAGTTTTGAACGGGTTGCGTGCCAGTCATGAAGATCCCTGCCCTGCTTGGCAGCTCAAAGGGGTCCGGAATACTGCTGCCCTCGGAACAACCCCCAATCCCACCATCTTGCAATTGATACAATGAATCCATCTCACCTGTGGACAACGTATCCCTTGAGCCCTTCGAAGCTGCCCTTAAAGAACTCAAACCCCCCATGCGCAGTCCCCATGGTAGGCGCCAACTGTCGTGGAATTGTCACGGCAGATGTCCTAGTGGAAGGACTTAATCGTGGAGCCATCGCAACTAGGAATCTTAAAGGGGTTAAAACGGGACAAAGGACATGAGGGTTATACTGGTTCGGCCCCTTGCGGTGAAGGTAAAAGCCTAGTCTAGTTTGAGGTGGTATTGCTTATGTTTCGACTACTAGGGAGCGAATCCACTTGACCTAGCTTTCGATCTGATCTTACTTGCCCTGAACCGCCGCCGGGTCGTCCCTTTATATAAAGAGGCTGCCCCCGGCGACTCATAGAATCCCGGCCGGCTCATAAACAGTGTCTGGCTCGGTCTCTAACTATTCCTGCCTTACAATGCAAGTTATGTACATATGGCGGTTTATCTCTACGGGCCTTGAGTCACCTTTGGGTCTTGGGCCCTTAACTAAAACGCCATCTTCAAGAGTTGCCTTGGGCTTCATGAATCGCCATAGGTATAACCCTGCGCCTCCTGGGCGGGTCATACCTAGTAGTTATATCCCCAACAAGTCTCGGTTCTAAGCCGTAAAGCATGGCACACTGAACTATCAAGTAGTCATCAGCTTTGCTCTGCCAGGTGTTCACAACATCTGGCCTTGCTCCTGCAACGGGTTTGTCACCTAGCGGTGCTTCCAGGACGTAATTCTTCTGTGCAGCAATGAGGATAATCCTCAAGTTACAGACATAGTCCGTGTAGTTGCTACCATCATCTTTCAACTTAGCTTTCTCTAGGAACGCATTAAAATTCAACGGAACAAAGAGCATGGGCCATCTATCTACAACAACATAGACATGCAAAATACTATCAGGTACTAAGTTCTTGATAAATTAAAGTTTAACTAATCATATTACTTAAGAACTCCCACTTAGATAGACATCTCTCTAATCATCTAAGTGATCACGTGATCCATATCAACTAAACCATGTCCGATCATCACGTGAGATGGAGTAGTTTTCAATGGTGAACATCACTATGTTGATCATATCTACTATATGATTCACGCACAACCTTTCGGTCTCAGTGTTCCGAGGCCATATTTGCATATGCTAGGCTCGTCAAGTTTAACCCGAGTATTCTGCGTGTGCAAAACTGGCTTGCACACGTTGTATGTGAACGTATAGCTTATCACACCCGATCATCACGTGGTGTCTCGGCACGACGAACTGTAGCAACGGTGCATACTCAGGGAGAACACTTATACCTTGAAATTTAGTGAGAGATCATCTTATAATGCTACCGCCGTAATAAGCAAAATAAGATGCATAAAGGATAAACATCATATGAAATCAAAATAAGTGATATGATATGGCCATCATCATCTTGTGCCTTTGATCTCCATCTCCAAAGCACCGTCATGATCACCATTGTCACCGGCTTGACACCTTGATCTCCATCGTAGCATCATTGTCGTCTTGCCAACTATTGCTTCTATGACTATCGCTACTGCTTAGTGATAAAGTAAAGCAATTACATGGTGATTGCATTTCATACAATAAAGCGACAACCATATGGCTCCTGCCAGTTGCCGATAACTATTACAAAACATGATCATCTCATACAACAATTTATATCATCATGTCTTAACCATATCACATCACAACATGCCCTGCAAAAACAAGTTAGACGTCCTCTACTTTGTTGTTGCAAGTTTTACATGGCTGCTACAGGCTTCTAGCAAGAACTGTTCTTACCTACGCATCAAAACCACAACGATTTTTCATCAAGTGTGCTATTTTAACCTTCAACAAGGACCGGGCGTAGTCAAACTCGATTCAACTAAAGTTGGAGAAACAGACACCCATTAGCCACCTGTGTGCGAAGCACGTCGGTAGAACCAGTCTCATGAACGCGGTCATATAATATCGTTCTGGGCCGCTTCATCCAACAATACCACCGAATCAAAGTAAGACATGCTAGTAAGCAGTATGACTATTATCGCCCACAACTCATTGTGTTCTACTCGTGCATATAACATCTACGCATAGACCTGGCTCTGATGCCACTGTTGGGGAACGCGGTATTTCAAAAAATTTACCTACGATCACGCAAGATCTGTCTAGCATATGCATAACAACGAGAGGGGAGAGTGTGTCTACGTACCCTCGTAGACCGAAAGCAGAAGCGTTTAGTAACGCGGTTGATGTAGTCTAACGTCTTCGCAATCCAACCGATCCAAGTATCGAACGCACGGCACCTCCGCGATCAGCACACGTTCAGCTTGATGACATCCCTCAAACTCTTGATCTAGTTGAGGCCGAAGGAGAGTTCCGTCAGCATGACGGTGTGGTGACGATGATGATGAAGTTACCGATGCAGGGCTTCGCCTAAGCACTACAACGATATGACCGAGGTGTCTAAATGTGGAGGGGGGCACCGCACATGGCTAAAAGATCAACTTGTGTGTCTTTGGGGTGCCCCCTCCCCACGTATATAAAGGGGGATGAGAGGAGGCCGACCATAGGTGTGGCGCGCCAAGGGGGGTAGTCGTACTTGGACTCTCGGTTCAAGTAGGATTCTCCCCCCCTTCCTATTCCTACAAGGAGAAGGGTGGAAAGAGGAGAAGGAGAGAAGGAAAGGGGGGTCGCCCCCCCCCAACCCTAACCCAATTCGGATTGGGCTTGGGGGGGAGCACGCCTCCACCTGGCCGCCGCCTCCTCTCTTCCACTAGGGCCCATGAAGGCCCATTAACCCCCCCGGGGGTTTCCGGTAACCCCCTCGTACTCCGGAAAATGCCCGAACCTATCCGAAACCATTCCGGTGTCCAAACATATCCTTCCAATATATCACTCTTTATGTCTCGACCATTTCGAGACTCCTCGTCATGTCCGTGATCTCATCCGGCACTCCGAACAAACTTTGGTTCATCAAAACATGAAACTCATAATACAAATTGTCATTGAACGTTAAGCGTGCAGACCCTACGGGTTCGAGAACTATGTAGACATGATCGAGACACATCTCCGGTTAATAACCAATAGCGTAACCTGGATGCTCATATTGGCTCCTACATATTATACGAAGATCTTTATCGGTCGAACCGCATAACAACATACGTTGTTCCCTTTGTCATTGGCATGTTACTTGCCCGAGATTCGATCATCGGTATCATCATACCTAGTTCATTCTCGTCACCGGCTAGTCTCTTTACTCGTTCCGTAATGTATCATCCCATAACTAACTCATTAGTCACATTGCTTGCAAGGCTTATAGTGATGAGCATTACCGAGAGGGCCTAGAGACACCTCTCCGATACACGGTGTGACAAATCCTAATCTTGATCTATGCCAACTCAACAAACACCATCGGAGACACCTGTAGAGCATCTTTATAATCACCCAGTTACATTGTGACGTTTGATAGCACACAAGGTATTCCTCCGGTATTCGGGAGTTGCATAATCTCATAGTTTGAGGAACATGTATAAGTCATGAAGAAAGGAATAGTAGAAAAACTAAACAATCATTATTGCCTCTAGGGCATATTTCCTTCATTGATATGGTTGGGCCTTTCAAAAGGTCCGAGGATAAAAAGACCCACCTTTTGGTGGCGGTTGACAAATTCACAAAGTGGGTTGAAGCAGAACAGGTTAGTAAGTGTGACGCGGCCATAGCGGTTCAATTCATCAAAAAGGTGATCTTCCGTTTCGGTTTTCCCCACAGCATTATAACAGATAATGGCACCAATCTGTCCAAGGGTGCTATGAAAGAGTTTGTCAACGAGAGCATATTCGACTTGATGTGTCATCAGTGGCTCACCTCCAGTCCAATGGTCAAGCTGAGAGAGCCACAAGAAATTTTGAGAGGCATCAAACCCCGGCCTATGGTCCCTTTGCAGTGGACGTCGGGTTGTTGGGTGGAGGAGTTACCCTCAGTGTTATGGAGTCACAATATCACCCCAACAGATCTACGGGTAACATGCCTTTCTTCATGGTTTACGGAGAAGAGGCGGTTCTCCCTAGTGACATCCGTCATGATTCGCCTCGTGTGGCGGCTTATGTTGAAGCTGATAATGAAAAAGCACGTCAAGATGCTATTGATCTGTTAGATGAGGAGCGTGACCTTGCGGCGGCTCGTTCGGCGATTTATTAGTAAGATCTGCGCCGTTATCATAGCCGCCGGGTTAAAACCAGGACCTTTCAAGAAGGCGATTTGGTGCTCCGGCTTATCCAGGATCAAACTGATATGCACAAACTATCCCTCGCATTGGGAAGGACCCTTTGTGGTCAGCAAAAATCTGAACAATGGGTCATGCTACCTTATCGATGTTCGAGACCACAAGGACTCACGCACGTTGGAGGAGGAGACCCGCCGGCCGTGGAATATTGCTCATCTTCGGCCTTATTACACCTAAGCCACTAGCTCTTGTGATGTACATATTTTGACTATGTATATATTATAATGAATATAATAAAGACAACATCCCTGATAATTCAGGGCCTCTGTCGTTTCATTTCTGAGAATAATGAGTCTTTATTGTCACTTCATATGATCACTTGGGGGCTTCCTGCTCATTGAGCATAGCTATGACTACCCTCTTGATCCGGCTTGTACGCCATAGTTACCAAATACTTGGGGGCTTCCTGCTCATTGAGCATAGCTATGACTACCCTGCTGATCCGGCTTGTACGCCTGGAATGAAATATTATTTGGGGGCTCTTGTTAATGGATAGAGCTTTGATGACCCTTGTAATAGGCTTGGACGCCTGGTGTATTCACCTAAAAATCCGGGTTATCCTACCTTTATAAGTCTATCACTCCGCCCAGGTAATCCTGGAATGACTCGTCGTACTCTTGACGTCAATCTTATAAAGACCCTGAACTTGTCAAAGTTAAAATGGTGATTGGTCATGTGAGGCCCGGCTTACAAGGTTTGAATGAAGGTTTAACACAGCGGCTGTGCGGCCCTTGAAAAGCACTTGACTTTAAGGCTTGGCAACCTATGAAAGCCTTGTTTTTTTATTTCTATTTGATTTGAACATTTTTTGAGATTCATCTCTTGTGACATGTTAATACATGATTGAAAACCGATGAGGGCTATGTTGCCTTATGGTTCATATGTGGATCTATCCAGAGTTTATTAACCCGACCCGGCTTTGGACTTTATGTCGCCAGTGCATGATGATTTTTTGATTTGAGTACTGGCTCTAAGTTTTGGGCTGATTACCCCTTACCGCATATGGCATCTTGAGACGGCAATATGAATCAATTGAATGGGGCGTTGTGATCTCAATCATTAGGTTGTAACCCTTACTGCAGAGGTATGATAAGCCGGCAGTGTGAGCAAATATCACAGGTATGATATTTTGTTATGATTATATGAGGTTGTGATTAAACCAGCCCTGGTTATGGACTATTATAATCACATGTAGTTTTTATATGGGGTATTGTGACCCGCCCTGGGGTAAACCGCGAGGGCACTTGTGATATATTTGTGTGCAGGGAAAATGATAAATCTGATCTGCATACTTGATGATATCATTAGCATAAGTGGCAGATCTTCAACTGACGGATCAACAGTATTATGCAAACAAAACGTGCATGATGGCATGGCGGATCAGAGTTTAACTAGCCTATTACAAGGCATCCGATGGCCCAAAGAGGATAAGTGTTTTTGGAGACGTAAACATCAAAGTGCTATGATTAATAAAATGGCTCATGACTCTTGGCGGGTTGAAGCCTCTGGATCATCCTGCGCCTCTTCTTCCTCTTCAGCTCCTTTATTATCCATTAGCTAGAAGTCAGGCGTAGCCCAGTTGACACCGATCAACGCTCTACACACAACTTCATCATCAATAAGGTTGGATGGATCAATGTCAGGAGCGAAGGTGTGCTTACGAATCGGTGGGATGAGATCCGTCTCCTGATGAACTGACGCCTTCATTTTCTTGTTCTCAACATCATAAGCCGCCTGGTATGTGGATAGATTGGTTTCTTCAGCCAACTTACTTGCTAATGGATGCATTGCTCTTGCTATTTCTGCAAATTCATCAACACTGAAGGCAGATCCGTCCTCTTTGACACTTGGGCAACCATTGGCCAAATCTTTTGGATCCAAATCTGCTTGCCACGTCTTTGCCAGGCTTAAAGCAGTCAACACGCCGGCTCTGCCAGATGCTCGCTTTAAATCATCAATCCTTTGGGGCAGCACTGATAACCTCTCCAATGTATCTTTGATGAGAGTGGGTGGAGATTTCTTGTGCATAGCAGCAGCAATGGTACGTTGGGTGCCCGTATATAACTGTTCCACAAGAGTGTAGACAGCTTTAAGCTGGATGCGCATATTTGAGCCCAACTTGGCACTCTGAGAACCTGTATCAGTAAATTTATTGATAAGTTGGCAAATGTTTATAATATGTTTATTGAGATGCAAAGGAGTCATGTTTCCTACTTACCGAAGATGGCTGACGACATGTTATTGATCTGCTGCCTTAAACCGGACAACTCGTCAGTCACCGGTTTAAGTGCGGCTTCAGCATCCTCTGCTCTCTTCAATAGAGCCGCCTTTTCAGTCTCCCAGCCATTTTTATCAGTGTTGAAGTTTTTCTTAAGCTGCTCAATGTTTTGTAAAGCAGACTTCAGTTCTGACTTGGCCTTGGACGTCTCAGATTGCTGAGTTTTAATGTTGGCCTTTAGATCATTGAGCTGCGAATCCTTCTCAATCAGTTCAGCCTGTGACATAAACAAACATGGAAGGTATTATGATCATGATTATTTTTGAAGTCCCAAGCATAATACAAGAATTTTCCTTGGCGCTTGGGGGCTAATGTCTATTGCTCTTAAGAACTTTTCGAAGTCCCAAGCACAATACAAGTATTTTCCTTGGCACTCGGGGGCTAATGCCTATTGCTCTTTTCAAAGAAGAATTTATCCGATGACTCGGGTATAATAATATGATCCAGTTTACCAAGGTTACATATTGAAGTGTTGATTTGTCAATATTGTTAGGTTCCGGTTTAACTATGCTAGTTAAATGAACCCTTGGGGGCTACGGATGCGAAGTTCATTACTGCTACTTAAAGTCCCGGCTTAACTTGATGATTTAAGCCGGCCCTTGGGGGCTACTAGTGATGATGTTCAGTTCTTTATGGCAATTGGGAAGTCTATAGCATATTTCAGTCCTATCATATCCTATAGACTTGGCAGCTGATAGACATATAATTATGAAGAGAATAGTGATTGGATTACCTCATAGCGTTTGACGAAGTCGGCTTCAAAATCACGGCTGGTGTATAGACGGTTCAAATAACCAAAG
Source organism: Triticum urartu (assembly GCF_056163025.1). Classification (NCBI taxonomy): domain Eukaryota; kingdom Viridiplantae; phylum Streptophyta; class Magnoliopsida; order Poales; family Poaceae; genus Triticum; species Triticum urartu. The sequence goes on from NC_141879.1 coordinate 177,171,304, forward strand.
TGGATTTCTTGGGCGCTGAACTGAGAGTAGTCTTCTAAGTCTACTTTCCACTTGCCTTTATCAGCAGCAGAAATTTCCTCCTTAGCGATGTGCTTGGATAAGGTAGTGGGGTTACCCGGCGCGGTATAACCAAGCCCGGTGATGGTGACATCGTCGGCCTTATCTTCATTAGGCTTGATGGGGCTTGGTGTTTTAGAGATGACCGGTTCAACATCTATTTGATCCATGGTGACGTCGTGCTCTTCTGGTGGCGGGTCATCAATGGTGGCTTCAGCAATTGGATGAGAGGATTCTGGCTATTGTTTTTCCGGCTCAGACGGGTTGGAGTCATCAGCCGGCTTGTTCAGTTTTGCCTTTTTGCTGGGTTTGGCCTAGCCACTGAGAATAAGAAATACACAGATGTCAGCATATTAATCAGGCATGAAGTTTGAATGATTGAATATACCCTTACCTAGGCAAAGTCTTGAAAGTTGGGATTTGAGTTCTCGTTGAGTCGCCGGAGGAATAATGAGATGTTCCCTGATAATTTGAATCAGACGGGTTAAGAGGTTAACGAACAAGGCCCGCCTTGGGATATTCTAAGTCAGAAATTTTTGAAACCTTCGGTCGACGTTTGCGAGGCGCTGATACGTCTCCAACGTATCTATAATTTTTGATTGTTCCATGCTATTATATTATCTGTTTTGGATGTTTAATGGACTTTAATATACCTTTTTATATTATTTTTGGGACTAACCTACTAATCAAAGGCCTAGTGCAAATTGTTGTTTTTTGCCTATTTCAGTGTTTCGCAGAAAAGGAATATCAAACGGAATCCAAACGGAATGAAACATTCGGGAGAGTTATTTTTGGAACAAACGTGATCCAGGAGACTTAGAGTGCACGTCAAGAAATAAGCGAGGAGGCCACGAGGCAGGAGGGCGCGCCCCCACCCTCGTGGGCCCCTCGCAGCTCCACCGATGTACTTCTTCCTCCTATATATACACATATACCCTGAAAACATCCGGGAGCACCAAGAAACCCTATTTCCACTGCCGCAACCTTCTGTACCCGTGAGATCCCATCTTGGGGCCTTTTCCGGCGCTTCGCCGAAGGGAGAATCGATCACGGAGGGCTTCTACATCAACACCATAGCCTCTCCGGTGATGTGTGAGTAGTTTACCACAGACCTTCGGGGCCATAGTTATTAGCTAGATAGCTTCTTCTCTCTCTTTGGATCTCAATACAAAGTTCTCCTCGATTCTCTTGGAGATCTATTCGATCCAATTCTTTTTGCGGTGTGTTTGTCGAGATCCGATGAATTGTGGGTTTATGATCAAGAATATCTATGAACAATATTTGATTCTTCTCTGAAATCTTTTATGCATGATTTAAATACCTTTGCAAGTCTCTTCAAATTATCAGTTTGGTTTGGCCTACTAGATTGATCTTTCTTGCAATGGGAGAAGTGCTTAGCTTTGGGTTCAATCTTGCGGTGTCCTTTCCCAGTGACAGCAGGGGCAGCAAGGTGATATGTCTCCAACGTATCTATAATTTTTGATTGCTCCATGCTATATTATCTTCTGTTTTGGACATTATTGGGCTTTATTATACACTTTTATATTATTTTTGGGACTAACCTACTAGCCGGAGGCCCAGCCCAGAATTGTTGTTTTTTGCCTATTTTAGGGTTCCGAAGAAAAGGAATATCAAACGGAGTCCAAACGGAATGAAATCTTCAGGAACGTGATTTTTGGAACAAGCAAGATCCAGGAGACTTGGACCCTACATCAAGCAACCAACAGGGAAGCCATGAGGTAGGGAGCGCGCCTACCCCCCCCCAGGCGCGCCCTCCACCCTCGTGGGCCCCCTGTTGCTCCACTGACGTACTTCTTCCTCCTATATATACCTACGTACCCCCAAACGATCAGATACTGAGCCAAAGCCCTAATTCCACCACCGTAACTTTCTGTATCCACGAGATCCCATCTTGGAGCATGTTCCGGAGCTCCACCGGAGGGGGCATCGATCACGGAGGGCTTCTACATCAACACCATAGCCCTTCCGATGCAGTGTGAGTAGTTTACCTCAGACCTTCGGGTCCATAGTTATTAGCTAGATGGCTTCTTCTCTCTTTTTGGACCTCAATACAAAGTTCTCCCCCTCTCTTGTGGAGATCTATTCGATGTAATCTTCTTTTGTGGTGTGTTTGTTGAGACTAATGAATTGTGGGATTATGATCAAGTTTATCTATGACCAATATTTGAATCTTCTCTGAATTCTTTTATGTATGATTGGTTATCTTTGCAAGTCTCTTCTAATTATCAGTTTGGTTTGTCCTACTAGATTGATCTTTCTTGCAATGGGAGAAGTTCTTAGCTTTGGGTTCAATCTTGCGGTGTCCTTTCCCAGTGATAGTAGGGGCAGCAAGGCATGTATTGTATTGTTGCCATCGAGGATAACAAGATGGGATTTTCATCACATTGCATGAGTTTATCCCTCTACATCATGTCATCTTGCTTAAGGCGTTACTCTGTTCTTATGAACTTAATACTCTAGATGCATGCTGGATAGCGGTCGATGTGTGGAGTAATAGTAGTAGATGCAGGCAGGATTCGGTTTACTTGTCTTGGACGTGATACCTATATACATGATCATACCTAGATATTCTCATAACTATGCTCAATTCTGCCAATTGCTCAACAGTAATTTGTTGACCCACCGTAAAATACATATGCTCTTGAGAGAAGCCACTAGTGAAACCTATGGCCTCGGGGTCTATCTTCTATCATATTAATCCTCCAATACTTAGTTATTTCCTTTGCTTTTTTACTTTGATTTTATTTTACTTTGTATCTTTATCATAAAAATACCAAAAATATTATCTTATCATATCTATCAGATCTCACTTTTGTAAGTGATCGTGTAGGGATTGACAACCCCTTATCGCGTTGGTTGCGAGGATTTATTTGTTTTGTGTAGGTGCGAGGGACTGGCGCGTAGCCTCCTACTGGATTGATACCTTGGTTCTCAAAAACTGAGGGAAATACTTACGCTACTTGCTGCACCACCCTTTCCTCTTCAAGGGAAAACCAACGCAAGTGCTCAAGAGGTAGCAAGAAGGATTTCTGGCGCCGTTGCCGGGGGAGGTCTACACAAAAGTCAACATACCAAGTACCCATCACAAACCCTTATCTCCCGCATTACATTATTTGCCATTTGCCTCTTGTTTTCCTCTCCCCCACTTCACCCTTGTCGTTTTATTCGCCCTCTCTCTCTCTATCCTCCCTCTCTTTCTCTATTTGCCTCTTTTTGCCCCTCGCTCTTTCCATCGTTATGTCTGAAATTGGGGAAATTATTGTCGATATGGACAATAATAATATCATGAAAAATTCTGATGCTCCTGTTGAAGAACCCCCTATCTTACATACAAAAAATCTGTATTGGTAGTGGTAATATTATTGGAAAAGGAGTTATCCAAGATTTCTTTACTTGTGTCGGTGCTTTACCTTCTATGGGTAGTTCTATCCTTCATAGAACTAGTAGTCTTGCGGATGCTATTGCCATGCTTGTAGTTGAACTTGAAAGACAATTCATGCACATGCACCCTTGCATACAAAGGATTTTCCTAGAATTTTCTAATATTGAGCATTCTTCTGTTAAGCGTGCCGCTACTATCTTTTTGGCTGATGAGTTTAGATTCATAATAAAAGAGGCCAAAGAAATCTTTGCGCATTATAGGGTGGACACTTGCCGTCCTCCCATAGAGGCTATCCTTTTTGATCAAGAAGAAATAATGCATTTTCAATCTCTAGACTATGTTGCTTTCAATGAAAATCTTAGAAAAAGGGTTCCTACCAATGTTTTAGTTGATAGAATTTCTGAACTTAATGATGATTTGGCCATTTGAAATAATGAACTAGGATATTCTCTTGAGTATAGGCTCACAAAGTTCTGTCAAAAGAGTGCTTATAATGATGAATTTGTTGTGCAATACGAAGGGCCAAAGGGGAACCTATACCTCCCAAAGTTGATCTTGGGGACTTTTGTCCCATTAAATTTAGCACTTTTGATTACTTTTGCTTGCCTCAAAGAAAACTGGCTGCCGAACATAGAGAATATGAAATGAGTTTTAATGATCTATCTTACTATTATGGCAATATCCTAGATCTATCCTTGCTTTTTATGCCTAGCTAGGGGCGTTAAACGATAGCGCTTGTTGGGAGGCAACCCAATTTTATTTTTATTCCTTGATTTTTGCTCCTATTTAATAATAAATAATTCATCTAGCCTCTGTTTTGGTTGTGTTTTTTGTGTTTGATTAGTGTTTGTGCCAAGTAGAACCATTGGGAAGACTTGGGGAAAGTCTTGTTAATCTTGTTGTAAAAAGACAGAAACTTTAGCGCTCACGAGAACTGCTGCCATTTTTATCTGGAAAGTTATATTTAGTTAATTATTTTTTTCAGATCATTAATAGATAAATTCCTCACGTCTAGAAATTTATTTTAGAATTTTTGGGGTTCCAGATCTTGCGCTAGCTACAGATTACTACAAACTGTTCTGTTTTGACAGATTCTGTTTTTCGTGTGTTGTTTGCTTATTTTGATGAATCTATGGCTAGTAAAATAGTTTATAAACCATAGAGAAGTTGGAATTCAGTAGTTTTAACACCAATATAAATAAAGAATGTGTTCATTACAGTACCTTGAAGTGGTCTTTTGTTTTCTTTCGCTAACAGAGCTCATGAGATTTTCTACTTTAAGTTTTGTGTTGTGAAGTTTTCAAGTTTTGGGTAAGGATTTGATGGATTATGGAACAAGGAGTGGCAAGAGACTAAGCTTGGGGATGCCCAAGGAACCCACAAGATAATCTAAGACACCAAAAATCCAAAGCTTGGGGATGCCCCGGAAGGCATCCCCTCTTTCGTCTACTTCCATCGGTAACTTTACTTGGAGCTATATTTTTATTCACCACATTATATGTGTTTTGCTTGGAGTGTCTTGTATGATTTGAGCCTTTGCTTTTTAGTTTACCACAATCATATTTTCTGTACACACCTTTTGAGAGAGACACACATGATTCAAAAATTATTAGAATACTCTATGTGCTTCACTTATATCTTTTGAGCTATATAGTTTTGCTCTAGTACTTCACTTATATCTTTTAGAGCACGGTGGTGGATTTGTTTTACAGAAACTATTGATCTCTCATGCTTCACTTAGATTATTTTGAGAGTCTTAAATAGCATGGTAATTTGTTTAAATAATTCTAATATGCTAGGTATTCAAGATTAGTAAAAACTTTCTTATGAGTGTTTTGAATACTAAGAGAAGTTTGATGCTTGATGATTGTTTTGAGATATGGATGTAGTGATATTAAAGTTGTGCTAGTTGATTAGTTGTGAAATTGAGAAATACTTGTGTTGAAGTTTGCAAGTCCCGTAGCATGCACGTATGGTAAACGTTATGTAACAAATTTGAAACATGAGGTGTTCTTTGATTGTCTTCCTTATGAGTGGCGGTCGGGGACGAGCGATGGTCTTTTCCTACCAATCTATCCCCCTAGGAGCATGCGCGTAGTGCTTGGTTTTTGATGACTTGTAGATTTTTGCAATAAGTATGTGAGTTCTTTATGACTAATGTTGAGTCCATGGATTATACGCACTCTCACCCTTCCATCATTGCTAGCCTCTTCGGTACCGTGCATTGCCCTTTCTCACATTGAGAGTTGGTGCAAACTTCGCCAGTGCATCCAAACCCCGTGATATGATACGCCCTTCCACACATAAACCTCCTTATATCTTCCTCAAAACAGCCACCATACCTACCTATTATGGCATTTCCATAGCCATTCCGAGATATATTGCCATGCAACTTTCCACCATCATGTTTATCATGACACGTTCATCATTATCATATTGCTTTGCATGATCATGTAGTTGACATCATATTTGTGGCAAAGCCAACGTTCATAATTCTTTCATACATGTCACACTTGATTCATTGCATATCCCGGTACACCGCCGGAGGCATTCATATAGAGTCATACCTTGTTCTAGTATCGAGTTGTAATCATTGAGTTGTAAATAAATAGAAGTGTGATGATCATCATTTAATAGAGCATTGTCCCAAAAAAAGAGAGAAAGGCCAAAAAAAGAAGGCCCAAAAAAATTAAAAAATAATAATAAATAAATAAAAGGGGGCAATGCTACTATCTTTTTTCCACACTTGTGCTTCAAAGTAGCACCATAATCTTCATGATAGAGAGTCTCTTGTTTTGTCACTTTCATATACTAGTGGGATTTTTTCGTTATAGAGCTTGGCTTGTATATTCCAAAAATGGGCCTCCTCAAGTGCCCTAGGTCTTCGTGAGCAAGCAAGTTGGATGCACACCCACTAGTTTATTTTGTTGAGCTTTCATAATTTATAGCTCTGGTGCATCCGTTGCATGGCAATCCCTACTCCTTGCATTAACATCAATCGATGGGCATCTCCATAGCTCATTGATTAGCCTCGTTGACGTGAGACTTTCTCCTTTTTTGTCTTCTCCACATAACCCACATCATTATACTCTATTCCACCCATAGTGCTATATCCATGGCTCACACTCATGTATTGTATGAAGGTTTATAAAGTTTGAGATTACTAAAGTATGAAACAATTGCTTGGCTTGTCATCAGGGTTGTGCATGATGAGAGCATTCTTGTGTGACGAAAATGGAGCATGACTAAAGTATATGATTTTGTAGGGATGAACTTTCTTTGGCCATGTTATTTTGAGAAGACATAATTGATTAGTTAGTATGCTTGAAGTATTATTATTTCTATGTCAATATTAAACTTTTATCTTGAATCTTTCGGATCTGAATATTCATGCCACAATTAAGAAGCATTACATTGAAATTATTCCTAGTAGCATTCCACATCAAAAATTCTGTTTTTATCATTTACCTACTCGAGGACGAGCAGGAATTAAGCTTGGGGATGCTTGATACGTCTCCAATGTATCTATAATTTTTTATTACTCCATGCTATATTATCTTCTGTTTTGGACATTATTGGGCTTTATTATACACTTTTATATTATTTTTGGGACTAACCTACTAACCGGAGGCCCAGCCCAGAATTGCTATTTTTTTTGCCTATTTTAGGGTTTCGAAGAAAAGGACTATCAAACGGAGTCCAAACGGAATGAAACCTTCGGGAACGTGATTTTTGGAACGAACAAGATCCAGGAGACTTGGACCCTAAGTCAAGCAATCAACAGGGAAGCCACGAGGTAGGGGCGCGCCTACCCCCCCCCCCCCCAGGCGCGCCCTCCACCCTCGTGGGCCCCCTGTTGCTCCACCGACGTACTTCTTCCTCCTATATATACCTACGTACCCCCAAACGATCAGATACGGAGCCAAAACCCTAATTCCACCGCCGTAACTTTCTGTATCCACGAGATCCCATCTTGGGGCCTGTTCTGGAGCTCTGCCGGAGGGGGCATCAATCACGGAGGGCTTCTACATCAACACCATAGCCCTTACGATGAAGTGTGAGTAGTTTACCTCAGACCTTCGGGTCCATAGATACTAGCTAGATGGCTTCTTCTCTCTTTTTGGATCTCAATACAAAGTTCTCCCCCTCTCTTGTGGAGATCTATTCGATGTAATCTTCTTTTGCGGTTTGTTTGTTGAGACCGATGAATTGTGGGTTTATGATCAAGTTTATCTATGAACAATATTTGAATCTTCTCTGAATTCTTTTATGTATGATTGGTTATCTTTGCAAGTCTCTTCGAATTATCAGTTTGGTTTGGCCTACTTGATTAATCTTTCTTGCAAGGGGTGAAGTGCTTAGCTTTGGGTTCAATCTTGCGGTGTCCTTTCCCAGTGACAGTAGGGGCAGCAAGGCACATATTGTATTGTTGCCATCGAGGATAACAAGATGGGGTTTTCATCATATTGCATGAGTTTATCCCTCTACATCATGTCATCTTGCTTAAGGTGTTACTCTATTCTTATGAACTTAATACTCTAGATGCATGCTGGATAGCGGTCGATGTGTGGAGTAATAGTAGTAGATGCAGGCAGGAGTCGGTCTACTTGTCTTGGACGTGATGCCTATATACATGATCATACCTAGATATTCTCATAAATATGCTCAATTCTGTCAATTGCTCAACAATAATTTGTTCACCCATCGTAAAATACCTATGCTCTTGAGAGAAGCCACTAGTGAAACCTATGGCCCCCGGGTCTATCTTCTATCATATTAATCCTCCAATACTTAGTTATTTCCTTTGCTTTTTTACTTTGCTTTTATTTTACTTTGCATCTTTATCATAAAAATACCAAAAATATTATCTTATCATATCTATCAGATCTCACTCTCGTAAGTGACCGTGTAGGGATTGACAACCCCTTATCGCGTTGGTTGCGAGGATTTATTTGTTTTGTGTAGGTGCGAGGGACTGGCGCGTAGCGTCCTACTAGATTGATACCTTGGTTCTCAAAAACTGAGGGAAATATTTATGCTACTTTGCTTCACCACCCTTTCCTCTTCAAGGGAAAACCAACGCAAGTGCTCAAGAGGTAGCACAAGGCACGTATTGTATTGTTGCCATCGAGGATAAAAAGATGGGGTTTGTATCATATTGCTTGAGTTTATCCCTCTACATCATGTCATCTTGCCTAATGCATTACTCTGTTCTTATGAACATAATACTCTAGATGCATGCTGGATAGCGGTCGATGTGTGGAGTAATAGTAGTAGATGCAGAATCATTTCGGTCTACTTGTCGCGGACGTGATGCCTATATACATGATCATGCCTAGATATTCTCATAACTATGCGCTTTTCTACCAATTTCTCGACAGTAATTTGTTCACCCATCGTAGAATTTGCTATCTTGAGAGAAGCCACTAGTGAAACCTATGGCCCCCAGGTCTATTCTCCATTATATTGTTTCCCTATCAACTTGCTATTTCTATCATTGTTTATTTTGCAATCTTTATTTTCCAATCTATACAACAAAAATACCAAAAATGTTTATCTTATTGTCTCTATCAGATCTCACTTCCGTAAGTGATCGTGAAGGGATTGACAACCCCTTATCGCGTTGGTTGCGAGGATTTATTTGTTTTGTGTAGGTGCGAGGGACTGGCGCGTAGCCTCCTACTGGATTGATCCCTTGGTTCTCAAAACTGAGGGAAATTCTTATGCTACTTTGATGCATCACCCTTTCCTATTCAAGGGAAAACAAACGCATGCTCAAGAGGTAGCAAGAAGGATTTCTGGCGCCGTTGCTGGGGAGGTTGCACCAAGTCAAGTCAAGATTTGATCTCCCGTCAACAAGCCATTTCTGGCGCTGTTGCCGGGGATATCTACGCACAAGTCAAGACATACCAAGTACCCATCACAAACTCTTATCCCTCGCATTACATTATTTGTCATTTGCCTCTCATTTTCCTCTCCCCCACTTCACCTTTGCCTTTTCTTCGCCTTCTTCCTGTATGTCTTTTTGTTTGTGTTTCCATGTGCCTTCTATTTGCTTGCATCTTTGCTTGCTAAAAATCTATTGATATGGATCCACTTAAAGTATTCTACCTGGATCACCTTCGATCCTTATGCGCTCATGCTGAAACCCCAACTAGCCTAGTTGATGGGTAATCTTTAGATGAGCATGCTCATTTTGTGCGTCATCGTTTGTCTGAAAAGGGGAAGCTCTTATGGTATCAAATAAATAGTTTGCTATGCTATGCTTGGAATTTTTGTGAAATTTATGACTTTACTTGTTGCTCTAAGAACCCTAAAAAAGACCTTCCCTACCTATGTGAGTTTAATGATAATGAAATCTTATCTTCTTATGGAAAGGGTGTTTATAGTTACTATGATATCGAACAAATTGAAGAATTTGTCGTTTTTAAGGGTGCTCATGAAGTTGCTTCTTTGATTGAAAAGTATGATATTACTCTCTACAAATCTAAAAATTCCGACATATTTAAATATTGCTATGAAAACTATGCTCACAATGCCTATGTTAAGGAATTTATTGATAGAATGACCGTTGCTTTAGAAGAAAATAATGATATGCATGAATCTATAGATAATTATGATTCTGATGATTTGATTGAAATATCCCTTGATGAACATGATGCTTGCTATTCTTATAGCCATGATGCCAATATTTATGGAGATGAATTTGCTATAGTTCCTTATGTTAAACACGAGATTATTGCTATTGCACCAATACTTGATAGTTCCTTGAATCAACAGCATGATTGCAATGATTTTACTATAAATTCTATTGATGTCAATTGTGCTAATAATATGCAAAACCCTAAGCTTTGGGATGCTAGTTTTGCTATGTCATCTAGTTGTTGCAACGATCATGATTGGGGTGATTCTTATTATGATCTTGAAAATTTATTTAAGCCCCATGATGAATATGAGATTGATAATAGAGTTTGCAATATTATTGAAAGTGGGTTTGGAAGAGTGTCAACTTTAGATCCCACATCTTTGGAGAATGTTCAATCTTATGAACTTTTTGATAAAAGTGGGTTTGGAGAGGTCATGACTTTAGTTAATGTTAATCCCACTATTTTGGAAGAGTGTCAACTTTGCATGCATGTGGATCGTGTTGAAAATATTTTATGTGATATCTATTTTGTTGAATTTGCTTATGATCCCACATGTAATTATTATGAAATAGGAAAATACGATTGTAGAAGCTTTCATGTTACTAAATTACCTCCCGTTATGTTGAGATTACTATTGTTTCTTTGCTCTTCCTTACATATGCTAGTTTTTGCTTGCTATGATAATTTTTTTGCCTATAAGATGCCTATGCATAGGAAGTATGTTAGACTTAGATGTGTTTGTCACGTGTTTCATGATGCTCTCTTTGTGCTTCAACTCTTGTCTTTCATGTGAGCATCATTGAAATTTTCAATGCCTAGCTAGGGGTGTTAAACGATAGCGCTTGTTGGGAGGCAACCTGATTTTTATTTTTATTTTCTTGTTTTTTTCCTATTTATTAATAAACAATTCATCTAGCTTCTTTTTAGATGTGGTTTTATGTTTTTAATTAGTGCTTGTGCCAAGTAGAACCTTTGGAAAGACTTGGGGGAAGTCTTTGCGATCTTGCTGTAAAAAACAGAAACTTTAGCGCACACGAGATTTGCTGCCATTTTTTTACTAGAGAGTGAGATTAGGTTGATTCTTTTTGAAGATGATTAATAGAAAAATTACTCACGTCCACCCATTTAATTCAGAATTTTTGGGGCTAAAGAAGTATTCGAAACCTACAGATTACTACAGACTTTTCTGTTTTTGACAGATTCTATTTTTTGTGTGTTGTTTGCTTATTTTGATGAATCTATGGCTAGTATCGGGGGGTATGAACCATAGAGAGGTTGGAATACAGTAGGTTTAACACCAATATAAATAAAGAATGAGTTCATTACAGTACCTTGAAGTGGTGATTTGTTTTCTTATACTAACGGAGCTCATGAGATTTTCTGTTGGGTTTTGTGTTGTGAAGTTTTCAAGTTTTGGGTAAAGATTTGATGGATTTTGTAATAAGGAGTGGCAAGAGCCTAAGCTTGGGGATGCCCAAGGAACCCCAAGGTAAAATTCAAGGACGACCAAAATCCTAAGCTTGCGAATGCCCCGGAAGGCATCCCCTCTTTCGTCTTCTCCCATCGGTAACTTTACTTGAGGCTATATTTTTATTCACCGCATGATATGTGTTTTGCTTGGAGCGTCTTGTATGATTTGAGTCTTTGCTTTTTAGTTTACCACAATAATCCTTGCTGTACACACCTTTTTGAGAGACACACATGAATCGGAATTTGTTAGAATACTCTATGTGCTTCACTTATATCTTTTGAGCTAGATAATTTTGCTCTAGTGCTTCACTTATACCTTTTTAAGAGCACGATGGTGGTTTTATTTTATAGAAATTATTGATCTGTCATGCTTCACTTATATTATTTTGAGAGTCTTTTAGAACATCATGGTAATTTTCTTTGGCTATAAAATTAGTCCTAATATGATAGGCATCCAAGATGGGTATAATAAAAACTTTCATAAAAAGTGCATTGAATACTATGAGAAGTTTGATACTTGATGATTGTTTTGAGATATGAAGCTGGTGATATTAGAGTCATGCTAGTTGAGTAGTTGTGAATTTGAGAGATACTTGTGTTAAAGTTTGTGATTCTCGTAGCATGCACGTATGGTGAACCATTATGTGATGAAGTCGGAGCATGATTTATTTATTGATTGTCTTCCTTATGAGTAGCGGTCGGGGACGAGCAATGGTCTTTTACTACCAATCTATCCCCCTAGGAGCATGTGCATAGTACTTTGTTTCGATAACTAATAGATTTTTCCAATAAGTATGTGAGTTCTTTATGACTAATGTTGAGTCCATGGATTATACACACTCTCACCCTTCCACCATTGCTAGCCTCTCTAGTACCGCGCACCTTTCGCCGGTACCATACACCCACCATATACCTTCCTCAAAAGAGCCACCATACCTACCTATTATGGCATTTCCATAGCCATTCCGAGATATATTGCCATGCAACTTACCACCGTTCCGTTTGTTATGACACGTGACATCATTGTCATATTGCTTTGCATGATCATGTAGTTGACATCATATTTGTGGCAAAGCCACCTTTATAATTCTTTCATACATGTCACTTGTGAGTCATTGCACATCGGTACACTGCCGGAGGCATTCACATAGAGTCATATTTTGTTCTAGTATCGAGTTGTAATTTTTGAGTTGTAAGTAAATAAAAGTGTGATGATCATCATTATTAGAGCATTGTCCCATGTGAGGAAAGGATGATGGAGGCTATGATTCCCCCACAAGTCGGGATGAGACTCCGAACGAAAAATAAAAAAAAGAGAAAAGGAAAAAAGAGGCCATAAAAAAGAAGGCCCAAATAAAAAATGAGAGAAAAAGAGAGAAGGGACAATGTTACTATCCTTTTACCACACTTGTGCTTCAAAGTAGCACCATGATCTTCATGATAGAGAGTCTCCTATGTTGTCACTTTCATATACTAGTGGGAATTTTACATTATAGAACTTGGCTTGTATATTCCAATGATGGGCTTCCTCAAAATGCCCTAGGTCTTCATGAGCAAACGAGTTGGATGCACACCCACTTAGTTTCTTTTGTTGAGCTTTCATACACTTATAGCTCTAGTGCATCCGTTGCATGGCAATCCCTACTCACTCACATTGATATCTATTGACGGGCATCTCCATAGCCTGTTGATACGCCTAGTTGATGTGAGACTATCTTCTCCTTTTTTGTCTTCTCCACAACCACCATTCTATTCCACCTATAGTTCTATATCCATGGATCAAGCTCATGTATTGCGTGAAGATTGAAAAAGTTTGAGAACATCAAAAGTATGAAACAATTGCTTGGCTTGTCATCTGGGTTGTGCATGATTTAAATATTTTGTGTGGTGAAGATAGAGCATAGCCAGACTATATGATTTTGTAGGGATAACTTTCTTTGGCCATGTTATTTTGAGAAGACATGATTGCATTGTTAGTATGCTTGAAGTATTATTATTTTTATGTCAATATTAAACTTTTGTCTTGAATTTTTCGGATCTGAACATTCATGCCACAATAAAGAAAATTACATTGAGAATTATGCTAGGTAGCATTCCACATCAAAAATTCTGTTTTTATCATTTACCTACTCGAGGACGAGCATGAATTAAGCTTGGGGATGCTTGATAGGTCTCCAACGTCTATAATTTTTTATTGTTCCATGCTATTATATTATCTGTTTTGGATATTTAATGGGCTTTAATATACTTTTTTATATTATTTTTGGGACTAACCTACTAACCAAAGGCCCAGTGCAAATTGTTGTTTTTTGCCTATTTCAGTGTTTCATAGAAAAGGAATATTAAACAGAATCCAAATAGAATGAAACCTTCGGGAGAGTGATTTTTCGAACAAACGCAATCTAGGAGACTTGCAGTGGACGTCAAGGAAGAAAAGAGGCGGCCACGAGGTAGGAGGGCGCGCCCCCACCCTCATGGGCCCCTCGTGGCTCCGCCGACCTATTTCTTTCGCCTATATATACTCATATACCCTTAAAACATCCGAGAGCACCATGAAACCCTATTTCCACCGCCGCAACCTTCTGTACCCGTGAGATCACATCTTGGGGCCTTTTTCGGCGCTCCGCCGGAGGGGGAATCGATCACAGAGGGCTTCTACATCAACACCATAGCCTCTCCGATGATGTGTGAGTTGTTTGCCACAGACCTTCGGGTCCATAGTTATTAGCTAGATGACTTCTTCCCTATCTTTGGATCTCAATACAAAGTTCTCCTCGATTCTCTTGGAGATCTATTCGATGTAATTCTTTTTGCGGTGTGTTTGTCGAGATCTGATGAATTGTGGGTTTATGATCAAGATTATCTATGAACAATATTTTATTCTTCTCTGAAATCTTTTATGCATGATTTAAATATCTTTGCAAGTCTCTTTCAATTATCAGTTTGGTTTGGCCTACTAGATTGATCTTTCTTGCAATGGGAGAAGTGCTTAGCTTTGGGTTCAATCTTGTGGTGTCCTTTCCCAGTGACAGCAGGGGCAGCAAGGCACGTATTGTATTGTTGCCATCGAGGATAAAAAGATGGGGTTTATATCATATTGCTTGAGTTTATCCCTCTACAGCATGTCATCTTTCCTAATGCGTTACTCTATTCTTATGAAATTAATACTCTAGATGCATGCTGGATAGCGGTCGATGTGTGGAGTAATAGTAGTAGATGCAGTATCATTTAGGTCTACTTGTCGCGGACGTGATGCCTATATACATGATCATACCTAGATATTCTCATAACTATGCGCTTTTCTATCGATTGCTCGACAGTAATTTGTTCACCCACTGTAGAATTTGCTATCTTGAGAGAAGCCACTAGTGAAACCTATGGCCCCCGGGTCTATTCTCCATTATATTGTTTCCCTATCAACTTGCTATTTCTATCATTGTTTATTTTGCAATCTTTATTTTCCAATCTATACAACAAAAATACCAAAAATGTTTATCTTATTGTCTCTATCAGATCTCACTTCCGTAAGTGACCATGAAGGGATTGACAACCCCTTATCGCGTTGGTTGCGAGGATTTATTTGTTTTGTATAGGTGAGAGGGACTGGCGCGTAGCCTCCTACTGGATTGATACCTTGGTTCTCAAAACTGAGGGAAATACTTACGCTACTTTGCATAACCCTTTCCTCTTCAAGGAAAAACCAATGCATGCTCAATAAGGTAGCAGGCGCTGGAGTGTTTGGTATGCCGGAAGATAAAATTTCGCCGTCGTTGTGCCGAGTTGTGCGGCGAGCTTCATGTTGTTGTTTCTTTAAAAGAAATTTGGGATCCAAGTGAGCCAAAGGGTGGGAAAATCTTACTTTCTGACTTCCTTGTCGGGTTTTCTATGTTGGCAGAGGGTCTGAGCCGGAGGAAAGGATAATTACCTCTTCGCCATCTGCATGGCTGGCCTCCGCATCATCCTGATAACAGTCATTGTCAATAAGATGTATGAAAAATGAGCCAAGGGAATCAAGTTCTACCTCCGACTCGTCATCATCAACTTTATCATCCAAATTGAATAATTTGGCAGCATTGGATTTCTTCTTGGCAGGCCTTTTGGTAGCTTTACTCTTTGTTCGGGTTTTCTTTGGCTTCTCTGGAAACTTCTTGGTCCAGAAGGGTGAGTCATCATGTAAACATTGGATGAGTATGAACATGCAGTACAAATAAAACTATGAGTCAAGGATGAGCTTGATTCAAAAACTTACAGACGGCGGCTTATTCAGGATGCAGAAAGGACTCAATCCAACTTCACTGCAATCTTCCTAGCTCTCATTTAGCAGGGTATTTGTCATATTATTGATGTCTTCCTCAATCATTTTGGTTTGACAGTGGCACTGAGGATCTGTTAGCTCGTCGGTATACTCACACATAAAATTGGGTCGGCGGCTTAAAGGCAAGATTCTCCAGGCAACCCAGTAGCGAACTAGATCAATTCTGGTTAAACCATTGGCCATCAAGGCCCGTATCTTTGCAAAAACTGGCACATATTTCTTTCATGCTGCTGTGCTGATACGGTCCAGAAGATGATGTCTGTTGCTAAGCCGGCTGGCGCGATAACCCGACAGGGGATTTTCTCCTTTCGGCGAAGTATCTTGGCAATAAAACCAAGTTTGGTTCCAGTCCTTGGGGTGACTGGGAAGATTAGCATCTAGGAAGATAGCCTCTTTCCGGCGTTGTATGGATATGCCGCCTAGTTCAAGGCTAGGTCCATATGTGAATTCATTCTACCGGTTCAAGTAGTAGAACTCTCTGAATAGTTCTACGGTGGGCTCCTGTTGAAGGTACACCTCGCAGAACACTTGGAAATTGCAGATGTCTGGAACGGAATTTGGTCTGATATCTTGTGGATGGAGCTTCAAGAAATGCAGCACATCACAGAAGAATCTTGAGCCGGTAGGACTAAAACGCCGGTCCATATGATCCATAAAAACCACCACTTCACCATCTTTGGGCTCAGGGCGAGTTTCATTACCCGGAACCCTCCAGTGGAAGGCTTCTTTTTTGGCTAAGACGCCAGTCTAAACATATACTTTCAAGTCTTCCTCAGTGACCCGGGAAACGACCCAGTTGCAGGCGATCACAGTCTTGACCATCTTCGAAAACAAAGTCCTAAGAAAAGGAAACATTACCGGATTAAGATCATGCTATTAAACCGGACTATTTATTTAAGGGTAAAATGCTATGAACAGTTAACAGATCAAGCCGGGAATGAGCCTTGAAGTGTTGGCGGCTTAAAAGGGGACTAATGATACCTACCAGATTAAGGATTTTGCTGTTAAGCTGGACAGAGTCTAACAGTCAAGATATATGTTGCGGAATTAAGTTATGAGCAAGCATGGTTTAGATATATTGTCGGGTCAGGAAAGTTATAAAGCATATGGTGGCGGTCTAACAAGATTTAGTGTCTTATGATGGATCACGATTTGCGGTATAAGCCGCCATGGCAGTTATGATACTTCAAATTTGGCTAAGTGTTGGACAAACAGATTTTGTAAGATGGAGCAATAATTTTGGGTCTACCACAGTTCAGAAAAGGCAATAAAATTCTAAACCTAAGGTGGCGGCAGTGGAAAGTGTGGATGTTTCAATGAGATCTTCCATGGGGAGATGATTACTCTAATGATAAAAATGAATGCTAAAACTACTTCCGCGCAAGGTTCGTAGCCTATCCGGATTAAATGCCACCGGAGTTGAAGGAAACAGCGAAGAACAGCAATAACGCCGATGAACTACCCAAACCCTAAACGCATATCTGAGATAGAAAGAAATTTGCACTTACATAAGATGAGGAGCAGCGGTGGTGCGCCGGAGTTTCTGATCCAATCAGGTCGATGCAACGGCCTGCGTCGGTGCAGCGGTCGAAGGTCGCGGCGACGGAGCTCGAGCGCAGAGGAGACACACGAGGAAGACGAAGGAAGGGGTGAGGCAGATACAAGGCATGCGCGGGAATCAAGGAGGCCGAAACCATCATGTGGTTATATGGATGCCTCGATTTTCAGGATGGTTGTTAAGATAAGGATCAATTAAGACATTCTGAACCGCGTACAAAATTAATGTGAAGTGACGTCATGATGGTTTAAGAAGATTCTGTGAGCTGACGTCATGCGGGTTATAGCAAGATTTCTTAAACAAGTGGTGCAACATTTTGACAAGACTGGTATTGAAGATTGACATGAACAAGTTCAAGTCAACCTGGGGCCTAATGTTGGGGATATAACTACTGGATATGAACCGCCCAGGAGGGGCCGGGTCATACCACTGGCGACCTATCAATGAAGATGGCGGATCATGCAGGCTCATTGATGGCCCAAGACCCAGAGGCAACTTGAGGCCCAAGAGGATGAACCGCCATAAGTGTATGACTTGTTTATAAGGCAAGCGCAATTAGTCACCGAGCCGGACACGTTGTGTATGAGCCGGCCAGGACTCCGTGAGCCGCCGGGCGTCAACCTGTGTATATAAAGGGATGACCCAACGGCGGTTTAGGGCAAGAAACAAGATATTGATAACTAGGTCATGCGTATTCGCTCCCTGGTGATCGAAACCCAAGCAATACAACCCTAACTAGAGTAGGACTTTACCTTGATTGCAAGGGGCCGAACCAGTATAAACTTCCCGTGTCCTTTGTCCTGTTTAACCCCTTTAAGCTAACCTAGTTGCGATGGCTCCACGACTAAGTCCTTCCGCTAGGACATCTTTCGTGTCAACTCCATGACAAGAAGCTTCAAACAACTCACAAAAAACTTTTGGCAACCCCTCCATCTAGCTCCTCTAATTTAATCAATGTTTATGCTTGTGTTACAAACTCTGATGGAAGCTTGGAATTGAGTCATGAACTTTGGATCTCATATTTATTCTTCTTTAAAGAGGTAGCCTTTTCATGGAGGCCGGCATGCAAGGTGTGGTGCAAGACGAAGAAAAAATGAATTATGTATGTGCGCGTGGGGGTGGGGTGGAGCTCATTAGTTGGAGTATTTGTCCTGTCCCGTGCATCTCCTGGTTTGGAGTGGTAGATATAGCCATCCTTGGCAAAGGTCTTTTCCGGTCAAGTCTACATCTCTCCCTTTCAATAACCTTCCATCTTAATGTGTGTTGGGTCTAATTCAATTTTCTCCCCCCGTGGCTTTTCGTCAGAAGAGGAGAAGGAACCTATGTTGGTTGTTCTTTATCTTTCTTGTAGTTATAGTTTTTTTTGAATATTTACTGTAGAGTAAAACCCCACAGCCCTTTATTGCAACCACAAAACAAACTGTACAGAGAAGATTACAAGTGACAAGCCTAACCTAAGGCAGAAGAAAACTTACATTTACATGAGGGAGTTAACCCAATCAACAAGCCTAGACTTAATGCTATCTTTAAGCCTATGAGAGAGCAGAAGGATATCATGTATAAAGCTACCCCTCCAGGCAGCAAAAGTAGGCCGTGTCCCCCCTAAAAGTTCTCCCATTTCTCAGAATCCATATATTCCAAGAAGCTGTGAGCATCACTTCGAAGAAGAATGGATGACCAAATCTCTGCCTTGCTTGAGATATACATTGCTGAATATTTGAGCCATGTGTCCAATCGACCTGTAGGTAATTCCAAACCCTGGCATTGAAGTTACATTCAAAAAATAGATGAGCTCTATCTTCAAAAATAAAGGCATTACAGATGACACATAGATTATCAGCCATAGTGGACCTCCAATGCCTTCGGACCAGCATGTACTTTGTGTTGAGCCTGTCAAAAAAGAGTAGCCAGCCGAAGACTTTAATTTTCATGGTACATCTGCTCTGCCAAAGCCACTTACAAGGTTGGATAGTTGGGAGGTGGGTATGCATGATGGCATAGAAACTCTTTGTTGTATATTGTCTAGACTTTCCAGGCCAAATCCAAACATCAGGCAATGTAGGGTCTCTTTGAAGATTGAACAACCATCCTTCCAAGGTTTCCAATTCAGCTGCTGCCTCCTGGGAGATTGGCAGGTGAAACATGGAGAACAAATCCTGATTTTGCATAAAGTCCCTGACAGAAACCTTATCATCCAAAACAA
Source organism: Triticum urartu (assembly GCF_056163025.1). NCBI lineage: Eukaryota > Viridiplantae > Streptophyta > Magnoliopsida > Poales > Poaceae > Triticum > Triticum urartu. Next base: position 177,190,957 of record NC_141879.1, read on the forward strand.
AAGAGAAAAGCCTTGGTAATCTCAGGTTTAGGGGCCATGAAGAGCCACCTACATGCCAAGCATCCAACCAGAAAAGAGCAGAATCACCCATATTAACTTGCACTGAAGCAATGGACCTATAATGGTCAGCAAGCTTGAGTATGTCCTTCCACCAAAATGAGCCAGTGAATACTGTTGCATGAGGCACAACTCCATCATAATAGCTGTCCCAAATCAGCTAGACCCATGGTACCTATTGTTTATTGTAAAACTTATGCAAATGTTTGAGAAGCAGACCTTGGTTCTGAATTATCAGGTTGAGAATGCCAAGGCCTCCCTTATCCTTGGGTCTGCAAACTAAATCCTAGGTAGCTAAATATTGTTTTGGCACATCAGAGTTTCCCCTCCATAGAAACTACCTGAAAATCCTATCCAACTGTTTGATAATACCAAGGGGAATATGCAAACTATAGAGGAAGTATATGGGCATGGAAGTAAGTACTGATGTGAGCAATTGCAATCTGGATCCTTGATTAAGCATGGCAGAGCTAACAGACAACCTTCTTTCAACACTGTCCACAAGAGGCATGAAATCAATGATTCTAGGTCTTATGGTACCAAGAGGCAAACCCAGATATGTGAAAGGCAACTATTCCAACTTACATCCCAGTATGCTAGACAACTTCTGTGCCTCTGCTAGCTCAATATTGAGTGGCACCATTGAAGACTTGGAAAAATTTACCTTTAGCCCAGTTGACTGCTGAAAAATATGGAGCATGTTCTTGAGAACCACCAACTGATCCTCCACTGCGGAGAGGATGATTATTGTGGCATCTACATACTGAATAATAGGAAAATCAGGGTCATGAGATGGGATTGGGAGTGTTAGAACTCCCCTAGCCAGCATATCATTAACCATTGTTTGAAGGAGATCAGCAGCTATGACAAATAAGAGTGGGGAGAGGGGATCCCCCTGCCTGACCCCACATTTGCATTTGAACTGTTTTCCAGGCACTCCATTAAGAAGAACAGATGATGATCCTAAGGAAAGCATCTCTTTAATCCAAGCAATCCATTTTGCATCAAAACCTTTGTGCTGGAGGATTTGTAAGATAAGATCATGCTCCACGGTGTCAAATGCTTTTACAAAATCCAGCTTCAAAATGATGATTGGCCTTTTTGATTGGTTGCATTGATGTATATACTCAAAAGCCCATGCCAGGCAGTCCTGAATGGCTCTGCTCTTCAAAAACCCATATTGATTCTTGTGGATGCATTGCAGAATGACCTTTTGAAGTCTATTTGCCAAGAGCTTAGTGAGGAACTTTAGACATGTGTTAGTAAGGGAGATTGGTCTAAAATCCTCAGGGCCTTCAGGAGACAACATCTTTGGTATTAAGGTGATGAGGGAGCCATTAATATTCTCCAAAGATAGACTCCCATCATAAAAATCATGTATTAGTGCCAAAAAGTCCTTATCAATAATAGGCCAACACTTCTTAACAAATAAGCCATTAAAACCATTCGGCCCAGGAGCTCGATCAGTTGGCAAATCCTTTAAGAAAGTGTTGATTTCCTCAACAGAAAACGGTTCCGACAGACTATGCAATCCATCAACTAGGTGAAAGATAGTATGTAGATCAAAGCCCATATCAATTCCTTGGGCCTGGACCATTCTGTTTTTAAATGATGACCAAAGGATTCTGGCCATTTGAGATCAGAAACTGGGTCACCACCTGCAACTGAGAGGCCAGCAATCGTATTCTTGCGCACTCGTTCAGAGGCCATTGCATGGAAGAACTTGGAGTTCTCATCCCCAACCTTAATATAACTGATGGTACACCTCTGCTTCCAATAAATGTAATGGATTCTAAGCAGGTTCTCATGGTGTAATTTAACAATCTTCCGAAAGTTAAATTCAGGCGTTGTGAGAGGCCTCAACTCCTCCAAGTTATCAAAGTAAAAAATTACTTGAGAACAATCCATTGTTAGTCATTTAATGAATGACAGGTTTTTGCTCCAGGCCTTGAGGGCAGAACGCAGGCGTTTAAACTTGGTTGTCAGTACTGCAGAAGCAGACAAGTCAGCAAACACCGGCTGGTTCCAAGAAAGCTTGACACAGTCCATAAACCCTGGCATGTCCACCTAGTAATTCTCAAACCTGAAAACTCTGGACTTAGGTATGTTGGTGTCAATGGAAACCACACAAGGGACATGATCGGAAGACGTTTTTGCCAGGGGTAGAACAACTATATTAGGATAGACAGAGATCCAATCTACTGTGGTAAAAAACCAATCCATCTGTTCTAGCAGTGGTTGCTCTTGCATATTGGACCAAGTGAAACTCCTTCCATTTAAAGGCAATTCCAGCAAACCCAAATGTCCAACGATCTCATTAAAGAGAAATATGTCATTTACATCACCTCTTGGTCTGTTTTTGTTATCAATAGAACGGATGAAATTGAAATCTCCTAAAAGCAACCAATTTTCATCCGTTGGGATATTGAGATGATAAAGCCAACTAACAAAGTTGTCCCGAAGGGGGCCATCACAGGGCCCATAAACGTACACTAGGGTCCACTTCTCAGCATTATGGACTGAATGAAAAGAAACCACAATGCCAAAGATCTGAACTTGCACCAGAGTCCCATTTAAAATGGACGAATTCCATACTACTAGGATGCCACTAGAAGCACCAACGGCTGGGGCAAACACAAAAGTATCAAAGCGCCGAGGACAGAAAGCTCTAATTTTTCTAATATCAAAGTCCGCACACTTTGTCTCTTGCAGACAAACAATGGAGCACTAGCTCTCCTCAATCTTCGCTCTCACATCACGCTGGCGAGCATCTGAATTCAGTCCACGGACATTCCAGCACGGCAGACGCCAATTACGATAAATTGTACTATCCATAGTAAACTCGCAGCAATAAAACGAGGACTGTTAAGCGTAACATAGCAGTATCATAATCCACAGCCACACGTCCCAAAAGAGCATACAGTGCAACAAGTTCAGATAAAATATAGTCACTAACAAAGCAAAAACTAGGCCAGGCAAAACCCCTCTGGCACCAATCCTGAAGCCTAGGCTTACTCATCAGACACTGGATCAAAGGGAGATTTCTTAGGAGGAGCCATAAGCTTCTCCAGTGTCAATTGATTTGCAGAAATACCCAGATGAGCGCTGACGGCCTACAATTCAGAGACTGGTGTTGGTGGAGGTATCGCCTGCGCTGCTTCTTCAGGCTCGTCGGGTTCGTCAGATGTCACCTTGGCCTTCTTGGCCCTCGGGCGCCTCAATGCAGAACTCTTGACGGGAATGGCTGAAGTAGGTTTATAACCAGAGGCCTTGGTCGCGCTGCATGTCATGCGCCTGATGGAGAAGTCCGGGGTTGGAGCTACTGCAACCAATGACCTGTGGCACGCCTGGCCACCCGCCCGTGCTTCCCAAGAACTGCAGGAACAGCAGATGTCAACTGAAACTCTTCATCATGGTTCTGTGACAGACCTTCATCGGCAGACTGCACACGGTCAGGCTGCACATGGTCAGACACTTCAAGCTCCACCTGGTCGGGAAAGATCTCCTCAATGACAACAGAAGAGTGGGGCGTGGGTGGAATGCTGGGCTACATCAGTAATCCAAATTTGATCCCATAGTGCTCAGGCCAGACACAAGTGGTGAGTTTAGACGCCCATTGCTGATGTACTGGCAGGGGAGCAGGTACCTTCCTGATGAAAAATTCAGGCATTAAGGACTGGAAAGACCTCTCCCAGATGAGATGAGCAAGAAGCACGGGGCCATAGACTACACGAACAATTCCAAGCTGAATTGGGTCCAATGGAGCCGCTGGGTGTTGTGCAACAATGTGGTTGATGGGCTGCTGAACTTCCTCCAAATCCATGTCATTGTCAGAGTCCAAAGAGGGGTTGAGGACCATGGAATTCTGCTCTTGAACAATATCCTGCTGCAAATCAGGTGCATCCGCCTGCTGATGTGGGGGCTGCTGAACCTGCTCCTCCCATGGGCCCCATCCAACATCATTGTCATTGTTGACATTCTCACCCCAGCCACCCACATTGTTATCATGGTTCAGGTTATGGTGAGGTGGCACAGCATTCCAACCAAGCGCAGGGTATGGTGGCATAGCCCAAAAGGGCTGCGGTGGGTTTACTCCTGGCATTGGATGTGGATTACCGTCTAACGGCATTGGATCTTCATCGACAGGTATCATAGCATCCGCAAATTCTCCAGTCAGAATGAAACAACCAGCTATCCAAGATACAACAGCACCTCCCCAGTTTGCAAAGTCACGAAAGACAACAGAGCGTGGCACCAGAGCATTGTCTGGAAAAGAGGCTCTAACCAGAGATCTAACACGGCGACGATCTGTTTGATTCTAGTAGTGGAACTGGCCAAAAGTTCCAACAACCTTCGCCAAGCACTGGGTGTTGCGATAGTCGAGAGGCACTCCGAAAAACATAAGCCAGCTAGTTTGATGGCCATGAATGGCCCTGAAACCCTCACCTTGGTTGTGCGGAATAAACCTGACAAAAAATTTCTCTCCATCTTCATCCACTCCAAGGGGAAAAGGAGGATGCTGAGTAAACGATCCACGCACTACTGGATCTTCCATCTCAAATAGCCCTACCCCCTGGAACCAAGTCCGAGCAGAGAGCACCGGAATATGCAGGGTTTGTGTAAGGAAATCAAGAACCTGCTGTCGACGAATAGCAACCAAGTGAGCTGGTGGTAGAGGCTCGACGATGGCCACCATAAACTGCTCATGGGAGCGAGGAGGTGGGATTACTGGCATCTAGAAGGTCCTTGGGAGGCAATCTTCCCCACCGTCGACGATATCATATCCAACCGGAACAAAGCGATGCGGGTCAATCACATAGACCGCCATTGGGGGCGGCGACGATGCTTCTACCGGCGCAGTAAGCTTGGCGGCGATGGTTAGGAGGTGGACGATTGGGTTTTTTTGGGGGGTGGAGGCATCTGGTTTGGAGAAACCGAAGAGGCCAGAGAGTTGTATTTCTTGGCGCGGGCTCCAAAGCCTTTGGATGGGACTTTTGGCACCTAGAAGGAAGAATCAGGTGGTTGGCCAGTGCAGTCCCGTTTAATGTGACCAGACCGGAAACAATTCCTACACCGAATCCGGCTTGAACAAGCCTTTGTCAGGTGGACCATACCCAAGCAACTTTTGCAGTCCCAGAACTTGGCAGCCAAATTTTCAATCATCTCGTCAAAGCTCTACAAATCCCTGACAATATCTTGTGGCGATGGAGATAGTTGCTCGAGCACTATGGAGTCACGATGGGTTGGGCAGTCCTCTTCATCATCAGAAATTACAATGGGTTGAAGGGATGAGGAAGTGGGCTGAGATGCAGGCCCAAGACCGTCCGACTGTGGAGAGTCCGGAATGTCCACAAAATCCGGTCTAACAAATTTCAAACCAGCAGGAGATCCGGGGTTGCCGCCAACAAACAACGGAGATTCTGGGGATGATTGAAACGAACCAAAAAGGATTGTCGGAGGCGGCGAGGTTGCCGTGTCCTTCACTGGAGACGAGGTGCCCGAGGCTTCTTGAGATGACACATGATAACCAGCCTCACAGACATTCAACACGTCAGATGGCGTGGGGAGATAACTATACTCCTTACGAGCAGGATAGTTGATGAACGTAGCAAAACATAGATTTTTTTCTTTGGGTGGCCAGAGCTAGAGCTAGAACGCAATGAAGATTTACTAGGGGCATGTTTCATGGCCTGCATCCCAAGCATAACCCTATGTTTGGTTGGACTAACTAAGGTCCATTCCTGCTGACATTCAACCTGCCAGAGACGAAATTCCTTTTCCCGGTCGGGGCTGCCATGGCCCCAGAGATGAAAATAACACTTGAATTGATTGCAAACAAAGCTACGTTGATGCAGAATGAAAAACCCCACTTGCTTGCAAGAAACCGTGAATGAAAAACCCCGATCATTGAGGTGTGATACCTTGAGATGAGAGCAATAACCACCAATGGCAGATTCAAGAGCGAGGCCAACATTATCCTCATCCAGGCAAAAGGAGTGCCGGGCAAAAGAGACCACCATCATGGAATGACCCGAGTCAGGGGTCGGGTGCACAGATCTATTGATCGTGCGCTTGATCTCGGCCGCCAAGGCCATCCCCGGGCTAAAGTCCAAACCCAAGGATATGGAAGCGTGTACCGCCATGGAGAAGACCACCAACGGAGAGAGCAACAAGCGCCGGAGAGAATGGTGCGATCAGATGTGAAAACCCACGGTCAGGTGGGCTGATCATCGGTGGGGTGGGTGGCTAGGGTTAAGGTGGCGACGGGGTGGAGGTGGGAGCCATTTCTTGTAGTTATCGTTGTTCTGATAAAACACCTGAGTCTCTTGTTGGTTCCCTCTTAACTAGTGTTCTTTCCTCTCATCTTGAGAATCTGGTGGTTCTTGGTGTATGCTTCAGATATGGTTTTAATTCAGGTCATCTGGAAGTTGAAGCAAGTTGATTTGGGAAGGATATGTGTGTTCTTGCCTAATATTAGGTGTTCCCCTCATCTATGCCCGATGATGGTTTCCTCTTCTCTCTTCTACACCGGAGAGAGGTCAACTTTTCATGATGTGAGAGGCGGGATCCCCTCCAGCTCCTACTCAACCTCGGAGGCCCCTTCAAGAGTTTTGGGATTTGGAGGAAGCCTGTCATGTGGAGAGCCAGCGGTTTAGGCATTCTCCGCCCTTCATAGGGGTGTTTGGAGATGGTGTCAATCCAAGTTCATCGGTGCCAAGAACAACTTCCTCCTCAAAATCCCATGTGGAAGGGTTTTCTAGAGGACTTTGGTGCTGCCGCTCCACGACCTTGGTGGCAGGCCTGTATGTGGGCAGGTGCAACACGAGCAGCTGCACAGGGCCCCCAAAATCTTGGGGGCACAACTTTTTAAAGTAGTACTATGTTATTGCTACTAATCAGGTATTAATAAGAGACTAAGCAAGTCATGGCCCAACTTGCTGACGTGAGCCCACAAACCAGTCATGTCACGACCTCACCTTCACGGGACTCGAAGCAGTCTGCGTACGCAGCAATCCTTCGTCTCCTTGGCTCCTGCCTTGATTCTTCTCCAGTGGATTCACATTTTTTTGGAAACAGGGCCATTGATGGCTATGACTTGGGTGGATTTTTATTACTTACGCGTTCTCTCTTTCAAAGTTTAATCCCTCGAGAACAGAGCAACCAGACTTTCTTTTCTTTCTCTTGGTGGAGGTGCAGAGCAATCGGAGTCCTATGCGCCATCGTTTCTTCATGGTGTGCATCCATCAACAATCAAGAACCATAGGTTATTTGTCCCTTTTTGTTTTGTACACCCCCGTTCTTAAGTTAATTTGCTGCTCTTTCATGAATTTATTCATCCGGATGGCATTATAATTTTTTGAGATGTCTTTTAGACATAGGCACGGTTCTAAGAGTACACGATAGATTACTAGTTTAAAGTAATAACTCTTTTCTTTTGGCATGTAAATGGGGCCTAAATTGTGATTTCGCACCGAGGCCCGGATTTCTGAGGTACGACCCTGCTTGCTGGTGGCGACCCTGAGTTTCTATTCATTGGCGTTAGTGGTTAACCCATGTTTGGTAGACGACCATACTGAGCAACATGCCTCTGCCTCTGTGGCGGCCTAAAAGCATACATTTAGTTCTTTATGACTTAGCTTCTTGCACATGTCTCCCATGGGGCAAAGGTGTGTGTGAGAGAGCATGTCCCGCAGTGACATGGTAATTTTGTCGCCATGCATCTAGACCTAGACTCTACCACTCTTTTAAAAAAGAGTCGTGGTTATGTGATACAAGAATATATTAGGTTTAGATGTATTTTACAACCATCCAGGAAAAAGCAAGTGAGTAAAAAGTTTAGGGGCAATGTACCTTTTGGTCTTTAGATCAAGGAGCATGTCTTTCATTGCCCTAGAATGTAAATTTGTCTTATCAACTTGATCCTCGAAAAGTGTGTTCCAACTGATTGTTTATCTTATTTATGTCTCTCCTCCCCCCTTCTATTTTTTCTCGATTTTCAAACATATTTAGTTTTATTTGAGCTAAATTGGTTTTATTTCGTTAAGGGCCACCAATCTCACTATCCGTTGGAAGATAACATATGAGATGAAAACAAGGTCACTGTAAAAATCTATGTAGAAACCATTTTTTACATGTTTTTGAGAAATTAGGTTGTAGGAAACCAATCTACGGAATTACAATTGTCTCATGCCTGGATTCAAAGTATTTTCATACACTACAGGAAATTATCGTGTACTTAAATTCCAGAATACTATTTTGAGAAGTTGATCAAATTTTAACTAATCAAATGACGTTATATTTAATAAACTAACACACATGAACAACAAAGACCACTAAAATTAAATGTTACACCGAAGATCTTCTAAGTCATTGACTCTGGCTTTTCTTTTTGCACCTCAACAATCCTTCGAGACTTCGATGAATGTGTAAACCAAACTTGCACAACCTAGACTATCACAAAGGTTTAAAAATGGTTTTTTTATCATTTATGCCACTAGTTGTGTCTCACTACTCAGTTTTGCCATTAGAAGTTACAACTACTCAAAAATGCGATCGATCCGTGAGATGCTTGCTCAAGAATGCCATTAGATATCTAAAAAATGCCATCGTTCCATTAGATGTTTGCTCAAAAATGCCATTAGACATTGTTATTTTTCACGTCAAACCTGTTGACCATGTTATATGAAAAAATAAGCCTAGACCCACATGTCGATTCTCTCTATCTCACAATGATAAGTGTGGCCCCACTTGTTAAGAGTAATCAAGCGAATAATTTTATAGGAAAATAAGAATGTTGTTGGGATCAAATAGGCCCCACACTTTATTGCAGTGAGATAGAGGGAAAGCTGGCATGTTGGTGCATACGTATTTATGTCATTATAACATGGCAAAAGAGATTTGAGATCACAATAATGGCGCCCAGTGGCATTTTTGAGCATGTGTCTAACGAAGCGATGCCATTTTTCAGCGGTTGAAATTCCTAGTGGCAAAACTGAGTAGTGGGAACAATTGGTGACATAAATGATAAAAACCTTTAAAAATCGCTAGAGTGGTCCAGGCTTTTGAAAAATCGCTAGAGTGGTCCACATTTCTTTGAGAAAACAACATGCGAACTACTGGATCAAACTCGCCGCTCTGTTTCTGCTTGGAATTGCGTAATGAAGTTACTCACAACAAACCAGCCCCTCCCATCGTTGCTTCTAGAAGGTTTCTTAATAGCTACATTGAGCTACATCGACTCACTATTATGTATCAAGCAACACCCTGAAACTAATTTGAAGAAGGACAAGATGGTGGTGCAATATAAACAATATCCTCGATGTTGTGTGCCCCGGGAACGACATGATCGCCAGCTACTCACTACTAGGAAAAAGCCTAGCAGCAGCGCGAGTTTTATGCCTATCAGTAGCGCGGGGCGATGCGCTACTGATAAAGCGTTACAGCTAACGTATAGCAGTAGCGTGCCTCCGTCCATGCTACTGCTAAATCGACTTAGTAGTAGCGACTTCGCGGAGGAGCGCTACTGGTAATTACTAGTAGCGCTTCTCCCAGCCCACGCTACTACTATTATTCCGTATTTTATTTCTTTTTATTTCATGTTGTATTCATACACCTCTATACAAGTTTTCATACAGCAGCAATTTAAAGATTGTTTTTACATCATAATGAGTTATTACATCATTGGGTGAAAGAACCGTGCCACTTGAAACTAATCTGCGGTTCTTTCACGCAATGATATAATAAATATCATCATCATCATCATATCATTAACAACTTATCATCATAATACATCATTTTCATATAACACCTCCTCATGATCATCGTTTTGATCGATGGGACATCACATAGCAAGTTGGTCACTAGTCATAATCACAACTACTCATCATCATCAACTCTAACACATTGTATCAAATAATAAACCTATTGTACCTCATAGGACCTACTACGTTCTCTTAGGACCTACTATATTCTCTAAGGTAAAATAGCAAAAAACAAGATAGCCCCTGGCTCTCCATTATGGAGAATGCAGATTATCCTGTCTCCAATTCTTGCCTTTCGCTTAATGTTGCTTCCAAGAACCTCCTTACGAATGTCCAAATATTTTTTCCACTCTTTGATTAGTATGTGTTCACCGGTTTCAGAAATCCGATATGCACAGGTGAGATCCGTAGGATGACCTGGTTGTATGTTCAGAACTTCAAGGCGACCATTGTAATACATTAGATGAGGCACACAATCCATCAGGATTTTCTGTTGAAAAACATAGTAATAACTTCGTAGTTAGCAATGATGTACTAGTTTTAGAAGTATGCAAAAGATGAACGGATGTCGTAATAGTAAAAAAATCTTACCAGGGTATCTCCATAGAAGTTATCGTGGTTTAACACGTGCACTAGTGGCACGTATTCACCATAATTTGGAGGAGTTCGATAATAGGTATTGTAATTCTTAAAGAAAGTACAAAATGCGATCCGATGATTTTTCTCCTTATGAGTTAATTCGGAGCCATCGATGTAGTGGGTTTTGTCTACCATCTTCCGCATATTCTTTGAAGAATGAAAATAAGCTGTCAATGGAAATAAGCTGTCAACTATTTTGAAATAAACAATATAAATTAGTTAATAACTATGTTCGAGAAACTCACATAGCGGTAGAATCGGAAGCGTATCAACAAGGACCCAAATGTCCATATTGTTTTGCTCGATGTCAGGATCATCAAGATCCATGGTGACAATCATACCCTCATAAAAACCATACATTTTGCAAAGTGCTTCCCAATTTTGGCAACCAAAATGGGTTACGCTCTGAGAATTGTATAGATTTACTTCAAAATCCATATCATGATGGGTCCTTAGGTGTATTTTCTTTGTTTCAAAATTTTCATGGTCTTCAAAACCCATCCTCTCCAAGACATAGCGTCTTGTATGGCATGGGATAAGCTAGTCGAATTGTAAAAGATGAAAATTAGACGTTGAAATAGTTGAAGTCGTGCTTAATTACGAAAAAAAACACTTGTCGTTGTTGCATACCGTTTCAACATCGAAGGTCTCCTCGAGCTTAATGCTGAAGCGTCGATCTTCGTCCAGCTCAACGAACATGTCGCACATACCTCGATCGTCGTGGCACCAGCTGCACTCCCCCGGGAGACTGTCGTTGTCCGAGTACGACATTTCCTACGTTCATAATTCAAAGATTAAACTTGTACAACTAAATATATGTACTAAAAAACCTAAATTAGATCATTATTTTTTGAGAAAATCCAGACCACTCGATATTTCCTACATATTCTAGCACAAGTCATGCCAGAATTTACGGAAAAATCCGGCATGACCTTTGCTAAAAAAGGACATATCGAGCGCCTGAAATTTGCCGGAACGGAAATTAATCAACACTCCGCATAGGCCACTCGGAGGTGTAAACTGAACATGAACGACCACTTAGGCAACAACATATCCTATTTGAGCAAATATGACATGTTCAACTAGTTTTATTAATTCAACTAGTTCTTACTAAATATAAACTTACTATAAATAGAAAAAAACTAGTTCTTTCTAAAAATAAAGTAGTTCAGTTAGTTATATTAATTATCTTACTAGAAATACATTAGTTCTATTAATTCAACTAGTTTATTAATTTACTTACTAAACTAGTTCAACTACAACTAAAGTAGTTCAACTAGTTTATTAATTTACTTACTAAACTAGTTCAACTACAACTAAAGTAGTTCAACTAGTTTATTAATTTACTTACTAAAAATAAAATAGTTGCTTTAACTAAAAAAATAAACTAGTTCTATTAATTTTCGTACTAAAAATAAAATAGTTGTATTAACTCAACTAGTTCAATTAAGCACTTACGATGAATAAAAATAAGCTAGTTCAACTAGTTATATTAATTTTCTTACTAATTTTATTAAACACTTACTAAAATTTAACCCTAACTAATTTGATGGACTCTAAAATTTAATCCTAACTAATTCGATGAACTCTAAAACTAATTCTACTTAACAACTACTGCCATAATTAGCATCTAATTTGATGAACCCTAACTAATTAGATGAACTCTAAAATTTAACCCTAAGAACCCTAACTAGGCAGAGGTAGGGGGGAGGAGGAGGAGGGCGTGCTCACCTCTGGCGCCGGCGGAGTTAGGGAGAGGGGCACGCGGCGTCGAGGTTGGGGACGGGGTCGGGGCGGCGGGCGCACGGCGGAGGGCGGCGATGTAGGTGGGGGTGTCGAGGTCGGGGTCGGGGGCGGCGTCGAGGTCGCGGTCAGGGGCGGGGGCGGCGTCGAAGGTGTGCGGAGAGCGACGGGTCGCGCGCGGCGGCCGACGACGATGCAGGGCGGCGAGAGCGGAGGAGTAGGGATTTGGGGGAAGTGGCCGTGGGGAAGAACGAACCGCACGGTTAATTAAGTTAAAAGTAGCAGTAGCACGTTTCAGGAAGTGCGCTGCTGCTACGGTAGCTATAGCGTGTTTCCTAACAAGCGCTACTGGTATTCCTTCTCTTTTTTATTTGCTTTCCATTTAATTTTATTTTCATTAGCAGTAGCGCCTTTGTCCATAAACGCGCTGCTACAAAACAAGTAGCGGTAGCGCGGTTCCACGTAGATCGCTAGTACTATGTGTAGCCTATCGGCTACACCGTGGGAATTTTAATAGTAGCGCTTTTGTACTCGGGCGCGTTACTGCTATAACTGTATCTGTAGCGCGCTTTTAAATACCGCGTTGCTGCTAATTAGCACCAGCGTGCGTTTTTATCCCGCGCTACTGCTAATATTCTGTGTATACGATTTTTCCTAGTAGTGACTTCCCCTACTCACTGGAGCCGGCCTCTGTCAGGATGGAACAAACTAAACATTGATTGAGCATTTTGTGAGAAGGATGGAACGAGAGGAGCGGGCATGATTTTGAGGAATAATGAGGTAGCATCATCTTCCATCTTGCGGATTCCTTCATATTTGTTCAAGTGCCCAGGAAGCTGAAACGACGACATGTGCAAAGGGCATTGCCGTTGCGCTAGAGTGGAGTGGACATGGCCTTTTATCTTTGACTCAGACTGCAGTGTCGCCATTGATATGTTACGCCACTGTGACTTGAGTCGGTCCCCGATGGCTGCACTTGTTAAGGAATTGAAAAAACTGTTACATTCAAGTTGAGAACATCTACTTTTGCATGTATATAGAAATCAAAATTCTGTAGTTCATGCACTTGCCCAGATGAGAAAGACATCGTCTTGCACGACCGTCTAGGTAAGGAACGGCCCGGATGAGAGGAATAAAAAAACAGTTATGTTCAGGCTGAGAACATCTACTTTTGCATGTACGTAGAAATCAAAATTTCTGTAATTCATACACTTGTCCAAATGGGAAAGACATCGTCTGGCACAGTCGTCTAGCTGAGGCACGGCTCAGATGAGATTGATCAGCTGTGCAGATCATCAGATTGTAATGACTTTTCTCAAAAAATATATCAGATTGTAATGACAACTCTTGATGAATGAAACACCATTTTTTTCTTAAAAAAGGAGTCCTGATCTTTTTTATTTTTGAGAACAGCCATTAATCTGCCGGGTGAAACAGAAAACCGAAGGAGAGATAAGGTTTGGGCCAGCCCAGCCACAGCCTCTCCCTCGCCCCCGAGCTCAGCTCGCCTCCCCTCCGCCTCACCTCGCCGGCGTCGCCATCTCCTCCCACCCCGCCGCCCTCATGCTCCTCCCAATGCGCCGCCTCGCCTCTTCTCCTTCCCTCCCAGCCATCTACCCGCACATCTCCCCTGCGCGGCGCTCCCTTGGGCTCCGGCGACAACATGGTCGAGGGGCGTCGGCAAGGAGGACGTCAGCGACGCCTGTGGTATGCTGCTTGGGTTCCCTGCCCGTGGCCAGTCAGTCGAGCCAATCGACAATGACCGGAGCGAATCCGGTGACGTTGGCGGGCACAGAGAGACCATCGGAGTGGAGCGGGGACGCGATACGCCGGCGTTTCCTTGATTTCTACGCCGCCCGTGGCCACAAGATACTTCCGAGCTCGTCTCTCGTGCCCGATGACCCCACCGTGTTCCTCACCATAGCTGGGATGCTTCAGTTCAAGCCTATATTTCTTGGCAAGGTGCGTCCGCATTATCAGACCATCAATTCCCGAAGTTTTAGTGGTTTCTGAGAAATTGGGGAATGTGGCGAACAAGGATAGTTTTCACTTTTCGTTTATAGTACTCCAGAAAAAACAGGAATAGAAAACACTTAACAAATTCCATGTCATGGCATATTGAACCCTACATGAACTAAAATCACAGGAATATGTAATACAAGTTGTTTGGTTGCACCACATGAGAAATGTAGGAATTTCCTTGGAGCATGGGGTGTGTGACATTGTCATAGACACAAAGCAAAATTTCAGTGAAATTTGTGCTTTGTACTTTTTTTTAGAAAAGGTTGTGCTTTGTACTTGCATCCAAACTAGCGGGTAGGAAAATTTCTTGTCGTTTCCAGTCCCTCAAATCAAACAAGCTTTACATGAAAAATTCCTAAGGAATAGAATTCTCCAAAATTCCTACTAATCAAAGATGCCCTTATGTTTCAGTCCATTAGCACAATTCTTATCGTTATTTGTTGTCCATAACAACAATAGTGCTGTCTACAGTTCAATTCAATTTCTGAGTCATTGCATTCGTAGTAACAGGGAAGGAATTTCATCGTTGTTCCTAGATACACACACTATATTACAGTCTGTGCCTGTTTGATTTTACTACATGATGAAGTCCGTGTATTGTTACTTTAGGAACCTAGGCGTGTACCATGTGCCACCACCTCCCAGAAATGTATACGGACAAATGACATTGAGAATGTGGGACGCACATCCCGACATCAAACCTTCTTTGAGATGCTTGGGAACTTCAGCTTTGGCGATTACTTCAAGAAGGACGCAATCAAATGGGCATGGGAGCTGACAACCAAGGAGTATGAACAATTCCTTTATTCCGCATGCATCATGATATCCATGATGGTAAACTTTAAGCTGTTTATCTGGAAAAGATTGCCATGTCTCCGCTTGTTATCATAGAGATGTTGTTCACACGTTTCAAATCCATTATTATGCCGGATGTGATCTTTGTCACTTTGTGCTATGCAAATACATTATTATGTCAAGCTTCAGCTGTTCTTAAACTGATCTTATATTACCTCAATGATGTTACTTGCATTTTAACTATCAGACTAGGCAAAGGAATCCACTTTACTCCACTGGGTTTTAATGGGTAGTTATAGTCCCCTGAACCTTTTGGGTCCACTTAACCTCCTGAACTTCTTTTTGGTCTACTTAACTCCTGGAACTTATAATAATGGGTCACTTCACTGTTCACTCCCTGACATCACATGTGGATGGTAATGCCATCTTCTACCTGCTTCGTGCTCAATATGTGTTGATTAGTCGGCCAGGCCCACCATGTTGTAGAAAATGATGTCAACATGCATGTGTTGGAAAAGTCACTCCAAAACCAGCCTGGGGGGAGGGTGTGTGAAATGATCTGCTATTAGAATTACAATAGTTTAAGACAGGGGGGGGGGGGGGGTTGTGCAAATTTGTGTTACTTGAGGAGGAAAGTGGACTTTTTCTTTGACTCTGTGGAATCTTTAGAACATACTATGAGGTGCCACGCAACAGCATTCCTGCAATTCCTTTTCATGTTCTGCTAGTGCTGCCATTCATTTTGTTTGTGAACTTTGTTTAGGTATGGATTACCCCCAGAAAGATTGTGGATTAGTGTATTTGAAGATGACGACGAGGCATTCTCTATTTGGCTCAATGAGGTCAGTTATGTAAAACTGCATATTTCTGCAATTTTGCATACCTTCTCTGTTTGTTTGTTTGTTTGTTTGTTACTGCTGTGATAAATATATAGTACATTTAACCACATATCACTGCTAATTCTCATTAATTTAACCCTGTGCATGGTTAAGAATTCACGAGATATATCTGTAGACAAAAAACCTTTAAAATCCCCAGAAAAATATGCAAGTTTTCCATAACAACTCAGTTTTAGTAAAAAGAGAGTAGAGATTCCGTGTAATGAATTTGTGATTCTTCACTAGTTATTTGAAATGTCAAACTTTCATGTGAGAGGTGTAGGGATCGTGTTTGGTATCATGGTACATGACACTCGAAAGATATAATGTTCTTCATTTGGTATTTTGTTAAGCTTATAGCAACGAATTTCTTCCTGCTTATTCTATCCAGGTTGGTGTACCAAAGGAACGGATAAAGAGGATGGGCGAGGATGATAATTTTTGGACTAGTGGTGCAACTGGACCTTGCGGACCATGTTCTGAAATGTATTATGATTTCCATCCTGAGAGAGGATCCTTGAATGCGGTATGTAAAGATTCTATGGCATCGATGGTTAAATGTTCAGTATTTTCTATTCTGTATGGAGTTCTCCAGTAACTGAAATTAGTGATGTTCATATAGTTGTGTGCAGGATTTGAATGATGATAGCCGATTTATCGAATTCTATAATCTTGTCTTCATGCAATACAACAAAAATGATGATGGATCTCTAGAACCATTGAAACAAAAGAACATTGATACAGGAATGGGGCTTGAGCGTATGGCGCGCATTCTTCAAAATGTAATGCTTGGCAATCCTTCAAATGGTCCATAACATTTTTTTTTAGCTACAATCTAACTTTGCACAGTTGTCTATTATATAGGTTCCAAACAATTACGAGACAGACTTGATTTTCCCAATAATGGAAAAGGCAGCAAGCATGGCGCTAGTTTCCTACGGTAAAGCTGATGATGCTATGAGGACAAATCTTAAAGTAAATCAATCTGGATCTATTACTTGTTTCATGATAAATTAGTTGTATGGACATAACCATTGGCATTTTCTCTCTTGCTAGGTAATTGGTGATCACATGAGGGCAGTTGTTTATCTCATATCAGATGGGGTCATCCCCTCGAATATTGGGAGAGGATATGTTGTTCGAAGGCTTATAAGAAGGGTCGTCCGGACTGGTAGATTGATAGGTATGAGAGGTGATGGGCATGAGAACTCTGAAGGTGCATTTTTACCTTCTCTAGCTGAGACAGTAATTAGCCTTAGCAGTGAGATAGATCCAGATGTTGAATCAAGGCGGAAATCGATTCTTGGAGAACTTCTAAGGGAAGAGCTGCGATTTGTACAGACTCTGGGAAGAGGTGAAAAGTTATTAGATGAACTTTTGGATGAGGCATTAGGTAGTGCTGGCGGGGACAAGCCTTGCCTATCTGGAAAAGATGTATTTCTTTTATATGATACATATGGTTTCCCCATTGAGATTACAGCTGAAATAGCTAGTGAACGGGGTGTTACTATTGATATGAAGGGGTTTGATATTGAAATGGAAAACCAAAGAAAACAATCTCAGGCTGCTCACAATGTTATCAAACTTTCTGTGGGAAATGAGACTGAGATTGTCAAAAGTATCCCTGATACTGAATTTTTAGGGTATGAGTCCCTTTTTGCAACAGCTGTTGTTAAAGCTCTCTTAATTAATGGAAACCCAGTAGAAAATGTTTCAGAAGGTACTGATGTGGAAATACTATTAGACCGAACACCGTTCTATGCTGAATCAGGTGGTCAAGTTGGAGACAATGGTTTCTTATATGTGTATGGAGAGGAAGGTGGGAAACAAAATGCAGTCATAGAAATCAAAGATGTCCAAAAATCCCTGGGAAACATCTTTGTTCACAAAGGCACAATTAAACAGGGGTCAGTCGAGGTTGGAAAGAAAATCGACGCTGCAGTTGATGGAAAACTGAGGCAGGGAGCCAAGGTATGAAAACTATGAATATTTTTTCTTTCTTCCGTCTTCATGAATTTTATGAATAATTAAATTTTACTTCTGTTTTCATGCATTTTATGAATAATTAATTGTTGGGTCATCTGTGTGCTTTTGCTGGCTGGCATTTTAGACATTTGTAATAATTTTGTGAGCTTTAGACAAATATCATTTAGGCGCCTTTACTGGCTTTAAACAAGATACAAATATTGCTCAAGATAGTTATTTCGTTTTGCTGGTGTCCTCTGATAGCTTAGCATACATTCACATAAAATGTCTGATTGTCTGCAAAGATATTACTGGTAACTGGCATGAATATCAGTAAAAGGAAATGAGCTCTTTGTGACCTCAATTATCTAGTGTCTTCTCAGCATATGCTAGAACATGATGATATTACTGTTGCCTTGAAACAAAATGTTTGCCTCTAACAAATGCTCATCCAGGAAGTTACCGATTGCATCTTTTGCTACAGCACCTATCTATTTCCATTTCTTCTTTAACTTCTTTCTGTTTCCCCGTCTAGGTTCATCATACTGCTACACATCTACTACAGTCCGCTCTTAAAAGTGTCATTGGTTCAGAGACATCACAGGCTGGATCCCTTGTGGCTTTTGACCGCCTCCGATTTGACTTCAGTTTCCATCGGCCCCTTACAGAAAAGGAGTTACTGGAAATTGAATCACTGGTGAACCAATGGATTAGCGACGCAACACATCTTGAGACAAATGTGATGGCATTGCAAGATGCGAAAAATGCTGGTGCCACTGCAATGTTCGGAGAAAAATATGGTGAACAGGTTGGTATTTATAAAACAAAACAAATGGCATTCGAAATTAAGATATTACAGCAACATTTCTGCAAAGTCATATCACAGCATGCGATGTTTAAATTTTTGTGAATTCTGCTAGGTTAGAGTTGTCGAGGTCCCTGGGGTGTCGATGGAACTGTGTGGTGGAACTCATGTCAGTAATACTGCGGAGATCCGTGGATTCAAGATAATCTCAGAACAGGGAATAGCTTCTGGAGTCAGAAGGATCGAGGCAGTTGCAGGTGATGCGTTTGTTGAGTATGTTTGTTCACGGGACAACTACATGCGACACTTATGCTCTTCGCTTAAGGTATGGTCCTACTCATCGTAGCGAATTTGCCCTTTTCCCCTGGCATATCATATTTTTCTCGATGACTTGAGTAGCTGAAATCTGTGCATCTGATGATCTTCATACTTGTTCAAATGAATTTGGCATTTCCCTTTTGAAGTGCATTGAAACCCACCTATATGCTACATCAGGTACTAGTTGATCTGTTACAGATGCACATACTACATTTGTTACATGTGCAAATTTGTGGAAACTTAAATGTAAAATAGGCAGGCACAAGCCTACTTAATTGTACACACGCTTGTGCCAAACAGAAACAGTTATTTAGAAATCACTTGACTAAACACTTCATGCTTGTTACAAGCAATACCTTGTCCCATGTGGGTAGTGTGATTAGAGAGTGCAAGAGAGAGGTCTGTTGACCGTGCCATTCAAATTTTCCTTGTGTCTGCCATAGACATTTCAAGTATTTCTCATGGAGCATGATATTTTAACTATTAACTTATTTTTCAGGTCAAAGCAGAAGATGTCAACAGCAGAGTAGAAACAATTGTTGAAGAACTAAGAACAGCGAGAAATGAAGCATCATCTCTACGCAGCAAAATCGCAGTGCTTAAAGCAGCATCCCTGGCAAGTAAAGCTGTACTCGTTGAACCTCATAATGTCAGGTAATTGCTGCAACTGTTGCCACTCGTATGCACCCTACTTACTGTACTGTCTATCTGGCCTTCACAAAAGTATACAGTATTTTGTGCTATTTATTATTAAACCATCACCTCACATTTGCAACCTCTCCAAAAAATCTGTGTTGTGTAGGATCCTAGTTGAGAACATGGGGGACGTGGATGCTGATGCGCTGAAAAGCGCAGCCGAGCATCTCGTGGGAACCCTCCAAGACCCAGCCGCGGTGATTTTAGGTTCAAGTCCAGGAGACGGTAAGGTGAGCCTGGTCGCTGCCTTCAGTCCTGGAGTCGTGAAATTGGGAGTGCAAGCGGGCAAGTTTGTGGGTGGAATAGCGAAACTTTGCGGTGGAGGTGGTGGCGGCAAACCGAACTTTGCTCAGGCTGGCGGTCGGAAGCCAGAGAACTTACCAGATGCCCTAGAGAAGGCTAGAGCTGAAATTGTTGCAGTGGTATCTTCAAAAGCCAGCTGATCTTCGATAGAGCCATTTACATACATAGGAAATAGAGCATATATTCACAAGCATATGTAAATTGTTGCCCCTTTCTGGGTTTATGTAAATCGTTCCTTCTGGCCACCAAGAGTGCAAGCAGACATTTTTTTTTGGGATCTCTCCTTGACTTCTTCCAAGTGGTATACGCACCGTGGCAAGTGAAGGTTCATTTCAATCATTTTGTAGCTGGTGGGACAACAGTTGCACATATATGCTGGAGTACATAGATTTGGGTCCAGTTTGCAACAAACAAATTGGGAAATACAGGAATACAGAAACCATGAGATAAACATCTCATGTTTGTTGTTGCCGTAGGCTGTTTGGAAGCTTTGCAACTACTCCTTCTGTCCCATAATGTAAGATGTTTTTTGACTCCAGTGTAGTGTAAAAAAAAACGTCTTTTACATTAATGGGACGGAGGGAGTAAAATACATGAATTTAGGGGGATTTGATTTGCCATCTTTAGCTAATGAACGAAAGGGACAAAGTTATGGTGCTAGACCACCTGTTTCTTTTTCCTCTGTAATAAGGGTTGTGTCTGCCTAAAAGAACAATCCTTGTTAATTGATCATTATCTTGTATTTTGCCATTTGGCTACTTGTTTATGAGGTTAAAATCGTATTCTTTTTCAAACATAGAAAAATGATGAGATATCCAAAGCGTGTGTGGTAGTAGTATTTCGCTTTTAGTGTATTAGAGCATCTCCAACAACGCTTTTAGTGTATTAGAGCATCTCCAACAGCCGCCGAACGCGCCGCGCGCTAAAAACTACTTTGCCGCGCGTCCATCGTCTGATTTGGCGCGGCGTGCAGCGCTGGCTCCAGCAGCCGTGCTAAAATGCAACGCGTGCGCAGCTCCAGCAGTACGCCAAAATGCAGCACGCGCGACTCTCATACAAACAACATATGCATTCCAAAACAGAAGCAAAAAGATAAAAAACAAACAAAAATAAATCAAAATAAATAGTTTAATTTCATTATTACAACTCAAACAAACAGTTTATCGTGCAATACAACAAATAGTGCAATAAACAGAACAAATAGTTCAACAATACAATATCGAATGCACAAATCATGATGCTCTTTGTCGTCCATTCTATGCCCATCACTCCTCAATGAGATACTTCTGAAGATTATTATGCGCTGCGGGACATTGAATGGCATGATAGGAGGCAACAAAACAGGCCACCCTTTCAGCCCTCCGTCGCACTCGCACGGGATGTCCCAAGAGCTCATACTGAGAGTAGTCTACATCTTGGCCACGCTCATTCTCGATGATCATGTTATGCATGATCACACAAACGTGCATGATGTACCAAAGCATTTTCTGATCCCAAAATCTAGTCGGTCCTCTCACAATAGCAAATTGGGCTTGTAAAATCCCAAAAGCTCTCTTCACATCTTTTCTAGCCATCGCCTGAGCATTGTGGAAATCAAGATTTTTCTTACCATCCGGCTTTTTCAACGGCTTCACAAAGGTTTGCCACTTTGGATAGATGCCATCCGCTAGATAATAGCCATAGTTGTATGTACGACCATTTGCTACAAACTGCACCGGTGGCAAATCACCATTTGCAATCTTACTCATCAGTGGTGACCGGTTGACAACATTGATGTCATTCAAAGATCCAGACATTCCAAAGAATGCATGCCAAATCCAAGTCTCTTGATCGGCCACCGCTTCAAGGATTATAATGGAACCCTTTTTTTGGTCGTGGCCATGCCATGCTTTTGGACAATTCTTCCAACTCCAATGCATACAATCTATTGAGCCAAGCATACCAGCAAAGCCGTGGGCTTTGTTCATCTCCAATAGCCTTGTGGCGTCTTCAGCATTGGGAGATCTCAAATACTCCTGGCCAAATACTTGCACAATTCCGACTGCGAAGCGCTTGACACACATGATGGCTTGGCTCTCACCCATAGCCAAGTGATCATCAACTAAATCAGTCGGGATACCGTATGCCAACATATGCAAAGCGGCTGTCACCTTATGAAAGGTGCTGTGCCCGAGCTCTCTGGCAGCATTCCTCCTTTGCTGAAAAAATCGGTCATGGCTCGCTAGTTTCTCTGCAATGCGCCTGAACAACTCGGTGCTCATCCTAAACCGGCGACGAAAGTACGACTCCGGGTATGTGGGATTCTCCATGAAATAGTGCCTCTTCAATCTGTTATGGGCATCAATCCTATCCCTCCAAAAATTTTGCCGACCCATAACCGAACCACCGTGCTTCGGTTTTTATTGATGTGCATAGCTAGGATCATTGTAAGATCCTTCTCCTCTTCCATATCAAATTCTTCTTCGGAAGAATCATACGACAAACTCATCTACAATGTTCAATACTATGCTATAAAAACTACAATCAACATGCACCAAATTCATGAAGTTTGAGTAATACATACCTTGCAGGCGTTTTGTCGAACACCTTGCGGGCGCCGAGCGGCAGCGAGCGCCCGGGCACTGTTCGTCGGAGGACGAACGCGCGCGAAGGGCGGCGGTGACTAGAGGGGGCGGAGGAAGCCGCCGCGGCGCGGGGATAGGCCGGGGAAGCGCCGGAACGGTCGCCGGATGGCGCGGGCGGCGGCGGCGCCGCGGCTGGAGAGGGGGGAGGGGGTGAGTTGCGAGCGAGCGCGCGAGAGTACAACGCGCGGGAGCGGGCACAGCAAATAAGCGGCGCGCGATGCAGTTTCGGCCCGCGCGCTGAACTAGATATACCACGCACGCGATTTTTGCGCGCCCGCTGGGGCCACTATACCGGTTGCGTGCGTGCTAAAATGGGCAATTTTACGGCGCGGCGCTAGTTTGACACGGCTGTTGAAGATGCTCTTAGTAAGTTAGTCGGATTACAGAACAAATTGCACTTTTGAACACTATTGTGTCACGTTTTCACATTGCACTAATTCTTGGCACTTTGTTTTTATGGCACCATGGTTTATATAAAGAGATAACTATTTTTCTGAGAAGTTTTCATGACAAAGGTTTACATTGTTTTCATGAGCATGAACACAAATGTTCAAAGTCAACCCTCACTTTTTTAATGCACGCCTTTCCTTTGTATGTCTAGACCATGCACATAACATCTGTCGCACGTTTGAATTATACACTTGTTTTGCCATGACACCCTTTTCTTACCCACGGAAATAATTAATCAAGCACTTAGGATCAGGTTAACATAGTTTAGTCACAAAGCACAGATGCACTCTTTTTGCACAAATTTGTAGACTGATCTTAACTGCATCAACACAACCCAATCACCTCTCTCTAGGGAGATTGCCAGCTATCCATAGCCACAAGTGTATCTGATCCTATTGAGACTCCCGCCGCACCAATGGCATCACAGCTACAGATCTTTCTAGGCCCCCGGTGGCCTCTGCTCGCTACACTGCGTTAAATAGCCCCCTCATTCTATTCTGTGCTCTCAAGCCATCTCACACTAAGCATCTCCCTCACTACATCGGAGAACCTAAGGGACAACCCCCGTCTTAGCAGCCCAATGGCGGCGGCCACTATGTCCCTCTCCTCCCCGACCTTCGCCGGCAAGGCGGTGAAGAATGTGTCATTGTCGGCCCTCTTCGGCGAGGCACGTGTCACCATGCGCAAGACTGTGGCAAAGGCAAAGCAAGTTGCTTCGAGCAGCCCGTGGTACGGTGCCGATCGTGTGCTCTACCTTGGCCCACTATCAGGTGAGCCGCCGAGCTATTTGACCGGCGAGTTCCCCGGTGATGCGCCAGTAGTAGGCAAAACCGGTGCGCTATTAGTAGCACGTCACTAGTAATTTTTACTAATGGCGCACCACTGGTGCGCCATTAGTATCTAGTATATTAATGGCGCATCAGACAGTGCGCCATTAGTTTTACTCATGGTGCGTCACTAGTGTCTGCTATACTAATGGCGCACCACATGGTAGTGCGCCATTAGTAACAATTTTTTTAATTTTTTTTCTTAATCTCAGGTCACTATTTCATCTATGAGATATCCAACACATATATATACAACAAACATCCATATAACAATCATAGCCAACACACAAGTTCCATCATATATACATACATAGCCAACACATAGTTCCACCGTTACATATTACAAAAGTTTCACATTGTTCATCCAACACCGTTATCCATCAATTCACAAAAGTTTCACATTGATACAAAAAAAACACAAATGGAAAAGGAGCACTCCATCCATGCAAGCTTCCGTGAATTAAATCAAATCTGCAAAATGATAAACAAGAAGTTAGAAGAAGAAAAAGAAGAAGACTAGAAGAATACTAGAAGAAGAAGAACACTAGAAGAAGAATAAGAAGAATTTTGGAAAAGAAGAAGAATAAGAAGAAGACTATAAGCTTATTATGTAAACTTGATCATTTTGTGCTAACATAACTTATTTTGGAGCTAACCTATAGGAAACTAAGCATATAAGCTCTAAGTTAGTATATTAGAGCCAATTTAGGTAAAATGAAGCTAACCTATGTCATTTTGGAAAAGAAGAAGAATAAGAAAAAGACTATAAGCTTATTATGTAAACTTGATCATTTTATGCTAACATAAGTTATTTTGGAGCTAACCTATAGGAAACTAAGCATATAAGCTCTAAGTTAGCATATTAGAGCCAACTTAGATAAAATGAAGCTAACCTATAGGAAACTAAGCATATTAGAGATAACATAGGTAACTAAGTGTATATATATATATATATATCATTTTGGAGATCTGACATACCTGACAAAGTTCAGTTCTCATGCATTGTTCTTCTCCTTCTCCTTCCTCAGCCTGATGCGCCAAGAGCGGTGAGGCGGTGGAGGCGGTGGAGGCAGTGGGATGTTGTAGGATCGAAAGTATGTCTAGAGGGGGGGTGATTAGACTACTTGACCAAATAAAAACTTAACCTTTTCCCAATTTTAGTTCTTGGCAGACTTTAGCTATTTTAGGACAAGTCAAGCAATCATCACATAATTCAAGCAAGCATGCAAAGAGTATATTGGCAGCGGAAAGTAAAGCATGCAACTTGCAAGAATGTAAAGGGAAGGGTTTGAAGAATTCAAACGCTATTGGAGACACGGATGTTTTTCCCGTGGTTCGGATAGGTGGTGCTATCCTACATCCACGTTGATGGAGACTTCAACCCACGAAGGGTAACGGTTGCGCGAGTCCACACAGGGCTCCACCCAAGGGCAACGGTTGCGCGAGTCCACGAAGGGCTCCACCCACGAAGGGTCCACGAAGAAGCAACCACCCACAAAGGGTCCACGAAGAAGCAACCTTGTCTATCCCACCATGGCCATCGCCCACGAAGGACTTGCCTCACTAGCGGTAGATCTTCACGAAGTAGGCGATCTCCTTGCCCTTACAAACTCCTTGGTTCAACTCCACAATCTTGTCGGAGGCTCCCAAGTGACACCTAGCCAATCTAGGAGACACCACTCTCCAAGAAGTAACAAATGGTGTGTAGGTAATGAACTCCTTGCTCTTGTGCTTCAAATGATAGTCTCCCCAACACTCAACTCTCTCTCATAGGATTTGGATTTGGTGGAAAGAAGATTTGAGTGGAAAGCAACTTGGGAAGGCTAGAGATCAAGATTCATATGGTAGGAATGGAATGTCATGGTCTCAACACATGAGTAGGTGGTTCTCTCTCAGAACAAATGAGTTGGAATGATGTGTGTGTTCTGATGGCTCTCTCACTTAATGAGAAAGAGGTGGAGGGGTATATATAGCCTCCACACAAAATCCAACCGTTACACAGTTTTCCAATCTCGGTGGGACCGAATCAGAAAACTCGATCGGACCGAAAATGTAAACCTAGTGACCGTTAGGAATTTCGGTGGGACTGACATGCAACTCGGTAGGACCGATTCGGTTAGGGTTTGGGCATAACGTAATCTCGGTGAGACCGATTACACAAATTCGGTGAGACCGAATTTGGTAATTAGCTAACCAGAGAGTTGGTCAGGCAAACTCGGTGGGACCGATTTGCTCTTTCGGTGAGACCGAGTGGAACTCGGTGAGACCGAAAAGTTACAAAGGGGAACACTGAGTTTACATTGCAATCTCGGTGGGACCGATTCGCTTTTTCGGTGGGACCGAAAAGTTATGAAAGGGAAACAGAGAGTTTGCAACCCCATCTCGGTGGGACCGAGATCCTTATCGGTAGAACCGAATTGCTAGGGTTTGGCAGTGGCTAATGACAAGTGAAACTCGGTGGCGCCGGGTAGGAAGAATCGGTAGGACCGAGTTTGGCTTAGAGTTTAGGTCATATGTGGATATGGGAAAGTAGTTGAGGGTTTTGGAGCATATCACTAAGCACATGAAGCAAGAGGCTCATTAAGCAACACCTCATCCCTCCTTAATAGTATTGGCTTTTCCTATGGACTCAATGTGATCTTGGATCACTAAAATATAAAATGAAGAGTCTTGAGCTTTTGAGCTTGAGCCAATCCATTGTCCTTAGCATTTTGAGGGTTCCACTTTCATATCCATGCCATGCCAATCATTGAGCTTTTCCTGAAATAATCATCTTGGAATAGCATTAGCTCAATGAGCTATATGTTGTTATGAATTACCAAAACCACCTAGGGATAGTTGCACTTTCAATCTCCCCCTTTTTGGTAATTGATGACAACATATAGATCAAAGCTTTGACAAATGATAATAAGCATGAAATATATCGTCGCTTTGAGAAGTATGTGATAAGTAAGAGCTCCCCCTAAATTTGTGCATATTTAAAATTTGCTTTGGACTGCAAATGCACAAAGAGTTAGAGTCATGGGTTACTCTTCCATGTCACATACATCTTGGTGGAGCGCTCACAAATGATAAGATTGAAATACATGCACTCATCACCAAGAATAGTGAATGATCACAAACGATAGATAGAATGATAATATTTAAGCAAGCATTAAGCAAACATTAAGTGTAGCTTATGATCAAACACATGATCATCAATGTCTCACAAGCATAAGGACGCAGTATCAAGCACTCAAAAACAGAAAAGGTTCGAAAAACCACCAAATAAAACAAGAGAGAAAAGCAACACACTCTCTCTCGAAGCCTATGATCTATACATCTTCTCCCCTTTGGCAACAAGTTACCAAAAAGTTCCTAGAAAATGCATAGCACTAGATCGACGCTCAGGCTTGATCTTCAGGTGGTGGTGGAGTCCGGATCACTCCAAGGACGAAGGCTTCTGTAGATGTTGAAGTAGTCGCTGGAGTTGGAGCTGACGTAGATGCTGGAGCTGAGGCTGTAGCTGGTGCTGAAGTGGTGGCTCTGGTGTCAGCAACTGGCAGTGCAGACGACCTCGGGCCTCGTGGCACTCTAGAAAAAGCATGAGTGGTAGTCCTGCCTCTCCTTTCATTCATGTCCTCCTGGAGCTGCTCCACTGCAGACTGAACTTCCGTTACCTTGACATCCAAGTCATAGAACTTCTGTTCCATGATCCTCTCTAGGCTCTGCTGATTTTTAGTGAGGTTGGCCAGACTTTGCTCAATTCTCAGCGTGGATGCAATCAAGTAACCGAGCTGCTCTTGTTTGGTCTTCAAGAAGTACTCAGATGCCTCTGCTTGAGTAGGCATCCTGGCAGCTTTTTCCTTCTTCGTCTTCTCCTTCTTTGCAAATGCTTGGGCAGATGATGGCTCGTTCTCAGTCATAACAACTTCATTGTCCTCAAAATCTGGACGGATGGGCAGGTGTTCCTTATCCAACAAATATACGCCCGTGCCCATCTTGGAGTTGATGAGCTCCTGAATCTGAGGGGCATATCCACAGCTCCTCTTCTGATCTGCAGCTGTCCTCTTAACGGTTTCCACAATGAGACTCATGACCTTGAATTTCTGAGGCACGTCAAAGACATGAAGCAAGTTTATCGCGTGACCTCTGATCATCTTGTGATCTCCAGACTTAGGCAACAGAGTGTGCCTTAGTATCCAATTGATAGTAGGCAATCCTGATAGCAGATAATGCACTGAGCCAAACTTGAATGTGTCAAGAGCTTCATTGGGAATTTCCTTACATGTTGGACATGGAGTTATGGTCCATCTTCTTCTTGGCATAGATATCCAAGTCCTCATCTTGCTCTTCTGGGGCATTGATGATCTGTGCCCACTCAGCCACTGTAGATTGGTACCTTGTACCCTCTGACATCCATGTGATCCTTCCATCCGGGTAGAAGTGTGCTGTGGAGTAGAATTGCATGATTAGCTCCTCATTCCACTTTGTGAGCTTCTGCCCAACAAAGTCTGCAACTCCACACGCACTAAAGCTGTCATACACTCCGGGGTAGTACTCTTCATGTTCCTTCATGTAGGTCCAGTCGACCCATCTCATGTCACAAACGATTGGCTTCTTGTCAAGCAAAACAGTCTCGTAGAAATCTTGCTGCTCCTTGGTGTGAAATCTGTAATCCATGGCAGTCCTTCTCCTAGAAGCGTATGGATCTGCTTCTCTCCACTTCCTGAGCCCTGAGTCTCTCCTGAGCTTCATGTCCTTAGCCACAGGGTGAGCATCGTTGTGGTCTGGGATCTTGGGCTTGAGCTTTCTAAGGACACTCTCTTCCTCTTCTTCAGTAGCTTCAGGCACTGGGGCCTTGTTCTTTTCTGCAGCCGGTATACTCCTTGTGTTTCTCTTTGGTGCTGTCTTAGGCTTAGATGCAGCCTTAGGTGCTTCCTTGGGCTTGGATGCAGCTGTTCATGACCTTATGGCATCTCCCATAAGTTTGGCTGCCTTGGGCGCTGGTGCAGCTGCCTCTTCTTCCTCCTCCTCTTCTACCATGATGGAGGCTCTCCCAAGCACTTTGGCTACAGTCTTCTTTACTCTCTCCTTCCTCTTTTTGCCCTCAGCTGCAACGGGCTCAATGGGAGCAGGCTTCTCAGTGGAGGCTCTAGCCTTTGACATGGGCTGCCTGCCTGCTGGCCTCTTGACTTTCAGGCCTGGCTTTGAGCCTTGAGCTGGCTCAACTCTTTTGGAAGTGGCCTCTTCCTCTGCCACATAGTCCTCATCTTTAGAATCAGACGTTCTCTTCTTCCTTTGACGTGTGGCAGCCTTAGGCAGATTGCTGGGGGTGCTCCTGCTGCCATCATCAGAAGAACTTGAGGGGCTAGTGCCCTCACTCATCACAACTTGCTGCTCAGACACATTCTGGCTGTCACTTTGATCAGACATGTTGCAAACTGACTGCTGACCCTGTGAATAGATTATGGATAAGATAGAGTGGATGAGCATCACAAAAAGCAGAGATTTTTGCAAAAGATTAATTCAAAAACTTAGTTTTAGTTTTCCACAGAAAGCATCTCGGATCTACCGATTTTCAAACTCGGTGACACCGAAGCAGTTTTGGCACTAGAACTTGTGAACTCGGTCAGACCGAGTCACAGTTTGGTGGCAGCGAGACTGCTAGGGTTTCACAGAATTCCAAAATCGGTCGCACCGATAAGTTATTCTCGGTCAGACCGAGTTTCACTTGTGCAATGGCAAAAGCCAGATCAGTGGGACCGAGTTTTTCAACTCGGTGGGTCCGAGATGGTTTCGGCGGAAACCTAACCCTAAATTTTTTGAATTAAGCCTAATCTACGAGTTCATTGACTGGATAGGAGTGTTTCAATCGTGGCAAGAATCATGATGATCACAATGTGCTAGGAATCGGAGTGGAGAATAGCACAAAGATCAAGTCCATACCCTAGTTCGGTGGGGACTTGCTACGGCGGCAACGGCGGGGCAGAAATCCCGTTGACGGCGACGGAGACCAGCGACTGGAGACTGCTGGCGGCGAGAAGACGATCCAGAGACCATGAAGGCAGAGCAGGCTATCGCGCGGGCGAGGAGGTTTCAGAGAAATTTCCAAAATTCTGCCCGTCACTATATATAGCCCGACCCTGTCGGTGTGACCGAGTGGAACAACTCGGTGGCACCGAGATGCAAAACTGTGTGTAGTTATTGCAACTCGGTGTGACCGAAAAGTTCAAATCGGTTGCACTGAGATCGAAAACCTAGATCAACTTAATGAACTCGGTAGGACCGAAAATGGAGTATCGGTCAGACCGAGATTCATAAAGAGGTTTTGGAAGTTTAAGTCTATGACGAATCGGGGACTCCGAGCGCTCCTCACACAGAGTGGTTCGAATCTGACTTGATCAAATTTTGTGATGCAACATGAATAGAGTTTGAGATGAGAAAAGCATAGATAGCTAGAGGAGGTTCTTAGGCATTCTTGTCCATCCACTTGGCAAAAGAAGATAAAGCCAAACAATCAAAACAACAAGTGGATGTCCTCGAATGAGTAAAGTATGCAATCAGCATGCTCACACAATAAGATAGCAAATGAAATATGTGGCAAAGCATGCACAACCAATTCTAGCATCTATCAAGCAATTTGCGATGACTAGGTCATCTATATATGAGTATATTGACTTAGGAGTCAAGTGAGAATACTTGATCGTAGGTCATACTCATCGTTTAAGCTCAAGTGGGGTTACCACTTTTACATAAAGCACTGTTTTGTTCACATCTTTAGAGTTGCTTTAGCTCAAGTCTTAGAGTCAAGCTCCCCCTAGATGTGATATCCCCCCTAAGAGGGATGAACTAACCTTGGGTTTTGTCGATGATGACTTCATGTAGATATTGAAGATGTGGATGCTCAATGTTGATGTAGATCTCTTGGAGCTATCCATTTGAGTGAATTGCACTTTCAATACCTACATGGGTTAGTCCCACAAGGAACAAACAAGGATATCCATAGACATAGAGTGATGCACACAAAAGATGATGTCCATGAAAACTTTAGGTTACCTTGTCCCTTGTCTTACCAACAAGAGGGTTTGTGACTCCTTGAACTAGTGCAAGATGTGGAAGTTGATTGCACTTGTTCTTGCCAAAATGATAAGAGTGAGGTATGTTGGCGGAGTCACCCTCAAGAACTCTCTAGTTCTTCTTCTTTTGGATCCACATCATCTTGATGGGAATCCTTGGAGTTGTAGTCGTACTTGATGAAGTGGAACTTGAAGAAGTCTTGGGAATCCACTTGACTAAGGTCTTAGGAGCTTCTTCAAATGCATCAATTTCCTCTTGAAGCTTGTCCTTGCCTTTTTGCTCGTAGTCTTGTGGTGGAAGATCATCTTGAGCTTGTGTCCCCTTGAAAGAAGTATACTTCTCTTGTTGAGGGACAAACTTTGTCTTGGGGTATTGATCTTCTTCCCATTCAACTCCATTGGCATTGAACTTTCGTTCAAAACCAACACCTTGATTCTTCCGGTGCATTCCTTGCTTGCGCACAATTTCCTCGAATTGCTTACTCCCGGCAAGGCTCTTGTACACTCCTTTCTCTATAATTCCCTTCAATAAGCTATTTTCTTGCTCAAGTGTAACTTGGCTAAGAGAATCATTAGTGGAATCAAGAGAACTACTAGAAGCAACAATATTGGATTTAGCATGATCATTGTTACTACTAGAGGAAGAATCCTTCTTGTTACTAGACTTGACTTGAGGCATGTAAGTGGATAAGAGTAAACGCTTGGCAATGTAAGAAGAACTTTTCTTGTGGAGATCATCATTGATTGCTTTTAAGAACTCATGCTCTTGCTCAAGATTGAGCTTTTCAAGGCGTAGCTTCTCATGAGCCCTTAAAAGTTCTCGATGATCTTCGAAGATAGTGTCATGAGCTAACTTAAGAGTTTTTAGTTCTTTAGTTAGAGCCTCAATCTTCTCCTTATCATTATCATTCGTTTTATCTTGATTAGCATGATTAGTTGGTCTTTCATCATAGTATTCATCACTAGAGTTGTCACCAATCAAATCATCACCTAACAAGTCATCTTCATCACTATTGAAATTAACATACTCAGGGTGTGTTACCTTAGGACCTTTGGCCATGAAGCATCTTCCAATTCCTTCATTTGGTGAGTCAAATATGTCGTAGGAGTTGGTTGACATAAGTGCTAGACCGGCAACACCTTCATCTTGAGTATCTTCGGAGTCGGAGTGATAACTTCTCTCGGAGTGGCTGTCGGAGTCGGAGCCGGATACCCATTCACCAACATGAGCTTGATGTCTTCGTCTTGTGTAGATCCTTGATGATTTTTCCTTCCTTTCCAAATCCTTGCTTCTCCGTGAGTATCTTCGTTCATAATGATCATCTCTACTCCTTCTCTCTCTTGGTGGTGATCCTTTGCTTCTTCTTTTTGGAGAATCTTCTCTTCTCTTGTAGGGAGCCGTACACTCGTTGGAATAGTGTCCGGGTCTTCCACAATTGTAACAGTTTCGCTCTCGACTAGAAGATCTTTTGTCATTGTAGGACCTTGATTTGGAGCTTCTATCTTTGCTTCTACTCTTGTAGAACTTGTTGAAGTTCTTCACCATTAAGCTCAATTCTTCATTGAAGTCTTGTTTCTCACTTGATGATGTAGGGGCTTCACATGAGGCTTTGTAGGCACCACTTGATTTGTTGTGAAGTTCCTCTTTATCCTTAAGTGACATCTCATGAGCAACAATTCTTCCAATCACTTCCGTTGGCTTGAGGTCTTTGTAATTGGGCATCATTTGGATCAATGTGCACACGGTATCATATTTTCCATCCAAGGCTCTTAGGATCTTCTTGATGATGAATTTATCGGTCATCTCTTCACTTCCTAAGCCGGCAATCTCATTTGTGATGAGAGCAAGCCTAGAGTACATTTCAGCGACACCTTCACCATCCTTCATCTTGAACTTGTCAAGTTGGCTTTGAAGCACATCCAACTTGGATTCCTTCACGGAGTCGGTACCTTCGTGCATATCAATCAAAGTGTCCCAAATTTCCTTTGCATTCTCAAGGCGGCTGATTTTTTGAATTCTTCGGGGCACAATCCGTTGAAGAGAATATCACAAGCTTGAGCATTGTATTGCAACATCTTCAACTCATCCGCGGTAGCTTCACGGTTTGGTTCTCTCCCGTCAAAGAAGTCACCTTGCAAACCAACACACACAATAGCCCAAACGGAGGGGTTATGTCCAAGAATATGCATTTTCATTTTATGCTTCCAACTAGCAAAATTAGTACCATCAAAGTAAGGACCTCTACGGTGATAATTTCCCTCGCTAGACGCCATACTCTCCTAGGTTGTGAAACCAAGGCTATGACCACCAAAAGCTATGGAGATCAAGCAAATGGAGACCAAAGCTCTGATACCACTTGTAGGATCGAAAGTATGTCTAGAGGGGGGGTGATTAGACTACTTGACCAAATAAAAACTTAACCTTTTCCCAATTTTAGTTCTTG
Organism: Triticum urartu; assembly: GCF_056163025.1. NCBI lineage: Eukaryota > Viridiplantae > Streptophyta > Magnoliopsida > Poales > Poaceae > Triticum > Triticum urartu. The sequence goes on from NC_141879.1 coordinate 177,224,342, forward strand.
GCAGATTTTAGCTATTTTAGGACAAGTCAAGCAATCATCACATAATTCAAGCAAGCATGCAAAGAGTATATTGGCAGCGGAAAGTAAAGCATGCAACTTGCAAGAATGTAAAGGGAAGGGTTTGGAGAATTCAAACGCTATTGGAGACACGGATGTTTTTCCCGTGGTTCGGATAGGTGGTGCTATCCTACATCCACGTTGATGGAGACTTCAACCCACGAAGGGTAACGGTTGCGCGAGTCCACACAGGGCTCCACCCAAGGGCAACGGTTGCGCGAGTCCATGAAGGGCTCCACCCACGAAGGGTCCACAAAGAAGCAACCACCCACAAAGGGTCCACGGAGAAGCAACCTTTTCTATCCCACCATGGCCATCGCCCACGAAGGACTTGCCTCACTAGCGGTAGATCTTCATGAAGTAGGCGATCTCCTTGCCCTTACAAACTCCTTGGTTCAACTCCACAATCTTGTCGGAGGCTCCCAAGTGACACCTAGCCAATCTAGGAGACACCACTCTCCAAGAAGTAACAAATGGTGTGTAGGTAATGAACTCCTTGCTCTTGTGCTTCAAATGATAGTCTCCCCAACACTCAACTCTCTCTCATAGGATTTGGATTTGGTGGAAAGAAGATTTGAGTGGAAAGCAACTTGGGAAGGCTAGAGATCAAGATTCATATGGTAGGAATGGAATGTCTTGGTCTCAACACATGAGTAGGCGGTTCTCTCTCAGAACAAATGAGTTGGAATGATGTGTGTGTTCTGATGGCTCTCTCACTTAATGAGAAAGAGGTGGAGGGGTATATATAGCCTCCACACAAAATCCAACCGTTACACAGTTTTCCAATCTCGGTGGGACCGAATCAGAAAACTCGGTCGGACCGAAAATGTAAACCTAGTGACCGTTAGGAATTTCGGTGGGACTGACATGCAACTTGATAGGACCGATTCGGTTAGGGTTTGGGCATAACGTAATCTCGGTGAGACCGATTACACAAACTCGGTGAGACCGAATTTGGTAATTAGCTAACCAGAGAGTTGGTCAGGCAAACTCGGTGGGACCGATTTGCTCTTTCGGTGAGACCGAGTGGAACTCGGTGAGACCGAAAAGTTACAAAGGGGAAACACTGAGTTTACATTGTAATCTCGGTGGGACCGATTCGCTCTTTCGGTGGGACCGAAAAGTTACGAAAGGGAAACAGAGAGTTTGCAACCCCATCTCGGTGGGACCAAGATCCTTATCGGTAGAACCGAATTGCTAGGGTTTGGCAGTGGCTAATGACAAGTGAAACTCGGTGGCGCCGGGTAGGAAGAATCGGTAGGACCGAGTTTGGCTTAGAGTTTAGGTCATATGTGGATATGGGGAAGTAGTTGAGGGTTTTGGAGCATATCACTAAGCACATGAAGCAAGAGGCTCATTAAGCAACACCTCATCCCTCCTTAATAGTATTGGCTTTTCCTATGGACTCAATGTGATCTTGGATCACTAAAATATAAAATGAAGAGTCTTGAGCTTTTGAGCTTGAGCCAATCCATTGTCCTTAGCATTTTGAGGGTTCCACTTTCATATCCATGCCATGCCAATCATTGAGCTTTTCCTGAAATAATCATCTTGGAATAGCATTAGCTCAATGAGCTATATGTTGTTATGAATTACCAAAACCACCTAGGGATAGTTGCACTTTCAGATGTAGTCTTCTACCTCAATTGGCGTGGTCATGTCGCCCAGCTGTGGGATCGCCGGTGCCACCACCGGTGCGTGGTCATTGTCACGCACCACCACCATCGCGAGGCCACCTTCAGGCACGACCATCGCTAGGTCATCCTCAGCCACCTCCATCTCTTGCCCATGGTCAGCCACCACCATCTCTTGCCCACGGTCAGCCACCACCATCTCTTGCCCTTGGTCAGCCACCACCAGCGCTAGGTCATCCTCAGCCTGATGCCCATCGTCATCCTGTAGCTCCTCATCCCCACTCTGCTCCTCTTCTCCCGCACTCCAGTCCGGATCATCCTTCTTGTTGTCTATGCTGCTGCCAGAATCGCTGCTGCTTTCGCTACAGCTAGAATCGCTGCTGCTTTCGCTACAGCCATAGTTGCTGCTGCTTTGGCTGTAGCCATTGTCACTGCTGCTGCTCCCATTACCTGTCCAAATGCAACAATGACCGTTAACAATCGATGTGAGACAAAGCCAAATGTAGAGGAATAAGAAGAGGCAGAACGTACCGGCATCATAATCTTCAGCGTAGCGCATGCGACACATAGTCGCGTTTAACACCTTCACGATGAGCATGGTGGCGTCGTCGTCGTACCTGAAGAGAAGGAAGTACCCCAGCCGCAGGTCGTAGGCACGGTAGAACTTCTCCCACCCACAAGACAAGTACATGTGGCCCTCCTTGATCACCAACTCCACATCCCACAGCCTGCGAAACCCGCTGCCGGCCTGTCGCAGCTTCACATTATTTGGCGGATCTTCACCCATCAGCATGTTCATAAAACTGTCAGGCAGCCTCTGCAGTTTGGGACAATGAGTGCTGTAGCAAACAAAAAATATCATAATGAGATGGGTGAAGGGGAGATCTCTCGTTTTATATACTTGCGTCATGGATGATACTGAAGTCCCAAGTATGATAGTGAAGAACTCGGAAGCATCCAACTCGTACTGCGATGTCGCAGAGCGGCGGTGGCTGCTTCCCGCCATCTCTGATAAGCAGCAGAAGAGACCAATTAGTACCCTTACAACAGATCATAAAACATGCATGATAACAGGCATCACAAGTAATTCAGAGGCATCACAAGTAATTCAGAAATTGTGAAACAAGCCTTTCAATGTACGAACTTGAAAGAACTACTGAGGCTTCTGCGACAGTTCAGAAAAGTAATGATCAATTCTCTCTATTTCTGTTTCTAGTTCACATAGTTTGATAACTTGGATGCACAAAGGCTATTGGTGCAGTATCATAAGGTTCCATATCATGTAGAAGAAAAAAAGATAGGTGACAATAGCAAGCACACATCTGAGCAGACATTAGCAATATATGTCAGAAATGTATATGCTGATTAACAAGCTTGGGCTTAGCAGTAATATTCTGAGAAAATGTTTTCTTGAAGCCTGAACAAGTGGCTTTCCTTTTTTAAAAACAGAACCAAAACCATGACACAATCACTTGACAACATCTATTGACTACATTAGATGGAGAACTACTCAAGCGGTGCAAGCAAGCAAAATTGCCAAGCTAGTGCACCAAGTCCAAATTCAGTTAAAGCAAGCTCTTCCTACTGCAAGGATATTGAGCTTTCGAATTGTAGAGAATTTGTTGCTTTCACTTGCCATAATCTATTCCAGCTAGTTGCTGCAAGTGGGTGCAATTATAAATTGCATGGCTACAGAAAATATGAGGACGAGCAAGTGGGTGAAATTATAAAATCACTTAGAGTAACAAGCAAGCACATCAAAATCTGAACCAGTATCTGAGCTAGTACTCCAAACTATATGTAAAATGTGCTCCTACTAAAAAAACAGGACATTGTGCCTGTCAAATATGCAGTTCTCCTTATCAACCTACCTAGCAGTAACAAAACCAAAAAAAACTCATGCGGCACCTACATGAGTAGCAAGAGTATTTCTGAATTGTGATGCTAGGTTATTAATTTCTTATAGAGTGCACCATTTAAAGGCATTGATGTGATTATTTCTCTGGAATTATGTATCCTAAACTAGCAAGGTTATATTTAAAGGCATTTACAGAGTGCACCATTTAAAGGCATTAATTATGTATCCTAAACTGGCAAGCTGTTAACATGTCACTTGATAAAACATGGAGAAAACTACCTAAAGCGATGCAAAGCCTGCTTTGAAGAACGATTTAGAGAATAATAAGAAGCCACACGAAGCTAACAAAAGCAAATTAGCACCAGGCAGAAGCAAAAGGGAACGAATTACTACTACCCTTTACACTAGCACTGACCCTTCACAGTAGCAAAAGATGTCTACATACTCGCACCATTCGTCCATCCATCTAGCAAGCAACTAGCACAATTCAGCCAACCATCAAGCAAACCATCTACTACCTAACATCAACACACATCCATCTATCCAACATCCATTGATCCATGTAAATAGCAGCATGGACAAGAGAGGAACAGGGAACAGAGAGATGAACAAGGAACATGGAGGTGAGTAGGGAAGAGGGGCTCACCACGGGCAGCGCGTCGAAGGAGAGCAGCCGCCGGGCACGCGCAGGGAGAGACGACGGGAGGTGGCGATGATGGTCACGGCACCGTCCTTGGTTCGCCGGCTGCTGCTGGGGAGACTGGAGGTGGAGGACAGCAGGGGCCGGCGGGGTGGGCGCGTGCGTCGGGGCCGAGGTCGCCGGCTGCTGCAGGGGTCGGAAGAGGCGCTCGCTCGTCCGAGGTGGAGGAGAGGAGCGGGCGGTGGGGCGAGGAACCCTAGCGCGAGGGTCGGGGCGGCGGGGGTGGGGGCGCGGGGGCGCGGGGGCGGCAGGGGTGGGGGCGCGGGGGCGGCGGGGGTGTGGAGTCCGACGAGGGTCGGGGCGGCGGGGGTGGGGTGCGGGGGCGGCGGGGGTGGAGTCCGGTGAGGGTCGGGGCGGCGGCGTCGTGGGTCGGGGCAGCGCGCGGGTGGATCTGGTGGCGAGGGAGAGAGGGTCGAAGGGGATCTGGCGAGGAAGAGGGATGATAGCTTACTAATGGCGCACCACTCCTCGGTGCGCCATTAGAGATCTTTTTTTAGATAGCAATGGCGCACCCCGCAGCAGTGCGCCATTAGAATGTTTTTTTATTACAGTTCGAGCACAGGTTATATTGCACCTAACCCAATCCACATTAGAACCCGCCCACTAGCCCGACTGGTCAGCACGCAGCACACACACTAGGAGGTCTTGATTTTGATTCCCAGGCTCCGCAATATTTTTTGGCATTTTAAATGCTGTTTGATATTTATTTGTGTTTAAATATGTTCAAACTTGTTTAAATCATAACAGTAATATTTTTTTATAAAAACAGTAATAATTTTTTAAAAAATATGTTCAAATTTGTTACTTGAAAATATCATCGGCGGTGGCGGTGGAGCGGGGGAGGGTGCGGGGGGTGCCCGTTGGTGGCGGTGGAGCGGGGGAGGGTGCGGGGGGCCGGGTGCTCGTCGGCGGTGGTGGAGGGGGATCGAGATCGAGTGTCCTCACCACTGGCTCGCATCCTTAGGGTGACTCAGCATCTTGTCTTTTTTATTTATCTCCGGATCATTTCCGTCATCTTCCCGCTTCTTCTCCTTCCTATCCGCATGCCAACGCAGGAGCTTTGCTACCTTAGGGTCCGCAAAATACCGCTGCATACGAGGAGTGATCGGAAAGTACCACACCGATTTTCGAGGAGCTTTCTTCCTCTTCTTGTATCGAGTGACGCCGCACACCGGACATATGGTAGACTTCGCGTGCTCGTCCCGATAAATGATGCAATTGTTCATATGCACATATGGTATTTCACGTGCGGTAAATCCAGAGGACACACGATTTTCTAATGCAGTGCGCCATTAGTAGTTTTGCAAAAAAGTAAAAAAAATTAATTTTTATACTAATGGCGCACCGTTGCACAGTGCGCCATTACTAGTTTAGTAGTTTTGCCAAAAAGTAAAAAAAAACAAATTACTGGCGCACTTTGTCGCCGGTGCACCATTAGTTCTAACTACTAATGGCGCACTTTACCAGGATGCGTCATTAGTATGTTTGAAAAAATGGAATTTTTTTTTGTTACTAGTGGCGCACCTTTTGTCTGGTGCGCCATTAGTGTCTTCCACACTAATGACGCACCTCCACCTGGTGTGCCATTAGTATATAGTAGTGGCGCACCACATCTCTGGTGCGCCATTAGTGTCAATCCTATCTTTGCCCTTTTCCTAGTAGTGTGATCCCGAGACCTTCGCGAAGAACCGTGAGCTGGAGGTGATCCACTGCCGATGGGCCATGCTTGGTGCCCTAGGTTGTGTCTTCCCTGAGTTGCTCGCCCGCAATGGCGTTAAGTTTGGCGAGGCTGTTTGGTTCAAGGCTGGCTCCCAAATCTTCAGCGAGGGTGGCCTCGACTATCTTGGCAACCCCAGCCTCGTCCACACGCAAAGCATCCTAGCCATTTGGGCTTGCCAAGTTGTGCTCATGGGCACTGTCGAGGGGTTTCGCATTGCCGGTGGCCCACTCGGCGAGATTGTTGACCCGCTTTACCCTGGAGGCAGCTTTGACCCGCTCGGCCTAGCTGACGACCCCGAGGCATTCACAGAGCTTAAGGTGAAGGAGATCAAGAATGGTCGCCTTGCCATGTTCTCCATGTTTGGCTTCTTTGTGCAGGCCATTGTCACCGGCAAGGGCCCGCTAGAGAACCTCGCTGACCATATCATTGATCCTGCCAACAATAATGCCTGGGCATTTGCCACCAACTTTGTGCCTGGCAAGTAAGGCACGTACTAGAGCTGAGTTGTGAGCTGGCGAGGTGCTCTGATTTGTACTACCATCATGTAAACTAGGGGTTGGGGCGCCACCTTGTGGCGCCTCCTCAAAGGAAGTTGGGGCGGTGCCAAGTTGGCAGTCGCTCATTCCAGTTGCTTTTTTGCAATCTTCATAAACACATGAAAATGGCATGTTACAAGAAGCCACACTATAAATTTTGGAAGAGCTAAATAAATGACACTCAAATACAATGAGATTAGAACATCTTCGTCGAGCTTCGATCGTTCATTGCAATTTATTAAAGAAAAAACAGGACACTGATCATAACAAAAACTAAAAACCAAAGAAAAAATAGGACACAGATTAAGGTTGATGACGCCCGCGCCTGAGCCGCCAGCCTCGTCGTTGTTGGCGGCCAACGCCAACCCGCGGAGCACGGCAATACAACAATACATAGTCATTCAAATAACCGCAAAATGAGATAAACTGAGGGTACCTATGTGATTTCCTGGAATTGATCCCTAGAAATATCCAATTGAATTGCTTGGGGAAAGCAACAAGCTGCAGTACTAGAGGTTACATAAGCGATTCGATAGACGATAATGGCTCAGGTTATTCATGATTTTAGATGGTGAAAAACAGAGCATAGTAGATCTTGATAGCACGGGAAACATTAAGGCAACTCCAATAACAATGCATAAATTAGCTTCAGTACTAACACGATGCTTTTGGATATAAGTACTCAACCACAAATTCTATGATACTTGGCAAACTATGAAATCATGTGTAACAATAGTATACAACGATGTATTTATAGTGACAGAAAATAGTGCCATCAACAAGATATCTGCAGAAGTGGAATTCACACCACATTGGTCATCTGCACTACCACTTTACAGAAAATAAGGGTTTGTCATATACGTACATCACCATGTAATCTCCATCTGTTTGTCTGAAAGAAATATGAAAATTAAACCCTCTCACCCAATCGTTGTACTACATAAATCATGCCCAGTGCCATGCTTGCACCTTTATTCCTGGAGTATTTGCAGCTGGTGAGTCTATTTTTTCTTTCTTTTGATTTACAGCTATTGGCATGAATTGACACGTGCAATTGGTCCTAGCAGGCTAGCACTAACAATAATTTGAACCTGTCAATTGGCTGATTAAATAAGCTTCCTCTGATTTCTATAGACGCAGTTGCAACAGTTAGCTGCAGCAACTGTATCTTTCTTTTGCAGGTGGGGCATGTGTTCGGACTGAGTTATACAATTATTAAATCAGCTTAATTGTTTAAACAATTTTCTCATGTTTTGTTAATAGTTGTCAACTAAAAGAGGATCTACCTTTTCTAATGGTCGCCCGATAAAAGAGGATCCAGACCCTCACGAGTTTCCATTGTACAAAATTATTCTTTGCTAACAATAATTTTGCTAAGTTGCTCTCTACATCTTGGTGTTATTAGTCTAAATATTCTGATTCCAAAGGATGGTTCCTAACAACAGATCTTTTAATAAATTTTAAACAACAATATCTTGTTAATTTTGGTTCTGTCTAGGATGATGAAATTCAATTTTGTTCTACTATAGATTAGTTAAAAAAAGAAAACAAAAAAATCCCAAAAAAATCGACAACCGGAAAACATTGAATACTGAAAGAAAAGGCAGAAGAAAAAAAATGAAAGCACGGTTGTGGTTTCACGGTTTTTTACGCACAAATTATGTCTTATTCATTTTTCGAGGTGGTAAGACTGTGCTTCTCGTAGAAGCTCATGGTTGTGTTTTTTTCTCATCGAACATATCTGTGTTTATCGTACAAGCACATATTTGCTTCTAGTGGAGGCACACTTGTGCTTTTCTTCCACGCACAGGTTGTGCTTCTGGCGGAGGCATGGGTTGTGCTTCTCGCGGAAGCAAATCTATGCTATCACGAGAAATACAATTGTGATTCTTATGAAAGTAAATATTTGTTTTTTCAAAGGCATTGTGCTTCAAAAAATAAATAGTTTCTTGTAGACCTAGGAAAAACTAGACAAAAATCAAAAACCCAAAAAGCCGCATCTAAAAGCCGGCGCCCGCTGCGCCCGTTTCTTCAATTCTAACAAACAGGCGCACATCCCTGCGCGGTGTTGGGCCGGCCCGTCTTTCTTTTTTTCCCGTTCAATCTGAAGCGAGCGAAAAAATGGTGTGCTTTCGGGGGTTCGAACCAAGGATCTGTCGATCGAGTTAGCACGAAACTATGTTAATTGTTCCCTTGACCCTTGAGAGTTTTCCAACTAATTAGTAAATATCCTAACTTGACCCTTTAACATAGTTTCCCTCATCCTCCTTTTCTATATCCTTAAGAACTTCCAACTTAAATTGCTTAGGTGACATATTGACCGACAACTTCTCAATTAGCTTCAGAAGGACATCATCGATTTCAGTAGTGAGCATAAAATACATGCAGTAGTGACAACGAATGACTTTGCAGAAAAAGAAATGAAATACACACTTACATGGTTATTAACACCGGAATTTTAGCATAGGTCAACTACAGCAACAACGAAATATTTCCCATACTTCCTGTTAAAAGGGTCCCACATTTACTGAGTTCAAAGAGCTCAGAGCACCATTGGGGCTGCAATTATCAAACTGCCGATACCATCTTTCAGGTCCGCTGGGCATTCCCTGAAGGAAAGGTAGGCTCTTCGTCCCATAGTCAGATGCTTTTTGGGCTTATTTTCTAAAAAATCTTCATTTTGATCGAAAAAACCCGGGGTTAGGCGAATGCGCGGGTACTCTTGATCTGCCTGCTCCATGTAAATTCCCTCATCCAACTCCCCATTAAGGAAAGCCGTCTGCCCATCTGATGAACGAGAAGACCGTGCGAGGCAGCCCGTGATAGTAGTACTCGAATGGTGGTAAATCTAGCCACAGGTGAGTAAGTATCAAAGAAATGCCTACTTTTGCTGCTATGCGGATGGAGGACTTTTGGGCCTGGCATTATGAGAAATCGGGACAGTTCTCTGTCCGTTCTGCTTACCGGATGTTGATAAAAACGAAGCAGCGACGGGGTACCCGTGGATCCACTATGCAATAGACCACTCGGGTAGTGTTGCCATAGGCGACATGCAGAGCCCGCACTGTCAGATGGGAGAGCTCCAACGGCCTTTGGACGATGTCAGGAATGGGGGGCCTTGAAGGATTAGGAAGAGAAACATCTGAGCCACCGTCAGACTCATCACCGTCGGAGCCAGTGTTGTCAGGCGCCTGAATAACATGGGATCAGTCCATCATCGCCCGCAGCTTCACTTCACTTCAGTTCAGCTCAGCATACTAGGGAGACCACGGGGAATGTGAGAGTACTGACATATGACCCAATCGCGACAAAGCCTTGTGCTGCAACAACTGTGGCTAGGGATAAGAGTTCCTCGGCTGCAACTTCCAATAACTAAGCTCGCGTAAAAGTATTAGTTAGCGGGTCTTGGTTGAATAGTGGATCTTGGTTGAGAAACTCATAGATAGAGATTGATCTGTTTCCTCTCCGCTTAGTGGTTTCTTACTCGGTCTCCTCATCTGAATAGATGGTCGCACGCTTCAACTAGAATCCAAACCATAGTAGAACGGGGGCTCAAAAGGAAACTTCAGAGCTGGAATATATAATCTCCAGTAGTACACTTAGCCCTTCGGCCTTATTTCAACTTGAACATGAATTTGCAGCACATTTTGGCGTTATTATATTAACATAAGCATTGAACACTGACGGCTAGCCCATACATGCAAACACAAGAAATCAAACCAAACAAAGACACTTAGCATAGGAGTAGATCGGAATCAAACTAAGACAAAGAACACCTGACATGAAAACAAATGTCTCCAGACACTTATTGAATTTAAACCAACCTTAGAAAACTAAAAAGAGTCTACGGACTCTTCTATTCTAGCGAGATGCTAGACGAATAAAGAGCACTTGCTGCTCCACCCGCAACGCTTCCTGCCTCTCCTCCAAACCCTCTATGCGCTCTCTGGTAGCGCGAATGCGCGCTTCTTTCTTTGCAGGATCCATTGTTCTAACACTTCTCAACTGGTTGTTTAGCACTCTACGGTGCCCTTCAATCTCATTTTTCAGTTGCTCCGTTTCGGTAGCAATTGCAGAAAGCCTGTTTGCGGTTGCAGCATCCATAGCAATGCGTGATAGTACTCAATTTCTTTGTGATGAAGTGAAGATATCTATATACCATTTATAGAGTGGTAGAGTAATATCGCCATGCAGTACGAATTGCATGGCTGCATGCAGCCTTTATGAACAAACAAACTTTGCAGAGCCGTTTCACCTAATCGATTCCGTCGGCGGATCATCCACGTCACGAATTGAATGGCAGGCACAATTCTTACTAGTTCTCTGCCCTAGTTTTTTCAGTTGAAGACTATCAGGCCTGGAAATGGAAACTTTGGACCCGGGAGACGGTTTGATGTCTCGTACATAGCCAGCCCAGGGAGCTGCCCATAAGGGTCACTGTATGTAGGTTTTCAGCTCTAAGGTCCCCACTCATCACAATCGTTGGCCCTCATCCCGCATTGGAGCATAGCGTTAGTATCTTTCGGTGTATCAACAACATAGGCACCTGATCTATTTGAACTTTAAACCACAAGGGAAGTTTTCACATAAGCTGCCTTTCTCCCGTTAAAAGGTGGGTACCTTTCCCTAAATCCTTCTCCCGTGCATGCTATTCTCCTGTTCCCCCGAAGGGCGGTATCAATACGGCAACCCGAAAGCTCGTTATCAAAGTGGTCTCTTCTCAAAAGCTTATCTGCCAGATGAAAACAAGTTCGTAGTAACAGGTGGCCGTTGAGCTCCTAGTTTGATTGTTGGTGCCAGACTAGAATGGAAGAATGCCCATAATACTGAAATGAAGAAGAATACCTCACTAATAAGAAATAGAGCAACACCCATTGTGCTTCCTTTCTTTTACTAGAGAGAGTAGTCCAAGCCTCTAAATATCTTGAGGGCTTCGTGTTGGATCTGATGGTTGAGCCTTTGTTCTTTGCGAGCCTTGCCTTTCTCTTTTTTGCTCTGCTGTGGAGTTCTTTGATGGTCTATCTTCGCACCTGGTGCTTCTGGCGCTTTCTTACTTCCACCTTCTTCTTGTACTCGACTCTTCCCCGATCACTCCCCAACAAAGGCTTGCTCGTCTTCGTCATAGTCCAAACTCTTTCTCGTGTGACTGTGGTGCTTTCTTGAGCGATGACTTGGGAGGGTTCCGGTCACCCCTACCCGGGCAGACAACCTCCCTCATTCACATCAGAAATGGCAAAGATTCCATTTTGGAAAGTAAATCTCTTTTTGTATAGATGTAAAATAGCAAAAGTACGGTTCGGAGTCCTTTTTTTCTTTCTTATTTGAAATCTAAATCGAAATGCCTCAACTTGATAAATTAACTTATTTCTCACAATTCTTCTGGTTATGTCTTCTCCTCTTTACTTTTTATATTCTCTTATTTAATAATAATAATGGAATACTTGGAATTAGTAGAATTCTCAAACTACGGAACCAACTGCTTTCGCACCGGGGGCGAGATCCGGAACAAGGACCCTAAGAATCTGGAAGATATCTCGAGAAAAGGTTTTAGCACCGGTCTCTCATATATGTACTCCAGTTTATTCGAAGTATCCCAATGGTGTAAGACCGTCAACTATTTGGGAAAAAGGAGGAAAATCACTCTGATCTCTGATTTCGGAGAAATAAGTGGCTCACGAGGAATGGAGAGACAGATTCTCTATTTGATCTCGAAGTCCTCATATAACACTTCCTCCAGTCGGATCACTTGTTGGAAAAACATAATGCTCAGACATGTTCCACACGGGCAAGGAAGCATAATATCATGAAAGCCGTCTGATAATCTTTCTATAGGTTCCCCGAAGAGAATGGTCTCATCACAAAAACACTTTCTATATGTTTTGTTATTTCGAGATTCGAAGAAGCAAGCAAGTTTTTCATATAGTTGTTTTTGTGTAGTGATCTCTGTTCATGGAGATCACGAGGCCATTGATACCCCATGTGGATAGGTGGGATAGAAGAGTGGGCATGTGGGCTTCTATCAAAAGAGGAAAAGATACCGCCACGCTCATATCTCCCTTCTCACCTCTGGGAGGGGGAAACTAGCACTTTCGCACTAGATGGTTAACTCTAAGTTTTTTCTGAAGTAGGTTGTTCAATGCTAGTTCAATGATTGAGCCATCTTCCTATCACCAATAACAAATGGATAGCATGCGTTGTGCAACCAATCCTACCCTCAGTTGTAGTAAGCTGAGTATGATCCGCAGAGAGCAAAGTGTGTATCACATGAATTTGATAGCTCAGGCCTTGGAAGGACCTTTTTGGCACTAGACAGACTCTTTAATATCGATGGCAGCAACTATCCATTTTCTCAATCAGATTACTGCGTGTGCGCTTGTGTGCTCCAATCTTTAGTAAATAAAGCAAATATTTCTGAGCTAGGAATCAGAGGAAATGCTCTGACTCAAATCCAGATACAATTTGATATGTCGGAGACCTGTGTGACTCCCTACATGTATTTGAAGAGTCCCTCAGGATCATATCACAATAAACTAGACTGGTCAAGATGCTCCAACTAACAATCTAGAATCCATACTTGATAGGATCAAGAATAAAAAACATGATATCAAGAATAGCATATTGAAAGATCCCAATCATTTTTCTTAATAACTTCTTCAACCTACGTATTTTTTTTATAAATTGGATCAACTATTAAAAAAATAAGGAGCAAACATAGGTATCAGATATCAGGAACATAAGCTTACCCGGGAGAAATGCACTCTGTGTTAGTCCGATCACTTAGCTGTTGCTTTCGCACTCCCTACTGATGCCTATTGCATGACTCTCATTCATTCAAACTAGAAACTGTGTTTACAGCTAGAATGATGAATGTAATCCTACTATTCTTTAAGGGCAGGGTCGTCTGAGTACGGTACTATGGACATCAGGGCATATTGAATGTAGTCATATAATTTGGTGTGCTGACACACCCAGAAAGGTTTCTACCTACGCATGGAAAATGAAGAAAGCAAGCCAAATACTGAAATGTATTAAGCTATCGATCGGGGGACATAACACTATGAGGGTTGTTAAGGCGGGGCTAGGAGCTTGATATGCTGCCGACTCAGAATCAAATGAGCACAGGGGACCCTAGTCAACATTCATATTTCTACCCACCGGTGGATGATCGGTCACCTTAGTTCCAATTTAGCTACTGTTCATTTTGTTGAACTCCAAGAAGGACCGATTGCTACGTACTCTTGAGAAACAAGATGTTATGACGCCGCTGTGCCCGCGGTCCAATGATCCACCTATGTTTGTGTCGGATCTTATCCATGCTGCAACCAGGCCATGGAATATGGAGGTGGTCAGAGAACATATGTATGAGATGGACGCCGAAGCAGTAGCGAACATTCCCATCAGTCATGTTGCCCAGTCGGAAAGAATGGAAGAGGATTTTTCGTATCACATTCGTACTGACTTAACAGGATCCGTCTCCCATAGTAATATTATGACAGTCTCTCTTGCCCCTTCGTACTTACTTGAAACAGGAATTTCTTGGTGCTCAACTGCTTATTCTGCTTTTCCTGGTACCGGTATAGATAGATAGAAAGCGCATTCAATCGAGAAAAGGATCAACTGATCCACCTCTTTACTTTTTGGTTTTTATTCGGCTGTTTCAGCATAGGTTGCATTTTAAAAGAAAAGAAAAGAGCAAGTTCCCAGAGGCGAAGAGCTGCTTCTGAGAAATCTTTTACCCCCTTTACGCCCTTCGGGGCTGCTAACAACGAGCTAATACACAGGAATGACACGGCTCCTACACCGCTTAACTCCAATAATAGAACCTGGTCCCACATCCCTTGCATTTGATAATGAAACAATCAGAATTTGTTGAATTGAAATATGTTCAATCTCATTTCTTTTACGTGGTTTTGGCAACTATCAATTATCTCTTTCCTCGGCTTCCTACACGGATATAGCCGTAAACGGTATCTAGTAGGCAACCTGGGAATTACATTAGCTTAGGGGGATCGGGTAGCGAGCCCTCTCCTCGGCAAAGCAGACAAGAAGCAATTCCACCATTGGGAACGGCACGCCCCCTTCCCTAGGGCTAGAGGTATTTACACGCTGCATTGAACCTAACGCTAGAGCGAGTACTACGATGAAAATCACTTTTACGAGCGATACCTTTGTCTTTGGTGCTTGAGTTGTCCTCCCAGCGGTGTGGTCCTCGGTTTTGGAAATGACATATTGAACCAGTATCTTTAGCATATAAAAAATCCTTTGTTTGACGGCATCCCTCCTCTAAAGCAGCTTCCTTCCTTTCCGGTTCGTAGTGGTTACGAGCAGAAGTGCAATTCAAAGCGCATTCAATAGTTGTATTAGATAGTTTAGATATAGTGACCCACTAGTTCGAGATGCACTGACCTTGGCCATTGCCTGCTAACTACGGTCATTATATGTCAATTCGGATCGCACACCGGAAGCAAAGATCAGGGGATTGCCAACTTGAATGAATGTAATTTGGTTACGGTGTAGGGGAGATTTATTATTGAGTTGATAACGCACTCCGTTTACTAACATTGAGAACTATGCCATGGAATGGAATATTCCCATTTCCGATTGTTGAAAACAAATGCGACTTTCAAAAGGCACATCAAATGTATGGACACAACGATTTGCCCACTGATTCATTGATTCATTAGCTGCGCTGCTTTTGTGAGTTCCACTGGCGTGAAACTCCGAAGGGAGAGCCCGGAGGGAGCTTATTCATTCCTTTCGTGGCTTGCCATGGTTATTTCCTTGCCCAGGGCACAGTATGGTTATCTGTTTTGTGCCTCATCGGGCACCCAAGGGTTTATCTTATGAATGGTGCGATCCGGCATCCTTGAAGCTCGGAACTCCTCTCTGGAATTTTGACCATGAAAATGCCATTTACCCTTAGCAATGAATAAATCTATTGAACAATCTATTTCATTGCAATACCTCGCTCTAACAACTGCTATTCCCACGGCATTACCACAAGGATTTCCTGTTTCCCCGCCACCACGTTCGATCACGGAAATACATCCACTTAGATTTACGTGCCTTAAGATGTCTAGAATTTGAGGGCGGTCAAGATGATATGAATCATACCGTGTTGAAGCTAGAAGGACATTGGTGTCCCATCTTGTATAAAGAACGCCTTCATACCGGCTCAGGACCTCCCTATTGAATTGATGCTGAAAAAAGAGATGTAGGAGCACGTCACTCAATTCACCTATCGATGGTATACAATTATAACGAGGAATTTGGAGGTTAGTGTCGGCATTATATATTGGGAGAGGTATAAATTCCCTCAAGATGTGGGAAATCACTCTCAGATTGTGTAGACACTTTAATGTATTCCATAGACGTTCCGTAGAAACATACCGGATACTGTGACTCAAATCCACACAGACTATTTTATCTACACCACTTTGACCATCCCAAAACCTCTCGTGGAAACCCAACATTTCATTATAATGAGTTAATCTAGGTGGAAGATTGTTTCTTATCACTAGAAACTCCCGCATTAAGATATTCGCTAATGCTTTCAAAAGTAGTACATCTGCTGAAAGGGATGGGGCAGCCATACAAGGCCAATCACCAGCATTGATGAGTGGGCTCCTGGCACAACAATACCCAAGCTCATCTTGCCTTTCAAGAGTGAAATGTTCCTACAAAGTCATACCACCCCTACCATATTTATCGGTTTTGTATACCAATTTGGGATGAAATGAAGAATAACCTTCGTGTATATGCGACACCATGGTATCGATTGATGCGGGTAAGACGCCCCGCTCTCTCCACATATCATTCGAATTATAGAGTCTCCTGACCTCATTAATCAATTGAAGTTTCCTAAAACCACCATTATGAAATCTCCTAAGAAAAGTTGCGTTGTGATTACTACTAGATCCAATTCGAGAGAGAGAGAAAATAAGTTGGTAACTGTTCATAATTTATGGTATTCATCTATACTTACTCTTGGTAAGTTGGTCGGTTTCTTGGTTTGCGTTCATGATTTGGAATCAATTGGATATGTTACTATCCGCTTGACGTCTAGAACATTAGTTAGCCTCTTCCTATTTAGGGAGAGGAAAACACTCTACTATACCAGTAGGCCGAAGACCCGCAAGCTCAACCTGATGCCTTTGTTATTGTTCCTCAATCCGTCTCAGTATCATTCCTACTCATAAGAGGGATTCTTATCTGTAAAAGAATACATCTCATTTACGACTCCATCCAACGACCAATTCCGGGATTTCAGGAGTATCGAGTCAGTGCACTATCTCTCATCATCATTCATGTATCTACCTATTTTCGTTCCTAATATGCCATCTTTCCTTACTTTACCTTACCTGTGTTTATGTTGTACCGACTGTACTAATCATAATTTGTGCGGTGAAACTCATACAAACCATGATACCCATCAAAGCACCCGCTAACCTCGCTTTAGCTATCTCACCTTCAGGATTGTAATTAGTAATATCTGCTACATCGCGAAATGTTGGATCGTTACGAAACGCGTCCAATACGATTTCCTGCATGTCCTTAGTAAGAAGATATGTCTTCTTATGAAACCCATCGAAAATCAAGTCAGGATCATTGAATTGGTTGACAGATATAGAATCGATGACAACCGGTATCAGCAGGGGGTCATTGCCCCCAACCTCTAGCTTATACCAAACCGTGCACATCATGCCTGTATGTATTAACGTGATAAACACTATATATACATATGAACGCAGAAGTGGGTGATAAAAGATTGTAGTGATCTCCATTTGCGGTGCAGTATAGCTCGGTTTACTAACCGTAGATTTGAATCCAGCACCGAACTCCTTGAAGTTTGCAAAGATCACTTCTCTAGTCAGGGAAGCCATACCTACCAAGCCAAGAGAATCTGGTAGATCTACCAACTTATCATATAGTGAAATAGTACGCTTATAGTGAAAGCCAATAGGATTGGGGAATGAAAACCTTGAAATACGGGGCAGATGGGGCCAACCAATTCCAGTTAGGAACGTCAACCTTGAAGTAGGTTCTTGTACAGAAACAGGCACCACATAATCACTTGGTCGAGTTTGATGAGTTATCAAGAACTTGTATCTATCTCTATCATACTGGATTTGAGTATTGAGTATAGACATAGAATACACTAGGTTCTCTCTCAAATTGTTAAGAATGTGAAAACGATTTGATGCGTTAGAAGGTGCACCTCCAGGAGGACTATTATCACTACCATTGGGGCCGCCTCCTCCACTCGGAGGAATCGAACCGTCATAATTACTATCACTAGATCCACTTTCAGAACCTTTATTGACTTCCTTTTCTTTATTCACTTTTCCTTTCTTTCCAGAACCTTTATCGACTTTTCCTTTCTTTCCGGAACCTTTATTGACTTCAACATTCTCTTGATTTCCTTTGACTTTATCTTGATCAGATTGAGTAGGAGGATTAGACGATGGGAACTTATTCTTCGACGAATCTTTAGGGTCTCTGGGAAGCAAATCAGAACTGTTACATGAGAAAATGTCGTTGAACTCGTCGTAAACTCAATTCAGAAATGCAGTTAGATAGGATCTCATAATATATCTACTATTCATAGAAATATGGATTTCATCCATTCTAGGATTTCGATTGGAGGATTTTCCTGATATCAGGACCTAGTTCAAAACACTGATATCCTAGTTATCAACACCATGGTTGTAGGAAAGAGATTTCCCACCTCTAGTGAATATTCGTATCTAGAGACATGATAACCGTGGGCTTAGAGAACAAACTACACCGCCTCTATATAGGTAGATAGAGAATGTGAACGGGTTTACAAAGCTTGAAGAGGAGAAAGGTGGATAACCTTTATAGATCAGGATAACCTTTCACATTTTCCTACAAATAGGATATTTACACCACGACCTAAATATAGCACCTAAGAAGTATGTTCTGCCAAATGAATAGACGTATATGAAATGAAAAGAGAATGAATTTCTCAATGTTCCGTTGATAGACGGGTGCTGCAATTAGCAAACAGAGTACGACTACTACTAGGCTCCAGTGTATTCTAGAGGTGGTATAGTTGGTGACCAACCTACACTAATGTTGAGATAGTACCACACATGTGATAGTAATCCCTAGCTCATATTGTAACCCTCGTCTTAGGCCATGGAAACCCAGTGCCAACACTGAAAGCAGTAAACCCACCTGTTATAGGATCCATAACATCTACTACTGTTATATGAAGCAAATACCCTATGTTGTGAGGTAGGGAATCTATTGCGTTTATTCGAAGGCATCCAACCTATAGCAAACCTAAATGCAACCACCTCCAAATCGAAACTCTTATCCAATCCAGTGAGGAGGCAACCTGCAGCCATCACCATTCTAACATACAAATGGAATGGAAACAGGGTTGGATAACTATCCGGATCTACTCCCCAAACTCACATCCCATTATCTCACCAGTGAGTGGGCTTCGAACAATGATCATGAATTCATATACGATTCGATAGGTTCCGAATCTGAAGGATGTTTCTCATCCAACACTTATTTATCACCCTCTTTCTTATTACTACTCCTACTTCCATCATTCTTAGCAGATCGACCTCCTTTCTTATTAGAAGATTGCACATCGTTATTACCTCCTTTCTTCTTATCACTCCCTTTCTTATTAGCTCCTTTCTTTTCCCCCGGATCTGTCACTTCCAAATCATTATTACTTCCTTTCTTCTTATCACTTCCATTCTTCTTATCACTTCCTTTCTTATTAGTTCCTTTCTTATTAGTTCCTTTCTTATTAGTTCCCTTCTTTCCCCCCAGATCTTTCACTTCTATAGAATCACTCTCATCAACACGATCATCCTCGCAAGTCTTACCCTTATTCAATCCTTCTCGGATTACCCTGCTTAGTTCAGCCGCATCCTTCAGCCTTTTATTATCTTCCCACAGCTGTAATATTAGACTGCTAGTAGGCTGATCTTTCAACATTTTGAACAAGTCTTCACTCGTAAATACGTATGGCTTTGTGTCGACCCACACACCCTTTTTAAAGACGAGTACCCTTTTAGCCCCTCCCAATCTCATTGTTATTTGGCTCATACGTTTCCGTATGACTAGATTTTTCCAATCCACTAAAAAGTTCTTTTCATAATTGATCACCCATTCAGAGTGAACATTATTTAACAAGTTCACGAAGTGACTTTTTTCAACCACACCAGACGGTGCACCCTTATACTTTTTGACATCTTTACCCCCTTCGACCTCCAAGAAGTAGCTTTTAGGAGTAGTAAAAATCGCACGCCTAATAAGGCCGTGTTCTAGCTTAAACTTACCAAGCTCTCTATCTGATATCATAGATTCGGGAAGAGGATTCTCTAAAACTACAGAGTCTGTGTCCGTATAGAGGCAGTCATCCCGTGACACAAATTGGTCCATATATATACGGGCGTAACTCGTAATGCATGCTGATATCTGAGGACACGTGTTCACCGGCGGTTTCCATCCATCGCTCTCATCGTATACGTCCTCTTTATAAGTGATTAAATTATACTCTCCCAGTTCGAGTACATCGATCACTTTACCCTTTTTCTTATGCATAAACACTTGACTTGTAACCTTAGAGCAAAGGACAGCCTTAGTGCTTTCGGTCTTTATACCCAAACGACCGTACACACTGTTCATGCTAAACTTGTGTATATAGCTTTTGGCTCCTAATTGTTTATCTCTAGCATCTAATCTCCTTGAATACATATCATCTATGAATTCCGCAAATGGACTATCAATAGGCTCAAACAAGTACCCACAGCACGGCGTAACATCATACCCTAATTTGACAGCATGCTTTAATTCTTCACTAAAGTAACACCCATACACGTACCCAACTCCGAATTTCAGAGCCTTCCCATCAAGGTCTCTAAATGGGAGAAAAGGACGCTTTACATGCTTAGGTATATACACCAACGCTTGTATAAAGCCAAACAAATCGTCCAATTTCTTGTTACAGAAATTGTCATGCCACACCCCCTTCCCGCCGGGCATTTTACATGTTTTCATTATATACGGATATAACGAATTGGCATCGTAGTAATACAAATTCTCCCCGTAAGGCTTGTACACATCTACATGCCCACCATAGTATGCCCACCTAATGAATGCGTCTTCTTCCTTAGTTGGAATGTACAACTTCCATCTCTTATCGTCATGATACCTCATTCGCCATATGGTAAAGGCCATAGCCGCAATGGTAGTTTTATCAACTATGTCAACTTTGTAGTACTCAAAAAAGATCTGTTGCGCCCTGACCATGATATGACCTAAAAGCTCGACGTCATGTTTCAAATACTTGAGGTAATCCACTGCATTTTCGACAATCGTTTCAAGGGTGACGTTTGTGTGATGGATCATACGCTTACTCACCATCACACAAACGTCCCTAAACCTCAGTAAGCCTTTCTAGATGATGCATTTCCCTTCTTATCTATCGATGTATTCATCTGAGGCCACAGGTAGGTATATATCTACGAGTGGTTTATATAAAGGAGGGTCCTGATAAGAATGCTGTTCGGAAAAGGCGAAACAAGTTGTGTTGACTGAGGCTCAGAATACATTCTTGCACCACTCCTTTCAAACACACATACCCTTTCTTCTCACAAATGTGAAATTCCGGAACTCTGTGTGTAATTGTTGCAACAACGATAGGGACTCTGCCGAGGGCTCCCCGGTAGGTTCTAGTCTCTCTTTATACTGCGACTGGAGCAAGGCGTAATGGGCTGTGTGGTATGTTGATCAAGGAGGTGCTGCATTGGCTGTAGCTGCAAGAGGTCTTGAGACAGAAATTATGCCATTATTGCTTCTTTCATTTAAAAGCTTGAGTCGGTTCTATCTAGCTAAGTTATTCAATAAAGTAGATCGAAGTTTGTGATGCTTGTGAGTTTGGCAACTACTATATACGATATTTATAACAATACTTGATACTTGATTTATGACTTCCTCTACCTAGACCCACACCTACTTTGAATTTAACTTAACGGAGCGGCGGATCCAATAAAAAGGGACTACATTCCAATCCTACTTACCAGAATAAATAGTTGTATGGCATTCGAACCCCACCTTCATGGTTGTATTCTAATTAGCTGGAAATGTATGACCTAAGCTTCTCAACAGGCATTCACTCAACAGAGCACTTAATGAGTTTTCTAATGGCTTGAAAGACTACTATGTTTCTTTTAAGCTTAGTTGCAAAAGAAAAGCAAAGGGGAATGTGGGTCCATTTCGTAACACTTACGATGATAAAGAAAAGTAACTCCCATCCACGTGAGAGGCATCGCTACCGGGCCGGGCCTCGATTCCTTTCCTTGTCTCCATTCTGATTGATTCGCTTCTTCGCGCAAGCACTTGGTTCGCCCCTTACTATAACCATCCCACTCAATCTTTTACACCGATGTTTCATACTCTCTCGACCAGGTCATCATAAGAAAATACTGCCAAATCTTTCCGAAATGAGAGAAGGAGGGAAGGCGCGCTACAACTAACCGCTGAAAAACGCAAGATTAGCGCTAAGAAGCAACCTAGTTTAAGTACTAGCGTCCCACCCCAACGTTCTTGTACTTCAAAATACTCTCCCCCGCTTGCTGCTCGCCTCAGCCAGACGTGGCTTATGTAGTGGTCGGCATTCCTACGTGCTCCGACTGATCCCCACTGGAGATTATATGAGGGGTCTTGGAAACTATCGTGACGCTTTGGTGACGAAGGTCACCGGGGTGACTATGGAAGGATTCCGTGGTAGTCTCTGACTCCCGCCAACTCAATCAATATCAAGAACATGTCGTGAGCATGGGTTTTGGTAGGCTTGGTTGAGTTTGTAAGAAAAGATAGTAGGTTGAGGGGCTTCATTGATTAGTAAACCTACGGTGCTGGTAAGGTCGGGACCGTGGTCGTCCGTCTCCGCTTTGCCGGCCGATAAGATCACTGAGATTGACCAGCCAGCTGGGTAGGTTTGGCTATTCCTTTCTATTGAAAAGGAGTCAGCTGTCTGCGCGAGTCACCTTCCTTAGGCTCCGAGTCACCTTCTTCTAAGCTCCGCTGGATGACACGGCATTCTCGTTCTATAGGCCGGCCGTACTTGTGATGGTTCCCCAGGATCCAATAAATCCACTTAGGTCTATGATGCCGCGATATTGTTCTATGGAAGCGGGTGGGCTGCTTTTTAGAAGTTCGGCCCAGTTTTTCATTAAAAAAATAAAAAGGGGGGAGGGATTGACCTTTCTAACGCATATTCTGTCGTACCGGCATGGCCCCACTGATTTGTTTTCAATCGGAGCATCAAGCAGCGCAACCCGGTTCTACTTGACTAAGCCCCATGCTCGTCCAAGGAGGGAGTTTGCTTTACCCAACTCCCCTTTTTGATAACAAGGCAAAAACCTCCGAGCCGACATTCATGAGTTTCGAATGAAGAATGAAGAGTGCCCTGCCCCTCTTTTTTCCCTAAATCTTGGATTTGGAAGTTGGTAAAGACCCACCCCTTGTTTATGTTGGGTTTCGTAGTAATTTCAAAATTTTTCCTACGCACACGCAAGATCATGGTGATGCATAGCAACGAGACGGGAGAGTGCTGTCTACGTACCCACGCAGACCGACTGCAGAAGCATTGACACAACATAGAGGAAATAGTCGTACGTCTTCACGATCCAACCGATCAAGCACCGAAACTACGGCACCTCCGAGTTCGAGCACACGTTCAGCTCGATGACGATCCCCGGACTCCGATCTAGCAAAGTGTCGGGGAAGAGTTCTGTCAGCACGACGGTGTGGTGACGATCTTGATGTACTACAGCAGCAGGGCTTCGCCTAAACTCCGCTACAGTATTATCGACGACTATGGTGGCTGGGGGCACCGCACACGGCTAAGGAATAGATCACGTGGATCAACTTGTGTGTTCTAGGGTGCCTCTGCCTCAGTATATAAAGGACTAGAGGGGGGGAGGCTGGCCGGCCAAGGTGTGGCGCGCCAGGAGAGTCCTATTCCCTTTGGGAGTAGGATTCCCCCCCCCCCCAATCCTAGTTGGAATAGGATTCGCGGAGGGGGAAAAGAGAGAGAGGGGGCCGGCCACCTCTCCTAGTCCTAATAGGACTAGGGGAAGGGGGAGGCGCGCAGCCCATGTAGGGCTGCCTCTTCTCTTTTCCACTAAGGCCCATCATGGCCCATTTAGCTCCCGGGGGGTTCCGGTAACCTTCCCGGTACTCCGGTAAAATCCCGATTTCACCCGGAACACTTCCGATATCCAAACATAGGCTTCCAATATATCAATCTTTACGTCTCGACCATTTAGAGACTCCTCGTCATGTCCGTGATCACATCCGGGACTCCGAACAACCGTCGGTACATCAAAATGCATAAACTCATAATATAACTGTCATCGTAACCTGAAGCATGCGGACCCTACGGGTTCGAGAACAATGTAGACATGACCGAGACACGTCTCCGGTCAATAACCAATAGCGGGACCTGGATGCCCATATTGGCTCCTACATATTCTACGAAGATCTTTATCGGTCAGACCGCATAACAACATACGTTGTTCCCTTTGTCATCGGTATGTTACTTGCCCGAGATTCGATCGTCGGTATCCAATACCTAGTTCAATCTCGTTACCAGCAAGTCTCTTTACTCGTTCTGTAATACATCATCTTGCAACTAACTCATTAGTTGCAATGCTTGCAAAGCTTATGTGATGTGCATTACCGAGAGGGCCCAGAGATACCTCTCCGACAATCGGAGTGACAAAACCTAATCTCGAAATACGCCAACCCAACATGTACCTTTGGAGACACCTGTAGTACTCCTTTATAATCACCCAGTTACGTTGTGATGTTTGGTAGTACCCAAAGTGTTCCTCCGGTAAACGGGAGTTGCATAATCTCATAGTTATAGGAACATGTATAAGTCATGAAGAAAGCAATAGCAACATACTAAACGATCGGGTGCTAAGCTAATGGAATGGGTCATGTCAATCAGATCATTCTCTTAATGATGTGATCCCGTTAATCAAATAACAACTCATTGTTCATGGTTAGGAAACATAACCATCTTTGATTAACGAGCTAGTCAAGTAGAGGCATACTAGTGACACTTTGTTTGTCTATGTATTCACACATGTATTATGTTTCCGGTTAATACAATTCTAGCATGAATAATAAACATTTATCATGATTATAAGGAAATAAATAATAACTTTATTATTGCCTCTAGGGCATATTTCCTTCAGTCTCCCACTTGCACTAGAGTCAATAATCTAGATTACACTGTAATGATTCTAACACCCATGGAGCCTTGGTGCTGATCATGTTTTGCTCGTGGAAGAGGCTTAGTCATCGGGTCTGCCACATTCAGATCCGTATGTATCTTGCAAATCTCTATGTCTCCCACCTGGACTAGATCCCGGATGGAGTTGAAGCGTCTCTTGATGTGCTTGGTCCTTTTGTGAAATCTGGATTCCTTTGCCAAGGCAATTGCACCAGTATTGTCACAAAAGATTTTCATTGGACCCGATGCACTAGGTATGACACCTAGATCGGATATGAACTCCTTCATCCAGACTCCTTCGTTCGCTGCTTCCGAAGCAGCTATGTACTCCGCTTCACATGTAGATGCCGCTACGACGCTTTGTTTAGAACTGCACCAACTGACAGCTCCACCGTTTAATGTAAACACGTATCCGGTTTGCGATTTAGAATCGTCCGGATCAGTGTCAAATCTTGCATCAACGTAACCTTTTACGATGAGCTCTTTGTCACCTCCATATACGAGAAACATATCCTTAGTCCTTTTCAGGTATTTCAGGATGTTCTTGACCGCTGTCCAGTGATCCACTCCTGGATTACTTTGGTACCTCCCTGCTAGACTTATAGCAAGGCACACATCGGGTCTGGTACACAGCATTGCATACATGATAGATCCTATGGCTGATGCATAGGGAACATCTTTCATATTCTCTCTATCTTCTGCAGTGGTCGGGCATTGAGTCTTACTCAATTTCACACATTGTAACACAGGCAAGAATCCTTTCTTTGCTTGATCCATTTTGAACTTCTTCAAAATTTTGTCAAGGTATGTTGTTTGTGAAAGTCCAATTAAGCGTTTTGATCTATCTCTATAGATCTTTATGCCTAATATGTAAGCAGCTTCACCGAGGTCTTTCATTGAAAAACTCTTATTCAAGTATCCCTTTATGCTATCCAGAAATTCTATATCATTTCCAATTAGTAATATGTCATCCACATATAATATTAGAAATGCTATAGAGCTCCCACTCACTTTCTTGTAAATACAGGCTTCTCCGAAAGTCTGTATAAAACCAAATGCTTTGATCACACTATCAAAGCGTTTATTCCAACTCCGAGAGGCTTGCACCAGTCCATAAATGGATCGCTGGAGCTTGCACACTTTGTTAGCTCCTTTTGGATTGACAAAACCTTCTGGTTGCATCATATACAACTCTTCTTCCAGAAATCCATTCAGGAATGCAGTTTTGACATCCATTTTCCAAATTTCATAATCATAAAATGCAGCAATTGCTAACATGATTCGGACGGACTTAAGCATTGCTACGGGTGAGAAGGTCTCATCGTAGTCAATCCCTTGAACTTGCCGAAAACCTTTCGTGACAAGTCGAGCTTTGTAGACAGTAACATTACCATCAGCGTCAGTCTTCTTCTTAAAGATCCATTTATTCTCAATTGCTTGCCGATCATCGGGCAAGTCAACCAAAGTCCATACTTTGTTCTCATACATGGATCCCATCTCAGATTTCATGGCTTCAAGCCACTTTGCGGAATCTGGGCTCACCATCGCTTCTTCATAGTTTGTAGGTTCATCATGATCTAGTAGCATGATTTCCAGAACAGGATTACCGTACCACTCTGGCGCGGATCTTACTCTGGTTGATCTACGAGGTTCAGTAGTATCTTGATCTAAAGTTTCATGACTATCATCATTAGCTTCCTCACTTATTGGTGTAGGTGTCGCAGAAACAATTTTCTGTGATGTACTACTTTCCAATAAAGGAGCAGGTACAGTTACCTCGTCAAGTTCTACTTTCCTCCCACTCACTTCTTTCGAGGGAAACTCCTTCTCTAGAAAGGATTCATTCTTAGCAACGAATGTCTTGCCTTCGGATCTGTGATAGAAGGTGTACCCAACAGTCTCCTTTGGGTATCCTATGAAGACACATTTCTCCGATTTGGGTTCGAGCTTATCAGGTTGAAGCTTTTTCACATAAGCATCGCAGCCCCAAACTTTAAGAAACGACAACTTTGGTTTCTTGCCAAACCACAGTTCATAAGGCGTCGTCTCAACGGATTTTGATGGTGCCCTATTTAACGTGAATGCGGCCGTCTCTAGAGCGTATCCCCAAAATGATAGAGGTAAATCAGTAAGAGACATCATAGATCGCACCATATCTAGTAAAGTACGATTACGACGTTCGGACACACCATTACGCTGTGGTGTTCTGGGTGGCGTGAGTTGCGAAACTATTCCACAATTTTTCAAATGTACACCAAACTCGTAACTCAAATATTCTCCTCCACGATCAGATCATAGAAACTTTATTTTCTTGTTACGATGATTTTCAACTTCACTCTGAAATTCTTTGAACTTTTCGAATGTTTCAGACTTGTGTTTCATTAAGTAGATATACCCATATCTGCTTAAGTCATCTGTGAAGGTGAGAAAATAACGATATCCGCCACGAGCCTCAATATTCATCGGACCACATACATCTGTATGTATGATCTCCAACAAATCTGTTGCTCTCTCCATAGTTCCGGAGAACGGTGTTTTTGTCATCTTGCCCATGAGGCACGGTTCGCAAGTACCAAGTGACTCATAATCAAGTGGTTCCAAAAGTCCATCAGTATGGAGTTTCTTCATGCGCTTTACACTGATATGACCTAAACGACAGTGCCACAAATAAGTTGCACTTTCATTATTAACTCTGCATCTTTTGGCTTCAACATTATGAATATGTGTATCACTACTATCGAGATTCATCAAAAATAGACCACTTTTCAAAGGTGCATGACCATAAAAGATATTACTCATATAAATAGAACAACCATTATTCTCTGATTTAAATGAATAACCGTCTCGCATCAAACAAGATCCAGATATAATGTTCATGCTCAACGCTGGCACCAAATAACAATTATTTAGGTCTAATATTAATCCCGAAGGTAGATGTAGAGGTAGCGTGCCGACCGCGATCACATCAACTTTGGAACCGTTTCCCACGCACATCGTCACCTCGTCCTTTGCCAGTGCCCGCTTATTCCGTAGTCCCTGTTTCGAGTTGCAAATATTAGCAACAGAACCAGTATCAAATACCCAGGTGCTACTACGAGCTCTAGTAAGGTACACATCAATAACATGTATATCACATATACCTTTGTTCACCTTGCCATCCTTCTTATCCGCCAAATACTTGGGGCAGTTCCGCTTCCAGTGACCAGTCTGCTTGCAGTAGAAGCACTCAGTTTCAGGCTTAGGTCCAGACTTGGGTTTCTTCTCCTGAGCAGCAACTTGTTTGCTGTTCTTCTTGAAGTTCCCCTTCTTCTTCCCTTTGCCCTTTTTCTTGAAACTAGTGGTCTTGTTGACCATCAACACTTGATGCTCCTTCTTGATTTCTACCTCCGCAGCTTTCAGCATTGCGAAGAGCTCGGGAATAGTCTTGTTCATCCCTTGCATATTATAGTTCATCACGAAGCTCTTGTAGCTTGGTGGCAGTGATTGGAGAATTCTGTCAATGGCGCAATCATCTGGAAGATTAACTCCCAATTGAATCAAGTGATTATTATACCCAGACATTTTGAGTATATGCTCACTGACAGAACTGTTCTCCTCCATCTTGCAGCTATAGAACTTATTGGAGACTTCATATCTCTCAATCCGGGAATTTGCTTGAAATATTAACGTCAACTCCTGAAACATCTCATATGCTCCATGACGTTCGAAACGTCGTTGAAGTCCCGATTCTAAGCCGTAAAGCATGGCACACTGAACTATCGAGTAGTCATCAGCTTTGCTCTGCCAGACGTTCATAACATCTGGTGTTGCTCCAGCAGCAGGCCTGGCACCCAGCGGTGCTTCCAGGACGTAATTCTTCTGTGCAGCAATGAGGATAATCCTCAAGTTACGGACCCAGTCCGTGTAATTGCTACCATCATCTTTCAACTTTGCTTTCTCAAGGAACGCATTAAAATTCAACGGAACAACAACACGAGCCATCTATCTACAATCAACATAAACAAGCAAGATACTATCAGGGACTAATTTCATGATAAATTTAAGTTCAATTAATCATATTACTTAAGAACTCCCACTTAGATAGACATCCCTCTAATCTTCTAAGTGATCACGTGATCCAAATCAACTAAACCATAACCGATCATCACGTGAGATGGAGTAGTTTTCAATGGTGAACATCGTTATGTTGATCATATCTACTATATGATTCACGCTCGACCTTTCGGTCTTCGTGTTCCGAGGCCATATCTGCATATGCTAGGCTCGTCAAGTTTAACCCGAGTATTCTGCGTGTGCAAAAACTGGCTTGCACCCGTTGTAGATGGACGTAGAGCTTATCACACCCGATCATCACGTGGTGTCTGGGCACGACGAACTTTGGCAATGGTGCATACTCAGGGAGAACACTTCTTGATAATTTAGTGAGAGATCATCTTATAATGCTACCGTCAATCAAAGCAAGATAAGATGCATAAAAGATAAACATCACATGCAATCAATATAAGTGATATGATATGGCCATCATCATCTTGTGCTTGTGATCTCCATCTTCGAAGCACCGTCGTGATCACCATCGTCACTGGCGCGACACCTTGATATCCATCGTAGCATCGTTGTCGTCTCGCCAATCTTATGCTTCCACGACTATCACTACCATTTAGTAATAAAGTAAAGCATTACATCACGATTGCATTGCATACAATAAAACGACAACCATAAGGCTCCTGCCAGTTGCCGATAACTTGGTTACAAAACATGATCATCTCATACAATAAAATTCAGCATCATGTCTTGACCATATCACATCACAACATGCCCTGCAAAAACAAGTTAGACGTCCTCTACTTTGTTGTTGCAAGTTTTACGTGGCTGCTACGGGCTTAAGCAAGAACCAATCTCACCTACGCATCAAAACCACAACGATAGTTTGTCAAATAGACTCCGTTTTAACCTTCGCAAGGACCGGGCGTAGCCATACTTGGTTCAACTAAAGTTGGAGAGACAGTCGCCCGCAAGCCACCTATGTGCAAAGCACGTCGGGGGAACCGGTCTCGCGTAAGCGTACGCGTAATGTTGGTCCGGGTCGTCTCGTCCAACAATGCCGCCGAACCAAAGTATGACATGCTGGTAGGCAGTATGACTTATATCGCCCGCAACTCACTTGTGTTCTACTCATGCATATAACATCAACATAAATAACCTAGGCTCGGATGCCACTGGTGGGTTTCCTAGTAATTTCAAAAAATTTCCTACGCACACGCAAGATCATGATGATGCATAGCAACGAGAGGGGAGAGTGCTGTCTACGTACCCACGCAGACCGACTGCGGAAGCGTTGACACAACATAGAGGAAATAGTCGTACGTCTTCACGATCCAACCGATCAAGCACCGAAACTACGGCACCTCCGAGTTCGAGCACACGTTCAGCTCGATGACGATCCCCGAACTCCGATCCAGCAAAGTGTCGGGGAAGAGTTCCGTCAGCACAACGGCGTGGTGACGATCTTGATGTACTACAGCAGCAGGGCTTCGCCTAAACTTCGCTACAGTATTATCGAGGACTATGGTGGCTGGGGGCACCGCACACGGCTAAGGAATAGATCACGTGGATCAACTTGTGTGTTCTAGGGTGCCTCTGCCTCAGTATATAAAGGACTAGAGGGGGGGAGGCTGGCCGGCCAAGGTGTGGCGCACCAGGAGAGTCCTACTCCCTCTGGGAGTAGGATTCCCCCCCCCAATCCTAGTTGGAATAGGATTCGCGGAGGGGGAAAAGAGAGAGAGGGGGCCGGCCACCTCTCCTAGTCCTAATAGGACTAGGGGAAGGGGGAGGCGCGCAGCCCATGTAGGGCTGCCTCTTCTCTTTTCCACTAAGGCCCATCATGGCCCATTTAGCTCCCGGGGGGTTCCGGTAACCTTCCCGGTACTCCGGTAAAATCCCGATTTCACCCGGAACACTTCCGATATCCAAACATAGGCTTCCAATATATCAATCTTTATGTCTCGACCATTTTGAGACTCCTCGTCATGTCCGTGATCACATCCGGGACTCCGAACAACCTTCGGTACATCAAAATGCATAAACTCATAATATAACTGTCATCGTAACCTTAAGCGTGCGGACCCTACGGGTTCGAGAACAATGTAGACATGACCGAGACACGTCTCCGGTCAATAACCAATAGCGGGACCTGGATGCCCATATTGGCTCCTACATATTCTACGAAGATCTTTATCGGTCAGACCGCATAACAACATACGTTGTTCCCTTTGTCATCGGTATGTTACTTGCCCGAGATTCGATCGTCGGTATCCAATACCTAGTTCAATCTCGTTACCGGCAAGTCTCTTTACTCGTTCTGTAATACATCATCTCGCAACTAACTCATTAGTTGCAATGCTTGCAAGGCTTATGTGATGTGCATTACCGAGAGGGCCCAGAGATACCTCTCCGACAATCGGAGTGACAAAACCTAATCTCGAAATACGCCAACCCAACATGTACCTTTGGAGACACCTGTAGTACTCTTTTATAATCACCCAGTTATGTTGTGACGTTTGGTAGTACCCAAAGTGTTCCTCCGGTAAATGGGAGTTGCATAATCTCATAGTTATAGGAACATGTATAAGTCATGAAGAAAGCAATAGCAACATACTAAACGATCGGGTGCTAAGCTAATGGAATGGGTCATGTCAATCAGATCATTCTCTTAATGATGTGATCCCGTTAATCAAATAACAACTCATTGTTCATGGTTAGGAAACATAACCATCTTTGATTAACGAGCTAGCCAAGTAGAGGCATACTAGTGACACTTTGTTTGTCTATGTATTCACACATGTATTATGTTTCCGGTTAATACAATTCTAGCATGAATAATAAAAATTTATCATGATTATAAGGAAATAAATAATAACTTTATTATTGCCTCTAGGGCATATTTCCTTCAGTTTAAGTCAGAATGAGTCCCCGAGACATTGGCTTCCGCCAATAGTGAACTATTAAGGATCGCATCCCGCGCATATTCTACATTATAGCCTGCAACTAATTCAGCTTCCGCTTCTGGGAGATCAGACGGAGCTCGATTAGTTTCTGCTAGACGAGGAATAAGGAACATAACCAATACGGGGAACAAGGGAATACCGGACCATATCTGCTTTTGCGCCATGACAATCTCACTCGAATTACAGGGACCTACACATATTAGTACAGTATACCGGGGTCCCCAGCCAGAACCACACGTGCAAGTTTCCCTGCATGTGGCTCGTCCGTGCTTTTATCCGAGGCGCTGCCTGCGACTCTGCATGGGAGAAGAGGGCTGAACTGCAAACTTTCATGTTCAGAGCATTGCATTGTCTAAGGGAGTAGGGTGAGTAAGCTGCGCCTACCAAGCTAAGCTTTCGTCGAAAAGGCGTCACTGCTTCCTTTTCGGCGCCCGCCCTTTATTTAGATGTTGGGGCAAGGCAAGCCCAAGGAAAGTCTAGGTTGGCGCTCCATCTTGGCTGGCATCCTGCTCTCGAGAGGGTGTGGTCCTTGAGCGAACTAGTCATGTGCTGTGTTGCCCCAACGCAGGGGCATTTGGTGAGGAGCTACGGTCTGGTGGTTGACAAGCCACTGATCGGAGGCGACTGGACTGGAGTGCTTTCATCAAATGATGCATGTGGGCTGAGCCATTCCCATCCCAAGTGGTGGCCTGATTCGGCCTGGCCTGGTCGGAAAGAGATTCTAAATCTCGAATATGCGCACCGAGAATAGATATCTATGTTAGCTAGCGGGGGCGGGCTTTCCCCTGGTAGTCCCGCTGCGTCCTCTGACAGTCCGTCTCGTCTCATCTTTCTTTGGCTATACTTATAGCTAGCCATATTAGCTCCACATTCCACCCTTTTTGATTTCTGACGAAAAAGGCAGTCATCAGTCGCCCCCTTTCCTATTTAGCTTTGCTTGCTGCCTATTATGAGAATAGGTCCCGGTTCAAGCGGACCGCCTTTCATCATCTATACCAGCTGCCACGCACGATCCCATAGGAACGATTTCATCACCCTAAGAAGCAGAACGCGCCATCACCTACAACCCTTTCCTCTGTCGGGGACTTTCACGAAATGAAAACGGGCGGCATCATCGTATGCTCGACATTAGTTGCCCTGGTGTATATCCCGGAGTACTCCTATGGCTGATCTGTCACCCATACATGAAGGCCTTGGCCCTGTCCCGTGTGGAGAATGCCCCCCTTATGGCACGGCTTAGTCTGTTATTTTGTTTTGTCAGAGTGGATTTGGACCGCCACTTCTCTGAAAGCATGGTTCTTGCCTCCCTCTCTCCTCCCTCCTTAGAGCTCGTCCATTCGTTGGGTGATCCCTTGCTCTCACGTTCGAGTGTTTGCTCGTCGTTTAGGCCGGTGAGTTACATTTTTGCTCATTGCAGTCGCCTCCAAGGTTCTTCGCACCTGGGTAGTACCAGGACCCTTGTGCCCCGGACTGCACTGCCCGCCCTATGACCCAAAACTCAAAATGAGCCTTGCGACGAGACGCGGACATTCCTCATGCTGCGGTTCCCTCCGGTCCGTTCCCGGGTTGGGTTAGGGGAAGATCCGAGCGATTGCCTTCGCGGATCCAAACATGCTCACAAGGCGCACAATAAGAATAAGACCAATAGAGACTTCATAAGGGACCATTTGAGCTACAGATCGTAATGCTCCTAGAAAGGCATATTTCGAATATAGAGGACGTTCCCAACAATCCACGAGAATATCATACCCAACTATGAACCATACGAGCACATCCTCTGTCACCCCCACCGCGCTTACGGCTCTATACCCCAACCCAACTTGCTCTGGACCTGGGTCCTCCCGCATCTCTTCCTCGGTAAGCGGACCGTGGAAGCTGGGGAGTATCCGCTTGGGACTGATAGAAAACAACATATCTTTTCCCTCCTGACCCCTATAAAAATCTAGTGGAAGTCCGGTCGCGTCGGAGACATCTTTATCTGATTTTGAGGCTTCGTCGTCCGGCTCCTCCAAAATTATGTTAGGATCGGCTGGCTCATCCTCATCATCCGAAAAGAAAACAGAGACAAACCAGATTTGTTTCAATGACATATCTAATCAGACTGAAATTGATGTCGAAGACACGATCATTCACATCAATTGAAGCAGGCAGGAAGGGCGCGGAAGCTACCGTTTAACGAATGCAATGCAAGCAAGGTAGCTTGCTTACTCTCCATCTAGCATGCGTTGGCGGCAAGGAAGGAGGCATTGGAAAGACTAGACCATACACATTAATTAGTACAAGAAAGAGGCATTCGGGAAGCGAGTAGTCGCTTCTGGCGAAGCTTAACAAAGGCCGACTACTACATAGAGACAACTACTACCAGTCATGAGTGATAGTGAAGCTGTCAGAGGCAGAAGCTGTCACTTGACGGACGAAGCCGAGCCGATACGATAGGCGGGCGAAGTGAGCGAGACCAAGACGGGCCAGACGTGGAGTGGCGAAGGGGGCCTACTATACGTATACGTGATTAGTAAGCGGTTGAAGACATCGAACGAAAAATCAAGTGAACTAATGAACAGTGTGATTGCTCAGACAAGTACCAAGGAGCAAGAAAACGTATGCGCTTTAGCAAGGGATGAGCGCGAAATCCGTTGCTTGTTCTTTTGGTAGCCTTCTTTCATTTCCGAATTTGCTTGCGAGCAGTCCTTGCATTAGTATGAGTTCGTTGACCGCGTAAGGGCGATCCATCTTGATGACAAATTCCACGATAACGAGAAATAGAAATTAATCGTTCGATGTCTGCTTGTTCTCCCCTCTTCAATTACCAATGAACAACATGATCTTGAGCTATCATTTGTTCAATTTGGTCGATCTGATACTTAGTTAACTCATTCATCTTGATGTTCCCACCGATACCTAATCGATAACGAAGTTGAATGGCTTTTTTCGGTCCAATTCCATCCATTTTTGTTGAGGAAATTCTGACTTGTTCATCGGGAAGTGATCTAGCTCCTGAGATATATGACATTCTTTATCCTTATCTTTTCCTGGTCTTCTCGGCTGGAATCTACAATCTACACCTCTCCAAACACAAACGCAATATCTTGAGTACCCGGAACCATGTTCAGTGCTGCAAAAGTGCAGCTGTATCCCCCTAGAATCTTCGGCTCCTCGTTTTTATTCAATTATGAAATGACTCATTTTGATGGAGATTTGTAGCATCATTCAAGTAAATACAAATTGAGATCGTAGAAACATGAGCTTGTGATATAGATACACCTAATTCCAGACCGGTTAATGCTAGAATTATAAATAAGGGACCAAGATCTCCTATGAAATAGAAAATATTATTCAGAAATAGCATAGTCCAAGCAAACCCACTTAAAATCTTTACTAAACTATGACCGGCCATCATATTAGCAAATAAACGTATTCCTAAGCTTAATGCACGAAAACAATAAGAGATTAGCTCAAGGAGTACTAAGAAAGGTGCTAACGGCAGTGGGACTCCCGCAGGTAATAAGAAGCTAAAAAAAATGAAGCCCATGTCTTTGAAATCCAACGATCGTAATGCCTATAAAAATGGAAAATGAAAGAGCCAAAGTAATGAGAAAATGACTTGTCACTATGAAGCTAAAGGGTATCATACCCCGGGGATTACGAAATAACGAAAAAGTAAAAGTGACCGAGATGCGAGGGAAAAACTTTTGTTTCACATTTCCGGAAAGACCACCTATTTGTTCGTTTACCAGGTTCAGCACGAAATCATAAATAAGCTCGACCAAGGATTGCCATGCATTTGGCACTGACTTTCCACCTCCCTTTTTTGTAACAACAAAAATAAGAAAAACGACCAAAACGACAGTGAGCAGCATATACAAGACTGAAATTGTAAATGTAAAATAAAAGTTGCCCACATGAAGATCAATTATTGGGTAAATGACAAATTGATCCAATGGGGTTTCCAAAAAAAGCTGATTCGAAGCACTTACAACGCTACCCAGCGGGGAGTCTTCGGCGCTCCATATTTCGTTATAAAAATTAACAAAGCCCGCGTTCCAAGTGAAGCTTTCGCGCCCCTTGAAATGTAAATCTGCGAAAGTCTCCCTTAGAGACGAAAAAGAATCCACGCCCAGAAACTGGTTACCAAACCAGGTAACATCGTATGCAGGTGGCAAAGCCAATTCTGCCTGCTGCATGTATGATTCTACCATTTTTGTGATTTCAAAAAGCAAAGCCTGTGTATTTCCGGGCGCAATTCCATACATTTTTAAAAGGAGGTTCATGTCTTTCAAGGTAGGTGCCTCCACCCCTTCCAAAAGCCGGTTCACAAGCTGCGGATCCAACGCAGGTTGGGAAAAATTAAAAATAAAAGAATGGACGTGAGAGACGCTTTGTGCTGTTTGTGTTATGAAATCGAATTTGTTCATCTCCAGGTAACTCCATCTTTTTCAGCTCTGCTCGCTCACTTTTGAAAGGAAAGGAGACTGATCTTGACGTCGGCGTTGGTTTTTCCAATGAAACGAATATTTTTTGGATTGAGATTTCACATAAGCATTGCACAATGATCCGCATTAGGCGGGGAGCAGCAATGATACCACTGGCCAGGAATAAGTACCTATCCCTCTACTACTTATGATGTTTTTCGTTCAATTGAAATCCTGCGTCGAGCCGATGTTTCATTGATCGATACCGGGCACATCCATCACATCAACTATTTCACTTTTCATACGCATTTATTGACGGACCGGTAAACTAGACCCGAAAAACTCCTATTTTTAAAACGAAAGACCCATCACAAAATTATGGCGCAACGCTATGACGAGCGTTCTCATAGGCCGGCACCTCGATGCATCCGTCTCAAGAGTTGTACACCTTACATGTGCTTCATGCCACAATCTCTCAGTTTCTGCTCCTCCATCTGTCTCCATCATATAATCGATCTCACCTCTCATGTCTGAGTGAAAAAACCATATTTGTTAGTATATATCAAGGCCGAGAGGACACGTTCCTCTCATGTCGAGATTAGTATTAGGGACCCTTAGTATTATTAACCGGTTACTATACGTACATGCAGTGAGACAATCAATCTATGCTCTCATTCACATTTCATTCTAGCACTGACGACTCCAGCCCTATCTATCCCTAGAAGCAAATGGACCCTAGAAGCAAATGGAGTAAGTCCGATGGAACACTCGGATTGGAAAAGATAATTATACTTATAGGCATGGATGAAAAAAACCCGGAAGTCTTGGCTGTATGACAAATGCTCAAATAATTGAGCTGCGTATTCAGATCCAAACGATCAAGAAAGGATCCCAGACTGCTCAAGATTATCTGCGCAGGATCAAATTCCAGTCTGATCAACCTGCAGCAGCAGGAGAACCTGTGACAGACAAAGATCTTGTCTTGTACACACTTGGTGGATTAGGCAGAGACAACCACTGATCAGATTCAGCTGACCTTAGAGGGGACTGAGATGGTGGAGAATAGCCACCAAGGAGAGTGGCAGAAGACATCATATCCAAGGACCAAGAGAGCAGCAAATAAGATGAAATGTAAGTCACCAGTCAAAGCCATGAGGAAGAGCTCAAGGATTCAGGACACTGGGCTGACCATCCAGGAGAAGGCGACACAGAGGGTATCACAAAAGAATCTGGAAGGTAATCCCTCTTGCTCCAAAAAAGCTTTTGCTATCCTAAATGCTGTCCCTAATACATATTATTATGAGATTGCTTCCAAAAAGTAATATGAAACTAAAAGGATCCAATGAAGAACCGGGGAATAGCTTATATCCAGTCCTTCTCTATGACTTGCCGAATAGACTTATTCGCAGCCATACACTGTCTTATTTAAAAGAGTCCCCTGTCTTGTGAACAATCAAACTTGGTAAACTTTGAAATAATCGTTTAGATAGCATTAGCTGCTTTTCTTCCTTTTCTCTGCCAGTCTTTCAAGTTCTCACCCTCCCAGAAAAGAAGGGAAAGTCTTCTTACTAGCTAGCTTTTATATCTCGCGAATAGGGAGTTAAGGAGTGTAACTATAACCTATTTGTCACAAAGTTCAATACTCTCTAGAGGAGGTAAATCAATGGATACGGGTACGCCTGGTTAAAGCAGCCCCTACACTTCTATGGGTTGTTCCAGCCTCTGCTAGTGGGTGGTTTTTCATTTCTACAACAGGTGCTTGGTTCAAAAAAAGCTTATGAGTTGAGTTCGTCCTCAGCTACGGATTGGGGGCAGCATTCTC
Organism: Triticum urartu; assembly: GCF_056163025.1. NCBI lineage: Eukaryota > Viridiplantae > Streptophyta > Magnoliopsida > Poales > Poaceae > Triticum > Triticum urartu. Next base: position 177,262,380 of record NC_141879.1, read on the forward strand.
AGATTACTTGACTTGCTGCTAGCTTAGAGGAGAGAAAAAAAAATCCCGCTTTCATTTACCTTTAAGTCTGAGAGAAGGCTTTTTCTTTCTATTAAAAGATCACAAATCAGAGGGGTGATCAGTCCTGTTTCAATCCTTCATCTTCTTATGAGTAGCCGCCACAGGGGGTCCTCAGTCTGAATCCTCCACTAGCATTGGACCAACAGTCAGTCTAGCTCTCGCTCTTATCCAATTTCCTTATCCTTTCAGGGCAAGGTCGGAGTAGTAGGAAAATACAATTTCTTTTGTTGCATGCGGACCCGCTTGTGAGACTGAAGAAATTGAAGCTAAATGACAATCTTAACCTACTTGCTTACAGGATCCTTAAGAAACTGTGGACTTTTGCACCTTTCTGTCTAGCTTGAGTTATCTTTTAGTTCTCTCCCCTCGGCAAAGTGGATAGGAAAGAGTCTTGCTTCCATTCCACTAGCCAAGAATAAGGAGAGTGACTTTCTCTTTTGAACCTCTTAAGGTGACTTGAAAAAAAAAGTGGTACACCCCTCAGAGATATAGGGACCGCCATGCTCGTCCACTTTCTTGATAAACGACTCGATGCATTTTCTCTTCCTTGCCGCTGAGACTAAGACATATCAAAAAGATCTATTACTAAAAGGAGATTGGGATCATCCTGTGGTTACCGGATGATGGGAATAACTAAGCATAAATTTGGAAATGAGCACGAAATGTCTATAAATGAATTTTCTCATTATTCGTTATTTCCGGGTCTTTTCGTTGCATTCACTTACAACAAGAAACAACCACCAGCGTTTGGTGCAGCACTTGCATTTTGGTGCATTCTTCTTCCTTTCCTTGGTCTTTCGTTCTGTCATATTCCAAATAACTTATCTAATTACAACGTATTAACCACTAATGCACCTTTTTTATCAAATCTCAGGGACATGGTCTAATCATGAGGGTAGTATTTTATCATGGTGTTGGATCCCAAGTTTTTATGGATTCCTTTTTTGTTACCGGGGTCGACCCCAAAGCCATAATGTCTCAAAACGAAGAGGCTATAGAGAAACTTTGATTTTTTCCTTTGTCTCGAACTTCGTGAAGAACTCCATTCTATCTCTCCAACAAAAAAGTCGGGCTGCGCCCCAGTTGTACACTCCCTTCGTTCGGAGAACCCTTGTTGATTCTGAACTTCGTTCGCAAAGTAAGCGTCCTTTTAACGGGCCAGCCCTTTTTAATGCGCCGCTTGACCCTGTTTTGAAAATGAGCTTTGCTCTTCTGGGCGCTGGGCGCTCCCGTGGTTCACGAGAAGGAAAAAGGACTAATCTTTTGTTACATCTGGCACGAGATGAAAAAGAGAGAGCTTCGTCTATCGATGAACAGCAGATTGACGGAGCTCTTGGCATTGCTTTGTTTTTCTCTCCTTTCCTATCAGCGAGTTCCAATCCTTTTGTTCGAAATTTCTTCGTTCATACCAAACCGCTTGCAGAATCAAATCCAGCTCCACAAGATCCTATATCAGCTATACATCCTCCTTGCATTTATGCCGGAGATGTCGCCAGTGCTATGGGCTTTGGGTTATGTAGATCAAAAATGATGAATGGGATTGTGGCACTCCACTCGCCGCCAATGCGGAAGGATGCCGCCGAAAAGAATGGAACGCTGCTTCGCTCTGCTGGATGCGTCGGATCCCATATAAGAAGCTCCCTCTTTACCCGATCATTCAAACATTTTGTGGGCGGCGCGCCTACTCTATTGTTGCGTAGCAATAGAAGCCTGCTCATGCTGCTTCGGCGGCGCTTTTTCGCCTTCTCTTCGCTCTGGACAGGAGCGCTAATGGACACGGGGAGGGAGCAGGCGAAGCGTGTCGTTTGTAATGGAAAGAAAGACACCACTACTTCACCTCTTTGTTGGACCGCCGGCGCGAACACGGTGGTCTCTGACCAGGACCAGGAACCAATTCAAATTTGGATCTTGACATGTCGGTTGTTTTTAACCGTAGGCATCTCGCCAGGAAGTTGGTGGGCTCATCATGAATTAGGTCGGGGTGGCTGGTGGTTTCGGGATCCCGTAGAAAATGCGTCTTTTATGCCTCGGGTATTAGCCACAACTCGTATTAATTCAGTAATTCTACCCCTTCTTCATTCTTGGACATCGCTTCTGAATATTTTGACTCTTCCATGCTGTGTCTTAGGAACCTTTTCAATACGGTCCAGATTGCTAGCTCCCGTTCATAGTTCCGCTACAGACGATACATGAGGAAGATTTTTATGGCGGTTCTTCCTTCTAATTACAGGCATATCTATGACTCTTTTTTACCAGATGAAGCAGGAGGCATCGGTCCGTAGAACCTATAAAAAAGAGATGGTTGTGGCGCGAAGTACTCTTGTGCACCTACGTCACTTGGCTTGCACGCAACCCCGCCCCGTTATGTTATGTTATGGAAGAATTTAGCTTCTTGCTGGGCTGGTTATTCAGAGCCAGCAACTGGCTGCCGGATTGGGTGAGCCAAATTTCATAAAGGAAATACATTATTTATGAAATTGGGGTATCTACTGATACAAACAAGGTAGAGGGCATGACAGCTTGGCCAGAACCAGCCAATGTCAGAGAACTCCGAGGGTTGCAGGGGTTATTACAGGAGGTTTGTACCGGGGTATGGAGCTATCAGCAGGCCTTTAACTGAGTTGTTAAAGAAAGGTGTGGAGAAGAAGCCAGAAAAGCATTTCTCAAGCTCAAAAGTGCTAAGGTATGGTGATGCCTTTGAACGTTGACTGGGAGAGCGGCTCGAAAGAGTTGGGACAGACTAGAAGCTTTGAAGTTTATGTTCTTTAAAAAGATAATAGCAACCTTGACTTACATCCGGTCAAGATCCCCGTGAAGGAATGCTGATTGAACATCGAGCTGATAAAGAGGGAGTACCATACCCAAGATACTCCATTAAAGGAAAGGTATGCTTGTTTGGTTTCTTTGGTCCGAGAACAAACACCACAAACTCTCGCAGTCGATGAGGAAACGTTAGTAAAACTACATTTCAGTAATCCATCTAGCCTTAACCTCTACGCAAGGAGATCTTACGTATAGACCCATGATTAGGTAACTACTTCTTCTTTTATTCGGAGTATCCAATGGAAAGTGGGCCTCTATCTACAGGTCATGGATACCTGGGCGCTAGAAAGGTTACCGAACCAGGGTTAAGTGAGGCCGTTCAAACTTCACGGCCTTCACTATCGGATGTATATGAGTAAAATCAGACAATACTATCACAACCTAGCGTTATCCAGATCTTTCATTGATCCAGGCGATTTTGGGAAGGACTCAGCATTCTCCCACAAAAGGCCAGGCCTTGAGTTTCTAGCCACTCATATAAGTCAGGGTGTCAATTTTTTTAGGTGACGTATCTTTCTCTCTGATGTTCTCCGTGGTCTCAAAGGATGATCAGTCGGATAGCGACATTGGTAAATAAAAAGAAGAAGTTTACACGCCGGGTGCATACTTCAGTGCCACTAATTAGCGACTTTTTTTTGCCCTTTACCTACACCATGTAGACCGGAGGATTACACAGAATCCCATTGGCGAGTTTCAGACAGCTAGGTTATTCAAGAAACTTGGAATACCAACTCCAATGCTTGGCTTGCTGAATCAGCATATGGATTACTTCATTGAATTTCTCGGCCCGAGCTCTTGTGATTGGTCCACTTGGCAGGTGGAGTGGATCCTTAGCAGGTTCATGTGTTCCTTGTTTACGTAGCTCTTCTGTTGGATCACGTAGCCCCTCCGTTGGATTACGTTGCTCTGCCCTTGGATTACTTGAGTCATTTCTGGGTTTACTTGGCTGCTCCGCAACATGTTGGTTACTTGATCCTTCGCTTTGTTTACTTGGGAGCCCAATACTTATTGGTTGGGAAAATTACCTTCCAAGGAAAATGATCCTCCCACTGGACCGAAAAACCCATATATTCCCATGGGAATGGGTGGTGCTGAACAAGCAGGTAGGCCCAACGTTGTTTATCTTTACTGCAATCCTGGTTAGGTAAAAGGAATTCCGCAGCAGCGGGTACGTGATTAGTTACAACCAACGGAAAGACTTATTGAAATAATAGGGAATTTCCTCATCCAGTCTACTCCTAGGACTACATCATATGCTCCCAACTCCATGGCCAACAAATCAAACTTCAATCGATATCCTTGCATCTCCCACTGTACACCAGAACACATCCCATACAATCGGCCCGAAGAGCATCAATGAGCAGGCCTACTAAATAGGCATAGAGATACATTAGCCGAGTTTGCTTACAACAACTGCTATCACTCTAGCATCGGAATGGCACCTTTCGAAGCACTCTACGGGAACCTTTGTCGTACCCCAATTTGTTGGGGTTGGCACGTACCGACCGACGGGGCCACAGAAGATGAAGGAGAGTGCTGAGAAGATTCCACTTATTCTAGATTAAAAGCAGTTCAGGACCAGGTACGCCGACCACGATATTTGGAGTTTGCAGTAGGTGATCATGCTTGACTTCGGCTTGAACCTACAAAGGGTGTGATGCGTTTTGAGTGAAGGATTAGGTATAGCTGACCGATACATCGGACCTTTCTTGGCCCATATCCCCCTAGCCCTTACTCCCTTGTTTCGGTGGTTGGTCTCTACCTTTTTCTGTCTCTTGGCTAGTTTGTCTTCCTCTTCTTTTTGAGGGTAACGTAGTAAAAATCCTTTATTTCAGGGGATTTCCCTTTTCTTTCCAAATGAATTTATGCTTAGTCTAAAATTGGTAAATACCAAATAATAATAATATATATATATATATATTATTTGAAATATGTACCAGTTTCCTGAAACTAACAAATAGAGTTATAGCTTTGATTGACTTACTAGCTTACGGGAACGCTTTGAATCTCAACTTACTTTGAACGAGTGCTTCCCACATAGATTGCTGGAAAGAGGAGTGAGCTACGGCAGAACTTGAAGCACGGGAGAAGGAAAAAGAAGTATACAAGGGGTGAGTAGTTGGTATATGTACGGTATAGACCTTTCTTTGTGAATAGCTGGTTCAGTTACAAGGGTGTATACAATGGTCTGCTTATAGGTTGAAAAAGCCTGTAGAGATAGCCTAGATAGCCAAGAAGATATACGTATTTCATAGAGCTAGCTAATAAAGCTTCTATTAACTTCAAATAGGCTATTGAATGCAACGGCAAATAAAGAAGAAGAAAGTGCCAGAGCTAAGAGCTAATAGATTCCCAGTCTATGCATGGATAAAGGAATGATAAGAGCTATGAGCAGTTTATTAAACTACACTACGGCTAATATATATAAGGACAAATCAACTAGAAAAAACCGTTGCCAAAGAAACCATTTGTTTAAGCTTATTCGTTCGCGCTAGGCTAAAAAACTAGATAGAAGAACTAGAGGCCGCCAAGGTCTTCAACCATTAGCAGGTAGGATCCTTTGCTTACTACTTGAAGCAGAAACCTAGAAGAGGAATTCTTTCTATTCCAAAATCCATCTTCTTTCCGGTCCACTTCATTCATTCCCTTACTAATAAATCCAATTCATCGCTAATGGCGAAACCATCCTGTATGTACACCGCGCAACTAACCATTGCTTGGTAGGTTCGATCAGCTCTTCTCACCTTTCCGTCGACATCTACTAAGGCTTCAGCTTAAGTGGGTTCAGCCGCCCCAAATCTGACTCGATCCAGGGTTATATATCATAAAGGGCTTCGACAAGGGGTTTGATTCGTTCTTTGAGCAAAAAGATAAGGTCGGAATACCGGAGTTCTTTCTTTGCTTCCAAGAACATAGATTCCTTCTTCAACCCAGGTCATGACCGAGGGCGGGTATCTCACTCGCATATCTAGAGCCCAGCATCTCTCCTGAACGACACCTTCTGCAGACTCTACTGGTGGTATTTCCCGAGGCGAGGGTAAATATGTGCATTCATATCGGTCAGGAAACGACAATGACTCTTCTTCTTTCCGGGAAGCTATGGGCACCTCACAATTCTTATACGACATTAGTGGAAGCGAACATTCGTAGCATTCATTGTCACCGATCATTGACAAAAGAAGAAAAAGAAGCCATACGACAACTTAAGGAATCTTTAGATTTGGCGGCTATAGACTCAAAGGGCACAGACAGGCTGCTGGTACTTTTTTTAGCTAACTAAAGTCCAACTTCCTTTGCCGAAATAGGATGAAACGGATCAGCCGATTCAACTTAGCATTACCCGACTCGTAACTTCAAGCACAACCATCCATCTCAATCCAAAATCTCCGATCGTCTATGATCCAAACCCAAACTCTCCTCCGGTTTTGGATATATAGACAGTGCCTGCTCTCAAACCAACCAAGACAGCAGCAAGTTCCTATCGAGAACAAGACGACAGATCAATATGACCAATTTCTATAATATCTCGGGTGAATACGTGAAAAAGTGTTGCTTAGCTCAGTGAAATGGAATAAGGAAGAGAAAGTGTAGTGTGATAAGGGAAGATGCAAGTCAATTTTGAGGTTTTCAAGCAAGGGCTGAGATAGATATACAAACCAGAAGAATTCACATCAGAACCCTTTCCTGCTTCCCCTTTTTACCCATCGGACTCGACTCACATTTTGATCTCCTACGCTTGCTTTCACAGTCCCCCTACGAGCATCCCGGAATCAATGAAGGAGTTCATTCAGCACTGAGCCGAGCGAGCGTAGATTCAATATGTTGATTGTACCGTACGAAGGATTTGCCTTATCACGAAAGCCACATTCGTTTCATTTGAGGAAGTCACACGTCCTGTTCCCTATAAATAAGGAGATTCATTCTTTTTTTCAGAAATCCCCTCTTCTTCCTCCTCAAGCCCTTATCACAAGACCAAGTGGATCTCATCCTGTAGAAGATTCAGAGCGGATCTATCTAATGGCATGGCTGGCTGCCGGATTCCCTTTCACTTAAAGCCATTCCAACAATCTATTCGTCGTAAGCCCTTCTAGCAGCAATCCAAACGTCCCTCCATCTGCATCTCCCTAACAGTCTCTGCACGTGGATCTCTTCTACTAGTGATTCAATTGGGGCCAATCCTGCCGCATCCACTTCCTTCTATCAATTAGTGGAATCCCCAAAAGCGGAAGAAGTTCTTTGCGCTAAATACCTTCTTTGCAAGCCGTGGTCCCACAGTGGACCGAAATGGCCATCAGAAAGCAGATACTCCATCTTTGGAAAAGCTCGTTTGCACCTTGCATCGAATTAAACCACTCCTTTCACCGCAGATAAAGACTTGGTGGGTGGGGATGAGACGCTAAGGTAGGGTTCGGTCTGGATGAAACTATCTTTAACACGAGCTTCTTCCTTGTGCGAAGTACCAACTTATTGGAATTCAGCATTGCATATTCACTACCGAGATCTCTTATAAGTTTTGGGACCAGAATGAATTCTTCCTACAGACGCCGTAAAGGGTGCGGTTTAGCAACCAAGCGTACAATGACCGAAACCAACAGCTCCATCATTTCTGAGAACTTCTCTCTCGCATAGAGGAGATCTTGGCACTACTTTATGTGTTCAATCCAGGGAGCCGCCCTCTTCTTCATATCTTGCTTGATATTGGTTTCATAATGAAAAGAGGAAGGAGTGTCGAAGCGATGTCGCTTCTCTGCTCTCAGCTCTTTGCTCGAGATGATGTGATCTAATCGATCAGTCTAGAATCTGTAACCAATTGGCTAAGTCGCTAAGTCATTGCGGACACTTGCCATCCTCTCATATCGAAAGACGAACAACGACTTCCAGTGTAAAACGGAGGGCTAAAACCTGAGCCTCTTTTTCCATCCCAGGGGGTAGCGATTTCAAGAGTACTTGGTTTAAAACTTCCAGTTTATTCAAGTAGTTTCACTCGATGAAAAATGCATGCAAAATGCATTCTATTTCTGATTCTCTGTCAGGCATTACACCTCTGTCCCAAGCTGTTCGTGTTAAGGTGGCCGATGGCGCTGAGTTAACTTCCTTGTTTCTTCTGCTTGATTTGATCTTTGCAAGTATCTGCTGATACCGCTCCATCACATCATCCAAGGAGCCCCACATTCCAGAGTGCAATGAATGCAACTCAGAAGCCATTCTTATCTGTCTATGCCCCATATCTTGGATCCGGGTCTGCGTATGAATAGTATTCGTATCACAGCCGAGCAAGAGAATTGACTTACTCATTTCAAGCGGAAGTGGGGACTGAACCCAGTAGATACCTAGCAGCTAAAAGAGGTCCAAAGCACCAGATATGGCTCAAATAGTCCTTATAGAAATGATCTACGAACTATAAGCTTTCGATAAGAAAGATTAGTTACACAAGATATATTATTCTTTCTCACTTCCTCTAGAAACCAAAGGGAGAAGGAGTGGGAGTTGAAAGCGACAGAGATAAAGTACCAGCAGCTGAAGTCGTAGGTGGAAGCCTTTCTTTCTTCTTGCACTTATTGAGCTTGGCGCTCCTTGAGATCTCGGAATAGCTCCGAACCAGCGACCTTGAGCGGGTCTCCTCAAAACCACCGTAACTACCCGCTGCGAGCCATGGTCCTTGTATGCTAAGGCAGAGATTAATTAATTGCTGCCACAGCAGGCGCCTATCTGTAGACAGATTGGATCAATAAATATAAAAAAACTTGTCAAGCTTTGCAAGGTCCCCTTCTCAGAACAGCAAGTCAGCACCAGGTCAAATTCTCCAATTACGGTAATATACCATAAACAATCATCCTTTAGGAGCTATATTATCCCTCTAGGGGAGCTAGTATAGTTGGCCATAAGGTCACACCCCTTCTTCATTCCATTTTCTATTTTAGAACTTCGGGTTTCAAAGACTTTTCCCACAATAGAGGCTTTGTTCTTTTTGAGCAGAAAGAATGAATCTAGTATGGACAGAATGGTATCTATCTTCTTAATATTCGTTTTCCAGGGGAATGAGCCAACCCACACAAGAGTGCCTACTAGCTTGTCAGGAACGCAGATGAAAAGAAGTAAGATACCCCCGCCCCCGAGCCGGGACCCCTTCTTCTTGTACCGCTAGTGGTCTTGGATGAAGAACCACAAGAGCAACCTGAGGTAGTCGAGGAGGAGCCCCAAGAGCAAGATGGAGGTTAAAATGAGACAGGTGGTAATACTTCTTTGGAATTGCCGCTTGCACTACACAGAGAGACTAGGACTAATGCTGGAAAGCCTCCGGTCCGATATGGCTATGAGCATGACATTGCAAATTGAGTTTCAGACTCTTATGTCTCACCCGCACACAAAGCATTCATTGCATCTCTACAATCGGTGTCTATTCCAAAGGATTGGAAGGCTACAAAGCTGGATCCCTGGTGGAAAGAAAGACACAATGAAGGAGGAGCTTGGTGCACTTCAGAAGAACAAGGCGTGGGATCTTCTTCCACTCCCAGTAGGAAAAAGAGCAGTTGGATGCAAATGGGTGTTCACCGTAAAACAAACTCCAGAGGGTAAGGTGGATAGATAGAAGGCAAGGCTAATTGCAAAAGGTTATAGGAAGACGGGAGATAGACTATGATGAGACCAAAGCAACAGTGGCGAAGATGGACACAGTGAGAACCTTAATCTCATGCGCAGTCAACTTACTTTGGGTGGCCTTTACATCATCTAGATGTGAAGAATGCTTTTCTTCATGGTGGTTATTTACAAGAAGAGATCCATATGGACATTCCTCCAGGTTTTGGAACAAACAGACTGATGGGAAGGTGTGTAGGCTCAAGAAATCTTTGTATGGCTTGAAACAGTCGCCACGGGCGTGGACAGGTTCAGGAGAGTTGTTTGTGGCATGGGCTACTCTCAGTGTAATGGAGATCATACAGTACCGGCATAGACGAATCCATATCACCATTTTGGCGGTGTATGTGGATGATATTGTGATTACTGGAGATGATGTTGAAGAAATCCAATGTTTGAAGGCAAGACTAGGAGAAGCATTTGAGGTAAAGGATCTTGGACCTCTTCGATACTTCCTTCGGATTGAGATTGTTCGGTCGAAGAAGGGGGTAACATTAAGTATAGTGAACAGGTAGCTGATTGTTTTACTAAACGAGTAGGTCCTTGTGAGGGTTTAGCAATTTGTAACAAGATAGGCATGTTAGATATCTTTAGCCGGGGGAGTGTTGAGTATTGGGCTGGGCTGTATAGTGTGTGTTAGGCCCCATGGCCCATGTACCTTGTATGTATAGCAGCACATAGGAGCAATGGAAGAGATTGATGATCACTCATCAAATAATACCCATGAAAGGAATCCAGACTCAGTGAGTGGTGAAGACCACTGACCCCAATAGGAATACGGAAGACCTAATTATTGAAGAGAATAGTATAATTAACAACTAAACCTAAAGGGATCCACTTGTCACAGAAGCAGTCTATAACTAATAGGAAGCGCCTATCTCTTACTTGATATCTGATTGATCTTGCAGAGCCGAATTGTTTGAACTTGATCGACCTTAAACGCTAGTTCAATTCCAGGACGACATCATATAATATACGCGAGGCTCAACCAATGATTTTGATTAGACACTTCTCCTTGTTGAATGAGAATGAAGGAAGAGTGCCGAACGAATAAAGCTAACAGCCAGCCCGGATACCTAAACTGAAGAGGATGTCCCACCATAGCAAGATATGATACAGACCAATTAACTGGTAAGCCAACCTTCCCCATTGCTTTTCTTTCAACTAACTAGAAAAATAAGGGGGCTCTTACGCGACTAGGCCGAGGAAACCTCCACTACTGGCTGAACTGAAACACATCATCCCATCCATTCCATCAAGTAAGTACGGGTCCCCAGTGACATATTAAAGAATGCCAACTTTCTCCCAACCGGTCTGTGAGAATAAATGCCTAGATACTCGGTATGAGGAGAGCTCGGTAAGCAGGCAAAGAGCAGGGTTTGGTAGGCTGAGCCTCTTCTGGGGCAGGAAATTGGTCTATACCCACAGTTGCTTTTGTTTTTTCGTATGGCACTCTTAGGGTGATTTGCGAAGTTGTTGTTTCTGACTGTAGCCTGTTAGAAAAGAAGTGTGTCTGCATCGACCGCATCAAGATTAATCTATGTTATTTTTCATACGCATTTCATTTCACTGGGCTGCGGTTGGCCTTAGCTTTAGTAGCAGGGTTGGCGCTTTCTTTTCAATGAGCGAATGGCTGGCACTATCACCCATGGCACCTTCATCCTCAGCAAGAAGTGAGTAGTTGGCATTTCCGGTTTCCGAACAAATGGATACAAATTGACCTTCAGGGATACCTAGAAAGGAAAAGTAGGCTCTGGGTACTTCCTGGATAAAATGAAGTTGATGGAGCTCGGTCAGATAGTTCCGGTATTGCGAAGGAGGGCAACGCATTGGGATCGTCCAATCCCTTATGATCGGTTGTCATGTTGAATTGCAAATTCTCATATAGTAAGAGTTCCTTCGGTTTCCTACCTAGCACATTCTCTGTTGTCTACGCCAATATTTGACCTGCGAGTAGAGTGTGGCTGGCTACATACGGTCTACATACTCCTTCCCTGGTCCATTGCTCGGGTGTGATACAAATACTTCTTTGAAGTTGTAGGATGCGGGTCATCGATCTTCCTATCGGTCCAAAGGTTATGCGCCAGCTTGCGAAAGCAAAAGTAAGATTTGTTTGTCATATCACGATCGGAACTCACATGTAACTCTTCTTCTTGAGTAGGGGGAAAAGGACACCTATCACGCGGTCATGCCTTGAACGCAGTAAATAAATTAATAAGCTTCGAATAATAGCTACGCGAGTCTCCAATAGCGTCTTAAGCGTTGGTTTTCTTTGCTGGCATCGTAGTACGCAGATTTGAATCCTTTTTTCTATTTTACTACTTTTTTTCGATCGACAAGGACGGCAAGAGGTTCTTTTCCCTAGTTCCTATATATCTAAAGCCTTATCGAGATGTCACGCAAGAACAAGAAGAAAGAGCCCGCCCCTGTTCTGTGGCGGATAGGCTGAGATGGAATCAGAGGGAGGAATGAACTTCAACTTTTCACCTTCCCCCGATCCCCCTTTACCCCCTTCCTGACCTTAGTAAATAGAAAGGCTAGGAATCAGTCTTCTCCTGTGCCTACACTACTACAACCAAAGACCTACTCGAACGACAACAGATGCGGATGAACTCGCTTAGCTGCTCGCTCGGTGAAAGGCTTTCCTGGAAGAAAGTGGAAGACGAGGAACGTATCTCTCATCTTCCTTCTCACCTGGTAGAGGACGGGGATGAACTCCAAGGCCACAAGTTTGGAAAAAGAGCAAACTTTCTGATTACTGCAAAAAAGAAATCAAACCAGTTGGGTGATTCTTTAAAGAGCCTAAATCGAATCTGTACTATTGGTACAGAGCCATAAAGAATGGTCGTAACCATAGATCCATCATCTTTGAGGAGGAGGAAACATAAGTCCAATACGCGTTATGGAAGACTAGGGATTGCTAATCCGTCCACGCGGGAAGCCTTCTCCCTCTCAGGCTCAAGAGTCAAGATAGCCTGCCCTAAACAAGAAGCTGCTTATTCTTTCAAGGATAAAGCTAACCAAAACAAGCTACGGATTGAGCGTACACACTTGGTAATTATTTCCTGCTACATCTGATGAATTCCACAAGTAAAGAAACAAGAGAAGCTAGCTAATAGTCCCTCTTCACTTCCAACTAGTGCTTTGCCTAAGATGAATGAGTAGTTTAAAGCTTGGATCCATGGATGGGAACATGAGGTGGGCTAGCTTCGGATCCACAACAGGTGGAGAGTACCGGGTGAATCATAGGAACGAGAGTCGCTTGTTTGACCCGATGGAAAGCTTTGAACGAATCCGGTGGAAGTGCCTCACTTGGTTGGGCTTCAATAGGTGGAAATGGGAATGGGATCGCCCGAGAAACCATTGGATCTAGGAAATTGATTCATTGTTCTGCCTCTCCCACTGGTGGTGGGTGGCAACCAAAGGACTTGAATCTACCATTTGTTCCGGTTGAGCTTTCATTCCTTCGAATAGACGGATAGCTCTTGGAGGAAGGGATGAGCTTTTATCGGAAGGACCTGGCCGATGCAATCGAGAGACTGAGAGGAACTGGACTTGGCAGAGGAATGCATAGAAATATCTGCCTTTGCTAGGAGAATCCAAACCTGCCTAATAGCCTATGAATGTGGAATCCCGTTCGTATTCTTCCTCAAAGCCATATTTGCCTTTATGTGATTTCAACCTATTGATCTTTACTGTGCATGGATATCTTTACTCATGATTCAACAGTTCACATCCCCAGCGAACTCCCTCACACCAACTGGCATTAAAGAGGAGCTGTGTAAAAAAAAGTGCCATAGCATATATTATTGCTTGCGCAAAGATCGGAATCATACCTCTAGCAGGCATTGTCTTTTGTTACCTAAACAGCTGTCATTTCTACTTTACTAAAATAGAGACTTTCATTGATACTTGAACTATTGACCTGGCTAGCCTAACGCTTTGCAAGGTAATTGGAGACTGGTCCGCTTGAAATCGCTAGAGTTGAGAAGGGTCTGCTAATCATGGTACAAATTATCTGTTTAGGTAGGTATACTACCGAAGCTGTTATGCCGACAACAGCTGAAATAGCGGAGGTGATTGCCGACACTATCTATCTATAGGATAAGCAGCTAGATCGATTTCCTAACAGGAGAGTGACTTAGCGTAACAAGCAAAACATTGAATTGGACCGCTTCGCCCCTTGGCGGATCTTCCTCCAAGAGAGTCAATGGGACTTGGTCTCGATGTCAACTAAAGAATTGACTGAGTCAGGTATTCCCTTATGAAGGGCTAATGCAGTCGATTTCTTCACATCTTCGGTCAATCGGACTTTTTTCTAGTCTTGCCTTCCTAAAAGGTATTCCCATATCGGGTGAATGACCAGATCGAGATAAGTTGGCCTTCTTTGAATCTATCCGAATCCTGAATCTATCAATAGAAGGAGGACGATACTCAAAGACTTTCCACTTTCAGCCCTAAGAGGGAACAACTCTCAAACGTGATAAAAGCCCTATTTTCGGCACCTTCATGCTCCTTCTTGAAAAAATAGGGTCCAACCCTATAATCTAATCGTTGGGGTTTTGCTTCGTCTTTCTCCTTAGGGACAGACCTCGACTAACTACATGATGGAGTAGACCAAGGCGAAGAACTGATATAGATAGTCATATTGGCCTCTCGCACTGCCAGCCTTTTCTTTTGCTTTATTGATTCAAGGAATAGATCCGTGACGAAATTCCTTTAAAGAAGGACATCTCCTTCCCTGCCTGCTTCTTGGCCACAACCACAACTACGGCTAGTAGTATTCATAGGGTCCTTTGATCGCATTCTTTCCCGCTGAAGAGTCTGATCCATCTCCTATCCTTCTTGGGAAAGCTATGGTACTAATGGCTGGCCTAGCTGGCACTTTCTTTATGCTAATCAAACTAGAAGTTCTTTGAGTTGAATAGACGATGACTGGACACAACGGAACTCTTCCTCTCTCATAGGGTCACTGACTCAATTTCATTTCTTTAAGGGAGGGTTCTAGCTGAAGGGCGGTCCTTTTCATCTCTAACTCGAATGTTCGAGCTAATGTTTCCGGTAGTTGGAGTTGCGGGGAAGCTTCCCGGATGAAAAGAGATTGAATGAGAACTGGCAGAATATATGCATGGAGATTGACTTGGTGCGAAGGAAAATAGTAGATCTTCCATATGCGCTTTTCGGACTACACGCCAGTCTTTTTCACCAAGAGCTTGTTCCGAAATGGAGAAGTACTTTGGAATGATTTTATTGGGATGCTAGTGAGTTAATGAGCACTCTTTGCATGGTTCCATCAACCCTTTTCTTGCGTGTTCTGAATCGACTTCTCATCTATAAAGAAGAGATGCCCCGTAGAAGACTCCAAGCCACCGAAGCTAACAAAAAGCTAAGGAGACCCATTTAGTTCTTTGTTCTTATGCCGACTAAAGCTAGCGGAGCCACAGCTTGAATCTCCCTAGAAATCCCCACTCGTAGCCCGACGGCTGGGTTTGTTAAGCATATTCGATTGGAAGCACGGGAGAACGCTCTTCTGCTTATATTATTACCAGTATTTGATATTGGGTTATTCATAGCATTACTATACCTTCCTTATTCATTGCGAGTTGGTTATTCGTCAGCCTGGCTTTCACTTGGAAAAATAGGAGATTTAGTTCCACGCTTTGATTGGTAGCAGAAGGGAGGGCGCGTTGCCAGCCTTCATTTTTCTTGGATATTAAACACTAAATGAAATGCAAATGCATATGAGAGAACTTCAAACTACTTTACTTATTTGCAACAGCAAGCTGAATAATAGAATAAATAAGCAAGGAAGGAAAGAAAGAATAGGGTTGTCGTTGATATGCTGTTTGGATTAGATGTCGCAATATCGGTTGTAGTATTTCCGCTCTTTCTATAAGCTATGAGAGATGTCGCATAATCAGTTGTTCATGATCTTCTAATTCATGGACCAAAGTCGCAAATCACTTGTTCTCATTCAAGCATGAGTTCGTTCAAAGTCGGCAAGGGGAATCAGAGAAAGGGCTGTTTTGTCAACAATCATGACCATGGGAACATTTGTTCGCTTTCTAGGTACCCCCGGATCTACTAGTCATCGCCTTTGAGCTGGGAAAAGCATTTACCCTGAGTCGGCTATTCCTGATTCAGAAAGGGAAGGTATGTGGGTAGACATTGAGTTAGAGATTGAATGAAGGGGCATGCTAGAGAAAAGCAAGGAGAAGTAGCTAGTTGACTAACGCTTTTGAGCACGTACACTGGCGCTCTTTGATAGAGCATTATCTACAACCCTGAAGCGAACTATGAAAAATAAATCTAGCAGTCTCTTCCAGCAATGAATTGTAGCAGGGCTTGGTCTCGAAAGGTATAGATACCACCAGAAGCTTGGAAAGAAGAAGGAATGTCGACCTACCGCTCCGTGGGCTTTGAACCTTGCTTTTCTGTAAAATTCTCAGACGCTATAGCTGTGTAAAAACAGTACTCGATTTCTCACTAGAAAAAACAATAGTCTTTATTGTTGTGTGCATATTAGTCACTGATTATAGCTTTGAATAGGACAAACTACTTTAGTAACTCTGGACTATTGCTTGAAACAAGCGTTGAAGCAATGGAAAGAAGCGAACGGTTAAGCTAATGCAGCAAGAAAAGGGATGCAGCAAGTGTCCAAAAATCGGATATGCCCGGTGAAAATTATAAACAAGGCTGAGGAAGGATTTCGTATTGCCACAATGCTCTTGATAGAAGGAAGCATGAATACCGAAGGCCTACCTAGTTGAAATAGGAACAGCTATGGAAGTCCTCGGCCAAACGAATATTTCACGGAAAGCCGACAAGGGATTTTCTTAATAACTGGGCGCTTTGATTCTTTGGAACAACTCGATGAATTTAGTAGATCTTTTTAGGAGGCCTTCCATGACCATAGATCGAACCTATCCCATTTTGACAGTACGATGGTTAGCTGTTCACGGATTAGCTGTACTGGAATGACAACACATATGAGAATCTGTACACGATACAGAATAATGACACGACACGCAATCTTATGACTATAGTATGGCCTTCATCTTTGACAGCAATCATGACAGGCCGCGGTATTAGCGTTAGAGAAAGGAAAGGACTTGAGGTCCGTCCACCTACAACTAATAAAGCTCCGCCTTTGGGGACTACTACAACAGATAGGCATTTGAAGGACCAAACCACCTACTGAGGACTTTGACACCCAGCCCTTAAGAAGCAGAATCTACAACTTTGGGATACGTATTTACAGACTGCAAAAGATAGATACAATGCTGTTACCCACCATGCATGCAAATCTTAGTTCTATGGACTACTAGTACCAGGAACGTCATCTACTACGGCGAAACTCCCGGGGGACGCTTTTCTAACTGGTTTAGCCTCTAGAGTGGGGAGGAAGAATACCCTCTAGACCAGGATAACTTACTAATTCAATTGACAAAGCGTCCTATTTGCTAGAGTCGTTAGCTCTTAGTGAAGACGGATTGTTATCATCTGCGGGCGGCCCTCATTATTGAATTTATCCGCCTTCGATGCAACCAAATTCACTATTGACTTACGAGTTTATGCATGCTTCATTCCTATATCGGCATGTATTATCTGTAGGCTGGTTGTGAGACATCTTCCTCTTAGTGCTACAAATGGCTTCTTCCTTATTTCTTTATAGCTCTTTCACCTCTTTTAGACTCTTTGCAATGTTTAGTGCGGGGAACTCTACACTATTGTACTCAGATGCTATTCCTTCAAGAAAGTATCGGAAAGCAAAAAGGGACTCGTTCACCGTATCGCGTCCAATACAGCTATGCCACAAGTTGACCTAACCAACTGGTAAACAAAACCCAAGTTAACGGATCGACCTAGGAATAGGATGAATAGAACCATTGAATCGTCACCCAATGGAGCAGAGAGCCTTCCTTTAAGAAAGAAATAACTCCCTACAACAACCGTGTTTTGAAACTCGATTCATTATCATACGATAAATTGCATGACAAGAACCTTCATTCCTACAGAGAGGTTGAAGCTAAGTTTCAAGACCTAGTACGGGCAAAGCGCAGTTCAAAACCGAAAGGATCAAAGAAAAGGGAATATCACGAAGGTAAGCACATTCTATTTTTCTTAATTGACAAAGCAAAGGGAGTTATCAACCCTTTTTCCGAAACCCTATAAAGGCTAGTTCCCAATGCTTGGCTTCCTACCTCCTCTAACAAAATCAAAGGTAATATCCTCCGTTTTCCAAGAAGATAAGTTCTACGGCAAAGGATGTCAATGGAACAGTTTCGGCAAAGGCAAATCCCGGGAGAAATCCAATAGCGTATGGCGATAATGTCATCCCCACCAAATCCTCATCTTCAAAGCATTTTCTTGCAAGGGCCTATCGCGAAAGAACTCAAGCCAATACTTTTTCATTTTCATGTAGTAGATCATAGGAAACATACGCACGAGATATTTACAGCCCTTCTTCGGCAAGGGTATCCGGTAATAGGAGGATGGTTCCTAATCTTTTGATCGACAAAGGGTTCGATGCATTAGTTTTCGACTATGAACGAGTCAATCAGCTAGATCTACTTGCGGCAAACGGCACCTTCCTTTCCCAGCCAATGGTATGTAAGGCAATGGTTGTTATTGAAGTTCAGATCAGGGAATACCCTAGGTTTCGGCTTTTTCCACGGTTCCATAACGGTAGGTTTCGGCTCCTCGCTACATCCCTTCTGCTCCTACTAAGGACGCCGCTGAACCGATAGAATTTGCCGAGCGAGCACTACCATAACTTATGGTATCTGACCAGTCTGAAGCATTAGCCATCTAGGGAATGAAACTATGCGACTACCTGCGCTGTCACACAGCTCCATTTATCGAAGAAAGGGATAAGACTGCTGCCATTAAGGCAATGAAATTGACGAGGAAGAGTCAGGAGTTTGGCTGCGCCAAAGCAGAGGAACGGAGGGAAGCAGCCGCCGCTGCACGGGTCCTGCACATTACCAAAACCAGGCAATGTAGTCAATGAACAAAAGTTTCGTTTACCACTGGGGTTCTTCATATGCACAGTCAGCTCAGGTAACGTCAAGAGGTGTTAATACAAAGCAAGAATTGGATTCTAAGTATTGCCATTTCGTGTTCAGAAGTCTGAAGCACATTATTTGCGGGAAGCAGCGAGGAAGAAAAGCGTACCGTATTGACGGTAGTGCAGAATGATCTCCGTCACGATATCGTACGTATATCCAAGGCCATTTAGAATGTGCTTTGACTTCCCCAGGTTGTACAATAGCACTATTTTCTGGACCCAAGTTCGAAAGGATTAGGGCACTGGATTGAAGAATAGCTCAGTCCGATAGAAACTTAGGTTGGGCTAGCGGAGGGATGAGTGGAGCTTCTGTATGACATGTACTGGTGTTTCATTAGTCCCTTGATCGGGTACCCGAAGCTCGCTTTGAGGAAGCAGTGCCATTTGGTTCTTCCTTCTTTCACGTCCATCCGCGAATGATTTGAGAATTCTTTTCATCACTGTCTAGGTAGAGGAAGTCATAAATCAAGTATCTAGTATTGTTATAAATATCGTATATAGTAGTTGCCAAACTCACAAGCATCACACACTTCGATCTACTTTATTGAATAACTTAGCTAGATAGAACCGACTCAAGCTTTTAAATGAAAGAAGCAATAATGGCATAATTTCTGTCTCAAGACCTCTTGCAGCTACAGCCAATGCAGCACCTCCCTGATCAACATACCACACAGCCCATTACGCCTTGCTCCAGTCGCAGTATAAAGAGAGACTAGAACCTACCGGGGAGCCCTCGGCAGAGTCCCTATCGTTGTTGCAACAATTACACACAGAGTTCCGGAATTTCACATTTGTGAGAAGAAAGGGTATGTGTGTTTGAAAGGAGTGGTGCAAGAACGTATTCTGAGCCTCAGTCAACACAACTTGTTTCGCCTTTTCCGAACAGCATTCTTATCAGGACCCTCCTTTATATAAACCACCCGTAGATATATACCTGCCTGTGGCCTCAGATGAATACATCGATAGATAAGAAGGGAAATGCATCATCTAGAAAGGCTTACTGAGGTTTAGGGACGTTTGTGTGATGGTGAGTAAGCGTACGATCCATCACACAAACGTCACCCTTGAAACGATTGTCGAAAATGCAGTGGATTATCTCAAGTATTTGAAACATGACGTCAAGCTTTTAGGTCATATCATGGTCAGGGCGCAACAGATCTTTTTTGAGTACTACAAAGTTGACATAGTTGATAAAACTACCATTGCGGCTATGGCCTTTACCATATGGCGAATGAGGTATCATGATGATAAGATATGGAAGTTATACATTCCAACTAAGGAAGAAGACGCATTCATTAGGCGGGCATACTATGGTGGGCATGTAGATGTGTACAAGCCTTACGGGGAGAATTTGTATTATTACGATGCCAATTCGTTATATCCGTATATAATGAAAACATGTAAAATGCCCGGCGGGAAGGGGGTGTGGCATGACAATTTCTGTAACAAGAAATTGGACGATTTGTTTGGCTTTATACAAGCGTTGGTGTATATACCTAAGCATGTAAAGCGTCCTTTTCTCCCATTTAGAGACCTTGATGGGAAGGCTCTGAAATTCAGAGTTGGGTACGTGTATGGGTGTTACTTTAGTGAAGAATTAAAGCATGCTATCAAATTAGGGTATGATGTTACGCCGTGCTGTGGGTACTTGTTTGAGCCTATTGATAGTCCATTTGCGGAATTCATAGATGATATGTATTCAAGGAGATTAGATGCTAGAGATAAACAATTAGGAGCCAAAAGCTATATACACAAGTTGAGCACGAACAGTGTGTACGGTCGTTTGGGTATAAAGACCGAAAGCACTAAGGCTGTCCTTTGCTCTAAGGTTACAAGTCAAGTGTTTATGCATAAGAAAAATGGTAAAGTGATCGATGTACTCGAACTGGGAGAGTATAATTTAATCACTTATAAAGAGGACGTATACGATGAGAGCGATGGATGGAAACCGTCGGTGAACACGTGTCCTCAGATATTAGCATGCATTACGAGTTACGCCCGTATATATATATGGACCAATTTGTGTCACGGGATGACTGCCTCTATACGGACACAGACTCTGTAGTTTTAGAGAATCCTCTTCCTGAATCTATGATATCAGATAGAGAGCTTGGTAAGTTTAAGCTAGAACACGGCCTTATTAGGCGTGTGATTTTTACTGCTCCTAAAAGCTACTTCTTGGAGGTCGAAGGGGGTAAAGATGTCAAAAAGTATAAGGGTGCACCGTCTGGTGTGGTTGAAAAAAGTCACTTCGTGAACTTGTTAAATAATGTTCACTCTGAATGGGTGATCAATCATGAAAAGAACTTTTCAGTGGATTGGAAAAATCTAGTCATACGGAAACGTATGAGCCAAATAACAATGAGATTGGGAGGGGCTAAAAGGGTACTCGTCTTTAAAAAGGGTGTGTGGGTCGACACAAAGCCATACGTATTTACGAGTGAAGACTTGTTCAAAATGTTGAAAGATCAGCCTACTGGCAGTCTAATATTATAGTTGTGGGAAGATAATAAAAGGCTGAAGGATGCGGCTGAACTAAGCAGGGTAATCCGAGAAGGATTGAATAAGGGTAAGACTTGCGAGGATGATCGTGTTGATGAGAGTGATTCTATAGAAGTGAAAGATCTGGGGGAAAAGAAGGGAACTAATAAGAAAGGAACTAATAAGAAAGGAACTAATAAGAAAGGAAGTGATAAGAAGAATGGAAGTGATAAGAAGAAAGGAGGTAATAATGATTTGGAAGTGACAGATCCGGGGGAAAAGAAAGGAGCTAATAAGAAAGGGAGTGATAAGAAGAAAGGAGGTGGGTAGGTGTCTAAAACAACCCTCTGCAAGGAAGCACGCCCGTATCAATCCTTTAATCGGAGACTAGACTAGCGTTAGGAAGGACAAAGGAGACAGACAGAATTTACATCAGAAAAAGGACTTTTTGAAGTTTGAGTGAGGATAATTGTCTTAAATTTCGGAGAATCGGCTGAAAAAATGCGGAATTGTCTTCGCCTTTGTAAGCGAAAATGTCCAGTAAAGCCTATCTCGCTTTTAGCCTTCATGGTGAATGGCCCACCCTTTCTTTGAACCTTGTCAATGATCGAACGAACTTATAGATATGAACTGAGTGCCATTTGATGAGTAAGATCGAACAAGGGAGAGGGATATGGAAAGGATGAAGTAATGAAAGAGGAAGTCATTTCTAGTAGTAACGACTTGTCATGATCCATTGGTTCATATAGAATCCATGTCCTAGGTCTATCAAAAAACATTCTTTTCGCTAAGCGTATATAATAAAATAGAGTGAAAGGGTCCACCCCGAAACCAAGGGGGTACTAACTAACAGCTGAGTCCTCTCCGAACCGTAGGAGATAGTTGCCCATCATACGGCTCACCAACTTCACTTGCCTCTAAGGGGGGCTCGCTCCGGGCAGCTTCGGATCACTTACTATACACGGCCCTACAAAGGGGTTAGGAGCGTTTTCAAGATGATTCTTTCTTTGTCGAGACGAAAAAGGAACCCATCTTTTCGATTGAAAAATGTGAGTCTGTTTCGCCCACTTTATCCATCCCCCTCTATCAAAATGCCGCCTAGATCGTCTTCCCATGGTCATGATTGTTGACTAAACATCCCTTTCTCTGATTCCCCTTGCCGACTTTGAACGAACTCATGCTTGAATGAGAACAAGCGATTTGCGACTTTGGTCCATGAATTATAAGATCATGAACAACCGATTATGCGACATCTCTCTTAGCTTATAGAAAGAGCAGAAATACTCCAACCGATATTGCGACATCTAATCCAAACAGCGTATCAGCGACAACCCTATTCTTTCTTTCCTTCCTTGCTTATTTATTCTATTATTCAGCTTGCTGTTGCAAATAAGTAAAGTAGTTTGAAGTTCTCTCATATGCATTTGCATTTCATTTAGTGTTTAATATCCAAGAAAAATGAAGGCTGGCAACGCGCCCTCCCTTCTGCTACCAATCAAAGCGTGGAACTAAATCTCCTATTTTTCCAAGTGAAAGCCGGGCTGACGAATAACCAACCCGCAATGAATAAGGAAGGTATAGTAATGCTATGAATAACCCAATATCGAATACTAGTAACAATATAAGCAGGAGAGCATTCTCCCGTGCTTCCAGACATGCTGAGCTCTACCAATTTTTGTACATTCAAAAAGGGGAATTGATTCCTTCTCTAGATAGGGCGGGAAAACTAGACTATATAAGAGTTGATACATAAACGCACATATAGTAAGTACTTTGATCTTCCTGCGAGACTGTTCTTTTCGCTGGAGAAAGAGAACACTTCTTTTCACAGGATTTCTGTAAGAATCAATAGGGGCCGCGTATTGGTTACCATCTATCGGAACACAGTATACGCCTTTGTCTCGCTTTCCTTCGAAAGTTCTTTATTATCCCTTAGCTACTAACCCCTTTCACTCTGCTTTTGGTAACGAACTTACGAACAGTCTTTGCTTGAGCAACTTCTTTTGTGCACAGCCTTTCTTAAAGTGGTCTCTCTCTTCTTTTCACAGGCAGAGGTACCAACCTATCTTTCTAAGGAAGACGGAGGGTAGGGCTAGTCACCCGCCGCTCTCTTACTCGTTACTCGCTTTTTGGTTGTCCATCTTTTGTACTCTTAGGTAGGTCGTCTTGAACTTGGGTTGGGGAGAACAATCTTTAGGAGGACTTACTTTCCGAATGAACAGTGTGAGTGCAGTGGCTAACAAAAACACTATTTACTATCTTCTGCTGGTACCGGCCTACTCTTCATTGATATAGGCTTCTGCACTTTTTCATGAAGACAAGCAAGAGCTATCATCTGTCTTGGAGTTCTACCATGAAGAAAGAGGATCTAATAGCTAAGAAATATTTGCAGCAGCTAATGATCTGACAGAGCAAATAGGAAGGTACACAAAGATTAAAGACATTCATGTTATTACAAAAGTATGTTTCCAATACTGGGAGAAAGATTATGCTGGTATGAAGAACCTCATGTCTTTGGTTGCCAGTATTAGCAGGATAGCCGCGCGTATTCAGCAGCCAGTTATATTGTCCAATAAATACTGGGTTACAAGCCAAGACTATTTTGTCAAGGATCCTGTCAGAGTAACATTGTGGTATAAGCAATTACCCCGGAGTATTTGCCTTTCTTTACCTATTTTATTATAGATTTATTGCTTTCACATGCCATGAGATTTCTTCCTTTCTTATTGATTACGGCTAGAAAGAGAGGTTGGTGTGGTCCATACATCACTATCATAGATCCACTATGTACTGGTAATATTAGCCTATTCGTAAATCCTCAGTACTGTACGTACTCGAGAGAAGTTGCTCCCTTCCATGACAAAGACTAGTTAAGTTTCACTATCTCCTTTCTCAACTCACTATATCCCAGCTGCACAAGAGTAGTCAATAAAATCATAAAAGTAAGAAGGAAGCAAAGCAAAGGATCGGATGTGGCGGGATACGAAGTGCACCGCTAAGCCAATACGAATGTATACATACGAACCCACGCCAATACTAGTAGTAGGGGTATTGAACTCAATTAAAGGTTAGGGCTCGGTTTCCGGTTGACTTTTCGAATACTATCCTCTGTTTCTGGTTAAACCAATTAAATAGGAGTATCCACCCAACTTTCATATGCTGTAGTTCCTATACGCTAACGGGTTCATCTTTATAGGCAATGATTTCATTTGTATTCCAATTCGTACGTATACCCCATCGCTTTGTTTACCATCCCTATCGTCTCGAATAAGGTTTCCTAGCCTAGCCCATCTCGGTGTCAGCTAACTAAAGAGAAAATTGGTCTAAGGGCAGCATCTACTCGTTCATCGCTTGCCTCACATCGAAAGAGGCATGGCTTCTCTCTTCACTCACTCCCCTGTTTGCCAGCTTCAATAGCATGGAAGAAGGTGTTCAAAGAACATAGTTTCACATCTACATTTTCTCCATTTGATCTTGATCAATAATTCACTTACAGAAATAGAATAGAATAGAAATATCAAGAGAAACACTCTTCTTTCCGAAGATCCATTTCTAGTGGGACATCGTTCATAGGGAGCGCACATCCAATGCGCCCTCTACTCTTCACTCTTCACTCTTCACTCTTGTGCTCGATATCCTCTTCAACAAGGATTTGCGGCTCCAATCCCTTTATTTTTCCAAAGGTAAAAGATGGAACAGACCGAATGCAAGCCATATAATTGCTTGATGCTCAAGAGTGCTTAGTTGGAAAAGAGTTTTCTATGTCGTTCAAAATAATGCTCGATTTAGAATTCTATAACAAAAAAAGAAACAATTAATTAATCCATCTCACCTATATTATGAAGCAACTGCTAGGCCTGATAGCGAAGTGAGCTTTGTGACTTTTAGTAGGGTTGTATCGTCCGTCTTCAACATTCATCCATAAGACTTATTTATTCGATTCATTGTATCTCGAACAGAGGTAAGTCCAGCTTCCTCCTCTTTTCTTTCTTTTTGTTAGTGGCTTTCTCTTTTTAGAAGTCGAACTCTAGACTTGGCAAAGTCCTATCCTTTCTTGTAGCAGAGCTACGTCCTAATTGATTGTATCATGCTCTTTCGGGTCGAGGCACCTCTAATGTAATCTTTGTCTAGAGGAAGGAGGACTTTCACAGAAAAACAAAAGCTGTATGCCAAAAAGAGCCAATGTGAATTTAGGTTCAAAAGGATCAATAGCACATGACGAAGTTCAAGTGTCTTCTCTTCAAGAGAATAGAGCATAATTGTAGGATTATATGGATATCAGTGCTTTTATTCAATTCCCGAGGCACTCTTCAACGATTGAGGAGATTCTCGAGGCAGTCTTAGTGCTATCGTCAGGGTCACCAGCCTACTGTACCCCTTATTCTGGCTTAGCCTTGCTTAAACAGAAGAGGCTTGGTTAGCATCCTTTCTATCAGGTGCTGTTCTTTGCTACCAACAATTCTTTAAGTACGCGGTGAAGTAAATAATAGTGCACTTGCTGACAGTAGAACCCCCAAGAAATATCACAGTATAGGCCGATATCTTTGTGCAATGTCATTTACATGCTATGCTCCAAAGTCTTGGCAAATAGGCTGAGAGAAGTACTGGATGAGATCATTTCCGAGGACTTATTAAATAGGGGTGCTTTTTCTACGAATATAATCAATTCCATAATGCTATCCGCTTTGACGAAGAAAATCAGATGACGGGCGATCTACGCCTCAAAAAGGAGAAGAAGTGGTTCTCGATACTGAGCAAAAAGTCACTTTCGATGCAGAAAGTAGGAAACCAAGGAAGCAGGCATTGGCAAAGAGTGAATCTTTATCCGATCCTATAATGGCTCAATCCGATCCAATAACGGTACTTCCAAAGGCTCCTCGGCTAAGAAAAATCATAGTTGTATTGGCAAGGCATGAAAGGGATTTTCTAATGCTATCCGAAGACGAATCGGAATACGGAACCGGAAGCCGTAGCCCAGAACCTTTAGCTTGAGCGGAAGGTGTGTAGGCTCAAGAAATCTTTGTATGGCTTGAAACAGTCGCCACGAGTGTGGACAGGTCCAGGAGAGTTGTTTGTGGTATGGGCTACTCTCAGTGTAATGGAGATCATACAGTACCGGCATAGACGAATCCATATCACCATTTTGGCGGTGTATGTGGATGATATTGTGATTACTGGAGACGATGTTGAAGAAATCCAATGTTTGAAGGCAAGACTGGGAGAAGCATTTGAGGTAAAGGATCTTGGACCTCTTCGATACTTCCTTCGGATTGAGATTGTTCGGTCGAAGAAGGGGGTAACATTAAGTATAGTGAACAGGTGCTGATTGTTTTACTAAACGAGTAGGTCCTTGTGAGGGTTTAGCAATTTGTAACAAGATAGGCATGTTAGATATCTTTAGCCGGGGGAGTGTTGAGTATTGGGCTGGGCTGTATAGTGTGTGTTAGGCCCCATGGCCCATGTACCTTGTATGTATAGCAGCACATAGGAGCAATGGAAGAGATTGATGATCACTCATCAAATAATACCCATGAAACGAATCCAGACTCAGTGAGTGGTGAAGACCACCGACCCCAATAGGAATACGGAAGACCTAATTATTGAAGAGAATAGTACAATTAACAACTAAACCTAAAGGGATCCACTTGTCACAGAAGCAGTCTATAACTAATAGGAAGCGCCTATCTCTTACTTGATATCTGATTGATCTTGCAGAGCCGAATTGTTTGAACTTGATCGACCTTAAACGCTAGTTCAATTCCAGGACGACATCATATAATATACGCGAGGCTCAACCAATGATTTTGATTAGACACTTCTCCTTGTTGAATGAGAATGAAGGAAGAGTGCCGAACGACTAAAGCTAACAGCCAGCCCGGATACCTAAACTGAAGAGGATGTCCCACCATAGCAAGATACGATACAAACCAATTAACTGGTAAGCCAACCTTCCCCATTGCTTTTCTTTCAACTAACTAGAAAAAGAAGGGGGCTCTTACGCGACTAGGCCGAGGAAACCTCCACTACTGGCTGAACTGAAACACATCATCCCATCCATTCCATCAAGTAAGTACGGGTCCCCAGTGACATATTAAAGAATGCCAACTTTCTCCCAACCGGTCTGTGAGAAGAAATGCCTAGATAGTCGGTATGAGGAGAGCTCGGTAAGCAGGCAAAGAGCAGGGTTTGGTAGGCTGAGCCTCTTCTGGGGCAGGAAATTGGTCTATACCCACAGTTGCTTTTGTTTTTTCGTATGGCACTCTTAGGGTGATTTGCGAAGTTGTTGTTTCTGACTGTAGCCTGTCAAAAAAGAAGTGTGTCTGCATCGATCGCATCAAGATTAATCTATGTTATTTTTCATACGCATTTCATTTCACTGGGCTGCGGTTGGCCTTAGCTTTAGTAGCAGGGTTGGCGCTTTCTTTTCAGTGAGGGAATGGTTGGCGCTATCACCCATGGCACCTTCATCCTCAGCAAGAAGTGAGTAGTTGGCATTTCTGGTTTCCGAACAAATGGATACAAATTGACCTTGTGGATCCGATGATACCATGCCTGGGAGACTTTCAAAAGAATAAGAAGAAGAAGGCGGATTCAATTCTTCAAGTCATAGTCAAGGGCTACTGGCAGTTTCCTATCAATAACGATCCTTTGGATCTATAATCATTGAAAGAGGTCTCTATATTACAACAATTGAGAGTTGCCTCTTGCTATCACTACCTCGTACCAATCAAGGAGCTCTAAAGCATGCTGAGTTGGCCGGGCGGGATCACTAGCTTCCGGTAATATGTGCTTGTCACTTCACTCGAGCCTTGAGAGAATCCGCCAAAGCCTATATCTACAAAAACGAAAGAGTAAGAAATAAGCAAATCTGAATAAGTTGATAGGAGGGAGTGCGGTGTTCTGTTCAAGATTTCTCTCAAGCCTAAACCTTCAAAGCTAACTAGTAGGCTTTGGATCCATGGCTCTGACCTGGTGGAAGGTACTCTCCAGTAGCAAAAGTGAGTTCTATGAAAAATAGTGATTCTGCTTTCCTCCGCAATTTGGCCCATAGTAAGAAAAGGTAAGGCTGCGTAAGATATGGGAACTCGTAACCGACTATCGCACACAACTGAGAGTTCACTACTGGTCAAGTACACCAATTCCGCTCATGTTAAACTTACTGGAAAAACTCTAGCAAAATGGTAAGATGAATCAGTCAAAGGCAATTCAATATCCAAATCATCATAATAAGAATAGGGCCTCGATCAGAGCATATACTACCAGATAGAGAGTGAGGCAGATGGAGGGGATTATGGTTCCAATTTGTTGGCAGGTGCTTTCGCTGTAAAAGCAAAGGAACTTTTCAAGAGTTTCGATGAATTGAAAACCGGTTCTGCTTCGCTCTTGCTTCGTGGTCTTGAGTAAGGAACAACTCAGATTCGCACCCTGATGTTTATTGGAAGGAAAAGCCAGAAAGCAAAGAGGTTTGGTTTACGTATGGTGGAAGGTTACATTTTCCAGTCGGAACGACGGAGCTCTAAATAAAAGGTATGAAATCCAATCCCTTATCTTTCTTAAGCGTAGGGATGAAAGCCAAGAATGAAGTCGTCTCATCTCGTATGGTAGCCTATTCTTTACCTCTCGTTCCAGGGTTGGATGCAACATTTCTATGTTATAGATAGGTGGGTTGAGCAATACTTGTTTTCGAGGATTTCCACAAGTCCGTCCGAGTTGAGGGGCTAGGGCTTGAATCCAGTCGGTTGTCCGACAGTGCCGTAGTTGAATAAGCATTTCCTTTATTTACTTCTAGAAGGACTCGAAGTGAGACTAGAGAGAGAAGAGTTTTCCCGCAAACCATAGCGACTAGCTAGTCTCAAAACAAAAGAGTTCTTTTTACAGTAGCGGGGTTGGGAAAGTAAGGAAAGTCAAGCCCGATGATTCTGTGGGAAGGGACGGATTTCGAATTCCTTTTTCCTTTCTTTTTACGCCACCTCCTCCCAATCCTTGAAGATATGAAGCAATATTTTATTAAGACTAAGTGAAGGTTGGTATGGCCCAATCCCATCATTTAAGTGAGAGTGGATCGAGGGAATGGAATCTAGACTATAGATTGAACTAGAAAAAAAATGCAATCTATTCATTCATTCATCTTATCTTCCATTTTAGAAAGTAGCAAGCAGTGAATAAAACGGCTGCAGCAAGAAGTTTCGCACTCTAACTCGAAACGGATTTCGCGCATTGAAAGTGTCATCCCTTGCTTTATTCTAACCGCCCTTCCTTTAAGTTTCAGTATTTGAAACTCTTCCTAGAATTAGATTGTTTATTTAGTATAGAATAGGAGAAGAAGGGCTTCATTGCCCCCAGTATTCCTGCATGTAGCTTTGAAAAGGGTGAGGTGTTGTTCAAGGTTCCCTACCCCATTCAACATTTTGCATTTTGGCGCAGTATAGTATACCCCTTCCTTGGGGTACGGTACCATATCAAATTCACTAGGGCCTCTTTCCTCTCTTTTTGTTGGCAACCCCTGTCAATGTATGTTTGATTTGGGAGGCTACCAATTCTGGAATTTCTTCTCGAGACATCCCCGTCAGTCAACTTCTCTTCAGGATGGGTCGCTGGTCTTTGTGGGAGATAATGTGTCAGCCGTGGTAGAAGTTGCTCCCTGAGTAGGCATGGGCGCCCGCCTAGATGAAGGGATTTTCTCATCTTGAGGTGTCGGGAGGAGTAAAGGAGATTGACTCTTCTCTGTCATTAGCCTTTTTATTGACACTAGCTCTTTATATAGTCAATTTTTTGGAGGAGTATCGTATCGGTAGGCACAAATCATTGGGATTGGATGTATCGTTAGGCTGTGCCGAGTCAAATCAGCGGAGCTTATTTTTTTTCTGTTGCAGAAAAGAGATCCCTTACCCTTTCTTTAGAAAATGATGAATATGAAGTCCGGGAGGCTGCGGGTACTATGGATCCTCTGACTCCCAATCGGGTTACCTTCCTGGGTCTCGCCGGTGTTGCCTGTAGGTCGTGATGTGCCTCGAGATGGCCGTCTCCTTACCCCCTGCTCGTGGGGAATCCGCTCCTGGGGCGTCGCTCTGCTGCGTCTGGCCCGTCCTCTAGGCACCTTTGGAGGGCGGGGAGTGTGACAACATACATGCTTCCCTTTACTCCATAGGGCCTTTTCCTCGGTTGCAGGGTTTGGTGGCCCGAAATTGACTTGGCTTCGCCAAAAGACCTCATCTCCAAAGCCCGGCTCGCGAGGCGTCCCTCTCACTGTAGGGCGGAGCCCCCTCGCCTCGCTCTTGTGACATGCTATGTTTCCCTTCTTCCATTCTCAAGTCAAGGGTGAGTCCCATGCGTCAGTTTGTGGATCGCGGTCTCACGCACTAATCCCTATAGGTGCCCATAGCAGGCCGGCCTCCCTACCTAAACCAATCATCATATCGGTCCCTAGGCCCCATTGCTGGAAAGGCTCGGCTTCAAAACCGTACGTGGAGCTTCCGCCTCATACGGCTCCTCTAGGGATGGGGGTAGGCCCAGCCCAGGCTTGTGCGGTTAAGGTTGTTGTACACGACCTCAGTTGAGCATTCAGTTAGAGGCGGCGATCGCAGGTTCGCCGGAGGAGAGGGTGTTGCGAGCAAGATTGCACAAACAAAGCCCTCCTGCCCGTAGCCCTATTCTAGAAATTAGGCTGGCTACGTTACTTATAACCACAGAACGAGCAATCAATCCCCAACGACAAACGAACAAGGGGCAGGGCATTTTCGGGGAGTAGCCCCCTTCAGAAGAAACTTCCTGGCACATACATTAAGGGAGCCATCGAAAGGTGACTGAAACACCTGAAACGGGGACTACCCGAGCTAATGATAGAGGCAAGAATACTTTCCGGCCAAGTCCCATTAATTGATCATAACGATATCGTGGAAATGCTGCACGGACCCATATATATAGAAACAGAAAAAGAAGAACCTTGATACTAAACCAGATCGAACAAGGGATCTTCTTGGAAATGGGAAGATCTAGGATAGGCAGCCAACCTCCTGGAAAGAGCGATGTGCATAGACCTGGTGAGTAGGGATGCAGCTCCGTGGACCGCTCGTCGGGCCTGATAGGTGGTGGTATCACACCCTTCTCAAAGGAACTGTACGTGAGACTCTCGCCTCATATGGCTCCGTCCTGGAATCTAGACCCCCCCTTTTCCTTTGACCAACCGGTCCTCGAACCCATGGGGGTTACGAATCATTCATTCATTGATTGATTCAAGGTAGCTTTAGCCATTGTGGGTAGAAGCTAGTCGCCAGAAGCGAAGCAGCGATCTTCCGGGCTGGAAAGGTTCTATTTTTCTGACGCGTAAGCTACCGCAAAATGAATGAAGGAAAAAGGCCTCAGGATTAGAAAGACTAAAGAGGCATGGAGGTCCGACTACAAGACTATGACTACAATACAAGCCATGAGCGATAGCGAAGCCTTCAGCCTTTTTTTTGAAAGCCCCACAACTAGCTATCTTATAGCAGATAAGGCAAGCCTACTCAACTAATCTCATGTAAACGCCTGTTCGCTAAAATCCAAATAGAAAAAGATAACTACTTATTAAACATGTAGTTGAGTGCTCCATCGTTGTTCGGATCTTGACCGAGTCCGAGCTTCCCAAGCTCTATGCTGTTTGGGAACTCAGCAAGGGTCTTACCACCTTCTTGATTGACTATATTTGAGTCTTTGGGGTACTTTAGGATTATATTCCGTGCCGAAGATTTGTGCTTGTGGGCTAGGGTGAATATAGAGGACTAGCGGATCTGGTAGTTGACAATCGTTCGGACTTGGTAAAGGTTGTCGCAGCACCTATAGTAGGACAGAGGACTTATCGCGATGCCCGCGGACCAATTGACTATGTCTCTGTCACTGACGTTGGTCAAAGAGGCCACGTGGATTGGCCTGGGTCTTCTTCGGCTAATGAGACCTCGATCCCGAAGCCTTCGGAGTATCTTTTTCATAGGCGCCTCTATCTGTATGGGGAATTCGCTGCTGAAAGATCCCGCCCAGTGTCCCCTTCCTTCCCCCGCCGCCTTCCGACCAAAGGGAGTATACAATTTCTTCCTCAGGACACTCATGCCCGATCGTGGGACTGCCTGTTGAACGCCTGATGGCACCTTGCTCTGACCTGAGCTATGCAACAACGAGATCCCCCTCGATCTTTGCCGGATGTGCTTGACGGTCCCCCATAATACGCTAACTTGGGGACTTTTTAGTCCATCTTTTCCAAGAGTCTCCGCTAGTTGAACCGCGTCCAGTAGACGACCTCTTCCGCTCCTCCCCTTCGTCAGCTCTTTGATAGGGATACTATAACCTAGGTCCCTAAACTTGGAATGGATGGCGGAGCGTAGGTGGCAGGCAGTTATATGGATACGGTGCTTTACCCGTAGATGCTTCTCCAGCTCTCGCAAGAATTGTATGGGAGTCGTCCTCGGGGGGACTTCCCGAATGACCGTACCGGGGAATTCTACCGTACTCCGTGCAGCTATGGTTGTTGATCCTGCAGAGCCTACCCAAAGGTTCAGACCGGATTGTAGGAAGTGGGTGATACGTTTTTGTATTTCTCACGATTCCCAGTAGTAAGTCATCGGCATATCGCGCGTAACAAATCCTTATTAATAAGGAATGGCTTTTAAAGGGGGCCAGCTTACGGGCCAGGCCTCTCTCTGACCTGATAACTAGTATCGCCTCCCCGCCCAGCTCTATCAGCAGGCCCCTTCTTTTGCAATACTTAAGAAGGTCTCTCATGGCCAAATTCTTATTAAAGCCTTCTCTACCATTGAATTCGGCCTTCGAGGTCAACCCAACGGCTTCTATGAGGAAGGCAGCGCAAAGGAGGCTCGAGGGCTTGTTAAGGAAGGCGGCTAGGGCCGCTGAAGGGGGGAAAACGAAAGGCGTTTTCTGGTCTCCCCTTCGCCTGGGGGTGCTTGTGGGGGGGGGGGTGTGCCACGACGAAACAAGGGAATGAAAGGTCACTTTGCATTGGATGCTCTTTACCCTCCCCACTATGAGGGCTCTGTTGTCTTGGGGAGCGTTGAAGCTTGCTTTTTTTCCATACTTTTCTTGGTCATCAATACGACGACCTATTCTTAATAGAACCGATCTTATTTTCACTACAAGAGGAATTTCGTGCTTCTGCCGGATCCTCCCTATCTCCTGATCGAGCTTGTGTAGGTAGATATTGCCTAGTAGGGCCGATAGTAGTACACTGTTTGGGATGGAGTCAGGGCCCTTCTCACCCCCTATGAGTCATCCGGCAGAAAACTTTTTCTGAGTGGGGTAAAAGAACTTGGAATCGTCGATCTCTTCCTTCAAGATTGAGATGAATCAATGTCGGTCGATGGTGTGAAAACACTTCCTGATGTCGAATTCCAAAAACCAGCGAGAGGTTCCCCACTCTTCTTTGAACCGTCTGAGGGCCGAGTGGCAGCCTCGACCCGAGCGGAAGTGCGATGTGTCTGGAAACTCGGGATCATAAATGGATTCGGGTACCATTCTGATCGCCTCTTTCATGATCTTTTCTATGGTTAGAACTACTATGAGCGGTCTAAACTTCGACCCTTCTTTCTTTCTTCATTTAAAAAGGGGGAGAAAAGCCTGTTTTTTGCTCCCTCAATTGATAGATCAGGGCCCCTCCTGCCGGCCCGAACGAAAGGCTCTTTAAGGAAGTAGTCCTATCACTCTCGGGCCCGGCACCAACCAAGAGGAGGCGGGGCTCTCTCCAATCATTCCGAAGAGCCGAGATCTCATAAAGGAAAAATTAGCTAGCTCAGCAGGTTTGGACCCGGGTGAATCAGTTCAGTGAAGGAAGGGAGCCTAAACTTAAGGCTTTTCCAAGCCTTGATGATAGGCGCCTCATGGCTCGCTCAGTTCGCTCGCGGAGTTCTTAGATCAGTAGATCTGGATAGAGTCTCGCTCATAAAGGAAGAGTAGCGCGCTAGAGCGGCTCGCTTCGCTTTTCGACGCGGAGCTCGCTGCTGTCTTTTTAGCTTCAAAACTATAGGGCGTGCATTAGCACTACGGCTTTTCAGCCTCCCTTTGCTGGTTCCGAACTACCACTGATCCCAGAGATCAAACTTCAAACCTTTTTCTTTGAATCTCAGGAAGGCTTTCTCGGGGAGAAAGCTGGTTGGGGAACTGCTAAATGACCTAAACGAAAAAGAGGAGACCGACTCTGACCTTTCAAAGCCCTATCTCATCTGGTTGATAGTAGAAGGTACGTACGATGATACCATGGACATAAACGAGGTCGAGCATATCTTTAATGATTTCAAACTAAAGCGTACCTAAAGCCTGCCCTGGATATGAAAAAGGGATTTGAGCCAGAAGAAGATGAGGATCTATCACCAGATGAGGAAATGGAAACAACTAAGTATTAGTTAGGTTTAGGTTCAGGAAATGGAAATGGTAATAGCGGCCCAAAAATGGTAAGGTTTTCTTTTCAAAGAAAAAGGAACGCAAAAATTTTGCGAAATCCTTATCTTTCGGCTTTTTAAAGAAGATAGGCCATTACAAAAACAAGGTATACCAGTCGACTTTCCTATCAGGATTTTACAACCTGAATACCAAGGGACCACTATTAGAAGAGAGCATAATAAGTAAATGCCGACGCCATCTTTGACTTTTTGGATGGTCGGCGGCGCCATAAACTCAATAACCAGCACCGCGGAGTCAAGAAATTCAACTAAATAGAATCCTAAAACAATCTTATTCGAGCACACACGGGACCCACAGCAATGAAATTCACACAAGCGGCAATCATCCGAGCAGAGAATGGAGAAGGGAAATATACTTGAAATTGTTTTTTTCCGAATGAGAAAGCCTTTGGCAAACTCCTTGCAAATCTGTTTTTGCCGGGCACAATAGACATATCTGCTCAGTCACAACATAAGGAACCCCCAATGTTCCTCAAAGCCTACCCGGCCTGACAGCTTTAGTTGAATGATCTGATCCCGAAGCAAGCTTTCTACTTAAATTGCTATGACTGGCCAACTAATGATAGGACTACCTATCTTGATGCTTTGAATCTGTATTCAGAGCTTTTTTCCAACTACCGGGACTACTAATTTCAAGTACAAAGCTCTCCTATGAATATGCTACTGATATGCTGCCTTGATCTTTCTTTGTCTCGAACCCCATACCCCTATAATGATGGTAGAGTCAGGGGTGGCCCCAAAGCAGAATTGACCGATGGTAGTTGGTTGAAGCTCCAGTGGGTAGCCACTCCCTTCTCAGGGAACCGTACGTGAGACTTCCGCATCATACGGCTCCGTCCCGACCTTCTGTCGTTGTCCCTTGTCATTAGACCACTATGCTTGTCTTTTCCTCCTTGACTCTCGAATCTTTTGCTTCTTGGGTGGTGGCGAACAATGCTGCTTGCGTAGCGGGAGATGCCCGCCCGTCGTTTAGGCCTACTTCCTGCCCGAAAGAAGGCTAGCCGGACTAGTGGTAGGGGACCCGAGCGTAAAAAACCCTACCCTATTCTCGAACCCTCTGCCGAGCTCTACCCTGCCCGCATTTATTTGGAAGGGGGCCAAAGAAATGTCTCCACCTGCTGCCAACAGTCTTTCTTCGGAATTCTACTGAACGGGTCGATCCTCCCCTCCGTTTGTTTTAGCAACTTATCCTAAGGTCTCTTCGCCAAGAACTCTCCGACAACGACAGAGGAACTAACCTGCCTACAGTGGCGGGGCGGCTTTTTTTAAATAAGACCTGGACGATTATCCCTACCCTCGGTAGCTTACGAGTTTACGTCCATCCCTGGTCGGGTACAGTTTCCTTTATTTTTATCCCTTGTAGCCGTTACCTGAATTCGCGCAAGTGTGTCCACACCCCCCCTGACTTGACGAGGAATTCATTCTCGCGAACAAACACACCCCCTACACACACCTAGGAGCACCCCTTCCTGCATATCCATACAAGAC
This sequence comes from Triticum urartu, assembly GCF_056163025.1. NCBI lineage: Eukaryota > Viridiplantae > Streptophyta > Magnoliopsida > Poales > Poaceae > Triticum > Triticum urartu. The sequence goes on from NC_141879.1 coordinate 177,298,377, forward strand.
CTGAGTAGGCGGGTCGAGGTCCTACGAGGTACCCACTACTCGGAGTACCCTCCCACCAAAAAAAGATGTGTGGTTCGGTGGTTCGACCAGAAATGCTATGCTTACGCACAAGACTACCCCTCTTCCCGAAAGCTTCGCGGGGACCTTTACTACTTTACGACGACGGGGGACCGCCCGTAGGGGGTTTACTGCACAAGGCCCCTGCAGAGGAAAAGCTTGATCCCAGCGAATAGAAGATGCTCAGCTCTGCACAACATAGGGATTGGCACGCTTTCGGAAAGAACATAGAATAGTAGAGGATCCAGCATGCAGGACATGGCAATCATTAGAAATTCACGAATTAGAAATGCTGTAATATACTCTTTCCCAGAACTTCTCATACCACACCAACCCACTGAAATGCAAATAGGGATCAGAAATGTGGTCAATATCACGAAGAATAATGAAAGACCATCTATACCCATATACAAATGGATGTTTTCATAAGGAAGCCATCGAAGGCTTTCCACAAATTGAGATTTGGCCGTAGAAGGATCGAATTGTATCCGAGGAACAGGGGGATACAAAAAAGTAATAAGAGAAACGCATAGACCAATCAATCGTATCGGTCTTATTGAAGAATTTGGAATGAAAAGAGGAGTAATGCTTCCTAGCATGGGACAGAGAATAGGACCACTTAGATTGAAATAGCATTCATAGAAATGTTCTAACATAGAGTAGAATTGAACATTGAAAAGATTAGTTGACAACAGTCAATCAAAAGATGGGGCGCCAAATTACTAAACAATAGGGGTCTTTCTGTGCAAGTCAGCTGAACACCGTAATTGATGAGTGAGTAGGTGGGTTAGGTGCACCCCTCGCCCAGTCTGTTGCCTCTGCCCATTCACATATGCTGTTTGGCCAAAAACATGACATGCAAACATACTGCTAAAGCTTGTTTGTAAGCTTTTGAGATTAATAGAAACAAGTTACCATTTGATTTCGACCACAAGAAACTCTTATTTGGCATTCTGACCTGTTGATACTTGCAAGAAGAGCTTCAGTCTTCAAAACCACTGCGCGAAACTCATTATCCGGAATGGCCCCACGGTGTTGATGTCTAGTGCTACATCATACCTGCAAGTTGCAATACTTTTATTGCTATGGAATGTGAACTTACACATTTAGTAATGGAAGCAATCCTTGGTGCAAGACTAGTATAGCTTCACGAACCTCTCATCAAAAGTGGTATTTGCTGCAGAGTTTACGATAACATCCACTTCTTCCGCGATCTCTTTGGCTAACTCAGGAGCAATGCCAATGTAGGCTTCCCTGAAATTACCAACGACTGGAACCTGCTTGCTTAATACAAAGTTGTGGTAGTTTTTCCCATGGATTTCCTGTAAACATCTGAACAACTCAGTATCTTCTACCTGTATTGCAGACAGAAAATATGGTCATTTGCATGAAGAACAGAAAGTAGTCCGAAGTAATCATCATACCTCGTTCTTCAATCTTTTCATGGCTGCTTCATTGTCCTTGGCCTTGATCAACACGTATATTTTACCAACATCAGGATTTGTCCTTAAAATGGGATCGATAAGAACTGATGATCAGAATCATACAAAGTAGAATGGAAGAACAAAGGAAGGAAGTCAGGTAGCTTAGAGCAAGACAAAGGCAGAATGGAAGAACAACCTAAAAGTGGGGGGCCAGACAGAAACTGTCTCACTCAAACTGGCATTTGAAAATGCTACCCGCCCTTCCCCTATTTCTGCATTTCATTCTTCTATTCCTTCTGCTTGCTTTTCTAGTTAAGCTGCTCATAAACTAGATCCATAACTTACTCACTCAGATATTTACTAGAGCTTGGCAGTGAATGAAGGAGACTCCGAATCCTATTCAGATTGCACGGAGGGCTTGGAAAGAGGCCTCTCGTGTAAGATAAGATTCCATTCCTTCCTATCGAAAGGCTCCGGTAGTAAAGCTCAATTTGGAATGTTGATATAAAAAAGGGCAGATACAGAGAGTTAAGGAACAGATGTTGTTGATCAAGTCTTTGGAACGTAGTTAGTCCCATCCCTTCCATCTGGCCACTAGTCTAGTTCAGTCTCTTCAAGGAGAGAAATCCTTTCTCTTCTCTTGCTCTTGCGGCGGACACAGTGATTCTTCGTTCTCTAGTTGATGGCTTTCAAAAGTAAATTCCAGAAAGAGCCATTTGATCCCCATCAAAGTCTGCATTGAAACCCTTACACACTAATATACTTGATACTCGATCTATTTCACCGTACTTCTACTTCCTGACATTAAGAAAGTTTAAAACAAGGTCCTTCAAGAAGAAAGGAAGCACATGCTTGAGACCATTACGATTCCTGTTAGTGATGGTGCACTTGCTGCTAATGTTAGCTGTATTCAGTCTCTGAGTGGTCTACCTGTTGCTGCATCATAACCGGCTGACTCCTCTATTGGTTGCTGCTGGTTTATACCTGCATTCCAATCCGGTTTGATTTAGAGAGAAATCTCAATCCAGCCTCAATATTTTGGATTGATCAGACCGCCTATTGTAGAAGAGATTGCTTGCTAAAAATAGTACTGCATTTGTGCTTAAGAAAAGGCTTTCTTGTCCGGGGTCTATATCCACTTTTAATACACCACGCACCCCACTACCAAAAACTTCTCTTTCAATTCTAAACAAAGAGAAAGCTCAGGCGGCTGCTCAACGAGGAGGTTCATGCTCGTTAACTTACACTTACTTTTAGCACTTCTCTACCAGTTCTCTCTCATCGTGGGCCAAGCAGTTCTCTCTCATAGATAAGAATATCCTGCTCTTAGCACCGGGTTTCACTTCGTGTAGCAGCTTCTTCTTCTTTTGTCTACTCAAACACTTCATCCATGAGAACCAAGTTTTGATCAATGATATATTCAAAAAGTAAGAGCTACTCTATTAATCTACATACCTTGTCTCCGGCCACCATGTTTTCTCCGAAGGGTGAAGGCGGATTTTCTGAACTTAAAATAAGGGCGAAGGATACATACAATATGCCGGGTCTAAAATGAAGTAGTACAGACACATGAAATTAGAGAAAAACTTAGAGAGTCTCCATAATCTAGACTTCTCGGTTTCTTAATCGGTGTCTATCTTACTAAGATACTTGTGCAGCTTAAGGTGCTGGTGCTCCACCCCGCTCTAAGAAGTATGACTGTGATTTGCCAATACCCAAATGGGTAGTGTACTGCTCGCTCCCCTTCTTCTTAATTCAGACTTGTTTGCGCACACAACCTTCCTATAACTTTCTGACATGGATCCAACCAAAGAAGGAAGATGTATGGCCTCCCTCGAACAAAAGAAGGAAGTATGGGAGTTTACGGTAGGCAATGACCACAGCCGAAGTAAAGTGCTCAGCTCAAAGAAAGAAGGTGGTGGGGGCTTCGAAGAGTGAATAAGTTCGTTCGCAGTGATGTGTAATCTCTTCAAATCGAGAGAAGAGGTGTAAAAAAGAAATGCTTTTAGGCAGGCTTACTTGCTTAGTATGTCTTTTTTATACAATCAAAGACCAAGGTCGTACGGATAGCAATTCTGGACCATAGGCATAGCAGCACATAGGTATTCTCTCTTCTTTCTCAATTCAGGGAGGACACTATCTTAATTCTTGTGAAAAGGCAGAAGCAAGTGAAAGGGCAGCAGTATTATATGAGTTCTAAAAAGAAGGGCGAAAAAAAGTCATGTATGATAGTGGTCAAAAGCCTTCCATAGAAGGGAATAGCAACCTGACTAGAAATTCATAGCTGACTAGCGTACGAACGAGTTGGTCAGGCTATGAATGAAGGCTACTACTCTTCAGGAAGAAGGTACTAATAGCTCGCTCAGAGGTTCAGTCAAGCTCCTCCCTCTTTGCCTAGCGGTTAAGTAGATAGTAGGTCCCCCTTGGCCCCGCAATCAAGAGTCACTCGTCGAAAGCTGACCAGGAAGACAATAACTGCTATTTCAAGAAAGCATGGTTGGAGTTCTTCTATTGACGAAGGGAAGAGGACGGTCTTACTTTTCAGAGATACCTGACTTATTAGTGGACTGGTCATGTCATAGCGGAAGGTCAGAGGTGGGAAACAAGGAAACAGAGGAAATGCTTACTGGGACATAGCCTTCGGTATGAGTTGAAGGGAAGAGGTTTGATTGCTAATAAAATGAGTGGAAGAGCTGCTCGGTCAAAGGCATTCTCTCAAGTAGCAAAGGCAAGACGGAAAGCAAGCATTAAGTGAAGAAGCAAGTTCAATTACTCAAACGTTGGAACTTATTGTAAAACACATTCAGTCGCCCAAGTCAAATCATTGCCTACTGGCCACGAGGCTTATGAGGCCAGCGGAGGAGGTGGAGGGAAACGTATGAGATGAGGGATTTGTACTTGCTACACTTACCAGATGTGAGGTAGTGAAATGCTTTCCTTCCATAGCGAACTTTCCCATAGCCGTAGTTCCAGACTCTCCGAAGCCTATGACCAAGAGTAAGGGCACTCAGCAGGCTGCACCGATTAGAGAGAGTACGTCGTCTATTCATTCCACTCATTCCTTAACGTCCAAAGCTAAGAATTCAAAAAGTTAATAGGTGGGTAGGTGTTCTTAGGTTCGTAACATGCCTTTCTCGGAAGCCTTGTTGAATTAATGGCAAGGGAGATATTAGCTTAATGGCTTGGCTATGCTTGAGTCAGCGGAAATCATTTATGATGAATAAAATCAATCAGAGGTAGTTACCTCTCCTGTAGCCGGGTATGAGAGGTCTAGTTCGGTGAGAATAGATAGGGATAGAAAGACCATCCTGGTGCACATGCTATGGGTCTTATTGTTTGTTGGGAAAGCAAGGAAGACTAGCTTTGGCGTGGGAAGCTTACCAATTTATGCGGTGGCTACTCGATCGAGAAGAAAGAGCAGTTGTTACCCGCCTCCACTATTAAGGAGCATGAGCCACTAGACTGACTCGATATCCGTGTGTGGATCCGCCCGAAGGCAGTCGATTGGAAAAGATGAAGACAAGGAAGAGCCATTCTTCATACATAGGAGCGAGTGGTCGAAATGGAAAGCGGACAAACGGAATTCTGTACAACTATAGGGTTCAGTTCTTTCTTCTGTCCCAGGTCCTTTCTTCTCTTGTGGATCTTTCTTACTTTTATTCCTCAGCTTGCTTACAAAAACTACATATTTTTTTTAGATATGGACCTGGGGTTCTCGCTTCTGCGCAAGCTATTTCCGAACCTGCCTGCCTTCGGGGAGATGGGTTGGGTCATACGCGGGACCTACCCTGAGGAAGGAGGCTTGAGGCGCGCTAAATACAATTGTTTTATCAACACGGGGTGGAGAAGGCATTGCAATTTCCTGCTTTTATGATTGCTTCGATTCCTCTGATTCTTCTTCTGACAGGAATTACCAATCCTTTATTGGCTATGTCATCCTCTGTTTAGTAGATGTATGGTATGGTATGGTTACTAGGTAGTGTTGCTCGATACCCGAGCTTGCACCAGTATTAGCTGGCTATTCCACTATTGCCAAAAGAATTTTGGCTATTGGCTTTCCAGCTTTCACCTCTCTGCAGCTTCTGGAGCTGCTTAAGCGCTTAACTTCTACCAAAGTGTGGTATACATTGGATGGAATTAGAGTGGGTGTGGCTACCTACATCGGGCAAGAATATGAGTCGTATTTCTTTTTGTACCACCGAATAAGATAGTGAGAAATCAGATCAAGAATGGAACCTGTGGACCCTCCGACAGTACGAGCCCTTGTTCGCTTGGTTGCTCAACCCCTATCTCCTAGGCTACGAACTATCGCATTGCCTTCGATGAGTCTATATCGGATGGGTGTTCAAGTCTTTTGAAAAACCAGCCCATTCTAGTCTATCTGTCCCACTCTAAAGAAGATAGTGAACCTGAGGTTGTGCTGCCTCCAATCCCACGAGTCCAATAGGAAGAGCTAGTCCTCTAAAGTAAAGTAGGCGAATTATGGCTAAATCAAATAATTCTTACTTTCACGGCCATCAAACATTCCAAGACATCTCTTCAAGACTATCCGACTCAGCTCTGCGTAGGCAGAGCCAGGAACTAGATCCGTATCCCATGATCAGTAATCTTACAATTACACAACCACCAGATCCTTTAGGTTTGTTTGATCTATCGATAACTGATAGACAGATGCCTTTGACACTTCCTCCAGGTGGAGTTGATTAACACTCTCATGGTTGGTCGATGGAAATAGCAAGACGAGACAGACATGATAATCTGAGAAATATATGTGGTGATCCCTTAAGCAATATCTAAGAATTCAATGTGTCCAAGATTCAATTGATTGGTTGAAGCCAAGGTCTCGAGCTAGTCCATCTTCCTATATGATATTCTTAATAATGCGCAGCACCAAGCCTGAAATTGGGGAATGAATTGAATATATTGCCTTCCTTTCCTGGACTGGACTGAAACTAATAGGCTGCTTCCTCGTCTGTACTTCAACTAGGAGGTTGTTGATATCACTCTAGATTCTCGAAAGGATATTGGGTTGATTTCAAATCAAGGAAACTATTGAAATCCGGTAGCGAACCTATTGTTCCTTATTCTTTTGTCCTCCTCGGCTCTAGTTAAACAATGCACACACCCCGCTTTAGCTGCACATAATAAGGTGATCCGTGAGGCGGCTAGCTATTAGTTAGTGTGATGTGCAGTGAAGTGAGAGATCTCTCTACTCTAGTAGACCAGATGAAATAGCTGCAATGACTAATGTTTGATTGGGAAGACAGAATACATACGTTGACGTGCCCAGTCGAGCTACCGTAAGGTAGTCTAGTTAAGGAAAGGAAACCATCTATTCCCCTCACGCTAAGGGTGCGATTCCTTACTCTCCCACAAGATCACACTAAATACAATAGGTGTGTTATCTACTAGATTCTTATAGAATCAATTTATAACCTTAGTTGATAGACATGAACCACCATCCCATAACAAAAAAGGGGGGCGAAGGTTATTTTGTACCAATGAAGACGGATTTCTCTCTCGAGCTGCTCAAAGATCTTTAAATGGCTTACGAGGCAGACTTGATCATGATCCATATCCAACCTTCTCCCATCTCCTTCTGTCTCTAAAGATTAGAGTCATCGACGTGATTCAAGTCCAGTGCTGATAAAATCCTGCTGTCCAGTTCGGGAAAGCAAGTGATTGATTAGTTCCATTGGTCTATTGGCTTCAGCTTCCAGTCTACCTCATTTCTATCAAAATGATCTGGTGTCTATGTCCATGCCTGAGGTTGGTAAACCCTATATCTATTGCGGGGTGGTTTGAGGAAGGGACAACTTGTAACCCACGACTTACTACTACGAAGATTCTGGCGGAGAGCTTTTCACATATAGATAGGTTGGGATGAGGAAGCTCCGTAGTCAACTAATAGATAGAAAATCCACCTTGTGAACCGTGTTTGTCTTAAAGTACTGTCTGAGAAGGAATATACCTGTTCCAATCCCTCTAGTGGCTATACTGATTGACATAGGTAGCTTTCGTAGTCAAAGCTCACAGGGCCAAATGCTCTATTGGAGTGGGCACGAACACACACAATCAAGGTTCGAAGAACTTCTACTTCACGCCTTGAGGATTCTATGACGCTCACTCAATGGTGTTGTGGCGATTGCAAGCAATCAATAAACGAGGAAGCCAAATTATGGATCCAGGAAGGCTGCATCAGAAGGAAGAGTAGGTGTTGCTATGCCGTTGGCTGGGACTGAGACAGAGAGAGGGGAGCATAGCCCCTATGATCCCGGTAAAGAGTTCCAACTAAGCTCTTCTCAGGTTCTTTCTTTCTCTTCCATTCTTATGTTTATATATTGAAGTGTAGTTTTCTTACTGAAATATTAATCTAATATGCCCATTGGTGTTCCAAAAGTACCTTACCGGATTCCCGGAGATGAAGAAGCGACTTGGGTTGACTTATACAATGTTATGTATCGAGAAAGGACACTTTTTTTAGTTCACTGCCCTATACATAGAAAGAAGTGCTTTTCCACCGGTATCAACATTCTATCTGGAATCAGTAGCGATAATTGTTGTATTGTGAGCCAGCCCCGTAAGACACTACGCACCTCCAAATTCTATATGATTTTTCCAATCATTTCATTTATACGACCTGCAAATAAGATAAGATCTTGGCTCGCCCTACAAAAAAACAACTATATGCCCTATAAACTTGCTTGCTTCTTTGAATCTCGAAATAACATATAGAAAGTGTTTCTGTGATGAGACCATTCTCGATCGATAAATGCGATAGGAGCCTATGTGTTTCACGGGCAGCCGGCCAATAGGGGAAGGTTGTGAATCCGGTGAACCGACCGCTTTAAGAACGTGATTGTCTTCTCTCACTCTGTTATCAATTGACAAAGATGACCCATTCTTTTTCGCCCTAAAAACGACAATGGTATGGTACTTTTTCTTCCAATCGAGATTGTGTCAGTGTCCACTCATGTTCACGTTACATGCTAAATAAGGCTTTCGTTGGAAAAACCAACGCCGACGTCAAGATCAGTCTCCTTTCCTTTCAAAAGTGAGCGAGCAGAGCTGAAAAAGATGGAGTTACCTGGAGATGGATCTGGATTTCTTGATTGCCGAATTCATTCGCAAGTTAAACTTACCTAACCATTTAAAATTGGTTGTTTGCTTAAAAAGTCGCCATTGCTAGGCGTGGCAATTAAGAAACCACTCCTATAAAAAAACAATCCTTAAGTTAACCGCGAAAGTAGTAAAAACCCAGATTGAGGGTGAGCTGCAAAAATGCTTTGATCTACGTTGTGTGATGGATCCAGGCCTTCGCGCGCGCTTTCTGAAACTTCAGATCGGCAAAATAGCAAAACATATACAAATTCTTGGTGGGAAGCACGTATATACTCTAATGAAACAACCATGCGAAAAAGATATTTCTGATTTGTTAGAGATACAGACGAATCTGGTGGATTTCGAAATCAATAGTGCTTACTTTTTGCAGGCAACAGACTATGTCCAAGCTTTAGCGCAAGTTTCTGGTGCCTTTTAGTTGTAACGATAGATTTCAGGCATAGTCCGTATTGTATTTAGAAACGATTTCAGGCATAGTCCGTATTGTATTTAGAAACGATTTCAGGCATAGTCCGTATTGAAAACTCGAATTAGATTTTGTGTCGGCTGGCCGGCAGGACCGCCAGCCCGCAGATGTAGGGAGGTCTCCTCTTGAACTGCGAAATCAAAGTCGCGATCTGATAGGTATCTACCCTGACCATGCATCTGGAAAGCGCCGGTTCGATTCCGGCTCGTGACATGAAGAAGAAGTCCCAAACAGGGATCAGATGAGTTTGCACAGCGTTACTTTGTTGACGGAAAATCAAATTGTTCTTCCGGTTCAATGAAGACTATGCTTACTTTCCTTTCTCTTACCGGTCTGTGTTCTATCATGGACCTGTATTCCGTTCCTTGAATCGAGACTTTCTTTTGGTATGATTTTGATACGAGTTTTCTATCAAAACTCTATGCCATCAATCACTATCCCCGGGGATAGAATCCAGCTCCCGGCATACCTGATAACTACGCTCATATACATCAATTCATCGAAGATGCTCAGGGGAACGAATCCATATAGGAAACCCCTCTAGGGGAAGGGACAACTGGTTAGTTTGTGTTAACATATCAAGGGATACCAATCATTGCCAGGTATGGTGGGAAAAAAAGCAACCTATTGTATTTTCCTTACTCCAGTGGGCTTTAACTAGACCTGTTTACTTAGCTTGATCTTTGTGCTCTCGGCATAGGTAGGATGTATCTGTGGATTATCCATGGTATGCTTCCATTGTTGCACCTTAGCCTAGTATAGTAGAAGGCGATCGATGCTATTCATGAGTTGATAAGCTCCATTCCATCGATAGGGATCAACCCAGCTGTATAGCTTTAAGATCCTAAGCTACACCATAGCTAAATCAACCAACGTCAGGGATTCTAGCTCAAGATCAGGAAAGAGCTTCGTTCCCTCCCGCCTGCTGGCTAGAGTTATACCATCCACTCTTGCTGCTGACTGTGAAGTAGCGTAAAACCCTCTATCGCGTCTGTTTGTTTGCCGTTGTATGAAAGTCTGTCGATTCAAGAATTTGCAAATCCCTTGGGTTCTTTGCCGAGGTTAGCCTTGCATTGGAAGCCCTGGTGGATAGCCTTGCTTTGAAGATGAGGATTATGATGTAATCACTACAAACAATATGGTAGCAACCACTTTCCATTTCACCAGAAAATTACAGTACTGCTTTAACATTCTTTAAAGAGAATTTGGAGAACCAACCCTTTCCCCAGATATGAATAAAGGAGACTGCTTTCTGTATAATTGTGCTTATGCAGCTAGAAACCCATTTTCTGTTTCTTTCATTTTCCCAAATGCTCGCAGCATGTAGTAACAACAACCAACTTGGTTGGTATTATATGCAGAGATTACCTCATCAGCTAGATGCCTCAGCTAGTGCTTATTAGCTAATAAGCTACTTCGAAAAGACCAGATACTTGAGAACATGGTGGAGGAAGCAGCAAGTGATTTCTTCAAGACGGCGCTCTTCATTGTTGCAGCTGGATCCAATGACATATTTTGGAGTATCTTTCGCCTTCAGTACCGTTCTTTGGACGAGAGAAGCCTTATCCTTCAGACTTTCTGGACGTGTTGGTGTTGGTTTCCAATCTGTCATTTTATCAGAAGGTTCCGCCAATTTATCACTACTGTAGTTTAGTGTCACTTGCTCTTGTTTGCTGCAGACCTCTATTTTCTTTCCATCGATTAAGAGGCTAAATGAACAGGTTCTCGAAAGTTTGTTGTGTCCGACGTCGGGCAACTCGGTTGTATACCGTACATTCGTGCTCTGGAGATACGTACGATATCGTGACGGAGATCATTCTGCACTACCGTCAATACGGTACGCTTTTCTTCCTCGCTGCTTCCCGCAAATGATGTGCTTCAGACTTCTGAACACGAAATGGCAATACTTAGAATCCAATTCTTGCTTTGTATTAACACCTCTGGACGTTACTTGAGCTGACTGTGCATATGAAGAACCCCAGTGGTAAACGAAACTTTTGTTCATTGACTACATTGCCTGGTTTTGATAATGCGCAGGACCCATGCAGCGGCGGCTACTTCCCTCCGTTCCTCTGCTTTGGCGCAGCCAAACTCCTGACTCTTCCTCGTCAATTTCATTGCCTTAATGGCAGCAGTCTTATCCCTTTCTTCGATAAATGGAGCCGTGTGACAGCGCAGGTAGTCACATAGTTTCATTCCCTGGATGGATAATGCTTCACACTGGTCAGATACCATAATTTATGGTAGTGCTCGCTCGGCAAATTCTATCGGTTCAGCAGTGTCCTTAGTAGGAGCGGAAGGGATGTAGCGAGGAGCCGAAACCTACCGTTACGGAACCGTGGAAAAAGCCGAAACCTAGGGTATTCCCTGATCTGAACTTCAATAACAACCATTGCCTTACGTACCATTGGCTGGGAAAGGAAGGTGCCGTTTGCCGCAAGTAGATCTAGTTGATTGACTCGTTCATAGTCGAAAACTAATGCATCAAACCCTTTGCCAATCAAAAGATTAGGAACCGTCCTCCTTTTACCGGATACCCTTGCCAAAGAAGGGCTGTAAATATCTCGTACGTATGTTTCCTAGGATCTACTACATGAAAATGAAAAAGTATTGGCTTGAGTTCTTTCGCGATAGGCCCCTGCAAGAAAATGCTTTGAAGATGAGGATTCGGTGGAGATGACATTATCGCCATACGCTATTGGATTTCTCCCGGGATTTGCCTTTGCCGAAACTGTTCCGTTGACATCCTTTGCCGTAGAACTTATCTTCTTGGAAAACGGAGGATATTACCTTTGATTTTGTTAGAGGAGGTAGGAAGCTGAGCATTGGGAACTAGCCGTTATAGGGTTTCGGAAAAAAGGGTTGATAACTCCCTTTGCTTTGTCAATTAAGAAAAATAGAATGTGCTTACCTTCGTGATATTCCCTTTTCTTTGATCCTTTCGGTTTTGAACTGCGCTTTGCCCGTACTAGGTCTTGAAACATAGCTTCAACCTCTCTGTAGGAATGAAGGTTCTTTTCATGCAATTTATCGTATGATAATGAATCGAGTTTCGAAACACGGTTGTTGTAGGGAGTTATTTCTTTCTTAAAGGAAGGCTCTCTGCTCCATTGGGTGACGATTCAATGGTTCTATTCATCCTATTCCTAGGTCGATCCGTTAACTTGGGTAGGTCAACTTGTGGCATAGCTGTATTGGACGCGATACGGTGAACGAGTCCCTTTTTGCTTTCCGATACTTTCTTGAAGGAATAACATCTGAGTACAATAGTGTAGAGTTCCCCGCACTAAACATTGCAAAGAGTCTAAAAGAGGTGAAAGAGCTATAAAGAACTAAGGAAGAAGCCATTTGTAGCACTAAGAGGAAGATGTCTCACAACCAGCCTACGAATAATACATGCCGATATAGGAATGAAGCATGCATAAACTCGTAAGTCAATAGTGAATTTGGTTGCATCGAAGGCGGATAAATTCAATAATGAGGGCCGCCAGCAGATGATAGCAATTCATCTTCACTAAGAGCTAACGACTAGAAATCTAGCAAATAGGACGCTTTGGCAATTGAATTAGTAAGTTATCCTGGTCTAGAGGGTGTTCTTCCTCCCCACTCTAGAGGCTAAACTAGTTAGAAAAGCGTCCCCCGGGAGTTTCGCAGTAGTAGATGACGTTCCTGGTACTAGTAGTCCATAGAACTAAGATTTGCATGCATGGTGGGTAACAACATTGTATCTATCTTTTGCAGTCTGTAAATACGTATCCCAAAGTTGTAGATTCTGCTTCTTAAGGGCTGGGTGTCAAAGTCCTCAGTAGGTGGTTTGGTCCTTTAAATTCCTATCTGTTGTAGTAGTCCCCAAAGGCGGAGCTTTATTAGTTGTAGGTGGACGGACCTCAAGTCCTTTCCTTTCTCTAACGCTAATACCGCGGCCTTTCATGATTGCTGTCAAAGATGAAGGCCATATTGTAGTCATAAGATCGCGTGTCGTGTCGTTATTCTGTATCGTGTACATATTCTCATATGTGTTGTCATTCCAGTACAGCTAATCCATGAACAGCTAACCATCGTACTGTCAAAATGGGATAGGTTCGATCTATGGTCATGGAAGGCCTCCTAAAAAGATCTACTAAATTCATCGAGTTGTTCCAAAGAATCAAAGCGCCCAGTTATTAAGAAAATCCCTTGTCGGCTTTCCGTGAAATATTCGTTTGGCCGAGGACTTCCATAGTTGTTCCTATTTCAACTAGGTAGGCTTTCGGTATTCATGCTTCCTTCTATCAAGAGCATTGTGGCAGTACGAAATCCTTCCTCAGCCTTGTTTATAATTTTCACCGGGCATATCCAATTTTTGGACACTTGCTGCATCCCTTTTCTTGCTGCATTAGCTTAACCGTTCGCTTCTTTCCATTGCTTCAACGCTTGTTTCAAGCAATAGTCCAGAGTTACTGAAGTAGTTTGTCCTATTCAAAGCTATAATCAGTGACTAATATGCACACAATAATAAAGACTGTTGTTTTTTCTATTGAGAAATCGAGTACTGTTTTTACACAGCTATAGCGTCTGAGAATTTTACAGAAAAGCAAGGTTCAAAGCCCATGGAGCGGTAGGTCGACATTCCTTTTTCTTTCCAAGCTTCTGGTGGTATCTATACCTTTCGAGACCAAGCCCTGCTACAATTCATTGCTGGAAGAGACTGCTAGATTTCTTTTTCATAGTTCGCTTCAGGGTTGTAGATAATGCTCTATCAAAGAGCGCCAGCGTACGTGCTCGAAAGCGTTAGTCAACTAGCTACTTGTCCTTGCTTTTCTCTAGTGTGCCCCTTCATTCAATCTCTAACTCAATGTCTACCCACATACCTTTCCTTTCTGAATCAGGAATAGTCGACTCAGGGTAAATGCTTTTCCCAGCTCAAAGGCGATGACTAGTAGATCCGGGGGTACCTAGAAAGCGAACAAATGTTCCCATGGTCATGATTGTTGACTAAACAGCCCTTTCTCCGATTCCCCTTGCCGACTTTGAACGAACTCATGCTTGAATGAGAACAAGCGATTTGCGACTTTGGTCCATGAATTATAAGATCATGAACCACCGATTATGCGACATCTCTCTTAGCTTATATAAAGAGCGGAAATACTACAACCGATATTGCGACATCTAATCCAAACAGCATATCAGCGACAACCCTATTCTTTCTTTCCTTCCTTGCTTATTTATTCTATCATTCAGCTTGCTGTTGCAAATAAGTAAAGTAGTTTGAAGTTCTCTCATATGCATTTGCATTTCATTTAGTGTTTAATATCCAAGAAAAATGAAGGCTGGCAACGCGCCCTCCCTTCTGCTACCAATCAAAGCGTGGAACTAAATCTCCTATTTTTCCAAGTGAAAGTCGGGCTGATGAATAACCAACCCGCAATGAATAAGGAAGGTATAGTAATGCTATGAATAACCCAGTATCGAATACTGGTAATAATATAAGCCGAAGAGCGTTCTCCCATGCTTCCCGACATGCTGAGCTCTACCAATTTTTGTACATTCAAAAAGGGGAATTGATTCCTTCTCTAGATAGGGCGGGAAAACTAGACTATATAAGAGTTGATACATAAACGCACATATAGTAAGTATTTTGATCTTCCTATGAGACTGTTCTTTTCGCTGGAGAAAGAGAACACTTCTTTTCACAGGATTTCTGTAAGAATCAATAGGGCCCGCGTATTGGTTACCAGCTATCGGAACACAGTATACGTCTTTGTCTCGCTTTCCTTTGAAAGTTCTTTATTATCCCTTAGCTACTAACCCCTTTCACTCTGCTTTTGGTAACGAACTTACGAACAATCTTTGCTTGAGCAACTTCTTTTGTGGACAGCCTTTCTTAAAGTGGTCTCTCTCTTCTTTTCACAGGCAGAGGTACCAACCTATCTTTCTAAGGAAGACAGAGGGTAGGGCTAGTCACCCGCCGCTCTCTTACTCGTTACTCGCTTTTTGGCTGTCCATCTTTTGTACTCTTAGGTAGGTCGTCTTGAACTTGGGTTGGGGAGAACAATCTTTAGGAGGACTTACTTACCGAATGAACAGTGTGAGTGCAGTGGCTAACAAAAACACTATTTACTATCTTCTGCTGGTACCGGCCTACTCTTCATTGATACAGGCTTCTGCACTTTTTCATGAAGACAAGCAAGAGCTATCATCTGTCTTGGAGTTCTACCATGAAGAAAGAGGATCTAATAGCTAAGAAATATTTGCAGCAGCTAATGAGCTGACAGAGCAAATAGGAAGGTACACAGAGATTAAAGACATTCATGTTATTACAAAAGTATGTTTCCAATACTGGGAGAATGATTATGCTGGTATGAAGAACCTCATGTCTTTGGTTGCCAGTATTAGAAGGATAGCCGCACGTATTCAAAAGCTAGTTATATTGTCCAATAAATACTGGGTTACAAGCCAAAACTATTTTGTCAAGGATCCTGTCAGAGTAACATTGTGGTATAAGCCAATTACCCCGGAGTATTTGCCTTTCTTTACCTATTTTATTATAGATTTATTGCTTTCACATGCCATGAGATTTCTTCCTTTCTTATCGATTACGGCTAGAAAGAGAGGTTGGTGTGGTCCATACATCACTATCATAGATCCACTATGTACTGGTAACGTTAGCCTATTCGTAAATCCTCAGTACTGTACATACTCGAGAGAAGTTGCTTCCTTCCATGACAAAGACTAGTTAAGTTTCACTATCTCCTTTCTCAACTCACTATATCCCAGCTGCACAAGAGTAGTCAATAAAATCATAAAAGTAAGAAAGAAGCAAAGCAAAGGATCGGATGTGGCGGGATACAAAGTGCACCGCTAAGCCAATACAAATGTATACATACGAACCCACGCCAATACTACTAGTAGGGGTATTGAACTCAATTAAAGGTTAGGGCTCGGTTTCCGGTTGACTTTTCGAATCCTATCCTCTGTTTCTGGTTAAACCAATTAAATAGGAGTATCCACCCAACTTTCATATGCTGTAGTTCCTATACGCTAACGGGTTCATCTTTATAGGCAATGATTTCATTTGTATTCCAATTCGTACGTATACCCCATCGCTTTGTTTACCATCCCTATCGTCTCGAATAAGGTTTCCTAGCCTAGCCCATCTCGGTGTCAGCTACCTAAAGAGAAAATTGGTCTATGGGTAGCATCTACTCATTCATCGCTTGCCTCACATCGAAAGAGGCATGGCTTCTCTCTTCACTCACTCCCCTGTTTGCCAGCTTCAATAGCATGGAAGAAGGTGTTCAAAGAACATAGTTTCACATCTACATTTTCTCCATTTGATCTTGATCAATAATTCACTTATAGAAATAGAATAGAATAGAAATATCAAGAGAAACACTCTTCTTTCCGAAGATCCATTTCTAGTGGGACATCGTTCATAGGGAGCGCACATCCAATGCGCCCTCTACTCTTCACTCTTCACTCTTGTGCTCGATATCCTCTTCAACAAGGATTTGCGGCTCCAATCCCTTTATTTTTCCAAAGGTAAAAGATGGAACAGACTGAATCCAAGCCATATAATTGCTTGATGGTCAAGAGTGCTTAGTTGGAAAAGAGTTTTCTATGTCGTTCAAACTAATGCTCGATTTAGAATTCTATAACAAAAAAAAGATTACATTAGAGGTGCCTCGACCCGAAAGAGCATGATACAATCAATTAGGACGTAGCTCTGCTACAAGAAAGGATAGGACTTTTGCCAAGTCTAGAGTTCGACTTCTAAAAAGAGAAAGCCACTAACAAAAAGAAAGAAAAGAGGAGGAAGCTGGACTTACCTCTGTTCGAGATACAATGAATCGAATAAATAAGTCTTATGGATGAATGTTGAAGATGGACGATACAACCCTACTAAAAGTCACAAAGCTCACTTCGCTATCAGGCCTAGCAGCTGCTTCATAATATAGGTGAGATAGATTAATTGATTGTTTCTTTTTTTGTTATAGAATTCTAAATCGATCATTAGTTAAACAACATAGAAAACTCTTTTCCAACTAAGCACTCTTGAGCATCAAGCAATTATATGGCTTGGATTCGGTCTGTTCCATCTTTTACCTTTGGAAAAAATAAAGGGATTGGAGCCGCAAATCCTTGTTGAAGAGGATATCGAGCACAAGAGTGAAGAGTGAAGAGTAGAGGGCGCATTGGATGTGCGCTCCCTATGAACGATGTCCCACTATAAATGGATCTTCGGAAAGAAGAGTGTTTGTCTTGATATTTCTATTCTATTCTATTTCTATAAGTGAATTATTGATCAAGATCAAATGAAATATTATTATGTAAGGGAGCTGATCCACAGGATTCAATGGTGAATTCTGATTTCCCCACAGACTGAACCAAAGGAGAAGAATAGAATAATTCACTGGTGCAGGCGGAGCAGCAAACCTTCGTAGAAAAGGGAGAGGGTATACCTAGAAATGATGAAATCAACCAGCACTGCCTTGCTAATTGAATAAAGGAACATGCCGACTACTTTCTGAACAGAACAATGAGAGTCCCGAACAATGGGAGAATGGAGCTTCCCGTCTATGAACTAATCGCTAGACTATATCGTATCGAGCTCAAAGGTTTGTGCAACTTATCTATCAAGCCACACTTCTTTACTTCGAGATAGCGCATTCCACACTTCTTTACTTCGCTATAGAAGTAGGATCCCAGCCCACAATACAATCAGTAGTTTACTTAACTGATATAAAGAGTTTCCCCTGCCTGCCCCTACTATCAATTGATAATACATAAATGATCCGGGGCTAGTGTTGGGTAGCCGGGCCCACTAGAATTCAAGTGCTTCTTATCGATTCAATACGCCCTTAACGGATCCCCGTGCTTTATCTCCATTGGGTGGAGCAAGACCCTTGTCCTATCTTTTCTTTACAGAGCAATAGAAATGATGGTTGCCCCTCGCTGCACTGACCAATGATATCTCAGAAGAGAGAAAGACTTCTATAACTTGCCAATGATATCTAGTGGGCACTACGAACTCCAGGCATACTGTACTTGACCACCCTACTTTTCTTTGTCCCTATTAGGCGAAATCAATACTTACTTTCAATTGGTAGAGAGGAAGAAGAGAACTGACACTAGTAATAGGTTGATGACTTCTCTTAACAGAACTGACACTAGTAATAGGTTGATGACTTCTCTGACTTAATAGCTGGCCGACTTCTCTTCATGGATCACCGTTCTATATAGTTAGGCGCAGCATCGCGTTTAACCACCTATCCCTATTCCCTCAATCGATATCGTCCAACTATCCTTTTATTGGGACAGCAGCATACTTCTCGTTAGGGACAATAGTTCCTATACTTAACTAACCTCTGTGCGCAATCACTGTTTGACACATCATTCTTTCAGCTTTTCGTTCTTGATGACTCTATTTGACGGAGCCTGACCTTGAACTAGCTTTTTGCAACACAAACCACTATCTTTACTTTCCTTTAGCAATAGTATCTAACTATCAATTCATAAGAGTCAAACGGGTGGGTCCATCCCATCTATCGACAGGTCCTGATACCGGATCTGGGAAACAAGCAATACTCGCGCAATTCCTTAATGAAAAACTGACCTATCTTCTCTTGAAAGACTGTCCTTTCCTCGCTTCTTATTGTGATATCAATGAAAGAAAGCTGGATACTGACTTCTTCCCAAGAGCTCTATCAGCCCTGAATTCCTTAGCCATACGACTCTTCCTTAGTTTCCTAATGCTGGTGGCCCTAGCTAGTGGTGAGACGGGGCATATACTATTCTCGGTCTTATAACGAAGAGGTTGCCTAGTTTTAACCGAACACTGTACTTGATCTCTCATCCTATCACAAACAAGTCTCTTCCCCCGAGTCCTAGTAGACTAGTCCAAGTAGTCCGGGACAATAGCGCCCCGTCTCTTCGCTGACCCCTGGCACACAATCACTATAAGACAAAGCAAGACAAACCTCTCTTATCCTTCTCGGCTAGAAGTTACAAGTTTCCTGTTCCAGTTTCGGCTTGAGGGAAGTGCCTGAAAACGATTCAATTCTTATCTCCGATTTCGAACTCCGGCTGGATTCTTATGACCAAGAGCTATTTTATTGGTCAGAAGAATGGAAGGACAACGAGAAGATGGTTCGGTTGCTCCTGCTGGAATATTCCATTTATTTAATACTCCGACTCGCGTAACCCCGAATGGCAATGTTGTTATTGTTGGAAATATGCCCTAGAGGCAATAATAAATTGATTATTATTATATTTCCTTGTTCATGATAATCGTTTATTATCCATGCTATAATTGTATTGATAGGAAACTCAGATACATGTGTGGATACATAGACAACACCATGTCCCTAGTGAGCCTCTAGTTGACTAGCTCGTTGATCAATAGATGGTTATGGTTTCCTAACCATGGACATTGGATGTCGTTGATAACGGGATCACATCATTAGGAGAATGATGTGATGGACAAGACCCAATCCTAAGCATAGCACTAGATCGTGTAGTTCGTATGCTAAAGCTTTTCTAATGTCAAGTATCATTTCCTTAGACCATGAGATTGTGCAACTCCCGGATACCGTAGGAGTGCTTTGGGTGTATCAAACGTCACAACGTAACTGGGTGACAATAAAGGTGCACTACAGGTATCTCCGAAAGTGTCTGTTGGGTTGGCACGAATCGAGACTGGGTTTTGTCACTCCCTGTAAACGGAGAGGTATCTCTGGGCCCACTCGGTAGGACATCATCATAATGTGCACAAGGTGATCAAGGAGTTGATCACGGGATTATGTGTTACGGAACGAGTAAAGAGACTTGCCGGTAACGAGATTGAACAAGGTATCGGGATACCGACGATCGGATCTCGGGCAAGTATCGTACCGATAGACAAAGGGAATTGAATACGGGATTGATTAAGTCATTGACATCGTGGTTCATCCGATGAGATCATCGTGGAACATGTGGGAGCCAACATGGGTATCCAGATCCCGCTGTTGGTTATTGACCGGAGATCGTCTCGGTCATGTCTGCATGTCTCCCGAACCCGTAGGGTCTACACACTTAAGGTTCGATGACGCTAGGGTTATAAAGGAAGTTTGTATGTGGTTACCGAATGTTGTTCGGAGTCCCGGATGAGATCCCGGATGTCACGAGGAGTTCCGGAATGGTCCGGAGGTAAAGATTTATATATGGGAAGTCCTGTTTTGGTCACCGGAAGAGTTTCGGGGTTTATCGGTAACGTACCGGGACCACCGGGAGGGTCCCGGGGGTCCACCAAGTGGGGCCACCAACCCCTGGGGGGGGGCACATGGGCTGTAGGGAGTGTTCCTTGGTCTACATGGGCCAAGGGCACCAGCCCCACTAAGGCCCATGCGCCTAAGAGATGGAGAGGGGGCAAACCCTAATGGGATATGGGCCTTAGGGCCCATATTGGTGCGCCTCCCTCTCCCATCCCCTCTTGGCCGCCTCCCTTGCTCCCCATCTAGGGCTGCCGCCCCCCCTAGGGGTGGGAACCCTAGAGGGGGCGCAGCCCCTCCCCTTCCCCTATATATATGAGGCCTAGGGCTGCCCATAACACATGTGATTCGATCTCTCGTTGGTGCAGCCCTGCATCTCTCTCTCCCTCCTCTTTATGGTGCTTGGTGAAGCCCTGCAGGATTGCCACGCTCCTCCATCACCACCATGCCGTTGTGCTGTTGCTGGATGGAGTCTTCCTCAACCTCTCCCTCTCTCCTTGCTGGATCAAGGCGTGGGAGACGTCACCGGGCTGTACGTGTGTTGAACGCGGAGGTGCCGTGCGTTCGGCACTTGATCATCGGTGATTTGGATCACGACGAGTACGACTCCATCGACCCCGTTCACTTGAACGCTTCCGCTTAGCGATCTACAAGGGTATGTAGATGCACTCTCCTTCCCCTCGTTGCTGGTCTCTCCATAGATAGATCTTGGTGACACGTAGGAAAATTTTGAATTTCTGCTACGTTCCCCAACAGTTATTCCGGTTGGTCAGATCAATAAGACAACAAGGGAGTCAGAATATTCTGATAATAGCAAACAGGGCTTTGGAATCTATGGCAGGAGCCTTCAATGCTTCTCCAGTGTCAACCATTAGTCGATAACAGAATGAAATGCCACAATTAAGTTGAAAAAGAGAGTCATTAAAAAGAGGCATGCTTGAAAAAGAGTACAGATAATATGTTATGGATGTGAGGAGCCTCACCCAGTACTTTTCTTACTAAACTAAAAAACTCTACTCTCCTTTCACAGCCAACCCACCCATTGCTTTTTCGAGCTCGATAAAAAGGAAAGTTCACGTGCCAATCCTTACCATTGGTAACTGTAATTACCAAGCCTAATCTTTCACTGAATACCGAGTAAAGCAAGCAAGAAAGAGGGAAGGAGCAGCTGTTTTCGAGCTAGGCTCGATCCCTTTTTCATCCACTTCTCGCTATTTGTAATTCTACTTGAATTAGTTCTTCCTAAGTTTAGTGAGGTGAGTACTGCATCCATAACTAGAGGACTTGCTTTTCTGCTTGGCTCCCAGGGGAAGTTGGATTGGATAAGAGGAATTGAAGCGCAAGGAAGGCAGTCGGTATTCAAACAACAATTCAGAGTTCCCAACTCTGGGTAAAGGAAATCTGTACTTGATGACTGAACCAAATCCTTTGCCTTTATTTATTCTATTATTTTGATATAGATCAGCTGAAAACAAAACAAAAATACTACTACGTTGGGACAATGACCCACCTTTCTCTACTCAACCTGTCATCTTCTCTCCTTGCTCCCTGGGACAAATAAGACTATTTATTAAGTGATAAACAAGAGAAACTAGTGATATTATCTAAGCTTCTGGCCATGTCTGATTGGCATTCAAGTCTGCCTTCCATTGCTTGAAAAGGCCTAGCACCGTAAGTAGCAATTGGCTATGTCCAAACTCAAATGTCGTATTTTATCTATGCACAGGAGTCGTAATAAGGAAAGAAGACATAAGAATGGGAAGTATCCGCTAGTTATAACGTGGTATAAAGAGAGCTATTTCATGGATCTTGGTCAATAAAAAGAATCCAATAATGATCTATCAACTAAATGAGTTTATTATATAATCCCGTATATTCAAGGTTGTTAAGATGATTTAGTAGATGTGTCGGTATCGTTTTCATCTGCCGTTGGGAGTGACTGCTTTGCTAATCTATCCTTTTATCCTTCTTTTCGGAGACAAGCACATATTACCATAACCTAGTGATTAATATATCCTATTGGTACTACTTCGTCGAGCAATCAATCCTTTTTCCATTCTTGTTCTGAGGTTGTCAGCTTCCTTCGATGGCACCACTTGTACTCTTTGTCGGAATCTGTAGACATAGTTTCTGGGCGTCTTTAAAAACTGATCGACATAGTTGTCACACACAAACCTGCGCAATGGCTTTGGAGTAAAAGAATCTCCTGCCCGGTCACACACATCATCTCGAGCGCGGAATCTACTACTCTAACAAGATACTCGGCTCGGGTAAATCATGCTTTCGTTATGCAAGGAAAGTGAAAGGAAAGAGGGAAAGGGAGACATTGGGCAATCCGGAATCGATGAAATCATTGTTTTTTCGCCTTGTAATATGTCCAGTTACATTCCAAAGATGAATCATACCAGGAGATAGATAAGCGCTATGGCAGACACATGAAATAAGAATTTGAAAAGTAATGATCAACTTTATGGATCCATAGGTAGATTCACTTGTGAAGCTATGGGATGGGACAAGATTCAAAAGTACCAAAAGTAAGTTAAGTGGGACGCTGAGTTCATTGCTGCGATCGAGGGTTCAAAGCCAGCCAATTTGATGACCGCGTAGGAACGGGTTCCAAATGCTCACAATAATGTAGTTGGAAATGACAAAAGGCTCCTAAATTGATACCTAATAATAGCTTAGCAGCTCCTTCGTTTTACTAAAGAGCCAAGTTCGGACAAGCAACTCAGAAGGAGGAATGTGTTGAGATGCCTATGCCTAAGAGAGATAAGCGGAGGACGTATGATAGCCGATAGGATGTCGGTAAACGATGGAGTTTAAGGAGTTGTTTTTGAATTCGGCATGGCATATTTCATTTTTTTTAATGAGAACGTCGTCTCCTTTCTTACCCGCCTGGCCAATGGAAGGAATTAATTACCTTGGTCAGTCAGCAAAAGAAATAATATCACCAGTTCATCATCCCAATCCTTCCTATTAGTTTCATTAATTAATTCAGCCCTAGAGTGTTGGCAATCAAGGTCCAAGAAAGAATCCCAAGTCTATCCTATCTCGCCATGGTCGAAAGCACAATCCCTTTCTCTTCGTATACCGAAATCGTTGTTTCATTCCTCCACAACTTCTATCGCGGACATGATCCAATCTACCTTGCAAGACAGATTAAGATATAACTTAAGGCTTTCCCAAGCTGGCGCATAACCTATGGTAGAGGCATTCACCTAGAGACAGAGAAGTGGGAAACCGCGGATGAAAAGAATACCGAGGTCTTTGATAGCAAACTTCTACTCGAGCTTTCTAACTAAAAGGAATCTCTTATTCATATGGCATAAAATGGAAAAACTTGATGGAGATTTCTTCTCGATTTCCATGGTACAGTCCCTTTGCATGCTACAGTTCCATTACTTACTACCTGAATTTGCTATATACGAAATTCTGACATCTACGGTACTTGTCGTCTACTTCTGGTGGAAGCAATTCCAAAGGTGAAGATAATACTGAGCCGAATAGTAATGAGGGGAATGCAAAATCTAGCAAAGGTAAGAAGGGTCAAGGAAGAATAGCAGTGACTTATAAAAGGAAAGCACCGAATAAAAGGAAGGAGATCCGTCTTTATTTTTTGCATGTGGTCAATGCGTTTGCTGATTGATAACTGTCTAATCTTAAGATGGTTTTGTGGCACGTTACAAACATACATATACAGTAGAAATATAGTTGTGTTGAGTTAGGTTGAAGAATTTTTACCTTCTTTTTGAAATGAGATATAGTGCTTTCTTTGTTCGGTAGGAGATTTTGCACTTTAATATTCTAGTTCCTCATTTGAGCGTTCTTTTGCTCTGTTGGTGGGGCATAAACTCATAAATAGTGTGTGTTTTTTCTTTAAAGAATAGTAAAAGTATGCATTCAAGTAGTAGCTTTTTCTAAATAGTCGAGTAGGCCTGGCAACAAGGACTAGGAAGATACGGGCTAGTTTGTTTTTTAGGGGATTTATTTATGCAAGATATGCACGTGAGTAGGTCAGTATATGCGTATTTGTCAATAGAGGAAAACACGTAGTAAGTAGGCTTGCTTTTTTGTAGGGATAGGTAGCTTGACAAGGGATGCCTGGGATAGCACATAGGAAAAGTATAGAAGGAAAGGTGGCGGGAAAGTAGCCATGGTCAAGGTAAACAAGTACTAGGTCTTTTCTTTCCGAAGAAAGTCAAGGACAACTAGGTCAGTCTGGGGGGCAATCCTCTAGATCGATACTTCTCTTCCATAGACTAAACCAATTAATAAACAATTTACAGAGTATTCTTGCATTCCTATCTGGTCTGCATCTCTCCTATCGAAACTATAATATAACCTTAATGGAAGGGCCCTGGTTCTGCCTTGCCAAACCGACAAATCCAGAAATTGTAGATGAATTCATCGGGCTTAACGTGTGATTTCGTTATAAGTGAACAGGCGTCGTCGTCCAGCCGTGTCGAGTTGGGATTAGAGGAGAGAGCTCGAATGGATAGGTCCAGTGAGGCGGGTGTGGAGCACGAAGGATTAAGAAGGTCCTCTTTATTTCCGGAATCAACAAGAAAGACTTAGCAGCCCAAATAAAGTAACCCTTTCCCCCTCCCGAGTCTATCGTATCCATAGTTTCAGTGGGTATCGAACTGCGAAGCGAGGAAGCTATTTCAATTGAACGGGCTTACTTTCTTACTTGGTTCTTTTGTAGAACAACCTTGGTATGAAGCTAGACGATTCAAACTATATAAGCATAAGCAATTCAAACTAGACATTTCGACCTTCATCCCACCCGAGAAATAATAAGCAAAGAGCTCGTAAGTCAGGCATAGAGAAAGCAACTCCTTGTTGGTGTAAGATAGGTGTTGGTCCGATTCACCTATATCAGTTCGAACCTGACGAGTCGTTCGTTCGTGTGGAGAATCTCTCTCCTTTTCTTCTAAGTCTTGCTTCATTAAGTTACTTTCTCTCTCAGCCTCATAATAATAATCAATATTCAAATACTTTATGCTAAATTCTGTATAGCAATCAATGTCTGAGGGCATAGAGAACCTTAAGAGGATAGGAAAGTCTATTTATTTGAGACCAGTGAGGTCAGAAATTCAAGCATTTGGGTCACGACTATAAGGCGCTATCAGGCCATACCTCAAAAGGCTCGCTACCTTCTCTAGATACTTGATTGGAAGAGAGGGTAGATGTAAGAGAGTTAAAGCACTTCGCTGGAAGAAGGCTATAATGGAAAGTCAATCAATATTTCATATGGAACTAAATAGGTCATTTACGACTCAATGGTTTATCAATCAAATACATCAGCATTCCAAAATACTATCCGCTAACGCCCTCACTCTTTGACTTAGAGGTCTTAGCCCCACCTTTACTTATATCTTAGACTTATACTCTTCCTTACTTCCCTTCTCTGGCCATGTGGTTGAGGATATTTGAAAAAAAGAAGAAATTGACAATACCTACTATCGATGCCTAAGAGTAGGTCTTTACCAGCTTGCCTAATAAGAGTAGTTTAATACCGGCTTACTTGTACAAGCTTATACTATAAGAGTGAGTACGCTACCTTCTTGATTATTATCATCAGAAAGATATTTTGAAACCATCCTGGTGTCATTTACTTTCATAAAGCAAATCTTAGTAAATAAATGTGGGTGATCCTACTTATAATAAGACTTATATTGTGGTGTTAGGTACTAATATAACTCCACTTTATGCGTATAGGAAGGCGGCTGCTTAGAATGCTAAACAGGCCTGGACAGAAGAAGTAGACAAAAGACCTCCAGGCTGTGTCGTCATTCTCAATCCTGAAAAGAGAGCGCACATCCTGAGGAAGGCGCGTCATGCAAAGGTTCCCATTTTTTTCCTTAGTTGACCCCGTGTTTCTATCGGATCCTAAGCTTCATCGGGACAAGCGCATAAACCATCCCATCCCGGTAGAGGGGACAGAGCAGCTCAACGGGCTAATCAGTGACCTCATCTACCCAAAGACTTTATTTCTGCTATACTTTCTTAAGCAATAGGAATCAGAATTTCGTAGGTAGAGGGGGCCAAGGTGCCAGAAACATGGATTTCATGGAAACAAGGTAATCCGTAGTTGGTAGCAGATGTTCCGCGGGATCAGATATCCTCCGTCTTGTCTCTGCATTCAAGGAATGCTTGTAGCTATGCTAGGCGTGAGAAGAACTCTACAATACGATTTCTATGATTGGTACCAGATTGGAATTCATTCTCGGAACTCTCCTCTAGAGAATGGCCTGGCTAAAGAGAGTGATAGATCCATCATGTCGTGTGGAAACTAAAGCTAGGCGCCGCTATTCGTCCTCAGCCGTATTCTCATTCTGGGAAAAGGTATGGCTCGTTCTGGGAAACGATCAGTAGTAGTGGTGGATGGCAGGTATGGAAGGATCCCGGCAAGTTCTTATCTGAGATTACCAACGGCCCTGCCCTGAGCTGACTTCTTTGCTAGTAGTGAAGTGCGTTTTCACTTAGCTGGAAAAGTCCATAGTCCGATTTGACCTCAGGAGCCTGTCCATGGATCTGATCAAAGTATGATTCCCTAGTGTCAAAAGTCCTAAAGCCTATGGCTCCAAGCATGGGGAGTCCGCGGAGAAGAAAAACTCTATTTCGCTATGGGCCAAAACTAGTGTTTTTTTGGATTTCTAGTCTAGTTTAAGTGCAGGGCTAGAGAGTTCTCTTCCAGTATTCTTAGCTGACTGTCCGCTTGCTTGACTCGAACAAATAGCTTTTGTTTCCACAAGGCAGATCCCATTCCTCGAATGCAAAGGACAAGAAAGACGGATTATGGCTGGAAGGAAGGGTTCTCGTATTGGTTCTTCTGGTGCGCTACTTCCTTGTGCTGTGCCAGATTGGAATTGGTATCGGAATCCTGGTTGGTAGAAGGAAGCTCGGGTATTGCTTATTGTTGAAAGCACTCATTTGTTCCGGCTCGTGAGTTGAAAGCACTCGTTTGTTCCGGCTCGTGATGTGTCTGACGCATGCATAGAATCAAGATCTATTGAGACCAGGATGTTTGTTTCTTCCTCGAAACAAGAGATACGCTCTGGCTTATTTGCATTCGACCGGAGAACCTCACTTATCAACTGCCCTGGATTGGATCTACTTACGATTTGAGAAACTGGCTCCAAAACCCCTGTTTTTGATGCAGAATCGGTGGTTCCTTCTCTTTTTCGTGATTTCATCCATAAATCAATGGAAAGAGCACTTTATTCAATGAATTGACATGTTCCTGATGCTTTTACAGTAGCAGCAGTCTCGGTAGCAGAAGTAGATCCGAGTGTAGATACCGGGATCATATCACCACTATTGACTATTTCAATTCATTCACATCTGCTCGTATCAATCAAAGTTTCCTATCAAGCAATCCCAGCAGCAATCAAGTTGGCACCCACTATATAAGATGCACTATTTCCTGATCTTGTCCCAAACCCAACTCGGCACTTTTAGACCTGGCCTGGATCCCTCCCTTCTCCAACAATATATGCAACCTTAAAGAAAAGAGACCACTCTCAGAACGACCCTTTGGAAAGCCCCACAACAAGATATCCCAGAAGAAATTGTATAACTTGGCCAAAGTATTCACTTCCAGTTCCCTTTGCAATAAGATCACAGTAGATACTGTTTAGAAGGCTCACTCTCTCGTCTACAAAAAATAGATGTGTGCTTACTTCTTGGAGATTGACTCCTGCCGGTAAGTGCACACCCTCAGTAGTATCTCTATAGATTTTATAGAGTATTTCCAATTGATAAATGATTTGTTCTTTAAGAACATCTTTGGATATATCAGTTACTTGTGTTTCAACATTAGTAGCATTTATGTGATGGATCATCCGGCCAGCCCTAACAGTGACAAGAATAGCTATCGACAATGACAAACCCAATGATACAATATACTAAAATATAATCGTTTCCATAAAAATCTGCCATCATTTTTTGAGTCATACTTGTCCCTTAGCGGACTCACTCTTGTCTTGCTTCATCTAAGGAGTGATAAGTGCCAGGAGTCTGCCTCTAGCATCAATACATGTCCTAGTTACGAACAAAGAAGCGGTGCTGTCTCCTTAGCGTTAGCGGCCTTATGCCTATTTCAGTATACGCCCGTGTCAAATAGAACGGGAATGACTGCGTGCTTGGCCATCGTTAGTAAGCCCGCGTAGGGTAGGACCATCATCGAGCAAATGTTCCTTCAAAGGCGTGGAGCGTGCTATGGCAGATTTTCATCCCGCAAGAGGATGCGCCTAACTAAAACGCCGAAAGGCAGTGCAGCCCAATCCGTTGCTTTGCTTGTTGGGTCCACTTTTTGAAAGTTTGTTTGTTCGTAACATTAGTAGTTACTCACTGCATTAGTAGTTACTCACTTGGTGGGTGCACCAACGGCTTTCTAGGAATTTGAGTTGCTCAATACGGACGGAAAGATTCTTTCGTGAAATAAAAGAACGGCAGCGGCAGGTTGATGAGGGAAAGGAAACCAGATCTTTTTTCTATGGTATGGCCTGGGTGGCCTAAGCGAAATCCCGAGATATGAAGGAGCCGATCAATCTACCCGCCTGAGGTAAGCTTGCTCCTCACTTGAGTTGAAGCTGCCTCCGCTCCCTGCCGTCATACGGATTGGTTAACTTTATCTTGACATACGCTACGCATATATTTGCTAGAGACATCAATCGAAATAGGAGCTTTCTGAAAATAGAAATCGATATATCCATGGTATTGAATGGACAAGAATTGAATGGGATTGTGGCACCCAGTGATACACTACGCCATGTTACGAACAAAGAAATGATCAAGAATTTCATTATGGCATGGCGCTATAGGCCATCGATTCGGTTATAGGAGTAGACGCGGGCAATGGCAAAGAGGAACATTTGGATGGACGACCTCCAAGACACGAGTCACTACTTTAGAACTACGTTATTCCCTGGCGTCAGCTACACATTCGGGGTTGAAGAAGGGACGCATATCAAATAAATGCGATCTAGATCCCTTTAACAGATTAGCAGCATCTTCGCATTCCGAGCCGAGACTATTATGATTACCTACCGAATTGGAGGAATCAAAGATCCTTACTTGAGGAACTTAAGTAGCACTCTACTGATTGGACTTTACCGACTTCAGAAACCAGACAAGATTCTATACCGAGCTGACTTATCAACCAGACGGACTTGAACAACTGACATGTCTGCTATTGTTATTGCCGGGCCTCCAGACCATACCAATTCACCGAGTTAGAAACCGGACCAGAGCTATTAACCGACTTGACGTGCTTTCCTGACTGACAGACCGGACAGACCAATCCAATGAACTGACTTTGCTAGCTTATCGAGCCGAGGAGACAAGACGGATCCATATAAGGATACCAGCAACCCGAAGAGAAGAACCCCAGTTTATTAGAGAGATCCGTTCTATTTCACTAGTTGGGTTTCTGTCTCGGCCTGGCATCTTTGGACAAGAATAATAAGTATAAGTAGCAGCTTCCTATTCCTTAGTACTTTCCTGTAGTGTAGTTTCTCAAACCAGTGCTTTTCCTGGAATGGATAGAATTCCTCAACTCTAGGAAAACCTGGTATGACAAATTCTGTATAATATGCAAAATTACGTTTCCGTATAAAATAAATAAGTAGACTAGCTCTGGATCGGAAATCAAAACCCTGGAAACAGAAGACAGGACATGTATGAATCACTAAACCTAAGAGCTTCCTTATCTTCTCCGCTTTGCTCTGTTACTCCTTTTGCAGATGGTTGGTCACCACTCTTAGGCTTTTTGTTCTCTGCTTGTGGTGGTCTCCAATCTTGATCCGGCGCTGACTTAATAGGGAAACCTACCCAGAAAATGCCCCCTTTTCCGGTCCGGTTAACAAAGCCTGTAACCAAGAGCGGAACGAAGAGCTAAAACGTCACCTTTACCCTTATCCTATTTCTTTCTTACTTGTAAACCAGACCGCCTCATTCCTTTTTTCTTTCTTTGGTAAGGAAGGGACGACTATTCCCACAGGTTGATCTTGATAAAATGTGCAGCGGTAAGCAACTAATAATCTCGATGCAGGACTGCCGTTCCCATAGGTTCCTCCTCCAAAACCTTCTTAGGCGAAAAAGACTGGAAGGGCTTATTCCCACTGCTGATTACTGAGAACCTTCTACCGGGAAAGATTTCCTTCTATGCCTAGTGGTTTTTGAATTGGAAATGGGAAAGGCAGAGAGAATTTACTCAAATTCCACTATGTTATGTATACAATGATCGGGTTGCGTTTGGTATGATCGGGGTGCTTTATCTAAACTAGGCAGGATAACTTGGCTAACTTTCCTACTCTGATAGCATCTCTGAACGGCAGGTACCCTCAACCGCCGTAACGAAGGAATGAATCTATTAAGTGGGAAAGAGCCCTCGTGGCAGCTATATCCGCGAGGATTCCAAGTGTTCTAATTCATCTCATTACAGACCCACATCAAACATGCAACTGCTTGTCGCATACTCCTGCTACTCCGACCTACGCTTCTCACATCGCATCCTTGGTCCTTAAACGACGGTATATTCTTTTTTCCGGGTTCTATGAGCGTAAATGGAGACACTTCCCCCTTCTTCTACATATGAATATGCCTTGCCTTGAAGATAAAGAAATCTTGAGTAAGGAGAGAGATTCTCCACACGAACGAACGACCCGTCAGGTTCGAACTGACTTAGGTTGGACCAGGACCCACCTATCTCCACCAAGAAGGAATCGCTTTGGTTACGCAGTTCAGTTGGCGATAAAAGCCAACCTAATCTGCGGGCCGGTAGGCCAGCCAACTAACTCTTCAAATGAAGAACTTATTTCCCCACACCTATCTCTATGAAACTTCCTTCATAGTTAGGAGAGGTTTTTTTTAGCTTTTTGTCTCTTTTACCGCAGGAAGTTCTCCAAAAGTATGAAAGGCCAGAGGGCTTTGTACCAACCATTCTAGTGTGGTTGGATTCTGTTCAACAGCCCAAGGACTTTCCGCACATTTTTGGTTCTTTCCACTGCTTGAAGTGATTGCGACAACTACGAAGAAACGACGAATCCCAACTACGGATATATAAGAACCGAAACTGCTCAGAGCATTCCATCCGGCGTAAGCATCTGGATAATCTGGAATGCGACGTGACATACCCGAAAGCCCTAAGAAATGCATGGGAAAGAAGGTCAGATTAACCCTGAAAAAAGTGATCCAAAAATGGATTTGGCCTAAAGTTTTAGGATATGTCCGACCAAAGATTTTACCCACCCAATAGTAAAATCCAGCAAATAAAGCAAAAATGGCTCCCATAGAAAGTACATAATGGAAATGTGCAACCACATAATAAGTATCATGTAGAGTAATGTCTAGCCCAGAGTTTGCTAGAACTATTCCAGTGAGCCCTCCTATGGTGAACAAAAAGATGAACCCTACAGCAAATAACATGGGTGTTTTGTATTGTATCGAACCTCCCAACATGGTAGCGATCCAACTAAAGATTTTGATTCTTTTGGGCACAGCTATGATCATGGTAGCTGCGGTGAAGTAGGCACGCGTATCAACGTCTAAGCCCACAGTAAACATATGATGAGCCCAAACTAGAAATCCAAGAACACCTATACTTATCATGGCATAAACCATGCCTAGATACTCGAAATCGGTTTTCTTGAAAAGGTTAATAAGATATGACTAATAATACCAAATCCAGGCAGAATGAGAATATACACCTCTGGATGACCGAAGAACCAAAAGAGATGCTGGTATAATATTGGGTCTCCCCCTCCTGCAGGATCAAAAAAGGTTGTATTAAAGTTTCGATCGGTTAATAACATTGTAATTACCCCCGCCAGTACCGGAGGTGATAATAAAAGTAGGAATGCTGTCACTAGAACGGACCACACAAAAAGTGGTAATCTATGCATATTCATTCCAGGTCCACGCATGTTGAAGATAGTTGTTATAAAATTGATAGAACCTAAAATTGATGAAATACCTTATAGATGAAGACTAAAAATTGCTAAATCAACTGCTCCTCCAGAATGGCTGGTAATACCACTTAAGGGCGGATAGACTGTCCACCCAGTGCCGCTGCCCACTTCTACTAAGGTTGAGCTTAATAGGAGCAAGAGACTTGGTGCCAACAACCAGAATGATATATTATTTAATCGTGGAAATGCCATGTCAGGTGCACCTATCAGAATCAGAACAAACCAATTACCAAATCCACCTATCATCGCTGGCATAACCATCATTAAAAAAGCATGAGCCGTTATTAAAACATTATAAAGTTGATGATTCCCACCAAGAATTTGATCGCCGGGTCGGGCTAATTCCATACGAATCAGTACGGAGAAGCATGTGCCCATCACTCCTACAATGGCACCGAAGATGAAATAGAGAGTCCCAATATCCTTGTGGTTAGTAGAGAAGAGCCATCGAACCATATTTGTCATTTTTGATTTGAGAAATGAAAACTTTCCTTATCAAAGAGGGGCCGGGGGGCTGGAAGAGAAAAGAATCAGAATTACTGAGCTGCCCCGCTCTTTTTTTTTCTAATTCCCTTCTAAGATCCTCTGACTTAAACAAGTCGAGAGCATGCTCGTGCTCAGCTCTTTCGAGACTTGCCTTGCCCTTGGGGATTTCTTCCCACCGGATCCTCTATTCCACTTCCAGGCACCTCCTTGCGGAGCTTTCCGCCTCAAGGATATCCCGGTTGTGGGAAACAACATTTCGAAAGAAAACGGATCCTCCCTCATTCTCCCACAGATCTTGATAAGACGCTTGGAGAACAGTGAAAGAATCAGTTGCATGAATATGGTCTAGATAGGAACGAAGCGCTTCATCGACCAAGTAGGGCTCGATCGGTAGATAAGGCCCTACTCTTTGATAAAGCGCCACAAATTCCTGAATGACATCTTGTTGCATAGAAGAGAGCTTTTCTTCCATTAGGAAGAGCTTAAGCCGCCCAGGTATGTCTTCCAGGGGGGTATTGTGATTAAGCTCGTTCTGAATGAACGTAACCCATCCCGGATCCTGCTCGTAAAGACTCAGATAGAAGTTTAGCCCTGCTAAATGAGCTAGAGCCTGGGGGTCTTGAATCTCCGGCGGGAGAGTGATCAGAAAGGAGGAGCCGACGAAGCACGAACTAAAAAGATTGAAAATTGGTATTAGGCGGAATATAAAACGACAAAGGAATAAAAATATAAAAATCGAAAGTAATAAACTTAATACATAAGAAAAAATAGAAAGTAGTAAAGCGGGTAGTGGAGAAGAGCCATCGAACCAGATTTTTCATTTTATTTTCGTTTTGAAAACTTGACTTATCAGAGAGGGGCCAGGGGCTGGAAGAGAAGAACTTGAATACTAAACGCTGGAAGAGAAGAACCTTAATACTAAACCAAGTTTCGGGAACTTCTTGGTGACTTGATTGGTTCCCTTCCCCCAATTTGCAAAGGATGATCCCCGTGAAGGTGATCTCGATCACCATTCTATGATATTTCTGGATGCTTTTGAGAAGCTTTTCCTTTTACCTAATGCCGGCTACCGACAACTTACTTCATGCTATTACTAACACTTATGACTGAGCCGCACTTGCTTTCCAAAAGAAATTGAAACTATCATGCCTGAGACTAGCCAATAGAAGAAAGAGCCACAAGCAAGCCATAGCAGCATCCTTTTTCTTTGCTTTCTTCAACAATGCGAATCTACCTCACTCCTCATCATAACTCAAATACAAATTCGAGTTCCAAATTGATATTTCCTCACGTAAGCAATAAAATGTGAAACCAATATTTATCATGAAACTTCAAACATTGATGATTGTGAGGTTCTGGAAGAGAGACGACGTAGGCTGAAAAAAAGTAAACAGAAAACCACCCCTTAAACTCATTTGCTCAACATTCTTTCCACAGCAACTAGAAAAGTGGAGAAAATCCAATAAGGGGAGGTCCCAGTGAATACAAATCAATTGGAAACCTCACCCCGCATTCATGTCTCTAACAAGGCTGTCTAAGCTAAGCGGCCATGGACCCATGGACCCGGGGAATCTGAACCATTAGGTAGAGTTTCAGCTGAAAGAAAACCAGGTCAATCTTCCGATCACGAGTCTTTACAAGCTTGAAACAACTTAAGCACAGGCGGGAGTCGCCCCTTTTAAAGTAAGTATTTATGCGGCGCTGAACTAACGAGCGGATACCTAACCTTCGAAGGAGAAGAAAAGACGGATGTATCTTTCATTCATATCGATCAGATGTGCTTTGCTCAGGACTCCCATTTTACCATTGCTTAAGCCATGTTACATAAAGCATAGTGAGTGATACGCAATGATGGTACCACCATGTTTTTTTCCTCACTCTATGTAGCCACACTCGTTTGTCCATTTCTACTTATTATTTATGTGAAATAGGATCGAATTGTATCCGAGGAACAGGGGGATACAAAAAAGTAATAAGAGAAACGCACAGACCAATCAATCGTATTGGTCTTATTGAAGAATTTGGAATGAAAAGAGGAGTAATGCTTCCTAGCACGGGACAGAGAATAGGACCACTTAGATCGAAATAGCATTCACAGAAATGTTCTAACATAGAGTAGAATTGAAAATTGAAAAGATTAGTTGACAACAGTCAATCAAAAGATGGGGCGCCAAATTACTAAACAATAGGGGTCTTTCTGTGCAAGACAGCTGAACACCGTAATTGATGAGTGAGTAGGTGGGTTAGGTGCACCCCTCGCCCAGTGGGAAGTCATGAGGCTAGCCCCCCCTGAATGAAGAAGTAGTGGGGCCCCCTGCCCACCCACGTATGCGCCTTTATTTAGATTATAACTAAATATTATACTAAACTTTATCCGGGAATCTTTCTAAAGAATCCATCTGGCTAAACACAATTTGTCGATTTCAATCTAAGGTGCACCTTGCCTTTTTCAGGTAGCTTTGTTACGCCTATTCAGCTAGGTGGGGCATTGGTCATAGCCGAAGTCGAAGGGAAAAAATAAGGTAATGAGATGATGGTGCCATCAAGAAGTTTTCGACGAACGTAGTAGCGGCCAAAAATGAAACTCTTGCATGAAAGACCGGATTTGACGCAAGGTGAATGGCGTTGGGGGTTTTTCAAATGAAACCCGCGATCAGAAAGTCACCAACGGAGCCATACAATCTATCTAGTAGTGTGCCATGGCACGGTACTCCGCTTCGGCAGTGGAAGGAGCAACTGTCTATTGCTTTTATCTCATCCAAGATAGTGTCTCGTCTCCCCATAAAATAGATAAGCCTGTAGTTGAGCACCTATCTGAAGGCCCAATCGGCATCAGTAGTTGCACAACTCTAAAGAAGACGATGACGGAAAAAGGATGGCTCGAGAAAAGGTACCTCGAATATATCTAAGAATCCGATGAACTGCTGCAAAGTGAACTGACCGGGGGCAGCCATGAAAGGCTGACTTTCTTAGGAAAAGCCATCTGGGCAAGAGATCGTCAGATAAACCAAACTGCCGACCTACTGTCTGTACTGTGTCGGATTAGATAATGGTGAGCCATCAGTCGGACGGAGTTTAACGTAAAGCTCCAAGGGAGTGTCAATAGTCTTCTCATCATTGAGTTGAGCTTGAGTGATAAAGTCATGACGTTATTTGATCTGAGATACCAAATATCCACGAGGAGAATGTGCGACCTCCAAGCCAAGAAAAGGCTTAGGGCGCGTCAGCGCCTTCATAGCAAATAATTGATGAAGGAGACACTTGATCAGCGATATGGTAACGGAGTAATCACCAGTCAGTTTGATATCATCAACATACAACAACAGAATAGCACGTCCTCGAGGATAAACTGATACGAACATGGCCGAATCATGATCACTCCGAGCAGACCCTGCCTGGATAACATA
This sequence comes from Triticum urartu, assembly GCF_056163025.1. Taxonomy (NCBI): domain Eukaryota; kingdom Viridiplantae; phylum Streptophyta; class Magnoliopsida; order Poales; family Poaceae; genus Triticum; species Triticum urartu. The sequence goes on from NC_141879.1 coordinate 177,334,542, forward strand.
ACCACTGTGCTGAACTTCAAAAACCGACGCTATCGGGGCTTGTCGAGACCATAGATCGCTTTGCGTAAAGGACAGACAAGAGAAGAAGTCAGAAGGGCAGGTTCTCTTTCATCCATCTTTTCTAGGTGCGCATCTCCATCTACTAAAAGTAGGGGTGGTTGCCATAGATAGATTGGGTCATTCATAACCTGAGCAATAACCGATGCTACTACAGCAATAACGAAAATAACCGATGCTACAACAGAAACTACAGCTATACGTGGTGGACCCACACGCAGCTTTGTTTAACAAGCATCACCCTTCCTTTCTTCAAATGCTTCCTCAGTCAATCAGCAGCTTATTCGATTCCTATTCTTATTAAACATCTGATATAGATGGTGGGAACAATGAAGCAGATTCTTCATCTGTAGGTTGCAATCCGTATGATTTCTTTTCTCGATCTCCTGCTTGTGTTTCACCTCGCACCTAAGCATCACGTTCCTAGGGACAGAGACATCTGCGCTCTAAGGCAATCATAGTACTACCAGCATGGTTACATCGTTCTGCGGGCAAGCTTCAACTTCAAAGTCACCTGATTTGGCACCAGCCAAAGGAGTAGGAATAGCAGCTGGGGAAGCACCATTACCATCCATGGGATGCTTTGTGAACAGCCCCCTCTATTCAATACCGATACCTGTTAGATTCCATAGCTGATGAATCTCTTTCTTTTTCCACTCTTTCCCCGTCACGCAAGAAGCTTTTCTGGCACAAACCTAGTAGTTATTTGTCCTGCTGATCTTGGGTGAACTGATGACACTGATGCTCCAAGACCAAGAGTTTTCACAGCCAAAGCTATTGAAGCTGCTCCCTCCCATGAATCACAGCTTTCTGGACGCACTGCTTGAACACCATGGAGCAAGATAGAGAAAAAACTCCTATCCCAGTTGATCGAGCTAAATCCACCCACCGCCGGGCAGGTGCATCAGCCTCTTCTTTCTAGTTTCCGACAGGGCTACCCGCACTAGCCTCTGACCTCTACTCCAAAACCTGAACTTCACAGATCTGAAGCCTAAACCTTCACTACTTCCATCACTTCACGGAGCAGGTCTTGCTTTCAAACTTGCTTTCGGGTTAAGTGCAGAAAATCAATTCAATATTCATGTCATTGAGGATCTATTAGATGAGCTACATGGTGCACAACTGTTTTCCAAACTTGATTTGAGATCAGGTTATCATCAGATAAGAATGAGAAGAGAAGACATTCATAAATTCTAGGACATATTTTTGTCATTATGAATACTTAGTGATGCCATTTGGACTCACTAATGCACCTGCTACCTTCCAATCTTTAATGAATCATGTTTTGCTCCGGAAATACCTTTTGGTATTCTTTGATGATATTCTGATATATAGCAAGACCAAACAAGCTCATCTCAAGCATCTAAAGTTAGTCCTGGACATTCTAAGGTCATAAAAACTATATGCTAAGATTAGCAAATGCAGTTTTCCTGTCCCTCAGGTGGAGTATTTAGGGCATGTTATCTAAGGATAGGGTCTATCTACAGACCCCCACAAAATAGTTGCCATCAAAGAATGGCCAGCACCTAAGACTATCACTCAGTTGAGGAGTTTTCTTGGTATGGCTGCAGAAAAAGAAGATTTGTCAAGAATTATGGGATCAATTCTAGGCCACTTCATGACTGTCTAAAAAAAGATTCATTCCAGTGGTCAGATGCTCAAATTGAGGCCTTCACAACATTGAAGAATTGTCTGGTCACTGCCATTACCTACTTCTGCTTGGACTGACATCTCCCTGGATTTCTTTGAGGGTCTTCCCAAATCATTGGGCAAAGAAGTCATATTGTTGGTGGTGGACAGGTTCACTAAATATTCTCATTTCATTCCCCTTGCTCACCCTTATACAGTACAATCAGTCTCTCATGCTTTCATGGATAATGTTTTTAAGTGGAATGGATTGCCAAAGTCAATAGTCTCTGATAGAAACTGGATATTCACAAGTAACATGTGGCATGCCTTCTTCAAAGCACGACAAGTGAAATTGAGGTTTAGCTCTGCCTATCACCCACAATCAGATGGCCAGACAGAACGTGTGAATCAGTGTGTGGAAAATTACTTGCGTTGCATGGTTTTTCAGCAACCAAGGAAGTGGGATAGTTTGGATCAAGCAAATGCCACTTGGGAGGATGTCGACTTCATCAAAGGTCTCTTTCCGGAGTTCTATACAGCTCCTATTCGTGGTTGGTGCCCTAATTCCAACACTTGACAATGCTTTGGGGGAGGTATTGTCATATCTGAAGATTACTGTACCTAACTCTCGATTGAATTCAGAGTGCTGCCTTTACTTCATCTTCCGTGAACGGAGCCAAGAGGCTTGCGTTCATTTCTTCAGTTACTCGCCTGTTTACTTTCCCCAGTAGCCCAGGGTCGGGAGCTAGGACTTCTGAGGTGAACAGTCCCTCAAAGTAACCCTGTATCAGAGATGCTAACTGGTCATTACCTTCGATCCTGTTGCCATTTGAGTCATTCAGAAACTTTATTATGTTCTTCTTTTTTCTCCGTTGCAAAATGATGTGATGAAAGAAGCTCGTATTTCGGTCTCCATGGTGGAGCCAATTAGCCCTTCCTCTTTGCAGCCATTAATCCGAGTGCAAACTCTCTCAATTAAGTGTTGGAAGCAGTCGCTCCTATCCACTCCTACCAGGGAGGGGAGCCCCAAGTATTTGTCAGTGAGCGATTCGGTGACAATATTCAGCAGGTTGCATACCTCTTGTCTGTCCCCCCTATCTGTCTAAGGGTCCTTGGTAAAACTCTCTTCATTGAAGGCAATAGGTGGGTATCCATCTTATCTACGGTCTGCGGGTCATCCACATGACCAAAACAAAGGGTACGAAAGCAGTGAAACTGATATATCTGTTGAAGGCGATCCCACCGGTCCTATTTATTAAGTTGCAATGGCGAGTATCTTTGGACCCCAAAGAGTTGTATAAGTTGGAAAATGGAGATTTGCATATGGCATTGGCCGTTGGGCAGCTAGCTATTGCATTTGAAGGCTCCGCAGAAAGAACCCGCAGGTACTATTACGACAGGTGGCTTCGAATCTAGTTTTTTAGTCGTTTGCATCTCGGTTAACAAAAATAAGCTTGAATCCCTCCATTCGTAGATCAATCAGCTAAAGTTGTTAAAACAATGGCCCGGTAAAAAGGTAGCAGAAGGTCGTTCTTTCTTACTCGAAGTTGCACTCAGGTGCTGCCGTTTTAGAGCTAGGCGATATTCTCTGTGTAAACCAGTATCGTATCTGTTCGATATGGACCATTCTATAAGTATAGTCATTTCAGTCTTCCTCAAAGGATCTCCAATCTATTGTGCAACCTTCCCTTCGAAACCCACCCCACACGAATACTTCTACCCCTTATCACAGCTCCAATGCCCACAGGCATCTGTCTCTAGCACAAATCTTCTACTGAAATCAGGGAGAACCAACACAGGGGCCTCAATTAAAGCTTGCTTGAGAACATCAAAGGATTGCTTTGGCTTGTCCACACAAATGGTACTCCTTTCTTTAACAAGTTCGTGAGAGGTCTCCTAATTATGTATATACAGGATGAGTCACATCTTGACCGAAGCCATGAGGAGCACAAAAAGTGAAGAGAAAGGATTTGTTCACCACTTTAAGCCAAAAGATAGAAATGAAAGCTGTTCCCATAGAATGAGATTAGATCCCGCAAGTGAGCTATTTATACCGAAGCTTACAAGAAGCAAAGTTGAAACGGGAGCTTTCCCACCACGGCATCCAACTCTTCTCTTCCATAAGCAAAGGGGCTTTCAACGAGATAGGGAGCTGTACAATTTCACCCGTGGGTGGGGCTGGCTCACAATACAACAATTATCGCTACTGATTCCAGATAGAATGTTGATACCGGTGGAAAAGCACTTCTTTCTATGTATAGGGCAGTGAACTAAAAAAAGTGTCCTTTCTCGATACATAACATTGTATAAGTCAACCCAAGTCGCTTCTTCATCTCCGGGAATCCGGTAAGGTACTTTTGGAACACCAATGGGCATATTAGATTAATATTATTATATTATAGTAAGAAAACTACACTTTAATATATAAACATAAGAATGGAAGAGAAAGAAAGAACCTGAGAAGAGCTTAGTTGGAACTCTTTACCGGGATCATAGGGGCTATGCTCCCCTCTCTCTGTCTCAGTCCCAGCCAACGGCATAGCAACACCTACTCTTCCTTCTGATGCAGCCTTCCTGGATCCATAATTTGGCTTCCTCGTTTATTGATTGCTTGCAATCGCCACAACACCATTGAGTGAGCGTCATAGAATCCTCAAGGCGTGAAGTAGAAGTTCTTCGAACCTTGATTGTGTGTGTTCGTGCCCACTCCAATAGAGCATTTGGCCCTGTGAGCTTTGACTACGAAAGCTACCTATGTCAATCAGTATAGCCACTAGCGGGATTGGAACAGGTATATTCCTTCGCAGACAGTACTTTAAGACAAACACGGTTCACAAGGTGGATTTTCTATCTATTAGTTGACTACGGAGCTTCCTCATCCCGACCTATCTATATGTGAAAAGCTCTCCGCCAGAATCTTCGTAGTAGTAAGTCATGGGTTACAAGCTGTCCCTTCCTCAAACCACCCCGCAATAGATATAGGGTTTACCAACCTCAGGCATGGACATAGACACCAGATCATTTTGATAGAAATGAGGTAGACTGGAAGCTGAAGCCAATAGACCAATGGAACTAATCAATCACTTGCTTTCCCGAACTGGACAGCAGGATTTTATCAGCACTGGACTTGAATCGCGTCGATGACTCTAATCTTTAGAGACAGAAGCAGATGGGAGAAGGTTGGATATGGATCATGATCAAGTCTACCTCGTAAGCCACTTAAAGATCTTTGAGCAGCTCGAGAGAGAAATCCGTCTTCATTGGTACAAAATAACCTTCGCCCCCCTTTTTTGTTATGGGATGGTGGTTCCTGTCTATCAACTAAGGTTATAAATTGATTCTATAAGAATCTAGTAGATCACGCACCTATTGTATTTAGTGTGATCTTGTGGGAGAGTAAGGAACCGCACCCTTAGCGTGAGGGGAATAGATGGTTTCCTTTCCTTAACTAGACTACCTTACGGTAGCTCGACTGGGCACGTCAACGTATGTATTCTGTCTTCCCAATCAAACATTAGTCATTGCAGCTATTTCATCTGGTCTACTAGAGTAGAGAGATCTCTCACTTCACTGCACATCGCACTAACTAATAGCTAGCCGCCTCACGGATCACCTTATTATGTGCAGCTAAAGCGGGGTGTGTGCATTGTTCAACTAGAGCCGAGGAGGACAAAAGAATAAGGAACAATAGGTTCGCTACCGGATTTCAATAGTTTCCTTGATTTGAAATCAATCCAATATCCTTTCGAGAATCTAGAGTGATATCAACAACCTCCTAGTTGAACTACAGATGAGGAAGCAGCCTATTAGTTTCAGTCCAGTCCAGGAAAGGAAGGCAATCGATTCAATTCATTCCCCAATTTCAGGCTTGGTGCTGCGCATTATTAAGAATATCATATAGGAAGATGGACTAGCTCGAGACCTTGGCTTCAACCAATCAATTGAATCTTGGACACATTGAATTCTTAGATATTGCTTAAGGGATCACCACATATATTTCTCAGATTATCATGTCTGTCTCGTCTTGCTATTTCCATCGACCAACCATGAGAGTGTTAATCAACTCCACCTGGAGGAAGTGTCAAAGGCGTCTGTCTATCAGTTATCGATAGATCAAACAAACCTAAAGGATCTGGTGGTTGTGTAATTGTAAGATTACTGATCATGGGATACGGATCTAGTTCCTGGCTCTGCCTACGCAGAGCTGAGTCGGATAGTCTTGAAGAGATGTCTTGGAATGTTTGATGGTCGTGAAAGTAAGAATTATTTGATTTAGCCATAATTCGCCTACTTTACTTTAGAGGACTAGCTCTTCCTATTGGACTCGTGGGATTGGAGATAGCACAACCTCAGGTTCACTATCTTCTTTAGAGTGGGACAGATAGACTAGAATGGGCTGGTTTTTCAAAAGACTTGAACACCCATCCGATATAGACTCATCGAAGGCAATGCGATAGGTCGTAGCCTGGGAGATAGGGGTTGAGCAACCAAGCGAACAAGGGCTCGTACTGTCGGAGGGTCCACAGGTTCCATTCTTGATCTGATTTCTCGCTATCTTATTCGGTGGTACAAAACGAAATACGACTCCTATTCTTGCCCGATGTAGGTAGCCACGCCCACTCTAATTCCATCCAATGTATACCACACTTTGGTAGAAGTTAAGCGCTTAAGCAGCTCCAGAAGCTGCAGAGAGGTGAAAGCTAGAAAGCCAATAGCCAGAATTCTTTTGGCAATAGTGGAATAGCCAGCTAATACTGGTGCAAGCTCGGGTATCGAGAAACACTACCTAGTAACCATACCATACCATACATCTACTAAATAGAGGATGACATAGCCAATAAAGGATTGGTAATTCCTGTCAGAAGAAGAATCAGAGGAATCGAAGCAATCATAAAAGCAGGAAATTGCAATGCCTTCTCCACCCCGTGTTGATAAAACAATTGTATTTAGCGCGCCTCAAGCCTCCTTCCTTGGGGTAGGTCCCGCGTATGACCCAACCCATCTCCTCGAAGGCAGGCAGGTTCGGAAATAGCTTGCGCAGAAGCGAGAACCCCAGGTCCATATCTAAAAAAATATGTAGTTTTTGTAAGCGAGCTGAGGAATAAAAGTAATAAAGATCCGCAAGAGAAGAAAGGACCTGGGACAGAAGAAAGAACCGAACCCTATAGTTGTACAGAATTCCGTTTGTCCGCTTTCCATTTCGACCACTCGCTCCTATGTATGAAGAATGGCTCTTCCTTGTCTTCATCTTTTCCAATCGACTGCCTTCGGGCGGATCCACACACGGATATCGAGTCAGTCTAGTGGCTCATGCTGCTTAATAGTGGAGGCGGGTAACAACTGCTCTTTCTTCTCGATCGAGTAGCCACCGCATAAATTGGTAAGCTTCCCATGCCAAAGCTAGTCTTCCTTGCTTTCCCAACAAACAATAAGACCCATAGCATGTGCACCAGGATGGTCTTTCTATCCCTATCTATTCTCACCGAACTAGACCTCTCATACCCGGCTACAGGAGAGGTAACTACCTCTGATTGATTTTATTCGTCATAAATGATTTCCGTTGACTCAAGCATAGCCAAGCCATTAAGCTAATATCTCCCTTGCCATTAATTCAACAAGGCTTCCGAGAAAGGCATGTTACGAACCTAAGAACACCTACCCACCTATTAACTTTTTGAATTCTTAGCTTTGGACGTTAAGGAATGAGTGGAATGAATAGATGACGTACTCTCTCTAATCGGTGCAGCCTGCTGAGTGCCCTTACTCTTGGTCATAGGCTTCGGGGAGTCTGGAACTACGGCTATGGGAAAGTTCGCTATGGAAGGAAAGAATTTCACTACCTCACATCTGGTAAGTGTAGCAAGTCCAAATCCCTCATCTCATACGTTTCCCTCCACCTCCTCCGCTGGCCTCATAAGCCTCATGGCCAGTAGGCAATGATCTGACTTGGGCGATGGAATGTGTTTTACAATAAGTTCCAATGTTTGAGTAATTGAACTTGCTTCTTCACTTAATGCTTGCTTTTCGTCTTGCCTTTGCTACTTGAGAGAATGCCTTTGACCGAGCAGCTCTTCCACTCATTTTATCAGCAATCAAACCTCTTCCCTTCAACTCGTACCGAAGGCTATGTCCCAGTAAGCATTTCCTCTGTTTCCTTGTTTCCCACCTCTGACCTTCCGCTATGACATGACCAGTCCACTAATAAGTCAGGTATCTCTGAAAAGTAAGACCGTCCTCTTCCCTTCGTCAATAGAATAACTCCAACCATGCTTTCTTGAAATAGCAGTTATTGTCTTCCTGGTCAGCTTTCGATGAGTGACTCTTGGTTGTGGGGCCAGGGGGACCTACTATCTACTTAACCGCTAGGCAAAGAGGGAGGAGCTTGACTGAACCTCTGAGCGAGCTATTAGTACCTTCTTCTTGAAGAGTAGTAGCCTTCATTCATAGCCTGACCAACTCGTTCGTACGCTAGTCAGCTATGAATTTCTAGTCAGGTTGCTATTCCCTTCTATGGAAGGCTTTTGACCACTATCATACATGACTTTTTTTCGCCCTTCTTTTTAGAACTCATATAATACTGCTGCCCTTTCACTTGCTTCTGCCTTTTCACAAGAATTAAGATAGTGTCCTCCCTGAATTGAGAAAGAAGAGAGAATACCTATGTGCTGCTATGCCTATGGTCCAGAATTGCTATCCGTACGACCTTGGTATTTGATTGTATAAAAAATACATACTAAGCAAGTAAGCCTTCCTAAAAGCATTTCTTTTTTACACCTCTTCTCTCGATTTGAAGAGATTACACATCACTGCGAACGAACTTATTCACTCTTCGAAGCCCCCACCACCTTCTTTCTTTGAGCTGAGCACTTTATTTCGGCTGTGGTCATTGCCTACCGGTAAACTCCCATGCTTCCTTCTTTTGTTCGAGGGAGGCCATACATCTTCCTTCTTTGGTTGGATCCAGATCAGAAAGTTATAGGAAGGTTGTGTGCGCAAACAAGTCTGAATTAAGAAGAAGGGGAGCGAGCAGTAAGCTACCCATTTGGGTATTGGCAAATCACAGTCATACTTCTTAGAGTGGGGTGGAGCACCAGCACCTTAAGCTGCACAAGTATCTTAGTAAGATAGACACCGATTAAGAAACTGAGAAGTCTAGATTATGGAGACTCTCTAAGTTTTTCTCTGATTTCCTGTGTCTGTACTACTTCACTTTAGACCCAGCATATTGTATGTATCCTTCGCCCTTATTTTAAGTTCAGAGAACCCGCCTTCACCCTTCGGAGAAAACATGGTGGCCGGAGACAAGGTATGTAGATTAACAGAGTAGCTCTTACTTTTTGAATATATCATTGATCAAAACTTGGTTCTCATGGATGAAGTGTTTGAGTAGACAAAAGAAGAAGAAGTTGCTACACGAAGTGAAAACCAGTGCTAAGAGCAGGATATTCTTATCTATGAGAGAGAACTGCTTGGCCCACGATGAGAGAGAACTAGTAGAGAAGTGCTAAAAGTAAGTGTAAGTTAACGAGCATGAACCTCCTCGTTGAGCAGCTGCCTGAGCTTTCTCTTTGTTTAGAATTGAAAGAGAAGTTTTTGGTAGTGGGGTGCGTGGTGTATTAAAAGTGGATATAGACCCCAGACAAGAAAGCCTTTTCATAAGCACAAATGCGGTACTATTTTTAGCAAGCAATCTCTTCTACAATAGGCGGTCTGATCAATGCAAAATATTGAGGCTGGATTGAGATTTCTCTCTAAATCAAACCGGATTGGAATGCAGGTATAAACCAGCAGCAACCAATAGAGGAGTCAGCCAGTTATGATGCAGCAATAGGTAGACCACTCAGAGACTAAATACAGCTAACATTAGCAGCAAGTGCACCATCACTAACAGGAATCGTAATGGTCTCAAGCATGTGCTTCCTTTCTTCTTGAAGGACCTTGTTTTAAACTTTCTTAATGTCAGGAAGTAGAAGTACGGTGAAATAGATCGAGTATCAAGTATATTAGTGTGTAAGGGTTTCAATGCAGACTTTGATGGGGATCAAATGGCTCTTTCTGGAATTTACTTTTGAAAGCCATCAACCAGAGAACGACGAATCACTGTGTCTGCGGCAAGAGCAAGAGAAGATAAAGGATTTCTCTCCTTGAAGAGACCGAACTAGACTAGTGGCCGGATGGAAGGGATGGGACTAACTACATTCCAAAGACTTGATCAACAACATCTGTTCCTTAACTCTCTGTATCTGCCTTTTTTTATATCAACATTCCGAATTGAGCTCTACTACCGGAGCCTTTCGATAGGAAGGAATGGAATCTTATCTTACACGAGAGGCCTATTTCCAAGCCCTCCGTGCAATCTGAGTAGGATTCGGAGTCTCCTTCATTCACTGCCAAGCTCTAGTAAATATCTGAGTGAGTAAGTTATGGATCTAGTTTATGAGAAGCTTAACTAGAAAAGCAAGCAGAAGGAATAGAAGAATGAAATGCAGAAATAGGGGAAGGGCGGGTAGCATTTTCAAATGCCAGTTTGAGTGAGATAGTTTCTGTCTGGCCCCCACTTTTAGGTTGTTCTTCCATTCTGCCTTTGTCTTGCTCTAAGCTACCTGACTTCCTTCCTTTGTTCTTCCATTCTACTTTGTATGATTCTAATCATCAGTTCTTATCGATCCCATTTTAAGGACAAATCTTGATGTTGGTAAAATATACGTGTTGATCAAGGCCAAGGACAATGAAGCAGCCATGAAAAGATTGAAGAACGAGGTATGATGATTAC